>NW_026695930.1:0-2455663 GCF_030347475.1 Cadophora gregata | reverse complement strand
TGGCACATCGCTTTCAGCGCACCCGCCACCTTATCTGTCAACATAGTTCTAATTCCGAAAACTTGCACCCTCCTCAGCACAGTCCACAAGCTACTGCCGCTCACAAGAGCAATCATGGCGGATGAAGATAAGCAAAGGCTGAAAGCTCGCAGCTGCGAAGAGCGGGTATGCATCTCTCGTCTTGGTGGTACTCTGACGCTGGCCTGCTAACCCATAGTCCCTAACCCTAACCCTAACCCTAACCCTAACCCTAACCCTAACCCTAACCCTAACCCTAACCCTAACCCTAACCCTAACCCTAACCCTAACCCTAACCCTAACCCTAACCCTAACCCTAACCCTAACCCTAACCCTAACCCTAACCCTTAGGGTCACACTTAGGGTTACACTTAGGGTCATACTTAGGGTCATACTTAGGGTCAGACTTAGGGTCACACTTAGGGTCACACTTAGGGTCATACTTAGGGTAATACTTAGGGTTAATTTCACTTATTATACCGTCAAATTTACGGCGAAGCCGTTATATATATAAGATACCGTTAAATTTACGGCGAAGCCGTGCAGGGCGTAGCCCTTTGTATTATATATAATATAATATTCAGACTTAGGGTCACACTTAGGGTTACACTTAGGGTCATACTTAGGGTCAGACTTAGGGTCACACTTAGGGTCACACTTAGGGTCATACTTAGGGTAATACTTAGGGTTAATTTCACTTATTATACCGTCAAATTTACGGCGAAGCCGTTATATATATAAGATACCGTTAAATTTACGGCGAAGCCGTGCAGGGCGTAGCCCTTTGTATTATATATAATATAATATTCAGACTTAGGGTCAGACTTAGGGTCACACTTAGGGTCAGACTTAGGGTCACACTTAGGGTCACACTTAGGGTCATACTTAGGGTTAATTTCACTTATTATACCGTCAAATTTACGGCGAAGCCGTGCAAGGCGTAGCCTTGTTTATTATATATTATATATTATATATAATACTTAGGGTCAGGCTTAGGGTCATACTTAGGGTCATACTTAGGGTCGATTTTACCTATTATACCGTCAAATTTACGGCGAAGCCGTTATATATATAAGATACCGTCAAATTTACGGCGAAGCCGTGCAGGGCGTAGCCCTTTATATTATATATAATATAATATTCAGACTTAGGGTCAGACTTAGGGTCACACTTAGGGTTATACTTAGGGTCATACTTAGGGTTATACTTAGGGTTATACTTAGGGTCATACTTAGGGTCGATTATACCTATTATACCGTCAAATTTACAGCGAAGCCGTGCAGGGCGTAGCCCTTTGTATTATATATAATATAATATTCAGACTTAGGGTCACACTTAGGGTTACACTTAGGGTCATACTTAGGGTCATACTTAGGGTCAGACTTAGGGTCATACTTAGGGTTAATTTCACTTATTATACTGTTAAATTTACGGCGAAGCCGTGCAGGGCGTAGCCCTTTATATTATATATAATATAATATTCACACTTAGGGTCAGACTTAGGGTTAAGGATAAGGTTAATTAGATACATAGTATCTAATAGATACTATGTAATTTACTAGCGCAGCGGATATTACAGTAGTAATATTAACCTTACTTAGGGTGAAGGATAAGGTGAAGGATAGGGTGAAGGATAGGGTGAAGGATAGGGTGAAGGATAGGGTGAAGGATAGGGTAGAGGATAGGGCTAGATATAAGGCTGAAAATCAAAGGATAATCGAAGAATCAAAGGTAAAAGAATAAAGATAAAGGTAAAGGTAAGAGATAAGGTGAAGGATAGGGTAGAGGATAGGGCTATACTTAAGGTGAATAAAATTTATTAGAGCCGAAGCTTTGAAATCAAAACTTGAACCTTATAACCGATGCTTTGAAATCAATAGATTAAACCTTATAACTAATACTTTGAAATCAATAGATTAAACCTTATAACCGATGCTTTAAAATCAATAGATTAAACCTTATAACTAATACTTTGAAATCAATAGATTAAACCTTATAACTGATACTTTGAAATTAATATTTTAAGGGTTAGGGTCGGACTTCGGGTCGAGCTTAGGGCCGAGCTTAGGGTCGAGCTTAGGGTCAGACTTAGGGTTATATAGAAGGCTATTCCCTTTCGATTATTCACTCTTCATCACTCTCTTAACTATCATCACTCTCTTAACTATCATCACTCTCTCGACGATTATCACTCTCTCGACTATTATTACTCTCTTACCTTATCTTTCTAAACTATTACTCTCTTACCTTATTACTTTCTCACCTTATCCTTCTGAATTATCACTCTCTCAACTACTTTACTATTATCGACCCTATACTTACCTTATCCCTGCCCTAAGCCTTACCCTAGGCCTCTCCTATCTACCTTACCAGCGCCTACCTTACTAGCGCCTACCTCACCGTCGCCCTCTCCGATTTTTTACCGTTAATTCTTCACTTACCCCCCTATTTCAGCACCTAAGGATCAATTTCCACCGTCTAAAAATCGATTCTACCGGCTAGTTTTCGAGATATCATCACTTTTATAAGTTATCTCGCAATTCTACTGATAAATCACTAAGTTTTCATATTTCCCCTGATTTTTACCCCGCACTTTACCCCGCAATTACCCCTCTACCCCTCTTTTACTATGCCGTTCGAATGCCCCGCGTGTAAAAATGAATATATCGATATTCTCGATCATATTCGTAAAAAACACCCTACTGATTCCTTTACAGAGCTTCAATTACAGCCTATAGGCCTTGTTCCCTGCCCTACCTGTGCTACAGCGTGTAAAGGAGCCCACGGGATTAAGACTCATAGCGCTAAAATCCACGGAATCACCGGTAGCTCTAGGGTATCAACGCAGCACCGAATCCATACTACCCCCTCTGCCTCAGCACCCTTAGACGCTGAAATCAACGATTCTATAGGCACCCCCTACCCTGTAATCGATTTCCCTCAGCTACTAGCACCCTTTCGAGCCGCTACCCCTAAGGCCAGAGCCTCTCTAGGCCTTTCAGGCTCTGAATACCCTACAGCTCCAGGGGCTACAGGCCTGTATAAGTCGCCTCCAGCACCTACAAGCCGAAATCTCAGTACCCCTCCACCCCTACCAAGCCCCCCATTCGATATCTACCCAGGCTTTACAGGCTCTCCGTCCCCTGTAACTTCAGCACCAAATAGCCCTAAATCGCCTACCTACGCCCAAGTTACCGCCACCCCTCTAGGCTCTAAGCCTTCAGCACCTACAGGCTCCAAGCACCCTACGGCTTCAGGCTCTAAGACCCCTGTACCTTCAGTACCTACAGGCTCTAAGCACCCTACGGCTCCAGGCTCCAAGTACCCCGCACCTTCAGCACCTGCAGGCTCCAAGACCCCTGCACCTTCAGCACCTACAGGCTCTAAGCACCCTACGGCTCCAGGCTCCAAGTACCCCGCACCTTCAGCACCTGCAGGCTCCAAGCACCCTACGGCTCCAGGCTCCAAGTACCCCGCACCTTCAACACCTACAGGCTCTAAGCACCCTACGCCTTCAGGCTCCAAGTACCCCGCACCTTCAGCACCTACAGGCTCTAAGACCCCTGTACCGTCAGTACCTACAGGCTCCAAGTACCCTACGGCTCTAGGCCCCGACCTCCCTACAGGCACCCGAAGGATTCAGACCCCACGGGGTATTTGGTACTCGATTCCAGGGGAAGTAGACGCTATACTCCCAGCGTACGACGGCCCTACAGGCCCTGAACCAGACTCCCTCCCAGGCTCTCGACCCCCCACGCCTACAGGCTCTACGTCACCTACATACGCCCAAATCGTCGCTACAGGCTATATACCCCCGAAGCCGTCCACTAAACGCCCTGCAAGAACACCCTCCCCAGGGGCTCGACGCCCTACGACACGCCAAAAGATAGGCCCTACGCAGCCTATAGAGCCTATAATCAAAGACAGCTCGTCCGACGAAGATCTTTATAGTGCCTCTACAGCGCCATCGTCCCCTACCCCTAGCTTTGAAGACGCTATCTCAACGCCTATACCAACTACACCTACCGATAAGACGCCTACCACACCTAGCCTACCCTCTGATAGCCCCTACTTCCCTCGACTATCACGAGTAGGCTCCCCTATAAGCAACCGAAGCTACTCACCCCTAGAATCACCCCCTAAAGCTCCCCAAGCTTCAGCACCCTCTCACGCTAAAGAGCCTATAATAATAAGCTCTTCTCCCCCAACCACCCCTACAACACACCTACCCCTCACAAATCACCTACCCTCCAAAACTACCACAACTCACCTACCCTCTAAAAAAACCACAACTCACCTACCCTGCGAAACCTCCACACCTAGCCTACCCTGTAACCCAACACTCCAGGGCCGTACTATAGGGCCTACAGCGTCTAAACGCCCTATATCAACACAAGGCACAGCATCTTCAGCGCCTAAACGCCCTAGAACGTCAACACTAAAACGCCCTACCGACCCCCTCACATCTGAGCTACCCTTTGGATTACAACAATCGATCCACTGCCCCCAGCCTCAGGCTACCTCAGCACCTACACCCCTACACCCACAGGCTTCCTCAGCGCCTACACCCCTAGACGAGAGCGCTAAAGACCACTTGAACGCTATAAGCTCAGCGCTAAGAAACCCCTATATGCAATCCCTCATGAGATATAGCACTATTAAGGTCCCTGAAACACGTCTCCACGCCAGGCAAGCAGCGCTATTTACAGAGGCCGCTAATCGAGCGGCTTTAGCGTTCTTACGGCAGCCTAGAGAGAAGCAATTACTGGACTTTTTACTGCTTCCCAGGGTTCTCGGCCTAGGATTACAGAAGGAAGAGCTCGCTAAAACGCTGAAAGCCTACCCTACGACTATACCGGATATCCCTGAAACTCAGGGACCTCCCCCTGAACTCCCTACCCCCTCAAACGACTCCCCCGCCAAAAGAGCGACTAAGCTTCTGGAAAAAGGCTATATAGGGCGTGCCTCTAGATGTAACGGTCCGGTATTTACTCGCTGTAAATACAGAAGGCTGCAGTTGATCTCTGATGATCGAGAGGTAGGTGTATCACGTAGACGGGAAGACAGTTACTAAGTATCAGAATACTATTTGAAGTTGAGCACGAAGCTCCTATCTAATGGCAGACATGCCAGTCTTATATAGAACCTTCGTTCTCCTTGGATCCCTTGAGATACTGGATCCTTGAGATACTGGATCCTTGGATCCTTGGATCCGTTCCCCCACAAAGGGATCCAGGGATCCAGGGATCCATCACGTGACCTATCGTCCACCGTGATCTAGGTAACCATTACTACCGAGCGTGAGTGTACAACGGTACCACTCGCTGTCCTGTATCATTCCCTGGTCGGTACTACCCTATTGATAGCACTGTTCCTTCGTCGGTACCAATGCCCCCATAGTACCACTGATGGTACTATCAGCATCTGGGTGCCAACCGTAGCGCTAAGGGATTCGTAACACTATCCCCCTCTTAGCCTAGCGTGGTCCCCACGCTTAAGTATGACCTCGAGGAACGTCGATGGTTGCCAACGACCATCTTCCTTATCCATCATGTCTGGTGTCGCAAAGAAATCGAGTGTCGCCCAGACAAAGAAAAAACAGAGTATCCAGCTCGCGCTCCGTATCGAGCGTGCTGCGCAACTCGCAAAGCCTTGTTCCTTCTGCCGCAGCCTTTCCCGTACCTGCTTCTTGGATTTGTCTATTTCGAAACGATGCTCCGAGTGTGTTCGCTCAAAGCGTTGCGATTGCAACACCTCGGGGTATGTCAAGAAGTTCACTCTTGAACGACCTGTGTGCCGGTTCAAGATAGGAAAAACCGTGACTCCGGCTCGCCTTCTGACGCCTCCCTCTGAGCCCGTCGAGGATGATCCTACTTCTTGGTTCCCTGCCTTCGAACCTGACGCCTACCTAGCGTCCTTTTTCGAGGGCCCGGTCCCTGACCTTGGGTCCCCTTCCTTCTGGGCAAACCTGGATTTCTTTGATGGAATTCCCGCAGAAGCCCAGGGCAGTGGAGGTTAGATTTGGGTTCCCAAGTGTTTTCTGATTGTGGGTACCCTTTCCATTTGATCAAATATTTTGTTTTGCCATGGAAATACTGACAGTCGAGAACAGCCTCTACTTCGTATTCGGCGTTCGGATTGATCGGTTGTATTTCGGTGACAGGAGCCGGCGGTGCTCCTGGCGGTGCTGGTTCAAGGAGAGATATGTGGAATACCGGGTGGATGTTCATCGTCTTTGGCAGAGCTAGTTGATAATTGACTGGTCCCTTGACTTTGGCAATCCTGAATGGTCCTAGCTTCTTGTGATCCAATTTGTGACTTGGTCGTTTGGTTGCGATATTCTTTCTGAGTAAGTAGACTTTATCCCCCTCCTTGAGCGTTGGTCCCATGCTACGCTTTCTGTTGTAGTAGATCGCAGATCTCTGCGCGATGAAGAGAATATCGGCTGACAATTCTTCATGGAGCTGTTTAAGCTCACCTGCCTGTAGTATGGCTTCTTGCGCGGTACCCTGACCGGCTATTGGTGGGTTGTATGCCGTGGGATTGTGCCCATAATTCGCGTAGAACGGCGATACTCCAATGGTCTCTTGATCCGCGCTGTTATATGCAAACTGGGCAAGTGGGAGTAGTTGCACCCAGTCGTCCTGCTTGTAGTTCACATAACACCGAAGATAAGTCTCCATTATCTGGTTGATTCGTTCTGTCTGTGCATCGGTCTGAGGGTGGAATGCGGTTGACATTTTCTGCTTCATTCCTAAGAGCGCGATGAGAGTTTTCCAGAACTTCGAGGTGAAGAGCTTGTCTCTGTCTGAGATGATCTCATCTGGTATTCCGTGGCTTGCGAAGATTGTTCTGAGGAATACCTGCGCCATCATGGGCGCGTCCTGTGTTCCAAGTACTGGTACCATGTACGCGTACCTTGTGAACCTATCCGTTATCACACAGATCGAGTCGTATATGATTCCTGTGACTGGGTCTTTCGAGGGTGGTAGCTCGACCACGAAATCCAAAGCGATTGATTTCCATGGGCGAGGTGGTGTTGTTGGTGACTTCATGAGCCCATACGGAGCATGGTGTGACGCCTTGTTCCGGATGCATGTGTCGCACGACGCTACCACGTCTTTGACTACCTTCCTCATCCCGGGGAAGTAGTATTCCCTGGATAGCCTAGACAGCGTCTTTGCTAATCCCTGGTGTCCATGGGCAGGCAGCCCGTGGAAGTCCTTGACGAATTCGGCCCGATCCCGAGTGGGTATATACATTCGTCCCTGGAACAAGAGAGTTCCTTCTGGGGAGAAGGAGAACCCTTCGCCCAGTTGGCGTCGCTGTTCGGCTACGACCGGGTCGTTGGCGTAGCCTTTCCAGACTTTCTCTGCGACCAACTGTCCTGTCGCGGCCAGCTGTCGGTTGTTGATAACCAATGAATCGCCATCCTTCCGCAGCACGGTGTGGGATTCATGGGTTTTGTTTGCGAGGTACTCTGGTTTCCGGCTCAGAGCGTCGGCTCGAGCATTTTCCGTTCCCTTGACATAAGAAATTCGAAGTTTTACAGTAGAGAGTGTTTCATACCATCGAACCTGGCGTCGGTTCAGTTCCTTGGTAGTCGTAAAGTAAATGAGATTCTTGTGGTCCGTTAGGATCTGTACCTCGTGGGCGGCGCCTTCGAGGTAGACCTTCCATTCGCGTACTGCGTCCACAATTGCCAGCAACTCTTTGTCGTATATGTCATAGTTGAGTTCTGCTGGTGATAGTTTCCGCGAATGGTAAGCGACTGGTTGCTATCTTCCGTCCTCGCCCGGCTGGCTGAGCACGGCTCCAATAGCGTAGTCCGAAGAATCTGTCTCTATGCGTATTTCTTTGTCGGGGGTGAAGGAAGTGAGTACTGGTTCCGCGATGAAAGCCGCTTTGAGTGCCTCAAACGCTTTTCGTGCGCTGTCGGACCAGTGAAATTCCTTGTCCTTGTGGGTCAACTCCGTGAGTGGCCCGGCGATCTTCGAGTAGTCTTTGATGAATCGCCTGTAGAAGTTGGCAAACCCGAGGAATGATTGTACTTCTTTGACATTCGTGGGCCCTGTCCACTCGATGATTGCTTTGATCTTTTTGGGATCCATAGCCAATCCTGCGGTGGTGACCACATAGCCTAGAAAGACAACCTCGTCCACGTGGAAGTTGCACTTCTCTGGTTTGAGTAACAGGTAAGCGTCCTCCAGCCTCTGGAGAATAGCTGTGACGTCCTTCACATGTTGCTCCTCTGATTTGGAGTAGACCAGTATGTCGTCCAAATAGCATATGCACGTTACGTCTAAGTAAGGCCGCAAAACATTGTTGATCAGACGCTGAAATGTGGCTGGTGCGTTAGTCAAGCCGAAGGGCATGACCGTGTACTCGTAGTGACCGAAACGAGTGCGAAATGCTGTTTTCTCTTCTTCACCCTCAGCCATCCTCACGAGGTTGTATGCTCCTCTTAGGTCAAGCTGAGTGAAAATCTTGGCTCCAACGAGTCTGTCCCGCAGTTCCTTGGCCAATGGTAGTGCATAACGATCCTTCTTTGTGGCATCGTTCAATCGACGGTAGTCGATGCACATTCGTCGTCCTCCGTCTTTCTTTTCTGCGAATAAGACGTTACTTCCCCATGGGGATTTGGACTCTCGGATGAATCCCTTCGCTAGGTTTTCATCGATGTATTGCTTGATCGTCATCAAGTCTGTCGCCGAATATTCCCTAAGTGGTTGGAATATCGGTTTGGTACCTGGTTCTAACTCGATCCGATGATCGTAGTCCTGGTGTTTCGGCAAGGCCTCGATGCCTCGTTCTTCTTTGAACAGTGCCGCAAACTTCTTGTATGCTGATGGTATATCCTTCATCAGTGGACCCTTGTCTTGGTGTCCGAGCTCTTCCTTGGAGGTGGCGCTAACCTCTCGAATGCTCACTGCTTCTGTTCCCGGTGGATAACAGCAGTCTTGGCAACGACTAAACTCAAGTTTTCCTGTCTGCCAATCGACAACAGGATTATGCTTTTCCATCCATGGCAACCCCAGGATGATGTCGTGCCTTCCAATCCTGACGACGTCGAATTGGATTATTTCGGAGTGTCCGGCGATGCCCATATGGACTGGAGCGGTCTGGACCTCGATCAGTCCATCGGAGGCGATCTTGCCATCCGCCAGTACCAGATGGTATCCCTTGTCCTTTACTTCGGTTGACAGGTAGTGTTCGAGCACAACAGTAGGAGACATGAAGTTCCCTTGTGCCCCAGAGTCTACCATCGCCTGAAGCTTGACTCCCTTGATTTTAACCTCCAACGTGAGGTGTTTATCTCCAATGGCGGCAAGTTGCCGCACACAGAAATATTCCCAATGCACGCTATGGTCGAGGACACTTTCCCATACCCTTCGATTGCCATAGCTTAGGCTGACCTTGTATACGAGCCCTATTCCGAGTTCGGTGTATGTTACTGGGTTGTACATCTCGTAATAGTACCGGCCGTTATCATTGACGTGGACCCATGTCCTATTATGTCGGTTCTCAGCCATGATTTCCCATTCCTCGCCCACCTCTGGTGGCGCGCTGGTGTTAAGAATGACGGTATTCTGGAGTGGCAAGTGCTGCATAAAGGTCGTCGGTCCTTCCCAGCTGCCGGCCATTCTCCATCCGATACGCTTATAGTCCCGGTAGACTACTTCGTACCTTGCCCCCCACGGTGGACCCCCCAAGCCGACAAGGCCTGGTTCCTGATAAGTAACCCCGGTGGCTACATTGGTCCAGTGGCGAGTGTTACAGCTAACCTGATACAGGCTCTCTTCTCTTTGGGTAACTTCCCAAGTTTCACCCACTCCTGGTCCTGAGAGTTCAGGTTGAGGTGGCCCCGGTTCTGGAGTCCACTCAGGTTCCTGGGCCTCCTCCTCGCTGTCACTTGGCATTAGCTCTGTGTCGTCGTCTGGCCCAGAGCTGTCGTTGTCTCGATACACATAGTCCTCAGGGGGCGTGCTGACGACGGTTTGCTCGAGCTGATCCACGACGCTCGCGGAATCTCGCTCGCTGTCGTCAGAATCGCCCAACTGGGTGTGGATGTGATTCTCCTCGAGCTCGTCTGTAGTCATGTGTCGATACGTCGCGGCGAGTTGTCGTGTTGGTTCATTGTAAGAGCCACGTCCCATTGCGTTGGCATGTTTCTTGTCTGTCCACGACTTCTTTTGTCGATGAGAGCTGGCCATGTGACCAGGGAGGCCACACTCGAAGCATAGCTTCTTCTCTCGTCGCTCGCTCATGACTTTCTTAGATAGCCCGCCGCTGCGTGGCTTTCCTTGATGACTTGGCTTCCGGAACGTCGCATCGAGTTCCATTTCCCGAGGGTAGAATGGTTTCTTGTTATTGCCCCCTCTTCCTTGGTGCATGTGCGTTCCGGAGCGGTATTGGCCTTTTTTCTCGAGTGTCCTCTCGTAATTTCGGTTGTCGATCTTGACAGCCATCTCGATGAGTTCTTGCAAGTCGGTAGGCGCGTCCGATCTTGCTATCTCATCTTTCACTCCGTCTTTCAACCCCTTGTAGTACTGTGCCCGAAGGGCGTCGTCATTCCAGCTGGTCTGATTCGCGAATTGCTGGAAGGCGGCAGTATACGTGGTCGCTGACCCGACCTGCTTTAGGTTCTGGATGTTCCGTTCGGCGGTACGGTTCTGATCAATGTCGCCGAAGACGCGGTTGATCCTATGCTCGAAACCTTCGAAGGTCATAAAGATCTTCTGGGATTCCTTGGTCATTGCCGTGGAGACTCTCCCATCCTTGGTTCGGTTCTGAATGTAGTCCGAGAGGAAGGTCTCGATCCAGTTGAAGGCAGATCCCCGGAGAAAGGACGAAGCCCAAAGGACTTTGTCAGTCTCCGTGGCGAACTGGTGACCGTTGAAGCCCGTATAGAGCTTAACCTGCGTGAGGTATGCTCTGAGCTTGGATCGGTCTCCGTTGTAGAGATCCGGGGCGGCGATCTTGGGTATGTTCTTTGGGTCGAAGGCCTTGGCGGGAGCCGAGTGGTCGTTCGACGATCCTTTGACGGAGGACATGTTGTCTTCGTGAGTCGGTACCTCTGACGAGAAGGTGCTCAAAGTGTAACGGTCCGGTATTTACTCGCTGTAAATACAGAAGGCTGCAGTTGATCTCTGATGATCGAGAGGTAGGTGTATCACGTAGACGGGAAGACAGTTACTAAGTATCAGAATACTATTTGAAGTTGAGCACGAAGCTCCTATCTAATGGCAGACATGCCAGTCTTATATAGAACCTTCGTTCTCCTTGGATCCCTTGAGATACTGGATCCTTGAGATACTGGATCCTTGGATCCTTGGATCCGTTCCCCCACAAAGGGATCCAGGGATCCAGGGATCCATCACGTGACCTATCGTCCACCGTGATCTAGGTAACCATTACTACCGAGCGTGAGTGTACAACGGTACCACTCGCTGTCCTGTATCATTCCCTGGTCGGTACTACCCTATTGATAGCACTGTTCCTTCGTCGGTACCAATGCCCCCATAGTACCACTGATGGTACTATCAGCATCTGGGTGCCAACCGTAGCGCTAAGGGATTCGTAACACTAGAGCCCTAATCGACCCTACGCCTCTAGCTCCTAGCACTCCAGAGACGCTAAATACGCTATACTCGAAGCACCCTATAGGGCATAATAACCCCTTCAGTAACGCTAACCCCTCCCCGGGGCAAAATATCACCCCTGAAACGATACGACAGGCTATTCGATCGATTAATAGAGAGAAAGCCCCTGGCCTCAGCGGCTGGACCCGCCCGCTACTTGATATAGCGCTAAATTCGGAAAACTCCCCTGTAACTATAGCGCTTACACACCTAGCGAATATGATTCGACAGGGTACAGCTCCAGGGGTCGACCTCCTATGTGCTTCCCGACTTATAGGCCTTCAGAAGCCTGACGGAGGTGTGCGACCGATCGCTATAGGGGACCTTATTTATAAGGTAGCCCTAAAAGCGATCCTTATCAGCTCCTTCAAGCCGTCTATGCTTCTACCCTGCCAATTAGGCGTTAGCACCCCAGGTGGTGTAGAGCCTATAATCTTCCTCCTTGACGACGCTATTACCGGCCCAAATACCCTAAAAACTCAGCAAATCGCCTCCTTAGACCTTATCAACGCTTATAACCGAATCGGACGAACCTCAATAGCAGCTGCAGTCGCTAAATACGCCCCTACTCTCTATCGGACCGCTAAATAGGCCTATAACCAGCCTTCAGTGCTAGTAACAAACGAAGGCCACACGCTAGCAAGCGCTGAAGGAGTACGCCAAGGAGACCCTATTGCCCCCCTCTTATTCTCTCTAGCGATCCGCCCCCTGCTAGAGCACCTCCAAAAGACCCTACCGAAGGCTACAATTATAGCTTATTTGGACGATATCTATATCCTTAGCCCTGAAACTACAGCACTACTCCCTGTAGTTATAGAAGCCTTCAGGGACTCTCCAGTAGCTCTTAACCGCCAAAAGAGCACCGAAAGCCCTATTTCCCAGTTACAAACCACTGGACTTAAGGCCTTAGGGACCTTTATAGGCCCTGTAGCACACCGCCGAACGTTTCTCCAGGGGAAAATCGACACTCTCGCTACAGCGCTATATACCCTACGAGACCTCCCTAAACAACACGCTACCCTACTCTTACGGGGTAGTATACACCTACTCCTACGACACTTACAGCGCCAATTGTACTCGGAAGACCTACTAGACCTCTGGAGGTTAGCGGACTTACGAATCAAGTACGCTGTACAAGCCCTAATCGCTAGGGAGCCAGGGGAGAAGACTACCCTAATTCGCCAGGCTTTACTCTCTCTTCCAGTGAGAGAGGGAGGCTTAGGGCTCCCTATACACGCCTTATTAGCCCCAGGGCTCTATAGGGCAGCTAAGGAAGCCTCTCGATCGATTCTAGTGGCTATATGCCCTAATCTCTACCCGGAACCCCCTGGACGCCCTGTACCGACAGCCTAAGAGGTCTTCTCTAGCGTTAACCAAGACCTAGAAGAGAAGATTCTACCTACCCTATCAAAACAAGCGCTAAAATCGAAGCTTGAGAACGCTAGCTACCTCGGACGATACTGGCTTAGAACCCTGCCCACGCAAAAACACCACCTTTTAGCGGATTCTACAGTTACCGAAGCACTACGGACTAGGCTCTTACTCCCTGTAAAGCCCCCTATTTCGCCCTGTACCGCCTGTGGAGCCTACCCTCAAATAGGCCACGAAGACACCTGTAGAGGTGCTGAACGACGCTGGATTATACGCCATAACCAGGTTACCCGTGCATTTATTACTACCCTTTCTAGCCGGGAAGACCTTAAAGTGGAATCGGAGCCTACGCCAGCTAGAACGCCTATAGCCCTAGAAAACAGCCAACGACCGGATTTTTCAGTGCTTATAGGTACTTCTAGGCACTATTACGACGTTCAAATAGTAGCAATCAACAAGGATTCAGCACGCGAAGAAGCCTATGCTACGCTATCAGAGGCAGCAAACGCTAAACGGCTTAAATACAGCGACTTAGGCCCTGTATTTCACCCCCTGATCTTCTCGGCAGGAGGCCTAATGGAAGCCGAAACAGCGAAGACCTATAAGGCCCTACAGGGCCTATTAGGGCACTCTAGGGCTAAGTGGTTAGACGGGTATATCGCTAGCACCCTAACTCAGGCTCGAGGAATCGCTGCAACCTCGATTCTAGCACGTAGGTAGCTTATAACACACGCTATACCTACCCTACAGCACACACTACACCTACCCTATAACACACACTACACCTACCCTACGGCACACACGACACCTACCCTACGGCACACACTTCACCTACCCTAAGTAACTCACACTTCACCTACCCTGTGATACATACTCTATCTACCCTATAGTACACACTCTACCGACCCTGCGACTCACACTCTACCTACCCTTTGGTACACACCTTACCTACCCTATGGTACACACCTTACCTACCTTGCAATACACACTTCACCTACCCTGCGACTTACACTTTACCTACCCTTTGGTACACACTTTACCTACCCTATGGTACACACTACACCTACCTTGTAATACACACTTCACCTACCCTGCGACTCACACTCCACTTACTCTAAGTAACTCACACTTCACCTACCCTGGGGTACACACTCTACCTACCCTATGGTACGCACTCTACCTACCCTGCGACTCACACTACACCTACCCTGTGGTACACACTCTACCTACCCTGTGGTACATACTCTGCCTACCCTATGGTACACACTCTACCTACCCTGCGACTCACACTACACCTACCCCTTGGTACACACTTTACCTACCCTTTGGCACACACTCTACCTACCCTTTGGTACACACTACGCCTACCCTCTGATACACACTTTACTTACCCTTTGGTACACACTCCACTTACCCTGTATTATCTCCTTCTGTCTTAGTACTCTACCTTCTGTACCCCTGACACCTTCAGGCTCTTACCCTCTGTATTATTAGTATAGTCCTTCTGTATTTCAAGACTATTAGAGAGAGATAAAAACACTCGTCGTAAGCTAGCGTAGTTAGAAACAAATATAACCCAAACCTCAAACCCTAACCCTACAGCGTTAATTCAGATAGAATTAGAGAGTTACTATATAATATAGATAGCCTTAAGATAAGCTTTAATTATTCTGCTATACTAGACCGCCTAATCTAGCTAATCGGAAATAGTTTTCCCGCTCCGAGACTTCTATTTTTAGTAAGTATAGTATTAAATCGCTATATTAAGTGCTCAGAACCTTACTCTAAAATCGTCAAAAATATAAGGACTAGCTATATTCTAGCTGACTAGCTTATAAATATATTCGAGCTGACTAGCTGACGTTTTTTTCCCAGCTGACTGATTGGCTTAAAAGCCGGCTGACTGATCGGCCACTCTGTCAGTGATATCCCTAATGCCTAACTTCACTTCAAGCTCATAATCTCTACTCGGCCACCACTTCGCACCCGTCCGTCGCATGAGGTTGCAGAATCTATCTTCTTCTTCGGCGCTAGGTGAGCGCTGCGAGGTATGAGTGCGGGGTAACGATAGGAAGAGCATATCGAGGAGAGAAGCTCCTTTGTTGAGGACCCCGCCAGTTGAGGGGTAGCCGTAGACCATACATACTCCATTGCCGAAGATGGTTCGCTCAGTCGTCGAGAGGCAAGGGGATACAGGGCATGAGCCGTCCTGTCTGTCGCGCATTACCGTTTGTTGATGAGACAGATAAAAGATATTGATGGGTATAGGGCGCAGTCTTCCAGGAATTGATAGAATCTTAGAGATAATACTGGCGAGTATGAGCGTGATGTTGAACATGGTGGAATTATTTCCATGAAGCTCGCAGTAAACCAAATTGGGCAAAGAGAGACGGTTGTGATGTTGGATATCATGCACTTGAGTCGACCTCGGAGAGCTGGCTGCCAATTTTTGACACGAGCGACGTGTTTCTGTCCTTGAGCTACCTGTAGGTCGTGATCAACGTGTCAGGATAAAGCTGTAACTACACCGCAAGTCCTCTATCCCCTCAGCTACCGACACACACTTTCTTGCAGGAAGCAACATTCAAGCGAGGCACTGAGGTTGCTTACCTTATCCTAAGTACAAGGCACGGGCGTTTTCTCAGGCGTTCCTCGCTTAATTACAGCGCATTTCTGTAGGATACCCACTCCCTGTAGAGCGTGTTTTTTGTTGGTAAGCTGCTGTTCAAAACACACGTTTTACCTAGGCTAAAGCTAGCAAGCGCAACTACCCTGTAGTACGGAAAACCCCCCCAAAGCTTAGCGCCTCGCTTAGTAAATTTACTCGCCCTACAGCACAACAGTGTGTGAACGGTAGCTTAGGGGATACGAGGGTGGCTTGAAGACATGATGTGGGTTGAATCGCTAAACTTCCTCTCTTGTTCGTCTGCACAGTGCGGGGTAGATCGAGGCGACGCCCACGATACTGCTCTTTGATCGCTCGGCTACCAGGAATAGAAATTTGCCCCGGAACCTTTCTCGGGGAGGACTACCCCAGAACCCAAGCTATTAGATCTCTGGTAGAACTGGAGTACTTATCAAAAATCAATATATTGACAAAGCTGTTTCAAGAATTATCTCCTCTTACGATCTTTTCAGGAAAAGCACATTGCGCCACAGTGCTGCCAGAATCGCTAAAAGATCGGAGTGGGAAGCACACCAGCACATGCTTTTTTTGGAACCCTTAACACAAGTTTCTTACTTTCAATCGATTCTTGAACCGATTACACTTACCCCACTCTACTCTCAGAAAGACCTGGAAAGATGGAACAACAGGAAAGAACCAAGTGTTGGCATAAACAAGGCGTATTTCCGAGGCACAAGAGTTGCACGAAGTTCATTGGTAAATTACCCCATTGGGAGCCGTCTAATGGAACTGACATATAAGACGTCGAACCTCACATCCACAAAGCACCTTCTTTCCACTTACACTCTTCAATCTTCAGCGGCTCTCCACCCTAAACCCCCCAAAATGTCCCTCTCAAAACAAAATACCAAAATCTCCATCGCCGTCGCTGGTCTTGGCCGCATGAGCAAGCGACACGTCCACACGGTTCTCAATCGCGTCCCCAACGCCCATGTTGTGGCAGTCTGCAGCTCCTCACCCGACGAGCTCACCTGGGCACAATCTGAATACGCCAACTGGGGAATCCACGTCTATGATTCTTCTTCTGACATGATATCCCATCCAGGATTGCAGGCTGTGTGGGTCAGCACCAGCATGGATGTGCACGCAAGTCAGACGATTGAGGCGATTGAGAGGGATTGAATGTGCTGTGTGAGAAGCCATTGAGCACGAACACGGATGAGGTACGTAGCTCACTCTACATCCAAATCGGACGAACATCTGTGTGTAATTCCAGTTTATTGTCCTTTTTAACTAGCTTTCGCTGCTATGTAAGACAGTCTACTACTCTTGAATGCGACTTTACGGTAAACAGGTTTGTAGCCTTTACTCCCTTGCTATAGCGTGCTATCCTCGTATATCGATAAGATCGACCCCTATTTAGGTATACCTTCCGATAGATATATTACTCGTGGTTTATACTCCACGACTGAGGAAAAACTTCAAAAACCTTAGCTAGCCGATCCTTATACTTAGTAACTGCGCTCTCCGAAGGGGAGGACTCTCTTAAAACTATAATACGTATAATCTTTCGCTAGAGTCCACGATACCTCTAACTACTTAACTCGTATAACTCTCCTTGACTTAACAGGCTACTTATACTCCCTTAATCTCTTCCGTAGAATACAAACGAACCTCTCTTAATCGATACAAACGAGGCGGAGAGGTACGCTTATTACACGAGTTATTAGTAGCAGAAACAGAAGTAACTCCTTGTTACGCGATTGTATCCGGGAACCCTCCTCTAAGTCCTGCCTTTCCTCCCCTCTTACTGTAACCGTAGGATAGAACCTATTCCTACTCCTCCTTATTATAGCCTTATTCTAAGGTCGACCTTTTGCGAAGCGCTCTTCGGAGGTTGTGTTTCGTATCTGTATTATCTCGATCGTCGGTATGCTGTATGTAAGAGGACAGCAGGTCGTTTGACTTAATCTTAGCCTCCCAAAGGAGTTGATAGCCTGCACCACGTAGAGGTGTTGAGTCGGCGCAGGCCCGGACGAACATCTAGGCTCGAAGCTCACGTTGCAACAAGTACATGTAGGCCAAGCGCGTAGTTGAAATCGCAAACAACAACCAGCACCTTAAAGTCATGGCAGGTTTCTCCCGACGTTTTGACGCCAGCTACCAGAACGCCAAGGCCAAAATTGTCGCCGACACCATCGGCGAGCCATTCATCATACGCTCACAGACATGCGATCTGGTCGATGACACCGGCTTCTTTGTGCGTTATGCAGCCAGAAATGGAGGCATGTTTGTGGACTGCTGCATCCACGACATCGACTTGTCACTCTACTATTTCGGTGATGTGAAGCCGAAGGCTGTTTGGGCAGTGGGCACTATTTCCCATCATCCTGAGTTGAAAGCCCTGGATGATGTTGATAATGGCGTTGGTGTTGTGGAGTATTACGGTGGTAAGATAGCGTACTTTTATTGTTCTAGGACAATGGCGCATGGGCATGATGTTTGTACGGAGGTTGTTGGTACCAAAGGGAAGGTGATGGTTAATTTGGTGCCGAGACTGAATAACGTGACAATTGCCGGCCAAGGGGGGATTGGACATGAGGTGCAGCCCGAGTATTGGGAACGGTTTGAGGAAGCGTTCGCGACGGAGGCAAATGAGTTCATTGCTTCTATCGTGGAAAACACCCCAGTGCCGTTGAAGTTAGAGCTCGGTTTGATGAGTCTGAAGATTGGGTGGGCCTTACAGGAGGCGTTGTTAACTGGCGAGAGGATTCGGTTTGATGAACAGGGAAATCAATTGGACGGAAAGGGGGCCAACCTTTGAATTACTGCCGTTACGTTGGCTCTACAATAACCTATCTGAATATATTCCATTTGCATCCTCAGATTAAGTTCAATGGGACATTCAAGGTTTCCCTAAGTAGCCCATGTAAATTCGTGCTCCCTGAAATATTGTGGGGTGTCAAGATGCTCGGCCAGGAAGGTGCCTGAAATAACCACATTGCTATTCTGAATTGCTCTGTTAGAGCCAAGTCCGGCGTGTTAGTACATGAACAGCAGATAGAGACTAGTAAAGCACAAAAGAAGAAGGATTCGGTATGTACCTGCCAGAAATTTTGGCATTACGACAGAAGAGTCGTCAACGACATCGGTGGATCCGATCCAAATGCCTATCCAGCTCACGGTACTTTCGATATACACGACTTTCGATATACACGAGGCATAGCACCAGAGCCCAGACGTATCACCCATGGCGACTCGAATTGACCAATAGGTAGGTGTTGTTGCTGTGGGTCCCTTGGCTGCGCATTGATGAATTGCTTCTTATTTTTTAAAATTATACGTACCCCTTACTCAAATATCCTTTTTTTTTGAACGGCTACACTGTTACGTCAAGGAGCATTTGTATAGAGCTACAATATTCAGACTCAATTGGTTGCCTCCAGGTGAAATTGCACATTTACAGAAGTGCGACAACCAAACCGTATTGACTTTCTCAGTCGATAAGCGAGGAAAGACCTCACAACCGCGACGCAAATAAAAAGTTTCGTAGGTGGCTCGGCTCAACTTAGTCCAGGGACCAAGTGTGAAAGCCTGTCCATAACCTACTCACCCATGGGAATATTATTCCTTATTAATAATTTGGCAAAGAGATTCTGCGGGGGCTCCACACCAGAAAGTTTCCCTGGGGGTGGGCTTCCACAGAACCCTAGAATTGCTTGGCTCTCATCTCGCTTCAATATCTGCCGACGCGCGAGGAAATTCTTCCGAATACAATAGATTCGCCGCCACAACAACATATCGGTAGAATAGTACAATTGCGGGGTACTAGGATATGCTTAAGCTCGTCATTCTCCTTCCAAATGAAGGATTTTCAGATCAGTTTATAAGACGATGGAGCAACGATCGGCAATGAGGGAGGCGGGGGTGATGGAGATTGCAAGTGCTGCACGGCGATATTCTGCCAGTGTCATATGATATACTTTTTCTATAGATTGGAATTGTCCCGAACGATTTGCCATTGCGATCGTGATAGGTGTTCATATATTTACTCCATCCCCGAGAATTCGTCTTTCGTCAACACTTTTACAAGGTCAATTCCCTTCACTATGAGACTCTTCTCGCCCTTCTGTTTTCTTCTTGTCGGCCAGGCCGTGGCAAGTCCGACACCACAAAGACAGAGAAATGCAGCTTTCTTCCTAGCCGGAGACTCAACAACAGCGATTGGTGGAGGCTGGGGTAATGGATTTATCACCACAATCACCAAGGATTCCTTTGGCATAAACTATGGCAAGAGCGGCGCAACAACTGTATCTTTTCGAGCCCAAGGTTTATGGGACACCACAGTCGCCAGTGTAGCCAGAGCGAGCGAGTTAGGATACTTGCCATTCGTTACGATACAGGTAAAGATCGCAAGTGTTATCTTGGTGGCGACATAGCTAATAATGGTTCAGTTCGGCCACAATGATCAAAAGGCGGCGGCTAACATCAGCATTGAGTTGTTCACGAACAATCTCGAAACTTTTGCCAAAGAAATCCTTGCGGCTGGAGGAACTCCCGTAGGTTTACACTAAATCATGTGTCGGAAGTTCCTAACAGATGTATAGATAATGACAACTTCTCTGACTCGACGCACTTTCAATTCAACAACAGGCAAAATCATAGAGAACCTTGCCGACCAAGCCGCCGCAACTATATCGGTTGCCAAGAAACTCCATGTCCCATACATCGACCTCAACCGCGTTTCGACAGATTACATCAACTCCATCGGGTTCCCACGTTCAGACACATACAACCTGAGCCCAGGTGACCGGACGCACTTGAATCCCAGCGGTGAACTTCTGTTCGGCACAATGGTCAGTACATTGATTCGCGAGGAACTGAAGGACGGAAGGAAATGGACGAGACCGAATGCAACGATTTCAGATGCCCTTGCGAGTGGAACGTACATACTTCCCACTCCTCTGGAGAAGGGTACCACGAATTCAACTGCACCACCAAACTGGGAATCGTGAGCATTCCATAGATCCAGATATCTCTAATGCCTACTGGGTAGTTTTAGGTGTCAATTCCAGTCGCTAAGCCCTGAAGAATAATTGAGGATTGTGGACGCACATAGAATCAAAAATTCCAAAGTATATTAGTCAAGAGTTCAGTCACGAGGAAGCACAAGATGGCGGCTCTCAGAAATGAAAATTAAGTCTTGTCCTCAAGTATAGAAGACAGGCATGTCCAAATGATAGGCATGTCCAAATGATAGGCATGTCCAAATGATATTTGAGTGCCTGACTCTTCGGCTTATTTCTTTGTCCTTTAAAGCAGACGATGGAAGGATAATCCGCGGACTTAGAGATAGAGAGATTGACTTGAAGATCTACAATGTCCCCCGCTTCCCCAACTTCTTCTTCATCTCTTCAAACAATGCCTCCCCTAATAATACACCGCTCCACCGACTTTGTCTCCATGTCCGTGCTTGGCCTCGTCCGCGTCTCAGTCGTCGTAATAGTACTCGTACTCGTCGAGTACGCATAGTACGGATACAAGTGCAGAATCTCTGTAGTACCAGTGACGATGTCAATGCGCGTGCGGACTTCAGTTGCAGTTGTGAGGAAAGTAGTGCAGCTTGTTGTTGTTATTGCTTCGGCGTCAGCTGCGGGCGGTGATTGCGCGAATGGCTCGGCGGGGAGACTGAGGGCTAGGGAACTATGGGGAAGAGGGAGGTTAGCGGTACGGATTGAGTCGTATTGTATTGGATTGACTGGGTAAGAGTAATATTGGAAGGGGACTTGCCCGAATAGGGGCAGTGGAAGGACAATGAGGTAGGATAGTTGGACCATTCTGACAGAATTCGAGGATGTGATTCAGGCGATTTTGAACTCGTCACGACTTGACTGAGGTTGCTATTCCTACACCCCAAGGCTTTTTAGAATATGGATAGTCGTTAATATATACCCAGCTAAGATTAAATTTAGTTTGTGCTACCCAGATAATAGGCTATACCAGTTCCTTTATCCTTTGTCATCCAAGCTCAAATAGCAAGCATCTCCATCTGGCCTGCAGCTCAGCTTACAGCCGTGATCTTACAAACGCTGAGGTGTTGAACAGCAATGATCCAACCAAATGAGAATTCGCGTGAAAGGTGATGTCAGCATGCAAGGAGGAGTGCGAAGTGCATACGTATTGATTGCTCTGAGCCGTTCAGATCGAATCGGCTATGTGTTTGTTTATCTGGATGGGTAAATTCCTCGGCTAAAATGAGGGGCATGTGCTCGGTGAAGTTTTTTTGGCGGGCCGCGCTAAAACATATTGTATTTACACTGTAAGAATCGTAACAATACAACAACTATTGATCGAAAACATATCAAAATTGTAGAGAATTACTTGTAGTATATTCATGTATCTAAACATTCTCTTTGCTAATGTATTGTATCATGTGAAGGATAGAGACTGTTCTCGCTTGTTCCCCGCTCGGCCCTCAATTAATACTTCACGGAGTAACTACGCCGCGAGCAAGGAGGTGGGTTTGAAATGGATGCCGTCCTAGGATGACGAGTACCATGATATACATACGAGCTGAACAATGAATTCCATGCACTGGCATCGAATGGTGGCTAGTCCATCTACCATTCCCCATCCAGAGTTTCCTAGCCAGGTTTAAACGACACCAGCCCAGAACACACCAAAACTACTTTATCTCTACATCATACACCTTCTGCATCTGGAGACATCGTATCGTATCACTCTCTTCCAATACTTCGAAACCGACCACCAATGGCATCTTCCTCCTTCAGTCAAGTCGCGTTAAGTTCCTGCCTGTGTCACTGATGATCCCCTCCCTCCCCCACCCACTTTTCCATCCATCTCCAAACTATTTCTCACATCCAGCTCACTACTTACTCACCATAGAAACAAACCAGCAACTGCGCCAAGCCTACAGCGTGGAGGAAGATCTACGAAAACAAAACTCAAAAAGACATATAGAAACAGCGACGAAATCACGAAAAAATCGAAAAGTCGAGAATTTGGTATTGCTATTGCACCAGAAATTTTCTCCATCTCCACATCCGGTAAATAAGTCGGTAGGTACCCTTTGGTTGGTTCCTTGCAGAAGCATCATTTGGTAAATCGTGCGGCCATCATAGGCCCAATGAATTGAGGACAAGACTCCCTTTGACCCCAATGCCTGGAGCTCTACGCTGAAAAGTATGTGAGTATGTGAAGAAAGGCCGTGGACAGGAAGAGCAGCACAACTGGAACAACCCCCCCCCCCCCCCCCCCCCAAAAAGGGAAAACTGTGAGAGTTTATCGATCCATGAGAACGAACGAGGTAATGAAAGGATGGCAGTGAAAGTGCGATTTGGAGAAGAGTGGCTGAAGGGAGTTCTGCCGACTTCGCTTGGAAAGAAGAAAGTTGGATTGAATATCTGTGGAACAAATCAGGGTGTGAAGATAGGAACGAAATGCAGTAACGAAGGGCATAGATGGCAGAGCAGATGCGCTCAGGTACTTCCATTGAGGATTAGCGCATAAACATCGAGTTGTCTTTCACTTTCCCCTCCCTTCTTCATACCTCTGCGCGTGGATCACTTCTACTCACCTTCTAACAATACACCGAATTCCTATCTATCTATCTATCAACAAACAGACTCACCAAAACTCCCCCACACATATCCTCCTCTCCACCCCTCCTCAACCCTCAAAACCCCTCGCAATCCCCTCAAAAACACCCACCCCCTCCCTCCCCAACGCAGTCCCCACACCCACCGCCTCCGCACCAACAGCTCTCATCCTGCTAAACCCCTCTTTATCCCTCACTCCCCCAACGCCAATAATCGCAATCCTCCTAACATCCTCCCTTGTCGAAGCATCCAGCAAGGTCCTTATCGTCTTCACATTCCCCAACGCAATAGGATGCAGCGCATCACCCGCTAGACCGCCGATCCCCGCGCCGGTGGCAGAACCGAGAGCTGGGTTGAGATTCTGGTTGAGGACGAGGCAGGAGCCGAGGGTGTTGGTCGCGGTGATGAATGAGATGGGACATTCATTTCCCTCTCTTCCTTCACCTCTATCCAGCTCAGAAGAAGATAAGGAGGAAGACGAGCGTTCAAGAGCATCAATCAGAATCTGGAACTGTCCCTGATACGTATACGGCGGAGTCTTAATCCCCACATGCAATCCCCTAGTATACGACTTCGGGACCCTCGATTTCGCGAGCCCGATGGCAGTGATGTACTCAGCTAGACTGGCGCCATCATACGCCGGAGGCGGTTTATCCGGGATATTGGGACAGGAGAGGTTGATCTCCATCATGAGATCTAGATCCAGATCTAGCTCCAGGTCTCGCTCAACATCAGACGAAACTGCATCACCTTTCCTATCGGCAGCCTCAGCGTCTGCCTTAGCCTCCGCATCGGAAAGCGGATACTTCTTCTCCGGCTCATTGAGGACCTCAAGCAGGAGCTCGCAACATTTCGCAACCTCCTCTGCCGAGCCAGTGACGGAGACGATGAAAGGTTTAGTTTTAGTCTTTGTTTTCGTTTTCGTTTTAGCCTTTGCGTTGGTAGTAGCGCCCGTACGAGCCGTACCCGTAGTAGTGAGATCCAGCGCCTCCGACTCGGAATGTTTCGTTTTGGCTTGCTGTTGCGGTAGTAGTGAGGCTGAATTTGACGCTGATGCTGATGCTGATGCTGATGTCCTCTCGCGACTCATGCGCACGAGCATGGCAACATACTCCTCGAATGCGATTGGGCTGTACCCCAAGGTGTTCAGCGAGCTTGTTTCGTCGGGGAGGACATCCCCGCGTCCTTCGCCTTTGCCGTGCGGGAGATCGACGTTGATGTTTGCTGTGGCGTGGCCGAGTGTGGATGAGAAGAAGGTATATTGGTGGGTTGATGGGTGTTGGTTGAAGGCTTTCCAGAGAGAAGTTCTGATGGTGACTGCGCCTGTGTAAGGGCAGTCGTAGAGAGCTTTGAGGTCCGCTTCGGTTGTTGCCCATGGGTTGGCGGAGTTGAGGAGGGGCGGGTTGATGGTGAATTGTTTCTGGGGTGAGGCGGGTTGAGGATGTTTGGGAGGCATGGTGGTGGGATGGATGTGATGTTTGCAATGTTTCGTCGCTAGGGAGTGGGTGTTTCCAGAAGTGGGGTCGAGATTCGAGGGGAATAAGGTTAAAGTGACGAGTCACGGGAAGGATCTATCCGGCTAGTATTCCCTCGCAAAGCCTGGTATGAAGCCGAATGATATGGATCTGAGATTTGATCTGAGATCTGTTGTCTTTGGAACGTCTGAGCCTTGGGAGTTTGAGCTGTGGTGCCAGGTCTGTGAAGTTCATGGTCGGTAGCCACGTGACGGTTCAACCCACACCACTCGAACGGGATGATTCCAGGAATAGGGAAGTATATGGTAGATGACGAGAAATGTTCAATATTTGATATCCAATCTTATAATTTCCATCTGAATCTTAGAAGAGAAGAATGCATAAAAGAGAACTCTCACCGGTCGTTTCAGGTCACCATTTCAGAGATCATACAATAGACATTCATCAAGAATCGAATTGGATTGATGTATTCACACAATAAAAATGGTCGAGCATAAAGCTGTGCTCATTCTCTCTCACTCTCTCGTCATCATCTTCTTCTTTCTCTAAAAACAATCAAAAGTCAAGTGAATCGCTCACTGCCCTTTTTCATCGCTTGCTTGCTTGCTCGCTCGCCAAGTTTCTTGTCCCATCAAGAGACCTGTACAAGACACACAAAGACAACAACCACAACACCAACAACACCAACAACCACCCATTCATCCCCGCGATCTTTCTTTCGCTGAAAATAACCCAAGAAAAATAATAAAAAAAAAATTGTCATTCATCTCTCTCACACTCCATCACACCACTTTATCTATTACTCCCCTCTCTAAGCCAAGTCCCACACGACGTCCTTGCGTCGACTCTGTTGCGCACCTAAGTACGAACGAACATCCGGTCTTCTATGAGATAGTCATGACCATAGGACCAGCAACGGTAATGGCATCAGTGAGAGTACCATCCGTGGGCGTAGCGCTGGTCAAGTGCACATAAGTGACACCAGCAAGGTTAGGAGGCACAGTGCAAGCACCGTTGGCGAAGGAGGTGAAGGCCGCTCCACCAGGCAGACCACCGTTGACGAAGGCACAGCCGGTGGCGCCGGTTGCAGTGGATGAGAGCTGCACGGTTGAGCCAGCTGCGACGGCACCGGCGGGGGCGCCGGCGGTCATGGTGAGGGCTGGGAAGGGGGTGATGGCGAGGTTGGAGCCTGCTGGGCAGGAGGAGATGAATCCGGCGGCGAGGGTGAAGACGGCGCGGATGCCGAGCGGGGTGTCGAATGCGGAGGGGATGGCGGCGACTCTTGAGGCGGTGCGGATGAAGGTTTGATGTCTGGCCTCGACGGTGACGATCTCGGCGGCGACGGTGAGGATTCCGGGGGTCTTGACGAGAGGAGCGGCGGCGAGGTATCTGTTCTGTATTAGCTTTCTTGCAACAAACCAAATCACGATCAGGAATACATACGCAGAAACACCAACGTTCTCCAATACTGCGGCAGTAGCAACCATGGACTTCGCATCCGTGAAAGCAAAGTTGTACGTGCAAGGAGCAACTGGTGCAGTTCCGGCTCCAGCAATGGCACTCGTGAGGGTCGTTACGTGAGTAGCCTCAGTTCCACCGATCGACTTCAGGTTGGTGATTTCCTGGGGAGCGAGACCGAGAGCAGCGAAGTCAGAGTCTGGGAACTTGGCGAAACCTTGCTGGTAGAAAGCAGTCTCGAGGTTTTCTAATGTGAGAGCGCTGTTGTGTGTTAGTCCATGAAAATCAAACCATAATGGAATCAAGTTGATGAGAGAGACAACGCACAATTCCAAGATATCAACATCGGTCAATCCATCGGGAAGTCCAGTTGTTGGGTTCTGTCTCTCCTCGAGCATATGCTTTCGTGCCAGCTGACCGAACTCGTACGCCCTCCTCTCGTATGGTGACATCTTTTGCGCAGCAGGGAGAGCAGTCACAGTCGCCAGTAATCCCACCACCACCGCACCCATAACCGATCTGATGCTAGGCATTATGAAGTAGCTTGATTGATTGATCGATTGATCGAAAAAAGTCGTCGTCGATTTGATGATAATCGTTGAAGAAGAAGAAGAAGAAGATAGTTGTAGATGAGTTCAACTGGACCAGCCTGAGCCAATTACAACTAGAATGTCGAGAGTGAGGAGGAGGGGGGAGATTAAAAGGTTATTATTGTTGAAGTATATTGTTTTCGTAAATGGAACCAAATGAGTGGAAGCGATTGTCTTTGAGATATGAAAGCAAACCAGCGCTTGAAAGGGTATCGAAGAAGGCAATGAGGCGAGAGGAAAGGTAGTTTTTTTCTTCAAACATCGGGAGATGGGCGTGTTAAGAGTGCGGCGACGAAGACGGACGGAGCCCCCCTGTAGCGTAGCGTAGCGTAGCCTAGCGTAGCTCTCTTTTCTTTCCACGGGACGTAGGTCGACCGACGAAGATCCATCCACCCTCGTAACAACCTTAAGGGAAAGCTTGGCCCCAGGAAGGTGGGTTATCCGAACGGGGGGGCTCAAGGGCCAAGGCACTCGGGGTTATTCTTCAAGGGGGGGCTAATGCTTGGTTGGTAGGAATACTAAGAGTCTCCGTAGGAGATGGTCGAGCGGGTCAACCATGGTGACAGCGGGAATCTTGAAGGAGGGAATGATGCGAACAGCGAATAGCGAGGGAGGGGCACAGGTAGGTAGGGGTTGATGAGAGGAGGAGGAGCGGGGCAAGCCTCAGCCTTCAGTGAGGATTGTCCCGATCAGCCAGTGAGAGAACACTGAAGAAACAGGGGAGAAACAGGGTAAAAGCCTGTGCAGTCAGTCAGTGAACATCCAGGGAGCAGTCCCTGAGCACAGCCAATGGCCGGTGATGAGAAGGGATAAACGTTTGACTGGGGGGCCTTCTTCAACAGTCCGGATTGGGCAGAAGGAGCGCGCGCATCAACAGTGGACAGCCGCTATGGAGCAGGTTCAAGAAGTATCAGGGCGATAATAATCAAGATATTGGCAAGGATGATATAAAAACCTGCTCAGCGGAAGAAAGACGCTGAAGAGACCTCACGTCCAAGAAGAGTCTCCAAGAGGGTCTGCAACGACCCAAGACCACTACAACAGCCTGTAGAATGACTGCCCGCAGAAGCACGCACGCACGCATGCATAGGTACGGTACGGTACAGTACAGTACAGTAATTTACTACTGGACAAACCAAAAACCTGCATGCATGCATGCATACAAGATATGCAGGGACACAATTGTTCCGGCGGCGACGCTGTCCACGAACAGGGCATAACGCTCGGAGGTGCCACTTTTTGCTTTGCTTTGCTTTGCTTTGCATTGCTTTGCGATGCGGTGCCTGCTGTGATGCCTGCAGTGCCTGTCTCCAGCCTCGCTAAAAGGCTCGTGCAGGGCCGGCCCACGCCCAACACCACCCGCGATAGGTACGAAAGTACGGAAGGTACCATACGGAGGGTATGCCACGCCATGCCAGGGGCTCACACTGTCATACATTCCAGGGACCTCCTCGGCAGTAGCTGTAGCTGGGGCTAACCCCCGGGGGGCCATCACTCGCCTCCTGTATCAGAGACGTTTGAGGCTCCGCTTGGCTCAGACGGGTGCGTGCCGCTCGCTCGCTAACCCTTCAGAAGCAGAAGGGGAGGGTCAACAAATGAGACGTGCCACGTCCGGCCCACGAGGATGGGTGATGCTACCACTACCACTACCACTACCACTACCACTACTCGGAAGGCAGAAGGACCGGCGCAGATAATTTTTCTGGCCTGTCATTCTTTCGGGAAGAGATGTTCTACTGCGCTCTCCCTCCCAGTGTTTACTGTACCTGCTGGCCCGCTGTCCTGCCAAGAGACTCGGGAGTGTTTGAGACCAGTCGCGCCCTTGACGGTTCGTGTTCCATCGTCTTCAGCCATCACCCTTCTTCCTTCCTTCATTCATTCAATTTGCATCCCACCGGAGAGTCAGTCCTGCATTTGATTACCTACTTCTGTAATCCGTATTCCGTACTCTGTATTATATGTACTGACGTTCTCAAAGCCAGCCAGCCCAGCCCAGCCCAGCCCAGCCCATCTGTCAAACGCCAAAACCGCCTGACAGATAGACAGACAGATAGATATCCACTTTAATTGCAAGTCTACAAGTGAAAAAACACAAGAAAGAAAGAAAAAACAAAACAAAACAAAACAGTGCGTGGGTGGGTGTGCTCTCAAATCGCATGGCTTTCCTTCTCACTCGTTTTGATTCTGGCATAAGTCACACTCACTCACCTTACTGCACCTCGCACCTCTCTTTCACTTCCTTTCTCGCGATGGATGTCAAAACATACATCACCCCACCCCTCCCAACGATATAACCAAGATATACTTTATGCAAACGAATCACTCAACTCACATGAACTCAACTCAACTCAGCATACCATCCATACCATACCATACCATACCATACCACCCATCCATCGCAGATAAAGTTTTTTCCTCGCTTCCTTCCTACATACCTACTGTATATACCTAGTTCGAAGTTACATACCGTACATACTGTACTGTACTGTACTGTACTGTACCGTACCGTACTCTCCACCCCTGGCTGGTGGTCCCGCCCGCCCCGTTTCCATTCCCAGCCAGCCTGTGAAGATCGATCCCAACTGAAGCAGCCTGTCTGCATCCACCCTCCTCCCTCCTACTCCTCCTCCGGACCAATCGTTGATTTGGAAAAAAATCACTGGATGCTGGGTTTGATTGGTTGTTTTGCCAAATAATGGCCCACACACAAGGCCGGGAGAAGAAGAAGAACTCAAGGTCAAAGATCCCTTCCTTCCCCTCCACTCCACTCCACTTCGGCATCCGTCCAAAACCAAACCTTCCTGTTCCTTTCATCTCGACATCCGTCCAGCGTTCATGCAGCCCAGCATGTCAGGTCAGGATGGATATGCACACACACACACACATCAGCACGCATTGATTGATTGCTTAGTTACCGGTAGCATGTCTGGGAAATGTGTGATTTGCGCTAAGGACTATAGATGCACACGCTAAAGCAAAGGAAAATACATGGAGCTCCTCGTTGATATATCTCTGTTCGCTCCGTTTTGGCTTTTTTATAATCCCTCCTCTCCACAACCCCTTTCCATCCATCCTACACCCGTCCCATCACCAATATCAATGGCCATCCAATCCCAGACCATTCGTCCCTCCACATCGATGAAATTCTTCACGAGAAAAACAAATGCTATCTTGTTCGCGTCCTCAAGAACTAGGCACGTTGAGGACTTGTTGCTCGACACAGAGGCTGCCCTCGAACATCTGTGCATGTCACTAAAATTCTTCTGAAAATTTGACGCGAAGAGGCATCATAGAATGATTCCACCAGTGTTGTGAGTAAAGAGAGTTGCTCAAAGAGCATATGGGTTGAGCGAGCGGATGGTAAGACAACTGCAGAATGGTTAGCGATGTGAAGCAAATGGATCCGGACTACTTACGGAGGACTCTTGGTAAGGTCAGTCTTCAAGATCACTGGCACTCTTGTCATTTCCTTAACATCTTGAATGTACTCGCCATTCTCCTCACGAAGAGTGAAGAACTTCAAGTACTTCTCCTTGGGGCTGAGTTTGGCCTCAGCTGGCTCCGCAGTGTGGACCTTAGAGTCGGATCGAGTGCGGTGGAGACTGTCTGAAGCCGTGAGAGAGTTCTTCGTTGGCGAAGGTGGGACGCTCTGAGTCGGGCGCTCTCCCAGTGACACTCCAGCCAAGCTATCGGCGACATCAGAGACGTCATCCTCGTCATCGAAAAGTGCATCGACATCGTCGGTGGACATTGTGCCTGTCTCCATTTGTTTTCGTTGAGCCTCCTCGTGCTCCTTCTTGGCACGCTCAGCAACAGCTGCTTGCTTAGCGGCAGCAGCGGCATTGGTCATACGCTGAGATGCTCCAGCTCTGGGGCGCTCATCCTCTGGAACATAAGCCGATGAAGGAACACCCTTCTCCCAGTACAGTTCCAAGATGCGATCGTTCTTGCGGAACTCTGCCTTCTTCAACGGAAGTTGATCGCAGTGAACTCGCTTCTCAAAGCCATATTCCGGGATGAGAATATCGAAGGCAGAGTCGTACACAGCAAGGACGATACCTTCACTGATGAGCTCTCCACCGACCTCTTCGCGCTTCCTGTCCATGATTCTACAAGATTCAATGTGGACGCTCTGCTCCTGGGCATTTTGGGATGAGTCCTTCTTGGTGTTACATGATTCAGTAGTCTTGACGAGAGTCTCAATATCCTCATTGTACTCGATCTTCCCTTCAGAAAGAACAGCTTCAAGTTGACGGTGAACAACCAAATCGGCATATCGGCGCGATGGGTTGGTGAAATGAGTGTATAGAGGTAGGTTCAACGCGTAATGTGGGTAAAGTTGGGTTGGTGTCTTTCCTGCAATGTAGTACTTGGCACGGTGCATGGCCTTGACAAGGAGAGTCTCCATGCCCTTTCGGATCTCGGCATCATCAACCTTAAACAAACTGTTCTGCAGGGTTCCACTGCTTGTGGTGTCCATTTCGTAACCGATCTTGTTCATGCGGTCGACGAATGTCTGGAGGCGGCGGGGATTTGGTGGGCCTTGTCGTCGCAAGAGTGCCTTCTCGGGCAATCCTTTGAAGATCTTCTGTGCAACATAGGCGTTGGCCTTATGCATGAGTTCCTCGATCAACTCATGGGATGGAGTAGAGTCGAAGATGTTCTGTTCGACCGGCACGTTCTCGTCATCCAACTGGTAGATGAGTCTGAGAGGAGCAATTGTCTCCCCTTCAGAGCCGAGACGCCTTTCTCGCCATTTTTGGGCAACAGCCTACAATGTATTAGCTCGGTTCACAGAAACTCAATTAAATGACTTACGTGAAGGATTTGGATCTCCTTAACCTCGGCGCCATCAAGCTTCGTGTCGAGGTGTCCAGACAAAACAGCATCAACTTCCTTGTATGTCAACTTTCCAGCGCTCTTAATAATACTTTTGCCGATCCAGGTATCTTCCTCAGACACCATACCAGTGTGGGCATTGACTTTGAAGACAACACTGACAGTAAGGCGATCTTTGCCGGGCACAAGAGAGCAGACCTCGGAAGCAATTTTGGGTGGCAGCATGGCACAGCTGCGATTCATCAGATAAACCGCTGTTCCTCTCTTGCGGGCCTCGCGATCCACCAGAGAGTTGGCCTTGATGAAATGAGCAACATCGGCAATGTGGATACCAATCTCGATCTTTCCATCGACCTCCGACTTGACATGGATGGCATCATCAAGTTCATTAGCTCCATTGGGATCAATGGTGAAGGTCTTTTCGTCACGGAAATCACGACGAGCAGCAATAGCAGCCTCATCTTCCTTCTCAAGAGACCAATCATCAAGTCCAACACTGCGAGTGACCGCATCGGAAAACTCGTCCGAGGCAAAGTTGTTGTCTCTAAGTAGAGCATCTGTCTCAACCTTCAACTCGCCCATCTTTCCGAGTTGCTCAACGAGAGTACCGAAAGGATGAAGAGAGGTGATTGGCCATCTCTTGATGCAAGCAACAAAAATTCGGTCAGCGTAGTCTTGATGCTTCTCAACGAAGTCACGAGGGGCTTGTTCGGTAGGGATTGCGATCAGTGGAACACGCTTACTATAAGAAGGTCAGCATTCTCGAATGTAAAGAAAGCATCATGTCAATGGACTGCTTGTAAGATGTGGAGACTTACTCAGTTGGCTTAAACCAGACAATTTTTGGCTTGTCTTGTTGTCTCTGTTCCTGGTGACGGCCGGAATTTCCATCACGAGCTGCACGCTCAGCCTCTTGCTTCTCCTTGGTGGCTTGGCTGCTAGGACGGAGAAGACCGAGAGTTCCAGAGAACATTTGTCCAGCAACACGCTCGACGACTGCGACAATGTGACCAGCGTAAAGTGGCTTCTGCTCGTCATTGACCTCTTCTTCCTCAACAAGGAGAAGACTTTGCCCTTCGACCTCAACATCGTCGTTCTTCTTCTGGGTTGGCCTCTGTCTCAAGCTACCACGTCTTCGCATACCACCACCTTCTCCAGTGGTAGGTTGCTCATCTCCGTTGGTGGAGTTATCACGGTGGGATCGATCAGCATTTCCGTTCGAACCACCCCGGGTATCAGTAATATCCTTGCGCTTCTTCTTCTCTTCCTTCTCGCGCTTCTGACCCCAAACTTCGTCAACATCGAGTAACTCGACAGCAACGAGATCTCCTTCCAGAGCTCTGTTACGGTCCTTGCTTCCACAAATGAAGATATCTGCGTCAAGAAGGCCGTCTTGTGTAGTAACATAGGCATCACTTCTGTTCTTCTTGTTGACCCGAAGGATGCCGGAAACGAGCTGTCCGTCGCCAAGAAGAGCGGGGAGGGTGGCTTGTGGCAGATAAGGAGTGAATAGTGTCTTGCGCTGTTGTTGCTGTTGCTGCGCAGAAAGCTGTGGGCCATGATGGCTGCCTTGAAGACCGACCTGTCCGCCCATCTGGGCAGCTTGGAGAGCTTGGAGCTGGCTGATCTGAAGTGGATTCAATTGTTGTCCAGGGAACATTTGCTGAGGGACCATCATCTGTCCTGGCATTTGGACAATTTGTGGCTGACCTCCGTATTGGAAAGAACCAATAGAATTGATTGACTGGTTGATGGATCCACGATTGCGGTGACCAGGCTGGAAACCACCCTGCGGTTGTTGACCTTGGAAGTTGCCCATAGCACCATGTTGATCCTGGGGAGGGGCTTGGCCTTGAGGTTGATTTCTCCAGTTACCTTCAAAGTTTCTCGATGATTGTCGGTTATGACCAGTGTTGCTTCCACGTCGCTGGAAGTCATTGCCTTGTCCAGAAGCGCCAGCATCGGGGGTAGCTTGCATAGGAGGGAACTGGAAATTTCCTCCACCACGAACAGCTGCTCCACCCCTACCATTAACAGCCATGCTCTGGCTTCGTCCATGTCCGCCACCTCTGCCACGTGTGCTTTGGCCAGTACCTTGTGCTGGAGCAGATGGCTTCTCCTCCGCAGTTGGACTATTGGAACGATCAGTTGTTTCGCCAGGAGCTCCTGGGATAGGGAACTGGAAGCCAGAAGTTGTTCGTTTCTGCTGGGCAAGCTCTGCAGCTTTTTTGGCCTCAGGCAAAGCCAGAGAATGACGACGCTGATGTCCGCCACCCGGTGGTCCACCGCCGCGACCACCTCTGCCAGCATTGTTCTCTCTGTGTTGTCCACCAAAGTCTCCAAAGCCAGGACCTGCTGCGCCGGATGAGGGGGCTGGAGGAGGGCCCATGCCCATGTTGGGAAGTGCCGATTGATTACGGCGATGTGAAAGCGGTTGAGTTGGTGCACCCATTGGAGCATTCATCTGTTGTGGCATCTGGTTAGGGAACTGGAAATTGTTCTGTGCCATGTTGGGAATCTGCTGTTGAAGAGGATTATATCCGCCAGTGGCCAGATGTTGGGTAGGAGGGATCATTCCCATATTGACATATTGTTGGTGGGTAGCTTGAATCTGCTGCTGCTGCTGTTGAAGGAGCTCGATTTGTTGTTGAATGGCCAACTGTTCAACTGTATTGAGGATGTATGTCAGAAGACTGATAGTATATGAATTGGCAGATGAGAGTTGGAAGCTTCGATGACGCAGCTCCAAGACCAAGAATAAGAAGACATAACTTACTGCCGGGGCTGGAGAACATGCTCATCAATGGGGTCAGCTCTGAAGGGCTTCGGCGATGTGCAATGTGGAGTCGACGACCAGTCGGACCAGGCACACCACCCTGAGGGGGTGGTGGCTGTTGTGGATGTTGTTGTTGTTGATTCTGTTGATGCTCCATGGTGGAGGAGAAAGACGTACGTGCACGTCAAGTGCGAGATTGGGGGAGTTGGTTTGTTGCAATCCAAATGATTGTGATGATGCGGGATCAAATGAGGGCAGCCAAAGGAGGGGAAGAAGAGGTGAAGGAGTGCTTCTCGAGGATTCGAGGATGTGGTTGAGTGGGGGGAAGGAGAGTGAGGTAGATGGGAGCTGAAGTTGGAGAGTGAAGTGAGGTTGTTGATGAACAAGTTTGGTTTGGTTTGGCAGGCCGGCCTGTCTTGTGAGGTGAGGTCCGCAGGTCCGCTTGGGCGGCGTGCGTTCGGGTCGCTGCTGCGGCGGCTTGGCCCTTCTTTCCTCGTTGGGCTTAGCGACTCGATTCTGCCGGGGATCTCACTGGACTCAGTGGACACTGGTGGGAAAGGAAGGACCCACCCTGGCTGCGGAAGCTGGGAGTGACGAGTGACGACAGTGAAGCCCAAAATAGCTAGAGAGGGAAGTGAAGAGTTGAGTCCAATGATACGAGTGGCTAATTTCCTTTGCCTTTCATTTTCATGTCAATCGTATATTTACATCCCTTCCCTTCCATGCTCTACTCGTATCTTCGGTTCAGTCCAACTCTTCGGACTTTGTGGCTTCTTGTGAGCTTTGATACAGCATCTTGGCAAAGCTTCCCGTATCCGGGTTAGCTTGCCGACTGGGAGTCTGGAACGGGGGGGCTTCAGTCATGGGTTGGTTGGTGGTGCTGTTGTGTCTATGAGGAGTTCATCTGTGAGCTGATTCGGAAGAAAGTCGAAGCGATCTAAGAGCCTGTTCTATATATGTTCAATCCTATTGCAGCTTTGTTTACTTCTATTCCTCGCTCTCTTTGTTGGCGAGGTTTATATTCTGGTCATTTTCGAGCTCTAACGTCCGGAGGAGGCCTCCTTTCCTCTGCCAAGAATCAATAACTGCCGAAGGAAGGAAAATACTGTTCCTTTGTTGATGTCGTGAGCAGGAATGGTCACAATTGACTCTAATCCGGGAGCTTTTGAAGGCACACCTGCCTATTGGAATAAATTTATTCCTGCACGTGTGCGTCCGTAGATGATCTTGAAAGCTGAAGTAGGAAGCTCGTTTCGTCCTCGGACTTTAAACGTACTCGTCCCACCGAAAATCAGTCCTCTCTAGTTTTCCGCCTTGAGTCAGGTTTCTGTTGAATAATTACAGCTGCGTCTTACAAGAGCAAAACCTATCCATAGGCTAAGGCGGAAAGAAACCATGGTTGTACAAAGCTTTGATAGAGCTCCAAGAACATACCCAGGACCGTCAATTCAATCGATGAACCACCATTCGTTTAAATATTGGCCATCTTTCCCTCCTTTCGGACTTTCTCGCCTGGAAACCCAAAATCTTGAGGTCTTCGCGCCATGCTCTACACTTGAACAGAGCTTATCTTCATTCATCCACTTTCCCCTTCTCCTCTGCTCTGAAACCAGGCCCCCAAAGTGTTTCAGATCCACTGTCAGTGTGCTCAGCGAGAGCAAGGAATCCTCGTATAGAAAAGAAGGTTCGGCGCTTATTCAAACTGAATTTTTACTATGATGACAACCAGGCTGCAGGGAAGGAAAACAGGTTGGAATTGCGAGGCTCAACTCATTCCAGTTCAACAAAGCAACGACCATTCCAGGTGACAAGCCCTAGCGACCCAAGCTCGCTGCAAGTCAAGTGTAAAAAGATGTGACAAGTAAAGGAAGCCGGAATGGTGCGGAAGACAGAGATAGACTGACTTCGAAAGCATGCAACATCATCCAGGTGACCGCGAGTTTACTACAACAGAGGACCTGTTGTGGATAATCCAGGGTTGATAGCGAAATCTTCAAAATGAAGAAAGGAACAAAGAATGATTATAAGAACGGCTGTAAAATTTCTCTAAGTATACATCTTGTCAGAAGGAAACGTGATATAGCAAGGCAGTCAATTTCCACAGTCGTTTTTAAAATGCCCGGAACTCTCTCACATCATGGGAGCAGGCCCTCCTCATGTTCGCAGGTTGAGCATCTTGAGGTTTCACGTGAGCAGGCTCTCACACCGCCTCTGGCAGAATTTTCGCATTGTCCACGATTTGGGTTGGTTTAGCTTCATCCTCGATTCACGCATTGTTCTATGCTAGATACAATTGCCAGTCACTCACAATAGCATCACAAACGAGACTCGGCTGGGCGAGTGTGAGCCCACAATCCGTTTCTCCAAATGCGCCAACGCAACCATGGCAGCTCCATCACCCGCAGCTTCTTCCTCCCTGAACGGTGACACCAACCACAAGAACACCATGGAGCTTCCCAACTTCGAGCGACTCTCGTTCCTCGACTGTCCCAACACGGAGGAGTATCATAATGCTGCTCTGGCGTATGCGAAGCAGCTCCATGACAGTGTACGAGAGCGTGCAATCCACGTTCTGCGGACCAAGGAGGATGAGGAGGAGGCAGAGAGATTGAGGCTTCGAGCAGACGAATTGGAGCAACTGGTTGAGGCAGAAGAGAGGAAGTCAGCAGAAGCAGTTCGGATTCGAGAGGCAGAGAATCGAAGGAAGCAGATACCACAACCTCCACCAAGAGTCCCGACTCCCCCACCACAAATTGCCCCTCCAGCCCCTCAACAAGAGTCTCCGGCACAACCACCTCAGCAGGCTCCTCCCAACCCACAAGCTTCGACACCTACACCACCAGTACAAGCTCGAGCTCCTCAAGCTCCGTCACAATTCACACCACAGGCTCCTGCTGTACAGCCAACACCTACCCCACAGCCCAACCCGCAGCCAACTGCCTCGAACGGACCAGTTGTCCAACCACCACAACCTCAGACACAGCCACCAGCTCCTCAATCCCAAAGCAATGGCTTGCAGATCCTCGCGGATAGTGATCGCCTACTCCAAATTCATGGCAACTTGAAGAAGCTCAGGACATTCATCCAGGGCCAGAACGTCGCGATTGCGACTGAACAAGTCAAACAACGCGACGGATCGATCAAACAGAAAGATATCACGGTCCGAACCATTGCAGGCGATATGCGACGTACTTTAACGCGTACAATGGGTCAATTGACGGATGTGGCTGGCTCAAATAGCAAGCAGGTAAGTTCTGCTCTCACAATGTCGGAATACAGCTGGTAACGCGCTTTCCAGATCATAGCAATCCGCGAACTCCTCGAGAAGTCCCTCACAATCAACTCTGCTCCGATGCAGCCCCAGCATTTCATGTTGGATCCACCACAAGGACCAGCCGAAAAAGCGGAAAACAATGGGGACACCATGCCATCCCTCTTCCTCTACCTCCTCAACATCTTCACCAAGGCAATCGTCAACCAACTCTCTAGCGAGGCATCCACAAACCCCAAGATCGCAGAACCAATCGGCATCGTAGCACACACAATCATCTCCCACCCAAAGTTCCTATGGCGCGCGCAATCATTCATCGGCATCATCATGGCCAAATTCAGGACCTCCCTTCCCGTCGTGTTCGGTATCCGCGGGGCCGAGACAACAGAGCAAGGCCGGCAAAGACTCGGGTGGAGAAAGGGCGACAATGGCTGGGTCTCGGATCAAGAGCATCAAGACCGTATGAGAGGGCTGGGAGCCGGATATGCCGCCCTCTGTCTTCGCAACTACACCAAATCTCAATCACGCGTAAACCCATGGCCTCCTTCACACTACTGGAACGCCATGGGTATCCTCATTTGCACACCACCCCAGGAACGATGCACGACTCAGGTCTTGGTCCTGACTGCACTGATTGATGGCTACGAGAAGAAATTCTTGGAGTTTTACGGCGACATGGCGAAGTGTGCGTTGCGAGCGGCGGTTATCGACTTCCCGAATACCTGTCCTGAGAAGACCGCTGCAGTACAGACACTGAGCGTGTTAGGAGACAAGATGAAGCGAGATCTGGGACTTGTTCTCTAAGTATGGCAAGGCGATTTGTGAAGTACGTTTCAGGGTTATATATTCAAGAGCAAGCATTTCATAGGGTTTATATTCGGAGTTTCTGGCGTTGGAAAAGGAGAACGGCGTTTATATTGAAGCACACGGTCAATAGAGACCATGTAACTAGTTCCTGAATGTGTTTTGCACTGTGGTTGATGCCACTGCATGGAGGGTTATCCTAGAATAGAGCATGATATGTATTCTTGGGGAGGATATAACATGAAGCATTGTCACCGCATTCAAAGTTCGTGTACATGACGTGATACTTCCCCATATATTGTTCCATCCGAGATTGTAGCGGAACCGCCGCCTTGAATCAGTGATCCGTTGAACACCACAGAGCTGAAGCTCGTCACCTAGCTTTCTCTTTCGAAATCATTGATCTAAATTTCTTTCGTCGTATGCAGAGCCGCACTTTGATAGTAGTACATTTGGAGTTCAGCAAGAAAGTCATATATTTTCTCCATTTCCTCCATGCACACACGTCATCCCCTTCCCCGGTAGATATCCGAAACCCAAAGTCAGTCTACATAACCTTCACACATCTCATGCATTACAGAGACCATTCCTGTCACTCGTAATTAGCTTGATTTCAAAGCCTAGGATATTTCAGACTACAGTCTCTCTTCTACTTCGGAATGGATTTTTTGGGGTATTTTGAATTTGATTGCTGGTTCGGCCTCTCGAGTTTTGGAGCGTATGACATTAGAAACCAGGAGGACAAAATTCGCCAGTCGTATAAAGACTTCCAAGCTTGGGGCACTGTTCTCAGCTTACAAATTTGAAATTTTGATTTGGAGAATGGGAATAAAATCGAGACTTGAATTTTTTGAAGAGCTGGCCACTTCATTGCCATCTTGAATCATCACAGTCTTTACAGAGCTACTGTCTTCTCTCCCAAGTATTGAAACCCACAGAACCTTGGATGCCCATGGAGGTATTTAAGTTTTGTGAGAAAACCCCCATGACAATTTCACAATGAGAATCGAATAATAATGCAGAGCAATTTTAGTTTTTGATCTAGAGGATAACACACAAACAAATTTCTGTGACAGAGGTCTTGACTCTTAATTTTGGGTTCAAGTTGATGCTGAAGGATATAATGCTACACAAAATCGTAACACTTGAGCATCTGCTCTCACTCTCCCAGCTTCGCTCATTCTCAAAGTGATAGAAGACAAAACAATCAGAAGTCTTAGAAGCTCCAACAATGGTGCGTGTTGCGAGACGTTGGCCGACGAAAGTATCTCGTCCAACATCAATCTTTCTTGTAATCAGATCTGAATCTGCCTCCCAAAATTTCGATTCTGAACTTAGGATTTCCAGAATTACGTGGAGATTGGACATGGAAATCCCACATCTTCAGAATCTATGAAATATCCAAAAAAAAAAAAAAAAAAAAAAAAAAAAAAAAAAAAAAAAAAAAACAGGCATGAGCTTGATTTAAAACACATTACGAGTCAATGTTTCCGAGCCTGGCACTGTTACAAGAGTGAATTTGCAGACATCCTCATGTGTCTTGTTTGTTTACTTAGATGTGCTTAGCCGAGATTTAGATCTTCGGCTGTCACTATAATCAGAATGATGATTGTCCATTGCAAACATAACTCGCAGACAAAATAAAGACGTTGTTTCATAATTTTATAAATCTATACACAAAATCTTTCGTCTCAACTGCATCAAGTACCTTTGAAAATTCCCGGTCCCCACCAGTACCACACACCAACGACGCCAACAGCATCATCAACCATGGCTCGAAACTTCCACTTATCAAATATCCAGTGCAGAAAATCAAAGTATATCAAGACTGGATTGCAACAAACAAGCATAGGCATATAGGCATAAGCACTCCCCATCCCACAAGACGTGATTTTCGTCATCATCTGATGGATGCGAAGGGAGTATCGTTCTTGAAAATCTTGTGGTTTGGGAATAGCAGGATCTGAAGAGGCTATGAGCAGTCACTTGGATTATGTCGCCAAAATGGTTGAGAGTGGGGAGTGGGAAGGCACACTGCGGTGTAATGAGGAATGGCGAGTTTGTTATTGGATTAGAATGAAGAACAGTAGAATATGGGGTATTGATCACAAAGACAATGACATGATCAAGCGGAAGAGGACGCGTCTCTTAACGAATGCAATTAAATTCTCAATCCGGACACCGAAAGCAAAACTTCAGAATCCCAACGCAGGAACAGTATGATCCGAACCAAACTACCCAACCCAACGACACCACTATACCAGTAACCTGCCCAAGATTAACACCCACCAAGTCCAGGCATTCAGCACTTCGTGATATAAACACCAATAGGCGACGGATTCTAATCCTGAAAGTCCCTCAAATACGTATCCCCCACAGCCTTCACCTCATAGCTCACCGCCTGGCCAGCCGGACACGGAAACGTAGCAATAGTGTACGCGTTCCCGGGCGCCACAACCGTCACTCCGTACGAGGTCTTGACTCCAGGCGCGGTGGCATATGTCGTGCTATTTGTAGCGACTCCGTCGAGCTGAGAGAAAGTGATGCCGCCGTTTCCGCTGAATGTAAATGAGGAGGTTGTGAGCTGGTCTTGGGTTGGGAATAGGAAGACTAGGGAACAGGTCTTGCCTGTGTCGGAGGAGGGGATGTCGAAGTTGTAGATGGTGGAGATGGTGGAGGAGACTTCGCCGAAGTAGCTTGTGCCGGCTGGTATGGTGGGTGTGGTGGAATCGATGGGGACGATGAGATGTGGGAATTCCCATTGTCCGTTGAGATTGGCAGGACAGCCGGCAGGTGGAGTGGGTGGAGCTGGTGGAGGACAACCAGAGAAGCAGCCATCAGCCTTCAGGGTTATCTCTCCACAGTTAATTCCGCCGGGACGGATGTAAATGTTTGCTTCTCCCTGATGAAAGTCAGCTGGCGTGTTGAGAACAATGTCAAGATACCTACATGATCACCGGTCTGACATTCCCAGAAAGTGGGGCTTCCATTGTATGCCACAGTTCCATCGCAACCGATGCTGAACCCTGATGCAGGCGGTACACCACTGTCACATTGATACTGCGTGACTCCGGCTTGGATTTGTTAGCGAGTGATCGTGACCTCAATAAGGAACGTACGAGTGATGATGCATCCACGACCATGTGCATCTGTGATGGCACCGTCCGTAATACAGAATTGTGCAGGAGCAAGAGGTCCATTGATCCGGTTCTGACCATCATCAAGCTGCCCTACTGTGGCTGTTACTGCCCCTGCAGCACTTAGATGGAAGCAGCACGGAGCCCATCGGGTGACGATTGCACTTGCGCTTCTGACGAAGGCGAAGAAGGTGAACGATTTCATTGTGGATCCACGCAAGAAATTGTGAAGGTTTCGTTGAGATCAAACAAATGTGTCAAAGAGACTTGTGTCCAAAAGAACATCCCCGTCTTATATCAATGCAGACATCGGTCTGTGTTGCCAGAGATAGTAGTACAAGATCCGAATATCCGGAGATATATCAGATGGGAGAGAAACAAACGTCATGATTGAGTACAGGAGAATTCTCCCGGCTACACAGCAATATAATTTCTCATCATGAGACATGTATCCGCTGAGCAATGTCGCCAACTATAGAAATGTTTGAGGTTTGCGGGTGAGAGGGATGACGGCAACCTGCATTCAGGAGATCTTTATGGATCCGGGTCAATCCTTCACGGAGGACAGGTTGCAAGAATTGAGGAATACATACTCCGATTTGTGGGTATATGCAGATTTGTACAATGAACGTCGCTGATCTCCACGAACTCATGTCATGGATGGTTGGATGATAATGATATCATGTGACTACGGTAGGACTTTCTTTCTGAATCGTGGAACATTGCATAGAATAGCATGATTGAATCGAGATGACTGGTCTGTTTCTAAACCCCGAAATTCCAGGCGGAACAGTCCCCAGAGGCTTCCTGCAAGACTTGACAGATGTGTGGTGAGGCAGCAAGCTCCACACCGAGAGCAGAGTAGCAGACGGCTGACTGGCCATTCAGTATACACTTGTACACCATCATGACCAAACTCGAGCTGCCATTTAGCTCGTGAGATTCTCTCCCCGCTCCGAGAACATAGCAATTCATTCATGGGCTCAGCGACCCCCCTCGAGGAGATGTACCTCACGAGGAGGGCAACCTGTCGCCATGCTCCAGCCTGACAGCAGTGGGAATCATGGCTTGTGGGAATGACATTGTTGATGACCAGCGCGAGTTGTTGGAAGATACTTAATTGCACGGTGCTGGAGTTGTTCCGACAGAAAGAAAGATGAAGGGAAGACGTGATGTTGTGATCAGGAGCAGCGCTAACCGCAATAGGCTGGCTACTAGACGTGACGCGAATCCTTGTTGAGATGAAACCTCATGTCTCCGTCTCCTTTCCCCTCGTCAACTTCCACGTCCCTGAGTCTTCGTCCGTTCCCAACCTCTGCGTACTGTCCATTTTGTACTCCAACAAAAGTTCGTCACAGCGCATGAATTCATGGATCTTAATAATGCTTCTGCTGCTCAAGAGCTGCGACACGTGCGGTCGACCAATCTTCAAATGAAGGTTTCAGAGTCTGAACATATACGTTATCTCATAAATCAGACCCTCCTTTAGTAGTAATTCGTGCCACGCCTTAGATATCTAGTCTTTAGTGTCTCAGTAAGTAAGTTAGTGTAAATTAAAGTAAATTAAAGTAAATAAGCTAATTAGATACTAGGGATAAGGCGAGCCTACGAATTCCTACTAAAGGGTCTAAGGGAAAATAGTAGTATTTTAGTAGTTTGCGCTATACTTTTAGTAAGGAATAGCTAATATCGAACTACTTACTATAATACGGTACTTCTACCTCTTAACTACAACTAATTATAATTATTAAAAGTATATTTAAAAGCTCTTTTTAACCTCTATTATTTATACTAAGCTTTATTTATTATATATAGCTTAAATCGCGTAATATTCCGACTTAAATACGATACCCGCTTATAGCGCTTCTAGTATAAGTAGCTCCTCCTTACTACTATCTTTACCCCTATTACGTGAAGGATAACTGCTACTTATAAGGCCTTATATCTCTAGCGAGCTTTCGAATCTTCTATTAAGTCTATTTAATATCTCTAGTAAGCTTTCGAACTTTCTATCGATTCCTCTACCTTATATCTCTAGTGAGCTTTTAAACCTTCTATTAAGTCTATTTAATATCTCTAGCGAGCTTTCTTTCCTACTATTAACTCTACCTTACCTATTCTACTATAATTCTAATAATAGCTCTAATAGAGACTCTACTAATAGCTCTAATAGAAGTTCTAGTAGCGAATCTAATAGTAACTCTTAAGGAGACTTTAATAGTAACTCTAATTCTACTAATACTATATAAGGAGGATTAGAGAATATATAATATCAGCGAGCTTTAAGTAGAATAAGGCTCTTAAAAGGATCTATAGTAGAGCAGGTTTTTAAGGTTCTTAGGCACTATAAATAGTCTCTTAGGAAGTTTCTTACTACTTTTATTATAGAAGACGATTATACTTATAAGATACACTTATAATATATTCGTATAGCTAAGTAGTGTTAGAAGATACTTTAATATACCTTAGATAATATCAGGCCGGTGTTTAGTTCTATTCCTCTTAATTTACTACGCTTGAAATTTAAGGCCTTATATTAGACTCGGTACTTTAGGCGTTTTAATATCTAAGGGACAGATAAAGGGATAGATATAGAGCGGGGTTTCTTAAGTATAAACGAAGTAGCGCCTATCTAGTCTACCTTACTTTAGTTATTACTTTAAAATAAGCGTGCTTTATAGAACACGTATAATTAAAGCTGAACCGCTTTATTAAGGTCTTTTTAAAGCACTACTATTATAATAACTAGTATACTCTTCTTTATATAGTCTAAGAAGTAATCTAACTATATATAGTTTTACTTAGACTTATACTTTCTTAGATCTAGTATAAAACATTATATAGTTAAGATCTTATTAGGTCTAGGTATATACTATTTATACTAGACTAGAAATACTATAATAAAAGAACTCGCGGCCTTTGCTAAAGTATATAATTGAATTCTCTTAGCTTTTATATTCTCTTATAATTATAAGCTCTTATCTATTATTACCTTGTTTACTTTAATTTACTCTCTAGGCGATAGTGCAGGCTTACTACGCTCTTTATTCTTAGTTATCTAGTTCTCGTATCCTACTATATCTAGTCCTCTTATTAGCCTACTTACTTTAATTTACTTTTTAAGCGAGAGTGTAAGCTTACTATCCTTATTCTTAGTTACCTAGTTCTTAGTTCTTATTATATCCTGTCCTTCTATTAGCTTATTTACTTTAATTTACTTCTTAAGTAAAGGTGCAGATAAACCTCTACTGTTTAGCTAATTAATTAGCTATTATATTTTACTTTCCTATTAGCTCACTTACTTCTATTTACTTTAACTTACTTTTCGTTTATTAATACTCTCTACTTAGACTATAAGACTAATATATACTATAGACTTATCTCCCTCTGCTTAGTTATAACCTCTAGAGTATTATTATCTATAATAATATTAACTTTCAAGATAATAAGTAGGATAAGGTCCTTAGTTATATTAAGACTTAAGAGGCTATAACTATAGCTGCGATTATTATTTACCTAGAGATACTAATTATAAGTCTAATATAATTAATATATAACCCTACGGTTCCTCTCGCTTAGAAAGATATTATATTTTCCCTTAGGATTAGTAGTCTTAATTATCCTTTACCTCTTAATATAGTCCTACTTTTACTACCTGATTGAGTATATTATTAATCTCTATTATAGTCTATTAGGGAGCGTATTACCCGGTTCTTAATCGTAGATATTATCTGAGATCTCTATCTTACTATAGTCCGAATAATATTCTAAGATAAGATAAGCTTATTTCTTTCTATATCAGAGCTTAATCTTCTTCTAGTCTGTAAAATAGAATACTACTAGTTTAGAGCTATATTTGAAAATAAGAAGACTCTTACTAGTACTATAAGGGTTTATAATAATATCTTCTAATAATAGTTACACTTAGATCTAGATAAGGATTTTAAGTCTTAGCTATAACTACTCTATAGAGATCAGCTTACTATATATTATATTCACTTAGTTAAGGATAAATAATAGTATATAGAGAAGATATATAATCGCTATAATTAGTATCTTAGTATTAGTATATAGTTCTATATCTAATATAACCTTATATTATTACTAATACGTATATACTAGATAATAGCGCCTAGAACTAGTAAAGAGGAGCATATTATTCTTAGAGATATAATATCTTAGGGCTGTACTATAATAGCTAAGGATAATCTAAAGTACTACGTTCTAGATGTACTTCTCTCCTATAGCTTTAAAGCTCGTATACTAGCTATTCTTTATATATTATTATTAAAAGATTATTATAGTAAATATACTAAGACTAACTTTAGCTATCACAAGGCTTATAATAATATCTTTTCTAGCTTTACGCTTAATATATTTCTAGTGTATATTAAGTCTATTTAGCTCTAAGCTTTCACTAGATTAGCATAAGATAGTAAATAGCTTAATAGTACTAAGTATAGAGACCCGGGGTTTATAACTATATATTAATACCTTCAGGAAATTAAACTATTTCTTATAGTTAAGTAAGGAGTTAAGTATAGTAATATTAGTATACTTTATTATTATATAAACCCCTTAATTATTAATTTTCTTAGTACCTATTAAACTAACTACGTATATAAGATACTTTACTACTAATAGCTACTTAAAGATAGTGTTTATATACCGGAGCTTTAGCGTGCTATACTTATATCTAGCCTAGTTAATTAGGAAGGCTATAGAACTAGCTTTAAGCCTACTAACCTCTGCCTTAAGCATCTAAATAAAGTAATTAAGATTAAGATAAAGTATTACCGGAATTCTACTTATAATACCGATATTACTTTTAACTATATTTATACTACTAATACTACTATTTGTTATATATGAGTAATATTAGAGCGTTAATTTAGAGAGAATATACCAGGGAATTACATATCTACTAATACTTCTAATAATATTTTTAATAAAGTAATAAGACTTATAATAGATAGTCTCTCTTAACTAAGGGCAGGGACCTTACTAAATAGCTTATTTAAGTCAGAGGATATCCGTATAGTTAGTATAGGTCTATTAGTTAACTAAGTCGAGTATTTTAATTATATTTATACTTCTTAGGTGCAGAATAAAGTAGTAATATACCTTAATAGTACTACTCGCGAGGGAGTAATAAGTACTGATTTAAGTAGAGAATTTAATACTAGCGATTAGGAGGATATTATTAATAATAGATCACTCGCGTATTATTTAACTATAGATAATAAAGTACCTGGGATAAAATAGTATATTTATTATAATATATCTAGTAGGAATTACTTAATTCTAGAGGTTTAAAGTATTAGATATCAGCTAGTTAAAGTAAATAGAAGTAAGTAAGCTAATCAGATCGCAGATTAGCTGCGCTTAGCTTATGACTCTAATAGTAATAAAGTGATAAGATATAGAATATAGGGTATCCTTAAGTAAATTAAAGTAAATAAGCTAACTAGATAGCTTCGCTTTACGTAGCTTAATTAACTCTTAATTAAAACCTCGCTTTACTTATAATACTCTCTTATAATAAATAATATAATTCTTACTTATATAGCTAGTTATAATATTCTGGTATTTGAAATTAGGTTTAGTAGTAACTAGGTAAGTAAATTAAAGTAAATTAAAGTAAATAAGCTAATTAATAACACTTACTTAGAGATTCTAGCTGCGGATAGCTAGCGGTCTCTTACTGCTATTATAATATACTAGTAGTAAATAATACGATAATTTATCTATAATAATAAATAATATCTGTTTAAAGCAGCTTAGGTAAGTTAGAGTTAGTTAGAGTAAGTATATCTTTATTCCCTTCTCCTTTCTCTTCTTTCTTTTTTTCTCTAAGTTAAATCCTATATTATATTATATTATATTATATTATAGTACTAGTACTAGTAATAGTAATAGTAATAATAGTACTAATAATAATAATAATAATAGTAATAATACTTTCCTAAGCCTAAGTGCTTTTATACTAAATTAATTTCCTAGTCTTAGAAGAGATTATTCTATACCTCGCCTGCTCTCTCCCTAGAGGGACTACTAGACTTAGTAGTTTTTTATAAGTTAAAGAGCTTTCTTATACTTAAAGTCTAATACTTATATAATATAGTAGTGCTCTTACTACTACTCCCGCCTTAGCTCTAGCTCCTGCCCCTACTGCTACTGCCCTTACTACTGCTCCCGCGCCTGCTCCAGCTCCTGCTCTAGCTCCTACTACTACCCTTACCCCTGCCCTAGCTCCAGCTCTAGCTCTAGCTCTAGCTCCAGCTCCGGCTCTTACCTTAGCTCTAGCTAAGAAGGAAGATAATAATAACTTTAGTAGTAGTAGTAGTAGTTAAGATAAGTAAATTTACTTATATACTCTCTAATACTTTAGTAAGTATTATTTAAATAAGTATATTATTAATACTTAAAGTAATAGCTTTAGTCTAAGTAGTAAGAAGGATAAGGATAAAGATATAGAGATAAAGGATACTCTAGTTATATAAGTATTATTAGAACTCCTTTTCTTATAATAAGTTCTGATCTATTTAAATACTTACTGACTTTTATAGTATAGCTATAATTACAGCTATACTAGCAGCTATTAGTACTATTCTATCTACTACTAGGTATACTTAGTAGCAGGCTCTTATATTCGTAAGAATACTATAGAGAAGTTAGGGACTTCCTAGCTACGTAACTATAGCTTAGGACCCCTCTCTTCTAACTATAGTTAGAGCTTAGTAGTATAGAATATAGTAATAGCTATAAGTTATAGTAGGCCCTACTTAGAACTAGCTAGCTTATATAATTAGAATTATAGAGACAGATTATAGTAAGAGAGAGGTAGAGCCTTATAACTAGTGTACTAGTTATAGCTATAAGTATTAGAGGTATTTATTCTTAGCTAGGGGTAAGATCTTTAATATAAAAGACACTTATACTTAGTACTAAATCAAGCTATATAAAAGGAGCTATTCGCTCTCGAATTATAATAAGAGGAAGCCTAAGTTAAAGGGCTCTTTCGATCCGCTAGATAAACTAAAGTCTATTCTACTAAAGCCTCCGGGCCTAGGTAAAGGACCTAGATCCTCTAGTATACTAATTATAATTTAAAAGTCCGGGGAATACTTAGGAATATACCCCGAGGATAGTAACCCTTATAAATAACACCTTATACTTATATATTTCTTTTATTTTTATTTTCTACGCGTGTTACTTTATATAAGTTTCGGATCCCTGTTCCTCTAAAATAGCCCCTTAGGCTAGAGGCTTAGGAATATACCCCGGGAAGTATAAACCTTGTGAATAATATATTATATTAGGAGTTTATATTATCGTACTTATTCCCTCTATTAGTAGAGGTAGAAATATAATTACTTCTCCTACTCTTACTATTAAACTCTCTTCTAGCTGATATAAATATATCACATGTTTATAAGAAGTACTAAGAAGTATATACTTAACTATAATAATAACTAGAGATATAGATAAATAAGTATAGGATTACTTATTAGAGAAGCTAGAGCTAGAAGAATATTAGAATAAGCTAATTATATAGCTATATAATATAAGATATAGATCGATATTAATTATTATTATTTAATAGTCTAGAGGCGCCTAAGAACTTAGGCTTCTACTTAACTACTTAGGCCCCTAACTTCTAAAAGAAGCTCGCTAATAGAACTAATCTATAAAGGAAGGAAGCTTATCTTTAGAACTAATCTATCTATTAAGGAGTAGTAGATAATAAGGAAAGCTATAGTACTAAAGCTAGTATTAGGATTTAAGGCTATAGCTATTTAACTTAAATACAGCCTTACACTTAGTACTAAATTAGAATACTTATCCTATAGTTACTAAAATCTAAGCTCTAGTATACTATACTATATCCCTTTATAATCTCTATTTATTCGAGAATAGATAGATATTAGGATATAGACTTAAGTCTCCCGGTTCTATTACTTCCTTATCTAATCGATACTTATCTATTTAAGGGAATATAAGTAAGTAAGCTCGTAAGTATACCCTAAGGAAGAGGAGGTTAACTAGATTATCTATTAAGAAGTAGAGGTAGTTTAAGATAAAGTAATTAGTATATATATACTAGGTATATCTAGAGATAGTTAGTTACTCGGTCCTACCTTATATTTAGATATCTTAGGTAAGGCAGGCTAGCCTATTAATAGCTATATCGAAATAAACAGAGTAGGTAGATCTAATTAAGGCATTCTACTATAAGCCTGTCGCGATTAGTCCTTAGATAGGATTAGTCTCCTTAATAGTAATCGGACGATTTAATTAAGGTTGTAAGGGACTAGTTTATATTATCCTAGTCTAGGAGGAATAAGGGCCTATTCCTTTACTAGGTAACTAGGGCCCTTAGCTGCCCCCTATACTTAAATATCAGTATTAATAGTTAGCTTATAATAGTATAGTAGTATAATAATATAGGATAATAGATAATAAGTTAAACAAGTCATAATAATTAAGTTACAGCGATATATCTTATAGTACGGCTAGTATAGAAGCTAGCCCCCGACGTAGTATATATAAATAACTTATATCGCGCTTATTAGCTATTACTAGAAATATAAGGGTAATAAATAGAAAAAGAGATAATAGTTATCTAGTATAGAAAAAAATAATAGTTATATAGTAGAAATAAGGCAGCTTTAAATAATACCTAAAGTAAGTAAGTAGCTATACCAGAGGTCCATTAATACTTCTCTGTAATATTAGGTAACCCTTTTATAATAGTAAGAAGTTAAGGTTACTTATAGTATATTATAAAAAGATAATAAGAGATAGCACCTTGAGTACTATTATAAACTAACCCTAGGTAATATTAAAGTCTAACCTTAAAGTTCTATAAAAGCAGATTAGTTTTATAAAATAATAAGGAATATCAGAGTATAATATACTTACTAATATTTATAAGGTCACTTTTAAGAGGGAGGGGAGCTACTGAAGTAGCCTTAAGATCGATAGATAGAGCTAGTATAAAGGCCTTAGGATAATAGAGATAAGCTATTAAAGTAGCTTTAATTTAGCGAAGATAGAAGGTAAGATAAGCTATTAAAGTAGCTTTAAGATAAAAGTAATAAAAAAACTAAGAATATAATTAGCTTAGTTAATTATAATCGGAGAGAGTACTTCCTAAGTTAGCTAAGGCTATTATATTAGTAGCTTATAGCTTAATAGAGCTAAACAGGATTATTCCCGAGATACTTTAACTCTTTTACCTACTATTTAGTAACTTAGAAAAACTGCGAGGGAGATAAAGTAGCTTAATATTAATATATTATCGTGTACTGTAGGGAGGAGCTTCATGTAGTGTGAAAGTCTTGATTTATTAAGGTATTCTAGAGCTCCCTTATCAGAGGAAGCTTTAGGAGTTCTAGTTATATAAGCAGCCTCTAGTTAGCTGGAGCGCCTTAGGGAGTGCCTTAGGTACGTTAGGTATATAACATACCCCCTCGCTTAGCTTTATAATAGTAAGCGAAGCGATATAAATAGTGCAGATAATACTACCTGAACTATAATAGAAATTAATACTAACTGACAGCGTTAGGTCTTAAGCGCCTAATAGCTCTGAATATATAAACTAAGTAAGTCCCCCTGAACGCTTTTTCCTTAAATAATAACTTTAACGTAATATTAGTAAATATAGCTAAAAGCTCCCGCGCTACCCGCGCCTCGCGCGCCTCTAACCTCGCTATTACTTATATAGTAAAGAAGAAGATCGTAAGTTATTAATTTAAAGATTCCGATATAGTTAATATTATAAGGAATCATTAGAACTACGCTAATACTTATAAAATAAGCCTGTGGCTACTATAGCTCCCCTGCCGCCGCTACTCTACTACTACTACTATTACTATTACTACTACTAGTACTAGCACTAACTCCTGCCCGCCGCCCCGCTATAGCAGGGGCTATCCGTGCTGTGCCTTATAGCTACTATATTCGCAGTAGTTTATAAGGTGCGCCGGGCGACCCTTATTATAATAAAGAGATAGCTTTACGCTGTTTTTATTATTATAAAAATAATAAATCAGGTTATATCACTACCCTCGCCTGCGCTACTAAACTCTTCGCTAGCTACTTAGTAACCTAGGCCCTCCTAGAGGGCACACGCGTAAGTGTTTCCTTATATTATAGTATTAGAATAACGAAGTATTAAGGTATTAATATTAAAATACTAAGTAAAGCTGACTTTATAATATATATAAGCTCTTATAGTCCGCCGGGCTATTATTCGAAAAGCCTTAGAGGCTAAGGAGGATAAGAATAAGAATAAGGATAAGATCTGTGCTATTATCTATAAGTCGTAATAATAGTCTTATAGATTTCAGATATTATCTAACTATTAATATCAGCTACTACCCCTACCCCCGCCTCTACTCTCTATAAAGAGACTACTATTCCCCCCCCTCTGCCCTATTTTTAGCGCTATAGGAATAAGCTTTAGCTCTATAGGAGCTACTATCATCGCCCCTGCAGCGCGTTTAGCCTTATATACTTCTACCTTAGCAGAAGTTAATATTATAGCCGGCGCTACCCGGCAGTTAATTAACTTTCTCCTCCCTCTTTAGTAAGTAATATAAGCTTTATAACCTTTAAGTAATAGCTTAGGAACGTTACTTCTTTATTATTATAGTTTAGGCTAACGTGTTAATACAGCTTTATAACCTAGAAGTTATAGCTTAGGATCGGGTCCCTTACTCTTCGCGTTATTTTAGCGCGGCTTTATAACCCCGAAGTAGTAGCTTAGGATCAAGTCTTATAATTCTACCTCTTCTCTCCTCTCTAATAGCGTTTAAGAACTATAAATATAAAGTAAAGGAAACGTAATAAAAGAAAGTATCTATATAGATTATATAGCTTAAGTAAGCTTCTTAATATCAGCTCGAGAGTCTTAAAGGTTTAAAAGAGTAATAAATACTTTAAACTTCTACCTTAGTAGGTTTTTAGTTAAGCTATTAGCTAGTATATTATTTATCAGGAGATATGTTACCTGAAAACTCCCCTTTTTATACTCCTATCGTAGCTATATATTCTATATATTAATATACTAAAGCTTTATCGAGATTCGCTAGTTCTCTTTAATTATTAGCTGAATCGTCTGTTTATTATCACAGAATATATTCTACGGAGCTCTTATATCAAGCCTCAGCTCTTTAAAGAACCTTTAAAGCGCTACTACCTCCTTAGTAGTCTGTTCTATACTAAGAAGCTCTGCCTCAGTTATTAAAGTAGTAATAATATCTTATCAGGAGGCTTTCTAAATAATAGCTTCTCTAAATAGTATAATTAGGAATCCTTAGGAGAAATAACACGATTTAGTGTTATCTATAAAAGACGCGTCTAAGGTAATAAGAAAGTGTATCTCTTTATTCTTCTAACTATAGATAATAGCTAAGAATCTTAAGCTAAATAGATATTATATAGTCTAATTAATTGCCTCTAAGTATAGCGCGCTTAAGTTAGTAAGGAAGTGTGATAGTTAAAAGGCTATAAAGGCGATATCTAGCCGGAGTATAATAGCTATATATAGTACTAACTTAACTTTCTCTTAATATTCCTTGATTTACTTGAAAGTTACTATACTAAGGTTCTTAACTAGCTCGTAGTATAGAAGAGGCGTGCTAAGGCACTTCCTATCTATTATATTAAACTTCTAAGCTATCTTCTTAATATAGATATTATATAGGAGAGATACTATCTTCTTTTCCCTATTCTATACTACTCGTACTCCTAAGAACTATTCTATATCTCCTAAGACTATTAGCTTGTATACCTCGTGTAATCTATCTATAATTATCTAGCTCTCTTTAGTGTATCTGATATAATATAAGACCTAAATATTATCGATGTAGAACGTTATAAAGATAGTCCTATACTAGTTTATAAAGATATATAGCTCCTCCGCGAGTAGAGACAGGTCTAGCTTACTAAGTATCTTTATAAAGTCGCTATACTAAAGTATAAATAAGTCCCTTAAGCTATAAAGCGCTTAGTTAATTTCTACTACTATTCCTAGTCTTTTCTAGCTTTCTAGAGGGAAATATAAGACTAAAGCGCTTCTCTTATCTCTTTTTATATTAATAAAGGTATTAATTACATCAAACTACTTTACTTCTAAGTTGAATTAAGCTACTAATGCTATTATAACTCGGAATAACCTTACTATAAGTGTAGCCGCGTAGGTTAAGAATATCGTAAAGTTATCTTATATATTACCTTATACTATAATCCGAGACTTATAACACTTAAGCTATCTTATAGAATCTACTTTATAAATAAACACCTACTTTAAGGGAATCGGTAAGGTAGCTACGTCTTCCCTAGGAATTAGTCTCTAATAGTCTTAAGCTTCTAAGTTTAATATCTCCTTTTCTGTGTTAACTTTAAACTACTTACTATATAAGTAACTCTCTAGCTCCCTCCAGTTCTTAGGTAGCTTCAAGAGCTTCCCTTAATATTAGTTTTATAAGTTAGAGGCTCCTACCTCTACTTAGATATCTAATATAGCGCTTGAAACTACTATATGAAGTATAATAGTATCATAGCTATTAGCTCGTATTAGAGTCTTACTATAAAAGCTTATAGTAAACTCTTAAAGGCGCGAGTAGCTATCTTATCTTAAAGCTACTACTATAGAGTAATAGCCGCGTATAGTAAGCTTTTCATGTTCTCTCTAAGCTTCCTAAGTTACCTAGATTCAATTACGCTCTATTACTCGCTGCTATTAGTAGCTATTTCTAGCTACCTATAGAAACTTAGTCCCTATTGTTTTAGAAGAAGCTTCTAGAAGCTTAGTAACTTATTACTTAAGGTCTTATAGCTGTTAGCTAGGTAATACGACTTAAGGGTATATTCGTTAGCGCGCCTCCTTAATACCTAGATTAGTATTATTACTACTTATAGCGTCCCTCTAGTACTAGGGTAAGAGATAATTAATCTTCGTAGCTTTAGTATCTCTCAGGGCGCTTTAACTTAACCTCTTATAAGAAGTTAGATCTCTACTACTATTAGCGATATTATTATTATAAAGGACTATATTATTACTCTCTACCCCCGAGGTTTAACTCTTATAAGGGAGTAATTCAGAGGTCTAAGGAAGCTCTAGTAAGTCGACCTCTATTAGTTCTTATACCTCTAGTACTACCCCTAAGCTTCGTAGAAGCTTTACTAGAGTAATATCTATTAGTTTTAGTACCTCCTTAGTAATTAGTATAGTAGTCTTAATACTAACGTTAGCTTTAACTATAGCTTTATTTAGTTCAGCTATATATTCCGCTATAACTACATTAGTAATATTACTAATACTATACTCTACGTCTAGAGTAATAACGTTCTCTTCCAGTTCCTTAATAAGCCCCCTTAAAGTAGAGGTAAGTTAGCTAGCTTTTCTCTCTTCCTTAGGGGAATAGAATATTATCTTATTAAACCGGACGTTACACGTGATTACTATATAGTATAACTAGGGCACCTAGATCCTATATAAGTTAGAAGTAACATAACTAACTAAGTATCTAATATATACCTTAGGGCTAACTTTAAAGCTTCTATAACTCCTTCCAGCTTCTCTATTAGTTATAACTAGATATACACACGCCTTATACGCGTATACTTCACTCTAGTTAAGTCTTAAGTTAGTTAAGAGCTTTTTTACTATTAGTAGATCGTACTACTAAAAATAGTTCTGAAACTATTCCTAGAGTACTTAATTTAGACTTCTTATCCCTTAGTATATAAAAGGACTTATATTATAAAGGTAGATTACTATATAATATACCTCTAAGTAAAGCTTCTCCGGCAGGTTCGCCTAAACGCGTATCTTAATAGATTTAGTAATAATCTCCTATTCTACACGCTCTGTGCTACCTATAAGTTCTTTAGTATATAGCAGGGGATTCTCTACCTCTATCCCTTCTCTTATAGTCTATTCCTTGTACCTTAACGTGCCTCGAATAGCTATAACTGAGGTGTTATTATTATACTAAATAATATAGACTAATAGTCTATATTAACGCTTAGTCTAATACTTGAAGTTCTTTAAGACTAGTATAATATAGCTAGCTAACTTACTTAGTAATATATAGCTAAAGAGCTTCTTACTATACTTATCCTTAATAATAAGTAGCTAGTAAGTACTATTATAACCTATATTAAAGTTAAATAAGTCTTAGAGGATTTAGTAGAATAGCCTAGCTGCCTTATTCTCTAACTCTTATCTTAATATAACGTTTCCAGCGTATATAATAGTATAGTCTTTACACTAGATTCTTAATACTCCGTCGAATTATACGCCTCTCCCTGCTTTAAGTAGCGCCTATAGAGCACTCTCTCCTAAATAGCTAGTGCGTAGGTGCTATAGTTACTAAGTTACGGAATACTCCTTAAGTAGTTAACGTAACAATTGGAAACCTTACCTATTTAAGCTACGACTTAGAGTCGGGTATATTATAATAGGCGTATGTATCAAGGTCACTAGGCTATAGGAGCGATAAGAGTATCTAAAAGGCTTATATTTAAAGAAAGTCAAGTTGAACTTTCAAACTAGCTATCTAATAACTACACTCATCTGAACCTCCCTATACTATAAGGTAGTATCTTTCCCTAAGTACTATAGCCTAGCGTCTTTTAGTAACACCTCTAAGATAATATTAATATAGAAATCACAGACTATAGTAATATTATTAAGTAATAGGTCTTAAGTATTCGGACTATTCAGCTTAGCTAGTAAGTTCTTAAACACTTACTTTCTCCTGCTAATAACTAGAATTCGTTACGTGCCGGCTTCTACGTAGTTGTTATTAGTAGATCACTTAAAGAAGCCTGGAACTAGCTTACTCTTATAGTTTACTAGGTGCTAAGCGCTGCAGTTATTCACTAAGGTACTCTCTAATAGTATATAAAGGATATTAATAAAGTCCGTAATATAGATTCCGAGCGTCTTTTTAAAGTCCAAGAGCTTTGAATTAATAGTAGCTATATTAATATTTCCGGGGTACTTCCCTTTAGTATACTAAGATAATAAGTCTTAGTCTTTACTAGACTTCTTTCTAGTGATTTATATAACCGGGATAGTAGCCTAACTTTCCTTCAAGATCTCTCAGCGTAGTTCTATATACTTAAGCGTCTAAGCCGCCTCGCGAATCCTCTTAATTTATTTATTATTTAAATAGAATCTTATACTATTAGCTTAAAAGCTATTATAAGTGAAATAGAGCTTCTAGTACTTAATCAGAGGATACTAGTATCTGATTCCGTAGGAGTAGTTAGTTTTCCTATCTCCTTAATTTAAATAGGAGCGATTCTAAGAGCTTCCGGAATAGTTATACGAGTCTCCTAAATCAGAACGATTACTTAGTATTAGTGTAGCGTAGAAACTATTAGCTCCCTTACCTCTGTTCTAGTAGTACTCCTCTATATTCGCTATAAACGCTAGACTGTACTCCTCTAGCGTTATACTATACTGATATCCTAGAGTATCGTCTCTTATAATATCGGCGAGTACTTAAGTAGCTTAAGTCTCTAACTAAACTAACACTACGTTTAGGAAAGCTTATATACTATATACTTCTTATATATCAGGAATATTATATGTTCTTATAAGATAGAAGTTCTTTTACTATAGCTTATACTATATACAAGGTTCAATTCGCGACTTCTTATCTTAATATATTAGTAAGCTAAGTATATTAGTATAGTCCGAAATAATAGAGGTTAGTACCGCCGTATCTAAAGGTACTATATCACGCTTAATAGACTTAACTAGCGCTTATAGTCCTGCAGCGCCTTTAGTAGTATTATTATTAATTATATTAGTTAGAATAGACTAGCTAATAGTACTATTTACCTAATTGAAGAGGTTTTAAATACAGTTATTGAGCGCTATTTATTTAGCTAGCTTATTCGAGTACTCTCTTATTCGAGCTTCCTAGAGTACTTTAATATCTTTAAACTTAGCTTCTAAAGGCTTACTTATAGACACTAGCGGTTCTATTATACTCTCTCTTTCCTTAGTAGTAGCGGCGTTCTATTTCACTAGTAAATCTAAGTCAGCTTATATTAATAACGCTATCCACTTACTAAAGCGACTATTCGTCTCCTCCTATATAAAATCGTTAATACTTAGGAGATTCAGTTATTACTTAACGATATTTCTAATATTATTAGCGTTAAGGTTAATAAATCTCCAGATTCCTTTAAGTTTAGTATAATACCGGAAAGTTATCTACTACTAGAGCTACTGCTTTCTCTAATTAAGAGTATTACCCTCGTGTTTAATTAACTTGTCTTAAAAGTATATCAATATATTTAAAAAGCTTTTTATAGAACTAATAGCGTTAAGAGTATTTCAGGAAGTTCAGGGAGGTATTTAAAGGAGTTCTTTAAGTAGTAGTATAAGTATCTCTTAATACTACCTATAACTCTACCTATACTACGTAGTATACTCGTATAGTAGCTTAAACAAGCGAATATAGCTCTTAACTATCGTGTACTATAGGAAGGAGCTTTATATAGTATGAAAGTCTTAATTTATTAAGGTATTCTAGAGCTCCCCTATCAGAGGAAGCTCTAGGAGTTCTAGTTACATAAGCAGCCTCTGATTGGCTGGAGCGCCTTAGGGAGTGCCTCAGGTGCGTCAGGTGCACGACATATATAAAGTATAATATCTTATTATATTACCTTTAGGACGTAATAGTATAAGGCTTCTAATAGTAGAGTTAACTATTTACTAGAAAGTAGTAGAAGAAGTAAGTACTAAAGAGGATCTATTAGTATATTTATCCGGCACTAGAGCCTAAGCAGGTAAGAAAGAGAACTACTAAGATAGTTAGCTAAAGAAATAAGTGATAATATACTTCTTAATATTAAAGATATATAAAGTTGATATAAATAGGGAAGAATAAAGGTAAGAGACTATTTAATAGAGGTATTAAGGAAGAAATAGAGTTATTAAAGGAAGAGGAAAAAGTAGAAGAAAAGAGAGAAAAGATAAGATTATATAAGCGCGAGAGGCAGAAAGGTTATTACCTAATTAACTAATAAAGATCTTATCTCTTATTCGCTATAACTATACTTTACTTTACTAAAATAAAGATATTCGCTAGTCTTTAGAATTCTCTAAGAAAAGTCGGAAAAGAGTTAACTTTAAGAGGTATTAACTTCTAGAGAGAAGGATATATTTACCCTCCGCTTAGTATAGCTTAGTAATAAGTTAATTTACTTTAACTTACTTCTAAGAACTCTTAGATATTAGTTATAAATATCTTGTAAGCTAGATAGAACTCTAGAATAAGTCTATATACTTTAATACTCGCGAGTATAAATCGCTGATATCTTATCGCCTTATTCTACTTATAATATAGAAATATCACTAGTTTTTAAAATATTACTACTATTCCTATATTATATAAGAAGATATAATAAAGTCGGCTTTATACTATAGTAGTATATATAAAGTTACCTAAGTAGGTAAATACTAAGGTACTTTATATAGTACTCTCGCTTAGCATAGCTCTATAATAAGTTAATTTACTTTAACTTACTTAGAAATACTAATCACTGATATCTTATCAGCTTATTATAATATATAACTAAGGAACCTCGCTAGCCTTAATATTTCGATATCTTTATCCTAACGTATATTCTTACTACTGTAGCTATATTATACTCCTGTCCTATAGCTAATCAGACGATTATTCTAATCCTTAGAGATACTTGGATTAAACAGATAAGTAGAGCTAATACTTTTATAAAAGAAATAAGACTAGCGTAGCTATAAAAGCTATCTCTAGCGCACTGATCTAACCCTTATAGAAAGGATTAAGACTATATATAATATATTACTCTTAAAGCTATATAGTATTATAGATACTACTTATAATAAGCCTTTACTATATAATAAAGTCATATCTTTATATTTAAAATAAATATTAAAGTACCTTTCCCCGGACTAGGACTATGCCCCTCGGGAAGAGTAAGTGTCTACTCTAAGAAAGCTAATATTTAATAAAAGAGATACTATCTTAATTACTTATATAAGCTTTAGTAAGAGTATTATATTTTAATTATATTATATTCTTACTTAGCTTATCTGCCTCTAGATAACTCTACTAAATCAACTTAGTAAAGAATACCTTTTTAATATTAAACTACTTAGAGTAACTAAACTATATCTCTTAATAAAAAAGATCAAGTATAATAACAATTTACTATTATAGTATATTACAGATAGTATATATAATTATATTCTGTTATCTCCTAAGTAAGCTATCTCTAAGGACTTTTATAAAATCCTAAAAATACCTGGCTTTAATAGTAGAGTTAGGCTTATAGCTATCGACGAGCTATATTTCATTAAGTAATAAAAGGACTTCCGAGTATAATTTACTATATTAGGAGAGCTCCGATTAATGCTACCTAAAGATACCGTGTAGTTTAGATATATAGTAACACTGCCTTTAGATATATTATATTAAATACTTTATATAGCAAGCTTTAAGAAAGTCACTATAGAGCTATTACTATATACGATTACTATTATTCGTATTTTAATTAATAAGTAGGATATATCCCTAGTAGTTATACTTATCCTACGAAAGAAACTTACTATTTTCAACTAACTATACTACTTACTAGACTAGGCTATTAAAGTTAATATATAAGAAATCACACCTGAGAAGATTTCTAAGATAATTATCTTTATTAATAGTATTAAGTAATACAAGTAACTTACACGTTAGCTATAGTACTACTTTATATTTAAGATAGCTACTTAGTTAGAAAGATATTATATAAATAATACCTTAGATAGTATTATTAAGATTATATAGACCTTCTACTCTCAGGTTTCTTAATTAGATAGAGATTTAAGATATAACGCTTTTTATATCTTAGGTTCTACTTATAGACTTATAATTACTATAACTTTAATAAGAATAAGAATAAATATTCCAGATATTAGATAAGTAGTAATATAGAAGTTACTAATCGATCTAATACTAAACGAGCTCTAGCAGCGAGCAGGATATAGCAGTTAAGAAGAAGAATATACTTATAAGGTATATATATTTATAACGGCACAACGAAGGTTCATTAGTAGCTATAATATAAAGTAGAAAAAATAGTAAGAGAAAGAGGTTCCTAAGGAGCCTCGAGAATAAGTAGAGAGGATACAGCTGCTAGCGAACTAAGCTAGTCCTAGGTTTACTGTATAACTCTAGCCTCGTAGCCTTATGATATTAGCTTTACCTATATAACTTACCTATTATAATCAGTCTATTATATTACCCCCTCCTCTAAGGAAGGCTTATCCTTAAGCTATGAAAAAATTTCCTACGATTTACCTTAGATATAATAGTATTATCTATAAGTCTGTTATATATATTATTATCCTCTGCCTCCTAAGTAGTTAGCTATTTAGGAAGTAGCTTAAGTAGTCCTAGTTCTATAGAGTAAGCCTGATAAAAATCCTGAAGTTTATATAAATAAGTTATAAAGTCTCCGGTAAAGTAGAATTTAAGGTTAAGATTAAGTCCCTTCTATTTAGCTTAATACCGTAGAGTCCTATCTTATTTAAGGTGAACCTTTAAGATATCCTAGACCTCCTATTCTTATTTAATATTAACTTAGATAAGTTCTTATTCCTATAGTATTTATTTAAGTAATAAGTTATTATCGTACCGCTAAAGCTTATCCGCAGAGAATATAAGATAGACCTTAATTAAGGCTAAGAGGTCTAATTAGAATAAGTAGCTTTCTTTTCTAAGGACCTTAAATAAGCCTACCTATTAATTATCTAGCTTTTTCTTTAGGTAGTACGTCTTCTAGTTTCTTATTATTACCTATATAGAATCGCCTACCTCCTAGTTAATTTCTTAGCGTAACTTATTTATATTATACTACTTCTTTTCCTATTAGTTGCGAAAGAACTCTTAGGCTTTCCTCTAGACTCGTTCGTAATTGTAACGGTCCGGTATTTACTCGCTGTAAATACAGAAGGCTGCAGTTGATCTCTGATGATCGAGAGGTAGGTGTATCACGTAGACGGGAAGACAGTTACTAAGTATCAGAATACTATTTGAAGTTGAGCACGAAGCTCCTATCTAATGGCAGACGTGCCAGTCTTATATAGAACCTTCGTTCTCCTTGGATCCCACAGGTCCCTTGGGATCCTTCACGACATAGTCGTACTGGATCCCTTGGGATCCCCTGGGATCCGTCACGTGACCCGACCGCGGAAGGCCGCTGCCAGATCACCGTGACCTGCAATACTACTATAATGTAATGCTATGTGATACATGTTCCTTAGACCTTATTGGTTCCTGTGAGCTTTACTCCTAGGAGCCGTCCGACTCCCAGGAGTACGCCTGCTCTGAGGATATTTCCTCCTGGGACCCAGCGGGCTCCCAGGAGCGTCCGTAACACTATCCCCTCCCTAGCCTAGCGTGGTCCCCACGCTTAAGTATGCCAAAGGAAATATCGACGACTGCCCACGGCCGTCTTCTTCTTCCATCATGACCTCTGAGGCGACCCGCAAGAAACTTGAACGTATCGCCCTGGCCCTTCGAATCGATCGTTCCCAAGACGCAGAAGAAATGTCTCCTTGTGATTTTTGTCGGCTTCACAAGCGCCGCTGTGTGGTGGATTCCAAGGAATCCACTCGCTGTTCGGAGTGCGTTCGCAAGAAGCGCTCCTCTTGTAATTACACCTCGAAACTCCCGTCCTTGAGCGACTGGTCCTCGCTGGATCGCCAGCGCCAAAAACTTCGTGACGAGGAGGAAGAGGCGATGGCGAAAATCCTCCGCCTTCGCAAGCAACAGCGCTTCCTGGATGATCGCGAGAAAGAGATGATCCGTCGAGGCGTCGAGACGCTCGACGAACTCGACGCTGCTGAAGCTGCCGAACGCGCGGAGGCCGCTCGTCAGGAAGAAGCCGCTTCTTCCCTGGCGGAAGCCTCCCGCTTCCTCGAGGATCCTACCCTTGATCCCCAAGCCTTTTCCGGGTTGCCCGACTCCTTCTGGTTGGGGCTTTCTTTTCCTTCCCCCTCCGCCGCGGTCCCCCATGCTCCCGATGGTACCGCTGGAGGAGTCCCGAGCAGTGGAGGTTAGACTTGGGTTCCCAGGTGTTTTCCGATTGTGGGTACCCTTTCCACTTGATCAAATATTTTGCCTTGCCGTGGGAATACTGACAGTCGAGAATAGTCTCTACTTCGTACTCGGCGTTCGGGTTGATTGGTTGTATTTCGGTGACAGGAGCCGGTGGTGCTCCTGGTGGTGCTGGTTCGAGGAGGGATATATGGAATACCGGGTGGATGTTCATTGTCCTTGGAAGAGCTAGCTGGAAATTGACTGGTCCCTTGACTTTTGCAATCCTGAATGGTCCTAGCTTCTTGTGATCCAATTTGTGACTTGGTCGCTTGGTTGTGATATTCTTTCTGAGTAAGTAGACTTTATCCCCCTCCTTGAGCGTTGGTCCCATGCTACGCTTTCTGTTGTAGTAGATCGCAGATCTCTGCGCGATGAAGAGAATATCGGCTGACAATTCTTCATGGAGCTGTTTAAGCTCATCTGCCTGTAGTATGGCTTCTTGCGCGGTACCCTGACCGGCTATTGGTGGGTTGTATGCCGTGGGATTGTGCCCATAATTCGCGTAGAACGGCGATACTCCAATGGTCTCTTGGTCCGCGCTGTTATATGCAAACTGAGCGAGTGGAAGTAGTTGCACCCAGTCGTCCTGCTTGTAGTTCACATAACACCGAAGATAAGTTTCCATTATCTGGTTGATTCGTTCTGTCTGTGCATCGGTCTGAGGATGGAATGCGGTTGACATTTTCTGCTTCATTCCTAAGAGCGCGATGAGAGTTTTCCAGAACTTCGAGGTGAAGAGCTTGTCTCTGTCTGAGATGACCTCATCTGGTATTCCGTGGCTTGCGAAGATTGTTCTGAGGAATACCTGCGCCATCATGGGCGCGTCCTGTGTTCCAAGTACTGGTACCATGTACGCGTACTTTGTGAACCTATCCGTTATTACACAGATCGAGTTGTATACGATTCCTGTGACTGGGTCTTTCGAGGGTGGTAGCTCGACCACGAAATCCAAAGCGATTGATTTCCATGGGCGAGGTGGTGTTGTTGGTGACTTCATGAGCCCATACGGAGCATGGTGTGATGCCTTGTTCCGGATGCATGTGTCGCACGACGCTACCACGTCTTTGACTACCTTCCTCATACCTGGGAAGTAGTATTCCCTGGATAGCCTAGACAGTGTCTTAGCTACCCCCTGGTGTCCATGAGCGGGCAGCCCATGCCAGTGCGTGACGAATTTAATCCTGTCCCCAGTGGGTATATAGATTCGTCCTTGGTACAGAAGCGTGCCGTCTGAGGTGAAGGAGAATCCTTCGCCCAGCTGCTTCTTCTGTTCGGCTATGACCGGGTCGTTGGCATAGCCCCTCCAGATTTTCTCGGCGACCTGGCCCGTTGAGGCCAGCTGTCGGTGATTGACTATTAGCGAATCACCATCCTTCCGCAGTACGGTGTGGGATTCGTGAGTTTTGTTTGCGAGATATTCTGGTTTCCTGCTCAGAGCGTCGGCTCTGGCGTTTTCCGTTCCCTTGACATAAGAAATTCGAAGTTTAACGGTAGAGAGTGTTTCATACCATCGAACCTGGCGTCGGTTCAATTCTTTGGTCGTTGTAAAGTAAATGAGATTCTTGTGGTCCGTTAGGATCTGTACTTCGTGGGCGGCGCCCTCGAGGTAGACCTTCCATTCGCGTACTGCGTCCACAATTGCCAGCAACTCTTTGTCGTATATGTCGTAGTTGAGTTCTGCTGGTGATAGTTTCCGCGAATGGTAAGCGACTGGTTGCTATCTTCCGTCCTCGCCCGGCTGGCTGAGCACGGCTCCAATAGCGTAGTCCGAAGAATCTGTCTCTATGCGTATTTCTTTGTCGGGGGTGAAGGAAGTGAGTACTGGTTCCGCGATGAAAGCCGCTTTGAGTGCCTCAAACGCTTTTCGTGCGCTGTCGGACCAGTGGAATTCCTTGTCCTTGTGGGTCAACTCCGTGAGTGGCCCGGCGATTTTCGAGTAGTCCTTGATGAATCGCCTGTAGAAGTTGGCAAACCCGAGGAATGATTGTACTTCCTTGACATTCGTGGGCCCCGTCCACTCGATGATTGCTTTGATCTTTTTGGGATCCATAGCCAATCCTGCGGTGGTGACCACATAGCCTAGAAAGACAACCTCGTCCACGTGGAAGTTGCACTTCTCTGGTTTGAGTAACAGGCAGGCGTCCTCCAGCCTCTGGAGAATGGCTGTGACGTCCTTCACATGTTGCTCCTCTGATTTGGAGTAGACCAGTATGTCGTCCAAATAGCATATGCACGTTACGTCTAAGTAAGGCCGCAAAACATTGTTGATCAGACGCTGAAATGTGGCTGGTGCGTTAGTCAAGCCGAAGGGCATGACCGTGTACTCGTAGTGACCGAAACGGGTGCGAAATGCTGTTTTCTCTTCTTCACCCTCAGCCATCCTAACGAGGTTGTATGCTCCTCTTAGGTCAAGCTGAGTGAAGATCTTGGCTCCAACGAGTCTGTCCCGCAGCTCCTTGGCCAATGGTAGTGCATAACGATCCTTCTTTGTGGCATCGTTCAATCGACGGTAGTCGATGCACATTCGTCGTCCACCGTCTTTCTTCTCTGCGAATAAGACGTTACTCCCCCATGGAGATTTGGACTCTCGGATGAATCCCTTCGCTAGGTTTTCATCGATGTATTGCTTGATCGTCATCAAGTCTGTCGCCGAATATTCCCTAAGTGGTTGGAATATCGGTTTGGTACCTGGTTCTAACTCGATCCGATGATCGTAGTCCTGGTGTTTCGGCAAGGCCTCGATGCCTCGTTCTTCTTTGAACAGTGCCGCAAACTTCTTGTATGCTGATGGTATATCCTTCATCAGTGGACCCTTGTCTTGGTGTCCGAGCTCTTCCTTGGAGGTGGCGCTAACCTCTCGAATGCTCACTGCTTCTGTTCCCGGTGGATAACAGCAGTCTTGGCAACGACTAAACTCAAGTTTTCCTGTCTGCCAATCGACAACAGGATTATGCTTTTCCATCCATGGCAGCCCCAGGATGATGTCGTGCCTTCCAATCCTGACGACGTCGAATTGGATTATTTCGGAGTGTCCGGCGATGCCCATATGGACTGGAGCGGTCTGGACCTCGATCAGTCCATCGGAGGCGACCTTGCCATCCGCCAGTACCAGGTGGTATCCCTTATCCTTTACTTCGGTTGACAGGTAGTGCTCGAGCACAACAGTAGGAGACATGAAGTTCCCTTGTGCCCCAGAGTCTACCATCGCCTGAAGCTTGACTCCCTTGATTTTAACCTCCAACGTGAGATGTTTATCCCCAATGGCGGCAAGTTGCCGCACACAGAAATATTCCCAATGTACGCTATGGTCGAGGACACTTTCCCATACCCTTCGATTGCCATAGCTTAGGCTGACCTTGTATACGAGCCCTATTCCGAGTTCGGTGTATGTTACTGGGTTGTACATCTCGTAATAGTACCGGCCGTCATCATTGACGTGGACCCATGTCCTATTATGTCGGTTCTCAGCCATGATTTCCCATTCCTCGCCCACCTCTGGTGGCGCGCTGGTGTTAAGAATGACGGTATTCTGGAGTGGCAAGTGCTGCATAAAGGTCGTCGGTCCTTCCCAGCTGCCGGCCATTCTCCATCCGATACGCTTATAGTCCCGGTAGACTACTTCGTACCTTGCCCCCCACGGTGGACCCCCCAAGCCGACAAGGCCTGGTTCTTGATAAGTAACCCCGGTGGCTACATTGGTCCAGTGGCGAGTGTTACAGCTAACCTGATACAGGCTCTCTTCTCGTTGGGTAACTTCCCAAGTTTCACCCACTCTTGGTCCTGAGAGTTCAGGTTGAGGTGGCCCTGGTTCTGGAGTCCACTCTGGCTCCTGGGCTTCTTCCTCGCTGTCACTTGGCATTAACTCTGTGTCATCGTCTGGCCCAGAGCTGTCGTTGTCTCGATACACATAGTCCTCAGGGGGCGTGCTGACGACGGTTTGCTCGAGCTGATCCACGACGCTCGCGGAATCTCGCTCGCTGTCGTCAGAATCGCCCAACTGGGTGTGGATGTGATTCTCCTCGAGCTCGTCTGTAGTCATGTGTCGATACGTCGCGGCGAGTTGTCGTGTTGGTTCATTGTAAGAGCCACGTCCCATTGCGTTGGCATGTTTCTTGTCTGTCCACGACTTCTTTTGTCGATGAGAGCTGGCCATGTGACCAGGGAGGCCACACTCGAAGCACAGCTTCTTTTCTCGTCGCTCGCTCATGACTTTCTTAGATAGCCCGCCGTTGCGCGGCTTTCCTTGATGACTTGGCTTCCGGAACGTCGCATCGAGTTCCATTTCCCGAGGGTAGAATGGTTTCTTGTTATTGCCCCCTCTTCCTTGGTGCATGTGCGTTCCGGAGCGGTATTGGCCTTTCTTCTCGAGTGCCCTCTCGTAGTTTCGGTTGTCAATCTTGACAGCCATTTCGATGAGTTCTTGCAAGTCGGTAGGCGCGTCCGATCTTGCTATCTCATCTTTCACTCCGTCTTTCAACCCTTTGTAGTACTGTGCCCGAAGGGCGTCGTCATTCCAGCTGGTCTGATTCGCGAATTGCTGGAAGGCGGCAGTATACGTGGTCGCTGACCCGACCTGCTTTAGGTTCTGGATGTAGTCCGAGAGGAAGGTCTCGATCCAGTTGAAGGCAGATCCCCGGAGGAAGGACGAAGCCCAAAGGACTTTGTCAGTCTCCGTGGCGAACTGGTGACCGTTGAAGCCCGTATAGAGCTTAACCTGCGTGAGGTATGCTCTGAGCTTGGATCGGTCTCCGTTGTAGAGATCCGGGGCGGCGATCTTGGGTATGTTCTTTGGGTCGAAGACCTTGGCGGGAGCCGAGTGGTCGTTCGACGATCCTTTGACGGAGGACATGTTGTCTTCGTGAGTCGGTACCTCTGACGAGAAGGTGCTCAAAGTGTAACGGTCCGGTATTTACTCGCTGTAAATACAGAAGGCTGCAGTTGATCTCTGATGATCGAGAGGTAGGTGTATCACGTAGACGGGAAGACAGTTACTAAGTATCAGAATACTATTTGAAGTTGAGCACGAAGCTCCTATCTAATGGCAGACGTGCCAGTCTTATATAGAACCTTCGTTCTCCTTGGATCCCACAGGTCCCTTGGGATCCTTCACGACATAGTCGTACTGGATCCCTTGGGATCCCCTGGGATCCGTCACGTGACCCGACCGCGGAAGGCCGCTGCCAGATCACCGTGACCTGCAATACTACTATAATGTAATGCTATGTGATACATGTTCCTTAGACCTTATTGGTTCCTGTGAGCTTTACTCCTAGGAGCCGTCCGACTCCCAGGAGTACGCCTGCTCTGAGGATATTTCCTCCTGGGACCCAGCGGGCTCCCAGGAGCGTCCGTAACAGTAATAACAGATAAATACCTATATATCAGCGATATTCAGCTTCTTAGTAACTGTTTATTCGACTTCTAGCTAAGGCTTATCCTAATCCTAACTAGTCCTTAGCTCGTACCTGTACTTTAACTAGTATAGAGATATTCCCAGAGACTCGTATAAGAGAGTCAGTTAAGCGTAGTCTATTATTAGTAAGAGTTTAAACTAATTATCTTAGTAGTAGTTAATAAAAGGCTAGAGACACTAATCTAGGTATTAATTCATAATCTCTATCTAACTATCCGTCTAAGCGTAGTAAGTAGTAGAGAGCTTAACTTTAATACTGAGGATATAGTAGAACTTATTCTAGAAGAAGAAGATAAACTATAAGCCTTTATCTAATACTATTATTTCCGGGGGCCTATTAAACTTCTAGTAGTTAGAGATAAATAGTTATACTAAGTCACGAGCTATATAAGTAAAGAAACAAAGGATTAATATTACTTCTTTAAAGAAATAATCTATTATAATAAGTATAGAATTATACTTAAACTTATCTTTTAGTACACTTTTAAAGTCTATAGTTAAGTATTACTATAAGCGGTTAGGGATTAGTAAAGAGTAAAAGTAGCTTAGCGTCTTATCTCTATGATAATTCGCATAATTATAAGCTAAGTAGTTTAATATAAACCTAGCTATATCCTTAAGTATACCGAGCTAGTAGTACTTAATATAAAGTAAGCCGAATATCTTAGACTTCCTAGGATAAGCTATAGAGATTTAGTTATAAATATACTAAATAAGTTATATATATAAATTATCCCTTAGGACTTAGAGCTATATTAGAACTTATAGCTTTTAGTTCTAGATATTTCCTTTTATTATCTATCACCTAATATAGTATAAATATTGTGATAGACTGATCACGATAGGCGAGTCACGTGGGTAAGGCTAATATTATAAGGCTACGAGGCTAGAGTTATACGGCGAACTTAGGACTAGCTTAGTTCACTAGCGGTTATATCCTCTCTACTTATTCTTAAGGCTCCTTAGGAACCTCTTCTTCTCACTATCTTTTCTACTTTATATTATAGCTACTAATAAATCTTTATTATACTATTATATTAGAAAAGACTAACTTTACTTATAAAGGTCCTAATATCTACTTTCACTGAATTCCTTAAGTACTTTTTAAGCGTAGTTAAGTCGTATCTTTAGCCCTTTCTTTTCTACTTCACTTCTTATACTTTATTATTTCCTTAAGTACCTTTTAAGCGTAACTAAGTTATATTTATAACTTAGGTACTACCTCTTACTTTTTACTTTTATATTTATACTTCCTTATAAGTAGTCTTAATCTTTTCTAGAAAGGCGATAGAATATAATATAGTATTCCTTCTACTATTAAACTTACTACTTTACTAATACTAAGGGAAAGAAATCCGCCTTTAACCTCTTCTCCCCTGTATATTACTTCTTATAAATATAATAGTAGAGAGAAGAATGATATTATTCTCTTAACTTCCTGCGGTAATATTATATCTCTTAAGGAGAATAATCCCTAGGACTAATAGGATTACTTTTAGAAGGAATATACTACTCTTATACTAATAGTTAGAGTTATAAAGAGCTCTAAGGAACTTCAGAGACTAGCTAAGTACTAAGAGGAGTAAGATAAAAGCTTTTATAAGATACTAGAGATACTTAAGAACTTAACTTCTAAGTCTAAGAAGTCTAAGTTATTAAGCTTCTAATAGTAAGCTTCTAATCTAAGGGATAGTAATAACTCTAATAATAGTAGATTATTCGGAGATAATCGAGATAACGCCCCTTAGGTACTAGTAGAGCCTACCCCTGCTCGCTAAAGATACTATAAGAGACTTTTACCTGAACTACGTATTAAAAAGTTCTTTAGCACTCTTAATAGCTTAGAATAGTATACTTAGTTCGCTTTTATAATAAGTAAGCTAGATATTAATACTAACTACTACTTAAGTAAGAAGGCCTAATAAGCTATAGTATATAATTATATTAAGAGCGACGCTTAGAGTTACTTACTCCCTTGCTTTAAAGTTAGTACTATAGACCCTTTTACAAATACTAAGGAAATACTTAGCTACCTTAGTAGTATCTATAGTAACGCCTTTAAGTAATAAGACACTGAGATAGCTTTAAATAAGCTCTAAATAGTAGCTAGTGAGTTATTTACTAAGTACTACCTGAAGTTCTTAAAGCTTATTTAGGATACTTATATCTTATTTACTAGGAGCCTTACTACTCGCTTTTATAACTTCTTATACTTAGCTCTTAAGGATCAGGTAGTTTATAAGTTTACTTTTAATAGAAGTTTCTAGGACTTTATCTTTATAGTGGATTTCTTAGATAAGGAGGTATACTAAACTTAGGAATAATATCAGCAGATTATAGTAACTACTTAAGCTCTTATACTAGTAGTTCGCCTCTTAATTTCTACTTTCCTAAAAAAAGGCTTAGTTACTTTTCTGCTCTCTAATAGTATTCCTATCCTTACTACTCTAACTCTAGTAGTAGCTACTCTAAAGGCGATTCTTTCTTCTTCTAAAGTAGTTACGTGCTATAATTATAAGAAAATAAGTTATATCGCTAAGAATTACCCGGAGCCTTATATAATAATAGTTACAGAAGTTAAGGTACTAGAGAAGTACTTCGGCACTAGTCTCTTCTCTAATAAGGAGGTTAATAACTTAGAGGAAATTCCTTTAGACTTAGAAAACTTAGAACCTTAAGAGAAGACTTTTTCTTAAGGTAGATACTTAATCTTAAAGAGATTAATATATATTAGTTAATAAGTAGTAAAAGTTTCACTATCTCTTATATAATATTTTATAATAGTATTAGAATTATATTACTTACACTTTCTAACTCTAAAGTAAGCGATTTCACTTTTATTAATACTCGCCTTACTAAAGACCTTATAAGGAAATTCGGTATAAAACTTACCTCTCTACTTAACTTTATATAAGTAAAAGGCTACAATAAATAAGCTAATAATATCGCTTTTTACATGATCCTTCTAAACGTTCTAATTAACTAATACGTTTAGAAGGAGATCTTATTTATTCTCTTAGATCTCAGGAATTATAAGATTATTTTAGGATAGACTTAGATAGCTTACTTCGACGTTTAGTTAAATATAAAGGACTATTATCTTATCTAGCTATATAATAAGGATATCCTTATAGTCCTTCCTTATTTAATTCCCTTCTCCTAGGATACCTTATAACTATTAGACCTGTTATAGATATAAGTAACTAACTAATAAGATATATTCTAACGCTAAGTAGCTATAGATACGGAGGACACTCTAAGACCCTCTCTCTACTAAATAGTAGTTTAGATAATAGGGGATATAGGAGAATCCGCTCTTATAAATATACTATCTACTAAATCTTAATACTTATCTCTTTCTTCTTAAAGATATTATATAATAAAGCGAGAGGATTAGAAGAAATACTATTAGTTAGAAAAGGAATAAGACTAATAATACTAGGAAAATTAGAGGACTATCTAAGAGCCTCCTACTTTAACTTATAATAGCTAGGTACAGGACTTAATTAGATAGATGAAAAAGGAACTATATAATCTTACTTTATATAAACCTCTTACTATAGTTCCGAAGGATATAGTATCCTTTTATTAGTATCCTACTAAGAAAGGGAAGACTCCTCTAAAGATAGATATTACTAAGATTAACGCTATAGTATTCTATTATATCCTATAGCTCTCTAGATCAGAATTCTTTATAGTAACACTAAATAAAATTAATAAGGTAATCGACTAGGTAGCTTAGAAGGCTAAGTTATAGAGTTCCTCTAAACCTAAGGAATTATATAAGGATATCCTGGATAAGAAGCTCCCTTACTAGTATAAAGAGTTCACTAGCGCTTTCTTAAAAATAACTATTAACTCTCTACTAGACCTTGTCCCGGGCCTAGACTATAAGATTAAACTAGAAAAGGATATTAACTACAAGTACGGTCCCTTATACTAGTAGAGTAAAGCGGAGCTCTAAGTAATAAAGAAATACCTAGAGAAGAATCTAAATAAGGGCTTTATTATCTTAAGCTATACTCTATTTACTTATCTGACTCTTTTTATAAAGAAGCTTAATAAGGGCTTACGATTTTGTATTAATTACTAAAGATTAAATAAGATCACCTAAAAGAGTAAGTATCTCCTACCCTTTATTAATAAGGTATTTACTTAATTAGGATAAGCTAAGATCTTTACTATGATTAATATCTAGAGTATATTTTACCGGATCTGAATAGACCCTATGTCTAAGGAATATACTACTTTCTATACTTAATATAGGAGCTATAAGTGTAAGGTGATACTATTTAGTCTAATAAATAGCTTAGCTATATTCTAGCGGTATATAAATAATATACTTTTCAACTACTTAGATAATATCTGTATTATATATTTAGATAATATTATTATCTATTTAAATAACCACCTGGAATATAAGGTATATATTAAGAAGGTCTTATAACGCTTGTAATAGTATAGGCTCTCTACTGATATTCGAAAGAGTGAATTCTATATTAAGAAGATTAAGTTCCTTAGCTTTTATATTACTACTGAAGGAATTAAGATTAACTTAGAGGCGATAGTATACATGAATAATTAAGAACCCCCTATAATAGTCTAAGGTACCTAGTTATTCTTAGGGTTCTATAACTTCTACTAGAAATTTATCTTTAATTATAGTAAAGTTACTAAACTACTAGTGGAACTTACTAAGACTTTAGTCCTATTTAAGATAACGCCTACCCGGCTAGCTGCGTTCTAAGCTTTAAAAGAGGCTATTCTATTCCCTACTTGCCTTAAGTATTATAATATATTATATAAAACGCGGATCAAGACTAATACCTTAGATAAGGTAATCTTAGGAGTACTATTATAGAAGTATAGTAATAGTTAGTACTTAGTTATATTCCTATTAAAGATAATAAACCCTACTAAACTTAATTACGATATCTATAATAAGGAAATACTTACTATTATATATTCTCTTACCTACTAGAGAGCGGAGCTAGTATTATAAATAGGATACTAATATTTCTAGGTATTCTTAGATTATGAAGCGTTAGAATACTTTATAACTACTAAGAAGCTTATAAGATAATAAGCCTATTAGTCAGAGATCTTAGTAGACTTCTACTTTACTATTATATACTACCCGGGAAACTAGAACACTACGGTAGATACACTATTATAAAGGGAATAAGATATTAATAGATAAATTAAGATAAAGGACGAATTACGTACTCGGACCTTGATCTACTTAAGCTAGCTAGACTTATATATTCTGAAGGAACTAGAGAAGCTCTTAGATATATACTACTTAGTTCTAGTTGAGTTTAAGCTAGATAACGAAACTAACTTAGTTATAGAGCTTATTTATATTAATTAAATATATAAAGCTCTAATAGTTTAACAGGAAGAATTAAAGGAACCCGATTTATAGTATACTCTCCGGGAAGATAGCCTACTCCTATTTAAAGGTTAACTATAGGTCCTAGACGTAATGAAGGGATTCACAATCGCAATAATCACATCCGGCCCCTCATCTGATTTCCGCCAATCTGCACCACCCTCCCCACTTACTTACCCACAATAACATCCTCCCTCTCAAATCTACCTATAAGATCCCCTTCCTATTCGCCATAAATCCCCCTCCCCCTCTCCCCTGCCCCCGTCAGAAAAATAAGACCCTCGCCCTCGGGAAGATTCTCAGATTTATTATAAAAGCTAGTATACTAAAACCTTTATTATCTATTACCCGGGAATCGTATTATAATACGGACTTAGTTCAGACTCAGAGAGACTACTTCTATTAGTAAGGTACTAGATAATATATATCTAAGTAATATTAAATCAGTTAATAGTAATAAGAGTGCTATAAGTAATACTAATAAAGCTGAACCGACTAATACTATAGATAATAGTAAGAGACTTAAAGTATAGACTTAGTCTGAAATAAGATCTAGAGATAACTTACTTACTATATATAAAGAAGTATATAACATAGCGTATTAGCGGAACATGTTACTAAAGCTCTTAAGTAAATATCTGCTTCTAATCGAGAAAAGAAACTATCCTTTGAAGCGTAACTATTATATAAGGTATAACCCCGACTTAACTTCTCTTTTAATAGAGTTACTACTTAGGTTTTATATAGGACTAGATATACTAAGGAAGAGTAGCTATAGAGCTTTCACTCTCTAGATATTAAAAGAATAGTATATTAAGTGTACTCTTCTTTTCGATTCCTTATTTCTAAATAGTTATTTTTATCTAAGGCCTAAGATATTTATACTAAGCTCTATTATTCTTATATTAGCTATAGTATATACTAATTAGAAGTCTAATTATAAGAAGCTTAGCTAATTAATATAAGATAAGTTAATCGTATAAGTTCCCTAGCTTAATAAGTAAGAATATAAAAAGAGCTAGAGAGTAAGCCTATTAAATAGGCTATTAACACTTTACGAAGTAGTTAAGAAGGAAGTATAAAAGAAAAGAATATTAAGAGCTATAAAGAAGAGAGCTAGTAAAGAGTATACTACTGAAAGTAATTGAACTAGTAATTCTCTTATACCTACTCCTGATATAATATAGTTATTATAAGGTTTAGCGCTTACTACGTTAAATAATAAAGTACTACCGCCCTCTCCTTATACTCTACGAACTCTATCCTATTACTAATTAATATTACTAATCCCTCTACAACTATCCCTATTAGTAAAGGATATAAATATAACACTAATCTTAAGTCTGAGTAGGATTAATTAGTTACTAAGAGTATATTAATCGCGCTATTCGACTCCCTTACTAGAGCGCCCTTCGGTGTTATTTATAGATAGCTTAATAATAAGATAGGCTGTTGAATAGTAAATACAGGTATCCTCGAGTAAAAGGTATATGTGTAACGGTCCGGTATTTACTCGCTGTAAATACAGAAGGCTGCAGTTGATCTCTGATGATCGAGAGGTAGGTGTATCACGTAGACGGGAAGACAGTTACTAAGTATCAGAATACTATTTGAAGTTGAGCACGAAGCTCCTATCTAATGGCAGACGTGCCAGTCTTATATAGAACCTTCGTTAGCCTTGGATCCCTATGGGTCCTATGATCCCAGGCTCCAGGAACCTTGGACCCTATGGTTCCAAAAGCTCCATGCCATCACGTGACACATGGTCCCGTGATTTCGTTCCTAGTTCTTGGCTTCTCTGTGCAGCAATGCTGCCGAGCCTCAGGGCCAAGACACACGTGATACTCCTTCTGAGTGCGTTCGTAACACTATCCCCCTTCTTGCCTAGCGTGGTCCCCACGCTTAAGTATGCCAAAGGAAATACCGACGACGACCCATGGCCGTCTTCTTCTTTCATCATGTCCTCCAAAACCACCAAATACAAACAAAGGATAGCACTTGCTGAAACGATCAACTCCTACGGCTCGCCCAGCATGCCGTGTTCCAATTGTATTCGCTACCATCGCAATTGCGTGGTCCTGAATGAGAAGTCCCAGAGGTGTGGGGAGTGTGTCCGTCGCGGCGTGAAATGCGATGCTCTTCAGGTTTCTATCGACGACCTCCAAAGTCTTCGTATGGAGGAAGATCGCCTGAAGTTTGAGAGAGATATGGCCTTCGAGGCGGCCATGGCCGGCCTGGCTCGCGTCCGCGAGCTCGAGCAGCGCCAAGCCGAGCTTCGCGAGCGAGGGAGGGAAATGCTTCGTCGTGGTCTGAGAACTCTGGATGAGTTGGACGAGGCTGAGGCAAAAGAAAGAGTGGAGAAGGCGGAGGCGCGGGAAGCAGCGGAGAGGGAGAAGCAAGCTTCTGCCGCTCGGCCACCTACACCGCCGCCCGCCGGCGACTCCTCCGAGTTCCACCTGGTTGATGAACCGCTGCCTGACTTTGGGAACTCCTTCTGGGAAGACCTGGGTTTCGTTGATGGAAACTTCGCAGCAACCCAGGGCAGTGGAGGTTAGACTTGGGTTCCCAGGTGTTTTCTGACTGTGGGTACCCCTTCCACTTGATCAAATATCGTGTTTTGCCGTGGTAGTTCTGACAGTCGAGGATAGCCTCTACTTCGTATTCGGCGTTCGGATTGACCGGTTGTATTTCGGTGACAGGAGCAGGCGGTGCTCCTGGCGGTGCTGGTTCGAGGAGAGATATGTGGAATACTGGGTGGATGTTCATTGTCTTTGGCAGAGCTAGTTGATAATTGACTGGTCCCTTGACTTTGGCAATCCTGAACGGTCCTAGCTTTTTGTGATCCAATTTGTGACTTGGTCTTTTGGTTGCGATATTCTTTCTGAGTAAGTAGACTTTATCCCCCTCCTTGAGCGTTGGTCCCATGCTACGCTTTCTGTTGTAGTAGATCGCAGATCTCTGCGCGATGAAGAGAATATCGGCTGACAATTCTTCATGGAGCTGTTTAAGCTCATCTGCCTGTAGTATGGCTTCTTGCGCGGTACCCTGACCGGCTATTGGTGGGTTGTATGCCGTGGGATTGTGCCCATAATTCGCGTAGAACGGCGATACTCCAATGGTCTCTTGGTCCGCGCTGTTATATGCAAACTGAGCGAGTGGAAGTAGTTGCACCCAGTCGTCCTGCTTGTAGTTCACATAACACCGAAGATAAGTTTCCATTATCTGGTTGATTCGTTCTGTCTGTGCATCGGTCTGAGGATGGAATGCGGTTGACATTTTCTGCTTCATTCCTAAGAGCGCGATGAGAGTTTTCCAGAACTTCGAGGTGAAGAGCTTGTCTCTGTCTGAGATGACCTCATCTGGTATTCCGTGGCTTGCGAAGATTGTTCTGAGGAATACCTGCGCCATCATGGGCGCGTCCTGTGTTCCAAGTACTGGTACCATGTACGCGTACTTTGTGAACCTATCCGTTATTACACAGATCGAGTTGTATACGATTCCTGTGACTGGGTCTTTCGAGGGTGGTAGCTCGACCACGAAATCCAAAGCGATTGATTTCCATGGGCGAGGTGGTGTTGTTGGTGACTTCATGAGCCCATACGGAGCATGGTGTGATGCCTTGTTCCGGATGCATGTGTCGCACGACGCTACCACGTCTTTGACTACCTTCCTCATACCTGGGAAGTAGTATTCCCTGGATAGCCTAGACAGTGTCTTAGCTACCCCCTGGTGTCCATGAGCGGGCAGCCCATGCCAGTGCGTGACGAATTTAATCCTGTCCCCAGTGGGTATATAGATTCGTCCTTGGTACAGAAGCGTGCCGTCTGAGGTGAAGGAGAATCCTTCGCCCAGCTGCTTCTTCTGTTCGGCTATGACCGGGTCGTTGGCATAGCCCCTCCAGATTTTCTCGGCGACCTGGCCCGTTGAGGCCAGCTGTCGGTGATTGACTATTAGCGAATCACCATCCTTCCGCAGTACGGTGTGGGATTCGTGAGTTTTGTTTGCGAGATATTCTGGTTTCCTGCTCAGAGCGTCGGCTCTGGCGTTTTCCGTTCCCTTGACATAAGAAATTCGAAGTTTAACGGTAGAGAGTGTTTCATACCATCGAACCTGGCGTCGGTTCAATTCTTTGGTCGTTGTAAAGTAAATGAGATTCTTGTGGTCCGTTAGGATCTGTACTTCGTGGGCGGCGCCCTCGAGGTAGACCTTCCATTCGCGTACTGCGTCCACAATTGCCAGCAACTCTTTGTCGTATATGTCGTAGTTGAGTTCTGCTGGTGATAGTTTCCGCGAATGGTAAGCGACTGGTTGCTATCTTCCGTCCTCGCCCGGCTGGCTGAGCACGGCTCCAATAGCGTAGTCCGAAGAATCTGTCTCTATGCGTATTTCTTTGTCGGGGGTGAAGGAAGTGAGTACTGGTTCCGCGATGAAAGCCGCTTTGAGTGCCTCAAACGCTTTTCGTGCGCTGTCGGACCAGTGGAATTCCTTGTCCTTGTGGGTCAACTCCGTGAGTGGCCCGGCGATTTTCGAGTAGTCCTTGATGAATCGCCTGTAGAAGTTGGCAAACCCGAGGAATGATTGTACTTCCTTGACATTCGTGGGCCCCGTCCACTCGATGATTGCTTTGATCTTTTTGGGATCCATAGCCAATCCTGCGGTGGTGACCACATAGCCTAGAAAGACAACCTCGTCCACGTGGAAGTTGCACTTCTCTGGTTTGAGTAACAGGCAGGCGTCCTCCAGCCTCTGGAGAATGGCTGTGACGTCCTTCACATGTTGCTCCTCTGATTTGGAGTAGACCAGTATGTCGTCCAAATAGCATATGCACGTTACGTCTAAGTAAGGCCGCAAAACATTGTTGATCAGACGCTGAAATGTGGCTGGTGCGTTAGTCAAGCCGAAGGGCATGACCGTGTACTCGTAGTGACCGAAACGAGTGCGAAATGCTGTTTTCTCTTCTTCACCCTCAGCCATCCTAACGAGGTTGTATGCTCCTCTTAGGTCAAGCTGAGTGAAGATCTTGGCTCCAACGAGTCTGTCCCGCAGCTCCTTGGCCAATGGTAGTGCATAACGATCCTTCTTTGTGGCATCGTTCAATCGACGGTAGTCGATGCACATTCGTCGTCCACCGTCTTTCTTCTCTGCGAATAAGACGTTACTCCCCCATGGAGATTTGGACTCTCGGATGAATCCCTTCGCTAGGTTTTCATCGATGTATTGCTTGATCGTCATCAAGTCTGTCGCCGAATATTCCCTAAGTGGTTGGAATATCGGTTTGGTACCTGGTTCTAACTCGATCCGATGATCGTAGTCCTGGTGTTTCGGCAAGGCCTCGATGCCTCGTTCTTCTTTGAACAGTGCCGCAAACTTCTTGTATGCTGATGGTATATCCTTCATCAGTGGACCCTTGTCTTGGTGTCCGAGCTCTTCCTTGGAGGTGGCGCTAACCTCTCGAATGCTCACTGCTTCTGTTCCCGGTGGATAACAGCAGTCTTGGCAACGACTAAACTCAAGTTTTCCTGTCTGCCAATCGACAACAGGATTATGCTTTTCCATCCATGGCAACCCCAGGATGATGTCGTGCCTTCCAATCCTGACGACGTCGAATTGGATTATTTCGGAGTGTCCGGCGATGCCCATATGGACTGGAGCGGTCTGGACCTCGATCAGTCCATCGGAGGCGATCTTGCCATCCGCCAGTACCAGATGGTATCCCTTGTCCTTTACTTCGGTTGACAGGTAGTGTTCGAGCACAACAGTAGGAGACATGAAGTTCCCTTGTGCCCCAGAGTCTACCATCGCCTGAAGCTTGACTCCCTTGATTTTAACCTCCAACGTGAGATGTTTATCCCCAATGGCGGCAAGTTGCCGCACACAGAAATATTCCCAATGTACGCTATGGTCGAGGACACTTTCCCATACCCTTCGATTGCCATAGCTTAGGCTGACCTTGTATACGAGCCCTATTCCGAGTTCGGTGTATGTTACTGGGTTGTACATCTCGTAATAGTACCGGCCGTCATCATTGACGTGGACCCATGTCCTATTATGTCGGTTCTCAGCCATGATTTCCCATTCCTCGCCCACCCCTGGTGGCGCGCTGGTGTTAAGAATGACGGTATTCTGGAGTGGCAAGTGCTGCATAAAGGTCGTCGGTCCTTCCCAGCTGCCGGCCATTCTCCATCCGATACGCTTATAGTCCCGGTAGACTACTTCGTACCTTGCCCCCCACGGTGGACCCCCCAAGCCGACAAGGCCTGGTTCCTGATAAGTAACCCCGGTGGCTACATTGGTCCAGTGGCGAGTGTTACAGCTAACCTGATACAGGCTCTCTTCTCTTTGGGTAACTTCCCAAGTTTCACCCACTCCTGGTCCTGAGAGTTCAGGTTGAGGTGGCCCTGGTTCTGGAGTCCACTCTGGCTCCTGGGCTTCTTCCTCGCTGTCACTTGGCATTAACTCTGTGTCATCGTCTGGCCCAGAGCTGTCGTTGTCTCGATACACATAGTCCTCAGGGGGCGTGCTGACGACGGTTTGCTCGAGCTGATCCACGACGCTCGCGGAATCTCGCTCGCTGTCGTCAGAATCGCCCAACTGGGTGTGGATGTGATTCTCCTCGAGCTCGTCTGTAGTCATGTGTCGATACGTCGCGGCGAGTTGTCGTGTTGGTTCATTGTAAGAGCCACGTCCCATTGCGTTGGCATGTTTCTTGTCTGTCCACGACTTCTTTTGTCGATGAGAGCTGGCCATGTGACCAGGGAGGCCACACTCGAAGCACAGCTTCTTTTCTCGTCGCTCGCTCATGACTTTCTTAGATAGCCCGCCGTTGCGCGGCTTTCCTTGATGACTTGGCTTCCGGAACGTCGCATCGAGTTCCATTTCCCGAGGGTAGAATGGTTTCTTGTTATTGCCCCCTCTTCCTTGGTGCATGTGCGTTCCGGAGCGGTATTGGCCTTTCTTCTCGAGTGCCCTCTCGTAGTTTCGGTTGTCAATCTTGACAGCCATTTCGATGAGTTCTTGCAAGTCGGTAGGCGCGTCCGATCTTGCTATCTCATCTTTCACTCCGTCTTTCAACCCTTTGTAGTACTGTGCCCGAAGGGCGTCGTCATTCCAGCTGGTCTGATTCGCGAATTGCTGGAAGGCGGCAGTATACGTGGTCGCTGACCCGACCTGCTTTAGGTTCTGGATGTTCCGTTCGGCGGTACGGTTCTGATCAATGTCGCCGAAGACGCGGTTGATCCTATGCTCGAAACCTTCGAAGGTCATAAAGATCTTCTGGGATTCCTTGGTCATTGCCGTGGAGACTCTCCCATCCTTGGTTCGGTTCTGAATGTAGTCCGAGAGGAAGGTCTCGATCCAGTTGAAGGCAGATCCCCGGAGAAAGGACGAAGCCCAAAGGACTTTGTCAGTCTCCGTGGCGAACTGGTGACCGTTGAAGCCCGTATAGAGCTTAACCTGCGTGAGGTATGCTCTGAGCTTGGATCGGTCTCCGTTGTAGAGATCCGGGGCGGCGATCTTGGGTATGTTCTTTGGGTCGAAGGCCTTGGCGGGAGCCGAGTGGTCGTTCGACGATCCTTTGACGGAGGACATGTTGTCTTCGTGAGTCGGTACCTCTGACGAGAAGGTGCTCAAAGTGTAACGGTCCGGTATTTACTCGCTGTAAATACAGAAGGCTGCAGTTGATCTCTGATGATCGAGAGGTAGGTGTATCACGTAGACGGGAAGACAGTTACTAAGTATCAGAATACTATTTGAAGTTGAGCACGAAGCTCCTATCTAATGGCAGACGTGCCAGTCTTATATAGAACCTTCGTTAGCCTTGGATCCCTATGGGTCCTATGATCCCAGGCTCCAGGAACCTTGGACCCTATGGTTCCAAAAGCTCCATGCCATCACGTGACACATGGTCCCGTGATTTCGTTCCTAGTTCTTGGCTTCTCTGTGCAGCAATGCTGCCGAGCCTCAGGGCCAAGACACACGTGATACTCCTTCTGAGTGCGTTCGTAACAATATGTTAATCTGCAGACCTTTACTATAGAGATATAGGGGGAAATCAGGGGTATAGGTAATCCCGGTTAGGGGATAGACCCCTTTCGGATATAAACCGGGGGTTATTCAGAAGGTAGTATATATTCTAACCTGTAGATACTCTTTATAATATACACTTTTAAACACCTTTAAACTAAACCTTAGATTTTAATATATATTAATATATATTTATTATTTATTTACTAGTATAATACTAATACTAATTAGTAGTTACCTTATACTATAGAATAGATAGGTTAAATATAATAGAGTTAACTCTTAGGATATAACACTAAATTAATATTAGCAGGCTCTTATTAAAACTAAGTAGAGTAAGTCTCGTAGAGCAATTAGAGAACTCTTATTAAAATTAAGTAAAGTAAGTTCTATACTACTAAAGAATAATAACTACTCTTTAATAGTTATTAAGATATTTCCGGAGCTATTTAGTTAGATATTTCCGGGATATAAAAGATACTTCTAAAATACTTACGAATCGCCTCCGATATAATAGTAACTCTAATAGATTAAGTTATAGAATAACCTAAAGTAGAAGTTGGAAATAGCGGAACCTTAATATAAGATAGAACACTAGCTCCTGGAGCACCTTTAGCTAGTCTTATAAAAGCTGATATTAATAGTCTAGTTCGAGGATTTATAGATTATTTTATAAGGAAAGGTATTAAAGAAAAGATATTATTCTAAGACTTTTAGGAATACTTTCTAGATTAGATAGCAGACGATTTTAAGAAGATAATAAGCGAATAATAATAAGAGCTCTAAGACTATCTCTTAAGGAATCAGGTCTACGTTTAATATTAAAAGGGATTATAGATTTCCTAGGCTCTTATAATAGTAGTTTAAGCGTAAGAGAATACCTAGCTAGATAGGCGGGAAACTAAACTACTACTAGACTTACTATTTAGCTCTTTTTCAGATAAGATTCAGACTCGTAATTAAGAAAGGAACTAAATATAATAAACACTTTATTAGAATTCGCCTAATATGTTATCTCTATCTATAGAGATTATAGCCCTTAATAATATAGAAATAAGGTATTAGAATAGCTAAGGGAAGATACAGATAAGTAATCCCCTAAGGAGATAGGTTTTATTTTAGTATCTGGACTCCTAAGAACCTTTATATATTAAACCTTCTATAGAAGGTGAAGATCTCTATAGAGCCTCTCCTCCTATTAATATTAAGAGAGAGGAATTATTTCTAATAAGACTAGAGAGATAGTATACTAATCGGCCTCTAGTATAGAGACTAAAGGATAATAGTTTACTAGATCCTACTCTAGCTCTTATAATATACTTAAGAGATAGGATATTACCCCTTTTTCAAGTACCTAATTAAAACAGACTATATTTAGAACCTATTTATCTAAGTTAGTATATCATAGAACTAATATCTCCGGAATAAGCTAAATCACTTATAAGCTTTAATAAGATATATACTAAGGAGCTTTAATATAGTAGAGCTAGAGATTATCTTAATAAGAAGCTTTATATCTTCACTAATCTTTACTAATAAGTATTAGTAGAGTTCATGCTATAGTATAAGGTATTTCTATTTATACTCTGGGATAGAGCTTTGTTATACTACTACTAGTACCTCTAGAATAAGGGGTACTCGTTTAACGAGTTAGTACAGGCTACTCGTAATAATTATAAAATAGAGGAGAAAGCTAATTAATACTTAAGTTAATAGTTTAGTATAACCTTCTCTATATTTCAGAATAAGCTACTTTAGAAAAGTAAATCGGCTCTAACGTAGTTAGAAAGCTTCACGAGAGAGCTATAAAATATCTAATTAGGTCTTAAGGATAATAGTATATAAAATAATAAAATATTATATAATAAGCTAGTATAGGGAGTTTTAGGAAATCCCTTATTTAAAATAGCTTTATTTAAGCTACTTCCGATATTCCTTACGTTAATAGATAGCCTTCGCGCAGCTATAGGCGTAGAAATAATATAGGATTCCGGATCTAGATTTAAGAGATACTTTAGGAATAATCTGAATTAGTCCTAAATATATATTATAGATAGTAATACTTACTACTTAGACTAAAAGATAAAGTTCTCTCCGGGGAATAAATATATAAATAGATTTAAGGTATTCTTAAGCTATATAAGGTATATTATCTATAAGAAGATAGACTATTATAGTAGCTATTACTCTAACTAGGAGTAAGTAGCTTTAAAAGTAAGGTATTTTATAGAATAGAAAGCTAAGAGTATTAAGCCTACGGAAAAGTCTTATAAGGTATATATAATATACCTTAAAAGAGAGGAGTTAGATTCGGAGCCTAATCGGGACTAATTCAGGGGACTTAGTAAAGACTATAAAAATAATAATTCCGATACTTCTATAGAAGATAATAATAACTGTTCTAATAATACTAAAGTAGATATAAAGGATAGAGATAGAATAGTATACTTTATTACTATATTCTATATATCGGAAATAGAGTATAATATAAGGCAAGTTCTCTAGTACCTCGAGAAGCGTAAGGTAACTCATGTTCTCTAAAGTATAGTTAAGTAACTAGAGCTTAAAATAATAATAGAAGCCTTTATTACTTAGTAGTTAGAGATAGTTTTTTAAGGTCTTTTAATTAATACTAGGGCGTTAAAGAGAAATATAAGCGGTCTTAATTAGTTACGAGCTTTATAACGAACCTAGAAAGTTATATTTAATAAAAGAGAAGCGGGATATTATTAGATCTATTTTAGAGCTAGTACGAGAGTAGTATTAAGAACTATTATAATTAATATACTTATCGGATAGTTGGAATTTACAATTATAGATACTAATATACTGTTCTTAATATGCCTTTAATAGCTCGATAGACTAGGGATATACTATAATAACCTTACTAATGCCCTAGTTCAAGGGGATATTAAGTACTTGATTATCCGGAAAAGTAGGTATATATAGCTTCTTTTAGATTAATATTACTAATTATTAGAGTATTCGGATAGAGATATATTAGCTTATCACTTAACGGAAACAGAGATTCGTAGACTCTATAGGCGATTTAGTCACCTATTAGTACGACGTGTATAATATCTTTTAGACTAAGTAGGTTATATACCGGATTCCGATATTATATAATAGGTGAAGGAGATATATAAGTATTACTAGAAGCACGCAAACGCTTTATATCAGTTCCGATTCAGACTTTACAATAATATTAACTTTAATTACATAGTTTATATTAATATCGTAATGTTTAGCGATTAATATACCCTTTATATAGTTAATAAGGTAATAGGATTCAGGGTAGTAAGATAGCTTCGAAAAGGGTCCGGTTTAGTATCTACTTAATCTGTATTTAACGTATTTAAAGCTATATAGATCGATATATATTTAAGACTACCTGACTTCTTAGTTTATAACTATAGAACGAACTTTAACTCTAAGGAGTTTCGAAGCTTACTTAAGTTAGTTAGAACTATCCCTAAACTTATTCCGGTGAAAGTATACTATTCTATTAGTAAAGTAGAGAGATATTATTATCTACTCCGTTATACTTATAAAATCGTCACAGAAGAATACGAAGATCTTAACACTAAGGAACGCTTATAAATAGCTATTAAAGCTATAAATAATATAACTAGGCCTAATAGCTTAGTCCCTATATTACTAGTCTTTAGTATATACCCTAAGATAACGGAATTAGATCCTCCTAATCTATTAGTCGAATAATAGGCAGCGACTATTAAGAAAGCTATAGAAGCTATATATAAGCTCTATACTATATATAAGGTTAATAATACATTAGCTACCTAAAACAGCCTCGGAACTACCTATATTTATAATCTACAGATTAATAATAAGATACTTATCTAGAGGGAGAAATCTAAGAAATAAGAAGAACCTTATAATTTCTTAAGAATAAATAATAAGGATTATAAGATTAATATAAAGAATAGTAGAATACAGATATTCTATTCTACTTCTATTTAACTATTTACTATAGATAGCTCTAGTGTTAAGTAAAGAAAAGAAAATTTACTAGAGGATACTTAATATTAGGAATAATAAACTTAGAAGATATCCGAATTAATACTAAAACCTATTCGTATTAAGATCTTATTTATAGAGTAGATCAACGGACTACTAATAATTAATAACAATTATAATACCAGGATATATATAGTATATAATACTAAGGCGTTCTTAATAGAGAAGGAGATAAGAGATTAAGAGCTTTCTATCTAGCTACGATTAGAGGATAAGATTATAACCCCGGGATTACTATTTTAAAGATCCTATTAAGTAGAATACGAAGCCCTTATTAAAAGAGGTATTTTTATCCTTATCTATAAAGATAACCTTAGGGTAAAAAGCTAGTATATCTTTAAGTCTAGGATAGTAGACGAAGTTAAGAGTAAAGAGATAGTAAACTTATATAAGAAATCTAAGCTTATTATTTAATACTTTAATAATAAGGGTAAACAAGAGATTTTAACTTAATTGCTAATAATCTAACGGATTAGTTAAAGACTTATTATATACTTAGCTATAGTACTTAGCTATCCGGAATATATCCGGAATAACCCTGAATCGAAGCTAGTAATATAAGATATTACTTAAGCTTATACTTAAGCGGTAATAAAGCTTCTTCGTAAGATATTTATGTAGCTACTAGAAGAGATTACTAATGAGTTTCCACTTAGAATAATATTTATAGTAGTGCTTCTATTATATGATATACTTAAGTTTAGAAACTATTAGTTTAATATATATTATAAGTATTATATAAGGAGCCTTTAAATAGAAATATTAACTTATAACCTATACCTCTTAGTAAGTACTAAAGGAACTAATAAGTTCGGAATCGTAAGGATATAAACAGATAATACTCTTATTCTAGGAGACGAGATATTCCTAGTAAAAGAATAAGAAGTAATTAATTAGGCCGGATTTATAATTAAGCTAATATAGGTCCTAAACTAATCCGAATCGCTAATATTTAATAAGTACACTATCTGTATAGAAGAGAGTAGCTTCTATATATCTTAGAAGAGTTAAGGTACAAAGCTTAAGTAAGTTGATATTACTAAGAGAGATTATAAGAAAGCTTATATAGAATAATAAGCTCACGGAGCTTACCTTATAATAATCTATTAGCTGGAAGCTACGTTTAACTTATTAGTAGTAGTATAACACTAGAATCTAATACTTAATAATGTTAAGGCCCTAAATATATATCTTAAGTAGTAAATAGAGAACCTAGGGAGAGGTCTATAGTATATTCCTATAGACCTAAGTTCTATGAAGATCTACGCTTTTATTAATAGATCTTTTATAAATAATAAAGACCTTAGCTCTTAGATCAGTTTTATACTAGTAATCGGAACTAAGTCGAAGGAGTTTTAGAGGTTCTCTCTTTCTAGTAACTTAATATATATAAGTTCTATAAAGTATAAGAGAGTTACTTAAGTAGTACTCGCTTCGGAATTATATACTATAGTAGCAAGGATTAATATATTAATATCTCTAGTAACTACAGTTAATATAGTAACTAATAAGCTAGGTCTCCTAAGGCTTCCTATTGTAGTTTATACTGATTCTCTATCTCTTTATAAATATATTATTAAACTTAGTACTATAAAGGAGAAACGTTTAATAATTAATATTATAGCAATTCGTTAATTATATAAGCGTAGAGAACTAACGGAGATATAATAGATCGATAGAGCAAGTAACCTTACTAACGCTATAATAAAGGCTAGTTTAAATAAGGCTCTTTAAGAGTTTATTAATACTAACTAGTTAATAATAAAAGTAGAGGGATAGGTAAAGAGGTTAAATAAGGTCGATTCGGACCTATAGCAGAGGTATTTTAACGCGTTCACTTATTTTTCTTATATTAATTTCTTTATAACTCTCTTTTATTACTTATTTATTTCTTTATAATTAAGTAAGATATTATAATAGGAATAACTTTTATTTCAAGATAATTACCCTTTAATTTAAAGCGCTAACAGGCGGCCTTATAATAATACTCTAATAAGGACTAATTGCTAGTTTCACTATAGAGAGCTACTCTTATATAAAAGTATAAAGAAGATACTACTATAAAGAACTAACTATAAAACTAATCTAAAATAGAGCCGGAAAACCCTTACTTTTATATACTATTCTCTCTAAGACTACTATTAGTAGTTTCTCTCTCTCCTTAAGGAAGAGGAGGTAGAGAGATCGGGTTAAGTGCCGGAGTATTATTACTACCTTCCCTCGCTCTAAAGAGCTAATTAATTATAATAAAGCTAGAAAAGCGAATACCTAAGCTACTTCTATTACTAGAACTACTACTAGAACTAGAACTACTAGGACTACTAGCTAAATTCTCCTCTGAATTACTTCTAGGAGTCCTTTAAGTACTTATCCTTGTATAACGCTTTAATAGACTCGGACTATTTAGTAGAGCCTTCTGCTTCCCTAATATAGTTTCTAAATTCTATAGTACTATAAGTATCGCTTATAATATAGGGTATTAGATTATATCTTATAAAGGGAGGTAAGAGGAGTTAGTTAAGGAAGGAGAAATACTTATAGTATTTTATTCTGCGATTCTAGCTATCTTATTATATATAGTATAAACCTCTACTAATACGACTTCTATAGCTAATAGTATATCTCTTAGTATATTAGCCTTAGTAATAGAGATAACGTTCTATAAGGCAGTTTTAGCTTTAAGAAGGTCGGCTATATCTCTACTAGTAAGAGTATTAGTGAAGGTGTGATACTTAAAGGCCGCGTATACTAGGATCTACTTCTGTTAGTTATAAAGGATTATTATTAGAGGAGTTATAAAAAGGACTCGGATTAGAGGATACTTATAAGTTCGTATTTATCTTTATTCTTAGTATAATACTAGTATTTCAAGCTTACGGAACTTTGGAATTCGTATAGTTTTAGATCACTCTTCTTCTGATAGTTAATACACTTATAGTACTATATACGGAACGTAGCCGGGAGGGTACTAGGGGGGCAGGGAATTAGCACTAATTAGTATTAGTAAAGAGCTCTACTAGTACGTTAGCTCTTAGAATAAGATATATTTACTCTTAAATTACTTAAATTGTTTAATATCTTTTAAAGAAATCTTATAGAAAGAAATCTTATAGTTAGTGAGAATCTCTAAGGTAAACACTATTAATTCTAAACTTACAGTTGTTATTATTATTGTTATTTAATAGAGAAAAGAAAAGGTTTTAAAAGGGAGGTCGTCTTTATATAAATAGACGTATACGATTCAGGCCTGATTCGGATATAATACGATATTATTTACTATTATTACTTAGCTATTACTATTATCTTCCACTTTTATATTATTAACTACTACTAGATAGAACATTAACCCCTTAACTCCTTAGAACCTTATATCAACTTAATAATAATATTATTTAATTCTCTACGAGTTTATACGTATTCTCTATGTTCTAAGATATAGTTTAGTTATAGATTATAATTTATTTATATCCTTATATAATAGGAGAAGTGCTTTCAGATAGTAACCGGAGATATTCCGGCTACTAATATACATAATTAAATATTCGTCACTTTGTTATATCTTTAGTTCCTATTATTATATCTATGTTCTCTCTTTTATTTCTTTTATAGTTATTAGAAACCTTTTGTTTCTAAAAGAAGTTTTACTAGTGTTAGTCTATAGACCTTTACTATAGAGATATAAAAGGAAATCAGGAGTATAGGTAATCCTAGTTAAGGGATAAACCCTTTTTAGATACGAACCGGGGATTATTCGAAAGGTAGTATATATTCTGACCTATAGATACTCTTTATAATATATACTTTTAAACACCTTTAAACTGAACCTTGGATTTTAACGTATATTAATATACACTTATTATTTGTTTACCGGTACAATACTAATAGTATATATAAGAAATACTAAAAAATAAATATCTAGCTAATACTAAGGAGAGACTTAAGAGGACTAGCGAATAGCTTAGTCTATTATACTAATATAATAAGAGACGCTAAGGAGAAAGTATTAGTTAGTAAGTAGTTATAGTGCCTAGGGAGTAAGTTGAAGTAAGTAGGCTAATTAAAGACTTAGACATAAGGAAAAGAAGTGAGGTAAGCTGATTATAATACTAATACTTGATATAAGTACTAAATACTAATACCTAGATAGTAATCTAAAGTAAATTAAAGTAAATAAGCTAATTAGAAGTAAGGAAAGAAGTAAATAAGCTAATTAAAGATAAAGAAAGAAAGTGAGGTTAAGCTGACTATAATATTAATACTTAAGAGGTCGAAGCCCTGAACTAGAATATTAATACTAGGGTACTAATCCGAAGTAAATTGAAGTAAATAAGCTAATAGGAGATAAGATAATATATAATATGATTTAACTAATACTAGAAAACTAAACTATAGATAAGAAACCGAAGTAAGTTAAAGTAAGTGAAATAGATATAAGGCGGTAGCTAGTATCTACTTTAATACCTGAACCTATGCGACTCTTATAAGTAACGACTTATTAAATAAAGAGTAATATAATATTACTTACTACAATTATCCTACCTTATAAAAGGATCAGCGGTAATATCTAGGCGTGTAGTTAAGAAATAATAGAGGCGTTTCTGGCTAAAAAAGCGTAAACGTATAAGCGTAGGAACGCCTACTTAGCTATAACTTTATTAATTAATAAGCTATAATTAAAAGGATAATATAAGGCGACTCTATATACTTTTCTTATCCTCAGATATTAATTCGTATTATATAAGAATATATAGTTAAGAAATCATAGAGGTGTTTTCAGCTGAAAAAAAGTAAGCGTAAAAGCATAGGAACGCTTACTTAGCTATAACTTTATTAATTAATAAGCTATAATTAAAAGGATAATATAAGGCGACTCTATATACTTTTCTTATCCTCAGATATTAATTCGTATTATATAAGAATATATAGTTAAGAAATCATAGAGGTGTTTTCAGCTGAAAAAAAGTAAGCGTAAAAGCATAGGAACGCTTACTTAGCTATAACTTTATTAATTAATAAGCTATAATTAAAAGGATAATATAAAGCGACTTTATATACTTTTCTTATCCTTAGATATTAATTTATATTATATAAGAATATATAGTTAAGAAATCACAGAGGTGTTTCTAGCTGAAAAAAGGTTAGGGTCTATATTAAGTAACGCCTACTTAGATATAACTTTATTAATTAATAAGCTATAATTAAAAGGATAATATAAAGCGACTTTATATACTTTTCTTATCCTTAGATATTAATTTATATTATATAAGAATATATAGTTAAGAAATCACAGAGGTGTTTCTAGCTGAAAAAAGGTTAGGGTCTATATTAAGTAACGCCTACTTAGATATAACTTTATTAATTAATAAGATATTATAAAAAGAATAATAGGAAGTAATCAGGTATATCTTTCTAATCCTTAGAAGATATTCAGGTTTATATATAGAGGTGTTATTAGAAAATACTAAGAAGGTTTCTAGTTAGACTATTCTGCTAAGTATAAGTAAGAAATTGATACCTTAGTCTTAGTATATATACTTCACTCTTAAGGAAATTAATATAAGTAAAAATAAATATTTCATTTAATAGATAAATAGATTACTTACTATCTATAATATACCTGAAGTTATTTAAATAGTTATATATTAAGTTATAGTAAAGTAACTAAAGAATTAAGGTCAGCTTAAAATTAATCTCTATATAAATCAGTATTATTTTCCCTTAGATGCTTTATAGTAAGAAAACCTACCTAGACTTACGCGTTACCTAATTAAGTAGTAGTATAGCGCTAAAGAGTAAGTTAAAGTAAATGAACTAATGAATAGTCTGTGCATAATAAGTAGAGGTAAATAGACTAATAGCGATAATAGGTCTATGCGCACCTAGGCGGGCGGTTTTCAAGTAAGAAATAACTATCTGAGATAATATATACGACGGAAGAGACCAGGTCTTCGTCCCTTCACCTATCTACCTCTGCAAATGTATCATGAGATAAAGCTCCCTTTCTGCCTCTGTTTATTCCCCAGTATCCTTACTTTCGTTCCAATTCTGGCTCGCCTGGGCTCTCCTTTCAGGTCGGCTTTTTGCAACCTCATGTCACGTGCTGAGATGCATCAGGAGAAGATATCTACCTATATATCCGGTAGTGTACCTATATTTGCTGCTGTCTTTCGGATTTGCTCCATATGAATACTAGGACTTCGACTCTGCCATGTCTTCGGTTCTAAATTGATCTCTTTGAGAACACCAGTTTGCTCATGCGGATTTGGCTTGTGGTTATGGCAGAACCACTAAGCATGAGAAGTACTATTTGGTGTGCAAATTAAGAATAGCATTATGTAGCTTCCCCACGCGAGTGGTGTGGTTTTGTTTATTTTTCTTTCATTTCATCATCATGTCTCATGTCCCATCGATCAACCCCCCATATACACACACATATCATCCCCCCCTTCAACACCCACCCCCTCACCCCCTCACCTACGGACTGGCACTCACAGTCGGCAAACAACTACACGCACTACTAACCCTCGAGATCAAATTCCCCGCACAAGGACCCTTAGCATACTCCTTAACCACACTAACATCCGCCACAAAAGTCTTCGTAAACTCGCCACAAAACGCCTGACTCTCCTCCAAGCGGCCCTTCACGCTCGTACTGCGCATCGCCCTCAGGCAGTTATCCGCGTTGCAGGACTTCGGCTTACAAGCTTCCTTCTTGGTCATCTTCATGAGGAAGCCGCCGCGCTCTTGGGTGTTGACGAAGATGAAGCCGGACTTGAAGTAGGCGTAGGAGCCCCAGGTGCCGAAGTAGTCGATTATGCCGCCGCCTTCCACCGCGTCGTCTTCGGGGTAGATGTCCATGAAGGCGATTTCGCAGACGGAGTTGCCGGTCGGGTCGGAGGGGATGGAGGAGACGTCGTAGACGCGGAAACCGGCGCCGTAGTTGGACTGGGGACTGGGTTAGCTTTGCAATCTTGGGCAGGAGGGAGGAGAAGTCGTACTTGGTAAGAAAGACCGTCAATCACGTATTGGTTGTGGTCGATTCCCTTGACGGCTGCCTTGTAGAGTCCAGTTTGCTTGGGGGCTTCGAGAGATCGGATGTCCCCTGGATTATGGTTGGTTCGACTCTCTGAATATAGGTGGACGAGACTTACAGATATAGGTCACTGGATATCCATCTGCAGCTGGGCCGGCAAACTCCTCCTCATCGAACTCATCGTCCATGATAAGCCACTCTTGCCATTTGGTGTCCAAAACCCATCCTTGATGAGTGTAAGAAGCTCCCTCGTATGAAGTTCTGGAGATGACCTTTGAGGCTTTCTTGTCTGTAACATCGTAGCTGGTCTTGTCAGCATGGTTCCAGAAAGGTAACTGTCTACTTACATGGTAAGAGTATCCTCGTTATAACCATAGCAGATATCACGTCCCTCGTACTTGGTATCTGGACCATGGTAGACAAGACATTGAGCCTTTCCAAATCAGCAACCATTCAAGTACAGGCACCAGCAAACTCACATCATGAACATATCCATCCTGGCCATCACAACCAAGCGTAACTGGGTTGCTGACATCCTTCAACGAGAAGAAGATCAAACCAGCCTTGCAAGGTCCCGTTCTGGGCTGCGCACCAACAGCAACACCATACTCCAGCTCCTCGTTGATAACAACATTGTGGATGCGACCGAGCGGGACATCAGCGAAGTGACCGGCGATACCCGATCCCACCACGTTGTCGAACATGACAGGGGCTTTGGCGTGGTCGACGTCGAGAAGCTTAATTTAAAATTAGCGAATGCAGGCAAAGTTAATTGATGACTGCTTGCTTACCTTCGACATATCGAAGATTTGGATACCGTGACCGGAAAGCTCACTGGCGATGAGGACGTAATGCTTGTAACCACGGACTTCACGCCACAAAGCATTGTTATCAAGCTTGGAGTATGATGGGCTGGGAATATCAGAATGAAGCTGTTTGGAGGGGCAGGGGAAACTTACAGCATTCCGAGGTAGACCATGCGGCCAATTGGGAGGATCTCAATCATTGAGGTTCCTTGGAAGAGTCCAGCAGCTTTGGAAGTCAGTGAGATAATCTGCACAGCTCGGAAGTTTACTCACCAATGATCTCTCCCCCAGACTCAGGGTCGGTCCACCCCCAGACCGAGCTACCAGTCTGGTTGTACTGCGTGTTGAAGAGAGGCGATCCGAGAGATGCATGGTTAATAAAGTCGTACAGGTCCATCTACAAAGGTCAATTGCTGCAAAACTCGGGTATTGAGATGTACGTACGTTCTTGCACTTAAAAGTGTGCAAGGGGTCGCCCGGGATAGCTGCAGCGTACCCATTCACACATTTCGTGTAGTTGAGTCTGGGGTAGATGGAGGTATCGTATGAACCAGCAGCTTGTTCAGCCTCGAAGAATGCCTGCAAAGAGGTGTCAGAACTGAGATGTGAGAGAGATGAGTCCACAGGAAGCTGTAGGACGCGATAAACTTACCAACTTAGCATTGAAAATCTTCTGGTGAACAAGACCGGAGTCATAGAGTTCTGCAAGAGATGTCAATTGAGTACCCATGTGCTTCCTCCAAATATGTAGACATACCAGCAGCTCGAGCAGCATCCTTCTCCAGCTCCTTTCCACATGCCGAGGCAGCGAGAGCAGCCAAAGCACCAACAACGGAAGAGAAACGCATGGTGACGGAACAAGGCTGTCAATCAGGTACGTGAGGCTGAGATGATCCAAGTACAGTACCGGCACCAATATGGGCTTCACTAGACTGGATTGACCTGACCTGAACGAAGCTTCAATGAGGCCTTTCGAGAAAGTTTCCAGAATAGCCTGGGCTGGGAAACCAAACTACTTATGCACCAGGGGGAAGCTTGAGATCTTTATAAACGATCGACGGTGCTGCTCTGGTCTCCCATCCCCTCCCCTCCCCTCCCCTCCCCTCCCCATGCTGCCCGACAATCCAATCTAGTGCAGGTCCTCTTTGTCTGCAGACTGCAAGACTACCTGCCTGCCTGCCATTTCTGTCATTCCCACTACCAAGCTCAACCCCAACCGCAATCCCCAACCCCAGCCAACAAGAAAGCGACAGACCCGGTGATGCGGTGCGGTACAACTACCCTGCATTCAGTGCCTGTTCCTGGCCAATCCCAGCTCCAGCTTATCTCTTCCTGTATCTTTCTTGGCTCTTGCCCTTGCCCTGTACGGAAGGACCGAAGCATCGTTCTCGAAGGCGAAGAAACCAGGCGAGCCAGGATATCTTCACTTCCCAGACTTCCAGCGCTTCAGCATATCCGACAGTACGTAGCCCGGTACAGTACCTCCCCACTAACACTAACCAAGCCCCCCTTTGCCTCCACAAATTCACACAATCTCAACCCCGCCAGCTGCAAAGGGAAGGAAACAAGCCGCTTGGCATTATTAGGACTTATGTCGGCGTATCTTTGGCCGTTCTGTCGGTGGCTGGTGGTGGTTGTGGCTGCAATGCAAGGAAATAGTGCCCAAAATGATAGGTACTGTACAGTAAGGTTGGTATTTCGATCGAATCAAGAAACGAACAATACTAAGTAAGCCTAGTACTAAGAAGTCAGGACTAACAATACAATGCGAAAGACACCTACTGTACAGTACTGGCTGCAGCATGCACTGATCATCATCATCATCATCATCATCACCAGCTACTCGTAGAGTAAATGGGCTGCTTTGCCCGCAAAGAGCCAAGAGAAATGCCACAATTCTAAATCAGGAAGGAGAAAAGCATTGCATTGCATTGCATCCAAGGAAAAGAATATTGGATATGCCAAGAGGGATCAGAGTTCTTGGGTTGGACTTGGCGAGCGATAAGCTTATCTTGATTCGTGACTCGTAACCTTCGTAAGCCTGGTCAGCGTCGGGGGAATGACGAGTCAATTATTGCGTTTTACGGTTTGCAATAATGGTAAGGATGTTGATTAGAGTTGGATGGAGGGGGGAACTGGTATTGTTTGTTGCACTTTGCTTGTATTGTGAGGATGTGGAATAGGAAGTATTTCTAGGGATTTCAAATGTTCAGCTATCAACAGAAGGCTTTGTTTACTCGCAGATTTAAAGAATGATCGGCTAACCTGCTTACCGTCCTCGCCGTCCCAGTGACCTCGAATCAGGTTTTTGACTGGCCGACCCGAGGTCATACAGGACAAGGAGTGAGGGGGACCCAGCACAGCGCCTCTTCTTGGCACATTCTAACCTCCAAACCCCACTATTCGTTATCTCACACTCCACACCAACTTACGAGGTTATGCCACTAAAACAAATCACGGGGAACGAACAACTTCTTAGGTCAAGCCTCCTGGCCTCTACTCTAATTATGGACATCCCTGATCAGCCTCCTCCTCCTCCTCCTCACTCATGCCGAATCTGTCAACGGCTGGTCATTGACTTTGGAGAGAAGGACGATGCCTGGGTCGAGAGAACTCTCGCTCGTCGATATGACCCTCATCCAAGTGAGAAGGCCCAGCGAGGCCGTGAGAAGTTTTGCGAGCTCATGAGTTTGAGGGACCCAGCTAAGGGGCATCCTCTACACATTCGGCACGATGAAATCATATTTGACTTCTCGTTGGGAGAGGCTCACGAAGCCGCGAGTGAGGGGTGTCTGTTTCTACAGCGCTTGGTAGAACTCTTAAACCGCAATCGTGAGGATGACGATTCGCTGCTGGCCTGCATTGATTCGCCCCTAGAACCATTGATCGCTTTCCAGGTCGTCCAAGGAATAGAACGCTTGAAAGAGACAGCCGAACCAATACATCCGTTTGAAGCGAGATTTCGTCCGATCTTTAAAGAATATAAGAGGTTCGATATCGTCGCGCATCCTGGTGATTTCAGGCCATTGCACATTGCAGTGATGCTGCTAATTGCGCGTTAGGTACCGAGAGCTCTCACGAGCTTTCAACGCGCCCCTTCAATATTACTCCATCATCAGAGAGTAGCATTTCGATGATGAGGGGATGGCTGGACGACTGTATGACGAAGCATCCCACATGCAGAAATCTTAGCGCAGCTCGCCTTCCGTCTCGACTCGTACGAGTTAATACTACCTCACTTGAACATGGCGATATCGTTCAACTATGGAACACAAAAGGCCATTCTCATGTGCAATACATGGCCTTGAGCTATTGTTGGGGTCGGCAGGGCCAGGTTATCACGACAGTCAGCAACATCCAGAGTCATCTGTTGGGACTCGCTGTCGCGTCCCTGCCGCAGACCGTGCAGGATGCGGTCCAAGTAGCGCGCCAGCTGGGAGTCCCAAATCTGTGGATTGACTCTCTTTGTATTATTCAAGACGACCCAATAGACAAGGCTGTCGAAATAGTTCTGATGCCAGTCATATACAGCCAGGCAACCTTGACCTTGAAGGCCTCCCGATCAAGTGATGTGCACGTTTCTTGGAGATAGGCAACGAGATGTCGTAAATGCTGCTGGACAGCAATTTCGACTGCTTTACCGGTGTCTAAATGGCTCGACTGAGAGGGTCGAAATTTTCCCCAGCTTCGATAGGACTTTAACGATAGAGCCTTTAGATGCGAGAGCATGGGCGCTGCAAGAGCGCTTCCTGTCTTCTCGGCTTCTCGACTTCGGAACATACCAGACAAAGTGGATTTGCCAGCTCAAAGGGGACCGAATTCTGACCGATGGATATCGAAGCTTCATGTCTGACGAAGAAGAGACACTGGACCGTCTCTCCCATTCTGCACTAACATTGCTGAAAGGGCAACCCCCAATCAAGCGAGTCACGGCTTATGGGATTCCCAATTTCTTCTCGTCGGACCCCTACAGAATGTGGCAGATGCTGGTGGATTTATACTCCAGTCGCCAACTGACTTTTCATTCCGACAGACTACCTGCGATTTCCGGTCTTGCAATCCGCTTTGCCGACTTACTGGGAGATGAGTACTTTGCTGGACTTTGGAAGTCTCGCTTACCCTATGAATTAGTATGGTATAACAGACGTCGTGCTATTGTGAACCTTGATAACTTCAAGAACACTGCAGTTCTGGGAATGAAAGGCCCGTCGTGGTCTTGGTCTAGTATCTCTTGTTCGATTACGTTTCCCGATAGTGCAATCAACGAGAATGCACCAGACGCGTCCCTGGATATCATTGACGTTCGGACTGAACTCGTCGATGGTGGAGGCCAGTATGGTGCCGTGAAGTCGGGGATTTTGACTGTTAAGGGCCAGGTCCGAGTTGCCACACTGTTTTCGATTGGTGCGCAGCACGACCCTTGGTCGTCAGCAAGCCTGAAGAAAACCAGTGATACTATTACTATCCACGAAGAGATCCCTGCCTATGTGTATATTGATCAACGACCTTCAATGGCGGATGGCCAGCTCGGAGTACCGGTCCTTCTGCTGAGAACCCTTTCTGGCAAAGATGAAACTCAAGGACTCATTCTCTGCCATAGGTCAGGATCAGAGTATTCTAGGATGGGGATATTCAAATGCAGCTGGCACGCTTTGTTCTTTCTATCACAGGGTGACTCGGACCATGACGATAGACGGGATAAATACAAGCCATTTGGTCGATGGTTCGACGAAGGGGAGGTAAAGAAGATCACAATTGTATAGATTATTCCCACATCCAAGCATCAAGCAAGGAGATTTTGCATCCCAGTCCTGATCCACACACTCTGATTTCCAAATATGTTGCTACTCCATTTCTGACTTGTGACGGAATGGCCGAAGTGTATAGTGCTAGTTCGTGGAGGATATGACTGTAGAAGATATGCTTAGGACAAAATAAAGATTCCGTAGTGGTGTTCGACCTCGGAACGTGTTGCGGTCAGGACTCTGACAGAGCGGACAGATCGCGTTACGATGGATGTCGGAATCGTTCGAGGGACTAAGAGGAATCATTGACATTTTATAGTTACCTGCGATGAGAGTGTCAGCCCTGGTTGCGACTGGTCAGGAGTAAAGGAAACATGGATAAGAGGCAGCGCACAAGGCGGGCGAATGTCCTTACCAGCTCCAGATCCTGGTCGCAGACAGTCAATAAGGTATGATACCTGACAGATTCAAAAGCCACTCCCGGTTCAACAAGCCGTCCACCTTTCCACCCCAATACACAGCTCTACTGCTTTGAGTCAACCCAACCTGATAGGATGTCGCGCAACAGCTGTGGAATCAATTGCACTGAATACCCTGGTCTTCAGGAACGCCATTGTAGACTTTGCTCACAGGAAATCGAGCATGGCAGCCAGCCGGAAGACCCACCCAAGACTCGGAGTAGTGTACAGCAAAGATATTGATTGGGGACGGGTCATCAACCTCTCAGAATGTCAGAGCAAGCTCAAGGTTTGGGTTCGGTGCGGGTGCGGGCTAGCCCGGCGCCAGTTACCAACCCACTGGACTTTTAGTCGCCAGTGAACAGCACTGTAATCTTAGGAGCACGAGCGCTTTAAATGGAGGTACTTCTCGTGAGCACAGCGCTGGAATGTCAGCATCTGATGGCACGTATAAACCGCAACATATTCTCAACCTAATTGTCTAGATGTCAAGAGACTCGAGGCGGCTGCCTGGCTTTAGTTGCTTCAATGCTCAAAAAATTTCCCGTACTAATAGTCGGTTCCCCTCTGTAAGTATGCGGGCACTCGCTTACAGTTAGTAAAAGCAAGTGTTACGAGAAATCAAGTGTCACGTAAAAATAATTAAACGAATTTTATAGCTTTTATAACAGATACTAATAATTAAAAGGAGAGAAATAAATTAAACTAATTAAGTACTATTATATGTTTAATTTTTAAATAGTATTATTACTATATAACACTTTTTTTGATATATTTATTACTTATAAAATTATTTAGTAAGGAAAGCTTTAATAATTTTCTATCCTATTAACCGCCATAGGCATATTTTAGCGTCTTAGTATTACAGGGGCTATTGCCCCCCGCGACGGCATCTAAATACCCCTCTCTGATAATCGTAAATATACTAAAATAAGTGTAATTCTCACTTAATTCACTATAGAAAAGATAGTGTAGTGGGGTAGTGTGGTTCCGGGTCGGAAGATAGTTAGCCCGTTCCGTAGGTCGTATAGGTAGGCGCGATAGCGCGTAACAAATATATTATCTTCTCTCTCTTACTCTTACTACTTGTTTAGTTAGTAGTCTTCTATATCCCTGCTTTCTATACACTTTGATAGCACTACCCTACTCCTATATAATAGCTAAAGAGGTGCAACTTAATCCTATTCTTAATAGAATAGTTCATCTAAAAGTAAAGCTAATTTAAGAGAGTTCTAAGCATTTTATCCCTTTCTATTACCTTAATTTCTAGCTTCAGATAAAGCTACCTCTCTTAATTAGTTCTACTAATCCTTTTACTATATTCTTACTATTTTTTATAGATAAAATACTCTAATAGTTTATTAATTTTACTAATTAAAATATTAAAGAGCCTAATACCTTTAAACCTTACTCTTATACAAATAGCTAGTATAATACTATACTTCCGGAGATTAAGGTTTACCTTAAAGTCTTAATTTATATAAGCTTATATATAGAGAATTAAATAGAGGAGTATTAGTCTATAAACGAATATAGATTATAATATACTATACGGAAATATATATCACGGAATCGCTTTAAAATACTACACCGGAGGTTCTGTTTTTATACCTCTATACCCCTAGGTACGAAATTATAGTCTTTTAGAAGAGTAGAACCACTTAATTCTTACGTTTAACAAGTATCCTTATAGCTTTAGATACCTAGCTAGAACCTTACTATAGATAAGTATATATAACGCTTTACCGGGAGAGCCTTTAAGACTATAACTATATCTTATAAGCTTATACTTATAGGTTATAAGGTATAGGTAGTAGCCTAATTAGGCTACTTTTTATAGTAGACCTAGCACTTTAAAGAAGCCTAGGGGCCAGAAGGTATTCGAGCTCCTATAGCACTTAAAGAACTAAAAACAAATAGAGGTACTAGCCTCTCTAGAAATCGAACTTAGGCTATAGTACTTTATCTTTTAAGTTATCTCTCGCAGGCTAATTATATAGTCTTCCTTAATAACCTCTTTATATTAAATAAGTTAATAAGTTACCTTCGGGAGCTTAGTTTTAGTACTATTAGTATAGTAAGAAGAGATACTAGTATCGTAGAAAGCTTCTTACTTTACAAGTAAATATAAAGAAACTAGGAATCCGAATACCTTATAATACGCTTTTTATAGCTTATAATACCGAGAATACTATAACTTAGGCTTTTTAGAATAATAACACGCTAACTCTTTTTATAATAAACTATATATCAGTAAAAAATTCTGGCGCCGGGTGCACGTGCTACTCGCTATTTTCGCTATTTTCGCCGAATAGTCGCTTTTTACGCTTAAGGCGCCTTAAAATATAAGAGGCCGTCGTACGTCGGCCTTAAATAATAAAAGGCCGCCTTATACGCCCTAGGCGCCTTTTAAAGGACTCACCTTTATATATAAGCTAGACTTAATTAGGAAAGATATAATATTTTTAATCAGAATTAAAAATTAAAAGTTAAGTTTATTTTTAGATTTTAAACTAACTAAAAACAGTTAGACTAGCGTAGATTTTAACTGAGAATTTAAAAAGACCTGCACTTTCTACGCACGTCCTTAAAACTAGTCTCACTAAGCCTTTAACGCTATAAATATCTACGCTAAAAAATCGCTAATAAGCTTATAATTTAATTCGGGTAAATTCTATACAGGGGTAAGCCGCCGCCTTGCTTAATCGGGCGATATAAGCCTAATAATACCCCCTATAAGATATCCTTATTAGTATCCTTAGTATCCTTAGTATCCTTAGTATTCTTAGTATCCTTAGTATTCTTAGTATTAAAGCTTTTAGTAAGCTTACTAATATACCTTATATAATATAAAAAAATCGGACTCACTTTTATTTTATATACTAGTTCTAATTAGACTTATAAGCACCTATAGCGCCTTAGTCGCCTTAGGCGCCTACGTCGTTAATTTAAATTAGTATATATCACTTTAAGAGTCGCTAGCTGTTAAATTAATCGATATGTAACTTAGGCTGAAATAGCGAAAATAGCGCCTACGGCGGCTAGCCGGCGGCTACCTGGAGCCAGATCTTTTTACTAATATAGTAATAGCTTTAGAATAGTTAGCACTCCACGTTATAAGCTAAGTGAAACTTCCTTAAACATACATCAGTAAAAAATTCTGGCGCCGGGTGCACGTGCCACCCGCTATTTTCGCTGTTTTCGCCGAATAGTTACTATTTACACTTAAGGCGCCTTAAAATATAAGAGGCCGTCGTACGTCGGCCTTAAATAATAAAAGGCCGCCTTATACGCCCTAGGCGCCTTTTATAAGACCTACTTTTATATATAAGCTAGATTAAATTAGGAAAGATATAATATTTTTAATTAGAATTAAAAATTAAAAGTTAAGTTTATTTTTAGATTTTAAACTAACTAAAAACAGTTAGACTAGCGTGGATTTTAACCGAGAATTTAAAAAGACCTGCACTTTCTACGTATATCCTTAAAACTAGTCTCGCTAAGCCTTTAACGCTATAAATATCCACGCTAAAAAATCGCTAATAAGCTTATAATTCGATTCGGGTGAATTCTATACAGGGGTAAGTCGCCGCCTTGCCTAATCGGGCGATATAAGCCTAATAATACCTCCTTATAAGGTATACCTTTATAAGTACCTTTAATATCCTTAGGATTAGTATTATTAAGCTTTCTAAGCTTACTAATATATCTTATATAATAAATAAAAAATCGGACCCACTTTTATTTTATACGCTAGTCCTAATTAGGCTTATAAGCACCTATAGCGCCTTAGTCGCCTTAGGCGCCTACGTCGTCAATTTAAATTAGTATATACCGCTTTAAGGGTCGCTAGCTGTCAAATTAATCGATATGCAACTTAGGCTAGAATAGCGAAAATAGCGCCTTTAGCGGCCAGCCGGCGGCTGCCTGGAGCTAGATTTTTTTACTGATGTAATAGTTATTAGAGTATAGTTTAGATAGTAAAACGTTAAGGATTTAGATAAGCCTTAGTTCGTGTAGCTTTATAACTAGTTTATAGGTGCTATAGATATAAGTGATCAACTGAAAGCTTATAATTCTAAGGATAGGCTAATTCGCTAGGAAGAGTAGTAAGCTCTTTAGAATTAGCTATTACAGATAGTTCTAATTAATTACTACCTTATATTAATATATACGAACATTAAAGACTACTAGCGTATTAAGGATAAGGATAAGTAGATAATATAAGTTAAATTCCGGAAAGAAATTATCCGAGTATTACTTTCTTCTGCTAGATCTCCTTTAAGTATAAGGAAAAGGCACTTTTCCTACGGAAATTTAGCGAATCTCTAGTTTTAGCTAAGTGCTATTAGAGATTACGAATAACCTAGTGAGAGAACTATTAAGCTTATTAAGGGGAAAGGTATAAAGAGCCTTAATAACGTGTACCTTTAAGGGAAATATTAGTAAATATTTAAGCTTTTATATAATAAAGTTACGTCTATTAGAGGTATAAATAATGTAATATTTATCTTTATAAAGATAGCCCTTGTTTTAATAGATATTATAGCGTTATAGAGTAGAGTAGAATTAACTGTATCTAACCTTTAAATATAGCTCTCTGATTGGTCAGAACCCTTATCAGGCTAAAATGTGCAAGCGACGGCGGTTGATAGGATAAGAAGCCCGCGAGAATTCTACGTGACACTTACTTTCCTATGACACTTGCTTTCGCCGACTGTAGGCGAGTGCCCGCAGACTTACAGAGGGGAACCGACTATTAAGCCTACCGCATTTCTAAACTACTCCCTTCTGCATACTAAAACATCTCCTATTCGCAGAACTCCTCGATGCTCGCGCTGTGGAACTGTAATGGAAAAGTTAAAATGAAGTGTGATGCTGATCAATTGAAATATATTTAGGACGAACAACCAAGTAACAGAAAAATATCCAAATCCCTGTATAAACTAGAAATTACAACGCGAATGTCCAACCGTAGAACCAATAACCCAGAAACCAGAGGGCTGTATCGATATTCAGATTCCCCGATCCAGTGAAGAGAAATCCAAACTCCCATAAAACACAACCTAGAAATCCATCTTTTGTTTCCTCACTGACTCCCGCTCAAAAGCATACCCTATCAAGACATCAACGTCAAAAACAAACCAAAGCTATCCTACTCGAAGAAAAGGCATCAAACACAACGCACAACATCATACAACTCAAATTGTCACCGCTCCACCACTCTGCGGCAAATCCCTCCACCCCTCCCAATCATTCTCCCAATCCGGCTCCGTGTATCTGTACCCCTCCCCCCTACACACCCGATCAACCTCCTCCCTAATCATCGGATACACATCCCTATACGCCTTCCTCCCCATCCAGCAATCCAGATGCCCATATCCCTGCACAACAACCCTACTATAATCCCTGGTACCAAACATATCCCTCATCGTACTGTAACTCTTGTCCGTGCTCTCAGGCGTGAGCACTTTATTGTCTGCGCCGGAGAAGAAGAGAATGGGGATGTTTTCGAGACGGTGGAGATTGTGAGGGGTGGTGAGAGGGGCAAAGAGTGGGCCGTTTGTGGTTACGTGGCCGTGGTAGCCCATGCGCATGAGAAGGTGGAGGAGAGTCATGTTGACGCCGCCGAAGAAGCGGTTGATTTGGCGGTGGGTGGCTTCGTTTAGGTTGCGGTGGTTCCAAAGGCTGGTAGACTGGTCAGTATGAAAGATGGAAGCAAAAGGAGAATGAGCAGAAGGGGATGTAACATACCGACCAAAAACCAACGAACACCGATGACACGAAACATTATTACAGATCTCTTCCCTCTCATCGGGATAAAACCTCAGTATCTGGTTAACCAACTGCTGGAAATAACTATCATCCGTCGTACTCGAGCACGAGAACCATTTCCCCCCAAGCAAGCCATACAATTTATCGAACGGGATTGGTCCAGCAAGCACTTTCGCCATATTGAGTGTCGACCAGATGGGGTTCATGAGGACCTGCGAAGTCGAGATACCTTTCACCCATGTCGTGGGGATCGTGCCATCGAGGAGACCACTGGAGTAAGCTACTGCACCCATGCAGTGCGAGATGGTGTAGATGGGTGCGTGGCCATGTTTCTTGCGGATCCACTCGAAGCAAGCGCGAATATCAAGCCTAGAGTCATACGTCGTCCAGTCGTTCTCCGCGACCATCAATTGGCAGATACGATGCACAGTGACGAAGACGCGGTAGCCTGCACGTGTGAAGTAATTAACGGCGTTGACTTCGATAGTGGGGAGGGAAAAGATCTTCTCGTCGACCGAGGCGCCCGGGATCATGAAGAGGTTGACTGTTTTGATTTTTGGATTGCGGGGTTCCCAGACGTGGAGGAGTGAGCGGACGCCATCCGAGGCGACGATCTGGATTGTATGGTCTGGTGAAGTGTCGTTGATGTAGCCGGTATATGTCACGGATGGGTATTGCTGCCATGTGAAAGGAGCGAGGAATAGACCCATTGATTGTCGAGCAAAGAATCCCATGAAGCTTGCTGAAGAGCGAAGCTTGGCAAGGAAGCTCTTTCCAGAAGCCTTCAATGTGAAGAGTTCGGAGAAGAAATCCGAAGGTTTGATTTGCATGATTCCACGGCCTAGGACTTGCTTCCTCCCATATGATTCCGAAATAGTGACATACAGCGTCGACGTTGCCTTCCAAAATCGCCATGGTCCGAGTGCAACCGATGAATCGACGATTTTCTGTCCATGGAAATGGAATGCTCGGCCATCTGTCGATGTCATGTCGAAGTCATAGGTGAGATTGCGAGTACCGGGTGCCTCTTGATCGACATTGAACAGGTGGAAGTTTCCTCGCTGAACCATAAATGGACTGCCAGGAAGACCAGCACATGTAAAAGTGCCGGTAAGCATAGCTTTGTGATCTGCTCGATTGACAACTGGACTTTGTTAGCATAACTACCATCGCAATCGTTCGGTGACTTACTCGTGTGCGTATCCCAAGCCTTCACGCTCAAGAAAAACCTCGCCTCCTCACAAAGACCCTTCGCAGTCTTTGCAGCAGTCTCATAATCCTCAATTTTATCACCTTCGATCCCTTCCCCAACATGGATGTATCCAGACATGACTTCAGAGAAACCAAATCCATTGGCCTTCGCCTCTCTCGTGGCTTTGACGAGACTGATAGCCTCTCTGATACCAGTTGTGTCTTTCCGCTGCAGCACCTTCTTTCCCTCGGCATACTGATGTGGCTCAGCAAACAGATCTAGCATGTCATTCTTCGTTTCGAAATCAATCTTGCGCTTGATCCGGAACTTGGCTGCATGCTCAACTGATCTTTCAGCCAGAGCTGTAATTGTAGCAAAGGGATTGACACCGAGAGCAGTTGGGATAACTGCACCATCTGTGACAACCAGACCATGATGCGTTTCTTTACCATCACCCGTGAAGACTTCACCCCAGTGATTGGTTACACCATGCTCGCCAAACTCGGTCTTACTCATACACGCTCCGCCGATTGGATGCACAGTGATTTCCTGCTGACCAAGTGCCGCGTAGAAAGGACTGTTGACATATGTCCCTCCAACGGCTTGAGTAGCTTGCCTGAGGACATCGTTCAGGTATTGGACATGATCGCTTCTTCCTACACCGAGGAACTCGAGTACAGGCTTGTCGTCCTTCAGTGTCAGGATTGCCTGATTCGAGTCGTGGCTCATGACCAAATAAACCTGCGTGCGCTCGATACTGCCTTTCGCGTAATACGGACCTAGGAAACGGCTGCCTTGTTGTGCGATAGAATGCTTCACTTTCTCGAGGAGAGTCTGACCGGTGGGTATTTGGTTGCCAGGCATCATCTCCAACATGGTCTGGAAAAGGGGTGCGAGAGCTTTGGGAATAGCACCTTCTTGGATGACGAAACCGTCAAGAGGATTTTCAACATCGTCTCTGCAGTCGATAATTCCACTGATCGTTGGTCCGACTGGTTTGTATGGGGATGGATATTGACGGCCGATGGCGTTGACTTCAGTGTCGGTGTTGTAGCCGAATGCTAGGATATCACCGTTTCCGCTCATGCCGGTACCGACTTTGTCGCTCATCGATAGGCCAAGTTTCTTACTTCTGAGCAGGATCTCCGTCGTGCCAATGCTTCCAGCTCCCAGGAATACACACTTTCTAGCATGAACCCACATCAGGTCTTCATATAGGCGTTCTTGAAAAGCTCCCCGGCAACTTCCATGCCAGGCAAAAAATACCAGATAGCCCTCTTCTTCCGGATCTGGGTGTTTCTTGATGTATCTCACCTCGCATTCGCAGAACATCTCAGCACCCCAGTTCCAGGCGTCAGCAAGGTAGTTGACAAGGGTACTTGACTTTGATCCATCATTGACTCCAGTAGAATCCATTCCCGTCAAGGCAGAAGGATACATTTCGACGCCAGTGCTATTGGGACCACCTTTGAAACGAGTCGTCTGCGGTACTCTCTTGAACTTGTCGCCCCAGCTGAGAGCCTTAGCTTGTCGCTCAAGCATGGTCAACTTGGGGAGCTCCGGCCAATCTTTCGGGTACTCCTCTGGCTCAAGGACATGTGCTGCTCGGTCGTAGTATTCTCTTAGCGAGTCTGGCTTGCGCAACTCTTTCGGCCAGCATGGCATTTTCATCGTCTTGGAATCAGTTTCCAGGAATACATTTGCGTTCAACAAACTCGTTCCGCCGAGTCCGTTGCCAACGAAAGCATTCTGACCTTTGCCGCAGATAAGATGGTAGAGACCTGTTGGATCCCCGCCTTCAACCATGGCACCTTTGAGGAATCCAGGAGCGAATTCACCCGAGACATGAAGGTTCTTAAACGCGTCTAGGAAGCCGCTAGGATATTCTCCAGGCCATCTTTCCTTCCCCCTCTCGAGCAAACAGACCGATTGCCCCGCTCTAGCCATTCGACTCGCAGCAACACCACCACCATATCCAGAGCCAATCACAATACAATCGTAGCTATTCCTCAGCAACTCGACTGGTCTTGATATTCTTGGGAATCGCTTGGTGTTCGGATCATCGGTGTATGATCTGATTTTTGCGTGGGCTTTGGATTGAGGTCCATTGGGCTCGCTTGTGTGTGGTCCTGGGACATTGATTGGGTGTGACTGTTCCAGCGCGGGCGGAAGCTCACCAATCAATGTATGACCATGGCGAAGTCCATTTGGGACAATCGGCTCGACGAAACCGCTGTCGATGCTTAAGTCTGATGGAAACCCTCGTTGAAGCGGTGGTCTATTCTCCTTATCGTCGATGATTTCGGGGTGCCTCTGGAATCGTACTTCTGATGTCTGCACTCCATTGACGCCATTCGTAGACTTCTTGCCATTCGTTGGTAGGGGAAGATTCTCGAATTCCCAGACATCAGGTTTGGGTGTTGGGAGGTCCTTAGGCATGAACCCCGAGACTCGGTTCAACACTTGGTTGAAGGATGTGATTGGTCCCAAGCTTATCACCGCCGGGTCTTGTGGCATATATATCGACATACAGATCGGGACAGACACGATGAGGAGAGAGGAGAAGCTATGGAATCCTGCTTCCATCTTAACTTCTGCAACGGATGCGGGAAGATTCCCTAGCCACTGGAGGAACAGATCTGATGAGAGGTCGCCAACATTAAAGTCGTCTTTGAGTCGGATCGCAAAAGCCATCCGTGGGACTTCGCCAGGTAGAGTTGATGATGAGTGGAGAAAAGACGGTGTTGGTGAGATGCCAGTGGTACCTGCCCTTTCCGGATGCTGAACTTCGAATGAGGGCTCGCTGTAGCCATTCTCACTACCTTTGTGAACGGCGAGACGGATACTGCGTGGATACTTGGAGTCCTCCTGTGTCAGTGGTATGTAAATGGGTGCCCTCTCATCTCCGTTTTGCTGTGTTATTCGACTTTGGGCTCGGCAGAATATGTTGTGGTACAAATTGCCTATTGAAAATGATGGTAGTTTGCTCAGTTCTCGGAGCTCCTTCGCTAAATCCTTGGTGAAGACATATGACTCAGTATCCTTTGCGTTTACATTGAATGTTCGAGCAGCAATGAGTTCAGTAACTCCATTACCTCGGATGCAGGTTTGAGTTACTGTGTGGGTAGTATCCAGGAGTATCAGAGCATCACTCTGGGCTTTCTCGAGGGCAATTTGGATGTCAGTCCACTCAACAGCGGATTTGTCACTTCTCCTCCCACTGGAATAGTCAGCTCTGAGACCTTTCAGGGGCCATGTAACATACCTATTCCACATCAATCTCTTGTTCTTTGACATCTGTGAAGCACCAGCATAATACACAATTTTCAGATGCTCCTCACTATCACCTCCAAGGCCCACAAACTCCGAGATTTTCTTTGTGACAGCAACATGGGGGTCCTCGCTTGGAATCCTGAACATCTGGACCTCAAAGTGAAAGACATCCTTGAAAACATTGAACACCTTCGATACTTCAATTGGCGCGGGTCTGTTCGAATCTTCCTCTGCCCAGTTAGCCAGCAGTACGTACACCTTGGCGTACCGTGACCTTGTCTCAACAGGGAAGACTGCTCTCGCTGCAGCGTTCAGTCCTTCGCCAAAGGCTTTGAGGCCGATATGTGCTTGCCAGCGATCGAAATCCTCGAAGCTGGGTGACATGCTGCTGGGACTTGAACTGGAGAAGTCATGCTCATCTTCATCGCTGATGATTCCGTCGCTCATCTTATCGGAGTTAGGTGGTGCATTAGCGTTGGCGGGATCTGCGTTCATATTGTGTGATGCGATGAACATTAGAACTTCATCCCAAGGAGGTGGGAATACCAGCCTTATCTGTGCAGAATGTCAGTAATGGAGACGATGCGATCAAAATGACTGTATGAAAAACTTACATCAAGACTGCCTGCAAGAAATTTTTAAAGCGGTGGTTTGTTGTTGGGGGCGGATGTAAGCTCGGCTCTTCTTACTCGGACCAAAGCAAAGTCAAGAACCCAAACTCTCCAGATCCTCCTCGGCTTCCAGCTATATAATACAAGAAATAAGAAAGGGTGCCTGGAGAAGACCTTTTTTACAGCCTCGTCGATTGATTAAAGAGCTCTGCGAATGAAGACACCGAGTTGGATGGTGGATGTGGAGGGTGTGGAGGGGCACAGGGTGGTGCGGGATAAATCTGAATCCAGCGCAGGGGATATTTTGGGAGCTGCACCCGAGGGATAGGGACCGAGGCGGATTGGGACTTACGTTACAAGCTATGACAGCCACAGGGAAACGGTGCAGATGTAATGAACGAATGGAAAGAATGAGAGGCCGTTGACGTGAAATAGAGAGCAGATCAGAGCCAGTGCTGACTACCATCTATCACATGGGATGACACATGCGATTCGAGCACTTCTTGTCCTGGAGCCATGGCTTTGGGCATGTTGACTTGATCAATCAATCAAACGTTCAGTCAATGATCCGCAGAAGACAGGATGATTATGCAGGTGAAGCCGTTAGGGCTGATGGATGAGAAGCTGAATACGCTGAAGTGGGGAGATACCGAGCGCCCAGCCACTCCCGAGTCCATCCTGACGTCCATCCTGACCACTGCTGGGCCCTGGGAGACCTCCCCAAATAGCGGATCGAGGCGGCAGAGACGGGCAGAACAAACGGCTGCCACACCAAAACTCGTGAATTGGCCAATGACAGAACTCAGATCACTGGTGCTGATATCCTTTTGGCCCCTCTTCTGCAGCGATGGAGAGTGGCCGGCGGCAACCTGCTGGCTGAGTTCTCGGCAGGATGATTGCTGACACAGACAATAACCCACTGAGGTGATGTACCAAGTCCTGGGATGCTGGAAATTTTCAGCCGCGATGCAAGCTAGAGGGGCAGCAGGATGAGGGCTTGCGGAGGGAACTTAGGAGAAGGACTCTCTGTACTGCTTCAGCACGGTATTGGAGGATGAGAGACTTCAGCAGCTTCATCCGTCACCGACCCGGGCATCCTGCCATGTGATGACGACAGCGATACTGATGGGGAGAAACAGGGCGAGTCGAGTCGAGTTTCCCGTGTCCTTGTGCTCATGTCTCTCCTCTCCTTTCCCTGTGCTCTCCAATATCACACCGAGACGACAGTAAAGTGCTTCTGCATTTGCTTCTGCGTCCAGTCGGGCGGGAACTAAACGGTAACTCGACGGCAACATGCAGGATTCATCCCCTCCCATTCGCACAGCCTTTCTGTCTGCATGGTTCGTTCTCTCCGTAGCCAGTCTAGAGCATGGCATACATGCGTATTGTAGTTGCTGCAAGCCATCTGAACAGGGACGTTTTGTTGATGATCTTTGAATGGACCATAGTTCGAACTGCGATATTCTATGCCAACGACCGCGAGACTCGAGACGCATCCTCAAGGCACAACACATCTCATCGTCGCCCAGATAGATAATGGCGTACTCGGCTGCGTCACTCCGCACGGGAACCCCATTGGGAAAGGATGAGATGACATGCAGGTGCAAATGCAGATTACTACCCGAGACCTTGCCCTGAGGCTGGGATCTTATCCAACCCATCATTTGAGTTCTCCTTCCTCCTCCTCTTCCTTCTCATGACTCAAAATTTGCGAAAGCAAAATCGAGGACTCGAAGGATCATTGAATGGATCGGCGGATGAAGTCATCGACGTAACAATAAGGATCTGACTGGCGATATACGAGCAACTGCGCCGCTCCTGCTGTTTCTTCGTCTTCAAATAATAGTCAGGTCCTTCTTTCTGCTGTCAGACTCAACCAGGCTGTACCCGGGGCAGCGGGAGTGTCTGAGACCATGTCTCGCCTTCCCACCCCGTCACTCTCTATCGCGGTCATCATATTTCCCGTTTGTTTTGCTGTCAGAACCCAATATTGACGGCACATGGTGTGGTTGTACGAGACTCGGAGAAGCACATGTACTTTCTGCGAGAGAGGTGCGCCATGTCATGTTCGGTACCTTGAGGGAAGGTATCTTTGCTTTGGGTCCGTTCACGTGACTAAATTTCAGTCCTAAATCCTAGGGGATCGAGAAGCGGTAAGACGGAATCAATTCACAACGACGTTTCGATGTTGAATGATAGGACGCAAGTCTGGATCTCGACTTATCGTGTTTCTGGAGACACTACTAGCGGCAGCTAGGCTGCTCCCGAGATCACGTGTGCACATTTCGCCTTGTTGACTTTCGCTTCTCTCCTCGAGTCGTGCACAGAGAACAAGTTGTGTCTTGGGGAGGGAACTGTAAAGAGCTAAATTCGAGATCTTAGTCTGAGACCGAACATATTGGATAGCCAAATCCCCTGTTTGCAATTCAGAATTAGGCTAGCCACAGGGCCTCATGCACTGTCTGTCTACTTGTTCATTTGTAATTTCTTGAATCCTTGGCTGTGTATCTCAGAGATGTTCATACAGAGTCCCTTTGCCAATTTTTCCCGTTGACATGACACACATCGCGTCATTCAATACCAAGACACCAACAATATCTTGCTTCTCTACAGTACTTCATTTTGGCCAATCACTAGTTCCTTTCCTTTCTGCAGAACATGTCCAACTGCTCATCTCACCTCAACACTCCAAGTTGAGGCTCATAACAGCTCGCTCTCCTCACTAAACAAAGGCTACGCCCTCTTGAGATCTGCCATCATCAAACTCAGCACTCGTGTCAAAAGTCGCCCTCTCATCGAAAGTCCACTGGCCCTATAAAATTGTCGAGAATGTATTTCTGCCTGTTGAGCAGGGGCAAAAGGCTCGGATCTCTGATATCTGAGGAGGAAATTTCCGTGAGATTTTCAGGTCTTTAGATCGGTGGATAAGAAGACTGAGACTGTTTCGCCCTTGACGGAATTTCGTGGACCACAGGTGAGTTCCTGCGTTCTGTACCCTGGATTTGAGATGGCGAGCTGGCCGAGGATGGGCAGAATGAGATTTGAGATATAGTGGATGTCAGCAAGTAGGGCAAACATATATCAGAACATACGAGTTGGATGCCAGCAAGGAAAGATATGAGGCCTCTCGCTCTAAATATTCCTTGTCAAGAGCAGTTGTCCTCCTCCACTGGAAATCCCTCATCTAACAATTGACCTTGAGTGGCAATGCGCGCACCGTAGATCTTAGGGCACATGTCGGTCAATTTTCACTTTGGTAGAGGATTGACGTTACCTCCCCAGAATGCTGAAGGACATCTGAAAGGACTTACTGTACTGTTCACTTGATTTTGTATCCTGACACTTCGCCTAAAATAAGGTTATGTCCTGCTTCGGTACCTTCGTTCGCTAAGTCTACTTACTGCTGCGCCCTGACGACAGACAAGCCATAGAAAATTCAGGTACCGATGCTGTCTTCCGTAGCGCATTGTCCTGGCTGATTAAATCATCCAATCCCGATGATCATTACCTCCCGCTGAAGCCCTAAATGGCACTTGTCAACGTGCCGCCCCACTACGGAGGAAACACCGCTGTTTTTACCCCGCAAACCCCGCAGCAGCCAATGTCGTCAGGGCTGTCAGGACGGAAAACAAAAAAGTACAAAAAGGTGAGTCTGGACAGGAAATAGGAAGAAAGTCCGAAGATCAATAGTATATCCTCGTTTTGCTCAGCTTCGCTGCTTCAATATTTGCTACAATGTCGGTTGTTAGTGTTGATCTACTGGCTCTCGCTAGAGACGCAACTTACTTCACAACCCTCTCGGCTACCAATATCACAACACCAGTTATCTCACTCTTGAGCTACCATCCAGACTTTCAGACCGTCCTAGGAGAAAATGCCACAGCTCGCAAAATCGCCGATCTTCCGTGGGAAGCATTCCATGAAGCTGGCATCTATAACAAGAAAGACAACTCACTCTACATAACTTCCAATTACCAGAGCTTGGAGGACAACATCAACATCACAATTGTCTCTCTTGACGACTATTCAATCACCAGCACTCAATTTCCCGATGTATGGGAAGCAAATGGGGGAACATCATATTACCCTCCCGGCGCAGACCAATCGCAAACACCTCCCCAGCAAGTCTACTGCGACGAAGGCGACTTCGAGCACTACTCGCAACTCGTCGCCGTCGACCCCAATACCAACACCTCCACAATTCTGCTCACCAGCTTCATGGGCCGTAATTTCTCCTCCATCAACGACGCGCGACAACATCCTGTGACAGGAGACCTCTGGTTCACCGACGCAGATTATGGATACTACCAAGATTTCCGGCCAGCGCCATCTCAGCCCAAGCAAGTCTACCGATTTGAGCCTCAGACGGGAATCATCCAAGTAGTTGCCGATGGATTCGTTGAGCCCAATGGACTGGAGTTCTCGCCAGATTTGAAGACTCTGTACGTGACCGATACAGGCGCCCAGCAATTTGCGTTCAACGGCACGAGACCAGCAACAATCTATGCGTTTGACATCGATTGTGAGAAGAGGCTCACCAATCGCCGGACCTTCGCATTCTCAGATATTGGGTTTCCGGATGGGATTCATTGCGACACGGAAGGCAATGTTTGGGCCGGTGCTGGGGATGGCGTGCATGTATGGAATCCGGAGGGAATCCTGCTTGGGAAAATATTCATTGGGGAGACGAGTAATAATTTTGCGTTTGCGCCGGGAAAAGTTTTTGTTTTCTCGAATTCGAGGCTTTGGGTTGTGGAGAATGTGAAGGCGCAGGGCAGGGAGGTGTGTAAGGATTTTGGGGTTGGGTGCGAGAAGTACAGATGGGAATGAAGCTAGAGGGAAAGGGCCATGAAGTGTGGTGGAGTGGGGAAAATTATCGCAATGTCAGAAATACAAAATCGGCAATGAGAGGCAGACTCGTAATCATGAATTATTCTTGTGGTAGGGGCCGATAATCCATTTGTGTTTCTCTTGCGGGGTGCTACTTGCGGAAGACCTGCAGAAAAATTTGGCTATTTGGTGTGGTTACTATAGACTTTGTATGGCAGAAAAGGCTGCGTCTTGAGCATTAAGATTGACAAAGGGAACCCTTGGCAAAGTCGTTTCCAACAAGGTCCGGCATTCCACACAATCATATAAACATGGAATCTAAATTGGCATTCTTTTGCATTCTCCATATAACAAACGCTAAACGGACTGCGAGAATTCGAGTATCCTATCAGTTTGATCTTGTTCCGACAAGTTTTGACGCTCCCTCTTACCTTAACCCTTTGAATCTTCACACAAGCAGAACTAGGTATATCTTCTATGTTTATGTACTTTTGTGCCAGATTTAATGTCTGATTTCATTTATTCTTTCCATGGAAATGGACACAGCTATCTGGCTTTCCCCTTAACGATGCCATCCATCTGTGCTACTCCTTCGGATGTGTTTTTCGCTTGATGTACGTTGCACATACTGGCATCGAAGAATCGTACGCTGACTTGGTTTACAATATTTAGACACTGTTACATCCCATGTTTCATATTTTCGTGATTCTTGAGAAGAGTGGTATAACTTTCGCATATGTTCGGGCTCCGGGAGAGTTACACCACATCTACGAGACCTATATATCATAGCACGATGCTCCTGGAAGCAGAGGCTCAATTCTTCTACAATTGACATTCGCGAAACCCGTTCTTGGACAATTACAAAAACTTGAAGACTAAAACCGCCAAATATTACCGCCACAATGCAGATCTCAGTCGCAGCGCTCTCACTCATGCTGGGCTCGGTCCTTGCTTTGCCTCGCGCGTTTCCATTTCATGGCATGACCAGCGAATGGCAAACTGGTCAGTTCTCCCGTGATCTTCTCTAACCAATGAAGGCTCTGAACTAATAGTTTCATCAGGAGCCTGTGGATGTCCACCAGGCACAGTGTGCATCCCCCTTCCACCACCGCTCTTTTACAAGTGCGCTCCCCAAAATATGGTCTCGATGATCTTGGAGCTTGATGAGTAATCTCAGACTTGAATACGGCAAGTCATCCAAAGATTGCTGCTATGCAGTTTAGTTTTGTTGTTCCTGAGCTTATCCCAAGTATAGGAAGCTGTGCGCTGCTCGCTTCATGTGCAGAGCATCATGCAATGCATGCGGTGTACAAGAAATCTTTTCCAGTACGGGGTACTTCTATTGTACTTCAACACTGTCATTACCAACTTTATGGGACTTTGGATTCTAGTAATTGCGAGAACAACACCTCAATTCAACATTGATCAATGTTTGCCTCATCATATTCAGTGACTGCAGTGACCACAAAACTACTCGATGGATCTTTTCATTCCAGATTTTATGTTGCCGAAGGTGCTGTGTCTCGGGTACCTATTAATGAGCCTCCTGGTCCTAGAGTATGTTCCAGCTATACAGCTCCGGTCTGTATTCAGTCTCGTCGTGTGTTCAGGAAGGCTGCCGATTCTAAGCAGCACCCCACTCCTACGGCACTACAGTAACCGTTGATTTGAAAATTAAAGAACTCAAAAACGACATTCAAGTAGCGCGTAAAATTAACTTCTAGCTTTTTCTCTCATGAAATATTGATGTTCTGCAATGACAACGGTGTCACAATGGGTGTTAATTGCGGTTTATCAATTGCGAGAAATAAGCTGCGTCCCGTCCAGCCAGTTTCACGGCCACAGGCTCATGATTCATCTGACAAATGTAGTACGAATGCGTAGCACCCAACTCTGCGAATAATTCATTTCAAGAGACATCTTATTGTCAATTCGCCGGACTTTTATTTTCCCATTTTAGTGATCTCAGTTCACCTCGATTCGTGATTGTAGCAACGAGGTTCAGCTGAGGACGGCGGTCAGCTGCAATGTCACGGGGAGCCCTACTGTAACACATCGCTTCCTCCCCACCTCGTCTTGGTGACCGTAGCAATACGTGAGATGGTTCTTCACGACCAGACGTCACATATACTCTTTTCTGTGCCTTTCAAATGGAATTCGGCAGTATATACCAGCCTCTCGACCCGACTCGGAATGAGATCAGGCTCCTCCATATTCTCCCAAAACATCTCTTCTCCAATCGACCACACGATATCTCCTGCACCATCAGGTCCATCAGTCTCAAGGACGCGGCCGGCAAATATGAGTCTCTATCATACGCTTGGGGAACAGAAGTTTCGCAATCTCCAATATACCTCTGCATCAACGGATCGGAGATTCCTGTGGCTGTTCAAGAGAACTTGTACCAAGCGCTGGTGCATCTTCGCGATAGGCACCAAGAAAGATCAGGTGGGGCTTTTGTGTTATGGGTTGATGCATTGTGCATTAATCAAAGCGATGAAGTTGAAAAATCACATCAAGTGAAGCACATGAGAACTGTCTACGAAAATGCTTCAGCTGTCTGCGTTTGGCTGGGCGTGGCTGCTGACGGCAGCGATCGATTGATCCGGACATTGAAAAGAGTCTGTGACATGGCGATGGAACTTGAGCGTGAAGTGCCAGGATCATGGGTCAATGTGATGCCAAAAATTGCTACCAGTATTGACGAAGAGGCGACATTTCCTCTCACCAACATGATCGCATTCCTTTCTCGGCCTTGGTGGTCCAGAATATGGGTTGTTCAGGAGATCGCGGCTGCAAAAACTGTCCATTTTTACTGTGGTCATCGGCGCACAACAGATCTCGAAATGTACATGTCTATCGCATGTTTTATTTCAATGCTAGATACATGCTCTACGAAACCGCATTCGACACGGACCGATTATGAGTGTCGAGCTGCCTCGATACAGGATTTCTCTATACGCACGTCGCTTGTCAACGAGCTACCTTTCAATAGAGACGGATCGGATTCAGAATTTCCACTCTTGATAGAACGTCTGAGACAGTGGTATATGACGGATCCTTCCAGGAGTATGGTTATGAAAGCTACCGATCCACGAGACTTTGTCTTCTCCCTCCTTGGAATATGTCAGGATGCGGAAGAGCTTGAGCTTCAACCAGATTACACAAAATTTCGCGAAGAGGTTTTTGTCGACACGGCAACAGCAATTTTGCTGTCTGGGGATATGGGGATTCTGTCCTTGGCACAAGGTTTCCAAAAAGTTCCGGTTTACCGTCATGGGTTCCCGACTGGGGCTCGTTTATTAATTATACTTTGCAGAACGGACCATGGTGTATAAGTGATGGTGTCTCGGATTTCTTCGACGACATAGGGAAGGATCTGAAACCTTACAATGCCTCGGCTGGAATGAAGCAGAACATCCAGGTCGCCCGCCTCTCGGATCAACAGCCGCACCTGAAGCTTGCAGTGATTGAACTGGACTATGTGGCTGAAGTTATTGGCTCGCCTCCACGGTCTACTTCAGCACGTGCGCATATCTTTCGATATTGGGACAGCATATTCTCCGTAGCTCAAGATAAGGGTAATACAAAGAAGATATACGAGGATCTTGAAGATACGGTCTTTCGTCTCTTAACCTTAGATCGAGAGCGAATTGATAGACAGGGACTGTGGACAATATGTAAGGCACGAGATGGGTCATCCAAAAATGCTAGGAAAGCATATACCTTATGGACTAAACAGTATTCTGGAGACATTTCAGAGATTTCTGAGGAGTTCTTGCAAAAGTTAATGACGGACGAGTTAGTCGATCTCTTTTACGTTACTTCGAGCACAGTCACTGCAGGAATGAAAGCGTTTGTGACGGAAAGAGGATGGATTGGGATGGGTCCAGAGAGAATGATGCCAGGAGATGTCGTAATTATCGTTGCAGGAGCAGACGTACCTCTCATTCTGAGGGTTGATGATCGAGAAACTCGTAGACTTGTTGGGGAAGCTTACGTTCAAGGGATTATGGATGGAGAAGCTGTCGAGATGGGACTTCCTGTTGTTGATGTTGATATTTACTGAGTTGGAGGACCAGAAAGCGACAATTCAGAACATATAACACGCCCATATGAGCGATGTGTTTTTCTCCATGGTATCTGTCAAGATCAACAAACAAAGCGATCCTCAGTATACGGTCAAATTATTCATTTCAAGGCTCGATATTTCATCGACTGTTTACATAAGAGCCTGTGGGCTCGGCTAAGTGTTCCTGCTCCCCCTTGAAAGCTTATCTCTTATCCGCTAGACTGCCGAGATTACAGTAAGTTGACGACCAAATCTGCTTGCTGACAGCCCTGCGGCGTGGCTTTCTACATAAAACCACCACATTATGGCCGCCCTCGACTTGGGCGCCTGGACTATCGCGAGCATTGTTGTTGGGTTTCTGGCTATACTTCCATCCATCATGGGTTTATTCGGCAAGAACAAGTTCGATGTCAATGGCAAGGTGCGGCGCAAACCTCTTCACTTCTCCACAGCCTCGCTGACTGTCAACAGACCGTCCTCCTTACCGGCGCCTCCGAGGGCATGGGCAGGAGTGCTGCCATTCAGCTTGCGCAGAAGGGGGCAAATGTTATTATTGTAGCACGGAATGTTGCCAAACTGGAGGAGGCACTCGCTCAGGTCAAGGTAGGGTTCTGGCCATTAATTCAAATGTCCGAAGCTCATCTCTTTCTCCCTCCCAGGCCGCTGCCTTAAACCCTTCCTCCCAACGATTCCAGTACATCAGCGCAGACGTAGCAGACGATTCAAGTGAACGGGTGATCTCAGAGGCAATCGCATGGAACAATGGCCAGGCACCAGACATCGTATGGTGTGTCGCCGGATCCTCCCACCCCAGCATTTTCCTCGAAACCTCAAGAGCGATCAAAAGGCAGCAGATGGATATCAACTACTGGTCCTGCGCGGACATGGCACAAGCAATATTGAGCAAATGGCTGGCACCAGGCGCTATGGGCAAGGGTGGGCCAAAACATCTGATCTTCACGAGCTCTGTTGCGGCGTTCTATCCCATTGCTGGCTACGCATCATATGCACCTGCGAAGGCTGCAATCAGATGTCTGGGTGACTCTTTGGCTCAGGAAATATTGCTGTACGGCGGCGACGTCAAGATCCATACCGTGTTCCCTGGCACGATCAACAGTCCGGGACTGATCAACGAGAATAAGACGAAGCCGGGCATCACATTCCAACTTGAGGAGGGGGATCCAGGTCTGACTCCTGATGACATGGCCGCAGGAGCTATCAAGGGCTTGGAAAGGGGAGAGCACGTGATCGTTGTTGGGATCCTAGGGCAGATAATGCGTGCTGCGTGCTGGGGTTGCTCGCCGAGGAACAATTGGCTTTGGGACACATTCTTGTCGTGGATCATTGCGATTGTTTGGTTCTTTGTGCCCATAGATATGGATGGAAAGGTTCGGGCGTATGGGAAGAAGCACGGTCATCCAAGTACGTATCCAAAGATGAACTAGAACGCAGGTGGTCGAAGATGAGAAAACGCTTAATGCTGTGGACAATACCCTAATACACAATCGTCACACAATAAATCATACTAGAATCATTTTTTTCTCTCACTCGAAGCCAGAGTGTACTGGTAGATTTTTCAGACATATTATTATTTATGTTTCTAGGTCTATTGATGGTCAATCACTCCAAACCAGCGAAGCACGAGCTGCCGCTGATAATACAATGGCCATCCACAGGCTTTGAAATGCCACATGCTTCATTTTCAGAACTCGCATGACGACCTCTGATCCGATCCAAGCATCTCCAGCTTCTGACTTCTCCCCCTCTCCCAAGTTCATAGCTCTCGGATCATTACCCCAAGAATCATCCAATAGCGTGAGAAGTGACCAAACTACAATCCCGGGCGACATGAGAAAGTACCAAACAAGTGAAGGTACAAGCCACATAACATCCGACAGGGTAGCCTGATCCTGGCTGACTTGCACTAGGTAGATAACCTGGAGCGCGATCGAGCAGAAGGTATCAAGCAGAATCATGCTGTTGAACTTGGGGATGACGCCTCCGAAACCAAGTGCGAAGGATGTGATGTACCAGAATGTAAGGAGTGGTACGATTCGAGCTTTGAGGATGCTGTAGACGTGCCAGGGGGACAGCTGGTTGATCATCCAGGGGTACCAAAGTGTTTCGATCATGGTTCCTCGGGACCATCGAACCTAAAGGTCACGGACGTCAGTTCCTACTCTACCGGAAGAATATCTGCCACAAGCGAAACAGAGCTGTGCCGACCCACCTGTTGCTTCACCCACCCGTCGAAGGTATTAGGTGTATCGGTATGCACAATAGCACCAGGAGCATAATGGACTGCGAAACCAGCCCACAAGATCCTAGTCGTCAAATGGCGATCCTCATTCACGACCTACACCTGTCAGTCTCTTTCACCCTGGTCCAAGCAGACTCACCTACCGTCCTATGCCCGAAAACCGTCTGACAAAACCACGGAACCAGAACCGATTTGAGTACCGAGACTCGAAAGCCAGCACAAGGACCTGGCTGGCATTCCGTCGCTCCAAATATAGCGCCTTGTGCTTTTGGAATCTCTTGCTCGAACCAGTAGTGCGAAGCTGTCATACGTGTGAGAAATGATGGTCGAGGGTGCGAAAATCGTAAGTGGCCGGATACACCGCCTGTATTGGGGTTACTGTCCAGGGAGTCGATAATTTTGGTGAGAGCATCGGGGACTATGATGGAGTCTGAATCCGTACTGAATATATATGGGATGTTTAGTTTTTCAGATATAACGGCAGCGAAGCTCAGGGATGTGAATAGGATATCCTTTTTGGATTGGTGGGGTTGGACGATACAGACGGCTTGGATATCTTTGATGGATTGTGGGAATATCGCTTCTTCAAGGTGACCATAAATGAAAGTGGATAAATGATCCATAATGAGATTGTTGTTTGCTTCATTCTCTATATCGCTTGAGTTTGTAGAGAGCATATATCGATCAAGTGATTTCGAGAGCTGCTCTTTGAGGCGGATCACGACACCGGTAGGGAACATCTATACGTGGAGAGTGTTTAGCGAAGTTGCTGTTGTCTTGGAGAAAGAAGGGTGGGAGTTGGGACTTACGTCTAGGAAAACATTGACCATTTCCTCGTCCTCTTTCGTGTCGCCATCTATTCCTGCCACTACTGGGCCGTATCGAGGGTCTGCCGCCAAGCTCTGAAGACATCTGCGATACAGGTCTTCATCTTCTCGCCATCCAACAACAACGGTTGTGATTTGTTGACTTTGTGTGAAACTCGATTGGACTAGACGATGTTCTGTGTTGTCGTCCACGCTAGATAACCGAGCGACATTCCCTTCTTCACTCTCCCAAGTCGCGAGCGCAGCTGTCTTCTCATCCTCACTCCCAGTTTCCGTGTGTGTTTTTGGCCTTCGGAATTTGGCGCGAATCTTGGTAAAGCCATGCGTATATGCAAAAGAAATCAGAAGCTTGACGATAAGATCGAGGGTCAAAGTGAGTTGGCCGAAATGCAGTGTCGCGAAAGTGGTGGCAAGAATCCCAAATGTGCCACCAATCGTCAGGAATGAACGAGAGGAGCGGACGACAGCTGGTCCCCAAAGCATATCTTCCACACTTATTCTTTGTTTGTTTATGCAAAGCAAGGAACGAGAAACGAATGTGTTGTGATGCAATAAGATGACTGCAAAGGTTCAATGAGATATATAGACGACATGGCATGGAATATACTCTGGTTGAGATGCTAGGTTTCCCGGAAATTGGACGAAGACGGTACCTCCCTTGTACCCCTATCCACTTCGCTTCTGGGTGGCTTCGACATATCACGGTGGTGATTCCCAGGGTCCTACTAGACGTCGAAGTGCGACGCAAGCTGAAAGGGTTGCGAAGCTTGTTTCCAACGCTACTTGTTCAACAGGGTTCGGATGAGACTTCTTGAACTGGGATTAGTTGATTCTATTGTGTGTCTCTAACTCACACCTCAATTTTCGAAATCTCAGCCATAGTTTCAACCAAGTTCGCGTCCGATCCGAATTGAGGTCAAGGTACCGGCAAATCGGACGGTGAAGCGAAGTGACAAGTGCGATTAAGTCCTGAGAGGTGACTCTCAAAGTTTTTACGAAGTTCTGCTGCTTTTCCGAAATTGAAATACGCCCCCGTATCACTCGATGCTGGAACGTAAAATAGTTTTACAGACCTGTGCTAGCACCGAACTAACAAAAGGACCGTATGAGAGGGGGGTTCTCTGGACACTGGGACCCTGGAACAGCTGAAAACAAAACCATAGATAGGTTCATTCCATATGCAAGCAGAAAACTATTCTACACAGAGCCATGTTACAGCGAGCGTTACCTCTTTGCCTCAAGCCAAACTGATGAATTGACGTTCCAACCAAATTTAGGGGTCCACATACAAGATATTCACTACCAGGACCAGGCTGTGCAGTAAGCTCCTGCTACTATGATACATTCAAGGGATTCCTTGTAACTGACCCCGAGTTCTAGATTTTTCCGGAGAGCTGTTCCGGAGATCGTTTTCCTGAATTGGTGCATAGTCGTCTAGGTTCCCCACCCTATCCATGGGGTATCTCATTATCGTTTGCCGCGATCTTCGAGCAATCGAGAGCGTTAAAAAGAAACTCTGGTACCGTTGGTCACTCCCCAATAGTCAGCCCATCCTCTTCGCGATATGTGATCTTGTATGGGCCATTGCAAATTGTCCAAGACTGAATTGTTTCTGGCACAGGTCCTGGGGAAGCGGGAGTGGGATTAAGCATGACATCGCAAGACAAAATGGGGGTTTAAGGTTGACCCCATTGTGGAGCTGCGACACGTCTGAAGAGATGCGCTAGAACCATCTATGAGATTGTCTTTCCCAGAACTTTGCCGTTATTGGCGACTTGATACCCAAGCTTGAACTTAAATTAAAGTTTCGAGGGTTTCGCGAAACGACGATTGCCAGAAGCAAAAGTAATGATTACAATTTCGCAAGAAATAAGAGCGTCTCACGGGTCCTTCCAGACATAAGGTTTTCCCTGATGTTTCAGTGCTACGAACGATCAATAAGATGCTGACAACAACCGTATCAGGGTTCGGGACTTCCGACACACCTCGCCCGCTCCCAACACAACGGACTTTTGTCGTTACTATCATTTATCAATTCCCTCAGCTTTCATCTGAAATCTCGTCAGGTCTCGAACCATTCCTCCGCAAGGACCAACAATCTCAATAAACTATTAGCACATTCCTTTCATCGAAATTATGCAGGTGATATACTTCTTTCTCTTCTCGTTGTCTGTCAACGGGCACACTCTTATGCAGCATCCGATTCCATTTCCCAGTCAACTTCTTGACAATGGGCCTATGGCAAAGGACGGGTCAAACTGGCCATGTAAAGGAGAGAAGGACTTCAACAATAATGGCATCATGAATGTCTGGGAACGCGGCTCCACACAGTATCTGCAGTAAGTGCGCAATTGTGAACTGAGACAACGGACAAAGATTGACATGGACTATCAAAGAGCAATGGGTGGAGCCAGTCACGGCGGAGGCTCCTGCCAGATTTCAGTGACACGAGATCTGAAGCCCACCGTGTTTAGTGAATGGAGAGTAATCCATTCCATCCAAGGTGGATGCCCCATTCGAAATCTGTCAGAAGTCAATTACGGAGACTCAGAAACAGCTGTCCTGCCTAGCATTTACAACTTCACGATACCTGATTGGCTCCCTGTAGGACAAGCCGTGATGGCTTGGACATGGTACGGTCGATGGAGTATACCAGAGATGTTCATGAACTGCGCACCGATCATGGTGCTCGGTGGAGCAACTGACAAGGACGTTACTGATGCGATGTGGAATGAGAAGTTCGAAAGCGCGCCGCTTATGTTTGAGGCGAACAATGGCAACGGATGCCTCACAGTGAAGGATAAAACTGGAAAATGCGTAGTTTTTCCAGAGCCAGGAGATTCCCTCGAAGTGAATCCGGACTGTCCGTTTGACACAGAAAATATGTTCACTGGAACTTGTGACCCATCGCACAGATTGGCATTGATGACTCCACGAACGGATTTTCGGAGTTGGTTGGGTGCTATGGGATGTGCTGCAATAGTTTTTGTGTTTTTGATATTTGTTTTGGTCAGAGCATTTCGGAACGCCCGGTCTAGTAGAAACAAGTATGAGAAAGTCCTAAGCGCATAGAGAGCAAATGAAGGTTACAAAAATACAGCATCTTTTTTCATGCAATAAAATTCTCGTCATCGTCAAGAAGACGATTTGTAGCCGCCTTTCATTTGTTGATAAGAGTTTGTGCAGGCTGTCTGGTTGTACTGTTGTTCGGGTTCGCTGAGCCTCAATGCAGCACTTCTCAAGCACGCGACTAGCAAATAAAGGCTGGATGCTATGAGCTGCTGCACTGTAGTCTGTTCATTAGAGCACTAGCTGATGTGTGGATCTCCGGGTAGCTCTCACCATGTTGTAGGATGCTGAAGAACGAGAGCCGTGGAGTTTGAGATCATCACAAGCATCTGTGCCCCACTGTTTGCTGATGAATCATCGATGTCCATTGGGTTATCGAAGCTCATGATGACAATCCTTCGATATCACATTCAATGAGAGCTTGTTCTATTTCTCCACGGAGCTGCTCTACATATGGTGGCTTGATGTCAGGAGAGCCCAGAGGGCCCTTTTTGATGGAAAGCGCACGCATCTGCTCCTTGTTGCTTAGGATGCAGGCCGCGGAACGATAGTAGAGTACTCGGAGAACTTCCTCTGTTTAATGGAGTAAAGAAAAGAAAGCACACGAGCCCCGGAGATAGTGGTTCAAGCTGAAACTTTCTCCCTGCCAGTCAGAGCGGCTCTAGCGTCCTGTGGCACCATCGAATATGGCTAGATTCGACATAACCGAGGACTTGTTTATTCGTCTGATGGAACTAGCGGGATAGGTGTACTGAAATATTGTGGACCCGAAGCCAAGGTGTATGGCGTATCTTGCATTCCTATTAATACATTCAGATTGGAAACACTAGATAAAACAAGTAGGGGGTATATTTAATTGATATTTAGAAGCAGAAACTGTTGTGTTTGTATGGGAGCTGACGTGAGATCTACAATGCCTCCGCATGTTTGTATTCTTATGCAGAGGCCTAGTACCTATTCAAGCACACATATACCCAAGCAGAGGAATGAACATGAACTTTTCATATTCATGTTCTAGAAACCCGGACAGAAATCGGATTTATCAATTGTGCGGGTTTAGATGCAAATAGAGGGGTAACTGCTGACTAATCACCGAATCTACTGCACCAGCTGCGCTCTTCTCGCGTCCACAATCATATCTCTCAGTGTCAACACAGTTGACACGCCGGGTTACCAAACTCCAATGTGCTCCAGCTTGCAAACTCCTTTGTGAAATACAGCGTATTAGTACGGGTTTCCGGCATTACAGGCACGGTCAGAGGCCTGCTTTCTCAAACGCCGATCACGACGCGTCGGACAACCGCTCCTTCGATTTCACACGAGAACACGATCGTTCTGGCATCCAGCGATGGGCATCTGGTCTATTGGAGCCCTAAGGATGGATGCTGATGAGTCTGCGCGGCCTAAGGGCGACCGTTGCGAAGCAGAACAACTGTCCACTGTCCATATCATATGCCTTTGCATCCCACGAGCCTGCCCCGCCATGTGGTTGCTAGTGCATCATCGCCACACATCGATTGTTTACGCAGGGCATACATCAGAGGTCTATATTGAGTCGAGGATGGTCACATTTGGTACAGTCAACACAAAACCCAGAGCGTTGGGCGAAGCCCTCAGAGGTCAACTTCGCAGTGAATAGCTGTCATCACCTGCGCCGTTCTCGCCGCTCTGGGATGCTATGAAATGGGTAGGCATGTACCACCTCCGGAGTTCGATGATGATTCACGAGTTGTGTTGCTGTGATGGAATTGTCACGCTTTGTTTTCTGCTGCGGGCAGCAGACTCTCGTGTGCCCTCTATTCTCCACCTCTGCATGCTTCTTTCTCTCTGGCTTTTAGCCCCTATCAATGAACGGATGCTCGACAATTGGCGTAAGATGGAGTCCTCATCATCGAGGGACCAGCTTCGATCAACGATTGGTTCTCACAGCTTCAGCCAAACCCTTATCTTCATGTTTACAACATCAGATGCAGCATCCTAATGGCAGCACAGTGGTTGAGTGGTGAAGTATCATCCGATGGCTGACATATGGTTATTAGCACGTCCAAATTGCGTTGCCTGTTTTAGACGTCAAAGATAAGTTTTTGCTTTTCCCCTCATTTTTCTTTTGTATGCTTATCTTTCCGGTTTCTAATCCTTGATTGGATCTTTGGAGGTGCAGCCGTCAGTTCCGAGGCTGCCGGGACGGCTCTTCCCAGAACCGTGGGGCCGGAATGGGAGGGAAAACTCGACTTGAGGCTTACCTGGACCAAAAATCCGCATGAATTCTTACTGCTTTTTGTTCACAAAGCCTGGACATCCTGCATGGGATGCCCTTGTTTCAAGGCAAGCCGCATGGTTTGTTCTCGAGTTGTTCCTCAAGCATGTCATCCAAAGAAATTCCCAAAGTGCATGAGAGTAAACACCCGATAGGCGCTGGCTTTTGGGCGTATCAAGACTCGTATGATTCCAAGGGACTTTGAATCATGAAGGACGCCAACCAACGCCACCACTTGCCTGCCTCGGGTGGATCCGCTGCTAGGTCTTATACTCTTCCACTGCACACCTCCAAGGATATCCATTCTGGCCGCATGGAAGACCCCCGCTCTTGTCGCGTGCCCGAAATACTTACGCGGACCGTACAGGGCGACTTCTGCGTGGTATGAGGTCAAGTAGCAGGCGCCAACTGCACGTGACTTGACCGCAAATAAGATTTCCCTCAGAGTTTAGATGAAGAAACACTGGGGTCTTCTTGTTTATGTGGAATTGATGCACATCCAATGAAATGCTACAGTGGGTCATCCATATTGTTTGTGCACTTCTGGGGAAAGTGCCTCACATTTCCTTTTTCGGCAATTTTCAGGTTACGCCTCTCTCGTCCGCTAGGTGGCCATGCCTCAATCAAACTCTGCTCGAGAAAATGGCCGAACAGGGACATGTGTCTATGGTGATTCGAAATGTGTATCTCCCAGATTTGCATTTTGGTGGGGGTTTCACGCCACCAGATCGCCGATAGATCTTATGGGAAGAAGTCCGTGAGAACTTTCTTGTTTTTTCTCATTTATAAGGAGTGGAAGCAGCTGTGACTTCCGGAAACAAAGGTTCCAAATCCAAGAGCCAATTTCTTAGTATCTACTTTCTGTCACTCTTTTCAAGATGTCGTACAGTCATGTTGGGGCACCTACGGTGTTCAATGGCACACTTCCAAATGGCGGCGACTCAAGTACGTATTCATCCCAGTCACTATGTGCATATGGTTACTGATACATTTAGCTACAACAAACCTGAATCAATGGTATCAAAGCGGAGACCAAGCTTATATCATCATGTGCTCGTGCATGGTCCTCGTGATGATTCCCGGCATCGGCTTCCTATACTCTGGTCTGGCCCGTCGGAAGTCTGCACTTTCCATGATCTGGGCTGCACTGGGATCGTTCTCTGTCGTGACTATCCAGTGGTATTTCTGGGGTTACTCGTTAGCATTCTCGACGAGTGGAACATCTGGATTTATTGGAGACTTGGGACACTTGGGACTGATGAAGACGCTCGGTAACCCATCACCTGGAAGTCCTCTGATCCCGGAGCTTCTCTATGCTTTCTATCAGGTATGTACAATGTCACATAATCATGTTGCCGACTTTCTGACGACTTGGGCAGATGATGTTCGCTGCCACTACGGGAGCCATCGTGACCGGAGCTATCGCTGAACGTGGTCGTCTCATTCCAATGATGGTGTTTATTTTCTGCTGGGCTACGCTCGTATACTGCCCTATTGCCTATTGGGTCTGGAATCCGAGTGGATGGGCGTTCAAATATGGGGTTATGGACTATGCTGGAGGTATGTTTGAGTAGCTTGTTTGACTTTCTTGACTTTACTAATCCTTGGTAGGCGGACCTGTCGAGATCTGTTCAGGAGCATCAGCCTTTGCGTACAGTATGATGCTAGGCAAAAGACAGCAGAAGATGATGCTGAACTTCCGCCCACATAACGTGTCGCTGGTTACACTAGGAACGATCCTGCTGTGGTTCGGCTGGCTTGGATTCAATGGAGGGAGTGCCTTCGGCGCAAATCTCAGGGCTGTCATGGCGTGCTGGAACTCTTGCTTAACTGCTATGATGGCTGCCATCACTTGGTGCGTGCTTGACTTCAGGCTGGCAAAGAAATGGTCGATGGTTGGTTGGGTGTTTCGTCCAGCACCTATTTCAAGAGCACGAGCTAACAAAACTTAGTGCTCAGGAGTTATATCCGGCCTCGTCGCTGCAACTCCAGCGTCGGGTTTCATCCCGCCATGGGCATCCATCATCCTCGGCATCACGGTCGGTATCGTGTCCAACTTCGCAACAAAGATAAAATACTGGTGCCACATTGACGACAGCATGGACAACCTTGCAGAGCATGGGATTGCTGGAATGGTTGGACTTCTATTCAATGGTATCTTCGCGACGGACTACATAATCGGTTTGGACGGCGTGTCGACAGGTCTCATCAACGGCGGAGGACTGAACAACAACTGGAAACAAGTCTACATTCAGCTCGCATACATCGTAGCCTGTACAACTTACTGCTTCGCGACGTCTGCTATGATCGCGCTCATCATCAATCTTGTGCCTGGTCTGCAGCTACGAGCCAGCGAAGAAGCAGAGTTACTCGGCATGGATGATGACCAGATGGGAGAATTCGCCTACGACTATGTCGAGGTTAGGAGAGACTATCTAGCATGGGCTCCGGCAAGCGAAGACTCGCGCGTGATTATCGGCATTGATGGAGACTCAAAGATGACTAACGACTCGTTGAGGCTGAGACAGGCTCCAAGCTTCCCTGCACCATATTTTTCGGGGCTAGGGACACCAATTCAAGAGAACGAGTCCGAAAAGGCGCGATGAGGATTCAATTATGCTGATAAATCTTATAAGATATGATAAATTTTGTTAGGAATTCTGGGCCGGGTAACAGCGTATATTTCCATAGTCAAGAGACTTGATTTTATATATGTTTCATAGTGAGGTGGATATCTAGAGTCGGGAGTGCTGATGAATTGAAGCTGTACAGCTTAGACGAGCATTGGTCATACTCAGTTGTTTCTGTATTTCGATTCGCCCACATATCGACACAATAGCTCTTGAAAATATCGTTTTGATTAATAAGTGAAACTTTATTCGAACCTGCAAGACTGCTTTCTGCGATGCTCAGGTTCTGCTGCTGTTGCTGCTGCCCCGCTGGAAGTTCGCACACCCTCGCTTCAGGAGCTCGCTTGGCGGTCTGTAAACAGTTGCTTGGAACCTCTTCTTCAACACAGACACAAGCATATTGGATATCCGATTGACTTCATCTTTCGTAAATGACAGAACTGCTGTATGTTCTGAGCAGCGTCGGAAATTAAAGCAGATACGACCACACAGCAAAGAAGCTGTCCCCAAAAGCTTTTGTTTGTGAACGGTTCGCATCTCGAACAACTTGTAATTTCGTTCGCATGATAATCCACTTCAATATACTGTGTAGTCATCTTCCCAGCTCGTAATACAAGTTCGGGGTTCGGAGAAGCTGACATCGGAATAATGCAACCACTGGGTTGTGTCCACCGTCATACAAGTGCGTGACCCGGAGGCTACTGTAAGACAGCGGGGCCGCAGAGTCACCGGCCGGGGCCTCGGTCCAATATCCCACTTTGTCATTGTCACTTTCAAGAATTTATTCAACAAAGGCTGTTTTCGTCATCGGCGCGTTCAATTATTTTTCTGGGTCGTATCTTTCTATAGTGGGAAATGGAAGAAACGAAGAATTGCGAGATTTGAATCGATCAGCCAGCTACCTAACTTACACGATAGTAGGCTTTGCAGCTCTCCAGGGATGATAGAGTACTTCGGCTACCAGCGATATCAACTACTCAATGATGCCATGTGAGTTTCATTCTTCATGATTCGCAAAGCGCATACCAGTTACTGGTATAGAATTTGGTGTAGCGATAGATATTGAATTGGCAGAAGTGGTCGCTGCCGGACAGAAACCGAACGCCTACGACTCTTCATCAACCATTGAAGGGTCTGTTGCTGCTCCCCATGACGAAACGATCCCAGCACAGACCATAAGGTGGGAGCATGGGGATCCTGAGAATCCCTACAACTGGTCTTTGGTTTGTGAACTTATTTGAAAGAGTTTTCAGGTCACACTTCTGACTTCAGAACAGACACGGAAGCTCGTCATCACAACGATTGGCATTCTTGTGACCATAAACAGCACACTCGGCTCGTCACTTCCCAGCAACGAGATTTCTTTCATTGCAGACACATTCAAAATCACAGACAAGAATGTCAAGATTCTCCCTATGTCCATCTATCTCGTTGGATATGTTTTCGGTCCAATCGTGTTTGCCCCACTAAGTGAGTTGTACGGCCGGCGCTGGATCACCATCAGTACATTCTCGTTGTTTACATTATCTACAATGGCAGCGGCACTAGCACCAAGCTGGAGTGCGCTCCTTATTTTTCGCTTGCTGGCTGGTATTGGTGCTTCTGCTCCTATTTCAGTGGTTGGGGGAATATATGCGGATATCTACGAGTCTCCTGTCGCAAGAGGGCGATCAGTAGCGGTGTTCTTCACGGTTTGGCTGACCTAGACATCTCGAGCGATGGCAAGAAACTGACATCCACAGACAATCGGGTTCGGACCTCTGATGTCCCCAATCATCGCAGGTTGTTCAGCGCCAATACTTGGATGGCGATGGAGTTTCTGGATAGCTCTCATCATTGCGGGCGTGAGTTTTGTAGGATTGATCTTTCTCCCCGAGACATACGGCCCAACACTTCTTGCGCGTCGCGCAAAGAGCATTCGAAAATCCGGCACCAATCCATATTTATTTGGGCCTCTGGAGACGAAAAGTCGAGGCTGGCGAGACCTGCTTCAACCGAAAACTCTCCTTCCGCTGCGCATGCTATTCACTGAACCGATCGTCACAGTCGTCTGCTTGTACCTCGCTATACTCTACGGAATATTCTACATGTATTTTGGAGCCTATCCAATTATTTTCGAGGGCATCTACGAGATGAGCCCTTGCCGATCAGGTGCCATGTTTCTCCCAATGGGAGCGGGAGATCTTGTGGCGATCGGACTTGGTGCATTGTACGACTGGTTCCTTGAGCGGTCCCAGGCTAGCAAACAGCCTTCAATTCGACGCGAAGAGATATTTAGGCTCCCTCCAGCCTGTATCGGAGGTCCTATCACCCTGATTTCGATATTCTGGTTGGGGTGGACAGCCAGGACGAGCGTTCCTTGGGCAGTGCCATTTGCGTCTGGCTTTGTCTATGGAGTTGGGACACAACTGATCTTCATCGGGCTTCTCAACTATTTAGCAGATGCGTACACGATCTATGCTGCAAGTGCGTTTGCAGCTTCGAGCTGTAGTCGAAGTATCTTTGGTGCGCTGCTGCCACTGGTTGTCACGAAGATGTATGATTCTCTCGGCGTGGCATGGGCAACATCGACACTAGGTTTTGCTGTTTTGGTCATGTCCATTATGCCTTTCGTGTTGATCAAATACGGGCCGTATCTTAGGGGTAGGAGTAGACTTTGTAGTGAGCTGAAGAAAGAGAGAGACGACAGAGATGCTGAAAGTCCAGTTGGATGATAGAATTGCATAGACCGGCGGAGGCATTGCATTGCGAAGCAGGGATTATCTCTCGGCAAATGTTGAGCGCATTACTATATAGAATCATCGAGGGAATATATGTTGGAATCTGAACAACCCAACAAAAGATAGTCGATAGTCACAGAAAGTAAACAATGAAGAAAAAGTTTATGCTGTGGAGGAATTGACCTTCGGCTAAGGCTCGCCTTTTTATTTCCGACCGCCTCGGCTTTATAACCGATACCAACGCGGTGTCTCCAAGACTTAGACATCATCACATCAGACCTACCACCTCCTTATAATTACAATTCCGATGAAAAGTATTTCAAAAACAATTCCTTCTCCCAGTTATTTAAAGCTCCTGAAAGATGAAGAGACATTTCCGGCTACCGAGGATAAAACTTTCTCCCTGCCCAAGTGTAAATCGGAGGACGTTCGTTTCTCAAGCACAGAGAAGAAGGGCAACAACTGCAGCTGAGGGTTTGGGATTAAGCTACCCGGTTGTTGATCATCATTATGAGTGAGTTCGTAAATCAAGTTTCAGTTCCTTCATTTCGTCAAAACTAACTTTGAGTCCAAGCGCAATCGTCGTTGGAGCAGGAGGCGCAGGCTTGAGAGCTGCTGTTGGACTCGCCGAATCAGGACTTGAGACTGCATGTATCAGCAAGCTAGTACGTATCATTCATTTTACTTCTCAGTTCGCAGAAGCGGAAGCTTGATGCTCCATTTTGTCCTATATTGGACGATCCAAGACCCAGACTTCCACTTCCACCTTCAAACACGTGATTGTCAACAAGCCTCCAGAATCTGATATTTCCAGTTTCCCACACGATCCCATACGGTAGCAGCTCAAGGAGGAATAAATGCTGCTCTGGGGAACATGACAGAAGGTAACTTCTATGCACCAAAGGCCCTTCTTGCAACGCCTCTTTTACCACATCATTTCTTTAACACTTCCCAGACGATTGGAAATGGCACATGTATGACACAGTCAAAGGCAGCGACTGGCTCGGTGATCAAGATGCAATTCACTACATGACAAAAGCTGCTCCAACGGCGGTATACGAGCTCGAAAACTACGGGATGCCATTTTCTCGCACGGAGGAAGGAAAAATCTACCAGCGTCCTCTGGGAGGCCAGTCCCTCAAGTACGGCAAAGGCGGACAGGCATATCGTACAGCTTGTGCAGCAGACCGAACAGGTCACGCCATGCTACATACGCTATATGGCCAATCGCTGAAAGCAGAAACGAACTTCTTCATTGAGTATTTCGCGCTCGATCTGCTTATGGTTGATGGAGCTTGTGTAGGCGTTGTATGCCTGAGCATGGAGGACGGTACGATCCACCGCATGTTTGCGCGGAATACCGTTCTTGCGACAGGTGGGTATGGAAGAGCGTATTTCAGCTGCACGAGTGCACACACGAGTACTGGCGATGGCAATGCGATGGTCGCACGAGCTGGACTGCCGAATCAAGATATGGAATTTGTGCAGTTCCATCCGTCTGGGATTTACGGCGCCGGGGTTCTAATCACCGAGGGTGCAAGAGGAGAAGGGGGGTTCTTGCTGAATGGTGAGGGGGAGAGGTTCATGGAGCGGTATGCACCTACGGCTAAGGATCTTGCCAGTCGGGACGTGGTGAGTCGGAGTATGAATATGGAGATTCGGGAGGGGAGAGGATGTGGTGCAGAGAAGGATCATATCTACTTGCAGTTGAGTCATTTACCGAAGGAGATGATTCATGAGAGGCTACCTGGCATTGCAGAAACTGCAAATATCTTTGCTGGGATTGACATCACGAGGGAACCGATTCCAGTTTTGCCCACGGTACATTATTGTATGGGAGGTGTGCCCACGAACTGGAAAGGTCAAGTCATCTCTATCGGTGAAGATGGGAGCGAGAAGGCTGTCGAGGGATTATATGCTGCCGGTGAAGCAGCTTGTGTTAGCGTCCATGGTGCGAACAGGTTGGGTGCCAACTCACTGCTTGATATTGTGGTGTTTGGGCGAGCTGCAGCATTGCACATCGCAGAGAACAACGAAAAGGGTATGCCGCATTTGAAAGCACCAGACGACATCGGGAGAGACTCACTCGCAGACATGGAGAAGATTCGTATGTCATCCGGTGACATGCCAAGTTCGAAGCTTCGAATGGATATGCAGAAAGCGATGCAAACAGACATTGCGGTCTTCCGTACCGAGGAGTCATTATCGACAGGACATTCGGCTGTGCAGAAGGTTGAAAAGGACTTTGCTGAGCGATTGAGTGTGTCAGACCGAAGTTTAATATGGAACAGTGATCTAATCGAGACATTGGAGATGAGGAATCTACTAACCTGTGCGAGCCAAACGGCAAAGAGTGCATTGATGAGGAAAGAAAGCAGGGGAAGTCATGCTAGAGAGGACTTTGGGGAGAGAGATGACAAGGAGTTCTTGAAGCATACTTTGAGTTGGCAAAGAGAAGGCGAAGATGTGAGGATCGGTTATCGGGACGTTGTTTTGAAGACTTTAGACGAGAAGGAGTGTCCAAGTGTTCCACCTAATAAGAGATCTTATTAGATATTATAGATGTAAGAATGATATTGCAAGCTATGATAACACAGTACTATTGGCAAAACAATTTTTGATTGGTCTCGTGATCGTTCCAAGAATGCTCCGAAACGCGCTACCCTGCGAACATTTACCACAACCTACCTCCTTCGCTCGCTGTAAAGTTGTCTCATTCCAACATCCTTACCCAGACATGGTGATCTTAAATAACAGGGAAGTGCACTGAGGCGCATCAGGCACTTTCTGGTCCGCACTCATCTGGGTAGAAAGGGGGTTGGAGAGGGGCATTCGCTCAATCACCTCCGGAACAAACACGAGCGAGTTCACAAGCCCCAAATTGATTCGAGAGATCGAAAATTCGATGTCTCAAATTTCTTCGCAGCCTTGTTAAGCCTAGTACTTACAACGAAACCCACCACCTTCCAAGATCTCGAATCCCCTTCTTGAGACCAATGTCCTCAACCACCAGTACCTTGATTCCCAAAACTTTCTTCCCACGTATGTACCGAGCCACACTTTTACGGCAAAGTACACCTGTAACTGGTCATTCTCTTGTAGAAAGGTGGGGTGACTCTGTGGAAATCATCATTCGTTCCACCCGCACCAGTCTTGTCAACTCTGGCGAAATAGCCCAAACAATCAGCGAACTCGTACATGTAGCACTGTTGGCCGACTCCCCACCAAACGGAAGAAGCTTGTCGAGCGAACTCTGCAGGCACATCCACGCAGTTACCGGCTTCGGAGGGGTCGACGATCAGACGAATGCCCTGGAAGTAGGGCTCGGAGTAGAAGACAGCCAGGAAGGGAGGGTATGGGACGTTGACCTGGGGTTGGCTGTTAGTAACAGATTCCATGAGAATGAATAGTGCACTGAGAAATGCGTGGGAATACGTACAGCCTCGGTGAAGGTCTGATATACAACTTTAGCATTGATTAAACATTGGGTACGGGTGGCAGTGGAGACTTACAGGTGCGGGGGCAGTGACAGTTGTAGCAGTCACTCCAAAACAGCTACAGGCGCTGGAGTATCTGACCGTCCCTGAGCAAGGACTAGCATAGGCAGGAACAGTGAAGGGTGCATCAAGTGCCTGGCGATTTTCGATTTGGTTTTCGACCTCTCGTTTGTGTGGGAACACTGGGGCTGCGGTGAAAGTAACAGTGACGGTTCTGCATAAGAAGTCAGTTATGCCACGAGATTGTACGGGAAGTATTTGGGAAGATGCACTTACGTTGCACTAGCAGTCGTAGTCGGTTGAAAGAAGCTTGAACAATCCCCCTTTCGGTCCACTCGAGTCTGGGTCTGGCCTGGTTGTGTACCAGTTACGGCCCGAAGACAGTTATCTGCATTACATTTTGCTCTTTGAAAGATGTTCTTGGAATCTGAAGAATCGTGTGGGACGGCAATCACGAGAGATGCCAGAGATAAGACGATCAATAAGGAGCGCATGTTTGCTATGAAAGACAGATGGAGTAAGGATGACAGAGGAAGTAGATTGGCTGTGAGGAAACAAGAATGTAGAGAACTTGTTGTCCTTTATATGATTTTTGTACTCTCTAGAAACTCTTTTGGAGTCGCATCCAAATCCGCATTTCCAGATGGACCCATGACTACTGCGCAGCACAAGGGTTGAGGTGGATCCTGTTGACAGCGGGATGGAAAGTGAACAGTAATACGAAGTAATTCAGACCACAAAGGGTTCAGCTTTTGGAATGATCGCTGTCAATTATTTGAAGCAGGGTCCTCTACGCATCAGTCTGAAGTGGTGGCGTGTAAATCTGTGCCTCGCGAAAGCACGAATAGTCATTCTCGACCCACTGTTGATTGTCCCGAGAAACAAATCTGCACGGATATTTAGGAAGTGTGAGATGGGCCTATTCCAGACTTCAAAGGATTAGTTGATTTGGTATCGTTTACAGTGGATCTCGAAGCTCTCATCACTAAGTTGTTGACGAATCGGTTGTTCCCCTCAAAATCCCAATCATTTGGAGCCTCCAACGCAAACCGATTCAGTGGCGTTAAACGGTGAACCATGCAAATAGGAAGTCATCTGTTGAAATATGTCTCAGAAGAGGAGCGACGGAGAAATTTCTCGAGCGAACGCGGGGGTTAAGCGATATCAATATTGCGGCTGGCATCCCCATTCAGCTTTGCGGCTGAACAGGAGGAGCTGAGAAGCTTGCCTGGACTGCGCCTTTCCTGCCCCTTTCATGTCAATTTTCCGGACCAACTTGATCAGGCGAACTGGCTGCTAGTTTTGGGAATATGCATATTCGTTGACTGCAGGAAATGCATTAGGCTGAGTATTGGAAAGAGTGTATGGAGAAGAAGTCGTGATGGTCGTGGACGGAGAAAATGCTCCGCGAAAAGTTAAATGAAGGCCGCAGTCAGATACTTCAGATCAACTCCAAATCATCAGGCAATAAGTGTTTCCTGAGGTTCAATCGATGAGGATAGATGTGGTTTCTGTGATATTCACCAAGTTTCAGCCACAGCGCCTTCGCTTTTCAAGTCATGACCGGATGTGCGGATGGCGCCGTCCACTTGACACTCGCGCAAGCCAACCGAACGCCACAGCATGCGACAGTACATCACCAATCATCACAGTGTTTGTACAAAATGGGATCAGAATCCCAAACCATCTCCCAAATCTCCACCACTACTGAATCCCAAAAGATCGTCCGCCCCAGCCCCCATAAGACCCTGCATCAAGTCTGCATGAGGATCTCCAAGTCCCAGATCCGTGCCATCTCCGAGACCATCGCCATGCAGCGCGTCAGCTGCAAGAGCGTCCATACCAACAGCTTCGATCGCGCTGTTGAGATCGCCAAGAGCATCGTGCTGTAGCATAGTCTGCTGCGGCATGTTTAATTGTGCTTCGACCTTTCGGTAGAGACGAACAATGGTCTCTGCATGGAAAGGATCAGTCTTGTGGAGCTTGGGAGCATTGTCTGCTTCCATTTTCAAAGCCTCGCGCAGAGTCATGCGACGTTCTTGAAGTGTGATGGTCGCGGCGCCCATGATATCTGTCTGAATACCAGAATTCCAGCTGCCAGCATCTGGCGCGCAGATGAGGGCACATGCTACATCAAGTGCAACACTTCCATTTCCTGCTGTTGTTTGTGCTTTCACCTCGTCGATGATCGCACCGAGAACTCGTTTCGCAGTCAACATCTTGATGGCAACGAGAATTTGTCGGTGTGTGTAGTTGGCAGGATTACTGTTGAGGGTTGGATTGAGACCCCATTGCACGAGATGGGTGATGGTCGACTTCACGGCGACAACTAGGCCGCCATTTGGTGTAGCTGTCCATGATTCTAGTTCTGTATGGCCCGCTGCACCTCTTCTTTCCCAACCCAAGTTACCACGTAGGGCTTTGAGAAGTGGTTCGATGTCTTGCCTTGATGGTTCTGCTCGTTGAAGCCAACGAAGACTATGTTCGAGATTCTTTGCGACGATATTCAGAATCGAGTTGAGCATTTGGGAAGCTTCAGTATTGTTTGATATTGATGTTGGGCTTGTGATGAGAGCAGATAATATCTGAAGCACAGCATTGCCATCGCCGCGAGATTCCCAGAGATGGCAAGCAAGCCAGGTAATACCAGGAACCAGTGATGGAAGCAGGAAAGTATCGACCAGGTACTCGAGACCCCCTTTCAAGGCATCTTCGGAGAGATTCTTGGTCGAGCATCCTAGGACGATCTCATGAAATAATGTTGGCACCAAAAGGTAAAAGTCTTGTGGTGGACATGAAGACATGAGTTCATCGCCAAGTCCACCACTCTCGTTATCGAACAGACCCTTGATCCAGCCATCGAGGTGAGTCTGCTCCTGTTCGGATAGCTGTTCCATCTTCTTGCTGAGATGGCCTTGGTTCAAAAGTTTCGCTACAAATGAGTCTGGATTCCGAATCCCAAGGTCGACTGGTGATAAATTATACCGATTGGCGTAGGATAATACTAGGAGGAGGATGGAACCGAACTCTTCATAAACTGGCTGGTACTCTCCTTGATCCTCATCGTAATGCCAATTGTCAAGTAAGTCACAAATAGGTTGGAGAAATGATGTTGGCTTGTCGAACAATAGCATCACATCAAGTGATGAAGGTATCTTGACGAGCTTACTGCATAAACCCTTCAGAGACATTGTCTCTTTGTTGCTACACAATCGCGCGATGACCTGTGATGGTTAGCTGGAAAGCGGCTGGATTGCGTTTCAAGCTTACCTCCGTAATGGCTTGACTGACTGCACCGCCATTGCCATTCATCTTCTGCAAATCATCGATCAGACGTTCAGCTTGCTCGGGATCTGACAAGCATTGCTGAACTAAGTCATCCTTGGAGTAACGTCCTTCGGCGGGTAAACTTTGTAGCGGATCTTCTCCAAGGACGTCTAGAATGTTTGCCTCCTCTACCAATCCATGGAGACAACAAGCGAAGCAGAAATCAGCACGGACGGAGTCCGGAAACATGTTACCGCTCGGGTCATCGAACATGTTTGATAATGTAGGGAAAAGATTGATGTCGACCTGCCTAAGAGCCTCGGTAATGCAGTATTCCGCTGTGAGAGGTGGGAACAGAGATGATGAGAGAGTCGACAGTAAAAGAGGTATCTTGTTGATGAGAAATGATACAAGAACAGTGGTTGATTGTGTGCGCTCATTCCGAGATTGAGCATTCGCAAGAATGTCAAATGCGGCAACTATGATGTCTACCATGGTTGAGCGAATGTCGCCCTAAGGCTGTCAGCAAAAGCCTTGAGGATTTCTTGGATAGAGTTACCTGGTATCTATTGTGTAAATATGCAAAAATGGTACTGTCGTCAATTAATGGTCTTGCAACGAGCTGGTAACAATCAGCATTTAGTCTAGAGTCAAGCGGATTGACTTGGCCCACCAAGGAATTGAAATAAACATATAATCCAGCCCTGGTATTCATCACTGGGAGTTCCTCCACAACCATGCTATCCACGCCCAATTGTAACCCATCCTCGAGAATCTCCTCAATCTCCTTGTCTGCTGCAGCCATCGGTTCCTTGGTCTCTATTGGTTCCAGGCTAACCAGGGTTTCTGTTCGGAACACCTCTAATCTCGCAGCACCTTGAGGACTACATTGTAATAGTAGTGGTACAAAGCCTTCCAGAGACTTCCCCAAGTGTTTCCTGGTTGTTTTCGGAACCGCTCTAGTACCCAAGGCATGAACGACTTTCGCATTTTCCACCACTGCAATCACTAAAGTGCCCAATGCCATGTGTTGAGCTGCCATCTCAGCTGTATGTGTTGGTGCTAGACTCAGCATTTCATGTCCTACACGGCTCGCAGATACCACAGTCTCCATCCATTGTATACAAACAGTAATCAATTCCACTGCCTCTTGTAGGTCTCGAGGAGCGGTTCCAGAGGATATATATTTCGTGATGCGATAAAAGAGCGTCTCCTCGGTGGTATATGAATTCTTCCACCTCTTCCCAGCTTTTTGCTTGCCCACTTCACCATTTCCACTCTCTTTTCCCTCTGCGTCGCCATCTATCTGGGTTCTGAAGCTGGAAACCCTCCATAGTCCCCTCAAAACAGTTGGCACGTTGACCTTTCTCGAGCTCAAGAGAACCTGAATGTACTGGATGACCAGAGGATCGAGGGCATAACTACCCTCTTCTCGTGGAGCAAGGAACAAGTCGACGATTCGAGGTGGAGGAAGGGGTTCTTGGGTGTCGAGGATTGTGAGGTAGGTTGTGAAGGGTTCGGGGTCGAGTCGCGACTCAATACAGCGAGCGAGGAAAGTTTGCCAGGCGGGCAAACTGGCAGACATTTTGAAGCTCGTCTACAATTGGAGTCATGAATCTTGCATGGCAAGAGGCTCGCAGTTGGGCGTACGAGCTCCAAGGAGGTTTGGAGCTTCATTAACTGAATGTGACGCGACGGGAACGCCAAGGCTCAGCCTGATGGCCACGTGATTCAGGCGAGCCGTACAGCAAAATGAAGGTAAACAATCAAATTGAAAAATACTCAGAATCACAAATCTTCCAATGCTACGTAATAGATAGTCTTGAAGTTCGTATTCAACGATCCGCCTATAATTTTTTCACCAATTTGCGAGGTCTCCGCACTTGGTACACTCCAGCGAGGTGCAGCCTCGCGCTAGTAAAATCTAAGCAACAAAACACCAAAAGAATTATATTTCCAGCTTAAAAATTATTTCAAAAAGTAAAGATCAGACAGATTTAACTGCCCATAGACGGAATCGAACCGGCAACCTCGTCATTACTAGTGACGCGCTCTACCACTGTTGAAGAATTAGTTAAATGCTCTTGGATTTTGAATTTGGAATAGGGGGAAGTACTTGAGCTATACGGGCTGAATCCCAGATGGCACGTTTCAATGTGCTGAGTGGCTGGAAAGTGGTTATTTGGTTAGTTATAGGAGGTAGGACTTTGCAGAGGAGTGTGGATTCTGAAGGTGGATTTATTTGTGGAGGGTATTATTCAAAGAATGCTCGCTTATGCGGGGCTTGTCAGGGATTAGATACGAAGTTTGAAGTAAACAGTGAAATGGTCTGGGACAGCCTACAAATACAGTACCGTCCCTCAGATATCTTCAGTTCCAAAAGAACTATCATTCCTTACCTGATGGTAAACTGTAGCTAGCATAAGGCACTATATCCTCTGCATTGTACAATCCACATTTCAATAGGTAGGCCGGAGCCGCAGTATCGATGTTTGGCTTCCTACAAAAAAATCCCCAAACCTGAAATAACAGATCTGCTTCAGAATCTCAGAAACTTAGCATTCTCCAAATGACTTGGACAGTTTCTTGCAGGCCTCCCATATTCATTTACCAAAATAAAACCTAGGGACGAACCAGACCGTAGTCCACCAGCTAGACACTAAGTCCAATGGACCAGCGAGCTAGACACCCGCATCAAACACTTCTCGAATAGACATTCTGAAGAAGTACGTTATAATCTCGTCACGTCTTGGTACTTCCTCGTTGAATTGGTACTTCCTCGTTGAAATAATCATTGTTCTCGTAAAAGAAGCTATCCTTCCGTGAATCACCCTCTTTGTGGCACCGATCTACCTGTTACCTTGAAGTAGGACTGTTATTCAGCAGAGGGAAAAAATATCCTCTTCGTAATGTACGCCATATAACTAAGATACAGATATGACACACTTGTCAAGTGGGCAGCGGTTCACTCAACCACTTGCTCAGAAGTTGTAACTCAAACTTCAAAGCAAGTCCAGCTGTTAAACCGACTAGTTCGATGTAGCTTGCCTAGCAAGTCTCCAACTTGACCACACCAACTCGACCACACCAACTCAAGAACGCTTCTCGCTCGTTGATTCCCCTCTCGATCACTACTAATCTTTCAATCATTTCCTTCTTCTTCTCGATCTTTAATTCCATACTCGTTTCACCGCCACAGTCATTTCCAACCCAATCATCATTTCCCCCTTTCAACACACTCCCGAGCTAAGAAGAGTTGATTGCGATTGTCAATGAGTAGATGAGCCAGAGCGAGAGATGTTGAATATGAATATGAAGATGAAATTCGGTATGGATATGAATGAGCGGGAAGGGGAGTCAAAGGTGTGGATAAGGAGGATTGGGAATCGTTGTTCAGCGGTCTTGATTCTCCCCAAGTTGAAGTGATGGAATAGAGCTACTTGAGGTTGAAGCTTCAGTCCTCCGACAGTGTGGCTAGATCCTTCCTTGTGCTTTGGGATCTGAGGTAGAAGAAGCACGTCGTTTGTACCTCATGCGTTGGGATCAAGGAGGTACTACTCGTAGCAATGCGACATTGCAGAATTTGAAAAGCAAAAAGAAACGAAACTGAAGAGAAGGTGATAGTCGTAACTACTCCTGTAGACTTTCGTGCCCACTGGGGTCTCCGCATTTTGGTCTCTATTGATCAGGGCTAATAAGACTTCGTAATCACTTCAACAATATAGAGAGTCATTTTTAAACTTTCTTCATTTTTCATCTGACATTATGCTGTAGCAGTTCATTTGCTGCAAGGTAGGAGGAGGTGTTCCTGACTGCGCCACGAGGCCGCCAGCCAGCCAGCCCTTTCTTTATCCCAAACCCAGCAAGGCAGCCAGCCAGCACCCGCTAAACCAGAAAAAAATGCAACAACAAAAATGCTAGAGGCGACTGAAAGGTATAGTGCGCCATCATTCTCTCCGTAGTGTGAGAGACGCAGTGGGAAAAAGTTTTTGTGTGTGTTTTTTACCAAAGCGAGAAAGCTTGGGTCCCCAGCATCTGATGTCCTGTGTTCGTGTACTTCTCTGATGAAGCGCCCGTCATCAACCAACAGAAGGGGGTGGTTACCGAATCCTCGAATCGATTGGATCGGAACCATGGGGGCTCGTGTGAGCGAGTGGGTATCTCGAAATATCGTACAAGCGGAAGGGGGGTTTTTCATCGACCTCAAGCTCCGACCATTCCTGGCCCGTAGCTGTTTTGTCGCATAGGACCTCCTTGAAAGCCATGAGCCTGAGAGTTCTTTGTTGCGTCAGCCTTGATCTCATTCAGGTATAGCATTCACCCCACCTTCTTTGGCCGTTTCCGCTTTCCACCATCTCCGTCACCAGTAGAGTAGCCTGGGTCTTGATTGTCATCATCAACATAGCCTTCGCCATAACCCTCAAAGCTCGAATCCCCATAAGTGCGCTTGATAGCTCTCTTCGGACGTTGAACATCTGCCTTCGAAGGAACCTTGGCGGGACGAGCGGCCGCAGGATTCTGGGGAATAGGTGTTCTGGCACCGTTCTGTATGCTCTTGGAAGCTTCAACTGGTGCTCTTGGGTTTCCACCCTCACCGAGAACAGAAGGATCAAACGCCTCCTTTGGAATTGGTCCCTTTGCCATTGTGAAGACTGTATTACCGGGAGGGAAGAGTGAGTCGGGTATTCCCTTCTCGATTTCTTTCCCCTGTGTCCACTCGGCATTCCACCCTTCTTCTTGGTACTTGACTTTCCACATCATCTCGTACAGCGTGCCAGGTGTGCCCTGCTCCCTCTTGACAGAATCAAATGCGCCAACCAATCCATGATCCTTGATGTGGTTCTTGTATGTCTTGCGAAGCTTGACACCCTTCGACCCATCGGGATTAGTTCTGGCGACTGTCGCTGCAATGCCGTACAGGTTATAGCGTTCGAAAAGATCTTCGCGGAGAGGCGCCTTTACAATTCCTTGATCGTTCTTAACTCCTTGGGCAGTGTGTGCTGCACATCAATTCCATGTTAACCAAGTACTTCATTAAATGAGGTGCAGGGAGTGTCTGGAATACAAAACCAGGGAAGTGGTAGGTCTTTGAGAATCGGGAGGTCTTACGGGTCTTGCAGAGGTAATATTTTTCGCCGACATCCAAATGGAGATCATTGAGCGTAAGACTGTATAGACTGTCGGGTTCCTCAACATGTACCTTCTTCTGTTCTTGATCTCCTTGATCATCGGTGTCGCGCTTACGCTTGAGGGAAGAATCATCATGAGCAGTAGCCTCAAACGAGGAGTCTGCGTTGATTGAGGACATACTGCCGTTAACGCTGCGAGCGGGCGTTGGCATGGAGTGATTGTCAATGGGTGAGGTGACGGGTTTGGTCGGGAAATCAGCAGCGCCGGGAGATGTTTGAGAAGGAGTTTCGGGAGTTCGAGGAAGATTAGAAGTCATTTCGTGTGGTGAAGTCCGAGTATGTCGAGGTTGGGAGATGTATGTTTTGAGCGTATGTATGTTGTTGTTATTGTATGGACAGAGCAATGACGATGTCGTGAGCCGTCGAAGGCGAAAGAGAGTGGGAGCCCGAGGAGCAGAGATTTGCCAGATGCGCCGGCACCCGTCGTTGTCGTCGAGCCGGCGACTCGGAAGGGAGAGAAGCTATTCGGAGTCGTCAATCGAAGCAGAAGGTCTGCTGGTCGGTTCTCGATGGGTCCAGAGGCTGAGCGCAGGGTTGGGGCAAAGATCGGGAGCGACCGTCGCAGGGCGCAACGCAACGAAGGCCACGCCTTGAATCTCCAGCTATGCCGTATCCTCCTTCATTCACGGTCCTCGTATCGACGGATGACAATATCTCGCGGTATACTCGGGGTCGTCGACGAGGCGTTCGTGGTGTCGTCGGTGGTGTTGACGTGGGTTGTCGTGGAGAGCAGACCCAGATCGGAGGCGCCGTCTTTGATGATCCAGCCGAGCCCAAACTGCGCTAGAAGCGCGAGGTGGGGCGGATGATGGTCACGTGCATTACTTTACAATGGAATACGAGAGTAAGAGCTTGCAGGAGCATTAGGACGTGAATCGCAAGAGATATTCTGTCCAAACATAAGTCAAGAGACCCATGAAAAAAAAATCTTCAATGCAATCGTAATTGCTTCTCTGGTGTGAGTCTTGCTGCACCCAGAGTCCTCATTTACCTAAGTCTGCTGGCAAAACACAGGCAAAAGCAAATAGCAACCTCACGGACTCGGGCTGCAACCTCCGCTCAGACTCCATTGTTCGCGAACGGGCACTGCACTGCACTCGCTCACAACTGGCTCACTGCTCACGGGCTCGACTGGACAGGCCCAGCCGAGCCAGCCTTGGCACCGGCCCTTCGAGTCAATTCCACGCTAGCACTCCAGCTAACCCTGAACGAGAATAGCTCGGATCCGATAAAACCAGAGCATCAAAAAAAGTTCAGATAGAGAAAAGTACCGAGAGCACTCATATCCCACCACCAAATACTTCCCCTGCACCGGAACAGAATGGGGAAACGTCAACGAAACCAAGAAGATGGGGACGAGGATATCGAAGCTGTACCTATCACTAGACAAGATCCCCCAACAAAAAAACCACGCAAAGAAACCAATGCTTCCGCACAGCGAACTCTGTTTGTGCGGTCTCTGCCCGCAATTGCAACAAGCGATGCCTTGACCGAACTGTTCTCCCAAAACTACCCCCTCAAGCACGCAACTGTTGTCCTGGATCCGGAAACCAAACAATCGAAAGGTTATGGATTTGTTACATTGGCAGACGCAGAGGATGCGCAGAGAGCTCTTGACGAGTTCAACGGGCAGACTTTCTTGGGCAGGAAGATGAAAATCGAGATTGCGCAGCCACGTTCAAGAGAGATGAGCAAGGGAGAAGGATTAAAGGGCAAGCGGAAGAGTACGATATCTGCAGAAGCTGCTGCGATCAAGAAGGCTCGATTGGACAAAATGGCAGAAGACAAGAAACCCCCAAAGTTGATTATTCGCAATCTGCCATGGAGTGTTAATACGCCAGAGAAGCTTGCTGCTCTTTTCCAAGGTTTTGGCAAGGTCAAATTCTCTGTGCTGCCGAAGAACAAGGATACACAGGCTGGTTTCGGATTCATTACAATGCGGGGCAAGAAGAATGCTGAGAAGGCCCTGGCTACGATTAATGGCACATTGATTGATGGGAGAATGGTGGCTGTGGATTGGGCTGTTGACAAGGACGTTTGGGAAACTCAAAATAAGTCCACTAAGGCGGAAGACACTGATGAAGAAGAGGGCGGGGTCAAATTGGCTGAGAAAAAGAAGAAGCCAGCCAAGAAAGCTGCAGAGAAGAAGTCAGCAGAGGAGTCAGATGGAGAGGATGACGTCGCAAATTTCTTCAAGAACTTTGGTGATCAATTGGAATCCGAGGATGAAGATGACGAGGATCCTAAAGAGGACGATGACGAAGACGCGGAGTCAGACGAGGAGGTAAAGGACGAGGACGAGGTCTGGGAAGATGATGCTGAAGAAGAGTCCGAGGAGGAAATCGAGGAAGAAAAGCCAAAGAAGGTTCTCATTACAGACAACTCCACCACACTCTTCATCCGGAACCTCCCCTTCACAACCCACGACAACGACCTGAAAGAGCATTTCTCCCAATTTGGCCCTGTCCGCTACGCCCGCGTAGTAATGGACCGCCAGACCGACCGTCCCAAAGGTGCAGGCTTCGTCTGCTTCTTCAACGTCCAAGACGCCGACTCTTGTTTCCGGGGCGCCCCAAAACACCAACTTACAGGCGCCAACGCCATCACCAAAGTCTCGCACTCTGTGCTCCAAAATGACGAAGCTGACACCAGCGGCATGTACACCATCGACGGGCGCACCTTGCAAGTGTCTAAAGCCGTCGAGAAAGAAACCGCTGTCAAGCTCACAGACGATGGCACAAACTATCGCACCGAGCGCGACAAAGACAAGCGCAAGCTTTACCTCCTCTCCGAAGGTACCGTCACGGCCGGCACACCTTTATACGAAGCGCTCGCGCCCTCCGAGATCAAAATGCGCGAAGACTCCGCCATGCAGCGCAAAAAGCTCATCCAGAACAACCCAACCCTGCATCTCTCCCTCACCCGTCTCTCCCTCCGCAACCTCCCCAAAAACATCAACTCGAAAGACCTGAAAGCCCTCGCGCGTGAGGCCGTCGTCGGTTTCGCTACAGATGTCAAATCCGGTCTACGTGCTCAACTCTCCAAAGAAGAAGAAGCCCGTGGCGGTGACGAAATGCGTGAAGCTGAGAAACAGCGCAAAGCAAAAGGAAAGGGTATAGTCCGCCAAGCCAAGATTGTATTTGAAGGTCGCGAGGGGGCGAAAGTCTCAGAGGAGTCCGGCGCAGGTAAATCTCGCGGGTACGGATTCGTGGAGTATAGTTCTCACCGCTGGGCTCTGATGGGTTTACGGTGGTTGAACGGCCATGCCGTAGAGAATACATCTACAGGCAAGAAACAGAGATTGATTGTTGAGTTTGCGATTGAGAATGCGCAGGTTGTTCAGCGAAGGAAAGAGAAAGAGGAGAAAGCTAGGCTGAGATCTAAGGAAGTCATGGAGTTGAGAGCGAAGGGCGAAGCTCCTGAGAAAGAGAAGAAGGTCCTCAAGAAGGACGAAGTCATGAAGAAGACGCGCGTGGGCATGAAAGGCAAGCTTGGACGTCCTGGTTTTGGCGGGAAGAAGGGCAAAAGAGGAGAGGATGATGGGAGGCCGCAGAAGAGTTTTGATAAAGTGGATGTCGGGGCCGCGAAGAGGAAGAGAGATGATGCGGAGGGGGCAGCGGGAAAGGGAAAGAAGGGGAAAGGCGAGCCGCAGGAGAAGAAGTTTAAGCCTGGGTTTCCGCCTGGTGAGGAGGGGAGGCTGCAGAGGAGGGAGCAGATTATTCAGAAGAAGAGGATGATGAGGAGGAAGAGAAAGGGTGGTGCTTGAGAGGTTTCTTTTGTTGTGGTGTGGTGGCTATGTACCTATGAGACTAGAAGATACCATTGCTGTAATCTGAGCAGTTCATTGACTTCTATACTCCCGTCCATACCTTCCAGCTATTGGAGTGACTCCTTTCATCCTTTATCATCCGACATCAGCGATTTCATTCTAAGCCATGCCAGATTTCTCTCACTGCTGTCCAATCACGCAGGATCTCACTCTAAATTGCACAAATCTCACCTTGGAAGCAATCTGCAATATACTACAACTACTCTCCTCACCCTCAAGCTAATCACGCTCGTATACTTACACCAGCCCAACGAACTCGAAACTACCTCCATAAAATACATACATCCCCGAATAGGAAATCAAATTTCCAACCTCTAAATTCCAACCTAACCTACAGACTCCAAAATCCACCAAGATACTTAAATTAGGTTAATCACATAGTAAAATATCCTCAAACAAACCAAAATGGACTCGCCAAACCCGTATACAATGCAACAGGAAGAAAGATGGACACCAGAAAGCGAATATCCCACGCCAGTCTCAGCGGATCAAGAACTTGAGTTTCAGAGGGTGGATCCGCTGGGTGGGCTTGGTGGTGGGGGTTGGAGTGAGGGGGTGGGTGGATATGAGGATGGTGGGGAGGATGATGATGATGATATGGAGGGGTAGAGGGAAGGGAGGTGTGGAGGGAGAGGAGGAGAGGTGGGGTGGGGTGAAGGTGGGAGAGATGGGAGGTACAAGATGGGAAGTTCTAGAGGTGGGTGGATGATGCTCATAATAGATGGTTGAGCTAGGTGTTGTATGAGGGAAAGAAGGGGACAATGGCTGGCGTAGAGTACCACGTCCATCCGCCAATGCTATGAACTCCTCTTTGAGGGTGTCCAGCATAGACGTCAAAGAAAGTAGGTACAAGCTCATGAGACATGACTGACTCACTATTTGAATGATATATGTGATCTGCACAGTCACTTGAATCAGCGTCTTGGAAACTTGTCTAGAATGCTAGAATTCATATTCGGTGACTGTAGCCAGCACGAAAATATGAGCAAATCACACTTGGATATTGAACACCGCCTCTTAAGCTGTATCTGATCTCCACATACTTTCTCAATAAGATAGATTTTCCAAGGAAGAAGTACAAAAAAGAATTTAGAGTCGAGCCCTTGTGCGAAGTTACCGACGTTCGAAATACGCGAATCGGGGTAAACAGCCGACAATCTTTCGAGGACTATTTACTGTATCATTCATTACAGTATGTTCGAATATATGCATAAATTCTACAAGTTAGAAGAACCCCTTTATATCTCCGATACCCGTGGATCAGAAAGATGAACACGCGGTCCAACGTGACTTAGACCGGTATCCATGAACCTCTCCCCCTCCTCGCTTAGCGAAAACAATATAGCCGAGACGACGCCTGAAGTTCATATTGCAATACGCCTGGGAGACTCCTTTCCCCCCTCCGTCTCCTCTATATCAGCCGCCACTCGAGTTGCCACTTTCAAAATTACTCCTGGACTATCGAGTTCCGCTCCCGATAGAGTACTCGAATCAAGATGTGTTCAGATCAGTTAAACCTTGCCCGTGCATATATATTCAGGATGATAGATTTTTCCGCTGAGCCTGGCGAAATCTGAGCTGCATCATTAGTTTTTCCTTCCTCTTCTTCCATTTTCTCTGTTCGAACCAGATGAACAAGGGTAGGAATGGAGAAATTGTACTTCCTGATAGCCTAGACAGATACTCCAATTGGCACGACGGGTGGCGGGCCGTTATATGGGAATGCTTTGTGGAAATGAGGGGGATCGTCCCGATCTTTGGGGGATCATGCTTGGGATATGGATTAATTGTTTGAATATCCAACCGGAAAGACCAGCATAGTATCAGCCTCAAGGGAGTATATGTCTTTCCTCTCCCCCTTGAAATATGACGCTGAACAGTTCGTTCAGTGCATCTAGCAGAAAGGAAGTAGTTCCTTCCCACCACCCACACTCCTTACCATGTTTCCCCTCCTCTCCCTCGCGCCTCTCTTCCTGAGTCTCACATCAGCCCTCACACCCGGCCCAAATCCAGAAGTCCACCCTAAACTCACAACTTGGAAATGCACCAAAGCCAACGGCTGCACTCCCCAAAACAGCGTCATTGTCCTCGACCAACTGGCCCACCCCGTCTACCAAGCCAACGACCCCAGCCTCAACTGCGGCACCTGGGGTAACGCCCCCAACAGCACCGTCTGTCCAGACGAAGCTACCTGCGCGAAAAATTGTATCGTCGACGGGATCAGCGACTACGAGAAATATGGGATTAAGACTGAGGGTGGGAGTCTGGTGATGAATCAGCTGAATGGAGATGGGAGTGTGGTGAGCCCGCGGGCGTACTTGTTGAATCAGGAGGGGGATAAGTATGAGATGTTGAAGCTGAGTGGAGGGGAGCTAAGCTTCGATGTTGATTCGAGTAAGTTGCCGTGTGGGATGAATGGGGCTTTGTATTTGTCTGAGATGGAGGAAGAGGGGGGAAAAAGTGAGTTGAATCCCACGGGGGCGAGTTATGGTGGGGGGTATTGCGATGTGCAGTGCTATACTTTGCCGTTTATCAATGGTGTTGTAAGTCCTGCCGCTCTTGGAAAATCAGTCGGTCACTAATCAGAAGTCTGAAGGCGAATCTCGACGCCAAAGGCTCATGCTGTAACGAGATGGATATCTGGGAAGCGAATGCCGTCGCTACCTCCCTCGCACCACACACCTGCAACCAGACCGGCTTGTACAAATGTACCCCAGACGAGTGTGCTTTCAACGGCGTCTGTGACAAGTGGGGATGTTCATACAACCCTTACGGGCAAGGGAACAAGGACTACTACGGTCGGGGCTCAACGGTTGACACCAACCGACCCTTCACAGTCGTGACTCAATTTCCAGAAGTCAACGGTACCATGACTGAGATTCGGCGACTATACGTGCAAGACGGAAAGGTTATCAAGAACGCAGCGGTTAACACCAGTGGTGTCCCAGGAATTAATTTCATGAACGATGCTGATTTCTGCGGTAAGCCTGGTGTTGCATCTCGATATATCGATCTTGGTGGAACAGCTGGTATGGGTGAAGCGCTCGGTAGAGGTATGGTTCTGGTTTTTTCGGTCTGGTGGGATGAGGGTGGATTCATGAACTGGCTGGACAGTGGGAATACTGGGCCGTGTAATGCCACTGAAGGTGATCCAAAGGTGGTGTTGAAGGTAGAGCCAAACCCAGCTGTGACATGGAGCAATGTCAAGTGGGGCGAGATTGGAAGCACTTACTCGGGGACTGCTTAGATGAACAAAGGGATTGTATGTAGGAGCGTAAAGAATATAAATGTCCGTACTTTGATCGGAGCTCTGTCCCCGCGGATGAACGAGTACCATACTGGAAGTTCTTGATCGTCCATAGGGTTCGGGGCGGCTTGGATGGTTCCTTTTTATGCCATTCTTTTATCGATGAGAGGATAATAAATCCTAGCTGACATGACGTGAAGTGTAAGAAGCTCGGGATTGGATGGCTAGTTTTTCTCGCTTGCCAGCCCCCCCTCGTGTGGGGAAAGGTAAACAGTTAGATGTCCGTGTGGCAAGGGGAAGGATGGCGGCTCAAATATCACGCTTGCATCAAAACATGACTGACACTAGTGGAAGATTGATCTGCTGTTTAAATCGTACTTGAGGCGGGGCTGGCAAAAGGACTTTTTGAGATTATAATTTAAGTTTTTCAACTTGTGAATAGACTCCAAGAAATGCCTGTTTCACTATTCTGGGAATATCTATTGAGAAAAAATTGAATCTATACTCTTCTTATTTTACCCCGTTGAATACTTAGTTTTGGACTACAAATGCATGCTTGCAGGTCATTGAGATCCGTGATTCAAAAGATTGACCAGATGCCAAAGAACGGTGTACTAACTTGAGAGACAACGAAGTCTAACCATCTCTCACATAAATATTTTACATTAAAGCACCTCATATTTGATAAGTTGAACATCACCACAAATTTCAACCCTATTTCGCAACAAAATTCAGCTTCGAGCTTCCGCACCAAGATGCCTAATCAACCTTCAACTAGCTCAGCTAGCACCCCAAACCCAGACATCGCAGCACTCGTACAAGCCCTGCTGAATCCTACCTCACCTCAAGCTCCTCAACTCTATCGCCTCCTAAACCTTACACTCTCTCGAACCTGGGCTAGTGGCCCAAGCCCCGACATATCACCACTTCTACAAGCTTTATTAAACCCCACCCCTGCCCAACTCTTTCGCCTCTTCAGCCTCACCCTGTCTCAGAATTTACTCCTACAAATCGCTCTACTGAGACTCATCTCATATCTGGCCCAACCTCCTGTGCAAAGAAGCATCCGCGAGTGGGTATTCAACAACATTCCCGCAGGGGCACAGCTGCAAGATCGTGAACTTGGACCAACAGTCTTGCTACTTGGAAAGACGATCACTAATGTTAAGAAAGCTGTGGAATATGGTATGAAGACTTTGAAGGAGGAACATCGAGAAGGCACAAAAGAGTTGACCTCTCCGGATCGAACTGCTGAGCAAGGGTTGGAGACGGCAGGGAAGATACTTGTTGGACTGGAAGAGCTGATGGAGAGTTTGAAAAAACGATATGAGACTGCGAGCGGACATCAAGCACCTAGAGAGCGGAAGTGAGATGTTAAAGTTCGAAGTGAAGGTAGGTTTGGTTTGTTCGTCGCGTGCCTGCATGGCCTACAGTATTGGGCCTCTATGAGACAGCGGTAGTTACAAAACGAAGTTTAAGTGGCAGATCACAATGAACGTATTTGAACTTAGGAATAGTTGAACTTTCCTTTCGGTCGGAGAATTTGAGTGACTTTTCCACATGCCCGTTGTACTCTCCCTGGCTCCGCGGAGAACTTTGCAGTCAATTCCAAAACCTGTAAGGTCGATACCAAGCTGCAAGCCAATTCTACGTTTGTATCATCATATGGAAGTATCTGAAATTTGCTTCGTGTACTGGTACGCCATTATTCCCATCTGCGACCCTCAAACGCCAGCTCAGTCAAGGAGATTATCGGATAAGTCCAAAAAATCCATTCAATTGCCTATTCAACCCCCAAGTGATTCACATCCACCACCCATTCGTGCCAGAAATAACAACATAAGTTTCATCAATCACATCTACTAATTTTAGAGGAGTGCACAAATAATTATGGAGGATTTTGGGGAAGTCGTGGTTCCCACAGGCTGCCCCGCTTAATTGACCGCGGTCCAGCGACCAGCACCACCGCTCCAAACTTGCTACAGCAACATTCCTCCCACTTACTAACTTCTCAAAACAGACCTCTATATCTCTAACTATCCTCTCTTGTGCCACATACGACCATAGACTGGTGAGACCTGGGCATCCCGTCCGCTCTGCCATACATAAGCACCAGATCGGTGGATTAGTAGTTGGGTGGGTGACCACCAGCGAATACCCACTGTTGTATGTTTTTTATTTTTTGATATTTTGTAATTTTGGGCCTCCTTGGTTCATGTCCAGAGCACTTCTTGGGTCGTGGCAGTTGGTAGCGTCATTTCGGTTGGATATAATTGGAAGTAAATAGATTACACAGCTAAGCGAGTGATTAGCTTCCCTCCTGCCTTGAGAACTCTTCTTGTCTTATCAGCGCTCAGCCGACAATTTCACCGGTTTCAATACCGAGGTGAAGATTCCTATAAGTCTACAGTCTTCCAAGACCACAAGCATGATGGGTACATGATCATCAAGTAATCACATCAGCCGACGGGAGATCTTGACTTTTAGAAACTATGCAAGGATTCTCATGGGACTCAATCCCACAGTATCAAATACTTCTCTGGCTAGAACGCAGAAGCACGTCAATTCTCTGTCACCTTAGCCACTAAGTTTACTAGAAATCGAAGGAACTCGTTGTTGTATTCATTTTCCTAGGATGGCCCAAATCTCAACTCCACAGTAACAACTTCTAAAGGCCAACAACAAGGCTAACCATTTCCAATGCCAAAGGTTACGCAGCTTGCTTACTACGGACATGAATCCAAAGAGAGTAATACCGATATTTGGATGGTCGCCTGACAGCTCGGCAACAAGGAGCTGAGCACTTGGCCGAGATTCGTGCCGTGCCGAGTTCCGTTTGCCAAGGATTCAAAGACAACGTCTGGGGATCGAAGTCAGACATTCGGGAATGGCGGCATCTTTTTTGAAGTGGAACGCTCTGATTATGTTCGTATTTGACAGAGGGATAATTTATGAGGTTCCCGGAAAAGGGCAGTCCTCGAAGCCATTGGCTGTAATGCAGATAGAATCCATCGCAACCCAAACCCCATGCTGTGACAATGAAAGAATCCCCAAACTCGGTTGAAAGAAAGACAGGCATTTATCCCGTTCCCTTTATTCACTAATCCTTTAGCAACAACATGTCAAGCAGTCCAAGCAGCAATCACATGTCTCCCCGCACATCCAACAACAACACAAGGTTGCCAAGCTGAGGCACATGTCAGCAATGGAATGTGAAACAAAGGGGGAAATTGATCTATTCACCATCCATAGAGACATCCACGGTCCTTTTCAGGAGGAGCTTGTTGTGGTGGTGGAGCTTGCTGGTACATCTATGAGCAGTCAGTATGTTATGTAAAAATGGAAAGTTGAAGTCATCAGCGGAAGTCTTACGGGCTGTTGTTGAGGAGGGTATCCGTAACCTTGTTGAGGTGGAGGTGCACCATAGGGCTGAGGTGGTCCGTACTGGTCATGGCCACCATATTGTTGAGGAGGATATCCAGACATGGTTGAAGTTGATGGATGTTGTTGAATTAAGGTAGACCGGAGGCTTGGAGTTGTGGCTTCGAGTATCGAAAGTACGTGAAATGGAGAAAGACTTTCCGAGAGGCGAGGTGGTGGCTTTGTAGTGTTACAGTTCTGATGCCAAGGTTGAAGCTCAGGGGTTGTGAAAGGAAGACTAGCGCGCGCCTTGGGAGTGGAGTCGGGATTGGGTGGCTGATGATTCGCCAAGGGATATCAACGTGGCGTCGCTAATAATATATCAAGATGGACAAAGAATCGTGGGGCTATGCGGCCGACTTTGTGAACGATAATCCCAGCTCAGCTGAATTATTTTCTTGGCGTTGTGGAAACATGTGCTCGTTTCATATCCACTTTGGTGGAAGTCGGCAACCCCAAGCTTAAGGAGGCTCAAACATTTACCGAAAGTAAATACTCCACACCCCGCCTCCTTGTCGTCGACTGAAAGCATGGTCTGCAAGATGCGAAGATTCAATTTCACAGTCTCCAGCATGCTCAGAGCCTTCTATATGTGATTGAATCACAATAGCGTCGTGATGAATTCACTTTTGGTAGTATCACAAAGAGTGATTGTCAAGAAAGGTGATACAGTTCCACTGCCAATCACGCGAAAGCGTTGGGCATCTATTTTCGCTCTATTCATTAATCACACGGCAAGAATTTTTTCTTTCAAATCCATTGATTACATTCCGTGTCACCCCTTCAGAAGCTTTTCACTCGTCGAAAAGGAGAAATGATAAAGCCCTCAAACAAACTTCATGTCTCAAGGCCAAGAGATCAATAATGAAGATGGACGGATTATCACGATCCCCCCTCTGGAGGGAGCCAGGACTGAAAACCCCCCGAAATGATCGAAATCTCAACGAGCTCGCTAGGCTGATATTTCTCAACCTCTGCAAAAACATGGAGTATTACATATCCATCTACGGTCAGAGTAAGGGACGCCATCTGGTTCTCGACCGCCTTCTCTCAGCAGGAGACTACGCCATACAACTCGGTAAGGTGTGCCAGATGAATCTTACACCAGTAGATGCTACATTATTCTTCCTAGGCTTGGACTACAGCGGCAAGTCCGAGGATTGGGGAGAAGGCTTCTCGTCTGCCGTTTTCAACATAGGAGATTCTCTGCCAGGACACCTTGATATTCTTCTGCGAAGAATTGAATGGGTTCATGATCGTGTGAGAGAGCTATCGCTACACATGCTGCATGATTCTGAGCCTGATCAGCTGCTGGATGAGATGCTGAAGAAACGACATCAAGAAGACATTGTGACTTGCGACATGATCCTGGAGAAGTTGAGCCTATTAAAGATGACTCTTCATCAGCGGTACGGATTGGGAGCAGCCTCTAACAGCTTCGAATTCTGAGTGACAGCACTTCTATAACTGACCAGAAGGCTGCACATTCATAGTCGATGGTGGAGTGGAGGTTATCATACAACGGTGGTTCTTGTAACTTGAGACTTGAGCTTCAGCCGCCTCTCTTTGGGCATCCACTCATGTAATATAATAATATCTCAGGCAGGTGTTTGCATTGAAGTGCCTCTTGAATGTATTCTGCTTCTATCATCTCCGAGTACTACTCTTGTGGCATAGCGCCAGTTTTGAAGAACGGGAGATTCCACTGAGCGAAATCGTGTACATGGACCTAGCTGTGCCTGTCTTTCTGACTGTTGTTGTATATCGGTGGCCGGAAATACCTTCCACACCCCTCAGTTATGATAATTGATGTAGAATGAAATGAATGAATGAACAAGGATATGAGTAGTAGCATGATTCACAGAAGTGCAATTCGTGGGAGGTGCAGAAATAGATTATTCCAAACCCTTTGTGTTTGCTGCTGCAATTAATTCTCCTTTCATCTTGCTATAAATCCTCATTATAAACATAAACTGCTGATCTTCTCTTAAGTCCTATTCCCAACAAACGTTCCAATATTCCTCGCCTTCCTCACAACATTTTGCACTCCGCCCAATACACTGTCTAGAAAGCAATTTAAGCAAATCAAACCTTATCTTCAACCATGACCCATAATGTTCACCAACTTGGAGGCAGTCCACACTACCGACAACCCACTTTTGAGGAGGTACAACAGCGTATGGAACGTGCTCAGAAGCTCATGCAAGAGCAGCAAGAGGCCCAAGAAAAAGCATGGTTCCAAGAAAACAAGGCGGAGCTCAAAGAGGCAGCCATCAAACAAGTCGAGGAAATGCAAAAAACACTTCCTCTTGTGGACCCTAATAGAGCCATTATCAACCACCTCGCCATTTTCTACCAGCTACTTGACGGAGTATACACCAGACCTCAACGAGGAAATTGGACGTCTCCCACCCGAGATCAGTTTCGAAGCCATGGCACACGATATCGGAGTATTGTCTTTCGCCGCAACTCTGCCAAAGGGGTCTGGAGACAAAGAGTTGAAGAAATGGGCACAGATTTCTTTCACCCTTCTCGGTGATGTAAAGAAGCCCGTCAACGAACGACTCTGTAACCTCATCTGGCTGGTTGCCAAAAAGATCGACCTTGCAATCACGACAATGCAGAAGCACGTTAAGGCTGTCCAAAAAGAAATTCTGAAGGGTTACGAGGAAAGGTTCAACGATCCAGTTGCAGCGGATATTATGAAACTGCGCCACGAGGATCATAGGAAGCGTGGTGATATATTGGCCGAGAAATATAGCGATCTACGGAAATTGCTGCGGGTTCGGTTTGGAGATGCGGAGGACAAATTCAAGGACAAGCATAAAGATGACCTCAAGCTCAAAGGAGAGATTCCAAAAGAAGAGATAGAACAGATGAAGGTTGCTACTCAGGCAGCAGAGGTTGAGGAGTTTCGCTTGGCCTCTCGTGATTCGTCAGCTTGAGCAATTTGTGTGCTATGACACGAGCCATGGTTTAGTCCCTTAACTCGACCCAATGGATGGCTTTTTGTTGTAGCATCTGTAAACATAGATAGTAGGCGCTTGATGTTGTGGTAACGACACATCGCAGCCATTACCGAATTCATTCATAGACTTCACAGCCACGTGACATAACGTTGACATTGAGAAGGCTTAACGAGCACTCTAATTCTGATACACAGCGGTAAGGATGATGTATGAAATAAATTCTGTTTTCTATGCGTCTACTTGATAGATTACTTAAGCTGAATACGCACATTCTGAGACAATCACAAACTGTAGACCTGTCAATGAACGAAAATTCTGGGATTGACTTTGGGATTCACTCTGGCATTGCCGTGATTCAAAAAAGAATCAAAATGTACGTCACCCACATAAGTATCTTCCTTCAAGATTCTGATCTTTGTTATAAAGGCTCTGATCCACGGTCAATAAGCTGTTCTCACCAAGCAACCTCACACCTACACATATTTGATACTGCCTGACACCATGGTGAAGCCTTCATTATCAGACAACATGGCAGCTTCAGAGAACACCACCTCAACCCAGACAGATGAATCGTACGTCACAGAATGTTCCTGGCAAGCTACACAAGACGGTCCTCAGACTTTCAAAGTCGTCGGCAGAACCCCTCCTGCAGGTTATGTGCTGCACCTCAGCATCGTCGATAATCAACTCACGGAGCGATTGACAAAACCGAACATCGCAAACAGCTTCTTTCTTCTCGAGGATGTTCGGAAGTTCGTCAACAGAATCGACGCACAAGAGATAGCATTCCCTGAGATCCCAGAAGGAAGTTTGGTCGAGACTTCGATCAACGCACCTGTCTCACCCTATCACATGCTGAAATACGCTTTGGATATTCAATTCCTGGAAATATATCTATACAGCGAGGAGTTCCGTCGCGAAGAAGAAGATGATGAAGATGGCCAGTCTGACGAATGGTTTATGTCAGATCGGTTTGATATGGGCAGGCGCTTTATCTATTCAGCAATGCAGCTGGATATGTTGATCAAAGGATATATGGATGCTATATTGGACGGAATGAAAGATTCAGGCAAAGACGGAATTGGAGAAGCCAGTGGAAGCAATGATGAAATCAAAGGCGAGGTACAAAACGCTCGTCACCTGCTACAGTCAGGGCAGGATCTACGGGATGATTTGGCTAAGCTGGAAGAAGAATTTATGGCCCATTTTGGGGTTTCTGGTGATATGCTTGATAGATTCAGGGCACTGACTGGTCAATTTTATGGAGATGCCATTGAATATGATGCAGAAGAGACAACTGGGGCATTTAGTGGTCTGCAAGTAAATGATGCAGAATGCGAGAGAGAAACATCCGCGGGGGAAAAAGAGCCCTCGGCAGGCAGCTTGTAAATTAATGGGTTGTGTTTATTGATATAATTGCATGATCTTGAAGAAAAAAGTGGCCACAGAATGTTCTCTAACATTGTTCATGTTGATATGTTGTCATAGTGTTCGCTGTCTTTGCATTTTCCCCTGCAGTGTGATAACGTTGCGGTCCGATGAGCACAAATCGTCAACAGCGGTTTGTGGTTAACACACGACCTGAAAGTTGATTTTTATCAGGTCATGACTGTTGACACACATCAACTCAAAAGTCCCAGATCCTCCATTTGGTTGTGAGATCCTAGCATCAAGCTTAGAATCAAGAAAGTAAACAGATCAGACCGAAGCCCCTAAGAGAAGCAAGAAGAAGGTTGGGGCTAGCAGCGACGATGCTAAAGAAACGCAAGAATCCCCGAGAGGTCCGTCTTGAAGTCCTAAAACTGCCTGAACATAATGATATAAGGACACAGTCTTGGTATAGGTACTATAGAACAAAGAAAATGTATCCACAGAAGCTACATTATGTAAAATCCCTGATACCGGCACGAGTGTAAACAAAGACCAGCCGGCACAAAGAGCCCGCACTATCCCCTACCCAGCTTCAAATTATTGCTTTCCACCCCAGCCACAAAATGAACTCCTGAGTCCGAACCTCTAATTATAAAACATATCCCACTCAGTTCACATCCCGAATAATCCCACACAAAAATGGCATCCCAAATCAGCACCCTCCTCACCAGCACAAACCTCCTGACCTCGCTCCCACTCACGGCCCCAACTTCTCTCTATAAAACCTTTCAATCACTCTTTATAATCAAATCTCCTTTTGGAGACGCAGCCACACAACAGAATATACAACTGAATGCTGCGTTTCTGGAATATTTGACGACTCAGCGAGTTGCGAGGGTTAAGGAGTTGTTGAGGATGTGGTGGGTGGAGAGCTTGAAGAGCGAGAAAGAGGAACGGGATGATGCGAGAGGGGAGGAAAAAGGAGGAGAGATCAGTGACATGGAAATCTTGGATGAGTTGCAAAAGTACATTGAAGACGGAGTCAAGACCCTGTGTGTGCAGTTTTATGGGCAGGAAGTTGAGGCGATGGTGAAAATGAAGGAAGTGAGGAGGAAAGTGGATGGGATTTTGCAGGAGGCGATTAGTATCTTTTGGCCTTATTTTATTTGTCAGACAATGGAGGTACTATGAAAAGTGGAGGTGCGTCGCCACATGAAAATAGAGGATTGGATTATTGTGGCCTGATTGAATACTTTTAGTTCAACAAGTGTTTCCTTTTCATGCTGTCATCTATTGACCTCCGAGTCCACTCATCGTATCTCACTCAAGTTCCATGTCGCACTCTCTTCAAACCATGTTCAACAACAAGTACCTAAACCCAGCATACGTCTCCACACCCGTCGGCAAGATCTGACTAGCAGGCAACACAAACCCATTGGTTCCAGTATCTCTCAACTCAATGGTGAAAGTATACTTCGCTTTTGTGACATCAGCGACGTAATCAACAGAACTTCCAGTAGCTTGGTAGATCGTGGAGCAGATGGGGCCGGACTGGTATGTGGTTCCGTAGACCGCTCTGATGGCGTTTGCGGCGCCCCGGGCGAGGGAGTTGAGCGTTACGCTGTTGGGAGCGACGGCTGTGCAGGAGTAGCCGTATGCTGGGGGATGTGTTAGTTTAGATTTGAGAGAGATGGCAGAGGAGGAGGAAGGAGAGGAAATGAGAGAGGTGGGACGAACGGGTCATGAAGAGCTGGCTGTAGGAGTGGACGTCGATGTAGAGTTGGAGACCTTGAGCTGCGGCGATTTTGTTGGTGTATGCAAGTAGGACTTTGTTCTCGGTTGCATCACCGGCTGCGAGACCTGAAGAAAGGAAACGTCAGCAGAGGTCTTCACTTCGTGGATGGTTGACATACCTTTGAATGTCTCGTCGCATGGGTTGGTGGAAGCACCACCTGGTACAGACCATCTGTAACTTGGATTAGCATTTTGAAACTTCTGTCATTGGAGATTGAACTTTCTGGGGCTGAACTTACTGGTAGGGCCAATTTCGATTGACATCGCGACCAACACAAGTGCTGGTAGAGACAGTCTGGCGATTCTTACGCCAAAGTCGGTTGGTTGTTTGAGTGTAGACGAAACCTGACAGAAGTCAGATTTAGATTTCAATTACTTGGGATTGGGAGGGAACCTACCATCTGGGTTCACAACAGGGAAAATGTAGAAATCGTACTTGTCAACAAATCCCTTGATCTCGGCACTGCTTCCATAGTTTTGCAAGAGGTAGTATGCGAGATACTCGGTTGTCTGAAAGAAACTCGGGTTACTTTATACACTTACATTACCAGTCATTCAGGTAATCAACTTACCATAGTTGTAATCCATTCTCTAGCATGAACAGTGCCATGAAGGATAATAGCAGGCTTGACACCCTTTCCGGAAGCACCCCAGAAGTGAATACCAGTGATGGCCCTTCCACCATTGGAATTTCCGGCAACCACGATCTCGGATCTTGTGCTGTTCTGGGCAACAAGGTCTCTCAAGAATGTGAGATGGTCTGCGTACGCATGGTATGCATTGAACCAGGAAAGATCGGCAGCAGCAACTTCAAGCACATTCGTCAGTCCGCGAATCTGGAGATATGATGTCGTACTTACTCGAGAACTCAGGTGCAGTGCCCTCAGCATCAATAGATGCACCAAGATCCTCATGCATAACTTCCGTCTTCATCGACTTTGTCAACTCGCTGAACTCTTTGACGCTCTTGGCCGGGACAACAAGATCGACATGCGAGTTTGGACTGGGGATGCCATTTGGGGCTCCTTTCCAGACTGACAGGTCAAGCTTTTGAATCACGTTCATCAAAGGGGTGACATCTTCGCCGACGGGGATGCGAAATGCTTTGGCGCCATTGTAGCTTACTTTAGCGGAAGAGGCGACACTGACGAGCGCCAGAAGAGTCACAGAGAGGAGCTTCATTATGGGAGATGATTTGAGCGATGGAGAAGAGGAGAAAACCCTGGAATTGGCGGATACTTAAATACTTACCACGAGCTTACAACCCCAGAAAGGTCATCTTAGTTCAGAAAGCTAAATGAGGGGATCAACATCGAAGCGAGCGCTTGCAAGATATGAAGCCACAAGGATACCTCGACTATTGAAGAAGGTCGAAGGTCACAAGTAGTTCCTTCGCTAATGCAAATCTGGCATACATGACGATTGGAGAAGGTCAAAAGTACTTGCAGGTGATGGGCTTTCATAAATGCACTTCTCGCCCATGCCACCTCGGCCTACCTTATCTTAGATCCTGCAAGGTCGACATAACGCATAGCAGAGTGCAATACAAACCTTCTGTAAACCTTCTTGGTTAGCGACGTGCGTATGCCGACAAGTACACTTGATTCTCGGCAGCCGAGGGCGGAATGTTTATTCCAGCTTCCGCTTTGAGCCAAGTATGCTTCTTGGCCAATCGGCAAATCGTGAGTTGTTATCTTGGCTCCTTCTACTTGGATGCTAGTGCATTTCAAATAGACATGCAAGTCATGGAGAGTCACAAGCCACGGATCCAAGAGGATATCAAATGGAGTGCCGATATGCAGTCGTGGGGAGAGCGGTGCTAACCGCTGGCCCTGCGCGGGGTATTAGTCCGGCTGATATAGCGAATCACACCATTGTTCATATCTGAGGAGGTGGTTGCAGATACACCAGCTTACTATGCAGGTAGAAGCACATGGCCAGTATGTACGGATTCGTTGAAAAGCTGGCTTGTCTTCAGATTCACACTTTCCTATCCCTACGGGGTTTTCATGCAGACAACGTTTGTAAAGTGTCTGCATTTTGTCTATATTCTTAGTAGTAGTAAAATACAAATAAAATTCAGACAATATCTGCTACAAGTGTATCTAAAAAGTGCAGATAATTTAGAGTTTATCAAGGGTATAAGAGTTTAAGTAACTCGGACTTTTCATATTTCAATTCAAAGTTAAATATAGACCTTCTACCCACTTTCGGAACACTCGGAAAGGAGACCTACCTTTGGAGGGGAGGGAGACCTACCTTTAGAGGGGAGGGAGACCTACCTTTGGAGGGAGACCTTTAAGGGAGACCTTAGAGAAGGGAGGAAGACCTTAGAGAAGGGAGGGAGACCTTAGAGAAGGGAGGAAGAGAGAGAGAGTAGGAAAAGGGAAGGGAAGGAAAGGGGAAGGGGAAATACTATCCCCCCCCAAGCTTGAATGTTAAATCTCATGAGAACTGGAACCGGTGTGGATAGCTGTCTAGGGTGTCTGTCTAATAAACAGAACTGCTTTGAGCCCTAGTAGGTCTCTAGAACCTTCTAAACCTGCCCTTGCTCTTGACATAGACCATATTTTAGCTCGTGCTTTTGAGCTGTCCAGGGTATTCAGCTAATCAGAAGACTTCAGTCAGACCTTCGCCCCATAAAACTAGCAGTTTAACATTCAAGCTTGAGGGGGGTGGGGGGGGGGGGGGGGGGGGAGGGATACAGTAGTAGGAGGAGGGAAATTAACTTTATTAGTCAGAAAACTCTTAAAATACAGATAATAGCTATATTTCCTTTAAATTACAGATAATATCTGTATTTTCACTTTAAATCCTTAAAAATCGATCAGAATCAGAGAATCTAACTAAGAAAAATACAGAGAATTAACTAAAATATAAACAGAAAATCTGTCTAAAATACCTGTTTACAGATAGTATCTGTAAGAAGTGCAGTCAGTGTCTGTAAAAAAACCCCCCATAGGGAACACAAGTTAGGCTTCGGTGTCTATTAGTTAATTTTGCAGTGACATGGCTACATTGTTTGCTGTGTCTCAATTTCAGGGATAGAGTTACCAAGGCAAGGCACCACAAATCATTCTTCAACCTTCCCCGCACATGATCAGTGAAGGTTCACTACAGTAAAATCATGTTTTCAGGTCCACACGGGGCAAGCGTGGGGTCACAGTAGTTTCGACCCCTCCTTTTTTTTTTAGCGAGCTTTCGAGGTGAACAAAATATTGACAACTCGCTCCGTGCCGCATCAGCCATCGCTTGGTTTCCATCAGTTAAGAAGTTGCTATTTCTTATGGTACAAAGTCCCAGAGTATATTTACTCGCTAATGAAACTGGATTCGGACGAATGTCAACCAACAATGCAGTCATGAGGCTCAGCTGCATGGAGGACCTGCAACTTAAGATGGTCCCTCCCACTTCTGACCAAACTATTTCGCCTCCTTTGTTAACATCTGTATTTGCATGTCGCAACTCCTGAACACAAGATCGGGTCACCAGCAACCTCCGATCGAACAAGCTCCTTAAGAAATACGATGGCCGTCAACCCTAACACGACCTCCTCAGATATTCCCAAGCGTCGCTACCACCCAAATCCTTTCCTCACCTCATCCCCTTCCTCACCAGTCCCTAATGCCCCTCAACCTCTAAAACGCGCCCTCCTCCCCAGCTATCTCCTCGCCTCCCTCACTCACATCCTCACCAACTGCCCACCCACTCTCCCCTGGCTTTCCCCCTTCCGGGCCGGAATCCCCTCCCAGACTTACAAAGGTCTCTTCTCAGGCCCAACATCCATCGCCTACCTCTTCTACAGCCTGTCACTCTCCACCACACCTACAACTCGCACTCTCCAGATACACAACAAAACCCTCCTCCAATGGAGTAAAGCGTACCTCTCTCTCGGTCAAGACACAGTGCCGCGAATGCTATCCCAAAATTGCGGAATCTCAAACGAGTACCTCGCTTTCCACACCCTCTCAGCATGCATCTACAGGGATGAAACTCACGCTATGAAAGTATTAAACGCGCTTGGGAATTTAAACAAAGACAAAGAGACGACCCCAGCGACGTATTGTGAGTTATTGAAAGGTCGCGCGGGGGGGTTATACATACTTCGACTACTCAAGCGGGGGATGCCCCACCTGACTGAAGAGATTGACATCCTGAGCGAAAAGCTTACCGATGAGATCCTAGGACAGTATCCCTGGACATGGGACGGGAGACGATACCTCGGTGCCGTGCACGGCGAGATTGGGATCCTGACGCAGATTGTGTTGAGTTCGCCTTCTCGATCTCGTGCTCGCGCTCAATCTGAATCTCATCCATTCTTGGAGAAGATACTCCTTGAGATACTGGATCTCCAAGGAGAAGATGGGAATTGGCCTGTTGTTCCGGGGAAGGATCTCGGGCTCGTGCAGTTCTGTCATGGTGCGGCGGGGGTGGTGATTTCGCTACTGGCGATGAAGAGGTCTTTTTTTTTTTGAAGGAGGGGGGGAGGAGGTGCAGAGGAGGATAGAGGAGGCGGTGGGGAGGGGGAGGGAGTGTGTTTGGGTGAGGGGGGTGTTGGTTAAGGAGCCGAATGTTTGTCATGGGGTGGTGGGGAATGCGCTTGTTTTTGAGGGGGGGAGGAGGGAGGCATTTTTGGGATTAGTGGGGGGTCCGGAAGGGGTGTGGGAGGGGAGGGAGGAGAGGGTTGGTGATGGGGATGGGGTTAAGAATGGGTTGAGGTGGGAGAGAGATGAGGATCCGTTTGGGTGTTTGTGGGGGGAGGCGGGGAGGGCTTGGGTTTGGGGGATGGAGATTGAAAGGACGAGTGAGATGGTGGCGGATGGGAGGTGTCCGTTGTATACAGATGTCTGATGAAGTCTTAGTCGTTGTCTCTTGCACTACTTGATTGGGGCTTTCAGTGTTGACACAGGTTCCGTTCCTCCATTTATTATACTTAATATCCTCCAGACGGCTTTTGTACAGATCACATTACAACATCATGACACTGCTGGCAAAGGAACGTGTATGTGTGTATGCCCGAAAGCAAAATCATCCAATTTGGATTCATCATATAAAGCTACCTAGCTACCAGAATCATTTCATCATCCCAGGCCAGAAAACGAGTGAATAGAACAGAAGATTTGTTACGATCGAAGCCAATTTAGACTCGAAAGAGTAGAAGCAGCAGCCTCCCAAGATAAAACAAAAGCAAAAGCAGACACGCGATACCAGTCAGGCGTGTACTCTGCTTAGCAGGAAAGCCAATGACAGTCCCAAGGAGAAAAAGGAACAAAGATCAACGATCCAGAAAGCCAGAAAGCCGACAGTTGAATGGAACTGTGATATGAGATGTGAAATGCGAAATCCATTCTCCAACATCATATCACGCAGAGGTGCAACGAACACTCATGCCTCACCGCGCGAGTGTTCTACCTCTACCAGGGATCTACTGACACGCGATTAAACGGCAGTATCAACAGGCACGATAGCCTGTCCCTTCCCACTCCAAATACCAAAATGTCGTTTAATCGCCTTCCAACTCTCCACGAAAGCGATATAGCACACCAACGCACCAAACACGACACCCCACTCCCAGCTGATACTCTTATGCTTGAACACAGTCTTGTTCACAACTGGGATGTAGATAACTGGGAACGTGATGACAAAACCGGCGACGACAGCCCAGAGCAGAAAGCGATTGTACACGAGCGCTTTGAAGATCGAGAAGGGCCCTTTGAAGCGGCGCGGGTCGAGGTTGAATAAGCTGCGGGAGAAATGCTTGACCTCCCACGCTGTGACCAAGAGCAAGAAACTCAAGACAGCGAAAACGGTAGCGCGTCCTTCGAAGACCACGTCACAAGTTTCGTTCCAATCCTCATTACAGTCAGTGCCAAGTTTGCCGTTTCCTTTACCGAAGACGACAATGATGAAGGATACGAGGCAGAGGATTCCGGCCCAGGTTCCGTAGAGCATTTTATCAGTGATGAGTTCCCAAGTGAAGACACCGACGCGGAGATCGCGTGGGGCGCGGATCATGATATCGGCTTGAGCTTCTTCCATTCCGAGGCCAAGGGCGAGGAAGGAGGACGTGACCATGTTGACCCAGAGGATTTCGAGGGGCGAGAGGGGGAAGACGGAATTTCCTTCGCTATCCTTGAAGGCGAGGGCGATGAGGAGAAGGATGACTTGGGAGATGTTCGAGATGAGGAGATGCATGAGGAACTGGTACTTGTTAGCGGAGAGTGTAAGAGAAAGTGGAAAGTCAAGCATACCTTCTGGATGTTATCAAACAGACGACGACCTTCCTCGACTGCTTTCACAATTGAGGCAAAGTTATCGTCTGTCAACACCATATCCGCTGCATCTTTCGCGACATCGGTACCATTGATACCCATGGCGATACCAACATGGGCACGCTTCAGGGCTGGTGCATCGTTGACACCGTCACCTGTCATTACACAGAAAGCTTTTCGACGACTCAATGCATCAACCATTCTGACTTTCGTCGTGGGGCTGCATCTGGCGAGTACAAGAGGAAGAGCAGAAAGTGCGTCGATCTCTTCGTCTGACAGCTTATCGAAGTCTTGAGCTCTCATGACTGAGTGCGAGGTTTGCGTTGAGGGGACGAGAATGCCAACTTTCTGGGCGATGGCTGTAGCGGTACTCAGATGGTCGCCGGTGAGCATGTGAACAACGATACCTGCTCCGTGACATTTCTTGACAGCATCAAGGGTTTCAACACGAGGTGGATCGTAAAGTCCGACAAGGCCTTGAAGCTTGAGACCCGATTCCATGAAAGTGCGGTTGTTGAGTGAGTCTTCCTGTTTCTCTGTTACAGTCTTGGTGGCGATGCAGAGGACTCGAAGTCCTTCACTAGCAAGCTGTTCGAGGATAGGATTGAGAGTTTCCTCTTCTTCTTTGGTGATATCGAGGACTGGGAGGATCGACTCGCTTGCGCCTTTAGCGAAGATATCAATGTCTCCAGTTCGTTCGTTTTTGAAAGCGACGGACATTCTTTTGAGACTAGAGTCAAATTGGTGTTCGATAGCGGCAACCATATTGCCGTCACGTAGTAGAGCTTCTTTTCCACGACCGAATCTCATAGCCAGGACCTGTAAGGCGATTTCGGTAGGGTCACCAATAGCTGTCCATTCTCCAGGGCTAAAATTGAATGACTTTTCGTCGATGGAATCGCCACTGGAAGAGTTGGATTTGAAGACAGTAGCGAAGTTGCAGAGAGCGACGGCATCAAGAACAGGACGTAGAAGTGCTACTTTCGACTGAGAAGTGAAATCCAGCTTGTCAAGTGGTTGATCATTGATCGCAAGCTTTCCATCATCAGGATCCAGGATATTCGTAGTATCTTTGACGCTGAGCATTCCCAATTCTGGGACCCAGACTTTGTGGGCAACCATTTTACCCTGGGTTAGGGTTCCGGTTTTGTCAGAGCAGATATTGGTGACACCTCCAATAGCTTCGAGTGCCGCCATGCGTCTAATGACAACATTACCTCGAGCCATTGCTTTGACTCCAACAGCGATAGTGATGGTCATGACAGCGATTAGAGATTCCGGAATGACGGCAACTGCAACGCAGATACCGTAAAGGACAACTTCATTGTGAAGCTTCCATTTGTTGGCCGAGAAGACGATGATGGCCAGGAGGATGGCAAGGCCGAAGAGCAGGATTGCAAACTTGGAAAGCTTGACTTGCATTGGGGTACCGACAAGTCCAAGAACACTTTTGAATCCACGAACGAATTTCTGGAAGAAGCGGCCAATGGCACTTGAACTTTTCGGTTTGGCGTCCTCGCCTCGAAGGAGCGAGGCCACACTTCCGACTTGGGTCTTCATTCCAGTAGCGACGACGATACCGGTGGCACGGCCTCGCGTGACAGTCGTTGCCGAGTAGACCATGTTGATCCGATCTCCGATAGAGGTATCACTACCTCCATTCAGGATGCTGTCAACATGTTTCGAAGCTGGTAGGGACTCTCCAGTGAGCAGAGCCTCATCGACTTCCAAGTTGGCGCTCTCCAGCAGGCGAAGATCAGCAGGGACGACAACACCGGTAGCGAGCTTAACAACGTCACCGACGACAAGCGTGTCGGCTTTGACGATTTCAATCTTGCCATTTCTGATGACTTGCGACGAGGGCGCAGCAAGACTGAGCAGCGATTGCATTGTCTTCTCTGCACGAAAGTCTTGGACGAATCTAGTTTGATGTTAGTCTAGACCATGACATGAGTCGGGAGGCGGGGTGGCGAACCCAAGAACAATGTTCAGAATGATGACAGCTGAAATGACAGCACCTTCGATGAAATCTAGGGTGCCGTATGAGAGAGCCATAGCGATGACTAGGACCTTGAGTTGATGATGAGAACAAGTGCATCCATATCATTGAGAGAAACTCACAATCGTCAAGCTGTTGGAGACCTGTCTGAGTAAGACTTCTCCGATGGATACTTTGCCAGAGCCATCGATTTTGTTAGGGCCATCCCGTTCAAGACGAGAGAGAGCCTCAGGAGAAGAAAGTCCATGTCTGTTCTGTTAGCTGGACACTAAATAACTCGAAAAGATATTAAGGTAATAATGAATATCAAAGTGGTGGATAAGCAAGGGCACATACTGTGGATTAACTCCTAGGTGGGCAGCAACAGCATTTCCATCAGACACATGTGCAGTGTCTGGATTTCCATCCCAGGACTCGAGGGTCCTGAAAGAGCCATCTTTGCTTCCGATATCAATAACACTGTTTGCAGCAGTATCGTCATCCTGAAGCACCGAGACGGGCAGCGGTTTTTCTCTTTGTGGTTGTTTTTCTAAGGTGGGGCTTGGCAGTCGTATAGGAGGCTCGTCAGGGTCCTGACCTTCCTGAGCTTCGATGGCGACAGGCTGGGCGTGGCTGTGGCCATCGATATGAGTCGTGAGAGTAATAACCATTCGTTTGGGTGAGCGATATCCGGGGTGTGGTAGATGCCTTTAGGCTTTGATAGGGGTGTAGGGTAAGGGTTGGAGGGGTTGATAGAGGGGGGGAAAGAGGGGAAAGCAAGAAGCTATGAAAGAAAGAAAGATCAAACAGCGTTCATCCCACGCCTCCAGCGGTGGGGTACTTGTATGCTTTTGCATTCTCCGCGTGTGAGGGGACAGGAGGGGTACGCTCGGTACGGTATGGGGGACAGTGGCAGGTGCGCGTCAGTCCCCGCTTTGCCATGGAGAGGGAGCAGCTTGATGGCTCCCTAGTGGAACACCAAGCGATGCTGGTCTTGCTGAGCCATGGCAGGCCATTGGCACCGAATGATGATGGTGATAACAGGGACGCTCGGATTATGTAACATGACCTGAATCTGCCACACGCAGGCAAAGCAGACTGGTTGAGAATGGGAGTGAGGGAGTGGTGAGGCGTCTGACTGGTTGGAATACCCGTCAAACAGGCGTGGGAGGGAATGCTGTCAGATCGTTGGTTTGTGATATGTGCCAAGCACACCAAGTGACTTGGCTGTCGGAGAGCGAGGCGCAGTTGCATATCACGTGTCTTGGTATTCCAACTTCCAGACATGTTGGGAATCGCTAGATGCTGAGACAGAGGCAAACAAAAGAAATAACTAGAGACAAATAAGGCACAGTTCTGTCCCCATCATAGGTTGAAAATAGCAAACTTGACGGGCTGCGAGGAAGTGGCGATTGTTGGACTCATTCCCATGTTACATGATCTGGACGACCGCACACAAACATTTAAAGCTTCTCAAAGCTTCGGGTAACGGAATTTCTCCAGAAGTTGGGGGGGGGGGACTATCCGGTGCCATGGAATGCCAGGATGGCGGAGAAATTGGCATTCTGATATCAAGGCAACTCGAGATGACAACATCAGTACATATATGACGGCAAGCCTACAATTGGTCTTGACCCCTCATCTTGGTGTGTTAGTGATCTTTAGACTGCATATCGGCGGGAACAATGAAATCTAACTGCGTGGAAAATTGATAGCGAGGAAAAACAAAGCACTTGTTGGGGGAAGTGGAGATGAAGTCAGAGCATATGATCAACTCAACTACATTGAGCTCACTCTGCCATCCTAGGACTCTAATCGGAAATTGTTCCAGAATTCTTTCCAAGTGATTGAGAATGACGTGGACGTGACTATCCGCTGTTTATTTGCTTTGTTGCGGAACATTAGATATTTACTGAGATAAGTTAGGAGGATCGTCGTGGACCGTCGTGGGAGATATCAATCTCTATACATTCCCTAATATCTCTCAGGAGAAAATGGGTAATACTTTCCAACATTTGTTGATCATGACCTTGGTGGATTTGATCTTGCAACATTTCGAAGCAAACTTGCGTTTTAGCGAGAAAGCCACACCGGAAGTCAACAACTGGATACCCCCTGAAGGCTTTGCTACAACAAGCAACCTCTTGCCAGTTGGCAAAACATAGAACATATGACGAGGTAGCATAAAAAGTATCTTCATTCTCCTTAAGCTCTCTACCTCAACCAAGCTTAATACTCTTAACAATGCCCGTCTTAATACCCGTCTTCTCGCCCCCATACCCACCCCTCTCCTCACCACCCTTATATACCGCCCTCGTACTCGCCAACTTCTTCTTCTTCTCCTCATACTTCTTCCTCTTCTTAACCCTCGGATTCCTAACATCCTTCTTCCGCTTGGGAGCCAACCCCTTATTCTTCTCAATCACATACCCAATCGCCCTCTTCCCGTCCTCATCAACCTCACCCTCCACAACACGGACAAGACCTCCCTCAGCTTTAGCCTGCTTGATAGCAGCCATCTTCGCCTCCTTGCCGAGCCTCTTGTCTTTCGACACCTTGGCCACCATATCGTAGTACTCGTCCTCATCACCGCGGACTTGTTCAGCGAGGTTGTCATCTCCACTATCGCTTTCGCCGCCGAGATCAGCGCCTGCTCCGGCGCCTCCGCGACCGTACTCGTCGAGTTTCTTGCCGCGCTTTTCGGCTTCGGCGTTGAGTCGAGCTTGACGATCACGTAGGCGTTCGCGGTGTGGTAAGTCGGCGTCACCGCCTGCGTCGCGGCCAGCTCCTGCGCGCTTGTTTGCTTTCTGGGTGATTTGGGATGTGTAGAAGCGGAGACTCTTCTTCTTGGCGGCTTTCTCTTCGGCGGATTTGGCGTCCATGGTTTCTTCTTCGCCGAAATCTGAGTCGTCTTCTGCGATGATAGGGGCCTTGGATTTCTTGCTGGATTTGCGGGATTTGGGGATGAGGGAGGACAGATCTGCCAGTTCGTCGGCGGCAGCTTCGAGGCGCTGGGCGCGGAGGGCGGAGGCTTCTGAGATGGCGGAGAGGCGGGCAAGTTCCTTTTTGCTCTTCTTCGAGGGGCGGTCTCCCTTGTGGCTTGAGGTTGGTGCTTCGATTTCTTCTGCGGAGTCCTCTTCTGAATTTTCCTCGACAGGCTCTGGAGCTTTCAAGGATTTAACCTTAGTCCATAACTCTCTGCACTGTAGTAAGCTGTCCATAACAGCATGGTCTCGTAGTTCCGCCGGGTCTAGAGACTTCCCCTCGGCACTACTGCCCTTAGCAGGTGATGTGAGAATCGCAAAGTACATAGTCAGAGCAGCTAAGTACGCCGCCAATGCCCTAGCTTTCACAACCGTTTGTGAGGTCTCTGATGTTGTCTTCGAGCTCTCCGCTTCCACCTGCTGCTGCAAATCCAGTAACACCGGTTGTAATTGCAAGAACTCGTTCGCAAGGAATTCGAATTCCGGGTATCTCGTCTGCAGAATCCTCAATCGTTCTTTTGATCCCATTTCCGGCGTAATTTCCACATCCTTCAGAACCTCTGTAACCACATCTCCTTCCCCATCCTCCTCTCCAGCATCCAACCATTCGCTCTCATCGAATCCGAAATCTGCTTCGCCCATCTTCTGCAATTTCTTCTGCTGCAGTCGTTTCGCCTCCGCCTCTTCCTCCAATGCCTCGGCCTCCGTTCGGATCTCGTCATTATTGTAGTAATCTTTTCTCGAAGTACCCCAGCCTTCCTCTTCCTCATCTTCGTCCTGCTGCTGTTCCTCGTCGTCTGATAGATCATCTTTCGCGGATTTGCGGCGTGATTTGGGCTCCTCGACTTCTTCCTCATCGTCGTCGCTTTCGGAGGAGTATCCTAGGACTTCTTCATCTGAAAGTTCAAGAAAAGCATCTGTACTGTATTAGCACACCCAATCGTACACTAACCGGACCTTGGTATGTGATCACCCTCTTGCTGCCATTTTCTCCTCCTCTTCGCATCCGGGCCTTCGTCTAGCAAGACTTTGTCGCGATTGATGTGGAATTCATCCTCCGAATCCGCGACATCTTCGTATGTGGTAATTGGACCCATCTTGCCGCCTTTGGCTTCGAATCCATTCTCCGCTTGGGCGCCTTCGAATCGACCAGACGCTTTCCTCTTTTTCGCCATAATGGTGGTGTTTGGCAAGCAGTCAACTGGATCTGCCTCTTTGCTAGGGACGTCCAGCGATATCGAAAAATTTCAGTTGCCTTATCTTAGCTCCGGGTCGGGATTACTTCGGGACAACTCATTCACTGGCACATCTGACATCTGACATCTTTCTTCCGATATCTCTTTGGCATCTTTTCTTCCACTTTCTCAAGGAAACTTTAAAACTCTTGTGCACGATATCTGACAAGTTTTCCGGCACAGGCTCAGACATCAGGACAATCATGAAGTATCAGCTGAGACCATCCTCAGATTCTTCACACAAACGACCCCGAGACTGAGCTGTACACAGTAAACATCTCAAACACCCAAATCCACTGTCAACATGTCGTGAATTAAGACCAATACAGAGGTTCGAAAAGGCCAAGATCGAGAAATCAATCCCTGTTTCTTCGCATTCCCATTCGGAAACTTCTCACTCGCACAAGCGAGATGCCATAAACATCAGCGCTAGCTTACAAGTCAGATCAGCAAAGCTACACATGTACGTAACGACACATGCCTAAAGATATCTCAAATCAAGGCGGAATTAAGTATAAGTATATTTCTCTCAGACTATTTTCACTTTCTTGATTTCATGATCTCATCATTCACCTTCAAACCCTAAGAGCCAACCGTTCCTCCCGGGGTCTCCTCACAGTCTCCTCACAATGCCGCCATTCACCGTCCTCCCGGGCACACCCTCCGACCTGGACGAGATGGTCACCATATGGGTTCAAGCCATGGATGCAGATCCATTCTGGAAGACATGGATGGGATCTATGACTGAATCTCAGATCTTCGAGTGGACGAGGGAGAATCTGAGGTATAGGATTGTGACGGGTGTTGAGTTGGGTGTGATGCAGACTTGGAAGGTAGTTGATGAGGAGAGTGGGTAAGAAAAATCCTCCTAAAATAACTATTCAGCTATATTTTAGTTGATCTGGTTGCTGAAATGTGATGTAGAAAAATAGCTGCTTGGACTGGGCTGTCGTTTCCCTGGCCAGAGAGCCTGACGGATGAGGAACGGGCTTCTTTGACTTCAGCTTGGTCACCACCTGAGGTATGTTACTTGTATTACGTCGCTTCAACACGTCTCCCAAGTGACATACTAACACCAATGATTGTAGGGAGGCAATTGGCCAATCCGAAACTGGTATATTGAAAATGTTGGTCCCATGGTCAAAGCCGCAGGCTACGATCAGTCCAAACACTTCCGTAAGTTCGTTCCCATCAACTCTTTCATCAATCCTACAGCCTCTCCTCGTCACACTCCAACCAGTACCCAACCCCACCCCACCTCGTCTCAACCGCAAAACCACACAACACCAAGCTAACACCTCCTCCCCTTCCCACCCACAGTCCGACAAGGCAGCATGGTCCTCCCATCTTACCAACGCCGTGGGCTAATGACGCTGCTCACCCAAAAATGCAACTCCATCTCCGACGCCCACGGCGCACCAACCTACGTGAACGCCCGACCTGGTGCAGCGAAAATGCTGTACAATCTGGGCTTTGAAGTTTGTTCGGTTAGGGATGCGGAGCTGGGCGAGTTTGATGAGAAGTTGAGAGGGAAGGGGGAGTTGGAGAATGGGGAGACGAGGTTTTGCGCGATGAGGAGGGAGGTGAGTGCGAGGGGGGAGAGGAGGGTGTTGAAGTGAGCGGTGTGAGGTGTAAGGTGTGAGCTGTGAGGTGTGAGGTGTGAGGTGTGAGGTGCGAGGGGCGAGGGGGATAAATTTCAGAGACGGTCCAGGGGATAAGATGGGAAGGTTGGTGAAGAGAGGTTGATGTATGGATTTGTTTCTATACTTATACAGTATGAAATTGCCATGTCCTTTTCCTTCGTCTATGCTTTAGATTATGCTCGCTTTCAGATAAATAGAATGGCTTTCATCGCCCATAGTACCATTCCCTTCTTTTGCCAGTCTCAGTATACCTCTGTCTCATTGCAGAGATGATAGCGAACGGTATCAGCTCCGCCGGCTGCATACCAGGTAATTCCGGGGCAACAGGCTCCATGTTATGGTACCCAACGTACTCGCGTACGCACATGGTCAAGCTTTTTCTCCCATAGCCAAACGCAGCAGTTCGCATGACCTCCTGAATATGAGGCTTTTTCGTCCACACATTCTTGGACGATTGTTTGCCGCCAATCGCATACTCGACTCTCATCTGCTCGGCATCGGCCATCTCGAAACCCCGGTAGGTGAGGACCCTGAGGAAGGGTTCGATGTCAGGATTGCTGAGGAAATCATACATGTCCATGATGACCATGTCCAGTTGGGGGATCTCCATATGAGGTTTGTCAGCTCGTGGGAGAGAGAAAGTGCCTTTGCTCAGGATTGTTTCGTTTGGGAATATGAATTTGGGGACTTTTCGAAGGTCTCCGTTGCTGTAGAGGCCCTTTGAGTAGTGTGCAAGCCAGGAGTTAACTTTGTCCGAGCCATTCAGGTGGAGAAATCGCCAGACTTCATTCTCTATATCAACGTCGACAGCGAAGACTTGCCCAGCCACCATCCCAGATAGACGGTTGTAGTATTGGAAGGTTGAATTTCTGCTTTCTGGTGTTGGCTTGAGGTGCGTCCCGAGGAACAGGCCAAGGTAGTTGTCATCTGGATTGGCATGAATATTCTCCAGAGCAAAAGCGGTGGCAGGAACTCCTGGTTCTAAGGACATGTTAGCAATATAGCCAAGAATGAACGATGCAACGAGTTCTTACTTCGATCCATAACAATTCTCGTGTCGAAGCCATTGCAGGAATCTTTCATCTGGTTGTACCAACCAATGCCTGGCCCTCTGGCGAATCTGAACACAGTCAGCATAGTCGCCAGACACGAAGCTCAATCTGGTCATGAACTTACCCGATGGCCGGAAGAAGGAGTACTAAACCGAAGAAAGCTGCCAACAGTATGCCACCAAAGAAGCGGACAAACGTCTTGTACATTAGTCGACGAGAAGCGGTCTTCAGGTTCAAGGCGGAGTCCAAGAACTCGGCTGTGACGCGGAATAGGGCAAGGAGAAAATATCCCATCAAAGGGGCATAAACGAACGTTAGACCAAGAAGCAGACCAAATGTCTCGTAAAGGTTGTTGAAGTTGGGGTAGGTGTATGGCATCGTGTGCCAGCGGATATGAAAATGAAGCAATGCACCAAGAAGACCATATACAATGGCCACAACTGTCCATCCCCAAGCCATTATCTTCAAAGTTCCCGACCTGCGCTCGTGGACTCTCTTGCAGAATCTGTCCCAAGCAGTTGGCGGTCTTGGAGGGGCGATCGGTCCTTGTGGACATTCATTAGTGCAAGGATACCTGCAAGGCCCTGGATGACACCGCTCCGCACAACGCTTTCTTGTATTATGCGCGCACGCTCCGGCTCTGGCGCACACGTTATCACAAGCATTTGGGCGACCAGCGGCACTAAGATGGTGCTCCTGTCTGCCGCACCAACAGCGTGGTCCTGGAATTGCTGTTTGTAGGGAGGAGCAAGTAGGACATTTCCAAGTTGGCACGCCGGACAATGAAAAGTGGCCACCGGAAATGTTCTGAGTCTCCCAAGCCTTGGCACAATGGTAATGGTACACGTTGTAGCATACTTTGCAGTGCCAGATATTGTAAGGGGTGTCATATCCGAAACCTACGGAATCTGTACAGATTGAACATGGCGCGCTATTGAAGGAGAATTGTCAGTCATTGATGATTATCAGTTTCGGTTTAGTAATGGATCGCTTACTTTCCCTCAGTGATGTCTGTGATTATCTGCTGGGAGCGAGCAGACTGGTTTGAGCCAGCATTGCGATCCTCGAGCTCCTGCCCATTACCCCCGTTCAGATTGAAACGAGAGGAGAGGTTCCTGGTGAAATACGAAAAGAGAGTCATGTTTATTTGCAAATGATACAATGCTTTCGCAATGCAAATGTCTGTAGCTTGCTGTACCCCCGGAGGTGAGGCGTCAAGAAGACTGTGGTCCAACAATGGTCGAAAATATTCGAGGACCGATTGTGGGAAGAAGTTTATTAGGCAAACCATAGACTTGATGCTAATAACGGGGTAGACGTAATGTGGGTGTAGGTCGACAACAGGTGTTCCATAGTTCTTCTAGTCGACCAAAAACTCGCATGATGATGATAAAATGGAGCACGCTGAGAACACGCTAGAAGTCTAGATCTTGGGAAGAATACCACGATGAACCATTTTTGTGACCTTGAAGTGCTTATCAGCTAGTCTTGTCCGCTTTCTTGTCGTGGGTAGAATGGAACGGATCGATCGAGCAGAACTAGCGTGTCGGCGGAGGTGTTTTTAGGGCTGGCCCGAACATGACTACACAAATCGGGCAATAAGTGAAGTAAGTACACCACCACACCCGAATAAATGTGGAGATTTCAAAATCGATGTTGTGGTCGAAAGAGGCCAAATCATGTTGGGCTCGGTTCCGGCATGGTAGTGGCACCACGTGTCTGCAGCTTCAATGGCTAAGATCTCGAGGTTACTCGCAACCGTTAAAACATATTTCGGGCTGACAGAAATCTCAAGACAAATGGTAAGCCTCCGACTGCTATGATCACACCATGCCGGCGGCATTGACATCAGCCAACCATGCCCAGTCATCATCCAGCTCAGAGCCAAACATATTAGTCCAGTCCATATCCATCATCGGTATGTCGGGGTTTAGCGCTGTATTGAAAGTCAAATCCGGCTGTAGCTCTGGCGCGGGTTCTCCCTGGTAGCCTGGTTCCTGGCTAGTGGGATGTGATAGAGAAAATGTAGGATGGGGGAAATTATCAGCTGAATCTGAGGACGAGCAGTCGTTCCTAGCCATAAGTTTGCCAGGCGATATCGTGATAACTCCAGAGCCTGGAACTGAGACCTTCAAGTATGGGATTGAATTCTCGCTTGGAGCAGTGCATATAGCACCCTTTTCTCGGGTCGTCGAATAGCGAACTAGCATTGCCAGGGTGTCCAGTCCTTGTACAGCTTGCGAAGCCATTGGGTTGTTCGAAACTAGAGAAGCTTTTCGGAGTATTCCTATTGTCAAACCCACAATCAGATAGTCGTTCGAAGTCTCAAGATTGAGAGAGGCTGGTGGTGAATGGCTATTTTCGTATCCAAGTAGGCCGAGAAGTAAGATCGACGAGCAGATGAACGCTTGATAGTCAATCAGTTTGACCATGCTAAACGCTGACATTGAATCCGATCTCATCACGTGGTATATTTTCAGTGTATCTCTACAGGCTGCCAAGCATGCGTCCCGATAATACAGCAGTTCGTGATCTTCGATTGACTGGATCATGAGAGGCTGGTGAAGTAGCACTTTGGCTTGGTAATACCAGAACTGCACGGCCAGGTGGCTCATATACGTCTCTTCATCGATGTTACCTGTCTGGAGAGCAGCAGACACGTCCCAGAATTCCACAGGCATTTCATGTGCAGATGAATCCATATCACACTCGATATTTCGAGCATCGGAAAGAGAAGTTTCCAACCCCATGGTATTTCGGTATGAGATCCGCGCAGACAGTCGTATCATCTGGTATTGAAAGAACTTTAATGTACCAGGTGCACTGCGGAGGCTGGGTATAATGGATTGCCAGTTCGCCGCATATGGGAGGCCAAGTAGCAAACTTGTGTACAGATCTCGCTCACAGATCGTGAACCAAGCTTCGTGTCGACTTTCCAAACGGGTGTCCGTTTCGGCTGATGTTGACCGTTGCGGGCGATGCATTCCAAGAAGCTGTGCGTGAGCGACAGCTCGATGGTGTAAAATCCACACGTTCTTCAAAAGGCCGAGGTTCATATATGTCTTAGCAGCAAGCATGATCAGCTCGACCCCAGGCTCGGTACTGGCATAGCCATCATGGTTGATAACCAAACGAGTGATTCGATCGAAATACTCTTGAAACAGTTTCCCAGGAGAGACAGAGAGCTGGCTTATGATAGTCTCATCTTTATGAGGATCCAGTTGCTGAAGGCAGATGGAAAAGCACAATATTCCCAAAGCAATAACTGCCGGGTCGCTGGAAGCCAAAGTCCAGTTTATAGTTTCTTGTAGAGTGTGAAGATTATTGTGCGACAGAGCATCATTCAACCAACCCCCAACTGCTCTCCTAATTACTTTTAGCTTTATTCGGTTGTGATAAAATGGCGAAAACCTCACCATGTACTCCACCATGAACATGTAGCACTTATGACTGCGGCCATGAGCCTGGGCGACGGAAGGTTCCTACAAAGCTCATCACAAACTTGGGATTCATTCAGCGTTGATCTTTTCCGAGCACTGATCCCATAGTCGTTTCGCCCAAGTACCGCATTGTCGATTCGCTCTCCTTTCCTAGACTTTTCCTTCCACTAGAGTGTAGAGCGGGTCAGTTGACTGGCCATTGCTGGGTGCGAATCAAAGAGGTTGCGTACGATTGAATTATTGAACAGCGATCCAACTGGCTGCAAGGTAGCAGGATCATCTGAAAGAGAATCGGTGTGTTCCCGGTGCCCTGGTGAGTCATGTTCTGGGATGTGGGCGGAGTTCTCTGTCTCCCTTTGGCGGACTTCCAAGCCGTTGTAGCTATTTGGAGTTCCATGGCTGGTCGTTGACTCTTGAGGAGTAGACTGCGGCCGCTTGCGATGACCCTGTGATTTGGCCAGTAGTTTTGGTTTGTGTCATGCACTTCGTCCCTCTGGCGATACAAGTCAGGCACTTATCAGTGTCGTCTTCAAAGATGCATTTGATCTTTCTCTTGCGGCCTAAAGCTGTCAGGATGGCATGTGAAGATTTCTGAGGCATTGTTACACTCAACACAGCTCTTGGTCCCCTTCCTCATCCCTTTCTCCACTCTCCCGGATGTCGGCATCGTGACATCAACCTAAATCGGAAATCAACGATTTGTAAGGGCGGACCGCGTTTTCTTTAAAATACAGATTGTTAGCATGATATCGAAATATGGTCCCGCGATGCCGATGTCCTTGATTGTCAACGATTGAAGTGGAGGTAAGATGATAGCTCGCTTGGTCAGCGGAAGTACCTACGCTAGCAAAGTATCGAAGTCATGCTATTAAATCGAGAAGAATTACGCATAAGTATATTGGGCAGTCTTGTACAGTTCTATCGATGATCATTCCGCGAATAGAAAGACTGGATGCGAGATTGCCATGGTAGTGTAGAATACGAAGTTACCTAAGAATGACATGGTCACGTGATCGGTATGCCTGTGAAATGGGCTAACTTTACTACCGTAGGCATGCATTTTACGAAAAGATTTGTTAAGGACTCGGCCATTTAGATAGAAATAGATGTCTCACTGGCTTCAGAAACGATTTGTTTTCTTGCGGATGTTGGATGGTCCCAGCGCCCACAAGTTCTGGCCTGTATCTAAGGTAGACGAAACTATGTGTCCGAGGAATCTCCCTGACACAAGCTCTGTGATCCAGATATGAAGCTACGAATGACTCTACTGATACGATTGGATGTGCGATATTCCAACCACTTCGTCTTACAGGAAAGGGGCGAGCATTGCTAAATCGCACAGCCACATCGACTCATTCTGAGTCTTGTGGATTGCGGGGCTCTGTACCCCACTATGTGGTCGGATGAGTGTCAACAACTGCCTGTTCAGGCTGTGAAGGCTTGATTTGTTGCTGATACCATTCTTTCAAGAAATATATAAAAGAGTCCAAGATCACTGTGGTGATTTCAGAAATCACAAAACAAGTCCTACACTCGAACCGGTACCCTCGCCGAGAATTTTTGCAGAAGCAGTTCCCCCGACTCACAACTTCATGCTCCCGAAGCTCAACACCACGACCTCACAAACTCAAACAATGGAATCTCCATCAACGCCATACCCAATGCCTCCGGGCTTACACGCTATCCCAACAGAACAATTAGATCTCCGTCCAGACTCAGAAATCGACCATGACATCCTGCACCCCAAACCCATCACCAGCTCCAAGAACATCTTCTTCTTCTGGCACACGGGCTACCCATCCATGCACCTCTACACTCAACGCACGGTCCGAGCCTGGCACCGCCGATTCTCAAAAGCTGGATGGAGTATCTACGTGATAGACAGACAGCCCGGCTCTCCACGCAACATCGACAGATTTCTTGATGTCCATGATGCCAAGCTATTCCCGCAAGCTTTCGCAGATGGGACGTTGACCGGCACGTACGCGGTTCAGCATACGAGCGATCTTGTTCGCTTGCCGCTGCTGTTGACTTATGGTGGTGTGTATACGGATGTCGGATTCATGCAAATTGGCGATTTGGATACCCTTTGGAACAAGACTGTCGGTGATTCGTCGTCACCCTATGAACTCCTTTCGTACCATGGCGGAAGTGCAGACGAGTACAGTCTTACGAATTACTTTCTATGTTGCGAGCGAGGCAACCCGCTTTTTGAACGTGCGCATCGATTGCTGTTGAAGCTGTGGGAGGGGAGGACGAGTACGGAGGGGATGCATGCGAGCCCACTATTGAAGGGAGTGCCGTTGATGGGTGGAAGTTTTTCGATTGATGATGAGCAGGGGAAACACGATGCGGAGGAGTCGAGTCGGATGTTGACGGATTATATCATCCAAGGCCAAGCCATTTCGATGGTAATGGGATTGGTGGATGAAGATGAAGGCTGGAACGGTCCTGAATATGTGAGGGATCATGTCTACGCCATCGAATTTATGGTAGGAGCGCAACTCATCAATGATCTGACCAAATGGGATGGGAGGAAAGCGTTTGATCTGATGAGCTTGAAGCTCCCAGAGGCTGGAGAGGAAGAAAGTGATGAGCAAGCGGTGGCTCGGGATATTGTAGAGCAGTGTTTGACGAGGAGCTACGGATTTAAGCTTGCGCATGGCATGATCCTTAGAGTTTACCAAGATACTTTGGGGAGTCTGTGGAGGAAGAATGACGGAAGTGATGTGGTGATCGGTACATATGCACACTGGTTGAGGTACGCCATGGTTTATTGGTGTCCAGATAAGCTGCCAGGGAGGGAACAGTTTACAGTTTCGAAGCCGATCAAGGTCGGACCACTTTTGAAAGGAGCTTAGACATGGGCTCGAAGAGTAGAATAGATGGATAGAATAAATTTAAACGCCAATGCATTCACTTTAAAAAGTTATTGTGAAGATTGATGGCAAACCTCTGGGATCACTTCTAGGTGCTTACATGCTGAGAATTCCGTGGCAAACATGCAGTTACTACTATTTACCGAGAAGCTGGCTGGAATAGCATTAATTCTCACTCCGGCTCCGCATATTTCAAAAGCAAGACCCAAGATTTATCTCCCGAAAGCTAATCCCAACAAATGGTTGAGTTAGAGGTCCACCGGCAACATCTATCGGGCCGAGGACCCATGCTGACAGGGCTTCATCCTTGGTGAAAGCCAAAAGCGTCTGACCCACAAATGAGGGCACAGGCTGACATCGCGATATCTGTCTACAAAAGTGCTCATAGACGCCTCATACTTTCTGGCTAATCAAGAGCAGCAAGATGGTTTCGTACTATCAGATAGCAACAATATTGCTCACTTATGCAATTGCACATGTGAGTTGCCTGGATTCTCGGACCATCAGCAACTGATTACCCATCTCAAACAGGTCATATTTGTATCGATTTATCGTCTGACTCTTCACCCATACGCCAAGTACCCAGGGCCATTACTTGCAAAGTTGACGAATTGGCATGCTGTATATCATGCATACAAAGGAGATGTGCATCTGAATGTCGAACAGTGTCACAAGAAATACGGTTGGTACGCCACCCCCACAAAGCCAGCCCAACCTAAATCAGCCACAGGGAAAATCGTTCGGATTCGTCCGAACGCCATATTGATCAACTCCCCCAATGGGTTTCATGGTACTGTACCTCTTCGTGGACTATTTTAAGAATTGCCAACTGAATTGAGACAGATATCTATGGCAATGGCAAGAAAGTCAAGAAGGCACAGGGGTACAAAATCCATGGCCCCACAAACTTGATCGGCATCCAGGACAAAGTCCTGTACGCGAAGTACAAGAAGATCTTCCAGCAAGGATTTTCAGATAAGATGAATCGGGATCACGAGCCGAAAGTCGCTCAAGTCATTGATACATTTATTGAGAAGCTTGCAGACAATGAGTCGCCAGGGGAGAATGCTGGCGAGTGGACTAATATCAAAGACATGAGCCAGTGGTGTACGTATCGAGACGCTTCTCTGATGAAAATCCATTCTCGTTCGAACTGAATGTTTACTGACAGGAATCCAGGCACCTGGCTCACCACAGACGTAGTCAGCAAAGTGATATTCACCACCTCCTGGGACCTCCTAACCTCAGCCGCAAACCGAGGCGTAACAAAATGCCTCAAGGACGCCGTCCGAATGACAGGCATCCTCCACTGCTGGCCCTTCCTACCCGGCCACGAAGTCACTGCCCTGCTCTGCATCCCCCACGTCGCATGGAGCATCCCTTTCCTCGAGCGGTACGCCGACTCAGTGATAAAGAGCAGCAGAGAAGCTCGGGTGAAGGACCCGTCTGTTAAAGACGTCTTCGCGATTTACGGAGACGCCAGGGATCCGGATACTGGTAAGCTGGCGTTGTCGAAGTCGACAGTGCAGATGAATACTATGACTTTCATCATCGCTGGCTCAGATACAACGGCCAGGTCGCTTGCAGCTACATTTTTCTACCTAGCCCGGAATCCAGAGGCCTACGCGAAAGTAGCACAGGAAGTGCGCTCCGCTTTTCCTTCTGCCTCGTCGATTTGTGCAGGGCCTGTGCTCAATAATTGTGTTTACTTGCGCGCTGCAATCACAGAGTCGATGCGAGTATCTCCCGTGGCTCCACAACCTCTGATGCGCGAAGCCGAAGCAGGATGTGTAGTTGACGGGGAGCACATACCCCAAGGTCTCAACGTCGGGTGCTCCATCTACACGCTGCAACTCAACGCCGCTGTCTTCCCCAATCCGTATAAATGGGATATGACGCGCTGGCTCGTCAACCCTTCGAAAGACGCTACGGAAGAGAACGAGCGAATTAAGGAGATTAGCAGGAGTTTTGCACCGTTTTCGGTTGGCCCCAGGCAGTGTATTGCGAGGAACTTTGCGACGATGGAAATGTATCTTACGATGGCGAATGTGTTTTGGAAGTTGGATTTTGAGAGTGCCGGGGATCTTGGGGAGGGGAAGGACGGGGGGTTTGTGATGACGAGTTATTTTACGGCGATGATGGAGGGGCCACAGGTGAGGTTCCGGAAGAGGAAAGGGGTTGAGTGGTAGGATTTGACAATTCTGCGCGCTCTAACTATTGAGTCCATGGTGGGATGAAATGAGAAAGCATCGGTGTTTGAGGGCTGAATAGCCAGTAGAAAAGGGCACTGCATAGCTAGAATGGGCAGGTTGTGCAAGAGACAGACATAACGCCAAGATTTGATCAAATAATTATACTCCGCATTGTATATGCAGGCTTTAACTAGACAGCTGGCCAGATCCGTTACTAGAGGGCGCTGACCTACACCTCCTGGGCTTGGCACTCCCGCTTTACTCACTTTTGGAGATGGCGGGGTAAGGAGGAGTAAACAAAATAAGCGAGAGAAAAATGGAAGGGAAGTAAAACACTTCAATGTAAAATCTAGGTAAGTCCTATCATCACATTCTCTTGTATTATCACAATACATCCTAATCCTCTCGTCTCCCTTCTAGTACTGGCTTACCACCCGCATCCCTCACAATCCTATCCATAGCACTCGCATCCTCCGGCAGCACCAAATTCAAAAACACGCCAATAACAGCCGCAACAATAAAAGGCGTCTCGACAATAAGGTTTAAACCCTGCTCAAACCCCTGCAAATGAACATTCCCCCCGCTGTAATCCAAAATTTGATTGAACCACGTCGGCTGCACGATATCAACGAACCCAATACCCAGCGAAGCCGTCAGAATGAATCGATTCCTCCTGGTCCATGAGATGAGACCAAGGACGCGAATGCCAGCGACTGCGATGGTGGAGTACAGGAACACTTGCATACCGCCGAGGACTGAGGGAGGCATGCTTCCGAAAACGGCGCCGAACTTGCCGAACATGCCCATGAGTATAAGGAATCCTGACGCGCACCATCCTGCACGACGGGATGCGCACCCGGTAAGAGAAATCACGCCGTTATTACCGGCCTGCGAAACCATGGGTAATCCCGTTCCAAAAGCACTGAACAAACTCCCCAGACCGTCACACAGAATGCCGCCTTGGATCCTGCTGTTGAATTGCGTGCCCTCAATATCCACGTTTGATATTTCAGCCGTGGCGAGGATATCAGGCATACAGGATACAGCTTCACAGATAAACATGATGAGAAGAGGTAGGATGAGCGCGCCATCAACGGAGAGCTTGAATTTGTGGACCCAGAGGAATGTTATGACAGGGGCTGCATCGATATTTTCCCGAGACCAGTAGCCTGTTGCGCCGGAGATGGCACAACCGACTGCGAGGCCGAGGATGATGGATGCAGATTTCATGATGGGGGAGCCGAATTGTTCGACGATGATGACGGTTACGAAAACGCTGAAGCCGAGGCCGATGAGTTTGGGGTCCCCCCTAACACTCAATGTCAATATTTTCTTTGAGCATCGAGCAAAACGCGATTGGGTACATACCATGGAAGAGGCTTGGGAGCAGCAACGTTCGGACATAAAGCATAGAACCCCTCTCCACCATTACAGTTACTGCTTCCTCCCCAATTCTGCATCCCGCTATTGATGAGATACACACCAACCAGCAACAACAAACTCCCGGTCACGATCTTAGGGAATATTTTGTTCAATTTCTTCGGCGGAACCATCGACATCACAATCTGGATCCACACCGTACAAAGCATACTTCCCAGAATAGCACCCCATGCATCTGGACAGGGTAATTGCGTTCCGTCCTCTGCAGTAGGACACGTTCCGTTCGCGTACCGCATGGATGTGTAATTGAATGCAATGGGCAGGATATCGAATGTTGGGCCTACGACGCTAAGAAGTCCGGTTCCGATGAAAAATGGTGTTTTGGCGATATGTACGCGGGTGACTTGCATGGCTGTCGCGATGCCTGTTGTGATAAACGCCGCAGAGACGAGATATTGGGTGATGGTTGGGTCGAAATTGAATGCGCCGCCAGCGATTGCTAAGGGAGGGGAGACAATGGAACCGATCATTGTAAGGGCGTGTTGGAGGCCGAGTAGGAGGGTGAGAAAGATAGGGATTTCATCGTTGAGGCCGTAGAATGGTGCTTCGTAGTGTTTGTATTTACGGTTTAGGGGCCAAATGTTGGGAGTGATGAGATACATGTAGTCCTGGTATTCGTGTTAGAAAAGATCGGAAGATGGTAAACGGGATTAGGTACATAATCGCCAACCCAACCTTCACGGCTGGTAAAATAGTGCTTCAAGTAGGTCCATGGATTTTTCTGGTGGTGATCAACCTCTCCACTGGATGAAGAAGTATAAACGACATCGTTGTCGTGGCCGAGTTTCTCGATCTTGCTTGAATCTTCCATGATCAGTGTAGTGACCGAATTTTTGGCCGACAAAGAGAAATGCCAATCAATCGTAGTTGTCGTCGCTGCTCAAATCCAAACTCGTATTTCAAGGTGGATATATCTTCCCTTTAGTACCTCATCCCACTCTCCTACCCATCCGTCCGTTTATCATAATCTTCAGACCCATCCAAGCTATCGAAGCTCAATATTCGGCTCGTGTTCAATCTAGATACAAACCTTCATTCCCAGATATTTCCTGTGGAGACCACCAGACCCTGCGGGTAGATAACCATGATAAGCCTTAGAGGAGATGTCCGCAGCCAGTCACAGGCGTGGGATATGTTGATGCTGCAACCTTATCATGTCGGAGTCACCCGAATGCAGGGTCCCTCTAGCCTGGAAATCTGGGGAATCGAGCCACCACGTGCCTTCAGGGGCTCGCTAAAGTGGGATGAGGAACAACATTCGGAGAGCTCATATCTTTGAGCTTCATTTCGCTATTTCGGGTGCTTCCTATCCTGTCATACATCTCTATCATTGATTACCCACTTTTGAATAGTGGAAAGTTCTTGGAAAAGTCCTTAATTTTTACTTAATTGAAAATTCTGAGTTGAATAAGTCATTTTCTGCGTCAAGCCCACCCTCGCCCTCTGCCAAGTTACCTTAGGCACATACAAATATTTCTCTGCAATTCCGTCTTCAATTTGGCTTCATTGAGTTCGCGTCAAATCTCAGTCCTCAATCAATTCTGCCTGAAATCCCTCTCAAAAGGGAAAATGGCAACTTCAGCTAGAACCATTTACACGGATGCGACAATCATCACTCTCAACTCATCACGCGACATCATTCTGAATGGCTTCATTCTCGTCGACAGGTCACGTATCGTCAACATTGGCCCCCAATCGAGCATACCAAGCTTTTTGCCCGATGACACAACCACTGTCTCGCTAGAAGGCCGGATCATCATCCCAGGCTTGATCAATACCCATGCACATCTCGCGCAGTCAATTCTACGAGGACTTGCAGAAGATCTTCCGCTACACAACTGGCTATGCAACTCAATATGGCCACTTGAGTCGTGCTATGAAGGGGATGATGGATATGTGGCTGCAAGATTGACTTGTGCTGAGATGTTGAAGAGTGGGACGACGTGCTTCCTGGAAGCTATGTGTACGCACCGTGCTGGATTTGAGGGAGTTGTGAAAGCGGTGGGAGAGAGTGGAATTCGAGGATGCATGGTAAGTTCTTTCATTAACAAGCGAAATATTGTCGAGGTTGCGATGACTGCTTTCCTGCTCCAATGCTACAATTTTTTCAACTTCCCAGTTGATGAGGTGGCTCGGAAATATCCTAACCGCGACGCAGGGCAAACTGGTCAAGTTCGAAGAAACAAATAAAGACCTCAACATTTCCGACCCCCGCGATAGAGATCTCTCCAGCATGTCGATTACTTCTATGCTTTCTGCCCATGAGAAGTTCAACGGAACCTACGACGATCGAATCCACGTCTGGGCAGCAGCCGGAACACCCCGTGGCTCGCCCCTCTCATCACACCACGAGATCGGCAAAACTTGCAAGAAACATTTCATAGGACTCACCATGCACTGCGCCGAAGCCCCCAAAGACCTCGAAATCTACCGTTCCCAGTACTCAATGACGCCCATGGAGTTCTGCCAGCGCGCTGAACTAACAGGGCCTAAAACCGTGCTCGCACACATGGTCCACCTGGACCTGGCGACTGATCTCCCCATTCTGAAAGAGACAGGAACAACAGTATCGCATAACCCGAACAGCAATCTCAAACTCGCAAGTGGCATTGCGAAGATTCCTGAGATGCTAGAGGCGGGGATTAATGTTAGTCTGGGAACGGATGGCGCGCCTTGTGGGAATACGTATGATATGTTTCGCGAGATGCATTTGGCATCTATTTTGCATAAAGGAGTCAAGTTGGATGCGAGTCTTATGACGGCGGAGAAAGTTCTTGAGATGGCTACGATTAATGGAGCGAGGGCCCTGGGCTTAGAGAAAGAGATTGGGAGTCTAGAAATTGGTAAGAAGGCAGACTTTGTGGTTGTTAATCCAAATGGTGTTGGGTCTGCGCCTTGGGATGTAGAGCAAGTTTTGGAGGGTGGGATTAGTCCTGTAACTGTTGTGATACATAGTTGTACAGGAAGAGATGTTGAAATGGTGGTTGTGGACGGGAAGGTTCTGGTAAAAGAATGTCAACTCGTTAGTGGTGACGAGGAGGAAATTTTGCATGCGGCAAAGAAGTCAGTGAGGGGCATCAGGGAGAGGAGTGATATCAAAGTCGGAGTAAGATCTGGGTGGATGTATCTGTAGCAATAGAAACATAGTTGAAAGTCTGATGGCCGTTTCCATGAAGTGCAAGATTTCCATAACACTATCTGGATGTTGAGGAATGTCAATAATGCATTACTATAATTAACATATCATGGCAACTAATACAAAGACCGTGTGTTCAGACTCGTCCCAGCTCGAAATAGAAAGCAGTTTATTCAAATCGCACTTGACAATTTCAGTCTCGCTACCTTACTCTTAACAATCTCCAACTTATCTTTCCCACCTAGCAATATATCACTGTGAAACCCTTCAAACATTGAACTTTTCCTACTCGCAAACAAAGGTCTCTTACTTACTTCCCACAGGAACTCATTGAATCCAGTCCTCATTTTTGTCCACTGCTTCGCATCTTCCATAGTCACAACTGTCACATTTTCCATCCTGCTCGCTGCTTCTACAACATCATCGACAAGACGATCGAACTGGTGGACCGCTCCAGCATACGACTTGAGCAGACTGCGATTCCCCAAATCACTCCCGATTTCTTTGACTGTTCTCGATGAGTTCATGACTGCTTCACCGCGGAGCATACCTTTCCATGCTTCTTGTAATCTCGTCATTGTGTCGAGATGATTGTTGCCTTCTGCCATGAGCTGATCGACGACCGACAATAGTGTTGTTGAGATATGCTGTATAGTCTCTATTGTTCTATTCTTGGGTGTTTGGCGTTGGTAATTGGGACTGTTAAATATCATCTCTTCCCAGGCTTTTTCTTCTGCTGTCTGGTCTCTAATGTAAAGAGTGCGCGAGGACGTCCACATGAAGGGATTGAACAGCCATGGTAGCCAAAAGGCGTCCTTGTCGACGACAGCTTCTCCAGTTAGATAGTTGAAAGGCAAAACGCTGGGGAGAGAATATATTCTTGACTTGGAATCTGCGAGGAATTTCGACAGCCACGAGAAATGCAAAACTGTTGAGAACCAATCGTTCCGGGTCTTGCCTTGATGCTTCCACGGGGACGATACTTTAAGATCTTGAACTGTATCAGCAATACAGTCTCCAAGTACTGTTTTAAACTTCGTACCAGGCTTTTTTTGGCTAGAAGAAGCATCATTTTGTATCTCTGGATGTGATGTAGACTCTGCCTCCGTGTTTTCAAGCCGTCTTATACCCTGCTTCAGGACTTCCGAGAAACTATTCGCAGTCATTGTAGTGTCTGTTTCGCAATAATCCTTGGTTTTCGTATGCGATTCTCTTGTTTTGGTGCTAACAGATTCTGCAGAAGGTACGCTACTACTTGCTTCAGATGTTGAGTCCGGACTCTTCTCCTCCACTGCTTTATTAGATCCTTCTGTTGAGGCTGCACTAGTCTCTGTCGGGGGACGCTTTGGAAAGCCAATCTTATCCATCGACTTCCAATACCATCTCGGGTTCATCATTGTTTCCTCATGGGATATTGACTTCTCCACTCTTTTATTGTCTTGTGCAGTCACTGGATCATGCTTGATTGTCAGTTGTTTGGTGTTGCCTTCAGATCTGGATTCTTTTGTTTTCGATATCTTCTTTTCGGATTGCTGTGCCAATGCTGTTGTTTCGCTCTTTTTCAATTGTTCAGTCTCGGATGTCTTCCCGATATTTTCATCAGTCGTTCTCTTACTCCCAGGTTCACGGTCTTTCGCGTATATCGTCTTTATTTGCCCGGCAGTATTCTCCTTCGATACTTGCTTACTGGGGAATCCATACTCTAAGCCAAATCTGTTAAGTTCTTGCCGGTATCTTTCATCCCATGAGAGCCTTTCTGCAGTCAGAGGTTTTCGCGCTTGTACCGTGGGTGAACTTTGCATGCGAAATGCAGACCAATATTTCTCAAAAGCTCCCTTTTTCGAGGTAGGGGTACTCTTTTGTATAGTCTTCGTGGCAGAGCTCTTAGTGTGACCGTCATTCTTTGGCTGTTTGGTGGAAGGATGAAGCTGCTCGCTTGCCTTTGAATGTACTTTCAATTCCTTCGTCTTCCCGGTTTGTGGCTTGACTTTCTCCTTGTGCGATGGAGTACCCTGGGAACCAGCCGTAGAAGTATCTCCATCTACCGTGTTTTTCTGTGCACTCTTGAGGAGCGATGAAGATAATGGGCACTTCAAGTCCTTGGAGACTATCTTGGTGTTTTTCACCACTTTAGATGCTTCCGTATTCTTGCTGACGGAGTGCGATGACTTCCCCTTTCCTGGGGAGACAGAGGGGGGACCTCCAGGTTTTAGAATGCCAGTTCGGCTCGAAACTTCACTCGATGAAGCAGTTGTGCGTTCTCTATAGAATTTTAGTCAACAGTTTCTTATACCGGAACTCAGACTTACTCTGCTTGCTGTCTCACATATGTTACCGTCAAGACTGTCGGCTGTGCTGGTTGATCCTGTTCAGTCGCGGTGAAATATCTCAGCACCCGATCCTTACACGAGTCATACGAGACAGACTCGCCAGCATTTGGAGCAGAATTGACATTTTCCCAGAACACATTAAAATGTTTACTAGTCTTATCTGCGCTACTTTTCTGCCAGAACTGCTGTTGTGAGATATAAGCCGGGGAATCAGAGATGCTTTCCCAGAATTGTCTGGCGAAAGGCGTTCCGTAGATCACCGCAGATACAAACGAGAAATATATCACTATCGCAACTGTGATGATGCCACACACTCTCTTCAGTGATCTTTTCTCCCGCTCTCTTTTCCCTAATTCCTCTACAATAATTTCTGCTGCCTCGTGATCTGGTTCCTGGTCGGCTGCGGGTTCGCCAATGGGTTGACCACTGCCAAGTTGTGCCCCATGACCTTCAGGTATTGGAGGATCTGCCATTATCGATGGTCGTATATTATTACTGTGGTATTTTTTCTGGTCAATTGAAAAGTTTGTATGGGTGGGTAGTCTGCTTCGTGGGCTACCTTCTTTGTTTTCCTTCCCTTCTTTGTTGGTTTGTTCTCGCCACTCGTTGCCATGATACGCCGAATCCGGCTCCATGCTACGATGACACAATGGAAGCAGCATCAAATTGGTATTGGTAAAAACTAACTAACGTCAATCCCTACGTTCCAGCGGAAAATATTGCAGCAGATACTGATATTTGAAGCATTGTAAGTCTTTACGGGCGATTTGTCCCTAGTGGTATCTCGTAAGCCTTGCTCCGTCGTCACTCGCAAGCTGTACCTATCTCTGTTCTAATCTGGATTTAGCCTTACAGCTACTGTCCATGACACGTGAAATCACTCAAGACCTCGTCACAGATCCGTTCCTTGGATCAAGACAAGCGACGAAGCTTGACGGGTGCAGAATAGAAACTTGCAAATCAAACTTAACTACAGGTCGCCAAATATTATGTCCCTACAATAATGCAAGGGTTGTGTATCGATAGTAAACAATAAGAACATAACCCAGTACTAGAAGCGCAGTGTTTAATAAGAAAAAAAAAACAAGTTTCACCACATACTATCCCCAAGTTCGCCGATAGCATGCCATCCATGTAGCGAAAAATCCTCGACCATACGAAAAGTGCAACTTGACATGATAGTGAACTCCGAAGCGAGTTTGGGAGTAACTAGATCACATAACACAGCAACCACCACTGTCTTCTGATCCCGGAATGCCATCTGCAAAATCCTGTTGATTAACCCAAGTACTTCTTGTATAACCACTTATCTTGTGTTGAACAACGCTAGCATCTATGGCATTGTGATTAACATAGCTCGACCACGGAAACAATCGCATTTTCTTTGAATAGGATAAACCTTACCTGATCTATACATTGACATCCGCACCTGTGCTCCACTATAACTGTATAGATCTGCTAAGCCGTCTTCTAGAGGAAGGTCCTTGCCATCACTCAAGTATGATATCTCTAAGTCTCCTGAAGAGTTTGCAACTTGTGTTCTTGATGTCACTGTCGTTATAAGCTCAATGGAAGTTCGCTCGTTCTTAGTGATACTTACACCAGTACTTCAAGGTCGTAGTATCAGTACCTTTGATCTTCAGGAGAACCCTGCGATTTTCGGCATCTTCGACAACCGTCAGTTTTCCGGATCCAATTGTGGCGCCATCAACGTCGCCAGAGGTAAAGTCCCTACAGCATCTTAGCTGAGCAATTCTAGGGAATTCAAAATCTGCCAATGATGGTAGAGGCACAACATACCAAGACTCTCCAGAATCAGACGAATCACTTTCGTCGCCATCGTTGGAATTGTCGTTGTCAGATTCCGAATCTGTGGCTGCTGGTGAATCTGGTGTTGTATATCGATAAACTGGCGAGACCGACGATTTAATCTCTGGTGAGACTGGTCTTGCGGGAGCTGGAGTGGATCTGTTTATTTGTTAGAATCACGACCAACGTTGTTGTTATTTTGTACCGACGACATTCTAAAAGCGCTCACATTGGACCAGTCGCTTCAGTGTACGGCGGTAGACCTTGCCCGTCTCTGAGAAGCGAGAGTATTTGTCGAAGCATTGCCTCCATACGCTGGCTACTTTGCCTGTGATTTTGAGAAACCGTTCGCAAGCGTATAGTGCAGTGACGTACCAGTGTATGCTCCCTTGAAGAGTATTGAGCATCTGAGCGTAGCTTCGCAATTGAACACAGTACTGATTTGTTTCCGAACTGCGGAGAACCCATTTGAGTCGAGTTCGGAGAAACATCTTACTCGTTCCAGTACGTATGCTTGATTCCAGTCTTCTAGATGCCGCATTTGCATTTATCAAGACGGTAGATGTAGTTTGAATCCATTCGGGTGGCAGGCTGTGACTCGGACGCTCTGCAGACAGTCGAAGAACTTCGATAACTGCTCGGAGGGATTCCACCTCGTTTGCAACATCCCGAGCTTCTTGGGGAGCTCTGCGAATGCTATCGATGAGAGATATGACTTTACTGAGGGTATCGAGTACGCCAGCAGCAGCAGCGACAAGTCCAAAGATTTCTGCCATTGTCAGATGTATGTGGGCGAGGTCCAAGACGAAAGCTCTGCGACAAGGCTGAGGGTTATGGGACCCTGGAGACAAGTGAGGCAGCCTGATTAGGCAATGTACCCGATAAAGTCGGTGGACTTGGTTATGGGTTTCAAGTACTTCTGAATGCGATAGTAGACCTGTAGATGTAACTGAATCATCATTTGGGAGATTCGGAGATCGAAAAAAGGGTTCTTCATGTTAGGCTCCCCAGCCTTTGGGAAGAAGCGTCGGGCTGCCCAGCCGGTGCGGCTGAAGATAAGTGTTGAGAGCATGCATGATCCTGATTCGTGGTGTTTCTCGGTTTACGTGGCTGTGAAAACATCCAGCGGATCTTCACGTGGTATGAGCTTAGTGGACTATAGAATACAGTTGCCGTGATACCAGTATGGTTTGCGTTCCAAAACATGCTTCTTTCTCAGCCACAAGGATGTCTAGATTAACCCTTTAACTCTGTCCGCATTGATTTACATCCAAAATCCTGTCACTCCAATACTTCAATAACTTAGGACCATGCTTATTCCTAACAGAAAATGCACGCTGGTCACTTGAATCAGATTTGGCTCGACAAGCCAAAGCCGGGGCAGACGACCAAAAGCAGGTTTGCGAACAATTTAAGAGAGAACCAGAACATCGGTAGCTATTGACAAAGAACATAATGATGATGACGAATCAATTGGAAATAAGCGAAAATTGAGTAATAAAGAGAAATCTGACATGTGAGCTATTGTGAGTACTCATGTACTTATGTACTCAAAATGCTTATCGGATTTCCGCGCACAGCGGTCTCTAGCACGCAGAGAACGACAGCGGTTCTCAGCATAGTTCCAGCATGCGGAGCTATATTTTGATCCCAATAGCAACTAACTGACGTCCCTCATACCTGACTCGGCCGCACCCGTAACTCCTTGTTCCCCACAACTCGGTTAGTAAATAAATAACCCGTTCTCGCTTACGCTACGGCTGCAAACGGCTGTACCCTTACTTGACATCACCAGTAAAGCAGAACAAAGAGCACAAATACCCATAGCAACATGATCATCTACAAATCATCCATCCATTCATCCATCTAAACTCTTAACCAGCCAACTCTACTGTCAAAACTCCACCTTGCACACAAAACACCAAATATACCATGCCCTCGTCACCCACTCTACCCACTTCACCCTCCTCACCCTCCTCATCATCCCCTATCACTCCCCCACCTCCATACTCATCCCCTTCTTCACCTCACTCCACCCACCCATCTCCCATCTCTCCCATTCCCTCCATCCTCTCCAGCCCCCAACGCCGTCGCCGCCGTCCCAGCGCACGCCAAATCTCATTCGCCGCCCTCGAACCAAAACCCAGGGAGGGGTTCTGGAAGGGCATCCTCCCTCGCAAACAGCGCCCACCAACCCCGCGCTGGCCCCCTGCTCCCTCATCTAACTCTAATTGGAAGCGGAACTTGAGTATCCTCGTTGTCTTTGTTGGGATTTTGGGCAGTTTGTGGTTGGATTATTGGATTGCGGGGGATGGGGAGGGGCAGGGGGTTAGGCCGGTTGTGTGTTTTATGGGTGGGGTTGCTGGTGATGGTAGTGTTTGTGGTGTGGAGAATTGGTTGGGGTTGGGGTTGAGGTTGAGGAAATGTGAAGTTGGGAGGGTGGAATCGAGTGGGAGTGGGCACGGGAGTGGGAATGGGACTGGTGGTGAGGACCCTAAGGGAGAAGGGGAGGATGAAGGGAAAGATGAGGATAAAGATGGGGATAAAGAATTTGAGGAGGCATTGAAAAAGCTGGAGATGAAGGACAAGAAAGGGAAAGATGATGGTGCCACTGAAGAGGAGGGAGGTTCTGAAGTTGAACGCGGTTTACGCTTCATGGAGGATATCGAGGGCATTGTGGACTTGACAAACTTGTTAGTCGCGCATTACAACTCGGATTCTGATCTTGATTTCAAAATGGAGCCCAAGAGCGATAGGGCAGAGTAGTAAGCTCAATCCTTTTTTCTAACCTCACGAACACTAATCCATCCCTCCATTCCTCCCTCAATCAGTCCCTCCCGTCCTCTTCAACATGAAGCCGAATCATTTCGCTAACATCAAACTCCTCACTCACAGCTGGACCACCAAGAAAAGAGCTTTCGTCTACGACACTCAATCTTTGCACCTCTCTCTCAAGCAAACTCTGTCACATCTCCTCACCCAAGAAACCGCCTTGATCGATGATTCTATCGATTGGCTTTCGGAGGTAAGTAGATCGGCTGGAGGAAAACTCACAACGACAACATCCACCTGCACCAGCAACAGCGAGAGCAGTAACGAGAACGCCAACAACGAAAACCAGAGTCCGAACCCGAATCTGGACCAGAATCCTCTCAATCCTGGCGAGTTCGAAACCCCAATCTGCTCAACTTCCACACATCCACAGCAAAATGCAACCCAACCCTCAAATCCCATCCAACCTCTCTCTTTTCCCCCCAACGACACAACCACCCTCATCAAAACAACAAATCGACTTCTCACTGTAATCAGACAGCTCAAGGAGTCTTACCACGATTTTGTATTTGCACAGCGGGATCTGGATAGCTACTCGGAAGAAGACCAAGAACACCACCCACAAGAAGAAAGTCGGCAAGAAGATAACACCTCAGAACAAAACTCCCCAGAAGAAAAGCCCCAAGAAAAAAGCCCTTCAGAAGAAAACCCTTCAGAAGAATACTCTTCAGTAGAAAGGCCCAAAGAAGAGAACCAACCAGAAGAAAGCCCACAAGAAGATCACCCTCCAGAAAAACACCTTCAAGAAGAAAGCCCTTCAGAAGAAAACCTTTTGGTACCAGAAGCAAATCCTCAAGAAGAGAACCAACCACAGGAAGAACACCACCCTTCCGAAGACCACCCAGGAAAAGGACACCCAGATGATCAAGACAGTCCAGAAAATAGGCACCGGGAAGAACAACCCTCTCTCGAAGAAAACCCCCAAGAAGCCTCATCATCATCCTCCTCCTCCCCCGCCTCCCCCTTCCCATCCCCATCCTCATCCCCTTTATCAGCCAACCCCGAAACATCAAAGAAGACATAGACATCGATCTCTTAGCGAATCAATTCAAAGGCTTGGTTAGAGCGGAGAGGGTCTTGCAGGTGTTGAGGGGGAAGGTGTTGAGGTTGATGTTGGGGGCTTGGATTGGTGAGTTTGAGGTGCGGCTTAGGAGGGTGGGGGTTAGGATGAGGGTGGGGAAGGAGAAGGAGGAGGGGATGGGGATGGGGATGGAGGTTAGGGGGGAGGGGAGGGGTTTTGGGAATGAGGAGGGAGGGGAGGGGGGAGAGAAGGGGGGAGAGGGCATGTTGGGTGGAGAGGGGGAGAGGATGGTTGATGGAGAGGGAGAAAAGGAGGGAGAGAAGGGGAAAAAGGAAGCAGGGGTTAAGAGAGAGGTGGGAGGGGAGGGGGGAGAAAAGGAGGGAGAGAAATGGGGAGGGGATGGATATGGGGAAGGGGAAGGGGATAAGGTTGAGAGAGAGGTAGTGGATAGAGGGGTAGAAGAGTTGGGGATGGCAATTGAGAAGTTGAAGGACGTGAAGGGGAGGGTGGAGGGGTTGAGGGAGGTGGTGGTGGTAGTTGAGAAGAGGGGATCTGAGGATGCTATGGATACGGGTCATATGGACACAGGGGAGGGGAACGAGTAGGAGTTGCTTGGGATGAGAGGGGATTTTGACAGGGGTTTGATCAAGCAACCAAACAAAGTAGAATGGGCACTCACATAGGTGAAAGTCAAGGAAAATTGGAAGGAAACTGTTTCAGGAAAACTTTGCTCTTTGTCGTCTATCGCGTTTTTGGTTGTCGATCTCCTTTATGTCCCATTACATTACTCAGACCAAAATAGAAGCTATTGATCTGTGACCATGCCTATTCATCATTTTCATCCTCGTCATCCTCAATATCTGAGTCTTCCAGTGAATCTGTATCAAGTCAGTATGATTCTGAGAGTGGTCAGATGCTCGTTTTACCTGAATGGTCCTCGCTACCATCATTTGACTCAACTTCTGAATCCTTATCAAGACCCTTAACAAATACAAGGGCCTGGAAATCTCTCAAGCCACTCTGTGTATCGTTTCCGGCCCAGTTTTTCGTAGGCTTTTCTGCGCCCTTTTCGAAAGTGACTTGCCGGACATGTTCGCGACTTGGTTGTGCTTGTGACAGGAACGACATATTGATGCCGTCGAGTTTGAGATCAAGCTTCGTTAGATCTTGGAAGAATTTGGCCCAGAGATTGATTCTCTGCTCTGCCGGTACATCTGCTTTGTGCACAAAAGTGACTTTGTGGAGGCTGATGGCTCTCAGAGTCGTTTGATGTTTGTGAATGATGGCAAGGATGACTTTTGGCTCGACGGTTATCATGCCGATATTGATTTCTCTTAGATGCTTCAACTCTACTGGGGGAGGCTCCGCAAATGGTGAACCCGCAGTAGCGGAGTTGAAAGTGTCTGTTGGAGAACATGAGAGCCAGGATACAATGGAGGTTGTGTCACGATAGAATCGAAAGTTCAGTCGAAGATGCTCTAGATTGACGGTGTGTGAGAGAAACTTCATCAGAAAGTAGCTGGGACAAGTAATAATGGTTTTGTCTTTCTCCACATGCATGTTGGGTGGTTCGGAATTTAAATCCAGGAATATTGTGCGGAGGTTGGCTAGAACCGGCACCATGGTCGGCTCTAGATACTTGGGGATGATAAAAGCTCGATCACCCAATGAACCAGTCCTCAGAATAACTTCGTAGTGTTTCAAGCTAGTCGATGCTTTTCCAGCACCAATTAGAATATCTCTGAAGACTCGATAGGCGAAATTGAAATGTGATGCCGAGTTGTCCACCATCCCTAAGTTGTATCTATTAGTATTAGATATAAAGCCCGGCATCCGCATTCCGGTTTCGAGTTGATATGTCCGCGTGCCATAACCTTGAGAGTCAGTCAAGCAGTCTTGATAAGAAAGAAAAGATGGTACTAGTAACATACTATTCCACGAAACATTTGGGGCATCACGAAAACGAGATTGTGAGTTGAAATCACGCATTCCAACTATGTCGAGATGGGGAAGAGCCGAGAAAGCTTCAGCAAGCAATTCCACATGACGTCCGGTGTCAAGGAAGGACGCATGCTGGAACCAGTCCGTGGTAAGTCGATTCCTCAGGGCCAGAGCCGAAATGCTCCATTGTTGAGGGTTTGGAGGCAATGGATTGGATCCTTGGGTTCCTGGTTGCTCCAAGCCGAAGATGACGTGTTTCAGGGACGATGCGAATCTAGATTTCGAGATGTCGACCAAAGCTTGTAGACTGAATTCCGTGAACATGAATTGTCGTTTGGAGAAGAACTCTTTGGCGAAAGCAATATGAAGCTGGTCCTCAATGTGCTTGCACGTGAGGCGGAGCTTGCCGTACTCAGGAGTAGTGAGGTGTTTGTTGATATTGAGGAGAACTTCCAGGGGAACTGAGGCCAGGGGAGACGATTGAGGAGAAATTGTACCTCCTAGTGAAGCAACTGTGTCGCCATTTGCTGAGCGGACTGGAATTGCGTCTACGTCCATGCTGTAAAGTGAGGGGGCCACGGCCTGTAGTAGGATGAAGATGGTACGAGCGTTTGAGTGAATTCGAATTGCCTAGCTAGAATGTGGCAAGTCTGAAATGAAGCACTATCTGGTTTTTTGCAGAATACGGATTGATTTGAGGATCAACGTTCAGGGAGGAGAAGAGAAAGAGGCCAGCCGAAGCTGACGATGAAGATCAAGACGAAGATGAAGTTGAGAGTCGCGTAACAGGCAGTCACGAGATTCTAGTCTCAAACAGGCAAACACGAAAACATGTGACCGCTGCCTGCTCTATTTTCGTCCACTGTTGGCAAAAAGTCAAGACGCTTGCTTCAGAAGCTGCAGAAGATCTTGCTCAGGAGACGCAATTGGGAAGGACTGGATGTTGGAGCTGCCAAGGGCAGGCAGCAAGGGGGAGGCTACGCTCGAAAGAGAAAGGCGCAGCCACTCACGTGAGCTGGTGCCTGAACGTGCTCTGCCGTGCCGTGTCGTGCCATCAACATCACGAAGTCAACAAAACCATCTCTCCTTTCCATCAAACTCATCTCCAGGTACTGCACCACTCTCTTCAAGACACGTCTAGGAGACTGCAACTCCATGCATTGTTCACACACATCACCTCGCCTTGAAATATCCTCATCCTGAACTCTTAGGCCATTTCAATGGCACCCACAAAGAAAGGTGGCCGCCCTGCAAAGGCCGCCAGTCCTCCATTGCAGGGATGCATCATCGCCCTCAGCGGTGCCTTTCCTGGCCGTACTCAGCCATCCGTCGACAATGAACTCATCACACCCCTCGGAGGCACTCTTGCAAAGTCCATCACCGCCGACACCACTCATCTCGTGACAACTGAAGGTGATTTTGCCAAGCCCTCAACCAAAGTCACCCAGGCAAAGTCGAAGGACGTCCTCATCGTTAATATGACGTGGTTGGAAGATTGCCTCGCTGAAAATGCTAGGATGGACGAGACCAAGTACTTCTTTGGTGGCTCGGCTGCTTCTCCTTCGGCAGCCCCGCCATCAACCAACAGCCAGATCAACGGTAAAGCCAAAGGAAAAGCAGCCAAGAAGCGCGCAGCTTCTGTTGTCGACGATGACGATGACGAGGAAGAGGACAAGCCTCAGCCAAAGAAACCCACCAAACCTGCTGGTGCCATTGCTGCCAACGGAACATCCTCTCAAGGTTCGAAGCCTACAATGGTACAAATTGACGAGTCGAAGCTAAAGTACACAGCCGCTGAGGGCCAAACCAATGTTGCAACATTATCTTCCCTCAAGATTCCCGTTGACGAGGTTTGTGGTCTCACTCACTACCAGGTTTACATTGATGATGACAAAGTCATCTACGATGCGTCGTTGAACCAAACCAATGCTGGCAATAATAACAACAAATTCTACCGCGTCCAGGTACGTGATGCAACTCCAACATTGATTCCACTAACCATGCCAGCTTCTTCATAATAATGGTCATTACCAAACATGGACTCGTTGGGGCAGAGTTGGAGACAGAGGTCAGAGTAAAATGCTAGGTGATGGCAGTCTGAACGATGCCCTTCGCGAGTTCGACAGCAAGTTCAAGTCCAAGAGTGGACTGGCTTGGGCCAATCGAGCCGACAAGCCAAAAAGTGGAAAGTATACTTTCATTGAGCGAAGTTACACTGAAGACACAGATGATGAAGAAGAAACCGAAGCCAAGGTCAAGACCGAATCCGAGGAGCAAGAAGAGGCACCAGAGTCGAAGTTGCCGGTCGCGGTTCAAGATCTCATGGAACTCATTTTCAACCAACAATACTTTGCTGCGACCATGGTGGACCTCAACTACGATGTCAACAAGATGCCCCTCGGAAAGTTGGCCAAGAGCACCATTGTCAAAGGCTATCAAGCATTGAAGGATCTCTCCGATCTAATGAATGACGTCTCGCTTGCCCAGTCAGAGTATGGCACTGACTACCAGTCCGCCATCGAGAATCTATCCAACTCCTTCTACTCCTACATCCCTCATGCCTTCGGACGAAATCGCCCTCCTATCATCAACAACCAAGACATGCTGAACCGGGAAGTTGAGTTACTTGATTCGCTGAGTGATATGAAGGATACCGCGAACCTCATGAAGAAGGAACCAAAGGATGTCGAGAAGATCAATGCACTTGACAGACAGTTTCGTGGCCTCGGAATGGAAGAAATGACCCCACTCAAGAAAGACAGTACCGAGTTCGCCGAGCTCAAGAGCTACCTTGTCGAGACAAGAGGTTCCACCCACAACGCTAATTATCATGTCGATCAGATCTTCCGTATCGAGCGTAACGGAGAGAAGGATAGATTCGACAAGAGCCCCTATGCAGGACCTCCACGTGACAGACGATTGCTCTGGCATGGATCTCGTACGACCAATTTCGGCGGAATCTTGAGTCAAGGTCTACGCATTGCTCCACCCGAAGCTCCAGTCTCTGGTTACATGTTTGGCAAGGGTATCTACTTGGCAGACATGTCTTCGAAGTCGGCCAACTACTGCTGCTCTCATATTTCCAATGGTCACGTTCTATTGCTTCTCTGTGAAGCTGAACTTGGTGATCCAAAGCAAGAACTCACTGATGCTTCTTACACCGCCGGTGAGGATGCCAAAGCCAAGGGAATGATATCAACGTAAGTTTGATGCCCCATCTCCTACTAGCTAATATTGACTCGGATCGAGTTGGGGAATGGGTATGACCGGACCAAAGGTTTGGAAGGATGCTGAAGCCATACACCCTTCTTTGAAAGGCATCAAGATCGTGAGTCCAAATCTGTCCTTGTATTGACACGCCTTTGATTTACACTTTTCTAGCCCGATGTCACAACTCCACCTGGCCCCACTGCTGTCCCTGACGCCTACCTGATGTACAACGAGTACATCACCTACGACGTCGCTCAAGTCCGCCTTCGGTACCTCTTCCGAGTGCGAATGTAGACGTGGACTTGTTGACCGTCCAGGTCTACGATTCGAGCCAACACAATTTCCTTCACACCTGTACCAACACATTTATTCTGCCGAACCAATACTACTGCTAGCTCCTACAGAGAGAACTGGGCGCTAGCTGTATGGCGTCAATCCGCGAATATTATTTTTTGAATCAAAAGCGCATCATCATCGAACGAATTCTATCACATCTCTCTGCATAGATGATGGAAACACATTTCTATTTGCTCATTAGCTAGAATTTAGCTAGACTTGAGAGGTAAATAGAGCATAAATAGCAGACTGACATATACTAACACTCTCTCGCGTCCACATCTAACAACCTGCAATCTACCGGTGAACATTCTACATCTCCTTCTAAAGCCCAATAATCTAATTCGTCGCCTTTTCTACCTTTCCCTTCTCCTCGCATCCTCGCCACTCCTCCCATGCCATCCATCACCCCACAACTCACCCTCTCCTCCACCTCTCCTCCACCTCTCCTCCACCTCACCTCCTCACCAAATCAAGCAATAACCTTCCTCATAAACACCCCCGCAAACCACCACTCCCTCCCCCTACTATCCCTCTCACACCACTTCTCCGCCACCGTCTTAAACACCACATAACCCCTCCTAGCATACCAATCCTGGTTCGAGATCTTCGGCGGCTCCCTCTGCAGCGCAACCCACATCTCATTTTCCGGGTCACTGGAATAGGAATTGGACCATGTGCTTAGCGCGAGGATGCGGGCGTTGAGTGGTGGCGCGGTGGCTATATGCTCGATTGCGTTCATGGAGGCGCGGCCGAGGCCGTGGGATTGGAGGGGTGGGGAGATCCAGAATGTGGCGATGAAGAGGAGTCTGGTTGGGGAAGGGGGGATGTTAGTTATTTGGGAACTTTAGGGGAATTTGGGGTGTGGAGAGGGGAGTTGAAGGGAGGATCGAGAAAGAGAGATTAGAAATAAGAAGGAAAGTAGAAGTACTCACCCCTCCTCAGGATCCACAAAACCTTCCTCCTCATACTCCGTATTCAGCGAAATATGTCCCACAGGCATGAATTCCCTTCCCGTGATTTCATCCTCAGGTCTTGGTTTGCCGCCTAGGGAAGTCGCTGTGTCGAGGAGAGGGGTGGATTGTTTGGGGTAGGCGGTTGTGTGTTTGGTGGTTTTGGAGGGGAGGGCGGGGTCAGTGGGGGAGAGGACCTGTGGTGTGGGAGGGGGAGGTTAGATTTATTGTTTTGCTTGGGGTTGAACTTGAAAGGGAAAAAAGTGGTATGGTTTGATAGTGTAGGATGGGAGGAGATGAAGGAATTGGCAGAAAGAGAGGAGAGGAGGAAGAAGGGTAAGGGAAAGCAGTGTCACGTGAACACAACACCAGGTTTGCCTCCTGATCAAGTCCCTTCAAGATATCTAGGGTACCACCAGATAAATTTTTACAGGGCCAGATCGAAGTGAAGGTCAATAATGCCAAAATGCAATCAAAACAAAACAAGAAGAAAGAAAATAAACTCACAACCCACTGCAACGTAAATTTCCCACTCCTCTGCAACTCCCTCCAACTCTCCACCTGCTCAGATTTCCACCCACAAGCAACCCGCTGCTCGTACATCCTGTCGATATGTGCTGGTGAGTCGGGATCCCATGGTATGAGGATGACGCTTGCTGCTGGTGTGGGCGTGTGAGTTGGTGCCGGGGAGGAGGTGTGGGCTGGTGCTGGTGCTGGGGAGGAGGTTGCCATTTTGGGGGGTTTAATTGAGATGAGATTCAAGACGGATATGGTGGGAGGGGACTTTGGTATAGGGGGAGAAATATAGATTGTCGTTGTCGTTTGTTTACAGGGTCAGAAGTAGGCGAGAGGATGTATCCTGGTTTTCTGGTATCTTGGTCGGTAAGTGGCCCTATGATTGTGAGCCCACGAACTCACGGACAAACGGTATATATCCAGTTCGTGGGAAAGAAAGGCTTGAAACGAGAGGTTTACAGTTAGCTTTGAAGATACCACTTCGGCTTCGAATCGATGTAATGATCAATCGTGGACAGAATGTGCCTTCAAGAATTAGAGGGTGGGAGATAGAAATGACTGAGTCATCATCCCTAGTGAGGGCATCCACTTGCGAAACCGAATCCGAATCCGAACCCCGAGCCCCTGAGAACAAGCGAGTTCCGGCACCACTTCAGTCAGGGGCACAGCAGCGAAAGAAAACAAAACAAAACAAAAGCACGCTTACCTACCTTATGAAGTAACAAAGCTTGTCGCGAAATAGCTTCTTCATCACTGTAAATGACATCAATTTCTGGGTGATTTCCAATGTGTCTGATTGGCTCTCCCACAGATCCATCTCGATGGAATGTGGGATACGGAAGGTGGGCCGTGGGGATGGAAAGGCTTGGCAGGAAATCCCCCAAGCAATCAATCTAGTTCGGGGAGGTACTACAAGAAATGTGTGTGTCAACGTGACCATGATCCAGAAGGGTATATAGATATGAATCCGTTCTCGACTTCGAAATCAAGCGTGATATTCTCGTCGTTCATTTCCTCGACTCAAAGTCCTCTGAGGTAGAGTTTGGAGCTTTGAACGCTCGCTTACCTTCTCCTAGGACGACAATAACCTCACAGGACTTCTCTACACCTTTCCATCACACCACCTCACACAAACACCACTTATATTCTCAATATCCAGCATGTCCACTCCCACTCCCACCAACCCACAACCCCCGTTCACCCCCGGAATCCACACCATCCCTCCCCCTCGCCCCCTCTCACCCACCACCTCCGGCATCCGCCTCAACCACCTCATGCTACGGATCCGCAACCCAGAAGCCTCCCTCCGCTTCTACAACGAGCTTCTCGGCCTGCACACAATCTTCATATTCAACACTGGAGCTTGGACGATCTATTATCTTGGTCCGAGGGATGTGTCGATTGAGGATTTGGGGACGGCAAAGGGATTGTTGGAGTTGTATTGTATCCCGGAGAAGGAACCCATTGAAGATGAAAAGAGGAAAAAGAGGGTAGAGTATCGAAACGGCAATGAAACAGATGGTTTAGGACAGGGATTCGGGCATTTAGGGTTTACGGTGCCGGATGTTGCGAAAGTGTTGGAGAGGGCGAGGGAGTTTGGAGTCGAGGTTATTAAACCGCTTGGGGAGAGTGAGGTTGGGCAGTATGGGGTTGAGGGGTTGGTGGAGGGGAGGGTTGAGGAGGGGAGGGATGTGGTGGAGGGGTATAAGTTTGTGTTTAGACAGTTGGCGTTTTTGAGGGATCCGGATGTGAGTGTTTTTCCTTTTCTTTGTGTTTTACCCCGGGGTTTAGCAAGTTAAGTGAAGTCATGGACGGGGGTTGTTTCGAAGATTGCGTGTGGATGGCCTGCTGACTTTGAGAATTTCAGGGATATTGGGTGGAGATTGTTCCTCAGAAGGTAGTGCCACCTCCAAAAAGCTGATGCTTGGGGTGGAAACTCTGTATGATTTACAGCGCAGTGGAAATTTAACGAAAAATGGGAGATAACAATTATCCATGTGAGTAATTGGCAGGTAAGAAGGTTATACGTGTCCTGTAGAACAGATTACAACATTCCCAAAGGAAATTCTTAAGTCTCATGATACCCACTATGGAAATGCATTGGCCTAAATTGACTACCAGAATTGTAGGGGAAGAGATCAGCAGCTCAACATGACCTCTTTCCTGCGAGAATTTCCTTGGTCTAACGCTAATATTAAGTAATAGAGATGTCCGCGAACTATACCAACGTAGCTGTAAGTACTGGTTGCTCTCTAAGAGAACAGGTATCATCCATGATCGACAAGAGCCCAACACGTCTGTACGTGTTCTGCTCCTCAGAGACTTTGTAAAGAACAAGTACATACTCGTATTGTGCACCCTCAGGATTCTGACCCACTGACCACGTGGAATCTTGAAAACCAACAAGCAAGCAATACAGAGGTGTATCATCCAGACTATCAAGATCATCATCACTACTGAAGTACTCCAAAGGAACAACTCTATGATCGCCATCTATTTTGATTACAAACTTCTTATTGCGTAGATGTCCGGAAACTGAGCGCTCAGTAAATATCCTTGTCAAAGAACAACGGCCTTTGACGCGAAGACTGCCATGTTCTACCCAGCTGAACGGGTTGTTGCCACTCCGCTTGACGTCCATAATCAAAACTTGGAAGGAGGCATCTTGGACAAAGCCACCTGCGAGTATGTGGCCATAGGATATCATCGATCCTCGCAGGTATACAGAAGCCCATGACCAGGACGGCACAGACGGCGAAGATGGCAGGGCGGTTGGAGCAGATTGCGAATTGTCCAGAGGTGAAGTAATAAACAACAATCCCCTCGCCATATCATGCTCCCAAATCCCAGCGACGTAATTCCCCAAACACTTATCCGAGAACTTCGAAGCCATTCCAGAAAGTGCAGGCAAACGATCCTTCTCATGAGTGAGACGCAGCGCTCCAAATTCCGATACGAGATCCAGCCAGACGTGGCCGAGCTCATCGACAGAGTGATTGGCATGGAGACTGCCAGTGACGAAGTTCTTGAGCCATCCTTCCATGCCAGTCTGTTCGAAGCTAAATGTACGGTCTAGACTTTGGCACTCGCACTGGACTGCGGATTTGCACTCCCAGATGAGTTCTTCGGCATGGAAATGTAGTGTGCGGGAGGGGAGGAGGCGTTCTTGGAATGCCCATGCTCTTGTGAGAAGTGGTGCGTCTTCAGTATGGTCCATGGCATTCTCCATGTTACAGAATCGGTTGTGTGCTAGGTGGAGTCGTGGTCGTACAAAAATTTCGTCCTTGTGATCGTTGGCCGATGTGGCAACGTGGTGAGCATCGACCGGGATCTTGATGCTATTATTGCCCCAGGAGCGTGTCCATCTGTCTGTAAACAAACCACGGTGGCTATCAGATGCTGAGGTTGCTGCAATTGTGATATACGAATTCGAGTATATATTCGCCATATTAGCAGACTCGAATTCCCAATCTTGAGTGTCATCTTGAACGATACAAACCGCATCGATCCATAGGTACTGGATTCCAAGTTTCCGGGTGAGTGTTATGGCATCTTGGAAAGTCTTCGGGAGTTGCTGCCAGGGAATCCCTTCAGTCCACCTGGCAAGTGAAGAGGACGTTGATTGAATCATCGTAGTTCCAGCTCCCCAGCAGTAGCTCAGTGCTAAATATTGAGCTGAAATACCATGACCTAGGACAAGTTTGATATCATCAAAGCTTTCCAGGACTCCAAAGTCTATTACTCGGGATGGCAGGATCGAGGCTTCCGGTAGACGGCAGTGGATATGTTTGGACTCGCAGTTTTGGATCCAGGCTGCAATCTTCGCGACCAAATCCGAGAGACAGAGTTTGCTAGAGATGCAATTCGGGGCCTTGAATACTGGAAACTCGGTTGATACTAGACTTATTTAGCACGTTGAATAGTAAAACAAGGTTGAATGGCATACTTCTCGGAGAAAAGAGGTCAAGGGTAACCTCAAGAGGGACACCATCATGTTGGTGGATTGCCAGAAGAGCGGAGAGGTGTCCTCCATCGTTCAAAATCGTGACGCCATCGACCTTCAATAAATTGCTGGTTTTAGATTCGCGATTACATATCGATGAGCAAAAACTTCTCGTTGCTTTTGAGATGAGAGAGCAGGTGGGGCATCCTCGTTCTCCAGCAGCGTGTAATTCCTCTTCGGAAGCGCGTGTGGATCCTAAGCCTGCGGACCCCGTCGTCGAAAGATCAGCGCAGACTTTGCAAGGCGCTGCCTCTGACTTGGGATATTCGACGAATGATAGATTCGACTGCGAGGATTGCTCGCTTCTGGGAGGATTTTCCAACTCAGTCACCATCACTTCGTGATGGCATTGATTCCGCTGGCCGTACACGTACCGTGGTTGAGCCGCGATGTCCTCTACCCCGCGCTGATCCAACTGGTCATCCATTTCACCCGGCGTTTCTTCATATATCTGCGATTTGCTCAGTTTAAAATGGACAAAGCAGGGCTATGTGAGCAACTTTACTGATCTCTGACGTCTTTGGGACGGCAAAACAGAACAGTGCTGCAGGCAACTTCCAAGCCTAAAAATAGACGCTGTGGCTGGCTGAGGTGCCTTGGGCTTCCCTTCGCTAAACTATGGAACAGAACACAATCACTGAACAGAACACTTCTTCATCTCCCCACTCTGCAAAAAGATCGTTGGGATCTGTGCTCGGGAAATATTCAACCTGCTTCCCACTCTCATCACGGATATCGAGGTGTGCTGCATCGTTGAATACTGTGCTTTTGAATGGCATTGTGTGAGATTTTGGGGGATGGGATGATCTGTCGGGATATTTGGCGCTACCGGTTATTTTGAGGGTTGCGTTTTGGAGATCTGAGTCGGAATCAGGGGGCTGGAGGGTTGGAGTTGGGGTGGGAGTGGGAGTGTGAGAGGGAAGCCTGCCGTGGAGGTAGATGAAGAAGATGCGCTGAGGGGAATAGGAAAGTAAAAAAACGGGTTTACATGGACTATGAAAGAGCGACCAACATGGATATCAAACGGCCTCACTGATGCCACCAAACTCGTACTAGAGTAAGAAAAGCCACATGAGGATAATTAAGTTGGGAGTGTTTGCTTGGCCGAAGTACAGTTCTCCAACCTGGCAGTTGGATTCCCATCATTGGCTCCTGCTTCTAAGAGGCTTGGATCCAAGGCAGCTATTCATAACAAACCCCAAACTCATTCTGACACCCCAAATCATGTCTACAATAATCCTGCGTTGCACCACAGTATCCATTCTTCGAGCAACAGTCTCCAAAGACGCTCTTATAGCAACTAGTCTTCGCCTCAGATCCACATCTACCATTCAAACTGATAGTTGCAGGATTAGCAACACACATGCCGAATGCTGGCTGGCAGCCATTGGCAGCTTCGCAGTGAGCTGGCGTTCCGCCACAGAAGCCGTTCTTGGAGCAGCATTTTTGATTTGGAAGGAGGTTCATGCATGTTGTTGACTTTCCAGCACCGCAAGTTGCATCTTGGGAATTTGTGATGGATGTACGACCACTGTGATGGTCAATAGGTTATTTGGGATGGAGGGAGGTTACGAACCTTCCCCATGTTGAGTACAAATCCACACCCCAGTAAGCAAGGCCTCCTAGACACAGACCATCGGCCCATTGCAATTTTCGATCTACTGTCAATGAAGCATCGAATACAATGTATTGATCGTCGTAAGTCATCTGCTCCATCATAACATCGGGTAGAAATTTTGAGCTTAAGTCTTTGTCTGCTCTCAGAAGCGCAATCTCCCAGAGAGATAGCAGACCCGGACTGTCTGTGCACATTCCTGGATTACCAGCCGCTTTATATGGGCATCCAAGTTCTGCGCAGTTGCGATCTTTCAGTGTATATGAACGTCCGTACATCGATATTCCAATGTTGATTTTGTTTGGTGAGACGTTGGCATACCAAAGAGGGAGCAAAGTGTTGCCGATATCAACGACAGAGCCGGGTGCTCTGAGAATGGCACCTATAGTGTTGACTTCCCAAGGTCCGTGGAGATCATAGGACATGAAGTTGAAGAAATCTATATATTGGGAGAGGGTGGCGACATCGAAGTGTTGGATGTACGTGTAATCGGAAGGTCTCTTGATATTAGCTGCGAACTGATTGATCTACACAGAACTCACAATGCAATACTGATGCCAAACTTCGTTCCAAAGGCGGCACGCATTTCCTGAATCAGGGCATTGAGATTCGCCGTGTCTATTGGACGTCCACCGCGATTCGATTCCACAGGCTGTCAATCAATTAGATGTGCTCTTGCAACCCATGAAGAGTAAATGCTGATTGCAACGAACGGGACTCACATATTCCCAGTCAATATCAACACCTTGAAAACCCCAACTTGTCATGAAATCTATTAGGGAGGCAATGAACTTCGCTCGTCTTGCAGGATCGGCGCATAATTCAGACCAAGTCGTGAAGGTATTCCCTGGGTCACTGAAACCGTAACCTCCAACTGAAAACCAAATTTGTGTGGATGGCGTTTTCAGGGCTGTGAATTGATAATAGAGCGCTCTATCTTGAGGATCGTTCTCTGGCTGCACTTCAAAACTGCTGGGATTGATGAAGACAAAAGCAAAAATCAGGTGTGTCAGGTCTCTTGGGATGATATCTGAGGGCGCAATTCGGTTGCATCGTCTGTACATCAGGTTTCTGAATCATGTTAGGACGTGCCCAATGAGTTGGGGAATAACATACCCTGCTTGATAGTATGCAACCTTTCGACCCCCCGACGCAGATGATCCTCCGGGGCACGATGGCACAACTGCAGTCTGACAGCTGCCATAACCCTGCTGACATGGCGCCATTCCATTTGAATTTCCGCAGTGAACTTCCGATGCCTTCGTCGAGTCAGTAAAGAGTCTAACGCCGGGATCTGAAGGACATACACCACAGTATCCAAAGTATGAGCAGCAAAGATTCAGCGGACATTTCTGGGCACTGTCTCGAGAGTTGACACCACACATAGCTCGAGAATCGCAATTTGATATGCACGCTGTTGTGGCCGTCGATCCGCAATTGTAGGGCGTGAATCCACATTTCCCCTCCTGTCAACAATCAGCCGTCTGCCTGCAAGTTGGTGGGTCTTGTCCCTCACAGAGTTGCAACAACTGCCATCGACACAAGGAGTACCAGGCCCGCATTGATCAGCCACCTCCTTTGTCTGGGTTGGAATCTTTTCGGCGGTGTTTATGCGGTGGTGGGTATTGCCAGTCATGGAATCGTTCCCTGCTTCTGTCGCATTGGCACCGATCTGGGAGAGGATGTGTTCAAGTCCGATCTCTAAAATGGGGAGTGGAGCAAAATTGCCAAAGTCTTGCTGTATGACATGATCGTGGAAGTTGTGTGTGGGAGTTTTTGATGAAGTGTTTGTTGACGTCGCTACAGTCAAGACTGGAAGGAGGACTGAAATGGATATTATGCATAGCGAAGAGATGTATATCATGGTGCAGAAGGGGCATTGGTATAAGAAAGGAAGAATAGGGACAAAAGAAGGAGGATTGGTGCATCGAAATAGAATTGACTGGAAAGATGAAAACAAATACGAGTCCAGCCCCTTTTGTGCTGACATGAGGAAGGAACAATCCTGGCTCTCTCATCCTCAATTGTCCGAACGCTCAACATCATTGTCCGAGAAGCGAGAACACCAGATATAATCAGACTCATGAGAAGTTTTCAACTTCTTGAACAGGACCAGGAATGACATGGACTCATGGACAACAAGATATGTTCTCTTGTGCAGACCAAAATGAGAACCGAGAACGAGACCCGAGAAAGGGACCCTCATTTTCCAACATTTTCAGGTTTCTGATGACAAGTGGGAGCTAGATTAAATTTGTTTAAATTCCAATTGCGAGTCCAAGACTATACAAGACTTGGATTGGGCATGATCAGCCTATTCGCTGTCTCGACTCTCAATCACTACATGATCATGATTTTCGCTAGTGCAATAGCATCGCCAGCGGATGCACCCCTTGATGACAAAGCAGTGCCATTGTTCTGCAGCGAGACGTGCTGATCTCAAAGTCTGAGCTGAGTAGCTCTCCATCGTATCACCTCGTCGCAATTGACGCCTGAGTAACATAGATGGTCTAGACCAAGCCCACACTCAGCCGCACTTCGACACAAGGCTTCAAGAAAGGTCGTTATCTGTCTTTCGTTGAAAATGGTTCGCAAAGAGGCATCGTTACTTACAATGTTCAGAAAAGGCCATAAATACCAGAGTACGCAGAAATGCATAAGTCAGCCCCCATCCGCTCCGAGAACAGATCGCCGTACTCGTCATTATCACCACACATGGGTTGATAATATCAAGTCCTGCCTAGCGGGTATCCCATCTGTCATTTTTGGACTTTCAAGGGTATCGACCTAGTTGCAGCTATCTCTAAGAACCGTGAGGTACAATTTGAAATACCACAAGCAATCAGTGGGCGTAGCAGATGGGGAACAGCAGGAGCCTGCACATTGCACATACTTCCAATTGGCGTGACCGCCCTCTTGATGTATCTCAATTTCTCGCAGATATACATGGAGTCTGCCGGATCGACCTACCTGCAATCTGTTGGAGCCAAGGATCAAAACGCCCGCCTCAATGCACTTCAGTTTGCTGCTAAATTACACGAAATATCCATAATTGCATCAATGTCCGCAATTATGCTTCATTGTGTACAACACAAACTTCTCCGTGGCGATGGGGTTCCTCTTGGCAGCTTGCTCGCAGGCTTTCAAGTGAGCAATCCAGCTTCTCTTTGGGGGCCGGGACTTTGGGCCAGTGCTTGCTCTGGAAGCAACAGAAGCCGACGGCTCTCGTTCGTTTCTCTATTCATAGTGCTGGTATTCCTGGCTGCTATCGTTGGCCCTGCATCAGCTATTTTGATGCTACCTTTACTTGGGTGGTGGCGGTAATACCCCTCATACATTGGTACAAGTTACTCCGATGCGACTACCTTCCGAGATCTGCAGTTCTTCATAGCGGCGAATGCGACAACACTTCGGCCAGACCATGTCGATAGTGCATCTTTTCCGCCAAATTGTGCGCCTACGAATGAAACGAATAACTTCTGTCCTGTCGGGGGAGCATCAGAGATCATCGACCTTGCTTCTCCAGGATGGATGAATTATCCCTTGAACTTCACACTCCCTTTCAATTATCAAGACCAAGTAATTTACAATCGCTACGTCGAAGTTGCAGAAAAATACTTCATTAACACAGATATAAGTTGGTTCTTGACGCAGACGACACCCTTGTTTGCTGACGAGTTTTTGTTGGCATTTGTTCAGGCATTTGAACTAGGATTGGAAGAAGCGTCAAGAATAGAGCTTTCTTTCTCGAACCATAATCTCGTCTCAGCTCCATCCACCTTTGCAATCTGCAATGATGAAAGATACAGGTGGAATGGTAACGTCTCGTTGATTGATGGGAATGGCACCGCTGTTACTCAGCTTTCTTTTCCCTTGCTCGACGGCAATGTATGGTTTGCACCTCTGTCTCCACTTTTGGATATCTGGAACAGCTCTACCAAGTCTGCGCTGCTCTGGAGCACACCACCAGACCTGGCTTTGAACAATACTCCGTCCATTGGAGTTTCGTTTATGCCATTGGCGAATCCGAACTTCGATTTGGACGATTTGAGTCTGGCGATATGCTCTTGTTCCCTATATGTTGGATGGGAGGCAAGTCAGATCTTCATTTTCTACTCGCCTGGCATCAATGCAGCACGCTCCATTCTTGACCCAAACTTTGTGGCCTCAAAAATGACCTCCCGAGTTCGAATAGATGCTGATTGGGCGAACTCTGTTCTCACATCAGACACCACTCTTGGAAAGCTAATCACAGCAATTCATGGAAACGATGACTTCAATAGCATCATAAGTTGGAGAAGTCCACTGGCACTCGCCATTACGATCCTTCTCACAGACGCTTTATCTAGGATATGAGCTTCTAGCGACTCGTTTGTGGTTTCCAATAATCGTATCTTTCCCCTGCATTACTTTCAACCGATACCAAGTTCAATCGAGTCTGGCATCAATTTCAATAACTCGGTGGAACTCGATGTTAGAGTTCTCCACTATGGATACAGCTACTCGACAAAAGGCGTCACCCGACGTCTAGCGATCGTGATTCTGCTGCTGCACGTCCTTATTGTACTAATATACATGGCAGTTGTTCTCTATTCGGGGTGGAATTGCCACGGCCTGCGGTCTCCTATTGAAGTTGTCGTCCTCGCAATTAACTCGCAACCAACCAGGATACTAGGCAACACAAGCGCGGACATTTCGAGATTCGATACTTACAAACATTGTGTAAAGATACAGTCGTACGACGGGAGCCGGCTAGGTTTTGTTTTGGAAGGCGATGAGAGTATAGAACGGATAGAAGATGAGGAAGTCTACAGTTGATCTGGCTGCTATATGCACAGCTAATGTCATTGAGCTGAGAAGAAAGGCGCTAGCTCGGTAGCACCAAGGAGGAGATCACGGTATTTGACAATATTTATACCTATTAAGGTACCTACTACTGTAACGGGCCAAACGAAACGATCCTGTGGATAGCTAGGCCCGAATTGTTACTAGAAGCTAGACAAGTCCAAGGGGATTCGTAAGTCTTTGTATGGTAAGCAAGACAACGCAAGTTCAACTGTTCAAAGTCACGGTAATTACTCCAGTGACCAACCCACAAAGCAACCAAATCAGGAATAACACTAAAACACCAATAACAATTCATATTGAATCACTTGTTTTTGCAACCTATGTGGCTCAAGTTGAATAATCCTCTCTTGACAGCTAGGACAGGCCATCGTACTGATTGTACAAGATCCACCGAAGCAAATAACATTCATGTCCAGGTACCCTAAGAAACCACCTCTTAGCTACTGGCCACGAGGTTTTCCGATTTACCTCATTAAAATCGATAGGCTATTGCAAGGTCGTATACATTTGAACTCACATTAAGTGGTTGATTGGCAAATGCTAAGGTAGATCATACGGATGCTCCTCGGAATAAAATCAAGCTGAGAATAGAAATAAAACAAGACACTCCACTCCTCTTTAAGAGAGACCTCCCCAAGGAAGACTATAAGGGGAGACTGCGAACTATAAATAGAGAATAAGAAGGGAGACTCCGAACTACGAGAGAGGACCGGGGCTGCGAGAGGGCAAGATGAGAGTATCAAAGGAAAAAGGAGAACAAAAGAAGTTGTAGTTATATATATATATCTCTTGAACTCGAAAAATTCCCTTACCTTTTCCCTTGTCTTTTCGTGCAATCAGGCCTCGAGTCTCCACACCCCCTTGATATAGCCTTATCTCCATTGTTCAAGCTTGAGTCAAGATATCTTTACAGCGTATAAGTAGTTCAAAATGCCCTGTAAATAGCAATAGCCTATAATTAGAAGGCTAAGAAAAACTTCGTAGCCACTGGCCCCGAGGTGGTTTCAAAGTGGTGTCAAAAGTATATATACGAACAGAATCTCTTCTGAGATATCAATTCTCCAACACCTTTACATTAAATCAAGAACAACACCAAACAGCCAAACCGACCTCTTATCACATAAGAATAGCAAGAATAGCAAAGACTGGAACGGAAAGTTCAGCGGTACCAGTTCTCTCGACTCCAATCCACCATAATAAGCAAAGTACGCAGTAAGCCGCCACAGCAAATAGTCTCACGCCTAAGAAACCAGAATGTGTACCTGGTATACCTATTACTGTAGCCCTTGTGGGGGAGGGGGTATGGGAGTCTCTCCTGTGGAACAGTGCCCCTTATTCGGCAACCAGAACCCATATCATTATCCATTCGCTTCTGCAACAAACGGAGGACTCCGACCTCACCCCACCAGGACATGTTGTGGACTTTGATGTTCTGGAAAGAACAGATACAACGAGGGAAAATGGGTGGGAGTTAGGAGATTTGCTGGCGGATACACTTTATTAACATGGGTTTTTTTCTAAGTAACGGTCTTTACTGTGGATGGCTTACAGGCGTGAGAGTTGGCGGGAGGAGATAGGGAAGTGAGACTGGAGAGCTGGACCTTCAAATATTCGGTAAACATTCTTTAAAATTAACAGTGGCATTGGGGAAAACTTGAACTGCTCTGTTGTACACCTCGAGTGCTCGAATGCTGTGAAATGTAAATTACTTTTATGCAAGTAGAAATCAATAGGTTAGTATAAAACTTGTAAAAAGAACATTTTGTGAAAAGTACTGTTAATATACCAAAAGTTCTACCCTTCCACCACTTTCTTCAATGAACATACGTATACACGACCACACGGTACAAATCCCATTCTACACACAATCTAGCCACTTACCACTCACTATAACCCGTCTCAGCCGTTCCCAGTCAAGTCAATCTGTAGATCAACTCAGATTCCCGGCTCTTCACCTAACATCGCCACTTTACATAGCAGAGAAGACTTTTACTAGGCTGTTATGAATACGTCAATTTCACCATCTCCACCCTTCTAATTCAGAGCCTCACATTTCAATACCAGACGGCCCATCAGATCCTAGAATTATCAATAACATCCTGAATTCAAGCCCACCCTGCGCCATCCTCCTTGACCTATGCACAAACAATCGAGACATGGCGCCAACTCCAAACTAATACTTCTCCCAGTTTCCCCACTCACTCAACCCCGCCAGATCAAGCAATCATGTCCCTAATCAAGCGATAGACGGCGTGCCAAAAACTTCATCAGTCTAGCATTAAGTTGGTTTTCGGCTAGCTTGATACTATCAGAGACGAAAGGGTTATATAAATTTAGAGAGAAACAATATATTAAAAGTCATACCTTCCATTTGTATCTCTCAATTTGACATGTGGGCACCGTAAGATACAGGTTCCAGGTCTCGGCTTTAAGAGCCTGGCTTTAAGCAGAAAGCAGGTTCCGCCCCACCGTGAGAGGGGCATGCACTTTACTTAAATAGTAATTATGTAACCGTTTAAAAATCTTTGTGACTGCTAATAAACAGTCAATTAATCATAATAAAAGTCTCTTGGCAAGATACATGTTCTGTTGACGCAGCCAAATAAAAATGGGCGCCAAGAGCGGAATCTAAAACGCTTCACAAGCGAGTCAACACTAAAAAACATACAGCAGTGGGTATTCGCTGGTGGTCACCCACCCAACTACTAATCCACCGATCTGGTGCTTATGTATGGCAGAGCGGACGGGATGCCCAGGTCTCACCAGTCTATGGCCGTATGTGACAGTTTGTGTAGTATCTGAATACATAATCCCTTTAATTATATGTAGTTTAGAGACTGCAATCTGCCTGAACGTTCCGGAGAGACGTCACGCGATAGAGCGACAACGAGCATATTGGGCCGGACAATCCAAGGAATCCAGAAAACGAAGACTTCGAATGGCGCGAGAGTACATCAGGAAACCCGGAGGTCAAGATCCCCACAAATCGTCGAACACCAAAGCCTGCGCGGAAAGTGAGGAGCTTATTGCGCAGAACTGAGAGTGTGCCAGCACCCAATCGAGTCCTCCTACCAGATCTCAGCCCCCGGATGTCATCGCCGATGAACAACGACCAAACCAGCCATGAATTTGGCATGAGTGTTATTGATCTTCGGCTAAGGAATTTGTCCTTGAAGGCATGTGTGGAGGAATGAGAAGACGGCCATGCAGAAGGTTGGTATGGAAAGAATACTGGCAAAGTTATATATGTGGAAGACATCCCCTGAACCAAACATGTCATTCTGTCTTGCTGTACCTTGATCAGATGGCTACAAAACACAGCCTTCTCACACACCCTGTTTTCCATCTCAAGCCCATTCCCAACCTGGCTCTTGTCCACCTGAGACCCTCCTCATTCTCCGGCGCTCCTTTTGACTCTCCCTAAAACTGACAAGCCATTAAGGCGGAGTGACGAAAGTCATTGGCTCTCAAAGCACATATCAGAATATTGTGATTATCAGGGGAGCTGGGATCTCAGTGAACGCCAGGAATATGATTGAGAAGCATTTCAGGTAATATGTGTAACGTCATCATAGTTCCCGATTTTGAGTCTGCGAAATTATTATCACGAGTTTCAGCCATACATTGTCAATCTCTAATAGAAATGCCAAAACTTAACTCCTTCACTAGTGATATCTATAACCACGTACTCACCTACTTTTCAGCCTTCTCAATGCTGATGAAATGTGGACTTTTATTACTCGCAGAACACATGCAGAGTTGAGATTCTCTCAATACAGTTCGAACATCTACCAAGTTCCATTTCCGAACAATATTTAGCTGGTTCTACGATCGAGATTGTCAGGCTAGGGGCCTTGATATATCTCAACTTGGTAAGTCGTTGCGTTTCTACACATAGGCTTGTGCAATCGGTAGAGTAATTTGACGACGCAGGAATGGTGATCGAGTCCAACAATCTAAGACTACTTTTGTGGGTTATTGTTGTGGGCGGTGCAATTGTTACAGATGCCTCGGTTGGAAGAACGCTAGAATTGTTTCTCTGGAAGTTAATGCGTCAGAAGGACGTTGAATCGTGGGTTCAGTGTCGTGTTGTTATGGAAGAAGTTGCTTTTCCCGAAAGGATTCGTGAAGCGTGCGAAACATTCTATAACCAAGACACTGTATCAAGTGGGATGACTTAAACTGACAAAATCGACCGTCATGAACTTTTCCTAATTTTCCCCAGATTTCACTATCTAGCGAATGAGTCCGCAGGGAGTCTTGTGTTCATATTTACAATATCATGAATATTGATCCACACTATCCACAATTTCAGTACTAATTTGGTCCTCTGACTGCTTGTATAGCTGCTACAGCCAGCGCTGTCGTAAGTCCTTGATGGCCCAGCTTGACTTTCGACTTGCCGTACTGACATAACCAGCCAATCTCGAATGACCCATCTGCCAGTTGCGTCTTTAGCAGCCGCTGCAGGTCGGCCTCGTCTCTCAATCCGACAAAGTGGCAAGCCAGTATCCTCATTGCTAGGCCCATGGAGTCGGCCTCGGTGTTGATGCGCTCCTTCAGACGCTCCCGAAGTAGTGAGGCGGTGTTGCGATGTATGTCAGAATGAGGGTTTTCCAGTAGTAGGCGTGCGAAGAAATACAAGAACACATCAGGCTGTTGATAATACCTTGTCCCACTACTGTATGCTCTGTAGAAGAGGACGTCTTGAATCCAATCTTTCGTAGCTTGAAGATCGCTATCCATACCGCGCCCATATTGGTAAAACATACGTACAACATTAATGCACACAGCTGGATCTGTCCGATCGCGATTCTTGTCAAAGTAGACCTAGAAGAGTTAGCGGGATGGACTGTTGTCATAAAAGTAGTGAAGAGATTACCTTGACAATCCCATCAGGGGTTTTCATCTCGGGTGAAACCATTTTGTCCATTATGGACTGAGCAGTCACGGAGCTCAAAGGCAGCAGCTTGAAAGCGCAGGACGTAGTGTCAACATCATCCGGGTAGACTTGATCCGTTCCAAAAGGAGATCCTGTGATCAATCAGTAGATATCCAAGACAGCAAACAAGAACTTGAAAATAATCACCAATAAAATAATTCCAACTTTGATCAGAATACTTCAGATTCATGAGGCTCCTGTCAGCATGTCAGCTGAGCCACATTTTCCATGCTAAGCGATTTATTCTTACATGTCTCTAGTAACTTCATATGTTAGCAACTGTCCAAAATTGTCCTGCACCATCACTCCTGTGCTGGTTTCCGAGTAGAGCTTTGTGGCATGCCCACACAGCCACTCTCTTCCCCTTGTGATAGGATCACCGAGCAGACTCAAAAGTTTTCTGCGCACGTTTTCGGCCGTGTCAAACACAATGGCTTCGTGAAACCCCACCGACTTTGCAGCAAGAATATTCTCAGCTTTGTCATCAACAAAAACAGTCTGGCATGCCGTGGCCTTTGTTTGGGCTAAGACGTGTCGATAGAATCTGAGCTCTGGTTTACACATACCAGCATCACAGGAAGTGAAAACGCGGTCAAAGATGTCCCAATCAAAAGCTTTGCTGTGCAAAATTTCCCAGTCCGGCTTTGAAATGTTGGACATGGCGTATATGCAGAGGTCTGGGTGAGACGCTTTCAGTTCCTTGATCGTGGCTACAACATTATTGTTCTGCTCTTGCGACTCTCTAGCCATGTCGAAAGCAGTGGTTATATCCTTGGCGGAAACTCCGTAGCGACAGGCCAAGCGCGAGTAGCATTCATCTTGTCCGATACAGCCACGGTTGTACTCGTGCCAGATAGTTGACGCGCGGAATTCTTTGAGAAGCTTGGGTTGGATGGCAAGATCTGCAGGCGGCGACCAGCTGCATATAACATCACCAATATCGAAGATGATTGACTTGACGCGTGATTGTATCATGGCTTTGAAGGGAGATAAACTGAGGGATCAATATGAACAGGGAGGAAGAAGGTTAATGAGTATGTTGAAAATGAATGCGTGAGAATGGGATCTTGTGGTATGTAGCTAGTCCTGTCATCAAACGGGAGAAGGAGTTAATACTAAGAAGGAAAGACATCGCGTGTGTGCCTATGAATCATGAACTTTATCTCCTGATGCTGTGGCTTAAATATGACGCTATCTGCTATCTGGTGACAAGTCTTGGCTTGAGGTACCTAATCACTGAGGTGGGGGCAAGTGAATGCTTTCCTTGCAGGCCTCCCTAGTAGTACGAGTCAGTATAACGATAGGTATAGCTGACTTGGAACGAAGTACAGTCTCCTAGAACTGTTTAGTTATTGCCTGTAGGTCTGTCTCGGACTTTCAAACATAGCCAGAATTTTGACACTGCCCGAACGAATTCCTTCTATCCGTCGATCACCTGAATGAGAGGGATTTCCTCGAGGCCGGAGGTTGGCAAGCCCAAGTTGTATTGATTGTTGCGGTCAAGACTTTTCCAATTGATTTGAGCCTAGTTTAAAAAGAGATTTTGAAACTTTGTAAGCACAGAATTTAAGTTCAAAATCACTATTTTCACGTCGAGCCGGATTAAGTTAAGATCTTGACTTGGCTTTAATTAAGGTTCAAACTCGTTTAAACATCTACTGATATCTGTTAGAGGATGAGCGACGAACCCTTGTTCTGTTACGTGGCAGTAATAGAGAGGTTTCGGCATGAATCAACTGAAAATAATAAACGAAGGCTAACCTTCACTCAGATGGACTCCGAAGACATGTGGCTGAAGCCTGTTCAACGCTACGAGTTGTTCAGTGAACAGGTGGGGTTCAGAATCGAAGGTAAACGACGATCCTTCAGTTGGGAAAAGAGGAAAGAAGAAACGTCCACTTAAATAACCTTTCTACCCGATCGGGGTAAAAGAGTTATCGAGTTGACACAACTCTAAGTAGAACTCTACTCTTCCGCTGGTTGTTACCGAAAGGCCTGGGCAAGGGTAGAAGAAGTTTTTTCCTAATATTCAGTACAGGGGGAACCGAAACCTCTCTAATGATCGTCCAAGAGCTAAAGGTTTAGCCCGTCGCTGCCGTGCGTGGAACAATCTGTGTGTTAAGTTTGAGATGGAACAAAGTCAAAATTAAGGTTAGGGGGGCTGGCGAGGTTGTTTCCTGCCTCCCAACAGACCAAAAAGTTGATTCCATTCAGCCGTCGGTAGACTCGGGACAATATTTAACCAAGATGATTCTACTTAAGTAAGCTTTCATGGGACCGGATTTTGTTCTGTCGCTTAGTTTTAGTAGCCTGGCATTTTTGTGAAGTCACTCTAGTCAGTTACAGAAAAAAAGGCAGCTTACTTACAGAATTCTTGATGCTCCCTTTATTCAGTGGTCTGGCACTGAGTCCTCTCCACTACTGGGGAAGGAGAATTAATCGGTTCATTAGATACCCATGGGGTGGAGAGGAGCCAGTGTCAGTCCATTGAACAGAGGGGGTATCATTGGAGATAAAGTTTATGTGGCCGAGAATCTTATGTGCCGCTTATCTTTGATAATACTGTAAGAAGGGAAGATACTTTCGGCCGGATGTCGGATTTCATCACAGCCTGGTCGATAAATTTTATGCATTTGTAACGTCAGAATACCCGACCTTTCCAAAAAGTCTGATATGTGGAAATAGGCGCCAGGTGTCACGGGGAATACAACCAACCGGATTAGCAGAATTCTGAGAGAATTGGGGCTTCAAGAGGAATTAAAAGCGAGTTCTAGCAGTGGCTCGAACGAGTTCAAGAATAGGACCATCTTTTCCGTAAATAAGACTTCTGGAATAACCGAGTAAATGCCAGTGCCTAAATCAAGGTGTTGAAACGACTCCCAAGTTCATCATGACCTGACACGACACACAGAACCACGATACTTTTGTCCTGCACCTCGGTAGATTAACTTCAAGAGCATCTGGAGATGATAAACTTCAAATGTAACCTAATGCCACGACGTTGACGCATGACTCGTCAGGTGCTGATGACGATGTCACAGCGTATGGGCGTTTGCAACCCTTGGAAACATAATCTAATTCAATCCTGATCAAACTGTGTTGTTGCAATTATTCTTTCGAACTTTTCATCTTTCAGTCATCCCTTCTACCACGAGAAACATCTAGCAAGTTACGAATGTCGAGCCCTTCATTGCAGCTGGGAAAGATAGCTTCGCCGGAAGATGTGGAAGATGTAGTACCTGTGGTTTTCTCCTGGAACTATCTTCCCCGCCTACCCTCATTTCTTGTTGCACAGGAATGGGATTTCAAGGTGCCTATCATCGCCGCTGCTAGCCCTCACTCCTTTCCGATCAACCCCAAAGCCGCCGGACTACCATATCACACGGGCCTCACATGTCTCCGCCACAACAGACACTGGCGGGCAGCACTCAAGTATGCAGCAGAGCTGTGTGAGCTGCTCGCCGCTGATCAGAGTTACAACAGTGCTACCTTATCTCGTGGTGGTAATCTCGCCAGTATCGCCCAGCGTGAACTTCGGGCTCCCGAGGGAGAGCGATTTGTCACTTTCGCTATAAACCTGTTCCCTCAAGCCGATGAAGAACGCATGAAGTTGATTGCTGTCGGAATCCTTTTTGTGGTCATCTTCGATGGTAATACTCACCCTTCAGCACAATTACGTGGATGAGATCAGGCATCAAGGCGAAATCAATTTGAAATTCATTGCTAACAATTGCCAGATTCTTGGGAGGAAGCTCCAGGAGAGGAGGTATGCAGGTTCCCAGCCGGCTATGTTACTTTCTAACCTTGTTTCCCAGCTCAAAGCTGTTCAGGATGACTTTGTCTCTCGTATGCGAGGACAAAAGCCTCCAGGGGCGAATACGGCAGGCTCGCCACTCCAAGCCCGCATCGATGAGATCGTGGCTACGTGCAAAGCATGTGATGAGAGAACTGGCACAGATGGGGGCAAAGATTTTATCGAGACAATGCTCGAGTGGGTCATGCACTCGCAACCGGAAAGCGAGAATTTCAAGACGCCTCGAGAGTATCTAGATTATCGATGGATGGACGCTGCCAACTGGTGGTTGGTGGCTTCATGCAAGTTCAGTACTGCATCAGCAATTTCGCTCAAGGATCCATTGATGGAGAAAATCATTCGACTGGTGGGCGATCACGTTTCCATCGTCAACGATCTGGGCTCATTCGAGAAGGAGCTTGCTGCATTCGAGTCTGGACGTACAGTCGTACATATCAATCTCGTAAAGACTATGAGGACCAGTTGCGGATTGTCAATCGACGATGCGAAAGCTGCCGCGTTTACTTTGCAGCTTCTCAACGAACAAGAGATCCTAGCAGAATGCTATCGTCTGGAGAAGGACCCTTCAGTAACGGTCGACCATTGGCGTTTTGTTGACACTTTGCTTCTCTTAATTGCTGGCAATACGTTTTACACTATGACCACATCTCGATATGGTGGACAAGGAGCAAGAATTCAGAAATAAGCAATGGACAATTCTAGGAAGGAAACCCCCAAACCACTCGGAATTGATCCACTCTTACCGGCTGCACAGGCACAAAGGTGTTTGTCTCAGCTTTCAGACCCCCAGCGAGTGGCTTTCTTAGTGGCTTAGTAAGTCTTGGTAGATTCTTAAGTAAATCCAACTCGCCGAAGGGTCTGAGATTATTCTGGCGCATTTTGGTGCTATCGTCGAATAACTTCGCGCAATACACATGAGAAAATGTCACGAATTGATCAGCTAAAAGGACTGGACCTTGAAGTAGCTATGACCACATCTCCCTTTCTCGTCTTATCCAAAGGTTTGCGGCATTCACCGCACAGTGGCGTGAGTGACAGCAAGACCAAGAGGTTTATATTGCCTTTTATGGGGGTACAGTGGGTCTCGGGTAATGACGACAGGAACAACGGCCACGATTTGATCTGACATCCAGGTGCAACTCTCAAGATCCATTTCCGGCAATCAGCCGAGTTTTGAACTGTCGAAACGTTCAAGACAAGACCGAGGGCTGGGAGCAGGACGGACATCCAACATTACTTCGACTTTGAGACGACATGAAGCCATCACAACGCAAAAGCTAATTTGGAAGTTAATGATGCTGTATGGGCCTAATGAACAACAATCCAATGTGTTCGGAATGGGTCAACTATACCTCATATCGACACGCGAGGGGTCAGGATTCTCAACCTTGTAGTCTTAAACGCGGTAACGCCAAGATGTGCCCACCTTCCAAGATAAATATACCTTGACACCCAAGACATTTCTATGCAGTGTTGTTGTGGTCACTTAATTCGTTGATGGATGGATGGAAGGTGGTGGTGGTTATTATGCGTGCGCCTTGCCTTTCTTCCCGCTGGCTGTCACCTCCATCGACTCGAACCAGAAGATCCAGTGGCCATCTTTCATGATGGCTGACAAGCTATACTTCCAAGGGGAGGACAGAAGTCCAATACTATTGGGATGTAAGTAGCAATGCGAAGACATCTTTCCGCCGTCCAATATCTGAAAATCCTCTTGAGAAACATTTCACAGAACGTTCTGGATATTGCCATGACTGACTCGTCTGCCTTTCTTAGGTACTATCCCATTCTGCATTCTTGCTGGTGTCTTAGTCGTATGGAGAATGGCCTTCAGGTTTTCTCGTAGAGCGATTACTGCCTCGGACTACTGTATCTGCGTTGCCATGGTATGTCCTCAAGCCCCAACTTGACTCCACCGACTTACAACAGAGAGCTGATTTCCTGGAGCTCTCTGCAACAGCCCAAGCTACTTTCAATCTAATAGGTAATAAAGTTTGAGATTCGTCGGATTCCAAGACTGATTGATCGACAGCGTACACTCAATATGGCTACGGTAGAAGGAAGGCAGATATCCCTCCAGAAATTTTCGCATCCAAAACTCCCGCTGTGGTGAGTGGGTGCTACTAAGTTGCTCAATCGATGCTAACATAGCCAGCTTTTTTGGTTCAATATGGTCCTCTTCAAGCTTTCTACGGGCGCAACAAAGCTTTCTCTCTGCTTCGTCTACGCCGGACTTTTCCAAAAGGCAGACACTCTTACCGTTCGGATCTCGCGAGTCATCAACTGGATTCTAGCCACTGTCGTTCTCATCTTTTATACTGCCACCTTCTTAGCAAGTGTATTTCAGTGCACTCCAATCAAGAAAGCATGGACGTCCAAGATCGAGGGTACATGTATCGACAAAACCCAGCTCCGATATGCAGGGCATGCAGTCAATCTCATTACCAGCGTTTGGGTCATAGCACTGCCTCTGCCAGTCTTGTTCAAGCTTTCAACCAGAGCAAGAGAAGTCACTCAGATTATATTTTTGGTCCTTCTTGGTGGCGTGTAAGTCAACGATGCTCCATCTGGCGCAAATTTGCTGACTTTTCTAGCCATACGGGGTGTGTTTTAGCACGACTAATCCTGCAATTCATCCCCAACAAGGATCCGGACAAGAGTGGACAGTGTAAGAGAACTCATCCCATCCGCAGCAGGAACTAACTAGGTCAGGGGCTAACACAGTTGGAAACTCAACATCCATGGTGGAACTATTTGTCGGTATTATTGCAGCTTGTCTCGTGGTTATGCGTCCTTGTTTCCAAGGCGTTACTCGCAAAGTCTTTGGTACCACTATCGACGGTACACGATCTAGGGCAAATAATTCGAATGCCCATGTCTTGACCTCAGTGCCGCGAACGAATTACAAAGAAGTGAAGATCACGAAGACGGTTGATGTGAAAATGACAAGCAGGTCAGGGTCGGAGGAAGATCTCTTTGATCATCGGGACCGATTCTGAACACGCAGCTATGGCAAGGAGAATGACAGAACCAAGCCCGCTACACAATTACAATTTATGATGAACGAAATCTGGGGCAGGAACAAGATAAATTACGCCCATTTGAGCTTCTTTCATAATCTTACGAATGGACGAGGCAGGAGTTGAAGTGGAACTTAAAGTGGAAAACATTACATCGATCGATGACTCTACTAAATTTGACCAAATGCTGCGTTGTGTTCATAATTGACAACTGTTCGAGCGTATTGAATAAATATTCTTCATAGTTTGTTTCCACATGTCCATCTAGTATCCAATCTTGCCATGAGATTGTTTCGAGTTTCGATTTCGAATCAATCAGGGTACGAACAGAGGCTACTGCAGGAACCTGGACACTGCGCCACTTCCAAGCAAAGATTGCAGAGGCCAAGATCCAATAGCCAATCTTGATCTGATTGAACCGAAGTGCCCAGAGGCCAGAGGGGCTCGATTTCGGACATTGATTCGATATAGGCTGTTTACGTCCTATGATATCTGGGTGAGTTCATCGCTCGAGGGTTCAGATCGCCTAGCCGTCCAGCCAGCGCTTTAGGTTCTCGAACCTTAGATTGAGTTCTCTTGGTACTGTGGTTTCTGATAGGCGGATCATATCTTGATAAGATACCCGTGGTGGAGCCTCCAAATCCGCTCCGTGCTCATCTGGCCAGATAGCGAGGTTACTTCGGTTACGCCGCATTCATACTGCGAACCAAGCTGCAAGAACAAGGGGATTTGACGGCGCGGAGATGAAGCCAATGTACGTCCTAAACCCATGTTTAGTTGGATCTTGGTCGCGATCCACCATCCCTGGACTCATTTATATGTCTGCTGCCGAACGGGTGGCGCACTTCTCTCCAGCACCGTTCCGATCACTCTTTCTCGCGGTCTCCTTGTTCTCGGATAATTGCAATGGCTCCTTTATTTAATCTTCTGGCAATTGCTGCTGCAGCACCACTGCTCATCTCCTCAGCCTTCGCCTCACCGGCTCAGACTTTCGAGGCAAAGTGCCTGGCGTTCCGGCCGGAGAACTACATCACCAACAGCTCCCGTACTGTGCTGGAATATGTGTCAAGCGGTACCACTCTGGCATTGACCGACAATGTTGCTTCCTGTGGACGTACTTCCCAAGCTGTCGCCACCAACTTGTGTCGTGTTGGCTTGTCCATTCCAACCTCTACCAAATCTAGCATCTCTTTCGAACTGTGGCTTCCTGAAACTTGGAGCGGAAGATTTCTGGGCACAGGAAATGGAGGTATAGATGGTTGCATACAATATGAGGGTGTGGCTTACGCAGCTCTCAATGGATTTGCTACGTTCGGTACCAACAGTACGTATTATTCTTCCCGACAATACCAGATTGACATCAGACATTGGGTCCTTGCCTATGTATCTCAATTTTTGATATTTGAGATATCGAAATCACCACAAACTAAACTTTCGTTCAGATGGCCACAACGGGACCACCGCCATCGACTTCATGAACAACGAGCAGGTTGCTATTGATTTCGCATGGAGATCGTAAGTCTCTCTGCTCTTCTTCACATCTCGGTCGTGGCTAACATATCACAGTCTCCATACTGGTACTGTTTCTGGCAAGAAACTGACCAAAATCTTCTACGGCAGGGAGCAGAAGAAATCCTACTTTCTTGGCTGTTCCCTCGGTGGTCGTATGGGTCTGAAAGCAGCCGAAAAGTTTCCGAAAGACTTTGATGGAATCGTTGCGGGGGCCCCAGCTGTTGACTTCAACAATTTAAACTCGTGGCGAGCATCGTTCTTCCCAATCACAGGTCCAATTGGGTCTCCCAATTTCATAACCGCTGCTATGTGGGGAGGCCTCATTCACAATGCTATCCTAGCACAGTGCGATCATCTCGATGGCGTCAGTGATGGCATCATTGAAGATGCATCAAAGTGCAACTTTGACCCTTACGCCATCCAATGTCAAGGGGATGCTGCCCCTCCTACCTGCCTCAACGCTGCTCAAATCTCCCAAGTCAAGAAGATATTTGCGCCTTACGTTGACGCTAAGAACAACATCATTTACCCAGGTATGCAGCCAGGGTCCGAAGCGTTGTCCGCCACAAGGCTCTATGCTGGTGTCCCATTTGCAAACTCAGATGAGTGGTTCAAGTATGTCGTGTACAATGACCCTTCCTGGAACGCATCCACCTACTCACTCTCCGACGCCGCCGAAGCCGAACGTCTCAACCCTGGAGATATCAAGACATACCCCCATTCGTTCAAGTCTTTCGCTGCCACTGGCGGAAAGATTCTCTCCTACCACGGACAACAAGACAACCAGATCACATCTTTCCAGAGCAATAGATTCTACGACCACCTTCTGAAGGAGACCCCACAGTCTCAGCTTGAAAAGTACTACCGTACATTCCGCATCAGTGGCATGAACCACTGTAACAGCGGACCTGGGGCTTGGGTATTTGGACAAGGTGGCGGGGCACCCAGTGTTGGCATTCCCTTTGAGAAGGAGAAGAACATTCTTGCTGCTATGGTAGCCTGGGTTGAGAAAGGGATTGCCCCCGAGACAATTGAGGGCACTAAGTTCATCGGCGATGCTGTCGCGAATGGTGTCAGTTTCACGAGACGTCACTGCCGATACCCCAAGAAGCAAGTTTTTACTGGAGGAGACCACACTCTAGCGGCGAACTGGCGCTGCGAATAGATAATTCTTAAACAATGCGAATGGATTTGTGCATTTAAAAGAAAGTAATTTTAGGATGCTGATAAACGCTCAAAGGTCTGTTAAGCAAAGCCTCCCATTCTGACCACTTGGATATCCATCCGTAGTCTTCACCTCCCACTTCTCACTTCCCACTGTCGTCCCAGCCCAGAACACACTCCACGGATCCCTCGTCCTCTTGATTTCTAGCAGCTTCTCATAGTGATCTTCATAGAAACTCCGCTGCCAATTGGGCTCACTTGGATCGCCCTCATTCAGGTAGTATTTGATGCTAGTGTTTTACACGTTATGTAGATAGCCCAGGTCTCACCAGTCTATGGCCGTATGTGTGAGGAATGTAGTTATCTGGCGATATAAAGGGGATGAAATTTTGCTGGAGAATTGACAATTGCTGTGCAGAACACTCCTTGTGCTGCTTTTCTGTGCTATAAACATAAGTGAAGAAGTGGAGGTTACCAAACTGCAGAGGTACTGGGCGAGTGTAGACAACATGGAACACCCGACATATCCAGACTGGAGCACCAGCAACACCAGCTGTGGAGGTGCTTACTAATCGCTTCTGCTGCTGCTGTTGTCCTGTTTCGGGCATTGCCGCAGTACACCGCTTTCATATCATCAACCTCCAGAAGAAGCAAACGGAGCTCGTCTTTTTTGCCATTATAATTTTCCATTATCTGACTTGAATTAAGTAGCAGAAGTCTAGCGCTTTTCAAAATGGCTCCAAAATCAAACACTTCTTCCGTGTGTGGCGACACGTATCTTGGTACTGCAAGTACAATCTAACCTAATCCTGCTCCATCATCAGCCCACTAACTCCAGCTAGATCGGACCAATGAAGTGCTACACGGTTACTCTCCGCGGCGGCCTCACAGACAAAGACAGCAACTGGCGCCTGTGGAACGCCGACATGAAAGTCTACCGTGACGGAGAAGGCAAGGGCGAAGATGAAGAGGAATGGGCATCCATTGACGACGAAATCATAAGCAAGATGGAGAGACGAAGGAAAGCTATCATATGGTTCTCGGTTTCGGAACCACTAAGAGAGAAATACCTCACTGATATGGGAGGGCGAGATAAGACGTCGGAAGATGTTATGAAGAGGTTGTTCGAGAATGTTGCGCCGGAGGGAACCAAATACGAGCCTCTCGAACCTCTGGTCGTTGAAGAGCATATGAGGGAATCTATACGGAAGGCGAGGGAGAAGAAGATATTGGAGAATTCTGCTAAAAGTAAGGAGAACGCATGATGGAACACCCCAGTGGTGCTGAAAAACAGGTCTCGGGTTGCGGGAAACTCCCAGCTATGAATTGGGCATTGCGTTTGGCACGGCTCGTTCTAGATCAATGGCCTTTCGCAGCCCCTTGCGTCCACCTTGTGGCACAATACCGTGGACTCACCACATATCAGTGGCATCTCCGGGTAGGTCTCGTGTCAACGTTACCGATTGGCATCCCGTGGGTTGGCCCTTTCTGCTCTCGGCCGCTTGAAAGGCGAACCCATGGAGAGCCAACTGGTACGTAAATCCTTGACAGACACGATGGCCAGCGCACTGTGAGCGACAAAGCGACTACCCTACAGCTATTTCACTGCGAACTCATATGTGTATATCTATGGATGCCAGCAATTCGCTATACGGCATTACGGATCTTGCTTCCGTGGGTGGTTTTTCTCCTTATTTTCGTACTCTCTGTGTATCAGAGTGAAAGTTATGGCCCTTCACAATTTTATCTATTGTTTCTTGGCCCAAATCGTCTCTTGAATGGATGATTTGTAGCCATTCAGCGGCTGGTGATAATGGTACAGAGAAAGAAGCAGGAGATGCATTAATCCATACGTCTCAATTGGCTTAGCATATTATTCCAGGCCCTGCAACCTGTCACCACCTGCCCAATAGAAAACTGATGCCATGTGCTCTGTGCAAGGGTCAGCACGCGAAGTATTCAGATATCGGGTTTACCCCAGGTGACATTCGCCTATCTGTAGATCTCGGCAGTTCTCCCGACATATCCAACCCGACATCCGCTCCGATGATGATCTCATAACACAAATACTCCCCAGGTAAGTGTAGATCCTATAACATGTCTAGAAGTCTATATATCAATGCAAGACTCTGCCAAGTGAATTATCTATCTCTAATTGAGCTTAATTGACTCAAGGGATTCTATGATCTGTTTGTTTAATCCATATTAGGTCTATCAACTATATCGCCGCCATGTCAGACCCGAACAACCCAAATATCAAAAGCAGAGATACGCCCCAGTGGGGACTCTATCAACGCGAGCTATTCTGGAAAGACAACAATGGAGAAGTCGCTCCATTCAGCACCGATCCAGGTGATCTAGAAGATCTCGCTAAGAGAAGTCTGACAATCGGAGGCTGGTAGGCCATCTTCCCCTCTTCAATCAAGCACATTCTAACATTCTCAGGTACTACGCCTCTTCCAATGCAGGACAATCCTACACTCATCTCGCCAACCGTCAAGCATTTTACAGACATCGTATAATCCCCAGGATGCTTGTGGACACCAATGAGCGGGACACAGCTACCACCATCTTTGGGCACAAAGTCAGTGCTCCGATAGGATTTGCACCCATCGGCATAAACAAGATCTACCATCCACTCGGCGAGCTCCCAGTTGCCAAAGTCGCCGCTGAACTGAACCTACCATACTGTCTCTCAACAGCAGGCTCAACAGCCATCGAAGATGTTGGAGAAGCGAACGGGAATGGACCGAGATTCTTCCAGCTGTATATGCCGCACGATGATGAGCTCACAATTTCTCTTCTTAAGAGAGCACATGACAGCGGCTTCACAGCGTGTATCCTAACCCTCGACACATGGCAACTCGGCTGGCGACACCACGATGCCGCCGAGTCCAACTACGCATTCTACCACGGCATCGGCGCCGACCTAGGCCTCTCGGACCCAGTCTTCCAAAAGCGACTCGAAGAAGCAGGCATCGATCCCGTGAAACAACCAAACGTAGCTGGCGCAATGTGGATCGACAATGTCTGGCACGGGCGAGCATGGAGCTGGGAGAAGATGCCGTGGTTGATGGAGAAGTGGAGGGAGATTAGTGGTGGGAAACCGTTTTGCTTGAAGGGGATACAGAGCGTGGAGGATGCGAGGAGGGCGGTGGAGTTGGGCGTTGATGGGATTGTGGTTAGTAATCATGCTGGGAGGCAGGTGGATGGGGCGGTTGCGAGTTTGGATGCTTTGGAGAAGATTGTTGCTGGTGAGTATCTGCTACTATGCCCCTCTACAATTTATAATCATTATCTGGTCAAGATAGCTGATGAGAAACAGCGGTCGGTGACAAAACATACATCATGTTCGACTCCGGTATTCGTTCAGCAGCAGATGTATTCAAGGCCCTTGCCCTCGGCGCGAAGTTCGTCTTTGTAGGCCGGCTCTGGGTCTGGGGACTGAGCATCAAAGGCGAATTGGGAGTCCGTCATGTCATGAAGAGTTTGCTTGCCGATTTTGACATCTTGATGAATGTTGCGGGCTTTCAGAACGTGGATCAGATCACGAGAGAAAGTCTGGATAGTTTGCCGAATTCGGCGGCGATGATTGCGGAGAAGAGTAGGTTGTAATTGTCAAGTCTGTTGGATTGTGATATATTTCTATGAATAGTGTTGTAATTTGATGTACAGTTCTGTAAATAACAGCCTTCTCCTAGTCGTGATCTTCTGATGGGGCCAGATCTTGTGAGTACCCAAAAACTAACGGGGGGCATTGTCGTGCAAATTCTTCTCTTTCAAGAGTGTGCAAAAGCTTAGCGATTAATCTGTTGGAGGAATAGAAAGAAGCCAAACTCGCAAGCATTCATAGAAGCCTGGTTTATCCTTGCAAAGATTGAGTAAAAGCATTCAAGTCTATTTATATTGTACCTTTTTGGGTATCAAAGAACTTCGCTTCACATAGGCGAACACGTGACTCTTTCATGTTAAGGAGAGTGTAAGATATTTTTGGATGGACTTCTGGGGATGAAAATTTGCCAACCTTCTCGCAAGAAGTAGTTTTGTGTAACTTCGGAGTGACTTGAAATATTTTAGGAATCAACCTCTTTCTATTCAGCTTAACTCATTGGATGATCAAGAGTTCTGAATCTATTTCACCGGGTTTATCATGATTCCCAAACCAGGGATCCCTCTTCAGGCTTTGGTCGTACAGGATCAAAAATACAGCAATTTAATATGCGATCAATTTTTTGTTCTCGTGAGTATTAAATGATTGGTAATTTATGCTATCTGGCTTCTATGCTTGTCCGTTGCAGCTGTCTACTACACTCAACGCATCTCAAAACTCTTTCTCATTTAAGTTGTTTCTGTCAAACTTCACTACTGTTAGACTGCATTTAAATTTCAACCATATCCACAAATCCGGTATACGTTGGCCAAGGACTAGTCTACTCCCTTCATCCTCTATTCAACTAGAATTCAAAGATGTGCAACTTCAGAAGACGACGACAAAAAATGGCAACTAGTTCTCGGAGACTCGGGCACGAACTGTACACAATTCTTATCACCCGGATCCAAAAGATCCGCCTATCATGCCAAACTCTGCGGATTCAACACAGCCTGAACCGCAGTGGAAATGCCAAAACAGGCGTCTAGATGACACGGCCTTTCCAGTAGCATCCCCTCCCATGTGCGGTAGCTGCACCAAGCAATATGGAGATCAGCAAAAGGCAAATGAAAAGCAAAGAAAGGGGCAGAACAAGAAGGATAAGGAGGGTAGAAAGAGACAAGAGAAGGCTGCTAAAGCTTCTCGGGGGCAGAAGGAGAAACTTGACAGGGAAGAGAGAGAAGCAGAGGAATAAGAGGTAAGGGCGCGGCGCAGATGTCATCTTGTGCCTGGCAGAGCCCTCTATTCTGTTTGGATACTAGGAGAGTGTTTGTAGTTTGTTTTGGTTTAGTTGTTTTCTTGCTTGGTTTACTTCGTTTTTCGTGCTGTGTATTGGTGGTTTTGCAGAAGGAGTTAGGGTTCTTACGTCACTGAGCTTCCTACATTTGTTGATTCTTTAATGTCGTTGGGTTTTGTACATCATATAATCTCAAGTGGTTTATTGAGTTCTATTCAAACCATTTTCCCTCATGCACAACGACCCAAAGTGGAACAGCTGAGAATCGTCCTGCCAGCATGCTCTTCAATGTTTCGTTACACACTGTGGTGAGCACAAGCAGATGGTCTTAGCTCCTGGCATAGGCCGATTACTCCTCTAGGTTGGAAACATCGTGACGGAAATAGGAGACCTGGTTTTGTTCCATGCTGTGAGATTTTGGAACTTAGAAGCTAGAATTACGACTTACACGGCATTTTTTGATTTGTTTACTTTCAGAGCCTTCTTTTGCACGTGAATCGCCACTTTCTTTGTGAGCAGACATCACAAGCCGCCATGACGCAAGAATTATCCTTGCCCCCTTTATTATAGATACTTCCATATCTATTCATAACGATTCAATACTTTCGGAACTCGAATCATCAGCTCTATTTATATAATAAACGGTTGAGGTATGAAAGAACTCTATATATGGCTTTAAGCGCGTTTGTGGGCAAACTTTGATTGGGCGTTTTTTTGGTTTTCACATTAATTCCGAGATACAGAAAAGTCGGATCTCAGCCCTTGGCAATGGTTCAGTAATTGATCGTTCTCGTGCATCAGTACCCTTGAATGAACTGTGAAGGAAGTTTTCCGGTAGGCAAGCATGCCAGTCTCTACTTCAAGTTCTTGAACGTCGATGTTATAAAGCTGTCAGATTCAAGCTCGGTAACCAGGATCTGGCTGAGGCAGCATATAGGGTTGTGCTGGGTACCGCCTTGATTTTTCAAGCGAGCTCGGCGCAAATTCTATGGTACATGTAATCTTTATCAGAAGGCACAGCATTCCAAACCTCAACTTCAATTGCGCAGATTAAACGTGAGATTAATCCAAGATCCAGAGACTAAGTGATCTTTTTCTGGGTGAGCACCTCCAGAGGGTGTGCGCCGAGGTTTCTCTGGATCGAGGTGATGTGACTCGAAGTGCTACAGAAAAGTGCGAAGAGTTAGGTAATGTGTCAGATGTATTCGAAGTGCGCCTGATGTCGGATACGGGTGACATTAAGATGAGGAAACACGCGAAGAGTGCTGGGAACTATGTTCTAAGAATTGAGTGTACTTGAATAAATGGAGGAAGTATCGGGAATAAGCATATCTTTGCTTGTCAATACAAACTTATACAGCTCTTCCTCGTCCAGGCCTTTATCTCTGTCAGCTTTACTGCATTAATTACAGCTCCCACATGGACTCCTTCCGTCCTTCTCTCCAATTCAGAGTTTACTCGCAATCCAGCTCTTAATCAACTTCGCCGTCTCCCCCTCATCCTTCTCCTTATACCCCAATTGCAAATCTATATTCGGCTGATCATGATACTCCCCCTTCACAATCATCATCTCCACCCTTCCCTTCCCCGCTTTCCCATTCCCACTCCCATTCCCACTCCCATTCCCACCCCAATTCCCATCCCCCTCCCCCCTCCCACCCTCAACCCCCCTCCTCAACTTCCCCTCAAACTCCACAATCCCATCCCTCAGTACCTCCTCACTCCCACACACAACAAAAACCTCATCCACACCCAACCCCCGCCACCACTCCTCCGGCGCCCTCAAAGCCTCATTATAAAAATCCTTCTTCCCCTCATGCGGCCAGAGACACTCCAGAAACGCACCACTCCACTTCTTGCCCCCCGGTTGGGAAACACAGTCTTTGAATTCATTCTCCTGAAACGAGGGCGCGGAAGTATCGAAACTGACCCACGGGGAGATCAACACGAGGCCTAAGAAGGGGGCAGGGAGGTCAACGCGCGGGATGGTAGGCGAGGGGTGAGGGTGGTTGATGTGAGAGAGGAGGGAGAGGGCGAGGTTGGCGCCGGCGGAGTCGCCTGTGAGGATTATGTTTTGGGGGGAGAGGTGGAGGGTTTGCGTGAGGTGGTTGGTGAGGAGGGAGGCCTGTTGGAGTTACCGGGGGTAGGGGGCGCCCGGGGAGAGGTCTGTGATTAGGGAGTTTAGTTTTTTGGAATTGTGAAGTGAGGGAAGAGAAAGAGAAAGATGGGAATGTGTAGTGTAGTTGAGGGGAGGGGAGGGAGGTACGTACCGTAGGCGAGGAAGAGGCAGGAGGCAGATTTGCCGGCTGAGGTGAGGGAGGTGATTACTTGGAACATGAACTCGATCATGAATTCTGAGGCGGGGAGGACGTAGCCGCCTCCTGGAGCATATATCGTTAGTACATCAACATATATTGCGAAAATGGGTGTGTTTGATAGGAAGGAAACGTACCGTGGAAGTTCAACACGATTTTCTCGGCATTGCTGTCACCGATCCAATGGGCTCGTGTTCCATCTGAGAGGATCTCGCTTTTGGGAGTCTGGCCTCTTCGCTTACAGACGAGCTCATAGGCGTCGTCTGTTGGTGGTGAGATGAGGCTATTTGACTTGTGTCAGTGTACAGACAGATATATGAATTCAATTCTTCAAAGTTTTCCAGCTGCAAGCTTCTCTCTCATGAACCATATCTCAATGAGACAAGTTGCCACCATGCAGGAAGAAAAGTATTCCATCTCTCCACTCTTCGCTCCATGCTTTCCGCCCCCGAGCAGCTCATTCCGCAGCAACAGGTTAGAACTTGAAAAACACAACAAAGAAGAGAAGCAAGACCTTGCTTTGACGGTTACGTCTAAATCAAAAGATTTGTGTGAAATGGAGAAACCTACTGCTGCTGTCTCGCCGACGTCCTCGCCACAACATTCCTCAACCCAGTAAGCGCCACAAAGCGGTAATAACTCTGCGGTCTCCTATCCTTCGCTTTCCAAACCCCCGTGAAGAGGGCGAGGACCGTGCTAGCCACTGTATGTTCAATCAGTCTCTAAGTTCATCAAACATCGCGGATGTAATGTAAACAATTAAGTCCCCGCCTCAGCCTATCATTTGGACTATTGGGACAGATTGTTTGATTGTCTTTTGACTAGGGAGAGGAGTGGAATAGAATGGGAAGCAAAGGAGAGGGAGATGGGAAATCAGACATACAAACCCCCACAATAGCAGGCAACAGATCCAATTTCTCCAATACAGAAAGATCGGCAACGGTGGCTTTCTGGCTGTGGTATGAAGAGCCTTTAGTCCCGCTCTTGGGGTCTACTGTTTTTTTGGTCGTCATGTTGCCTTTTTCTTCTCTTCCGTATGCTGTGGTTCCTGTCCGTTCCGTGTCGTTGAATCGCCAATTATCCTGGTTTGTAATTACAATATTACTCTGCTGTTCCTGGGGAAGTGTAATTTGACCTTTAAGCGTGAGGATGAAGCTGGATCGATAGATGTTTTTTTGTTCTTGATATTCCGCGCCGTTCCGAGCAACCTCTGACCTCCAAAATCTAATCTGAGCAATTCCGTGCCGTTCCAGAAAATCCAATTGTCGCCTTGATTGTCGCTCAATTATTCCAGGAAAGAACCAAGGGAGGTACGAAGTACATCAACCCGTACTTAAACAAATACACCTCTACTCTCAACGCTCAGCGCATGCATGTGTGAGAGGGGAGAGCTGGCTAGTCTCTCTACCTAGGCAGCTAGGTAGTCTGAGCACCTTACCTAGGTACCTCTCCCGCTCTCGTAGCAGTCAATAGTCCTGCGTGGTGTGGAGTTGTGCCGAGGTTGGAATTCTATTGGTGGTTGAGGTTGGTTGACGTTGGACTTGATTGAGATTGAGAAGCGAGGAGTGAGAATGAGGGAGAGGGAGAGTGTGGGAGAGGGAGTGGGATGGTGGGCTTGATCTTGACGGGGCAGGGGTTCCCCGCACCGCATCGCAGTGTGAGAGACGGACGCCGAGGTGTGATGAGGTGAGATGAGAGATGATGGATGAGAGATGATGAGAAGGGTGATGAGTGATAAAGTAGGTAGGATACGGTGATTATGATGCAAAAAGATACTTGATGAAAATCGATTTTTTTTGTTGGTGGTGTTGCACGTGTGAGCTGATGATGAAGAAGAAGAAGAAGAAGAAGAAGAAGAAGAAGAAGAAGAAGAAGAAGCATAGGTACCTTTCCTTTCCTTTCCTTTCCTTTCCTTTACCCCCCGCGCGAAACAAACGAATATCTCTTGCCTCAGCTTTCTCATCTGATCCTGCTCAACGCAGCTCCCGCAGGAAGTCAGCATGGCTTGCTTCCCTATCGCATCAATCGCATCGCATCGGATCGGAAACAGTACGAGCATAAGCTCAAATCACTCACTGGGCCGGCCCGAGTCCTTATCGATACCGAGTCCGACGTTCCTCCTGCCTTGCCATACCTCTTCAATTTCAGGTGAAGCCGTGCCGTGAGCGAACGAGGCCCGTGGCACCGACGCACCGAACATGCCAGCCTACCTACCTACCTTACCTCAACTTCCACCACTGATCTCAGGAAGGAAGACATGCCTGCTGGACGTGTACGCAGCTATATCAAACAATCAATTAACAACTTGAAATTCTCTTTATTCCAGCTTCTTTTCCTTCCAGCTTATAACACACGATCTTGAACTTCCTAGCTTACTCTCTCGCCACTGCAGTGCAGACATTCGTGATTGGTAAGTGGTTGGTTGATCCTCAAGCGGTCCTGATACTGTCACTGTCACTGGGTTTCCCTAACCGCGCGCTAAATCCCATCTTCCAACAAACCAACAAAAACCAGCGAACGGGGAATTTGTGACTGTGACAGCGGGAGGGGGAATATACATGAAACGCGTGGTTGAGACCATTCAGATTGGAGGGACGGATGACTGATGGGTGATGGGTGATGGGTGATGGGTGATGGGTGATGGGTGATGGGTGATGGGTGAGGATAAGCTATGACTGATGATAAGGAATAATAAGTGATAATGGGAAAGGCACAGTACTGTAATAATGTGTCTCGTATCGTGCTCTAAGAGGCTTCCCTCCACGTGAGATAGACTTCAGGACAGCCAGAACGACTTAATATACCTAGGTACCTTCACAGCCCAAACAAATATGCGGTGAACGATGCAGGAAGAGAGTCATGGAAAAGAATCATGGAAACGAATACATATGGCTGACCTATTGGATACCGTGGCCTGCTTGAGGAAATACTTCCAAAAGCGAGAGCAACGAGAGAAGCGAATCACAGCCTGCATGAATCTGCCAGTGAGATGTTTTCAGAAAATACCTACCTACCTAGGTACCTTAGTCGCAAACGAGTCGAAACGACAACTGGACATGATGCACTCACTACAGCAAACATTGCCTAAGGTTATCTGAGAAACCACAAGTAATTTTACAGTACAGTAAAAGAACTTCCAAGACTCAGGATACATTCCGCAGTTAAGGCCTGACCGATACTTCCCTCTCTCTCCTGATTTCAGGGCTGACTGAGGACTAATGTGAAGCTACTGCAGCACCAGTCACGGACTACCACCTGGGCAGGCACAGTTGGGATGGGATGATGAGTTGTAGGTAACTAACATGTAACCACTAGGGAGGGGAAAAAAAATCAGCCGATGGGTCGAATGAAGATGGAAAGAAGGGAAGGGAAGGGAAGGGAAGGGAAGGGAAGGGAAGGGAAGGGAAAGAGTAGAATTATTTAATGCGTGCGAGTGCGATTTTTTCTTGGGGCCTTTGCTTTGCCGCGATAGATAGAAAAATATCAGACGCCGATATGCATAGGATGACCGCATGTGAAAGCTGACCACCATGAGGAAAGTACACGACGAGTATTGTCTGTCTCTCTTTTGTTTTCAGTACTATCTAGCTCCCGTTCTAATGAATGAATTACTAAATTTTCAACGTCCGAAATAATCTGCATTCTCGTCCCATCTCTTAAATAAATGTACATACTCATCAAACAAGTACGAGTACCCTTACCCAACAAATCCCCCTCCAACCATCCATGAAAACCCCATCACCCAAAAACGTCGATGCTTGATTCCAAACCATGTCCAACCACAAGCCAGCCCCGCCCCGCCATACACATGCACATGCATGTATCGCATCGCATCAAACCATCCCAAGCCGCACCAGCCAATCCAGGGCAGCACGGCACAGCGGCGGTGATTGAATTAACGTCGGGTACGCTGGGCTGCGATTTTGGCCCCCCCGAGACGGCATAATTGCAGCGTCCTAAGGCTCTTCTTCAGGGGTCACTCACAACGCTGAGTGGTTGATCCAGGACCTTCCTGCATCGACCCCAACAAGCCAGAGCGCCTCTCCAGCAAAAGGACTGTACATTGCAGAGAGAGGACAACACAGGGCCGGCCTCAATCCGCCCAATGGAACCCGGTCCATCGATCAGGACCAGAGACCTGAACTAGACAGATCAGACCAAGAGCAGGACCCAAGATGAAATTTATTCCTTTCTTCTGCATGACACCAACCTGACTACCTACCTCCCTAACCTCCGTCAATCTTCCTAACCTCCTAACCTCCATTCTATCTTCCGGCAAGTCTTTTCCTCCCCCTTTATTTTCTCTCTCAAGTTTCTTTACCTGGAAATCTACCCTACTACTGCCCACCAACAAAAACAAAGCGCTCACATAGCCGCCGTATGCCCTGGTCTAATCACTTCTGACTGCCGATCCGGTGACGACAAGCTTGAAACTCACTGGAGAAAAGGCGGGACTGAACCTGACCTGACAGGGCAGCAGGGACGGGGACGCGGACGCGGACGCGGACGGCTGACACGACAAAGTACAGTACAGACGCAGCCGTAGCCGTAGCCGCCCAGACAAACGACAGACACACCCTCAACACGTCGTCCAACAACCACGACGAAATCCTCGACTTGACCTGACCAGACCTGACCTACCGACGACGACAATAGCTTCGAATACCTCACCGTTGTAGCAATCGTCAAGACGCAAGACATCCTCTCTACCCGGCATACGCTGACTGCTGCCGCACCGGTGGATTGGACAACGGTACCGCCGACCTGATGCAAGAGCAGAATCCCACACAGGAGAGTACCGGCTACGGAGGATCAGGGACAGGATCAGGAACAGGAACAGGACCAGACGGAGAAAATAGAGCTCTGCAAGGAGGTTCGGCAACCTCACTTGCACAATACGTATGTCTCGCACCATCTTTCATTCTTGATCCAGCCTGCCTGCCCCAAAGTACCCCTCATCTAGCTCTCCAGCTCCCCCATCTCCATCTCTAATTTCCAGCCTCAACTCCAGCTTAAGATTCAGCTACCTACATCTACGACAACAATGCTAACACGATCCACCCACCAGCCAACACACAACATAGATCCCTTCCCCCAACAACAACCCAAAATGTCCTCCCCAGCACCCCTCCTCCGCCCCCCAATCCCAGGCTCGCGCTCCAACGGCGGCGCCCGCACCCCCCGCCTCGGGCTCGCCATCCCCCCCTCCCCATCCGCCAAACCCGTCGACGGCGCCTCTGTTACTACCGTCGCAGCAGCAGGAGCAGCAGCAGGTGGTGGTGGAGGTGGTGGAGGTGGAGGTGGAGGACGACCATCCGGGCTCTCCCTCCAAATGCCCGGACAGCAGATGGCCCCTCGACCATCACTACCTCGCCTGCAACTAGCCACTCCGATGGGCAGCAACCAGACGCCGTACGAGCAGTCGGGACTGCAGAACGGGCGGCCGAGCGGCGTGCAGGTGGCTGCTACGGCGGGACAGTCTGCCAGCGGTGGGAGCGAGAGCAGTGCTGCGCATTCGAGGTCGGGGAGTTTTGGGCCGTTGGATGGGAGGGCGAGTGGGCCGACGAGTGCGGGCTCGCAGTATTCTGCTTTCTCCCTTGCGAGTCAGTATGGGTTGAGGCAGCCGCAGGGGACGCCGGATCCGTCGTCGGCGGTGGGGTCGCTGTATTCGGAGAGGAGTGAGGGTGGGGTGGGGATGGAGAGGGATGGGAGTATGAATGGGCTGGAGGGGTTTGATAAGTTGAGCCTGGAGAGGGGGAGGACACTTGATGTGGAGGATTTGGATGATGATGGGTGGCGTGTAGCGAGTATGGAGAAGCGGATTGAGGAATTGAGTAGTTTGGGAGAAGGAGCTGGAGGAGCAGTCACGAAATGTGTATTGAAGGGTGGAAAGACGATATTCGCTTTGAAGGTATGTCCTACCCTACCAAATCATCCCATCAGACCCCAAACTAACACCCCCAGATCATCACCACAAACCCCGACCCAGACGTCAAGAAGCAAATCGTCCGCGAACTGGGATTCAACAAAGACTGCGCCAGCGAGCACATCTGCCGCTACTACGGCGCGTTCGTCGAGCCCTCCACAGCCACCATATCCATCGCCATGGAGTTCTGCGAAGGCGGCTCCCTCGACAGCATCTACCGCGAAGTGAAGAAGCTCGGCGGCCGCACGGGCGAAAAGGTCCTCGGCAAGATCGCAGAGGGCGTCCTCAACGGGCTCACCTACCTCCACAGCAAGAAGATCATCCACCGGGACATCAAACCCAGTAATATCCTGCTGTGTCGCGATGGGCAGGTTAAGTTGTGTGATTTCGGTGTTAGTGGTGAGTTTGGGACTAAGGGCGATGCGAATACGTTTATCGGGACCTCGTACTATATGGCACCGGAACGAATTACCGGACAGTCATATACGATTACCTCTGATGTCTGGTCTACAGGCGTGACGTTACTGGAAGTCGCACAGCATCGATTCCCCTTCCCAGCCGACGGGACGGAAATGCAGCCTCGAGCTGGCCTGATCGACCTCCTAACGTATATTGTTCGGCAACCGATTCCAAAGTTGAAGGATGAGCCGGATGCGGGCATCAAGTGGACGGATAATTTCAAGTATTTCATTGAGTGCTGGTAAGTCTTCTTTCTCCCCAACAGAAGAAGAAGAAGAAGAAGAAGAAGTTATCGTAAACGAAGAAACATGAAACTAACATCTCTCCCTCACCACACAGTCTCGAAAAAGAACCTTCCCGCCGCGCCTCACCCTGGCGTATGCTTGAGCACCCTTGGATGATAGAGATGCGTGCCAAGCGAGTCAATATGGCGCATTTTTTGTCGACGGTTTGGGGGTGGGAGGAGAAATGACGGAAGCGGGGGGATGCTTCTGATGATGATGATGATGATGATGATGAGTCGAGGGTGGTGGGGAAGGGGAAGGGGAAGGGGGGAGGAGAGGGGAAAAGATAGGGAGAAAGATAGAGAGTGTGTTGGGATTGCGAGTTTTTCATCATGAGAGGGGTGGCGGCGGCGGCGGTGCTGGTGGTGCTGGTGGTGCTGCTGGTGCTGCTGGTGCTGGTGGTAGTGGTGGGGGACTGATGACTGTTATTGAGGAGTAACTCAGTATTATTCAGGAGTGAGAGGTAGCTCGCTAGAGGTAGTTCGCTATCTCCTGCGGTACCACATACCACATACCACAAACCACTTTGATCGGATCGGATCGAATCTGGATTCGAACGGTTTTCATCTTATCTTATCGACCACCTGCACCGAGCAGGAAATCTACAAGGACCATTCATTCATCCGAACCGACGGTTAGGAACTCGGAGAGAGAGAAAGAGAGAAAGAGAGAGTGTGTGGTTGGAGTGGAGTGGAGTGGAGTGGAATCGAGTGGGAACCCGAAAGGATATCTACCTACCCATCTGGGAGATTGCCGATAAAGCGAGGAAGAGCGCACCACATCACATCAGACACGGCTTCGATCGAACGAGCGATATTCTCTTTTTGCACCTATATCTACATTGCTATGCAAAGCAAAGCTATGCATGCCACATTGGGTGGTTCGGCGTTTTCAGGAGACTTAATGGCGTTGGTTGGATTTTGGACTGAAATTTTGGAGCTGGCATGGCATGGCATGGCATGGAAGGGGGAAGGAAGCTAGGAGGGATGGGAAGATGACTTGGAAGGATGATGGATGGATGCATATCAATCAATCAATGAATGAAATGGATTGAAAATGAATAGCAGGTTGACCTAGACTCAGAAACACGCGGCAAGTGCCTGCTGTGATTAAAATACCCCTTGTCGGCGTGGAGCTCGAATTGTATATCGGAGAAGCGAAATAAACTGCTGCGCTAGCAAATGTACTCGCGATCGGCCATAGTGCCTCCTTGGCTCGTTCGCACACCATGTTACCTTCTACTCTGATTTCGACTGTTTGACTTTTGGCGTCGTCTCAGAGGTTTCGTAGCTTCCTGTTGCTGAGCATCGACAACGAAAGGTGGAGCATTGAACGGGCTCTTTCCCTGCAATATGTCAATCATCAGAATCGATCTTCTGTACGCCACCATTCAGAAGCACTTCCACTTACATCAACTCTTCGGCTCATAAGCGCAAGATGTCCAGCATCTCCATTCTTCTGATTCAGAGATTCGGGGGCGGCCAGTGAAGTCAAGGACTGCATCATCGTGGTGAGCTTGCCATGGAGGTCGAATCTTAGTACATGTTAGCTACACAGACGACAAGCGTTGGAATGCAATGCTAGGTCAGCACCTCTTCCATTGTGATGTCTTGGTGTCATGGTGTCTCGCCATAGCATCATATGTGGAAGCGGTCATTTCTTGTCGTGAACCGTCTCGAAGCAGGTCGCCAGGTCGGGGATCGTATGGTTTACGTCCAGTGACGATATGGAGATTCATAAAATAGGCACCGGATTCGATTTCATCGAACTCAACCTTGGGCAATTCATCACAGAGCTAATCTGATTAATTCTGCATCCCCGTTTCTTAGTATCGGGGCTGCTTACCTTTGGAATGCAATTCTCAAGTTCGATTTGATAAAGGACAAATTCCTTTAGAATTTGACCAGATCTAGTGTTACCTCCAACGGGGATAGGCAGAACGATCTGCTTAACATCCCAGAAACTATTCTTCACGTCAGAGTTGCAAGCGAATAGGAAGACTTGACTAGCTCACCCAGCTCCCTGTAACCAAGACTTCAAGCAAGCAGCTGCAACTCCATCTTGAGGTCTCATATTTGCCTTCAATCGCTCAGATACTCTTCCAGACCACCCAGGAACTGTAGTTGCCAGCTCTTCGTCAAGAGGATTCTTGAATCGATCCGCGATATCATCAGTCCAATCCGTTTGAGCAGTACTTTTGTGCTTGTCGACTTCCTTTTTCGATTTGGAGATACCTGAAAATACGCGTGGGCGGGGGTCAATCTCGAGGAACTCAACAACACCATCTGGCTTTAACATCCTGTATGCAATTAGCTGATGAGTAGTTTCTCCCAAATAGGGAAGACTCACGATCTAACATCGTCGAGGAAGGTCTTGTAGCTCTCTACCCTATCAAAGATCTCTCGAGCACGAATGAACTCGTAGAGATTATGTGGGATTGGCGTTTGATGTGCCAAGAGGCAGTTAATATTGCGCATGGTAAACTCTGGAGCTTCTTGACTTGTATGAACGATTCCAAAGTAGTCATCATAGTCCGCCTGAGCATGAGGTGACATGAAATCCCTAGAAGAATTGTCAGACTGGACGACGTACTGACGGGATCAAATCCCGACTTACTTGATATCGACATCTCTTGGGATGCAAGACCAGTGGTTTGTATCGTCAATGCCCTCAACAATCCAATCAGGCTGCTCTTTCTTGAAAATGAAACACCAACCACCATCACTGCAGCCAATTTCCAAAACTCGAGGCGGGCCATGGTATACAGCAACAGAATGGGTTTCGGTCGGTGACTCCTCGTTGTCTTTCAATACTTTGGGAGAACGAGGACCTCTGAAGTCCCAAGAAGATAGTCGGTCTCTCCAGATGCCATCATCAACGAGAACAGAAGCTTTACCATCAGCGCGTGGGGTAATGATCTTGCCAACCTTGTCACGGAGCTACAACTGTTAGTATGTGTCATTCTCAGTCTATTTGTTGTAGCATGAAGACTATTCGAAACTGTTTGTGCCTACCTCGTGATGATAAGCTTTCTTGATGACTCTCAACAACTGCTTGACACTCAGCTCATCACTCTTTGGCCGAACATTCATATCCTTCTCCTCGACCAACTCGCCATACTCGTTGTAGACCATCTTGACAGTGACGAAAGACATGACATCTTTGACTGAACTTCGGCGTCTCGTAGGCTTCTTGCTGATGGGCTGTGCAGCTGGATCCATCAGGTTGGGGTTAGCTGCAGTCTTCTCACCCTGAGCATCATACCTCTTAGGCAGGTCGTCGGGATCCACAATCTCGATAAGTGGATTCGTGTTGCCACATGATGTGCGGCGCTTGGATGTTGGGGTTGAGGTATTCGTCTTGGGAGTGGCTGGAGCAGAGGGGTCGTGAATGTCGGAGGTGCTGTCGAGATCGGGGATCGTGAGATTTTGGCCGGTAAGGGAGCGGATGGGGAGAGAGGTGCCGTGGATACCTGAGGGATAGTCAGATTCGGAGATGCTGTTGTGACGCTTGCAGGCTAATGGGATCTCCAGTGAGAAGACCTCGCCGGTATGCGTGGTGAAGAGGTCGGGCATTGTGGAAGCTTTGTACATGTGTTGTCGACGCGAAGAAGGTGTTCCAATGAGATGAGCTTCTAGAGGAAGAGGAAGCACGAAGACAACAAACTAAATAGTGCGGGCAGGAAGAAAGTCGGCAATCACGCCTCGTTAATGTTTTTGGAAGGAGCGCATGTCAACAAACGACGTCATTGCGGCAGCTTTAATGTCACAAACTCGCATTTGACGGTCACGGCAAGAATAGGACAAGGACGGTACTCCGTTCTCAACTCGAGAGCCGGTTCTTGATGATGACTTCGGAAAGGATGCAAGCAGTAATAATACATTGCCACGACCATGCAAATATCCTTCGCTGAATCCATATACTCTACAAGCGAGAAGAAAAGCCTCCAGCGTCTTTCAGAAATTTCAGCTACCAACAAATCAGCTTCAATCAAAATTGTAAATCAGTATCCAGTCTTAGATAAAGATTTGGGCTCCTCCTGCAAAGACTCGATTCCAAAGACAGAGCAATGTGTAAATTGAACAGACTTACCTGCATCGGTGCACCAACCAAATCTTCACCCTGCAACTTCTTCTGGAACGCCTGAAATGTCTCTGACGAGCTATGAGCACCTAGTGCTGCTTTATCTTTGTAGCTATTCGAACCATCAGTTATTTATTTCCATCTCACCCACACAAGCCATTATTTCCAACGAAGCCGCCTCATCCGAACTTTCCAACCTTGGCGCCCAAGCTTCATCCCCCGCAGAGGCAATTCAAGGAACAAGCTAAGATTAAGAGGAGGAACTTGACGGAACTTCTAAAAATAGTTGAAATACCTCTCAATCATAATAACCTCATCCTTCGCCCTCGTAATCTGATATTTCAGCGTCCCAGGTTCTTTCGCCTTGACATATTGCGAGACTTCTGAAAGCAATTCAACAATCTAACGAATCGAATCAGTGCTCGGTCCAACAATCTTCTATCCCCTCTCTGAATCCTCTCCTTGAACAGAACAGGCAAGAGGATATCATTCAAAGACGAACAAGAAAGTTGGTGGGTGATGGAAACATACCCGATCCGCCTTCCCCGGCTTCGGGGGTAATGATAGCCACTATATCAATCTGGGAAGACATATTTGCGAAATTTGTTTGATCTCAACTTGGGGTCCTGGTTCGATTGTAGCGTAGTTCAAGTAAGGTTTCAATGGTCGTTGTTCTGTTTTTGAGTTTGGATGCTGTGGTCCTGGAGCATCTCACTAATCAGAAGAGGGGATCCTGAGCTCGGCTAGGTTGGACCTCGGCTGGATTTTGGCGAGGGCGAGTCAGGGGGCTTGCTGGGGTTGTTGACATTGATGTTCGGTTGTTATTGTTTGTGGGGATTTTGGAGTGCAGAATTTTATAGCTTTGGGGAACAGGTGTACTCGCATTGCTCGTTTGTCTTTTGTAATAGATTGTTTATGACGAGGTCAGTATTCGTTGCAAAGATGAGACATGAATGTGAGCAATGCTGGAGGGAAGGAAAACATCCAAATTCTAGGATGTGCAGAAGTGAAGATATAAATATATACAGAATATAATGGTGTTTGAAATGGCTATCCTGTAACCGCGTCCCCAATTCCAGGCCAAGAAGTCCAATGCACGGAGAAGACCACTTGGTAGTGGTCATCATCGAAATCCTACCAGGCAGTGCCTGCACGTCTTTCCAACACACTTCTCGCACCTCTCCTCTTGTTTCCACCACACTGCGCAGGATACTTCCTGTCCGTAACCGGATTCGAATCACTCCCCTCTCAATCCCATTCAAGAATCCCCACCCCCCAGGACCCTTCGCACTCCATAAAAAGTACCCGCTAGAACTACTTTCAAAAACATCCAATTGCGCCTCCACATATCTCCTCACTGTTTCCACCATCCCCTCATTCCAGTCCTCCATTGGTGCAGATTGGCATTGACAGCCATCAACTGAGCACGAAGTACCAGCAGTGGTTGATCCATCGGGATTGACGCAGATATTCGTTGCTGCTGACCATTCGCCTACATACGTAGGCATGACTGCGTTTGCAGCAGCGAGGTTTTGAGTCCATCCACATGCAGCGACGATATGCTCCTCTTGAGTAAGAGTATTATCCGCGTCCGTGAAAAGTTGGTAAAGATGCGTATCAACAACAAACGTCTTCAAACCATCACCATTCAACTTTTGAGCAACATCCGTCCAAGCGCCAGGTCCTTCAAACGCATCGTGCATGACGATGACGAGGTTTTCGTTCTCGACTTGAGATTTGACTGCCGCGTAGCCGTCTTCTGCCCATGATTGAGTCACGCTGAATTTGTTGTTGCCCCAGGAGATGGGCTCGTTGACGAGCTCGATGCCGACGACCACGGAGGCGTATATGGCTTGGCCGTATTTGGCGGCCATGGCTTTAAGGACGGAGATGGAGCGGGCGAGGTTGGAGGGTTGTTGCCAGTTGACTGGGCCAGCTTGACCACTGTTGTCGAAGCCTGGGTGACCAGTCAGTATTTCGACTTCCGGGTGTACTGGAAGTTGACGGGAGAAAAGGAACAGACATACCATTTTGACTTCCTGGACTGCCATGTAAATCAACCCAAACATACATCCCAGCGTCCCTAGCCCATTCAATCGCCTTTTCCAGATAAGCATCTGCACCCTTATGATAAGGCGTATCATCATTATCGTAAGCCCAGAAGCCAATTGGGATACGAAGTGCATTCAGACCAGTTGCTGCAAGAGCTTGAATATCTGACTCAGTGAAGAAAGTGGACCAGTGAGTTTTGAGTGCTGAAGCGGAGCCAGAGATCGAGTCGAATGTGTACTGGTCTATGGCGGATGAGAATTTACCAGTGAAGGTATCTGGGTTCATCCATTTTTCGAGGACCAGCCATCCTCCTAGGTTTACACCACGGAGGAAGGGGATGGTGTTATTTGTTGAAGAGGCGGACAGTGAAGTTGGCGACGGTGATGGTGCTTGAGACGAAAGACTCGATGAGAGGAGTTTGCTGTACTCCGCTGCCGGTGTAGCAGCAAAAGTGACAAATGTACTCGCAGGGGTGGGCTGATTGGCTGAAGACAGAATGGAGCTTAGTTCTGCAGCTGGTGTTGCTGAGAAGGTAACAAAAGTACTCGCAGGAACGAGCTGAATGCTTGAAGAGGGAAAAGGGCTCAATTCCGCAGCTGGTGTCGCTGGGAAGGTAACAAATGTAATCGCAGGGAGGATTTGGTTGACTGAGGATAGGTTAGGTGCAGGAGTAGATTCCGGATCGTTGAGAGTGAAGAAAGGAATGCTAGTTGACGTTGAACTAATCAAGGGAGATGCGATAGGCTGCTGGTCGGTGCCATTGGAAGTGCCATTGGAAGTGCCATTGGAAGTGCCATTGTTCCCTACGAAGCCGGTTGGTTGGGGAAAACTCGATCCAGTACCAGTCCCTGTTCCGCTCCCATATCCAGTGTAGAAAATACCTGCTGGAATGCCCGTGCCTGTTGGAAAGCTTGGAAACGAACTACCCGAAGGCGTCTGTATGCCAGATGGCAAAGGATCAAGAGAGAATGAACTTGATATAATGGCAGGTGCTGCCTCTGTGGGCATTGGTATCGCAGTGAAAGTGATAGAGACAGAAGCAGGTGTCTCTTCAGCCAGCATAGGCACTGGAGTGAAGGTTTCGGAAAACACAGCAGGGGTTGCCGAAACAGGTAATGGGATTGCTGTGAATGTGGTGAGAACGACAGCTGGTGTCGCCGAAGCGGGAAGTGGGATTGCTGTGAAGGTAGTGAGAATTACGGCCGGCGTTGGAGAGACAGGTACTAGAAATACGGTATATGTCGAGTAGACTATGACAGGAGGAATCGCAGCATCTCTTCCCTGCAGTGCTGCCGATGATCGTCTCTGTCGCCGAGCTGATGCTGAGTCAGAAATGAGGATGAGTGCCAATAATGCCGATGGTAATGATGTCCACATTTTGAATAGACAGGCTGGTTCGCGTAATTTGACTCGTGGTTGCTGAGAAAAAGTGTCAAAGCAGAGACGCAGCACTTTTGATAATGATCGTCCTTATGATATGAAAGAATGTCGAAGATGTAGTTTAGCGGTGATACCGAGTGTAAAAAGGCCCTGCCTTTGGTATTGAAGAGTAAGTGTGGTTTGGAAGTCCTATCTGGACTAGCGCAGGTCTATCGACGCCACGTCCACGTTCGGACAATACAGCCTCAACTTTGACGGTTGTTGATAAAAGGCGGGGAAGAGTTGGTAATGGATATAAGATGAGATCCTGTAAGAGGCTAAAATGATATTTGAGGTGGTGAGAGACTGATAGTGAGGCTCAGAATGGATATCGCACAATGCAAGTTTTTGATGTCGTGGTGACGAACCGGGAATAAATGCCTCAAACGAAATGCTTATTTCTTAAACGAAGGATTGAGATGCGCAATGATCAAAATGCTGTGCTAAAAGAAGGGAAAGTATGTGGACGAAGTCCCAGAAAGGAATGTATGGGAAAATTGGACTTGATAGCAAGAACTTCAAAAAGAGAGAGGGCAGGAGAAGAGAACACAGTTAGGGGCAAACATCACAAGCTATATGAGATCAGATGGCATTTGCCAATACTGCCACACTTGCTTTCTCCGATAATCGTGAAACTGAGACACATATTCGTGGGATTGCCAATTATCCTGTTCTAGGATCTGATTGGTCCCTCGTTTGTTTCGTTTGCTCAGATGGCTTCGGAAGCGATGAAACACGCTTTCAGCCGCTCGTGCCAATGTGCCAGTGGAAGATCGTAACTTGAGGCAACGAATGGGATGAACAGGTGGAATTTGCTTGGGCTGGTCGAGAACTTCTGCCGGGCGAAGGAGTTGAGCCATGACGTTGGTTTTGCCCCTGAGCCAGCACTCTGATGGTTCACTGTAACCTTAAAGCATCGATAATTGAAGGTGCAACTGGAAACCCAGATATCGCAAATTGACTCAGCCATGAAGATAAATGCCCTGGCGTGACTCCCATGTTGATTGGTACTTCACAAGATACGCATGAGTGGCACGCTTCGAGAATTTTGGTTACTGATGCGAAAGATCGTGAGGTTGGGGAAACATAGCTACCCCTTTTTTCCAGAACAATCTTCCGAGTCACGTGGACCCAAGGACCATCTAGGTACATTAATATGCTTCTCACCTGCGTGTCGAAAACTCTGCAGATAAGTAAAACTTTGTCCTCGAACTCGCGAGCTCAGAGAACGGCAAAGAGAAGTGATGTGAAAAGAGATCGGGGCCAAGGTGAAGAGAAGGCAAACCTCACCAGCTTCATCTCCGATTGAAGGCTGGCGTCTTCGGGGTACAAGAGCCTGGCATCAATGGCTCTGCCTTTTCAAGATTGGATGCAGTACGGGATGTCGTGCGGCCAGTATCCTTACAGTAATTACATTACCCCTTAACTTTCTTAGATAGCGCATCTTTCCTTCTGAATAGTTTCGTCTTTTTCTCTTCTTGTTTTTGCTCCTCTCTTATATTTATACTCAGCTTCGTATCCTCTTCTACTTTCTATAAACGGCGCACGACCTAATTCTCGCGAGATGTGCAATAAAGGCAAGTATGAATACGTAACATTCCTTGCCCTCATCAGATATCCAAGAATTTGAGGATTCTACTGACCGCCTGCTCATCACCTTCCATAGTTTCCATCAACCCCGCATCAACCCATCCACCGGTATAGCTACCCCCAAAATCAATCACCCAAGCATCATCCGTTTCCCTATGAATGAGCACATTATGCGGCTTTCCATCACCCCATACGACCCCAATTTCATGAAGCTGATCAATCGTCTCTCGAACCTGAGCCCCCCACTTCTTCCTCCTATCCGTCGAAGCCTCCACATCCTCATTCTTCAGCGCCCTTAAATCAGACAGCACTCCCGTAGGAATGTGTTCTTCGAGAATGCCAATGAACAACCCCGTCTCCGCCGACGTGACTAAACCAAGCAATCGAGGTACTCGAATCGAATCAGCGAGGTGTGATCTCGCTACTTTCCGGAGACAGTTGAATTCCCGTTCCATGGTTCGCCAGGAAGCATCATCACCGCTCTTGCAACACATTTTCTTTCCTTCAACTGAGACTTGGGCAATGTAGCTGTGCCCGAAGATAGTTTCCAGTACACGGATATCTTTGGATGAGTATTGAGGTAGTTCCATATCGTTGACAATTTTCATGCCAAAGCGAACGTCATAGGGCGCGCGCTCCATTTCGTGTGGAATCAGTTCCGCTTTCCCATTATTGGTTACAAAGCGGAAGTAAAAGGTCTCTGGGTAGAGAAGAGAGTGTAAATCTGAGGGCTCTGGTCCATCAGGAAGTGGAGGAGCTAGTTGAGTCCAGATTGACCGCCCAGCTTCGTAAACGATGTCTTGGATTTCTTCCTGGAAAGCTTCAATCGCCTCTTCGGCTTCACCTTCATCATCCATGGACTCATATTTTGAGATAATAGGTCCCTCGATTGTGTTTGGGGAGGTGGTTGGAAGTAAGGATACGTGAAAACGCTTGCCGTGGTACCTGATGGTGATGAAGAGGCCGTCCCCGCCTCCACCATCCCACTGCACGGCTTGCCAGCCATTTGAGGACATCCCCGTCTCGATGGGAATGTCGAGAATCAAACCGATAGAGTACGGGAGATGTTTCTGAAAGAGATATAGGAGCTTTGAAAAGTCCTAAGGGCATTTGATGTACATGTGGAGGTTCGCGTGAGTGCGAGAGATTACTTGTTGGACCTGACGCGAGCTTGTGATAGGCAGCAGCAGGCAAGGGGGAAGAAACGAAAATCGAGGAAAGACGGTTACAGCAATATTAATAGCCAATCGCACAGGGCCCAGCCTCCCAATTCTTCTTGGCATTCTCGCCAAACCGAAAAGTACTTTTTTGTAATGAAGTCGTAGGGAATTCGTAGTCCAATGGTTCCAGGATAAACTCGCTTAAGCCATCCCTCTCTATTTACTTGCACCTCACCAAGACAAATAAGATTTCCAGAAGTACACATCTCCGAAGCTCCGCAACGGCAGCATTTTCAGCAAGACTTGTCCCCTCATACCGACTTCTCCAGCTCATTTCCTACCATCAACTCAACTCCTCCCTCTCCCCCTTTCCCCTCATTGTCTTATCCCGTCCGTCCCTCATCTTCTCCAGATTCCCCGATCGTCGTGGTCGGCCCCTTCACCGTCATCTTCCTAACCGTCTCCACCACCCCCTCAATCCTCCCATCCTCCGCCAACTCAATCCACATATACGTCTCCCCCAACACCACACTCCCATCCTCCATCGTGACCGGATCCCCAGAATGCCTCTCCGCAATCTGATTCCCATCGCGCATGTAATGCGTAACCTTGACATTGACGCTTCCGGGCGGCAGGATCTCGCGGAGCCACTTGATGTGTTTGACAAAAGCGGGGAAATCCCGCGAGCCTGAGGGGGCGTTGCTGTCGTCGCATTGGGTGAAGGTTGGGGTGAAGAATTTGGAGAGGTCGGATTCGGTGGTTTCTGGGGGGCCGGAGAAGAAGCTGTTGATGGCGGTGGCGAGGCCGGAGGGCGTGTCGGCGAAGGTTGTTCGCGTGGGTGGTGGAGGTTGAGTCGACATTGTTGGTGATAATGGTCTGGATGCCGAGTAAGGAAATGCAATAATTCATTGTAGATTACTCTTACAGCAGTGGTGGCTATTCGAGAATTCCCGATCAGAGGTATTTTTTATGTGAGTTGTTCGATATAGAACTTGTGTTCCCAAAGCGTGCATTTATATTTCAAGTCAATGTAGTTGCCTAAGACATGACGACGGTTCTATTTTCCACGATCGCGAATTGCTACTGCCTGGGCTTTAACATCTAAATTTCGGCCCGTATTGCCGAGCCGTCTTTTCCTTCCCTCTTCGACGTTTCGCAACATCCTAAATTTAAGAGTTCAAATATCGACGATGGCAAAGGCTCCAAGGCAACAGAGCTGCAGTTACGAGATATAGTGTACTGCTCCTTCATGAGCGAGGAGTTGTTGCCTGGACCAAAGAGAAGCCCCTGGATCAGAAAGCGACGGAATGAAGAGGAGACAGAAGCTCGCAATAATGCAGGCTTACAGTTCAACCGAGGAGAATCAATGACATCTGAATCTTACTGATCGTACTGTCGTTGTCAATAAAACTTGGGCCGTTTCCGAATTTCGGCTGGCGTTAGCGAGAAGTAAATATGGGTGCCTTTGAACTCGCTTCGTCACATCACTTTCAGCAACATTTCTACCTCTGTGACTGGAGGTATACCTGTTACACTAACATACAACTCTTCCACCCCATTCATCTATGCTAACCTCCCATCTAACCATCCACATCACCACCAAAGCCAACCGGCCTCCTCTTCCCCCCACTCTCCGGCACAATAGCCATAGCCTTATAAACCTTCCCCATCCCACTTCCCCCTCTATCAACCAATCTTTTCCAAGCCCCTTCAATCCTCCCCGCCACCTCTTCTCCCCCCCTCGCCTCCCCCTTAGCAATAGCCTTCCCCTTCACACTCCTAACCAACGCTCCAGCCCTCTCCTCAATCCCCATCGCTCTCAGAAAACTCCCTTGTTCAACAGGTCCATAGACTTCAACTCCTTCACTCGCTCCAAGCGCTGCTTCAGCAAGAGCTAGGAAATCAACGTCGGCTGATAAGTCGACAAGGCCTGGCTCACTGAGTGGTGAGACGCGTTGATGCGCTTTAATCCCCCGCAAGGAGTTGGTAGGAATGGAGTCTGCGGGTCCGTAATCCAGTATGATCGCCGCACCTGACGGATTTGGTTTTGGAGAAGTCGAAGAGCCGCCTATACGGCGCGCAAACTCTTGAGCGTAGAAATGTGATTCGGGTGAGATTTCGATGAGGGAGTCTGGGATGGGTTTGAGAGCTTTGTAGCGTGGTGATATTTCAGGGAGGTAGAGGGAGTGAGGCGTGGATGTTTTGGAAAGGGTGAGTTGGAATTCTGGGGGTTCGTTGGAAAGTTGTTGAGATTTGGGGGTGGAAAGGGTGGTGTGTGTTGAGTTTGGCGGCGAGGGGGAGATGACCATTTCGCGCCATTGGGGACCTTTCTTCTGGTTCCTGGTAGTGTTTTGGGCTGAGGGTGAGAGCTGATGAGTTCCTGTTGGTGTTTGGATGGTTTCGGGGTCCTTTTCCTGAAGAGAGTCTGAAGGGGCGATAGATTGGAAGGCGTGGATGGGAAGAGCATCGAAGAATTCGTGGGCGACAATGAAGGGTGTTTTGTCGGGATCTGACATATATAAGTATTATGCTAGTAAAGGGCTGGGAAGACTCACTTGATGGAACGAAGCGGATATTTTCCGTCCATATTATAGGAATACCAGCATATTTACTGACACACCGATGTCCAATATCCGTCTCAGTCATAGGAGAATCTCCACATAGAAGTTTTCTCTGTGCTTCCCTTAACGAAGGACTAGCTTCAACCAAATACACAGCTTCGATGCTCGATGCCAGGGGTTTGAAATTCCTCATTGTCTATATAAAGTATCAGCACATATCCCCTATCACAAAAACAGACAGAGAAGTAGATATCAAGATCCAATCCCAAGCATACCCTCAACATATCGTCCATCAACGTCCCCCTCCCTGGTCCAATCTCAATCAACTCAACGCCCTTCTCCTTCCTCCCTTGTCCAATCCATTCCGCCACAAACCAAATAGCTATAAGTTCTCCAAAGACCTGCGATATCTCAGGCGAAGTAATGAAATCTCCTTTCTGGCCAAATTGGTCCCGTCCTTCGGCGCTGGACATATAGTATCCGCCCATCTCGGATGTCAAGCACATGCGCATGAATGATGCCAAGGGGATTGGTCCGGTGGTCTGTATTAGATGATTAGCATATAGATGAAAAATGTGGATATATTGGAGAATATACGGTAATAGCTTCGTAAAGCTGCTTTGCGAGAGGAGTACTCCATTGTCTTGCAGGAGCCTCACTCGATGACCACCTCATTGCAGCAGGAGTGGCACATTTCAAGTATCCTGCTCTGCGCTGCGCGAGACGCAGGCAGTTACGCGCTTGTAAGGAAACAATTGACCTCATCTCGGTCTTCTCAATTACTCCCTTTGTAATCTTCTCTCAGGGAATTAAGGTTATTGTCCAAATCGCCAAAGTCGCGAAATCAAGCTCCAACTTTTTTCCCTCGGCCGCGCGATCAGATGACGACGAAACTCCCTGCAACCTCTCCAAAACTTTCAGCCTCGCGACGCCTCAGCACAACCCAAGATATACGCTCCCACAACTCCAATGAGCAGCAAAATGAAATCCCGCTGGGCAGACGACGAAGAAGACGCAGCAGCGGAGATACAGAGGAAGAAAGAGAAAGAAGAGAAGAAACGAGCCAAAGCTGAGAAACAACGAAAAGCAGACGAAGAAGCTGCCGCGCGATTGCTCAAGCAACAACAAGCCGACGAAGCTGCTTCTGCCGCGAAAGAAGCCCACGAACAAGGACAAGAAGGAGGACTCCAAAGCGATCTCTCATCACGGCCTGCGAAACGGCGAAAATTATCACCAGAGCAGGATGGCGAGGCTGAGTCCCAACCCACCCCTCAAGAAGCGAAAGGGAAAGACGAGCCCGCCAAACTCCTCCGCTTCTCAGCCCCGACTTGGAAGAAATGCAGGAGTGTAGAAGATTATGAGAAATTGAATGATATCGAGGAGGGTGCCTATGGGTGGGTGTCTCGCGCGAAGGATACGCGGACGGGGGAGGTGGTTGCGCTGAAGAGGCTGAAGATGGATAATGCGCAGGATGGGATTCCTGTTACTGGGTTGCGGGAGATACAGACGTTGAGGGATTGTTCGCATCCGAATATCGTGGGGTTGAGGGAGGTGGTTGTGGGTGAGGATACGAGGAAGATTGAGAAGTATGTGTTTATTCCCTTTCCCTTGCCACTCTTTCTACTCACATTACACAAACGAATAAATGACTGACTAGAGTACGAAATAACAGCATCTTCCTCGTCCTCGACTTCCTCGAACACGACCTCAAAACCCTCCTCGAAGAAATGCCCGAGCCCTTCCTAACCTCCGAGATCAAAACCCTCCTCCTACAACTCACGCGAGGCGTATCCTACCTCCACAACACCTGGATCCTCCACCGCGATCTCAAAACCTCCAACCTCCTCCTCAACAACCGCGGACAGCTCAAAATCGCCGATTTCGGAATGGCGCGGTACTTCGGCGCCCCCAGTCCAAAACTCACACAATTAGTCGTCACACTATGGTACCGCGCCCCGGAACTCCTTCTCGGTACAGAGAGGTATGGAACAGCGGTAGATATGTGGAGCGTAGGATGTATATTCGGCGAACTCTTGACCAAAGAACCCCTCCTACAAGGAAAAAACGAAGTCGACGAACTCAGCAGAATCTTCGAACTGTGCGGCATTCCCACGGACGAGACCTGGCCAGGCTTCAAACGCCTCCCGAACGCACGCTCCTTGAAACTCCCTAAAAACCCCATCTCGCAAGGCGCAGTAATAAGAGCCAAATTCCCATTCCTGACTGCTGCGGGAGCAGATCTTCTGACTAGATTGCTGAGTCTGAATCCGGAGGGGAGACCGACTGCGGATCAGGTGCTGGGGGATGTGTTTTTTAGGGAGGATCCCAAGCCGAAGAGGGAGGAGATGTTTCCTACTTTTCCGAGTAAGGCGGGGCAGGAGAAGAGGAGGAGGAGGGCGACGCCGAATGCGCCTGTTAGGGGGGGAGCTGGGGGTGCGGGGAAGGGATTTGGGGGGGTGGTTGATTTTAGTGGAATTTTTGAGGGGAGGGAGATGGAGGAGAAGGGTGGAGGGTTTGCGTTGAAGTTGATATGAGAGGGCTTGAAGGGGTCTGGGGATAAAGCATGGGATGCGATGAGGAGTTGGGGGCGAGTTGAGTTGAGGTGAGGTGTTGGTGTAGGTCGGCTCGCTAAGCCGTTTTGTTGTTTGAAGGGAGCTCGCTTCGGCTGTGAGGACCTCTGATCATACCATATTGGATCACAAACCAGCGCTTTCTCCTCTATCTCTCCAAGTAAAATATAGACGGTATAGTATGCACTGCATATAGGTATAGAAGCATAGACGGACAACGGGCGATATACCGTAAAATATCATTTCCTGTCTCAGTAGGCTACTTAGTACTCTAGAAATCTCAAATCTCACAAACCAACCCTCCCACTACAAAAACTCCGAAACAAAATGCAGCAACTGTCCAAATCAGAATTCATACCTAAATCCAAATCCATACCTTCTGTAAACAGTCAAACATATATATCTATATACTTATCTTCCTCTTGTCCTCGTCTCTTCTACTTATATACTTATACAAAAATTCTACCCTGCTCTCATAATGCGATACTATAATCGCTGTTCAACTGTTTATATTTGCTTTAATTTACCTGCTTCCCTAACTACATCACTTTTCTATCCTTATACTTCCCCTCCTCTCCTGTCCCCTCTCCCCTTCTCTCACTTCTTCTTTCTGTCCCGTCTTTAATACAGTAAGTAAGTCTTTCATTTACATTTCCACATTTCCATTTCCATTTACATATAAATATACACCTCTCTTCGTATTTAAATCTCTATCTCCACTTACCTAGACCCGCAAATCCTCTATTATCTTTAATCCTAATCCTAATCTCAATCTCAATCCCAATCTTAATTTTAATCTTAATCTTAATCCTAATACTAAGCCTAAACCCAAACCAAATATCCAACTCTCCTTAAACTGTCTACTCCCAATCCATAATACCCAGTTCAAATATCCCTATCCGTCTCCCCAGATAGTCCAATCCTGTCTAGTCAAATCCAGTCCAATCCATAATACCTAATCCAAATATCCCTATCCAATCCCAATCTAATCCAGGCCTTTCCAATCCACTTCATTCTAATCCAATCCCCTCCCTCCCCACTCCCATCCCATCTAGTCCAGAAACCAGAAACCAGAACCCATCAAAACAACCCTCTGAAAATAGATATAGCAAAACCAAAGAAATCTTCCCTTTTTCTCTCCTTCTCCCCTTCTCCCCTTCTCCCCTTCTTCTTCCTTATCCCTCTAGCTAGTAGGTCCCTGAGAATTCTAAATATCTCGTAGACAGTTACTGTACTGCACTATACTCTCTTCTCCTCTCCTATATTATATTATACTATCCTTCTAAAATAGATTACACCTATAAATCGCACTAGAATACATAGAATTAGAATAAACCAACTAGACTGAACCGGACAACAAAAATCCATCTCCAGATTTCAGATTTTTGTTTATTGTGATTTGATTTTGAATTTTGATTACTACCTTAGTCCAAGCCATTACATATTCGTAGTTTGACTATATCCTATCCTATCCTATCCTGTCAATGTACCCCCTCCGCTATCTATGCAAATCAACCCTCACACTTCATAATACAATACAATCAATCGAATCAAACAAATCAAACAAACAAAACAAAACAAAACAAACAAAATTCATCATGATGATCAAAATTGCATAAAAAACCTGAACCATAAAACACCGATAGTTTTTCCAAATATCCGATATCCGATATCCGATATCCAACCACCCTAGTATCGACCCGAAAAGGAGTGTGTTTCTTTCTTTCTTTCTTTCTTTCTTTTTTGTGCATGATTCAGACCCCTCCTCTCCCCTCCAGTCCCGGTATTCAGTATTCAGTATCCTCCATTCGACGATCTAGACATCCATCCAAAACCTCAAACTTCACTCCACGTCCACACCCTCAATCATCCAGAGTTTTATGTACCATCTCCGAGTCTCCTACCAAATAACCCCCGCCCCACCAACAAACCACGTAAAGCTCAACAAAGTCAACACCCCCATCCCGAGCATCATCCCCAGCGCCCTACGTTCCATATCCCCCAACGCCCCACTACAAGTCGCACACACGAAGTCCGCCAGCGGTGTATACGCCTGCGGGACATACATGCCAAACTGGTAGCTATTAAACGTCGCGAGATACCCCGCCGCAGCGGCCGCGCTAACGCTCGAATCGGCATCATAGATGATCAAGGTATACGTCTGTGTGAGCAAAGGGTTCTGCACAGCTGTAGCCTGATACGCGCCCGTATCCCAGGTCAGGGCCCCCGTGGCGTTGGTGATGGTCTGGTTCATGGCGAGGGTGTAGGTCTGGGAGTTTGCGGAGCAGGAGGCGAGGATGTTGATGGCGGTGGGCGTGGCGGAGAGGGAGGTGTAGTTCCAGGCGAAGGTGACGTGGTCGCCGATCTTGTAGTAGGATGTGGTTTGTGCGTTGGGGGTGATGAGGGAGATGCCTCCGGCGGGTAGGCGGGCGTCGTAGGAGGTTTTGCGGGTTGCGGAGGAGGTTTTCTTGCTTGAGCCGGTGCTGGGTTTGCCTGTTATGGTGCCGGTTTTGGAGCCAGTCTGAGAACCGGTTTGGGAACCTGTTGGGGTGGTGTCTGCATTGCTGTTGGAGCCCGTTTCCTTGGGAGAGTTGGTGGATTGTGTTTGTGTTGGTTTGGCGGATGATGAATCTGTAATTGAAGATATATTAGCACCATGCCTTCCTTAACCATAAAATCCCTCATCCCACAATTCCTTCGGAGCCTCTCATCAAGCAATCAGGATGCACATACTCTCATTATTATCCTGCCTCACCACCAAAGAATCCAACTCAGGTAACCATTTCGGCCAAGGCCAAGCCGCCGAAAACGTCGAAAACAAACACAGCAGCAGCACCGAATAAATCTGCATATGTTGCGTAGCCCTCATCCTGAATTTCCCGTGCAAAATCCGTCTACCTCGTCGTATTATACTGTTGTTTACCCCCTTTTTCACGTACCCGAGATCGAAATCCTCCAATCCAAAAATCAACAACCCGGGAATAAAAAAATGCCGGGATATTAGGAGTTGGGAAATAGCGAGTGTATTTATTGTTTCGTGAGAGGTAGATTAAGAGAAGTCGTATCGTGTCGTGTCGTGAATGAGAGATGTTCAAAGGATGCTTTGCTTTGGTGTTGAAGCTGTGGCCCCTGTTCGTTCGTCCCAATCCCAATCAGCACAATGCACAGTGCACACACCGCAAAAAGTCGACCAGACAACGCCACCACTCACTCACCTTTAAATCCTTCTTCCTTTAAATCCCATACACGAAATCCCGGCCGAACGAGTGAGGCCCTGATTAAGATAAAGGAGAAGAAGAAGAAGTTTTAACGATAGTCGCGTCGAAGTTCGAGGCGTGGAGTGCGAGGAATGTTCGATGGATGTGGTGTTGAAGAAAGGAGTAGAGGCAGATCGGGAGGGAGGAGATTAGGAATGAATGCCCCGTGAGGAGACCGGGAACAAGGTTTCGGGCTAGAGACAGGGGTAGGCCTTGTTTGGTCTGGCGAGTCTGGCGAGTCTGGCGAGTGTGGTGAGTCTGGTGGGAACTACTTTCTCGTGTTGAGTGGCTCGAGTGGGCACAGCTGGGCGAAGGATGAATAGAGTGCAAGTGCCAAGGCGCATGAACCGAGAGTCCTATTTTTGGCTTTTTGGCTTTGAGCTTTTTCTTCCGAGGGGTGGTGGCTTTGTATTCGATATTCTTCAGTATCAATCAACGCACCTTCTATGAACACAGTGTAGTTCTTTGCTACGTTTATTTAATAACCCCCTGCTAATTTCTTTTGCAAAACATCTTCCATATTGTACTAATCTGCTAATCATCAATTTCCTCTTTTCCCCCAAACCCCACCTCTCCCGATCTCCCAATACCTCAGCACCTCAACACATGAAAATCGTATCCTGTTCCATATCCTGCCCTGCGTTCTCGCCACCCGCACCCACTTCCAGGTTCCAACATCCTGTACAGTACAGTAGTACGAGGGCCACCACCATCAGTAAATTTACTTATGAGATCCGATCAGATCAGACCCGATCTCATCAGCCTCAGTCAGCCTCAGCCACTACTGTGGCATGGAGAAGGGGTAGATACCTACCTACCTAGGCTAACCTTATCGAAGTCGATATTAAGTTAAGTGACCGATTTTGGCGAGGGCACCTTAAACAACAGTCTGATAAAAACAATAAGAGAAAAAGCGTGACGGATAATAAGAAACTATTTTTTTTCTCTAAGTTATTGTAAAGACTGATAAATAGGTACTCTCAGTTGTCGTATGTTTGTGTCATTGTTCACCTCGAGACGTCGACTCTGGCGTTCTGCACGTGCCTTGATCGGCCACTTGGTATCGACATCGATACCTAGGTAGGTACGTTCAATGCATTGCTGAGCCATTGCTTAACTTCTCCTTTCCTCTCTCACAAAAGGCAGCCTTCACATCTAATTTGTGGTCAACTTGAAGTGATAGGTAGTATGAACCATTCAAATTCACTTGCTCTGCAACGAACCCTCACTGAGAGTAGACTTTTTCAATATTTGTTCCCTCCTCCCCCTCTCCCTGGGACCTGTCCCTATCTCAATCTAAAGAGCGAATACACTTCCTCTCCTCCCCTTCCCCTCGTGAAGAACGATCGGATGAATAAATCCATGCCATGCCATGCCATGCCATGCTACGCTCAAAGTACCCTTGCCTAATGATCGAATCCCAGACTCCATCCAGCCATTCCGTGTTGCAAGTAGCAATATGTATTGCCAGCTTGTATCAAAATCAAACCCAAACTCCAGTGCGCTCAAGACCATCCATCCCATTCCATTGCGCCAAAGCCATGTCCATCCATCCGTCGTAAAGTCATCACGCCAGTCCAGTCCAAAGTCCATCGCTCGATCGATCGATCGCTCGCTCGTTATTTTCGATTTTCTGCCAGTCGATTGTAATATCACATCGTCGCCGTCGCCCTATCGTACCCACTTCCACCTTCCCCTCCCGCTGTCACTCCCATCTCCTCACTTCGACTTCAACTTCGCTGTCTTTCCATCCTCGATTTCAGTAGGCGGATTATCAACCGGCATCTCACCAGAGCTATCCGCACTGCCAACTCTCTCTTTCCCAGCTCCCGCTCTCCACGCTGCCGCCTCGCCGACCTCCACTATGTAGGAGTCAGCCTCTGTCAGTATCCAGAGAAAAGACATATATACAATTATATTTCCATCCATATATATTCAATCATATCGACAACGACACAAGCTCGAGCTCGGAGCCCCAGAGCCAGAGTAACCAAGCGTTATAGACCTAGAATCAAAAATAGACCATCCAGGTTTCCGGGTTTGGTAGCATTCGAGAAAGTACCCTGGCTACCCTTGCTCCAGAGCTCTTCACTGTCGCTGTACATGTAGTCGTCGTCGTCGGCGCCAGAATTATCGGAGTTGTTATTAGACGTACTCTCATGTAGCTTCATCATCTTGTCAATTTTAGGCCTGGAATCACCGTTTCTAAGTAGCTCGTGGCCAGATACGGCTTCGAATTCGCCGTCCTCGTCTTCTTCGCCCTCGCTGGATTCGTTGCCACTGATTGAATTGCTCTCCCGGGATTCTTGAGACTCACGTCGGCCCTTGAAACCTTTTCTAACCACCGATGGACTTGTGGGTCGAGAGTCAGGCGAGATGGAGGTACCGTCACTCGCACCTGAGTCGACCTTTCGAAGAATGCGACTGCTGTCGAGCATGAAAGGTTTGAGGGTTGGGTCGAATTGTGCTGGGAGTCCTAGAGCTGCTGCTACGGCGTGGGCTTCTACATCGGGAGTATTGGTTACTTCGAAAATGCTGTTCTTAGAACCGCTCTCCGTCTCGTGAACATCCAATCCACTCTCTTTCAGAATTCTGGCATAGTCTTGTCTCGATGGGTCGGCGTCTCGTTTCTTCTTCTTCTTGGTTCGCTTCTCGGTAGGCCGAACGACAACAACAGGAATCGGAGAGTATTGCAGACACCATTTCGAGAACGAGTTCGAAATAGTCATGAGACCCTGGAATCCTCCCAGACTGCGTCCTCGTGTGCCAACAATGAGCATAGCCGGTTCGTAGAGTTGAATCTAGATTTGTTTAGCAGTATTCAGTTGATCCAGCTTCAGGGACGCTTACCATCTTCTGAAATACTGAATGGACCTTTCCAACTGCAAACTCCAATACAATACTAATAGCCCGGTTCTCGTCATTCCGCGATACAATCCTCTCCATCAGCTTCTTCGCCTCCTCCTGGTACTGCTTCTTGTCCACACTCCGATCATTGACAACCTTCGCATCCTTGTCCACCACTCTCAGGCAAATGACTTCGTCACCATCATCGACCAATTCCTCTAGCATCCATGACAGTGCAATATCCGAGTAATCGTTCTCATCCACGCCGACCATAAATGTCCGTGATCTCCGCTTGCGCTGGTATCCTCTGTGCTTGACGTTCAACGTGAAAGAAATGCTGTTCTTCGCCGTGCCCTCTCCTCCAGCGAAGTTGTCGAAAGAGACATGATGTTGAAATCGGCTAGTGGAAGCATCTTCTGTCAGTGCCATATTCGCGACAATATAGATTGAAGAGAGATAGATTGAATAAAGGAAGAGGCAGGAGAGACTAAGAGGAGAAGCACCACAACACTGCCCCTACTAGACCAAACCCCAAGACACCCACTTGCGCGAATTGATTGAGGTCTAGCAGAGAGCGGAAGGTGGGGTAAGGGTCACCCGCGCAGTGCGCACAGCCAATTCCAACCCTTCAACCGACCAAGCGAAACCGAACGGTCGTTCCAAGGCTGAATCAGTGACCGTTTCTCTTCCCCCATAGCGCGGGATGTGAGCAGACTCAGCCTGGTACATAAAGAGCCAGATGCCCAGATCGGCCTTCCCTGCCTCTGCTCTTCCCTTCCTCCCCTGATTTATTTCTGCTGCCAGCTTGTGAAGACTTCGTTGATTCTCAATTGGAGAGACGATGAAGTGAAATGGGATGAAGTAATTGGTATTTATGGAGGCAGACTTACGGAGCAGCTGGGGGCGACACCTCTCTCACCACCGACCGCCTCTTGGGCTTCACCTCGCTGGCCGCCGTGGGGTGCTGCAGCCCAGTGGTCTTGAAGGATATGCTGGACACTGAACCAACCCGCGAGCGACTCTGCAGCTGGATATGTTCGGCTTTGACGTTTTCGATGATCGGGTCGAGGCGTGGGGACGAGACGGCGTTGATATAATCGCTCTCGTTGCTGTTGCTGGTCTGTAAGGCTAGAGGCGAAATGGATGGCGTGGCTAAGGGAGATTCAACTGCGACGGTGTCGGGGACTTGCGTGGGCGAAACCTCTGTTGAGGACATGGCAGGTAGGTGGTATTTGGGTCTTGACGTTAGTTGGCAGATCTGCTGAGCTTCAGTTGGATCTGCTTTTGTTTTGGTTGTGGTGTTATCGAGAGCTTGAAAGGCAGGGCGAGGCAGGACAGCTGGAGGACAGGGCAGGGCAGCACCCAAAATTATTTAGCCGTGCTCAAGACAGTCAGCCCTCTGTATGGGTAGGAACGCTGGGTTGTGCTGGCATCTGTCACACCTCGATTAGAAAGCAACGAGAATTAAATTTGAGTAGATAAGAGCACATGTCAAGAGAGTCAAGCACGACAGACAGTTGACTCGTTCCGAGAGCGCGGATCCTGGAAAGTCGGTGAGTTATTCATTGATAGCTAGCTACTACTACTGCTGTACCTCAGCTACACACAAGATTTGGAAGCTCTGTTCCGGGGAACTTGGCGCAGCCTCAGCCGTGCGGGTGCAGCCTCGTCTTTTTGCTAAACCGGGAACTCGCTAGTCATGGGCGCTCTGATTATCGTTCACAAATGGGATGCCAAGTTGCGTTCCATACTTCCACACGCTCTAGTTCTATGCATTGCCAATCGGAGTCCTACATTCAATCATGTATCCCGATCATCTTCTCGTCAGCTGTCAACGCCTCGTCCCTTGGTACAGACCAAAAGAGGAGATCAGAGAAAGAGAGACCACCAATCCAGTTACTTTTCCCCAACGCCATCCATGCAAATTCCCCGAAACCAAATACGAAACATGGAAGAGCAAGGTAAATCGAGTCAGTTAGACACTGATCTATGGGGTGTATGTGCGGGCAAGATTGCGGAGGTACCAGTCAACCAGCTTGCGGCCAACCTTGGCTTCTGAAATGTGGATAAGATCCTGGAGAAAGTATTAGCTAAAGATGCAACAATCGGGATGTTGCGGGGCAACTCACTCCTTGCATAGCATAGTCGAGGTCATTCGAGAAACCAACCTCTCCATCCAGGAGTCCATTCTCTGTCCATCTGATCTGTCTCGTTCTCTGCTTGTTGACCAACAACCAGCCTCTCAACTTCTCGGGCTCAACCTCGAGGAACCCGGCCAACTTTGTCAAGTCCATAGTCGTATACAGACGGAGGTATGACTTGACCGTTGGGTTCCACATGTTTGTCTTGACCTCATCCATGAAGATGGACAGGTGGTGCTCCAGAGGATCGACGTTGAGCTCTGGGTTGTCGAAGTCGGGAGGAGTGGGCGAGATGAACTTGGGGCAGGCAGAGCGGAACAGCTCCTCGTAGATGGGGAGAGAGTCTGGACCACCGCGTTGCAGCTTCAAGAGCTGATCGCCGTACTTCTCACGGAGAGCAGTGTGGATAGTCTCATCGAGACGGGTGGGGTGGAAGGCCACGCAGATGGCGATAAGAGCATACATCTGATCATTCTTCTTGGTATCGTACGAAGCGTTCTTCTGGAAATTCTTGGTGCGGGAGACGTAGATGAGGATGTGGCTGAACATGCGCATGGCATCTGCGTAACGGCGCATCATCATGTAGGAGAATCCAACATAGTAGTAGGTCGTGAAGTGAGCGGCCATGACACGAGCGAACATAGCCTTCTTGTTCAACTCAATATCATCGAGAGTCTTCAACGCCAGACTGAAATCTCCCAACAAGCAGTGGACCCGCAAGAGACCAATGATGGAGAAGTATCCCAGCATGCGGTAGAGCGACTTTGATCCATAGTCTCCTGCCACAGCCATGGGCTCCTCATTGCGCTTCATCGCTGCCAGCTGCTCGTTGATTTGTGATCTCTGGATGAGAGAGTAGAGGACGTTGAGGACGCTGTAGCAGCCCCAGGTGTTGGGTGCCTCTCGGAGGATGGTGATTTCTTCTTCATTATTTGCTTGACGCGCGACGCGGTTTCGGTACGAGCAGAAAGAGTTGAATTGGTAGATGAACTCATCGATAACATCCCACGCCCAGTAGTACTACAATCGCACAGTCAGTAACTGTCCACCAAGAAAATCTGCCAGAAAACAGAAGCACACGCACCGAAGGTGGTTCCAAATCGACTGGCCCGTCCGAGTTCAAAATGAAGTGGAACAAGCTGCAGTAGTTGTCGTAGCTTGCGAACTTGACCTCGAGCGGCGCTGAAAAGTCCAGCGGTTGCGCAGCAGCGGCAAGTCTCGACTGGATGTCGTCGGTCTGCTGTGCCATGCTCATCGAATTGACCTGCTCCAATTCCTCCATGCCCTCGTACTGGACCTGCTCTCTGTAGTCTGCGGCGAGAGCCTCCTCCTCGACGTCGGAGTCATCGTCGATAATTCGTGCCGGGGCACCGCCGTTCTGGAAGGCGCTCATGTTGGGCTGGTGATGGTGTTGAAGAGGGTGGGAGGGACTTCTAGGTTTGCAATTTGGAGGGGTTGTCAATAGCCTCAAAAATTTCGGTTATCTATTTTAGCCCTAATCTTTATTTTCGAATGCCAATGACTCTAATGGCTTTTGCGTATGAAGTATGGGGTGCTAAAAGATTGTCTCGTGCCACTGAAATGATTTAAGTATTGTTTGGTGGCCCCGTTATGGCAGGTTTCTAGCATTTCAGTGTGTGAATTTTAACCTCAAAGTGGGTCACGTGCAGCCGCTCACCACTTCAACAAACATGGTATTTCCGTGCGAACTCACTCTTTCTCTGCAGGCTCTTTTCATAGGACTAGGTAATATTTCTAAAGTACTGTCATGGTATATTATTCAACTGAGTGCAATCTTACTGTCGTCCTCATTCTAGATTGGTCGGTCGTAGGTGCGCGTAGGATGCCCTTAATGCCGAAGAATACTTCTAATTTTTTTTATCATTTTTTCTAGGAAGTGCACAGATAATAAACTTCAAGATATTGTGCATCCATCCCATATAACCGGCCTGGCACCTTATTCCGAGAACGCCAGCTGAGAAGGGAAACGACAAGCAGTTCACATCAACCTCTATAGAAGCTTTCGGCAACAACCGTCGACTCTTGAGACATAGGTCTCTCCCCAGGATTGAAGCCTCGTTGCATTTGACCAGCCTGTCCCGCCATCCTGGTACTGCTATCGTTGTCTCTAAGTCTGAAGCCACCTTGGCCCACGTCGCCATTAGGATTTCTGCTCCTCAGGAAAGCCATGACAACGACAGCCATCCAGATGCACCACATGACGCCCGCTACAACGCCATATGCGATCTCCCCGCTCTTCGTATTGGCTGATAGTTTTAGACCAAGACCACCGTTGATGATACCGAGAGTAACGACAGCCCGACCCCACCAGATGTGAGGATAGGTTGCAGCATTGGGGCGACCAACTCGTTTGTAGAGTAAGTGGTGAGTCAAGCCCGTGATAGGTTGGATCAGTAAGCTGCCGACGACGACGAGGCCGATAATGGAGTGAGTTGCGTCAAGTTGCCTTGAGACAACGGCAATCCATACCCCCATTCCCATGCTAGCTAGGACGATAAGGTAGGTGAACATCATCCAACCAGCGTGCATGTACACGAGGTTCTTGAGGCTCAGGGCACGAATACCGATAGCCCCAACAGGATAGAAGATGACGAAAGCGATAGGTGCCAAAATAGCATGAGCCATGCGCACATTCTTGTAGGTTTCGGTCGGTCCATAGCCACTTGAGGACCCCGATGACCCCGATGACCCCGATGAAGTTCCTGGCGTCGTTGCAGCGACCGTTGTCGCGAATGGATTGGCACTATTTCCACCAGCTGCTTGTTGGAGGTTGAAGGATGTGCTTCCATAATTGGAGTGTTCACGCAACGTGACGGAAAGACTGTCAGAAGATACTGCAGCGCCAGTTCTGTATGCCCAAATCCAATTTGAACTTGAATCAGTCAAACTCATGGAGCCTCCCGACCAGCTGTTACAGTTGCTACCTATTGAAGTCAATTTCAAGATCTAAGATTGATGGACATGCATGCCTTACATCTGATGTTTGCAATTATTTGCCCATTGGAAATTCCTGAACCGGAGAGCAAGGTTATTTGGGAAGTGCTTCCAGATGTGGTCGGCTCTCTATCGCCCACACCAAGTCTTGGTGACACTGTGACATTATTTCCAGCTGCGTTTGCGTAGATCATGAAGATGTTCGATCCAGACATGGAAGTGCCCTGGCCGAGGCCTATCCATGACATCGTAGATGGGCCACTAATCTGAAAGAAGATATCTCCGGATCCGCTGGCTGCGGTTGTCTCTGGGACGTTGACAGCATAGCATACATTGCCAGACGGACAGTATGTGACATTTTGTGCAAGTGTACTTGATGCTAGTTGATTTAGCAAGGGGTGAGTACACGCAGTTCGATGAACATACCAAGAGCCAAACCGGCCAGTACTTTGAAAGAACGCATTTTGATACCAGAAAAGGCGTGGAAAGTCCAATGGATGATCGTTTTGTGCTGCACAAGTAGCTCACGCACTTTGAAGGCGTCGAACGAATATATAATTGAGAAATGAAGACTAACAGATGCCCAGAGAAAGATAGCCAAGCGCCAGAGTATGTCGACGTCTAAGGGAAGAGCGACAAGAGTCCGGTACTTAGATAGGGGGCTTAGCGCGAACTGATTTCGACAGCAGTGTGGTCATCGAAGGCCCCGGCAAATTCAATCCGCACTCTCAAACGACGTTGAAATCGCCCCAATATCTGCCAGACCAAGGATCCTAAACCATAATATAAAGTGCATGACTTGGTTCCTGCAACTCCCGATATTGAGGCACAAGGAGCTCCAGGGACAAAGGCTGGACGTAACAACATCTGAAAGCAAATGTGAAGCAAAAGGCAGGCTGCCGCGCGTCATATAAACACCCCAGTGAAGCATGAAAGGACTGCCAAGTAAGGACGTCGCTGCCAGAAGCAAGCCAGCTTCGTGGACATCCCTTGGACTTCACGGCTGTGCTCCTCTTGACCTCGGGAATGAGAAATTTGGCTTTGTGAGGTGATGAGGTGATCCACATGGTCAAACATTATCGATCCTCCATCGAGCCAATGGCAGCGGCTGTATTTCGACGGACACTTGTTCCGCAAGCATTTGTAGCTTTTCTCAATTGCAGTAGCATCAACAGCCGGCCATTATTTCAGCAGGAGCAGCCGCTTAGTCTGTTATACTCTAGGGTGAGGGCGTTCCGCATTGCGAATGGAGGAATGCGAAGCACGGGTGAAAATGCGTGGTGATTTCAAGCGATCGATCCAGATCATCCTCTTCTCTGCCCCCACCAGTGCCACTAACAGTCTAGGATACCCGGATTTGGCCCTTACCAATCCGGGTAACTTATCACGGTTGCCAAGTGACATTCCTTGCAATTGTACCTTAAATCTCCAGAGTAAATGGCCCAATAGCAGTCTGCAGATATGTCAGTCTTTGAATTGTTGATGATGCTACGACTTTACGGAGGTTTCTGTCACTGTCAGCTCTTTTTTGATAGATGTCATCAGAAACGATTGGTTGTGGATCGTGCATGTTTTGAAGATGAAACGTCTGTTGCATCTCTAGCAGTCTTGGGCAAACTCTTCGCATCAATTGTGGCTTTCGCCGCGCCTCGACGGTGACGACTCACCAAGTGAACCTTTGGTGGTGGTGTTGCTTGGCCACCGCTTAACCCAAAAAATATTTCCAGGAACCAAAAACATTTCGTCATGGTGTCGTTTATCGTCTGATCAAGATAGTCTAGTCTTGGAAGTTGGGAGTCCGAAGTAGTCGTAAGCGATGACTGTTGGAAGGCTAAATTCTATTGAGTCTGCGTTCCTGAGATAAGGAAAGCCACCAAGACAATCGCTGGCAGGAATTTAATACTCAGCCACCAGCCTCCCAGAGAACGTTTCGGCAATTGAGCGATACTTTTCCTCTGTTGTGTCGCTCGACAAAAACTACCCTCCGTAGGTATAGTTTCTGCACTCAAATTACTTTTCACATGTCACATCCACACTTATTCAAACCTGAATCTCTCTGTCGCTTTTTATCGGCCAAGATGAGAGGTGGTAGGGTCTAGTACTAGGAGATGTGCCAGATCAACAAAAATCATCGAGCAATCTGGTAAGAGGATTGTAGTTCTTGGAGGGTTTATCGCGATCCGAGATAATCAAAAATCGCACCAGAGTCGCACAACGCGGGGTCTTGTTGATCGTCAGCTTTAGCTAGACATTAAGCACACAAGTACTCGTACATCCCTCCCACAGTAAATCATGACACCATCCCGTCCTCCTTTAGGGCGTCGGGGGATAAGCCTCGGCGGGGTTTTTCCCAGGTAACCCAGATGTTGTGGATATCTTCTTCCCGGCAGAGATTGTCTACTACTGTACAGCAGGGGGATCGTGAGTTACCGGGTAACTTTAACGATGGAACTGAGGAGGTCTCTTCCGACATCTGAAATACGAGAATGTAGTCGTGGGAGGTTGAGTTCAACCTTCGCTCTTATGAGGAACTGATATGGCTGTGTCGGGTGACTTGTTACTCTAAACACTGGTCTTAGAGGACAAAGATGCTTGACATGCAGGTACCGCTGTAAGACGGTGGTACTTCGGAAAGCTCAAACCTGGTCGGGGCTGTGGCTCTTGGAGCTCTGTAATGTATAAAGTATGTAGCAACAGTATCGAATCGAGGTAAATGTCCAAAACAGGTCGATGTTCCTTGTGTCTTGTTGTTTAGATGGGGCGGTACCTTTGGTGCAAGTTACTTGGGGGTTTCTGAGTGCTGGATGACTAATCTGGCGAGGACGTCCAACAGGTCCGAGCTCAATTTAAGGTTGCAGGTAGGCGGGACTAGTGCTCCTTTAGCGCCCAACTTTCGACCCTCGAAACTGGGCAAGACCACAAATTTCCACAACACCGTTGCATTGCAGTGCTTGAATGTACCAGCATTGTGTATCTCTTCAATATGGCCAACACCAAGGTGTCCGTTGAGAAAGCGTATCTCGACACTCTGCTGCGAAAGTAAGCCATTCTATACCCCCTGTTCCTATCTAACGCTAGATCTATAATCACCTTTCAAAGCCATGCCTGTTGATAAATGACATACTAACTTTTTACCCCACAACAGGGCTCAATTTGTATGTGCCAAGCTTCAGCGGATACCTTGGATTGATATTGAGGTACTGACGCGTCCAGCATACCGATGGCGTTGACTATTGTGTTCCTGTTCATGTACCAACAGTGACGATCACCAAGCTTGAGCATGACAGCCTCGTAAGTGCCAGTCGCTGGTGGCAGATAGGAAAAATGCTGATTACCTACAGCTGAAAGCTTCTCGTGAATATGGTAAGGACACAGGGATCAAACTTCGAATTTAAGGTACCTGGAGTCTAATTGTGATAGCCAATCTCCAACGAAACTTGTTCAGAGGCGGTGTTGCAGCAGAAACTCTTGCCGTTAGCTCCCCAATCTACCAAATCGCGAGCCACTTCTAACTTGATATCAGGTCCTGGTAAATGACGACGCGGGCTCCGAGCAAAATGGCGGTACAACAGCATACTCGGCACTTGAAGATCCTACCGATAGCGATGCCTTCTTCCCACAATCTCTCGAGTCTGCGGCCCACGCTTCGAATGAAAACGGACAAGACTACACCTACGGACGAAATGCTAATTACACCCCTCGAGGTGGAAATGGACAGGTAAACCGTCCCAATGGGAAGAATGGCACCAATAGCTACAGCAATGGCTTCGAGCACTCACCTCACGACGACTATGGCTCTTCACCAGATGGTGTAGATGGCTTTTATGATGGCAGCCCAAACGACGATTCTCAAGCTCCTGGTCAACGCCAGCAATACGCCAAGTTTGCTAAGCGCACTATCCTCCTTTCGAATCTTCCTGAAGGCACAACACACTCGGAAATCACCAATGTTGTCCGTGGAGGCATGCTGCTAGATATCTACGTGCGAAATAACGATCGTAATGCAAGTGTTTCCTTCTTGGAGGAGTTGGCGGCACAGGAGTTCTTCCGACATGTTAAGCGGTATGATCTGTATATTCGAGGAAAGAGAGTATGTTGTCAAACCTAGGCATTCAGTTACAGATGCTGACTTTCACCAGGTAGATATACGCTGGAACGAGCGACAGTTCATTCTTCCTGGACATGTTGCAAACAAAATCTCCATTGGTGCGACTCGAAATCTGGTAATCCTGAACTACAACCCCAAGCATACGGAGCAGGTTATTCGAGACGATCTTGAGCATATTCACAACCTCATCGTGGTTAAGGTTGATTACAGAGGCCCACATTGCTATATCTCCACCAACTCTGTCCACAACTCCATGTTTGCCCGTACTTGCATGATGAGCCGCGCGTAAGTTGCATGTCCTTGTAAAATTATAGGATTTTGCTAACAAAGGCAGTACTTACAAAGGAGCAAAGATTGAATGGGATATCGATGAGTGTGCTGCTCCACTCGAGAAACCTTTGTCAGCCCGCGAAACTCTTCCCGTCAACAGAAAGAAGGACAGCGCTCCACTCAAGAATCGGTTTGAACTTCTCAACCTGGACAATGGGGGCGAGCCAGATTCCGACGAAGATGAAGAAGATTTCGACCATAGCGGTATCTCTCTGCCCAGTGAGGTTTTTGTTAGCCCCAGCCGATTGCGTCGATAGGTGTTTTACACTTGATTTTCTTCTCACTTGTTTTCCACGTGCTTATCCAGGCGCTTTGGCTGTTTCATTGCGCCCAGGGAGTGTTAATCAAGATGTTGTTTCCTAGGTTTAAGGAAAGGTTCATCGATGGCGTTACGCGGGCGTTCCTATCACCGGGTCCTGGTGGTAGCTATCTGCAGATACCCCTGTTTATCTTTGTCGTTGTTGCTTTCAATACCCAAAATCGGAGTGTGTGGTTTGGTTCGAATGGCTGGTATGTTCCAGAGATGGTCTAGAAAGTCAGGTAGTCATTGTGAATGCGTACAATATATCGCTGGGGGTTGAGAGCAAGAGCATGTTCATAGCAAAGCGTGGAGAGAATGGGCTTGAGTCCCGATACATTATGCCGTGCTATATAAACTGGCCTTGGGCCTATTGATTCTCTTTCAGATTCCATGCTCTCGGTTATATTTTGTACTATCCCACCTTGAGCGATGATACCCTGCCGCACTGTGCTAGCTGCCGATCCCTAACCCCGTCTTGGCCCCCGCTAACGCTAAGATAACGACGAACGGAGTCGAGATTGTGCCTGAAACAGAGCCTAAGCAACGCAAGCTATTCCCTTCAGCCAGCCTCAACAGCCACCTCTCGGAATCCGATCCTCTCCCTTTCAACGTCAACCTCCTCAACACTCGCTCCCCTTCTTCCTCGAAGATCCACGTCCCATAACAACAAGACAACAATGTGATCGCGGTCATCGAGCTGGCCTTATGACAAGCTTCAATGTTACCTTCCGATAAGTGCGACGACGCTGCGTGCTTCGCACCAGGTCACCAAGCACGCTCAATCGGCACTCAGTCCTTCACAGCCCTCGCCTTCTCCTCCCTCCCATTCGTTATCACATTCCTAGCCGTGAGCTTCGCAGTCCTCTATAAACTATTCCCGCTGGTCTCGAGTCTGCACAAGGATGGAGAGCAGGAAGAACACTACCTACCTAGCGATGCACCCCCTAGCTTGCGACAGAAACACGCGGAGCACAGCGCGAAATCATTGAGGCGGCGGGTTGTCGCTGTTACGTTCTCTGCGACTATTTCGCTGGCTGCTGTGCTTGCGGAGTTGATACTGTGCGAGATCTCGAATTCGTTGAACCCCGCTGCGAGAACACTTGCGCTCAAAGCTGTTGTTCCCACACTGCTCTTCTTTCTGGTTGTCCTCATACCGTTCTTGGAATTACAGTCGATAGTGTCTGGATCGGGATGGACGTTCAAGAGGAGAAGTAATGGGAGATTGCCGAAGACATCATGGGCTCTGCAAATGGTTGGGTTTACAGCATGGCTGGCTGGGTTTTGGTGGCTGGGGAAAGGCGTTCCAGGCATTGAGCCAGGGAAAGGATTGATGGAACAATGTTTGGACCGAGTGGGTATAGTCGGGATATCCCTCATGGCTCTGCTTTCTGGATTTGCTGCGGTGTCAGCACCATGGCAGACATTTGGAGCCAAGACGAGGCCAGTCACTGATGCAGATGTGGCTCGAAAGCAAGCAGGTCTAGATGCCACGAACGACATGTTAGCACTCAAACGGAGCCGTTTGCGTGCTCTGCAACGAAAGATCCAAGATTCTCCGTCCGAAGGATTCATGACGAAAGTCATTGGAAGCATTAGAGGTAATGCAGACACACAAGAAGTGAAAGCCTTGGAGCTCGAGATCTCCGGTCTCAACTCCATGAATCTAAGCCTCTCAAGCTCTCTGGCCGTGCTCCAGAATCGCCTCGCGTACAGCCAACAGGCTTCCTCTCCCCTTGGAAAACTCCTCCTCAAACCCGCCTCCTACGCCTTCGCAGTCTACTGCATCTACCGGATCGCTTCAACGACCCTGACCAGCATCCGACGCCTCTTCTTCCCACCCCTCGATCCCTCTATCTACACATCCTCCACCTCGGATCCCATAAACCGAATCCTCTCCCTCCTAGCCAAACACGTCGACCCCTCCCTCGACCAGCTCGCCTGGTCCCGACAAATCTCCTTCCTCCTCTCCGGCATCATCCTCCTCGCGTCCTTCAACTCCGTCCTCCAAACGTTCCACATGATCACCAAGCTCGTGCCCTCCCTCCTCTACCAAGCACAAGCCAACCTCGCCTTACTCATCGCGCAGATCTCTGCCACGTACGTGATTTCCAGCGCCTTGCTGCTGAGGAGTAATCTGCCAAACGAGATGAAGAGCGTGGTTAGTGATGCGTTGGGGAGTCCGCTGGAGCCTGGGTTGGTGGAGAGGTGGTTCGACGGCTGGTTTTTGGTCGCGAGTTTGGGTACTGCGGTGGGGATTTGGGTGGGGAGGAAGGTTGGGGGGAGGGGTGATTGGGATGATTGGGATTTGGAGGGGGATATTGAGTTGGGTCAGAAGATGTCTTGAGATCCTTCTCCAGAGTCCGCGTTTGTACTTGTATTAGAATGAGATCACGGAATATGACTATGATAGACGAAGCGTTGCTGTGTTGTGGATGCTTGTTTGTGTGCGTCTGGAAGTTCTACAGCATGGAAATGAGCTGCTTAGCTGCTTCATAACAATATGTGGCATTTGGCATAAAGAAAAGAATATTATCATTATCAAGTACACTTTTTCTTTCCTATTCTTCGAAATCCGATTCCTATACTGATCATGATTTACGAAAGAAATGTAACAAAAGCCCAAAGAGCCAGAAGAGTACAGCCGATTCAACCTTCGACCTTAAATCCCCAACCATTGTAGGTGCAAGTACGTTAGGTGCAAATGATGGAAATCCCTAAGTACTTGAAGAGGACAAGTAACTCGCGGCCTCTAACACAAATTGCGAGACGAGAACCCCCGACATCACTTTATCGAAAATCTCAAGCGCAGAGGGAAAGGCAACATCCAATGCTCTAAGCTCTCATATCAAGCACTCACACGCTCTTCCATGACACAAATCCACTTCCGTCCCTCACGCCCAACACCCATCCTCCTCGGCACCATCCAGACAATCACTCATCACCCCCCAGACTCCTCTCTCTAACCTCCCAGCTCGGAAAAATCTTTCTATTTCCTGTATAAATCACCTCTATGTAGAAACTTTAAGTTCTCATTTAAAAATGGCTCCCAATTTGTGATGAGGAGGAACCATGGTGAGTACCTATTCTTATCTTGTGTTTTCGGGAAGACGGGCTTAAGCGAATATTACAACATCGGTGTTCTGGTCAGCTATTACTAGTGATCTGGATCATACTGAGGCTTTTGGTAGGCCAGAAATAATGGAGATGATCACTTGGGTTAAATATAGGCAACTGTTCCCTGTTGAGTTGCAGTTGTTTATGGTCATGTGACCTGCTTGATAAATTAAACAAGTACCTAGGTAGATGGATGCAGATTTAGCGGTACGGATAGCTTCAAAGTTCTCAGTCTGCCACTGTCGATAAGTGAATTTGGTAATGATGAAAGATAAATAGTGACGCCTACTGTAACGACGCCATTCCGGCCCATACTTAGAGGCAACCAGAGCACAACCCGTCCACTCCTGTGGTAGCATTGTTACAAGATTGAATTCACGTAGGACTGATCCATATCTCCAATATAAAAGCAGGTCGTCTACACAGAATAACCACTTTGACATCCTTTAGTTGACCTTGAATCAATATACGACCTCTCGCGGAGTAATTCACATGCCTTGTCTCGGGTGATGCGCCGCACTTGTTTACATTCGGCAAGGATTTCCTCCCCACCATAATTTTACAGACGACATCTCACAAACGATCTTATTCTCTTCACCCAACAAATCTGAATCTCATATCTCCTTCGCCATAACAAAACCCAAGAGACGATCTCATACATCATGGCGGTTCCACCAGAAATGACCCTCAGAACCTTGAATGGGAAGTTCACCATTGTAAGCATCCATTTTGCTCATCTTGTGACCTCATCCCTTGGTAGGAAGTGCATACATGAGGATCTGACATCGAATACAGAACAAAACATATTCAGACTCAGTCGACAAGATGATGGCTCTCGTAAGTTTCTTTGTCCACTCACCTTATCTCTTTGCTCTCCCTACCCCACCACCTCGTACACGGCTCACACACCACAGCAAGGCTTCCCATACCTCATGCGCATGGCTGCCCGTACAGCTACCATTGAACTCACATTCACTTCAATCCCCGTCCCTGAGGCTCAATCTCCCACTGGCCCATCAAAACTCAAGATCGCTACCTTACTTTCGGCTGTTGGTATGTCCCTCGGCAAAGAAAAAGTCGATGAGCGGCATATCGACGGAGTTGCATGGGAGGAAGATGACGGGGCTCTGGGACTAGTTGTAGGAAGAGCTTGGTGGTGTCCATTGGGCGAGTTATCGCTGGACTTTGAAGGAGGGAAAGATGAGGGGAAGAGTGAAGGGTTGGAATTTTTGAAGGGTTTCGATGGGGTTGTTAAGGAGGGTAGGGATTTGGGGGAGTCGAAGTGGCGTCTTAAAGCAGGTGATGGAGAGGGAATTGAGAAAGTGGTTGATGGTGGAGATGAGGTTATCAGACTTCAGGTTGAGGCGAAGAAGTCGGGTGCGTTGGCGGATCATGTGTGGGGTTTTGAGACGGGATTTGGAGAGGGAGAGGAGAAGGAGAAGAGGAGATATACGAGGCGGATGTTGGCGAGGAAAGGGGATAAGGTTGAGATGGCAAAGTTGGTGTATGATTACCTTGGGCCGAGTTGAAGAGTGAGAATCGAGGCTTGGAGTTTTCATGCTCAACTCGGAAGCCAAGACAGACTTTAGAGATAATTCTCTTAGTTTTCGGTTCTAGAATGGGTCACAATTTTTTTTTATTAGATGCTTTTACTCGACCCTGCAGTATTCCTCGACTTCAATTCTGTGGCCGTGCATTAAGTACTCTGACCATTCTTATCCGTGAAGTCTCAGTCTCCCTTTTGTTCTTCTTTCTCTCGTCTGTGGTGCACATACAACAAATCATCAGACCGTCTACTATAAGAAACAATGCTGCCCCACCAACAAGCCCTACAGTGAGGATCAAATGGTTATCCCTTTGAGCGGATTTCTTTTCGCGGGAAGATGTATCATCATACTCTCCATCGGGGATTTTGTCGCCAGGAACCCAGGTCGGTAGAGTCGTTCCATTAGTCAAATCGGGCAGATTTGGCGACAAGGTCGACCGATCCGATGCAGCCCAAGTTAACATCCATGCCTCGTGTACCATTATGGTCGTGGTGATATCTGCTGACGTGATACTGTTCTGCGACCTTGAGCCTTTCGTGGTGGTCGTTGGCTCTTCTGGACTGGTACGTACACATTGATTCGGAGTACGAGCATTCTTTACGGCGTGGAAGTTGTCATCGAATGAACTGTCCCAGAGGTCGAACCCGCTGTGCCACGTTATCAGCAATCTTGTTCCTCCCGAAAGTCTGCAATAACAATTGAGGGAAACAGTAGTTATCAACCCCTCACAACACTTAGCTGTGGTAGCTAGTGATGAGCTAAAGTACTCTCCCATCTGATGATAGATCATTCCGCTGGGACACTTCAGAAGCTCAGCACTTTTCGTTGCCAGGATTGAGGACACGCCATTGCTGTAGAGCGAGCGCGTCGACTCATACTTACAACAGCTGGACTGAAATTTAGACGACTTTCTGGAATAGATTTATCCCAGTCGGAGGGATAACATGACGAAACAGTCTGCGAGACCAGAACCGGCACATCCGAGCGTGGTGCATAATGTGTGTTTGTTGAAGACAAACCTGCGAGAGACCAATGAGTATCACATCCTAACGGCGGTATAAATGGTGTCGTGAGCGCGAGCAATGTAGTAGTAGTTGCAGGAGAAGAAGTGGTGCTGATACCAAGTGACATGGTGGAAAAGCCTGATGTGAGGGGTCTGGGAGAAGAGGCCAGCATTGAAACGGGACGAGGTTGCCCCTTAAGCACGAGATTGGAAATAGAACCAACAAAAGGATCGTTCTTACGATGTTCCATCAACAAGGATCACTTTGGATAAATGCTTACAATTGAGACGACCAGGCAGAGCTCGTCTTGGCTGTTGGTTTTGCTAAGCGAGAAATGAGAGCCGCTGTTACTGAACGTATGTTGTGTACCGGGATTATCTGAGGAAATTCATATATAGAGATTCATACAACAGATCAAGACATGACACTGGGAATACGCGACTCTGAAGGGATGGGCCAGAAACAAGTAGACTGCCGAGGCAGTAGAGTGGAGGGGATTACTTGCCAACCCTCGCGCCTCAGCACTCTGTTCATACCAACCTGCTCATCCAAGGAAATTTGGCATATTTATACAGTAAGGCAAGATCGAGGTACCCATATGAACTTCCAGTGATGTATGTGCTTTCTGATGTTTGCATGGCAGCAAGGGGGTCACCTGGACTTGCTTCTTGGGAGTGTAGACACATATTGGAACGTGAAGCATATCAGAGCGTAAGGAGTGGAAGAATGGGCAAGGTCTATCGCCAAAACAGACAAAGATGACCATTGTTTGAAGGGAAGAGACAAGACAACATGTATACGACGCACACTAGCACAAGAGGGAAATAACAAAACGTTGACTCGGTCAGATGGATTGACAGCGCGCACATGTGCTGGAGAAAGTAGGCTCTCTGCGCCCCTTTCTCAGACAGCCAGTCGGTCCAGCAAAACACAAAATGCAGAACGCAATAATCACGGCAAACGACATGTTTCAGCTCCTTGAGCTGCAGTCGAATACCTTGGGGCCACAGAAGTCAAGCACGGCAGCAGGCGACATGCTGTTGAAAAGCTTCTCTCTTTGGCGAGACTTTGAGCAACTCGGACTTTGACTTTTGTTGTAAATTTATGATGTAAAGACTGTTACACAACCGCCTGATAAAAAGTAGATTGGAAGGTTGACACATCGCCTGCTTGAATTTCGTGGCCGGAAAGTTACATCGGAAAATCATTGTCCGTCGCCGACGCCATGCTGCATCCACATCTCATCCCTCGCCTGACCAGACACCCTTTTCTCATGTAAAATTTGCCTTGACTGTACCCTTCGGACCGGCGCTACCGTTACACACACACAGTTCACGATGTATGCTTCCACAGTCTCGAAGCACGCCGAGAAGTCTGGGGCCCTTATCGTTCTTATCTGATCGTCGTCCAATAATCTCAAACGTGCGAACGGGGAATCGGGACCGGATGACCGCCGGACGGGAGCTACGGCCGTGTTTGATCGTCTCGAATTCTAAATAGAAAACTCTATCAATACCGATCGACTACCGGTCATCCCTGGCTGGAACCACACTGTGAATTGCCCGATCCTGGATGAAAGAAAGTTCTCGTTATATGAAGTTGACAGAGTTCGAAGATGCTCGCTTTCGGTGTTCTGCTGTTTTCCGGCGGTCTGACATGTGCAAGTGTCGTTCTCCTGAAGCTGATTCAGGTTGGGGATTCAACGGCCGCTGAACCTCCACGGACAAATAAGGAAAATCTCCTGTGCCTTCTAAGCCACCCGCTGGGCCACGTCGTCTTCAGATTCCCAAGTCTTTGGACGTTGCACGCCATGAAACAAAACATCCCATTGGTCTAGCTGGCGAGACGTGGGTGCTGACGAAGCCCCTCTCCACAGACCATGTCTCGAAACCCTCACATCGTTATCCTGCAACGCCGCAATGCTGATTTGTATAGCCAATCATTAAGCTTTCAGCACACGGTTTAAAGAGGGTCTGAGGTGTTTTTGCAAGAGTGGAGTTTGCGAACATGCCGAGCATGCCTGTCATGGATTTCGGCGTCTTGAGCATGATGCACCCTGCTCCCTCCATTCAATAATGGAATGACAATGGATCCTATCCACCACCAGTATGAGCTCTCCTGGTTCGTCAGAATCCCCTGAAGTGGATTGAACCCTTTTCTAGTCCCCTGGACATAGGGAGGAACATGGGCGATGAACGGCGCAGAAAACCAACGGCATCCAGCAGTTGTTGCAGAAGTGTCGTCATTACTCCAACCCAAGAGATCTATCGTCTCAGGAGCTGTGTGCCAACCCCGAGATTGTAACACCTTTCCAGATGGCATTTTTTAAGAGTTATTGCCGTCTGCGAGTGGTGACTTCTTTGCTTGTCCTTACTCGTACTTGTAAACTCTGTTCTTTTCGTTTTAGTTCTGCTGCCACCTCCTTTTCATCTGGTCTGACCAGAGTTCAATGATTACCCAGATAAAATTCTGTCACTGTTCGGCCCTTTGGAAGTCCGGGCACCTTCACAGCTTTACTGCGCCGTAAAATATCTGATTAAAGCAAACGAGGTCTCATATTCGATCATAGATTTACGTACATGGTATCGGCGTTTGACCTTCATATACCAGAATATACGAGTATGTAGAAATCTCGTATCCTTCCCCAACAAGCCTAGAACGTTCCGAGAAAGACTGAAGTATCCACAGTCAATCCACACTCAGCCCACTGAATAACATTGCATATCCCTTGGAGGTAAATTACTTGTCTTCTCTCAAGAACCACGCCTGCTTTTTTGCATCTTCCTTTCGAGATTGATGTCCCATTGTTCAAATCGGTTCGGTTCCTTGGGGATTCTCCTCTCATGATCTACGAGCCCGATTTGTATCAGGATATTTCAGGGTTCTCCCCGGGGGGATCCCCGCTGTGGAGCATCCACGCAGCCAGCCGCGAGTCGAAGCTTTGCGCATTGGAGTCTCGGATTGTCACCCAATCCCATATATAGGGCTTTGTACGTCTAGATTCTCTATTTCTCTTTCCTAAAAGCTTCAAACAACTCGATATTCTTGTACTCGACTTGACTCCAGGGCTAACATGGGCGCTATACAGCTTGGAAAGATGTCGAACAGCAATGTTCGGCCGCTGAGGACATCATTTATGTTGGCTATGGTGGTATTTTATCTGATATGGTCGTTGTTTGCTCTGGATATGCCTAGTTTCTCTTCACAGGTAGGCGATCCTAGCTTCAACTAATCCCGGGGGCTAGCCTATTAACATCTCTTAGATTTCAAAGGATGGAGTTCAACAAGTGATCACAGAAGCACAGAATAACGCAGCTAAAGCAGATGTTGGTTCGACGACAGGAACTTCCTCTGGCGAGAACACAGGTGTTCTTACTACCATTCCATCAGCCAAGGGGGAATCAAGCAAAAGCAAAGCTCACGACCGTCCACTCATTCTATACACCTATGCCGACTCCAAGGACGGCAGTGCGCTCGAAAATCTCAAATTCTTCGTTGCTCATGGTCTTCACGCTGCAGCTGATTTCGTTTTTATCTTGAATGGAAAGACGAAAGCCGAGGATATCGTCCCAGACAGGGAAAATGTCCGCATAGTTCAGCGACCAAATGAGTGCTACGATCTGGGAGCTTTTTCTGAGGTTTTGCAGAAGGATGATCTGTACAAGAGATACAAGCGCTTCATTACCATGAATGCAAGTATACGCGGGCCTTTCGTCCCATACTGGTCCGAAGACTGCTGGACAGACATGTTCCTCAGCAAGATCACCGACGAAGTCAAGGTAAATACCACAATCTTCTCCTGAATTAATGAAAGATCCTAATTTAACATTCTCTAGCTCGTTGGAATGACCGCAAACTGCTGGCCCACCTTCCACATCCAATCCATGATCTGGGCCACCGATCTCATCGGCATCGAAACTCTCCTCTTCCCACCCCAAAAAGCCCTCGACTACCTCTCCACCCACCCAATCACCCTCCCCCCAGCCAAAATAAAGACGGAGAACCCCGCCGCCAGCAGCAGCACCAACAGCAGCTCCCCGGAAGCCACACCCGTACCCCAAGCACCTGGCATCAACGGCTGTTTTGCAGATTGGGACGCCGCCGTCGCAGCGGAGGTCTCCTCTACGAGCCTGATCCGCGCGGCGGGGTACAAGGTCGAGGCGATGATGAGCGCGTACCATGGGAATGCGGAGTATGAGGAGGGGAAGTCATGCAGCGAAAACAGGGATGTGTTGTGGGAGGGGGGGTATTTTGGGATTAGTGTGCATCCGTTTGAGACGGTGTTTATTAAGGCGAATAGGGATTTGAGCCAGTTGGTGTTGAAGAGGTATACGCAGTGGGTGGATCAGATGAAGTATAGTAGTTATGATTATTGTCGGGTGTAGGATGTATTTGACAGGACAGGGAGAGAGGGGAGTTTCTTTTGTTGTTTGGCTTTTATTTTCATGGAGAGGAGAGTTTAGTGAGCATTTTCTGGGAGCGTGGCGTTTGGGGTGTCGCATGGGACGATTGGCTGTACACAAGTACTATATCTCTTTTGTCGGTTGGTGTGAAATGAGGACGGATGGGCATACATATGGTTGGGATCGGAAGACATGGATCTGGCAGGATAAGATACCAAAACTACAGGCAGGTATAGACCGCATTTGTATCACGTTTGTATGATAGACCGCATTAGAGATTTTGAAGATTAGAGAAACATATGCTCGCTCTGGTCTATGCTCTACCTGATTTCGTCTGTGACTTTTGTAAGTCTTTGTCTTCTCACTTTAGGCAGAATATTGCTCGCTTAATGAACCGCCTCCAATGTTACACATAACGTAGGCACATTTCATTTAAGAAGACACAAATTCGGTTCATGTTAAAACATGGGTATCCATTTATAAATTCTTCAAAGATTAAACCTCGTCCTCTGCTTCTCCATATGCGCTTTCCACTGCCACTGCACCGCATCGTCGCCGTCACTGCTCGCCCTCCCGATACCTTTATCTACTCTCCTCAACTTCAACGTAAACCTCGGGCCCAGCTCCTGTAATCCGGCTCTGATACCCTCTACTCCCTCCACCACCTTGCCATCTGGCCCAACAACACTCTTCTCCGTCTCCTTCTTCTCGCGGAAGACGTACCTATGTCTCCGTAGGAAAATGTAATCACGCTGATTGTGTAGCGTCACGACTTGACGGCCTTGAAGCTCTGGCTGTGGCGGGAAGAGGGTGAGGAACAGACGTGCGGTGAGCAGACCGAGTGGTGTGCGGAAGTTGTTGAGGATAAGTTCGGGGTAGTGGTTTGTGGCGTTGCCGTGGCCGGGGAGTTTCTTGCCGTCAACCCAGTTGGCGATGCTGAAGTGGCAGGTTGGCCCGTCTGGTAAATGGACGATTGTCAGCCCTGTGGGTTTCTTGGAATCTTCCTTTAAGAGTATGACGGAGGTATAGTTGCGATTTGTAGCGAACTTGGAGATTTCGCGAAGGGAGAACTTGTGGCCGTAGCGGTGGGAGGAGCGTGGGATGTAGGTGCTGTTTGGGAAGAGGGTGCAGAGGAGGTCGGCTTCGTGGTGGAGAGTTGAGTTTATGGAGGTTGTGAGGAGGATCTTTGGGGCGGGTGGTGGTGTGTCGGAGAAGAGAGTTGGGAATTTGATACTTAGTGAGGAGGGTGTTAGGTCGAGGTTTGTGCTGGTTGTCGAAGCTGCCGTAGAGGATGCTCGAGGCCGTTGCTTTGGTTCGGTTTTCTCTCCATCCGAGTCCGAGTCCAACATGCTGTCTGCATCGTCGTCATCCTCTATTGCTTCCTCCACAGGCTCTTGCTCTGCTGCTTCGGCCTCTTCGATGCGCCGCCTCTTCAATTGCTCAACATCTACGCTGACGTTCAATCCGTCGCCGTCAACATCGTCCCAGACACGTTTCTTATCAATCGTAATGGGTACGTTCTTGGCCAATCGTGCTTCTCTCATTTCAGGGTTTTTGTCCTCCTCTCTTTTCCTCTTGAACCGCTCATCTCGGCGCAAACTATCGCGGGCTTTCTTTTGCTTGACATGAAGATCTTGTCGTCTGACTTTGTTGCCTGTCTTGAATGGCAGACTCGCCTTCGCAGACGGTGGTTTATGACTTGATCCCATGGCGAATTGTGTATTGTTGTAGTGTTGTATCGCGGGGTTGTGATAATGGTCAAGCAAGCTCGGATTGATCAAAAAGTTTTGGCCCAGCTGGAAAATAATTAAAGCGGGGCCGGCGGCCGCCCCTCCACAAGGCTCTGAATTCTGGCCATGGCCCTCATTAGTCCTCGCCTTGCTGTTTGTTCTCCAAACGAAAGAGTCACAGCAACTCGAAACCACAACCCTCTTCCGCTCCACGATACCCTTTGATATTGAGTGACTCAGACCTCAATTGGATGGGTCTTGAGTGAATGCGCTCCCTCTGCAGCTTCGTACAAACTGCTGGTCAACTACGAAATACATTCGCACGAAAGAATACCTTTATTTCCCTCCGAGCATTTACTGCATCTGCACACTTCTACAAGTACCAAGCTCCAAAATTCCAGGGACAGAAACAGCAGGACGCAACCATGGCGACTACTACTCTCAAGGGTCAGCCCTTCGATAGGCAGACTATGGATTCTATGCTCAGGCGGCGCATGTTTTACACCCCCTCCTTCGAGATCTATGGTGGTGTCGCTGGTCTGGTGAGTTGATTTCGTCTTGGATTTCGAAGATCGTCGAGGACAGGGGGAGCGGCAAATTCAGATGCCAATGCCATAATTCTCTTAGGACTTGAAAAGCTTCTGGCTGGATTAAAGACTGATGTATTCGGATAGTACGATTATGGGCCACCCGGTTGCGCACTCCTCACAAACATTATGGATATATGGCGCAAGCATTTCGTTTTGGAAGAGGATATGTTGGAGGTGGATTGCCCAGCTTTGACCCCAGAGCAGGTCCTCAAGACCAGTGGCCATGTTGAGAAATTCGCCGATTGGATGTGCAAGGACCCAAAGAACGGCGATATTATCAGAGCGGATCACTTTGTGGAGGAAATCTTGGAGTCGCGGTTGAAGGGTGACAAGGAGGCCAGAGGTGTCAAGGTTGTAGAGAAGGAGGACGACCCCAAAAAGAAGAAGAAGAAGGTCAAGGGCGCGATTGAGGCTGTTAAGCTTGATGATGCCATTGTGAAGGAATACGAGGAGATTCTGGCAAAGGTATGTGATAGTTCAGCAAGAACTGAAGTTTTAGGACTGATTATCGTAGATCGACAACTACAATGGGGAGGAGTTGGGTGCTTTGATCAAGAAGTACGAGATGAAGAACCCCGCTACTGGCGTTGAACCCTCCCCACCTGTGGCCTTCAACCTCATGTTCCAAACTGCTATCGGTCCCAGCGGTAATCTCCAAGGTTACCTCAGACCAGAAACCGCCCAAGGTCAATTTCTCAACTTCGCCAAACTCTTGGACTTCAACCAACAACAAATGCCATTTGCCTCGGCCTCAGTCGGCAAGTCTTACAGAAATGAGATCTCGCCTCGCGCCGGTCTACTGCGTGTCCGTGAATTTCTGATGGCCGAAATCGAGCACTACGTCGACCCAGATGGTGGCAAGAAGCACGCTCGTTTTGATGAGGTCAAGGATGTTGAGCTTGTTCTGTTGAATAAGGAAACACAACTGGCCGGCAAGACGGATGTCGCAAAAGTCTCCATTGGGAAGGCTGTTGCTGATGGTACCGTCGACAACGAGACCTTGGGTTACTTCTTGGCCCGAATTCACTTGTTCTTGGAAAAGCTCGGTGTTGATCAGTCCAAGATCAGATTTAGACAACATATGGCGAACGAGATGGCTCATTACGCTGCTGACTGCTGGGATGCCGAGCTTCAGACGAGTTATGGCTGGATTGAGTGCGTTGGTTGTGCTGATAGAAGCGCGTACGATCTCACAGTCCACGCAAAGAAGACTGGTGCTCCATTGATGGTTCGCGAGAGACTGGAAACCCCGATCACCATTGAAGAATGGCAAATCGACCTTGATAAGAAGAAGTTTGGCCCGTTCTTCAAGAAGGATGGTAAGACTGTCGAGGCTGCTATCGAGGCTTTGCCACAAGAAAAGAGGGAAGCTCTCGCCCAGGATCTTGCCACAGATGGCAAGATCACAATCGAAGTTGAGGGTGTTGGCAATGGCAAGGTAGAGGTTAGCAAGGATTTGATCGTGATCGAGCGCCGAACCCGAACAGAGAACACAAGAGAGTTCACGCCTAACGTTATCGAACCATCATTCGGTATTGGCCGCATTCTTTATTCTTTGATCGAGCACAACTACTGGACCCGAGGTGGCAGCGAGGGTGGTGATGAAGCACGTGGTGTAAGTAATATAGCGAAAACTGGGAATATCAAACTGACAAGTACAGGTCCTCTCCTTCCCTCCACCAGTAGCACCCACAAAGGTTCTTCTCGTGCCGCTCTCTAGCCACGAATCCTTCAAGCCTCTCCTAAAGTACATGTCTCTCAAACTCCGCGCCCTCGGTGTCTCCAGCCGTGTCGACGATTCCTCTGCATCTATCGGTAAGCGCTACAGCCGTAACGATGAGCTGGGCACACCTCTCGGCATCACTATCGATTTCCAGAGTGTAAAGGACAAGACATACACGCTACGTGACCGTGACTCGACGAAGCAGGTTCGAGCCGATGAGGAAACTATCCTGAAAGCTATCAAGGCGCTGGTTGAGGGTGAGAAGAAGTGGGCGGATGTAGAGAAGGAGTTGCCTGCTTTCGAAGGCCAGGAAGCCGAACTACCAGTCAGAGAGGAGAAGTAGATGGTTATCTCAGTGTATCTGATGATTGTATGGCTGATGATTCTTGTAGAATTGATTAGTTGAAGTATAGAGACAAAAGCTATTCTGAAGTACAGCCATTTGCATCATTTCAATATTTCTATGCACTGCTATATGGTTTGGTCTCATGGCCATAGGCTTACAGTCGATCTCAAAAGATGCCTTGGCAAGGTGGCAAATTCCACCTCCTTAGAAGGATCAAGTTTGGGTGTCGATTTGATCCAGCCATCCTGGACAGCAGTGTCTCTTATTTGAACGGAGCTTACAAGTTCCCTTCCAACGACTCCTATAATTTATGCCCCAGATGAAATTACCCTTCTTACGAACTTCTCGGCTGCCGGTTCGAAGTGAATCCTAGAACGACTAGGTACAATAGCCGGAAATCAATCCACGCCAATTATATTCAAGTCTACAACGAAAGCCACGACACAGTTTGAGATTTAGGAGAACGGTGCCACTCTCCGTGCCACTGTGTCACATGCACTGGCTTGGCTGTCATCATTGGCCCTGTTTAAAATGACTTGGAGTGCAGATCAGAAGCTCAAGCTTACGTGAGTCTACTCCCCACTTCTACGCTCAGATATATACATATATCTCACCTTTCTACAACCTCCTGTTGACCAGCGACAGGGACGCATGAGCATATTCCTTACATAAATTCATATTTCTCGGTCCTTGGCTGATCACTCTTTTATTTTCCTAACTAACCACTCAACATGGACACCCAACGCCCCTCCGTCCAACAGACAACCCTCCCAACCATCTACAACATGTCCTCATCCCAAGCCCGCAACTGTCTCTGGGCCCTCGAAGAACTATCCGCCTCACACTCCATAAAATACGAAGTCAAGAACCTCCCCCGCCGCGACCCCAACACCGCGAAGACCCTCAGCTCTATCTTCCCCCACGGCAAATCCCCCATCATGACCCTCTCACCTATCGACTCATCCCCCGAATCGCAAGCCGCAGCCTCAACGACCTACCAGATCCTCCCTGGCGTTCTTACGGAGAGTAGACTTATTCTACAGTTCATCGCGGACCATTACAGTGCAGGAGAATGGACCTCTTCGTCCATCGAGGATAAACGCCGGGACGAATTCTTCACTGAATTCGGACACAGTAGTCTTGCGTTGAAGATCAACTACGCCATTGTCTTTGAGATGCTGACCTCGTTCTTGCCGTTTGGGATCCGACATCTGCTTTTCCTGCTGATTGGGCCCCTTGTTAAGTTCTTTGTTAAGGACCAAGAATTGATGTATGGTGTTATGGAGGCGGCGCTGAGTGAGGAGAAGCCGTGGTTTGGTGGGGAGAAGATTGGACTGGCGGATTTCAATATGAGTTTTCCGATGGATGTGGCGGTTCAGAGGGGGTATTTTGATGGGGGGAAGTTTCCGAAGTGTAAGGAGTGGCATGAGAGGATTGTGAAGAGGGATGCGTATCAGAGGGCGTTAGCGGTGGGTGGAGTGTATGATTTGAAGATGTTTACCTAGGGGTTGATGAGCCGAGGGGAGGGGGAGGTGCTTGTAGAAGGATGGACTGGACTTGTAGGATGTAGCATGAGGTGAGTTGATAATGTCCATTCCGGGTTGCAAATGGCTATACGATGTATATATGTGGAACAAAAGCATTTCAAGAATATACAAATTTCGTTCCATCCGGTATCAAACACAATCTACCTTGTCGAGACTACTCACAGATCCACCTATGTACAGTGCATTTTCTCCCTTATCAGCCAATCTCTCAGCAGCTGTTCACGTCAAAGTCGCATTCGAAACATAGCACTTATCCTTAGACGGAATTTTCTCTCCTTGATCCCACTACCATCTTACATTAGTATCACCAGTTATTCATTCATCCACACCGCAGAAAAACTCACATGTTCATGCACACACCCTCCAACCCAACGCCAGCGATCAGTGGTCGAGTACTGCGCATACGACATATTCGTGCTCGCATCAAAACAGTGGGCGGTATTCTTCTCAGTTCCGATCTTGTTCCCACTACAAAAGAGACTCCAGATGGCTTGAGGGCCGGACGCATATCCTGGATGGTGTTGCTGTCACATTTCATATCAGTCATTATCCTGCACAATCCAATCCGTCAAGTCTCGCATCATCCCTCTCGCTTATGCTCGAAACCTCTGATCCGTTCTGTTCAGGGGAATCTGATGGAGAGTTGAGATGTGACATACTTGATACACATTATCAATCAACGAAAACATCGTCCTGGGATCTCCATCCACAATGAATGCGCGGTAGAACTGATATGCTCGCTTGGCTGTCTCGGCGACCGTGACGGAGGAGTTGGGCTGGCAGATGACAGGTGGAGATTTCAAGTTGCATAGATTCTCACGTTTGTTGAGAGAGTCATAGTATGCATCTGAATTCGTATCGGGTGCAGGATAGGCGAGAATTGAGAGAGCTGCGGAGAGCACGAGGAGGAGACGCATGTTCTTGTTTGGTTTCGGCTCTTTAAGGGAACTAGGAACGCTATTGGCGTTCCTCTCTGTTTCGCTATGTTCTAGGACCAAGTGTGTATCTTATGTCGGAGTGGAATTCGCAGTTACATATATGGCACGTTCCGGGTCATAGAGATTGTATATTAGCCATAGCACTTTCTTGGTACCCCGCACCCTGCTGTCGCCTCTTTCCGCTGGTAAAATTTAATTGATGAGATTCGCTTGGGTTTTGATTAAGCCACGTATGATCGTGAGCTGGGCTTAATATGAGAAAGCTCGGTGGAGGCCGGCAGCTGGTGGCAGCAATTGGGCCGAAGTCATAGGGAAAGGGATGGTTGGGGGGTCGGCTCGCTTATTTACGGAAGTTGTTTACACAATAACCTCTCTTCGAGGTTACACCAGCATTTTGTGGTCTTGAGCCTGACCCTAATTCAGATACACAATGAGTGGTAGTACCGATATCCTCATAAAGCGACTTTAAAAGTAAAAAGAAGATAGTCATCAACTAATGGTGAAGCGGAAACCCTGATGAGATTTATATGAATATTTAACGAAACTTCGGTACCATTCAGTGGCAAGAGTGGCAAACATTCTGAACGAGCGACTGGACGCAAAAAGAGAACTTGAACGACAACCAAATTAGACTGCAACGAAATCCCATAGTCATAACAGTATGAACGAAAGTACAGGCTTCCTAGTATCCGTCGTGATGCGGCACATTTTGAAAAGGACGAGAGCTGAACTAATTAAGCCAACCAGAATTTTTACTGTTCGTTCGGATCAAATCCAATCTCGATCCCGGATCCCTTAGAACCGATCTTCAAAGTTGCACCATGAGTTTCGTCGTCTTCCTCGACGCATAAAGTCTGGCTCACAAGTGAAAGGGCTTTGCTACACATACTGTCGGTGAGCTTTGGAGGTTGTGACCCAAAAGTCTTCCATCGAAAGTTAATCACTGCAAGGGCACCGTCGTTGTTGGCGATGTGGGATACCTGATATACCTTCCAAGCAGCGTTGATAAAAGTTGCTCCTGGCACCTCTTTCAAGAACGCACTGCATGCATCGGCGATGTGTGCACTGACTTTGCTGCCTTCGATTTTCATTCCACTGCCAATGCAGGCCACCTGGGTGGCGAGATCTGCGATTTGTCCGGCTGACTTGAAAGGCCCCCATCGACGACTTTTTGTTCCAACAGGAGTCCAGTATGTGTCGAGTTCTGAACTATCATCATCGTCCTCGGGAAGTTGGACGCATCGACCATTCTCGTATTCTTTCCATGCCAAATTTTTGTTGCTGTCCAAGTACTGAACCACGCCGCTGACATCTCCAGGGCCCAAAGCAGGGTAAGGACTAGGAACTGCGAAAGCGCCTGCCAAAAAAATGGCAAGTAAAGTCTTTCTTGTGACTATGTGCAACGAAAAGCTGGTCAGTAAAGAATTTGGGATGATAACTGAGGTGCAACGAACAAGTCATGATGATCTGGCTCTTTTTGTGCTGATTGAAAATGGATTTGAGGTAGGTCAAGATGGTTTTGTTATAGCAAGAGTACGGGCCGATCGAAATAGATGAGTGAAGTTTTCTTTGGAGTAGAATTGAAGCGGCCGAATCTTGTTGAGTGATGTGGAAGAAAAAAGACCAGAAGAGGGGTTGTAGGGCTTATATGTTCCATGGTCACCTCCCTGACAGATCTCAACAAGTCAACGGCAATATGTACACTTTCCTCTTATTCTATCACACCATTCTCTTACTACTAAGGATGAGAGTCCAAAAAGCTATTTCTGTATGTGACGAGAAGACTGACGACAATCCAGAGCTATGTGATCAGGTAAGTCCACCATCTTCGTAACGTCGTGGTAGCTTGTTTCATGTCATAGCTGCCAACAATAGTTTCTTTCCAACTAATTTATTTGACAGGAGACAGCGCAGTCACTAGGATGCGTTCCTGCTGTGCTGCTGTCCTGAACGAGCTCACTCCATCCATGCTGGCCAACTCCTCCCGGACCTGGGGATCCACAAAAATACCAAGAATGTATTCTGAGCACAAATCGGGCTATATTCGATCAGGGAGGATCAACCTGCCAAGCTGTCTATATGAGATTCGACTTTCTCGCGCTTGACTCGCTACTTTGCTCACTTGTTTTCTCAAATTTCTTGCTAAGCGAGGGCGGACTTGGGCTTCGTTTCGTGCACGCCAATTATCCCAAACATTCCCTCGTACATTTGATACCATGCATTGGCAGATTGAACTCTGAATACTCCAAAATTCGATGGATCACGGACAATCTAGGTACAAAGTAAAATACTTTACTGATACGTATGGGAGTGGCTTGCTCCTGATTGGTCACTTGGGCCAATCCAGCTGATGCGGCAGGCCACATTTCCTAGGACTCATCGTCACAAGGCGGTTTGTTCCAACAGCGTCTACAGGATTTGCTACTATATATGGACGTTTTTGGCTACCTGACTGACCGTAGCTGTTGCCATCTGGTACGGTGGTACATTTCCACTACGGACCTGTGAAGTGAAGGATTCATTCACCACGTTGCTTAGCAGCCGAACGTTTCGGATCAGTCACCAGACTATGTGAAAGAGACCAAAATTCTTGGTTTTCAAACAAGATTTTGGTCATATCTGACCAAGTTTGGGCCCAGCCAACAATATCTTGCTGCGTCGTATAGGCCTTCTGAAACGGAGGATTGTGAATTTCGAAATAGATATAACTTTGTTGGATGTTGGCTGAATTGCGCACCGCTCCACATAAATGACTTGCCGTAAGAAACTCATGAAAACTAGACACTGTATCATTTGATGATTATATTCTCTACCGATAATATACTGCAATGTGCTTCCCATCAAGGAAGTTCACTTGTGCTGTTCCATTGCCCCACGACAGCAATCTTTCAGCTGCCTATCATGTTCACACAATTTGCGAAGCTCAATCGGAGCAATGCGAACACTTTTCGCGCAACCAATCTTTCCCAATACTCCGAGGGACAATGGTTAAGTTTTCCTCGAAAGCACGTCAACGAACACAGACCTTGGTCAGTTCTACGACGGCGCAAGTCGTTCGGGAAGGGTCAGTCGCCTAGAGGAACGATCCAAACGCTGATGATATGTCTTACCACAATAATTGGAATTTCCGTTTTTGTGTTTCTGCTGTATGTTAATCCAAGTGTCCTGCTTTGGAGTAAATATCCTGACTTTTGGCCAGATTTTGGGTCTCATTTGCAACTCTTCTTGTCAGCCGCCTCTCCCCCCCGCCGCGGCGTAACGGCATCGAAAATATTTTAGCGAGCTGGGAACAGTCAAACACAACAATGTGGAAAGAGGGTTTTACTCGAGATGTTCAACCCGTCCAATGCCACTCCCACAACGACTATTGGAGACGAATTCCTCTCTATGACGCTCTGGCTGTAGGTTGTGCTAGTGTCGAGGCCGATGTTTGGCTGCGGGGAGACGATTTGCTCATAGGACACAAAGCACATGAACTCAAACGCACCAAAAGTCTTCAAAGCTTGTACTTGGACCCTCTCAGCAACATTCTGGCGCATCAAAATGCAGACAATCTGCTTACGGAGGGATCCCGACCGGTGGGTGTATTTGATGTCGACCCGGATAAATCTTTGATTCTCCTTCTGGACGTAAAAACAGGTGGAGACAAGACATGGCAGCTTATCTTGAAGCAACTAGAGTCGCTTCATACGAGAGGTTGGCTGACAGTGTTCAACGGAACCACGGTCATTCCTGGCCCGGTCACGGTCGTCGGGACAGGGAATACGCCAGCCGATTACTTTCTGTCGTCTACCTCTTCCAACCGATATACTTTTCTAGATGCTCCTATTACACGACTAGATGCCGAATACACCAGTCATAATTCATATTTCGCAAGCGCTTCCCTCAAAGACGCCATCGGAAACATACGGTGGGGAGGAATGGACGTCAAGCAAGAAATAGTCATCAAAAGCCAGATTGAGAATGCATCTGTGAGAGGACTTGTACCCCGATATTGGGATACCCCAAGCTGGCCTGCAAGTACGCGAATCCGTGTTTGGGAGCAGCTCGTGTCCCTCGGGACTGGAATTCTCAACGTAGACGACATTGTGTCTGCTGCAAAGTGGAATTGGGATTGGTGTATAGTTTTGGGAATCAGCTTGTGCTTTTGAAACTTATGGAATGAAATCATAAAGTTCCGAGCCCTTTCTAAGATAGATAATGGACAGTGACAAGTCCATAGGACCAAGTGCTTAGTCTGTGTTTCACGTGATGTTCCACTTCACTTCAAAAGAACGATTTCGTCGAGAATGATTTTGGTGGGCTTATCCGGTTTTATTGATGGTGCAAATCACAACTATGAGCTGTATGACTTTGATGGCATGAGCGGACTAGGGCTGTCGGCTGGCCTTTTGATGGAAAATGGCTTCCAGCTCTCCGCTCAACGTCCAAAGTTAGGACTCACGATCCGCATTTCATCGGATAGACGATTGCCAGCCCATTCATTTCTATCTTGAAACAAGTGAGACCAAGCTCAGAGGTCATGTTATTCTTTAACGGAGGCTGAGCTGCAGACTCTTGCCCATTCTTCATGTTGGTTACATCTATTAATACCTGAAGTCCTGAATCAACCTTGACAGGGGATGAGATGGCTCAAAAGCAACTTTGAAGGATCAACAAGAAAGATCCGGCAGGATTCAAAACTATTCGTGCGTTGCCAAAGCAATTGTTTGTGGGCCAGTCCTTTGGACGGACATTGTGGCCAACATTTTAGTCCTGGGCATCGACCAACGGCTTACTGATCAGACACCATGTGAATATGTGTCCTTTCCCATGCGTTCTCATGTGTACTCCCGAAACTGTCCAATCAAAAATAAGGTGATATGGACTGTGTTCAGTTCTTTGTTGGTCTCGTACTGACAAGACTCAGCCCGATAGGATCGTATCACCAACTTTGGCGCCAGCACTTGAACACCTGAAACTCACAACAACACCGAAAGAAGAGGAACATGCTGTTATTATACTCTGTAGGTTATTTGCACAATTGGAGTTCTGAAATGTGGTTGTTTCTGAGAAATATGGCTCATCTCCTCACTTATAAGTTGCCGTTGCCCATTGAGCTTCATTTATAAAACCAGCAATTTTCACTGACCTCCATTCGAGTCAATCTTATTACAAGTTAGCTCCATTTCGGCATACCTCGAAAAAAAACACTTTTAGAATATCAATCCAGCCGCAAACATGAAGTCACACACCATCATTGGTCTCATTTGCTTCTTGCAAGCTATTCATATTTGCGACTCCCGCTGGACCAACCGTGTAGCCACCCGGGAACTCTCCACACGTGCACCATCATACACACCACTATGGATCAAGTGCCAGGCGCGTGGTCGAAAAGTTTACGATATCTTGCAAGCTGCTAGAACGGATCCTGGTCGCACCACGGTAGCCACAGATAAACAGGGTGGAGATGGACTCATGGCTGCTTATGATATCGTCACCTCTCCAGATACATTAACTGTCCCGGTCTCCCTGATGGACGAATTTGATGCAATCGGCTATTCTCCTTTCAACTATAGGAAGGTACAGGTGAAGATCAAGAACTCCCGCCAAGATCCAATGTTCGACAACCTGTTCAACGCTCGGGAAGGGGTCATATTCGCAATTGATAATCAAGGTTGGAGGGGAGGCGACCAAAGACAATTGAAATGGTCGGAAGCAGCATTCCAAAGCTATAGTCAAATGGCGAGGGATCAAGGCATGCCTCTAGATCGATTAGGACGGATTTACCGATACAACGTTGCGAACGACGAGGCTGTTCCCATTGTTGAAGAAGCATATGACATAAGAGGATCAAACTTGTATGGGGGATACTGGGAGAAATGGACATATGCAGAGAATCCAGAAGCTTTCCTTGCACTGTTGGGAACTGAAAACGGTGCAGGAGTTGGGTATCTTCTCAGTGATCATGCTGCTGCCTTCGGCAAGATGAACGTGGAAGCGATATATACCATGTACAAGGGTGAGTGGCTTCAGATATACTTCAAAGTCTTCTGAACTCCACTAATTCCAATTGATATGGGCAAGCTGTCATTGAAAACTGTTGTTCCTAATTTACATTTTCTCTCCTTGGTTATGTAACAGACGCTTCGAACTGTTTAGTTCAAAGAAACGATGGAAGCATCAAAATTCAGGTTCTTCTCATTGACTTGACACCCTCGGACTGGCACTAAGAATAATTTAAGCCTTCCAGAGTACTAACCAAGCTCTTTGGTACTAGACACCTATCTCATCTCAATATACACAAACATGCGGCGGGTCATTCGGCTTCAGCCTGCGAGCCGTCTGAGTTTCACTCTCCGATTGATGATACATCCCAAGCACGACTTCCATGGCCTTTTCCAGACTCAGACGAGCTATTCCTCTCCCATCGCCTACCGCTCCAAATCCAATTTTCTCAGCCTCGGACCCAATCGGCCATTTCCTCAACCCCTCAGCATCACCTGTCCGCACCAGCAGCACACCTTCATTTTTCCAATCTGGTTTGTCCACGATAATAAAGACACTGCGGAACGCCAACCCGAGCTCATAAAACTTATGGTACCTCTTGAATCGCTCAGTCTCCTCCTTATCAATCTCATCCAATACACCCTGCCTCTTCTCAACCTGCCTACACAGTCTCTCATGCACCTCCAAAATGGCCTCAACCTCGTTCGGACTCTCCTCGTACCAACACGCGATGAAGTGCGCAAAGAATGTCCCAAACTCAATATCGACTCCATTGTTTGGGATAAACCACTTATCATAGACACCCCTCCAGAATCCGCTCATCCCAATGTGGATTTTAGGGATACAGTAGATGGCGCAGGCTTTGTTGCATGATCGATGGATTTTGGCGAGTGACAGTCGAGAATCGAGTGTGTTACTCTGCAAAACCAATGGTTGGTACCACTGCGATTCTTGGATACGACGGTGCCCTGATTCTTCCTCAGGACGGTAGAGAGCTGCGAGAACAGGACCAAGCGGGTTGAAAAGTCCACCACCCATTGTTACTCAAACTAAGACCGAATAACTGGTGTAGTGACCTGTTTTCTTATTGTGCAAGTGGAATTCTGCTAGATTTGACAATGGAAAATAGAGAATTGTCTTTGCGACGAAGCATAGATGGAGATGTGAGCTCTTTAAAGTATCAGATTCTGTCGCTGTAAGCCTTTTCTGCGACCCTCTCGGTTGTACGCCTTGCTTCGAAAAACGAGGCTGACGAGGCAGAAAACCAACAGATCGACCCAGAAATATCCCCTTCCAGTGCCTGGAAATAGGCTGATCGGTATCCTCACAACGATATTGCTTTCGGAGAAAAATCAAATGTACGAGCTAGTGGGCTAACGTAGACCTCCCCCCGCATTTTTCAACAACGCGGGAGTTTGCGTTCACGACGACTCCTCGCTAAGCGTCCCTGGTAAACAGTGAAGCGAATTTTGGCTTACTTCGTTATCTGATTGATAGAGATTAGGGGTTTCCAGCTGTTCTGTGTGTTACATCTCTGGCATATATCTGCTGAAAATTAGTCAGCATTGATTATCCCAACACAATTTTCAGGGTACAGCGCTGAGTGAGGCGCTAAGGCTCCCTGGAGAACAACGCAGCATTCAGATTTCAGCGCTCTTCCCTTACGAAGTTAATTACAGGATCTCGCTACAGGCTTTGCACTACCCTACCTACTACTGCAATTAGGTTTCAAGGATTGCGTTTATAATCACGTGTCGTAGCTTCAGCAAGATGAAAGTCTAGCCTGGTGGTATATCTAAAGCACTGATAGGTCTCTCCTGAGCTAAGTATCGTGGAAACTCCGTCTTGTATATCTGAAAATCTACTCATACGCTTTCCGGAGATCTTCTCCGCCATCATTTTTCAAGTCTGAGGGTTGAATCCCCTCTCCTTGAAGAAAGTTTCGAGTTCCTTATTGAACTGATCCTGATGATCAAGGAAAATATGATGGTCGCCATCAATGACAACTAGCTTCCCGTCTTTGAGACCGCTTTGCATACTCTCCACCATTGGAAGAGGCGAGCAGCCATCACTCGTCGCTGCAACCATGAGTGCTGGAACAAGAACATCGGTTTCATCCTCGGGAATATCTGCATTCAATAGTCAGCAAAGCAATTCACACCTTCGTCATCCAGATGTCCAAGTCCCTTTCTCAGCTTCTTCATTGTACCCCTCGGCGAAGCAGTGGTAATACTGCAGCGCGGCTTCCCAATCATTGGCGAGGAAGTCTTGTCGATCCTATCGAAGTCAGCTACTGGGTCACCTCGCTGGCATCGGAAATGCGCATACTATCTCCTCAATAGAAGATTTCACTTCACATCGGCCGTCCGAGACCAGCCACTCCCGAAGCTTTCCTCTCGAGGTCAAATGTTTCTGATCTTGTCAGCCCTCCTGTCTAGTTCACCCATCCGTCATTTCAGCACTTACTACCCAAGCCGCAGTATCCTTGGCAAAGAACATCTCATAGAAAGACTCAATCTAAGACTCAATCAGCTCGTACTCTCTCACGCTAATACATACGTTACCGAAATCAACTTACGTGCTGAGTCAACAACTCCGGTTCATTCAGGAACACCTCCCAATACCCAAAGCAAGCAGCACCAAAAGCCTGCTCCGTCATGTCGTTGATAGCCTTCAAATCGAACGGACCCGGCTTGAAGTATGGCACACACACCATGACCAATGCAAGCACTCTCGAGGGATAGGCAACTGCCGTCCCCGACGCGATTGAGCTTCCCCAATCATGACCGACAATTATCGCCTTCTCGACACCCTCTGCATCAAGAATGTCAATCATCGACCTAGAGGCGACCGGACACTTTGTCAAAGTTAGCGCGAAACTGAACGAAAATGAAACGGCATTTAGAGAACTGGCACATACCGAATATTCAGCGGGATCCTTCGGCTTGCTCGTTTTGCCATGCCCCAAAATATCAGGTGCGATGCATCCGTATCCTAGCTTCTCAAAATGAGAAATTTGATCACGCCAGATCTTTGACGAGTAGGGGAAGCCATGGATGAAAAGGATCGTGGTTTTAGACTTTGGAGATGCTGATGAATACTGAAGGTAGGAATCTGATCAGCTTTCTCCATCATTTGTTTCTTCTGACAATCACAACCAATATATCTGTTGATAAGACTTCATCGCACTCACATAATTGTAAGTGTGCTTGCTGCTAGTGAGCACCTGCTTGTAACGTGCTGTAGAACCGTCCATATTCGTCGCCGATGTAATTTTTCAGAGTGGCAGTAAACGATTATCTCCTGCTGATGAATCCGCCACCAGTTGAGAGAAATAAAGAGTTGTGAATTGAACTACGAAGAACGTGCAATTTATCTTCCTAGATGAGTCCCACCAAATCCATGCTGTTCCTAAAGAGGCAAAACTGCATCTTGGACAAGACGGTGCCCGTGGTGACAGCCACTCATGTTATCAAAGTTCCAAGCTCAACTTCTATCTTGACTCAGAGTGGTAAGATTTAGTTGCTTTTTAGATCCGGACAAGAACTGCCCCACTCTTTACCCCTCCCTTGGCTCGACCGGCTGCCTTGTGTTTATTATGAGAAGCCGGTTTGACCACGACTGGTGGAACCATTTAATCGGGGACGAGATCTGGACATAAGCAGTTTGAACATTCATCCGGCCTGTCATAATAATCATCAAATTTATGTCGCAAGTAGATGGCCAAAACGGTTTTGTATGATGTCAGGTGATGTTGACAGGAAAAAGGGCCTAAGCGAGGACGGGACGACCCATCTGCCTGGCTGTACATGGCATTCATTGAAAGCTATTGGAAATTTTTTAAGCTGGTCAAATTCAACTACTGAGTACTTTATAACACTATCCAGTAATTGTCACCACCTACACACATCACATTACAATTCATCCCTCTTCCTCTTTCCCCCACCACCAGCATACCTCAACCTATACATCTTCACCCCATGCGCCTCCACCCTCGCACTGATCATCCCCCCAGCCTGCACAGTCATGGTCACATTCCCCAGCAACAACTCATCCTGATCCGCCAAACCCTGCGTATAACTCTTCGCCGTAGCATTATACCTACTTTCACCCCCAAACGTCGTAGCATTCCACCCCGTCGTCGCATTACCCGTCGCATTCGACGCAGAAATTATACCCATAGCCGTATCATTACTCATTCTATTGGCCCATAAATCGCGCACTTCCCAGCTCATCTGAATCTGAGGCGCTTTGCCGTTCGGTCCGCTGTCGGCGAAGATATCGGCGAGTGAGGCGTTCATAGTTGTTGTCTCGTCGAGACCGTTGATCATGAGAACAAGCATGTCGTTATGGTCACCTCCGGTCGTAGATTTGAGACCTCCAGACCAGAGCTGAAGTGCTGGGCCCGAATAGGGGTCTCGGCTGCCTGGGACGCGCATCCAGCGGCGTGAGGCGGATGAGCCAAGCGGGTCTTGGTTTACTGCTATGACTGCTGCGTTGGACAGGATTGATAGATCTGAGGGTGCGATGGTCCGGATATCGTTTCCCATGATGAGAGGACTCTTGACAGCAGACCCTGATCATTCTCTGTTAGCTTACTCGGCAATGGAACAAGACACTTGGAGTAAATAACATACACATGCTGAAATGGGCCACATATTCAGTATCTGTCATGGCTCCATTTCCAACTTCCAACATATCAAGATCGTTCCATCCGCCTGGCTGGGACTTTGATACTACGAACGCTGCTTTATTCATGATATTAGTGATGGAGCAATGGAAGCCGGGAAGGCTGCAATCCCATGAATCGGCTCCCTCGCTATTTGAATTAACGGATAGTAATAATACGGGTATCAGGTGCCATTACCAAGGACATCTCGCGTCATAAGTATCCCAATAATCGAAGACATCTCCCGTGATTCTCCAACTATTGGCAATGGTAGATCCCCAATTCCAAGGATAATCTTCTCCCCAGTTGCACAAAGAGTACAAAATCGGTCGACCAGTCGCATTCAAAGCCCTCGCCATAGTCGCATATCTACATTCGTCAGCTTTCCGGTCATGTATTGGAAATTCTCTGCGACATAACTGACCTCGCTTCCGAAATCTTCTGATCCCCAGCCTGGCCCTCATTATAGCAATTGTCATACTTCAGATAATCCACACCCCACTCCGCCCACGTCTTCGCATCAACCTCCTCATAGCCAAGACTTCCAGCATACCCTCCACAGGTATACAATCCCGCCGAAGAATACATGCCGAAACCTAGGCCAAGCTGATGGATGTCATCAGCTACTGCCGCCATACCGCGAGGGAATTTCTCAGGATCCGCAATGAGACTGTTGTTGTTGGAGGCGTTGCGGCCGACGCTCCAGCAGTCATCCAGGACGACGTAGTGATAGCCTAGGTCTTTGAGGCCGTAATCTACGATTAAGTTTGCTGTTTCGACGAGCAGGTCTTCGGAAACATCGCAACCGAGGGCGTTCCAGTTATCCCCTTAAAGGATTATTAGCTTCCGTCCATTGGTCTCGTGATAAGTCGCATGGCAAACTCACAGCCCATTTGTGGCGTAATAGCAAGTCCATTCCTAACAGCTCCAACACATCCAGCAAGAAGTGTTGTAGTAGCGACACCAAGCAACAAACTCTTAACAGCCATTCTGAACATTTCGCTTTGGTGCCTATCTTTGTGAACAGAATGTCACCCGAAATACGGACGACAGCCATCTTTTATACAAGTCCGGTCAAACTCAAGCCGAAGATCGACGACCCCTCTTCCCGACCTTGACACAACATCTCCTAAGGTATGACTTCACCAGCCCAGGAACACGACATCTGCAAGCAAGAGAAGCTTTTTACTAACATAGCGGGGTGAGTACCTTAGGTTCCCGCTAGAATCTGCGCGCGTTCTGCCTGACCGGGCAGTTCGGACGATCCTGGCCCTAGGACTAATCGCAGCTTCCTGAGATCGTGCTTAGCTAGAGACGTGAGGATACCTAGATACCTCATTTAACGACTTGCGAAAATCAAAACTAATTTCGTACTTCAAATATGTTGTCTACTTTCACCAGATCAAGCAATGTTTCCTAAATGGCAGCGCAATAAACTACAGACCTAACCATTCACCAAGTATTGAAGTCCACACGGCACATAGAGGCTATTCAAAAAATCGGCAAGACAAGCAAGCTTTCACACGAACCCTCGCGGGGTTCAGTAGATCTTACCTGCAATTAGACCAAGATGAGGTTCCTACTCCTACCTATCCGCCCGTCAGAGCCCGGCTTTCTACCTCATGGCCAGTTGCGGGGTTTCCCCACCCCCACCATCGCAACCCTTCTCCTTTGCGCCTTTTCAAGCGGAAAACTGGCGGAGAACATGGGAGGATGGGATTGGGGCGCTAGAAGCACTTTCGGACCGTTTACCTATTACGCACCTTGCTCTCAACGTTGACTGTCAATCATTTCTTGACCAGATAGTTCCCTTCTATTTGTATTCTTCCAACAGAAAATTGCGAAGTGAGAACTACTTTTGTCTTGGACATATGAGGATCAAGCAAGAATCCGCAAGCAAATAAGTACGATTTCATTTCATCCAGGTATAAAAGCGCCCACGTACTCATTTGCTGTCTGACAGTTTGATTGGACCCTTTGGCTAGTTGATGTCCAAAACCCCGTTACTATGTTGGACATATTTCTGTCATACGTATCGAGATTCTGGATACTTATTCGTTTAGAATATTCTTACTTCCCAAATAAGCTGATTTGTTATCTCTCGATTTCATCAATCTCATGATCTTCCTTTCCATCGACTTCAAATTCACGCGCATCCGACTGGCTTGGTTTAGCACGGTAGTAGCACACTAGAGCATGTATATCGAGACTTATGACGCTCTCCTTCCTCCCACATAACCTGCAGTTTTATTCTCAATCTTAGGCATTGATTCACGTCGGTGCCAAATCGCCTTCCTCAGTCAAACACAGAAACCCGAAAAATAACCTCATTGTAGAAACACAACCCCCCCCCCCTCCCTCAACGCTATTCCCACCCTCTCAAACACCAGGGCAATTCTACCAAGATCCGCCCAACCAAACACCATGTCTTTCGAAACCACCTTTAACTCCTTCCAACTCATCAATCTACTAAACCACACCATGTGCTCCGCAACAAAGTAGCACCACCACCAGCAGATAGACAATCCCAATCCCAATCCCAATCCCAATCACAATCCCAGCCCATTACCCTCTTCCTAAGTCCCATATCTCAACTACCTTACGCTCCAAACCACCACACCAGTGGCCTCCACTCCACCTCCTGCTCCTCATCAGCCACAGCACCATCTTAATACTTCACTAACACTTCCCTTTTACTAATAAGCACCGTTCTCTCTCCATCTCGTCACAACATGCACTGAAAAACGCAAAGGAGGCGCGAAGCTTGGCCAGGTAAGTTAAGTTACTTGCGTTTAAGTTACTTGCGGATATAAATATAAGGTTAGACGAGCCTTGGTGTAGTAAGATTACCTAGGGGGGGAGATGAGAAGATTATTACTTCTAGGCTAAGCTGGGATTGTGGAGGTTTGGTTGGGAGGAGTGCGTGCGTGGTGAGGTAAGGATGGGGTTGATAAGGTAGGGGAGATATTGCTGAGTCTGGTGATAGGTTTCTAGGTGTATCGAGTGGGGTAGAGGGGGGCTTGCCGCTTGTCTCTGCCATGGCCTCGGAGGAGAGCGCCGTAGTGGATCGGTGCTAGGTCCGCAGAGAAATGTTGTGGATGTTATGTGAGGATGGATTATAGAGTATGTACACGTCCCAGCAATCATCGCATCTTCACCTAAGGTCACCATTATCACTTTAATTCCACCCTACAGTTCTTATGTACCGCTATACCGTCAGTACTTTACCCCTCTCCTCCTACATGGGCACGAACCACTACAAGAAGTAGACATACGAGCCTTGAAACCATCAAGAATGATATCTGCATCTCAAATATTGAAATGAAGCATAAGTAAGAATACAGATACGAGCATCTCTCAAACACTCACGCACACGCCAAGCTAGATCCAACATCACATCTCAATACATACATGCATGCTTACATATATGTACCAGGGATCAATCTTCAAGTTTCTTTTCATTGATGATAGGCGATGCGATTTCGATACCAACACCCATATCAATAACAAAATCAAACGCATCGTCGAGTCGATGATCTGTAGGCTTTGATTTACTTTACTTTATATTCCTTCAATATGATGACTTAGGTAGGTAAGGTAGCGTTCTATAGAGAGCGAGCATTGCATCTCACATTCGCGCCTCAATACCCCACACCCAACAACCCGCCCCGCCGCGCCGCCTCCCTCTCGACGGGATGGATGGATTCATATTCACATTCCCTCTCTGCTCGATCCTACTTTACACGACCCCATTTCCAACTCCATCCCCCTCTCAACCCTTCCCCTCTACCCCCTAACAGCACCGCCCACCACCCCAGCAAGCTCACTAAACAGCACCCCCTTCAAAACACTCTCCCCCATCTCCTCCGCCCAATGCCCCGCCTCGCTCAACCTTCTCTTCCAACCCTCCTTCTGCTCCCGCGGCAACTCCTCCCACGTCTTAGCCTCGTGCTTGCCGTGCTTCTCCTCGTCGTGGACGTGCATCTCGACAGCGGCCTCGTCGCTTTCCCCCTCTCCTTCGCGGAGGACCACGACGTAGTCTGAGAAGGCTTTTTGTTGCAGTTTTAGGTCTTGGAAGAATTCTGGGAGGGGGGTAGGCGTGGTGGAAGCGGGTCCGGATCCGTCTGTTGATTCTGGGTCAGTGTCTGAGTCGAGAGGGACGCCAATATGGTGGTGGTTTATACCTGTAGGGTGGACGTTGATTTTGGAAACTGCAGTATCGCTACCGAGACTTGACGGAACGGGTTTATACCCCTCAGGGAACTCATACGGCCTTCCTAACTTCTCCTGCAACACAATAGGAAGACGATTCCTCGCGTTCAGGTAAACGGGTACACCGCCACGGATCTCGAGAATGCCTTGGATGATGATAGATGCTAGTGCGATGCCGATGATGGAGACTAGGATTCCCATTCCGAAGACGGCGGCTGAGGATGGTAGAGCGACGACGTAGCGTGGTGTTTTGGACTGGCCTCGCTTGACGGATAGGGGGACGGGGAAGAGTGGGAGGGTGTGCACTACTACCGTGTTGCTTACTCCTACACTTGCGAGTTTGAGATGCTGTGGAGGAGTTTGGGCCGTGACGGGGTGAGTTGGAGGTGTGAAGTTGGAGAATGATAGGCCGGTTATTTGGAGTGGGTGGACGTTTTTGAAGGTGCGGAAGGGTTTGATTTTGGATACTAGGGAGACGGTTCCTTCGACTTGGAGGTCGACTTTGAAAAGGGAAATCGAGATATCGTGGCCAGCAACAGCGATGACAAATTGCGTGTATCCTTGTGGTGAGGTAGGTGAGACTGGAGGAGTGAGGTTCGATACTGCAAGGCCGGTGGCTTTGGTTATTCTCGAGGGGAGGCGTATTGATTGTGAGAGTCGGCATTGGCCTTTCCCGCTGGGTGGTATACGGAAGATCTGTAGGACGACCCCGCTATTACTCGCGATGTTCGTGAGCATGATAATGAAATCCTTCGACAGAAACCTCAATGCCCGAAACTTTGGAGTTGTCGGCCTTTGGGCGTCCCTTGTCGCAGGCGTAATGTAAACACATTCTGGCTCCTCAGCATCCGTCTCTGCAGATATCTTTTTCAGATAGATATCATGCTCATCGCAGTAAGCAAAGAAGTACTCGTCTTTCCCCGTCTGAATGAAATCCACATCCACAGCCTCCTTATTACTCTGCACCCCGCCCCTCGACTTCGGCGGACTCGTAGACGTCGTATCGAACAGCACAATTTCCGCGGCCTTGGACAACCCCGTCGCAACAGCGCCCAGCTGAGGCTGTCCCTGAAACGGCTTCGATAACCTCGTAATCCTCTGATACAGCTCCTTCTCTGTCCCTTGGAATAATGTAGACCTCGAGATCTCGGTGATCTTATCCGCAGCCGCCTTCTTCGCAACAGCTTTGCCTTTCGCAGTCGCAGAGGCATCCGTCCTGAAGACGCGGAAATGAAGATTCTTGCCCTTCTCCATATCTGCCGGGCTGGAATTCACACCCGCGAAGACAAGGGGCGATCCATCCTGATCTACTCCGACTGCTAGACTCGTCACATTGTCTTCGTCTTTGCTGAGCTCGATGTCGCGCAGTTCTTGGAGCTCGTTGGGATTTGATGTATCAAGGAGTGTCTGGACATTGAATTAGTATGTGATATGTAGTACTTGGTGTATATCTCCAGCTTTACTTACGATTTTATTCCCAACGCCTGTTCTCCCCGCGCCGCCTCCGCCTCCTACAAGCAATCGCGTTGAATCGAGGGGGTCGAAATCTACTGCATAGAGAGGATAGGACAAGGTGGCCTTTGCGGAAGGAATTAAAGGTGCCATAACTATTCTGCGATGAGCACTTGTAGTCGCAGATGCGAATTATCTGCTCTTGTGAAGTTGAAGCTGGAAATCAGAAAGGTGTTATGACGAAGCTCTCTAGGCGGGTGTCCAGATTTCAAGGTTGGAGCTAGGATAAAAGCATGGGAGGTTGGTCTGGCCAATGAAAGGTGGGGTGCCCCGAATCAAACAAAACGCCCCGCTTGCCGAGACTAGTCCATCTGAACCCTTGTATTGTCTGGGGACAAATGCCCAGGAGAGGAGAGGTTTCTTGCAGATGTGGATATCATGCAGGAAGGAAAGCTGCATGCAGATTTTCTTGAACCAAGCTACGGATATTTTCATGCAGCAGAGACTTTACGATGAGGTCAATAATTAGATTATAGTCACTTCGTTCCGGGGTATCGGGCACAAGACAGTAAGTCATTACTTAAATTCTTTTTGTTCCATGCATTCCTATCATGCGCCGTATCCTTTCTCTCTTTCTTTCTTCTTTCCGAAGCTCGACTCTGAAACCCATGTCTCGATTTGCAGCACCCAAAGCATGGTGTGAAGTCTACCATATCCGGGCGACAAATAACGAAGAAGAGGTGGGAAAAGAACGGGAAGAAAGTAAACAAAGTATATCCCAGTTTGTCCTTTATGATTTTTCAAACAACACCCCCCTGCAAAACATCCCCGAGAACAATGTAAGACCGCTTTATAGTGCTGACCTGACCGGGCTGGCGCTGCTATGCAGAAGAATCCAGGAGCACAGTCAAAAGGCCGCCCGTAACGCCGGTATTCGTGCCGAATAGTGTGTGAGATCCAGCACGAACAAATGCATATCAACCCGCGGAGCTGGAAATGTAACAATATCGGACCGCCAATCTGCTTCAATACAAACATATCATGTCGTAAACGTGATCATTATCTTTCATGGAATAAGTTGCGCATTCTACTTGGCGTGCTTGCGGAAAGCCAAAAGATCAGCCAGACTGCCCAATGCACAGCCGTGCTTCAAGAAGTCGTGTTGAAGAAGCTCAAGAGCAGACGCTCTGCTTCGGATGTCAACACAGAGACATACAGACAGGAATGCCTTCAGCTCCTTGCTCAATTTCTCGGGCTTCTTGAGGCGTGGAGTACCGTTGGTAGCGATGAGATAAAGAGCCTTGAGTGGTTCCTCGTTCAGGTATGGGGGTTCGGACTCGATCATCTCAATAGCCATGATACCAAGAGACCAGATATCGACCTTGGGACCGTATTCCTTCTGCTTAACAACTTCAGGAGCCATCCAGTAAGGTGTACCGACCATGGTGGCACGCTTAGACTTTGACTCGGTGAGCTTGGCGCAGAATCCAAAATCGGCTACATTGAGTTAGCACGTTAATCTTCACGATATGATTCACTGTACTCACTGATTTTGACATTCCCACGAGCATCAAGAAGAACGTTATCGGACTTGATATCTCTGTGAATGATAGATTGGTTGTGCAAATGCTCCAACCCACGGCATGTCTACGATGTGTTAATACTGATTTTATCCTTTGAAGAGTGATTCTTACCTCAAGACAGATAGTTGAAATTTGATCCTCGGTTATGCTTGGGTTGTTGTCAATGACATCAGTCAAAGCACCTCCCTCCATATACTCCATAACAACCCACAGCTCAGTGAAGTTGTTGCGCAAGAAAGCGTCCAGGAAATTGACAATATTTCGGTGCTTGCTGTCCTTCATGACCATAATCTCATTAACAATTAACTCCTTCCTTGGTTGGTGTGCCAAATCCATTTGCTTGATAGCCACTTGAGCCTTGCTGCCCTGTTGGCGGATAACTTCACGAGCGACAGGAGATGCTGGGTTCTCCTTAACCTTAGCAACGTAAACTGAACCAGATGCTCCTTGGCCGATCTTCTTTTGCTTGGAGTACGACAAATTGGGATCATCCTTGGACACAGCCTCTTTCAGCTTGGCCATTACTTCGTTCTCGGACATGGTGGACATGCGAACATCTTGTTTCCGTTCGGTCGCGGTTGGCTTGGAAGTCAAAGCAGCTTCAGCCGCCTTGACAGCGTCATTCTGTTGAATGCCATTGGCCCCAGTGGGCTGCTTAGCAGCAACATTGAGAGGCTTGACTTGCTGTACTGGTGCTGGAAGGCGGGATGGTGGTTGCTGACCATTGGTCGGGGCACGTGTTGCTGGCTGGGAGCCGTTTTGATATCGAGGATCCTGTGGGCGTTGGTTCTCAGCTCTAGCAGGCGAACGAGAGCCTCCATTTTGGCTTTGGTTGACGGATGACGAGCTTTGCTGCGTATTCACAGGTGGACGACTGCCATTGCTTGGGGTTGGTGCTGATGGAGCTTGTCTCTGAGTTCTGAGGGGTTGTGGTTGACCTTGCTGTCCTTGTTGAGGTCGTGGGGCGGGTGGTGCAGCTCTGGATGGATTATACCTATCCGTGTTACCGCCGCCAAATCCACCAACCTCTTGCTGGGCAATCGTTGGGCGCGTTTTTGGAAGTGATGCATTGTAAGCCTCCATATCCCGACGGTTCTGCTCCTCGATCTCCTTGTCTCGCTGCTCCTTATCCCGCTGGCGTTGAGCCTCAAGTTGCTTCTGCCTTTGGTCTTCACGAGATTGAGGATCGACATAGTTGGAAGCCATCTGTTGCATTTGCTGTCGTTGCTGCTGTTGCTCGGGAGGTGTTGGTCGGCGAGGTGCAGGGGTGCTAGATTGAGGTGTACCATAGCTGTTATTCCTCTGGTTGTTCTGAATTGGACGAGGAGGCGCAACACTAGCACCGCTCATACCATAACCTAGTTGCTTGTTCTGGTTCAAGATAGTCGGAGGAGTTGGTGTGAGACTAGGGTACTGGCTAGGGTTCTGAGCTCGCTTCGTGATATCTGAGTAGAATTCCAAAACTTCAAAGACGGCCTGTGGGTTACGCTCATAGTCCTCCTTGGTGATGGCTGACGAGTTGAGCAGCTTGGACCACTCGGGAGGTAGACCAACGAATTCACCAGTCTGGGGGTCGAATCCAACGTGAACGGAATGGCTAAAATTAGTGGGGTTGCTAACACCACCCATACCCGGGCAGCGCGCATATATGAAGTCAATCCACTCGTACAAGTCATCATCGCCCTTCACTCTGATCTGCAGCGTCTTGGAAATCCCGTCGTCCTCGCCTGGGTTGGTTGATGATCCATTTAGAGCCCGCTTAATTTCAAAAATGGTACCAGCAGCCTCGACTCGGGAAACGCCAAGTACATCCTTTAGAACGATCTGGTACGAAATTTTGCCGCCTTCGGTCTTGTGAAAATCCAGAGCCTCTTTTCGTAGGATGAGCCATTTTTGTTTCCAGGGACTGATGAAGTTTTTGCCCTCCTTGACGGAAGCCCAACCCTCTTTGATGATCGCAACTCCACCCATACCATCCATATTGGTGTTTGAGCGAGCCAGCGGTAGGGATACAGTTGATCCGGTGTATGTGGAGGTGGCAGTCCGGGTGATGGGAGAATTTATGCTCATTTGAGACATATTGCCAGGGAGATTTTGGGTAGAGGGAGTGAGATTAAGTCGAGGTCGGTCAGTAGGAGGTCGAGGAGCTGGGCCTGGGTTCATGAATTGACCCGGCGTGTAAATACTGTAAGAAGGAGCATAGTCAGCCATCATATTGGCAACAATAGTGATTCGACTCCTCGGGGAATAACGATAAAAGAGAGCAGGATGTTGAAGTAAGAGATCTTGAAGACGGTGAATGACTCCAGCCACCTTGACAGCCCGCAACTTAGTGATCCACCTTTTTCGAAGCTCCGTGTTTCCAAGGAATGTCACATTCCTGGATCTGTGCGACAAAAGACAACTATAACGCACCTGTTTTGTGACGCCATTTTCACGAAAGATGTACAATGATGGCCGAAAAGGCTGTCGGTTCTTGAAACTCTTGAGAAGCAGTCCAAGAGGCTGCGGGGTATCGTAGAAAGAAATCGTAGATCGTTCTATTTTCGAAAGAAAGGATTAGCAGATGGCCATGAATCACTGGCAGACGCATGAATAGTGGCAACACACATGTTGTGCTCGAATTCGTTATTGATCTATCGGACACAGTCGCTCCTCCGCGGTCAGATAGGAGACGCTCAGGAGTCCCAGGCACTCGAAATGGCCGAGTCTTCTGGCTGCACTCGAAGTCGGCTAGCGACAGGAAGGGCTGAACAGTCTCTTGTCGACAGCAGCCTTTGGAACTGCGTCGATTGAAGAAGGCGGTAATGTCGCCGTCTGTCGGTCGGTGTCTGTCTGTCGCGTCGTCGATGGTTGCTTGACCAGGTCCAGCTGTGAAGGAGGGTTGAAAGGTGAGGATGCGCTCGAAGGGGACGCTAACGCTAGCCGGCCTAGGCGCTCCCACTCCCAGTCGCTCCCAGTCGCTCCCAGTCGCTCCCAGTCGCTCCCAGTCGCTCCCAGTCCCTCACAGTCCCCTCCCAGCACCACCAAACACCTCGAATCCTTGCCCAATCCAGGAGCTGACTCGGGCCCAAGGCCAATCAAGCAGAACTACGGCAGACGCGATGGATCTAGTGGAGTAGAGGGGCACTTTGGGAATTTGGTATTCAAACTCAAAATCGAATGTTGTGTAGATTTACAAGAGACACAGATCTGAGAGCTATGAGATGAGATCTTGTTGTTTGTTGGCTCGTTTGTTTTGTTTTGTTGACTTGTTGACGACGAAAACCTCTCGGGGCTTCTTAAGACGACTCTATTGAAGGATACCTACAATATTGTAATGTGTCCCAAGCGAGGGGCGGAATAAAGTACAAATCAACTGTAGTTCCCGAGTAATGCTTCTGCCAGCCTTACCTGCCTACCTACCTAGGGACCAATCCACAGCAATTTTACATTATGTGATATTACGAAGTGCTTGCTCCTCTATAAAAACCACAGTGGCAACGTTACCAACCCCAACCAGCAACTAGACAAGGCAAGGACAGGTGAAATGAGGGAATTCTTTGGCCTCATTGACCAACAGCCGACAATAATCCAACACCACCACCACCACCCATCCAGGATTGCCCGATTGAATTTACACACTGTTCAGGGGTGGCTTATCTATTTCCCCAATAATGGAGACAAAAGCCGTCGAGCTTTCTTGCCTCTCTCCCTCGCCTCTTTTCAATGCCCTGTCCTTTGTCCTCTAACGATTCTCACCGTATTATCGTAATCTGTAATAATAATAATAAGGCAAGCTCGGAACCAGGCCGATCTCATTTATGTGACGCTCTCATGGTGGTGGTCTTGTCGCAGCCGGCGGGAGCTTGTTCATGCCCTGGCCTCAGACTCCGGTTTCAGCGGACTGCCTTGCCTTGCCTTGCCTTGCCTCGCCTTGCCTCGCCTTGCCTTCCCGCCCGCTGCTAGCCCTGGCCCTCTCCGTCTATCTATCGACAACCATCCATCCGCCCTAGCCTCCAACCTGACGGAGGTTCTCCTACCCCTAATTCCAGCTCGCTTCTCAGTCTCTTGTCTCTTGTCTCTTGTCTCCTTCACATCCCCTCATCAACCTCATCATTCTCAATCCATCCCCGGTGAACAACACTGCATTCCATTTCGGAGCATCATTGTCTTCTCACTCATTCCACGCACATAATATTTCCACCTCACAAAGGACCCCAATATTAAATCTGGAATGTCTGGGCGGGCCGCCACCAGGACCACCAGATAGATCTCCGGGCGGCAAGAGGCCTGCTAGCCGTATCATACTCCTGGACAGCAAGGGGAGGGCCAGCCACTTGAAACCATCGGCAGCGCAGAAGCCAGCCGCTTTGGAAAGGGATCCCGTTTCTGATGGGCGGAGACACGTCGCAGGTCCTGAACAGGCACGGACCAGAGATGTTTCCTTCTGTGATGCCTCGCATGTAACATTTATCTTGGATTCCTCTTATTCCTGTCCATGACCTGCGTGGCTTCTTTTTAATCCCATGCGGTTTTTCTCAAGGCCGGGGGGTGCTTTTGCCTTTTTTATCCATGCAAGTTTCCTTTTTTGTCCATATTCTGGAAGTTTTCCATATTCTGGAAGTTTTCCATGAGCTTTGTCTCCAAGATATGCCAAGGGTGATCCTTGCGAGAATGGCCACGTGACGGGGTTGCAATCTGTGTGGCTCTGTTGCGACATGGGCACGGTATGCAGTTGATTTCATATAAATTCACATCGCGCGAGTGGCTCGGTTAACATGATCTCCAAAATGGAGTGATGCTTCCTTCAAGCATAGACAAACAGTTGTCGAGATCCATCACTCATCAGGCCACTTGGAGAAGAATGCATTGATACTTTCAAAGTCTTTGATAAGCTTAAATCCACCATTTGTATTTGTTTGTATTCAACTTTGGCTACTATTTTGTCTTTGCAAGGCCGGTCAAGCGACTACCAGCACATCGAGTTCCATCTCTCCCTTGGGGAAGTTTCAATCACGCGGATCTCCATCCTCGCTTCCATAGACCCTTCAAGTGAAAACAGAGAATATACACTTCTCTCCACCATGGCACAACAACCTGTGACAACCCTCAAGAACAGTTGATGTTTCGAGACATTGCCAAACATTTGTTCTATATTCATCCTAAGGTGGTGGGTTATGCCGTCCAAGGTCACATTGTTGTAGGGTGCTGCACATATTTTATGCTATTTCTGAAGATCAAACTGATATCTCATCATCACTATTCGAACGACAAATGTTCCAACTATCCGCTGTGTACAGTCTGTGTTCTTGTAGTCAAGGACGAGGAAGTCATCTGACTATGCGGCTTCAGTGTTAGTGCCAGGAGATGCTAGAGCGCTGGCTTGCGCAAGCTTGCAACATTTATGAAGGAGCTCAAGAAAGGATAGAGAAAGATGGTTGTGTTCAGCTTGGTGGATCGAGCACCGCAAGACGTATTTATTCTTCTAGTCTATATATCTGGATTGACAAACGATCTCACGAAGCTCGACCATTCCGCCCAAGACCACTTAACATCTCCAAGAGGTAATGATATTGTCGTAATCACCACTATATCCATCGCTAGCAACGGCCAAGTCATACTCGTACGACATTGTCACACCGCGATCATCACCCCTGTTGTCGCAGCCACGATATCTTTTGACACAACAGACTCAGATCAGCAAGTGTTCTTCTCGACAACTAGCTTAACATCTCCAAGAGGTGATCTGATCCTCGTATTCAGGAATACGGGGGTCTTCTTCAGTAGCGACGGCAAGGTTGTAGTTATAGTTGACAGTGAGACCCCTATCGTCTCCCTTGTTGTCGCAGCCCAAGTACCTTCGACACAATCAGTACTTCACTTGAAAATACCCATCGAGTCTTATCATTTTTGCTTGGAGAGCTTCGCAAGCGATATACAATATGGAATTTTGTTCACTTACTTGTAGAACTGACAGTACCCACCGGTATTGGTGGAGATGGAGCTGACAGCATTATTATACGTATTCGAAACCGACGTATCATTCACCGGCTGGAAGTTGAAATAAGACACTACAATCATCACACACTCATCAGCATTCTTCACCAAAACGAAAGGGAGAAAAAGAAACATGACAAGAGGGCGCGGGGCGTCATCATACCGCACTTCCCAGGCGGCGCTCCAAACACCAAGCAAGGCTCTCTGAACCCAGCAAGAACACACTGCAGCACAAAAACCAGCCCATCCTGCAAAGTGATGGGACGATCTGGATCCGGCTCGTCATCTCGATGCGAGATAACGTCTTTGAAGACCAGCGTCGGCACATTTGGATCGATGAACTTCGCGACTGATGGCTTGTCGAGGATGGAGTCGTCGAGGGGTGGGACGAAATTGGGGTCCATGACGGTCACTTTGGACAGGACAGCAGGCGCTGTGGCGGATAGAATGGCAATGAGTGTAGAGAGCTTCATGGTGATGGCTGGAAATGTTGTTGTTGGTGTCTGTCTTGTGAGGTGTGAACTGAGGGCTTGGTGCTGGAGTGTACAGAGGGAGAGGAGGGAGCTCTTTATATGAGTACCAGCTTCGGCGACATACAGTCTCCCCCCTCAAGCCTCTTTGGTAGGAAACTGCAATCAACTGTTCTCATCACCGTCGAACCACATCGGACACTTCGGATGAACAGACTTCAATACTCGAGGCTCATTCCTGGTTCCTGCATGTGTCAATGGCGGGGTAAAACCCTATTTGGCATCTCTCCTCATGGTCAATTCTTCGATTTTTGTTGAGAAGCTGGGATTGGGGTTGTTAGTATCTCTGGGTAATTTTGCTCTATGGGGTGATGATTCGGTCCTTCTCATCATGCAGTAAGCATTCTAGATATTGGTGTATCGGTAGCCACGCAGCCACGTAGTCGGCAGTTCAATGTTTGAGAACTGCATGTATCGTACGTTGTACGGTTCTGCAGTTTGGGTTCAGTTTTTCATCCCATCTATGCATACGATTATATCAGCGAGGTTTGTTTTGCTTTATTTGTTTCCTGATGTCAAATATAGATTGCTTCCTTAAAACCAATCATACATTTTTTTTTTATCAAGCGTCTTCCACTCGTGTTAACAGATACGATAACTGACGACCAAGGAGCGGAACCCCTCCATCGATCAGAAGAGTTCCCGCACCGCTCAAAATCCCCCCTCTCATAGATTTCCCATCACGAAAATGTAAAAATAAGTCCATTCACGACATTTAACTTCGGTACCTGAGGGGGTTCGCGTCGGTACTTGACGGACTCAATCAACAAAAGCAGTAACAAAAGCGAGCGCGGCACCGGCACCGGCACTCATAAACGCAAACTATAAGCGAGATTTGAAAAAAGCCTTGTTTACATATCTCTCTTTATAAGCCTGACACCGCTCTTCCTTGCTTTAACTTTCAAATCTAGCTTTCGGACTTTTCGGATCCTGATAAATACTGCATATTATTGATTTCTTACTGTACCAAATAAGGTGCAGTTTCCGGAACTGCCGCGACTCTTTTTAGGTCGCGGTGGTAGGGCGACATTTTTGATTATTATTGAGCTGTAGCTGTCATACAGTAGGAATTTGTCGGGTTTTGGGGTTTGGGTTTTCACTTCCCCGGACACCACGCCCGTGCGAATCCTTCAACGATTAGATTGGTGCACGTGGATCTGCAATTACTGGGGGTGGAATTTCTCTCATGCAGAGGTGGGATATAGTGTGAAGTATGCTTTTGTGATAGAGAAGAGGATGTATGACGCTTTGATAAAGGAAAGGGGAAAAGCCTCAAGAAAGCCTCCCTATCAGCTGCAGAAAAAGGTGACTGATTTGATGAGGTGCCTAGTTGTTTGAATGCTGTGTTTTTCTCAACGAAACTCTTATAAAATATGACTCGAAAATCACTAGAATATCAAGGTACTATTTCAAAAGTGTTTCTAAGAACCGAGTTTTATTTTTATCACTATATGTTCCAAAGTAGCCTTTTTCTCCTTTGACTTTGATGTTCTGCTGTGCCTGAATCGGCCACATTTTTCTGCAGCCGATAGCCTCCCTCAAACTAAGCGACCTTCGGAAATACTCCTCCATGCTGGAGGAAAGCCAGCTTTTCCAATGAAAGCTGCAGGTCCTGTCCAATATTTTCCGGTCGACCTGGTCTAGAAGGGTGGTCCTCTACCCAATCATACGATGTAAATACATCGGCATTGAAGTAATGCCTTCCTTCTCCAAGTCTCATCCTGCTGCTAATGTCTTGACTAGCTGTCCATGTTTTTGAGCCAGCTCTGGTCAAGTCTCATATGTGTCGAACAGAAAGCGCTGTATCACTGCAAGAACTTCGAGTGATAATTATTTCCCACAATCTGGGGCAGAATACTGTGATTTCCTGCCATGGTATCTCTTATAAGAGTCAAAACTGGCTTTCGCTAAGAAGTTATGAGCCCTGGAGGTCATATCCATGCCCCTTTCCCTGCTCCTTAGAGCCACCCAGTCCCCCTCCTATAATTTTCTCAGTTGTTACTGTTCTGCCTCGACCTCTTCCCCATCCCCTTCCTCTTCCTTCCATCGACCGTATCTCCGATTCCGCACCAGGCATCCTCTTAAACCCAACCACCTTCCCATCTTCTCTTGTGATTGTGTACCCCTTATTCCTGACCCGATCTTCAAGTCCCAGCCCCGCGTCATCCTTTGCATTGATATCTGCTCCCCGATTAATCAACTCCATCACATACTGGTAACGCTATTCCCTGCCATAATCTGCGGGCCTCAGGACGGGCGTCCGCCCTTGTATATCTCTAGATTCCAAGTCGAGACCCCGGTCTAGCAGTAGTCGTAATGTATTGATAGATTCAAGGTTAATGCGCTGCGTGTCAACAGCGAGATGTAGCAATGAATCCCCGACCTGTCCTACTACTCGTGCTTCTTGTAAAACCATCGAAGCAGGGTCCTTAGAGACTGCGTACGAATCGTCTACTCTGCCCTCGTTGTATATCGCAGTAATATCCGCACCGTTATCTAAGAGATATGATATGAAGAGAATCGAGTCGTAGTGATTCCTCGCGATTGCTAGTTGGAGGACTGTCCGGCCATCTTTGGTAATTGCGTTGATGTCAGCGCCATTTGCAAGCAGGACAACTGCTATATCAACTTTCCAATGCAAAAAAGGATCGATGGCGCAATGGAGAGCTGTCCAGCCTTCCGGCGTCTTGCAGGAAATCAAATCTTGATTTTGGGCAAGGAGGAGCTCAAGTGCGTCGACATTTCCTTGGCTTGAAGCTTCATGTAATGCAGTCCTTCCATTCGAGTTTGTTGCACAGGTGGATAGGCCATGGTGGAGAAGCAGCTGCATGATGGTCGAGCATGCTGATGTATGGTTAGATGTCGCGGCGTGTAAAAGTGTGTTCCCAGATTTGTCGATATGTGTTACACGTGCGCCTTTTTCAAGTAACCGTTCGACAAAATAGATGTCATCAACTAAAACAGCTTCAAATAGAGGCGTCTGTCCATCTTCGTACTTTGTTCCTTTGTGATTAACAGAATTGACATCGACATTTCTATCTAAGAGTAGACCAAAGATCTCTCTTGATTACCCTCTCGCACAACTCGATGAAGCGGTTTGATATCCGTCCCAGGTTCAACATCGGCTCCCGCTTCCAGTAGCAGCTTCACAACTTCATCACTTTTCTTTCGGGCTTCTCCACTTGGGCCCTCACTTACGCAATTCCTCCTGAGCCAGTCGTCTTGAAGAGTCAATGTCTTCATCAAGGCACAATCCACAGACTTCTGATCAACATTTCCATCGGTGATCAGGAACTCAACAATGTCTTCTCTCCATCCTCCTGCGGCTATTCTCAAGGCACATGCAACAGCAGTACTTATCGCAACGCCGTCATCAAACTCATTGCGCTTGTTTACTGCCAGCCAAGCGAACAACTCCTCGACACATTCTAGTCGCCCACAATCGACCGCAGAATACAGCACAATGGAAGTCACAAGCCCTCCCTTTTCAATTAACAATCTCAGGATATCTAGATGCCCAAGAGCAGCCGCCTCACAAACAGAAGTTGCGTTATTGAGGAAATTTTGTTCGGACCAAGGGAGCCACAGCTCGGGATCTGCACCATAGTCCAGGAGAAGTCTAACTGACTCAATGTCGTTCTGTATTACAGCTATCTCAAGGGCTGTATTCGGAGCATCCTCAAGGCAGTAATTATAGTCACGTTGATTGAAGTTATCGTACTTATCACGTCGATTGACCATCTCTGTCGGATATCTTCAGCAGTCGTTCAAGCTCGGTGTGATCCCCACCCGATGCCGCTGCGTAAAGGGGTAAGGGCGGCTCTGGGTCATACGCCTCCTCATCCTCGTATCTCGGATAGTTGTTGTCTGTCCCGGCTTCGGAAATGGTCTTTGATGTGAGACTAGTGTCGAGTTCAATGGAGTCAATTTCACGAACTTTTCGACGTGGCAGCGAGAAATTTCTGAGGGCTGCGTTTGGGGTCTTTCGGATGCACCGTACTCGCCAACCTCCCCTCATAAAATTATCATCTGCTCCAGACAGTAATTCCTCTACCCAATTACACTGCTGATTAACCAATCAAGGCTAAACCTGATAACTATCTCTATTCTCTACATCCTCCTTATCCAACAGACCGTATCCGAACTAACCTACCCAGATTTGCAAGCAATTATCATGCTTAGTTCAGCTCGCTTAATCTTCAGAGGTACAGAAATAAACAAACTCGTCTTAGACTTGTATAATACCTTGCACAGAAGTGCTGATAGACTGACTGACGCGACATTGCTTTCTTCCCTTCTCTCAAAATTCGTTAATATCAACAGGTCTGACCACGTCTGGTAACCAACGACAAATTAATACCTCACTTAGCACTGATTCGATTCCCTAACGCAACGAAAGCCCCCTGTGCATATTCGACTTGCGGACCTCAGAATCGGAGGTCTATCCCCTCAACTACCGTATCAAAACACACATTATTGTTTTACAGGGAGTGCATACCAAGCTTGTACTGTAGCGAGACCCTATAATTAAGCGACGAACGCTGGAATCTGAATGCTAAACGTTGGAAACTAGGCAGGCAGCTTCCGCGCCTACGATTAGACAAGTGTGTTTTTCGGCAGTTGAGGGGATAGCATTCACGAGTCTGCCCATTTTACCTTTAAATCTAGCTCTAAATCTACCTTAACAATGACAGGTATCATCACCACTTTCAAATGTACCGAATCTATATAACTCACAATACGAAAAAGACATTGCACTTCATGTTTATCTCACCTCATCTCACAAATAGACTTAGAAATCAGATATCAGTTTTCGATTGGCGACTCACTCAATGTCCTGGACATTTACATTTCTCCACTTTGAATTGCTTCAATTTGCTGTACTTGATCAGATATCACTACTCGATCTAGGCAGCCAGAAAGGCGACATCTACATCTACATCTACATCTGCATTTACCTTTCCCACCATACCATACCATACCCATCCTCCCCCTCAATCCCCTTCTACACACCACACTCTGTACAATCTACTTACCTCCCATCACCACCTCCCAATCTCACCCTCCCAGCCAGCAGGCAATGACTGCCTAATGTTGCACATTACACATTACACCAATAACTCTCTATGTTCACACCTATCTATCTATCTACAAGCGCGTCTGCAAAAAAGGAAGTCTGATATCTCACTTTCTCCTTTCTCTGTCGAGATGTATGCATGCATACATATGGGTATATCAACCAGCCAACCAACCAACATAACCAGACACCCGCGCCGCCCGCGAACACCCAACAAATACCACCCACCATCCCATCCCTCCCATCTCTTCTCTCCTTGTCCGACATGCAAGGAAATTCATGACCAGACAAAGTTACAAACAAAAATCAAAACTTCATCTCGGGCCGAGCCTACGCATATAGTACCATGCATTGCAAGTAGGTAGGTAGGTCTTAGATATCCTTCTCCCTGTCTCTCTTCTTTTCTTTTCTTTTCTTTCCCCTTCTTGCTACGCTGCTCTTCCGTTTTCCCATAATGCATAGAACTAACCCGGTGCATAAACGTGATAACGCAACAGATAACCACATACACATACACACAAACATCAACATGTACATGTACCCCTCCACCTACACCTTCAACCCCTTCACACCCTTCAGTTTCTTTACCAAAGCCTCAAGTCGTTCGGTAAGGCCCGTTTGAGGAGAATAACCCTCCTCATCAGCAGCGATCATGTCCACAGTCTTATGATGACCAATGAACTCCTCAATAGAAGCGACGATAGGACGGAGGGTCTTCCTCGGCTGGTGGGCTTGGATGCGTTCTGCTAGTTGAGGCAAGAGGGAGAGGTAACCTAGAAGAACAGAGAGATACCCGAATGCGACGTTCTTTTGAGATTCTTGGACTGAATCCGCCTACCGGAGTACGTTAGTGCCGCCGAAGAAAAAGCAGGATGGGGGAGTTCTTACCTGAGATGTACGCTCCAGACTATCCGCGAACGCAGAGACCATTCCATCGAGTGGGTCACTGGTATCGCCCTGTAGTGTCTGGAGACTTTCTCGACATGCCGGACTCCATTCCGCAAAGTTGATCATGACTCCTAGGACGAGAATGAGGTGGTCAACCGCTACTGACAGATCCTCCTCGAGCATGAAGCGAGAAATCTGGTTGAACCGCGTGACCACTACTTGGCCCATTGCTGACACCAACGATGCTCGTGCAAAGACGTCCGAAGCTCTTGGATTGTTGTTCGTTACATTGAGTGTCAAGCGCAGAAGCAGGATTTGTAACACCCCAATCTCCTCAAGAGGCCGCGTTAATGCAATTTGAAGAGTATCCCCGATGATGGGAAGATACTCGTTGATCCATATTGTCTCATCTTGAACAGTCCTTGCCGTAATCGAATGAGATTCCAAGGCGGACAGGGCTAGGTAGAAATCAATAGCAGATTTCTCCTTCGGTAAAGCCCATGACCGAGCATCGGTGGCTGACTTGACAATTGCAAAGAGGCTTGTAGTGAGTTCTTTGCTGAAGATGTCCGCTGCGTTCCCCGCTTCTCTTGTTTGACGGACCATGAGTTCAAGACACTTCAAGGCGATCGTTCTCGGGGAAATAGATTGAGGCTTGAGGTCCTCCCAGACTGGCAATTGAAGGAGGTAGTCTTGGTACTCTGAAATGAGGGACTGAGCAACTTTGGACATGTTGCTCTTCCGATCTTTGGCCACAAGATTGATGCCGGAATGACTTTCGAGAAGGCGAATCAGAAGTCTGGTGATACCTTGCCGTCGTAACTGTGAAACAATATGTGGCATGTTTCCTTCCATCAGGAGCGACACAAGAATAGTGACCATTAAGAAGCCAGACACTATCTCTGTTTCCAGACCAAGGTGTAGGAATAGCTTCTGCTCCATACCATTTGCGCGGAATTGGCGAGCAAAATTCTTGTCTTGCATCTTGTGTGCAAGATCAAGGAGGCCAGAACGTCTCATCGAGGGTGTAGTCTTGCCGGGACTACCAATGCGATCTAGGAAGTCTTGCACTTCGTCGAGGAAGCGGTTATTGGCACCCGCTTGCCTCAGCTCGTGGACACTCCTAATGGCAGCTACCGAATCGTCTTCATCATCTACCTCCTCATGAAAGTTCGGAAGAGGCTTCAAGGTAGGAATTGATGCTCGTCGCCCTCTTCTTCCTTGTGCATTCTGTGGTGGTACAGTTGGCAATTCCATCGCCAACTGAGACATTAGGTCATCCTCGTTCAACATAGACCTCTGCTTGGCATATGTGAATTTGGGACCTGTCACTTGAGAACTCTGACTCTCCGGGACCAGAGCAGGTTGCAAAGTCTGACTGGCAGGAGCATCCTCCATGACGATATCCAGATCGGCAGAGTGGCTTGATTCCGAGTTGTCTACTTCTTCTTCATCGTCCGACTCTTCGTCAGAAGAATCAGCTGCCTGCTCAACCAGTGAATCGATGAGTCTCCGCCTTGGAAGGGTCCTAGTCGTCTTCTGGGCAGGTTTCGATATCCCGGCCGGTCGTGCCAAAGGACTTCGTACTTTCGGTGCAGCTGTTAGGACTTTCCTTTGAACTGCGTTCGCCTCCACCACTTCACTCTCACTTCCGGCACTGCTGCTACCTATACTCTTCTCTTCTGGCTCCAGTAGCGCCTGCCACATTTCTTTCCCCTTCGGCGAGATATGTTGTCCGGTTGGGTCAACATCCATCATATCCACATCACTGAGATTGATTGAAGGTGTACTTATTTCCGGTTCTGGCGAAACACTCAGTTTGTCCGGGGTTCGTGGTGGCCCAGGTTGCTTCTTGGGAGATTCCTGTATCTTTGGCCTGGCTACCATCCTCGGAAATTGACCAGCCTTTGGTGAAGTGTTCCGAGCTTTTGGAGGCTTTGCGCTCAACTTTGGCACAAGTCGGGCATTATTCCCCAGCAGTCGCTTCAGAGCGGGCTCATCTGGGGACAGCTTCAACTTCTTCCTGCTTGCCATATCCTCCGCATCGCTTGTAGGTGGCTTGTGAGTGACCTGTGAGACACCATTTACAACGGCTTTCTTCACCAACTTTTGTACCGGCCTGGGAGTAGGAAGCACTTCATCATCGCTGCTTGGGACATCAAACATATCTTTTTTCGGCATTGCGGCAGGTGAAGAAGTGATCGATAATGGCCTCTGCAGCGCCTTTACCTGTTTTGCTGGTGATGTCCTGGCTACCTTCCTAACCGGCGCATCATCTTCACTTGGAATATCATATATATCTTTCACTGGAGATGGCGGAGCAGGTGTCCTGGATATGGATCTTCGCAGAGCAGGCTTGACTTTGGCAGATTCGGGTGCTGGCTTTCGGATCGGCTTTTGAGTTACATTCTTGGGGGCAGGCGCATCGTTGTCAGAATCAGGCACGTCGAAGATGCTCGCAGGAGGTCTGGATATAGGTTCTCTTGAGACAAGTGTTGGCCGAGCCTTTTTTGGTCTGGGAGTCGTTGCCTTTTTCTGTATGGATTTCGGTATTGGAACCTCGTCATCGCTCACAGGGACGTCGAAGATATTCCCAGACTTCGCAGAAGGTGTTGTTGACACCGATCTCTCGCGGACGGATTTGAGCTTTAACGGTGTAGTAGGACGACTTGAAGGAGCCGCTGGGGCTATACTGGTAAGGACTGGCGCACTGATCTTGATCTGGGGATCAGGCGTCTGTGACTTCCGCGCCATCGAAGCAAAGCCATGGTATTCCGGTATTCTCCTCCTTGCAGCCTTTCCATATGTCGTGATCTTCTTCCTGGGAATACCTCCTTCTTGGAAGGTCGCCATGGTTGTTGTGGGACGTACGAGTTCGCAGATTGAAAGCCGGCGGTTGCTATGAAATCATAAGTGAGTGTGAGCTAATTCGCGGTCGCGAAGTGAATTATGCTTGATGCGGGGAGATCGAGTGGATAGATGCGCATCTTCAAGGGGCGGTCATGGTGTATTTATCGGGGAGGTGAAAGAGGCGCCGGATCCGTTGGGAACTGAGGTTATGGTGTTCCGTTAATAGGCGGTTAAGGGTTCAGATGTAAATAAAGGAAGCCATAAAGTTACGAGGTCGCGACTGACGCACGGCAAGCGGGCGGGCGAGGACAGGCCACCGCGCTAGTTGTGCCAAGCCAAGCAGCAATGAGTGAGGATGCTCAAACAAAGTAACATTTTCACCCTGAGATCATGGTTTACTTTATCTATGAGACCTGTCATTAGAAAGAAATCACCAGTGTTTTTACGAATGTTTGCTCCCAGTATTAAAGTTAGTGACTGTTTGTGAAGTCTTGTGCAGTATTGTGCAGGCGCTTCACCCTTTTCTTGGTCTTGTTCAGTTACTCTAGCCCGCGCCGCTTCCGGCAAGCACCCTCACCCTTGTCTGCCCTTGCCCATTACGGGAAGCCAAATGAATCACTTGTGCGGAACGTCCAACCCCCGATTTTGACCTAATTATTCTACCACTTTCTAGTGGTATAATAACACTGTTGAATGATAGAAATAATATCTAAAATAGGATCGATTTTTTGATATATTTAATATTAATATCAAAGGCGGTTTCGTAGTAAAACAAGGGGGTTGAAAATACGACGTTTATAAAAGGAAGCAGGGTCACTTCAAGTACCTAAGCTAGCTTATCTTTACTACTTACTAACTCAACTTATCCTTTTTGTTTCAACTCTGTTAGGTATGATATTATTATAGAAAAATCTAATTAATTAGTGATATATTCTTTCATACATGTAATAAATAATCAAAGTAAAAGCTGAGGCAGAATTAATTATTAGACATTTGCAAGTATGAAATTGAACGTTCCGCACAAGTGATTCATTTGGCTTCCCGTAGCCCATGCCCATGCCCATGGCTGCGCTACCAAAACCAAGTGGCGGCTGTTCTTAGTCACAACTCTCACTACTGACCTGCCCTTCTTATCGGCCTCTTAATTTGAGCAACCTGATCCGACCCCTCCTTCTCTTGTACTGTACCCCGCTCACGCGACAGCTATCCAGTCTAGTCCAGTCCAAGAGAGCAATTGGATCTTTTGCAGACCTGGACCTGGACCTGACTGGCCTGAATCAGGGCAAGGCGGAGGTGACCGCTGCCGCTAGTTGAAGGTCAACCTTCTTCTGACTTTGTTTTTATATATCTCAACTACATGTTCATTTTGTGTTTGCTGGGTGAATTTCATTCCTCAAGAAAACTTCAAGCTAGCAGGTACATACTTCAACTTCAACTTCAACACCTACCTCTAAGACATCTCAGCTGCACCTCAACCTGAACTCAGTTACAACACAGCCCACCCTTGACAAGAGCATGTGCAAAGCTTGATTGCAGTTCCACACTATACTACACATCAAGCGGCATTCTCTCACTGGGGACGTCAAGCAAACACTTTACTTCATTACCAATTGAGTACTTAGTCACTCAAATCAGATAGCCATCTGCACACTCAATCCCACCATGTCGTCCGCACCCAAAGACACGCCGCAGCAGAGCGTAGGTCCAGAATACCGACCAGAGAAACAAAAGCCCGTCGCCACAGTCTCAAAAGCTGTCCCATTTGAGAATGTGCACACCCTATCACAAACACCGCAGCTCATTGCTCTCTTGACGTGAGTACCCAACGGCAAGCAGCATTATGCCCACCACCCTGGTTGAGTTCATCTCAGAGATCCGATTTTGACATCTTAGTATCACGAGATTCTGAAAAACAATAACTAACCCGCCCCCTCCCTCCAGAATGATCCGCTCCAAAACCACCGACCGCGCCGACTTCATCTTCTACTCCAACCGGATCATCCGCCTCCTGGTGGAAGAAGGCCTCAACCACCTCCCGGTAGTAGAGCACACCATCACCACGCCCGTCGGCCGCACCTACGCGGGTGTTCAATTCCAAGGCAAGATCTGTGGCGTGTCGATCATGCGTGCGGGCGAGGCGATGGAGGAGGGGCTGAGGAATTGCTGCCGCTCTGTACGGATTGGGAAGATCCTGATTCAGAGGGACGAGGAGACGTGTAAGCCGAAGCTGTTTTATGATAAGTTGCCGGAGGATATTAGCGATAGGTGGGTGTTGTTGTTGGATCCTATGTTTGCTACTGGTGAGTTTCCCCTCTCTTGCCTAAATTGCCTCGTCAAAACCCAACTACGACAAAGATATAAAGTCTAGATCTAACATCCACCCTTACAGGTGGTTCTGCAACTATGGCCGTGGACGTACTCATCTCCCGCGGCGTCCCAGAAGAGCGAATCCTCTTTTTGAACTTAATCGCCAGCCCGGAAGGAATCGAGATCTTCGCTAAGAAGTTCCCTAAACTGAGAGTGATTACGGCGTTCATTGATCAGGGATTGGATGAGAAGAAGTATGTATTTCCCTTCAGGTAATAAGTGGAAAGTAGTGCTGATAACTATCTAGCTATATCGTGCCTGGACTTGGTGATTTTGGTGATAGATTCTACACTATGTAGAGATCTGGGTCGGGATGGAGAGGGACTATGAAGTATGAAATATGAAATATAGGCATAGCCTCTCTTGTAAGGCGCTTGATAGTAGTATAGCTACGTACGGCAAGAAAACGACGAAATCATTAAGAAGCACATTCCTGAACTTGATGACATCTTGAATTCCGAGAAGTTCTTTCGCCATTGTATTTCCCATTTTACTCAAACCTAACGCCCCTCCCTCCCTATGAGTGAGTCCCATACTCGCCAGCCCGGTCCTAAATAAAATCGGAAATCATCGAATACACTTTCCACCCCCCTCCCTCTCCCTCCCTCCTTCCAAATCTAACCACCCATCCCTCCAGCTCTAATCACTCTCCTCTCTCCCTCCCCTCCCCCTCCCACACTCTATCTAATACTCATCATCTGCCACCACCCCCTCCCCACCATACCCCCCCATCCCATCCTCATCCTCATCCGCATCCGCATCATCAATAATATCATCATCATCATCATCATCCTCATCCCTCGCCGCCCTCCCCCTCTGTCTGCCTGCCGCCCCACCACCACCGCCACCTCCAGAGACAGGAACACGCGCCTGCGCTCTACTGTCTTCGTCGAGCTCCTCGCCGTCTCCCTTCGCTACCGCGTCGCAGGCGTCCACCCAGTCGGCGTAGACGTCGACTGCTGCTGAGAGGTCTGTATTTTCACACATCATTAGAATTGTTTCCAGTCAAGTACGTAATTGTGGTTCCAATTTTGGAGTTGGGGGTTGAGGCATATAGGGATATGAAGGAAGGGAGAGGAGGAGGAGCAAAAGAATGGAGAGGAAGGGAAGAACGTACAGTTTATCGCACACTGAAAGTGCTGACTGCAGACCTTACACGACAGCGCGCCAACACCTGCTTTCTTATCCAGCTTGACGATGACGCTTCCTTCGTGGTTGCAGAAGAGGCAGTCGAATGTGGAGGGGAGAGGCGCATTCTATGGAGGGAAGGGTATCGTCAGTCTTTCTCTTCTCTTCTCTTGTCTTCAGGCATAATATCCTGCCCTCCCTCCAAGCTAGGAAGCGCTCATCGCGTATTGTATGATTGAGTCCCTCTCCTTACTCTCTGCCTCCATCTTGGGCTGCAGATTTCCTCCTGCCTAGCCTGCTGTCTGGGGTACAACGCTGGAGGACTGTGTCGCGACTCAACTCACCTTCTTCGGGCCCTGAGGCTTCTTGGCAGCCTTCTTGCGTTTTCCCTATCATCGAAACCAATCAGCACGCGATCCTCTCCCTCTTGGGTAATTAGCCCTGCATACCATTGTGACGTCTGTCTCTTTTCCCGTGTTGCGACCTGCTTCGTTGGGAATTGTGCAGTGCAGTTTGCTCTAGTTGAAAGGAAGCTCGAAAAGGCCCGGCGAGAGAGCGCGCGCGTCAAAATGTTCGATGGATTGTCGCCGCCTCCCGATAGCGACAGGGGGTGTTGTATGCGGCTAGTATCTGGTTTGCGGGGCAGATAAGGCGGCGATAAGAGCTGGTGAGGGGTGAGAGGGTGAGCTTGACGGAGCTGAGAGAGGCAGAGAGGGAGTGCTGGGAGCTTCCAAGAAGAGGTAAGTGAGTTTGGAGAGAAGTGTCACATTGTCTAACGGTACTTTGGGACATTCCCATTCTGAAACTCCTATATCGGATCAAGCAATCAAGTCAAGTCAAGTCAAGTCAAGTCAAGTCAAGTCAAGTCAAGTCAAGCCAGGTACAATCTGTTTGTACATTCTATTCGTCAACCCATTCATTGCTGAGACAACTACCCTCATCTCATCTCATCTCACCGTCTTTCTCCTACCTACGAGTCCTTAGGTTCCTTCTGATCCCCAAACCGGCACCGGCTGTTGTGGCATACATTCCGGCACCCCTCGTGCAGCTCAAACAACCCAGCAAACCAACCAAAGCAGACCAAATCAGAGCGGTATCCAGGTCCACGAGGTCCCTGCGTCCCATCACATCCATTCATATCGGCATCTCCTCCGGTCCCCTGGCACCAGTGTCACTGCTACCAACCACTTACTCCATACGACCTAAGTGACCAGCTACCTTACCTCCGCCAAGCCCAAACTCGTCCTGCTCTATCTCGCTTCCCGACTATTTGAAGTCAACGTCTCCCAGCTCATCCCACTCCTCTTTCCTCTCCTTCTTCTTTCTTCTTCTTTCTCCTCCAGCCAAAAGCACTTAGAAGACACAGAATCTACCCCGAGCGGACATCTCAGGGATAAGCAGACTATCAATACAATTAATTCCATACAAACTCACTCAGACAAAGAGACACAGATTCAGACCGCCAAACAAGAAACACTCCGTCATCATGGCATCCCCACCATCCGACCAAACCGAGCTCCTAAAAGAGGTGCTGGAAGCCGTGAAAGCCCTAACACTCAACCACACCCTTCTCTCCTCCCACGTTGACGCCATCTCCGGACGCGTCAACGTGCTGGCTGGCATGAAGGAGGTGCGCGACGTTGCAGAGACACAGAAAGAGACCAGCCCCTCATCTTCTTCCTCTTCTACAACTGCAGCAGCAGCTTCTACTCCTCCTGTAAAAAAAAGTGAATTGCTTTCAGCCGTTGACAATGATTCCGATGATGTTGTACCGCAATCCCCATCTCTGCCCGCTACTCAGCTTGAGGGGGCGGGCCCGTCGTCACCGTCGTCTGCTCTGTCGCATGCGAGGAAGCCGAGTGTTACTTCGAGAATTATCCTCACGTGAGTTGTTTGTTTGGTTGTACTATGAGGCTCGTCATGTGTAGAGTATGCCGTTGGCGTACTGTGCGTGTGGTGGCTCCTCCGTACCCATTATGTGCTTAGAGGCGTTTACTGACATGTGTGGTGGTTTGTAGGACTTATCCCGGTCAATCCGGTATCAATCCACTTCCTATGGACTGGGGTCACAAGGATCCTCAAGAGAGAGGTCCTGTTGTGGTTTCGAGAAGTCAAACTACGATTCGGAGACGTAATGGTAAGTATCCTAATTCCCCTTGTGAAAATACCGCTAACTTGGAATGCAGCTATTGGAGGTAAGTCGGGTTGATGCAAGCACAACTGTCAATACTAACATGTAGAAGCTCATGGTGGATCCTATTCTATCTACTACGCTCTTGCAGTTGCTAGTAATGAGATCAAGGTTGACCATAGGTATGTGCATTGTTGTGAAGAAAGGAGATTCTTACTCACTCCCGTAGACCCGATTTCACCAACACCGAACCAGCTGCGAATATCGGTCCTTTTCCACAATGGGCTGATAAGAAGAAGATCGTCTCGATGGATCCCTTAGGTCATTTGGCCCCATGGTTATTCAAGGACATTATGCAAAAGGAGAATGGTATGCTATGTGCTCGGATTGGAATTGACAAGGCTAACAAGAAATAGTTGATATTAGACCGACGATCGGTAAGAGCCGCTGTTCTGGGCTGCTGAAGAATGAATAGCTGACGTGAAAAAGCTATCACTAGAGCTCACATGAAGGTCGGAAACGCCTTCACTGCTCATCTTTCATTGCTGACCCCTTTCAGTTACCCGAATTGGAGCAAAGTGTGAAGGAGGGTCGTCTGTATGTACACACATCAACTTGCTATGACCATACCTAAGCAAATACAGGGTTCCAGATGGCAAAGTCTGCCTTAACGAGTCCGGTGAGCTAGCAGTAACCAAGTTCGCCGTCGAGCCAGTAGGTAGTATCAAAATGATTCCCTACCCTCCCTGACAAAAAACAGGTTTGGTATCTTCCCGGTGTAGCAGAGAGATTTGGAATCGGTAAGTTTTTGCCCTCTTTTACTCCCCCTCTTGTGCTCCATATCTTTGTCACACGTACTAACGATCAACAGACGAAGGATCACTCAGGCGATCCCTATTCGAACATACCGGTGGATCATATCCCGAGCTGATCACCAGAGGCGACATCAAGCTTTTCCTACCTCCAATCGGTACGACCTCCCCTCTTTCACTACAATATCACAAATCACATCTGTCCAACAATCCATGTCCAAAGCTAATAGCTTGCAGGTGGTCTTACAGTGTACTGCTTTGGAGATCCAGCAAAGATGTCAGACGAGAAAGTTCGCCTTGCTTTACGGGTTCACGATGAGGTCAGTCTTTTGTCCTCCTTTTCCTATCCTGGGTTTTCATCCCGAGATCTCGGGACACGACTTGCATTGGATATCATATGCAGGTATGGTAACCACGCCCTCGCACACCATCTGACAAGAGAACAACAGTGTAACGGTAGTGACGTGTTCGGATCTGACATCTGCACGTGCCGTCCCTATCTCATCTACGGTATTGAGGAAGCTGTCAAGGAAGCTCAGAAGGTGAGATGCATCCCCTAAATCTCCCGATCCAATCGTTCGTGTATGCAAGTAGAAGCTGACCAGAAGTAGGGTGGGAGTGGAGTAGTCATTTACTTCCGCAAGGAAGGTCGTGCTTTGGGCGAAGTTACAAAGGTCAGTCAGATTTGTGACCTTCATGCGTATGCATTCTATCAGATGTTCGGATAGATGATGGGGATGAGTTGAAGTAACCACTCATATTGCGCAACTCATCTCTCTCCCGAACACTGCTCTATGCAGCCAGTATCCCGCCCAACATCAACCCCAACCCTACCTCATTCAACTCCTCCCCATCGCTCTATATTCCACAACATACCCCACACCCGAGACCATACGTCCGCAATTTCGCAACTGCTGTCGTTCAACCTGTGGTGCTGCGCTCTCTCTCATCATCCCTTCCCAATCCATCATTTCGACCTATATGCTACACAAAACCCTCTACCTAGTCTACACTCCTACCACCATTCAACAGTTTTCAAACTAATCATCCTTTCCTCTACAGTACCTCGTCTACAATGCACGAAAACGCGGCGCCGATCGCGCATCTGAGTACTTTAAGCGAACCGAAAATATCGCCGGTGTGAAGGATATGCGTTTCCAAGCCTTGATGCCGGATATCCTGCATTGGTTGGGCATTAAGAAGATTGATCGCATGTTGAGTATGAGCAAGTGAGTATTACCCCTCCTCCCTAGTGATTCGCTTGATCTCCGGACGTTGTGTGGGAGGGAAAAGCTCTGTATTTTCGGCGAGTTTTCAACATGAGAACTTGGAGCAGGTGGGAAGAGGAGAGAAATATTTGAGAAATGATTGGTGTTTTGATGATGAAGTAGCTAATATTTCGACAGCATGAAACACGACGCTATTGTTGGTCAAGGGTATGTCTTCCCTCCCTGGTCCGCATGTTATGTTTGCTTTTGAATTCTGCCTTGCCTTCTTTGTAAAGGCAAAACCCCCACACCTCACAACTCACTAACAGTCCTTCTTCAGAATCCCTATCCACGAACGTGTCGAACTCCCCGAGTCCTGGATCCCAGCCGATTCCAGGGTTGAAATTGACGCTAAAATCACTGCCGGTAAGTCCTATTTCCTTATTTCTTTTTGCGGGAATGCCTGATTGAGGTAAACCCCTGTTGTATATTGCTTTTGATGGAGGATTCGACAAGGTTGTGCAGGGAATGGTGTGGAGTGAAGAGGAGCTGGATATGGATATGATTTCACCCCACTTCGTCCCTCCCTCCCGCTCAACCATCACCCCCACCCATCGAAAACCATGTCTTCAAACGCATGGCCAGCAAGGGGTGCTATGATAGGGCTGACTCCCATTCTACCATATCCATACGTGGAGCTGGTATCAACCTACCCAGCACACCTGCCAGCAGGACTTCCAAATCAGATGCGTGGCTCACTTCGCTGGAAACTTCATGATAGAATGCAAGCTGACACCCACGCTCTTCAAATAGGCTATTTCACCACCGGCCACCGCATGACCGAAGAAGAACTCGCCGCTGTCAAGGGACGCAGTTGGGAAGAGTACGTATCTCCTTTCCTTATTTGCACCTACCAATGCTATCTCTCCGAGATGAACTCCATCACTTCACCATCCATCCCATGTTCTACATTCATACGTACATACCTTGCACCCAATCCGACATCACACGCTCACTCTCACTCTCAATCTCGAATCTCACCCTCCTTCTCTTCATCTATCCTCTCCAATCCGAAAAATACCGCATTCTGAAAAATACCGCACTGCAATACTCTTTCCTTCCCTTCGGCATATCTCACCTCGCCCGACCCACCCCCCTTAACCAAAAAAAAAACATACAGTTACAGTATTTGTACTAACAACCAATTTACCTCCAGTATCGACCACTAAGCAAGCCACCACCCTGAATTTCTCACAAAGGTATCATATGCCTGCCCGGCAAACTGATCGGTCGTGGTTGATTCACTTGTGGAACTTGGTAGTTGGATCCCGTACTTGGGACTTGGTCATAGGCATTGGTCTTAGGCTCAGGCTGCGAAAATCGTTCCTGCATCCGCGCCCAACCTGGTTGATACCCGCACATCACACCACATCACATTACAACAAACTTTGATAGGGCGCAGATATTTGATTTGATTTGATGGATAGTTTAGATCAGTATATTGGATTAGAGTTTTCATAATTAACAAATGAAGAGAAGAAAAAAAAAAAAATTCAAGAAACTTACTTCTGTGTCCACATTCTAGTCCTGACCGACAGTAAATCCACTATATTCTAGAATCTCCAATAAACAGTACTAAGGTACTTACTTGTATTTCTATTGAATCATGATTCATGAATCGTGATCCCAAGTCCTCACTTATTACAGTATACCTTACCTTACCTTACCGAATCGTACCTTACCGAATCGTACCTTACCGAATCGTACCCAGACCAGACCAGAGCAGAGCAGACCGCTTCTTCCTTCTTCCCCTTCTCAGCCAATCAGAACCGCGGATTCGGGTCTTTCTTTCAAAAAAAAAAAATACTCTTTTCGCTGGGTTAGTTAGTTAGTCACTGGAGGAAGGGGATGTGTTGTCGTGTGTTGTCGTGTCGTGTCGTGTCGTGTCATGGCATGGCACAGTTGAGATGTACTAAAGTCCCGGTCCCGATATTGTATAATACCGCGGTAAGCACTTCTCATCTCTCATCTCTCATCTCTCATCGCTCGTGGGAAGGCTGGATAAGGTAGGTGTAAGGAAGGCTGGAGCGGTCCAGTCCAGTCCGGTCCGGTACGGAGCGGATCGGATCGGTACGTGGGGGGGGGGGGGGGGGGGGGGGGGACAGGTAGGGTTGGGGTTCGTTTACGAAAATTTCTCCAGATTTTTTTTTTATTTTTTTTTTATTTTTTTTTTTTATTTTTTTTATTTTTTTTTTTTTTTTTATGAGGGTAGGTGGGCGGGTTGTGTTGGGTTAGGTTAGGTTGGGTTGGGTTGGGAATGGGAAATGGGTATGGGTATGGGGATGGGAAATGGGTATGGGGATGGGAAATGGGTATGGGGATGGAGATGAGTATGGAGATGGGTACAGGAATAGGAGATGGAGATGGGTACAGGAAAGAAAGATATGGATGGTTGGATAGATGGTTGAATGGAGGGAGGCATGGGTGGAGGGATAGACGCAGGGATTCGGAACATATCTTCGGGTTATTTTGGGGAGGTGAAGGATGTAGGGAGAGGAGGTAGTGAGGGAGGTAGGTGAGGTAGGTAAGGTGATCATGTGGCTTCCAAAAGGTCAGGTTATCGGTATGTATATACGATACGAATGGGTATGATTCAGAAAATGTATAAATAATACATGAATTATAAATACGTAAATACTTGACCTGACTTGATGGACATATCAAATCCACGAAGGTACAAGGCGGGACCCAGCACGCCATGTTTACGCACGTATGCGTATGCGTATTATATCTGTAATTGTGCGTGCCACAAGACAGCGATGGGATGGTGTCAAGCTGTCAAAAATGCAGTGCAACCAACCTACCTCAAATATGTACGTGTATGTCGTCTCACCCCAAAAATCAAGGCTACGAAGCCAGCCAGGAAATACCTAGGTAAAATCCCATCACACAACCGCATGCTTATCTTCCCTTCCCTCCCTTGAGGTACAGTAGCGCCCCAAATACCCGGTGGGTGTTGGGTGGGCATGCGAATGTCGAATCGCGCTTGAGGGAGGTGTAAGGCGAACGGGGAAACGCGATAAGGCAAATAGATGAGGGATGGTGGATGCAGGCACGACATGATATGATATGATATGACGGGATTTGTGTTCCTATGGCTTCGGCTTCACGATGCAGCTCCCAGAGAGAATGAATCGGCAGGTGGTGGGAGGGCTGCAGCTATGCATAACCTCCATGATCGGAGAGGGAAATAGAGATGGAACAGAGAAAGGAGGAGAGCAGAGCAGAAAAGCAGCTTCTCATTCCATCAAACACACTGAGCTCAGACGCAGTTGTATCTCACTGTACCTCCACTAGACCTGATCTCTCTCCAAGCCCTCTCTTTCACCTCACCTATCCATCCTCTCATCCACCACCTGGACAATGGATAGAATCTAAGGCTGCGGGTATGCTAGGTGGGTATTAGCAGTAAACAGCCAAACCAAGTCAGTCAGTCAGTCAGTCAGTCAGTCAGTCAGGTTCAGGCAAAAGAGGGGTGCAGTGCAGACTGCAGACGACTGAAGCACTCGCCGACCGATGTTGTATTGTGTGGTATTATCTGGTATTGAGTTGAGTTGTGTTGTGTAATAAATAAGCCTACCCACACACGACACGGCACCGCACCGCACCTGCATGACAGGACAGGAGAGGACAGTACTGTAACAGTGACGACTGAGCAGCTTCCACATATGTATCCAGGATAGCTACCTACTTTAGCTAGGCTAGCTTTGGAGTGAGTGAGTGTACCGTATGCCGCGTCTGCATCTGGTATGCATCGCTCATCGCGTGAGAAGAACGCGAGCTAGCGAGCGCGCGAGCGAGTGGGGAGTGAGGAAGTAAGTGAATGAGCGGGAAAAGACACGGTATTGGGAGGGTGAGTGAGTGAGCCAGCCAGACGAAAGAGAGCGCGATAGGATGAGGGTAAGGGTAAGCAAGAGTGTTGGATTGGGTTGGAGGGGAGGAACCCGGGCTCGGAGTGGGAGTGCCCCCCCTTCCCCCCGGTGGAGGAGAGGAGAGGCGAATGAAGTGGGGAGGAGAGGAAGAGGCTTATGCGATGACATGTGGCGGATTGAACGCCCAGAGCAGGGAAAGAAAATTGTTCTGCAGACCACTGACTGACTGACTGACTGACTGACTAGTTAACAAGCAAGTAATTAATCAGGGAATCAGGCAAGCAAGCAAGCAAGCAAGCAAGCAAGCAAGCAAATGAAAAGTAGGCGGATGACAGCGGCAAATGGAAAATATCAGTTGGTAGGTAGATAGGTAGGTAGATAGGTAGACAATGACAATGGAAGCCAGGCAAGAATGGGGTATCCAAACCAAAGCCCATATGCAGTTACCTCCCAGCTACTCTCCAACCTGCATATTCTAGGCCATCGGTCGCTCCAGCAATGTCTACGGAGGTAGGTAGAAAGAGCAGAAAATAGAAGCATGACGATGGGGAAGGATATCCGGTACCTATGAAGAAGGAAAACGATGATCGATACCTGCATGCATGCAGGCATGCATCGAGGTGTGTTGATACTGTACAGTAATTGTTCTTGGCGCGGGCAAACCCTCAAAACTCAGAAGGGCTGGACCGTTGCAGTGGGTCTGGGTCTGAACATCCCTACAGCACACGAGCGAGCCTGGCAGGGCAGGGCAGGGCTCCGGGATGGATGCCGGGGGTTAGTCTGGCGGGTGTCTGTGTCTGGGCTGGTGTGGTGTGGTGTGGTGTGGGCTGGGCTGGAGTAGTTTAGGTACGGACGGGGAAGGGAGGGAGGAGGGAGGGAGGGTAAGAGGGCAGGGTGGCAGGGGGGATTAAGGTCTCGGTTTTGGTGATGGATGGATGGATTGGTGGTGAGTCGTGAGTGGTGGTGGTGGTGGTGATGAGGTGGTGGTAAGTTACAGTAGGGGATTAGTGGAGTGGAGCTTATGTGCGTGCGTGTGTGTGCTTGACATTCGGTGGTGCTGTTGTGTGCTGTGCTGTGCTGTGCTGTGCTGTGCTGTAAATATTGCATTTACCTTAGTCAACCTTCTTCGGAAAACTAGGAGCGAGCCAGGGAGGGGAGGGGAGGGGAGGGTAGGGGAGGGGAGGGTAGGGGAGGGGAGAGGGTCCACTGTGCTGTCTGGGCCATCTGTGTTGTCTGGTTGTCTGGCCTGCTCTGCTTATATCTGCAGTCGCCTTACCAACCTTTCCTACCTTACATTACTCCCCCCCTCTCCCTCTTCCCTTCTATTTTGAAAAAGACTTTCGTTTGAGCTTGAGCTTGAATCATTTAATGCTTCTACAATCTTCTAGGGATATCCATCCTTCGCTGGAACGTTTCGGATTTAAGCCTGGCTGAGAAAAAAAGTAAACTTCTTACTTCTGCGGAACTCTCTCATACCTACCACACACACACATCAGACAAAGGTCCCATCCATCCAATACGAGCGCGGCGAAATCTGAGTTTTGCTTGCACACACACTGTCTCACAAACCACCACCTCCTTCGAATTGCATACTTCTCAACCACCATATAAACAAGTCGTCCCGATTCGATCTTGGTTCTTTTTGGTATTGTTGTTGGAAAGATACTGGAACACTTATACACACCCTGGTCCTGACTCGCTGAATTGATCGCCCAACCGATCGACACCCTCCGATCCCCAACGTTGAATTGAAATATATTCGCCGAACTTACCTACATACGCCATACGAGTATACAACTGCGGGAAAAGCAATTACATATTTCTCGTCGCCGTTCTTCATTTACGAAGAAAAAGTTGTTATTTGGATTGATTCCGACTCAATTCGCCACACGGTCACCATGCCTTCCAAATCCCAGTCACGCAACCCATCACCCAAATCCCCTTCAGGAAGAAGGCCCAAACTCATGCGCGCCAGTGCGACCGCACCCTCACTGGCAACTTCGAACGCCTCACGCAATGATCTCGCGAGTCTGCAGTCAGCAAGAGCAACGACGTTATTGGAGAGAGTGGCGAGCTACTCTACAGCACAGCAAAATTATGAAAGGGAGCAGCATCGTCAGTCCATTGGGAGTGTATGTTCAAGTGGGCAGGGGAGTCCTGGGAGTGTAAATGGGGAGAGGAAGGAACCATTTGAGATTGTGATTCAGCAGTGTGAGTTTCTTTACTTGAGAAAGAGAAGCAACGAACTGTACTAATGAGTTGAGTAGCTGGCAATTATTACAGCTTTCCTAGCTTTGAGGATTTCCAGGAGTATCATCACCAGAGTGAGAGACATGAGCATGGTGTTCCTTGAGCCAGAGCTTCGTTCAGAGTGATGACGGAATGAAGAGACGTGAGGACATGGGTGGTTTACCCAGAGACCCAAACAAACAACACGAAATGCAGGACACGAAAACAAATCCCCGAGACAGGCGGGCGGGAAGGACAGCACACTGGTCTGGTCTAGGCGTTCAGGTTCTGGCGCCATGGACACGGCGTTGGAAGCGGCGGACTGGATAGGATGGAAAGGAGAACACAGCACCAACTCAATAAGCGGTGCATGGCAAGACAAGGAATGAAAACAGGATGCGGGACTCTAGCACGCAGCCGGAACCAAGCTGTTGTTCCAATTGTACGTTGCGAAGCATTTAATGGGGCTTCGCATCCGGAAGACATCCGGAGAGAGGACGGTGCGCTGCAGCCCATCGCGATGGCTCTGCTCTCCTCTAGTGAGATGCACGAGGTCACTCACCGCTGTCGTCAAACCTTCTTATGTATTTACTTAATGGATACCCGTATGTATGCACAGAGCACAAACTATTGTCTATACATGCCTTGTCATTGTGATCCACTGTGAGGAATTGATGAACAACCTGTTTGACGTTCTCTTGGATGACTTGGTGAACTATGATGGCTGGTAACATCCGGAGTGCCGGTAGCCAACTGTGGCCCGTGAGTGTGACGATGTTGCATCGAGGTACTCGTGTCGAATTGACTTCGGGATTGAAATTAAGTATTGAGGAAAATAAAGTTGGACTCTCTTGTAGCTACGAGTATGTAGCCATCTGACGTGAAATCACGTCGAAAGATCGGTGGGCAGTGAGTGGTCCTTGATGCGTGTTAACTGGCTAGGCGACAAGAAAACCACAGTCGTTTCTTTTGAAGTCCTCAATAAATGTTAAATTTTCATAGCAACAACTTCCAAGAATCTGGCGTAACAGAAGATATACTTTTTTGATGAAGAATTGAATCTGGTTAAAATTTTGTTGTTCATTGTGCTGAGGTTTCCGGAACGTGAGCTCAACTTTGGTCGGAAAATCAACGCGCCAAGCCCTCGCTAAGGATTCCACACTAGTGGCCGGCCGCACACATCCATTTTGACATGTTCAAGATTTTGTCCTCAATCCAAAGAACGTCGACAACCCACCTTCACAACAACAGCCCCGCGACTAGGTAACCTATCGCAATCATGGCTGTCGGAAAGTGAGTATTCATCCTTGATACTCTCTTGATTTCGAATGGACGATTGAAGCAGGATGCGCGATGGCAGGAGGGGCAACAAATTCGAGATGCAGAGTCTGACAGGAAGATAGGAACAAGCGCCTTTCGAAGGGAAAGAAGGGTCTCAAGAAGAAGACCTTGGATCCTTTCACCCGCAAGGATTGGTACCAAGTCAAGGTATGCGCGTTAATTCTGGATTCGAGGGCCTATACAGTAGCTAATAATATTCCAGGCCCCCTCATCTTTCCAAATCAGAGAGTACGATAACCTGCATCGAATCCCCACAGACAAACAATTCTAATAATTTCGCAGTGTCGGAAAGACCCTTGTCAACCGAACCACCGGTCTTAAGAACGCAAACGATGCATTGAAGGGCAGAATCTTCGAGGTTTCTTTGGCCGATCTACAGAAGGATGAGGACCACGCATTCCGCAAGGTCAAGCTAAGAGTCGATGAGGTTCAAGGAAAGAACTGCTTGACCAACTTCCACGGTCTCGACTTCACATCCGACAAGCTCCGCTCCCTCGTCCGCAAGTGGCAATCTTTGATTGAGGCCAACGTCACAGTCAAGACCACCGACGACTACCTCCTCCGCCTCTTCGCTATCGCCTTCACCAAGCGCCGCCCAAACCAGATCAAGAAGACCACCTATGCCGCCTCCTCGCAGATCAGAGCTATCCGAAAGAAGATGACTGAGATTATCGTCCGCGAAGCCTCCAGCTGCACCCTCACACAACTCACAGCCAAGCTCATCCCCGAGGTCATCGGACGTGAGATCGAGAAGGCCACCCAAGGCATCTACCCATTACAAAATGTGCGTCTAAAAATCACGGTATCTATCAAAAATAAGCAACCCACTAACATCCCAAATAGGTCCACATCCGCAAAGTCAAGCTCTTGAAGGCACCCAAGTTCGACCTTGGCGCTCTTCTCAACCTCCACGGCGAATCAAACACAGACGAGTCGGGCCAGAAGGTCGAGCGGGAGTTCAAGGAGAAGGTTTTGGACGAGGTGTAAAGGGCTAGCTGGTCAATGAAATTCGTTCTGGGTTTTTTCTCTACTGGTCATTTGCATTGGTCATGGTCTTGCTTTGTGGGGCATAAGGCGTGACTTGTATGCGCGTCTGGCATACATTAAGGCTAGCAAAATGAATTCCAAAATATCAAAAATTACCTGGATATCTGTTTATGAAGAGTGAAGTTCTGCTTTTTGGGCATGTGAGTGGTTTTAGTACTTAGGGTCAGGAGGTGAAGGCTTAGCTTTTGGTGGCGCTTGGACAAGGTGACACTGACGTCGTGATTCAGAACTTGGCTGTAGGTATCTTTTCCCTCGAGGGCGTTGCTGCCAAACTCCCTCACAACACCACGACTTCCAAAACAACCATATCGAAATGGCATCCGACGAGTCCCTCCCCACTCTCAAGATCTTAATGATCGGGCCCTCTGGAGCAGGCAAATCAGCTTGTGAGTACTACTGCAACATGCATCAAGAACCCCGCCATATTCCGGCCTGTTGATCTGTCTGCTAATAATGTCTGTTTAATCAGTACTCATACGGTATTGCGACGACCAGTTCGATAATGAATCCTCCACTGCCACGATAGGGGTAGATTTCAAAGTACGCGTCCCTCCCTTCTCCTTCGCGGTCTCCTTCTTCTCATTGTCCACCGCACCACTTCTAAACAAACCACATAATTACCCACCTCTACCTACACAACGAGATCTCTTGACAGCCCAACTAACCTTCCTCCTTCCTCCAACAGATGAAAAAGCTCTCCGTACACAACACCCCCTACCGCCTCAACCTCCTCGACACCGCCGGCCAAGAGCGCTTCCGCACCCTCTCCAACTCCTACTACCGCGGCGCCCACGGCGTAATCCTCGTGTACGACATCTCCAACCGTGCCAGCTTCCAGTCCATGGACCGGTGGTTCGACGAAGTCGAGACGAACGCGCAGCCCGGCGCGGTGACGTACCTGGTTGGCGCGAAGCTGGATAGAGAGAGTAGTAGGACGGTGAGTAGGGAGGAGGGCGCGAAGTTGGCGGAAGAGAGGGGCGCGGTGGGCTGGTGCGAGGTGAGTGCGAAGACGAGGGAGAATGTGAGGAGGCCGTTTGTGGAGTGTGTTGGGGAGATTGTGAAGCGGCCGGAGTTGATGAAGAATAAGGGGAGGGTTGGGGGTGCTGGGACGGTGAGTGTTGGGGGTGGTGGGCAGGCGGAGGGAGGTGGGTGTGCATGTTAGGAGAGAGGGTAGGGAATTGAAGAGCGCGGTAATCGGTGGATAGTGGATGGCAACAAGTGAGGACACACTTGGAGGATTGGATATCATATTGGATTATGGGTATGCATAGTTACGCAGACATGAAGTTTGGGGTTTGCAGATGAGGCATGGGCTTTGCACAGAGCATTGTATGGCATGGCATGATACCCTTTATACTATTACACTAGAATGTACAATTTTCTCTTCTATTCCTTCGGCGTCAGGAATTCCACAACAGCTACAATTACACATAGATCAGCTTCGACTCCAGACAAAATTTGACTATGCATGGGCAAAAAAACCAGACAAAGAAAGAGAAGGACATAAACATACCTTGTCTGAATTCCTCTGGCTTCTCCGAAATCACCCAATGCCCACAATCCACATCCGCCAGTCTAAACCTAGGGAAGAACTCCCCTATAGCAGGTAACGACTCGTCAGGCACGTATTTACTCTGTGTACCTCTTACAAACAGCGCCTGTCCCTCAAACCGCACTTCTCCTGGATTCTTGAACGGGAAGTCTCCTAGATTCCCTAATGCTGAACCGAGGATGCGGAGAGGGATACGGAATCTCTTGGTGCGTGTCTCTGGTGGCTGGTACATGTTTGTGAGGAGGAATTGCCGGATTGGGAGGGACTGAGAATGATGTTAGCTGAGGATCAGCGAATTGGGAGAGAAACTGGAAGGGGAAGGGCAATATACCTTTTCATAGTCGCTCAATATCTGGTCCGCATCCGCCTGTTTCGTGACCTCTGCCTCCTCAATCTTCTTCATGCCCTGTATGTACTGTGCGAAGCTGCTCATGAGAGCTACATCCACAGGGGCATTGTCCACGGATATTATGTCGTGTATGAGTTCCGGGGAACGGAGGGCCAGTGTCATGGCTGTTTTGGCGCCCCTGAAGTCCATCAATGTATGTTCCGGGCGTGCTAGGTGATTGGTGGAACTGACATTGAGTGCCCTATCAGTGTAGGTTCTTTCAATCCGTGCTCTTCCATGAATCCTTGGACATCGTTCGCCATGGAGAGGTAATCATGGTTGGGATCGTGCGGTGAATCGCCATGGTTTCTTAGATCCTGCCTCCCTATCAGTTCAATCCTCCCTCCAGATATCATGAAACATACCACAGCATAAATCGGTCTCCCTAAATCCCTGGCAAGAGCTCTGCAAGTAATGTTAACACACCATCTAACCAGTTCTTACATACAGTGTGCTAAAGCCTAGGAATCTGAGGGGGGAGGCTCACTTACTAATGCTCCTGTTGTTCTTTTTGGACCCAAACAGTCCATGCATAAAAATAATAGCCCGTGGAGCAGAGGATGAGGGTTTTGCTGGGGAGTGCAAGTCATAAGCCAATTTTAGAGGGGTGCTCGTTTTGGAGCTGTAGGTTCGGCGGGAGATGAATTTGAGGGTTCGGGGGCTGGAAAGAAGAAATATGCGGGGTGGCATATTGGATGGAGAATACTGCGGTTGGTAGTACAAGGACTTCTGATTATTGAAGCTTGGAAGCTTTGATTCACTTCAAGGTCTTGCTGGGCATCTTCACTTGAGAAAATTATTGCAGCCTTGATCGCAAGGCTCGAGGCATGAGATATGGGCACGTGTAACAGTGGGGCAGTCAACTCCACCTGGGCATGACTTGGTCTCTTCTTGACTCCTCTCTCGTCTAGATTCAAGACTGAAACAGTAAGTCCTTCCTATTTTCTTTTCAAGGTTCATGATTCCTATCGTCGCAACTCAGCCCCGGGCTCACTTGCTCGAACAGCACAGCAAATCATTCTTCTCTGACTGACAGCCGAGCAGGCACTGGCTCCTGTACAGGCTGTACTTCATCCCACTTCTATCCACTGAAATCAGTGGCGGGGATGCCCGTGTATCTTTCCGATAGGATTTATATGATGCCGTTTCTCTTATCTTAGATCTGTGGGCTTTCGGGTCTCGCCTTTTCCCTTATCTGACATTCGGCCGAGATCTGGCAGTCGAGATAATCCTATGTCAACTTCAGTGTTTCACAATTATACGGTGCATTATGGTTGTTATGAACGTTTTTTTGTATAAAGTTATCAAACTTGGCTTAGCTGTTGGTCAACTCCTGACTGTCATTCTTGAAATTATATCGTTCTTCATCGTTCTTCGGGCCAACTCTATCTTGCCTGTTTCCAATCTCTTACCTCTAAGAGTAACATCAAAATGTCTCCTTCAAGGGTCCTTGAAAGCAAGATGATAGTGACGCCAATCAAGCATGGTTTAGACAAGAAATGCACCATGGGAGCAACAGTGACAGGAGTTGACTTGAATGACATCTCCAACGAAGACTTGGCTGCACTCAGAGAGGCAACTCACAAGTATCAGCTTGTTATGATCAAGGGTCAACACGATCTAAATCCAGTAAAACACTGGGAGCTAGTCACAAGACTGGACCCCGAAGCACCAAACGTTCATGGTCATGGAACAGTACAACAATTCAAGAAAGTGGGAGGTTTGTTGTCGGTAAGACCTTCCAGACATCGTAAAGTACCGAGAATATTTATTGACAACCGCAAAGAATAGAGAAGTTCCAGGCATCCCAAGTGCTCCCAATGTCAGACTTATTGGTAAAGGATATCAGGGCGATGATCACTACGGAGTCAAAGGGTTTACAGCTTATGGACCAAGTAACGACTATCACCGATACCCACCATCGGCAGAATCATTTGCTGCAGGCAACACCCAATTCCAGAGATGGCATATCGACGCACCTCTATATGAGCGTGAACCGCCACATTTCACAGCACTTCGCGCAATCAAATGTCCTGAGCAAGAAGACATCCAAGTAAATTGGGATGATGGAAGTGGTTTGAGCATGAAAGTCAAGCCTGGACAGACAGCTTTCTTCAGCACGATTCAGCTCTATGATTTATTGAGCGACGAGGAGAAAATGCTCGCAGATAACAGCTGGGTTGAGTATGCCCCCTTCCCATATATGTGGATTGAGAAGTGTAAGGGTCGGCCGAACGGTCTTGGTTTGGAAAATGAAGGGTTGGAGCATAAGATTGAAGAGATGCCTGAATGGGATCCCGCAAAGATCAAAACTGTGAGTGGTACTTGAATGCCGGACCACGGCTTTTTTGACCAAGATTCCAGTATCCGATGGTCTGGGTCAATCCCCTTGGCCAAAAAGCTTTCCAAGTTCATGGCATTGCCGTTCGAAAGATGTTCTTGAAACCTACACCTACCAGCGAAGTCGAAGTGGTTGAGGATGTCACTAGGATCAGGAAGTTTATTCTCAGCTGGCAAGAGCGCATTCTTCGCCCTGAGTACATTATGATGACTCCCGTGGAGAACGGTGATGTGCAAATGTGGGACAACTGGAGTGTCTTCCACAGCGCAGTGGACTACCCCGACAAGTATGGTATTAGAAGTAAGTGCAACGATGGTAATAGTTGAAAGTTTAGCCTTGCTCATCCGCTCGTAGCTATGCACCAAGCCAACTTGGGAGCCTCGGATAGCCCTGTGTAAGTGATCTATGGACCAGCCCTCAATCTTCTCCCCGTCCCTAGGATTTCCAATCCAGAATCTGACTGTTCTCTCATCTAGGGGGCCCGTTCCAATCCCAGTTTCTGTATCTTAAATATATCCTCTACCATATTTCAGATAACCTAGTTCATGCAAAACAATTTCCCCTACTTTAGGTCGTGAGCTATTTCATTCAAACTGTGCACCTCATGTGAATCTTCTTTTCAATCTGTGGGCTTCTGGGGGATTCTGCAAATGGTCACACTGCCATGTCGCTGCCCGTTCTGCATCACTTTGTCCTACAATTCCTCGCCCTTCCATCCTAGATTCGGTGTCTCTGCGGTTCACTCCCAAGGCGATTTCATCATCGTCCCCCTCATCATCCGGATTTTGCTCCGCAACAACCTCGTGCTCATCGACAGAGCCACTTCCAACGAGCCGTTCATGTGCTTGATCACTTGGACAACCTGGTTTTAAGTCCTGTAGATGTACAGCCACTTGTTTGATTGCTCGTAGTGATCTCTCATGCTCTGTGTAAGATTCAGTATGTGCCGTTGTCTTCAGATTGGGGCTTTTCTTACTTATAGTATTGCTGATTGCTTCAAAGAAAAAGGGAGCCCAGAGCAATACTGCTGTGGATTGACCATATCCCCATTCGTTTTCCTGGACGGTTTGGCTGACACTTACCGAGAGCATGATACAGCCTGCGAAAAGGTAAGAAAGAAAGAGAAAAATGAGCGCACTGAGTCCCAGCTTGATCTTCTTCCAGTGGAGCCGGCGCATGGCAGGCTCCGGCAATCTTTTCCAATGTGTCGGAATCAGGTACATGACTAGCCATATTCCTGGAAGAGCAATCAGCAACGCAGTCATACCAGTCTCCCCTCTCGAGAAATAGAAGATGTCAGTTTTAAATCCATAGAAAGGACCTCCATTCCCATCTATGTCATCACAGGCATCTGACAATTGGAAATAATACATCGAATCCTCATCTACCATCACGGGGAATCCTTGCTCCAGTGCGACACACGTCAAGCCTTGAGACAGAATGATCACTACGGAATATAGTACCCATTCAAATGGAATACTGAATTCTTTCAAACGCCATTCCAGAACCAACCCACAAAGTAAGAACGACATGGTCGCTAATTGGAGTTTCAGCAACCGGCCTAGGATTACGTATTCTGAAATCGACGGGCTTTGGCAATGGCGGAAAATTGCTGCAATGAAGAGCGAGGAAGAGTAGAATAAACTAGTCTGGACCACAGATAGAAGTAGTTTTTCCAAAAGAGCAACTCGTCGCAGAACCGGCTGGAATGATCGCTTCTTGGAAATCCAAATGAGGAACGGCAGAAGTGGCCCGAACAGGACGGATAACGCAATTTGGAGGTAGTAGGATATCATCATCTGCAGACATGCTTTAGCTCGTGGCTTCCAGTGAGAATAATTTATCGAAGTGATACGTACACCCGGGCCCGCCATATCCTATTAGAATCAGTCAATGATTTCAGCTCCAGTGCTCGAAGGAAGAACATACAGGATTTCCTGATCCCAAGACAACATTACAAACGCTGCGACATGCAGCAGCAAGCACCACAACATCGAGATTATCTTCCTTGATATGTTTGAGTACATCATCAGCTCTTTCTGTGGTACAGGCTAGCGAAGAGTTGGCTGCAAGAGTCTGATTTACCAGCAAGGCTGCAGCATCACTTGCAAATGACAGCAGGAGTGATAGGATTATAACAATACCAAACATATTTCATGAATCAAAATCGTTCCTTGATTGACGCCTTGCTTGGGACAATTGAAATAATAGGTGTAGCTTCTAAAGATGTATCTGGCATCGAGAGGCGAAGTTGATTAAGGCTGGGCTGCAAAATAATTCTCTGGACCAAGGTTACACTGCAGGCAACAATTTCGCTATTGTTAGAATCGGTCAGCCCAACGATCAGCCCCGCAAGGCTTACTTTTGGAGCTTGGCTGAAGCTGCAATTGGGATTCGGCCACGCAAAGTGACGAGTTGGGAGAATGACATGAGTTAACAGCTCGCAGAACGTGGTAACACAAAAGGCACTCCAATCTTCCTGCTGCACCTCGCCCTTGTCATCCTGTTCAATTTCTATGCTGCTGATTGAGTAGAAAGCAATCGTGAAGACTTATGGTGTGATATGTACAAAACTTTAGTGCGATCTAGATAGAAACCCAGGTGAAAGTGATGTTGTTCTAATTATGTATTAGAAACAGAAGACGTGAGATGAAGCTGATGAGTTGACAGTGTCTGATTTCAATAACAGTCCATGGCTTTTGGTTTGATAACATGCTCCTAGACGAACTCCAGTCCGGTGGCAAAGGTTTAATGTTGTTGTTTTGCTGTGATAGCTTCTTTGATAAGCGAGCAGCCTTACCGCACTAACTATCCCCTCGCCTTCCAGATTTCCAGCCTAGAGAATCAAACCTGCTAAGTGTATACAAATTACAAAATGATAGTCCTCACAATAAGGAATTTGAAAGTTTGTGAGGCTCGGCAATACCATGCTGTTGTCGTTTCTCAAGCTAGGCTGGAAGTAGAGAATTATGTTTGTGTTATGCACCAGACTACTACTTTATTGGCTTCAGAGCAGAGGTGGGTGTTTTGATTTCTGTATAAAAAGAAGTGGGTCATTCCGAATTGTGATGACATCCTGCGGGACTTTAAATTCACCCGCATCCATCCGTCCAGCCAGCTTGGCTTAGCTTAGCAAAGCAGCGTACCACCGTAGTGCCTATATATATTGGTATGTTATGACGCTCCTCTCAGATACCTTCCGTTTTTATTCTTACGTTATTAAAAAGTCACGTCGGCGCTGAACCACCTTTGTCAGTGAAACACGGAACCCCCCCCCCCCCCCCCCCCCCCCCAAAAAAAACATCACAGAGACACATTTCGCTCCCTTGGCCTATTTCATGCTCCAATACCTGGCAGTTGTGTCAATATCCGCCCAACACCATGTCTTTCGGAACCACCTTTAACTCGACCCAGGCTGTCGAGCTACTGAGCCACGCCATATGCTCCGCTACAAAATACCACCAGATGGATGATCCCAGTCCAGTACCCTCTGAATGCCGCCCATATCTTGACTACGCTCGCAACCATATCAGTGGAATCTATTTCCTGCTCTTCTTCGGCAATGCTTTTATACTCGGCATTACGTGTACAATTATCTCTGTTGCGTCACATTATGCGCTAAAAAACGCAAAGCGCGAAGTTTACCAAGTATTGCATTTACTCGCAGATACGGAGCCTCAATATAGAGAGGAGGAGTTAGGAAGATTATGCAATAATTACAATGTTCAGTCAGGATTACGAGATAAGGAGAGCTTTGATCGGGAAAATACTAGCAAATTCGAAGAAAGCTTCCAGGTCCATCAAGCAGAGGAAGGTCTGTCGTGCTATAGCCTCAAAAGCTATCGCGACAGTAGACTAGAACCAGGTCTACAAAACTGTGATTAGTCGCAAGGATCGTTGCGGATATAGAGATGGATTACACTGCATGTACACATATCAATAACTATTGCATCTTCACCAGTTTTGTTCCTATAGTCCTTGTGTAGTGCTATGTTCTGTACTTTGATTATCTCGCTCTGATATTGTAACAAATCTCTACGTGAAGTAAACATACGAGCCCTTGAAGAATCAAGAATCATGATTGTCATGTCAAATATTGAAAATACTTAAAATAGCACAGGAAAGAATACAGACCTCAAACGCCGCCGCCCAGTTCCAATATCCCAATATATACAAGAGATCAATCTATTGATAGGCGATATCAAACGCTTCGTCAATCCTTGGGCTTTGCTTCAATATGACGATTTAGCGTTCATCAGGCGCGGGCATGTCGCATTTTGCGGAAGAGGCCAAGGCTGAACAATACCAACCGACAGGGTGGTAGGAGGGGGATTGGCTGGCCCAAGAAGTTCTTAGCGAAAGCCAATGTTGACTCTAGTAGAATATACCACAGCAGGAAAACAAAATAGTCTGCCCCCATATTGTAAGAAATAATAATCACTTGAAACCTCTGTAGTAATACGGCACTTTCCGTTCGGTACGCATAAAGCTCGACTAGATCTGGCTCCATGCGGGACGCTTCATGTACATATGGACTATTTCCGAATGGCTTTTGCAGTCACACATGTCAGTTTTCTTGAAATTCTGTCTGCACACAAGTAGCTCAACTCCATATAGATAGGACTATTGGCTTGGGGGCCTAAAAATAATACTCAAGAATGGGATTCCATAGCCATGTGACAAATGCACAATCGAAATCTCGTGGACTTGGCGCCTATTTTGCTGACAAAAAGAGAAGGTCGCCAGACGCACATGGCGAAATTCTCCGATATGCACCTGTCATGCAATGCGATTATTCACACCGTCTGTAGTGGAGATTATTCAGTTCAGCTTCCCCCTCTCACTTGCAGCAAAACAGATTGACAGCCCTATCGGAATAATGGAAGGGCCGAAATGTCCTCCGTGGCTGTGCTCACATTTTCTATTTTTCTGCCCCCAAGTGGCTGCAATGGTTGCGCCGCGCATATCGACACGTCAAAATTACCTCAGCTTCTTTGATTTCGGAGACACCTCCAGGCCAGATCCCAGACATTTGGAACCGATTTACATGGGGGCTAGAAATTCCACAAGTTAGAAGTGATGGAGTGGAGAATGTTGTACGGGCCTTACCGAGCGATAGGCGAGGTTCCATACTTTTTTGAGGACTCTTTTTCATCATCGCATGTTGGACAGTCAGCCCACTCTGAGAGTATGGCGACTATACCGTCTTTTATATTATGACTCGAAGCTGACTTTGAGTTGTTTCATCTGATCGTCAATTTGTCTCCCCATCGCCCCTCACCATGCGCCTGTCGTTTTTGTTGGCCAGTTTGGCTTGTTTACTTTCCCTTTCTGTCGCTCAGTCTATCGGTGCTTTTTACACAGGTGGAGGTCCTACGGTCATCAAACTCAATGGAAATTCCGGAAACTTCTCCTACAATGTCTACAAGGCAACTGGATTCAGTGACGAATGGTCATCATTTGCTCCAACATTCCCACCTGTGAATGGAACACCAATGGCAGTAACCGGATTTAGCAGCCCTTCAGCCGTTTATGTAAATATCACTGTCAAATCATACGAAAACCTACTTACTTCGAACAGGGATCAGTCTTTTATCAGACTCGAAATAACAGTCTGTCTCAGCAACTTTTCAAGTGCTGGTATTCCTCAGGTGACTGCCTTAACTATGGAGGGTTCATAATATCCTCCAAGGTTACAGTACCTGTGAAACAAGGAACAGGGTTATCGGTAGCCTTGCTGTCTACGAACTTTGGATATCGTGTGACTTACGAGGATATACATGGCTCTATTCGACAATTGAGTTACTCGAACACTACTGAAGGGGTTGTCACCTATGTATGTACTCAGTGGAAAATTCCGGCACACTTGTCAGTTGTCACTTCAACGACTAACTTTTTACTTGTGCAGTGGAATGATGGGGCTCTCGTCAAAAATGGTACAACAAGAAACTCGTCTGCCTTGGCAACGACATACCTTCCAAGTGTCAATGACACGATCCCGGCAGAGCAAACAATATACCAAGTCAGCGATGATCAAATTCTGTCTGTAACCAACAAGAATACAACGTTTATCAACCAGACGTCATCTTGGAGCCAAGGTAAGCTCTGGATTTTTCCAATAAGGGAACAAACTCACCAGTATTAGGTACTACTCTTCCTGCCATGCCGAATTGGAGTCCTGAGAGTGGAAAATTCTCGACAATACTATACAACTCATGGAACATGCTTTTCTACATTGACACAAACAGACAGCTGCAATGGGTTTGGTCTAACGATGGTGCTCAGACATGGCATGCTCAGCCCCTCATGGAGACATCAACCTGGCCACTGGCAGACACACCCAACGCTCCTGTGGCTGCTACCACATCCGTCAATGCGTCTGATAATTCTGCTTCCGTCTTCTACATCTCGAATGGGAAGATGATCCAATCTGTCATGACGAACTGGTCATGGGCTCCATATTCGATCGTCCAGGCACCGCTTCCCTCAAATATCACAGAGATTATTAGCCGACCTAACAATTCCCGGACAATCACGATCGGCGCATCAACGGGAGTGAGCGTAGGATTTCTAATCGTCGTTGCCGTGGCTGCCTGGTACATCAAACGTCGAAAGCAAGCCCTTCAACGCGCAGCTCTTGAATATTCAAACTCTGAGAGTAGAGACAGCTGGAAAGAAAACGAGTTTGCATATCAAGGAGGCAAAGCGGAGTTAAGCGGACTTCCCTCGCCGAGATCTGAACTCGATCATGACCCAGATTGTAAGCTTCTTCATCAACTGCAGGTGCAGCGAATGTATGAAGCGACAGGCATTGTGCCGGCGGAGTTGCAGAACTGTGAAACGAAGGCACTGGAGTTGGATCACACACATTGCAAGTATGAACTAGATGCTTCGCTTGTGTGTGAATTGCCTGCAGGGCGGGACGATGAGAAGCGAGACAGTGAGATAAATAGCTCGGAAACGCAAAAGAGGGAAGGCTCTGAGAGCCATGTTTCGGTGAAAGAAGGGAAAGAATTGCCGCATTGGAGTTGGGACATATTGAGGCGAGAGAGAAAGAAACAAGATAGTGGAACGGAAAGTCTGGATTTGGAAAGAGGGTGAGCAAGATAAGGTCAAGGCAGAAGGACAGGGATAAATGACTACAGGGCATACAGTACTAAGAATTAGATCTCAACACTTTCAAGACCTTTTCTTGAGAGCAAGAAAGAAAACTGCAAGGATTTGAAGTGAACCCCCTTTTGTGAAAAAGCTGCTAAAATCTTCTTGCATATTATATTCCCCATCTTACATCCCCTTAAGCTTCGCTATGCCTTGACTTCCATAGGTGCCTTGGTATCGAGACCTTTCTCTGCACGGCTGCTGTCTCCATCTGTGCTCTCGGTGCCAGTGACGACTCCTTCAACAACGTTTGTATAGCCCTCGATTGTAGCTGGAATCAAAGTCTCTTTGTCAGGAAATATAACATTGAGAACATAGTAAATCAAGCATGAAGCAACGAATCCATAGAGCCAGTTGATGGAGAAGAGATTAGATAGCTCCTTGGGAATATGCACACTGTCAGGTGTGACTTTGTGGGCCAGACCTGGAAGCATGGGAACAATGACCAAAAGCATGATGACTAAGGATCGCCAATTCTGTAAAAATATCAGCATTTAAATTCTGCATGTAAGAAATAGGAAACATACACATTTTCCGTATATTCCTTCTGGGTCGTAAAGAGCCGGGACGTCAATTTTCCGTTTCTTGATAAACCAATAATCTGTGAGCATTATGCCAGCGATGGGAGCCATGAATACGGCATAGGCGGACATGAAATTCAAGAATGTTTTCGCGTTCGACAGGATAATCCAAGGGACCATTGCCCAGCCCCCTACAAGCATAGCGAAGATGACTCCGCGGCGGATATTGAAGTACTTGGGAAAGAGGGATGTAATATCTGATCAAGTCCCAGGTCAGTTGCGAAGATGCTGTGGGGCAGACTCCATTGCTTACCATTGCCAAACGAAACCGAATTTGCTGAGATGTTGACGCAGATTTGAGCTAGACACCACAATGTTGCACAGAAAAATGCAGCAGCTCGACCGCCAGGAGTACCTTGCCATTGCGCCAAGATGTCAAGAGGACTCCAAAGAGTCTTCCCATAAAGTGGCTTGGAAGCACTCGCACCAACAACACCAAATATGCTGACCACAATCTTGAAGATTGGGATGAACGGTAGCTGCCACCACTGAGACCCTTTTTTCCTCGCAAATCGGGAGAAATCCGGGATGTTGACGGCAAGTGTAGAGAAGCCTCCTGTGATTGAAGTCATACTTGAGAGCCACAGCCAAGCACGAGTAGAGCCAGTCATCTCGGACTTCTGGTTCCAGAAATCTGGTGCATCTTTTGCTGCTACTGCGAGGTAGATGACCATGGAGAGAGCCATGGGAGGGACTAGGATTGTCTTGGCCAGGAACATCCACTTCAGCTTCTCGGTCCGGATGAAAAGGAATGGCGTCTGGACAACATGGTAGAGAAAGTATGAGATCAATCCCTTGCTTGTGATACCTGCTGAAGCCGGAAGATTGTTATGAAGGTGAGCATAGGATGGCCAGATGGCTGTGATCATTTGCGTGATTGCTGTGGCTCCTCCGGCGGATTGGACTCCAAACCAGAACAGCGCGAGGATTCCTCTTGACACGACACAGAAGTGGCTTAACCAATATCCATAACTGGCTCGGACTGCAATTGGGAAAGGCTACTAGAAGTCAGGAGCTGTATCATAGATACCTGCGAGATGAACGACTTACAATATGTAAGTCTGATCCAATCGCTCCATTCATCACTGTCGGAATGGCATTGCACATGGCAGCTACGAACACAATCCAAATCGCGTCACTAGGCGAGAGGCCAAGAGCAACAACTGCCGCTCCATTTGCCCAAGTTGAATATGTTACAAGATCTGAAAACCAATACATCACAAATGTGAAGCCCGACCATGTTCGCCTGACCTATGTCAACAGATATCTTGGCAACATGAAAAATTGGGCCTACTTTTCAATGGGAACAGGGTCCTGATCTATTCGAGTCAACAGCAATCCAAAAAACAGTGACTATACTAAATGTCACAAGCATACCTGAATTACTCCACACATATTCTGGAGCGAGTGACGAGCTCTGTTTAGGAAGCTTCCAGCTGAAGGTTTGCACCGAGTTCCTGGCTCGTTCAAACATGTTTGTGATGTTAAAAGCGAAACAACACGAGTATAACTTCAAAATCACAGAAGCTATGTTCAACCTGGATGGAATGGGGTCAATCCACTTCCATATATGATCGACAAAGAGTCATATCTCGATGGCAGCTCACCATCGCCCCCGTCACGATAGGCAGTCGTCTCCCATTGATGCTGGGAGACAATCTAAAGCGGACTATTGCCGGCATGCGGAGCTGGACTATCTTGATAACAAATGCATGCCAAGAGATACGAGTTGATATCCAGTGGCGTTGTATGGTTGATCGAAGGATGTGAGGTGGGAAGAGAGGTTGGGGAAGCGGGTCCATTTCGGGTTTCGGGTCCGAGGTTTTCTCCGTAGAGAATGTTCAGATAAGAAGCAGCAAGAGCAACGTTAACAGTGCCACGGATGGTGCTTACCAGCTTTGTTTTTCTACCCCGCTTTATGTATTACCTTACTATCGGCGAGATTTATACTTAAGGATCTTTAAGAAACAGACTTGGCTATAGTCTCGCGCTTACCCCGCGTTGTTCCACGGCTCCGACGATGAACTGATCTTCCTCGGCCGTGAAACGGCAACCGGATCACGATGTCACGAAAGCCTCAAACTTGTACGGACTGCGCAAGGAGGAAGATACGATGCAACAAAGTTATACCTTGCGAGAATTGTCACAAAAGGTATGTGGTGTCACGTGTGGAATCTGCTCCTCCCTCCTATCCAGCTTGAGTAGTATGACTTGATCCGAATGTGCATTCACTGAATGGGTATGCAGGGGAACTGCTCACTTATGCCGACGAGCAGATGTAACACATACGGTTGAGAGACGTCATCCGTCTGTCTCTCTTTCGCCTAGAACTCCAAATCAAATGATCGTTCCGGCTCGCAGAGAGCCATCAGCCGAAGCCTCAATCAATGAGCGAATTCTCAGTCTAGTGACAAGTCTCTCAGATAGAGTCAAACATCTCGAGTCAAAATTTGATAGGGATGCTACACTAAAGAGGTATGTAGCTGATGGACCTGTTGAGTCTTTCGAGGAGCATGGCTCGTCTTCCACGCCACTGGAGCGAGCAGCTAAGCGAGCTCGCATCCACGATTCAGATGAGAGACAATCCATTCAAAGGATCCATGAAGAAATTTCTCTTACCGAGAATGATTCTACTTCTGGTCAAAATGGGTCTGACGCTGAGGTCGAAGATGCCGCAACAGTTTTGGAGTTCCTGGCTTGGGGAAGGCTGAAGGAGAGTAATCTCACGAGCGGGATCAGGAACCCGTCCATTGTCCATGATCAAGGAAATCACCAAGAGCAAGATATGCTACAAAATGTCCAAGCATGGGGAAAGTCTCCATCGTCGGTATCTGGAGGAATCGTTCCGATAGAAACAATGCAGGTTTCACAGATTCAGGCGTTGCTCCCAACGAAGATGCAAGTGTTTCTTCTTTTCGAGTATCACGCCGACTGGTTACTGTTCATGCATTGTTCATTCCATGTTCCTACTTTCAGAAAAGAGCTTGATCAGTTCTACGACGAGGACCAAGGAGTCATCAGTATCACGAGTGCCGGGCTTCAGTGGGCAGCGTTGCTTTTCGCAATCATTTGTGGAAGTATGACTTCCGTGCAGCCTGCCGAAGTCTTGAAATGGGGGTTCCAGCAAGGTAGTCACAATAGAACTTCAATGAAACCGAGTCGTTGACCTGTGAGTAGAAGAGCAAAGCAATTTGGCGAAGTGTTGGTACCAAGCATCAATTGAATGCCTCAACGCAGCTCGGTATCAGCAATACCACAGCTTGTATAGCGTCCAAGCTATTGCATCGTCGACAATATCTGCTCATATACTTGGGTACTTATGTCCTTCCTTCCCGCAATTCATGGCCAATTCTGACAGGGACGCAGATTCTCCAACTCTCAATCAGTACTTCTCGCATCAGCTGTTCGAATAGCCCAGTCACTCGGACTTCACAGATTGGGGAAGTATAGAAGAACAGCTAGAGAGTCCCAAATAGACGATGTGACTGAGAAGGTCCAGAAAGAGCTAGGCAAAAGATTGTGGCAGCAACTGGCTACACAGGACTGGTTTTCTGTTCCATTTTCTGAGACCTACTGTGAGTCAATGCCGCGCGACCTCCAGCAGTATTTCCCAAGCTGATTTGATTGAAGGTATCAATCCATTGCACTTCACTTCCAAAGCTCCACGTCACTGCGATGAAGATACGATGGAAGCTATCCCGGTATCCCACCCGGCTATCACCACTTACGGGAACTTCTTGTTCAGAGTAGCAGCACTGATGCCTGCCCTCCAAGACCGGTCGTCTGAAGCTCACAGTATGGACGTAAAATATGAACATGTTCTAAGATTTGATAAGATGATGAGAGACCTGGTTATTGCACAGCTTCCACCATGCCTCAATAGTCAGACTCAGGTTGATCCAATGTGGCCGCACTGGGTAGCTGTTGCTCGCCGATGTCTCACGATTACATCTGCTCATAAAATCATTGTATGTTTTCGCTTGAGTAATTTCTCTGGATTGCGCTGAATGGTTTTTAGATGATTCATCGGAGATTTCTGGGGATGAGTTTTCATGATAAGAAATTTGCGTTCACTCGCAGGAGTAAGTACCTTACCTGACAACCATGAAAGCCATCTGCAGAGCAAATCTAATATGGTACAGCTTGTTTGGCTGCAGCCAAAACAATCATCAATGAAATAAAACAGGAGGTTCCCGATGAAAGTCCAATCCTATGGACAACTCAGGCTTTTAGTGTAGCTGCCGCGGTTAGCATGTCTCCCTTAATTGTCGTGCACACCACTAACCACCAAAGATAATCTTGGCATTGGACAACTTCAGCCATCACCAATCGGCACGAGAATCCGAAGAACATCGACAATTAATTACCGAAACAATATCGATACTTTCAAAGAGCGTCTCGATAAGCTTGATAGCCGCTCGTGGCACACGCCTCTTGACCGACCTACAAGCCGAGGAGCGCAGACATGCTCAGTGCAACGGCGGTTCGTCGTTACCAAATGACAAGGGGAAAGCTAGCGAGAACCTTTCTCTATCGAATCAGTCCGAGAAGAGCTTAGATGTTGCAGCATTCGTGAAGAAGTTCTGTCAAAGCGATCACCCTCCATCTGGAAATTCGCCGCTCGCGACCTCACACATGCCACTCTGGCTGCAGCAAGAAAGCTCTTCTCAAACATATACAGAAAGTCAACGTGGGCGTAGCCACGTCTCTTACCCATCTTTCCATCCCAGAGCACCTCGGCCATCTTCATCATACGAAATTCCTGAACCAGGTTATCGCTTCTCTCCAGCAATCAGACGACAGCACGAAAGTTTTACCGACCCTTTCACACAAAATATTTCCGATTCTTTCGATATCCGAACGGTCAACGTAATTTCTCCACAAGCCTTTTGATTTCTTCAGGCAAGAATACTGATATGTCAACAGTGGTTCGATGATCTCTTGGGTCTGGCTCCTTCGAATTCTATATGAGACTTCCCATGAAACACTTAATCAAACTCTTGCAGCGCTAGCAGTATGAAGTGTACAGATCACCACTGTGCAAATACTTATTCATTGATTTTGATCATCATAATAGAGCCAAAACAGATTCCATCGCCTTCACAACCCCCGCAGTGTCTTCCAGCACCTGCTGGTGACCCGAGTGTACCACTTCAATAGTAACCTTCTCATTTCCTCCTCCAATCAAGCCTCTCAACTCCTCAGATCTCGAAGGCGGCGAGATGTTATCCTGATCTCCTGCTATCAGAACTGTTGGGCATGTAATCGCGGAGTAATCTGGATCGATATGACTCTTCGCGCATACAGCTTCACACGTGGCAGCGTATCCCTCAGCTGTCTGTGAACTGATCATCTGTCTAACGACCGTTCGGGAGAGATCTGATGAACTCGGTGCCACATTGTTGTCGATGGTGGAATCTCTGATACCGTGAATGCCTTCTCTAGCTTTTGCTCCGAGACCAGTCATGCGCTCCACGACGGCCGGGATGTGCGAAGCCGATCTCCCAGGACCGATAAGAACCAGACCACGGACTTTTGGATGCTGAGATGCGTAGTGCATGGCGACGATGCTCCCAAGAGAGTGGCCAACGAGTATCGGTGGCTCTTTGGTATCTCGTGATTGGAGAATGGAAGCGAGGTCGTCAACAAATTGAGGTATTGACAACGGAGACTCGAAACTGCTGAATCCGGATCCTGGGAAGTCGAAGCGAAGCATAGTGAACCGAGAAGCAAAATGTCTGATGAGAGGCTGGAAGGTATTCGTTGTTCCTCCAAGTCCGTGCATCAGGACCATCAATGGTCCTGTGCCGTATTCTTCGACGAATATCTGTGAGCCATTTGAGGTGGCGTGGAAGTAGGCTTTGGCTGGGGGTGACATGATTATGCGTTTGATTGATTGATTGATTGATTAGAAAGAGTCAGACTTTTTCTATTTCAATCATTAAAGGACAAAAGCCAACAAGAATTGCGTTTTCAGTTACAATTCATGGCCTATTCTCAATCTTCGGCCGAATCCGCGATGGTGTACATTTCCCGAGTCTCGGCCGGGCTCCTCGTCCGTTATCAGCAAGAGTGGGATTCTGTATCATTCAAGCCACATATCTACAAAGCCCATTTTCGGCCTCAAGATCTTATCTCACGCGCGGCCGAGCCTCTCATCGCGGCCGTGTTCCAACGATTCCGTAGGACATAGACTTACGTCGACAGCTTCAACATGTCGTGGTGGTCTCCCGGGCTCCCGGATTAAAGGTCTCATTCGTGGCAAGACACCATTATTATTGAAGCAGCCATACCCAAGTTTGAGAATTAGCAAGTATCAACCACCAAGCTGCAACCATGCCATCTGCTATCAGAGATACCAAAGTGACGCCCATCGACCATGGCCTCAAAAGCAATGTTGACTTCGGAGCCACAGTGCATGGCATTGACCTCAACAATTTGACTGATTCAGACTTCGACATAATCCATGATGCTCTCCACAAACATAAACTTCTTGTGTTCAAAGAGCAGCCGGAAATGCTGCTTCCAACCAAGCAGTACGAGCTCACAAGGAGATTCGACCCGGACGAGACAACAGGAGGTTTTGCGCACGGCGTCGATCCCTTCCTCACTTCCCACAACGGCGTCGACATATTCGGTCTCCCCAATCGTCCTGCGATCCCTGTTCAGCCTCAAGTCCATATCCTAGGTCGTGGAGAAGTGCCCGAAAACCATTACCAGTTTCCGCCTGGATTTAAAGTCAAAGGTATTGACCACAGATACTTCCACCTCCCACCCCATCTCACAGACGAGGAGCGCGAAGGAGGCAAGTCCCGCTTCTATCAATGGCACTTCGACGCAGCATTGTACGACATTCCCCCTCCACGAGTTGGATGTCTCCTTGCAGTCAGGACACCCAAGGGCCCAGATGTGAAAGTTGAATGGGGCGACGGAACCGGGACTGAGATGTCGATTGCGCCAGGAGCAACAGCTATGGTAGCTGGCTCACGAGCACTTGAGCTCCTGTCTCCGGAGCTGAAAGACATTGTGTACAACAGCAAGATTGAGTATGCGCCGCACTGCTTTGAGTGGATGTCTACAGCGCACAGTACTCGCTTGGGACACACCATTGAGACAGAAGGGTTGGAGAAACCACTTGATCAGCTGAAGCCGTGGCGTCAGGATAAAGTCTGCACTTACCCGATGGTTTGGGAGAATCCCGTGACGGGTGAGCACAGTCTGCAGGTACATGGGCAAGGTGCTTTCAAGTTATTCTTGAAGAGTAGTCCTGATGGTGAGGAGACTGTTGTAAGTGATCTTGGTGAGGTCAGGGCATTTTTGCACAAGTGAGTCTCCATTCCTCATAGAGAATGACCAGCCGCTGATAATCTCAAGACTCATGCGACCCGCAATTGACCCGAGCAATATCTATGCTCATAGGCATGAAGAGCAAGACGTCATTCTATGGTACAATCGCGCTCTATGGCATTCAATCGTAAGAAATCTTCACCTGCAAGTCTAACCTATCCCACTAACCGAAATTCAGACCGAGTTTCCTGAATCATATGGTCCGAGAATCATGCATCAGTGCAATGTTGCAGCTTCAGATCACCCGGTCGCTGCCACTAGGAAGATCATGTAGATGGTTTGAACCGTTGAATATAATACTACTCATGTTGTTTTCTTCTGTAGTTTCACCAATAGCGTTACCGCCTACTGTGTAAAGCATCTCCATTACCGCACATTTCCGACTTTCTCACTGCATATCTATCGTCAACATTTTTCCTGCGTGAGACTCGAAGAAGATCGCCCCATTTCCAATATTATTCATAAACTCCTTAATTCTGTTACATTCCTCGGTCAATTGCATGCTGTCTCCTGTTGTTACTTCTGTGGCTTTCGAATGGCACTCAATAAGGTTCGCCGCTTCGGATTGAGCATTTCCCACGTATTCAAGGGTAGTAAGCTAAATCAGTTTCTTCACGACTAGTAGTGGCTTGGAGGATCACTTGAGAGAGCCACGGCCATGGAGCTTCTTAGCCTGGCGGGGTAAAGAGATGCTCGGGACAGGCCTTGGCAGGGACTAGTTTGCTGAAGCCGCTTCTGTGTAAAATATAAAGCCAGCTCAACATACCCGCTGAGCTGTTACTACGCAAAGACGTCCCTGCTCTTATTTACAGACAACAAATAATATTCTCATCTTCTCAAATCTTCGTTAACTCAGCAAACCAAAAAGCCCATCCACAGCCAAAACATGGCAACCGCAAAGAAAGGCACCATCAACCGCGCAGTCCAATACGCCGACCCACCCAGCATCAAAACCATCGTCGCAGAACTCCCTATCGAAACCCCAGGTCCGGGAGAAGTCCTCGTGAGGATGTACGTTTCCCTTTCCCTTTCCCTTGTTCCTCCTTTTTTTCGGTTCCTTTCTGTCTTCATCCCGTAGCCGACGTCAACAATGAAAACTCCGTGACGGGGATCCGACTGCCATGGAGTACCGAGGCAGTCTCGCTTAAAAAACGCGGGGTAGAAAAAGGGGGCTGAAGGGGCTGAAGCGAGGCGGGGTGGCAGGTGGATACGATCCTTGTTTTTGTCGGTTAACGTTTTGTTGACAAGGCGAGAAAGGCTGACAGGGGTGGATGATGCGGATAGGTTGTATTCGGGAGTTTGCCATACGGATTATGGATTTTGCACGAATTCGTTTGGGTTGCCTGTGCCGGCTCCAAAGGGTGAGTTTTCCTTCTTTTTTAGCAGAAGAGTTTGCTGATGTGAGATTGGATTATAGGCCAAGTTGGTGGTCATGAAGGTATGAACAAGTTATTATTTCCCTGTAGAACCAATGACAGGAAATTGGATATTAACAGAAAGAACAGGTATCGGGGAAGTCATTGAGCAAGGTCCAGGAGTTACAAGTCCTGAGATTGGTGCGAAGGTTGGGATTAAGTATGCTGCTGATGCATGTTTGAATTGTGGTATGAAGTCTCCATGTTTACATTCATCACGATGAAAAGCTGGAACTGACTTCTGGTAGATAATTGTCTCGTAGGCGGAGAGACAAGTTGTGCCCAGACCAAAATCTCGGGCTATTTCACCCCAGGAACATTCCAGCAATATGTCATCAGTTCCGCCAAATATGTCACACCAATTCCTGATGGTATTGACCTTGCAGCTGCTGCACCATTGGTAAGTGTTCCCCGTCGCACTCTCACCCAGCCTTGCCATGCTGCCAGAAAATACTAACAAATGTCACAGATGTGTGGCGGCGTAACAGTCTACGCAGCCCTCAAACGCTCCAACACCAAACACGGCGACTGGGTCCTCATCACCGGCGCCGGCGGCGGCCTCGGCCACCTCGCCATCCAATTCGCAAAAGCTATCGGCGCTCTCGTAATCGCACTCGACCACGGCTCCAAAGAGTCCTTCTGCAAAGGCTTCGGCGCGGACGCGTTCGTCGATTTCACGAAATTTTCCAGCGATGAGGATATCACTGCTGAGGTGAAAAGGATAGCGCCGAAGGGAGTCAAAACTGTGATTGCGTGCGCGACGCCGACGAGGTCGTATGATCAGTGTATTGGGTTTTTGGGGTTCAGGGGAACATTGGTTTGTTTGGGCGTGCCGGAGAATGATAGGAAGCCGATTAAGGGGGCGGAGGCGTTTACGTTGTTGAATAATGAATTGTCTATTATGTGTAAGGTAGCCGGACTTTGCTTACCTGTCTGTGTCAGGATATTGGAGAAGCTGATAAGTTCTAGCACTCAAGGCAGGGAATAGGTTGGAGGCGAAAGAGTGTTTGGAACTCGTTGCTAGAGGGCTGGTCAAGACACATTATGAGTTGAGACCTATGGATAGTATCTCGGATGTGAGTTTTGTTTTCAAGAGATAGCGAACCTGTACTAACTCTGGCCAGATCTTCAAAGAGATGGAAACGGGTAGTATCAACGGCAGAATTGTCATCGATTTGAGATGAAGCGGGGATTGATTTCCAGTCCGAGGGAGGACAAGTCTGAGCGTTGTTGGGTCATCAATTACAGAGAAAAGCTTGCAGCGGAAGGCGATACCCAGATACAGCGAGATGAGAAGAGCAAGTCGCGAAGACGTCTCGCGACTTGCTTACCAAAGATGTTTTCGTTTCCCATTTGGAAGTTATCGTCTTTTTCCTAAATCAAGAATAAAGGTATCAGTTACCAGGCTGGTAGTTATTCTGTTCTGCCCTGACTTAGTATCGATGGAAAGTAGAAGAATGCCGTTGTACACAGCAAGTGCGGGACTTAAAGCTGCATGTGCTACATGAATTTCCAAGGATGAGATATTTGGAGTGTGTGCCTGCCGATGGTCGGAAACAGCCAATGCCGAGTCACAAGCCATCGTGTGATGGCAGATACCTAGACAACAACAAGCCATACACATGATGCAAGCTTCGGAGCCATATATTCGGAAGGACTAAACCGTTAAAGAATCGGCAGACAATCCATAACTGCCATCAAAAGTCAAATCGTAGATACTCACACGAGGCAAAACTTGAGACTGGAATGATCCATTGGACCAAGAGAAGAGCCTCACCCGAATCCAGCGCCTGCGCCGCCCGAGTACATATTGTTCTCCTGAGCAAAATCCTTGGTGAACGCCCAACGCGAGGGGGGATGCTTGACGACATGACTGTACGACGAGCAAGATCCTGCACGATCTGAAAGCAACGAATGGTATTCATTTTGTCTAACTCATCTCCATCATACAGCTCATCAAATTCGTCAATCGTCTTCAATCCAACTATCTCACCAGTGCTCGCCCATCATTCAAGCAACTTTAGATCGGCTTCGGATTCCCAGATACTCTTTACGGAAAGGATTGGCGTCAACTTCAGGTCCGCGATTCAGTGGTGTCCATTTTGGCTCTTCCTTGAATAAACGCATAGCCATAATATACTTCTGCCTGTTAGAAGATGATAGCCTCGAAATTCTATTCAGCAACATACATTATTGGAGTCCGTCGTAAATCGGTGATAGATCCCAGCGGGAAGAATCTAGCTGCAGTCAGCATATAGCCATGTCATCCGGGCGGCCCCAACGGCGAATAGACATACAATCAGATCGTCCTTCTCCAGCTGTATACGGACCCAATCGTCGCCCTCGCTCCGAACATCAAAGAACCCGGCACCATCTCTGATGTATCTGATTTCTTCATCCTCGTGCAAATGCTCGTTGAAGAACGACTTGACTTTCTCCTCGTAGATATCGCCCATCTTCTCTGGCGAAACAGTGATCAGGTCCCTGTTCTTGTAGCTTCTCTCTGCTGCTAGCTTGTCGACATCTTGTTCGCTTGGAAAGTTATAATAGAGGACGCCGAGTTTCGAGAGGTATTCTGCGGTTACTTCCTTGCCGGAGTCGTGAGGCTCGCGCTGGTCGCCCTGGTGTCTGTCAGCTCCAAAGCCCGGCAACGGCGCAGTTTCGTCTTGGTTGTCCATACCTCCGCGTTGTCGTACCAGTATGCTCTCATCTTGCTTAGCTGTGGCGATTGATTTGACAGGTGTTTGATTTCGGTTCAATGTTATGGACTTGGGTGTAGGCGAAAGCTTGGGGGGAAGGTGTTGAAGGCTGTCAGAATTACTGTATCGCGGCTATTAGAACAAGCTTGTTGGGAGGAAATCTGGGTATGCATGCAGCCGTAGTTCGTGGGATGTATGCTGAGGTGAGGGCAGTATCAGGATTTCCGTACTTACGGTGAGATTATAGAGAAAGCTAACACAATGTGGTGATACTGTTTGCTGTCAATGGGTGAATGGAATTAAAAATTGCCCCTCAATGACGGAATTGCAGGTGACTGACTAAGCGCAACGGCGGACATTTTGAGCCCAAGGATCTCAGGGATGTTTAGGCCTAAGCGAGCGGGATTCAGGGGGTCAACAACCCCGCAGGGCAACGGGATTGAGTGCAATACCCTGGAGATCTCGACTTCCAAGCATCATCCTCAAGCTTCTACTGAGAAGACTATGATACGGCAGAACGCGCGTGTTTGGCTCAAGCTACGAGCTGGTTTATCAAGCTAGTTGCACTGTCAATAGTCGTATGATCCCACCATGCTTCATAATGGCAGCGGTGAGCACAAAGCGCACCGCAACGACAGCTCACGACTAGACAACAACCATCGCCACATGTACATTTCAATCTTCAACCACAAAGCCAGCTCTCCACAACTGGCCGTGGCTATGACCACGCTCTGGCCCGACCGATGGCCCATAGAGAGAAAAGACAAGCATGTGTTGTCGGGATTGAAGACATCAGTCAGCCTCCATTCGGCTCTCCCGGCAGCAACGATTTCATTCGCTGCCATAAGGTCAGCCTCTGCGCCTCATGCATGGCTTGATATGCACATCAACGCAAGCCCCAATACTACCCTTTCGACCCTTTGGGTCTTCAATGCGCCTCCATTTCCCAGCAAACATGTGAGCGTTGGAGGCAAGCGCCCAGAAGCCATGGGGGCTGAGACGATCTGCCGCAGAGAGCTGGATATTTGAGGTGCGTGGTGGTGCAGACCAGTCGTTACGATCGCTTTTTGCTTTCATATCGTTTCAAATGCAAATGCCAACAGTGACTGGCAACGGATGTACCGTAAGATTATGAAACCTATCCGCTTGACGCCGTCTGGTGATACGCTGATGCCGAACCTCCTCAAATTCATATACTTGTTGGAAAAAGGTTCAGCCTATTCTAAGTGTCCAAGCGGATCATTGGACACACTTCGTGCTGTGCAGATGTACAGGAATAGAGATGCATAGAATGTCAGATGGACAAGCTCATTAAAAAGGCAGAGCGTTCTCTTCTGTCACTTCGATCATCTTCTTCAGTCAGACATTAGCTCCTTACGTCAATATCAAGACCAACATTCCCTCCAATAGTCGTCCACATCTATAAAGACTTCACACTCTTCACATCTGCAGCAGACTTGAACTTCCTTCCACAACAGTCAATTTTCTAAACACACCTCACCAAACTTCACAATGTCTCAAACCATCAACGACACCACCGCCCTCCTCAATTCCAACCACCGCTACACAAGGTCAGGCATTGGCGGCGCAGGAAACATTCGCAAGAACACTTCAACCCCCGCCGTTTCCTCCACACCCCGCATCATACCCACTCCATCCAAAGGGACATTCCTCACAGGCATCGGCGGCGCAGGCAACTCACGCTCTTACGAAGAGCGGGCCAGCATCTCTTTCGAAGAAGCCCTCGCTCGGGACAATTTCCGCAAGCTCTCTGTAGCAGGCAGTTACCACCACGGCATAGGCGGTATGGGAAACAGATCATCCGTCGTCGACTGCTCGGCTTCGAGTTCAGTTGAGTCGAATAGCTTCCTGAGCTCGGCGATGGCGATGCAGAGTGGTGCGGATAGAGTTAAGGGTCGGGTGGTGAGCTTCTTTGGAGGCTCGAGTAGTAAGAGGAGTTCGATGGTTGATGAGAAGGATGATGTTTCGACTGATGGAAGGAGTAGCTGGGCGAAAGAGAACTAGACTAGATGTTTCTTGGGATAGACTTGTTGTTGGGTTATGGCTGGGTTGGGGTGGGTTCTTTCCTTTGGTTTGGATGGAAAAACAATACCCTTTTGACACTTGGCGAGTGAATTTGGAAGTTTTCTCGGCGAGCGTTTATGAATTTCTTGATAGTTTCTCTTATTTCATGTTTGCCCTGATAGCACTGCAGCACTGTAAATATATCTCATTCGATCTGCCTTTCAACGACACACCTTCTTCATTACCTCTGCGTACTATCAGCTCCACCAAAAATCCATCATACTTCAAAGCAACAAGTCTCACAAACGCGCTGATCCAAGAAGGTTCAACAACGCATTCCTCCCATCCCTGAATAGCCCCTCCCTCTAGCCATCCAAACAAAACTCGCAACTCTTTTCTTACTTGGCCCCAAACAATCTTCAACCAATGATTTATTCCTCATCTTCTCCCACACACAAAGGCACATCAATCTTCCTCCCCTCCCCAGATCTCCATTCCAGAACGCCCATTGCAGAGAAACTCCCAGCCAGCAGTGCGGTAGACGCAATCCCAACTAAACAAGCTCAAAGCTCGGCTCGGTACTCCATTCACTCAGCCAGCCACAAGCGAGAAAACTAGTGCCGGTGGTACATCGCCACGACTCAGAACCAAATCCGCACGTGGACTTTGAAAGCCAGTCGCTACCAAGGTACAACTTCGACGAGTACCGATTGGACAGATATCTCACCGCAACGTAGATTGACCTGTAATTTTTATCGATCGACAGTCAATTCTTGTGAAGTCGTTTGGCCTCACCTCACTACTAGAGGACTCGTGAGAAAGAGAAATTCCAAAACACGTGTTGCTTTTAGCAAGTGCTTTTCTTTTTTCCTCATTTCAATAGGTACCCAAAGCCCTGTCGAAGGAAGAACTCCTAAGATCAGACCACTAGACAACACCAAGAAATTTCAATTGGTGTAGGCCCGTAAGTCATCCAATCACGATATCTCGTCTTGAATTTTGGCTGCGCTGGCTGTCGGTGGTCTAGGCTGGGATATGAGACATCTTCCCGCAACTCGATGTCTTTCTCTTTGCAAGCATATTTCTCGATTGGTAGGTAGGTAAATTAGGTATATGCGGCCCGTGGATAGTATGTGTGGGACTCTCCCTCGGTCTCTTTGTAATTATTTGATACACTGTGTACTGGTGAGACTCGCTCATCTGTGCATGATGTGTATGTCTAGTTTGTTTACATCGTTCCTGAGCTTTCATCAAGTAAATAATCAGAACCCAAGACAAAGAATGGGTGCAATTTAGACTGGCCACTGACCTTGGGTTTGTGTTGGCCTGCACTTAGACGGTCGTGTTGGGGGAAATGGAGGAGGGGCATGGAATGAGACATTATCATGCTAGATGGCGTGCTCTGCATGCAACATGGCTTTCCACAACATCTGGAGTGTTTCGATTTTGGATGAGACTTTGGGATTTTGTTCCTGTATGGCGCTAGATTGTGGTTACTGGCGAGGATGTTCTGAGGTCTGAAGTCTGGACTGGGATGGACTGGACTGAACACGCTGTCGACTGATTGGCGCGATGGGCCGAAGGAATGGGAGCCGGATCCGTGTGTGTAATTTTCGTGAATCTTTACTCTGTTTCGATCCCACGTATATGATGGTCCCCATGTACATGATAATGTCTTGCCTGCACTCATGCAAACACAGTAGGTAAAATGCTACTGGAGGCAGCGGGTCCAAGTTGATCTGATCTGATTAGTGGAGAATCTACCATTTCTAGCATTAAGAAAAAAGAAATCTGAGGATTTAGAAGTGAATACAGAAATCCAGATACCTATATGGATTATTCCCGCTCCTCCTACCCCATGTTTTCTATCCTCAAACGTCAATATCAAAGCTTGATCTCCAAAAAGGAGGAGCTCGCTCGCTTACCAACAGTAAACAAGCCCGATATCGGCGATATTTCCGCACAGAGAAACCCCACACAGGCATCCTAAGTACGTGAGCTGAGCACAACTCAACGCAACAGCCAAAAGGGAAAAAAGTCAAAAATATAGTGAGGTTGCAACCGCCGTGAATCGAACACGAACCTCCACCTTGCTTGACGTTATGTCTGGAAGGGTGGAATCCTTGAGGGCTGTTAGTGGATGTTCAAGTATTGTTGGTTAATTGTGACTAACCTAACCATTGGACCACGGAAGCAGTTTCTGACGTCAATTGTCTTATTTCGTTACAGATACACAACATCAAAATGACTGCAATGTGGGATTAAAACTTAGCCGACTCTCAAGTCCCCAACACCCGTTGAGGGCCGGATTCTTGTGGCATAAATCTTGCAGAGCCAACAACTGGAGAGGACAATAAATACACAAGACCTCTTGTTTCAACTAGATACTGGCGCAGGAGGAAGTTTGCACGTAAGCTAGAAATTGTAACAAAGTACTTGCTTTAGCACACGTGAATCTATAACCAATTCTCGAGGCAAATCAAGGTCCAATAGCCAGTCACATCCTCAAAAGTAATTGGACGCATTCAGAGGTTGCGGAGAGTTGTTCTTCTTATGCAGTTAGAGGCAGTGGTGCATTTATATATGGCTAATAATCTTGTGCAGTTTTGCTGCTCCTTGGCTGCGTTTCCTCTATTTGAGCTGCCTCTCTAAGATTGTTTCGAAGTCTTTCAGTCCTTTATTGGACTTCCGAAAGCGTGGCATTAGCAAGCTGCTTCGGCTGCTCAATGGCTAGCTCTGGAGCCATCTTCCTCCATGTCTTGGAACGCATCTCTTTGCCTGTTTGGCTTCAACATGTTTCCTCAGTCCCATTCCTCATCGTCACTATCAGCTTTCTTCTGTGCCTTCACTCCCCACTTCACGCTTGCTTCTCCCACGGCCTTCGCTCTTTGCAATACGCCAGCTCCAAGTAACCTTGTCTCCAGATCCTTGGTTGTGAATGTATCCTGTGTATAGCCCAATCCCTCAAATCCAACAATCCTATCAACACTGACTCCATTGGCAAACGCCAACACGCAAGGCAGTACCTGTACCTTGAGTTTGACAACCAAGAATGGTGCATTATCGACATTCATCTTCAAAAATCGTGTATCTGTATGCTTTGCCGCAAGAGCCTGCCATGATCAGCCCAATTCAAATCCCTGGAAGAGGGGTCCTACCTCTAAATGCCCATCCATAACCCCGCATCGCGCGAAATCGTCCTTCGCAAAGTGTACTACGGCAAACTTGACCGAAGCTGTCAGTTCCATCAATGCCTTCTCCTCCTTGATTTCTGTATAGTTCCCAAAGCCATCGCTCTTCTGCGCCTTTGCGCGAGAGAATTCGGAATGTAGCTGCTGGATTCTCTGTTCGCGGAATGCATCGAGAGCTGGAGAGTCTTCAAGCGATGCAATGAGGGCATCTTCATCGTCGGAAGTGCTACCCGCATCAAGAATGGCTGCTACTTGAGAATCTAGTTTTGCCATCTTGTGGATTTGTGAAGTTCTTATGGCTGGACGGGACGCGCTGAAAGCCAATCTAGAGTTTCGCGATGCGATGGATCTACGCGTGGCCCTAGGCTTGATTGAGAGGGCACGTTGATTTTGATGGTTAAGTACAGGGGCAGGACACTCTGCATCACTGGAAGCACCGGGATTATTCCTTCGTAAATCTATCTGAATCGAAACTTCATTATCCTATCCTTACGAACCCTTACCAATTTGGACCCCTTTTTGAGAGATTGCCACGACGGCTCCAGAATTAAATTCGCCTTGCGCACAATCCCTGCCTCCCGTCTAAATTTAACGACCGCTAAGGCTTTTGGAAGGGAGAGGCCAGGTACTTTGTTGAATTCTCCTTGACAATCTTCAACTCTTCAGCCAAGGACGTCGACCAGCTGTTCAGGCATTCCCATCAGTCGCAGATATCTCGTCGATGCTGCGATAACAACGAATTGTACTAGAGCTATTCCCTCAGTGTTCAACCGACAGGCCAGCTTCCCCCTTTCGTCAGCGCGAAGACGCCCCTTCAGCTTCTCTATCCAACACCACCTGAATTACCGCAGCCATGGATAACAAGAAGAACGAAGACTATGCCATCAACATGCCCGACAACAACTTCAATGGGCGGAATTCTCCTTCTGCGAGGGATCCCTTCATCATCCCGACCAGATCCCCAAGGAACTCTCCTGCAGCTCCCCTTTCCAACATCACGAACAGCCCGCCCCTCTCTATTCTGGCATACTGTCTAGCTTCGATATCGATGACAGTGACAAATAAGTACTGTGTGTCAGGAGCCAACTGGAATTTGAACTTCTTCTACCTTGCGATCCAGGTACGTCCCTCGGCACAAACTCTCGAGGCCATGGCTAATGAACACAGTCTCTGGTTTGCATCACTGCTATCATACTCTGCAAGCAAGCCGGCTTGATCACGACCCTTGCGCCTTTCGATTCGAAGAAGGCGAAGACATGTAAGATAAACATTGTCAATGGTTGTTGGACGAATGCTAATGTACACAGGGTTTCCCATCTCCCTTCTCCTCGTCGGCATGATCTACACCAGTACCAAAGCACTCCAGTTCCTTTCAGTCCCCGTATACACGATTTTCAAGAACTTGGCCATCATTGTTACCGCATATGGAGAGGTTTTATGGTTTGGAGGAAGCGTCACAGCCTCTGCCCTTTTCGCATTCGGGCTTATGGTACTCAGCTCCGTAGTTGCTGCTTGGGCTGATATCCAAAATGCGCTCTATGGTAGCGCCGAGATCCAGAGTGCGGAAGCTGCATTGGCTATTTCGACCTTGAACGCCGGTTATGCGTGGATGGGAATGAACGTTTTCTGCACTTCGGCTTACGTTCTGTCCATGCGCAAGGTCATCAAGAAGATGAACTTCAAGGATTGGGACAGTGAGTTATGGTTCTGCCCTACTTCTGAATTATGCTAATTCTTGCCAAGCAATGTTCTACAACAACCTCCTCACCATCCCAGTCCTCTTCCTCTGCTCATTTCTTTTCGAGAACTGGTCCAGCACGAACATCGAGAAGAACTTCCCTATCGAATCCCGAAGGAGCCTTATGGTCGGAATGGTCTACTCCGGTCTTGCAACCATCTTCATCTCGTACTGCTCAGCCTGGTGCATCCGTGTTACCTCCTCCACTACATACTCTATGGTTGGAGCTCTCAACAAGCTACCAATCGCAGTCAGCGGTCTGATCTTCTTCGCCGCACCAGTCACCTTCGGAAGTGTTTCAGCTATCATTATTGGATTCGTTAGCGGAATAGTCTATACCTGGGCCAAGGTCAGACAAACTCAGATGAGCAAGATGTCGCTCCCATCCTCCAACCAGCAAGTCATGAGTGCCAGCTCGCAAAGCGACCGAGACGCCTCGAAGTAGATTATCTTCGAAAAGCCTCTTGAATCTTCTCAATATTCGTCTCCAGGTTAGTTTGAGGCTCCAGACCAATCATCACGTCAGGCCTTCAGTTCGTCGGCTGTTGAACGAAGTTTTTTATTTTGTATTATAGCTCTCTTCAGCTTATGTTGTTCTAGACTGGGTGGCAATGGATCATACAGATGGTTCGTGTAGGACGTGAGTTCGGTACTTGGGTGCATTTCATCCAATGAGACGACGTCCATGTTCTTCTTTGTCCTCTTTTGGGTTTCGTTGAAGTTTCGAATGTGGCGTAAGATAGTGTAGGGATTACAGAAAATATACAATACGAATAATGGAATTTAGACACTACTTTCTCTTGTTTCCCTTGGTGTAGGCATAGTATTCAATATCTGGAATGAGCTAATCATTGTCACTGGTATTTGGATGTATGAAATTGTCGGGAATATGTTTGATACTTGGCTTAGTAGAAAGATCCCTTGGAACGTAATGGGAAAAGGGGCTTAGTAGTCTTGATAATCTGCTGTGAAAAACATGTGATGTTATTAAAGATGAGGTGCAGAATCCATCGAGATACGCAATAAGCTTATAATAATGCTTTATTCCGGAATGTATATTCAGAATGTTGTTTACTGATGCATCTTGGGATCTGCACACAAGGCTAGCCTCGTCAAATGACGTCCTTCAGCCGCGTCAGTTTTTCGAAAAATATTCGCGACAACTCCAAGTACAAACCACACCCAACAATTGAGCTGGTCTCAATCCTCACTTGTACCAGATAGCCGTATCTCGTAATAGCGAGATCACATTGAAGTCACAAGAATGCCTATTGAGGCCCCCAGAATCGAATCCTCGTACGTGTTCCCCTCTTCAGCAATAGCAATACTAACCCCTCCAGCCTCTCCTTCACACAAGGTCTCCTCCTCGGCCAACTCTCCGTCGTAATTCTCCTTGGAGCCTTTATTAAATTCTTCATATTCGGCGACCCTCCCTCCCCCGACATAACGGCCGCCCTACGCGCAACAGAGCGACGTTCTCGAACCCTCGCACACAAACGCTCGCTCCTCTCTCTCCGCACATCATCTCGTCCCTCCGCACCCTCCACACACCACCAAACGCTCAACAAGAAGCGATCAAGCGTGCTACGCAATCCGCCGCCTCTCACGACAAACACTATTCTCAGCAAGACATATTATAATGTTGATTCGCACCAGCCGGAGAGTTTGGATTGGTTCAACGTGCTGATCGCCCAGACGATAGCGCAGTTCAGAAGCGATGCGCAGCATGACGATGCGATATTGACTTCTCTTACGAAAGCTTTGAACGGGACGTCACGGCCGGATTTCTTGGACGAGATCAAAGTTACAGAATTGAGTCTTGGCGAGGACTTCCCCATTTTCAGCAATTGTCGGGTGATACCAGTCGACGAGGACGGTTTGAGCTTGGGCGCTCCTACGAGGGGAGAGGCAGCGGGCAGAGAACATGGAAGGTTACAAGCGCGAATGGATGTTGACCTGAGTGATTTCATCACATTGGCCGTGGAGACGAAATTACTGCTGAATTACCCCAAGCCGCTTGTTGCGGTGCTACCTGTCGCACTGGCGGTAAGTGTGGTGCGGTTTAGCGGCACTTTATCTATCTCATTCATTCCGGGGAGTGCGAATAATGCTACTATGCTGGCTTTCAGTTTCCTCGATGACTACAGACTGGATTTCTCCGTCAGGAGTCTAGTGGGGAGCCGAAGTCGTCTACAGGATGTGCCGAAGATTGCATCGCTGGTAGAGGCGAGATTGCATACTTGGTTTGATGAGAGGGCTGTTGAGCCACGGTTCCAGCAAATAGAGTTACCGAGTATGTGGCCTAGGAAGAAGAATACGAGGGGTGGTGAGGATGTGGGTAGTGGGAGCGGACTGGGCAGTGAACCAGCGAGTATGAGTCGTGCGAAGGGGAAAGAGATTGAGAGGGACTTGAGGGAAGAAGCTCGGAGGGAGGTTGAAGCTGAAGCAAGGGCAAGAGGAGAGGCTGAGGCTAATGAGCAGGATGGATTGAGGTGGAGGAGGAGAGCTAGGGGTGAAGGGGAATATGCTATGCCTGGGAGTATGCCGGGTTTGAATATGGCTTAAAGCTTCTGCTCAGAAACCTTGGCAGGTGCTTTTTTAATTTCTCGCGTGGTGTCTGCCTTGTTTGATATCGCGAGGACGCTTGCAACGGCATGAATCAAAGATCAAGATCTGGAAAGGATTACCTACAAACATAGGTACAGAAATCACGTGGTGTTGGTTTTGGTCAGGGGTTACGGGTCAGCTTATCAAGCAGAACTCCCAATCACCTACAGGATATAACAACGATCACTTCGCCCTGTTCTGTACATTACAGAGTATAGAAAGCTAAGTATGGTGGAAGACATAGCCGAGAAGAGGAAGAGGCTGAATCGCGACCGCCAGAAGGCTTGGCGTAAGTACCAGTTCTGCCTCTTTGGGTCTATGGCGCTTGTGTGGATGACTTCATGATGCCAACAGTTGAAATGTTCTCCGACCTTTTCGAATTGTGTACTCATGATATGACAGGTGACAGAAAGAGGATGGCTCGTAGAGCAGAGATAGGGGCGGCTCACACCGAACCAGTCTGGCATGGCCATGGCATATTGATTGCGCCTCCTAGCCATCATGAGTCTACGATACCAGAAACCAGCGGTTCGGCAGCACAGTTACTCGGCAATCGGTGCGGAAATACTTCCAGGCTTCAAATCAGTGAAGTGACCAAATCCGATTTTCCCATACTGGTGGCGGGCAACGCAAGGTTAAAGAAGAGTAGTCTCATTCCACCACTATTAACGTACACGACAGACGCAAGTCTTGAGCTACGTATAACTACGATTATGTTCCCACTTTCTCCAGACCACCAGCTCATCACATTAGTCCAGTATAACGTTGTCCGGGCCTTAATACTCAACATGTCAATGCTATCACTTCTGTACTGCCTGCCTGACAAATGCAGTCGTGCATTCGGCATCTCTAGCACTGGTCCATCCCCACCAGAAAAAATCTCCAAAGACCTCCAACCCACTCCTATACAACAATCTATCCCTCACCCGTTCTGGATCAGCGCTATCCCATTCCCGGCTTTGAGGGATAACCTGATCCTCATGGCTGGGATGTATGACCGTGACGACTTGTGTTATGATCTGGGCCAGGCTTTGTACGAAGGTTTCGATGATGTGGAAAGGCGTGGGTTTTTGGTTTGGAGAGATCCGTGGCAGATGGACGGGTGGGAGGTTACGGAAGGGTTTGTGAAGAAGTGGGGGTTTTTACTAGAGGGTTGCTCTGAGGTGGTGGAATCGGCAAATCGTTGGAGAGATGTGCGGGGGGAGGAGAGGCTGGTTGTAGAAACTTGAGATATTGGGGAGTCAAGAGAAGTACCAGCCTTGGGTGACATTAGCTGGATGTACGCGGGTTTCTAGAGTGGAATAGAGCGTCCAGTATCTGCTTTCTCTCTTCAATTTTTGAATCGTCGACCTTCTAGTAAGTCAAGTACACACACTTTCCTTCCCACCCACCCTGACAGATGACCTTCTCAAAAATCCAAGTCCCAACATCTTTGCGACTAACAGTATATCCAATCTCAGGACCAGGCTCATTAGGACGTTTCTCGGCCCCTTCCACGCCCCATTCCCAACTCACTCTAAGCCCACCATCACCTCTTGCAATGCCGTCCGTCAAGAACAACGGCCGCATAATCACAAAATCTCGCACATGGGCTCCCTTATCCTTGAATGCTAGCTCCTCCATACGCTTCTTGTCTGCCAGCGGACCTCCGAGTAGGTAATAATACTGCGGATACACGGGCAATGGCACGCCTCGGTTTCTCCCACAGCCTGCAGTGCTGACTAGAATCAGGAGAGGCTTCTGGCCAGTGCTGTTGGTCACAATAGGAGGTCGAGACGTTGATGCCAGATCTGAGAGTGCGCTGTAGATGGCGCCAATTGCAGTTTCACAGATGTTGGGATCTGTGAGTGGGAAGGGTCGCTTGATGCTCCATTGGAAAGTTGGGTAGGCACCAACTCCGCTGACAATGATGTCCACAAGGAGTGTGTGATCGATCGGGTTAATGAGTACGGAGCGGACATCAGTCGGGCTTTTGACGTTGCCCTGGTGAACATTGAGATATCTGGTGATCGTTTCTAGGGGTATTCCGTGTTCATTGATGAGGAGATTGTGAAGCTCGTCAGGTGTTCGAGCAACTGTGATCGGGAATCATGAGCCCTGTTATTGCAGATAGGCTGGGTGACAAAGACGTACGAGCTGTGCAATTATATCCTGATTTTAATGCACATGCCAGACTTGTGGCTACACATCCACCTGTGGCCCCAAAACAAGCGATGGTTGGCTTGGAAGAAGACATGATTTTTTGTGTCGAACAGGCTATGAGACACTGGTGATTTTCGGCTCCGAGATGCTTGAAAGGATGTATTTTTTTTCATCGTTACAGAGTTCCCTCGGAGTCTTTATAGACCCGCGTGTCCCTCGAACCGCTCGCAACAATGTGATTCCTTCATACAAGGTGTCAGGGGGGCTCTCGCTTGGAGCGTTACGCTCTAACCGTATTCGGTCGTGGTATACACTTGGCTAGAACTTCCTCCTTGACGCTGACAGGGAACTTCAGTCACGGCATCATAGTTGTACCGGTCGGGATAATTATAGATGGTGAGTAACTGAATCGCCGGTATGACGTAAAAAGGTGGATACGAAAAGCATGAGATTGTCCGTTCCATGTGATAGCCGCGCCAGGGTAGCTACTGCTCGAAGCTCAGCTGAGATATCTTTTTGAAGACAACATGTCGCTTTGATACAGTAAGATACCATAATCCAGAAGCTTAAAGCATCATAAAGTAGTGACAGAATCAACTAATTCTCGAGGAATGCGGCGTTGCGAAGTAATTGAAGATATACCAGAAGAGGTTTGCTCGCTTCGGTAAGCGAGGACTTGGCTGTCAAACAAACAGATGAAGCCATCTGATCTTCCCTCACAGCCTCGATCATACTTGTTAATTCGAGACTGCTTGAAACGTTCTCCTCTTAAGCTTGAATCCTTTTATGCAGACGTAACACGATAATGAAACTAACACGACAGAACTTAAGCTTTGTTGCAATCAAGGGTATAATTACATTCTATAGTAACCAGGCAGAAATCTTGGATTGTTGAGGATGCCTAATAGTGATTGCAATGAGTCTCTTACTTCCTGAATGGTAACTTGAAATTTTGGGTGGTTCTATGTGGTGTGGGGATGGCTCGCACGGAAAACAAGCTGAGGTGAACGATGAGTTAATGAAATATTCTGCTGATGAGCAATTGAGAAGGTCCATGTGGGATTACAATCTTGGAGCAGTATATGTATGAAGCTCTGAGTATGCTGTAGAATGGAAAACTAGCATGAGCCCATTCGCTTACGCTTGTTTACGTCCCCATCCATCAGCAATTTCTGCCCCACCCACCTGGAGATAGGACCGCTGACTTTGCTCGTTCTTTCGCATAAACGATATTAAACGGTTCTAAATTTCTAGATAATGTACGGTTTTGTCCTTATTGTTGTTGCAATTCACTGCCTCAAAACGGTCATGGTGCAGCATCAGGGATACTCGGAAGTCCTTATCCCCCTCACAGGAACATACGGGTTCCGTAACATGGCATCGACACGGTGGAAAATCCTAACACGGTGTCTGAGGTTGAAGCCATCCCCCATGTTTGCACAAAGTTCTTCAGTGGTGGGGTTGCGGATGGTTCGTGGAGGGACGCCGAAGAGATCTGGGACGGGGAAATCGTCTGAGGAGGAGCCGGCCGAAGGCGAAAGATGGGTGTAGAGACTACACTCGTCATAAATTTATGAGAAGAGTGGTTTCCTGGGTAAGCGGGTGAATAAAATATGGACGGCGGCCAAAGCTACCCTGCAAAAGCCGGGCAAAGTTCACAAACAGTGAATTCCAACCCCTTTTTAAGCGAGAGGTGTATTGATGACAACATTATCAACAGTAAAGATCTATGAATGAACAATGCCCACAGAAAATTCACTTACTTAATAATCATACCTTCTTTATCCGGAGCGTGTTTCCGAGACCAAAACACAAATTCCTCTCCATACGTGACTATTCGGCACGGAACAATAGGTTCCCTCCAGTCAGCGCAAGTATTTCTCGCGAGTACTAAGATACCTCGCTTACTTCTAAACATGGTAGACGACACCCGAGCCGCACATGCAGGTACCCCACAAAATATATCAATCTCAAAGACCAGATGGAAGCTTTTAAAAGCTGTGCCTCCACGGTACTTCTTTGCGCTAGTATGCGAATGCGAAATTTTGTTCAGGCTAAATGGTTTGTGAGGCGTCATGTTGCTGAGATGTACGTTCTCGCCTGGGGTGGGGAAGCCATAGTCTTGCGAGATGTTGACGGTATGTTAAAGAGATAAAGGAAGCCATGCTCTCAGAACTGTGCGAACTTGGCTCAGGAGCTTGATTGAAGGACTGGACAATTTGGTTTCAAGATGATTCGAGAGGTTCTTGCTTTCCTGGCGCTTGTTGGCCTAGTCGTCTCTACTCCTAGCACGAGTCAAATCGGATCGGATGTCACGATACTGACAGACAATGATCTATACGGTAAATCCAAGTCCTGATCTTGTTTACTCCTTTTGTACCAACTTCAAATGGCGGACTAACTCAGAGCGTCTTCAGATAATCTCACGACACGAACAGGCTCGGCTCTCCTCTTGTCTAGCCTTCAAACATACAAATCGGCTATCAAATCCTGCACTTTGCTCGGAGAAGATCTCTGGTTCTCGGAACTTCCTGGACAAGCATTCGAGTTAGGCTTGAACAACTCTCTTAGCTACCAGCAGTACATCGGAACATTTTGCTCATCTCAGAAACTCTGGATTGCTAGTCCTGCTTCTACAGATTTTAGCTCAAAAAAGTCATCGTGCCCAGCAATCGACGTTCGAGGTAGCACCTCGCTTCAAAAATGTAACACCAAACTCCCCGTCCTCTGTACCCAGAAGGCTCCTATGTCAACAGTAGCTGCTTTGAACATATCTGCTCCATACCAGATTACGGTACAAGCCGGCAAGCAAACCCTCACAGGATTCCGTGACAAGCATGCCTTTACATTTCTCGGCATACGCTTCGCACCTCAGCCTCCACGTCTCGGCTACTCCCAGCTATTCACTGGCTCCGAGTCCACAACAGCTCTACAACCAGGTCCAATATGCGTGCAAGCGCCAAGCAAAGGCAGCGAAGACTGTCACTTCCTCAACGTCTGGACGCCATATCTCCCATCTAGTCGATACAAACCCGCCAAGAAACAGCTCAAAGCAGTGATGGTCTGGATATTCGGGGGCGGTTTCGTCGGCGGGTATGGTTACGATCCAAGCACGTCTGGTGTGTACCTCGCTTCTCGAGGCGATGTCGTTGTCGTGACGCTGAACCATCGAGTTGGGGTTCTGGGATTTCTTGCCTTGAAAGATGGGACAGCAAACGGGAACTATGGAATTGGCGATATTGTGACGGCTTTGAAGTGGGTGAAAGCAAATATCGAAGCTTTCGGAGGCGATCCGGATCGAGTGACGCTTTTTGGACAGAGTTCTGGAGCGGCAGCGATCAGGGCATTAATTGCGTCACCTGAGGCGAAAGGACTGGTTCATGCCGCAATTATGCAAAGTGCACCGGTGGGATTCAGTGATTTTGATGCGTATACTCATTATGGGAAGATCGAGGATCTGTACAAGAGTGTTACGACGCCGGTGCTTAGTGCGGTGGGCTGTCTGAATGTGACGGATCAGCTTGCTTGCTTGAAAAGAAAGGATTTTTATGAGCTTACTGATGTACCTGTACTCGTCAAGTAAGTCTTTGCTTTCCTAAAATGAGAGGAGACGTGAGCTAATAGAACCAGTACACCTACAATCGATGGCAAATACATCGTCTCACCAAGGCTGTCCCTAACCGGGAAAGAGTATGCAGCTCGGATCCCCATCTTGACAGGTACAAATCGAGATGAGAGTGGTATCACAGCTCCATATCCAGCTCCAGCATCACTAGACGAAGCTCTCGACCAGATTGCTGGATTGCTTCGACTCAACCTCTCGTACATTCCCTCCACAGGAGCATTTACAGTTCCAGCAGGTCCAGATCCAACCGTCAATAACTTCAAAGTAACCTCGCGAATCATCACGGACGGTGGACTACATTGTCTGAACCAAGCCACTGCATTCTCAGGTGTCAAGCATAAAGTGTTCCCAGCTGTCTACTCCTACGTCTTCAATCGCACTTACCAGCCACCTACATTCACAAACGACGCCTGCAACGCTCCCATCACACCCTCTCATCCATTTGGAGACCCCAATTTGGAGTATTCCAAGTGCCATGCGGGAGACGTGATCTGGACGTTTGGATTATTATCGAGACTGCTTCCAGTGAGAGACGATATCGACCTTCCGTTCTCGCAGCTTATCCTCGATTACTGGACTTCGTTTGCTAGGACACATGACCCGAATCCGGATATGGGTTACTTGAAAGCCAGAGGATACTGGGGTACTGTCGCGCAGTTGAAGGTAGTGGGGGGATGGGATGAAGTTAAAGGGAGTAAGCCGACTGCGAGGTGGCTGCATTGGAATGGCAAGCAGGTTCCGTTTGACGAGAAGGAGCAGTGTGATGCTCTTGGACTTCCTTTGGATTATTATGAGTCGTTATGATAGGAGAAGAAAATGGCTTACTGCTGGATATTGTTGTATCGATAGAGGTTGTTGCTTTTGACTTTCTAGAACGGCACATGTTTTTGACTTGCACCTCTGCAACATGAGTCCATATACATGAAAGCGTATCGACGGACCAGTCTAGAGGTTAGGGTTCATGTAATATCATTCGGCCGGGGTTTCCAAGAACCTGAATTAGCGCTGTCATATAGGTCACGCTACTACCTTGACAGAGACACTGTCTTAATCTGAAGACAGTTTGTTTGCTAGATTGACAGGATCACTCGGATCGGATGACTGTACCTTATTTACTAGATGATGTGATTATCAAAGGGCATAGGGCGAGATACAGTCGAAGACTCCACTAATGCTTTGGAGTGAGATGCATATAAAAAGAGCTACTGGCAGGAGCAGGGACTGGATATTCCAACCGCCCACTAGGCCATATAGACTATCTAATATAATACACTATTTATACACATCAGATACATATAATATACACTCACCCCTTTCCCTTGTCATTGCCGTCCAATCTCTCGCTAACTTACACCCTTACAGCCCTACCGCCTCCCTAACAAGCACCATAGTCTCCTCCGCACTCTCCCTCGCCCTCTTCGCCCCCCTCATCGCAACCTCCTCCACATATCCCTCCTCCCTCATGACCTCCTCAAACCTCCCCCTCACCCCACTCAACCCCTCACCCACCGCCTCTCCCACCATCTTCTTGAACACACCCAAACCCATCCCCTCTTTCTCAAACTTCTCTCCAAGTTCCTGCGGACTTCGTCCATGCTCGTCAAAAGACGAGAGGAGCGTGAGGAGGTTGGAGACGCCGGGGCGGGAGACGGGGTCCCAGGTTACGAGGTTTTGGGAGTCGGTTAAAGCGGAGGAGATCTTTTGGGAGATAGTGGTGGGGGTGTCGGTTATGAGGATGCGGGAGAGGGGGGAGGGGGCGGATTTGGACATTTTGGTGGTGGGGGAGGTGAGGGACATTATGCGTTTTGTTGGGGCTGCGAGGGGTGTTAGTAGTTTATTTTATTGGAGAATTGAGGGAGCACATCAAGAAGGAGGCGGCGGAAGGGACATACAGAGAATAGTTTGTGGAGTGACTAGATGAGAACAGCCGTATGTATGGTTGAAATTCGTGACGCATTCGCGAGCGAATTCTAAATGTTGGCTCTGGTCTTCCCCAACTGGTACGTGTGTTGCTCTATTGAGACATTCTTTTAGCTCATGCCTCTTTATCAAACTTATAACACTTCATTCGTCGCCAGTATACAAGGCCTAAATGCTCATTTTCAGATGGGCGACAAAAATAGAAGGACATACCTATGCACCAAAATATCCGCGGCCTGCAACACAGGATACGAGAACAAGCCCAACTTAAGTTTCGACTTGCTACTCTCATCCAACGGTGACGTGTTATCCGATAGCGATAACTTGCTCTATGATATTATAAGCATATTTATTCATGACAATTGAGCAAGAAAGGAAACATACCTTCCACTGTGTCATCCGTGAGAGGTATCCCATGCTAGCTGTACAGCTGAGAATCCACATTAGCTCGGAGTGAGCTGCTACCTACAGAGAGAAATGATTAGTGCTTGATATGCTAGTGACAAAGTTTCCCATCTTGACAGTCGCAGCTTCACTACCCGGTACATCTGAATTGCAAAACTAGCGAGCAGCCCAAACACAAATCAACAACAGCATTCCCAAGCTCAGTCTCTCAAAGCCTTCTCAGCCAAATCATAAAAAGAAACAAACACCCTGACTATTCTCCACAAATCCTAATCAAAAAAACAAAATAGAGGAATCCACACATACCTGCCCCTGCCAAAAGACCGTACACCTCTCCTCCCTAACCCCACACGCCAACAGACTCGCCAGCGCCTCGCGCCTCCACCTCCTCAGATCCTCTGGTCTCTGAAACAACGTAATAGCATGGAGGTCGACGACGGAGAAAAAGAGGTTGGTGCTTGCAGCGGAGGTGTCTTGGAGGGAGACCCAGGTCCGTAGCGCGCCGAGGTAGTTGCCTAGGTGGGGGATGCCGGTGGGTTGGATGCCGGAGAAGATTGTTTGGGGGGTGGAGGGGGGCGAGGGAGGAGAGGATGATTGGGAGGAGGAAGGTGAGGATGAGAAGCGTGAGGTTTGAATGTGTGATTGTGAGGTTGCTTTACAAGACATGACAGCAGAGCGTACTGGGTGCTGTAGTATACGAGTGTGTCGTGTTGGAGCGAACATGATTGATGACATTAAGTTATGCCCGCAATTGAATGAGTGAGTTTGAGGTTTGGATGAACTGGAGTGAGACGGGATGGGACGATTTTTCCAGGTTCGCGATACAGACGCGAGGACACGTGATGGATTTTGACCTTTTGGTGTCCTGGCGGCTTTAACAAGAGCTTCTAACTATCATCTGGCGTTGTCTGAGGCTTTCAAGGGAACAGAGTTGTGTTTTGTACTCTGAATTTGGTTGATATTTTCTGTACAAGACATTTTCTGCTATGGGTACATTTCTGCTCCTCACCTATCCATGCATGGTATTTTCTACATCGAGCACTCCAAAGATCATACACTCTTTCCTTTCTTCTATCAATCAAGGAATCCTCTTAAGCATAGGTGCATTTCCACCCGTCGCAGCTCTGAAGTTCTCCCGGTTAATAACCTCTATAGCCTTCTTGCCTGTCTCTCCATTCTTCCTGAACGCAAAGTCTCCAAGCGTAGACTCGAGCTCCCCTCTCATCTTCTCCATTTGAGCGTCCATATCCTTGCCGACGTCTGTTGTAAACGTTAGCCAATGTCCCAATGGTATATCCACTGCTCATGCTCCAGCCCAAGCCATGCCCATGTAAAACACTCCCCCCAAAACTCCCAATTGTACTTCCAAGGACAAGGCAAAACGTACCAATACTCGAAAACTCCCACACATTCGCCTTCATACCCACCCCATAATAAGCATGTTTCCTCAAAAACGCCAACCACAACTCCTGCGCCTCCGCCTCCCCATCCCGAATCTGAATCAATCTCCTCAACGTCCTCCTCTCAAAATTCTCCTGGCTCTTCTTATGAATGAAACTGCCTCTCGGCACAGTCCAGCGCTCTACAATGCGAGGGAGAGGGACGGGGCCGTGGGCGGGAAGTCCGAGGTAGTAGGCTGCACGGAGGGCGAAGTCGGCGAAGAACTCGAGGTTGCGGACGCTGTAGGAGCGTAGTTGGAGATCGCAGGTTGGGACGCCGTACGTGGGTGTTCGGCGGAGGGGGCGGAGGTAGGCGGCTTGGACGGCGCGGGGGAGGCGGATTTCTGGTTCGGTGAGGTCTTCTTCGGGGGGTCTGTTGGGGAGGGAGGGAAGTTAGAAGTTGTGCTGTGGAGGTGAGGGAGGTGATGGGGGTGGATGGGAGAGGAGGGGGGAGAATGTACGGTTCGAGCTTTGATGCTTCGGCGCCGATGCTGCCGTCTACGAATTTCTGTCTTTCTGCTTGTGATGAACTGGTGTTGGTGAAAATGTCGGATGATGCGTGGCGTCTAGAGGATGGGAGGAGAGTTGCTATGCATGGCGTTCTAAGGACGCCGGTTGATTGTTTGCTCTGCGCGCCAATTGTATTAGCTTTTTTATATCTCAAAAGCATTGAGTTGAGATTGCTTACTGCTGAGTTCGCAATTGCCCGCCATGGTATGCGGAGAGGTGCTGATGTCGCCATTGCAGCTTGAGGTGTGTTGTGTTGCAGCGGGCTGAGTTGGAGTTGTGAAGCTTTCCCAAAATATTTCTCGGCAGCCTCGCCTCGCAAGCGGCTCTGTCAACGTTCAAGCACCACAAGCAAAGCAATGGCACAGTTCACAATCAAGGAGTAGAGTCCAGCTGTTTAGTTCACTACCAGCGAACTAAGAATGTTTTTGCTTTTCAATTTCGTTTCCTACATCTTACTGTGGAATTGAAGGGCGGCTTGATGAGCAAACATGGCTTGGAACTATCACATTGGAAATAGTCAAATTTGTCACATTGGGATTATTGGAATTCAAGCGCAGATGCGAGACAAATTGTTTCCATTGCTGTATCTAGACTTAATTGTGTAGCTACAGCATAAAATGCAGTCGTGTGGAAATGTCATCGCTGCTGCAACCTATATTTGGGTTGTGCATCCAGGTCTTCACAGCTTCTCCTGGCACTTACATTTAAGTCCATGCTTACTAGGGCGCCCATTATCGCCATTGGAGGACTTGGTGAAGCGGGCAAAATGGCCTACTATGCCCTGTGAGATTAGACCACATTCAATTTGCGGTATTGCCCATCTCAATAGAATTCGTGGTCCAGACCTCGACAAGGCTCAAGCTGGAATCTTACCAAATCGGAAGGCATCTTTTGACTCTCCATACAAAGAAGCAACCCGAATGGTTGAGATGCCAAGAGATCAGAGGGATGACTGGAAGTCTGTGAGTGACGTATCGGGGCCTGACATCAACCTCTGTGTATCCGTTAGAAACGGTGCCAACCAGCATGATGTTGATCAAGCTTTAAAACTGCCGCCACGATGGTAGCCCCTTGGCAGCAGTGTCGATATGATGCATAATTAAACAGCACAGGTAGGGCGTGTTGGGTTCCAATAAGGAGTGGTATGGGTTTGGGAAAAGCGGCGTGCCCTTCCATCAGCGCTTCAGGACTCCCTTCTTCCTGGCGTCTCTCAACTTCTTGTAATGCGCCTTCTTCCCACTTGTCTTTGCGTCCTGGATTTCATTGTATTTCGACTTGAATCGGCCACTAGCCTTCTCACCAGCCAGAACTTCTTCAACCAAAGTCTTCTTGCGATCCTTGTTCATCAGTCTGGCACTGAAGTATTCAGTTGGCCCTTCGATGATAGTGCCGACTTGCGAGAACTCCGGAACCTGTTGCTTCTTGTTGTCCTTCTTGTAATGTCGCTTTGGATCCAAAACATCCCGCATGCGAAGTAACTGCAGATCGCGCTTGAGCTCGGGAGTCAAGTTTGTCTTTGGCATATTGTACCAGTCTGAGCCGGCGGTAGCTTTCTTCTCCTGTTATTTGATTAGCTGTATTCATGACAGTAGTCAAATAACATATTGTTGGTTGTGTATCTTCTCAGTGTAACTATGAATATAAGAAATCATGGGGTGCAGGGTGGTACCCAAGACGGGACCAAATTCTGCGTCATGGTCTATTTGGGATATTTTCCTCATGGAAGAATTGGGGACAAAAATTCGAGATACTTGCTTACCTCTTCAGCGCGCTTCTTGATGGTGATGGGGTCTTCTACCACGCGAATGCCATTTGCCAACTTGCGCTCCTTGTCCGTTACGAGGTGAGATCGGTCGACTTGAGGGCCGGTCTTAGTTGACTTGATGTATGAAACAATGGGGTTGTCCATCGTGATCTTGGGTAGGCTGAAAGGTACCTTAAAGTCAGCATGAGCTGTATGGATTAGGAAGGCATGGGCATGTACCTCGACTCCAGCGAAGAAGCAGAAGATACTTGGATCTGCTGCTTGCCTTTGTTCCTCAAGCGCTCCTCGGCATCCTTGAGCAATTGCCTGAGCTGCTCATCGGATAGGTCCTCTTCTGCCATGTTGGTGGAAGATTAGATGTTGTTTGAGGATGAACAGTTGCAAAGAAATGTTTCGCGAAGCTTTGGAGAAAAATGTCAAAGTTGCTCGGCTAAGAAGTCAAAAGCTACTTAACTGCGATAGGACTAGCACCATCTCAGAAGTCGGTCAAGTCAAACTCCGACAGCTGTCTTGCCAACACAACCTCGACAACCCGAGAATTTCAAAACAAGACAGAGCAGCACATCTACCATTTCCTCACGTTCCGCTCCAGTGAAAATGCCGTGGTAAATGTTGAGGATACATTGATCTCCTGCAGTCAAAGGACATGATTTGACGAGTCCTGCACATTTATCTGCGATTTTCCGATATTCAGTTTAGCTTTTCCAGTCTGATCGCATTGCCTGTCGCTTGGGCAGCAAGTCGAGAACAGCACATGGTAGAAATCGGGGCGAGAGAAACGGTCTTCTTACGGGCCTCTGTGTTCATCATACAGATGCAGATACAGATATGGGAACATGGCCTCGGGACGCCCTAAGACTCAGCCTTGCTGGCTGTATCTCTTTGGACCTAGTTTCAGATATAAATGGCGTGCATGGGGAGGCGGTGGGATGAAGATGACGATGATGTGAAGATGCAGCAGATGGACAACGCACACTTCAAGCCAACATCCATGGCTAAGCACCATCCCACATCCCACATCCCCCCAAAAACGCCTGCATTAGGATATCTGCCCAATGTGAATAGAAAGACAGCTGTGGACACTGCACATATATATGACCCGTGGCGCCGTATTCCCATTGATCTGCCCTCGTCCTGTCCATACAAATTCAACTGCTCCAAGAACCCCACCTCGTGCAGTACGAAAGAAGCATCGTACATTGATTGACTGACAGGAACACAGAACTTGCATCAGGTACGTACCTTTGATGGGATCTCACCTCCATGAGCTCCCTCCGTACTGGTCCATGAGCATGTCTCATCTGCGCAGGGCGGATATTCCCATCCTATCAAGATTCAAGAAGCACATCGCCGTCGCAGCTCAGCATTTGACTCGCCCTCGCCCCTCGTGCCTTGCCCTGCCCACTCGCCAAACTTCGAGCCAACCACCAGATCCGAAGCCAACCCCTCCGTCGAAACCGACCCATTCATCAAGCTCCCGACCGACAACAACATCACAGCTTTGCGCGACCAATCACAACGTCCATTTGACAGAGCTGTCAACAAGCTCAAGAGAGCTTCATCAACAATCGAGTCCAGCTTCCATTACACTGCACAAAGCAAGGCGCATTCTGTAGTGTTACAGCTTGAGACAGCGCACCCGACCATCCGGATCCCGTCAAGTCAGCTGCACCGCGCCGTCCTCTGCCATTCGTACCAAAAACAACCCCACCGCAAAACAATCGCGACGAACAAACTCGCGAAGCGCATTGCATCTACGATTGAACACGAGTCCAGCTGCCATTGATTGATAGTCGCCTACGGAGCAAGGACAAATCCAGGCCCTGAAGCGCGTACGCAGAGCAGGCAGTCAACAGTCGCAATCATGGATCAGAACCCACCAAGTTCGTCGCATGGCCAGCAAGGCCAGCGCGGATCAGCTCCTACATATGATACCAGCCATGGAGGTCATTATGGTATGTTGGAAAGCTCTCTTATCCCCTTAGTCGGTCGGATTGGACTCGAGAGACGTTAGCAGATTAATAGCAAACGCTGCTTGGATCGCAGGAGAATCATTGGCTAACGATGCGTTTGCTTGCTAGGTGCCAGTGCTGCGGTAAGAAACGAACACTTGTGGAATCAAATCAAGGAAGGGCAGAGATACTGATGGAATTTAGCTTGCGTCACAAGGCTTTGCGCCAGTCGCAGAATTCTACACTGGTGCTTGGGCAAATGTACGTCTACCCCATCTAGTTCTGCCATACTTAGCTCTCGATGCTCTAGAAATCTACGCAACTTATAGGGACATTCATTGATTCTCCAACAGGTCAATCAAGGCCTTCACGGCAACTATAAAGACATCCTGACCACGTACTGGCAGCATGTCATCAATCACCTCGAATCCGAAACCCACGACTACAAGCTCCACCAACTACCCCTCGCACGTATCAAGAAGGTCATGAAGGCCGACCCAGATGTCAAGATGATTTCCGCCGAAGCACCAATTCTCTTTGCTAAGGGTTGCGATATCTTTATCACAGAACTTACAATGCGCGCATGGATTCACGCAGAGGAGAACAAGCGCCGCACACTTCAGCGATCAGACATCGCATCTGCTCTAGCCAAATCCGACATGTTTGACTTCCTGATTGATATTGTGCCCCGTGAAGAGGCAGCCAGCCATGCGAAGAGAGCTACTGGTGCTACACAACCTTCCGTACCACCTCCAGGAGGCTCGCAACTCCCACCACAGAGCATCCCACAGAATCCAGGCGCACATGGCCATATGCCACCGCCAGACTACATTGGCCTTGGTCATCAGGAGCCTGATTACAGACAGAACATGTATACACCACAAGTTCAGCCTGGACCCGCTGCTCCATATGGCGGAGCACCTCAGCAGCAGATGTACAGTGATATCGAGGGCATATATGGCGGATATCCACCTATGCAAGCGCAACAGGTATGTTTGTCTTCATTTCTTCAGCCCCCAACTTTTATTTTTCTGCCAACCCACACTAACATCAACAGCAAATGTACCAAATGCCCCAGCACCGCCCTCAAGATCCATCTGTCGGCCAAGACCCTGGGCACAACTACCCCCGCCATGACGGAGGTGAAGGCGATGCTGATGCAGAGGGCGAACGTGACTACGAGGTCTAGATCGGTTAAATTCTTGGGACAACCGTCCAAGACAGTGGACGAGCCATATGAGCAAAGAACGACAGCAAAGAACGACAGCAAACCATAAAAAAACAGCGACAGAATGGCTGGGCCTTGAAAGTGGAAGAAGGGGGGGGGGGATGATAGACTGATTTGATAACTTTTTGATGTGTTGGACAGGTTTCCGCTTGGCTTGGCTTGGCTTAGGATGGAGTTCGAAGGTTGAGCTTAAGGTTTCTTGGTACCCAGTACAGCACAGCACAGCACAGCACAGCAAAGCACCCGCAGGATTGCTTTTTCTACATCCGCACGTTTTTATTTCTCCTTGTTCTATTCTGGCGCTGGATATTTTGGCAAGGCAGGTACGGTGGTAGGTAGGCTGGCTGGTGGCTTGCTTATCAATAACAAAATTTGAGTTCTTTTTTTTAACCCTTTGCAAAAAAACTAGATGGTTGATTGATTGATTGATCTTCGTGTCCATCCATCTGTGATATCCAACCCTCCGAGAGAATCCCGAGCTTATCGTCATTCTTGTGTTTACTGTTGTTTATTTTACATGCTTCCTTACATACTAATACGTATGGTGAACAGATCGGCTCCACTTCACCGCGTCTAAAGCTTTCAGGCCAATGACCCACAAAGGCCATCTCCCCATTCTTGCTCGATGTCGTGATATCCCTCGTTACGTTGTGTTCCCTGTTTTCTGCTCTGATCTGCTCTCATCCCTTTCTCACCTCATGCCGAATCTAGATGAGAAGTTCTGAAGGCGGTCTGTTCGTGTGGGGCTGGCCATCACGGTGTATGTGAGTCTGTTGATATAGTAAGTCAGCTTGAATTTCTCACAGAACAATCCCAAGGCCCTCCCTCTCCCTTCCCCACCAAAAGCCAAATCCGAAAACAACACATAAACGAACAGCCCAAAAAGGAAAAAGATAAAAGGAAAAATAGATCTGATACAATAGAATAAACATACTTCTCCAAAATCCTCGGTCCATTCAGCGCATCCACGCGTCCAAACTTCTTATTCCGCATGCCCACATCGTAGAACTCGTCTGGATTCTCCGTCTGCATGAGGAGGACTGTTTGCTGGAGCTCGTCGAGGTTCTCTTTTAGGATGGGGGCGTTGTCGAGGGTGTCGACGAAGTCGGAGAGGTAGGTTACGTCTTTGGCGAGGGCGGCGACGCCGTTGGGGTTTATTTTTTTGACGGCGGGGGAGAGGGGGAGGGCCTATGGGGGTGTTAGGTGGGGAGTGGTGATTAAGGGGAAGGGATTTGAGAGGATGGGTGGGAATGGCAATGGAAGAGAGAGGAGGACGTACGAGGATCATGTTTGCAGCGTGGGAGAGGGCGTCGAAGTAGATGAGTTCTTTGATTTCTCGTGGGAGGCCGAGGAGAGTTGAGTTCATGATATTGGAGAGGTAGCGGGTTAGTGTTTGCATGTAGTTACTTGGCTCGCTTTCGAGTGTGTTTGCCATCCTGATCTCATATTAGCCACCATTCTCTCAATCCGCTCAGAAGTGTTCACATACCAGTCGTACTCAGCCGTTTCAACAAGATCATCGATCTTGGAATTGACGAGTTCGAAGATGCGCTTCTCGGCAGTCTTCTTGTTACTGCGGAATTCTTCGGTGGCGTCTAGTACGATGGGTCCACCTGCTGAGGTGGAAGAGCGTGCTGCTATGAGGAGCTGCTCGAGTTCTCGGCAGGCGGTTTCGAAATGTTCGAGGTTGATGAGGATTTGGACGATTTGGCCGAGGTATTGGGAGCTTAGTCGTTCCACAAGAGAACGGCAGACTTTCTCGAGGAGGAGCTGATCTAATGACTGTCGAGCGGTCAGTGCCTCGGTTCAGGAGTTCGGGGAGGAATTCTTGCCTTCTTTAATGCCTCGTCAATGACATTGGGATGTTGGAAATGGTCATCCGAGAAAAAGTAAAATTGGTTGAGAAAATTCCTGATGTCGATGCAGCATAATGGATACATCTGAGAGAATGGTAGCACACATGGGAATCTGGATGTAGGTTAGCAACGCTCAAGAATCAGACAAGGAGTACGAACGAGAGTTCTTCTCTTGGCTTATCTGGTGTAAACCAGCAGACATTGACAACCTTGTCATATTCGTCAACATTGGTGACAGGCATAGGCATGTAATCATCGCTTGCAACGATCTGGATGGGATGTTAGCAGACTCATGCGAAAAGGCAGAAGTGGCATTACTTCTTGGAAATCATCACTGAATCTCTTCTTCAGAAGCTCGGCATATTTGTCAAATAGGGTAAGCAAGAAGCTGTCTAGTGTTGCCACGGAGTATCCCCAAGTCTGGACTTATTAGCTGGGATGGACTTCACGGGAATCAAGGAATACTGACATCCATTGTCTGAATGAATAGAGCAATTACTCCCTTGATCTTTAGCAGAATTTCGGCATTATCGACCTTGTCCAATGCTTTGGAAATCAAGGCAATCGCTGTTTGGCACATGGAGTCCCATAATTCATCGACCTGCACATGATTAGATTTAGATCAAGGTGCCTCTGCGGGAAATCTTACATCAACGGGAGATCTGAGATTATGAGCTCTCCTCATCGTCGCCCTCTCAATAATGGCAAATCCAGCAATACCCTCCAGTAAACTGCTCAGACTCTGCTCATCCTCCTCCATCAAATCCACGAAACTTGGAAGTAACAATTCTTTCTGCCTCCTCCGCGTTGCAGCATATTCGGCTCTGAATTTGTCACTTTGGCCCAGTGCCTCGTGGATATGTAGACATTCAAACAGGGGTTGGAAATCCACATGCAGCTCTTCATTGTCCAGCACGTCGAACTCCTCACTTTCATCGAATACCAGCTCGATCGCAGAGTTGAGTTTGAAATTCCGTAGATACTCATTTGACTCCATTCGCTCTTTCTGCCTCGTCCTCCTCAATTCCGTATGGTAAAAAGCAACCTCTCCCAAGAACTGTGACGTCTCTCTGATCCTGTAAAGCCATGTATTCAGATCCGTCATTACAGCTTCCGAAATAGCCTTCTGTGAAGATGGTATCGATTTTTGTATTATCTCCGCCAGCTTGTGTTGAGTCGCATACTTGTTCTGAATCGTGGGTATCAAATGCTCGTTCTGTAGATCATCCAGCGCCTTCAACGCCGCATAGTAGCTCTTCTTCCTGATCAAGTCATGCGCCTGATTGACCGCATGTAATATCTTCAGCGACTCCTTCAGCGCTTCTGACGCCTCTGCAATGTTCTGGCGGATCGACTTCGTGTCCACCAAAGCTTCCTTCTGCGCTGCTAGCTTCTCGGTGCTTTGTTGTATGGACTGATTGAGCTGTAGGATTTCTGCCGTCAGGGAGACAGTTCCTTCGCGTACTTTCTGGAGCTGGTTGACGGACTGGAGGAACTCGTCGTGTTTGGTGAGACCGATTCGCTCGATGTCAGCCTCGCGCTCTTCCGCGTACGCGGACAGACTCTGCATAAGCCCGGGGGTTCTATTCGAGATCGTGGCATCTTTAAGGGCGGGGATCAATTGGTCGAGGTAGTCGGTATCGGAGGAGGAGAGGATGATCTGGAGCTTGGGTTAGGAGGGGTCATCGAGCTCTGGGAAGGGGAGCCTTACCTGCTGGACAGCAACCCTGTAATCATCGTATTGGGGCGCCTTCCGAGGCATGGCGGGCGGTGGAAGCTTCAGTCAGATTCGGGGAGTGGAGAGGTCATGATAATGGAACTTGTTTCCCATGTAAATTATCTGTGATCCGAGTCTGGGTTTACTCGTAGATGAGGTGCTTGTTATACCTTGGTAGATGCGGCTCCCTAGCTGTGGAGACGGGCTATTTAAGCAGCCGAGCCCTCTGGAAGCTAATTGCAACGACAACAGATCCACATCCAACAGTCAGCATGGATCTTGAAGGGGCCTTCTGGAGCACTTGAACGTAGGTAAGGAGGGATATGGTGCTGCAGCAAAACGTGACAATTGTTTGGAATTGTTCATGTGATGTGAAAACTTATGGACTTGAAGAAGAGCCAGACAATGAGAAGTGAACCATCTTTCAAAACACTTGAATCCCACTGACGTTCTCTAGGCAAAGATTCATTCTGCTGGTCTCCTGGCCACAGCTAGCGGACTTTATGACGTTGAGAATGGTATACTTCGCTGCTAGGATATCCCAAAGCTGGGCATGCTCCAAGCAATCTCTGTATATAGGAAAGAAGTTTTCCATATCCTTTCAGCCCAGAGATGAACTGGGCTTGTTGTAACTTCACTTTCTTCCCTTCCCAAAGGAGATGTTCTGTGTCCAGTAGACCGTCAACCATCTTCAAGTAAGAAACAAGGGTAGTGAAAAGTGTTTTCTTGATCCATGAGACTCTGGAAGAACATCGATAAGAGACACTCATGTGCATTCTGCAATGATAGGGTTCAAGGGAGCATTTCCTGATCCCGTCTCCATCTCTCCTGCCAGGCTGAAGTAACCAAGTATCTTGTCCTTGGTCCCAGCACTCCCTGGTGCAAGTGTCGAGATACATATGGAGAATGACTTTCGTGCCAGCCCGCTCTAGGGTCCGAAATCTCGAAATCTTTACGAACAGGAAAGTAGCTCCAGTCTCTGGAGATGTTTCTCCTTCTATCTCAGGCAGCTATTCAGCAGCAAATTCCTTGACATAGAAGTCTTGTAGTACACTCGAGACATCCGAGAGCTACCTTAGCTCTACTTTGTATGGACGACTTGCTCTCAATGTATTGCTGCCCGGTGCTGGATATGCTGCTTGGAGAAAGATGCTCCGGCTCTTATCTCTGCTGTTGAGACTTGGTTCGCTTGGGTCATATAGATATTACCCAATACCCATCCTGCCCAATATCTTTCCTGAGCCCTTGTCTGATGTGTTCTTGTCCTTGTGTATACATCGTGCTTTCTTGAGCGTTCATCTCGGGGAGGAGTGGGAGGAGAAGGAGCTTTCAGGTGTCTGTTGATCTGAGGACGGCACTAAGATTCTGTTTCACAGGTACAGTCAGCGCCTGCGACCAAAAGAAAGAAAAGAGGTTCAGCTCTGTGCCCTTTGTAGCCTGCTCAGACTCTGTCTATCAATATGAGGTAGATAGAGGCACGACAAACAGATTGCTTCCAATCTCTCTGCATGTGTCTCGGCTCCTGCCAGAACCCGTCAAAGACTCAACCCAACCACTGATGGCCCTCTCTATCCCCTCAAGCTCGAATGCCGCTCCTTTGGCGTCGCCGCTGATGGGCTAAAGACTGGAAGTGTGCTTTATGCGCGGATTTTGAGCTGTAATCCTGCTTTCTGGGAGTTATCCGGCGTCTTGTAGAAGTCCAGACTTCCACACACGCTATGTCCGTAGTCTCCACCCCAAACTCCAATCTCCAACTTCCAAGCTTTTCATTTGTATTCTGTATGTATGTCCGTTATCCGTGCGCAATGATAGGTTGGGCTGGCGTCGTATACTCCTAGGACTGTGGCAAATTGTATCTTCGGGTTTGAAGGTCGTAATTGAGAGAGTTTGTAGACGATTACCTGTGACGCCAGCGTGTCAGTGATGTCCTCTTCAGTCTGATCAAGAAGACTATGGTCCTTGTTAGCTCTGTACCTAGGCTGTAGATTCTCGTCCCTGCCTCGTGGTGGGTTGTAAACCCTGAAGGGACTTCCAGCTGCTGGCTCATCTCTCTGGAGTCGAAAGACAACTGCAATGGGCAGAACGACATCTAGCACGCTTGTTTGATCGGTAGATCTGTCGTCACTTCCGTAACAGAGCTTGACGGTGGTGTCGATATATTGTATGGAGGCTTGTCTGGTCTTCTGACTTTCTTCGGGCAGAAAACTTGACATGAGATTGTCGGCACGCCATGGTCGGTCACTCACTTCGAAGAAAAGTAAGCAATCAGCTACCATGAGGCACAACAAAGAGATGATTGAGAGCAAACACTACGATAATCAAGATCCAATCTGGCATTTTGGTGTTTGTGACATCGGCTGCCAGGTTTTTTCTTTGTAGCGGTTTCTGGGCTCCAATCTTCGAAGTATTAGGGGACACCATCCACAACAAGCGTTTGCATTTCTTCAGTTTTCTCTAGACAGCACCCTGACCCGCTTATAGACCAATGCCAGCTCAAAGGTCGCCTCAAGGTCTTGTCCGATTTTCAAAACAGAGTCCTTCTGCAAAGATCTCTCAATACAAAGTCTTTGGTGCAGGAGGGCTTCAATTAACCGGTCTCAGCCCCAGTGGAAGCCTCATAAGATATGGAAATAAGGCAAAGTACATATCTAGAGCTTTTTCTTCGCACACTTTCGAGCTCCACGATTGAGAGAATTCTTCTATTGGTGTTCTTTCTACCTACGTTATGGAGCACCACAAACAAGGAAGCCATGATCACGCAACATGCTCAAGTACAGAGCTCATTAGTGACCGAGTAGGGCAACAAACGCTCTCTATGCAACTTTATCTCAACAATACATCTATTTACTTCCCCAAGATGTCCTGATCTCCTACTAGTCCCCTCTGTGAATCCCGGAGATTGAATAAAGCCTTATTGCAACGAATAGGAGGCCACCGGAGAGCTTGAATTTCCAATAGAGGCTTCAAAGGGATAAAGCTCTTTCCTTTTCGGAGCTGCACCTCCTTGCCATGTGGCAGTCGCACTAGTCAGTTCCCGAGCCCACGATAAAACTCTCCTCTTCCCCTCCTCAACTGCGTCTTCCTCTTCTTCTAAAAACACCATCACCGAACTCCCATCATCTTCGTCTTCTCTCCTTCCACCCAAGCTTCTTTGGTCTGCGCCTTTTGTTCGTCCATTGCCGTATTCAGGAAACCATACAACACCCATCATCAACTCCATTGGTACCGCCTGCTACCATTTTGTCGCCTTCCTTGGGACACAGCATTGCCGTGACCTGTTGGTCCTTCGTGAGTACACCGTTCTTTCTTCTACCTTGCTCAGAGGAAGTACTGTGGTCCATGCTGCCCTCCATGCCTGCCTTCAATCCTTCAATTGACCCTCGTCGCCATTGTTTACTGTCTGCCCAAGTTTTCTCCATGTTGGCTTTGCTTCACACTGGGGCTCGCTCTTACCTCAATGCCTTTGCCACTAAATCTTTACGCTGAGACTCACTCTACTCCTTTTTACTGCCTTCGTTGCGTGTACAAAAACAGATTGCTGACTTCTTCAAGATACTGCGCAGACTCTGGTTAGTACCGCCCCCATCACATCTGCATCTTCTACATCTCCTCAGCCGCGAAAATTCTTTCTACTTCTATGGTCGCTTCTTGGAAATGCAGACTCAGTCCGGGCTGCCCTGCTGCTGCCGTGGCGGATATACAATCTTCAAGGTCTGAAGTTTCAGTCTGCTCCAATTCATACCATAAGTATCTTTGTCATGTTGCAAACACACCCCATTCGTATGCTATTGACGAGTGTCAACGACTTTCTCTGTTCTTCGTTCCTACATACTTCGTACACATCCCCCTACTCTGCGTTCCACCGTATCCAAAGTCTGCTATTATTTGGTCGTGGAGCTAGCTCCTTGTATTTTTGAGTTCCTTCCATCTTGACGATATCATAGGAGTTATCTCGTTTTTTATCAGTCACTGCTTGGTTTACTTTTCATAACATTGCGAGGCCTTCATACACTCAGATACCTGCTACATGCTACCCATACTCGCGTTATTCAAATGTCATTTGCGTTGCATGGAAGCACAAGCTCCTTCCATCCCACTAAATCCTTGTCCTCTGGAGCAGCAACTTATACCTATACCTCTGACCCCACATATCCACAGCCATGGTTTCCTGTGTTATCCCTATGGGCTGATGGCGAAGTAAGTTGCGATCGGCCAGAAAATCAATTCATATCTTCATGAACACTTCGATAAGCAAGAAGTTCCTTGTCTATCTTGCTCAATACTTTGTTGCTCTACGGCGGATTGATGGGCTTCCAGCGTTTCTACCACTGCACAAACATTCAATTTGAGAAGCGTAAGGCAATGTTGTTACACAGATCAGTCGAGCTCCTTGTTTTCAGTCATTCTTGAAGACTTGAACGAACGCATTCACACTGTTCGATATTGTTGTCGTCTTCATGTCATGGTTCAAGCAGCATTGAGGTACTTCGCGTATTCGCCACCAGGATATGTCAACATCGCTTCGACAAGCGAGCTATCTCAACCGTTCTCAATTAGCAAGTCTTTGATTTTGATGTTGCCTTATAGCACAGATGTCGCTTTCTACTCATCTTCATCCCCACACTTACAGAGTTCCTCGCCTCATTTCTGACTTCTCCTTCCATTTATTCATATCATAGCCATCACTTCATCTGATCAATTCACTGTCTTTGGCATGGTTGCTCCTTCATCAATTATTTACGACGTGGTGGTTGCGTCTCCCTTTTGGCAAGACCTATATACTCCCAATCATCTCACAACTTTCAATCTTATGCATTAGAATAAACTAACCATGGTTGTTCAGATTACTACCCAGATTTTCTCCTCCTTGAGTCCTCTCACCCCGATCATGACAATGTCTCGCTATACCAACTCCCCCAATTCCTCTTTGCGAGATGAGTCGGTTCAGAACACTCCCTACACGGCCTTGACGGCATTCTCTCCGGAGGATGTTCGCATCCAACAGGCCTCTGCCAGTCGCTCTAGTATGCCACCACCGGGTGCACACAATGACCCCTTCGTCACTTCAACAAAGGCAGCCAAGGCTGATCAGAAGCTCTCCGCAACTGCCTCGGCATTCAAGCCTTTTGGATTGAGAACATCATCAATGGGTTCTACTCCCTCTACTTCCAGCATCTCCGGACCAGTTCCTGGTACTACTCAGTACCTTGACGCTGTCATTGAGAAGGAGAACAGTCCATCTCGAAGATCGAATGACTCTGATATGAGCTTTGGTGTCTTCACCACTAGTACCATGATGTCCCGAAACATCAAAGTCTCTAGCATCATGAAGAACGACGTCATGCCGATGATTGAGGCTACGTGGAAGGCGAGTCACTGTCTCATCCACTGTCCCTGTTCTCACATATTCGTTCCGCTGCCCCCTTTACTTCACTGGTATCTCCAAGCCTGCGTTCTGACATCTCCCTTCATAGAAGTTGCATCAAACTGGGAACCCTGTTCGAGGCAGTCACACGTTCCGAGATCTTGGTGATGTTGTCATCATCAAATTGGGAAACATCACCGATGCTCCGACGGTCTACAACGCGCTAAGCAAAGATCACGATGATATCGCCGTTGAATATGTGTCAATCAATGTATACAACAAGGTAGGTTCATAAATCCAATTGAACAAAGACTCTTAGATTGCTGACCGGGCAAAGACTGCCTCTCCTCAAACAGATACTGTCTCCGTCCATCAAGGTCAAGTGGCTCTTCGAGTCAAGTATCCCTCTGGACGTGGATCGAACAAGGTACAGTTTGAGAAGAATATTCGAGACCTTTTGGCTGTTGAGGGCTCAATTGTTGCTTGGCAAAAGATGGCAGCCACTGAGGCGGGGGTGTTTCACCTCATTGCCGAGTTCAATGATGCATGCCATGCGGTTCGAGCCATGCAACGTCTCAACAATATGAACCTCACCGTAAGTTACCATCCGTAATGTGACTTGGAATCCTGGTTGCTCAAGAAATATAGGATGCTGTCGACCCTTGCATGATTTCCATCACTCTCCACGAGCCGGACAAGGTATCCACGGCACCAATTCCACGGTCTGCTCCTACTTTCACGCCAACCCGCCGATCTGGACCTTCAGGAGACCAGAGTAGCATCATTGGATCCATGGGTAGTATTTCCATCAACAGCTCTCAGACAGCTCCAACGCAGAACGCTGCTGCATATACTGGTAACGCTGGCAACGCTGCGACTCCTAGCCCTATGGGTTATGGTCTTAACAATGCCGGCTTTGGTGTGCCTCCTGGCATGTTGCCGCTTGCAATGAACAGTGTCTACTCTCCAGCTACTTTGGGTGCACCAGTCCAACAGTACGGTGTGGACGGATACGGCCAATATCAACCCGCTGGACCACCACCATTTTTCCAGCAAGGATATACCTCCAACAGCATGGTATCGTATGCTCCGCGCGCCAATGGCTATGGACCGCAGTTTCCCTCTGCCGGTCCACGCTTCCTTGAGAACAACTTCCGTTCTGGCCCCAGACAGAACAACTACTACCACCCTCGTGGTGATGGACGGTGGGATGGCCGCTACGATATGATTCGGTACGGTGGTAACCGACACATTGGTCCTCGTAGCCCCAGACCGAACCAAGCCGGTGGGCAGCATAACCATGTCGACATTGAGAGAATCCGTGCAGGTATCGATGTTCGCACTACAGCAAGTTCTCCCCATTTTCGTTTGATCTTTGGCCTACTAACACTGGTCAGGTCATGCTTCGCAATATTCCGAACAAGGTTGATCAAGCTATGCTAAAGGAGATTGTTGACGAGTCAAGCTATGGTAAATACGACTTCATGTATCTTCGTATCGACTTTAGCAACAACTGCAAGTATGTACAGCAATCCTCATTTCAAGAAATTCCACTGACCGTAGCATAGCGTTGGATATGCTTTCATTAACTTCCACGACGTGAGTTCTTTCCACCCAGTATTGAGACTGAGCTAACTTTTACAGCCTCTGGACATCATTACGGCATGTGCATTCTTCATCAAGGAACAATGACAGAGCTAACTTCAGATTCAGTTCGTTGAGACCAGATCAAACCAAAAATGGTAAGTACTTACCTTTCGATGTGAAGATGGGTTGCTGACTGCTGTGTCCAGGCAGCGCTTCCGCTCCGACAAGGTTGCTGAAGTCTCCTATGCCAGTGAGTTCTAGAACTCCTTCAAGTTTGCGATCCCCTCTAACAAATTTGCAGCAATCCAGGGCAGAGATTGTCTTATCCAGAAGTTCCGCAATTCTTCGGTTATGTTGGAGCCTGAACACTATCGTCCAAAGGTACATGGAGCTTAGCTACTGTAATTACATCTCTAACAAGTTTTAGCTATTCTTCATCCTCCAGGATGGTGAGGAGCTTGCTGGCAAGGAAGAGCCATTCCCACCTTCCGACAACGCCTCGAAGTTGAAGAGATCGTGTGAGAATGCTGAGCATGTTGGTAAGTCCTTCTCTATATCTGCGTGAAATTATGGGCACTGATTTTTGCCCAGGTCTCTTCGCTCCTAGTGCTGGACAGCACTTCCGTGATGAGCAGCGCCGTCGTCGCAGCCAATACGACCGTGGTACTAGTCTCGCTGAGCGCGATGAGTACTACGATGAAGGCCTTTACTTGGGCTATCCCAACTGTCAGTGACTCAGTCATACCTTGATCAGTAAATGTTGACCGGCTAACACGTCTGTAGACTAATGTCTTGCATAGAACAAGTCATTGTTCTGCTGGGTTCTTGGACTCGGGACTTGGGCCATCTTAGGCACATTTCTTGTGACGGACATCTAGGCAGGATGGTCAATTTGGTGGACTGACCTTAACATCTTGCACGACCGGTTTGGCAAGATTTTTTTTTGACAATTGAGTGATCTGGTTTGGCTTTTGTTCCAGATCACCAACATCAAACATAATATTTGCTTGGCTCAAGGAACACTACATATCTCGTTGCTTTTTCACCATACCAGACCCCATCATACTGATTAGGGCATTTTTCATAGCTGAGAATTGGTGGCTAATGGTTGCCTGATAGATAGTCAATACATCTTCTTGACTTTCTATCTCCCTACATTTGTCTAATCGCGTGAGACCCTGTTAGCTAACATCAAATACCTGTTTGGTCACTGTAGATGTTCAAAAGTATTATTCCGTGGGTCACGAGATTCATTATGCAGTAGACTATTAACAGAAGTAGTGTGATGAAAGTTGGTTTAATGCTTGATGCCGAGCAGACCAACGTGAAAATAAGCGAGTTTTGCGTATTGACATTTTTGATTTCAAGAACACACAGATGAAGATAATATCAAACGTAGACTTATGATATTGGTAATTTGGTCGAACGATGCATGTATGCATAATGATGATAAGTGGATCACGCATTTGTATCATAATGATCGGTCGGTGACTTGCATGATGAGCACCTAAGCATGACTGTAAATATGATGATGTGATGATGTGATCGAGGAGGGTTGAGAGCGTAGATGTAGATGTAGAAACTACAGGGAGGGGGAGAGGTACTGTGTCAATGAGACATTTGGATGGATGGCTGGAGTGGTAGGGGGTCGAGGGGGAGGGGGCAGGTGCGGGGGGATCATTAGCAAGACTTGTGATGAGGATGAAGAAGGAGGGTGCAGGTACCGATACGTTTAAAGATGACAAAGATATAGATGGAGACATACGGAGAGAGAGAGAGACTAATGCAGGCAAGCGTAAGCGTGAGCTTACCTACATCTTGGTTCTCCTCAGCTGCATTAGAAAGCTAATTTGCATTGCACATTTGTATATTATCTCTCTTCCTTGTGTGCGAATACATATGTACGAATACACATGTACGGATACACATGTTCACCGTACCGTCCCCTCCCCTGCTGCAAATCATTCCTTCCTCTCCTCGTTCCAAAAAATCATTTATCTCATCTCCTTGTGCCAAGATTCGATATTCCAACCAAAAAAGGCAAATGCAATGCGGTATCCAAACTAGTTGCGGCAAAGCCAAACCAATTCAGAAGAAAAGTAAACAAAAGCAGTCGCCTCCAACAGAACGCCTCGCTCGCTGCTTATGCTTCAAAAGAACGCCAAATTTCCAAACTGTCAAAATGCCCATGCTGCGTATTTGCGTATGTGTGTATGTTCATCCGTTCCGCTTATCTGTCGATCCGTTGTTCGTTCGTTCGTTCGTATGCTGTACGTTTGTGTATGTACTGTAATGTACTGCGCTGTGCTGTATCGTGTGTGTGTGTATCGTGTATCTATCATATGTGCATAGGCACCCATCCGTCTGATTCCACCCCATCCCAGATTTCCGATGGGATATTAAGTAGAACACAGTTCAAGCACCAGGAGGTAAAGCCGGTAATGGTTTCCTCGCTATACTAAAACTTTGCCTGCGTTCGTGAGTAGGACTTGATGGCGCCTGTGGCGAGAAAGGAGGAGATATTGCTGGCTCTGTACCCGATGCTGTTTCATGTGGCTGTGGTTGTTGTCTCCCCATCTGTTCATCCACCGACGATTGTCCCCTCGAGAGAGCATACTCCGGCGGCGGAGAAGGCAGATGTGACGACGTCTCCTGCATCATTGAGTTCTCACCACTATCTTGATCGCCATCAAGCGAATCGCTCACTTCTCTCGTTGTGACGCGCACTCCTGCCTTCTCACCTTTCTCGGGCGTGGGAGATGGTGAAGGTGAGGGTGAGATTGATCGCTGTCTCCTGAGTGGCGTTGCGTCTTGGACTGATATTACCGGTGGACTCATTCCGTTCATGCTCAGGGTTGGAATATGGTTCTCGTGCGGACTACCGAATACCTCGTCTTCGACTGACGCAGATCTCTGACGTACGAAACCCTTTCTCTTCTTCGGGGTGCGAGTCTTCGGTGTCGTAGGCTCGAGATGCGTACTCTGAGGAGAAGAATAGGTAGTATTCGGCGGTACGCGTTTCACTGGCGTGATGTTGCGTGATGAAGGTGCTGATTCGAATTCTTCCTGGTTCCCTGTAAAAGGGAGCAAGTCCTCCGTACTCCTAGCATTCAAATCATCCGCTCCAGACGGCGGTGTGAATTCCAGTTCCTCGTAACCTGACACAGGAGTTGGCGACGCTGACGCATCATCTTCATCAGACTGTAGTCTCTGCTGCCCAGACTCCATCCACGGGCTGCCATTCGTCCTCCGGTACTCCGGACTCGCGCCTGGACTCTCGAGTGGGCTTTCAATAGGGAAGCTGGAGAAGAGTCTAGATCTGCTGTGGAGAGTAGGGAAATCAATATTCGCCCCGCCTGAGACGCGTGAGAATATGACGAGTGCGAGACAGAGGAGTAAGAGCACGGATTGTACGATGGACATGCGTTTTTGGAAGACTACTTCATCGGCCAGGATGTTGAGGCGGGAGCTGATGGCTAGGATCTCGCGCCGTGATTCGTCGCGTTGGCTTTCGAGGGAGATGACAGTGCTCTGCCAAATCTCGTCGTATTGCTGTCTGAATTGACGGAGTTCGTCCAGGACTGTGCTGTTTAGTGTATCGAGGAAAGTGGTTGTTTTCTGGAGCTGCTTCTTCTCGACTTTGGTGAATGCTTCTCGGAGGATGCGAGATTGCTCTTCGATGTACTTGAGGGAGAGTGTGGAGTTTGTCTCCAGGAAGTTGAGACGGCGGGACACGGCCTTGAAGAAAGATTCTTGGATTGTGGGGAGTGAGGAGGAGGCGGATGTTGTTGATGTTGTTTTGTTTTTAGGGTGTGTGGCATTATGTACTTTGTTGGTTGTTGATGCCGTTGGAGGTGGGGAGATGGATGTGTCGGCTGTGGACATAGTGCTGTTTGTGGTTACAGGTATGGACGAGTCTTTGAATGTAGAGACATGCGATGTGATAGAGTGAGTGGTATGAGTTGAAGTGGACTTGATGATTGTTGCAGGGGCATCTGAAGCAGGAAGGGAGCTTTGACTTGATGGTTGGACGGCTTGCGTAGAGTTCTGTTCTGTGCGAGCTGTAACATTCTGAATGATCTCCTGGATAGGAGCTTCAGAGAGCACACACAAACCCTCTGGTATTGTGCTAGGAAGGTTGAAGACAATGGCTCCAGATCGCTCCCATGGTGTCGTCTCAGCAGAGGTGTTCGCAGTCGATTTGGCCCCTTGAATTGAACCTTGCACTGGTTCTGCAGGTTCAGAAGTTTCCACAGTCCTAGCCATCTCATCACTAGCAGCCTTCAACCTCTCCGCAATCTGCACCACCTCAGCCACAGCATCAGGAACGAATTGCTCCTCTGGTCCAGCATCGATCTCCTCAGGCTCATCATCTTCCCCAATTGCTTCGGATTCTTTCCAACTCTCCAGCATCCGAGTTCCATGAACTCTAACGAGGGAGAGAGGACAGTAGTACTCTTTTCCATAGTGGCTCAGGAACTCGATACGGATGTATCGTGTCCAGATCTGAGGATTTGTGATGAGGAAAGCTTGAATCTCTCGCGAGTTCCGAGCTTCGTATGTCCCGATGTCTTTCCATTTGTCAATCTTGACTGGATATCGGTCGCTGACACTGACTCTGAATGTCCGAATCATGCTGGAGAAGAACTCGTAGTTGGCGAGAACCACAGTATCGATCCAGATATCTTCCTACAAGAGTATTAGCCAAGAAAATATACTTCTGAGAGGGGTACTAACCGAAAGCTCAATGATAACAAACTTGTTCTCAACAGTACACTCAGAAAGCATATACGTATCCTTATTCTCAATGAGAATCGCCTTATTATTCTTCGCACCAGAATGCGTCCTCAACACCGTAGCCCCCACATCAAACGATGCATAATTCGCCCTCTCCTTACACGTCTTCCCAGCATCCTTACTCCGATACTGCTCTTTCCTCCCTCCCCCCTCCCCCTCCTGCAAATCCTTCCTCTCATCCTGCCTCTCCTCCTCCCCACCATTACCCTTCCCCTCTTCCTCCTTCCCCCCACCACTCCTAAACGCCGCAAAGTCCAAATCAATCTCTCCCTCCTCACCCAGCGATTCAAGATTGTTCTGAAAGCTCTCTGAATCGCCCCTCTTCTTGCTGCCCTCGCCGGACTTCTTGCCCCCGATGTTCGCGTTCGCCTGGCCGGCTTTCTCGAGCGTCTGCTTCTTCCATTCTTCGAAGGAGAGGAACGAGGATTCGCTCAGTTCGCCCGTCTCGAGATCCGTGGCTGCTGCGCCTGCTGCTTGGGAGGCGGGACTTGCCAAATCTACTACCACTGTACTCGTGCCATTCCCACTGCTTTGTGCTTCTCCCGAAAGTGTAGTCGTTGCCTCTCCGCCCTCTACGGCCCTCACGGCCGTTCCGTTTGCGCTACTCCATGAGCTCTTTAGACATTGCTGGGGCAGCGTATCGGTGATGTAGTTGATAGTCCTGACCTCGCAGGTGCCTGTTGCAGCGGCGCTGGAGATCGTCGGCGCTGTCGGTTTCGGTGCTGTCGTTATCGTGCTGGCATTTGCAGCTGTGATTGTGCTCAGGAGCAGCAGTGGGATAGTCGCTGCGATGCGGAAGTGCTGGCCGGACAGATGCATGCTTGCTCCGTCATTTTCTGCTCTTCTGTACTCCGGGGGATGGGTGAGAGGGAGGCCAGCTGGAGATTTTATGTAGCTAGAGAGTTGAGGGAGGGTAAATGTTGGCTGGGCTTGCTCGAGAATTACTGGGCCGGAAGTTGGAACGGGATGTAAGAAAGAAAAGAAGGAGGAACTATTTTCTGCACTTCACATTGGTCAATGCAACGGGACAGTACAGAAATTCAATCGACTTGATGATGCGCACAGCATGCAAGAGCTGCAGATGCAAGATTTTGAGGTTAAAGAGACAAGCAGGCTATTGTTATGATAGGAGGGAATCGGTGGTACAATATTGTATGCAGCCACTTGTGGCTATTTCCCTGCTTTTTGCTCCGTTGAAATCTTGAGGTTCTGGAAGCTCCAGGGATCATTGCCGCTGTTGCATGTGGTGGGGTGGGGTTTGGGTCGCAGGGTGTACGATGGGATGGAATTGATAATTGTTCAGTTATTGAAATACCAAGACAATCGATGTTTACTCAAAAATACATTCGTATAACTTGACTTGTGAGTTATTTTTCAGGACAATCCGCGTTTTATATATACATTCAATAAAGTGCCAAACTGTACATCTCCATACTGTCACTGTCCGTACTCCACCCCAAGCCTAGCACGAGGCTTCAGCCGCGCTTGGGACTGGACAGTCCATGATGTCAACGGGCACTAAGACAACATCTTACTTTCATGTCATTTCCAACCTCATTCAATCGCATTTTTGAATAAATCCCACTTCATCTCAAATCTCCTCCATCCCAAAAATACCCAAGCCTCCAACCGTCTATTTCCAATCTCAATCCCAAATCCCATCCCATCACCCCTCATCTCAACTCATCTCAACTCAACCCCTCACTCATCTCAAAAAATGGCCACCCTCCTCCTCCGCCCCCTCATGCGACCCCAAACCCTCGGCCTGGGTCTTGGCCTCTCATTCCTAACCCACCAAACCATGTATCAGCGATCGTACCGGATGGACTCTGCACCTGGTGGATCTATTTTGTCCCAGGACTCGTATGCGCGGAATGCGAAGGTGCCGGTTGTGAGGGAGGGGAGGCTGAATGAGAGGGCTGTGAGGCAGATTAGTAGCGGGAGTATTATTGGTGAGTTTACCCAATTGAGACTTAGGGAAACTTTTGAGGCGGAAGGGGACTAGGAGAAGATTTTGGTTTGAGGTGGATGTGGATGTGCTGACTAGGAGGGAGGGGTGCTTGAGAGGAGGGAGGATGAGGGGAGAAGAAAGAATGAGGTAAGAGGAAAAAATGGCTAATTGGATTTCACAGGACTATGTGCTGGGTTGGCAGTTAGTACTTTCTCAAGGAGTCTGGCACTGATATTAGGATTATTGGTCGTTGGTGTACAAGTACGGCCCCTTCCAGTCCCCCTTCCCATCATCAGAGAAGGACCAGTATTAACGCGAAAGAAAAGTACGCCTCAAATCACGGCATCAACATCATCCCATACAACCGCCTCCAGAAATACGTCACCAGCATCGATCTCCGCTCAGCAGTTCAAGACAACGTAGCTTTCAAGATCTCATTCGGGACCACGTTCGCGCTAGCTGCTTTCATGCAATTCTAGTACGTAGGTAGGTAGGTAGTGGAGGGAGAGGAAGAAGGCTGAGAAGCCAGTCATGTAAATTAGATATCAAAAGGGTCAGACAGAAAGACGCTTGCTAGCTTTCTTGCTTCCATCCTCATCGCAATATGCTGAGGTTACAATCCTTCTCTTGAACGGAGGAGAGAAAAAAAAGATTACTGATTACAATGGTTGAGTCTCCCGCTCCAACCACTTCATAGCCAGAGAATCCGGCTCGAAGAACTCCTTGGTCTTGGCATGGATATCGGCGTGGTATTCATTCAGCCAATGCTTCTCTCTCCTGGTAAGGAGACTCTCGTCAATGAGTTTGCGGCAATAGGGAACCATAGTGACATGCTCAAAGCCGAGATATGGCTTATCGCCGAACTTGTGTTTGGTCTCGGCTTCTTTCACCATGACGATGTTCTCGATGCGGATACCGAAACTGCCATCTTCGTAGTATCCTGGTTCGTTAGATATCACGTTTCCTGGTGCTAATGGGACTTCCGAGTATTGGATTCTGGTCCCGATTCCGATTGGTCCTTCGTGTACGTTTAGGTAAGAGCCAACACCGTGACCTGTGCCATGGCGGTAGTCCAGTCCCTGTTCCTGTTTCAAAGTTAGTATATTTTATGAAAGGCGAGATAATATTGCTTACCCAAAGAAATTGTCTCGCCAAAGTGTCGAGCGCAAATCCTGTGGTTCCTTTTGGGAATATGGCAACGTCCAGAGCAATATTGCCCTTGAGCACCAACGTGTACGCCTTTCTCTCCATCTCGGTAGGTTCTCCAAAGTGAAGAGTTCGAGTTGTATCCGTTGTACCATCAAAGTACTGAGCACCAGAATCGCATAGATAGATAGCACTCGGGTCGATGGTGGAGCAGTTCCCGCGCTCGGGCGAGTAGTGGATCACAGCAGCATTCGCTCCGGTAGATGAGATTGTATCGAAAGACAACCCAACAAAGTGCTTCTTCGTTGAACGGAGTTCCTCCAGCTTGTCAGCTGCTTCGACCTCATCAATTGGTGTCTTATCAACAGTAAGTCTATGCTCTAGCCAAGCGAAGTATTCTGTTAGAGCAGCTCCGTCACGGATATGGCAAGCTCGCATGCCCCCAAGCTCCGTTTCGTTTTTCACAGCTTTAGCATCACCAACTGGACTTCTGATCTCCTCGACCTTGGATTCTCCTCCCAAAGCTCGTTTCAGAGCCCAAGAAGTCTTAGTCGACACCAAGAACTTCTTGATCTTGGCCTCGGATTGACCTTCAGCATCTGGAGATGGTAACGATTCGCCCAGCATCTGACTGTCATCAAAAATCTTCTCGTATGGTCGAACAGACACGCCATTCTCCGACAAATATGTCTGGCATTCGCTGCTCAACTTGGACGAGTTGACGTACAAGGTTGCCGAGGTCGGTGTAACAGACGCATAGGAGAAAAACACTGGGTTGTATGGGATGTCGCTTCCTCGTAGATTGAAGAGCCACGCGACCTCGTCCAGCATAGACACTATGAATCCAGAGCTCTTTTTCTTCTCTAATTCCTTGCGGAGCTCTTCCAGTTTTGTCTTCACGCTCTTTCCCGCAAAGTTTTGTGCAAGAAGCTTGACTGGCTCGGCGGGTAGAGCTGGACGATCGCCTCCCCAGATGAGGTCCACGAGGTTCTCCTCTATCGCCATCAGGTCTTTTCCACCCCGCTTCTTGATCTTCTCAGACAGCTTCCGGGCCTCGGGGGCAGATATGACCCTTGGATCAACGCCCACCACCTTGCCGCCTTCAGATTGTTCTGCAGACCATTCTTGCCAAGTTGGGACATCTTGTAATCCTTGTTTGAGCAGCAACCAGTTTTCATCCAGCTGTTTCGAAGCTTGATTGAAATATCGACCGTCCGTTGCTAAAGCCGCCTTCTCATGGGTGATTACTGCACATCCTGCAGACCCTGTAAAGCCCGTAATGTATTCCCTTCTGGCGTCACACGGGGCAATGTATTCCGAGGAGTGGCTGTCTTCAGAGGGTACGACTAGAACGCGGGGTAAGTGACTGTTGAATAGCAGGAACTCGACCACTCACATACTGTAGATGTCCACCTTGTGTTTCTTCATCAGTTCCCTCAGACCGGCCAGGCGCTCTGTTGTAACGACCTTCTCCATTTCGATCTTTGGTCTAACGAACTTTCCTAGGTGTATCGACTTGTTCTTGGTGGGGGTTATGTTGGCGCTTGTCAGAGAGGAACTGTGACGAATGCAGATGTGTATGTTCTGGCTTCGAAACTCTTTGTGGATGAAAGGTTGCGTTCTAATGAAGGCTTTTTCAAGAGCTCGAAAGTATCGCATTGATTCTTCAGAAATGCCCCCACGAAACAAAATTGGCTGCAAAGGTGGAGTGAAGAAGGCCGGGCCGAAACTCTAGAGCATCTCTGATTTCTCTGAGTGATAGGTAGTCCCCAAAGAAGTATTAACCTGGGCACAATACCCAACAAGGTCGTATACTAGAGGTGTTGAAAGTATACTTACCCAATGGCTCATCAATGAGTGGCTTGCTGCAAGGGAAAGGAAGTGTAGAGTCAACAGCTGCGAGGGGCACTGGGCTACGGGACATTCTTGCCTTAAGATCGAGGCATCCATGGCCTGATGCCTTACACAAAATATTTCGTCGAGATGTTTGTTGCATGATTCATAAATCACAAACATGAAATTCGAGATAGCTCATTTCGTTGAAGTTCTGATCAGTATTGGATGATGATAATTCACTTGGACCTCTGTAACCTTAAGAGGTTTTCGCTCATCTTTCAGTTCGTCCAGAGCACATAAATATTTCGCTTCGTTTGCCTCCATCTCCGAACAAGCAAGCCGCGGCGTCCGAAATGGAAAATGGTCATTTGCCCACTTCCCTGAGGGAGGTAGAGTCGGTATGCTATGCTTGCTCATTTGGTCTCCTTCGATATATTCTTCCTTCACAACAGCGTTTTATATCGGTCCTAGCTTCTGGAGGGTGACTTCGTGGGGCACGCCGGCGCGCGCTGTGATTTGGGCCCATGTAGATCTAGAAACTATTTGCTAACATTTTTCCCAGCTCATTACTCAACTGTATAGTCCTGGTGCCCCGGAAAGGGTAGCCAATATCCAGGAGACCTTACAAAGACTCCAACGCTCTCCAGAGGGCTGGCAGCTGGCAACGAGTCTCCTCGGTCACGGGGACGAACAAGTGAGATTCTTCGCAGCTTTGACTTTCACTGTCAAACTCAACACCGATGCGTATGTGTTGTCTTCTTATTTCATGGTGAGTGGCTGGATCTAACAAGTCCCAGGAAATCACTCAGTGACGAGGACGCCCAGGCGCTCCTGCAAACTCTCATTGGCTGGCTGATACGTTGCTTGAACGGGTCTGAGAGTGCCCTTGTTGTCAGGAAGTTATGCTCTACACTAGTAGCATACTTCCTTCAGTTTTCTTCGTCATGGGAACGCTGTATAAAGCATTTGATGCTTTGCTTATGTTCCAACGAAGCTCTTCCATATGCGGCCCTGGAGAGTTCTCAGGAAACAGTGGCGGCTATGGTTGACAATGTCTCCAATTCCAAAACCGGCAGTCCTGTCCCGAAGCCTGTAGCTCTTTTCTGGTTCGCTGCAACGCTTGTTGAAGAAGTTGGGAAGACAGATTCCAATTCTATGAAGCAGTTGAGTCAGGCCCCTGGGATCCCAAACACAGCCTTGCTGATGATAGACAGGCATAAATTCCACCTCAGTGTGGTACCCAATGTTGATGACATTGTCCCCTTGATATCAAAGTACATTACTGACGGTTCCGCGGACATGAAAATTCGACAGGAAGCTATGAGATGTTTTCAGGTATGTTAATCGCTGCACCCACGTCATTCCACTTCCGAGCAACTATTGACCAATCTAAGTCTTGGGTTTCTTATTCCCATCGCGCTTTTGTCGACGCTGGCATCATGCTTGATCCCTTACAATCTCTCACACAGCCTTCTATTATGTGCCTCGGACAAGATGACCTTTACGAAATTACGATTGAACTGCTCTCTGATGTCCTCACGAACTACTCAAAGTTCCTCCGCAAGGAGGACTTCACGATCCTACAATCCCTATTCAACAGTCAATGGGCCCAAGAGCGATATGAACGACTGGTCAAAGGTGACTTTGATTTCGATTCGCTTCAATTTGGCATGTTTATGATTGCATTTGGTGATGCAACAGTTCAAGATCTTGCTCGGAATTGTGCTACTGATCCCCAATCACATCAATACTTATCTGCTCTTTGTGACCTGCTTGGCGCAGAAGGCTATGCCGTCTCCGAGGACAAAATCTATGTTCCTGCTCTGGAGTTCTGGAACACATTCGTCGAGACGATGGTGGACGATGTGTATAGCTGCTCAGAAGGAGAGGAGAAGCCTTCATGGTTTCTGGCAGCTCAAGAACATGTCAAAAAGGTCATTGAAAGATGCTGGATCAAAAGTCAATTTCCTCCAGCAGAGGAGTACAACTCCTGGGACTCTGTGGACCGGACAGGATTCAAAGACGCTCGCAGAGACTTCTCCGACCTATTGCAGCAATTCTACCTCACCACTGGCATTCCTCTGCTTCAATTTTTTATAGACCTACTGCAAAATTCAACTGTCACTAGAAACTGGGCGGAATCAGAGGCATCAATGTACTGCCTGATGTGGTTCGCTGACTGTGTCTATGATACACCACAGCGTGATGACTATCTAGATAAGCTGTTCACACCTTCCCTTCTCACATTAATTGGAGATTCAGAGCAGCAAGTCCCGACCAGGGCCATGAAAAGTTTTCTAGATCTGGTCATCGCATATCCCGATTACTTCAAGCACCATCCTACCAATCTACCAGCAGTCCTAAATATCGTCTTTTCAGCAACTAGTTCAACTGCATTGGCGAAGACGGCATCAAGGTCAATCATGAAGCTTTGTTCAGATTGCCGGACTATACTTATACCCGAGCTTGGTGCGTTCCTACAGCATTATGGGAACATTGCGTCGAACTATTCGCTAGACGGAACAGTCAAAGAGGCAGTAATGGAGGGAATTGCTTCTATCATCCAGGGCCTCGATAGCGAGGAGGCTAAGCTTGCACCACTTGAGCAATTACTTGACTACGTGCAGTCCGACGTCGAGAAGTGTCTACAGATTGCCAATGGAAGCAACGGCGGTGAACTTACAGCTCTGGATCTTGGCATCATAGCACTGAAGTGTCTTGCAGGAATGTCCAAGGGCATACAGGCTCCAGAGGACAAGCCCGTTGATCTAGAAAAGATAGCCGAACCCGCATCGCCGTTCTGGATAACTGGCAAAGGCAGTCACGTCCAGCACAGAATATACCTGATGATGCACAGCATATTCGATGTACTAGGAAACCAAGGTGATATCGTAGAAGAGCTATGTTTGATCTTACGACATGGTTTCAGAGAGGAAGAGCCAGGACCTTTTGTGCTGCCTTCCAGAATGGCAGCTCAGTTCCTGATGAAGGCGAATTCGCAAACACCACGATTAGGACGCTTAATCAACACTGCGGCTTTCCTAATCACAACTCAGAAGTTGTCTCCTGACATTCAGGAGATCTTAGAAACTATGCTAAATTGGGTATCACAGATACTTCAGAACCTTGGAGGTACGTTTCTGGAGCCTGCTCCCGCGTCTCATACTGACACATCTAGAACCTGGCAATGATCCAGAGATCGCACAAGCCAGTATAGAATTCCTCCAGCGGCTTCTATCCAAGTTCTCAGGGGTTCTACTCGACCACCAACCTCCATCTTCTCTAGAATTCATGTTCATGTTCGCCCTGAAAGCCCTCGCAGGCACGGAGCCACTTCCAAAAGCATCCTCAGCCGATTTCTGGGTACATTCCACCTCTTCCACCTGCCTTTCTCTCTTCCTCCCCTTGCTCTATAAGTTATACTGACTAACTTTTCCAGGCAACATTCATCGCCCTCCCAACACAACCTTCACCCCTCCAACCCTCAATCGAAAACGCCGTCTCACATCTCGGCCCCCTCCTTGCCCAAGCCCTCATCTACAACATCGGCGGCCACGCAGCACGCAGCGAGCTAGAGAAACTTTCTGATCCAATCAAGAAGCTTGTTGTACGACAGGTGCATGCGAAGGCTTGGTTCGAAGCTGCCTTGTTTGATGCGAATTTTCCGAGCGAGAAGGTTACGGCCAAGGATAAGAATATGTTTTTGGCGAAGATTGTGAAGTGAGTCCTTCATAGTACATCAAGGGCGACTGGAGCTAACGAATACAGTCTCCGTGGTGCAAAGGGAACGAATCAAGTTGTCCGTGATTTCTGGCTTCTATGCAGAGGATCGAACTTTGCTTATGCTTCCTGAGCGAGAAATAAAAGATTACCGAATCAATTTGCTAGATATGAACTTCTAGATTTATACTCTTGATTCGGTTGGTTGTTTTGTCGATGTACAATACTCTATTCCATTTGGTTCTTCCTGGAAGCTCGGACAACGAGAGGAGAGGGGATAGCGGCAAATCAATCTGATGTTTCTTACTTCCACTCCTCTGTGGTAAACACTTAAATGAGACTTTCTCCCAGGTGCCTATGATCTGTATAACTTGAGTGTGACTTGTTGTGCTGAACTGGTCTGATGCACAGGTTTCGTGCCCGGCTAGTACTCTTCTGGCTCTAGATTCCCCGTGCCTCTCGTAGATTGACACCGTGAGTTCCCATGCTGCTTCACCGCTTCTTCCAATATTCAATCTAGGACTCATAAATTCATTATTGAATCGGTCACCCAATTCTTCATACCCAGAGGATTCACCACAACCTCCGCCTGCGCCTTCCTCTCAAAAGTATAAAACATACTCCTCCACACTTGCAGATACTTTCGAATCAACAGTCACCACAGTATCTTAACAGACACAGAACTGCCTGGGTGGGGTGGCATTGTGAGGCGGGGAGGGTGGAATTGGGCTGGGACTATATATAGACTCTGGAATGGTTTGAGGGGTGGTGGAGGGGCTCGTGAAAGCAGGGAATGTTGGGTAGAGTGAGGAAGTGGAGCTGGTAGTCTCTGTGTCGAGTACGCCGTCGCATCTAAGTCAAGAGTCGACTGGAGATAGAATGAGTGGCGACAATGACAATGACAGCTTTTTTGCTGTCAAACTTCAAGCAGTGAACAGTCATCATATTGTCGCGGTTGTCATAAAGGCTCGTACAGCCGATGAACTTTTTGATGCCGTCCGCATCCGTCTTATAGACAGAATCTCCATCTCTCCCACCGAAACCGGCGTTCTAGTCTTCAAATCACCCAAAATTCAATCTGCTCCGGCCCGTTGAATGGCGCGTACTGGATGCTTCTGTTACCTGCGAAAACTGACGCCCACCAGAGATTATAATGCTTATATATAAGATGCACAAGTCTAAGAGCTAAGTCTGTTCTCGTAGTATTCAAACAAGTCTATCATCTGACACATAAATTCACATGTCCTTCGTAAATGGCAAGTGTTGTGGGTGGAAATTCACCCAGTCAGCACTCGTTGCTGTGCCTGTTCTCTTTTCGTAAGAAAGTTGCATACTAGTGGAAGTAGTGAGGCGTTGCGTCTCGGTATTTTATTGTAGTCCGCGACATAAATTCTTTGCCAGGTCTGTGGATCTTTCGACGTAATGTTGTGGTAGGAAGGAAGAAGTTAGGCGAGGATGGCCACAACGATACAGGCTGTGTTGGGATCATAACCGCATTTTTCTTCTTATTGTTCTTGGCTGCAATTGGGACGTTGATTAAATTTAAAAATACTTGTGAGGACGGATCTCATACGAGGGTCTTCCTCTGAGGCGGCCTTCTCGAGGGACATCTCCCATAGAATTACCTCCTGAAGATTTTGATACATGGATTCGGCAACGTGAGCAGCGCCACCCTAATATCAAGAAGTCATTCGGAGGGATTTGAACAGCTGTCCCAGAACAAGGATTGTGGACTGGAAACTGGTTAAATGCGTTTCGATATTTTCTATACCATGACCCAACCACTGTATGCACAGAACCATCCACCAAATACACGACTTTTGGTATCTCCATAACGCCAGCTCACCCATCCCACCTATGCCACCAAACTGCTTGTCCAATCTAAGCCCACGACTCCCAGCCCTTCAGCACGCATCCCTCTCCATCTCTCTTCACAAGATGACCAATGGTATATACCTTCTCACCAGCAGCTTGCAACTCCTTAACGACAGCATCCGCGTTCTCCTTGGACACCACGACAACCATACCAATACCAGTATTGAACGTCCGGCCCAGCTCAGCCGCTGAGACGTTGCCTTCTTTCTTCAACCATTTGAAGACAGCTGGTAGTTCCCACTTCGAGACATCGACTTCGGCAGCGAGGTGATTGGGAAGCATACGTGGGATGTTCTCTGTCAAACCACCGCCTGTGATATGCGAGAGGCCCTTAGGGAGCCGCTTCTTGATGACTTCCAGTAATGGAAGAACGTAGATGCGTGTTGGGGTGAGGAGACTGAGTCCTGCGGAGGTGGAGGGATCCCAAGGTGCGGGGGCGTTGTACGAAAGGTTTGCTCTGCTGACAATTTTGCGAACGAGAGAGAAGCCGTTGGAGTGGACACCGTTGGAAGCCAGACCGAGGAGAATATCGCCCTCGATCATATCCTGCTTCAGTGGCAGGGCAAGTTCCTTCCGCATGGTTCCGATAGCAGCACCAGCCGCGTCATAGTCCTCCTCCTTGTACATACCCGGCATCTCAGCAGTCTCTCCGCCGACAAGAGCACAATTTGATTGCCTGCAGCCTTCTGCAACACCTTCGACGAAAGCAGCGGCGTGCTCGGCGTTGAGCTTGCTGCAGCCGTAGTAGTCGAGGAACATCAGAGGCTCGGCACCTTGGACTACGAGATCGTTGACATTCATGGCGACAAGATCGATACCGACTGTGTCGTGCTTGTGCATGGCTTGGGCGATCATAAGCTTGGTTCCCACTCCATCGATAGCTCCAACTAAAATCGGAGCACCAGCGTATCCGGCTTTGTCCAAGTCAACTTCACCACCGAAACCTCCAATCTCAGCATCTGCTCCTGGTCTCTTGGTAGATGCAACGGCCTTGGAAGATGTCAGATTGGTGGAGACTGGCTCAGTAAAAGTAGACTTACAGCCTTGATTCGCTCCACGAACTGGTTCCCATCTTCAATACTGACACCGGCGGAAGCATATGTTAGAGCCTCCTTGGTGGCAGTTGTTGGCTTAAAAGCTCTGTGGGCAATGTCCTTTCGGTAAAACATTTTATCAAATTTGATAGATTCAACGCCTGTAAAAGTCAGCTTTCAATGTCCCACGTCATTTCGGACATTCAGTAACAATTCAATGTCAAACAGCTGAAACCACAAGTCAATCTCATGTATGACTTACCAATGTAAGCATTTTGAACGGCTTGCTCCAAGCTCTCGGCAACAGCTTGAGCAGCGATAACTCTTCCGCCAGAGCTCTGAAGCTGGCCATCCTTGATGGTTGTACCGGCGTGGAAAATGTTAGTATTGGCAGCTGTATCACTAACAGTCATCGGTGTGCCTTTTGCGTATGATCCTGGATATCCACCAGCGGCTACCACAACTGTGGCACTGAACTTGTTGTCCACCTTCACATCTACTGCATCCAAGTCTCCGTCCACACAGGCGATCATAATTTCTGCAAGGTCGGTGTCTTTGCTGATTAAAGGTAACAGAGTTTGCGTCTCAGGATCTCCAAATCGAACGTTATACTCCAATACCTTTGGTCCGTCCTTGGTGATCATGAGTCCAGTAAACAGTGTTCCAACAAACTTGAATCGTTCTTTTCGCATACCGTCAATCGTGGGTTGTAAAATGGTTCTCTCGACTTCCGCAATTAACTCCTTTGATGCAATTTTTGTTGGAGCGTAACATCCCATTCCACCGGTATTTGGCCCTTGATCTCCATCAAATATTCTTTTATGGTCCTGGGCGGGAGGAAGTGACCGAATAGTGTGACCATCACTGAAACTCAAAATACTGAGCTCATCCCCCTCCAAAAACTCCTCAATGACTACCTCGTCACCAGCAGACCCAAATTCCTTGTCCAGCATAATCTCCTTCAATGCTGCTTGTGCCTCCTCCTTCGTTGTCGGAATAATGACACCCTTTCCAGCGGCCAAACCGCTTGCCTTCAGTACCACATTATGGTTGATGCTGTCAAGATATTTCTTCGCGGATTCGTAGTCGGAGAAGTTCTCGTACGCAGCCGTGGCAATGTTGTGTCTCTTCATGAAATCTTTAGAGAATGTCTTGCTTCCCTCCATTCGCGCTGCAAGTTTCGAGGGACCATAGCATCGGATGCCAGCATCACGGAAGTATCCTTCGATTCCATCTACCAGTGGGGCTTCAGGTCCTGGCACAACGAGATTGATGCCATTCTTCTGCGCGAAAGAGACGAGACCTGGATAATCATCTGCCTTGACACTGGTCTCGTTGGTCGTCTTTGGGCAAGTCGCAGTGCCTCCATTTCCAGGAACCTGTACCCCATCAATAATTGTCTCGAGGCTTAAATATGACTTTGACTTGCAGCAATTATGGACTCGACGCGTGCCGATTGACTCAACTTCCAAGCAAGAGCATGTTCACGCCCCCCATTTCCCACCAGCAAAATTCGGATGGGATCCATGACCAATTTTCTCGTCAATGTAGATTTCGCGGAGGCAGATTGAGGAGGATAAATGTGACTTTCCCCTCCAGAAAATAATTTTTTGGCACGACCAAACGCGGGGCATTTGGAGGGGTCACTTTGGGCGAGACGACCTAGCCGCATTGAGTAAGGACTAAAGTGGAGTTAGTCTCGGAGAGAGCACAACTCTCCTCCTTAACCTCCATCCAGCTCAACTTGTTCCAAAAGTAGTTTGCAGCGAACTCTCGTCTGCTCTCACCCATCAAATAATGTCATTTTCTGCTTTTGAATGTTGCCAAATGTATCTCAATCATGGGCTGGGTGACAAGATAAGTTTCACTCCGAGCTGTAGTTCTGATAGGCCATCTGTCAGGTCGGCGTCGGTGACCAGAGCTGGACAGCCTCCTGCCTCACAGCCCCACTGTCATAAATAGATATAGCGGCCCAAGTTGTTTGCTGAAGTCCTCCTTGACATTTCACCGTTATATTCATCTGTTATACTTGGAACAATTTAATTTTCTAGTCAGCTTCATTTTAGAGGAATGTTGAGAAGGCTGCCCCTATGGATTACATCTCAAACCTCTCCCGCTTCTTTGCTTCAAGGCCAGAATCTTCCACTCAGACGTCATCCACGCAGCCTCCTGCTCCTGCTTCTGAACTATTGTGCTCGGAATACTCTTCTGTGGATATCCTAGCGGCCTTTCGTAGTCAAGTCCGTCACAACTCCCTTAATGGAGACGTCGTGGTGAATTTCTCGCGCTGTGCACGAGATTTACGAGCCTCGACCTGTCCTTTATGCCAGCTCTTCGGGTCCGTTTCTTGGCCACCTGGATCAAGTTTTGCGACAGTTGAGGCGAGACTCATACCCATCGATCTCTTGTTCACAGGACTGACTTTGCCCTCATTGTTTGAGACCAATGCCATCGGCGTTCATGGTTATGAACCCATGCGTCATAGATATCACAGTCTAGGGCTCGTGGATACAAGACAGCCTTCCTGTCCAGTAGGATTCAACTATGGAGTCCGAGTACTCAATCGAGAAAGCTTTGATGTTGAAATCGTACGTCACTGGATCGGATTCTGTGGGATCAATCACCATGGTGATTGTGTGCCAACATATTTCACTGGTATATCCTCATTTCGGGTGATAGACTGCGTGACGAAAACTGTTGTCAAGGCTCCATCCTCCTGCCGATATGTTGCGCTGTCCTATGTCTGGGGACCGAGCCATTTGCACCATTGTAGCCCGGAAATCGGTGATCCTTCTCTCCAGAACGCCCCAAAGGTGGTCACCGATAGTATGAAAGTCGTCAGGCTACTAGGGTTTCGCTATTTATGGATTGACAGGTATTGTATCCACCAATTCGATTCAGCTGAGAAGCATGATCAGATTTCTCGTATGGATTCGATATATGCCAGTGCTCAACTTACCATTATTGCGGCCGCCGGCATTGGTCCAGACATTGGCCTTCCGGGGGTTAATGGAACACTTCGAAGACCCCAGCCATCATATCAATTTGGAGATTACAAAGTAGTATCGTCCCTTGTAACTGCTACTGTTTCATTGTCTGAAACAGCATGGACCTCGCGCGGATGGACATATCAGGAAGGGCTACTATCGAGAAGACGTTTGATTTTCACATACGACCAGGTATACTTCGAATGCAATGGTATGCACTACGCTGAAGTTCTACACTTACCGCTTCAAGAAATGCTTGACACAGACACGGGGAAAGCTAGGGTAGAAGTTCCTCCAGGTGCTTTTACAACGAAATCAATTGGAGATTACCCATGGAGAATTATGCAATCTGTATCAGACTTCTCGGCAAGACAGCTCACTTACCAATCCGACGCTCTAAACGCCATTCAAGGCATCTTTCGAGCTTTCGAAAAGAGTCCCTACCCTACGTATCAACTGATGGGAGTTCCAATAATGTCATCGTATATCATATCTGGTACTTCTGACCCAGTTGTGTCCACAATCTCACGGTATCCCGACGAAGGATTTATGATTGGACTGTTGTGGTTTCATCGACACTCTCGCCCGGAGGCTGACTTGCGCAGGCAATGCTTTCCATCTTGGTCCTGGGCAGGATGGAACGGACAACCAGAGCAATACCTCGAGTTCAATCATCGTTCTCAGTTATCCGATCTTGGAGTTCAAGTCTCCGTAGAAGATTCCGACGGTTCTCTGCTACCCTTCCCCATGAATGATCCTTCAATTCCGCTATTTCTCGATCGTCTTCACGACGCAAGATTCATCCACGTCACAGCGAGGACATCTAAGTGTAAGATCATTCACAAAAGTTTCTTCACAGTCCCAGTCGAAGCTGGGTCTAGGTCTTCATACATGGCACTCCTTGCGGGTGAAAGCCGAGCTGTCTGTTTGGAATTTGAGCCCGCATACAAGAACGAAGCAGATTTATCCAAAAGTTCTCTGTCAGGCAAAAACCTTACAGCCATCATCTTTGCGCCGGATACAGAGGTTGATGACATTGACCGGCAGGTGTCAGTTCTTGTAGTCGAGGAGAAAGGGGACTTGACTGAAAGAGTAGGAATATGTCTTAGGCCCGATGTGTATGATTTTCGAGGTGTCAAATCGGAACCACGACTAATCTCTAATTTCCTGGATATCTCGTTTTCAGACCATCGGCATCCTTATACTGCGAAAGATAAGGATGAGAATAGACAAGCGTTCAAGGAATGGTTGGACGAGCTAACGACTCGTACGATTCGAATAGGATGAGAACATGGGTTCTCGATAGATATCTGTCTGTTGTCTGTATGAGATAGACAAACTTGGATAGCCGTAATGCAATTAATGACTTCTTACTTGCCATTGCGTGAAATTTGTACTGCGTATACTAAGGTGTTTCCTAGCCATCTTACAACATTGACCTACTCTCACAAAGCCACTCCATACCAATGCGCAGTGTATCAATCCGAGCCCCCTTAAACGCCATATACCAACAGCAAACAAGGAACTTCAACCCTTGTAAACCCCGACTCGATTGTAGCAAAATCTCAACTCAGCCCATTACCAACTCAACCCAACCCACCCCAAGCACCACGAATTCTCCTCGCAAGTTGTATATCCTTTTGCATAATCGTAACCCTCTTAGCGTGAATCGCACTATTCGCACGTCAGTCCCATCCATCAATCATATATACTCCCCCACTTCGCGCAAAACCTCCACCAACAGCACCTCCCCCCTCCACAACTCTCCAAAATCGAAGGAAAATCGAAGGAAAAACGCGAAAAATACCATAAATTAGTGTCTTCAAATAAATGAACGAGGAAAGCCTCGCTCGCTTCTTGCAGCGCCTGTATAGCTTGCGATTGCCAGCGCATACCGAATCCAGCTGGTCGGAGACCGAGAGCGATTTCGCGGACCTATTTTTTTGCGCGCACCACATCAGCTTTCCTATTTCCTAGCCAGGCCGAATACACGCGCGCAGACTTACAAGACGAGAGAACGGTAGTTTCTGCATCAAGAGATCTGTGGACTTTTGGTATTTTCGTATTTCGAGGAGGGCTTTCGTGCCGGGCTTGTATCTGCGTTTCTTGCGGAGGGGGAGAGGATCGCCTGCTAAAGAATGCGACGGTGAAAATCAGCTTTCCGGTTGCGCTTTTTTGGATATGGGGGTAAAGAGGTATATCGTACGCTCTACGCCCGAACTGACGCGCTTTCCAGCTCTTTTTGGCCCCATGCTGGGTGTTGTCTTTCCTGCGCCGGCACCTGTACCTGATGGTCTTCCTCTTTTGCGCGCTGAACCTGGTGTTGATGCGTCGGCTGCTCCGAGGCGCATGCGCTGCTTGGTTGACATTTTTTGATCGCGGAGAGATGCGGTATGAGGGAGTGCGAGGGTGTGTGTTTGAATGCGGGTTCTGGAATGTCGAGGGTAGGTAGGTGGTGTGGGGAAATGAGGTGGTTGGGGATGAATGGACGGGTTCGGGACGGCTGGCTACATGCGCGTCGACGCGCTTGTCTTTGTTGGAGATTTTCTATTGTTCTGCGCGTTGGATGATGGGTGGTAAATGTGCTGTATAGGAAGGGTGGATTTGATATGATCTAGTGATCAATGAAGACGAAATGTGGAATACGAAATTGTAAAGGGCGCAAAATGTTGGAATTGTGCAGGTTTCACAATGTTGGGTTTGTTTACTCGCGCTTTGGTTGTACAAGGAACAGGCGGATGTGGCTAGTGAGTCGGATCTGTGGCGGTGCACAAAGCGGAATGACCATGGTACGAAACGGCATGATGCAAAGTGCCTATCCTAGGCCACAATTATTATCTGAAGAATCTTTGAGTATTTAAAATGTTCTCTACTTCCAGAGTATACTGTTTCCCTTCAAAGTACCAAAAGGTCTTCCCCCTGCGCTCTTCTCAATTGGTGTCAATTCTCAAGACTCATTTCCTCCTTACCGAGTTCAGACTCTCTAAAAATTCTCATCATGTCAGGAGGGTCTACGGCTGCTCTTATGGCACTATTGAGACAAAATCACATAGACGAAGAATCCAATGAGGTCCCACCCAAGAAGAAGATAAGACGAGAGCCAAAGGCTCCTAATTTCGAGTAAGGCTTGACTTTCAAGTGTTCACTTGTGATGACGACTGACAACTATTATAGCAATCCAACAGAAATTGTCACATTTTTGATTGGGGAAGAAGGTGAAGAGGAGAAGTTTCTTGTTCACAAAGGTTTCTCCCCAAATTCCTCAATTCTCACGACCAACATCTTACCACGTACACAGAATTTGCATGCGCATATTCTCCAGTTCTTAAAGCGGCATTTAACAGCGCCTTCATAGAAAGCCAGACTCAAACCTTCCGCATGAGAGATGTTCCAACCAAAATATTCCGTATGCTTCTCAAATGGTTCTATACACAAAGGATCGAGAAACTTGACCTTGCCGATATTGACGACTCGACTCGTGGAGAACTTGCCGAGGAGCATAACCTGAATTTGGTACACTTATGGGTTATAGCTGACGAGCTACTCATCCACAGACTACAAAACATGGTCATCACGGCTATTGAAGACTTTAGGAAGAGTAACAGCAGCCTTAAGACCACCAAATGGTTTCCGTTTGTGTACCAAAATACACTCGACAACAGCCCATTGAGGCACCTTGTCGTTGATACGTGCTTGTACGAGTACAATTTTCAAAACGATGAAGGTCCGCATCTTGTGGAACAGCGACCTGATGACTTCCCACAGCAGTTGCTTCTTGATGTATTCAAGGAGACTACTAAAGCAGTGAAGGTGGCAAGAGTTCACAATAATTGGTACAATTATCCTCCTCCAAATCCAGATGCACGACCATGGTATATCTGCGACAGGAATTGGAGAGATCATATGGTTGAGGAAAACCCTCAATAGATCTCTTTCAAAAATGATTCCTGGAAAGTCGAAAGGACGACCTCAGGAACTTGGTTGCTGATGTCAAGATTGGCCATATGTCTCTACACTTCTTTCCTGACCACCGAATATTTTCGGCAACGACTTCCTGTCTTCGTAAACACACCGTGCCACCCTCGATCTTCGTCTTCCACACCCCCTACAACAACAGAAATTCTTCTAAGATCCGCAAAAGTGGCAGCTCCAAGATTGGGAGAGATGGGAAATAGAGGAAAGAGAAGTACTGGAGGCTGGTGCTCAGATGGGATGATCCGCGATTTGATTATGATGGAAACTCAGTTGATCTAATACTCATGGGCAGGAAAGCAATGATCAGGGCATTCTTCAAGACCCAGGAGACTCAGGAGGAGATGATACGGGTGAGATGAAGACAAAAGATGCAATTTTTTAAGATGCAGAGCGTGCAATGCCCATCACCAAAACTATCTCCATCGTACACACCAGAGAAACGAGAAGATATTGGTAACAGAATAGTTCAGCTTTGCTACAGCCTGGCTTATCAGACGTACAATATGAAAGCGATTCTGAGTCCTTAATGGAACGTCAGAGCAAAAAAATGTTAAGCTCCTTTGGAAGTGCACAGGAGTTCGATGGGCAGTTCTTGCTCGTCCCTTCCGTAATTCCCACTTGAGATTCTTTGAACTTCTGAACAATTTGACGTTAGAGATGCAATAATTAAACCACTTACCCACTTTGACACATTCAACGGATTTCAAGTAGTACGATGAGAGTGAAGCAGTGATTGACATCATGTGCCCTACGAGGACCTCGCATCAACGCAAAGCTGAATCAACCTTATCTCAAGACAGGATCAGCAAATCGGCACGACAAGACAGGTACTAGAGGTACCAACCAGGATCTGGATACAACCACAGGAATTGAATCGAATCGAAACGGATTTCGGAGGCTACAATCCCTGTATGCATTTCAACCTTGCTAATTCCAAGAAATCCAAACCTAGAGTCCATGTGGTGACCGTTCAGGAAGATTGCTTAGATTGGTGTAAGATTATGTGGGCATATCGAATTTCAAGCTTTAAAAAGGGTTTGGATTGTTGAAGGAGCAGAGATACCACATTGATTGCCAAGTTGCTCATTCATTCTCATTACTATCCTAATCGTTCATGGAAAACCCCTTCCCCTCGTCCCCTCCGCGCTTAAATCTTAAGTCATTATCATAACACTCTTCTCATGCCAGAACACTATCCAACTCTATCACTTCACTTCCAAGTCTTGGGCCCAAACGTCCCATTAGCGACTTTCTGCACACCCGCATTCCAATCCCAATTATTCTGGAACCCACCTCCCCATCCACCCCACCACTGCGGACTCGTAACCTTATTCGGCAACTGCAGCGCAAAGAAAATCAACAGCAGACAAATAATCGTGCCGCTGTCCAACGCCGCGGAAGTAACGAAGTTGTACTCCGTCCACCAAGCACGATGACGGCCCTTGATGAACTTGTTGAAGACAGTACCGGTGATACCCCAGGTTGCGTAGGTCATGGGTGTGGCGGGAGGAATATATGCTGTTCCACCGAAGATGATGGGCATGTTGATATAGCGGAGGTTGCTCTTGGGCCACTTGCGGGCTGCGAGATAGACTAGGATGGGGGCGATGAGACCGACGAGGAAGAACCAGGAGAGCGAGCTGTAGACACCTTCGGAGCCGAAAATACGTTTTGGTCCAATGACTCCCCAGATGATTGATGCGGTGAAGAAAACACCGGCGTTGGGACAGGTGTAGTTGTCAGCTTGCTCGGGTTTGCAGACATTGTTGATGGCGCCGAGGGCCCAGTTGTAGACTGCGATTTGGACGATGCAGGACCAGAGGGTGGCGACGAATTGGGCCCAGAATGTGACGCGCTGAGGGACTTTCATGTAATGAGCTAGCTTGATGTCTTGGGTGAAGTAGAGGCCTTGGTATGCTGTGATGTAGCCGTACATCTTGAACATCATCATGGCGAGAGGTCGTCCTGGTTGCATATAGCCTATGATGAACTCGGTGATAACGTTGAGACCGATTTGGACGTTGGTCGTGGCTTGGATGATGCCGATTGGGAGGTAGAAGAAGAGGGAGATCAGGAGAGCAACGATAAATGCCCACCAGGTCAAATGTGTGTCCCAAACCAGACAAGTTACAAGACCAAGTGCGAACATTGTTAAGAAAGAGACGCCGTACCTAAGTTTCACATCAGCAGGTGTTTCTTTGGTAGATAGAAAACAGACTTACCACCACCAAGGGGCTTCCTTGTATTTCATCATCATGCGTTGATGAATATCAGCTCCTTCTCCTCGAGCAGCCTTCCACTTTGCCCAGATCTCTTGTCCGTCGTAGAGTGCTGTGTGCACAACGACGGCGATGATTGTTGCGAATGAAAGACCGTAAGCGAGTGCAAAGGTTGTTGACAAGAAAATTGGCGAGTATTCTTGATACAGTTTAGGATCCTGAGAGGTCATCAATATGCAATTTTCGTGGCGCTCGGGAGAGGAGTAGTTCATACCAAGGTATATTCTGGTGTGAGAATCTTAGAGACATTGTATCTGGACCCAGTGTTGTCAAAGTTTCCACCTGTTGACATTGGCAGATATTCGGAATAGAATGCTCCGGTGTAGTGGACACCAAGCGAAGTGATGATTGTGAAGATAAGAACACCGATCATGGTATTAGCGATCGCGTGGAAGGGGAAGATCAGGGGACTGGTCAAGAAAGCTGTGACGATGGTCCAGTCAAACGTGATTGGAATTAAAGCAAGTCCAGTTTGGCCACCGAAGAGTTGGTTCACGACGACGTTTTTGGGAGCAGCCCAGCACACGAATGTGAATGCGCCCAGGAAAGGAGCAATCCAGAGTGGGAACCATTCCCAAACGAAGATACCGACAAGTACAATGAGGAAATACTTGTAACGTCCAATCGTCCAAGAGCCGGACCTGAGTGCATCGGGAGTCTTTCGGGTGTGAATAGTCTCGAACATCGTCGTGATGATAAGGTTGGAAGGCCAGATCATGGCAGCTGGTTCGACGAGCCACTTCCTAGTGAGACCCGCCAGACCGAGGCCGAGCATTTGACAAGTAATCGTCAGGAGGAGTTGGTAACCCCACCCAAATTTCTGACCGTAAAAGACCTCTTGTGCAAGGAGCACATCAGTGGAGTAGGCAGTTGTGCCCCCGAATGATGCGTTAGCCATGATGACTATGATAGTGTGCTCTTTGACGTTAAATGGGCCAGAGTTCAGCGACCAAGTCCTGCCAAAGGTCGTGAATTTCTTCGTCGGCATGACTAAATCAAAGATTAGATACCAGCTCTATTCAAGCCGATTGACTAATCACTTACTATACGTCCACGCAACACCAAATGGATACGATAGCAGCAATGTTACTACCGGAGTGAGGTAGATGGAAGGATTACGGAGAGAGAAGAGCATGTTGACGCCACTTCCAATCGTGCACCAGATCATACCAATAACCCACGCTCGGACAGTATTCGCTGGCATATCTTCATCGTAATTTCTGACTGCGGCACGAACCTCGGGATATGGCGAGTCTTCCTCGAGCAGAGTATGCTCAAGGACAGCCTTTTTCTCGAGATCTCCGGTCTGATAGGCTTGGTCGATAGCGTCGACCGCCTCTCGAGGCAAGTTGGGATCCCATTTGGCAGAGACTTTTAAAGCTTTGATATCTCGCTGGATGATATCTGCGTCGATGTTGCTACAAAGTGGCGTCAATAATGGTAAATGTTAACACAGGGAGATGATCGTACCCTTCTGCACCAGGAGAGCCCGGCTCCACGGCAGAGGACATACCCGTGTCCTTCTCTTTTCCCCAAAAACGAACCATTGTGGGAGTTTCTCAATCGATCTAGAAGAATCACTCCTGAATTTGAGGACGTAGCTCTTAGAGCAAAGGAGCCGAACGCAAATTGGGTTTCACGACGGTACTTATATTTGCTGCGGGGCACGCCTTATGTTCAACCGTTGACAAGTGATCCTTGGTCTCGGTCGCCGATAGATCGCCAGGTTAGTCGGTTGCTACGACCTTCCCAATTGAGATGGCAAGGAGAACCAACACTCCCTTGGGGACGAGCTGATCGGTGTGGGAGCTTTGGCGTAGGGCAGGTGTGACACCCCAAACTCAGTTGTGCTGCGCTATCTTGCATTGGAGTGGATATTTTGAAGACCATAGGAGAGGACTTACTTGTGGGATACGAAGCACTAGCTCGGCCAAATGTAACCAATACATCCTTCCAGAACGATGTTTGATTCTCTTCCGACGTATTGCAGTTGTCAACCCAGCAGATAATGGGAAATGGGTTGCCGCCCCGTCCGCCATCTACCAAGTCTTGTTACGGACACGAAGATGATTGACGGAGATGATCAACACTTTTGTCTTGTACCGTCTATCCTTTACTGTAGTTGTCTTAGAATGTACTGGTAGTGGAGCACATCAACTAGGGGGCCTTGCAATGGAAGCGAGGCTTGGAACTCGCAGTCAAGCTTTCCAAGCTTTCGTGCCGAGGAGTCTTGCAGGGTTACCCGCATCGATGTCCCCAGGGTATCACATGGCTGTACGACAGGATAGATGACCTCAATGAGATCTCGAACAGCCGAGTGAAATAAAAGCTTATCAGATAACAAATATCGAGACGTTGGTAGGATGTGTTTGCGGAGATTTCAATCCAGATGCTTTCAGATAATTTCGAATTTTGAAGAGATGGTGGACCCTCGCTGAATGCTTTCTGTCTGGAACGTTCAAATGCTGTCCAGTCTCCGAGAGATCAAGAACCCCTTGACCCAGAGGTTGCATTGCCAATATTAGATTGTTAATCGCAGCCGGGTAGTAGTTCATGATAAACTGATTGGATGCACGTCGCCAGTAATAAATGATTGGATCGAGCTGGTGACCAAATGCGGTAATGATTGCTGGAAACCAACAGCCCAACAGGGAGGAGGACATGGCGAGCCTCAAATGGTACCCCTGCTCTTGGAGGTCTGAATATTTGTGATGATCTCGACGAAGCTTTGAAAGTCGGCGATCTTGGAGTGACCATGGACGTCTATGACAGGCTGCGCCAAAATGGTGGCTGCGGCATGTGAGTTTAGCTGTAAGAGGGAGGCAAGTATTTCGACCAGCATCCGGCTCTGATCCACACGCCTGGTCAAAAGACCATACCCCGCTGAGTGTTCTAGCTTGATTCCAAAAGGCTCCGTCGAGATGCTTTCGCTGCTCAGTAATGCGGCCGCGGGTAAATTTACCAGCATCATTCGTACTGTACAGTAGCGGACTGGACAAGCGCAAAGCTTCACTAGCCCAATTAAGAATGTGCTTGAGTAGCGGATTCCACCAAGGTCCGCCATCAACCGCCACCTCCGCATCTCTGAGCATGGATCCAATCCGTCCTTGAACCAGGTTCTCCAGCTTCCCAGAAGACTCTGAATGGATAGCGTCCGATAGCATCATGCCATGGCTTGGTAATTTACAAAGACAGTCTGTCCGGCGATATGGAACGAACAGTCTGGACGAGTGATGATGTCCATCAATCAAGGGCTATTATCCCCGTCTTCTGTTGTGGTGCACACAGGGATGCAAAAACCAAAACGTCTCCTTCTCCGCTAAGCTTTTCCGATGTAACAAATAACTTAAGCTTTCGAATCCGACGCCACTGGAAATACCGAGGACCGCCAAGCAAATTCCAGAAAGATAAGCTTCAGCCTATGATTTCAGAATCGCAAGCATTGCAGCCAACTACGCAAGGCTATCAAGTGTGCCGGCGCGGGAGAGTTCATCGCTAGACCTCCTTCCCGATGAGGCAGCTGGCAAAGCTACGGTACGGATGGAGACATCCCCATATTCCCCTCCTTTGCAAGGGCCATCCTCTGTGGCAATTTATCCTCGAAGCCGCAATAATGGCTCCATCAGAACAACCATTCGTGATGACAGTGAACTCAAGGGGCCGAGTATAGCCGGCCAGCTTGATCAAATATTGCGGCCCGACATCTTGCAGAGCAGCGCGGCTGAAGCAGGAGAGTACTGGAACAGCAGGAAGGAGATGAAAGACATATCCCGTTTACAACACAAAAACGGCATGCGATATTGGAGAATGAAGACTACTCGCTTCTCACATGGTACCGTTGTCAAAGGGCAACAACGCAAAAAGCAGCAATAATTTGCTTGAGCGACACTCAGAGAGCAGACAGCAGACAACAGAAAGCAGCAGACAGACGAAACAGGGACTCTAAAGACAACTTCAAGGATGGAAAGACATGAAAACAAATCTCCAGGAGCAAAGAGACTCTTCAATAAGATGTACCTACAGATAGCAGGCCGGCGTGAGTCAATCATCTGTAAATCCACGCCTTAACAAGCGAAATTCGCAAGCTTACTCATACATGAGCAGGCTCCAGTTTTCCCTCCGTGTAACCAACCTTAGATGCAGTCAGCAAATTACGCGAATCGGAATTTGGATTTTGCCGTCTGACCATGCTCAAGCTGATGCTGGAGGAAATACAGAATAAAGGCAGGTGATTATCATGTGACTTTCTCACACAGTGGTTCGTTTCTGACTTCCACTCGTCAACAGATACTTCTGGGGTGTTTGAACTTTAGCTTGAGCGTGCAGTAAGTTTGCAACTGGAACAATATTCTCCGAAAGCATAACCTACTGTAAAAGTATAAAATTTTGAAACATGTCAGGGTCCGACCTCCTTAGAGTTGACGTTTGCGGTACTTGAGGGAGGATGTCCGCATGCGGCTACTTCAACTTCATGCTTCTCAACCACCAACAAAGAGAATGGAAGATTACTTTCGCACACTGTTTCCCTCTTGATCCGATTCTCTAAGAGGCATGCGCTATTCAAGCAATCAGAAAAGATGAGTATCGTTCAAGATTTATGCTTTGGAGATCAGCACATCAGAAGAGGCGTGCAAGGTTCACATAAAATTCATGGTAGCCGATTGATCGCAAGTACCAAACTATGTATCGACAAACATTGGGTTGAGGTAAGCATTTCTTTGCGATCCAAGCAACTTTCCTCAGACTTATCAAGCTGCTTGCAGAGTAGCAGTAATCAATGGCCCCCATTGACCGAATCGCACCTGAACTTCCTCATCCAGCGCTTCGGACTGTGCTCCCCTTTACAGGAAAGAATAACCCACTTTTCAATCGACGCCATCTTACAAGCAACCACAATCTACCTCGACAAAACGGGATGGACCAACAGGCATGAAGACAGGCTTTGGGAGAAACTCAACCTGAAGATCGGTTACCTACATGCTGGATTAACAGGGCAGCGAGACCAAGCTATGGTAGACCACTATTGCAAGGCAAGGCTGTACTCTCATACGATGCATAAGAAGAATCTGCCGACTCTGTCATTGTACCGGAATGAGAACTTGCAGATGTCGCCATACCGTCAACAGCTACCTCATGCATCGAGTCCAACTTTTCAGCCTACTGGATATACCGGGCGCACCGAGTCCCAGTACAGACCTGAGGTGAAGTCACAGCCTGTCAGGCACGCCATGGAACTTTGGATGTCGCTGAGTGCAAACGAGCAAGCGGACCTTCTCCGCTCACAACTTCGCGCCGCAAAGAACTTTAACACCCTGGCTATGGTTGTGAATCAGCAATGCAAGACTTATCAAGCTTCAAGAGCAAGGCGAAGCAGTCACGGGTCTCCGACCAAGACCTGCCACCCACTGGATATAAACATTCCGAATTCTAAAACGAATACACATACAAATGCGCTGAGCATAAGAACGGACATATCTCCATCCTCAACGATGACACCAAAAGCCAAAGAATCAGCCAGCTCCAGTGGAATTTCAAAATCACCAGGGATTGTATTCGATGGTCTCCCATCGCCGACTGCGACGCCCCTGGAAGAACCATGGAGCGCAACACCATTTTCTCCCAGCCATAGCGATAAAGTCACCAGCCCTCTGCACAGTATAGATGACGACATTCAGGAGATAAATGAGATTGATTTCACGGAAAATGCCCCGGAGTCAAAGCAGGCACCTCTGACTGGCAAGTCCCTGGACGTCAAGTCAACAATTGACCAATGCATCCGAGAGCTGGAGCTGAAGAGGAAGAGAGAGAAAGATACTGTTCAGGAAGAAAAGGAGAAGAGTGACGAGGCAAAGGAGGATGCGGAGCTAAGGCAGGAGGACGAAGGAAATATGATACAGAGTGTTGAGGATGAAGAATCGGAAGAAAGAAAGAAGAGATGCAAACTACAAGTAGAAATCTGATAAATCAAGATGCGGATTGGTCATTTTACTCAACTTTGTACTTGTGTTCTGGCATGTAAAGATACAATTTACGATTGATGTGCGGTGGTTCCTGATATTTTCTGTAGATCCCGAAATGTCCAGCATAAGACGAGGAAGTCCAAAAGTAGACGTAAACCCGGCTTTTAAGACTCAGAAGGGACGCAATCCCTGGACGTGCAGCGCGTCCACAATATCTCGTGACTTGGCGTTCCGAATAAAGAAATCTCGGTGGGCGCGTTTGAGCATCTGCAGCTTGCCGCCCCATTGCCCTACGTTTTCTCAAAGGTATGTTAAAACCTCTTCTTTCTGTTCTCAACTGCTATATTTCAAACTCTTCTCGCTTTAGCCGTGATTGTGCTGAAGAATTAAATCATGAGCCCACCCGCGGATCCTCGTGACTGGCATCTTGATTTCAGCTCCTATCGCGAGCAGGTCAACTCGTATAAGTGCCCAGTACCTGGCTGTAGTCAGTCGTTTGCAGCTCTGGAGTTTTTACAGTTTGTCATTCGAGCTTTCGGAAAGATCATTTACTAAGTACTGACTCAGATATCACATAAGCCAGAGCCACACATTCAAGCAGAACCCAGACAGAGTAAGCTATGCCACCTCAACGCCCCTGATGATCGGCAATGTGAATCAGACTGGAGAAACGAAACCACCAGTCATTCCTATACCCACTGTACAGAGAGTTTCGCAGGCGCCTCAGAGAGTTACACAATTTCCACCACCAAGCACTATCCAGACAATGTCGCAGCCTCTACATGTCCGACCATCCCCACGAGACATACCAGCTCCGCCATCCTATGGGCAGATGCTACCGCCAACGCATGCGTCGCTAGTAATAACAGATATGGGGACTGACACTCACACCCAACACATGAGTTGGGGAAAGGTAATCAACCAGGCGGCAGGTTTTCGACCATACTGACGTTCGCCCATTTAGACCATCCCCTGGCCTGAAGGAGCCGAAGTCTTGCTCAAACGGCTTGCCCACATACACGCGCTTTATGCAAATCCTACACGACCAGATGAATATAAGAAACTCTGCTTCATCTTTGACGAATTCTACGCAAAGGCCGAGTTCAGTACATGGAAACCACCGAAAGAAGACGAGAGGCTGTGGCAGTTATTTAGAGGGAAGCTTGATCAGATACAACAGGAAATGCTGGAGCGAGGGGAAGTGGTCAAAGGCAGCGATGGAATTCTCAAACGCGGTTTCTTGCCGATCTTGCCGCCAACTAAGGTCTTGATGAACAACCCTCCGCCTGAATCGCTAGCAACTCCACCAGACACGCCTGTGCTAGGAAATGACAAACAATCCGAAGGAATAGAATTGTGGAATGGACTTGATGTCGATAGTCAGACTGAACTGTTCAGGCAACAACTTCGAAATGCGAAGAATCGCAAGGGACTCATGTTGGAGTGGAATGAATACTGCGGTGAAGTAAGGGAAAAGAGACAAATCGCCAAAGCCCGCGATCCTAAATCGACGACACCCTCCGCGCGGTCGCCTGGCTCGAAAACCCCACCTGCACCGCCTGCACTACCTGCTCCTGAACCACTCGCAACGATCGATGTCAAGCAAATTATCGCCAATAAGATACAAGAACTCGCGTTGAAAAGAGACAGGGACAGGCAGCAAGCCGCTGAAGAACGAGCAGCAAAGAGGCTAAGAGAGGATCCTGCTTGATAAGCAGTCCCAATTCACACGAATAGCTTCCGACCGGACCTTGGTCTTCAGTACAGCTCCGAACCCCGAAGTGACATGAATGTGTGATGCGAGATTCGCATTCGGACAATCGCACTTTCTAAACCTATCACCAGCTTTGGTGTCAGCTTATTGTCTGGTGCTTGGCGATTGTTATGATTTGCTGAAGACTGCCACTAGGCAATGCCAATCGAGCCGTCTTCAGCACTTACTTGACTGAACAGTCTGTACTGATCGGTGGACAAACAAGAGTGTGGAAAAGTGCAATGTATCGATGATGGATATCAGCACGATCCTACGAGCATGTCAGGCCTAGGGACTGTGCAATATGTTACCTGGAGGATAAATAGCCATCATGGACGCTGACGATTTCAGCAACGATCCTTGTTACAACTGCCAACATCATCTCGCGGCATTCATACCTGGCCCTGGTGATTCTAAGAGATGTCCTCCAACACAGCTTCAACCTTCAAGCCACGCCATGTCCATTTCGTAGGAAGTGTCCCCCTTCCCGCAACCGAAGACGTGTTCCAATGTCTGACCACAACATTTCCAAACCAGCTCCAAAGGATTCCAGATGGCGAAACAGGAAAACGCCAAGGATTCATTTTGTGGCAGACTGGAATTCTCGAAGGCTCAAATATCCGCATCATGACCTTCACAGCCGCAGACAGGGAACCACAGATCCCATCCACCCGATCTCCTGCGGCGAATATAGCACCAAGCTACGATGACTTCGCCCTGGACTCGTACAAAACCTTCTGCCACTTGCGAGATCAAGGCGTTATACCGCACGGCATCCGTTTCCAAGTCTCCCTCCCCACTCCCGCAAATGTAATCTGTTGCATCGTCCACCCCGAAGACCAAGTTCGCGCCGAACCCCTCTACGAAGCCGCTCTTCTATCATGTCTCCGTCGCATCCAAAATTCGATCCCAGCTCACGATCTAGCCATCCAATGGGACCTAGCAGCTGAATTCGCCCTCCTCGAATTTTCACAGCTAGATCCACAACCAAATTGGAAACCTCGGTTTATTTCAAGCCCGTGGTTCTCGCCGCTGAAGGAAGGCTTGATCGAGCGGATTGTGAGGTTGGCGGGTCATGTTGATTCTGGCGTGGAGATGGGCTTTCATCTCTGCTATGGTGATGCACGACATCAGCATTTCATCCAGCCGAAAGACACGGCTCTGCTTGTTGAGATGGCGAATCTGATTTCATCTGCTGTGAAAAGAGATATTAGCTGGGTGCATATGCCTGTGCCTATTGATCGGAAGGATGAGGCGTATTTTACTCCATTGAAAGAGTTGAAATTGAAGCCTGAGACGGAGTTGTTCTTGGGGTTGGTGCATGCTGATGGGAAAGAGAAGACGGAGGAGAGGATAGCAGTTGCCGGGAAGTTTGTGAATAGGGAGTTTGGGGTCACGACAGAGTGCGGGATGGGGAGGACGGGGAGTGAGGAGTTTGAGAAGGTGATGGATGTTATGGCTGCTGTTACTGGAGCGTCTTAGCCTACGATCTCACAAATTCCTACACCAGGACATAGTCTCTCTTTCGCATGCTGGTAGCTTTTCACAAACAGCATAATTGCCGTCGTGCTTCATCGTCTAGCATGTTTTTGTCTCAGATACCAGGGGTGTTTGCTGAAGTTGTAGGTAATATATTCACTGTTCATCAGGACTGGATAAATATTCGTGTGGCAGAGATTGGCTCGGATTGTTTTGTTCGCTTGAGAATGCCGAGCCCATTCGAGAATGGATGCCAAGACATCCATCATAGCCTGGACGGTTCCCTTCCAAAATAATCTGCTGCACAAAAATAAGTCAGGTCGAATACTATCCTAGGAAATGACATCCGATTTGAAGTTATCTGAAAGTGATCTTTCCGTTAGAACATGCGGTACAGTAACGTTCTACCAGACCCCGCCTACCTGTTTTGTCCCCTTTCTCTCCCCAGCATCCCAAGGAGCAAGTAAGTACCGACCACACCGCAACTTCGTCTCACTCACTCATTACAGCCAGGCGGGACATCACCAAGCACGGCACAATCTATAAACAGATCTCCCCATGAACCACGCCCCCCTCACTCGCAATAATTCTCGCTGAAACAGCACTGACCGTAACTTTCGCCCAGCTGCGCTTGTGACGTCATTTCAGGAAGCTACCCCTCTATGCAGCGCAGTTAGAGCAGCAACAGCAAGTGCAATGCATCTCTTCCTCAAAAGGAGTGTTTGGTTGGGAAAGCTGTGCTACGATGCACTACCATACGATACTGTACCTAGAGAGCTAGCTTCCTAGCTCATCTTCCTGCCCCCTTTTCTTCTCCCTCATAAAAGCCTGCTCGTTTTTAAGGGTATGAGATGTCGTGAGGTTTCTTCGAGATATTTGAGGATTTCCAACTTGAAATCATTGAGGAATTGTCTGCAGTTTTGTTCTGTTCAAGGGAATACCGGGACAAGTCTCATTCCAAGTTTAGCGTTGAGAGTGAAAGTGACGGCACGAATTGGAGGAGCAAGGAGCTACAGCAGCTCGAATTTCGACAATATGAAGGACTACCTCTTTCCCAGCAAGCCGTTGGCGAATCCTAAATCTATTGTTCAAGGTATGTCAATTCGAATCTCAGAGTAGAGCTCGTGAAGCTGGTGATGGCTTCGATTTTTGGCATCAATCTCAACATCACATGTTATCCTCAACAACATCATACTTCGTGTCACGTTCTTCAAAACAATAAACGAAAACATATCTAACACCACCCCAGGATCCAACTACCGCTTCACAATCCTCACCGACCGGCTCTTCCGGTACGAATGGGCAGAAGACGGCATCTTCGAGGACCGCGCATCAACCTTCGCCATCAACCGCGAACTACCCGTCCCCAAATTTCGGACTGTCGACCAAGAAGATGAGCTGGAAATCATCACCGAGCACTTCCACCTCAGCTATGACAAGAAGCGCTTCAGCTCCAGCGGTCTCATGGCCAGTTTCAGCGCCAAGATCACGCTCTGGGGCGCGCAATGGCGCTTCGGAAGTGGAAGGCAGAGAGAGAACCTGGGTGGTACGGCGAGGACGCTGGATGAGGTTGATGGGCGGTGCGATATGGGCGAGGGTGTGATTTCTAGATTTGGGTATGCGGAGATTGATGACAGTAAGTCGATGTTATTTGATGGGCAGGGGTTTGTGGCTGGACGGCCGGCGGGGGATAGGGTCGATGGGTATGTTTTTGCTTATGGGCATGATTATCGCGGGGCAGTACAGGCGCTGTATCAGGTGAGTGGGCAGCAGCCTGCTGTGCCGAGGTATGCGTTGGGGAATTGGTGGAGTAGGTATTATGCGTATTCTCAGGAGGAGTATGTCGCTTTGATGGATAAATTCAAGAAGATGGATGTTCCGCTTTCGGTTGCTGTCGTGGATATGGATTGGCATATGGTGGGGGATGATGCCGTTCCTCATGCTGGATGGACGGGATATACCTGGGATCAGAAGCTCTTCCCTGACCCGAAGAAATTTGGGAAGGATCTCCATGATCGAAAGCTCAAGATTACCTTGAACGATCACCCCCATGCAGGAATCCACTACCACGAAGATGGGTACGAGGAGATGGCAGCTTTTCTCCGTCACGATACAACGCACAAGAACCCCATTTTATTCGACCCTACCAATCCCAAGTTCATGGAAGGCTACCTCCGAATTCTGCACCGCAACATTGAGGATGTGGCATGTGACTTCTGGTGGATCGACTGGCAGCAAGGCGAGCATTCAAAAGTACCTGGTCTCGACCCCCTCTGGATGTTGAACCACTTCCACTTCGTGGACGCCGAAAAGAAAGGCGAACCCCTCATCTTCTCACGGTACGCCGGACCAGGAAGCCACCGATACCCCGTCGGATTCTCAGGCGACACCATCACAACCTGGGCATCTCTTGAATTCCAACCCGAATTCACAGCCACAGCCTCCAACATCGGCTACGGCTGGTGGAGCCACGACATAGGCGGACACATGATGGGCAGCCGCGACGACGAGCTCGTCACCCGCTGGATCCAATTCGGGGTCTTCTCACCCATCATGCGCCTCCACTCTGCCAACAACCGCTGGTCCTCAAAAGAACCCTGGCTCTACCGCAAAGAATCTGAAATAGTAATCTCAGACTTCATGCGCTACCGCCACCGTCTGGTGCCGTATATCCACTCCGCTGCTGAGCCGCTCATCCAGGCTATGTATTGGGATTTCCCCGATCGGGATATCGCATATAGCGTGCCGAACCAGTATTTCTTCTCGGAGCTGATCGTGGCGCCGATTGTGAAGCCGCGCAGTAAACGCACCAATCTCGCGAAAGTGAAAGCTTGGTTGCCGTACCGCTGTGTTGATATCTTCACTGGGACGGTCTACGATGCGGGCGAAGTCGAGATGTATCGCACGCTAGGCGAGATTCCGGTTTTGGCGAGAGAAGGGTCTATCGTACCGCTGGATGTCAATCCTTCGAATGGGTGCTTGAGGCCGGATGAGTTTGAAGTGCTGGTTGTGGTTGGGAAGGATGGCAAGTTTGAACTTGTTGAGGATGAGAGGACGTATATTGTTACGTTTGACCAGAAGACTGGAATTCTGAAGTCAGATATCGACCGCCCTTGCACGTTCCGCTTCCTTGCACTCACAGCCTCACCACCCTCTCTCAGTACCTCGCCGACTAACTCCAAAATCTCATTCGAATCCTACCCCTCTGTTCCCAGTATGTTGATTTCTATCCCTGGACCAGGACCAATTGAAATTAAACTCGGACCTGATCCACAGCTCGGCAAAATCGATCAGAAGGATCGGATCGAGAAGATGTTACTGGATTATCAGATTGAGTTTGATATTAAAGAGAAGATCTGGAATGCGGTTGAGGAGGAGGGTTTGGGCATTAATGTTAGGGTTAGGAGGTTGCTGGGTACCGCTGACGAGGAGTTGGTTGGGCCGGTGGTGGAGTTGGTTCTTGCTGATGGGAGGGTGTGAGGGGAGATGAAGGACCGACTTAAATTGAAGATGCGGGGAGAGGGGAGAAGGGAGATGGGTGATGTGCTACTGGAAGGTGTGGGAGGAATGCAGTGCAGCGATCTGGTGGTGACGATAGATGGAAAGGTTGTTGACCTCGTTCGCTTAGGATGTCGTCTCAATTTGTTCCGAGAGCAGAGCGTTCGGCACATGTCGAGAGTGATGAGCTGTCAGACTTCCACGCTTCATGGATTACCAACCGTTATCATTACTCTCCTGACTCTTACTCCCAAAACGTCAGATGGAATCCAAGCGAAAACTCAAACTCAAAGGCCTGAATTAAATGCATAGATAGTCATACGAGAATTAGACAAAAGTATTTTTTTTCTGCCTTCAAAACGAACTTCCCTTGTCGCGATGATATCCTGGTATCCTGGTATGTTTATTTTTCGCTAAACTGGAGGAGCTCAATCAAAGAAGGGTGGGGGGGGGGGGGGGGGGGGGGGTCGGTTATGGTACCTAAGCGAGCGAGCGAGCGAACGAGTTTTGAGGATGTGGATTTTGGATGGGAAATGGGGAATGTTGGGTTGGATTGGATTGGATTTGGTTGGTTATTATTTACATAGGAGTTTTGTACATCTAGATAGGTACTGATTATGGTCAGTGTTCGACGTGTCTATGTGACCGATCCTTGATCCTCCACAAGTACCTATCCGATGCCAAGGTGAAGGAGCCAGTACTCTCTTTATCTGAGCACATTTCTCATATGCATAGCCAATTCCATTCAGTTGCTCGCTCCACCCACCCAGTCTCTCGCCTTCACATCTACTCACTCGCCTGCCTTCCCAAGAACCCCCTCACAAAAACCTCCTCGGATCCAACGCCTCTACCCTCGCACTCTTCGCCCCGCCCTCGAACAAAAACTCACTCATCAACTTCCCCGTCGCACAACTATTCTGTATGCCCCAACACGTATGCCCCGTCGCCATATACAACCCCCTAATCCCCGTCTCGCCTATCAGTGGACCGCTGGTTCCTGGGCCGGTTACAGACGGGAGGTAGCATGCTTGCTCGGCGAGGATCTTGCCGTGGCGGAGAGCGGGGGAGATGGATGATATGTAGGAGATGAGGGAGGTTATGTGGGAGGGGGAGCACTGCACGAGGGCGGTGGAGGGGGGGAGGGGTGCGAGTGTGTCGGCTTCGCCTAGGGGAAAACGAAGGTTAGTATTTGCATATATGTATTTCCTTTTAGTAGAGATGGCGTAGGAAGGGGGAGAAAGAGAGAAATCGGACATACCACAAGCATAAACCGTGCCATCAGGTCTAGCATACATCTCTGGCGACACCACACTCCCATGTCTCTTCTTCCCTTCCGCATCCGCATCACCTCCAAATGTCTTCGGCAAACTAATCTCACTAAACACCGCATAGGGACTCACATCCGCCTCCACAACCACACTATGCGCCCTCACAGCCTCAATCGGCGCCTCAGGAAAAACCTGACTCGTCCACGGTCCCGCCGCCAATACAACATCCGTAGCAGGTAACGTGTGTATATCCTTCGTCTCTTTGTCTTCATACGTTACGGATTTCACGCCTGAAGGACCAGCGTAGTCGATTGAGGTTGCCGAACCGAGGATTATTTTCGCGCCGGAGGAGACGGCGAGGGAGGCCATGGAGGTGGTGAATTGGTAGGGGTGGACTTGGGCTGTTGTGGAGGGGGTGCCCATCTCGGAGTAGGCTTTTATACAGTCTGGGTCGAACCAGTCGAGGGAGGAGGGGACGCCGTTCTTGGAAACCCCCTTGTTGTTTGTTTTGGGGAGTTTTTGCCATTCTTCTGCAGCTCCTGGTCCATCTTTGTTTCCAGCTGTGTTTGTGTTTGTGTTGCTGTTGGTCTCGCCACTGTAATCCTTTCCCTTCGCACTCAACGACCCGCAGTGTAGAGTCCTATATCCCCATCTCTTCGCGCCGTCGTGTTCCTTTGCCAGTTCGGCATGGAGTTTGTAGGATAGAGGGACGATGCTGGAGGGGTATGCCCAGAGTGCTAGCAGACCGCCTGCTTGTCCTGAGGCGCCAGAGGCGATGGATTGGGCTTCGAGAATGGTGATGGTGTATTTGGTGGGGTTGAAGGAGGGGTGGCGCGTGAGAAAGTAGGCGGTTGTGCAGCCGATTATGCCTCCTCCTGCGGGTTTGTTAATTTGCCTTCTTTTAAAATGATGGGAAGAGGAAGAGGGGAGAAGTCAAGGAGTACGTACCTACGATTACGATGTTTCTCTCTAATGATTCGGTGGCCATGATGGAATGGATGGACCGTGATATCTTTCGTGGAATGCAATGTATGAAAGTCTATTTCTGGAGTAGGTCAAGGTACCTTTCGTACAAATAAAGTCTACATACCTCGCGCCACCACGCGAACAGAGAACAAAGAACGAAACATGCGACACATCGTCGTCATAATTGCTGGGGTGAATTGGGTGACAGCCCAGACAGCCTTTTGAAGCCAATCACATAGTTGTAATTGGAGCTCTTATCGATAAGAGCTTCTCCATTCACATGTCATTGGCCGAAGCTTCCTCACTCTCTCGCAATCCGAAGAAACGGAAACCGAATCTCCGTTGTATCATCCCTGTCCCCCTCTGTCCCCCTCTGTCCCCCTCTGTCCCCCAGCCCCCTCTCTCTTTGCCCTGCTAACAATCCCACCTGCCTCCCCGCCGGGACGACGTCGTGCCGAGGCAGCGTCACAGATCTAGAACTAGAACTGCCTGCTTCATCATCACCATGAACCATTTACAAACCCAGTCCCAGCAGTCCTCACGGCAACAGCCCATCCAACAACATTCCACTACCATCACTATTTAAAGACCTCGATGCGCGTTCAATCCGTGTTTTTGCGAACGACGACACTATCCAAGCCATTAACGACGTCAACACGACTCGCTCCCGCCGCTAGAACTGCATTTTTTGCTTCTCCCCCGGCTCTTAAGACTCGAGCTTCAACCACACCGACAATCAACAACAGTAAACAGCAGAGAACAATTGGAAGGCAATCGCTCTTCCATACACAAACAAGAAATATGGCTTCCGCTACTAGCTTCTATGATTTCAAGCCTCTTGATAGTAAGTCCTTCTGTCTTGATTGTTATGATGTGGAGGAGAAACCTACCCCGCCATTCCGTGGCATCGCATCATACGATTCAAATCCACCTCAACATCCATGGAATCCATTACTCCCACCTCAATACACTCTCTACATACCTCCACCAAGCCAAACACAACAAGCTAACCACCCTCCCCTCCCCAACAGAAAAAGGCAGTCCCGTCCCCCTCTCCACCTACTCCAACAAAGTCGTCCTAATCGTCAACACGGCCTCCAAATGCGGCTTCACACCACAGTACGAAGGTCTCGAAAAGATCTACAAATCCATCAACGCCACACACCCCGACTCATTCATCATCCTCGGCTTCCCCTGCAACCAATTCGGCTCGCAAGAGCCCGGATCCGACGACACGATCCAAGAGTTCTGCCAGCTGAACTACGGCGTCTCGTTCCCCATCATGGGCAAGACGGACGTCAATGGCGATAAGGCGAACCCGCTGTTTGAGTGGTTGAAGGAGGAGAAGCCCGGGTTGTTGGGTATGAAGAGGGTCAAGTGGAATTTCGAGAAGTGGCTTGTGGGCAAGGATGGGAAGGTTAAGGGGAGGTGGGCGAGTACCACGAAGCCGGAGTCGTTGGAGAAGGCGATTTTGGAGGAGATTGCGAAGGGTGGGGAGGCGAAGGCTGGGTTGTAAGTACCTTAGAGAGGGGGATGGGGAAATGGGAAGAGGTGGATGATACCTTGCTTTAGGGCAGTTTTGTGAGATGTTCTCTTTCTGTTCAGTCTTTGGACTTTCGTATGGTCGTCAAGTTTGATAGCTTGAGCTCTCCTCTCATTACTTGTTAGGAAGTAGCATGGAATAATGATATCAAAAGTCGACAAAAACAAAACTTCATTATTTATCCAGTCAACCCCCTAAACCTCCTAAACCAATTTCCAAACCCCATCCTTCTCCTCAATCCCGACCTCCCGTCCCTCATCCAACGCCCTCCTCCCCGCCTCCAAAATCGCCGTCGTCGCCACCGTATTCCTCAAAGTCGGCAACCCCCTCCTATCCAACTCCTCCACGGCCCCCACCCCATCCCTATTAACCTTCACACACCCATCGACAAACTTCTCAAAACTCACATACCCATACCCCCCTTGTCCCGCAAAGTTCCCCTCCTCATCAGGCGCATACCGCATATAGAACGGATTATACCACATCAGCTGTCCCACTTTATCATCCGCAACATCATACCCGCGCTTGGCCTGATCAATACGAATCTCCCCATTCGCACCCATATAGTGGAAATACTGATTCGAATGCACCCCCGCCTTCTGCGGCGCCGTCCAGCTAGCCGTATACACAGCCGTCGCGCGCTTACCAGGATCAGATCTCAGCACCCAATGCACCAGCAGCGAAATCGTATCTTCCGTCGCGGGATCACAGCCAAGTCCTGTAGCTACACCCTTTGAGGCCGAGGCGGAGACCTTGATGGGCGTGTACCCCCGCTGCTGAACCATCGACTCGCAGATGTCGATGTGGTGGCTGTTGAGGTAGTACGAGATATCTGAATCGACGCCCGCCCAGGCTTTGAAGGTCTCGAGTTGGGATTTCGGCTGGCTCATGTACGAGTAGAAATAGTTGAAGTCGCCTAGACTCTGGGCCTTGAAGCGCGCGTCCGCGTACGCGGGGTCGTACCGCTTGTGGTGCTCGATGTAGACGAAGACGCCGTGTTTCTTCGCGGCGGCGAGGAGCGCTTGGTGGTGCTCGAGGGTTTTGACGGCGGGTTTGGTGATCAGTACGTGGATCTTGCGCTCGATGGCGTAGAGTGCGATGGGGTAGTGGGTTGTGTCCGGGGTGAAGATCGTGATTGCGGAGCCGGGGGAGAGGGCGTCGATGGCGGTTTTGTAGGCGAGGGGGTCGGTTTGGTCGTTGGCTGGGTAGGAGTCGAAGGAGGTGTCGAGGCCGTTGTAGAAGTTGGTGATGTTTTTGGTGAGGTGTTCGCCTGGTGGGTACAGTTAGTATTAGGTTCTACTCTTTCTGTTTTTCGTTCTCTTTGAATTGTACTTGTAATTGATGTATGTCCTCTTCCAGTCAAGAAGGGAATTTGGGGAGTTGAATCAAGGGGAACAGACGAATAGCGGGGTATTTCCCCCCAGATGTCCCAACCATCGACAATTTCCCTACTTTCCCTCTACGTCTCAAATCAAACATTGTTAGGCCCACAACACCGACTTTCTTGTCTGAGCCAGACGCACCACCGCCTACAAAGCCGGTCGTGTATTCGCCTGTTCCGACCATTAGGACGTCCAGCGGCTTGGTCTCTGGAGCTGCCATGGTGTTTGGTGGGGTGAGCTGGAAGCTCTGCTCAATTGAATGGTGTGGTGGAATTGGTTTGTTTGGCTTGGTTTTGCTGCTTCAATGATGAGCAATTGGGAGAAGGGAAAGATTGGTGTGTGGTTTAGAGAAGAGATAGGGAAAGTAATCAAGTGGGCATCCCGTCTATTCATATGATGTGATGAAATACCTATGTTGAGAAGCCGCCGGCCTCTGACGGGGAAATAGAGGGGTCGCATCGTCGTAGCACTGCTGCAATCTTCCGGCGCCAAGTATTATACCAACAGTACTGTATGGGGGCTGGGCCAGTTGATTCTGGGGCTGCTGGGAACTTGGGAAGGCTTGGGAGCTAGAGGTGGGGTGTTTGCTGGTGCTTTAAGTTACCCTTCTGTTTTGACTGCACAGAACTGCCTCCGTTTCTTCGGGCTATTACTTCATCTGGCACCTCCAGGTCCAATGTCCAATTGACCCTAAGATCATCTTGTAATTCAATTCACTTTAATTTCGAGATGCTCTTCGAATCGTTACTGGAAAGCAGCTCCTTCAGGCTGTTCTAGTTTGCTCTTCAACCACCGCGGGGCATGAACCCCACCAGAAGCGAGGCGGAGGAACTACATTCGCTGTCCTATTGGTGGAAAATCTGAAGCCCATTTCCTTGGGATGGACTTGTGAACCGAATAAACAGTTCTTGGGTTCTTTGGTGAAAGACGATATGAATGGGAGTGAACGTGACGACTTTCAGATAAACGTATTGAATGTCCTTTGCCTAGCTGGTCGAGTTCAAAAAGAATTTGGGAAAAGCTGTTGAATGAGGTGCTTTGCCAGTGAGGAAGGTGACCTCCTGATTTCGAGTTCTTCCTCTCTGTTCTTCAGATGCGATCTCGGGGAAGCATGTGGCGAGATGTCTACAAATCGGATGCGAAGTCGCTCAGCCAAGCTCTTCGCTGTGTGATCACAATTCTGGTCCCCTCTCCTCGCTGTTCTGAACCATCTACATGGAAGTTTATGATGTCCCCTGAGCAATCTCAAGTTGTGTTATCACAATTTACCTACTGCTTCAGGGCATTTTTGGGCGTGGAGGAGGAGGACTTTTCCCCAGAAAGGGGGCTCTGAAGAATATGAATACTCGTTCCTTTGGTTCTTAGCGAGATGTTACTTTTGATGAACAGCACATCAGCGCTTTTCTGACATTTCAGCCGTGTATGTTCCGCGTAGTATTGGAACCTGAGATAAACATATTATATATTTGTATGATGTCAGCTTTCCCTGATTCCAAAGCCTCTCATTATCATTTTTGTCAGTACTCAATTTCATCACATATATTGAACCGAGCCCATTTATTTCCAGAAGTAACATCATTTTACTATTTTAAACTTCATCCTCTCTCAAACCCTCCAACTTCCCTCTCTCAAAACACCAACCAACCTCTCTAACCCCTGGATCAAAGCCTCCTTCCCAACCGTAAAAGTAAGCCTAAACCAACCCACCTTCTCACTAAAGAAATTACTTCCATACCCCACAAACAACCCCTTCTCCTCACACCTCTTCACAAATCCCATTTCCATCGCTCGCTTCTCCTTCTCATCCACACCTCTTTCATGTCCGTCGCTTTTGGGAGAGAAGTACTCTCTAAGATCAATCCAAATGAATACACCAGCATTCGATCCACGGAAATACTCAATATTGTGAGAAGAGAGGAATGATCTAGCGAGGCCGTGGTTTTCGGCGAGACGATGCTGGTTGGTTGAGATGAACCAGTTCAAGTACTCTGTGTCCTCGAGGAGTGAAGCCCAGAGGTCTTGCAGGATGTAAGGTGACCAAGAAAATACTCTATATCATCCTATCAGCATCAACTTCCACTTTACAGTACCGTGACGAGTTTAAGATAAGAGATGACAGTCGAAGATCAAAGCGAGGAATAGGAACAAGAACAGGAATAGGAATACGAATACTCACGCCAAACTCGCCACCGCCCCAAGCACCCCCTCATTCCTCGACCACAAAGCCCCCAACCTCAACCCATTCGCACAAAAGTCTTTCGAAGGCCCATACATAACATGGACCATCTCCTCCGCAATCAAACCCTCCAAATCCACAGCCAGAATAGACGTGAACTTCTCCTTCTCAATTTCCGGATCCTCCTCATTCTCAAATACAGACAATGCATAGATCTCGTCGCAAATCAAATGTAGTCCTTGTTTCCCGCAGAATGCCGCAATAGCTTTCAAAGTAGCTGCTGGGTAGCATTTCCCAAGGGGATTATGTGGATTGGTGATGAGAACGGCGCAGACTTTAGTACCTGATCTTTCACATTCTTTCCAAGCGCGCTCGAAAGCCAGTTCGTTGATTTCAGGATCAAAAACATCATCCAACCCTCCACATCCCCCTCCCTCTGCCTTCCCATCTCCTCCAACCCTTCCAAGCCCAGCAAACGAAACAGGCACAATAACACCCCTACTCCTCTGCGGGATATCCACGCGGAATCCCGTATACAGCGGTCTAGGAATCAGTATCCCTTCCCCTTCGTTACAGAGACTCCATGTTAGAGCGTCGGTTAGGGCGGAGATGCTGGAGTAAGGGAGGATTTGGGTGGGTGGGATGGGGGTGGGGGAGAGGGAGTGGAAGTGGGTGGTTAGGAGGGAGGAGAGGGCGGTGCGGAGGCGGAGGGAGCCGTGGGGGCCGAGGCCGTAGGTTAGGTGCTTGGAGGGAAGGACTTGGAACTGGTGAGATTATACTATGAGCAAATGTCTGAAGATGGTAGTTTATGAGTTTGGAAGACGGTAGGGGAATACGTTTTTCTCGAGGTAGGCACCCATTTCGGAGTGCATGAGTGAGTTTTCTGCGAGGCCGAGATTGATACTGCGTCGACAGATTGTTGTCAGACTTCTTGATCTTGATGCAGATGATCTGACTGTGTTGACTTACATCCCATTGGGATTCTTCTCTTTATCCCATACATTCGCCAAAGCCCTCTCAATTGGAGCCCAATGATTCCCCGCCGTGAAGTTCTCCGCTCCACGCTGAGAGAGATGATATTTTGCTGCTTCGGGGATGACGTCTGTCATGATTGCTCACGGTTGGATGTAGATGTTCGCTTTAGACAAGGTCGAAAGTTGGTTTCCAAAATGCTTGACTCAAATTTGTTAGGATGTGTTGATGATATTTAATCCAAACAGGAAGTTATGGATCAGACAGGTCGATCGTCAACGACCTGACGTATTTAGTGCGATGTTTCGCGCGCCCTCCCGGCTACACTCGCTTATCTATCAGAGCATGATTCAGGGGCTCTACGCGAAAGTAAACAATGGGCTCACTTTTTGGATCTGATGTACCTTGTGAACCCTGTCCTGGACTTGAATAATGATTTGACATAGAATTGTGAAATCTGAGCGCTGAAATAACACTTCATCCTCGTTCAAGGTGAGCGGTTCATCGTTACACCCATCTCCGCTAAGCGAGCATCCTTTGCAGGGGCAGCAAGCCACGAGCAAGGTTGTCCGCTTGATTAGGCAGACGCGGGGAATCCTTCTATTCGCATCGCAAGAGCTGAAAAATGAGCAGTATCTCATGCCTCAATGTAGTGTAAGATATCCTTTCCGCATTTTGGAATTCATTAAACTCCTTTCCACACCGCCAACAAGATCTTCCGGGGTCGTCTTCAAACTCGGAAATCCGGAAATTCACAACCCATGCAGTATGGACTCAACTCTATGCTCTCGCTGTAGTGCCATCCCCGTGAGGCTCTTCCAGCTTGGGCAATACGCTCATGACATCTCAACTCCAGATGGCGTTCTCACAGCACTGAAAAGTACTGCATCTCAAGGCTGCAGAATATGTGTACTCCTAGTGGATGCGATTGAAGGGGAAAGTCCCATGCCCAGCACTTTAAATGGAAATATCATGAAGCTACAAGCTCTTTGCAAGCGAAAAGGTGACATCGAATATCACGCTCTCGACTCAGATCCAGACCATACGAAAGTGATTGGTGTCTGGATCGGCAGCACGAAAGTCTCTCATCTGAGATTTGAACTGGGAAACAGCGAGATCGCAAAGTCTGGGAAAGACGTCGTCACTAAACGAGAACTGCAGCGAGCAGCTGATGATGCGTCAAACTTTGAACTGATCAGTCAATGGTTGGATGTTTGTACTAAACAACATAACGACTGCACCATGAATCTGGTGTCTGATCTCACCCTTCCTGCAAGGCTCATTGATGTACGACCTGAAGAGGAAGGTGTCGATATCAAGCTTGTCGTGACGGCAAATCAAAACCAACAACTTCGACCTGGGTATGCCGTGTTAAGCCACTGTTGGGGGCCGAATACTGGTGGTATGCTGAAAGCTACGAAGGCGAATCTGGGGGAGTTGCAACGAGGTATCAAGTGGGAAAGTCTGTCAAAGACTTTTCAAGATGCTATTGAGATCACGAGAAAGTTGAACATCCGAGGGAAGGGCATTAGACACCTCTGGATCGACTCATTATGCATTTTGCAAGACGATCCCAAGGATTTCGAGCGTGAAGGAACAGCCATGAACAAAACATACTCCATGGCAACCTGCACAATCGCCGCATCCTCCTCATCATCCGGCGAAGGCGGTTGCATCATCCCACGAGACAGCACCTCACAGCAACTCCAACCCTGCCACCTCACCCTCAACAAACAAACCATCACGATCCACCCCTGGTCCACGGAATGGAGCAATTCCCACCGCGGCCCCCTCAGCACCCGCGGCTGGTGTTTCCAAGAACGCGAACTCTCCCGCCGCACCCTCCACTTCACCAAACACCGCATCTTCTGGGAATGCCGCACAGCCATCGCATCAGAAGACCACCCCTCCATGATCAACGTCCAAGCCCTCCACTCATCTCGTCGGCCCCACGGCGCAGATCCAGACCGCTTCTTGGTACTAATGGAGCTCGGTGTACGGTCCTTCATGCCACTCAGCCATACTCGTCCTTTGGCAACGAAATTATGGTGTCGTGCAGTGCAGGAGTATACGAGGCGGAATCTGACGTTTAGGAAAGATAGGTTGCCGGCTATTTATGGTATTGCGAGGATTATTTCGGCGATTATTAGGGATGAGTATGTGGCTGGGATATGGCTGTGTGATTTTGCGAGGGGTGCGTCGTGGGTGAGGGATAGGTCGCTGCCGAATCCGAATGCGGTTGCGGGTGGGCAGTGGCCTGTTCCGAGAGCAGATCCGTCACTGCCTACTTGGTCTTGGGCGGCCATTGATGGACCGGTTATGTATCCTGGGGTGGAGAGTTTTGATGTAGGCGGGTATCGCGATGGGAGTGGTGGCCCTGTCAATATGCATCAGATGGGTGTGTTCAGCTTTGCGGAGTATGATAGGAATGGGATGCTGAAGCATAAAACTCCTTTGGCGGCCCAGTCTGCTTTGTATCAGAAGGGGCTGTTGAGGAATTATGCGCTTGAAGTTTTGGGACTGAGTGGCGAAGAGGGGAACTTTGGGGCGGTGGTGAATTCGGAGTTGAGTGTCAGAGGTGTGGCGGTTGATATTACGATCTCGGAAAGTGATTGTTTTCCTCCATATTCAACAGCGAGCAATCCTCTGGAACCGAAATGCTACGCCATGTTTGGACGGTCTATTTTCCGTCTTGGAGGGTCTTCGAAGCCAAATATCGAGAAAGGCGTCGTGTATTTCGATGACGATCCAAGACAACTAATGAAACAGCCTTTCGTATGCTTTCGCTTAGGTGAGAGAGGAGAAGCAGGTGTGGAAGGTGGGAAGGTGTATACAGGCTTGGTGCTGCAGTCCGTGGTGAAGGTTGATGGGTTTGCTAGGGAGCAATTTTTCCGGAGGGCGGGAACTTGGATGGTTGGGACCACAAATAAGTTTTACAATAAGCATGCTAGATTGGGAGAGTTTGTTCTTGTATAGTTGGTCTGGATTAGGTCTTGGTAATGTTGGGGTCTTGATGGTGATATCATGTGGACTAGGTAGTGTCATTTTAGAACAATATCTCTCCATGATATTGGGCTCGCTAATAGTGTTTTAAGTACCGTCAACCAAAACCTCAAACATTTCGCAAATACTGGTGACGATAAACATGACCCGGAACATGTCCGTTCTTGGATCGAACAGGCCTCGCAAGATATCGCGGCAGATCGAAGAACACGACAAGCTGCAGTGACGAAGAACAGGAAAGCAGAACTTGCAAAGACGCGAATTGGGGATCATGGACGAGACCTTTTGGAAAGAGGACAAGGCAACGAAGGACAAGAGCCAGCAGTTAAAGACAGAAGGTGGCAAAGCGTGTAAAGAAGTTGCCCATCAGTCTGAAATATGAGCGCTTTGGCGCTGCGTTGTTTGAAGAAAATGTTGGGAGAGAAATATCCAAAGGATTGCCCATGAGTGGTGAAGCAACATTAATCGAGGTCTAGGAAGGGTGGGTCGACAGTCCTCCCTTCAATCCTGTCAGCCAGCCAAGGTTAGACCTTGGTGAAACTTCGAGATGGGTTGGCCTGGACAATGGACTGCGGAATTTGGTCGTGCTGTTCCTGCTGGACTTCGTTTCTAGAACGCAAAGGATGGTTCACAGTTGACAGAACTGGGCGGTCCACGCCGGATAGTTGGAGGTTAGCATGTACCATCTTGGGAAGATGTTGTGAGAAGTAGTTAGAACTATAAACTGAATCGATAAGACGTTTTTTTAGGATTGGTCACCAATATTCTTTCAACTAGTGACACAGTGTTCGTAGCCAAATAGCAAGTGGTAGGCAATTCCTTGTCCAAATATGCATGCCAACTATTGTTGCATTGTGCGCCATGAAAAACAAATGATTCAAATCCATACAGTTGTTTCCAAGCCGTACCTAACCAGTTTGCAGATTCAAATATCTAATAGTGATTAATACTCAGACAGCTAGTAAGCACTTCCATCAAAATCAATAATAGCTTACTTTACCTGCGTACTTTTTGATGTCCTTATTATCACGCAGGACGAGCACATCGGATTTGAGCTGATCCAGCAGAAACACGTCCACCTACTCAGACTATCATGAAAGTGCAAATTCAGATGAAAGTATCGTTTCTAGGCTTGGTGACAAGCCACGAAGGAATTCTAGGCTGATGTAGTGCTGGAAGCTGGATCTGAGCTTTTAACGTATGAAAGTAGGTTGCTTAGCAGCCTTTGGTGGCTTAGTGATCGGGAAACCCCCAAACACATTTTTATATGTCAATATCGGGAAAAGATATTGGATAGCCATAAACTCGGAAGGGATGGATCTTTATCCAGGGGGTCTGAACCATCCAGATGGATCTCGCTTCACGGAACGAGGGAGCTACTGGAATGAACAACAAAACTGCCAAGATCACGAAGTCTCGATTTGGCGTGGTCCATGGAGCTATGTCCGACTGAGGCTTCGGCCGAAAACATGATCGACTTGGCAATTGAACCCAGCCTGTTACATCCATTTAAAAAGAGGCCTCGAACAATCGTAGCTTCATACTGTCTTTAGGGATAAATTCTGACCCGGACTGCCTGCGTTCAGTGTCTTGGTATCTCTCACTGGAGCTCGAAGGGCAATACCTTACTCCGCGCCTCCACAACCCCGCACGATGTATCCCATCAGAGCTACTACATGAAACTCAAAAGTGTCAGTACCCCGGATTAGAATCTTTCCGCCATCGTTCCAGATTCTCACTTGTACTCCAAGTTTTTCGGTCATTCCTGATCATAACTTAAGAGGTGATCTTGTGAGTCCAGCCACCATAATCTGGGCGCCAAGCTCCTGCTCCATATATACTTCGATATCCTTCAAACATTTTTCAGTCTTCATCTCAAGCATCTCTGAGCTTCAATTATCTACCCAAATACATTCTTTGAAATCAGAAATCATGGGGATCTTTTCAGCAAACGATAGCTCTGCCTTCAAGGCACCGGCAGCGGTCTACAACTGGAGAGTGTATGCGCTCGCATTATCTGCATCAATGGGATCCAGTATGTTTGGTTATGATTCGGCCTTCATCGTAAGTAGACTTCTCCCATCGAAGTATGAAATGATGAGTCTGACTGTTATTCAGGGTGGAGCCATGGCCCTTCCTTCATTTAAAGCAAGATTTGGTTTGGCAGAAGCATCAGGAGATACCCTTGCATCCCTTCGTGCCAACATCGTCAGTACATTTCAAGCTGGGTGCTTCTTTGGAGCCATTTTGTGTTACTGGATGTCTGGGAGACTCGGTCGACGCATTCCTCTGATGATTTGCGGTTGCGTGTTCAATATTGGTGTTATATTGCAAATGGCCTCAAGCGGACACATTGGCATGATCTATGCCGGTCGCGCTTTCACTGGTATACATTTACCACACATGCTATATTTGCTAAATGGACTTGACTAATTTACTTTGTAGGCCTTGGTGTTGGAGCTTCTTCCTTGATCATCCCACAATATATTTCTGAGTGTTCCCCTCCAGCGATCCGCGGACGTTTGATCGGAGTTTTCGAAATCGTGTTACAATTCTCCCTGGTCGTAGGATTTTGGGTCAACTACGGAGTCAACCAGAATGTTTCACCCACATCAGATTCGCAGTGGCATATCCCCTTCGCCATCCAATTCGTACCAGGCACGCTCCTTGTCATTGCCATGTTCTTCCAACCAGAGTCTCCTCGATGGCTGTTAAAGAATGGACGTGACGAGCAGGCTATCAAGAACTTGACTTATATTCGCCAGCTTCCTGAGGACGATGCCTACCTCCAATGGGAAATTGACACCGTCAAGGAGCAAGTACAATTGGAATTTGATGCTGGCGTCAACGAATCGTTTCTCAAGAAGCTACGAGCTGTCTTCTCCCCAGGAGTTCGCAACCGTGTTGCTATCGGCATGTCCCTGATGATGCTGCAAAACCTTTCCGGAATCAATGCCTTGAACTATTACTCGCCTATTATCTTTGGATCGATTGGCTTCAAGGGTACAAGTGTAGGACTTTTGGCAACTGGAGTTTTCGGTTTGGTCAAGGCTTTCGCAACCCTTGGATTCATGATCTTCGGCATTGACAAACTTGGTCGCCGGAAGTCCCTCCTTATTGGTTCTGTTGGTGCGATGTTTGCCATGTTCTACCTTGCTGGATTCAGCAAGATCTCTGGCTCTTTCGACGGAAACGCAAAGCAAGATGCTGGCGCGTACGTTGCAATCGTTATGATTTACCTCTTCGCCATCTTCTACGCCATGTCATGGAACGGAATCCCATGGATTTTCTGCGCTGAGGTTTTCCCAACCGGCACTCGCAGTGTCTGCCTCGTGTTCACCACTTGCACGCAATGGCTCGGACAGTTTATCATTGTGTACTCGACACCATATATGATGAACAACATCAAGTACGGAACATTCATTTTCTTCGGCGCTCCGCTTGTGGTGGGAATGACCTTTGTCATCCTCTTCATGCCCGAAACCAGAGGTCTTTCTCTCGAGAACATGGATATCATGTTCAACATGTCTGGATTGGCTCATGGAAAGAGAGCTAAGACCGATGCCATTATCAATGAGAGACGGATTGCGGATGACATGGATCGATCGGGCGTCAAGAATGATAGAGAAGTGGTTGAGCAAGTTGAGAAGATTGTTTGACCGACCATGCATGGTCGGGCAGTAGAGCCCTGAGTCTCAGTAAAATGCTAGATATTTGCCACAATAATATGTTACAGTAGCAGCGTGTAATCTATAGAGCGAATACCAAATCGGCATCAAAAATCATCTACAAAGTCTCAATCCTACTCAGCGACGTGATATTGCACAGCAAATCTTCGGACCCAAATTGTCACAGATCTTCAGGTCATTGTGACATTCAAAATATCTATCCCACTCGTGCCCTTTCCTCACACCAATTTCTCCATGATTATCCTCATAACGATCAACACCCCTAACCTTTAACCACTCACCATTCTTCACTTCAAAATCCAGCAAAGCCAGCCGAGCCCTCTACCACTCACATGCACAGATGGGTGGCACCGCCTCTCGCAAAAGAAATCAAGCTCAAACCCGACCGATCAGCAATCCAATCAACCCCAGGCGCCGAGACCCCTCACGCGGAAGCCACATCCACCCATCCACAGGGGAGGGGCTCAAACTTCCTAAACCGCCGCCAATCTTGCCCAGGAATTTGGTCTCGGATAATGATTTTGCCATCGTAATGCACCAAGCAATGAAACGGATGTGCCTTGTGCCATGTATATTGGTTTTGCCGCCTTGGATGGTATGCATAATTAGGATTCTGGGAAAGATAGAGTTTGGAGAATTGAGAGGTTGTTGTTACGGGCATGGGGCTCTAGCTTTTCGGGAATAATATGGAAGGAAGTTATGATTGATGCAGATAACCAGGCTTCATCAGCATATCTTCTCAATATTATATTTAATCTGTCGTTAAAATAGCATTTGGTATTACTCTGTAACCTGTTCGCTTAGCTACCGCATTATCATCATGCATTACCATCAACTCCCTCGTATTCTCACAGGTCCATAAGTCAATCATCATTCATCCTTCCCACCATCCCTCAGCCTCCCCTCCCGACTCTTACTCACAGTTCTAACAGCTTGCTCTCTCAAACTCCCAGGAATATAAATCCCCGCAATCGCCCTCTGCGTAACCTCCGTTGAAGCAATAATCGCATCCTGCGGATTCTGCGACGCCAGATTCTGGAACTTTGACAGACTCTGTGCAAAAAGACCGTTTCTCGCGGCTTTTGGGACTCGTGCAGAAGTTGATGTAGGTGTAGAATCGACGGCGACGGTGCCGGAGACCATTGGGGAGTAAGTACGTGTTGGGTTTCGTCGAAGAGGTGAGTTTTCTCGTGAGATTGAGTGTGGTAAAGATTTAAGAGATGGATTTGGTTGTCGTGGTGGAGAGAGAGATCGTGATCTCCGTTTTGTGCTCTTTAGGTTGCTTGGATTAACTCGGAAAGGCGATTTCGGAGATGGGATTGGTGACCGTTCGAGTTGGAGGAATTTGTTGACGAGTCTGATCGGGGAGAGGGATCGTGATCTCCGTTTCGCGGCGTGTTCGCGGCGGATATGCTGGCGAGGAGGCGGTAGTGTCTTCGTTCTTCGATGCATGGGAATCCTTGGGATGGAGGACATATCGACAGGGTTCCGGCGAAGTGGTGATTCCCCTATGCCGATTTGCGTATTCTTGATCTTGTCGCTTGGCGACTTGGAAGATATGATCGGCTGGGACTTCTGGACTGTGGAATTGATCCGAGCCTCTGTTGTTGGCAATGACTTGCGATTTTCCTGGTTCTGTGATTTTATCGAGAGACGAGCTTCGATGATGTCTGAAGTCCGTATCATTGACCTTCCACGATACTCACGGTCATTGTTTTCTGCTTCTTCGACCCCTTCTCCGTCTCGGGCAGCAGTAGAAAATCTCTCACCATCCAAAAGCAGAGAGCGACTGGATGATTTCTGCTGCTGCTTCGATTCCTGCGCCTTTTCCAACATTATTGGTATTTCTGACTCGACGTCTTTCGTGGCAATTGCAAGCTCTGCTTCGACCTGAGCCAAAACAGGATTGCGTCGAAGAGGCGAAAGGGCAGCTTCTCTCAACTCTTTTGATGATGGCCGAGACGACTGATCAGATACTGTTATCTCAGTTGTCACTGATTTCAGTATCGGAGGGAAAGGTTCCCTTGATTGGGCACCTTGTGGTAATTTTGGCGGGAAACGGTTGCTTCCTTCGCCTCTGTTGAAGTTCACTTGCCGTGGTGGAGAAACGGTCTTCTGTCTAGGTGGAAGCATTTTCCGTAGCGGCCGAATGCTTCCTAGAGAGGGACGTCTTCGTGGTGGAGGGGAAGGTATCTTTTCTGACTCCGGCGTGGGCGGAATGTAATTCTTTAGGAATTCTGGTTGATTGGGTGTGACATAGTTGGTATCTTGAAATGAGGGTTTAGTGGGTGTCAGTTCCGGAGCTTGGAGTCTTTGTTCCATCCTAGAAGACGGTTTTTCCACGAATGCTGTTTGCAGTTGGAGGATTGAGGGATTAGCAGCGGGTTCTGGTTCAGAAATTGTGGTCTTGACAGGCTCGTCTTCATACTGATACTGGGCCAATGTATTCATTCTTGGTTTCGATTCCTCTATTTGGGGTGTTTCAGGTTTCGTGAAAATCTGAGCATCGGAGAATCTATATTTGTCCCAAGACGGGTCGATATAGGTGGTCGCTGGATCATTGAACGGATTGCCAGCTTCTTCAGCTATCTGCGCGGTAGAATTTGTGGACAATCTGAAGTTATATGCCTGCGCATCTGGAATTGAGTAGAGGCTCGATACGTCCTCAAAAGGGTCATCAAGCTCTTCTCTCTTAGACTCACGAGGATCTGAGAATGGATTGAGCGAACCGTGTTCCTCACTAGGTTCTCCACCCGATCTGTAGCCTCTTTTCCCCAATCGATCGGGCGCTGCTAGTGCTCCCGAGGCCTCCGGAGCTGGTAGATCGAAAGAACCTGACTCATTCCCGGGTTTTGATGAGGATGGTACGGGCCATTCTGTAGCAGCTACAGGAGGTTGCTGTTGATTCCATACGGTAATATTTGTACTTGAACTAGAGTTTCTGGCGGGTGGGCCCTGAAATTGGAGAGGCGAAATCTGAGGCACCGGTGGACTTCCCACCGAGCTCCTCGCATCATTTCGCAGTGCTGATTTGGTGGGAGGAGGAACATCTGATGATTTTGGAGGGTTGAACTTGAGCGTCATTGTATTCCCAGTACGTGGTGCGGAGCTTGAACGTGAATGCACTTCCTTCGGACTCCTTGCATCATATTTCTCGTCCATGTAGCTGTCATGCTTCCTTCTCTTCAGACGTACTATTGCGAAGTATGCTGCCAGACTTAGTAGTACTGAAGCTGCAACGGCACCGACGATAATACCGGCTATCTGGCCAGGTGTAAGAGAGATGTTTGTTGGTACTGGGAATGAAGGTAAAGGTTGAACTGTCTGTCCCTAGGCGCTGTCAGTCGAATGCGGGCGTCAAGGGCTTTCAAGCGAACTTACTGCTCCAACGACCGTCTGAGTCGCAGTGGGAGATAGTCTTGCATTTGCGGAAGCGAGAAGAGAAGATGCCTGTGCAGCTGCTGACCCTGTTGCGGAAGCGATTGCTGCTTGGGCAGCAGCAATCGCAGCAGACGCAGAAGCCTATTTACATGAGCCTCACGAAACACATGAGATGATTTCGTTTGTGTATATACCTGCATTGAACTCAAACTGGCTTGTAGCTGACCCAAGCTTGAGCTTAAAATAGCAACATCGCTACTAGAAGACAGACTGACATCTGCCAACGCCGACGTAGCACTGACGACTTGTCGATTGGCAATGGTGAGCATAAACGAAGCAGATGAAGTTGCTATGTCGGCGCTTGAGACGACAACTCCAATGGATGACGAAGCTGAATCCTGTGCAGATTTGATTCCATTTGAAGCAGATATCGATGCTTGCTGAAGTTGCTGTGAGAATGTGGCGTTTAACGCGATTATTGTTCTCGAGATCTCAACAGTTGCTCGATCCACAGATGCAATAATCAGGTTCTGACAATCTTGGGCATTATTTTGTCGAAGTTCCAACAGACTTGGTGGTCTTGTGATGAGTGCATCCTCGGATTTAATCGTCCGCGAAATCGGTGAACCGGACGTCGATGATGATTGAGCATGTTGATCAGAATTATCGATTGTATTTTCGGAAGGAAGGAAAATCGAATCAAACAAAATATGAACTTCTTCCAGAGATTGTTCAAAAGGACCAGCCATGAAGAGCGTTGACGGTGACCAGCCTCATGAGTTATGAATATGTGAAAGTATTATCCGCAAAAATGTATCGTAACTCGCAAGAGGCATTTTGGATTTCAAGGTTGCTTGCGGATGAACGCACCTTTGTGAGCAGAAAGTCCAGAATGATCCACATGATTTGCGTTGCATGAATTAAGATTCGCGAGTATCGCTTGCTTCAATACATATGCATAACGCGGGGGTTACCGACCGTTTCATTGTGGTCCGTGACGCCTTGTTAGATTGAAACAGTATCGGATTGTGTACATCATCCATAAGTAGCTATATCAGCGAAATCAAGAACCTATAAGAGGGATTGAATGTGCAGTAGATGCTGTAGATCATGTAGCATATGTGATGACGAATGGGTATCCCTTCCACCCCCAAATGGCACACTTTTTAGCGTACTTGAGAGTGGACCTGAGTAACCAGAAGAAGCCTCAGAAGTGGACCAGATCTTCGGCATTTATGAAAGCTGGCTATCAGATTTGCTAGCTAAGGCTCGCTTCTATTTTATACTCCACTGTCACTCCACTTTTTGAGTGCATCAACAAAATGTGCCATTTGGGGGTGGAAGGGATAGCAAGTCTGACTGGACAGTTGGAATCTTGCATAATTTTCCGAGGTGCCAGGGGGAAGAGGAATCGAGAAAAAACAAAAATATCGAGGGGAAAGATACTGGTGCTAGAAATTGCATGCTACAGTAGGAACGGAACCACGGCAGATCTCTTTGACAGGAGGAAGATGGTTTAGGTTCCGTTTGCATTAATGGGCCCGTGCCTCGCCTTCCCTGGCGACATGGTGTTGTCACAGTAAGCGAGGAGTCAGCGGAAGCGAGGCGAGCCTCCGAAGTGAAGACTGTAATTTCGGCATCCGGCATTGCCCCTACTAATTCGTGACAGACGGACGGGAGGAGGCTCAAGTGTGACTAACGACCCGGGGAATGTACAACTATTCCGACGTCGCACTTCTTATGGCTTAGTGCTACAGATGAAAAGCTTCTAAGCGATAACTGCTGTACAGTAGTATGTCAATAAATGTCATGGTAATTGTTGCGCCATCAGTGCCACGAGCTCGGAACTCACCAATTCAGGCTTCCAATGGCTTCTTTGTGAGACATTGGTGTTCACTGGTTGCTGCACCTCTACAGAATATCTCGAGTTCAAGTGTATGGTCCTTGAATTGAGACAACCAGGCCGGGTGCCTGCTTTACATCTGTCTCTTTGATAGAAACGAGGTCATAGCTGGCTTAGTGATGGCGCTTGCATATGTCGGGCATTCTCAGCGTGGAATGATGTTCGTCGCATGTACTTCATGTGTGTGGCAATATGAGATCCAAACTCTTCATCTGATTGTCCAGGAGCGGTCGTCTTCGAGCCAGGAATGCCACGGGCGATGCGCTAATTTTGTTTTCTCCTCCATGCGAAGAAATGTCTTCTAAGCGATATGTAGTCGGCTCGTCATCTTCCACATCGTCGACGTCGTCAGGAGGTACCAGTTCATTGTCCCGGAAGTCAACCGAAGTAGCACCACTCCTGTGTTTGTCAAGACAGCCCGATTCCTCTTTGAGGTCAAAAAGATCCAGCTTGAAATCCGGTTTCTGTGCACTCGAGCGTCGCTCAATAGCGGGAGGAAGTGGCTGTCGCAAAAGTGCTTTTGTGATTGGGAATAGGGCCTGCTCGGCCTCTTTTCTTTCCATACCCTTGTCCACTAAATCGTTCTCCAGTCGCTGCAACATCTCTCCTACATTCAACTGCTCGCTGTCTCCGCTCAAGTGAACGCCTGACCTCTTCTCAAACATTTTCACAACTTCCCTCTGCGCTTTCTCATACTCGACGTCCCTCGCCCTAACTTTCTCCTGCTCCTCCACAATCCCTTCCAATTTCACGATCGACTCCCTCCTCTCTCTTGGTGACTGGCTATCAATAAGTTCCTGCATTGCAGAAATACTGGCACGATGAGCAGGTAGCTTCTCTCGGAAGCCATCAAGTTTGGCCTTGTACAAGACCAGATATCGGACTTGGTCTACAACATGAATGCTTGGTTTGCGAGTCCCAGAACACGCATGAAGTGCTTCTTTAAGATCTGAGAGATCACGATGTAAGGGTTCTAAAGACTTCTTGATGACTGGTGCTCTAGAATCCCTTATCAGCTACTATTTCTCCCTAGACGAGCCGTACTCCGGTAATCATCAATGAGGAGGCTTTGAATTCCAGGGAGACTTACATATCCGGCCTCGCTTTTGCAAAAACCTTCTCGTCTCCAATCTGCTCTTCCAGGCACTTCAGATGAGCACGCACCTGCTTCATCTCAGTAACGATCGTATGCGCCCCTTCATGTTCTTCGTGGATGGCTCGGCTGCAGAGATCAACAGCGCTCTTGCATAGAGTGAACGCGTCGCCGACTCCCATCCGTAGGGCCATGCTTACACCGAAGAGAATACAAGCAGTGACAGCTGTTCGGCCGAAGGATTGTGATGGGTTGATTGATATATCTTGCTCGAGTCGCCCGCATGACATTCTGGAGGGGTCGTTATTGCCCCGCGCTCGAATGCTGATTGGCAGGCGCAGTTGAGCATGTGATCTCAAGGTTAGAACGTCACCTTCCATTGTTCATAATCAAATACCGGGCAGTTATCAAGAATATAAGGAGTGGGTGATTGCAAAAACTGCTTAAGTCCTCGCCGAAATTTACCTGTTGGCAAAGCTTTGAATCGTTCCCGTCCAGATCAACAATAGAGTGAGATCACGTGATTGACCGACTTTTCAATTCCTTCGTCCTACAGGCCTTAAGTTCTCTACTACGCATAGAAATCTATCGCCAGTACCAAGGAACTTATCCTACCAGAAGCCTTAAGGTGAACTTCTAACCAAGTATACCTGAAGGTTGCCCTTTTTGCGCTTGTAATCATTTCCCAGGCATGAGACAATGTTCGGCATGCGAGACTATGAATAGAGACGTCAAATTCAATATAACTATAACTTCCTTGATCCTATAATTTCAGCTCATCACTACTTGCCGAACTTTGGATGTAAAGCATCTCGCTAGATTGTCAACAAATGAGGGAGAGTATTGATGTTGATTGCCTAGATAGGACTAGCTCCTCTATTCGAGCTTCGCCTGGAGAGCTTGCAGCACCCCTGCATAGCCCACCTGTTCCTACTTTGCAAATAGGAACTGCAAAGTAACTCTGCCTCATACTAGGTAGAATCACCCGCTGTGGCATGAGAAATCACTGTTTTGCTCGGATCACATATCCAACGACGCGGCGAGTATCGAAGGTAAGCACGACGGCTCAAAGACGTCATCCGAGAATGCAGATCCGTGTGCGAACGCGAGCTGATTTCGGCTCCGCTCCACAAAGAGAAGTATATCCCACTCTTCTACTCTACAAATATCTCCGCGCACTAAGTATGATATATTTTCTTCTTCTATCTTCATGACACATATTTCGCAGCTATAGCGCCTGCGATCATAATGGCAATACACAATGATAGCTCGAGCTCTGCGCGCGCAGCTGACGAAGAGACGCCCCTCCTTCGCGACGATGACAATTCGAAGCTCCCAAATGGCAATGTTGATAATGCCCAGCAAGGCAGCTCAGAGCAGGTCGTGCTACCTCAGGAGCTGTCCCCGAGGCGGCTATACATAACACTCGCGAGCATCTACGTGGGCGTGTTTCTAGGAGCGCTGGATAGCACGATTATCGCGACCCTCTCTGCCCCCATCTCGACAAGCTTCAACTCGCTATCCCTTCTCTCGTGGCTAGCATCTGCCTACCTCATCGCAAACGCAGCATGTCAACCGCTGTCTGGCCGCCTTACCGATATCTTCAGTCGTAGGACGGGTCTGCTGGTGTCAAACATACTCTTCGCCGTGGGGAATCTGATGTGTGGTTTGGCAACCTCGGAATGGAGCATGATTGCCGGACGTGTGGTGGCAGGTATGGGAGGTGGCGGACTGATGGCGATCAGCACATTCGTTGCGTCCGACTTGGTGCCATTGAGGAAAAGAGGGCTTATACAAGGCTTGGGCAATGTCTGCTTCGGAACAGGAGCAGGATTGGGTGGTATATTCGGTGGATGGGTGAACGATATCTGGGGTTGGAGACTGGCTTTCCTCGCTCAGGTGCCATTTTGCGTGCTGTCTGGGGGTCTGGTATGGTGGTTTGTCAATGTGCCGCCTAAGAAATCTGACAAGCCAAAGCTCTCGCGAGTTGACTTCCTCGGAGCCTTCACATTACTTGTCACTCTAGTCCTACTGCTGCTGGGTCTCAATTCGGGAGGCAATGTGGTGCCTTGGACTCATCCCCTGATTTTGGTCTCACTTCCACTATCAGCTGTGTCTCTTTGTGCCTTTGTATATGTTGAGCTCTACATCGCCTCCGAGCCAGTCATTCCTGTCCGACTCCTTCTCAACCGCACTGTGGCAGCGGCCTGCCTCTGCAACTGGTTCACAACAATGGTCACATTCATGATCCTTTTCTACATCCCTATATTCTTCCAAGTCAAAGGCGTCTCCACAACAGCTTCCGGTATGCGACTCATCCCACAATCAGTGGGTGCATCCATTGGTTCTCTCGGCTGCGGTCTCATCATGAACCAAACTGGAAAATACAAAGCGCTCTCCATCGCAGTCCTCACCAGTTTCTGTCTCGGAACCGGCCTTCTATCTACCCTCAGCCTTTACACTCCTGACTGGCCAGGCTACATCTACCAATTCCTCATCGGTCTTGGGTATGGAGGAATGCTCACCACCACTCTCCTCGCCGTCATCTCAGCAGTCGACCATGAGCACCAAGCCGTCATCACATCTGCCACCTACGCTTTCCGCTCTACAGGCTCCTCCATTGGCGTCACAATCGCATCAGCCGTGTATCAGAACTTACTCGTCTCTTCGCTCCACGACAAGTTTGATGGTTTACCAGGTGCGGAGAAGGAGATTCGTAAAATCAGAGACAATTTCGATGAGTTGAAACACCTCCCTAAGGGATGGGAACATGGCGTGAAGGACAGTTTTGCGCTTGCTTTGAGGGGCGTTTTCTTGACGGCGTTGGGGATTGCGGTTCTTGGTGCGGTATGTGGCTCGTTTATGAGGCAGCATACTTTGCATAAGACTTTGGCGAGGAGGCAGTCAGATGCCACTGCGTAGTGGGTGAGAGTCTGGAGGTGAGGTTCGAAAACCATATAGAAGGAGTGGATCTTTCAGATATATTGTACATATATGTGGAATAGAAAGTTCTTGAGTTTAAACCCAAGCCCGAAAACTACTTTGATATTCACGGTTGGGAATTAGCAGGGTTCAAATATAAATTCAGAAGCCCAACGATCACTGTCAATACCCAACCCAACGAAAATGCCATTCACTAGCTGAATTTAATAATATTCGAACAAGGGATTCGTACCTCTGCCGTTTCTGCGGGACAATATACCCTAGACTCCTACGTCAGTGAGTGGGAGTCAAGAGGAATACCTATCACTAATATATTCTAGTCGAAGGGTATGACCATACCCATCCATCCTTGGGTCTAGACCAAGCTAATTCAACTCTCGAATCATAACCCTTAAGCCTATATGTTGAGCATGTGAATAGAACTAGCCACTGAAAGTGGACAGCTAAATACTGAATGGCAGCACAATGCGGCTCAAATATAACAGCTAATTCCACCGGAAAGCCTCAACCAACCGTGTACAGATGTCAGAACAGCATGGTAGAAGCACAGGCATATCTCACAGCAGGTGCTGTTGTTCAGCTATGCGAAGGGACTGAGAAGAAAAGCATGAGACCTTCGTCTTCGAAGCAAACTATTGCTTTGTATTTGGTTAGGTGAATTACTTAGTCTTTAAGTAGATCTTAAGAAATCACACTCCGAGTTTGATGAAAAGCATGACCGAAGGTCCAGTGCTGGACTTTTCACTAGTGGAAAGTGAATATTGCTGACAGGTGTTCCTCGCAGATGATTCACTTCTTTGAAGAATAAGCATTCTTCGTAACAGACATATAAGAAAGGTGCCTCTAACCCGTCTCTAGGAAATCTATAAAGGTATTGGCTCCAGCTATTCGCAATGCTATACACGCCAGCAATATCATACTGAACTTTCCCAGAAGAGAAAGGGGGCATACTTTAGATATCACTGCAGTAGCACAAGCTATCCATAGGATTGTTGTTGGCAAATATCTGTATGTTATTGCTGCCTCACAGTTTGATTTAGTACTTGCAGTTTCCCCAATTATGATGATTGGTAACACCAGTATATTGAATGACAGCAGCGTCGACCATGACAACAAACGTACTATCACAAATAAATCGCGAGTCTTTGTAAACTCCTTCCTCAAAACCAACTGAAAATCCCAAGCTGATAATATTTTGATTTTAAACGCGCCAGTCCTATCCTTCCAAACTTCCTTGTGTCTGTATTCTGTTTGACGGTTCGACCCAGGCAGTCATAAAATTGCATTGCGAAATTCTGGGGTTTAACTTTGCGGTATTGGTAACAAGGAGCCGACAGTCTTATAAACCTCAAGAGACGGTCCGTCCATAATTTTACTAGTCCATTCCATGGCTGGACGCTTTTATTCAGTGAGGCTTTGTTACATTGTGAATCTAGCTGGAAGGGAAGCAACGAATCCAAAGGCATTGTGTTTTATTTAAGCGTCATAAAACGAGTCAGAAAGGCTCAAACGAGAACACAACTGCAGAAATGTCCTAGGATCGGCAAAGATACCTCTAAATCGTCGTCCTTGAAATAATGTATCATGCGAGACGCATGTTTTCGGTTGAATACAGCTCAGCTTGCTGACACCCTGTAGATAGTCCTTGTGTTCAGGTGTGCATCGATATTACCGTAGCTTCACCATTGCCATTCAAAACTCTTACTGTCAAGACGCTGTCCACTTTCACTCATGAAAGTACCATCTACAAGCTACTATCCCATTGTACAGCCTGACTCCAGCATCATGTCTTGTTGCTTGATTGCTTTCGCTCAATGGAATGAAAATTTAGACTGATTGGGTTTCACTAGCAGAAGAGAATAGCCAGTCCGCCCAGTAATGTGCTCCACACACATGACCAATGCGACTAGTCGGTCAAAGACTGTCAAATTTCCTTGGTTTTATACCGGAAACTTGAGGTTGAAGGATTATTGGTAAGTCTAAGCCGCAAATGCTTTTGACTTCCAGTCACTAAATCATTGCCTCACTGCAAGGTGCTGGAGTTAGACTGGCGAGATGATCCTACTTGTTTTGTCTTTATCAATGCCATCAATGATCAAATATATCACAAACAACGTATCAAAACGGATGACATTTTGGCTGTCTCTATTCTCATGATATGACTATAACGAAATTACGGTACAGAAACCCGCGTTGCAAATTTCCCACTCACTTCACTCCCAAGGATCCGCCACGAGGCGAACTCCACTTAGCCCTTTCAACATCTTGTCCAGTGCATCATTAATACCGTGCAAGCCGCCAGCGATCTTCTCGACTGGAAGTGGAGTGATGGCTCCTTTTGAAATTCCCTGTGGGACATAAGTTTCCAATACCCACGTCAGCAACTCGCGCTTGTCTTCTTCGTAAAGAAAATCGGGCCATTTCTCAAACACTCTCGTCACGCCATCGGGTAACGTTTCGGATTCGAATGCGGGCTGCATGGCATACAACTTCCCTCCACCCTGTGCTGCGAGTACCTGTGCAGTGATTGCAATGGTTTTTGGCAGAGAAACTGCGTCCACTACAATATCGTAAGGTCCATCGGCCACGAGCCTTTCCTTGAGTGCATCTGAGTCGATTGTGTGATCAATGATATTGGCATCGCCCAGCTTGGAAACGAAGTCGCGATGCTTCGGCGAAGATGTGGTGGTAACTTTGTACCCTGCTTGAGAGAGGTATTGAACAGACAGACCACCAAAATTGGACGAGCCACCATATATCAAAACCTTCACGTCTGTCTTGGCGGGGGTAGAACCATCCAGACTTGGCTTATCCAGTCCAATCTTCCCACCAAACATACCAACCACCGAAGTCAAGTTCATCATCAGACTGGCCGGAACGGCAAGGTCCATCCCCTCGGGGAGTTTGCTGACCATGAGATCACCCACTACGACGTATTTCTGATATGCGCCATACTGATTTCCGTTGGCAAAATCTTTTTTTGAAGCAACAACTCTGTCCCCGACTTTGAATTTCGTGACTGACGAGCCGACTGATTCGATCGTGCCCCCAAATGCGGATCCAAGGATAGCGGGGTATTCGATTGGGATGACACCGAGCTTGGAGATCTTGGATTCCACAAGATTGAATGCGATGACCTCGTTTTTGACGAGAATTTCGTTTGGACCGGGAGTGTAGAGTTCAACTTCGCGGACTTCGAGGGGAGCTTTCGGGGCTGTGATGATTGCGGCCAGATTGGCCATGTTGACAGAATTTTAGGCGTGTCTAAAAGTCTGAAATTTGCAGAACGGATTGAATAGATATGTCCTCGTGCAATGGAGATGCAAATATTGCAGTTGCACTCCCTGCAAGGGGTATCACCTTTATATCAGATATCAGACAAAGGGATGAGTTAAGCGAGTTCTCGAAAACAATGATGTCAGACTTGTTGGACGAGGACCATAGGTTCGCTAAAGTTGCTTCTCGGCCTTTCGGCATTGGAGATACAGGCCGATACGCGAAAGAAGCAAATTCAATGTGTTGGATTAATGATACAGAAGTAGACCGACGGTGTTCTGTAACTCGATTGCTTGCTTACATAATCAACCGAAACTAAAATGAACTCCTGGCCCTCCTGGGTGAGATTTCTGAGTGGAGGAGGTCTTGGCATCTTGTGATGCAATACAACCTCGCGTAAAGTGCGACAACCAAAACATCAACAAACCCTCGCATATACTACAAAAATGGCAAGAACAACCCCAAATATCGCCCCAACATCCATTGACCACAGTCAAGACAAAACCCCTCAACGGGAAGTCAATAAGATAAGCTTCACCAACAGAGAAAACAAAAAATGCAAAACTTAACTGGAAGCTCACACTCGGATGCGTGTGAGGTTCCAGTTTACAAACGTAACTTAATACGTTTTCTGATTCGATCCGCCGATAGTTGGTTTTCGTATGCGACCGCTTTGACTTGAACCACGTCGCCGTGGCCGCTAACGGTTATGGGAGATATCTGCTTATTATGTTATATACAATGGTATGGGGAGACGTGTTCTAGCGGGGCGGGTTACCAAGTGCTGGAAACTTGCCTCGCGCCGAAACCGATGACTCTTTTCTATTTTCACAAGAAGGATTCGAAAATTTATTGAATCCATTTTTTTTAATCTCAGCCAACTGTTTCGTTGCTCGTCGGTACCTAAAGAAACCAAGAGCAGCACTTCTCTCCTGTTCCTACTGGAATATCGAACAATCTGTATGAAAGTCTGGAATTATTCCTGTGGCATCACTCAAGACTTTCATATTCATAGAAAATGAGATTTGCAAGCATGGAAATAGGTATCAGTAGCCCATCCAAAACTGGGATACAATGCAAGGGGACAGTCAGTCCATGATAGCTTAGCCTATGGATTCTTCAAGAACTTCGTCTAGAGTGTGTTTCAAGTAGAAAGCGAATATCAAGCTTCTTGCAACATCATAATTGGTACCTTGACGCATTGCAATTTGGACTTCCAAAGAAACTCTTTAAAAGCTCTGAGGCGGACATATCGAAACCAGTGTCGATACTAGTGACTAGAACAGTAGTATCGAAGGAATTGCAGCGAGGTGTTTTCAAGGTTTCTACGCAAATGAAAGCGCAATAGTGGTATCTTCAAAATCATTGACAGTTTCTGTGGCATTGATAGTAACAAGGCGAATGACAATCCATAGTTGAAATTAACATTGCTTTTGGAACTAAAACCCTTCGTGATCCAGCCTACCACCATGTTAAATGAATGCCATCATACATTCTGCATGTAGTTGGCAACGAATTATACGCAAGGGAACTGAAGTGAAGCAAGTCACTGCTCTTAGAGAAACGCCACCCAAGCCAAGCACGCAAATTGCTTTCAGTCCCACAACGTCATCACTTCATATTTACAACGCAGCAGCCAAAAAATATCACGAGCCGAACCAATCCAATTTCGCAACTAGCATCCTTTTCTCTTCTAGAGTCTCGGCGATATTTCAGCCGGCTTGGTAATCCGAATGTTCCAAATATCTTGAACAATGCCAAGAAGCAACTTGCTTACGCGCTAATTAAGGCCTGCCAACCATCAGAGGCCGTTACCGAACCAATGAATTCGATCGGGACTGTGAGGTCGGAATCTAAGGCGGAACATGACTTGTACAAGGGGCGCAATTTGCTTGTGCTTGATAACGACCACGGAGAGTAGAAAATCCTCAGTGAGAAACCATGCTGATCCATATATAGGTATATATGGACTCCCCGTCCTTCACTATGCTCGTCTGAAGTACTTTCGTTTGGATTCATTATGGCTACCTTCACTGACTTCATTCGAGACACGCCTTTCGGGCCAATAGTGCGCTGGGTCTCAGGTGCTCGATTGTTCAGATACCCTGAGGAACATCCAGATTTCTTGCTATTGCATCCGTATATCAAAGCTGCTGAAGAAGGTGGCCTGTCATCTGAAAATGTTTCGGAATCAGATTCTCCAACTGGTAATCTTCAGATTCCTCCCTTCACGTCCTCAATGCTGTAACTGACGTCTTTCCAAGAGAATAACAAGACGAGCAATCCATCGACCCAAGCACCAGACAAGTATACCTTGGTTTCCTGGTACTTCAACGACGATCCCGCCAATCCATCAAACTGGTCTCTTGGAAAGAAAGCCTGAGTCCACGCCTCAATAAACTACTATGCCTGCGCCATTTACATGGCATCCTCCATTTGCACACCAGCTGCACCAGAATTGATACATATCTGGAACATATCCGTGACGGTCTCCTCGCTCGGCCTCGGAATCTTCGTTCTAGGCTACGGAATCGGCCCTCTGCACTTCGGCCCACTGTCTGAGATCCCAGCAATTGGGAGGAGTTCCGTGTATTTCGTGACAAAATTACTGTTCCTGGTCCTGTCAATTCCGACCGCTCTGACGAACAATGTAAACGAGTTCATGGTGCTGCGATTCTTACAAGGCTTCTTTGGTGCGCCAGCATTGTATATTGCGGGAGGGACGATTGGGGACATCACGGCGCCGCTTTGGTTGCCGTTCATGTTGTATGTGTATGCGTTCTGTCCGCTGGCTGGACCTTCGCTAGGACCAATTATTGCGGGATTCAGTGTTCCTGTTAAAGGATGGCGGTGGTCAATGTGGGAGGTTGTATGGAGTGTTGGGTCATCATTCTTTTCAATGGTAAGTGAAATCCTTTTGCACTGGAAATGAATGCTCTGTGCTGATAGACTGCAGATATTTGTTCCTGAAACTTCGGCAGCTACGATATTGTACCGCCGTGCACACCGTCTCCGAACTCTGACCGGAAATGAATCATGTCGTTCGCAGTCTGAGATCGATTCCCAACACATCTCCACATCGCTGACGGTGAAGAACTCGCTCTTCATCCCCTGGAAAATCAATGGCCTTGATCCTTCCGTATTGTTCACAAGCTTGTACTGCGGGCTGGTCTATTGTATCTTCTATTCCTTCTTCGAGGTCTTTGAAATGTCCGGCATCGAAGTGAGAGTAATAAATTCTATAGACCGACTTATTAGGTATAGTAAGGGTAAGGTAAGCTAAGCAAGCGAGATGTCACGTGTAGATTGACTACCTACCTACCTACTCGGCCTCCACGGCAGTGGCCCCCGGAGGGAAATATACAAGAATATGTACGGGATGAACTCTGGGGAGATGGGTCTCATTTACTTGGCTGTTTTGGCTGCTGTGGTCGTTGCCGGTGTGCCATATCTGGGTTTCATCCATTTCGTTGTCGATAAAGCAACGAAGGAGGGGAGGAAGATCCAACCGGAGACAAAATTGTTGCCGGCTTTGGTGGCGTGTTTCTTCATGCCAACTGGACTGTTTCTCTTTGCCTGGGCGTCGAATCCTGGGATCCATTGGATTGTACCGACTACTGGGGTATTTCTGGCCAGTGGAGCGTTTTGCATCATCATCCAGAGTGTCTTTGTTTACATCGCTCTTGCCTACCCTGCATATGTGTCCAGCTTGTTCGCAGCAAATACATTTTGTCGTGCCGTTTTGGCGCTAGCGGCGGTATTGTGGAGTGAACCGTTATATCATGATCTGGGAGTTGGGCGAGGTACGAGTATTTTAGGTGGTTTGTGTGTTGGGTGTATTGCTGGTGTGTTCGTGCTGTGGCATTGGGGTCAGAATCTCCGAGCAAGAAGTCGTTTTGCAGTCAGTGAATGATTTGGTGTTGTGGTTGACCTGTCATCTTTCAGAATAGTCAGATTGAATAGAAATTAAAAAAGTAGCTATACCTTTGTTCTAAATGAAAACGTAGATGAGCTTGTAAAGATTATTCCTTGCTTGGATACATCATGTTAAGATAAAACAACTCGATGCACAGACCGAATCATTTCATATCGTGACGACCAGAGCCCAATTTACAGGGGGATGGTGCCTGAGGAGAGCCCAGGGATCTTAGAAATACAGTGGTTCCGGTTAAGTGCGGGGTCAGGAGACGGCCTGAAATTTACCCCGCACATACCAGTAGCGCACCCGACCCCAAAGAAATTTTAGGTGTGGAACATCAGTGTCATGATGGCGCTGGGTAGGATTGCTGGGATGGTGCGACGATTAGAAGGCTGGTCTGATTCATCGACATTGTGAAGCCTTCAGGTCGTCCCCAGGTCTAGAAAAACTCTTTTGCTTCTAATTCTTTCACACAGGGATCGGTCCATGAGAAAGCTATTGACACTTTGGACCGTTGCTCTGTTTGGATTCGCATCCGGCATTGATGTAGAACACCATCCCAATCGGCTCCTTATAAAGTTCTTGTCAATCCTCGATGCTTTGCCCCTGTCTTCCAACTGGAGACCATTGTCATCGAAGAACAGACAAGAAATGGCGAGTGCAACACCGACGGATAAGTCTTTGCCACTTTCGCAGGCAACGATGATTTTGAGTGCGGCATGTGTCTCATCAGACTTGCTGCGAGCCAATGCCTTCTCAACAAATCCAATGATAAATGGCAGAGACGTCCTGAGATTCCGACTGCCGAGTTTATGAGGACCAAGCCCAACATCTATGCGAGCTGAGGAGGTCTGCCATGTGCTTTGATCTGTAGTCTGGGGTAGCAGATTGATTGTGCAGATATCTTCATCTGAATTTCTCCCGTCTATCGAGTTCGTAGGTGCCACGAAGAGTATCGAGGTAGGTTTGACAAGCCGTATCAACGGACCATCGAGACCAGCATGCTTGTCTTTTTCAACCAGCGACTCAATCAGCTCTGGCATTTCATAGTCAGATATCGCTAGAATTATCTCTTTGTGCCTCCAGAAGACAGGTGGGGTGAGCCCATGTGCCCAGTTCTCTGTGTCGTCTCCCGCACCTTGGATATATCCACCTTCACTGAGCTCTCCTCCCGGGACCATCCTTGACACTGTACAGCAGATTATGGGATGAAATTCTTCAAATACTGAGGATGTTGGCTCGACATTAGATTCGGGGGTTACCCACATTGGTCGCAGAGGCTTCGTAATATGCGATCGAAGTTCGTCGAGAGATATCTTGAGTGCTCGTAAGGCATCCGCGAAAGATGGAAGGAGTGCTGTCATTTGTGCATGCTCGGACTGTGAGACGACTTGTGGAGGGGTATAGAGATTATGAAGCTGGGTTTTATTTGGGAAAAGCACTCGATTGAGTACACTGCACCATATTGGAATGGTTTTGCTGAGAGCATCGGGCATTCCTACTTCGTATTAGCACAGTTCAATAAATTCTGGAATGAACGTACTTTTGCCACGTCTTGTAGAATCAATAATGATACAACTACACGAGATACAATTAGAAGCGATTGTATCTGCGATATATTCAACGTACCCATCATTCTTTCCAATGATCTCCAACAGGTGCAAGTTCAGCCTTCTCGAACTAAACTTCCAAACACCAGTATGCCCGTCTGTACTCTTGAAATATGCACTCCCTCCTTTCGATTCGGGGCTAATGTACCAGCTTCCACATCTTTCATTTGCAATCAATGGTCTGCCATAAGCTTCTGCGACTCGGCGAGCGAAGGCTGCATCGTGCAAAATGGACTCGAGGCGGTTTCGAATGGAAAGAGTCGATCGTTTGAGCTCCCCTAGTGTTTTGGAGAAATTGTGATTTGCTTGCTCGGAGAATATGATCTCAAACGTAGTTGTAGGAGCGGGCATTGGGAAATGTAGGGTGTTATGTGCTTCTCTTGCTAGGAGAAAGAATGGGAAAGGCTTCGCGAGGCTGAAGAAAGGAAAGGCGCCAAGGCCGGCAGCCAATGTTTGCTGTGTTTGCCAAGCATCGGGATGTCAAGCTCCATCCATCCCCTCCAATCTTTCACCCCCTTCTCAATACTCAAAGACTGTGCAAGTCCGGATCCCAGAACCTGCGGATACCTACCCGTACAGTCCGCTTTTACAAATACATTCTATTCGCCTCAAAACGTCGCGCAATGGCTCAAATGCGTCCTGCACGCCATCAGATTTGCAATCGCATGCAGCATGTCTGTTGTTTAAGCTTGAACTCTCTTCGTCACGTTGCACAAGAGCTATCTTTTCAGAGCAGATACCCTTAATACTGTGGAGAACTTCAAACACAATTGAAACCCGCTTTGTATCATTGTGCACTTGAAATGGAATACTTGTATGCTTGATGCTTTCGCCAGCGTGGTTTTGCATCTTTCGGCCAGATATGCATGTACATTTCGAGCTTATATACAACAAAAGCTCACTCGGAAAGCATTTGCGCGAGTTTAGAATCTTCTTCGTTCTTTGATTCGATTGGAGCCATATGCAAGTTGACTAGACACTGCTCATGTATAGGTAGTGTGTACTGCATGCCTGGGAGCACGTGCATACTGTCCAGGTGTCTTAGTCCATCATATAATGATGGACGTCCGGCTTCTTAGTCTTGATCAAATCCTATTATACGGACATAATTTCGGGGCGACTCAAGATGCCGACAATTTATGTACGTGTAGAACTTGAGGCCCTATCATTGGTAAAGTCCACGAAGTACAGCAGACTTCGTTGCTCTTATCCCTGAGGCAATTCAAGCCAAATTGCTACTTTATGGACAAATGGAGATCCCATTAACAGCCCAAGTTGACGGAAGGAGAACGTTGCTTGCCTTGATCGTCACGTGGACTTTGTCCCGTTCTGACTTTGTTTACATTCACTTCAAACCCATTCAGATCAGGCAGAAACCTCGCTACACAAATTCACCCTCCCTTCCTCCTTATTCTCAACCATTTGTTTCTCTTCTTCAAGCATCAATTTCTCCTCGTCCAACCACTTCTCGTCCAAACACTGAATCTTTTCAACCTTCAGTGCTTGTTCGATCTTGTCAACACAGCACACTCTATTTCTTCACTTTTCATCCTTCATATCAGATTCTCGACCTCAATAAGGTCGACTTGGACAAACAATGGCGCCTAACGAGGCTCTGTCGGAGACTCTCTCGTCCGTCACCAACATCAAGCTTGCTGAGATTTCTAAGCAACGAGACATGTTCGAGAAGACCAAAGCGGAACTACTGAAACAGGCCGCCGCAGAGCCCATGCTCCGAGATAAGGCCACCATCCTTCTGGAAGGAGTGAAGAAGCTGGTGCTTTCGGGCGAGATAAAGGCAAACCCAAACATATCCCTGACCAACATTGACAAATTCCTCAAGCAGGCCCAGTACGACCTCTCGGTATCTCGCAAGCTTCTCCAACAGCGGCAGGACAAGCTTGTCAACGAGCTCAACGTTCATTCACTGAAGTTCGATTATGCTTGCCTATGTGGTCGTCTTGTAGAAGAATGTCTTTCAGCCTCTTCGCAGAGTCTCAAGGCACCTTCAAAGTCCGATTTTGGGTTTGAGACATTGGCAGAAACGGATTTGCTGGACCAGAGAATAAAGTGGGAGGCACTGGCATTCGCTCCCTTTCCTACGGATACAATTGCTCTGCAAACATACCTCAATCGGCTCTTCAACCAATTCCCAGTCATCACAAAGGCGTAGCTCAAATTACGACAGTCAACTGCAGATTTCGAGAGAAAGATGAACGCGCGAAATGGAAATCATTTCAATGACACTTCAATGAGCTGGGTCATTAATGGGCTCCTGCGAAGTGATCTTCTCACTGACGAAAAGCGCAAGGTCTTGAAGGACTTCCAAAGCAACAAGGCTGTCTTGTCGGAAATCGCTGATGTTCTGAATATGAGAATTATATATCTCGATAAATGGGAGTGGGATCCAAATGGTGTTGCAATTGAACAGCGCAGACTATTGAATGGCCGCTCACGATTCTTTCATGACGACGAGCTGCTGCAAGCGATGCTGATGCGATATGTCGGAGTTGAGTGGTCTGTTCACCTCAAGGCTGCTTTGACTGAATTTCAGACTACTGCAAATGTTTGGAAGACTGCCTCAGGAGCCGTTCCAGCCTCGGACCAGGAGCGTCGCAAGTACTTCCTCCCAAGTTCTCTTACAGAAGGGGCCACGGTAGAGTCCATACGCACCAAGTATTTCAAGAAAGAAATATTCCTTGAGCAGCTTCCAGACAAGGTTGATGAGGTTCGTGGAAGCTATGACAGCGACGTTTCCGAGGATGATGATACACGAAAAAGCAGTCTCCAGATCACTCAAACTCTGTTGCATACATTGGCCACCGAAATCATCATCAAACGTGCTCTTGGACAGGATTTGACTGTTGTTCGAACAGATTTTGCCTCGTTCGGCCCATCCCTTCCTCATCTGACCATCACCACAGTTCTCAAGACACTCGGTGTATCTGATCGGTGGGTAGACTTCTTTCGCCGTACACTGGAGTCCCCAGTAAAGTTCGTTGAGGATGGACCCAACGCAAACGCACAAACCCGAATGAGAGGCACGCCACCTAGCTCTCCAATGAGTGATTTCATGGCAGAGGCTGTTTTATTCTGCTTGGAATTCTCTTTCAACCAGGAGACTAATGGAGCCAGAATGTACAGACTGCATGACGATATTTGAATCTGGGGGTCAGAGACGAACTGCACCAAGGGTTGGGATGTTATGATGAAATTTGCAAGGCTTGCTGGTCTTGGTTACAGTCGTGAGAAGACGGGTTGCGTGAAGATCGGCAGGGGAGGAAGCCAGCTGCCTCAATCTTCATCAGCACTTCCAAGTGGTGATATCTCGTGGGGCTTCTTGAAGTTGGATGCTAGCTTTGGACGCTTTCTCGTTGACAAAGTTCTTGTAGATAAGCATGTTGGCGAGCTTCGTCTTCAGCTTGATGCCTGCAAGTCTGTCTTGGAATATATTCAGGCCTGGAATATCTATGGAGTTCGTTTCTTCGCCAATAACATCGGCAAGCCAGCGAATTGTTTCGGAAGAGCACACATTGACATGATCCTGGAAACTTTTCGTGGCATTCAATCTCGACTGTTCGGTTCTACAGAGCATCGCGCCAGGGAAGACAACACAGCCAATGATATCACGGCTACCCTACAGCATCAGATCAGACTCAAGTTTGGAATGGACGTTCCTGAAGGATACATATACTTTCCAACTTCACTAGGCGGCCTTGATCTCAAAAATCCATTTATCAGCCTGGGTCTTATTCAAGACTCCATTTACAAGAATCCGCACTTGGCGATGGCAAAGTTCTTCCAGGACGAAAAGGTCGACTATGCTCGTGCTAAAGAACACTTCGAAAAGGTGAAGATTCCAGCACGAGAAAAGCTTTCGAAGGAAGAGTTGGAGAAAGATAAGCTTGCAAATGAGCCTTTCATGTCGTTTGCGGAATTCACTCGGTACCGCGAGCAAACCTCAACTCTTCTGTACAAAGTCTATCGGAGTCTGATGAGGGAGCCAGTCGAACAACGTGTCGATGCTGCACCTGCTGTCATTGAAGCTCTTGGTCGCGAGCCATGGGACAACCTCAATGCTTATCAGCAACGGGTCATTGAGCTACACGCCGATGATATCATTCCTCGCTTCAGCGGACTGAACATTGTTCAGCAGGGTTGGCTGCCAACTGGGATGGTTTCGATGTTTCGTGAGAGTCGTTTCCAGTGGAAAAGTTAAGGTTTTGACTCATGACATGATTGATTTCCATATATAGAATCCTCAAATGGCTCCTACGAGGAGATAATCTGAGTGGGGCAGGTGTAAGGGCGAGCTTCACTGGTGGATGTTGTTGTATGACAGTATGGATATGGAACGAACCAGAGCAAGCTAGTAATTCAATCATAACCATAGAAGATCAAATGAGATGCTGATGTCGTCAACTTTTGGTTCTTCACAAGTTTCATACACCGATCGCCCCTGAACAAAGACTGGTGGTTGTTTTGAAGGAGGCGAATCCTAAACAGGACTAGTAGCTGCCCATGTCCCACGCTAATGTTATCAACCTCACCTCTATCTTTTGTCTTTTACACTTCTCTTCATCAATCCTTTGATCTCCCGCGAAGTCGTTCAACAGTGTTCTCTTGACTTGGGTAGTGCACCGTGGCCTTCAATGATAGGGTTCGTACTGGCGCACGCGTCAGTGCAGCACCCGGAACGATGACTCCGCCACCTGCGTGCCACAACTGTCGACGCCAGCGCCTAAAATGTGACAAATCGATTCCAGAATGTCTCAAATGCTCTAAACGAGGAGAGAAATGTGCAGGATATGGTCTATTTCTCCGCTGGGAGCCTGGAGTGGCAAGTCAGGGAGCGATGATGAGACGAACGTTTCAAGAAGAGAAAAGAGATCAGGATCGGAGGAAACCAGAACAGCATTATACGATGTCTCTCCATTACTCAGTGAAAGATCCACTGTTCCAAGAACTAAACGGCACTTCGATGAAGTATTTACATTATTGTGAGCTTTCTTGAATATCTCTTGGCGTTGTGATACGACATTGAATCAATACTTTAGTCGCGACCGATGTCTGCAGAGACCTTGTTCTCTATGATCAACTGGGCAATAATGCGTTCCGAGAACTAATTCCTCTCACTCGCAATCATCCCGTCTTATTAAATGTGATGATCGCTAATGCGGCATTGCACATGTCGAATGCATACCAAAAGTCCAGTGAAACAACCGGATTTTCTCGTCCCGCTCACGAATCACTTGCTCCTGGATTCGCACACCGCAGCGACTCTATTGTTACCTCTATCAACCAGTTTCGATCTTACAAAGATTCTCTTGTAGCTAAGCAACGAGCTCTAGGGTTCCTGAGGTCCGCTCTACGCAACGAAGCTGCAATGGACGCCGACATAATTCTGGCGGTGGTACTTCTCCTCATCGAATGCGAGCTTATTGATTCTGGTCGCAACACTTGGAGATATCATGTGGCTGGTGCAAAGCCACTGATCGAGAAATTATGTCATCAGGGCCTATCGACCACTGGAGTGATGAGCCCGCTGTGCAGGTGTTTGATCTCGAACTGCTTAGTGTAAGTCCTTAGGTCTGTACAATGTAAATGCTACCCAGTACAAAACTAACGGAGCAAGGTTTGATATTTTGGGATCTACTATTGGTTCCACGGCTGGGATTGCTTCCGGTAATCTACTTTCTGCGGAGAAAATGTCGCTACTACAAGATGCGGAGGGCAACCACTGCTCATCTATGCCCGCCATTCTCCTGCAGGTAGTCCAAGAAGGAGCTCGAATCTTCCAAATTAGCTACTCAGCAACACCATTAGACTCCTATACCACCGACAGGTATCAGCAGCAGTTGATAGCATTGCTCCTCACCGCGCAGTCTTTTGATCCACTCGGATGGGCAACAGCTCTCCAACCGAGTTCCCCAGCATCCGACACCGAACATCGAAAGCAGGTCGCGTCAGCACACCAAACAGCAGTTTGTCTGTATCTATGTCGTGTTCTCCTCTTCCTCTGCCCGTCATTAGTGCTTCCATACGACCTTGAATCTCTTGCCGCAGATATCATAAGACATCTCACGGTCATCAAACCAAATGATGCTCTGTTTACTGCAACAACGTGGCCGGCATTCATCGCGGGAGCGGAAATCAATGACGATGCAAATCGTGCATGGGCGAAGGAAAGGTTCCGAGAGTTGTGGAATGTTGAGCCTTGGGGCTTGATGAAAGGCGCGCAGCAAGCTCTGGATCAGATATGGTCCGAAAGAGCGGATGACGCATCATTCGACGACAACGGAGTGGCACTTGACAATATTATGGGGAAGCACAACTGGCTATTGCATCTAAGAAAAAGGGGTGTAGACTGGCTAATCATATGACAAATCGAATGTAAATGAAGAACAAATTATCTCCTGCAGGTAAGTTGAGTGTCATAGAATTACTTCGCTTTAACTAATAATCTTCAGGGGTGAGCACAGTAATGGTTTGTCCCACAAAAATAGATATTCGCTCTTGCTTTACAGTTCCTTGTCCGCAAATTGCAGATTCGAGCTCCGCCTCCCGAACCAATTCCAGCTTCTCATCCGCAGACAAATCGCTCGTTGCCTTCGGAACTTTCCCCCAGACTGCCATGAGTATCAAACTCATAGCCCCAGCTACAACACCAAACCAGAACGTATTCTTATAGCTCTCTCCCAGACCATCCTGAAACGTTCTAGACTGGATTATGTCCGTCAAGCCGAGGCAAAGAGCCACACCCAGCTGCAGCACGGAGTTGATTACACCACCTGCCAACCCTTGTTGAGAAATAGGAAAAGTAGTTGTTATGAACACTGTCATAAGAATTGTGGACAGATCTATACCAATCGTACTCAGGATCATAGCGGGGAAAATCCATGCCCAGTAATTTCCCCCTCCGAGCGGAATAAATGCAAGGAGAAGTTGCGACCCCACGGCGCCAAGACCAGAGATAACTAGCAATACTCTTCCAGGGACCAAATGGAGGATAAATCCCTCGAGAACACTGAACAGAAGCCCAGCCACACAAAGTGGAATGTACCACGCGACCACCTGGAGTGGAGTGGCTGACATGATATTCTGAAAATACAACGTTCCGTAGACGGAGAAGATGCCCCATGTGCCGTATAAGAGGAATATGGCGAGCAAGAGAGGTGTCATACATGGCGTTGCAAAGATCGAAGCTGGTAGCAATGGCTGGGAGGAAACTCGTGTTTCTATGAATATGGCCGCTAGAAGGGAAAGAAGCCCAAGTGTGAAGCAGATCGGGATATATGGCGTCTTCCAGCCTTGAGGAGCATGCGCGGATTGAGTGATCGAAAAGACTGTGAGTACGAGCCCGGAGATGATTGCAGCCGCACCAAGGTAATCCATTTGTATCTCATTTGAGGACTCCTTGTCAAGTGGATTGGACGGGACAGCAAAGACCGACGCCACCAGAGTGATCGCGGTGAGGATGGCTCCAATCCAGAAATAAAAGCCCCAGTGTAAGAACTGGCCGACCATCCCGGCAACAAAGATCCCACCGAAGAAACCAAACACTGCAGACGTGCCGTACATAGCAAATACCAAATTCTTCCGTGGCCCAGGTCGATACAAGGAGCCCATGAGCATAACACCACTAGGCAGGAAAGCAGCTGCTCCCAGCCCTTGAAGCGCTCGGCAGAAATCCAGCATCAGAGCATTACTGCTGAATCCCGCCACGATACTCCAAACCAGCAACCACGCAAGACCACCGATGAATATCGGATATCCTCCCCACATGTCTCCCAGGCGGCCAAAGACAAGCAAAGTGCTAGCGATGACGAGCGAGAATGCTGTTGCAGGCCAGACACTGGATGCTTGTGGAATGTTGAGTTCTCGAATCAGGGTTGGAAGGATGACTACGAAGCCGGAGACGAAGAACTCGGTTAGGAATTGCGACATGATTATGCTGAAGACAAAAGATATCTCGCTCCACCGCGTGTTGAATGTTGGGGGTCGTTGACGACCTAGACGCTCTATTCGGGCTTGGAGAGATTCTTCTGTGGTGGATATAGGTGTGGCTTCCACTTTCGGATTTGGCGAGGGGTCTGTGTTAACGGCAACATCTTGAGGAGCCAAACTCGCAGTAATCAAGCTGGAACCTGTTACCAGGGTCGGATGTGAGATTGGCATCTTGCTCGAATTATGATACAGTTTGGAAGATGGGGAAGACTTTGAAGATACCGCGCTGCTCAATCTGCGGCAAAGGGAAGAGAAGTACTGAAGTTCTGAAGTTCTGAAGTTCTGAAGTTCTCACTGTGGTAAAGAGGGTATATACAAGTACCAAATGGGCAGGGGAGCATTTGTAATGCATCTTGCAAAACTCTGCGGAGGGGCGTAGGACGTAAGGCATACCTTAGTTGACGAGAGTTTATTAGAACCTAGCTCATGAGCATGGTATTCTTCGCCGAAAGTTAGCTGCCGAATCAAGCGAATTAAGTTGTGGCAAATATCCTGGTCCCAAGAGCGCTCAGGGATTGAGCTAATGCAGCTCATGCGGCTTGGCTACCGGATGGAGACTGTTTGTGGAACTTTTTGAACAAGATCAGTCAACGGTGACTTCAGACAAGCATCTTGAATTGAAAGTTTTGCAAGAATCTGATGTCCGTCATTGGCTGCAAGATATGTGTCTTGGCTTCCTATCAAGGCAAAGCGCTTTTGGTGTTGGTGCCTCGCTAGTGCAAGGGAGGCGAAGCGGGCTTGAGCTAAAGCTTGAGCTTGTTGATCTATGGAGCTTTAATTCTTGTCAAGATATCCTATTTACTAAGGATACATATCACAAGGGCGTGAGATTTCAATTTTGGATTATTCAGCTATCGATGCTTCAACTGGATGTATATCTCATCTCCTACTATGAATTCTACCGCTAGACGGGCTTGAGCATTTCACCGAGTACATAAAGCCAAACGACGTCCCCAACATTGGCTGCCAGAATTCTATCCAATTGACAAGGTTAGTTTCAAAGAGGACCGAGATGTCACCTATCATCCATTGCATCCGTCACGGACAAGGTTTTCACAATGTCGGCGCTGGCGCATACACTCTCCGCGATCCAGACCTGACACCTCTGGGCGAAGAGCAAAGCGAGATACTCCGGAAAGCCTCATTTCCCAATCAGTCGAACATATCTCTCATCGTAGCATCTCCACTGCGTAGAACACTCCATACCGCCTTCTCGATATTCAAACCTGCACTCACATCGAACGGCAAATGCTCACCAGAAATCCTCGCCCTGCCAGACATCCAAGAAACGTCCGATAACCTCTGCGACATTGGCTCTGACCTGCCTACACTCCAAACCCTAGTTATAGAGAACAAGTGGCCTGTGGACGTAACCCTTATCAAAGAAGGCTGGAACATCAAGACCCTTGAAAGTCGGTACAGTCCTCACAGCGATGCCATCACTATTCGGGCACGGGACGCCCGACTTGCTTTGCGCCGCATCGTAAGGGAGCTGGTGGAACAGGGAGATGAAGATGTCCATATTGCTGTCGTGACTCATGGGAGTTTCTTGCATTTCTTTACGGATGACTGGGAGGATGCGTGGAAGTATCCTGCGACAGGGTGGCGGAACTGCGAGACTAGATCGTATATTTTTGAAGACGATTTTAGAAAGGATAGAGATGTGGAGGCAAGGTTGACGAAGACTGGTGAGAGTCGTGCGAAGAGGGGAAAAGAGTATCCGATGTATGGGAGAGAAAGACAACCAGGGTTATTTCGATTCGCAATGGAGGAGTGGGGAAAGCAGGGCTTGCAGCGCCCGGATAAGTTGGAATGAAGGTTTGGAATGGGTAGAAGAGGCCCATATAGACTCAGGCCGATTAATACGTTAATCTCAATTTGTTTTCTCCAGTTCACTGAACCGCAGCTTCACTCGGGGGATCAATGATTTCTCGCTTAACACTTGTGCAAGGAAAGTCATCCCATAGGAACCTCTAGAAAATTCCAAAATGTCCAGTCAATTGTAACAGCAGTGTTAAGGTGAGCGAAATTAAGCGAGATAGATAGTACCAGAAGCTTTATTGCCCTTTCTAGCCACTTGAGCCTCTGCCCTTTCTAAAAAGAATGAGGCGAAATATGCGCGTTCCATGATTGGTTGACTCGACCAACGCCGCCCAGTTGTATTCATGGGTGAGGAAACATGAAGAAACTTGGAATGGTCACCTCCATTACATCGATCCATCAGTCATAAATCCCAGATGTCCAATGTCAATGTTGTTGTGCACGCCCTATTGTTGATTGGTGGTTGAGGCGACAGCGATGACCAAAGCCGGTGTTGGTGCATGATTCGCCGTGATCCGCGACTCAAGGCAGCAACCCCTCTCGATCCGACAGCCTCACTTTCTCAGCATTTTAATCCTACAACAGTACATCAACTTCAATTGTCACATTCCCGAATTACATCTCGGACGGTAAGTCCACAATAATCATGGCTTCCTCTCGTGCCTCGTCGGTAACACTCGCAGATGAATCAATCCACGACAAAGACATCGATGTGCTTGTGGACATGGACTCCGAGGGACAGAGTGATCCCGAAGCGCAGCAAGACCTCCAATTACTCGACGATTACTTGGAGGATTATGATGTTGCTAACCTGGGGCCATCAATGAGAGCAGCTCGACAGCCCGATGATCGCATTTTGAGAGCTGTTCTCGAGTTAAGCAACGACGAGACGCTGGACGAGCGCCTCAGGTCTCCTGCACTTTCTAATCGGGCTTACTATAGAGCGAATGATTCTGCACCAAGAAGCTCAGCTCCTCCCACGCGATCAGGTGGCCTCTGTTCTGTAGATCTTGGACCGCACAGCATCAGATACTGCCCAGAGGGGGTAGGCATTACATCTCCATTGATGGAAGCAATTCGAGCACGTCTGCCTGATAACGTTGAAATGCTTCTCAATGCTGGGGCTGATCCCAATGGAGTTCCACTCTGGGCATCAGAGATGTACGCTGCGCTGTTCTTGCGATTCAGACCAGCTGTGCCATCAAGCGGTCGAAGAGATGGAGCAACAAGAGCCACTTTGCTGCACCTGATGGATCTTCCCCAGGTGTCTACTCTGACGCGAGAAGAAGTCGAGGATAGATTCTACGAGGGGGTTGCGCCATTCTGGTGTGAAGAAGGCTTTGTACCGTTAGATTATCATCGCCACGGGGAATCGATGCCTTCCCTTGTAGAAGCCGCACGATCGGGCTCGGTTGAGATATTCGACCGGCTCATGGAAGCGGGGGCAGATCGCAGCTTTTGGATGAGGCCACAGGTTGAAGTACCGAAATATCCTACATCAAGCAGCCTCAGCGTATCAAGTCCGCTACACGCTGCTCTCCAGACTCAGGATTATCAAATGCTCGAGCGTATACTGGAGTGTGGATTTGATCCTAACACCATGCCCCTCGCCAATCCAACTCGCTGCTTCACACCTGCTATGGCAACGATCATCTACCACACTGCTTTCGATAAAGCTGCATTTGACTTCTTCTGTCAGCAGCCTAATATTGATCTAGAGATCAGAACTCCTGTTTATGGAGTACATATCCTACACTTCGCTGTCGCAACACTGGATATCGATCTACTCAAACATGTCAGTGCTCGTACACCATTGCGCAATGCAGCCGAAACAGCACTCGGTCATACGTTACTGCACATTACGTGCATGCCCGCCAATGCTTCTCAGGTCCAGAGGCATTCCGAACTAATCTGTAAATCCATCAACGAGTCGCGAGATCTTCGTGCTCAGAATGATGTTTTCTCCCGTCATCCATATTCCGTAAGTCCTGGATATCTACCAGATGATGATTCAAGCGAAGAGGACCTCAGCAAGCAAACCGCGATGGTGAAGTATCTTTGGGGCCAAGGCATCCAGAATCTAGCAGTACAAGATGTGCATGGGAACACTGCACTTCACTATCTTGCTGGGTGTAAAGATGTCAATTGGGATTTGATCTCGTGGTGGTGGGAACATCCAGGTGTGACTAGGATATGGCAGGAGACGAACAATCGGTCTGAGGCGTCCCCAGAAGACCTTGCACATGCGAATCAGTGGGCAAGGAACGAAGAAGAGAGGGAGCCGAGGCCGTGGAAACCGTGGTTTGTGAGTTGGTGGAAAGTGGGAAGGGAGAGGAGGAAAAGAGCTATTTGGAAAAGATTGTTGGGCAATGATGACTTGGCTTGAGAAGTACACGATGTTTATCAAGGGAAAGAGGGTGGAGACTCTGGTGAGGTGGGAGTGAGGCTATGCATTGGGCATTTCCTTTGTCACGGTATGTTTATATTAGTATAAAGAATGTCTAACATGCCGTTTCCTAAATATGGACATGCTTCCTTAACTTCAAAGAGCGTGTCTATAACCGAAAGTAAACAACGAAAGCTTTTCAAGAGAGGGGTAGAGATGTTCTCGGGTTGAATGGCTTTTCTTTGTAGAGAGGCTAAAGTACTTGTCTCTCAACTAGAATGACCCCAATTCTAGTTTCCCTTTTCCCCGTTCCCCATTTCCTGGTCCCGCAGTACTTCTCGTTATCTCTCAGGTCGTAGGGTCCACGCACGCCCTTGGAAGCGCAATACTTGGCTCACATATAGACATGCTTGCGCCCCTCGAGTCTGTTTCCACTTCCATCATAGTAATCAACGGTGATGTGATCTCTAGAGTCGCTCTGGCTTGTGTGTGGTCCGTTCCTGCTTTCTATTAGTTCACGTGCGGACTAAGGCTAGAAGATATGTACTTACACAACAGTCGCCGAAACAGCTCCATCTGGGGCTTCAGGCGCATCTTGAACCGCCTTGACAATTTTCGCTCTCATTGCTGGTTTCTTCTTATACATGGTCGAAGGATCGAAAGTAACAGAGATCCCCATCTTGTTGAGATGTTGAGAAATGTGGCGCGGTAGGGTAGTCGGGAAGTGGAAATGTGATAAGGTAATGCTGTTGGATTGATATGTTGAAATGTCTGTAGGTGAATGAATACTGAGAGATCTTATATATTCTACCAATGCATTAGCTCACTTGAAGATGGAAGAAAGCAGTCTGATTCCCCAATAATGCCGAGAAAGTTTGCCAGTAAGACATTCTGCCAACGCCCGACCGCGTCGACTCTCGAGTCAGTAGGAGAAATGGCGCGTTTGGCAACTGCACGGATGCGTCGACTCTCAAATCAGTAGGATAAATGCCGCGTTTCCAAACGCACGGCTGCGGGGACTGTTAAAGTCAGAATGAGAAATGCCGCTTTTGCTAACGCACACCTGCGTCGATTTTCCAACCTGCGAAGGACCACTCCTCGATTCCAGTGTAACAGATTTATCATCTACTGCTTAAGTAGTGATCTAGCCTGGTAGATTAGATTAGATTTAGATTAGTGATTTCTTAACAAGATTAGATTAGATTAGAGTAGGAGGCAGTACTCTAATCTAATCTTATCTAGTTATTACACTGCTCGATTCACATACTCGAGAAATTGAATACCTTGGCAGCTGTATCCAACATCACGTCTTATCTTGATATTAGGGCGAGGTAGCAATAGAGTTCACGAGTGTGGACTTCAGAAAAGTTGCTTAGAGAGCTCCGTGTCTTGAGAAACACTTGTATATTCCAACCTCTGAAATACGCAGCTAGGACCCCTAAACTTTGATTTTCAAGGTTTGATGTTCAAAGGTCAAACTACGAAGTACGAATCGTGTACTTTTGCGCATTTTAGAGAGTTGAGTTGAGTAAAAGTGGACATTTAACAAGTTAAAAGCCTCTTTTATTACTGGGGTCTTAGTCTAAAAGTATACATAAAAATCAAAGTCATTTCATAAGTATGAAGTACGTACGTACTTGCTAACTTACCCTAGTTGATACCAAGCTATGTGTGTGTCACGAGATTCGACAGAGTTCCGCTTTGATTGTGTCAATTGTGAAACCCTCTACAGTTTAATTTGATTCGTCACTGGCAAGAGTCTGGGCTGAGAACTGGTCCGTCTCTTGACTGGAGGTTATTTGGTAAAAGTAGCAAGCACACCTTCTCTTCAAAAGACTTGTCACTTCTGCGTTATGCTATCCACAAGTCTCGAAGAGGCAGGACGAACACCGGAACGGGCTGCAAGGTTTATCTCACCGCCTCAAGGTAGTGACAGATCGAGAACAGGTCCGTCCTCCGCCTGCAGGATATTCTTATAAACTAGACAATAAACTTTCTCTTTTCGGGACTCGGCTTCTTCGCCTTATTCATACACCTAGCATTATCGGGTTGGGCTGAATCGTGAAGGCGGGACGGGCCGTCAGGCGAAGGCTCACCGCCTTGGGATGAACTAGCTTTGGCAGAAACACTCTGTACTGTAACGCCTGCAGGATACATGCGTTATTTCTGTCACCCATATAAAACGTTCCTTCGTTTCAGAAACTCGTTCATCTGACCTGGCTACAACACTGTTCCCGCTTACACCGAATTCCTGTATCAGTCGATGCTCATGCAATTTCCTTGGATGGTGCTTAGTCGTCTGCGCCTAGCTACAGCGAACTTCCTCAGCCCACAGCGTTTCTTCACAGTCGCCTACTTCTCCACACCTCGCTGTTCTTCTTCTTCAGGTCGCCATCTATCCTCCAGGATCCCAGGCCTAGCGATAGCCATGAGCTCTTCTCCATCCACGCCGTCCGCAGAATTGCCATCTGATGCCTCACAACACCGATTCCATCAGATCGGCACAGCAACAGAGTGGGCAGAAGAATACCGTCCAGGGCGATTCCATCCTATTCATTTTGGAGACCTGTTCAAAGATGGCCGATACAAGGTTATTCGAAAAATTGGCTATGGCTCGTTCTCTACTGTCTGGCTGGCCGTTGACAGAAAGTAAGCTGCCTCTGTGTACAATCCTCGCAATCTACATAGTCGAATCGCTTACCCGTCACAGTCTCGCTTGCTACGTCGCTTTAAAAGTACTCGTAGCAAAGGAATCGCCCACCAGCAAAGAACTCCCCATCCTCGAGCACATTGCCAAGTTATCGGCCAGCTACCCAGGCTCCGAACACATTATTTCCATGCTAGATAGCTTCACCCACAAAGGGCCAAACGGGACACATCTCTGCCTAATCTTTGAACCTATGGGCGGCACAGCTGCGAGCATTCGCGAGACCCTGCCTTGCAACTTGCCTCACCGACAAGGTCGTGTGGCTCGTTACCCCTTATGGATGGCTAAACGCATTTTACGGCACACTCTTATCGCCCTAGATTTTCTTCATCAGGTAGGTATCGTGCATGGAGACATACAGCCAGGCAATTTATTGTTTTCCATTGCAAACCTGAATGATATCTCCGAGGAGACTTTGGAGCAAGGTCGCAGCCCAAGTGAGATTTCTAAGCCGCTTGAGAGGAAGGATGGAAAGAATGATAAGTGGGCACCGGCATACCTCGCAATACCGCAGCCACTCGAAAAATATGTGGACACAGGGCCTGGACTGGGGGTCAAGGTATCTGACGTTGGTGCCGGTAAGTCAAACCCCTCTGTAAGAGCTCTAGGGAATTCCATTAACAAGCAATAGCGTTCTTCGCTTCATCCCCTCCAACCAAGCCAGTAACACCCAAAGGCCTCCGTGCCCCTGAATTGATTTTGACCTCCTTTCCTCTGACTTCCAGCATAGACATCTGGAGTTTCGGCTGCTTGGTCTTCGAATTCGTGACCGGAACCTCACTCTTCGCACTAGACCTTTACGGCGCCACAGAGGAGGAAATCGATGACGACCATTTACTCATGATGACAGACGTCCTCGGAAAGTTGCCTGATCACATGTTCTCCGAGTGGGCTCGAGCGAAGAAGTACTTTGGAGAAGGAGGGAAGAGAATTAGTTCTGCTACAACTGAAGACATGGAAGACGAGGAGGAGGAACCGTATATTTCGGATGATCTGGAGAAGTCCTTTAGGGAAAATAAATCGGATGAGGTGGATGAAGAGCAGACTTCTATTATCATCTCCGTGATCAGGGAGATAATGCAGTATGACCCGCGAAAGAGACCCTCGGCTGGGGAGCTATTGAAGCATCCGTGGTTCAAAGAAGATATAAATCTTGAAAAATGAGAAGATATTGGTTGCATATAGGTGCCTTTCTTGATTGACTGCTTTGTACTTTTTAAATGGGATTCGGCTCAGTCTTCGTCAATGTCCAAACGTTTGAAAGCCCAGAATAAAAGGCTGATGATGAGGAGCTTATCTAGCAGAGAATCTAATTTCAAAATTGACCACTTAGGCAAATAACAATTATGTTTTACGTGAAGTTTTTCAAATGGTGGCGAGGAAAACAAATAGCGATGAACATAAGCACAAGAGCATAGAAAGGCCTTTTGAGTTAACAAAATCTGGGGTTCTAGAGCGCGTCAAGTAAATCCTTTTCGAATAGATAGCAGCTCGGAGAGAGTGAACTTCCAGGGTACTTTGCCGAGATGTGAAAGATTGGAAAGTTCCGAAGTAGAGAGGCGCCCTGTCGAGCTTCTGGGACCAGGAGAGAGAAGTGTCATTCAGGAGCAACTGACTGTAGCTTGTTCCAGTTGAGATACCTCAATGTTATTATTCAGCGACACGACAGCCTGGATGCATAATCATACAAGCTAGAGACGGACTACGCAAGAATGATCATGGGAGACAGCCGGTGTTTTCTCTATATCCCTTGAGCTGTCTGAGCCTTAACAGATTGAGATTGGGCCTTTTTGGCCTCATAGAATCAACTCACATGTGCACGTATTCAATTGAGATAACCGGTCAATTAAAGGAACCCTTTCATTCCAACCAGCTTATAAGAAAGCCAAATCAGGCCGCAAGGGTACTATGTTGCCAGGGCGAATCCCTATAGTGCTAAAGTTAAGTCAAAGAGTGCTCAGGATGCTTACCCTCGACTTAGGTTAAAGTGACAGCTACCCATGCTCGCTATGTCCAAATACTCCAAGGGAAGTAGCGGGGGAAAAGATTCGAGCCCGACTTCTATGGGAGTTTCGGATTTAGGTTTGCAGCGCAATAGAGACGACTTGACCTAGCAAGTCGGTTCCAAATGCTTCAAAAGCGGTTCTCGGCACCCAGGTCTCGCATGAAGATCATCCTGCCCTGAACTCTGTGCTCTCGGTAACCAGCGCAGCGCGCTCATGACCGGATCCGCCGGAACCTCTTATCTCTCCTTGTCTCCTACCTTAACTTCAGTAGCCTTCTCCATGGTTTCTTTCCCCAGAATTGTGTTATCTCGTGCCAGAAGCCTTCATTACTGCCCAGGTCTTGGGTCGCAGGCTTGCAATTTGCCACTATCAGCTATTACATGCCATGACTTCGTATACTGAAGGGGGTGGCCACATGAAAGGCACTGCCAAAGTCTGATGGACTTGGCACCCGGAAGCATATCAACAAATCAGATCACGAGGTTTGTAACTTTTGCAGTTAGGTCACAGCAACAAACGAGGACCAGTGGCTTTCCTTGAGCTCGATTATGCTTATGTGGCCATGCTTTGTACCTTCCTTATTCGCAGCTCTACTTGGCCAGCACTTCGAAATCTTAGCTTCCCCTATTTTTCTGAAATGTAGCTTGATCACAGGACTAATCTCCACCCCTACAGTGGTACAGTAAATGCCTGGCTAATCTTGGTATTGGGTAGCCTCGAGGATAGCGTGTGGAGGAAGAGCACTAATGACAGCCTTGCCTCTCGGCCCTCGTCTCCCATTGCACGGGTTCCTACTTCAAGAACCACTGGAAGTCATTGCTTACATTCTTGGTGCGTTCCACGCCAATGTCTGTTAGCTAATAATCAGGTTGATCGCACCTCTTACGTCGGCCAACCCAATCCGACTTCTCGGCGCCACAGCCGAGCTGGTCCTAGTTAGACCTAGTGATTCCGCCGGCCACTTAGCATTTACGAGCATGGAAGGTCAAGAACACAACCAAGATACCCAAGAGGGTTTATTTTGGAAACAACTGCAAATGGCCAGAGCATCATCTTATCTTTGTTCTTGCTTGTGAACCAAGGCATGGCAATAATTTACCCCACTTCTCGGCGTTGACTGTAGTTTGTGATTCTGGAATTGTGCAACACTGTTCACGCTTCGACGCGGGCTTGGGATTCTGGGCAGAATGGTGAGGAGAAGAGTCGCAAAATTGTTAAGTACGTCGCGTTTCCCCTGGAAATTTTCTATCTTCTCGTTCCGCTCGTGTCTTTTCCGATCAAACTGAGAGGAAGATCGCTTCGTCAAGTCACTGTACCCTAAGCGACCCCTTTTATTTACGCGACACAAGCGAATTCTCACCAACTCCACAAATTCATATTATCGACAATCCGAGCTAACCATGACGAGCCGATTGCCTGTCGCAACTGATAACGAGAAGGGGCTCGGGAGTGTCGGCCCTGATAACTCTTCCACAAGCTCTCCCAAACTAGATCACACCAATCCAGCGGCACAACAACCTGAAGCTAGTACTTGGGACGGCACTGTCCGACATGAGAACTTCTTTACCAGAAACGGCCTCAATTTGGAGTCCTTCAAAAAGCGCAGTTATGGCCACGGGCTTGTGGAGCTTGATAGGTCGATGAAGAAGCGTCATTTGCATATGATCGCCATCGGTAAGTCGTCTTTGATCGGAGAAACAAGTGCTTGTTGTGTTGATGGAGATCATCGCTAACTTTGGAACTTCAGGTGGCTCTATTGGTGCCGGATTCTTCGTTGGATCTGGTGGCGCTCTTTCTACTGGTGTAAGTAGCCCAGCTTGTCTCTCAAACCTTTTGAAGATCAGCAGATACCATCGACATGGCAGCGTAAAGGTCGTTCGGGACAAAGGCTAATTTCAAAACTCAGGGTCCCGCATCTCTTCTCATCGACTTCAGTATCATCGGTATCATGATGTTCAACGTCGTCTACGCTCTTGGTGAACTCGCTGTCATGTATCCTGTTTCCGGCGGCTTCTACACATACTCAACTCGCTTCATTGATCCATCATGGGGTTTCGCAATGGGCTGGAACTACGTATTCCAAGTGAGAAAATCCTTCAATAACAGGTTAACAGTACTAATATGCTGTAGTGGGCTATCGTCTTACCTCTAGAGTTGACAGTGTGCGGCTTGACATTACAGTACTGGCCAGGGGCTCGAGATGTCTCCATCGCTGTCTGGATTACTGTTTTCTGGCTCGCTATCATCTTGATTAACATCTTCGGAACTCTTGGATATGCTGAGGAAGAATTCTGGTCGTCTTGTTTGAAGCTCTTCACCATCGGTAGGTCTTCATATCTCGCTTCTCTTCATCAACAATTTCCAAGAGAACGACCTGGACACCAGTGCAATGCGCTGACTCAATCATAGTCATTTTTATGATCATCGCTCTCATCCTCGTTTTGGGTGGTGGTCCCTCAGGTGGTCGATACGATGAGTACTGGGGTGCACGACTCTGGCACGATCCTGGCGCGTTCCGAAATGGTTTTAAGGGATTCTGTGCCGTCTTTGTCACAGCTGCTTTCTCCTTTGCTGGCACTGAACGTTAGTATTTCACTGCCCCTTAAATATTGTCTTATCACAAGACTAACTGTGATTTTAAAAGTTGTTGGTCTCGCCGCCGCTGAATCGCGCAATCCCGTCAAGGCTCTCCCAGGTGCAATCAAACAAGTTTTCTGGCGTATCACCCTGTTCTATATCCTCGGTCTTTTCTTCGTTGGTCTTCTCGTCGCGTCCAACGACGAGAACCTCCTTGGTGCTGAGAACCCTTACGCCGAAGGCGCATCTCCATTCGTGCTTGCTGCTCGCTACGCAGGCCTCAATGGCTTCGATCACTACCTCAATGTCGTTATCCTTATCTCCGTCCTTTCTATTGGCGTCTCTTGCGTTTACGGAGGGTCACGCACGCTTACTGCTCTCGCTCAGGAAGGATATGCGCCGAAGCTCTTCACTTACGTTGATAAATCTGGTCGTCCACTGGCCTCTGTTTTGGTTCTTCTGATTTGTGGAGCTCTAGCATATGTCAATCTTGATGCGAAGGGAGAGGTCGTGTTCAACTGGCTTCTTTCCTTGTCTGCTTTGGCCGCTCTGTTTACTTGGGGATCGATCTGCCTTGCCCATATCCGGTTCCGCAGAGCTTGGGCTTATCACGGTCACACTGTTGATGAAATCCCTTTCAGAGCAGTGTTTGGTGTTGTTGGGTCCTGGATTGGGCTCGGTCTCTGCGTCATCGTTCTCATCGCTCAGGTACGCTAGTTCTCCTCCTACTTCCGGTTCCTTGCTTCTCCTCTCGCCCCCAAACATTGACAACTCAAACTAACTGGAATTAACAGTTTTTCGTCGCTATTGCTCCACCAGGAAATAATGGCGATCTCAATGATGCCGAAGGTTTCTTCCGAGCTTTCCTGACTGTTCCAGTTATTCTCTTCTTCTGGGCTATCGGTTTCCTTTGGAAGCGTGAGGGCTGGCTTCGCACGGCCCAGATGGATGTCGATACCGGTCGTCGCGAGCTAGATTGGGAAGCTATTAATGCGTATCGTGCTGAGGTTGCGTCGTGGCCAACATGGAAGAGAATGTTGCACAAGTTCTTCTAGACGACAGGCCTCGTAGCTGGGTTGAAAGGGGAGACGGGTCTCTATTATAGTAGTGAAGAGTAACTTGTTGAGGTTGGCTGGATGTGTTGTTATGTTGCTATATACTAGGTCGTTGAAACGAAGCAAATCTCAATTTTGAATAGATGCTTGAAAACTTCCTGCTTGGTGTACACCATTCCCGCTTCTTTCTTTCCTCCCATCCGTCCTTAGATTCATTAGATAATGCGAGTTTGTGATGAACAGCAGCCATTATAATAATTTCAAAACGCAAAATTGACTGCTGTTTTTCACTTCTTGATTATTTTTGTGACCTTACGAGACGTCGTTGTTTCGTAGGATTTAAGTGATGAAGCAGCCTTCCAGAGTGTATCTCGCTAAATTTCTGGCGCGGAACTGCTATTATGTTCGCTAATTTCCAGATGATTCGCATGCTGTATCTACCCCGCATTACCCCGCACTCAACTGAAGGCTGGTATGATCTGTAATACTAAGTGGTTCCAACTCTGCTGTAGGTCTTGCTGGAGAAGTGTAACACTATTGTACGATTTGATGCGCTAAGCAGTGGAAATAGTCTGTGCAGAAAGGGCGAAATTCATCTTACGGTTGCCATCATGCTTTACACAATAGGCTCGCGATCACACTATCCAACTCAAAATATTCCAGTTCATTGCACCGTTGAAAGACAATACAACGGATAATCTCCTAGCGCGAAAAGTGGTATTAATCACTGACTGATCTTTTTGTCCTAGGAACAACGGTAAATTGCTGACCGCAGCTCCGCGATTTCTGGTTAGGTCAGTGGTTTCTTCACGCTCGTGATTCGTCCTCGGAAAGTTGAAGTGTGAAACAGAATGGTTCTATTCCCTATTTTCAGAATTAATCTCGTGCTCAGCTATTCGCTTCACGAAGACATGGAGTTGAGCGCTGACACTCTATTGGGGATTTTTATTCCAGAAAGGGAATGTAAATCGCGGCTGACGGTTACATTGCAGTTGGGACGAACGCTTAGGCAGTGCATTCGACCGATGCTATGCAAGCCATCAATGCATCAGCAGGTGTGCCGAGTTTATTTTACTTGGGCGAATGGATTGCCTTGGCGAGAGCTACTTTCCAAGTTCCGTTTGATCCATTACTATTCCTTTAAAATTCATTTTATGTCATTGATTGTATTCAAAACTCCCAATGCATACCATTAATCTGGCACGGAAATTGAATTGTACCATAGCACCTCCATGGTACCTGCCCCCGCAACTGTAAGCGGGAATTGATCCAGTACTGTCAGGATCAAACAAGAAGGGACTCTCTCTCAGCACAAGGATATCCACCTCTTTTCGTGGTGCTGCAGGGTACCGTGACAAGATTCAGTGGCCGATCTGGTAGCCATTTTCGGATCCCACAGTCTCGCTTAATGTCTTTGCTTACATGGCGTTCATGGCGGTAAATTGAAGTGAACTTAAACGAGTAAGCAAGCGGATGAGAGGCACAGTCTCCAGAAGCGGAATCCTCATCGTGAAATTGGACCCTGAAGGTTTGTCATTCGAGCTCTTTTCCCTTCTCGTCTTGACTACATGTGGCCGCGGCTCAGTCAACTGCTCTGATTGGTGCTTACTTCTTTCCTATGCTTGTATAGGATGTTGCCAATGTCAGCTTCTGGACGGCGGTACAGCCACTGAATTTCCGCTTCCAGGCAGTCAGGATTCAAGAAGTCTTTTGATTAGACCTTTCGCCCAAAAGTTTTGTGGAATCACAGAGAAGTAAACAAGACATCCACAAAAGATATCTGTGTCTTAAAGTTTAGAGCTTAGCTTGGTACTAAAGCAGCATAATTGTAGTGGCTGTAAATGACAATGGTCCACATAGCTTGTGGATTTTCAGCGTCACAGTAATACTGAAATTACTGAATCCACGTCAAGTTTCCTTGATTGCGGCCTATGGAGGAGTCCGTCCGTTCAAAGTTTAGAGTACCTTACTTTGGGGTGCTTCCTCTCTCTCTCCTCCACCTCTCCATAGCTATCCTAAACTACTTTTACGGTAAGATCACTCGGAATTCACGATGGTCTCGCTCCGGGAACTTGCCACCCCCTAGCCACTTCATGTCAGGCTGTTGCCAAGTCCGAGAGACTTCTCATTCAATGCACATGGTGTAACCGTTCTATCGTCTCAGTCAACAGAGTAAAAGTGATGTTTGCCATGCGAGCAGCTCTTTATGCTGCGTTAGGTCCCTAATTACTATGAAGTTGAAGTTGGACCTATCATCTTGAAGTTTACCTCCAAGATATACATACCCTTGTTTCTTGGACCTTATTCTGTTCTGGTCTCCACTATTCCTGATTGTAAGGAGTTAGAAGTGGGCTGCATCGTAATAATGCTGACCGCTCAACTTCGAGAGTAAAGGGGTAGGCGACGTCCAAGTATAAGAAGACCCCGAATTCCCTCTCTTCTTCTCTTCTCATCCCACCACCCTACCCTTACTCAACAGCAACTCTCCTCACGCTGAATTCCCTTCGGCAAATCATGGTTGGTTTCAATTTCAGCAAGCTTTTTGGGCTAGCAGCAGTCACTTTTGGCAGTATTGTCTCAGCCCAGAACCTTGGAAAGCCGACGCTATGGGGAAACAGCATGTCTCCGTTGATTGAACCAAGTTTTTGGAAGAATTTAGCTCCAGTTCCAAGTCAAATAATACCATGGGCTGCAGGTACTATTCCACAGCGATGCGCTGATACGGCAAATGGAGAAACCCCGAAGCTTAATCTCAGGGACTTTGAAGTTTTCTACGTCAAATACGAAGATTGCTTCAACGGTTGGGCATTCTGTAGAGTAAGTACAGAGCGGAATTCCACCACAAAACAAAAGTCTTACCACTACTGCCAATAGCATCGCGATTCTCCAGTCAGGTATTTTTGTCAGCTTCACCGACCCCAAAAATGAAGTACTAACGAGGTATAGCCAAGCAGCTATGGTTGACATCTTTGGACGAATCCCTGTCAAGGAGCGACAGTGGGTTCAGCATGTGGTTGCAATTCCTGGTCCAAGTTCTGCATACATGTCAAATGCCATAGTCGTGTTCAAAGGCACGGCAGCTGGCAGCATTGGAGTGTTTCAGCATGAGATTGGTCACGCAGTCGATTTCTACAAGAATGGCTTCCAAGCCAGCGGCAGAACTGAGTGGCTTGACGCCCTCCGAAAGGATACTTGTGTAACGGACAACTACGCCAATTCCAGTTCGTACCCTTCTCTCGGAGCTCATTCTTTCAAATGCTAACATTACTGAAGACGCTGTTGAAGCTTTCGCACAAATCGGTGTTGTTTCTCTCTTCCAGAATGTGAACCCCGGTGGCTTGGATCCTGCCTTTGGTTGGACATGGCATTGTTTCCTCAACCAAATCACCACTTATAATCAATTTCAAGGAGATTCAATGACTCCAGGAGGAGTCTGCACTCGTCGGTGGTCTGACAGCGCTATCATCAGCACCGGAGCAGCGAAGACAATTTCTCCAGCTGCGCGTCCCAAGCCGGAGAACGTTTTGGGCACGCCCAATGTCTTTGCAATTCCATTTGAGGCTCATTCAAAACTGAGCGTATATGAGAATATTACCGTCAACCAGACGGAGGCTGAGGCTGCTGCTGCTAGGCAGAATGCTTGGGCTGAGGAAGTGAATGCTATCAGGAAGGGGAAGCGAGCAGAGAGATTCAGGCTGTAGGAATTTTTCAGAGAGATCTTCGCCTTCAATAATAAGTTAATAATGCATTCAAGCCTTTGAATCTATCAACAGTCTTTCAAGGTCGAACGAGTCAGCTGAATGAGTGATATATCCTCCAATCAGATTATCAATTTTCGTCAGAGAAGGATGCCTTACTCTGTACTTACGTTCATCTCTTCAATATTGCGCCCCCCGAAGACGGCAATGGGTTTCCTAATATGGTGATTTTCTTTAACGAGCAGTACCCTGTGAATATTGTATGGTAACTACAGCTGATTCTTACGCGGTGTCAAGTAACTAATGAGAAGCGAAACTCGCCTGAGTCACCTCGGTAGTCACCTATTAACAATGGATCTAGGTTTTGGCACTGGAATCATATTTTGCTTGAAAAGCTGTGGAAAATGAGACCTCATATCTTCTAAAAATCTGGATATGCTATAAATTAGGAAGAGTTGTTCCAGACTTGTCGCTCAAGTTCAGTGATCGAGACATTACATATGTTGACATCAAAAAACAACTTGACTGCAAGGGATTGAGATGCAAAGAGTTCAATCATCATTTTCGAAATAGATCCAAATTCCACAACCTTAGTTTGTGCCTCAAAAGCCGCAGAAGTCGGGTCAGCAGCTGCTATTATGTGACTGGAACGTTCCCAGGAAGTGTGGTAAGCCCTAATCATTATGTCAGAACTGCATGAACTGAAATTGATACATTTGCGACTTACATCCATCAACTGGTTCGTTAATAGGGGATTTCTTCTGGCACTTGATAGCGTTCGCCGCCGACTGAGAAGGTGTTTGGGCGCATTTGTCAAGATTGCACCTCGCATCCAAAGCTTTCTGCAAACTATCGCCTTTCCATCCGAAGAGGTAGTCACCGTGATTTCCATATCCGGTGCTGCAATATTCTTTAGTAAACGCCTTTAAAGTTGGGGAGTATACTTACGCATCCCCCATTGAATAGACGAATGGTTGGGATCCATCAGCGGGCCAGATGGACTTGTCATTGAACTGGCTGGTGTCCCACATGACTTCAAACATGACTTGAGGGAGCTTGACAGGGTGTGTTGCAGGACAGGGTCCACCTGATTCAAATGTACCGCTACTAGGATATGCCACATGTGTTCGATGGTCTGGTGAGTCCAGATTCTTGCCGTCCCAGCAGCTGTGTTATCAATGTCAGTGAAGTTCTGGTATTCTATCCCAAGATCGCATTTCATTGCAGGGTAAGGGATAGAATGTCTTACGTTGGGAACATGATCGTCTCGCGGATCCCTCCAAGACATGTTCCTCTTGGAAGTTCCGATGTATCAGCGCCTGTACAGGGGGCACTGCCAAACGGCTGTTGATTCTTTCCAAAACAACGATGACAAACACCCTTCGGTGCAGCAGACGCCGAACGGACCATCGGATCTCCAACCAGCATGCGGAACCCCTTGGATCTATTAGTATGCCAGTCAGTTGGAATTGTTTTGAGAAACTCACAGGTTTGAAAGCGGTGACCTTCGACTTTCCATCGTAAGGAGGAATATAATACACAGTCAATCCACCTTGTTGCGTTAACCCCTGGTTTGCCATCTGTGGCACCCGTTTGTACGTTCCATTACGAGCTCTGAAATATAAAACCGCTGTCCAGTAGTTGGAAAAATCTTCGCTGAAGGTACAAGAAGTGCAAGTAGATAGTCCAACTGTATCGTGCGCACCGGCATCCATTGAGGCATTGAAGGAGTTTCCGCCGGCAATCTGATGGAGATGAGTCGAAGGTAACAGTCCAGGGTTACCAATGGGATCGAGACGCTCCACAACTAGTTGAGAGCAAGCGAATCGGAGCATGGCTTGAGATAGTGCTCCATGCACACAAAATGCAAGAGCTAGAAGAGAGCTCAAATGCATGTTTAGTTCAGCCTTGACAACAGTCGCGGGGAGAATGCGAAATGAACGGCGGGATAGACACAAGTGGCAGCCTATGACTATATAATTCAAAACTGTTGCCACTGGTATGGAAAGACAAAGCAGAAGCAGTGCAATCTTCCACATCGATTGTCATTGACTTGATCGCCTCCATCGACAGCAACTGCCGATGCACGAACATTACCGGGTAATTGATAACTCTGGGGGGCATGGTCTCTTTGATTGGTTGGATACACATCAAACAATAATCTGTACCTTCCAGATCAACTGCCGGAGTGTGAAAGCTTGTATCTTAAATTAACAGATTATTGCACAAGTCACAAGATGTGGGGTTGCATTCGCAAGGAAAACTGTGAAGCCACAGCAAAGCCCTCAAAGCTGCCATCCATGTTTCAAACCCAGAGGCAACTAAGTGGGGCACGACAGCACACGTGGTGAAGCTTCTTCTTAGTATTTATCCAAGGGTTCATTGATATGATCATCAATTTCACAATCTAGTTATGAAGCGCATTAAAACTCCTGCCCGGGCAACAACAAGCCGACACCACAAATCTTTATACTTACAAGCAAATAGCCACGAAATAATCGAGTTGGTTGCAGATGCCTTGCATACTAGAAACGAGGAAACGGGCGGTTCAGCATCTGACAACACTATTGTTGCAAGTCCTACCCAATCTTTACAAGGAGATGGCCTGTCTGGCTATGTTGACGTGTGGGGAGAATTTTCTCGCTTCGGTGTTAGGTCTGTGGGGCGACCCCTATTTAGCCGAGTCGTTGATCAACATGGCCGTCTCACAGCGAGGCAACGCCTCATGTCCCCTAAGCTACTGTAAATACACTGTTTGTAGGGCGCAGTTCCGGAGCGAGGCGCCACGATTCTGGAGGATATCTGCACTACAGGGTGTGTGCTCTAGCTTCAGCCCCTGGAAATAGTGTGCTCCGAGGGGCAGCTTCGGGGATAGTCACTCACTCGCACGTACTATCTGCCTAGATAATAAAGGTCGCCAAACTAAGCTCTCATGTTGGTTGGATCAATAAACTTGGTACACGGATTTAGGAGCACGCGGATTGGGGGTATTGCTGCGAGGACAAGATGGAAGCAGGAAGCAACATGAAACTACGATAATGAGAATAAATGACTATTCTAGGTGTAAGCTCAACCAATCGTCATATAAGGGTCAAGGAATTCTTCGTGACAAAATTTTTACTGGATATCGGGCTGAGATCGCTGACCTATGTGGGTAATGTGACTAGGCGAAGTTGATCACGCAAAAATAAGGAGGAAGCAAAAAGGCATCTGAAGGAACATGATGATTCCTTTTATCATATTCTTCATCCGAGCATTCCGTCATCCTTCAATCCACTGCCCTTCGTGTGGGTTTTCAAGTGCCGCGCTCGCTGATCCGCTCTAGCAAACCGTTTCTTGCCTGACTCTTGAGAATAGTTACACCAAATATGTGGGCAAAAGAACTCCCGGACACCGCTTTGACTCTGTTCAGAGTGCTGCTCTCGAGTATGGCGAGTGAGATCTTTTCGGTACCGGAAGCCACGGCTTGGGCAGCCTGGTTGGAGGCATTTGAAGGGCCGCTCGTGGGCTTTGAGATGACGGCTCAAGGTTTGTTAGCACCGAAAAAATGATTTGAATGATTGGCTGCATATCTCAGCTTACTTTAATTGATAAGGCTTGGAGAAGCTACGATTGCAGTCTTTTTCCTTACAGGTGAGTTGTGGGACACCTGGCCCATGTGGTGAGTTTTCAAACTCAGGTGGTGACTGAAAATCATCTGATGGGCTATTGTTGTGAAAAGAGGCTCCAGTTGGAGATGATGGAAGTGAATCTTGGACTTCTGGAAAGTAGGACAGTTGAGTTTGGAGTGGTAAAGCTTCTTCTTGGAGATTCAAGCCTTGCTGAGGTTCGGGAGAGGGAACGTAACGGATGTCAAGGAGGCGAGGGTCGATGATAGATGGATAGTGTTGTTCTTCGTTGAAACCCGCCTGATTGGTACTGAAAAGATCCTCTATGCGAGTCGAATGGGGGGCTCTCCTCTACAAGGAAGAGAGAAAAGCCCGATGTCCAGCAAGGGGGCAGAGAAGGGTGACTGGCCGCAAGAAAGGGAACAAAAGAATGAGGAGTCTTCCAGAGACTGTGCAGCGCAGTGAAGGAAGAAGGAGAGTCCTCACGGGTGAGGTGGGCAGGTGCCTTTATAGGTGGCCCAGACCCCAGATCCATTTGAAAGCGGCGCCACAAAACAGCGTCATGCCTCAACGAATTCGTTTCGACCAGGAACAAATTTGAGCAGATTATGGACGAACTTAGAAGGGCTACAGAGAAGGTACGAGTATAACGCCTCAGAGGATAGGCTTTTTGATTCAGCCATGTCAGGACTATTGCGCACAAACTCTGAAGAAGCTTGAAATTGTGACAGTAACAGAAAGTGTTCCAGCTTCGTGAAATCCTATGCTGCCCGCCGCCTTAAAAGTTCATTCTGTCCCAATCAAATGGATAGCTGAGTGCTTACACCTTCTTTGTAGACCCCATTTTTAGCGTCTTGGGTCGCCTGTTCGTTGACGCATCAGCACCTTGCAATTGATGGTAGGCCTCGATTTTAGCTCCAAATTTTGCATCATGAACAATCTGACTGGCAGAACGAACTGCCATCAGACGAATCTTGGGAGCAGAAGGGACTTGTCATGTTCAGCGCACATCTCTTCCAATGAGATTGCTTCCTCAAGCCACTAGACCAGCTCTACATTCCCCAGCATGGAACTCCGATTAGATGCACGACTTGTGTTCAGATCCAAAATGAGAGAAAGATCATTCTTTTCAGGAATTCTATAAATCAGAGAGAGAAGCACCATCTACCACAAACAATTCTTCTATTCCCTTCGCCACACAGTAAGCCATTCTTTCTGACCTCGTCCCCCACCTTCACACCACAATACAAAATTTCAGAATAACGGCCAACAACATGTCGACTATCTTCTGCTTCTCTACTATCAAACCGTACAAACCGAAGAAAGTAGACCGTGAACCGAAGTTCACTGTCTTTCTGAAGTGGTCGAGCTCTCCTGCTGGTTCTTCGTCCACAGTTTCAGAGGCGACTGCATCCCCACTCAATACCTCGGCTTATGCGATCCAAGTTGTTCGTTAAAAAAATTACGGTGCTTTGGACTGGAAGAAATACTTCAAATTTGTCAACTCTTCTACGATGGAGGCAGATTTCTCCGAAATTACGGAGCAAGACATCATCGACGCCAACTTCGAGAAACTCAACAAGTATGTTGCTCTAAAGACTTTCCCTCCCACCATCTATCAGTGACCATGCTTGATCCAAGCTGACCTTCAAAAGGTACAAAAATTTCAAATGTACTATTCACGATATGTTCTTCGAGGGCAATGTCTACCAGAAGAATCCCCTCAACCTACATCACTGGCGGGCCAACGTGGCACGTCCTGCATGGAATATCGACCTTCCGACGAATTCTGCCAGCCAAAACCCGAACTCACCTATTTCGACTACAGCAGACCTTTATTTGGAAGTGGTTAAGTCTGAGCCATGTGCACAAGAGAATGACTCACTGGGTTTGGGTAATGAGCCAAAGCAAAAGTCGAACACCGACCTACGACCTGGCGCAGCCTTGCAATCAGTTAGCACGGACAAGAAGGAACTTCTTATCGAGGAACCGGTCTACTACAATGATGACTTTTCTGACTCCCGAGACGAGGATTGGTCGCGATCGTCCTCTCGCTCTGCTCGCGGTGACGATTTCACTGCTTGTAGTGTAGACGACTGCGGGTACTGTGGTAGATGTTCTTACTGAGGATATTTACTGTGTTATCTGTGGGTTCATCTTGGCAAAAAACAATCGAGCTATTTTCCTTGTCTATTTTATATATTTATCATCCACAGTCTGGGATTTCACACATTTTGGGTACAGCCCTTGGGAGTCGATCGAAGTGATCAAAAGCAACGCTGCGAGTGTTTGAGATTATTGAGGTAACTGGTGGATAAATCTTGGATAGAGAAAAAATGGAAGTCTGTTAGCACACAATATCGAACTTGTCATTGATATTTCAAACCTGATGATTTGTTCTTGTTTTTCAGCTGTTTTTGTCAGGCGAGGAACAGATTGTTCATTATTCTTTGAGTCTCAGAACCAAATGGATTCTGTCATCATACGTTCAAAGTCCAGTTTTTTTGATGCCGTTAATGAATCATGGGCATCTCCTGACTATCTTCATCATTGCAGCCAGTATGATGCCAAGCCGTCACGTACAAATGGAAACAGCCTACATTCGTGTCCGGGACGCTCTGACGATCAAGACCAAGAAGTTATGAGGATCATCTTGAAAATGCAAGGACTAAATAACATGAGGTTCAAAGAGCTCCAGATCTTTCTGCACGCCTCTCGTGATTCAGAGTCTTGGGATCAAATCAAGGCTAAGCGACAGTCGTGGAACCCTTCAGCCGCTGCAGTTCAGGAGCACTCCGCATCTCGAGCTGATGCTGTATCTCCACCATTTACTCTATGTTATAGGTAATATCGAACGATTTCAAACAGTGATCAGGAATATTCACTATGCTGGGCGCTCGACCTCTATCTAGGTACTTACTGTGCCTGATTGTTTAGTCACGTGGAGGATCACGAGCAGTCTCAGTTGGCTGCTGACGTGCTGATCACGAGGAACTCACAGCGGATCAGAGCCAGAGAGAGCTGACCTTACAAACAGTAACTGTTAAATGACTGCGATTGAGGCTGATTGTGGTCACGAAGCAGTGTTCGATTGTTGTTGGTTGCATGGTGTACCACAGCACGTCAAGAAAACGGGAGCTGACTTGCAGGTACTTGGAGAGTCGCTGACAGCAGAATTATCTCTGAAACTCACTGAAGTGGAGTTGCCAGAAATAACAATGCCTTTCGAAAAGTTTATCAGGTGCTCACATCATAGCTATCTCAGCAGGGAAAGGTGATTGACCAGTTGTTTACCAAACCCCAGAATGCCTCAACGTTGGTTTCTGATGACAGGCACACAAGAAGAAGCAAGACCTTCAAGTAAATGATCGCTGTCACAACGACCTCCTTCGCATGTGCATGATCAGCTAATCTATTCTCTATGGATATCAAGAAGCTGAAGCACATTATTTCTTTCTTTTCCTGGTGAACCGTAACCAGGAAACTCCCGAGCTGAACTAATATTATACAAGATCAAGACTTCTACCGAATCCTCATTTAAAGAAGTTCACGATGGCATGGAATTACGATTATGAGATAAGGCGCAAGTCCAGCCGAAGGCACAGATCGAGTAGACCCGTTGAGTACGAGTACGCTCCGTCTTCTTACCGAAATAGATATCGAGGTAGGTAAACTCACTGGCCTGACAAATTGTCCCTAACGCCAGAATGCAGATCCACCATATCCGACTCACTACCCTGATACCGCAGGCCGAACGAATATTACCAGTCTCCCCAATGATATCAAACTGTCAGTCTTCGATCACCTCGATCCCGTCTCGTCAGCTTGCCTCGGACTTTCCAGCAGACACCTCTACCCATCCCATAGGTATATGCACAAGAATGTTTCCCTTTACGAACAAGCAGACGGAAACGTTCCTCTTTGCTTTCAGTTGGGAGACTGGGCTCCAGATGATCTGATGTTGGACCCGAGGTCGGGAAAATATATCAGCCGTGAGAGATATGATAGGCATGAGAGACGGGAGGGACGATCGGAGCGGAAAAGACATTTCTGGGATGGAAGGTTGAGGAGGGTTGGTAAGGTAATGAATCTGAGAAGTAGGGAAGAGAAGCTCAGAAGAGTCGGGAGAGTACATGATCTTAGGGCGACGTACTATGGAAGATGGAGGTGAGGACGATGTAGACTTGGAGGGAGCGTTGTGCGGATTTTCATGGTAGGGCCTGGTTCAATGTTGGAAGATGGTGTATACTTTTCTCTTGATCCTTGGGGTCTGTATCATCATTTATGGGGGCGCTCTGTATTACAGCTTCGTGGTAGTCATTTGGTGGTTTTCCTATTGATCGCAAGTACTGTTTACTTTTAGCTTCATCTCGCTAAAGTAAAGGCGAACCTAGATAACTCAACGAGGTTCAAAGTACAGCAGGAGCGTAGGCATATGGACCATCGAATACTTGATAAGCTTCAATGAAGAGAATTATGTTTGTGGTTATAAATTGCGATGGTTGGCTATTATCGGCGAACGTAATCCGCAAATTACCTTTCTTCTACTTCAGCTGAACAGAGACCAACTTTGTACAGTTGGCATTCGGCCAAGATGTATCTAGAATTCTTACCCCCAAAGCTCGTTTTTGCGTTTGGATACTACAGCTAACAATGAATTTGGCTCACTCTCGAGCCCGAGAACCATCCCAACAATGTGAACTGCTGTTGATCACGTGTCAATACTGTACCGTACCCCGCCATCTCCCGCGGTTCACAGCTGCCCCTCGTCCCCAACTTCACCCATTTGGCAGCACCGCAGCAGCAAACTTCGCGATAAGAAGCACATTTCCTCAACTGAGGAGAACACGACAGGCTTCTAAAGGAATATTTCAGCAATCGGCACACACCAGTCGCAATGGCAGCAACAAATTACCAAGCAGCCATCTCCTTGATTGATGAGGCCCATGCCCAAGACCCAAATATAACGATCGTCGACGGCAAAGATGTCCCATACGAACTACACTACGCTCAGCAGATGTCTCGATACCTAGATCTGCGAGCCCCTGATGCTTCTCCTGTCCTCAAAGTCGCGATTCGAGCTCAACACTTCCGCCGCTGGGAAATTCGTCGCGACTCTTATCCGATGACCAAAGCGGGTTACCTAAACTGGCGGAGCTTCCTCAAAAAACGACAAGCAGACCTCGCCGCTGCAATATGCGTGGGATGTAATTTCACGACAGAGGAGGCAGAAGAAGTAGCAAAATTGATACGGAAGGAGGATTTAAAGAAGAATGAGGAGACACAGATACTGGAAGATGTAGCCTGCTTGGTATTTCTGGATGACCAATTCGAGGCATTCGAGAAGGGACACGATGAGCAGAAGATAATTGATATTCTGAGGAAGACTTGGGGCAAGATGAGTGATAGGGGACATGAACTGGCACTACAGATCCCAATGTCAGACACGAGCAAAACGTTGATTGAAAAGGCGCTGGCAGGTTAGCTGGGCCGGATATGGGAGCCGAAATATACCACACAATAAGCAAAAAGTGCGTGGGAGATTCTGGAAAGACAGGCAATGCGAGAGTCGGTACTGAATTGAAAGAAGCAGATCAGACACATAGGACTGCTTCTACGGAAATCTTCAACCTCAACTCCCGAATACTGCTTGCTCGGCCTCCGCAACCGTCAGTCTCCGCTTCGTCTCTCTGGAAGCAGTGTGACACTGTTTTTCGTGTTGTTACACCACTGTCGGCGACTCTGCGACTCGCCAGAGATAGATCTCCCAGATGACAGGTTGGAATTCCATGACAGCTATACAATAAAGTGAAACAAAAGAGCATTTTATCCAAAGATACTCGGCGAGTACAGAGGTACCTTCGATGGTAATATTAGCTGAACAATCTACGCAGTCATGGTGACGCTCTATTCGCCCTCAACAACTGTCGCCGAACCATCATAGCTTCTAATTCCGAGGGAAATTTCCTTCGTTGAAGCTTCAACGCGTCACTTGTTCGAAACTCTGCATGAAGTTACACTGTCCTAGAAGAAAAAGTGGGAATCCCTTAATGGAACTGTTATGGTTACTCTCAAAAGTATACAATGCAGATCCTCATTTAACCAATCTTGCGATTCTCCACGTTCCAATTATACAGTTTCCTTTGTACTTCTCTGTACGGCCTGGACATTCTCTGAAATCTCCTACTTGAGAAGATGTGTTACGTCGTAGTATTGAGTGCAAACAGTTGTGCTAAAGCTCCAATTCTCATTTGAACTTTTGGCATAAGTCAATTGATTACTATATATTCGTGATCAAACACCCCACAACAATAATCTTCTTTCCAAATCACTTTGCATCTCTTGTTTCCAGCACTTATCACCGCCACCTTTAGCACCTAGCTATCATGCATACTATCTCCATTCTCACTGCGCTGGCTTCAGCCATATACGTCGCCAAGGGAGTTGCTCTTCCCCGACCAGACGTAAACGTCGTCATCCAAGTCTCGGTTTGTCTCTCTCACACTCTCCAGAGTCTCGTCACTATCAATCCAACGTTGAGCTTCAGCTACCTGGTCAACAAGACTGACTTCAATCTCAGGATGTCGGACACTCTAAACAGACAACTGCAGGCGACCTCTTTAGAGGGGACGGACCGAAAGAATTGGGCTGCCTAGGACAAGCTGGTATTTGCCCTGACCTTACTGTCTCCTTCGAAATGAATAGATGACTGAAGTGCTGTCTTTCTAGCTCCATGCGGCTTGCCTTTCGAGCCTCCGTGTTGTGGGAATCTTCATTGTCAAGGCGGCCCGACCTTGAAGTTGTGCCTCTAGAGTCTAGGGATACTGACAAGACTGGGTGCTATAAAGAATTGGACCGTTGTTGGTGAATGAAGTGAGAGGGCTTGTCAATTGGTTTAGTCTTTTATAGCACAAAGATTGAATGAAATCAGAATCTTGGTCGAAACATTAAATACTGCTCGCATTGACCTTTTTTTTTGTTGGTGCAAGCTGTGCTGTTCATAAACTCCAGGTAGAGCGTTTCGGTGGGCAAATTGGAGTGACGACGTGAACTATTTTTGTCCTTACCTGTGTTATCTTTGCGAGAGGCACATAAGCTCCGTGGGTGGAGGTGGAGACGAGTTCTCACTCTTTAGCTTCAGCCTGGGTAGAGCAAAGGCCTATGAATAGCGAATAGTCGTCCGCGGGATCTCAAGATGAAGGTGGCTTACGCGACTGGCTTGTGGTAGCTACAGCTAAGAAATTGACGCAGCTAAGAATGTGCAAATTTACAGCCAATATCGAAAGTCTCTTAACAATTTTGGGTCTTCAAGTCCAGGCAGCGATTTTGGGGTTTGTTGTCTCGCCGAGCAGCAACTGCTTCATCTAAGCGGGTGGAGAAGACTACAAGAGTGTTTTGATTCTATGACATGATTGATACTAGATTGATTCTAAGAATCAAAGATAAATAAAATTCGCATCCAGAACCTACTGCACATCCACCTCCGGCGGCTGCTCGAGATCGTCTAAAGAGTTTCGTTGATACATCTGAGTAGGAGAGAACAAACGAATCACGTGGTTTTACTCCAATTGATGCGCATCCGAACGGGTAGACTGTTACCTACGTTGAAGACGGCAATGATCTGATCTATAAGCACAGAACTGAACTGCCACAGAAATGAATAACTGAGAAGTGCATCTACGACTCAACATTCAGCCTCGTCTTATTAAACGCAAGTTTCCCAGGTTGCTGGCAAACTCCCTACTGACGGCTCGCTTGGGAGGCAGCACTGGAGGACACCTCTCTCGCAGGATTGTCCAGTAAAAAATAATACAAACATCTGGTACGCAACGAGACAGGCGTGATAGGATTGGTCGCAAGATTAGAAAGCGTTCACTTGGTCGTACACTCGATCTGCAGATCCCGAGACAAAATCACGAGTATTCTTGATTGTTTCAATTTGTCGAAGATGCGTGACCTAGATTTGTGTAACTAAACGGCGCTCGGAATATGGTGAGGGCGCGAGGTGTGCTCATGCATGAAACACCAAGAAAATCTGCGACAAGCTGACGTTTGTGACACCGACACGAGGAAGTTTGGACGGCGAGGAGCGCAAAGACGAACAAACAACGATAAAATGTACAGAATGAACGCAGAGACGTGAGAGGCGGTGACGGAATGACGGTGTGAAAGACTTCGGATTATATATTTTTTTCGGCTCGAAGTTCTTCATCCGGAAGTTGACACCTAGTTCAATCATCCTTAACCTTAAACCACTACGCTTTGCATGAAGACACGTAGATCTCTTGGCCCTGGCCTTAGTAGGAAACAAAAGTCAGTGCTGTAATCGAGCTTCTGTCCAACTGTCGTCTTCTCGAGCTGCAGCAGAGAAGATGCAGAGAAGTTGAGGGTGCATAAACCCGGCAAAGTCGGGCTGTAACTGGCCTCTACAGGGGACCACCCCACTGGACTGGCGGCAACCCCATTCGCCCAGCGGATGCCCCAGATATTTCCACGTCTCGGCGTGCCTCCCCACCAGAGGAAAATGGGCTGATAATACCGTCAAGCCGTCGAAAAACTTACGATTTTGCGGTAGAAGGTTAGGATTGTCGAAGTGTGCGATAGGCATTTAGATTTTCAGATGGCCCTTTACATATATAGAGAGCGGTTGACCTTCGCACTCGTGAACGAATGAGTTTAAAACAACGAGAGAGGACGGATCTTGCCATTTCGACACCACACAGGAATTCTGAACACACGCCATGCTGCGGACGCCTTTGCCCAGGCTCTCCTCACCGTCGATTACAGTTCGCCTGAGGGGCTTGTCGGGATCTTGACACACGCACGATGATTCGCGATGTCGTGGACGAGGTGCTTGGCAGTGCTGTCTGGGAATGGCTCCCATCAGCGTGTTGGAGAACAGCTGCTCGAATGGAGGATGTGTGTAAGTTCGAGACTTTCCGTTTTCCACTGAATAACTCCCTTCTTTCTGGTCTGTCCGGCGTCGATTGGCTAGATCTCTCGATCTCTGTCTCGAATCCAATCATTCATTGAGCGAACCGGCGCGCTTGCTTCTGGTTCCATCCCGATCCCGATCCCCCTTGCCCAGAGGACGACATCCCGAGTTCTCCAGCCGCAGGACACAGGCCAGCTAGCACCAACCTGTATCACCACATCTCCACGATCGTGGAGTACGGCTTGCTTGGAAGCGCATCTCTGGACCGCAATCTAGACCATTGGAGAAAGAGCAGTGACATCCCTGGCTCCTCGTACTGGCTTCGTCTCAATCTATGAGAGACCTCAAAGATATTGATTGATATTGGCCGGTTGTTGGTATCTCTTCCCCGATCTTGGGATATTTGGGATCTTGAAGATCAACTGGTTGGGCGATACCCAGGGGCTTCGACCTTCCCTTCTCCTTGGGCACCCAAACTCGCATGTGCCTGTCAATCCTTCCCCTGTTCGCCCCCCTCACTCAAAGTAGCCCTTCGCTGGCTTCGGCTTTTCGGTCATCAGCTTCACAAACAACTACCGATACTATTATTGAGAGTGGCTTTGCGTCGTTGAAGACGCCGCATCCAGCCTGGCTTCTTTGTATCACCCAGAACTCTGATCGATCTCGTTTTGCCCTTTCTTGTGCGAGATCTGGCTGGTTGTTGGTCATCGTAATTAGGAGGCTTTTCCGTGGCATTTCGAGGAGTCGCTCGGTCCACCAGGTTCATCCATCGAATCCACTTAGGCACTTGGCCGGCTGCCGCTCGCTTGTGGAACCCGACACAACTCTAACTTCACTCGACCTCAACCTTCAAGGATCCCTAAGCTCCCCTCACTCACATCTCCTCACATCCATCCACCTCCACGTCTACCACTCGACCTTCAACCACCTCATCCTGGATCGCGACAGCAACTCCCCATCCATTCGAATTGACTTCGACTTTCTGCCTTGGGTTCATGCGCTTCGTTCCCTCGCAATGCCCGCTTGACCAACGGCCTACAGAAAGGAAACTACCAGCGGACGACGTCGTCACATCTCATACTGTCGCACCATGAGCTCAACATCAAGCCTGACCTGCGATCCCTCCAACACCTGGACAAGCAAACAAAACGACTAGATTGCTGCAAGCCCGGAGACTGATCAATCGATGCTGGCGTATTGAGGACCGCGACAGATCGTGACTAACTCTTCAAAAAGTTCTTGCCCTAGGTACTGCATCTTTGTTGCTGGCCTCTAAGGTCGCAGACAATCCAGCTTCAATGATTTGGTATCTGTTGTATCCGTTTCGAGGGTATGTGTGGTAGCCTGCGGAATGGTTGGGAGCGAAGGTTGCTGATTTGGCTGCAGAACTACAGAACCACCTCAGCTCGACAATAAACACCCTCTCCGAGCAGCCTTCACTCGCTATGGCAACTACTCGGCACGCCATCCGGTCATCACTCTTTTAATATCGGTAGCTACGGCTGCAATTTTAATATACCCATTTCCATTTCTATACACCAATAATTTCACCAGTGGCGCCTCGAACCTTCCGCATCATGTCTGGACATCTGCGCAACCATTTGAGGGCGTTCCGAGTACCCGCCCTGACGTTGTCATGCGATCGATATGGGTACACGGTATGGATGCAAATGTTGGTTAGAAAATCTTTGCTGATGTTGAATAGGCAGTTACATGAAGGCATTGGAGCCAGAGGTCCTGTTGCGCGCGCTGGAGATACAAGATGAATTATTGGGACCAACCGTCAACTTCGATCCAAGAAGGCCTCCAGAACTACGGCTTACTATCAACGCAAGTGCGAGCTTGACACCAGATATGCGAGATGTTTTCCATGCTGTCAATGGTGTGAGCGATTCGTCCTGGTTCTTCCATTCTCCATTACAATATTGGTCCTGCGACAATGCAAATATTATACAAGACAAGGACATAATTTCGACAGTCAATAAACGATCCCGCCAATCAACTTCTGTCAACGTAACTCTCCGGCATTCAATAGTTTTCAGTGGGAAACGTTTCGAAGATCACCGCTTGGTTGCCGCCGATGCACTGGTGATCACGCTCGTACATATGTTGGACTCTCCCGTAGGAAGGCAATGGGAACAGAAAGCGGAAGCACTTGCTCGAAAACGAATTGATAAGTGGCGCCTCTACCCCCAAAATGGACGATCAGCTACAAACACTTTATACGAGTTTCGATTCCAGCCACTCTCTTTCCAGGATGACCTGTTTCTCGGCGTAATTTATAGTTCAATCGTGGTTTACTTCTTCATCAGCCTCTCGAAACTACGGGCGTTGAAATCTCGACTAGGGCTTATAGTTGCAGTGACGGCTCAGATCGCAGTGTCCATCATGTCCAGTTTCACTATTTGCGCCATTTTCAAGATCGACCTTTCAAAAATCCCGCGTGAGGCCTACCCACTGGTCATTCTCACGGTTGGACTCGAGAACATTTTTAGACTAATCAACGCCGTTATTGTCACGCCGTCGTCAAACTTAACTGCTTCGAGAATCGGGGAAGCCCTTGGTCAGACGGGGCATGTGGCGCTCGCAGGTGTCAGTCAAAACCTTGTGATTCTGTGGATGCTGTCGAAATATGTCTCGCCACAGATCCATGCCTTCTGCACCTTTGCAGCCATTGCACTGTCATTCGACTTCTTTTACTTATTGACGTTCTTCACTGCCGTTTTGAGTGTGGACGTTCGAAGAACGGAACTTAGCGATTCGCTGAACAGAGTAGCAAGCCTTAGCAGACCGGCGTCACCACAGCAGCAACCTAAACAAACTTGGATAGATGCCATGTGGAAAGGAGAGGCCGCATTCTCTACGCGCATCGCTGGGACCGTTGTCATGACTGGCTTCATTTTGATTGCCCAGTGGCACTTTTTCGATAACGAGAGTCTGGGTCAAACTGCTCACCGAGTAGTGCACCTTCTGAAGTCACAGCCACAGCCCCCTCGATCCGCTCAATCGGCAATGCTTTCCGTTGACATCCACCAGGCAAGGACTCCCACAGCTTGGCTTCGAATGCAAGATCATGAAACAGCGCATGAAGTGATCAAGGTTGTCAAACCAAATGCGAATAGCTATATTGCTCGTGTTTATGACCCGCTTGTGATCGTGCTAAATGGATCAGACCGGACGCCGACCCCATTTGGGGTACGCCCATTCTTGCCTGCTGCCTACGACTTCGCAAGAAATCAGTTCGGCGTCTTCCTAATAACAGTCATCGTCACTGTTGCGGCGGTATCGATTTTGATGAACTATCTTCTATGGGACGAATCATCTGAGAATGAGAGCCATAATCGCCCAGATGATGAGCCCCTTTTGTCCGTCAAAAACCTCCATAGTGGCCACAGCCTCGATGTTGTGCTTTTGTCGGCTTCGCGAGATGGAATTATTGCTTCTGTTGGCTTGGATAGGCTAATCCGTATATGGGATGTCCGAAGAGGCGTGATGGGCTACATTGTTCAGGATTTCGAGTCTCGAATCGACCTATTTCCGGTATTAGCCATTGCCATTGATGGTGACTCAAATTGGTTGGCACTTCTCTCTGGCAAAGATCGTGTCTACCTATGGAACATTCCTGAAAGGCGCTGGGGTCCCTCCATGGAAGTGGCAGTGAACGGGCGCAAACCTATCTCATTTTGCTTTGGGTATGACAGTACGGAATTCATCAACCCGCTTCTCGTCATTCGATCCAATGGAAAAATGACTGAGCTTCACGCGGAGAGCAACGAGAGTGTAGAGGTATCGATCTGTCGCAGTCCTTTGGTTTGTGTTCGACAACATTCCGAAAAGCCAATTGCATCTATGCCAAAACCGCCTGATCGTATTGTCACGTCTTCGAGGAAGGGCTGTGTTCACATAGCTTCTCAGCTCGAGACTGGCTGGGTGTCCGATTCTGTTGACATTCCCTGTCCACCAGGAGACCAAGCAATTACCTCAGTCCTACCGCTGCCAGCTCTTAGCTCTTTCCTCGCGGCCAGGACACGTTCCGTTGATCTTGTTGACATCACCACCCATAAGGTCACTCATACCTTCACCACGTCGCCCATGAAGCCAGAGTCCCTCCGCTGCTTTCACTCGACTCGCCGAAGGCCACAATGCGGCTCAGTAGGTTTGGCAAGCCTTGTGATTGCATACACAAATGCAGAAACAGGCAATGTTATTCTTCAATCATATCTCCCAGAACGAGACGGTGACACAATATGTTTCCGAGATCCTTACACGCCCGGAAGCAAAACCTGTTGTTTGTGGAGAGAAACGGTCGAACAAAGGTACGAGATCGAGAACCCGGGCGAGTGGGACGCATTGAATGCTGGCTACCTTGTCGGAGTCAGAAAGCGCGAATCGTCATCGGCGAAAGCAGACCCTTTTCCAATCGCCAACACTGGTCTACGTCGTCGTGGAGGCAACTTACCTCGGCCGCTCACGATAAGGAAAGATACTTCAATAGTGGAAGACGATGTGTGGGAAGTGTGGTCAATATCTGCTCGCGGTGAGAGAACAACTACACCACTATGTGGATATGCTGAGAACGATCATCTCCTTGTTCCTGGTCTGGGTCCTGTGCATAAGATGGGAAGTAGCTCTATTGTTGTTGGGCTCGGCAATGTGATCAAGGTTATCTCGGTCGGAAACGACAAATTCGACGGTGGAGAGAATTCAGCCGATAATGCTCTATTCGTCGGCATGGCAGCCGCGACAACGAGCAGGCGGAAAAAGACTTCTCTGAGCTCTAAGAAAAGTTATTGATTACCGTCGAATGTGTGTATGATGTAAAAAGAGCACAGATCATTGAGGCTCTGTGGCTTGACATAGTTGGCCATTCTGCAATACACGAAATCGCAGGTGGCAGGAAGATTTTCTATTATCACCTGGTATAATGGGTTGGTGGTATCGAATCAGAGGGTATGGCGGGCCTCTGGGAATCCACCACGAATCAAGGATCAAGGAACTAAAGGAAGATACCCCCTGGATTGGTTGTTTTTACGGTTATTTTGATTTTCATTTGTTTTGGGTGGACGGCGTTGTTCTGCAACAGTAACGCAGCCGGGGCGGGTGGCTTGATTTTGTTTGCTTGCTTAACTTACCCCTTTCTTGGGAGGGGCGTTCTGGGAGGGGCATGGATGAATGGATGCATTTATGGCAAGACATTGGCTTGTAGAACAGATAGCATTTCCTTTAGGGGAATAAGGATGGCGCTCAGTGTGCGGAACTGGGAGGGAACTAGTGTGCGTAACATTTTCGGGTGGCTTGGAGAGACCAAGGCAAGGCGAAACATGATTGTTAGGCCTGCCTGTTTTGGTAGGGCCGAATGATGCAGACGCCGCGAAAGCGAAAGCAGAACTCCATGAAGAACCATTATCAAACCTCTGTGTCTTAAACTTTTTTCTCGTCCTCGTCTTGATCGTCGCCATTGGCAAAATGTGTTAATCTATCCACCACCAGTACTACCCCTCACTACGTCAACAAGACCCACTGTCCCTGCTCGTCCCCGGCTCAGGCAGAAGCAATCTCTAGTATCAACAGACGCAGCAGACCGACACAAAGCTCGCAATCAAGGGCTATTTCGGAGGAATTTTGCAACCAAGCAAGATCTACCTTACCTTGGTACTACAAAGGACGAAACACGAAACACGAAACACAGAAGTGTCGATCAAGTAACCGGGCATCTGGTCCTTCCTGATTCCCGTTCTCGACTTCGTCATGGCAGGGGTAAGTGGCTTGGTAGGTTCCTGCATGCACTCTGATGCAATGTTCCGAGCTGCTGATTCTTTGTTTGTTGGACGTTAGACGGTAGGTAACGTTCCATTTCCCCCTGCCTCCGTGTGGATGCCGAAGCGACGAGCACTTCTGCATGATCTGGATAAGGGGAGTGGGTTCTGTTTATGCTGCTGTTGATTTCGCTTCGATTCTCAGGAGGAAGTATTGAATGGTTGGGGCATATCTACTCGCCCGAAGTTATCTCGTTATTTTGCTGCATTTGGCTGAAAAATGTCTCAATGCCTGTTCAGTAACTGTATCCACGACTGATTTAATCTCTACCCCGCATCTGTAGTGTCGTCGGGGTACAAGATGGTGTCTGACAATAAACGGGGTTACAAGAAATCGGGAGGCGTACAGTACCTGCCAAGATATGACACATCTCTCTTGGTCTCCTTCAGTACCTATACACTTTGAACTTTCCATCGAGGTAAGAACGAAAGACTCACATACCCCTTCATACTCACAACCAAACCACTTGATCTTTCAACTCTCCACAAAAGAATCTTCACCGCCAGACGAGATCTCACAGACACAGAGCCCTAACAAACGTCGTCTTGTTACCGAGTACCAGAGTACCAGCATTTCTGTCAGTCTCGATTCACATGAGCTCAAACATCCACACGGACTGTTCCTCCTCTCCGAAAGAAAAGGACCGTCTCGGTGTGGAAAATGACCTCTCGCATCCCCGGATCTGTAGATTCCCGTCTTGCACTTTCTTTCTAGGCCGGGTCCTCGCACCTTCCTGTCGGTGAAGAGGATCGCTCATGTAAGGAGCCGAGTACCTGGACTGATCTACTCCCTTCAACCCCTTCACTAGCGCATAAGAGATAAGACGTTTGACCTTAGACTGGGCTTCAGATTCTGTACCCCTCGTTCCATTGCATCATTGAATCCTTTCAGAGACGGCGATGTGTACGAAGCGGAGTCCCCTATAAGTATCGTCCCCAGATACTGAAATCGAATTTGGGCACCACCAAAGCGATTGCTTCCCAGTATCCCTCAAAGAAGCCAAGAATACGAACCGATCGATCAGTAGACAGAATACACCATGCGTCTCTCAATTTACTCCGTCTTCGCGATCCTCAGCACAGCGGTCTTCGCTCACCCCGCTACTGAGGCAGCACCTCTCCAGGCTCGAACTAATGGCTGGGCTATCAAGAAGTAAGTCTTCTCCCCTCAGCATTCCTCCCTGTCTGGCTCCTCCCCTTTCAGTCATTCCCTTCTTTCTTCACACAAACTCTCCTCTCTTTTCCCTCCCTCAACACAGTACCAAACACCGTCCAAGTCATGCAAACCTCAAGGCAGAACTCATACTAACCCTCTCTCCCCACGCACAGCTTCACCCGAACCAGCTCCTCCCCCTCATCTCCAGTAACCTACACCCTCATCCTCGACACCTACGGCGCTCTAACCAACTGCACCCTCACCGACAGCACCAACCCCGCCTGGTACCACGCTTGGTACGATCTCCCCTGTAACAAAGACACTGGTGCTCCGTACCATTTGTCCTGGGGCTGGGACTACCCTGGTGACTTCACGGTGTTGACAGTTGAGTCGTTCCCGCCGAGTGGGCCGAGACAGAAGGTGTACTTTGGGTATGATCATCCGAATGCGAAGCTGCCGGGTACGGTGTACTATCCTGATCAGGGGTATAATGCGCCGCAGTAGAGGGTAGAGAGAGGAAGGGGAGGGTGAGGGATATGATGGAATGAGATAAGAGATGACCAGGATTTGAATAGAGAGAGGAAAAAAAAATTATGATCAACTGTGGAGTGGTGAAATTAGCTTGAACGAATGAATGCATGCATGGATGTCAACAGAAAACATCTCCAGCGGTTAGGTGATGTCATTCTCAGAAAGTTACTTAGGATTATACCAAGCATAATATTATATCCCTCTTCACCACTTGGCCTTGCTGTAACAGAAGAAGGTTGTCCAACATACACAACTCGATGGCGCATCTTGTATAAGTATACTGAATGCTTCGTGTCGAGAACCCTTCAATGCACGCTCTGGAAGTGCGACGCGAGTTTCATTGTTTATGCCCCTTAGATGTTAACCGAGACTACCCATAGTCAGATAGGAGCTAAGCGATGAACAAGAGCAGAAAATTCTCAATCTTCGGCAACATGTAGTTGCACTATCGTACATGCAACACAGTTTTGTTGGCACAAAGTCTTTTAAAGAGGGAGTACTTTGAGAAGCATTATTTTCGGGAATGGTGGGACATCCACTGTACACTACATACTTTGAGTACTTCAGCTCACATACAACTCAAAAACTGTAAATGGTAGCATCTGGGGATGTGTGGCCCTCATATCTCCATGTCTGGTACCTCGACCGATCAATAGCTCTGATAGGCACGATGAGGTCACGTGGAGTTGAGCTCAGTTCGAGAATTACTGCTTTTTTACTCTATAGTAACGGAGGATTTTTGGCCTACAATCTAGATGCAGGAAGATGGAGAAATACTTTGCCAACAAGCTCTTCTCTCTTCAAATCTCTCCACAGAAAACCACGCCTGGAATCGGTACAAGGGTAGGAGCTTAGAGAGAATGAGGCGTCCAAAGTGGTGGCCACGAAGCACCAGATAAGTGGCTGGATAAATGAAGATCGTTTTGCCGTTTCTTTCCCGTGTGTCTGGTGATGGCCACTTAAGTAGCACCTTTCTCCGACCGTGTCACCAAACTTGACCCTGGTAGGAGCCAAACCGCAGGTGCAGGTGGGGGATGAAAATGGCGCATATCTGTCGGGCGTAGTGCCAAGGACCTATGCTTGAGAGGTTAAGGCCTCATAGGGTCATATAGCATGCAGGATGCAAGCACGAAGTCAAGGAGGTTTGAATGTGGCTTATATCATCATTTCGTAGGCTGGGATTTTTGGGAAAGTTTGTATCACTACTGAGGTACTGGCGATGAATACGTGATCGGCGAATCCTCACTTATGCAGGCTACCTCCATCCATGAATGGATCGCGGCGGAGAGGGACCGCAGGATACTCCGAGCAAATGCATCTTACGGGAAATATTGCCTTCCGACGATCAATGTCTAATGTGATGGCATTGAATAAGCACGGATCAAGGCCTGAAAAGGTATTGTGGCCTGTTCCGAGCCACTGAATTTAGCTGTCACGTCTTGTGTCTTGGGCTGAAGGTTGAAATGATTAGAAGGCTAGTTGTGTTCATTCCTCCAGCATTCAAGAAGAAACAACCAGTCTCCTGACTTTGGATTGTAGCAAAAGTATATCGTCCCATTCATACGGATACGCTCCAAAGCTCCTAAGTGGTACGCTCATGGCTCTTGCTTGAAGATGCTGGATTTTGGTCTCAGATTCGCTTCTCAGCTTCACGTTACAAAGCACATGAACTTGAATCGAGTCATTATCCGCCATTAGTAAATGAAAGGTGGAGTACGCTGAAGAGTTCAGATACATAAAGACATCGTGAGCCGACCTGGCCATTTTCATTGCCTTGATCTTTCTCACGACAATGTTCTTTGTAATACTACTGCTGGTTTATGTGAAGAGCTGTTCAAGTTTGGCGAGAAATGAAAGGAGCTGGAGTCATCCTGACCAATGTTTCGCTTACTTGAAGTGCAAATGGCCCGAATAGGATCTTGCCATCCCACTAACGATACCAACCCATGTACATGACATAACTTATTTCAATCCATTATTCTAAAACCAATCTGTGGCCTCTATTCCTCACAAAATAGCTACTAAGGACTGCAAAGGCTGCTTGATCGAGCTTCAGCATGCAACGAGGCGCTTGCCAACAGCATTGAGCTTCCGCTGTAAGGCGGCAAGTAGAAGCGGTTCGGGCAAGGAATATCCATCAACACGCTAAGAGCTACTTGAGAGCTTGTGGCACGCGTATTGGAAGTCTTAGATAGTGCCGAGCCTTGTATCGCCTCGTGCTAATGCTTTTCGTCCGGCTGCACACGAGGTGCAACGCGAGACTACGCCTTCCGTGCCCTCGCAATTAGACCTACAACAAAGCTAAATGTAGCATATGGCAGGCTTTTGTATCCCTGCTTACTTACATTGCTAAGGAAAGATCAGCTGGGAGTGTGTAGTTGATTGATTGACCTTCCCCACCAAAGTACGGATGCGCACAACTCGAGTGATGCTGCAAAGACATTTGTAGAGCGTATTATTTTTTACCAAAGTCGCTGCCGAATCTCTCGCGTCATCTGTAAGTTGTTCAGCCAATGAAAGGAGGAAATCCATTGCTGTTTCGACCATCTGATGCGCAGTTAGCTCTGGATTTGACAAGCTTGAAGGAAAACTGGAGTATCTTCCTGCTATTTTCCCAGAATATGGGCACATTTGCCAGCCGAAAGACATGGCTTCTATGCAATTGAGTTCATAGTCACCATTTTTGAGAACTACGTCTACCGGTGAACGATTTGATAAACAGCTGCTACATGCAGAAACCTGCATATATTGATATGCATTTGTGTGATGCTCGATTATCGCGAACACGCCATGTTTGTGGGACAACTTGGGGCAGGAAGGCAACTGCAGTCTTGCCCTGAAACATTTCCAATCATGAATTCTGCATGCGTTCTTTGATCGGTCTAACCCACCAATTATACATTGCCGCACACCTCCCCAACTAACTAACGAAAGAACATAAATTAAGGGTGGCGGGACCATCCCCCGATCCAATTGCCCATCTCCCACTCTTCTCAGCAAGCATTTCAGCTTCTCACAGTCTGCCTTGTGTTCGTCTCAGACCGAGTACAGCTCGCCAGAAGTCTGCTTAGAACTCTGGGTTCCTCCGTCACAAAGTAAGTCTACTACCACCATAGATGCTCGGCACTCTTAACCGACGAGCATACTGATATCACGTACCAGTCAAGACACAGACTGTCAGTCTCACTTACCTGCCAAACCACTGAACATCCTCATTCTTGCTCAAGTCGCAATGACGGCCGAAGATGTCCCCGACGACAAAGCCACATCCCGTTCCGCCTCGCCAGCATCTGACAAAGGGGAAAACTCAGCAAAGGAATTCCAGGTCTCGAAAAGCATTTGGGGCCAGAAGATCGGAGCTAAAGAGGAGTCCGACACGCGTGCCCGACCGTGGAAGAAATTCTTTGGAGAGCCAGAGGCGGTCAAGGACGAGAATGGGGAGGATTGGATTGATTATCCTGCGATTTATGACGTGTCGAAGAAGGGAATTGCGGAGTGAGTAACAGGCGATGTCAGAGTTTCTTTGACGTGGTTGAAAGGTGACTATGGTTTGCTGGGTTTGATGAATGAGGGGGTTTGAAATCATAAATTCATGGCAGTGCAGACTTTCATTGGAATGATTATTGAGACCATCTAGTAGTTGTTTTCATGAAAATTTTGGAGGAATCTACACTCAGACACGATCTGTGATTATCAAAAACCTTGCCTCAAAGCTTTCTCGGGGAGGCGCATCCTTTGGAATCTGTCTGTGAAGAAATGAAGTGTGAAATGAACCTTCAGAAGTGTCAGTAGGCTGTCAGGAGTTGTTCACCAGTAAGGACTCGCGTGTAGCTGCCATACCGCTAGCCGAGTCGAATATCTTGAAAATATGAAGCTCGTCCGGTCTCTGATGATTGAGATAGTACCATTTGTGCTTCGGCGCGTAGAGACCATACATGGTGTTTCCGTGGTATAGTTTGGTGATGTGATCCACCTCTACAACGTCTTCCTCGTCGATTGTCTCTCCGTCGCAGAGTGCCAGAGGATTGTCAACTACCTCATGATACAGTGGCCGCCATACACTGCCAGCTGTCAGCTAAGTGGAATGGGGTTCCTACTATGTATATAGCAACAGACGTACTTGATAATTCGGAGTCGGCCTGCTAGGGCTCTGTTGACTTGATCGGGTGCGTGATACTTGAGGCGGTTCAAGGCCCCGGTAGGACTTTGGTCTAGTCTGGTGTTAGGAATCCACTGTGAAGCAAGTACAGAATTAAAAAGAAATTCTAACCACAGTGAACTTGCCTCCAGGGCTCGAGTAACTGCATCTTATCATTGACATTGATTCGTGATTTTTGAAGTGGTGCATTCTTCCTCCTCTGTCCTGTGTTCAGCCCAACCCCGCTTGAGGACCTTATGGGGGAAGTGAGCATACCCCCCAATCAAAGCAATAGATAAAATCAACACCATCGACTTCCTTCTTGAGAAGCTTCTCGATGTGCGGAACATATTCATTGCGAACAGCGTCTTCGGTCTGAAGATCTGTTTCAGGCATATCCTGCCTCCGAACCATGAATCCATTTTGATCCAACGTGAACTGACCCTCGATACCCCTCAGATCTTTGACAGCTTCTTCAGGTGCGTTCCAGAAAACTAGGTTTGTAGGTCTCCGATTTGGGAAGTCGGGTGGTATCTGAGAGAATATCTGGAAGGGCTTCTCGTGTTTGTAAAGTTCTTGCCACTGTAAATAGCTGAACGAAACCATCACATCGCGCGTTTCAGGCATCGTGTCTCAGTCTCTGTTGATACAATTTCGATGGATGCTTACAAGTTCTTCTGTTGGGCCTGATAGAGTGCTCCATGTTTGCATTACAGCTCCTGATTTAGGCGAATTCGGGCACCTGGTGCCCAACCTAAAGTCCGGAGACATGTGAGCCTCGAGTTTGTGGCACTGGAGCTCAAGGGTGGCAGTATCCCTGATATGTGCATATCCATGAAGATTCTTCAGGCTTGTGATGAGGGACACTCGGGGCCATAAAGCACATTTGGGAGGGCAAGGCTGGGTGATCCCAGTGAGGAGGAGAAAGACATGAGTGTGGTTGTGTTACATTGCACTTTATGTCCGCAATATCTGGGGTATTACTGCAGCTCCGTTGGCCTACTCTACCACGCTTAGTAGTACACAACATGGTCCTTCTTGCTAAAGTCAGCCAATCGTGTTCCCCCGGAGTTCCAGACGCACAAGTGAATCATCACAGCCCCTACTTCTTGTACTAAGAAACCACCCTCTGATAAAAGTGATTCAGAGCCTTCCGCCTCTGTGTCGGAAAAGTTACTGTTAGCGACTTTGGGAACAAAGGAGAACACAGCGTGCTTACGGATCAAGAGCTATTGGCTGTTGATAACCCACTGGACTGATCGTTTCCGGAATGATACTGAACCATTCCCCCTCTGGTACATCCAAATCATGCACCCAGCGTAACTTGCCAACTTGACCATTCTCGCTTTCCGCAAAATGAAGGATGAAGATTGAAACATCAAGATCTGGCCATCTGCCAACCATTCTGCTCTCTTCTTCTGATAACAGCCAGCTGAAGACATCGACGGCGTGAGGTACGAGGAAATGTGTCTGACTTGGGAGACCTTGAAAGCTGAGGAACAGCTGCTCGGTGCCATTTCTCTCTGAGACTCCAATCTGAATATAGAAGTTGTGTATTTCATTGTAGTATTTACCGACGTAGTCTGTGAGAGGTCGAAAGCTTCTGTTCGATGTTCTTGTTTTCGCAAGCTCCCTCGGCATATCCGCCCACAGCGCTGCGTACTTGGCCGAGCTCTCTTTTGCCAAGTCGATGTAGTCGTTCTTCTCGGGGCAGTCAATTGCAGCTTCAAGCAGGAGCTGTCCGATCCAATCTGCACAGTCGTTCGTAGCAAAGGAGTTCGTGAGAACAACGATGATAACTCCCGAGTCAGGTACTATATATACTGAGCTGAAGAAGCCAACAAGACTTCCATTGTTGTACCAGACTTTCTTTTTTTGCCCACCCTTGCCAACTACAGGCATCTCGGGAACCAGCATCCCGTTGATGCCAATTGCACCCACTGGGGCTGGCAGTTCTACAACCGCCCATCCTGCACCGTATGATTGCTCGTACTTAGAGTCGTTCTCCATGGGGATGTGGCCTGTCACCAACTGTAAAACATTCTTGAGCGGTGTTCTGGGGGGTCCTGGACTCGCTGTTCCTTTTTCACTCCTCCAACCTTGAATGATGGCGAAGTAGTACTTCAAAAGATCATTGACGCAGGTCTTGACAGCGTTTGCACCAGCCATCACCGTACCTGAAGCAATGTGGGGTCGACCGATGAGAGTTTCTTCTCCAGCCAAGCCCGCGAAATATCCCTCAGCGTAATTTTCAGCAGCTATATCCATGGTTGCAGTTGTACGGTCCAGCTTCAGTGGCTTGAGGATACTCTCATGAACGAAAGAGCCGTATTTCATGCCAGAAACTTCTTCAATGACAGCTGCCCCAATATCATAACCGAAGTTGTTGTAGAGGAACGTCGATCGGAACGGGTGGACAGGCTCGAGATACGAAACGAGAGGCAGGACATCTGAGAAGTCGACGAGGAGATCTTGGCCATCCTCAGCCCATAAACTCTGTTTCGAAGCCAGCCCAGTCCGATGAGCCAGAAAGTCCAAAGTCGTTGCCTCTGCGTTGACGGTTGTGTTATGCTGAGAGAACGTAGGCAGTATCTCTCGAAGGGGCTGGTTTAGATTGAGCTTTTTATCGTAGGCCAGTATACCCAGGGCAGCGGCAGTGAAGCTCTTCGATAATGAAGCCACATGATAGATCGTGTCGGCGTCTGGGGCAAGCTTCTTCTCTCTGTCACGATAGCCAAAGCCGGCGCTATATATTGTCTCTCCCTCGTGACTTACCCCGACGGAAGCGCCAGTGCAGCTGGAGATTGCCATCAATTCATTGATGACTGGCCCAAGCACCTGGATCCGCGCTGCCAGAGAAGTCATCTTCATGCCCGAGGAGTCGTCGTTGTTGTCGCTTCTGAAGTGGTTATAGGAGTGATTGTTACAGAGTCGCAGTCGTCGCCACCGTCAACCTAAATTGAAGGGAGAGGCGTTAATACCAATGCTGACAGAAGCAGGCCATCAACCGTGGGCAGGTACGAGACAGTATACCGCAAGCGATCACTGTAGGACAACGAGCTGTGCATCCTCATATCCCGAGCAGTCAAAAGCAGCAGTGACAAGAAACTGATCTACCTATAAGGTATCAAAGACGCAAGAAATACAGTAAATAACCACGTCACTAACTAAGAGTTTAAGGCAATTCACCTTTCCTGCATTTACCTTATCGTAGGCAGGCATGTATCCGGTTCATCCAATTGCCTTCCGTGAGGCTGCCTGTAGATTTAGGTTCTGAGCAGCGCAGTGAAGCAAAGCTCGGTGGGGAGGGGAGGCGCCGGAATGCGCCAGGATTAAAGTAGCCTGATTCAGCCGTTTGTAGCGCCGGAAATCATGCATGTCTTTGTCTCGTGTAACATCACCCATGCAGCACGCAAACAGCTGTGCAAAAAGCACATTCCCATCTCGTATCTCGGGCGGGGCGCGTTCAACAGCGTTGGCCTACAGTACCAAGCCAGAGTGGAGTCACCTGTGATCAGGCGAACGATGCCCCTCACTCACTCACGATGGCTGCCCGATGAGGCTGACCGCTAAGAGCAGCCATTCCTCGTGCATCTATATGAATGGTAAAAACTCTGACTTTGCTGATGACGCGAGCACACACCCATTTATTGAGTAGTATCGATCCCTTGCATTGTATCCGAATTCTGCATCACTTCGATGGCCAGTGCGTAGACTATTCGAAAGCTACATGAGCTGTTGTGTTGACACAGTGAAACACTTCTCAAAACGACCCTTGGGTAAGTAGCCTCGCACCTTCCCTAGTGATATCATTACACTCACCTTGAGGCAGCAAACTTTCTCCGCGGTCTTGTAAGTTCAAAATATGACAGCAAGCTCCAAAAAATCATGGTGCAGATCGCAGATAATGAGAGAGCGTTTCTCCGGGACATCGAACAGACCCCACGCGAAGCGGATACAGCTCGCGCTCTGGATAATGCTCAGAGACTCGGTGCGATTTCGACAACCCTAGGAGTGCCTGCTCTGATGGAGCCAGCTGCTCAATATCAGATCCGGTTCCCCGTCACCACCGTGACAATGAGGCAGAATGCAATCTTCACGGGGCGAGATACAGACATAGTGACAATCCATAACATTTTAGATCCTTCGAAGCGAAGTCCGTCACTCTCTCCTCTCTGTGTCGTGGTGCATGGACTCGGGGGCCAAGGTAAGTCTCAACTTGCCCTTGAATACACCTACAGACACCGTCAGAGCTACGACGGGATATTCTGGTTGAGTTCAGGAACCGAAAACGGACTTGAGATCTCGTTCGCAGAGATTGCTAGAAAGGTACGACGAGCTGAGAATGGAGGCAGAGAAATTAGAGCTACCAGCCCCGAAGGGGAATTAGCTTCCGACATTGAGTATGCGCGAGATTGGCTGGAGGGCACGAGTAAGGCGAAATCTTAGATCTACCGAGCTTCATTGACTTCCGAAATAGACCGTCGATGGCTACTCATCTTTGATAACCTCGAGGACGCTGATCTTGTTGATAAATTTTTCCCAGTCAATCTAGCTGGGCATGGATCTATCATAGTTACTACACAAAAGGCGCACATGTCACCATTGACGAACGACTTCAAAAAGATGCCTCTAAGCCCTTTGATTTCCGATAGTGGTTCAGATTTGCTCTTCAGAATCCTAGACAGAGGCCCCAAGGACGACTCGGAGGAGATTGTGATGCATGAAATCTCAACATGGGTGGGGGGCCTTCCACTAGCTCTTGTCACCCTTGGAGGCTACATGAAGGTCTCAGAATCTAGTCCTACAGAACTGTTCGAAAGTTTGAAAAGATCATCAAACAGTTGGGTAAGCTCTGGAGAAGGCACTGTCCGGAATTATGACAAAACCCTAGCTACGGTATTTGACATTGCCTTGGGAGAGTTGAGTGAGAACGCCAGACATCTTGTTGATATTCTGGCGTACCTCAATCCAGATCCCGCCGAGAAACACTGCCCGCGGGGTCTCACCTCGCAATTCGCCGGTCGCTCCAAATGAACATCCTTCACGGACTGAAGAACGATAAAGATTCCGAGAAGAGGCAGCGCATCTTCCATGAAGTATTTTCCATGATCGAAGCCGTCCTACCCCCCTCTTCCCGGCTCGCACAAAATGAAAAGGACATCTGGCCAAAGTATAGGATATATGTCCCACAAGTCATCAGCTTACGCCAGAACTCGCAGTGCCCCGATCCACCCCTTCTACTTAATCTTCAGTTCGCGAGAATGCTGGCAAATATAGGGACGTACCTATGGCATACGGGAAGATACAAAGATTGTGCAGCAACTATGACAACGGCAGAAACAATCATGCGGGCGCAGGATGTAGAATTCCAGCCAACACCTGAATGGGAGGAGCTATTGAGCGACATATATCTTGTAGCGGGTATTCTAGCAGACTGCATCGGCGTCAGCAAACGAAAGGAAAGTTTAGAACACCGCCAGGTATTGCTGAGGCTCCGACAAAATGAACTCGATGCGATTCCCGTAGGTAAGCGAACGACAGACGATGAGATACGATGGGGTAATGCAAAGGGAGACCTTGCTTGTGCTTATATGCAGCGTGGGAGGTATAGCGAGGCAAAAGAAATCATGGAGGAGCTGGTTGTCTGGTTTCGAAAGTGGGGCTCCGAGACGGAATTCCCGTATGAATGGTGCAAATACTACTCATATTCGGCGTACATGTTAATGGTCGAGGGTCATGTCAATAAGGCAATAGAGTTTGCAAGGAAGGGGCTAGTGCTGGAGACTGCCCATGCTGGTGGTGAGGATGAAACCGTTTTGTCAAATCAGTACTGCCTCGCCTCGCTTCTCTTCAACGCTGGGGAGGTGGAAGAAGCGCTTGATTTGCATATGGATACCCTTCAAAAAAGGGTAAAGCTATGTGGTGAAGATTCACAGTTGACTTTGGAGAGCTACGAGGCTGTAGGGATTATTCTGCATCTACACGGCAGGGACACCGAAGCAGAGTAAGTTTCAAGGTTCTTCACCATTAGGTCCACGCATGTCTCATAACAAAGCACAGAGATCAATTCAAAAAATGTCTCGCGAATCGCAGCCGCGCAAACTGGACAGTCGAAGGCATCGCCCGAGCCCAATTCTGGCACTCCAAGGTTCACAAAAAACTTGGAAATGACGATGCGGCAGAGAAAGAGCTTAAAGCAGCACGAGCAGTAAAACAACAGTATCTCGAGATATATCAAGAATTCTTAGTTGATGATCCGGATGACGAGGCAGCTGTTTTTGACCAAATGGTGCCCATGTGGAGCATGGCCACTACTGGACCCCTCGCCAGAGGTGGAGCCAACAGAAATGTCACTAACTGAGCAAGACTTCTGTGGGCCATGATTGGATCTTCTGTGTAGCGGCGGTGTGATGGCTCACATGGAGGGGACCAATTATGTACGCCGACCTTCCATGGTACATACTTGAAGGAGCATGATGCACCTCATATATTCCAACTTGTCCATTTCTGGTCCCTATGCACTCGTCCCGAGCCGTAGAGTTCCCTCGAAGCAGGGTCGACAAAGATTACATGATGCCATGCAAACAATTTCCCAACAATGCAGATTATACTCTACCGATGGCGTTTAATGAAGTCGATGATGACGGACATACACTGTTGTAAATATCTGGGACGGTTTGGCTGGCAGTTGAGAGTTCGGGATCTAGAGTTCAATTTATTATTGATCGCTGATAATGAAATGAAGGTGAAAATGAAGTCTGTTCCTAGCAATGGTGAATGTGCAGTTTCTTTTTGCATTCCTAGATATCTTGGTTTCTGTTTATACTTCAAGGACACGGAAAATCGATCAGTGTTCCCCTGCGCTTTGGCGTTTGGATCCCTCTTCAATGAGTATTCCGATAACATCAATTAGGCAACTGAGCACCCCTCATCAGACGATCAAAATTTAGCCAGAGGGTAGTCTGCTCCAAGCGTCCTAGCGTTGGAACGAGCTCTCTGAAAGCACTCGAAATGTTTGTTTGGTTGTTTTGCTGTTCACTGGCTGTCTTGGCTCGGCTAACATGAGATAGATAGCTTAAGTGTGGTAGATCTACTCGAGCTTTTCGGAGCTTTTCGAGGTACAGAGAACTACTCTTGCAAAATATCGCAATTGAAAGGAACGTCAATTCAAGAGACGAGATACTCAGAAGGTGAGCAATGCAAAGTTGATCGGCACAGCACGTGACTTTATGCGTTAAGTAAAATCTTTGTGCTCGTCCCAGATGAATACTTCAGTCATAGTACACAATTTCGCTCGGTTGTATTGATTCTAGTTGAAATTATTTGGTTTCTGTCCAGGTGTTGTGTCACCGATAGCCATTATCGTCAATCCGACGTAAGAGTCATCAACTCCTGACAAGTGACAAGCCACTTGTTCATATCTGGAAGCTTGTAATGTCCGGCAGAGGCGCAAGTACCTGAAATTTGACTAAACCCTTGAAAAAGGAGTATCTGAGTGAGATGTGACTCTTCTGGGTCTTGCAGACCTGCCAGATGACGAACTCAGACAATTCTCTTATCCTTAGCGGCCGCGCGGTGTAATATGTAATTGGCTGCCTACCTTATAGTGTTAGTTAAGAGAGGTTTAGCCCGGAACGTATTTTTGCCTTACTAAACCTACCTGACGTAGTGCTCCTTTACTACACTACCTTTTAATACTCTTATAACCTTTATAGAATATAAAAATAGTAATTAAAATATAGCAGATTTATTTATTTAGTTAGAATTAGTATTAGAAGTATAGTTATAAAGCTAGAGATAAGTACTTTAAAGAGAGAGAGGATACTAAGGAAGAGGAAACTAGAGCTAGATTTATATAATATCTAGGAAAGAATAAGAACTTAATATATAAAGAATCCTAGGAGTATATAAGATAGTATAAAACTAATAAAGAATATAATTATATTTTATTAGCTAAGAAGCTATAAGATAGACTCGTTAGAGCTAAGATCTTTACTTAGCTTGATTTATAAGAAGTATATAATCTTATTAAAATAGCTACTAAGAGTAAAGAAGAGAAAATAGTATTTCGTACTTATTTTAGTTACTATAAGTATATAGTTATACCTTTTAGCTTAACTAATATACCGGCTATATTTTAGTATTTAATTAATAATATTTTATAGCTTTACTTAGATATAATATATATATATATACTATTTAGATAATATACTAGTCTACTCTAAATTAGAAAAGTAATATATAAAAGATATTATAGCTATCCTTTAAAGATTAGAAGATATCTACTTATTACTTAAACTAGAAAAGTATAACTTCTATATAAATAAAATTATCTTCTTAAGCTATATAATTACTATTATAAGATTAGCTATAGATCCTAAAAAGATTAAAGTAATTATTAAGTAGATAAGGCCTATAAATATTAAGAAAGTATAATTATTCTTTAAGTTTACTAACTTCTATAAGCGATTTATTAAAAACTACTTAAAAATCACTAGGATACTTATAGAATTAACTTATAAGGATAAAGAATTCCACTAGTCTAATAGTATATAAAAGGCGTTTAAAGTACTTAAAGTAGCTTTTATCACGGAACTAATACTTACTTCCTTTACTTCTGATAAAGAAATATATATAAAGATAGATTCTTTAGATTACGCTATTAGAGCTATACTTAGCTAGCTAAGCGAGGATAGAAGATAATAATTAGTTACTTACTATTCGCGGAAACTATTACTAGTAGAACTTAACTATAATATATATAATAAAGAATTACTAGTAATTATAAATATAATATATAAATAGAAAGTCTACTTTAAAGGCGTTACTTATAAAGTATAGATCTTAATAGACTATAAGAATCTTTTTTAGCTACTAGCTATCTTCTATCTAATATACTTATAGTTCTTATAAACTACTTTATACTTTACCTCTTATAGTAGACCTCCTAAGCTAATAAGGCCTAGTTCTTAATAAGTAACCCTAGTAGCTATATTAGTCTAGTAGTAAGTATTATAGCTAACTTAATATAAGCTCTCTTCTCTTTAAGTAACTTCCTAAGTTTTATTTACTTTTAGCTCTAAAAGTTTAAGTTAAAGTAGCTTTAGTTCTAGAGTCTATTCTAGTTCCTAAGCCTCTTTCTTACTATTACTTAGTATTAGCTCTATATTATTATCCGGCTTAGAGCTATTATTATCTTAATATATATAATCCTTAGAGAGCGTACTAATAATAATTCGCTTAAGCTAATCTATAATACTTATAGAATCTTACTTACTATTATTAGAGTTATTTAACTAAGTATAGATATAATTCTCCTTAAGCTTATTAATAGTTATATATTAATATATTATAGCGAGATATTATATTAGTTTATTATAAAAGCTATACTCTATTATATTAGTATATTTTCTATTTACTTATAACTTCTTTTATTAATAAGAGCTAGCTATATAATTAAGAAAGCTATACTTAAAGTATACTAGCTTCTTCTCTTATTACTTACTTATAACTTTCTTAAATAGCTTACTACTATATAGCTTTCCTTAATAACTTAGCTTCTAGAATATTATATTAAGTTCTATTTCCTAAGAGTAGAATAGTTTTTTATTATTACTTCCTTTTCTTTAATATATATATTTTAAAGTAGTATTAGCTTTTTCTCTTAAGTACTTTCTTATAATTTTAGTTATTAATCTTAATAGCTATCTTAATAAGTTCTTATAAGCTAGTAAGTATATCTGATCTTACTATCTTATCTTTTACTTTATCTTTTAACTCTTTATAATATTATACTTAAAAAGTATTATTATTTTAGCTAGTTTAATTCACGAATTATTAGAAAGTAGTAGTATATATAGTTACTAACCTAACTTATTTTAAGTTTTATATTAGTAAAAAGATCTGGCTCCAGGTAGCCGCCGGCTAGCCGCTAAAAGCGCTATTTTCGCGATTTTTAGCCTAAGTTATATATCAATTAATTTAATAGCTAGCGACTCCTAAGGCCGTATATAATAATTTTAGCCGGCGCCCTTAGCGCCCTAGGCGCCTTCAACGTTATAAGTACTTATAAGCCTAATTAGGACTAGCGTATAAAATAAAAGTAGGTCCGATTTTTTATTTATTATATAAGGTATATTAGTAAGCTTACTAAAAGCTTTAATAATACTAAGAATACTAAGGATACTAAGGATACTAAGGATACTAATAAGAGTATACCTTATAAGAGGTATTATTAGGCTTATATCGCCCGATTAGGTAAGGCGGCGACTCACCCTTATATAGAATTTACCCGAATTAAATTATAAGCTTATTAGCGATTTTTTAGCGTAGATATTTATAGCGTTAAAGGCTTAGTGAGACTAGTTTTAAAGATATATGTAGAAAGTATAGGTCTTTTTAAATTCTTAGTTAAAATCCACGCTAGTCTAACTATTTTTAGTTAGTTTAAAATCTAAAAATAAACCTAACTTTTAATTTTTAATTCTAATTAAAAATGTTATATCTTTCCTAATTAGGTCTAGCTTATGTATAAAAGTAGGTCTTATAAAAGGCGCCTAAGGCGTATAAGACAGCCTTTTATTATTTAAGGCCGATATACGACGGCCTCTTATATTTTAAAGCGCCTTAAGCGTAAAAAGCGACTATTTAGTGAAAACAGCGAAAATAGTGTTACGGACCCCTTGGCGCTATAGTTCAGTTAGCACCTATATAATAATAAAACTATTAGTAGTACTATAGGGGCATTAGTACTAATAAGGGAGCAGTACTATCGATAGGGTAGTACTAGCTAGGGAATAGTACAGGATAAGCGAGTAGTACTACTATACACTCACGCTTCGGTAGTAATAGTTACTTAGATTATAGTAGATGATAAGTCACGTGATAGATCCCTAGATCTTTAGATCCCCTTATAGGAAAACAGATCTAAGGATCTAAGGATCTAGTATCTTAAGGGATCTAAAGCGAATAAAAGTTCTATATAAGACTAGTATATCTACTATTAGATAAGAGCTTTATACTTAACTTTAAATAGTATTCTAATACTTAGTAACTATCTTCTTATTTATATGATATACCTACCTCTCGATTATTAGAGATTAACTGTAGCTTTCTATATTTATAGTAAGTAAATACCGGACTATTACACTTTAAGCACCTTCTTATTAGAGGTACTAACTTACGAAGATAATATATCCTCTGTTAAAGGATCGTTAAACGACTACTTAGCTCCTACTAAAGTCTTCGACTTAAAGAATATACCTAAGATCGCTACCCCGGATCTCTATAATAGAGACCGATCTAAGCTTAGAGTATACCTCACGTAAGTTAAGCTTTATATAAGCTTTAATAGTTACTAGTTCGCTATAAAGACTAATAAAGTCCTTTAGGCTTTATCTTTTCTCTAGGGATCTACTTTTAACTAGATTAAGACTTTCCTCTTAGACTATATTTAGAACTAAACTAAGGATAGGAGAGTCTCTATAGTAATAACTAAGGAATCTTAGAAGATCTTTATAACTTTTAAAGGTTTTAAGTATAAGATTAATTATATCTTTAGCGATATTAATTAGAACTATACTACTAAATAGAATATCTAGAACCTAAAGTAGGTCGGGTTAGCGATTACGTATACTACTGCCTTCTAGTAATTCGCGAATTAGACTAGCTAGAATAATAATACCCTTCAGGTATAGTACTATAAAGAGTTAAAAAATAGAGTGAAAGATAAGATAGTAAGATTAGACGCGCTTACTAACTTATAAGAACTTATTAAGATAGCTATTAAGATTAATAATCGAAATTATAAGAGAGTACTTAAGAAAAAAAGCTAATACCGCTCCGGAATATATATATACTAAGGAAGAGGGAGTAATAATAAGAAACTATTCTACTCTCGGGAAATAGAACTTAATATAATATTCCGGAAGCTAAGTTATTAAGGAAAGCTGCGTAACACCGGGCTATCTAAGAAAGTTATAGATAAATAACGTAAGAAGAAGCTATACTTTGAATATAGCCTCCTTAGTTATATAGCCGGCTCTTATTATTAAAAGAAGTCTTAGATAAGTAAGAAGCACGCTAACGTAATAGGATAAGGCTCTTATAATAAACTAATATAATAACTCGCTACGACGTATTAATATATAACTATAGACGAGCTTAAGGAGAATTATATCTATACTTAGTTAGGCGATTCTAACGATAGTAAGCGAGATTCCGTGAGTATTATAAGTTAGCTTAAGTAAACTATCGTTAGTACGCCCCCTAAGGACTATATATATTAAGATAACGATAGCTCTAAGCTAGATAATAATATAGAGCTAATACTAAGTGATAGTAAGGAGGAGGCTTAGGAACTTAATTAGACTCTAGAACTAGAGCTACCTTAACTTAAACTCTTAGGACTAAGAGTAGGTGAAACTTAGGAAGTTACCTAAAGAGAAGAGAGCTTATATTAAGTTAGCTATAACACTTGCTACTAAACTAATATAGCCACCGGGGTTACTTATTAAGAACTAGGCCTTATTAGCTTAGGGGGTCTACTGTAGGAGGTAAGGTATAAAGTAGTCTACTAGGACTATAAGCGTATTAGATAGAGAATAGCCGGTAGCTAGGAAGGACCGACGACCTTTATATAGTACTTACTACTCTAGAATACTGTTATTCTTAATACTAGCGCGCTACTAGAGGTAAGCGAGGAATAGGAAATTATAGCTAAGAACTAATATAATAAGATATAGGTCTATGTTAATAATAATAGCCGGTACTATTACAAGATATATAACCTAGTAACTTACACTGAACTTGGAATAGGATTTATATATAAAGTCAGCCTAAGCTATAGTAATTGAAGAGTATAAGAGAATATCCTTAACTATAGTATATATTAGGAATATTTCTATATATAGTAACTTACTGCTATTAGAGATAAGTATCTTACGTTAGAAGTAAAAATCAAGAGGGTTAAGCTTTAGGTAATAGTAGACTCTAGAGTATAAGGGAACTTTATATCTCCTACTATTATACTTAAGCACTACTTATTAACTAAAGTAAAGGATAAGGGATACTATCTAGTACTAGCGAATAGTAAGGTTACCTCCGATAGACTAATTAAGGTCTAGACTACTCTAATCTATATAAGTATCACTGGATACTCTAAAATAATCTAATTTAATATTATTAAGATTAGAAAGTATAATATTATCCTAAGGTTACTATAGATAGAAAAGTATAATCCTATTATTAATTAGTAGATAAGAAAACTTAAGTTTAGTTATTACTAAGACTACTATTATCTACTAGGAATAAAAGTAGTAAGTATTCGAGAGGTTAGTACTACCTCTAAGGAAAAGCTCGGATACTAAGATAAGAGTCTACTAATAAAGGATATACTATTAGTATATAAGAAGTTTATAGTACTATTTAAGGAGGAATAAGGTATCGAGGCCTTACTAAAACACTAGGACTACGATTATCAGATTAAGTTAGAACTAAGTACTAAACTAATATTCTAACTACTTAAGGAATATTTAGCGATAGACTTAATAATAATTAAGTAATATATTAATAAAAACCTAGCGAAGGGATTTATCTGAGAGTCTAAATCTCTATAGGGGAGTAATGTCTTATTCGCGGAGAAGAAAGATAAGGGGTAATAAATATATATTAACTACTATTAATTAAATAATACTATAAAGAAGGATTATTATATACTACTATTAGCTAAGGAGCTATAGGATAGACTTATTAGAGCTAAGATTTTCACTTAGCTTAACCTACAAGGAGTATATAACCTTATTAAGATAGCTAAGAGTAAAGAAGAAAAAATAGTATTTCACACTTATTTTAGTTACTATAAGTACATAGTTATACCCTTTAGCTTAACTAATACACTAGCTATATTTCAGCGTCTAATTAATAATATTTTATAGCCTTACTTAGATATAACGTGTATATATTATTTGGATAATATACTAGTCTACTCTAAATTAGAAGAGTAATATATAAAGGATATCACAGCTATCCTTTAGAGGCTAGAAGACGCCTACCTATTACTTAAACTAGAAAAGTATAATTTCCATATAAATAAGGTTATTTTCCTAGGCTATATAGTTATTACTATAGGATTAGCTATAGATCCTAAAAAGATTAAAGTAATTATTAAGTAGATAGGGCTTATAAATATCAAGGAAATATAATTATTCCTCGGGTTTACTAACTTCTATAGGCGGTTTATTAAAGACTACTTGAAAATCACTGGGCTACTTATAGAGTTAACTTATAAGAACAAGGAATTCTATTAATCCGATAGTGTATAAAAAGTGTTTAAGGCACTTAAAGCAGCTTTTATTATAGAACTAGTACTTACTTCCTTTACTTCTGATAAAGAAATACGTATAGAGATAGACTTTTTAGACTATACTATTAGAGCTATACTTAGCTAGCCGGGTAAGGACAGAAGATAGTAATTAATCGCTTACTATTCGCGGAAACTATTACTAGCAGAACTTAACTATAATATATATAATAAGAAGTTACTAGTAATTATAGACGTAGTATACAAATAGAAAGTCTACCTTAAAAGCGCTACTTATAAGGTATAAATCCTAATAGACTATAAGAATCTTATTTACTTTACAACTACTAAGGAACTGAACTAATAGTAGGTTTATTAGTACGAAATACTCTCTACTATTAAGCTTTAAATTTCTTATATTAAAGGAACGGAAAATACTTAAGCTAATACTCTAAGTCGGAAACTAGAGTACCTTATAAATAAAACCTATAAATCTCATACTATACTATAGAAAGATAGCGATTTATTAGTTATTAATAGCTAATAGCTAGCTGCGATAAGATAGCTAGTTATAAAGAAAATCTAGAAAAGCTATACTAATAACCCGGTTATAGCTGAATAGCGACACTAACTAAGTGAAGGGTTCTCCTTCTTCTTAGAAAGAACTCTCTTATTCTAAGGACGAATCTATATACTTACTAGGGATAGGATTAAATTTATTACGTATTAGTATAAGCTACCTGCTTATAGATACTAAGGAGTAGCTAAGATACTATCTAAGCTATCTAAGGAATACTACTTCCTAAGTATAAGAAAGGTAGTTAAAGACGTAGTAATATTATACGATATATATATCCGGAATAAAGCTATATATTATACTTCGTATAGACTTATAAAGTCACTAATAATACTACTTCACCTATAGAAATTAATTACTTTAGATTTCGTAGTCGAGCTACTACTCTTAAAAGACTTAATTATAAGAATTATATACGATTCGATCTATATAATAACAGATAAGTTCATGAAATACATGTATATAGTATTAGTACTTAGGATATAAGATACGCTTATAATAGCGTAGGTATTTCTTAGGATAATCTTTATAAGCTACGGAATACTAGATAAGATTATTTTAAATAAAGATAAGCTCTTTACTTTAAAGTTCTAGAAAACTCTTATCACGCTCTTAAGGATAAAACAGAAAATATTAACTATATTCTATCCTTAGACTAATATATAAATAGAACGAATTAACTAGATAATAAAGACTTATCTTCAGTGTTATATAAACTATAAGTAGGATAACTAAGTGTAACTACTCCCACTTACTTAGTTTATATATAATAGCGCGGATTAAGAGACTATTAGAGTATCGCTGTTCTACGCGAATTATAAGTATAATCCTACAGTATATAATCCACTAATAACCGGTTAAGGAACTGCGTAGGAGGCTATACTACAAGTAGATAAGCTTAAGTAGCTCTATAAAGAATTATTAGCTAATATTCTCTTTATTATATAGAGATCTGCGATCTACTATAACAGAAAGCGTAATATAAGACTAATACTTAAGGAGAGGGATAAAGTCTACTTACTTAGAAAGAATATTATAACTAAATAACTAAGTTATAAATTAGATTATAAGAAGCTAGGACTATTTAGGATTACTAAAGTTAAGGGACTAGTTAATTATTAACTAGCTCTACTAAAGATAATAAATATCCACCTGGTATTCTATATATCTTTCCTTGAACTAGTACTACTAGGAGCACCGCCTGCTCTTATCATTGAAATATAACTAATTAATCTGAACGCTAAATATAAAGTAGAGACTATTCTTAACTATTAGTATTTCTATAGTAAACTAAAATATCTAATTAAATAGAAAAGGTACTTATAATTAGAAAATACTTAAGAACTTAAATCTAACTTCCGCTACCTTAAGCTTCTGTAGGGATTCTATTAAAGAAATCCAGGTTTACTTAGAAGGAAGGGGACCTAAGGTTAGGGGCTAGGCCTTTAAAGAAGGATACTAAGTAGGCGTTAGGTTTAAAAGTAGGGAACTAAGAAGTAGGATTATCCTTAATAAGCTTAGAGAGAGGTATTAGAAAGTAAGTAAAGGTTATAGTTTTTCTTATCTTAAACTAATATATAGTATAAAGAAGTGGGGTAGTGCCGTCAAAGTGCATAGTAAGTAGGGATATAAAGGACTACTAACTAAACAGGTAGTAAGAGTAAGAGAGAGAAGATAATATATTTATTATACGCTATTACGCTTATCTATATAACCTTACAGAACAGGCTAACTATCTTCCGACCTAGAACTATACTACCTTACTATATACGTCCCCTCCTAACTAAGTAGTCGCCTCCTAACTATATCCCCTGATATATTGTATAAATAAAAGAAATATACGGATACTTCTTCTAACTATCTACTTCTATTATATCGCTTATACTCGCCGCTAAGTACTCCTTAGCCTCCTTTATAAATAATAAGCCCTCTTTTAACGCGATCTCTATTACTTCTTTACTTAGCTAGTTAGTATTAGCTTTCACTTCTCCTATTAGAACGCTTATAGCTTCTAATACCTCCTTTAGGTAGTAAAAGGACTTCTCTCTAAACGCTTCCTTCTTTACTCTCCTTACTATCTTAAAAGCCTCTATAGCTGTAACTAGTGCCTTAGCTCTTTACCTGTTAATAAAGCTATAGGTTACTACTTAATCCCCTCCTAATAGAATATTTCTCTGAGCTATTACTACTAGCGAACTCTATTATTATTATATAACTAGAGTATTAGATAGAGTACTTAACTCGGAAAGCTTAACTATAGTAGCGAACTAAAAGGGAATAGCTCTGTACTAATTTATAAGGCTTAACGGAGTAGCTAGGGGTATAGTGAAATCTCGATAGGAGTTAGCTAGATCTCTCTAAGTTCCCCTTTCTATAACCTCTAAGGTTTCCTTATTATCCTGAATTATAATAAACTATAGTAAGATAGTCCGATGAACTTTTATCGCGGGCTTAGTTAAACTATATAAGATCTTCAGTAGCGTAATCCGTATATCTCTAGGGCTATAAGGAGTCCTAACCTAATCTACTCCTAGGACCTCTATATCCTCTTAAGTAAATATTTAGTCTATAATTTAGTGAATATAGTAGTTAGTATCCTATTCTTACTTGTGAATACGCGCCTACTACTCGCTTAGCTTATGTTATATCCTTAGATAGTAGAAAATATAATTATCCTTATCCTCCTAATCTAGCGAGATACTACCTTGAATTATAGTAGCCCCTCGATTAGTGGTAAGTATATTATTAATATTTAAATTAATATAATAGAAAAAGGTTCTATCTCCTAGTATAGTGTATTTAGTGTAGTAAAGGTAACTAACTAGTCTCTACTTCTTATCGGAACAAAGAGCTGTATATAATAGGTAGTAGGCAGGGTCTTAGCGTATAAGCTACTAGGTTACTAAAAAAAATATATTCTATAGTTATCTGATATTCTTACGCTTATTAATCTCTCGTAAGTAGTGCTAGTATATATCTAATTTATTATAAATTTACTTTCTAAGAAGGGAACTAAACTACTATTTAAAGAGGGAGTGAATAACTTATCTGTTCTCTTCCTACTATAGTAAGATCGTTGGATCTTAGCTATCTAGAATTAGCTTCTAATTATAATCGAATGATTTAAGCCCCTCCTTCTTATAAAATTTATAAGGTCTAAGCCTATTTAATAGGCAGGGAGAGCGATTAGTTATATAAAACTAAATATAAGTCTCCGGGTCTATCTTTAGCTTTCTGATTTCTAACCTTTAGTTATATATAATACGTAGTCTCTTAATAGCTAAACCTTCTAGGAGCTGCTTTATATAGAGACCTATACGCCTTACTATTAATCGTAAGTAACTATAGTAAACTCGCTGAAATCCTAATATCCTACCTAAGAGCTTTATTATTACTATAATCAGTAGAACTTTCTTTCTTCCTATCGTAGTTTTCTAGCTAGTAGTTATATTCTTCCTGTAGCTATACTTCTACTTATCTCTACTCTTCTTATTAACCTCCTGCTTTTCCTATTCCTTTAGTTCTTTTTTAACTAAGTTAACTTTTTTCTTATTAATCTTAGCCCTTTCCTTATATATAAACCTAAACTCTTTTATAGCTTTACTTATTTCCTTCTAGCGCTAGGACTAACGTAGTTAAAGAGCTAAGGCTATTATAGCGCTTATAATAATTTCCCCTGCTAGGCGGGCTAAATTATTAATATTACTAAGGCTCTCTTCTTTCTTACTTATAGCTATAAGCGTATCTTCTAATTCCTTTATAAATACTCTTTCTTCTATAAAGCTTCTTATACTAACTTGTATTCTAATACTTCTTTATTCCCCCCTTAATAACTTCCTTGCTTTCTCTCCTCTTACTTTCACGCTTATTATATAAGTTATATCTATTGTAGTAACTTCTTTCACCTTAGATATCTCTTAATAAAGTAGCCTTAAGACTTATCTCTAGACTTCTAAGTTAACTTATAATCTAGCTTCCTTGATAGATATCTTCGCGGAGGCTTATTAGTAGCGACTTATAAATTCCCTTAACTTAGTCACTAGCTAAGCTAGTACTTCCGGGTCTATCTAGTTCTTCGCTATACTCTTATAAGCTTTACCTTATTTATTTCTCTTCTTCGTGTTATTAATAATTATAACTTAAACTTCTATCTAGGACTAGTGAAACTTATCCTCTGATATATAAATCCGGAATACTCCCGACTTTTCTATATACTTATATACTTACTTAATAAGTTCTCTAGCCTTATTATAGTATACTATTATAGTCTCTAGGACCCTTAACTAAGTATTGTACTAGTCTTATAGCAGGATCCTATCTAGGTATATAACTACCTTATTAAAATTAGTGAAGGCTAGTAATCTATCTTCCGCGGGTACTTCGACTAGGCTTATACTTATATCTCCTTTATTATCTATAGCGAACTATTATATCTGCGTAGTAATTTAGTTATTGTAACGCGGAATATAAGGAAGTTATTATTTTTTTTTTTAAAGAAAGTTAAAAGTTTTAAATTAGAAAAAATCCCCGGCGCTTTAAATCCCTCTCTAAAGGCTCTTATACCTCGCTTAGTAGCTTATAGCCTACTATTCCTTTAATTGTATTATCGCGCTACCCGCTAGTAACTAATATGTAATAAATAACTAGTAACTTCTCTACCTTTTTCACCTTTCCCCCCTAAAATTCACCTTTTTATTCACTGTCCTACGCTTCTTCCTACTAAATTCACCTTTTCTATAGTCTCGCTACTACTATTCGCTTAATATAAAAACCCCCTTATACTCCTATTTTTTTAAATTTTCCTTTTTCCTTTAATAACTTATTTTCTATAGTTACCTCCCTCCTTTACGCTATTATTACTATTCTCGTACTTTACTACCTTTCTCGTGCTTTTTATACTCTTAACTTATACTTTTATTATTTCTATTACTATAGTGTTATTTCTAAAGACTATCTCCGCTTAGTATATCTCGGAGTATTTTCTATATAACTTAACCCCTAGTATAGTTTATATCTAAGATATTATAGTAGCTATCTGAGCTAATAGGATTATATGTTTATCAGATTATATGGTTAGCTTCTTAGTCCTTACTTTTAATAAGTAGGTTCTTATTAAGATAGAAGTATCTGATAAGTAGAGGATTAATTTTCTCTTATATTTTCGTATATATTCTAGTCGGAAGTCTATAGGTTATGCTTTCCTTAGTCTAGATAACCTTATTATAAAGTTCGATAATATACCTCTTTGTAGTGGTATTACTATAGGATCTAATGCGGATACTTTAGACTTAACTTTTATCTTTATAAAGAAGTATAATAGTTACAAGTAGTAGTGTAATAAGTACTTATTCAGTGGTAGTAACTCTCTTAATAACTATAAGAAGAAAGAATTACGGAAGTATATTAAGTCTAAGCCTTTAACTAACTTACTTATAAAGACTCCTAGCTTATCTTCTAAAGACCCTTCTACCTCTAGTACTATTCGCGTTAAGAATACTATTAAGAAGGAGAAGCTTACTAAGAAGGAGACTTCCCCTGCGAAGAAGTCGAAGGATACTAATAAGTACGTAGATAACGCCCTAGATTAGGATAATTCTAATGAAAGTAATACCCTTACTATTAAACGTAAGTTTATATCTATTGCCGTTACTTCTACTTTTATAACCTCTAAGAAAATCTTATTCTAAGTTACTTAGTCTTCTAAGACTGCTCTCTCTCTAGAGAAAGCTATTAATAGAGATAAGAATACTAAGGTTCGCGCTAATATTAATGATATTAAGGATAAGGATAATAGTAACTATTCTAAGAAGAAAAAGAAGAAGAGATCTACTAAGTGTTAAGCTTCTAAGACTACTTCCGGAACTACTACTAGATTATATTAAGCTCGCCCTTATCGTAAGGCTACTATAACTACTTCTACCTTTATTACTAGCTATCCTCTTAAGATTAAGTTACTTCTTAATAAGTATCTCTAGTAATACCCTTGTAATAAGAGTACTTCTGACCCCGCTAATACTTAGTTCTACTTTATTACTTATTAGATATACTTTAATCTTGAGTATATTAGTTATATTAGTAGCGCTCTCGCTTAGGATATCGATAGTAAATATTATTATATAACTTATTTTAAAGGATATATTTATTAAATTATTATTAAAGCTATTCTTACTAAGCGTGGCGCACTAGGTAGTTCTTCCTTAGCTTACCTAGCTACTATAGGTAAGTACTTTCCTTTTCTAGCTAGCTACGGTACTAATAATAATAGTGATAGTGAGGGTAGTAAAGAAATAGACGCTAATAATAATAAAATAGCCGAGGATACTGCTCCCTTAGTCTAATAGGTCCCTCTTACTGCTATATTTATTATTCGTATAGATTTATTTAGTTATATAATTAGCGTTTAAGGCGATTATTTTCTTTGATTTCTTTATATAATAACTACTCTAAGTACTACTTATAATACTACTTATTTCCTCTTCTTTTAGTTCGACTCTAATATTATTATAAGTGGTTAATAGATAGGATTTAATAATATTTAACTTTACTTATTCTTTTACTTAGTAAGTGAATATAACTTATATCCCTTACCTAAAATTCCTGGCCCTCTTAGGAACTCTTATTACTTTATTTCCCTTACTAAGCGGGTTAAATTATCTCGCGGCTTAGTAGCTTAATTATAATAGTTATATACTTACTTTCCGGAATTACCGCCTACCTTTCCTTTAGTTCTTAGAGGTCTTTCTTTACTCTAGCTTACTCCTTTATTACTAGTGTAATACTTGGGATATTACTTCCCGAGTCGCTCTCTATATCACTAGCTATTATACTCTCCCTCTTACTTAGATCTTTAGGTTTAGAATTATTAAACCTCTTACTAACTTTAACTAGTTCTTAGATAGAGTCCTTTTTTTAAAAGACCTTAAGTCGATTCCCTAAAAATATACTACTAAGTTAAGTACTATAAAGTTCCGAGAGTATATATATTCCTTTCTCTGCGATAGCTATATTAATCCTATATAAGCTAAGCTATTAGTAGCTAAGCTTTAGTTTAGAAGATATATTAACTTCTTATTTAGTATTATATAGTAGAATAATATTGCTAACTTTAATTTCCGCTTAATAAATCTGCTAACTAGTATTAAACTTATTCTTACTTATTACTTATATCTTATACTACTTCGTAGTTACTTTTTTTAAATCTTTATCCTTAATCTAAATCTGTTTCGTATAGAGAGCTAAGGTCTCTGCTTTTATCTGAGTATTCTTCTAATCTATAACTCTCTAAGTAGGGACTCCTATTTCAATTAGTAGAACCGCCTCCGACTTATACTATATCTAAAATAGTATATACTTAGTTATTTCTTTTACTATATAGTAGTTCACTAAAAGTACTACGTGTAGATTTCTAACTTAATTACTTATCTTCTTATCTGTTATCTTCGCTAAAGTGTCTATAATAGGTTTATAACCCTGCTTTACTATTCTGTTCGCTAGGGTATAATAAGCTGATACTACTACCTTTCAGATCCTGTATTTCTGAGTAAGCTCTTTTACTTACTTCTTATTTTCCGGCCCTTTATCTATAATTAGCTTTCTAAAGATCCTATAGTAATATATTATATCTTCCTAGAGGAAATCTGCGATAGCTACTAAAGTTGTATTTACTAGGGCTCTAGCTTTAATTTACTCGGATAGATTATCTCGCGCTATAACTAAGTAGTACTTTCCTTGCTTTAGTAGTAAATATACTATATCTATTCCTACTTTAGCTTATAGAGCGCTAGTTTATATAGGATAAAGCGCTTCCTCTATCCTAGTGGAGTCCTGAAGTTAATAAGCTTCGTATGTTATTATATAAGCTTTTACGTCCGGGTATAGTAAGTCCTAGAAATACCTTTTTATAACTTTCTAGTAGGTACTCTCCTGTCTTTTATAGCTTATATCCTTATGAAGGGATTTGAGGATCGTTTGCTACTCTTTTTTACTATTTATGACTTTTCTTATCAGAAGACTTTTATTAGTATAGTGATATAGAACTCTGTCCTAAACCGTGTAATTTAGGGCTTATTACTTAAATCCCTTAAAGTCCTTGGGGTTAACCTTACTTAGCTGCTTTAGCGTGAGAAGATACTCTATGATAAGCTTAGAATCTAAACTCTATATCTTTTATAGGTAAGGAGTTACTTTCTTAGTCTAGATACTAACTTTAACTTAGTTGAACTAAGTATTTATAAAGTTATTAATATCCTTTTCTAAAGCTTTAGTATCTAACTCCTTCTAAGTAGCTAGCTGCTTAGATAGCCTATCTACTATAGTATACTTAGTTCCTGGTATATAGTATACTTTGAAATCAAAAAGGCGTATCTAAGTAATTTATCTTATAACTAGAGCCCTAGGTAAGTCTAACGCCCCTTAATTAAGCTACGTAACTAGAACTGTAGTATCTATTTCTAGGATAAAGTGGCGGCTAATTAGGACCCTATGAACTTTCTTTAACGCTTTTAAAACCCTATAATACTCTCTCTTAGTAGTATTATAGTTTCTTTCCGCGGCTATCTATACTCTACTATTATACTTAATAAGATAACGCTTAAGGTTATAATCTAGCTATATTAAGACTATCTCCTATTCTTATAAGCTTATATCTACTACTAGAATTACTTCGCTACTTTCTTTAGAGATATCTAGCCTTACTAGCGCTAGGGCTATTATTAGAGCTAACTTTAGCGTGTCTATTATAAACCTTTCGATATCTCTAAATTTCTACTTTACTTTCTTTCGGAGTAAAAGGTATAGTAGCTTAGCTTTTCTAGTGTAGTTAATAATCTAGATACGGTAGTAGCTATAGACTCTAAGAAACGCCCTGATTTCGGTTGTGTTTTAATATTCCTACTAGTTAAGTATCTTTATTACCTTTTTACTATCTAATAACTTACTTTCTATAGTACAGATATAACCTACTAACTTTAGGCTATTAACCCTGAACTACGACTTAGAGCTAATCGTAGCTCCTGCTCTCTTTATATTAGCTAGGACTATATCTAAATTAATAAAGTACTCTAAGATATATCTTCGAATATTAGGCTTAATCTCTTTATTATTATATTTCGAGTAAGGGCTTAGGATAGGAATATTATTAATAAATATCTTAGCTCTCTTAGGCTCGTAGTCCTTTAGAATTACTTTTCTAACCTTATAAAATTGTATAACAGAGTTAGTTACCCCTTGAACTAAGGTAGTATAGCGGAGGAGACTAAGTAGTGTTTAGAACGCAGTTAGGTCTCTGCTATTTAGGTGTAAGGTAACTTAATTGTACCCGGAAAAGAAGTCTATTAGAGAGGTAATTATATACCTTGTAAAATCTTCTGATATTTCCTTAATATTAAGCGGTAAGTTAGTGTCCTGAATTATTACTATATTATATTTTATTATAGTATTTATTATCTAATACGCTCTACTCTTTTTCTTAACTAAAAACTACTAATTCTTATATAATCTATAGTTATATTCTAAGGTACTAGCTTTAAGTCTCTTTGTAAGTATATCCTTAATATATTCGCGTAGATATTTTAGTACTAAGAATCTAAGCGCTTATTAGGCTTTATATGGAACTATACGAATTTCCTATAGTAAGTAGATATCTTCGTATATCTTTCTATATTCGGAGAAGTTAAATACTATTATAGCTTCGCGCTTATATAGTATTTCCTCTAAAAGCTTATATTCTTGTAGCTATAATCCTCCTCTAATTATTATCCTTTTTATTCTTTCCGGTGTTAACCTTATCTCGCGTAGTAACTCTAAGAACTTCGGGGTTATCTACTTATCGAATTTATAAGGTAGTTTAATAGGCCTCCTAACTCTTTTTTATTCTAATCGCCTCTGCTTTTAGTCTAGCTTCCCCTTTAGCTTCGACTTATCTGAAATTCCCTCTTAAATCAGAATAACCTTATTGACTTTCTTCTTATAAGTACCCTAAACTCTAATAGTAGGAAAAACCTTTTTTACTTATAAAAGCATAATTAAATCCGTATTTCTTAAAAGAATCATATCCTTATCCCCTTCCCTATTAGGCTTAGTAAATACTATAGCTGAAAATACTTTTACTTTTCCTCTACTAGGCGGGTTAAATACGCTAGTTAACTTACTCTTCCCTTTAGTGGATCTATCGCTAGAACTACTTACTACTATAGCCTTAGCTAGGTGTTTTCCGGGAAAATATCTGATTTAGTGCGAGACCTTATTAAATCCGCGACTTTTACTATAACCTACTTAGTTCGGTTATTATTTATAACTATAGTAAACTAATAACCTCTACTATAAGAAAATGATAAGAGACTCGCTATAATAAAAGGTTATCCTAGGACTATGTTATTCTCTGCTTACGCTAAAGTAAAAAAACTCCCTGCTATTAAGATACTTTTAATCTCTATAGTAACTCCCTTATATAACCCCTTAAACTTCTTCTGCTCTCCTAAGTAGCTTATTATTCTAAGATTAGAGTTAGGTCGAATAGGGAGCTTAGCTTTTAAGGTAATCGTAGAAGTTATTAGATTAGCCTCTGATCTGTAATTAATAAGCGCTATTATAGTTAGAGAGCCTAGTTGGACTCTAACCTTCAGGCTCTTAATTACTAAGACTTAGGAGTCTTTTAATATTTTCTCTACCCCTGCTAACTTTATTAATACTAGGTCGGTCTAATTACCTTTAACTCCCTCCTCGGAGGTCCGAGGTAACTTCGCTATAGCTATGTTTTTAAAAAGTAGTTTCTATAGGAGCTCGGAGTACGCGAGTACTTCCTTATTAGTAATACCCTTTAGTTTATTATCTAAGACTTTATTTAATAGCTCTAGAGGCTACGCCCCCTGCTTTAGGATATCTAGGTACTACTCTACCTTCTTAGTAACTCTTAGACTAACTTTTTTTAACTTCTTAGTCTGTTCCTTATTTTCTTTAATATCTGACTCGTCCTAAGTTATTACTCCTGCTACTATTACCTTCGCGGGTTCAGCTTTATTTATAGGGTGCTGTAGTACTTGCGTCAGCTATACTGTTGAACTGCTCCTCCTAGCTTATCCCTTACTAGTTCCCTATGTCGAGGTTCCCTTCTAACTAGCTCGTATACTCTCTATTACTAGGACTCCCTTGCGCTACCTGATTAACTGCCCCCTGCTACTTATACGTCTGTAATATATCTAGCTCTAATAGTTATACACGAGCCCTTTTTCTATATCTATTAGGAAGTCTAGGTAGTTCCTACGGAAATACCTATTTTCTAAATAGTAGAAATATTAGTTCTAGTGATTCTTATAAGTACTTACTGTATATACTCTAATTAGCGAGTTATTCGGACGCCGGGGTTAGCCTAAGTAAGTCCCCTGCGGCAGTTTAGACAGATTAACTCGACTACCGGGTCCTACTAAGTAAGCTCCTAACTAATTTCCCTCGCTAGGCGGGCTAAATCCCGATTTTCTCTTAGGTACTTACGGAGCTTATAACGCTCTTATAGCTAGCGCTAGCGCGTTAAATACCTGGGTTATCTCTTCTATTACTTCTATAGATATAGTTTTTAGGCTAATAATAAGGGGAACTAGCTGATCCTCTGCCTTAGGGGCGATAAGTACTTAGCTAAGCGAATCTACTAATTCACTAAGGCTCTCTTATTTCACGCGACTATTAGAAAACTCTCGGACTATCTTATTAGATATATAAATCTCGGTAGCTATCTTAACTAAGTTATTAAACTTAATTATACCTAGCTTATTAATATTAACTTTGTTCTTGTGTATTACTTTCCTATGAATATCCTCTAGTAGCTTATTTAAGAACTATACTCCCTGAGTATAATTTTTTAACTAGCCCCTTTTTACTAGGGTAGCTGATATTATAGTGAATTATCGAATGAACTATTTTATATCGCTTTCTATAGTTCGCGGTTTTAACTTTAGAGTTTCAAGGAACGATCAGGAGTTTATTTATTAAAAAGTATCCTAATCCTTATACTCTTTTAAAAGAGAGACTATTAGCTCTTCCTAATTCTTACTTATCTACTCTAGTAGCGTTTTAATATACTAACTAATAGTAAGATTATAATATCAGGGAAGCTATTTAATTCGGTCTGTATCCTTTAATTAGGTATTGTCGTACTGATCGGTGTATTATTCTAAGAACTCTATAATATTAGCTCCCTTAAAGTACGGCGCGCCTAGTATACCCGGGGCCGGTATAACTGAAATATACTTAACTTCTATTATCTTAGAATTCGTAGTTCTTAATTCTTAATAGCTTTCCTCCCGGATTTAAATATATTCTACTATATTACTTTCCTCTATACTTAGTGTTCTCTAGTTCTTAGGATCTCTTAGAAATATAGTTATATTAGGGAATTTAGTAAACGATTTAAACCTTTAGTACTCGCTTATAAGGTATAGTATACCTGATATTACTAGAGTTGAAAATACTAGAGTTACTAGTAGGAGCGTAGCGATTATACTTCTTATAACCTCTAGACTTAGCTCCCCTAACTGCTTTAACCTCCTTAACCCTTTTTCCTTATATCCTTTTTTCGCCTTACTTCGGGCCCCTTTTTTATATTAGATCTACTTTTTTTTTATATTTATCTATTCCTTACTTGTTTTTCTCGTATAAACTTTCTCTATTATTATAGTAACCTCGTCTTCTAAGCCTATTATAATAACTTTCCTTTCTGTGCTTCCTTAGCTCTTTTTACTTATATTCCGCTGTTTCCTAATATCTTATCCGCTAAATAAGGGCTCCTTAAGCCCTTTTTTTCTAGCTATTTCCTACGTGTCTATCTGTTACTATAATTAAGTTACTAAGTAATAAAATTCTAATTCCTACTTTTACTACTAGCTTAGCTATATCCTAACTGTTCTTCTACTTTACTTCTAGTTCCCTGTGTAGGTTACTAATATAAAGAAGTGGGGTAGTGCTATTAAAGTATATAGTAAGCAGGGACATAGAGGACTACTAATTAAATAGGTAGTAAGAGTAAGAGAGAGAAGATAATATATTTATTACGCGCTATCGCGCTTATCTATATAACCTTACAGAATAGGCTAACTATCTTCCGACCTAGAACTACACTACCCTACCATAATAGGTTATTTAGAAGTGAACTTTTTAATATACCCTAAGGTATTATAATTATAACGCTTTAAGTGAATATACTTAGAGTATTATTTCGAAATAGATAAATCTAAAAAGTAAGTATAAGAAAAGCTATAGTAGAAAGAATAAGGCTTTACGAGTTACGTAGCACGCTTAATATAGAGCGCGAGCTAGATACTCTGTTTTTTCTTTATCTAAGCGATACCTGATTTCTTTATAATACTAGATATAATAGATAAGGAAGATAGTTATTAGTAACTATTAACGTTTCTTAAGGTTATACTTAAGCGTGGGGACTACACTAAGCTAAGAAGGGGATAGTATTATAGACCCCTTAGTGCTATAGTTCAGTTAGCACTTATATAATAATAAAACTATTAGTAGTACTATAGAGGTATTAGTACTAATAAGAGAGTAGTACTATTGATAGGGTAGTACTAGCTAAGGAATAGTATAAGATAAGCGAGTAGTACTACTATATACTCATGCTTTAGTAGTAATAATTACTTAGATTATAGTAAATAATAGATTATATAATAGATCCTTAGATCCCTGGATCCCTTTATAAGAAAACAGATCTAAGGATCTAAGGATCTAGTATCCTAAGGGATTTAAGGCGAACGAAGGTTCTATATAAGACTAGTATATCTACTATTAGATAAGAGCTTCGTGCTTAACTTTAAATAGTATTCTAATACTTAGTAACTATCTTCCTATCTACGTGATATACTTACCTCTTAATTATTAGAGATTAACTGCAGCTTTCTATATTTATAGCGAGTAAATACCGGACTATTACAAATAGCAGGTAGCACGTGTACCCGGCGCTAGAATTTTTTACTAATATTTAATAGTATTAAAGTTGTTTTAATTACTCTTTTCTCTATTATTACTATTATCTTTAGCTAAGAAAGATTTAAGCGAACTAAGAGTATTCCTTTTTCTCTTAGCTATCTTCTTCTTAAGTAATATCTTTTTTACTAGCTTTATAAGAGTCTTCTTCTTTACTCTTTTATCGGATTAAGAATAGCCTTAGAGGTAATAGCTAGTATCTAGCTTATATAAGATTATATTATAATCGTAATAGTAAACCTTATTCTTAGCTATAATAAAAAGACAGATAAATATAAGAAGAGAGATATAGTTTATAAGAGAAGGAATTATACTTAATTATAATATCTCCTACTCTATCACGAACCAGGCTCAGTCTTGGTACAAGTTACGGGTTGGCATCATAATACTGATGGTACTACTAAGTGGATGGTACCAGTCGGTGTTTAGTACTAAAGGGTTAATAGTACTATTAAGAGAATAGTACTAATAAGAGAATAGTACGAATTAGCGAGTAGTACTATACTCTACGCTTATTGTTATAATAATAGTTATATTAATCACGGTGGATATAGGTCACGTGATATACTAGCTTACTAGACGGGCTTACAGGCTTACACGCCTTATAAGACGTCTTATATAGCTTACATAAGAAGTCGGAAGTTCTATATAATAAGTAAGTAGTTTCCTAGATAGTAGAGCTTTATACTTAAATTAAATAGTAAGTTTATACCTAGTTTACTACTACTTATAATATCTTAATTTCTATTAAGAATTAAGTATCTTATTACCTTACTTTATAGCTAATATCAACTAATAAGTCTATACTCACGATACTAACTGAGTTAAAAATATTATACTTTAAGTACCTTACTTAAAGTATCATTAGTAAAACATAATAGCCCCTAAGGAAGGATCTATCGTAAGAGAAAACTCCTAGACTAGTAAGAAAGAAGATAAGGTTACTTCACCCTAAGTTAACTTACCGGATACCTTCTATAATTAACGATTTAAGCTAGGATAGTTTATACTCTAATACTAGATATACCTAGCCTTTAATAGAGATAAGTTTAAGGCTAAATCCCTTAAGGTCTTATAGATCGCCTTGTTCCTCTGCGATACTGTAGCACACTAGATCGAACTAGCTCTTAGCGACTACCTTCTTAACTGATATATAACCGGAGCTTACTCTACTATTATAACTGAGAAAAGTCGCGTTATCTTTCGCATTATCGTAGGATTTACTATAGCTATTAAGGGAGTCTTTAGAGACCCTAACGAGAAAGAATAGTCTGAGAAACACTTGCTTAGTATCTGCTAACGAGGATCTGTTCACGAATATACTACTGAGTTCTACTGTTACTCTATACGACTAGACTAGATAGATAGTAGTTTAAAAGCCTAGTACTATAAGGGCCTAAAGGACTATATTAAAGACGAACTCTCTAGGGCCGATAAACCCGATAGCCTAGAGGAAATAATTAAAATAGCTATAACTATCGACGAACGGATCTAGGAACAATAGAAGGAAAAAAGAAGGTATTTTACCTCTACTTAATACAGGAAGCCTCAGTTCCCGGAATAGTATAGGAAGAGAGGAGGAAACTTCTAACCCTACCCTAATAATAAACAGAGTTATTATAACCTGATAGAAATAAATAGGGCTAAGAGAGGAGGTAAGGGCTAAGCTAAGAAGTAGAAACAATAAGAGAAAGGCTTATACTACACTTATAGTAAGGCTAGTTACCTCGCTAGGGACTACTCTTAGAATAAGAACAAAGGGAAAGCTCCTCCTAAAGATAAACGATAATTCACTTTAGCTAAACGAAAGACTAAGCGCTACGAAGTAGTAGTACTTAAATAAGTTAGCAAGGATAACAGTTAGGAGAAAGTCCTAACTGAATCCCTCGAAAACTAGCGAATTAGTAATATAGAATCCCTAGATACCTAATAAGAAAGCCAAGTAACTAATAATTACTAGGCAGACTAGCTACTTAGTATTAACGAAAATTAGGCCCTCTGCTCTTATAACAGAGAATAATAAATCTAGATACACGTAGGAGATAAGCTAGACCTAGCGGAAAAGCGAAGAACTTATAATACCCTAGAGCAAGGCCTTAGTTATATTATTATCTACTAAGACACCGAGATTATTATATTCTAAGAGAATACTGAGTATACAGACTAATAATCTAAAAGATATATAGCTAGCCTTATAGAAGAACTCGAGCCTCGGGAATATAGCTAGCTAGATAACTATTTAGAAGTTAAAGATATATAGGTTATAACTGTAATAGCTAGCGGAAAACAGTATTAGAAGTAAAGATAGTAAGTATAGGAACCCCTCCGATTCTAAAGGATAAGAGAGGAACTTATATAGAGCTAGGTTAACCTTAAGGAGGATATCTTATATACCTTTATCAGTTATAACTAAGGCTTAAGGAAGTGAATAGACAAGATAATAAGAGAAATCGTTAAGGAATAAAGGGATTTACTTATAAAACCGTAGGAGTACCCTGATTACCTTGATTACCCTGAACTCGCTACTACCGGAGAGATGGACTAACTAGTAGTCTAAGTAGAGCTAAATAGGAATATAGCTAAGGCCTTAATCGACTTAGGAGCTATAAGAAGGTTTATTTACTTACAACTAGTAGAATAACTGAATATACTTATTATATATAACCTACGCCCTTATAGACTTACTCTATTAGATAGGAAAAACGTAAGGGTTAACAAGTGAGTATAAGATAAAACAGCGAGTATTGAAATAAAGATACCTGATAATCACACGGAGTACTTATTATTCGACGTTGTCCTAGTTAGATAACACGATATTATCCTCGGAACTATATAGATAAATAGCTATAACCCTAGTATTAACTAGAAAGTAAGAACGCTTACTTTTAATAGATATAACTATTACTGCAGTTAACTATCCGGCGAAAGGAAGGCTAGCGCTGCCTCCTTAAGGATAACGCTGATTAACTCTACACGAAAGAGTCCGATTCCTAGCTAAAAGGAATCTAAAGGTTATCTTAGATAGAAGGATAATATACGGGAATAGCTGCCCGTACCTTATAAGAAGTACATAAAGATGTTCGAGGATCTATAGGATATAAGAGTATTACTTAAATATTAACCCTAGGACTACGAGATTAACTTTAAAGAAGGGTTTATACTTATTATAAAAAAGCTTCACTACTATAATTATACTACTATAAGGACACTTAAGGAATAGTAGGAATAAGGAGTAAAGAAAGGATAGATTCGGAAGTCTAAATCACTATACATGGTTAATATATTAGTCGCTAAGAAAGTAAGGGATCCTAAGGGAAGACCTTATAGCGACTATTATATAATTAATAATAAGATAATAAGGGATATATATCCTTTACCTAATACTTAGTACCTACGGGATAGGCTAGCTAGAGTAATAGTATACACTAAATTAGACTAATATAACACGTTTAATTTGATCCGAATTAAAAAAGGGCACGAATAGAAGATAGCTTTTATCCTACCCTCAGGCTTATAAGAACACACGGTAATACTATTCGGACTTACGAATATACCAGCTATATACTAAAGGCAGAATAATGAAATTCTAAAGGACTTTATCAGAAAATTCGTAATATACTACCTAAATAATATCCTAGTCTACTCGAGAACTATCGAGGAACACTAAGGACATATCCTACAAGTTATAAAAGCCCTATATAAGATAGATTCTAGACTAAAACTATTAAAGTATGAATTCTCAGTTAAGCAAGTCACTTTCCTAGGATATATTATAAACCTAGGATAGATAAGTATTAACCTAGAAAAGGTCAGAGCGATAAAAGAGTAGGAGTTACCTAAGAACGTTAAGAATATATAATCCTAACTAGGATTTACTAATTTTTATCAATAGTTCATTTGAAACTACTCTAAAATCGCTAAACCGCTTACTAACTTAACTAGGAAGAGTGTCTCTTTCACCTGGACTAGCTAGTACGAGGAAGCCTTCTAACGAATTAAGAAGGAATTCACTAAGGAACTAATCCTTTATAGTTTCAACAAGGAAAGGGAAAGTATAATCGAAACCGACGCTTCGGATACTTACACTAGTATAGCTTACTTATAGTAAGATAAGGAAGGCCGACTACACCTAGTCGCTTACTATTCCGAAAAAATATCCTTAGCTGAATAAAATTATAATATATACAAGAAGGAGCTTATAGCTATCGTTAAAATATATAAATATTAGAAGATCTATCTATAAGGAGCTAAGTATCTAATTATTATCTACACCGATTATATAAATCTTCGAACTTTTATAACTACTAAGGTCTTAGATAATTAATAGTTAGCTAGGTAGGCCGAGGAACTTACCTCTTTTAATCTTATAATTAAGTATATATAAGAAAAAGATAACGCTAGAGCCGACGCCCTAAGTAGGCTACTAAGGTACAAAGGAGATAAGATCTATAATAAAACCGCCTTACTTAAGGAATTAGATAATAGGGACTTAGTCCCCTATATTCGAGAAGTAGCGGCCTTAGAACTTAAGGGACCCTAGGTAGAAACACTAAAGAAAGCTCAGGAGCTCAAAAGGTCTCTCCTAAAGACTAATAACTATACTACAATTAAGAAAAGATATATGCAAGTAAATAGGAAGCTATAGCTCCCGCCTAGCCTAACTAAGGAATATATTCAGGAATAACATAGACTACTCACACACGGATATCAAGGGGTACGAAAAATATACCTAAGGATTTCGCGATACTACTAGGGCGAGGGACTTCGCGTAGTAGTCAAGGAGGTAGTTAGAAATTGTGATACTTATATTAGGAATAAGCTAACTAAGCACGCACCTTATAAGCAGATAATCATAGTACCTATACTACTATAACCTTAGAAATCGATATTATAGGATTTTATTAGACTATTACCTATATCCAAAGACCCGGCTATAGGAGTTAGCTATAATATAATACTAGTTATTATAGAGAGACTTACTAAATATATGAACCTAGTACTAGTCAAATTAATACTTATAGCCGAGGACCTAGCGCAGGTATACCTTAAAGAAGTAGTCTTTAAGCGTGAAGTACTAGAAGAAATAGTATCTGATTAGGATAAGCTGTTTATATCTAAATTCTAGAAGGTATTAACGAGTTTCCTTAGAACTAAACGAAAACTCTTAATAGTATTTCACTCTTAGATAAATAGAGGAAATGAACAGATGAATCAAGTCGTTAAAGTATACTTATAATACTATATTAACTACTAATAAGATAACTAGGTAAGACTACTGCCACTTATAGAGTTCGCCTATAATAGCTCGACCACGGAAATAACTAATATAATACTATTCTTTACTAACTATAGTTACGAACCTATCGTATATAGAGAATCTAACCTAACAGTTAAGGATAATAATACGGCTCGTATCTAGGTCTAGAAGATTCAGGACTTATATAAGGAATTATCCTAGGAACTCTAATTCGTAGTAGAAAAAAATATATACTACTATAACAAAACACGTAGCTAGGAGCTAACGCTATAGAAAGGGGATAGGGTTTATCTTTTATAGAAAAATATTAACACGCAGTAGCTAAGCGATAAATTAGATCATAAGAAATTAGGACTATTTAAGATTAAGTAAGTCAAAGGACCTTTGAATTACGAACTCTAACTACTGAATATAATAAAGAAGGTATTCCTAGTATTCTATATATCCTTATTAGAAAAAGCACTACTAAGCGTATTACTAGCCCTAAAAACAATCGCAGAACCTATTAATCCGCTTAAAGAATACGAAGTAGAGGAACTACTAGATTATTAGTATAAGTATAGTATTATTAAATACCTAGTGAAATAGAAGGATTACCTATAATCCGAGAATACTTAGGAACCTAGGTTAAACCTTTACTACCTAAAGCTACTTACTAGTTTCTATTAACGAAACCCAGGTCTACTTAGAGCAGGTCCTTAAGGTTAAAAGGAAGGCCGACTATCAGGTCGTAGGGGGGGTTAATATCGCCGGAACTAGGACGTTCCGCGCCTACTAACTTAGTACTTTTCTATACTTCCTCTGCCTTCCGCTTCTCCTTAGCTTCCTTTTCTAACGCTTCGAGAGCGTTAAGCTCTTCTATTAAATTCAGCCCGGTAGTAATTATCTTCTGCCGCCTTTTATAGAGGAAATATTTCTATTTCTTTAAATAAAGGATTTTCGCTATCACTTTCTCTTCCTTAGTATCTAACTTCTTAATCTGGGAGTTAAGGGACTCCTAATCTAACGCTATTAGTATACAGTTTATAGTACGTATATTATATATCTTATTTAGATAGGTATATCAACTATACTAAATTAGTTTGAAATCGCAGGGCGATATATAATCTTTATAATTCGTATTTTCATATCTAGTATAGGGTGCTATAATTTTTCTACTTAATTTAATCTATCGCCTAAGCGTAATATAATCAACTCTTTTAGTTAAGCGTTTAGGTGATATAATAAAAGAAGAAGACAGCTATAAGCAGTTGTCGATATTTCCTTAGGTATACTTAAGCGTGAGGATACACTAGGCTAGAAGGGGGATAGTATCATGAACTAGGCTTAGTCTTGATATAAGTCACGGGTTAGCACTATAATACTAATGGTACTACTAAGTGGATAGCACTAGTCGGTATTTAGTACTAAAGGGTTAATAGTACTATTAAGAGAATAGCACTAATAAGAGAATAGTACGAATTAGCAAGTAGTACTATACTCTACGCTTATTATTATAATAATAGTTATATTAATTATAGTAGATATAGGTCATATAATATGCTAGCTTACTAGACGGGCTTACGGGCTTACACGCCCTGTAAGACATCTTATATAACTTGTATAAGAAGTCGGAAGTTCTATATAACAAGTAGGTAGTTTCCTAGATAGTAGAGCTTTATACTTAAATTAAATAGCAAGTTTATACCTAGTTTACTACTACTTGTAACGTCTTAATTTCTATTAAGAATCGAGCGTCTTATTACCTTACTTTATAGCTGATACTAACTGACGAGTCTGTACTCACGACACCGACTGAGTTAGAAACGTTATATACTCTTACTACTATAGAAAATTATAAGAGCTAGGAAAATTTATATATATATATAATAGTATAGTAAAATAAGCTAAAGAGATAGAAGGAGCTAATACTATACTACTATTTTATATAATACCTTTATTACTATATTAATACTTTAGGGAATAAATTAAAACTAAATAAAGTATAAAGTAAGTATATAATAACTTATCCTCTGAAGTTTATATAAGAGGTAAGTATATACTTAAGATATAATAAAAGATACTACTAAAAGTACACTAAGTAAGTTATTAAGTGATTTAGCTTTAGTTAAATATTATATAAGAATAATAATATAAAAAGACTTTAAACTTTCAGAAATAATAGAATAATATATAAATATTAATTTATAATACTAAAATAGCCTTACGCCTATATAAATATAGGATAATTTACCTTAGTAAGCGCTAGTAGGTAATATACAGCTAATTTTAGAGGTTTAGTAAGGTAAAAATTCGTTCCGGGCTAAACCTCTCTTAACTAATACTATACTACCTCCAGAAGCTTTTATCCAGCTTCCAAGCTTTGCATTGTCCCACATCAATATAATTTCGATTTCGAACTCGCTTTTTCAAAATCTCCTTGGCATTTGATCAGTAAACATGCTTCCAACGGACCCCAGATTCTTCACCTCAAACTGGACAATCACTCTGCCCACCCACCCCCACCTTCGCTTCGCACGCGCACACCCCGGAACCCACGACGCCTGGCTCGCCGTCGCATCTCATCCCTCCAACAACCAACCCCCCGGATGGCCCTGCCAAGACCTGGTCTGGACCCCTGAACGCAAGGCCAGGGACAAATTTCGATTCCTCGAGAAGTAGAGCGAGTTCCAAGCAAAGCGTAATGGATTCGATGTCCTGGTGCTGGACGCTGCTGATGGGAGAATCCTCCTTAATGGACAGGGTCATGAAGTTCGGCCGTTGCAGGGGAATATTGGGATTGAGTTGATGGCTGAGGCGCAGGGGAAAGGGGTAGGGAAGGCACTGTTTGCGCTGTTGCTGAGGTTGAGTAATGAGTTGGATGTAGACGGCTTGAGGGTTTCTGCAGGGACTATGAAGAGTAATGGGCCGATGATAGCGTTGGCGAAGGGCTTTGGGTTGATGGAGACGGAGGAGATTGTGGAAGTTCCTGGGAGAGGAGTTGTGGCTGAGATTTGTTGGAATGATATTGAGAAGGAGAAATGGATGGATCTGGATTGGGCGGTTGAATTTTAGTGACTTGGTACTGCCTTGAACTGTGAGACGAGATGTGCGGATTTGGGATAATGAATATTTATATCGGTAAAATGGTATCATTGTTTCATCTATGTGTGTTCGAATATTCCATACGCCTTCGCCACCATCATTATCGTCAACCAAATCATCCTCCCCAAGTCCAATTACACCGGCTGATGACCATATTAACTCCTAACCTTCCAGTATGGTATGACCCAGTTTTGATATCATTTCTCCTGTCAATGAGCATCCAGATCCTTGTAGATCGTCTACATGGCCGAACGAACATTCTTCTCTTGTTGGCGCATGACCTCGCTGTCGCTCCCTGCCTCAAGCGAAGCAGTTTTCGCCACGAGGCTTTGCTTTTGCGGGAAGCAGTATCCGGGATGGAAAACAGTCAGAACAAGAACAGCGACGAGAATCATACTACATATCATCAGTACTGGCTGAGTAGCAAGCGTTGAGGTATGACTTACACTCCCTCCATGATGATGAAGGAGATCTCATCCCGCATAATTGGATTCGCCCATCCTCCAACCATCTCAGCGATTCTGTATACACATCTGAAGAACACGGTCAAGAAAGCAATGACGACAGCCGACACGAAACCCTTGAACTTCTTCTGTGCGAGAAGGGCCTTTGCCTCCGGGTCGACCGCCTCCCATGCAAAGCGTGTCCGTACGACGTAGTCGATAACGAGAGATGCGAAGGCGATGAGGGTAGCGACTTGCAAGACGATACCAGCAATCATCAAATTGGTTCCGAGGTCGCGGAGGTCGGCATCATCGCCTGCACTACCAGCCATGCCACCACCAATGGCTTGAAGCAACAATGAGAAGAAGTCGCATGTGATGAAGATCCATGTGTACCAACGTGCTTGGATACGGGAGCGCTCTTGGCCGAAAGCGAGGACGAGGTGCTTGAGAGTGAGGTAGATTCCCGCGGCCACGAAAGCAGGCGCGAAGATCAAGCAGGAGATTTGCATCGTGAATCCTGTATCGTCGTATGGGTTTGGGTGCATCATTATTCTTCCTCCGTACCCGATTGCTTCACCGATGCAGCCCATTGCAATGGCGATACTGTAGAAATATGTTCGCTTTTTGAAGCCAAGGCCGAGTTGGGCGATTGCGACAAGTGCGAAGATGCCCACGAAAAATGCACTGACACCGAGATTTGGCCTGTAGCCATAAATGGTATCCTCGACAGAACATTCTGGACCGACATCTGTGCAGTCTTGGGCGACTCTGTGTTGCGTCATCTTGCGATTGTTTATGTGAAGAGGGCAGACGAAGGTTGTTTTTTCTGGCGTGGGGTAATGATATGTGGTTGAAAGTGCCGTATGAGGACAGTGAAGAGGCTCTGAGGGTGGAGAAATAAAGATCCGACTTGATGTTCTGTAATCAAAGCCTCAGACAGAAGAGAGAAATCGTTCCTTTATGTCCTCGATACAACAACAATCAACCGAACCCCTAACTGCCAAGCAAATTAAGCGAGTGCGAGGGAGTCAATGTCTACGCGTCATACCGAACCGCTAAGGTTGAAAACACTCCGGCCTGATCTGCACCTAGATGGGACAGCCACGATGGTCGGATTCGCTAATGCTTTTTCTGAGGCACTGAGAGTTGGGATAGACTGGGAGGAGGCCAAGAGTTATATGTACCGGATTCGGTGAGTTTCAGTCATTGTTCGGTTGTGGATCCTACGGAGGACCATATTTCGGCTTCAGCGTATTTTAGGTACCTTATGTATATTGCCTACATTCTCCTCGCTGCATCCTCCCTCCATTATTCCATAATTGATTTTTACACGCAAGTAAATAATTCAACACTAATATTCCGAGAGATCGATATTTAACAAGAATTCTGCGAGTGTAGAATCCATAACTCGTGAATGCCATCGTAACGCCGTAATACACTCCCGCATTCCTCAAAGTCATATCCACCAGGGTTTTCTACGTAAGGCCGTAAATGAGGCTCTTGGCGGGGAACAGATCTGACGTGAAACTCTGTTTTAATATTTGACAGGTTGGTATTGGATCCTGCCTGATATCGTGGACAGCGATCCCGCGATCTCGTTGGAGGAGTTGCGGGATTGCAAAGGATGACCCGTGTGCCCAGGCTCACCCGCAGCCGTGCACGAGATTCATTGTCAGCAGCGCCGTAAAGGCAGTGAACCATACAGAACACCTAGCTTACCTATTCTGGTGCTCAGGACGCACTCGCTTGAGTGGTTAAATATGAGCCCCCAAATGTGCCTCATGCTGCGCCGGCGTTTGACGAAACCTGCCCAGGTGCCCTCGGAGCATTTCGGCCGTATGGTCACCACCCTTACTGACCATATTAAATTCTGACCATTTAGACATCAACGTGAAAGATGGTGCTTATGATGCCAAGTAAAATCTGATATCGAGCGTCAGCAAGCGAAACAATCAATTAGGGTTAATTGGGTCAACAACGCGGACTGGAAAAGGCTTCACGACGAGACTTGCCTTGCAACAGACGCTGCTCTCGTGTGCCATATGATGTCCAATCGTTGGATCAGACGAGCATGCACGGTCCGATGTGACACGCGGCGAAGGGGACTCGACGTAGCGTTTGAGCGTCATCCAGGCGACGGTGAAAATGGATACGACGACGAAAAGCACTCCATCACGTGGATTAATATGTCACATGTCTTGAATCACTTTCTGGTAGTCCACTCGGGAATATCCATCATCTTGATTCACTACATAATCTGAACAGCATCTGAAGTGTTATAGCTTTTTAACTTGATTATTCACGGTGACTGCCTAGAGTTACTATGTGCAGCACTGCGTCACGTGCCGTATCCATACCAGTATCCAGAAATACTTCTTCCGTGTCTATACTTGCTTATGCTTCTCTGGCATTTAGAATAAACATAATCTTATTCCGGAACATTCAACAATCATTGTTGGATTGACAGCGTGATGCGTCTCCATGTTTGTGTTGCAGTCTCACTTATTCGGTGTAGCGAGGGTAATATCTTATGTCCAAGTTTCTCTTCCATACGGATTTGGTGGTAATATCAAAATTCGCCTTCTACGTTCATCTCAAAGCTCCTCAATATGGCCCAACATCCATTGAACATGACGATAAGTTGATCGTGGTTGAAACTGCGGCTGCATATGTCCACTCAGGAAAGTCTCAGCCCACATCACCCCTCTTTCATAATGCTGGATACCCATCGTTCCCTGAGGATCTTCGGTCCCGAACTCGTATCCGTTATCAACAAACACTTGTTGGTACTGTAAATCTGGCAGCGTGATGACGATTGGCTTCTCAGGCTTGGACTCGAAACCCAGCTTCCCTCCCCAAGTCATGTTTTGGATGGCTAGCAGCGTGCCATCCGTGATGATCACAAGATCTAGCTGTGCGTTGGAGATCAAAACCCTGTTTGTGGCTTCAATTACCTGTGGAAGGACCTTTTGGATTGGATCGGCTGAGGTGTCATCGCCATCGACGAATACTGGTCCAGAACACTCTGCCCACTCGACGTCCATCGGGGCATGCATAGCTTTCTTGACATCATCGCGATCGAAGTACAGTGGAGTAAGCCCTGGATATGAATAAGCCAAGTTTGTAGGGAAGCCAAGTGGGTCTGTGAAATTAAGTTAGCAAGTTTATTTCAATCATCACATCAAGCGTACCTGATGGAATTGGACACTGGGTGTTGATCTCGTATGAGTTAAAACACGGATTTATCTTGAAGGCAGCCATGCTTGCACGTCCATTGATATCGCATTCGTTTGTCGTATCCGGCGCTACAGGCTGAACACCAGCCGCAGGATACGTCAAATATTTCTCTCGGTATTCTGCATAACCACAAGATTGATCAAGCTCTTTAAGCTGAGCCATGTAGCTTTCGTTCAAGCCAATGATATTGTTCCACTTCTCGATGTAAGGGTAAGCGACGGCTTCTTGTTGCAGGTAAACATAGGGTCCAATGGTGGGGTCATAGATCAATGCTCCTGCTAATCATCAGTTCTTGCAAGCAGCGAACAACATTATGAACACCACTCACCGCTGACATCGAAGTGATCCGTGTCGTTACGATTCAACATTTCTGCTGAGATGTAAGAGACGTATCTCCCGGCATAACTCTCACCAGTGACATAAATCTTGAACTTCGAGATCCCGAAAATCTTCTGGAAGTTCAAAAAGAAATCGGCAAAGTCTGTGGCAATATCCTCCTCGCTGGTGGCGGTAACATTACCAATGGAGAAGCCAGTTCCAACAGGCTGCTCGACCCACAAAACATTGGTCAAATTCACCCATGAATATGGATTGTAAACAGGCTCATACATTCCCCAACTCCAGATGAATCTACCATTTTCTTGAAAGAAACCTTCAAGTGAGCTGCAGCCTGGTCCGCCGTTGAGCCAGATCGTGACCTCGTCAACTGGCGCACCGTCGGTGGGTTGAAATACGAAGAACAGTGCTCGAGATGGATCATTCATGTCGATTGGAATGAGACCTGAATACATTTCTCCAATGTCGTAGTTTACTTCTGGAAGCGAAGTGACTTGAAATGCTGCATGCTGTTAGTGAGAAAACTGTGTAGAAGGGATCTAGCATACGTTTAGTATCTGCGTTCAAGAATTGGAACTTCTCTTCCCCTGGGCAAGGAGTGGGCTCCGGAACAAAGCAACTGCATGCTGACGAAACTTTGGATGCGACAGCAGAGGCTTGTGTGGCAGCAGTAGAAGGACCAACGCAGTTTGCAGCCCAAGCTGCAGTACCCGTGGGCGAGAAGGAGGAAGTCGGCGACGCCGTCCATGAGCTACAGAACGACTCCAGATTATCTAGGCTTGCGGTGAATTGTTTGTTGAAAGCATTGACACAGTTGTTTCCTCCACAGCTAGGTCTATGATATCGTTCAGTACATTGAGACTTTTGAGTATTGGGAATAAACTCACGGAGCTGTTGGATTTGGTGGAAGAGGGGTAGTGCATACTGATGCCGTCTCTGCGGCTCTCTTCACGACTGGCTGGCGCTTGGGTTTTGATTTGGCTTCCTCGACAGCTCTTTGATTGATAACACGAGGATCATAGCCTCGTGCTTTTGCGACTGCACTCAACCTATCTGCAGAGATAGTTGAGAGAAGAGCAAACACGAGTAGGAACGTCAAGGCAGCGGTGAAGAGGAATCTTGGCATCTTGAAAAGACAGCACGTTACCCGCTAAGCACGCGGTATTACTAGATGCAGTAGCTTACCAACAATCAATTCTCTTGAGGGCACAGAAGGATATATACTTGTCTCCATACCCCGCTCAGTTCCAAGAGTTTGAACGGTGAGAAGACACACTGTCGTCACTGAGCAGCTCATCTTCTAGCGACCTTCCAGAAATGCAAAGAGGCTTGCAGGAAACCATTGGAAGCCACACGGATATCTGTACCGTAGATCATATCTCAGTGTTTTCTTGCCAAAACATCTCCTTGCTGTACCCCACTTGATCTGAAGAGGAAGGAGGTTTACCCCGGCCTTATCGCTAAGCGAGGACTGCCCCTGTCAGATTGTCAGGGACAAATGGGATGATGCTTCGCCGTTGAGAAGCTTTCTTGGACGATAGCTTATTCAAGGTTCTCAACCGCGTGGATGTCATAAAAGCGGAACTGAGTAATACTTCAGCGATTGGTGAGAGCACCCTCTGAGACCGCGTTGCGCCTAGTTTAGCCTGGAACTGCATGGTTGAATATCTGTTGGTAACGACTGATAACGTAGAAACCCGGAAAGCGGAGAAAGATAAGAAAAGAACAGGAAACTTTCCACACAGTTCGACATCCTAGATATGCTTCATCTTGGAGATGATAAAAGTGGATCTGTTCCCGACGTAGCCAACTTTTGCCAAGACATTCGGCTAAGCAGGTAGGCATTGAAGTAAACAAAGCAAAAGGTAATAATTTCAAACCCCAATGTACTTGGTATATCCTCTACTAACATATCATACCTCCGACTATGTTCAGGCAGATGGTATATTCAAAATCGTTTTTGAGTGAATGCAGCGAAAACAGCCAAATGAGAAGCACTTTGTACCTTGAAGTCTTAACACGTTTCCGTAACAAGGGAGATATATTTTGTAAGTATCCAGAGATTTTTGTCTATGAATGGTTTGTAAAGGCAAAGGTTCTTTCAGGTAGATAATCTGTTGCGAAAGTGGAAGGATTTTGCCAATCAAGTCACCTGATCCACACCCTTGTTCAACTCCCTTCTGGCACGCACCCAAGCACTGTCATGATCTTCTCATCCCACAAGTAAAAAACGAAAGACAAGTTAATCTCTCCTATTAAGAAAATTGTATATAACACCATTTTATCAAATGATTTATCCAACTTACCAGGCAGAAAATACCATTTAGATTATGACTCCATCATCGGCCTAAGAGGGGAGACAGCACCACTATCTTCGCACATCAACGCAGTCTTTATTTTATCGCAAAGACTCTCACGGATGACTGTCGGGATCAGGGTGTATATATATCACGAGATACTGTCAATCACATGCCCAGGTTCTGGTTTCGCCCCTTTCTTAGGTCTCTTCGAGGATCTTGCTGGAAGATTTACAAATACAGCCAATCCCATCGCATCCTGACCGTCAATAACAGACGGCCTGAGTGTCGCCGAGATACAACCTTGCAGCACGTTCCGGTTCCAGTTGGGAATAGTGTTGGTGATATGTAGTCCTCTCCCCCGCATTCAGTCCTCCCACTCTAATTCAGCCTCAATTGATCACCGAGCAGGGGCTAGACCCAAAACTTTATCTGAGGCAAATGCGACCGGAGGTCCACGTCATTTGGGCCATGAATCATAGTGACCTACCATATATTCCAAGCGAGGTGAGAAATAGCGGTGATGAAAGAAGTGACCCCACTAGAATATGCAGGGCTCAGACTTGAAAACGATCACTCACGCCTCCATTCCGAGTAGATACTAGATACGAAGTGTACTGGTTGAAGTAAATATATACAGATTCAAATGTCAGGTCTTTCATCTCCCCTATGCATCTTATTTCGTTCATCACCATTTCTTCTTGAACTTCTCTACAACGAAGATATGCTTTCCCAGTGAGCACGTCGATCTAGCCAGTCCAGACAGCTGGACCAGGGCAGGTGTAGTTGGTAGCTTTGGTCATATAAGTGTCGACCTGTCATTACGTCAGTTGAATATCGCAAGTATTATAGCATAAGACTAACCAGAACACCAGGATCATTGGCGGCAGCGTAGCCGGGAATGGTGGTCAAGAAGCTCGACGCTGGGGATGCAGTTCCGGTGCCAGTGACTTTGAGTTGGGCACATTCTGGGTAGAATTGCGGTGAATTTGCTTGGTGGAGAGCCAAAAGCTCATGTCGGATAAGATAATTGCCTGGTGTAAGACTCTTGGGAATGGTGACGGTGTAAGCCAATTTGGAAAAGACAATGTTCGTTCCCCAGCTGGTGCCACTGATAGGAGGAGCAGTCAAGCCTGTCTGGTCAATTTTGAACCAGCCCTTCCCTTTTCCATCACAAGCACTGAACTCGCCTGCACACTTGTACATCCAGACCATGACAGGTCCTTGCTGATGTGTCCACTGTGCCCATTTTGCTGTGATGGCTGTTCCAGCTGCAATTTCTGCGGAGAGCGCTGCGGAAGTGCCGCCGTTGCAGAGCATGTTTGGGCTTGTCACTGACAGGATCGGGTTGTATCCATCTGTCCACTGGCGTTGGATGGTTGGTGGGGAGGATGCTGGGCTGTATCCTTGGTATCTAAAGAACAGAAATCAGCAAGTTTACAAGCGTTAGTCTAAGAAGGAGCATAATACCCTGGGTAAACAGTGCTCCCAATCTGATAACTGGTGACAGCCCCATGAGCAGAAGCTTGAGCAACCAGAAGGGAAGCTACAGGAAATAAGGCGGAGAGTAACATCTTGAACAGTGATATGCCGAAGAAAGGAAGGAGTAAAAATGATATGAAGAAGAATCACATTTCCAATGGCACTTGGCAGGTATTTATCTGTGGGCGTACAAAACCTCTTCACTAGAATTCAAGCTTACCCCACAATCAGTCATGCGCCATAGAATAATTTATCTCGATAACCCCGCGTGACAGACATGAGGTACTGAGGATAAATGTAAAACAATACAAAGTGCCGGAAGGCGGTCCGCACGTTATATTAACGGCAGATAAGTGTTAGCCAATGAAAGAAAGATCAGCGAGATCACCTTCCGCGATGACGGAAGTATCGAACTCGTCGGAATATCGGTTGAGCGTATCTACAAATTAAAAGCAGTGAAAACTCAGGTTTGTGATATTGATGGTCGTTATGCCAAGGTGGATGTTCGGTTTTGTTCCGATAGAAACAGGAGAAGAGCCGAGCTGGCGAGCCGCCATGAAGTAGCCAATGTGAGAACAGGGTGGTGGATATACTCGGGCCGAGGATTTGACATCTCGTTGGTGATTGTTAACTTAGTACTATGTTTCTCATGGTTGGATATCAATGCTTTTCGTGAAAATGTTCTGGTCAAGACAGTAATCTCTGTATGGTTTGATCTTCGGTCATGACTACCCAACGATCAACAAAATTCCCATCGGCACGGTATATCCTAAGAGATACAGTGATAGAGCAATTAAGAATTCAATTCCCAGGCTGTTGCTCCTCTACGCAAGCCTAAACGGAGACCATGTAGCGAGAGTTTCTTGTTAGTGCCAAGGCAATTGGCGCTGACCAAGGGAATCAACATCAGATGATATGGCTACGAGAAATACATGGATCTCTTTATGTCTTGTAGTTGTTGACCATATCATCTCAATTGGGAAGAGATTAAGTAACAGTCAAAACAGTACATAGTAAGTAGAGTTGCACCGTAACGCTAATATTTCGTCGGATGTCGTATCGAAGCAAAGACTGGTGTGTAATATGAATGTAGCAGGAGTTATAGAATAAGAAAATACTCCATACTTATGCTTTCAACGATTCAGCTACAAAATTGACTTCGATACTGGAACACCACAGTAGGACGAGAACCTGATACTGTTAGCATCAGCGAAATCACAGCGATATTCGATGGCTTTATACATTCTGCCACTTCTGGGGCTATTTCTCACTTCGGGGTTTGGCTTGGACTGACTGACTGCGTTTGAGTCAAAGTGACGTGAAGACGAACTAATCAATCGCCGTGTCGAACCCCGCAAGTGCTAACAGCATTCTTCGACCACCTCTCTTTAAATCAAACAGCAAATTTCTAATTATAAGTTTCATCCTTAGATCTCTGTATATTCTGGAGTGCTACAAAATTGGAGGTACACAAAAAGTTCGTTCTGAAATTAATAAAATGGCTACTGCAAATCTCGGCACCTCGAGAAACCCTCTCAAAGAACACAGAATCATTCTAGCACTCGTCCACAACACAAATTCCTATCAGGAATCAAACTACGCAATCCATCTGTAATGCACAGCTGCATTCTATCATCTGGCCATGCTCTCCTCGTCAGACCTATAAACAGCAAGCCACTCAATTCGAAGGAAAGTGCGTCCCGAGATACCCAGACACCTCCCCAGCATCTCCAGATCACGCTTCCCGAGGTCATTGACCGGATACCATGGGACTCGCCTGTGAGCTTGGAAGAGAACATAGCTTTAACTGAAGGGGAAGAAGGCGATGATGAAGAAAAGTATGGAGGGATTAAATCGGAAATCCGGGTTGATGGCGATATTGCTTTCGCATGGACTCCGTACGAGGTTCGCTTGGGAGGGATCCTGCATCACGTCGGCACGAATGTTTTCCACTTTGTGAGAAGGCTCGAAGGGCCCGAGAAGGGGAGCTGGGTCATCGCATATGTTGGAGATACTTTCAGAGAAGTGTAAATCGCATCTTTTCGCACTGTAAACCAGACAGGGAGAAGGTGCCACAAACGCTGAGGGGCTTGAGGAGCCCTTGGGTAGTCTTGGTCGAGGTCACCTCAAGTTTTACTTTCACCAAAACGTGGTGAGAACTCTGCATATTGGGAATATCACCGTATCTTAAGATAGATTTATGCTGCGATTAATGTTCTAGCTATTGTCCATGAAAATATTCAGTGGCGCTTTTCAAGTTTTAGTCTAAAGTAATACCCAAAGGTTTCTAGTCCCAGGGAAAACGTTAGATTATTCTTTGGAATTAGGTACACGAGTCATTCGACATCTCGTGCCTTACTTTGTAACCTCCATCCGTAAAATCGCATATGCCAGGTGTCAGATAGAAACCCTGTCGATTTGGAGCCTGTGTTTAAAAGGGCCTAAAGTGGACGGCTGACCTTCACTGAATAGCAAAATTGGTGCAATTACCTAGTGCTTATCCCAATCCTTGCACAGCAAGCTACAACTTCGAACTAGTGTGTGCTTCGCATATCAGGCCTACCAGCAAAGTGCAGCCAAGAGCTGCTTTCGGCAACAGTCAGTGAGAAATTAGCTTTGCAACGTTCACGAATTTTAGACATAAAGCAATGTCTCCTGTCCCTCCTCGATCAACAAATACAAAGATCGTTGCTTTATTTGGATATATTCGAAGCACTAGATCTTGTGGAAAACATCATGGCCGCTCTTGGGTTGCGACAGGTAGACAAACTACCTCCTTTTAACCCCAGACCTGTGGAGATGCAAGTGCTGTGTCTCGGGTTCTCTCGGACGGCAACTATGTGTAAGCAAGGATGTTTTTATGGTCTGGTGATTTTGACTGATCAGAAGATTGCAGCTTTATGGACAGCATTGAAGAAGCTCGGTTACACCACTTACCATTTCATGGAGGTCGCGCAGCCCGAGAATGTCAAAGACGGACATCTTCTTTGCTGGAGAGAGGCTTTGGAAGCTAAGTTACTCGGTAAAGGCAAGCCATATGGGCGAGAGGAATTTGAGAAATTGCTTGGACGGTACAGTGTTAGTGTCACTTATGCTTCGTCTCGGCTTCCTCTAACCCCAAAACAAAGGCAACCGAGGTTTGCCTTTCCTTTCTGACATATTGCAGGCAGTCACAGATGCACCCAATGTGTGCTTTGCCGACGAGTTACTGGAAGCATACCCGAATGCAAAGGTCATCCTCAGCGTTCGGGACCCAGACAGATGGGTGGCATCTATGGAAACATCTTATTACCGAATCTTAGGATGGTCATCTTTCACAGCGTTGGCATTCTTTGACAAGGTACGTCACAACGGCTTAAACACAGATAAATAGTCGCCCAGCTGACTGTTTGTAGGTGCTTGGCACTGAGAGGGCAATTTTCGAACTCGTGCTGAGGCAATGGACTGATGGTGACATTTACAACCGTCATAAGCTACGAGAAGGGTACAAACGACACAATCAGCACATACGAGATATTGTCCCGAAGGAAAACCTGTACGAATTTCATCTTGAGGATATAAACGGCTGGGAACCATTGTGTAAATTCTTAGGGAAGGAAGTCCCAAATGAACCTTACCCGAGAATCAACGAGGGAGATAATGCGGCGAAGATCCACGTGTTTCTGTTTTGGCGGCAGCTTTTGATGTTGGTCGGTAGGTGGTTGAGATTGCCACTTGCTGTTGGTGGACTTGCCTGGGGATTGAGATGGATGCAACGAAGAGGAATGTTGGAAATGATACAAGAAAGAGTGACTGCCAGTTGAGCATTATCATTGTAATGGTCGAATCCTTGCAGCCTATTGTACATACTCGAGGCTCTTGCTACCAGAAACCATAGCTGGATTTGATGTGCGAGAAGGGTCATTTAGGGAAGCCAATCACATAATATTCGGAATGTGAGATAACGAATAAAAGGAAGGTAATCGATGCAGATACTCCGCATTTTTGAAGGATGTGGACCTCTGAGCTCTGCCTCGAGTTCTTCTGCAGTGCAGGGTTGTCGCTTACATGAAGCGGTTGAAATTGGCTTTCCAGGGACAGCTACGCTAGACTTACAGGCTTGAGGCCGCTGGCTGCGGAGTGATGGTGGGGTTGTTGACATTTAGCCGAACTTCGAGCACACTGAAACAAAGCACCGTCATTTATCGAGACTGTCTTAGATGTGTTCGCTGATTGCAAGATATCCATATGAAAATTCGTAGTCATTCCAGACTTTTTCAAGTATCGACACACACCCTGATTGGATGTTGAGAAAAGGCGCTAGAGATGCAGGTTGGGCTCCAGCCCCAGACCCAGTGTCAGCTCTCATCTCAGCCTCAGAGTCAACCTCAGAGTCCTCACATCTAGCCGCTTCAGCCAAAACCTTGCGCATAGAAGTCCAAAATCAATCGGAAACACACCATGTCTCATGCACCATACAATGAGCCTCTAGAGACTTCTTTGCGCCAAATTCGACTTCTCACAATTCTCCCAGAGCCTCACCCTGTCGACGGCAGGCTGCAGGGCCACTTTACGATCGAGTCCCTTCTGGAGGACCCCGAAGACCTCAATTATCAAGCACTGTCCTATATGTGGGGTCAAAATGATGATTTCGACTTCAAAATATGGGTTAAAGGTGTTCTGGTCCTCGTTCGTCGAAACCTCTTGTGTGCCATGAGAGTAATACGTGCCGACGAGGAAGCGATAAAGCTGCCGATCTGGATTGATGCTTTGTGTATCAATCAAGAGGACATAACGGAGAGGGGTCATCAGGTTGATATGATGGCTTTAATTTATCGAGGTGCACAGCGCGTCATTGCATGGCTGGGAACGCCAGATCGGCAAGAGCAGAAAAGTAGTAGGCTTGATATTGAAAGTAACCATCCTCTACAGCTTTCTGTAGAGGCATTCGATTTCGTTACTCGAAGTGATGACTCTATCGCTTCCAATTTTGTCTGCAGTAGAGATAGAGTCCTGAGCTGGGCCCTGCAATATTTCTCAGCCGCGAGAGCCAGAGAGGGCCTTCGAGAACTGGCGACAATCTTTTCAAATGACTACTGGGAGAGACTATGGATTATTCAGGAAGTTTGTCTGGCTCACAAGCTCCTTCTATTCTATGGCCGGGAATCTATGGATTGGGACTTTTTTTGTGCGTCTCGAACAACTTTCGACGATTTGGCCAGGATTGCTGGCTCACCCACGTCCAGTGCCTGGGAAAATGAACCCAGAAATGAAATCCCAGATCACCAACTCTAGATACAGATATCAAAAGATCTCCAAAAGATTACGAAAAGTCGTTGTTGGCAGCTGGACAGTCTGATGCGTTCAGATGTCAAGCTCAGGCGAGAGGCATTGCTGTCGGCTGATACAGACCTCGTAAGCGTGTTAGCGCTATCCAGAAACTGTCTCTGCGAGGATAAGCGAGACAAGTTTTATGGTATTTTGGGTCTTACCACTGATGTCGATGAGTTCGATGTACCGGTTGACTACTCTCTGTCACTATTCTGGGTGTATGTGAGCGTTCTTCAAGCACGCTCACACCAGTGGGGCACTGATGACGAAGTACTAACCAATTACTCTGCCGATCAGATTATGACTCTGAGTAGAGCGTTACAGAAGCCACTGCTTGGACCAGACTTTGGGATGTCTGGGTTTGAGGAGATGAGATGCGGCAGAGCTGAGATGCTGGAGACGACAAAAGCTGATCTCAAATACTTGAATATCCAAGGTGGGAATCTTGGAAAAGTCATCGGTCATACTGCAACTCTCAAACATATTCCTGATTTATCACTCGAGCAACTGGTTGGGGGCGTTAATTCATTTCTCCCGATACTCAAAGAAAAGGTTAATTTATCTCTGACATCTACAAACCCTGACTTGAGCGACTCTTGGGCAAATTTTTGCTTTGATTTATCAATTGGTTGTGAGGTGACCTGCGACGTGAATGCCAAAGAGAGAGAAGCTGGATTGACAGTGTTTGTGACGGACTTTGGAAATGTTGGTGTGGCTCCCAATGTCATCATGCCCGGTGATAAATTTTGGGACTATGGGTCAAAATGTTCCGCTATGGCAATAGTTAGAGGCGAGGAAGGAAGCTATCAACTCATATCCAGGGCTTGTCTTGCGAAAGATTGCATCAAGTCCGGCGACTCTGCCAAACTGTTCTCCGGCACAGCGAGTGGCCCAGCGAGGCATCGAGACAGAAAAAGGATGACTGTGAAGCTGAATTTGGCAGAACTCCAAAGGTTCACAAGCCCGCTTCGTGGGACAAGAGATGTAGAAGAATAGTTTAGAGTAACAATTCAAGCGATTGATGACCATTCCATTCCTTCTCTTGATGAGAAATGCTGTACTTCGACAGTGGTCTCCCTCCACATCAACCACAGCCCCAAGAATGTCAACACGCAATATATTGTTCCAATTGTAAACAGCACCAACAAATCCCCTCCATTACATACAGCTGATACCCCAAACTTGTGCGTGAGATATTAATTTGACACGAACACTCCAGCGACGTAACTTTATTCGAGATCAAAGTTCAAGATTCAAGGTGGAATTATATTTCGGGAATTAGATCGAACAGAATTGAGCTTGATTTCGAAATCTTGATGCGTAATTGGTTGTAGACAAGCGATGAAAAGAAAAGTCCACGTATAGACTATGTCACTGCACGATGTTCTGAGAATTGATGCAGGAGAGAAACTGCGAAAGCCAGAGCAGACCCAAGACTGGCGCTGTCAGGCGGGTAGAGCCTAAACTTGGCCCGGAGACCCTGGTTCAACATCCTAGAATCAAGTTTCAGGGCTGAGGCCCTGGATGAAATAACCGATGCTGCGAAAAAAGTTCATCACTTTGCTGCGAAATCAATGTGCGTAGATAGTAATTGGCTGATCATAGGCCGAAAATACAAACAGCCTCCCATCACTTCCTCGGCTCACAGATGGTGATGAATGGCGACATGGCACCTCCCAAAAAGTATCTCCCCGTCTCGACATCATGTACCGCAATGGTCGACCCAGGCAACACACTCCCATCATCCTCCATTACTTTCTCAACCTCATAATCAAGCTCATGCGAAAACAGACTCTTCCTCCCAGAACCCTGCCCAGGCTTCTTCACCCTTGTTATCTTGAGCACTGTGCTCGGCGGGTTCACGTCGAATGGCTTCTTCGAGCTCCATCCCCATTTGTATACCTGGGGGATGGCTGCTGCAAAGATATCGCCGTTTTTGTCGACGGAGAGGTTATCTAGTGGAAGGCCGGTTTGGATCTTATTTACTTGTTCGAGGTTGTGGTCGGCTGTGAGTGTGAAGACAGAGATGGAGCCTTCGATAGTGGTGGGTACGTAGATGAGACCTTCGTGGCCTCGGACGAGACCATTTGGGAATTTGAAGTTGAATCCTGATGAAGCTATCTTGCACCGATTGCGATGGCAGTATCCCACTGTGCCACCGCCAATGAAAGGGTCTAATAATTGGCGCTGCGAAATAATTGAGCAAGGTCTCGGATTGGGTTCAGGGAAACTTACAAATCCAACCTTCCCACTGTGGGAATTGGTAAAGACAAAAGTATCCTCACTCATCCAAGCAACACGATTGGGCGTCTGGATGTGCTCATTCACAAAAGTTCGCACGTGACGCATTTTGTCTGTGCCAGCTTTGGTTTGGAATTGCTCAATCGTTGAATTGGCTCCGACCTTTGAAGCATCGAGAGGTGCGCCGGTGACTGGGTCGAACGGAGGACGATGATTGACGAGGAGAATGCGCAGAATATCTGTGTGCTTGTCGCCTCGGATATCAAAGCCGTGAAGGTTCAGGGTCGCATCGCCGTTGATGCCAGAGAAGTTCTCAATAGAGAGCCATTTGATGCGAGATGCTAGACGACCTGGTCCTCTGGTGTCAAGGACAGCGATGCGATCTGTCAAGCCTCGTCCGGTTGCATTGAGATGGCCAACACTATGGAAATTGTCAGATCGGACCAATCGATTTGTCGGAAGCAGGAGTGACAAACGCTGGAAGCCAGTCTACTCGACTTTGAGAGTCTGAACACGCCATATAGAGATATCCCGTCTTCTCATGCAGCCACATATCCTCGCATCCTTCCAGACCCAGCTCATCGATCTTCTCGCAGTGGAGGTTATTGAAGTCCTTAATAGACTGGACTTTGCGACCATACCCAAGAGCGTCAAATATGATGGATTTGAAAACAAATTGATAGAGAATAGCAATGAAGACTACGCCAACGATAGCGGCTCTGGAGACGAGCTTGAGAACCCATCTTGGGCTCGTCATTTTAAGCAATGTCTTGGGGCTAGCTGCAACAATGAGGAGCAAGTGAAGATATTTTTATTAAATATAGACAGAGAGTATTGTATGCCCGATGTTGCCGGGGACAAACGATACCTACTAAAACTCCAGACGATGGAACCAGGGCATCACAGCTTCGAGCCGCTATGGATCGGCGCCACCACTGCAAGTGCCTCGGCATGCCCCGAGGTATTTGACCTTTGCAAAAACATCTCGACTCTCACATGTAAACACAAAAATATGAAGACAGATTCAAATTTCTCTTCTTTATCGTCCTGCTAGTATATTGCAACATGAGAGATTAGCTCGTCGTCAGCAGCATCAACAATATACTAGCATAACGCTGACCTCCTTGCTGACTAATAAAGGTTACGGCTGGCCGTGGAGCCAAGCATACCGAGATCTCGCTCTGCATTACCCCGGAACCACTGTGAAGGTTGATCGTCAACATCGACAAGTCCGATCCCCCTCCGGACCAAAGCCGGGACTAAGTATTTTCTATATGTACATAAGGCAATATATCTCTGCTCCACTTGCAGTCTTCATCATCATCTACAGTACAACTGAGAAGCTATCTATTGGCAATTGACCTCTCAGCAGATTCATAGCTACCAAAGTAGACGGAGGAGATTCGCAGCAATCGCAATGCCAGAGAACATATCCGTCCAGGAGATAGCCAAACACAATATTCCCGAAGATCTGTGGATAGTAGTCGACGACAATGTCTACGACCTGACGGAATTCGCCCCGGAGCATCCAGGTGGAGCAGCCAGTGTGTATCACTTCCAACTTCTCTAAACAACACTGACCATCGCCAGTAATCCACCGCTACGCAGGCCGTGATGCCTCGACGGCATACAATGAAATCCACGCCCCATCTCTCATCAAAAGTTCTCTCGACGCCTCAAACCATATTGGCACACTCGACACCTCATCCATAACAGATACCTGGGCCATACCCCCACCATCAACCACCACCTCCTTCTCCCGAGACTCGAAACCACCTCTCGACACCCTAATAACTACACACGATTTCGTATCCGTCGCACGCAAGACACTGACGTCGAAGACATGGGCATTCTACTCATCTGCAGCCACGGACCTACAAACGAAAGCTAGGAATAATTCTGCATATGCAGACATCGGGCTCAGGCCGCGGATACTGGTCAATGTCAAGGATGTCGATACAAGGACCCGCATGCTGGGCCAGGACATGAGCGTGCCTATATTCTGTTCGCCTGCTGCGATGGCAAAGATGGTACATCCCGAAGGCGAGAAGGGAATAGCTCGTGGGTGCAAGAAAGTAGGGATCCCACAATGTATATCCACGGCCGCCTCGTTTCCTATAAACGAGATCTTCGAATCTGTCAGTGGCGAGGGTGGCTATGGCAAGTTTGAGGGCGATGGAAAATTGCCAATCTTCTTCCAGCTATATGTTGATAAGCAGCGGGAAAAGAGCGAGAAGTTGTTGAGAGATGCGGAGCGCTTGGGAGTCAAAGCGATTTTCGTTACTGTTGATGCGCCGGTTCCGGGGAAAAGAGAGGCGGATGAGAGGGTCAAGGCTGATGAGAGGATATCGACGCCGATGAGTGGTGTGAAAGCAAAGAATGATGCGAAGGGTGGTGCATTGGGGAGGATCATGGGCTCGTATATTGATTCGTCGCTGTCGTGGAACGATATCCCTTGGCTGAGGAAATCAACGAGTCTGCCAATTGTTTTGAAGGGCGTGCAGACTTTCATGGATGTGAAGAAGGCGGCGCATATTGGTATTGAGGGAGTTCTGCTCAGTAATCATGGTGGGAGGAGTTTAGATACTGCGCCTCCACCGATATTGCTACTTCTGGAACTGCAGAAGAACTGTCCGGAGATATTTGATAAATTAGAAGTTTTTGTCGATGGCGGGGTAATGCGGGGTACGGATATTTTCAAAGCACTGTGTCTTGGTGCAAAGAGTGTAGGTATCGGACGCGGCTTTCTGTATGCGCTGAATTATGGGAGTGGGGGTGTGGAGAAATACGTCGAGAGTGAGTTTTTCACCTACTTACGTATGGATTGATGTGTTGACGATGCAATAGTTTTGAAGGATGAATTGGAGACAACTATGAGAATGATGGGTGTCACTGACTTAAGTCAAGTGCATCCAGGTATGTTAAATACAGGAGCCGTGGATCATTTGATTCCTGGCGGGGAAGCACACCCCTATGCTAAGTGGCGCCCGAAGGCAAGGATATAGTTCCAAAACCGACGCGCAGAGATATCTTGAAACATTTGACTTGCTTACTTCCCACCCTTCGCACTTTCATTTCCGATGCCAGCGTCGTGGGTCAAGCCATGACACAACTTTCCACAAATATTTGCATGTATATGTTTGACTCTGTAGATCTACCAAGAGGCTACAGGTACGAGACAGACCCTCCGTCAGACAATTCCACACCTCCGAGTAGTTGTTGCCGGAGTGGGGACGTCAGGACTTGGAGCTCGTGAATACCAACCGGAATGTTGATGCTGTCTTCTGGCTGTTTCCTTACTTCCAATCTTCCTTCGTGAAAGACGAATGCTTCTTCCCAGTCTGTGAGTACACAAGCGCGTCCAACTGGCTGGTACGTTTGGCCTACATGACGAATTACCATCAAGAAAGTATTATCCAAAGTATATTCCCATAGCAAATCACCGGCTCGGATACCTCTTGGGGCGATGCCGAGAAATTGTTGCTCAGTGCTGAACAGTGCCAGGCAGTGTTCAGCATCCATAGTTTCGTCGGATCGTGGCCCAATTAGGAACTCGAACGCAAACTTATTACAATCCCATGTCCTCTTGAGCTCCGTTACAATCGAATCTGCGGTTCCGGAATATTGCCTTGATGCCGCTGGATTTTCTTTGAAGAAAGACGCGATGAGTTCGTCTTCATGGCAGGTTGCTACAACTCCATCAACAACGTCTCCACTCAAAGGTATAGTCTCCTGCGGTCCCCATCCGTTAGGTTCTGAAACATTTTCTCGGGCAAGCTTTATCTCCCTGTATGCCTCTTTCTTAAAGTCTGGGCCGAAAAGGGCATTTTGCAGTAGCTTACTGAATTCTATGAGGCCCGTGAGTACAATTCTTTCACTTATATATGCCCTGTCGGGCCCGATTCTCAAGTACTCCTCAGAGTGTTCCTCAGATAGCCTTCTTCGATGAAACAGCAGAACGTTACTGTATAGCTCAAATAGCGAGATCGAGTAGTCGACGACAATATCACCTGTGTCAACATCATCCGCCAAGCCAAGGATACCAAAGACTTTGTCCTTTCTCTCGTGGCAGAACGCATCCCGAGAGAGCCGCAAAGCATTTTCGAGAGTTGTACCTAGGAACCATTCTGATTTTGTCCACAAATGCGGAATGTGGGGTTTCATGCCGTCTTTTGTGACTTGCAAAATCTTCCAGGGGCGACTATTCAAGATCTGGCTCATGACTGGAGGGAAGTCGTCAAGTTTCCACGGGATGGTGGATCTTGAAATCGCCTGGTGGAAATCACTGAGTGATGACCAGTTCATGGTGTGTCTGCCATAGAGCAGGAGAAGCCGTCGTGCCAGACATACCTCCTGCATGATCCACAACCTGCTCCAATACTCGACATGGCATAACTCCTCCAGCTGCACAAGTTCGTGTCCATTCTCCTCATCTTTAATGATATCCTCACGCCATTCCTTCTTCTCATGCGCCTTAGGTCCCCAACTCTTGTCCCAGATAAGCGACGTATCCACATCGTCAACCGACACACCTCCATTCTCCTGTCCCTGTATCACCAACCCTAGGACCCGCTTGATATGCATAGCGCGAGTTGCCAGGTTAAACGCCGGAACTTCAATGACCTCCGGCGACTCTGCCCGAACATCTAGCCTCGGGTCCGACAACTCCAGCTCATCAGGCGTCCCCAGCCAAGCAAGAACCTCCTCCGCCTCTCTAAATATATCACCCATCATATCCACCTGATGCCCCCTCTCCACAATATTGCTCTGATCAATACACAGCGCATCAACCCATATCAGCGACCCCACATCACTAGCCTTCCCGACTGCAAAAGCGCGCTCATCCTCAGACTTGTAGTTTGCGCGACGAGCGCGCAGTGCACAGAGGAGGTTTCGTCGGACGGGGACCAAGATGCCGTTGATCCAGATTTGGAAGTCGAAATTGTCGGGCTGGCCCCAGGTGTAGGAGAGGGCTTGGTATTTGATGCTGGAGTTGAGGGAGTGCGTCACGAGACTGCATTGGAGACGGCCGTCGGTGGGGTGTGGTGAGCGGAAGATGTGAAGGAGACGGATTGTTCTGGATTCTGGGTCGAGGCTTTGATAGAGTGATGGCTTCAGGGACATTTTGATATTGTTCCCTAAACATGTTTCAGCCAGCCTTGTGGTAAAGTAGGTTTTAAGACGAATGTGACGAGCCTGGTGAGCCTTGAAAGGTGCCCCTTATGGAGATGGATTTCGAGGCTGCAGCTTGTGCAAAGTGCAAATGACAATGAGCCCAAGACGGTGGCTTGAAGGTATTGCTCTTACATGGCCGGCTCCGTTCGCAAGACGAAGGTTCATGTTTGAGACAAACGGCGCGTTTGTGGAGCTGAGTGGTGTCGTTCACCGAAAATGTGCCTGGCTGTTTGCCTTCTTCGCTAAGCCACCACTGTTTTGCAGCCAGGTAGTTCGCCTCCAATGAATGCCTCTCCGGTGCAATCAGCAGCTTTACTTAAATCCTATCTCTAGCCTGCTTTGTATCAGTTTGTGTCTATCCTCTCAAGTGATTTTAACGAAGACACGACGACAAAGAAATCACTTCCACAAATCGAGCATTATCACGTGACACCAATGCTGGATGAGAGCGAACTACCTACTTATTATTGCTCCGATTACATTGCATTATGTCGTCAATACCTCTAAATCTTCATGTTTGCTATATCTCTGAATCGCATAAAGTTTTGCCTCCGTTCACCCATCGTGCCAGATATGCCGTGAACATGTACAATACATTAGAGAGCTTTCTATTGGGCGTCGCAGTCAGTGGAATTGGACTTGCAGATGCGCCGAATCTCGATTCAGCTGGGCAGGGCCTGCTTCTCTGGTGAGTGGTCTTAATTGTATCAATTTTTTCGCAGTAACTGACAATAAAAGCCTCATTGAACATACGGAAGGCGTTGCGACCGTTCTGGAGAGGGAATTCCCTCGATTCCCGAAACACGTTCTCAGTTATATCAAATCTGGGAATGCTTTCACAGCAGGCAGCTCATTATCACCGGGACGGGAAGAGAATTCCGAGTTGTCATTCCTGGAGAATCATCTTAGTATCGGAGACGCAACTTCAGAAGATCGTGAAGATCTTCAACCAGGATATCATCTCGGATCAGCGGAAATACGATCTATGCCTCTCGCTGTCTGGAGTGGGGGTGTATTGGAGCGAAGGAGTCTCCGCATTCCACTTGTCATGGTGATAGGTGATTTTGTTCAGACAGATGTTGCTCTGTTTGTTACCCACTGCAGGAGCCATTGTGATGGCGGAGAAACAACCCGGCTACAGAGGTTGATGATGTGTCCTGAGTGGATATACCTTGACCTTTACTCGGCTTTCATGGACTGGGAAGGAATCTGGGACGCGGTACGTGATCGATTGGTGGAGCTCGACCATGAAGTACACCGTCAAGTTGGCAGGGGAAATATCCTCGGTAGGATCGAAAATCTCAACAAGGCTACTGCGGTCAACATCATGCTCAGGGAGACCTTGGACGTCCAGACTAGCTCTCTGCAGACTGTTATGAAACTCGTAAAACAGGCGAAGGGCAAAGGTAGTAACAAACAAGATGCTAGATTCTTGAAAAGAGGAGACGAGCTTTCAGGTGCATTGGATCACTGTCAGGCTCTCGCACACGGAAACAGAGAGCAGTTGCAAAACTTGGTCTCCATGCTGATCTCGCTCGAGCAGATCTCACAAGGGCAGTCTATGGCAAGACTAAATTTCTTAGCCTTTATATTCCTCCCTTTATCTTTCGTCGCCGTAAGTCGTCTGAGCCTTTCACCGAAATTGAGTATCTAGAATCTGACAAATCTCACAGACGCTATTTGGCATGACACGCTTCACGATTTCTCCGGAATGGTATCCAGCGTACGCGTTGCCACTGCTGTTCCTGACTTTCGCTGTCGCTATCGCGCTTCCAAAACTCCTACTAATATGGGAAACTTGGAACATACCTCAGAAACAGAAACAGAAACCAATCCGTCGGCCACGACTTAGCGAAAACCTTCCGGGGAAAAGACTCTGGAAATTCAATGATGGATCAACTGATTCGATTCAGAAAAGCTATCCACCAATTTCTATGTCGGGAGCTGTCGATGAAGTAACGGAAAGGGGAAGATCTCTAGAGTAATCGTCAAGTAATGCATCTTTGAAGCTCCACATAAGGCGAAATTCGCTTAAAGGCTCTCTGAGGAATAATATGGAATCAGGGGATAAGGTGACTGAGAAGAAGGGTCGGCCCCTCAAAGGCTTTTTTGGTAGAGATAAAAAGTAAAGTTTCATTCTAGGAGGGAATATACATCGTGGTCTACTCTGTTTTTCCTACTCTTTCGTGCAGACCTCGCTTACGGTGAGGGAAATATCAACACGGTATCTGCTCGTTGCTCGGGAGACTGAACTTATTGGCCCATCGAAAAGTACATTTTGCTTTGGAATAAGAACTCATCTGTTTCTGTCTCGAAATTGACTACTTCTGTATCTGGACCATGCATTATCTGATCATTTCAGCAGGGCTTTTCTTGGTGAGCAGGGTAAATCCGGGTCACGTGTATGTCCTTAGCTTCACCACCCCATTTTTGGAGCTCAGCCAAAGTGCCCATGACAGATGTCGATCTGTCGATGCGAACGCCCTCTTTTGATGATATCAATCAGAAACGTAAAGTGGGAGACAGATATCGACCAGATTTCCGGACTCCAAAAGTTAGGGAGAGGCAATTGTTTGGCGAGGTATCAATGGATACCACTGTTACCGATGCTGGTTCGGAGCAGTGCAGTCTCCTCCGGCTTAGTTCAGCCAATGGTCCCGTCTACCGCAAAGTCAAGATTGCTCCTCTACGAGATGCTCGACCAGACGAGATTCCTCTTATCGACTTATCCGGCATCTACAGCACTTCACTTGGAGATCGCAAAGCAGTCGCAGCTCAAATCCACAATGCTGCAACAAATAATGGATTCTTCTATGTAAAGAATCATGAGATCTCAGAGTCCGTCATAAAGGCAGCGTACGATTCGTCGCTGGAGTTCTTCAGACAACCGGAAGAGATCAAGCAGAAAGTCAACGCAGAACTGTCGCCTTGTCTTAATGGATGGAAACCTCCCAAGACGCAACGTATTAATGAATCCGAATCGATCGACGTGCGAGAAACTTTCTCGTTCCGATATAACCCCATGTACGACCCAGCTGTCTCTGGTAATCTGGAGGCAATTCCAGCCGAAATTCGAGAATCTCTAGTGACAAACGAGTTCTGTTGGGAAAAGACGACGAATCTCCCAAATCTCAAGACAAATGTCATCAACTACTGGAGAGCAACTCTTAGCCTGGCAAGACATCTCACACGTTCTTTCGCGCTCGCACTCTCTCTCCCAGAAACTCACTTTGACTCGAAAATCACCTATCCCGATGCCGGCATAGGTCTGAATTACTACCCTTCCATCCCACCTTCGTCGCCCAACTCACAAGAGCAAGTCAGCATCGGCTCACATACCGATTTCCAACTATTCACTATCCTATGGCAAGACGCCAACGGTGGTCTGCAGGTTCTCAATCGTGAAGGAGAATGGATCAATGCTGTACCAATTGAAGGGACTTTTGTTGTCAACATCGGAGATTATTTGCAGAGGATTACGAATGACAAATATATCAGTACTGTTCATCGAGCGAGAAACCTGAGCGGGAAGGAGAGAATTTCTATGCCGATGTTCTTCGGCTTCAACCTGAATGAGACATGTGGGGCTTTGGATAGTTGTGTGGACGAAGAACATCCGAGGAAATATGAGCCCATTTCGTGTAAGGAATGGGTGGAACTGAGAGTGAAGGCTATGCACACAACAAAATAATCTGTTTCCGTTCCAAGACGGCTACAATATCCTAATCTCTACTTAACTTGTTCTTTGAGCTTTTCAAAGGTCATAAATCACAACTTCGGCGCCACCATGATATCAACACCAGATCCTTTAACAACCTCCTCCTCGGCAGTCTCTGAATCGCCTTCTTGCTCCGCATCAATCACTGGTTCCTTCAAAGCTCTCAATTCGAATCCTCGAACCACAAATACCCAAATGCACATGCCACCAATGAAGCCAAGACTTGCTGGGAATCCCTTCTTGTACTTCGGTGCATCTGTGACGGGGTACAAGAACTGCTGTATAATTGTTGTAAGTGCAGCACCACATGAATTCATGATAGCAATTGTCAGAGCTCGAAGTTGGGAGTCGTTGGAGCACAAGATGTTGGCTCATGACATGTATATGGGACTGAGAGGTCCGTCTGTGCCTGCGAACAGGTAGGAGACAATGCGCAGGCCGAGAGGAATGTCCCATGCTATCAGACAGACTGCTCCAAAGATGAGCATTACCTAAAGCCGGAATTAGTGGAAAGCAGGTGGCAGGTTGGAAATTGGATATTCACCAGGTTGATCAGTACCACAATCATGCGTCTTCCTGTGGCATCAACGTATACGTTGGCAGCGAGGATCATGAAAATGCTCCACCCATTTATGGCTGTTGGCACATTGTTGCCTTGATAGATTGACCGGTTGTGTTCTTTGTCGATCTTCATCCAGAGTTGCATCTACCAATAATTAGATGTGGTGCGACGAGGCGTTGTGCATATTTGCATCACTTACCACTGTATTTGCAACCTCCGACTGTCGCATTCCAGAACCTATTCTCACATCAATATTTATTCAAAGATGACCATTAGAGGGTCAACTTACATCCACAAAATAGTCAACACATATAGCTGCCAAGTCTTGATCACTCTTGGGAACATGCTCCAGGAGATGTCTCCCTTCGGCTCTCTACCATCTTCCTTGAGTCTTTCTTTTGCCCTCATTTTATCTTTTTCCGTGAAGTAGAACGCATTTTTTTTGTTCTGGAGTATCAGGGAAGAAGAACAGTCCGTAGAGGGCCACAATAACGGTGATGACTCCATCAATGATGAATACCCATCTCCAAAGGGCGATTCCATGAGTTTCATTCAGGCCTTTCAGAACAGCGCTTTGGAGATATCCACTTACCATCGTTTCCACATAAGCTGAACATGAGAAGATGGCGGTTCGCCTTCCGAGTTCCGTACGCTTGTACCAGGATTCGAGGACGTATTGGATACCAACAAAGGAGGATCCCTCCAGGAATCCGATGAAGAAGCGGTTTGGGTAAAGCTTCGAAACATCAGTTGTTGTGCTCGTTGTCGGTATGGAATATGGAGAACTTGCCTGACTGTAACTGGTTACTTTGTATGTGAAGATAGTCAGAATCGCCCAAGCCAACTCACATCCGGGCAACCAGTAGCGGGGTTTGACCCAAGTGAGCATGAGATTACTCGGAATACCTCCAAGAATCGCGCCAACCTGGAAGCAAGTCACTGCTAGATTAAATTCCGTCCCATACATCTACAGGTCTTCTTTCATGCCCGAGACATAGGCATTGCTGAGGTTTGCTTGGTCGAGCATTTCGTGAAGTAGGCAAGACATCCGTAAGTGAGGATGAAGAAGTCGATTTTGCAGAGAAGTTTCTTTTCAGACTTTGGCGTACCTTTGGGAAACCAAAAGAAAAAGGGGGGTTGATCTGCACCGTACGATGAGGCGAAGATGTTCTTTATGAGATCCATTTTTGATCTTTCCTTGGTAGGAGCAAATCGTGTCAGGAGACATGAACAGACAACTTCGAAGTTTTTTAGACGATGAAGTCTTTATGAATTGAATTTCAGCTCGTCGGAAATGTCCGAGCTTAAATCCACTGGTATCTAAATATCAAGATACGCATGGCTGTTATCAAACCTCTAGTCGTGTTTTCCGTGCCGGAAGGATCATCGCGCGAGCTTCCACCCGAGCGAGCTTCATGTTCCTCCAATGACCTTACTTCGACATCCCACTGTCGAAATGAAGACGAAGAGCAGCCAAGGTATTCTTATCACGGACTGGAGTCTGATGATCGGCCGACTCTAATCTGTGCTTGTCTTGGACCTCCGCCCACTTTTGATGACTCTACCCCGCCTATTTCGCAACCAGATGTTTTATTTGATACCATAAAGGAGTACCACTGTCTGGGATCATTCATATGATAACAAAAACGAGTACACATCCATTACCCAAGATGACTGAAGTTCTGGCGCCCAATCTAGGGCCTCCTACCGACAAAGTGAGACATTCCTAGATGTTTTGATGGCTCGGCTACTTTGTTGTTTACATCACCCAGCCATTGACACTTTCACAGAATCAAAGCGACGATTATGTTTTCTTCCATTCAGGCTCTAACCCTACTTATCGTAAAGTCACCAAATCCACGACACAAATAACCACAATCCCAACCATCGACATCACCGACATCGATAGTCCCGATCCGTCCATTCGGAATGTTCTCGCCCAAGAGTTGTATGAAGCATGCGTAAGCTGCGGCTTCTTCTATCTGAAGGGCCATGGAATGTCAGAAGAGCTCCTCGCGGAGACGTTTGATTTTCTGAAACGATTCTTCGCACTGGATTTTGAAAGCAAAATGAATGCGCATGTGCAGAAGAATCCTGCTATTCGGGGATATGAGCCAATGGGAGAGACGAAACTGGATCCGAAGACGAAGCAGGGTAGGGAACTTCATATGGAAATCTGTCATGATAGATGCTGAAAATGTTTAGACTTCAAAGAATCGTATACAATTGGAGACTGTCCCTTGGAGCCTGAGCAGCGCTACAGAGAGAAAACGGGAAAAGCTCCACCTCAAAATTTGAAGCGACCGCAAAATATCTGGCCAAGTTCAGCACCATGGTATCGTGATGGGCTGTACAGATATTACAACGAAGTCCTTCCTGTTTCGTTGAAGCTTGTTCGCTTGCTTGCGCTTAGTCTGAAGCTCGATGAGGACAAATTTCTGGGAGACTTCTTTACCTTTCCAATCACGGGAATGCGAGCTCTACACTACCCACCTGTTCCGCCTGAGGATAAAGAGAAAGATGAGTTGAATATTGGACTTGGTGCACATTCTGACTTTTCGTGTGAGTCAATTTCCGGTGGTATTTCTAATATAGGCTCAAAACGCTGACTTGCACATAGATCTGACTCTAGTCCTCCAAACACCTTCGCTTGACGCCCTTGAAGTCTTGACTCCAACGGGACAGTGGATCCAAGTCCCAGCCATTCCAAACACGCTCGTATGTAATGTAGGGCAGTACCTTGAGCGACAGGCGACCGGAAGGTCCCTCGCAGCAGTACATCGAGTTTGAAACAGAACTGGAGCTGAGCGATATTCGCTTCCATTTTTCCTGACGATGGATCCTGATGCTCAAGTTAGTATTCTCGCTGATGGGGACGAGGATAAAAAGTTTGAGGATTTCAATGTCGGGGATTTGTATATCAAGAAGGTGCTGCCAGCAAGACCGAAACATCCTACGAGTATTAAGTACCGTGATGTACCGGAAGACCAGTGGAAGTACAAGTTCTTGTTGGAGTAGATCGTCGCGCTTCGATATCAAATAGAGAAACGACTTCTATACTGAGGTTTCTTCAAATGTTCAGTTTTTGACTCGTCGGTGATTCAAGAACAAGCTCGCAACGCTCTTGGTAAGAAAGTCTCTCGGATTCCGATAGCTTCAGGTAGGGGAGACTGCGTCTTTGTGGCGAGCATGCTGCATGTTATGAATGCCGAGCCTACGTACATGCAAGCGAGTGAACACCGACCACTCACAACCTCGAACGCCGACCACGCCACCAGCCTGCGTCTTCATACAAAAAGCCCAAGATAGTTATTTATTTGATCTCCTACTACCAAGCTTAGTTCGAGTTTATTTCCTGTAACATATACATACCGTAACTCAGCACTCCTCCGTTTTTTCGCGGTAGCATTATCAAGTCTTTCCATCGCGTCAATATGGTATCTCTCACAGATGTCCAAGCTTCCAACTCTCGGATCTCCACCTCTCTCCCACCTGGTCTTGTTGCTGTATTCGTAGGAGGTACCAGTGGAATTGGCGAAATAACACTCAAGACATTCGCAAGGTACACCAATCAGCCTCGCGCATACATCGTTGGCCGATCCGAGACTGCAGCCGAACGAATTATTGCGGAATGCAGGGTCATTAATTCTGAAGGCGAATATGTCTTCATCAAAGCAGATGTGAGCCTGATGAAGAACGTGGACAAAGTCTGCGATGAGATCAAAGCGAAAGAGAAAGCTGTAAATCTGCTGTTTTTGAGTGCGGGATTCCCTAGTCTCGATGGTGCAGGTAAACCATTCTCCCAGAACCAAAGGATGTCGAATATTGACTTACACCATTAGAAACTTCCGAAGGACTGGTCGTGATGTCAGCATTGATGATCTACTCTCGTGCCAGGTTCATCATGGACCTCCTACCAATTATCAGAACGGCCCCTTCACTACGGCGCATCATCACAGTCGCGGGCGGTGGCCGAGAAGGCCAGATATATCCAGAAGACTACCCAGCTCGGCATTTGTCGTTCATCAAAATGCGCCCGCATCTCATCGCCCTGACCACGCTCAGCATGGAATCATTGGCACGAGATGCGCCAGAGGTTAGCTTCGTTCATGACTACCCGGGCACGGTCAAAACTCCATTAATTGACAACGGTCTTGGATTCATTGGTGTGATTCTGCGTGCTTGGATTTTTCTCTTCGGCTGGTATGTCTGTATCCCGCTTGAGGAATGTGGTGAGAGACAGTTGTTTTTGGCGACTAGTGCACGGTTTGCGCCCAAAGAGAGGGGGAAGGGCGCTGATGGTGTGGAGGTGGGAGATCAATCTATCGTCGCCAAGGGCTCAAATGGCGAGGTGGGAAGCGGTGTGTATTCTGTGAGCTCAGATTGTGAAAGTGGGTCTGCGGCGTCTTTGAAGTTTCTGGAGCAATATCGATCGCAAGGACTGGTTGAAGATGTTGGAAACCACATTAATGGAGAGTTCAAGCGGATCATGGGGGAATGAGCGGCTGATGGTAGACTTACAACTCTCAATGCTCGGAAACAAGAATTAAAATTGATCTCTGCAGCCTTATACAATTTGAAACCAAATACTTAGGGTTGAAAAGCGATAGGGAAATCTGGTAACCATGCCAATGACAGACTGCCAATTACCTATTTGGTGGACTTGAAAAACTGATTAGATAGCACTCCTTACACTTGTAAATAGCTTCCACATTGCAAACACAGCTGCATATCAAAGACAAATGACGTAAGAAGTCCTTAAAAACAGCGAGCCTTTTATTTTCATAAATCATTTCCCCACATCTTATGTTTAGCCCAAAATCTTTTCTGCGGTCGAGACCTCGGCTCCAACGTTATCCGGCTCAACATCAATGCTCTTGACCTTTCCACCCTCAACCACAATAGCATACCTCTTACTTCTGTTGGTACCAAGGAATGGAGCTGCTTCGAATTCTAGGTCGAGGTCTCTGGTGAACTTGCCAGCTGGGTCACCGAGGAATCGAATCCCGGAAGAGCCATCCTTATCGAGGGACTTACCCCAAGCGTTCATGCTGGCCTTGATGTTAGTATATTGGTATCGTAAAAGCATCAATTGGGCTAGCTTACACGAAAGCATCGTTGACAGAGACGACGAAGACCTTGCCTGCGCTCTTGAGCTTGGGGTGGGAAATGTAGCCGGGAATGTGGGAGTCGGAGCAAGTTGGGCCTGGCCTTTGTTAGCCATCAAGAATTGGAAATCTAAATCTATAGAGAATATCTCAAAAAATTTATGCACGATATTTCAAGGCGAATTGTAAACATACTGAATGCGGCTGGTACACCGATGATAATTCCAGATCCAGATGCAAGCTCTTTGGAGAGATCAACAGTCTGATCTGGCTTTCCCTCGACAAGGGGGATGCTTGGGATGCTATCTCCGACTTTGACCATATTTGCGATTTTGAAGAGTGTCTGATGATATAAAGAATGAGTCTAATTGAGCAATTGATTGTGTTGTAGAGCTTGAAGAAGAATCTGATGGCGCAATGAGGGGTATTTATGTACTCGAGCCAACCCCTCCACAACGTCAGCGATCTCCGTTTTAGATCCCGCTGCTAGGCCGAGTGCAGCAAAGCGTCTGGAGGTATTTGAAATAGGGGCGAAGCGAGAAGAAGGTTTAAAACTGCAAGTAAGATGTTTCGTTTCTCGACATACGGAATTCCGTATGATTCAATATCTGCAAGCTTACTCTGTGGTCTTGCTCTTGAGATCTGACCTGCATCTGAGTTGGTTGAGTATCATTTGATCGTGGATTGGTCCGTCGGTAGCGAGTCGTCAATTCTTCAGTATGTGGGGTTTCCAAGGAACCAACAAGATAACGAGATCGCATAGCCGTAAGCTAATCGAAGCCTCTAATATCTCGAATCGGGCAGTAGGTAGTTTTTGGAAGGTGGTTTATCACAAAAGCAAAAACAATCCAGACCCTCACACGTGATAAGAGCTCCTAATGGAAGACCGAAAAGCCAGATCGCTCCTCTCATCCAGAACTAATCGTACGCCAAAAGACCTTTGTATCCCTTACTTGACATGCTTGATCCTTGGTCGAGTGTTACGGATCTTGTCATCAAAGAGATCCATCTCTTGACCTCTCCGCCCCCAAACAGGACTGCAACGATTAAGCTCGTCAACAGTTGCCTGAGCGAGAGCTTTCATTTCTTCGATTCCTTTTGTCAACTCTTCGATTTCTGCATCCAATCTTGCCATTTCGCCCTCCTGCTCTTCTTTGATTTCTGGCCCTGTCGTGACCTTCTCATCTGGTGAATCGCGTTTATATTCATCGTGCTCTTCCTGATTTATTGCTGTCGCTGGCTCAGGCATCGCACAAGAGCCTTGGATTTTGATATTAATAAACTTCTGATAGTTCGTTCTTTGATTTGAAGCCTCGATAGAGGTATGTGAGAGTTGAAGATGGTCATCAACATCACGTGATTGACAAGTATCTTTCAAGTGATCTTGCAACTCAGGATCTTCTTGCAGCGATTGGATGTGGTTGATATGGATCAACTCTGCTTCGTTGACTCGTATTGACTGCGTTTCGAAGTTGTCGTCGTCAAGTTGCTGCATCGTAAAACGGATTTGATAGATTGGGCTCGAAATGGTCGGCTGGATATGAATGAGCTTCGTAATTTCGCTCATGGCGGATCTGTAGTGGGACATTGCGGAAATTTCTGGATGATCTGATCCGCATTAACTTGCTTTCATAGGGAGTCAAGTTGGAGATATGGAAAGCTGCTATCGCTATTTTAGCTTTGGGGAGGTCATCAGATCAGGCTCCCACTTGTCGTCGAGAAATTGTGCGACGGCAATCAGGCAGAGACATGATAAATCATTGCTCAATCGATCAAGAAGAACGGCAGCATATGTCTGGCCGCGTGGCCATTTCAAGCACCATTTGCGCTGCTCTTGTCACGTGGGTGCTCTTGCTTGCCCTTGAATCGTCAGGAGCTCGAGACAAGTTCGTTTGAAAAGAACGCAAATATGAGATTAAATGTAGGAGTGGCCTATTTTGCTTGGGATATTCAATAGTTTAGGCTGTCTCCTAACTTATTTACCTTAAGCATCATCCGTCAATTGCTAGTGGTGAGGAAAGTTTGGTTCACTAAGGATTTAGGGAGGCGCGACCAGGCATTTGGGTTTCGGAAGCCATGCCAATTCAAAAACAGTAAGTCACCGAATGACTCTTCTCAAGCATTTCGAACTCGAACAAAATATATCATTGATAATAAATCTAAAATACTCACTCTACCCACGAAGCTTCAACCCTTCCAAAGTTCCAAGATCACTCCGAATTCACAAACATGAGGCCTCACCAAAGAAAGCCCACAACAGGCCGACCAGACAAAAATGCAGCCGATACAGAAGATCCAAACCTGCCCATATTCTTCTTCATGCCCAGAGAGCCTCCCTACAGCATCTTCTGCCAATGGGAAGCTACGCCATTCACAGTTCCTCGCGAAAGCCTCACCTGGCTCCGCGCAGCACACCCAGCTTATGCAGATTCAGCATTGTCTCAGCCGCCACCATCCTCTTCTGAACAGCTTTCTGTAGAAATGGACTTCGATTGCGCCGAGCAATTCATGATGTTCTGCAAAGCAGTATATTTCCACGACAAGATCTCCGGGAATCACATCATGGATACCAACGATCCCTCACTACAGAAGAAATACGGTCGAGCTGTCAAAGACTTTACGGATTTCATGTGGAGACAATCATGCGAAAGGGTTGCATTTGAAGGGAATTGGTGGAAGTTTGCAAGGGATGAGGCCAGGCGGAGTTTTCTGCTGGGGACTGGTGATAGGATGATTTGTGAGGCGAGTTCGATGGATCGGAGGTGGGGGATTGGGTATAAAAAGGATCGTGCAATGCGATATAGGGGGAATTGGGGAGAGAATTTGTTAGGGAAAGCGATCATGCAGGTTAGAGCGCACTTGCGGAAAAGAGTCAGGCAGATTGAAATTGAAGGGAGAGATCCTGGCGAATGGGAGTTGCCTGGCAACGAGATGTGGGTTGTGAAGGATGGAATCACAACTGCGAAGTGAGGTGGGGTAATGTTTCTGAAGCAGTGCTTGACTAGGAGGAGGAAAATTAATTCTTCCTTTATTCTTGTGCAGCTTGGACTGCTCAGGAAGTGGTGGTTCATAGGGAGGTGGAGATTTTGCTGCAAGAACCGGATAGTTATGCGACGTTGAGGGGTCTACCTTAAGAAAGAGGCAGTGATCCATAACTTCGTAAGCTAGTCTGTCTGACCGGTAAGATTAGTTAATAGACTGGCGTGATTCGAATTCCTCTAGGGATATCGTGAGAATCACGGTTGTGCGCACTGTGATTGTGACCAAGGAACGTAAAGGGCTTATTGTCTCTTCTCATTTTCTGATATCAATTAATCTCTTAGCTTCCAACACCTTTGACTGGACACAAGCAAGCTTTAGTACAGCACAACAAGGATGCAAGTATAGAAAATATTTCCCGGTATAGTTTTCTAACAGAAAATCTTGTAGATCCTCTTCCACCTTGGCAATCTGGCATGCTCTTCTCGCTCTTGTTGGATCAACAGCGGGGTGTCCAACTCCCTCCTACCAGTCTTCAAATCGATAGTCGAAGTTCTCATGATCGGAGTGTTGTAGTAAATCTTGTACGGAACGTAAAACAAGATCACGACAGGAGCGGCCAAATACGCAAGAAAGAAGTTCTTCGCGATTCCAGAGGGGCTGAGACTGGCGTAGCCGACGGGCCACACAGCAGTCCAGAACTGAGCAATCAAAACCAAGCAGTTGAGGATGAAGCCAAGCCATGAACCATACACACCTGCCTGCGACGTGAACGCAAGCTCGTCGAGCGTGTGTCCTTGCTTCTTCCATGCCGATCTGAATCGAATGTGGGCCAAGCAAATGGAACCCCATGTGAAAATGGATGAGAGACCAGAGAGCGAGTACAGCCAGTTCAGTGCTGTGTTGGCAGTATCGGCTCCACCAGCTACAACATAACAGAGAAGACCAAGCGTAGATGCAACACCGATGGATACCAGGGGACGACCTGTACGGTCGATGTAGGCGAATATCTTGGGTGCTTGTCCTTGTTCTGCCAAAGCGCAAAGGGTACGAGAAGAGCCGTAAATCGAAGAGTTGCCAACAGACAAGACAGCAATGAGAATAACCACGTTCATGACACTGGGTAGACCAGAAATCCCGGCATTGTTGATCGCGATGACGAATGGGGATGCCTTGGCTCCACCACCGTCAGAACCCAGAAGTCTAGCATCACCGTATGGTACCAACAAACTCACGATTGTGAGAGCGACCATGTAGAACAGAGCGATACGCCAGAACACCTGTTTGATGGCTGTGGGAAGAACCTTTCGCGGATTCTGGGCTTCGGCTGCAGCAAGACCGACAAGCTCGGTTCCGGCAAAGGAAAATGCAGCAGTGACGAACACGGAGCAAAGACCTTTGAATCCATGGTTAAAAGCACCAGATGCAATGCTGCCTGCTGGCTGTCCATTTTTGGTGTATCCTGCATAGTCTGCAGGCACACTGTTAGAATCCCAGAAACGACCTCCAATATATCCTCCATTGGGACCTCCACCACAGTTCAAAATAATTCCAAGAATAATGAATCCAATCACGGCGGTGATCTTGATAATGGCGAAAACAAATTCAGCTTCTCCGTATCCGCGCACTCCGAAGAAGTTGATACAGATAATGACGACGAGGAAAATGGTCACAAATGCGGCAGCGTTTGTATCCTGTGCTCCAGGCCAGTATTGTAACGTAATTGATGCCGCTACAATTTCAAGCGGCAATACTACTAGCCACTGCACGGCATAGCTAGGACTGATGTCAGCACTTCCGTTACAATTAAAAGAGAATAACACGGGAACTCACTTCCATCCCATTGCAAAACCCCACGCTGGGTCAAGAAAACGTGTTGAGTATGCCGAGAAAGATCCAGAGACAGGGAATACGACAGCCATCTCTCCAAGAGCTTGGACAGTGCAGAATATCATGATACCAATAATTCCAAAGGCGATGACTAGTGATGCGGGACCTCCTGTAGAGAGGGCCGCTCCGGAAGTAACGAAGAGACCAGTACCTGTCATTACACGTCAGGATCTTGTTCCTGGATTGCCGAGTTCGACTGGATGATTGACGTAGGGACGAAAGACTTACCAATTGATCCACCGATAGCAATCATCTGCATGTGTCTGCCTTTTAATTTCCTCGAGAGTGTTGTGTTGGCAGTAGCTTGAGCAGCTGCTGCATGGTCATATTCTCCTTTGGTGTTGCCCAACGGGGTTTTCATCACTGTCGCGTTCGGATCTCGCTTGAAGCTGTCGATGAATCGAGTCTTCCATGGTCCTTTGGGCTCGTCCTGCCCAGCAAAAGCCACGGCTGCATCCTGTGCAGTGTGGTCACTACTCCCAGAGCTTTGTTTGCCGTTGCCAAAGCCCTTCTCGGCGTCCGTCATTTCGTGTGGTGCAGATATTTTGGCGTCAGTTCCACGATGTCTTGTCCAAAAATGATCTGCAGGTCCCGTCACAGGGTTCTGGATGCCTTTGCAATAGCGTATATGGCGCCAAGAGATGTTCAAGCAATACCAAGCAGAACAAGACTTTTGGAAAGGGGGACGAAGCGCCTTTTGAACCGCATGGCTGCGGGTGGCTTTCCTCGGCGGGTAGGCAACGATCTTGCACTCCTCTCCCCAGCTCCCATAACCGACATTTTTCAGGATACAGTCATCCGTAATACTATCGACCTTCCTTTGTCATTGACGTTTGAGCCGAAGTGTCATCTCAGGTGAGTATCTGCAATGTCGATCTCAATGCATCTGTTAACCTGATTCGATCATAGAACACTCTACTGTGGATCTCCATTCCTTCTCGAAGGCGACTTTACGAAATATTTGGCAAATGATATCAGTGGCACATATCAACGTTACTATTTTCTTACGACATCGCTCCCTCTAGTGCTACCTCGTGCTGATAGCAACCCTGTTTGTTCTTAGCGATAGGCCAACTCAGTGGTTCTGGCATCCCGTTCAAAAGGCGGGGGCGGCGCCACAGACGCCCCAAAGCTTGAGCGCTACAGGGTGGATCGGCCGCATGCGACAGGCATCGTCATGTCTGAAGCCGTGGTATCCGGAGCCACCGGGCCAATCAATAGACATTTAGTAAGCTTGAACGAGGACAAAGCCGAATCTGACATTCCAGATGTGGGGAGAAAATTTCTGCTGTTGTGGCTCTTTATGGCGTTTTTGATCACAAATGAAGGCGCTTGTGACAGACTCCTTTGTTATCCTTCCAGTAAGTCAACCGCATTTGTTCTTATTGTCGAAAAACGAATGCGAATATCAAGTTCAAGCTTGAGGAAAGGAAAGAACTTCAATCTCGAGGCATTCACAATTTGCATCTTCAGAGTACGGCATGGCCGATAAATGAAACCCTGTCTTACCTACATATCAAGTGACCTGGTGTGATTTCTGCTTCAGCCTGCAATACGATCATACGAGTTTAAGAAACCTGATTCCTTGCCTTTTCTCTGTCTGCTGCTTCCTCCTTTTGAGCTCTGTTAGTTATTTTGCTTCGTCACATCAGTAGAAGAGTTGGGCTGAATCGTATTGTTGACGCACATTAAGGTGCTCAATTCTTTCATCTTTATCTCCACATGCACCACAACGACATTCTCCTAGACTTACGAAGTTATCCCCAGGGGTATGAGCCCAGAGGATGGTCTCAAGGAAGAAGTCGCTCGGCATTTCATCTCCGCATGGTGTCCTACTGCAGAATGATGATCTTTTAATCACAATCTCTGGACTCAGCATGGACACCACAGATATTTGGTTTGTACATATATCAATAGTAAAGTTTTGCGGTGATCGATTTGAGGTTTAGCAGCCGGGCTCCCGAGTACGATACCGTGCTCGCCGCCGGAACTACAAACTTCAGTACGATTGCGGCCTCGTTGACGGATCCATGTTTTCGATACTTTCCTTGCCCAAGAATCTTCGAAATTAAAATATTCTTAGATGATCATCATTTATAGTTCTAGCAATTCGATGCTCAGTTGTTTCCCATTCTGCTAAGAATTGACCTCACCGATATTCCCTCTAAACTTGAAACAATTTTACAAGATTTCTCTCCACACTGAGGTTAATCGCTATGTGAATACAAAAGAATTCTAGAAGTATTGGTCGGTTGAAAATATATGTACAAGATCATTCTTTCTGAATGATACAGCAACAGTAGTGGTTTGACGAAAATGCGAGAGGGCAGAAAGTTTGTTTACCTATTGTGACTGTAAGCTCGCTTACCACTCGCTAAGGCTACCCCGCCATTTTCGCCTGGGACATAAATTCATCGTCCTACAAGATGTCAATGGTCGAGGATATCGATAGCAAATGCAACTCGTGTCAACAATTGTTTGTTTCTGATAAGCACCGAATACGGATATCAATTTATGGACCATCTACATCTGCACTCGTACATTACATAGGAAACCATTGCCAACCCTTACAATCCTTGCACTACACAGAACAGATTCGATAAGAGTTCCTCACGCTCAATTCACACGGATTTGAAGTTTACATGGCTTTACCAGGAAGAGCTGTGAGCCCTGTGAAGAGAACATCCGTTAGCACACCACCGTCAAGCATTTAAGATGACACCAACTTACATCCTTCAGTATCTTCAGTAACTGTCTTCTTGACCTTGCACTTGTTGATTGCTGCCGCGTTCTGACTCAGGAGTGGCTTGCCGTTTCCACAAGCTTGGAACATGCAAGATGAGTCCATAGCTTTCTGGAGCGAGTCGCCCTTCCAGCCGAAGACGTAATCACCATGAGTCGCGTATCCAGTACTGTCACCCATACTCCACTATATGTGAGTCAGTATAAAGGGCGACTGTAAGCGGACAATGGAGAAATGGAACACATACAACGAATGGCTGAGAGCCGTCAGTTGGCCACAAGGACTTGTCGTTAAACTTCGTGGTATCCCACATCGTTTCATATGCCAGCTGGGGCATGCGAACAGGATGAGAGGCTGGGCAAGGACCGGCCTCTTGGAAGCCGCCTTTGGTTGTGCTGAACATATGAGATTGGTGGTCAGGGCTGTCAACATTCTTTCCATCCCAGCATCTGGTCTCTTTTAGCATAAATTCTGTGGTCTGTGAGAGAAACACTAGCTCACGATGGGAAGTGATGGATTGCCATTATGCCAGCAGGGCATGGCTTTGTCGGGAAGTCGGGAGTCTCGGCTCCTCTGGTCAAGACTGTTTGGAGGCAGGTATATGCAAGACCTTTGGCGACGCCAGCTTTGGTGTTCACTGTGGGGCTACCCACCGTCATGCGGAATCCCTATGTCTCGTTAGCCTTCCGGCTCGATTATTCGTATCGACAGCGTACTGGAGGGAAAGCTGTGATCTTCTTATTTCCATTCGAGTTGAAGTCCTTCTGGGTGTAGTAGATGGTCATACCATCTGTGGACCCCTCCAGCTGAGCATTGGCAAAGATTGGGACACGCTTATAGGTGCCATTGCGAGCCTTAAAGTACATGACTGCCGTCCAGTAGTTTGAGAAATCCTCGGAGAAGAAGCATGAAGTGCAAGTAGCTGTCTCAGAGATATTGTTCTTCGCACCCGAGCTCATTGTTGGAGCAAAGGCATTGCCACCAACGATTTGATGGACATGCGCTGAAGGGATGCTTCCCGGTTCAACGAGAGGATCGAGTCGCTCAATACTGATAGTCGAGCATCCAAACCGAAGTCCAGCCTGGGACGGTGCCACGAGGGCCAGGGCGAGTAAAAGCCAATTCATGTCTGAGGCAAAACAATAATCAGGGACACACTTGAGCTCGTGTAAGCTCTCCAGAAACGAGCCGTGGAAGACCTGCTGAACTATATGAACGTTCGTTTCAAGGACCAGAATGACTGATGGCATGAAAGCATTTGCCGCTGTCTGGGATTTACAGTGCTGAAACACTTGGCTTTCGTTTATCCTAATCTGCAATTATACGCACCTAATGTTCATAGGCTTCCCCGCATTCCTCTATTTATCCAGAGAACTCGATGCAACTTCATATATGACAAATGGCTCCCTTCTAAGACCTTGGAAGGCAAATCATGGCTTCAAGAGTAAATAACGTCTCTCGAACTGGTCTTCCAATTTTCTCGCCAGACGTGATTGGTGCTAAGATCTACCGGCTTGCACTTCGACTGGGAACAATTTGTACGGCGCATGTTCTGCCGGGGTGCTTGAATGCCGAGTGCTCATGATGCTCCACAGCAAAGTTGATGTATAGAATACTACGGAGGCAGAGCCAATCATCCAAATGCCGAGTAATCACAGGAACAGACACAATAGCCAAGACCAAGGTTTTCGCTCTTTATTGAACCTTCTAGGTGAAATGGATGGTTAGTAACTCAGCGCACGATTGTCATAGTCCCCTGGTTCTGTTGGCTTCGACTGGCCGGTCTCGAAACGCAGTTGATGTGATAGTGAGTCAAGGAAAACCGTGGATTATCATAGTATTCGAGGAGATACCTACAAATACGACCGACTGACAAGGAGCTTATCATAAGATTACATACCCATATCCTGGGTTTTCATTGTGGCCGTTCGTCGTAAGGTTCTGTGTTAGAGAATTTGGAGTAATAGTCGGCTCCCCTCTGTGAAGCTGCGGGAACTCTCTACCTGAGTCCCGAAAGTTGAAAGGGGAACCGACTATTACGCTTGTATGATTCCAAAACTCATTGATTTCAATCGTTATAGTTGGTAAAAAGACGTATTGGTTTGTTCCACTTTTTCCCATCACAGCAGTTTGAGAATGGTTGCTTGAGCCGAAACATACGTATCACAGAATCTACTTCTTGAGTATGGCTATGGGATGTCTCCTGCAAAGTTTGAAGAAGTCCATAATACCGTGAGATACACCAGTTCAGTTTATAAATGCCGATGAATCTCCGGAGCCGACACTCATGGTCTTGGGGAGGTAGTGAAGTTGGCGGCCATGCCGTTCGAGTTAGGAGCGGCTTGCATCCCAAGTCATCACTTCAAAATTACCAACCCACGAGGAAGCCTAGCAACTGTAAACTCGACTATGACAATTGATATCTTATGATCTTTATGCATATAATTTCCAAGCATGTTGAGCTACGCAGAAACGTGAGTCTTGGAGGGAAGCTGTGCCAGAGGCTGCACCTGCTGTCCCTGCGTCCACTTTGTTCAGACTTTCAAGATAGGTTGTAAGTAAGTACTTGTGAGCCATGATGGTGTTTTGAATTTATTATTTTACTTTTGTTATGATCTGACCATCGTGTCTCTGTCACTAGATTCGACAGAGCAGACTACAAGATACCTACCTACAGTGTACGTATCACAGGAGGGTGATGTCATGTGACTAAGAGCCGGTCTCCACTCTATTTATTAGTCAACCAGAGATTGAGATACAGATGGTACTAGTCTAGTTCCTTGGACCTTGTTCTAGTCTCAGAAGTGACTTCGCTAGTCTTTCGCGTATATGTCTAGTTTATTTTCCAACTGCAATTACATATTAACAAGGCAGTTTCTGCACTGCTCATGACTCCTCCAACCCCTTCAAACTCTGTTCTATTTTACACCCAAGCTCAATCACCAGCTTCAATCACATTTTTCATAAGTAAATTTACAATAATCAATAACTTGGTCGAGCTGTTCTTTCACTCTTTTAATCACTTCAGGACTTCGAGACTCAGCGCTCATAGTTCTCGACAACATGTCACTTACGGACATACACGTAAGTCTGCTCACCTCAGACTCTAGCTATGAGATACTCATAGTTTATCTTCCAGTCAAAGACATGGGCAGAAAAAATAGTGCTACAGCTCCAGAGCAGCCTCCTGTCACTTCCCGGAGAAGTACGGACAAACATCTGGAAAAATGCTCTGAAATGCCCACAAAGGGCACTACCATACTCGCTACACGATTCGACCAGCTGCGGATTTGGCTACGTACCTCTGGGGTTTGTAGAAACCACTTGTGGCATTCCTAAGCACGATTGGTGGGCTTTCAGGAAGTCCTCAAGCAGAACAACCCTTGGGAGGCTTATCATTACTAGTCGGCAGATGTACGTCGATATAGTAGGCGGCAACTTGTTCTATAAGGCGAATGCCTTCAGCTTGGATGTATTAGAACGAAATCAATTCTACGCTCTCGACCAGCTGAAATTGGATTGCATCACCTCATTACATTTTACTTGGAGGCGGCCGTTGGGGAACACGCCAGAAGACACACCAAAACTATTCCAAGATCTCGCCATGTGTCAAAATCTGAAATATTTGGTCCTCTCGCTTTACATAACAGTGGTCTTAAACATAGACCCCGATTCCAAAGGCGAGACAAATTTCAAAATATCAGACAAAAGTCTCGATAATATACGCAATCTCCCAGCTTTTCGAGCTCTGAAGGGACTGAAGACCTTTGAACTGAGGATCAGAGCAAGTTCGGATACCGGTCACACACTGGTTTGGAGAAGCTCAAGAGATCCAGATATAGCCAAATCTGCAACTCCACGTAAACAACATAACGGCAGGATAGATCTGATATCATTCGAGTCAATACGCATTGGACTACATAATAATATCAAATTGCGGCAGCTAGAGGCAGACTTGAAAGCGCAGATGTCACAGCCTCGACTTGAGAATTAGCGTGGACCTGGATTGGAGCTATGGGGACACACGGAATCGAGGATGATTATAGCGATAGACACTTATGAGCACCAGTCCATCTTCTGAAATTGATTTTATAGTAGAATGTGACTGAGACAGCTCTTACCTGACTCTAGTCTTGTAATTTCTGTCAGGCGAGGAGATGGTAGTAGGTGGCATATCTCCTCCCTTCAATTCAACTACACAGCACAAACATTAGAATTCTTAGATTTCAGTTACATTCGTAGAATATTCTATTCGCAAAGTTTTGCAAAGCTTCAAATCAATTCATAGCCGCATTTTGGAGCACCAATGCTTTTCCCAAAACACAAAGACAATACCAAGTATCAGTATCAAAGTTGACGCGGTCAATTGCGATATGCAGTTTATAATGGGAGGGCAACCATGTCAGAAGGTCAGAGTCAGTTGCCAACTCAGGTATTTGTGCTTTCCCACATTTTTGAGAAGTTACTTTATTAAATTTTTCAAGTCTGCAGCTTGACCTAAGTCACCCATTTGAGGACAGCTTCAAAGAATTTCTGATGACGATTAGCCGAGCCCATCTCGAAACACCTGACCCAACCACTTGACCAGCTCAATGTTGTGATTCCTAAAAGTTACAATGGCAAGGGCTGTACGGAACATGAGTCCAAAACATATGAGCCAATCTTGGAGAAATCATATTCTGTGCCCAATCAAAAGTCACAACTCAAACTGAGCAGACATCTCTTGCTTGTCCCATTTTCTCTCTTTTGCCTTGGAGTACCACCTTAAATTTTCATGCCAAACTAGAAAAATTCCAGTCAGCAAAGTTGAAGGGACGAAAGCCAAGCATTGATACTTTACCTTGAAATTTCTCATCTCAAAATACCAGCCCATGCCAGGACTCAAAGTGAATAATGACATCTTCAATCAAATGCACAGAAGTTAGTGGCAACGGTATAATTCACTAACCTTCAACTTTGATTACCCGGATATTCTACTGGTACTGCTCACCTTGGCACTACAAAGCTAAACCACCTCTTCATTCACCATCTGTCGTTGTCTCACAGGAGCTTTTCACTCGAAGAAAGTGAAAAGGTGAGAGACTTTTCTCTTTCCTCTTTAGAACTACTTTCAGATTCATATCCACCGACGAAGGTATTCTTCAATATGCAGGCCCACCACGATTATTTAGCTTCGAACACCATATGAAGTCGAGCTCAGATTGTATGTGATTGCACCACTGCAAGCGACTCCGAAAAGTGGGTCAGATCTGTTGATTCTCGGTTGGAACTGACTCAAATCGAAAATGTTATGTTCCCTACCACCTCGACCTCGACATTTATTTCTGCATTGTCCTCAGTTGGAGCTTTCTCTTTTTTGAAGAACTCAAAATCCGTAGCCTTGCTACCAGACTCTAAAACTTCCAGATTTCGACTGGCTCGAAAGTTTTCAACTTCCACGGCTCAGCCTCAACTCTGCCTTTCTGAAGCGGCCCCAGGTACCTTGGCGTCCTGATTTCGCGTTTCGTGATTGCATGGTTTGGCACACAACGAGGCGGTTTGCTAGGTTCGGAGGTATATGAATCACGGCCATTTCTGCGCAATCTATCTGAACACTTCCCTTCGTTGGTGAAAGGAGATATTGGTTGGATGTGAAGAGTTGCCCCTATCTTGCTGACCTGAGATCACAAGAAAGGTCAAAATCTCTCGTTTGTCCTGCTTGGTCTCACCTTAATAATTTCGCACCGGCATCGGCAAAACCACCCCAAACAGGGAAGACTGTGGTTATCAGCATGCAACCTCTCATCTTGCTTCTCGCAACAACACTCGCGCTTGCACAAGACCAGCCACTTCTCACTGTACCTCCTACCCCACCTGAGCCTTCTGAGGTGAATCCGGTAACAACAGTAACGTCAAGTTCTACCTCTGTGGTAAGCTACGCTACCAGCGTTGTTGAATTCAAGACAACCCTAGATGATGGCAGTGTCAGCTTGGTAACTATTGTCACAAAGCCTCCAGGACCACCAGAAACAAGTGTCGTGTGAGTATTAGAGGACGTTACAAGTGTAAGAGTTTCGAAGAATGGTTCTGACTTACCTCTCCGGTGTAGTATCGTTACCACCACAAGAAGAAGGACCTCGACAGTATTTCAAGTTCAGTCTTCCACGACCGCCGGTTCTATATCGAGTTCAACCGTGAGCCCTTCGACTTCCCCAAATAAGACCTCAGCTTCATCAACATCTACAACTCCTGGAGTTTCCACCTCTCCCACAACCAGCGACACTCCACCACCAGCAAAGAAAGGCATTGGAACAACAAGCATTGTGCTCATTGTCTTCGGTATCCTCGCCGCATTCGCCATGGCAGGATCAGCAGCATATTTCATGAAGAAGCGACGTACTCGCGAGGAGATGGAGGAGCGTAACGCTGCATACAGAAACCGTGATTGGAACAGCGCTCGACCGGTCATATCCTCACCGCTCAACCCTGCCACTCTCGCTGAGTTGGACAACATGGTCATGATTCCTCGATCAATTAGCCCTTCCAACAAACCTCCCAGTCGACCAGCACGACCTGCCAGCCTGTCCGAGTCCGTACAAGAGACCATGAGAGTGACGCCTGTGTCTGGAATGAGAAAAAAAGCAACTGGTTCTGCTCTTTCAGGAGGCACATCGGCCACACTGATGTCTGGAGCGAGATCTATGAGCCCTGATCCTCTAAATATTGTCAAAAAAGGCAACTTGAATCGAGATAGGTCGGGCACGAACTCCAGCACGGCTCCCCAGTTCGGAGACTACCACACCCGCAGTCCATCAGGATCCGAGCCATCCCAACTCGAACAGCTGCAAGAACTAGAGCATGAGTTGGTGGAAGAGTCCCGCACTGGCAAGCTGACTGAGAATCCTACCTATGTGAACACCGAACCAGTGAGACTCGAAAATCATGGAAAACCTGCTGGCGACTCTGGCCGTGGGAGTCCCTCGCCCCCTATTATTCTCTCCGAAAGAGCTGTCGCCAGTCCCCGCGAACACAGATTCTCTGATCCCGATGAAGATGACGAAGACGTACGCGCAGCTCGTCGAGCTTCTGCCCAGCGAAAGCTTGACGGCACTTCCCTCCGCTCGACATCTACCTCGCCGCCTATGTACGACTCAATCGCCGCTCGGGCAGAGAAGCAAAGACTCATTGCGCAGAAACAGAGGTTGATTGCTGAGCAGCAGAAGAAAATGGGTGGGAAAGAGAAGAACATCACGGACTTCAGTGCTGGAGCGATGCCGACTTACTCTCCTCCTCCACCCTCTGGCCCGCATCCTAAGGGATACTTCTGATCTCTTCTATGAGATAGATATGTCAAAATCATAGTTGGGATCATGGGATGCAAGAACCTGGGATCTGTGGGAGCGGAGTGGGGTTGATATTGTAGTGATAGGATACCTCTGCGGCATTGTCTCATGATGGAGATCGCGTTTCTCGTTCGTTCCGTGCATCTAGACGAAGGGACCTCTGATCTTTGATTCCTATAATAGCGTTGAGATTGTATGCCGGAGCAGTTCCAATCTAAGCATAGACGCTTGGGGGCAGAACTCTTTGGATCTGGCTGCTCATCGTTAATCTGACTTCTCAGACTTCCCAAAATACAACTTTGTCTGAATGGATGGCAGCTGGCAGGTAGACCGTTTACCAATTATTCTGACCTTATATTGCATCTCGAAGCGTATCCAATCTTCAGAATGACAAACGATCGGCATGCTCGTTGTCTCAGTCCTACTGCTTCTGCTTCAAATGGTTGTACACTCAACAGGTGACAGATCCATAGATCTGCACTAGTCTAGGTAATTCAAAGTAACAACGTAATGGATTTGAAAGAAATGAGTTTGTCTTCTTGATGTGACTGACAGTGAAAAGTTCGAGGAGTGAAGTGAAGCGACGTGAAGTGGTGGATCGGCCGCTAGCTCGAAGACAGCTCAAGTGTCTTGGCTTCGGTGTTAAGGTGTTACCGCCCGCAAACGTCATATCACTGACGTAGAGGGAGCGAGGAACAAGGAGCCATCAGATTTGGAGAAGATTGTGAAGAGGTATTGATGCTCGAGATTGAGGTTTTCTTTATTATTACTTCCAACCATACGTTTAGAAAGCATCAAATCTAGAAAACATCCAATCATCAACATGCCTCCCTCTGGCCTTGCAATCATTATTGGAGCCGGTCCAAACACTGTAAGTGGATTTATTCTCACCTCTATCATACAGAATTTCGGTTATGTTTTTTCATTGAATGAGACCATGTCTCAATGGAACAGAATACGTTTTGAGCCATATTTGACTCCTCATCACGTCCACTCTCCTCGTCGTCTCATCAAGCCGAAGCAGCTCGAGAATGCTAACTCTCCTCCCAGGGAACCGGCATCGCCAGAATCCTCTCACACCCAAAGCATGGCAACCTCGCCGTAGCCCTCCTCGCTCGTCGCCAAGAAGGTCTCAACAGCGTACGATCCAACCTCAAAGAAACCTCTCCAGGCAGCATAGTCGAGACATTCCCCACCGACACCTCACCCGACAATCTTAAACAGGCCTTCCAATCTATTAAGTCACACTCCTCATTCAAAGACCTGAAGCTAAAGGTGGCTGTTTATTCCGTCAAGCACTCCAGCAAGAAACCCTTCATGAACGAAACGTATGAAGAGTTCACGGAAAGTCTGGAGCAATATGTGGGAGGAGCTTTCACGTTCGCCCAGGAGTCGCTGAAAATGTTTTTTGAACACCACGGCGAGGCGCCACTTTCTGAGACATGGGAGAAAAAGGGGACTCTAATTTTCACTGGGACGCTGGGTGCGTTGAGATGCAGTGCAGAGTTTGCAGCGTACGGAGCGGGGAGGTCCAGTGTCAGACAGTTAGCGCAGACTTTGGCGAGGGAGATGAGTGCCAAGGGCATTCATGTCGTCCATACTATTGCCAATGGTGCGATTGAGGACAAAAATGGCGAGGATCAGAGAATCGGGAAGAAGATGAGTGCAGATGCTGTTGGAAAGACGTATTTGTGGCTTTCTCAACAGGAGCCGGAGCTCTGGACTCATGAATTGGACTTGCGGCCGGCTGCTGAGAAGTTTTAGGGCAATAAAAGGTTGACGAGGGAGCATCTATCTGTCTCTGTAACTGTACATCTCAGAGGTCGACCTTTCGTGTGTAGTTTCTGCCATTCCAAAACAGCAGAACTGTGCTGCATGAGTGGTGATTTGATGTCATCATATGGTAGCTCAGAACTTGAGAATTGTCGTCCGATCAACCAGCGCTACTTTACCGGGGACTGGCATGAAACATCGTACCTCGGCCTCACGTGTGACCAGATTGTAGCCTAAAATATCTCCACGGGTGCAGCGTATGTTCTCGGGTGCAAAGTCGCCTTCGTAGTTATCGTCCTCTAGATCCATGATCCATTCTGCGAGCTTCCCAACCATCACACTGTCCCATAGAGCCTCTCGACGAGCTGGTGTCTGAAGTAATTCAATCGCTTTCCGTCGCAGAGTACGGTGGGGGCAATACCATGAAATGGCGTATAAAGGACATATGGTGTGCATCTCGAACATATAAGTGGAGTTTGGTTGGCTCATGTTGGGATGCTTGAGCAGCTCCTCGGACAAGGTTATCATCTGCTCAAACTCTGGCATAAGAATCTTGGTGTCCGGGGTCTTGCCATCGTAAGTCCGCATCATGAAGGTTGTAACATATCCAGCAAGGTACATCAACTCGAGAGACGCAGCACAGAATCGATCGTTGGAAGTTTTTGTTGTGAGGGAGCTTTCGAGAATCCGCGAGAACGCTGCCCTCCAGGCATGAAGTTCTGCAAGGTGCTTGAATTTCCTATGAACATGCTCGCGTGGTATGGATATCATAAAATCCAACCTCAAAAAGCCTGAGTAATGAAATGTTTCCGGGAACATAGCTGATGTGAATTGCAGGACTCTCTGCATCGTCGCAATGAGCGAGTCTCGGGCATCATTTAGCGAGGTAAATTCACGTGGTACCTGAGCTACCACCTTGAATTGGTCCGAAGGAGGCAGAAATCTTTTAGGATATCTGGGATCCAAGAATGCCATGGCTTGAATGTCGATCCGACCGAATGCATTGATTATCTCTTTCTCAACGCTAATATTTTGAGGACTTGTTGGTTTATCTAACAAATGCTTCTCGACTAGATTAAGCCCGACGACAGCCTCTATAACTCCTAGTTAGCTTCTGTGGTAACAAAGGAAGACGAACTCAAAGTTGTGTTGCTCATCCAAAGATGCCTCACTTACGTTTCACAGCAGTCCCAAAATTCCCGGCAAATGATTCGAAACATATGATAACGATGCAGGTAATCAAAGTAGTTCTAAGATCTTGCGTCCCTCCAACGGATGCCTTCCTCATAGACTGGAGAGCCTTTTGATATTGATGGAGAGCGAATTCTTGGTGGTTTGAAGCACCTTCACTTCCCCTAGGAGGTCTGCTGTTGCATCCAAACGCAGCATTTGCTGTCGACTTCAATGCGGCAATCGCAATGATGGCGTGGCGAATGGAATCATCTATCTCGCAAGCTTGCAAGACTAGATGGCTCCAAAGGTCCGATTCGAATGATCCCGCTAAATGCGGAGCGATACCTTCTCGAAAATATTGGAAATATCGCAGTTCTTTTTGATCCTGGAATATCGTGACCCTCGGCTGGTAGATGATGGGTTCAAAATAGGCCGATCCTCTAGGAATGATGATTCTGATGGGGGGCAGTGATGTCGTTTTATTGGGCTTGGCGTATCCATCACATTTTACCCCAAACTTTACGCATCGATTACAAACAGGCTTGCCTTCGTCACATTTGACTCGACGTATTCTAGTGCCGGTCAGAAAAAGTCCCGTCATCTGATCACGTGGAAAGGTAAATATCATTATTGGGGGCATGTTGAACCTACTTGCATGTCCTACATCCGGTTCTCGTCTTCGGCTTACTGGCCCTGGTGATTTTCTTAGAGGTGGTGTCTGGCTGAGGGGTCATGATTGTGGGGAGAATGTTAATGTTCTATTTGGAACAGACAACTATTATGTTCAGATTGACGAAAGATGAGCGCGAAAGTCGACGTCTTCAACACGAGGCCAGGATGTTATATAACTCCTCCAAGAATTTAAGGCTGATGTGGACCGACGTTGTAGCATGCCTACGCCGTTGGATGCATTAATGGGACCTGAAGGAGATGAGGCTGCCGTCTATGCTGACTTGTCCTGTCGTAAAAAGACGTCCAAAAGAAGGAAGGGCGGAGCCGGGGTCTGGGGCGACGAAGTGGACCACCAGGGGCCACCATGGACCAGATTGGTTGGCTCGTAAATAAGCACAGTAACCGATGTGATCACGACCCATGCCATACATGTAACCTTGCAAAAGAACTGCTTCACTTTTGTTTATATTTTCATTGCGTGTTACAATTGTACTAGTCGATAATGCAAGTCACAGAGTGCTATGTCTCCTATTATCCTCCGCAGACTTGCCTCCAAATGGTACAATCCCTAAGAACATGTCAAGATTCAATGTCTTGACCACCAGCAACCTCACGAGGTTTCAGCACTTTGGACTGCATTTACGAATATTCAGAGCAGAGCTTTATTGTATACTAATCAACATTTGTCTTGCATAAAGAGGAAGTAATCGATGAATGAGGATCCCGCCTCTGTCGAGTCCGTCGCCTCGTGATCACTCGCTCTGTCTTCGCTGGGGGTGTCAATGTCGCCAGTAATTTCGACCTCCGGCACTGCAACTTCGTCTGTCTGGTGCATGAGTCTGTTGAAGTTAGCATCCAGCTTGGAGTGACTGCACGAGAGAACTACGTATTTGAGCTCAAGCTGCAATCTTTCTCGGCCAATGTAGCAAAATGGACACTTTGTAAATGTAAGCTAAGATTGAGGAATGATTTTCGGAGAGGGCTCCCAACCCACTTAAAGAGCAGAAGCTAATTTTGGAACAAGTGGTATAATTTTCTTTAATTGTGTATATGTGAGCTTCGTTAGTCGAATTTAAAAGCCGAGTGTGAACTGAGGCAGATTTTGCAACTCGAGAGACTGGTTGGCTATTCCGTAGAGTGTTTCTCCTCAAAATTGCTACTCCGCCGATCCACTGAAAACTGGCAGGGCTTCAAGTCTATAAAGACAACAAGCTTCCGAGTGCGTTCGGTCTATTTTTTTTTTTTTTTTGTTCCCCAAGAAAACTAGCCGAATCATTCCTCATTTTTAAAGCTGGTCGACGATATCCGAAATGTACCAGGAAAACTCGCCGATCTGTAAGGTCGGAAGGCATTTGTGAGTCACTAATCAGAATCTCTCTGAAACGTAAATCTCTCTAAAGTAACCTCTTTAATTAAAATGGTCTTGACTTCTGATCTGGTCAAAACAGCCTGCGCTCTAGGACAGGGAAGGGTTGATGTGAAAGTATCACGTGATACGTGTCGTGGATTTCGATGAGGCGCATCGAGAAACCAAATATCAAAGCGGAGAAAGGCATGACCCTTGGCGATTAATAACATCTCACACCAATGAGTACTGCGTCATTGGGGAATCCATGAACTTCCACATTCCTTTCACAGTCCCTTTGGTCCTCAAGACTTCTCTCGCCCCCTCTTTCCCAACAGGAGACTGACCCGTCGGTTCGACAACCCACGACATACTCAAAGATCTAGCCTCTGCATGCGGTAAACGCTCGGTTTTCTGATCATATGGCGTGAATAACCATTTGACTTGCTCGTCCCTATCCCACTGAACGTCGAACACGGCTCTCATACTTTTTATTTTCGTAAGACCGTTCGCGTTCCAGTCGGTATTCATGCTGCTGGACAAAGTGGCTGCGTTTAGGATCTTGCAATTATGTTTGTCAAGAGGACTTTGATCATTCGAGGGGAAGGTCTTGCGAGGATCGGCTCTCGATCGTGGCGGGATGTCTGCAAGAGGAGAGACAAACTTAGACATCATCAATTGTTTGAGCAATTGAGTGTCAGCTTGGGCCGGAATTTGTAATTGTGGATTGGAAGCCACTGAACCTTCTATTTTCGACTGTGTCATAGGTTTGGCTTCAATGACCTCGGAAGTTATTTGTGGTGAAGTGTCTCCAGATTTATGCCTCTTTCCCACGTCAAGGCCGAGTGAGGCCATCGTAGATGTTATTGTTGACTCCACGTGGCCCACAATCTCTTCGTCTGGCTGCATCCTGTCTTCTTCTCCGAACCATTCCGGATGGAATTGAAACTCATCATGGGTCGAGATTCTGACGAGTTTGCCTACACTGAGATATCCATCTCGGAAAAGGCTATCCACAATCCAGCATTGTTGAAGCGTCCCATCTCTGTCCCAGTCCAGCTGGAACATTTCCAATGCAACACTTTCATCGATTGGCACGTTCCCCTCCGCGTCGAATGGAGGGAAGCCCGCCACAGAATTGAAGCAACCTCTGTTTCGATTCTCCTCGGCCGTGAGTGATACGTCCCATCTGTCTGCCTTCACAGAATGCCAAATCGCATCTGCCACATCGATTTCACCTCGTTGTCGCAGCATGTATAATATAAGCAGCAGCCAAGTGACTGTATTTTTGAAGAACGTGCTTTCAAAATTACCAGAAACTTGGGACAGGATACTGAAGCGATACAATGCCGCAAGTTTCTCAGATTGCTCCGTAGTCAAACTCTTAGCTTTTTTTGCACTTTCGGTTATATTTTGCTTCATTTCTTCGTCCAGGTCATCAAAAACAGGCGAGTCTGTACACTGCTCACCCCCAAACTTGTGCCGTATTTGACGGGTCTCGAAGCATCTGAACAGTGAGTACTGTTTGACGTGAACGAAACCAAACAGCCTTCGCCGGCTTCAGCTGTTCCGCCAAGAATTCGGAGAAATGAATCTTCCTGTCTACTTTCCACAAGTATCCACGTACATACAAGCCTGCAGATGTGATATTATATTTCGTTGTGGGTTACGGTGAGGGGTAGGTCAAGATGTTCAAAAATCTTGCTTCAAGGCGTCCCAGGTCGTTCGGCGTCATTCTCAACCATGAGAATTCGTTGCTGTCAATATTGAACACTGTGAAGATATTAATATGGCTCTAAAATCGTCTGAAATGGACATTACCCTTATTTGTTTCGCGTCCTTTATACAGTTCAGGATAAAGAAGGGAGAAATCTCCATTGATGAAAGCCAACGCAAATATGCAAGGGCCAAGGTGTAGATGTTCCTTCTCAACCTCGACTGTGTTGAGTCGAACATCAAAGTTACACAGATTCGCCATAATCGCAAGCCGGTCCGGTACATGAGTATTCTCTCGTGTGCGGAGATAAGACAATGCAACGGCAGCATTGCAGGATCGCCTCGGCCGTGCTGAACCCTAACAATAAGTCCAGCTAATATGTATGGATCTTTCGTCTGCTGGGGAAAATATCTTGAACTTTTGGAGGAGTGATAGCCGTCGCTGTGCCAAATCACCTGTAATTATGAGAGTGGCGAGTGATTTCTTCAGGAATCCAGTCGCGTAGTCGACCAAAATGAGAAAAGAGTCAAAATGTAAGACAACTTCTGATACCGACAGGGTCGTGCTGATCGTCCGATGACCTGATATGCTAATCCCAGGTGCATGTTGAAGAAGAAGGACCATCCTTGGACCGGCTGAGTATGCTTCTTGAAGAACCCAGGCTCGAGTATGCCATGGATCTCTCACGATGCATTCGAAGAATGTTATCATACTTTCTACGAGATCATGAGTCAAGAGGTCCGCCGATGAAAAGTCCCAACTTCCATCACATTTTGGGCTGAAGTGTTTGAGAACTTGAAGGGTTTCCTGAGACTCAATCCGAGTTCGCAGAAGGCCGACTGACAAGAAAGCTCTCTGGAAACCTTGTCCATCACCTGTATTCCGAGCTCCTTATCTGCAAGGTCTTCTTGATCAATACATTCCTTCCTAATCAGAAAATATCAGACAAGGGTCGTTGAACGTCAACTCACTTGATCTATCCACTAGATGACTGACGAGTTAGTACACTGCAAGTTCACAGAATAGTGTAGTTTTGAAATGCACATAAGATGTGAAGGAAGGTGAGTAATTCAACCAGGCCTAGTCTTCAATAATATGGCACTTACGATGAGGCGAATACCATTTTGAGCAGCAAACTCAGCTGCTCTGGTAATGACATCTTCCGGAGCTCGGTTTGGCCTGACTCTTCCATGAAGGTCCGTGACAGAATATTTGCCTCTGTGCTGTATAATGGTCCCCTCTCCGTCATACTGCGGTGGAGGCCAGCAGTATGACACCGCAACAAAATGATCACAGTTCGAGAATGCAACTTCACTGTTGTCAGAATTCGGCAATTGTACGATCTGGAATCTGGTAGCTTCGCCTTCATTCAGAAACAACGGAATCTTCTCGCAATTCCCACACGATCTTGCATTCACATGTACACAATCTCCATACTTGAAGATGGGGATGCTCTCCAACGCGTGGTCTGGGTCGAGACAATGCTTTCCAGCAGTTCGACAAGGATCACATATGTCGAAATTTCCCCCAAACCCTGATTGACACTGCCCACAATGATGCCTCGAACCCGTCCAGATACCACGATGACAAACATCACAGCTGAATCTCAAAGGGCTAGCTTTGAGCTCCTCGGCTGAAGATATATGGTTGTTGTGGAAAGGCGTGTCGCACACGTGGTGGAGTTTGAACACCAGGATATCACGTTGCTCGAGAGTTTCAATGCAGCATGGCACACAGCGCAATTCTGCTTTCTCGTCTTTGGATTTCGTCATCTTTACTGTCATCGTAAGCCAGAAATCGAAGATTCCGAGCCCATTTAAGAGCATCATTCCTATAAATTCGGTGCTTGCTGATCTCAACGATCTCCGTTGATAATGAGTATGAATATTCGATACCAGACGATTCTCGCGTATCATCTATCATGATTGGAACATGAATAATAGAAGTGTGTACTCATCTTGGAAAATTCAAGATGTGGCATGATTTGGATGTTGGTGATGGGTTTTGCGGCAGGGGATGTCAGCTCAGCCTTCTCCAGAAGGCTGCGCGCACAGACAAATCGTGGCGTCTTCAACAACACTCCCATCAGGACACGACAGGACACCTACAGACGCAATTGACACAGAATTCGAAATACAGGTTTAGTCCAGATGCAAGCGCAGTACTCCATAATCCAGCTACCCTAACATCATTCCACGGCCTTAGGTCTCTATCTATTCCTGCGTTGTCATCACCATCCTCAAAGCCAGCTTCAAAATGGCTGCCAATAAGACCCTCGACCCTTCAACTTGCACGTCCGCGCCTGAAGCCTTCAAGTATCCTCTACCTCAAGTACGCCAGTTCCATCGTAGTCTGACAGTCGAGCTCGACGAGAAGAATGCGCGGTTACGCACTTTGGTGGGGGGAAGCTATCGGCAGCTACTTGGGACGGCAGAGACAATCCTGCATATGAGAGATGATATGGAACATGTAGAGGAAAAGCTTGGGAGGGTCGGAAAGGGCTGTGGAAGAGCTGTTATAGGAGGCAAGGCGAGTGGATTGGCGAAATTGAATGCTGGTGGGAGGGGTGGGAAGAAGGGCGAGGATTTGGCGTGGGCCGCGAGGGTGAAGGTGTTGGAGATGTGCGCGGTAGCGGTCGGAAAGCTGTTGAGGGAAGGAGGGATTGCCCAAGCAGAAGAAAGATCTGGAAAAGGCAAGAATCTGGTTGTGGCTGCGAAAGTGCTGGTCTTAAGTCGGCTGCTGGCGAAGACGGTGGGCGATGCAGCAGGGAAGAGGAGCTCAGGAGATCAAGCGTCTCTTGAGGCTTTGAAGAAGAAAATAGCTAGTCTACGAAGGAAACTTTTGAGGGCGATTGAGAAAACAGCCGAGAAAGTGGATGGAGATCGGGAGGATCTGATACAGGCACTTTCGGCGCACAGCCTTGCAACGAGTTCTGGGGCAAAGGACGTCATCAGGCATTTCCTTCATATCAGAGGGGAAGCTATGGCTCTTGCGTTCGATGATGAGGAACAGAAATCAGGCAGTCCGGGAGTAGTGAGAGCTTTGGAATTGTATACCAGGACATTGCTGGATGTTCAAGCTCTGGTACCACGACGCCTGTCCGAAGCACTAGCAAGTCTGAAAACTAAGCCATTATTGAAGGACGAGTCGATCAGAAATCTTGAAGGACTCAGGTTGGATGTTTGCGAAAAGTGGTTTGGAGACGAGATTCTATTCTTTACGCCGTACATCCGACACGATGACCTCGAAGGCAGTCAAGCTGTAGAGATGCTCAGAGGCTGGGCAAAGAGAGCGTCAGAGCTCATGTTAGAAGGTCTAGCAAAGAGCCTAGGTCAAATGGCTGATTTCAAAACCGTTGTTGCTATTCGGACTCGGATTCTCGAGATTTGGATCAAGGAAGGTGGCAAGGCGAAAGGGTTCGACCCATCTATCCTACTTGATGGTCTCCGTAAAGCCGTTAATGATCGTATGGTCTCACTCGTCGAGTCTAGAGTAAGTAAACTGCATCTCGTCGCCACTGAGATCGAAGGTACGCTGGGAGTCTGGAGAGAAGGGGTAACAGATCACCAAGATAGCCTATGGGACTCTAGCTTGCTAGAAATGGACATCAGCAACGGTGCCTCACTATTCAAGCAGAACATCCTATCGCGCACTCATGGCCGCACTGATGCTGTATCTCGTGTCTTCCGTGGCTACCAAACATGGCGGCATCTAGTCGACGAGATCAGCGTCGTGGTCTCCCAGCTGAGCAAACAGCGGTGGGATGACGATCTAGAAGATATAGAGGATGACCTTAGCATCGAGTCCAGAAACGCTCTCCTTAGCACCGAAGATCCAAAGATGCTACAGGAACATCTAGATAGCAGTCTCGAAGAGGCGTATCAAGTCCTCAACGAGAAGATCTCAGCACTCCTGACAACGTACGAGGAGAGCGAGCAAATCGGCCACATCTCAATTTACCTACTTCGGGTTATACGGGACATCCGCAAAGAGCTTCCAGCGAACATCTCACTGCAGTCTTTTGGCCTCCCACTTGTCAAGCCTCTGCATCAGAGACTTGCTTCTGAGGTCTCCGAGAAGCCATTACAAGCTTTCAGCAAGACTTGCACGAAGAAGAAAGTCCCAGGCCGAGCATTATGGGAGGGAACTCCCGAGCTACCCGTCCAGCCTTCGCCGGGGACGTTTAAATTATTGCACAGCCTGGCTCTCGCAATGGCGAAGGTTGGAGGCGATCTATGGAGTCCTTCCGCCGTAGCTGTCCTTAAACGAAGTCTACGCGAAGCAGTGTCAGCCAAATGGAACGAGGCTTTGAACTCCAAGCCTGAAGTCAATGGAACACCGAACGACGAATCGCCCAATGATGACCAGGGACCTGCAGACAGCGAAGAAAAGGCTTCCGATGCCGAAATCGCAGTCAAAGCGGTTGCAGAGAAGAAGAACGACGACGATGATATCCTCATCCAAACCCTCTTCGACATCCTACTCCTACAGAACGCATTCGAGATCCCAGATGCAGATGCAGACGAGCTCATGAAACTAGGAGGCACTGTAGCGAAGAAAGTGACACTTGATGCGGCTGCGAAGAAGAGGGTGCTGGATTCGGCGAAGGAGTATTGGAAGAGGACTGCGTTGTTATTTGGGTTACTTGCTTAGATTCTTTAGATTCTATAGACGAGAGAACGATTATTATCACATAGAGAAAGATTCTAAACCTCACGCTATCTAATAACTTCTATTTCTGCCCAAAGCCTTCAGTCAAGAGAGGCTCCCCTTTACTTCGATATATCGTCCCTCCAGCCGTGGATTGCTTGCTATATTTCTTCATTCATTTATATCGCTGCGAAAGCACGAAAACGGTTGGGACACCCTACCTAGGTAGGGTTGGAGCGCAGTGCAGAAGATGACACAACGGTGTGTGACTATACCTACCTACCTACCTTCCCAGATACTCAACGACAGGAAATCTCCTATGAGCCAACTCTCACCTCATACGAGTGCTTGTCCACAGCGATAGCCTTCCCAGCCAGTAATTCTGGTCGGCGCGCCAAACTCTACCTACCTACCTGCCTACCTACCTCCCTACCCACCCACCTAACCACCTACCTAACCACCTAGTCTCACCCAACCTCTCCATCATTTTCGTCGCGTGAACTACGTTACCTACCTCCAACACTTAACACATTCACAGGTTTTATTGCTCGTTCATTCATTTTGGGCACTCTGCTCTGTGCAAGAACTTACCATTCTACTGTTGTCAAATATCCAATCAATGGGGGGTTTCACATGCCACACGAGGTAAGTAAAGTAAAGAATCATGATATCGTTCAATCAATCCTTCGATTCTCGAAGACATAAATTACGCAACTAGGCAATTCTCATGCAATACCCAGCCATCATTATCAGCAGACTATAGCCGCCTCCTCCCACCCACGCAACCCATCAAACCCATCCATCCCGGCAATGCAATGCAATTTGGAATCAAACTTTATCAAAATATAGAGAGAGACAACGCCATCCCATCCCATCCCATCGCAACCCATGCTATACCCATATCCATTTCCCATTCTCAGTTCCCTGATCTGGGCTGTTTTATTTACTTTTGCTTTTCCGTAGATTTTTTTTTCCCTTTCGCACCGAAATGAGAAAAAGGGAAATTGGAGATTTTGAGGAGACGACTCAACAAGCGTGAGCAGAATCAAGGATCAAATGCTGAAACCAAAGCAGGCCTCTTTTTAGACCGTATATTGTTTACTGGACCTTCTGCATGCGCTTCGACATACTGTGATGTGTTAGTATTAGACCTTCGAGACAATGAGCTAGGTGGACACTTACAAATCAAAGAACGCAAACTGGCTAGGGCTACTTCCAAACTCGTACACAAAGCGACTGGCCAAGTAACTACCAAAGATAGCTCTGAGGTAGTTGTCAGGCACGCGCTGAATGATCGTGCTGAGACCAATCTTCTGGAGTAGCAGATTAGGCAAAGCATCCTCGAGCACCGAGTTTCTCAGCTTCTCATTCTTCCAGAGATCAGTCTTCTGAAGCTCTTCATCAAGCTTGGTGATAGCAATGGAGAGGGTATCGGAGAGGGTGCTGCGAGGGATCTTGGTCTGCTTGTGTTCGCGCCAGATGGCTTCGAACTCAAGACGAGCGTTGTCTTTGATCTTGGCCTGGACCTCCTTGACGTAGGCTTGGTAGAACTCGGGTGGGTTGCCGTCGCTTCCAACACACATGTTCTTGACGAAGCCTTCATCATCAAAGCTCAAACTGGCTAGGACTTCGAGGGAGGATGAGGTGACACCACCCTTGTTGGCGCTGGCGTCTTTGAAGAGAATGCAGCCAGCTTCTTCAAGGCGGAGCTTGGCATCTTGGGTGATGAAGAGGTTGGCACCTTCAACAATGTAAGGGATTGTTGATTTGCCTTTCTTGATAAGCTTGCCGACAGTAGCGAGATCAATGGACTCGGGTCGGCCACCACAGGGAACGAAGGAGTCGGTCAAGCCGGTTTCACGGAGGTGGAAGGTATTGCGGAAAGTGTTGCCGTTATCAACGATCTCACCGGTAGGGAGCTTGACGTTGGTCTCATCGACAAGGACGCGGTATCCGGCCTTAGACAGCTTGGTGATGTCGAATTGAGAGATCATGACTCGGGCCTTGGCGAGACGGATCAGCTCCTCATGGTTGATTCCGTTAGGATCAACTAGAACACCGCTACCATCGACGATAGAAGTGTACTTCTCGTTGCTAAGAAGGATCTCATTACTCCCCAGATCACCGTCAGGGCCTCCAGTCTGCATTTTTCGAACCTTGCTGGGGTCGAGCTCAAGTTTTCGGTAGATACCCTTGACAAACTCACGAACAGAGAGGGTGGTCATGCCGTAAGCATCGTGAGGAATACCTCCAAGCTTGGGAGATTTTCCAGTGAAGAAAGACTTCCACCATGGAGCACCACGCTTGCGAGCATGCTCAGTAGCCCAATCAACAAGATCAGCAGTGTTCTCATCTGGACCCATGAACAAAATTTCTTGCTTTCCGTACAAATCCACGATCGGGTTCTTGATGCCAGGAGTCTCTGGCTTCAGGAGGAGATCCATGATACTGTCAATGTACTTCTCGAAAGCGACACTGCCCTTATCCTGGTGATTGGCGTCGAGAAGAATGACACCCTTGGATCCACCTTCGGGGATATCCTTGTTCTTGCGTTGTTGAGTATTGGCCAATCCATAGTTCTCATCAAACATGGATCGAGCATTTATAGAGTATGCTTCCTTGTTGCGCGACTTGACAATACGGATACCACCTCTGGCAATGTCTCTGAAGCGGAGATGGAAACCTCGACTCTCAGAGCTGACAACCAAGAACATACCGTACAATGGCTGAGGATATTCGATAGCAGGAAGGAAAGCGGGGTTGAGACGGAAACTCAAGGCAACCTTGGTGGGTGTGTAGAAGTTGGTCTTCAGGAGTGCGTTATTGAACACTCGGAATGCAGTCATAACAACCTCCTCGTGCTCATTGTTCACAGTCTTGGAGATCATTTCCTTGAGCTGATTGTCTGACAGGACTTCCGCGGATGGAGTTGGTGGGACGAACTCCTCGTTATAGCCTGGGGCGAGAGTGAGATGGGTGTTGGCGAAGGATGCATACAGGGATCGGATGAGCTCTGGGTATGTGCTGATAATCTCATGGATGTAGCCAGCAGTGAATGTCTGGGTTCTAAGACGCTTCTTGATCTTGGATAGGAGCTCGACATGGGCACTGTTGGATGCGTCGAGAGCAGATACCAAGGATCCGTACTCCGAACCGAGTCGGTTCAGGAAATGTTGCACGAATACCAGCAAGCAGTGTCCGTAAATTGTCTCCTGAAGACTGAGTCGACCACTTGCGAACAAGGGCTGGAATTTATTCTGGGGAATGCAGTAAAGCAGAGAAATTTCCTTGGTGATTTGGTGGATGGAGGCTTCGAGTGGTGGGAATTTCTTTGAATCCAAATTGACAGCAGGCTTGAGGTACAAGCAAATAACAGTGATGCCATTGCTGAACTGCTCGACGTATTTTCTGGAGCTGGTGACACCATAGTAGTGGTAAAGATCAGACAAAGCGCTGAACATGCCAGCAGCTGTTCTACGACGGAATGCAACGACCAATCGCTTCTCCTTGGAATCTTCGATATCAAAGACCTCGATGACTGGGCCCGTTCTTGAGACTGCCAGCTCAATGACATCTTGGTAGATTTCTCTGGTGTTCTTGGTAGCCTTGGCAAGGAAAAGTCTATCAGCAATCACCTCGAGACGAGTTTCCTGGGGCGAGGGATTTGGGTCAACGAATTGACACTGGTAGACGAAATAGCATCTCAGTGAGGTCTTGACAGGTCCGGTTCCAGACAAGTTTGAAGGTGATCGGAAGGTCTCAACACGGAAGATGCTGTTCGATGAGGAGTCGAGGTACTTCTTTTCTAATCGATGCTCGTAACGAGGACCATCGAGATTGGTGATGCCTGCTTCGCTCGTGTCGATGTATATTGCGTGATCTGAAGCCTCCATATCCAGTCTGATTTCTTGCTTTCTATCTTCTCGGGCAAAAGCAGCAATCTTGGCAGCATACAGAGATACGATGTTGCTGACGATAGCGTCGACTGTCTCCATTTGGAAGTAGACATCGTCAATGCCCAGCTCGTTATAGAACCAGGCTATTTGCTCTTCGATGAGTGATCCCGGGATCCATTTATTTTCTTCTAACTTGCCCTTGACTGTATGGAATTAGCAGTGATTCGAAAGAGTTCTTGGCAAATGACTTTGAAGGAAACGGCGAAATTGAGCAGGGAGACACCATCAATTGACCTTTAATCCTTGACATAGGGAGCATCTGGAACTCCTGTAGGTCCCAAGCACGCCAATGTTTTCTCTCCGCCCTCCAAATAAGGGGAAAAATAAAAGATATAACTGACCCTCGAGCATTTGTGCTTGCTTTCCCTTGAACTCTGGAGCGACATATCCTACGGTGGCAGACCGCAAGACTCTGTGCCCATTTCCGTTCCCATTCATGCCATTCTTCCCATTCCTATATGGCACGCTGAAATGTGTGGGTTGTGGAGAGGGCTGACGACCGGGGCTCTTGAGTAATTGGTCGACCAACTTGTGGTTTGGAGGGGAACGATCTGGAGTCGCCATATTGTCGATTTCGAGGTCAATGTCTAGACCAACTGGCTCGAAGTATTGAGGAAACTGCTCGGTACCTCCAAGGTCAGTGGTGGTTATGGTCAATGTTTTCATCATGGTGGTGAATTTGGAGGAGGAAGAACGAGAAGAAGAAGAAGACGTGAAGTGCTCAATTTCCATGGTAGAAGAAGGGTACGAGGGAGGACATAGGTTTTAAATATATCTGTCGGACCTGACTATGGCGTGCCATGGCCCTATATTGAGGCACTCACAGTTTCCTTATCTGAGCAGCGACCTCGCGAGTGGCAGAATGAGTCGCACCTGCTGTACAAGTCGGATTGATTTCGTATGGGGCCCGGCAACGGCAGCTAAACTTGCAGAGACGGTGAACGAGTTCAAAACAAGCGGTGGACTAGCCAGAGCATGGCCGTCAGCCGTTGGCCCATTCAATCTCAATCCCTTGCTCCTGCTGCGGAGGTATGTTTTCATAGGGCCTAAGGAAATAAGGCCTGTAGAAGCAGTGCAGAGAAATCACGTACCAGTAGCTGTATTGAGCACCTAACCGCAGACGAGGACGTGGTGCTTGTTTGTGTGGCCGGGTTTCTGCTTGTTGTGATGCGATGATAAGTTCCCGAAGGTGATGAGCCGATCAGATGTTTATAGTAACACAAGGGCGACGCGAGGCTCTATCTGAGGGCTGACGTGAAGCGGGCGTGAACTCTTTTGGGAGGATCAAAGATAAGGAAATGGGCAGAGGAGAGGAGAGAGAGGAGAGGGCTGAGAAGTTGGAAGCTGGCTGAGGGTGAAAGTGAGCAGCTAGACCTGAAGCTATGATAGGATAGGATGGAAGTATTGGATGACAGGTGAGGAGGATCAAGATCTGTCGCTCTCGTATACCTGTTTATTGTGAAAGGACCACGATACGACACCCCACCTGGGGGACTGGCTCTAATATACCTTAGCAAAGGCGAGCGAGACTCGAGTTCGTGAAGCCGTGCAAATTCTGATCAATTGGTTTTTTTCCATGGATGATGCAGCTAGCAAGGAGCGGTGGTAATCCAATGATCCACGATCCACGATCCACGATCCGACGAATGTCCATGCATGTCTGTCCTGTACCTGACTGACGACGACCTAGGACGTCCTCGTGAGAGAGGCACCGCTCAGCCAAGCTAGCCAACCCCACCAAATCCGGCTACTCAAGGCTTTCCAGAACACAAGGGATGTGCCCGCTTGCCCCGAACGGGCATTAGTTGGGCTCTTATCGGGCTGCTAACCCCTCCTTGTGCGATCCCTTGACCCAGCCCTGTCAGCTCTGTCAGCGCCCTGGTGGCCCTGAAACGACTCGTGTTGGCGGTGTCAGGACTCCATACGCGGTGTTGGACTCCGTTTATTGATAATGCCTCTTGGAGTTTAGTGGACTACCTACTGTATTGTCTGAGGCTGGACTAATTGGAGTTCCGAGCTGCACCTATTTCTGGTACCTCGTCTTTGCTCTGTTTGCTCCCTTTCGCCTGTTCACGGGCTTGTCTGCGCCTCTCCGCCACTCAGAGTTGGCTCCGAGCGCTTGACTTGTGTTGTGACGATGCCGTTCAGGCGGATGTTCCCAAGTCAACTGGGCAACTTGAACAGAACATCAACTTTACACTTGTCAAACTCTCCCAATGTTGCAATTCAATCCGTCAAATGCCTCATTACCTTGACTTGACGGATCACGATTGACTTTTTTAGACCTTCACCCTGCAGCTGACAACAATAAATGCCTCCCTTTCGCGTACCGAGTTTTCCATTCCCCGACCCTCCGCCACACCTTGGCACCGAATCCGAACCCCTCGATCCCGTGATGGTGCCTCCAATGACTAAGACCCCGCAAAATCTAACAGTTGCTAAGCCTGTAAAGTATTTCCAAGGGGTAATGGAAACGCGGTTCTCTTTCTTGACCTCATCGTCGACCGCCAGTTGCTCTCGAAGAACAAAATTCATCGCAAATTGCACCATTCCATGACACATACTGGCATATACTATTACCCCATCGCTTGTCCCAGTCGCCAACGCCTGCCTCTCTCGCCGCCCTCTCCGCCTGGGGTACCCGTTACTCGTTACTGTGCATGACATCAAGTGCCTCACCAGGCCTCACTCCTTCCCCAGATCTCGTCAAATGACCGGTGGCTTTTCTCCAGTGGCCCTCTTCCACCCCAGACTTGGCCTCTAAACTCGTTGACTTGTCCGCCGCTTGGACCGGCACGCAATACGTGTACTGGATTCTGGAATCTTCACCGCCAGCAACGTTGTCTTGTCTTGTTGGGAAATTGGCAGTTGCGCCGGACTATCGTGCTTTTCTGCTCAGCTGCCTCTTCTGGGCCTGCCATTACGTTTCCACCATGTCTGCTCTGGGTGCTCTCGGCGGCGAAAGTCCGCACGTGTACAGCAGAGAATATGCTGTGTCCCTTGATTCCCAGGACTCCCTGAAGCATACCAGGGAAGAGTTTTACATTCCTTCAAAGGCTCAATTGAAAGTCAAATCGCTGCCAGAAGCGGGTAAGGAAACCCGGCCTCTCTCTGAATAGCGAGGGTTTCATGGCTGAATCAGGACGCAGCTCGTGATGCCTCTTCTGATGCCTCATCAATCTACCTTTGTGGGAATTCCCTGGGTCTGCAACCTCGACTTGTTTCGACGCGTATGCAGCAGTATTTCACAACTTGGGCGACACAAGGTGTCTTTGGCCATTTCAAACCTCTTGACGAGTCACCTCTGCCAACATGGCTAGATGCTGACACAAGAGCTTCGGAATGCATTGCTCCTATAGTTGGAGCTCTTCCTTCCGAAGTTGCTGTCATGGAAACTTTGACAGCGAATCTCCATCTACTGTTATCTGCGTTTTACAAACCTGATATCAATGGTCGTCATAAGATCATTATCGAGAGTCAAGCTTTTCCCTCTGATCACGTGCGTACACATTTTCTCTTGTACAGTTGTACGCCTGATGGCAAAAAGTCGCCCATCTCGAATCGGGTTCAATTGCAACAAGTGTTGACATTTCCAAGTGATGCTGCGAATTTATAAAAGACTAACAAAATCTAGTTTGCTGCCGAATCTCAGATTCTGCACCACGATCTTTCTCCAGCGACATCTTTGATCACAATTGAGGCACAATCTCAACCGCAAGCACCACTCTCAACCTCTCACATTCTATCCATTATCAAAGAACATGGAGCAACAACTGCCGTCCTCCTTCTCCCAGGAATTCAATACTACACTGGCCAATTCCTCGACATTCCAACCATTACTCGTGCCGCTCACGAAGCCGGGATCTTTGTAATCTGGGACCTGGCCCACGCCGTTGGCAATGTCCCCCTCCAATTACACGACTGGCACGTCGATGCTGCCGTCTGGTGCAGCTACAAGTATCTGAATTCTGGACCTGGAGCTGCAGGAGGCCTATTCGTGCATGAAAACAACGGCCAAGTCGCTACGCGAGGGAGCGGCAAGAAAATCTTCACTAATAGACTCTCCGGTTGGTGGGGAAGTGACAAGTCCTCACGTTTTGCGATGGACAATAAATTCGTCCCTATACCTGGTGCTGCGGGTTTCCAGCTGTCAAATCCGTCGATATTGGATATCACGAGTTTGACGTCCTCGCTTGAGGTCTTCGCTCTCGCTGGTGGCATTGGGCCGCTACGTGCCAAATCATTACAACTCACTTCCCATCTGGAGAAACTGCTCTTGAACATGCCAGCACACGCCAACAAACAATTCGAGATCATCACACCTAGAGAGCCAGAAGCACGTGGTGCACAGCTTAGTCTGAAGTTGCAACCTGGATTACTAGACAAAGTTATGGAGGGACTGGAGGAGAGGGGTGTGGTTGTGGATGAGCGACGGCCGGATGTTATTCGTGTTGCGCCTGCGCCGCTGTATAACACGTTTTCGGATTGCTGGTATTTCGTGAGTGCATTTGGGGAGGCGCTGGAGCATGCTGTGAAGGCGTGAGGTCTAGCTGAGGACAGAGACAAATTGACAAAATGACACACCTAGCGAGGAGGCTTGATGATAAGACGATTAAATAGAGCATGGAATGGCGAATACATAGACTTTGACTCCCCTCCACATAATTTCTACCCTGCCATCAAGTGGCTTTCTCCCTCAAAGCATTCTGTTGCTTTCCCCAAATATAGAACTTCGGCGATCCAGCCTCGCCCACAAGGCTGTTCCGATTAGCCCCACGTGGCAACCTGCCCGCCGGGCCTGCACGCCCCAACCAAGAAATCTGCATTGCAGCTCATCCAAAACTCCGAGCTCGCAAGCTTCACAACAATTTTCCCCCTTCCCTCACAACACCACAAATACGACATAACCCACGATGTCCACCACATTCCGCCTCACCTTCCTCTACCCACCATCGCTCTTCCGCCCTTGTTCCACACGCACATTCGCTTCTTCAACACGGAAAATACATTCTCGAGCGAGACCGCGAGCGCGAGTACGAATACCCCAGTTAAGATGTCTGTTTAGTGAGCGCTGTTTCAGTTTGGGTTCGAGTTTTGGGGGTAGGACAAGAGCTGGGGCTAGGGTTGGGACTGGAATTGCGAATACAAATGGAAATGGAAATGGAAGTGGATCAGTCTTGGGACTAAGGCGGAATTTCTCCACGACACAGAGGAGGGGCGAGAGGGTCTTGAAAAGGCATGGGAAAGCGGTTGAGCCATTAGTGGCGGAAGAGCAGAGAGAGAAGGAGATTTTGGATGGGGCGAAAACTCCAAAGCCAGAGGAGAGGACAAGTACGGATGGCAAGGGGATGGGGGGCGTGACAGAAGGAAGTGCGAAGGAAGTGGAGGAAGAAAATCCGAAAGAGAAGGACGTTGCGAAAGAACCTTCTTCTGCAGCGCCATTATCAGAGGAGACACAAGCTGCTGCGAAAATACCTGGTGATGAGGGAGCTAGGATCGTGGTTGCAACTGCAACTGGAACGAATACTGGGAATGAACAATCTGGAAATGGGAAACAAGAAACAGCCACACCTACAAACCCCTCCACTTCCTCTACCGCCACTACTGCCTCAACAACGGCTACCCCTGCCAATCCTCTCGAAACTGTCCTCCATATGCCACCGCCAGAAACAGCAGAGGAGGAAAATGCCTCGAAACCACCGCACTTGCAAACACCGCCTTATGTCCATCATTTTGATACTTATACCCTGGTGCAGCAAGTTGAGGCGGGTGGTTTCACGAATGATCAGGCGATTACTAGTATGAAGGCTGTGAGGGGGTTGCTTGCGCTGAATTTGGATGTTGCGAAGAAGGGGTTGGTTAGTAAGAGTGATGTTGAGAACGTACGTTTCTTTCTCTACGTCCAAAGCCCTTTTTTTCGCAGGAAAAATGCTGTGCAATTGGATAGAGATCGATTGCTAATAGCGTGCGAAAATAGGAAACATACCTCTTCCGCGCCGCATGCTCAGAACTCAAAACCGAGATCCAAAATACACGCAAGAAGAACGAGGAAACCATGCGTAGGGAACGGACATTGTTACAACATGAAGTGGATATCTTGAATCAGAAACTCAGCCAGGAGTTATTGACCCTGAAGGATGATCTAAAGGGCATGTTTGATGATAGGAAAATGAGCGTTAGGATGGAACAGAGAACTATGGAGAGTAAAGTACGTTCTTTCTTTCCCTCCCACCACTTCCTACTTTTCCATACTCAATAAAATCATGTATTAACCCACTCCCAACAGATCCAAGAACTCAACTACAAAATCACCGTCCTGCTCAACAGCGACAGCAAATCGGAAATCGAAGGCCTCCGCTGGGTCTTAACCCGTCGCTCCGTTATGGGCATCCTCTTCATGGCGTTTATGGTTCTTACGTCGTTGAGATATGCGAGTTATAAGAGTCATGAAGATGAGATTCGTGCGAAGAAGAAGGAGGAAGTCATTAAGGTGGAAGCGGCTATGGGGGGTGACATGGATGCTAAGAGCGCGGCAGAGATTTTGGCTGCTAATTGATGATGAGGATGGGGTTGAGGGTAGGAGGTGTTTGACAGTTGTCAGTTGGAGCTTGAGAGACGGATGGTTGATTGAGAGAAAATTGTCCCCGGGCAAAACAAACTTCTCGAGAAGGCAAGCGATTGCCCCTCTAGCGCTTCGGAGCCAAGGCAGTAGCCGAGGACAGATCTACCTTGAAAGTAAATAGAACTAGAGATACCCCTACAGTTTGTACTCCTGAACATATAAAAGTCCCACATGAATGTACAGCTCGTCCGATAGAATGACTAAAGTAGGTGGTAAAGACTGGAATAACCACCATCACGTGGAGTTGCAGGACCACTGACAGCTGTGACGTCCAGAGCCCCCGCTAGTCCCAATCCAGACATGTGATTCCTCATCTCACTCATGCATCTCCATCTCATCACAGCTCAATCCTACTCCTGTCCGTAAGGTCAGGATCACACATTTCTTGTGCTACTCTTCGTACAGGAATCGGAAAGTGAATGTGATTCCGCCAGTTGGGATCGATTACGGTTCCATAGCTGCATGCTGTATGCTGCAAGGCACACACTTTCACCAAACCTGGACCGACCCAGGATCCTCGAATCAGCAACACCACTCGCCTCAACAGCAACCTAACGAAAATTTGCAAGCCGTCTTTCGCAACTCATCATAAGCGTACGACACTGAAGTCCACAGCCGGGAGAAATCATAGCTGTATCTCTCTCTAGCACCTACTCACCAGCCAAGCCACCCCACCCTGAACGAACGGGAGCTCAGACATTCTCGCTAAAGCGCTGAGCTGGTGTTTGGAATCATTCACATTGGAAGAGCTGGCCAGATCGAATCGGTTACTTCCATTGCCAGTGGTACAGCATTTCAATCTCCAGGGTGGGATCTCGTCGATCTTTCCGAGAGTTGCAAGCTTACCTACCCACCACCACATGAGCTACGAATTGAAAGCTGGGAATTGGGTTCCGCCTTTGATTGGCGTTTGAATTTGGGTTGCAGTTGTCTATTTACCTGCTTACTTGTTAGTTCTTTATACTCAAGTTGCAAGGGTTGATTGGATTGAATTGCTGAGCAGAGACGAAAATGAGCGAGTCCAGCTTTTGGAAGAGGGGTGTGGGACGCCTCCGGGGAAATTCAAATTCCAAATCTAAACCTGATGCAGATGTCGGGAATAATGGGCTTGGAGATGGAGGTGGTACGGCGACGACGTTCCGATTTGTGGAGGGTGGGACGGGGAAAGATGGAATTGGTATGTACTGAGGTTTCTATTCTTATTTGCTGCCTATTCCTCTTGTGTGGTTATGTATCATCATATCGGTCTGGGTGGTCAGCATTTTTGTACGGATGTATGACAGGTGCGAGATTCGTTGATGGTGTGCTAAGGAGCGCCTTCGCTTCTGATTTCTTGCTAGGCTGGACTTGTCTGCGGATAATTCCATGTCATCTACACTCTTGCCTTTTGTCACCGTTTCTTTTCATCTGCAAACTTCTTATTTCCTACCCTCTTTTTGGTCTATCGCTCTTTTGTGGTAAATTAGAAATACGTTTTACTATTGGATTCTCGGCAAAGTCTTCATCATCATACTTTCTATGCTGCTGTCATTGCTTTCCATTCCGAACGATTCTTGTGGAAGAACTCTCAAGCTGATGCCTCGGAAAGGAAAGAGTAAAAGCTCGGAAGTTGGACAAGAGGACTCGGATTTGACGCCTAAGCAACGACGGCGTGCGCAGGTTCGGAAAGCTCAGATGTTCGTGTTCCCGCCCTTTCTCTTTCTCCCATCCCATGCCATCGGGACTTCTGCTGGCGATCCTTTGTCACCCTACATATAGGTTTCCATGATCCATCCTTCCAATCCAAATGCCAAGGATAGCACATCTCATCTTACACACAACAGATGTAATAAGGGTAGACACTAACAGCCAGCATAGCGAGCATCGTCAACGCAAAGAGAATCACATCAAGCACCTAGAGCAAGAAGTCATCGACCTACGCGAGAAAATAGCTCAAGCAGAAACACAATCTGTGCTCTTCAAGCACGAAAACATTGCCATTAAAACGACCCTTCAAGACAGTAGAATCACTATACCTTCTCCAGCTCCAGCTACTTCGTCTCCAAATAACTGTACCGACATACAAATACCGGATAACCAATTCCAATTCGACTTTAACAGCCAATCGCAAAGCCTATCCAACACTCCTGAAAAAGTCCAAAATCAACATTCAGATTTTGAGAGCAACATGTTAAGCGGCACAGACGAATTCTTCAACCTCCTCTCCCCTAACTCCCTCGCATGGCTAACAAACACCACTCTCGTACGCACGACTTTCGACCCCTTCCTCGACGACGAATGTCTACAGATAAGTCCCGCTGGCACTTTTCCGATGTCTATCGATACCGGTCCTGGTATCCACAGTAGTCAAGATATCAATAATATCTCGCTGCCTTCGCCTGATATGTTCAATTCTGAGATGTGGAAACCGGCGGTTTTACAGCACCAGGAGAGGGAGAAGGCGCAGATGAATGGAAGGGTGGATGGAATTGCTGGCACTGGGACGATGTCACCGGAGGAGGAGATGGAGATGATGGCAATTAATTTCATCCTTGCGTTCGTCTCCCATCCAACCTCTCTATATCTTTCCTCTCTATTCTCCATTACAACTCTAGGTATCTGTCTATCATTCCACTAACCCTGTTCTCTCCAATCAGCCTCGAACACCCCTGCCGCACACACTTCTCACCCCCCTCCGCCGTTCCCTACGATCCCTCTTCCGCAGCAACAGGCCACGAGTTAATGGCAACGACACACCTCTTCTCGCACGCCTCATCCTTCACCCACCCAAATCCGCATCCACATACTCACCCTCCCCGCACCTTATCCCCACAGTTACACGCGCACTCGTACTCACAAGGCCTCCAAACCGAGAGCATTCCAGCTGGAAACCTCCACCAAACAATCGAAGCTCCCATCCCAGGCAGCACATGGCGCGTCCCACCCCTGGATTTAAAGGGTCTATATGAAATGAGCGAGTCTATGCCAAAGGAGAACTGGGAGATCACGCCTGTGCAGGCGTGGTTTCTATTGGTGGGTCGGTATGGGTGGGAGAGGTTGGTTGGGAAGGGGAGGAATGGGAGTGGGAGTGAGAGTGAGAGCCCGATTGATGAGGTGAAGAGGGGCCTTGCGGAGTTGGTTTCGTGTTTGGGGTTTGGGAGTGTGATGGATGAGGTTGAGTTTTGGGGGGTTGTGGGGGAGGTTTTGGGGGAGGGATGGGAGGAGTGAGGGGGTGAGAGTGCCGAGTGGGTGTGAATATATTTTTCATATCAGCCAGAGGTTGCAACTTAACTGGGTTCTTTCACGTATATAAATGTTGGCCACGGGCTTCGGGAGACTGGACTGTATCCCTGTAGACTGGACTGTATCCCTGTAGCAGAGATAGATTCTGGCATATGAGGCAAAACGCTCAATATTATCACCAGAATCTTGATCAATCAAGTCAGAGGATGAAGATAACCATCGCATGGGGTGAGGGGAGTTTGGTGACTTTGAAGCTCGTTAGGGGATACCGGAACTAAGCTGAAGCTCAAAGCTTCGGACACGCCACGCTCTAAGGGGTTTGGAGATTGGTTTTTGAGGTAATATTTGTTGACAGGTGGAATTGAGACTGGGCCCCATTTGTATGTCTCTGTCCATTTATTTACCTTTTCAACAAATCTTTCCTAACTTGTTTGACGATTAGGTTGAGCTGAGGTTCTACCAAGAATAGGCAGCTTTCCGGCATATGTATCGTATATTCTTCCATCCCTTACACCTCGCTTGTCCTTTGAACCGACATGCCAATGCGGTTTACAGCGAGAAATGATACATCAAATAAGTAAACAAGCTCAAAGGAGGATATCAGTATTAAGTTGGAGCCATCATCCTTGTAATACATCCATTATTGTCGTGTTCACACTTTCTATAGCCCCTGAGCCGACACCTTCAACCTCTCCTCAGTAATCAACAACTGTTCTGGGAACCATTCTTGCCACCCGTAACATGACTTCGGATCAATGTCTTCAAGCACCATCTGAGCAACAGCAATACCACTTCTCCAGGCATGCACCATCCCCTCTCCATTGAATCCAGCAGCAATCCACTCCGAGCCGAGCGACTTTTGATGCAACTTGCGTCCTGTCAACGACGAGGGAACTTTTCCAACAAAAGGTAGACTGTCACGCGTGAACCCCATGTTCCCCGTCCACATAGATTTGATGGGCTTGCTGTCTTCTTCGCCCCATTTATCTTCAGCAAACGCAGCTCTCAAAATACCAGAAAGATGAACCTTGGTGTAGAAATCAAAATCGCAGGTATCTGTCGCGACTCCCACATCCTCGACACCTCCTCCAGAACCCTGTGCGAAACCGCCTCCCATCATGAGCTCGCTTCCAGTACAAAGTGGACTCGTAGCAGGGTAGCGGGGAAGGAGTTGAGTCAGGTAGTCAAATCCTCTAGCATATATGAATGACCACGAGCGGTGAGACTGGTCGGGAAAAGATTTGCCTGGAGCTTGAGCAGACATGTGGCCTCTGAGGGGCACGATGTGGCCCCGTAATCCTGGGATGAGGTGCACGGCGTGAGCATTTGTACAATGAATCACATGCGTTGCTTTGATGTTTCCCCGTGGAGTTACAATGGTAAATTTCGAGTTTTCGTGGTCGGGTGGGAGAATTGTGTTCACAGGCGTTTGGCTTTCTAACCATATGTTGGACCCGTATGACTGCAAGAGCCGTTCGAAAATACCGGCAACAAGCTTGTAGGGCCATACAGCCCCTGCTGGATATGTAATGGCACCACATATGTCTGGAAGAAGAAATCTCTAAATCCATAATCAGTGTCTCAATTGAAGCATTCATTTTATGTCACTGACCTTGCGAGCATCCTCTGCCTCGTAGAGTCGATGATCTCGTGATTCGAGTGGCATGTCAGCTCTGAACAATTCCAAAGCTGCCTTCGCTTCCAGAAATCGGGTCGAGTCAAAGAAAGCGAACACAGATTCGACAGTCCGAAGTTGTGTCTCCTCTGTCAAGTTTTCCTTTCGAGCAGTTTCTAGAAGCAGAGGAAGGTGGCCCAATCTGAAGCGAGTAATTTTTGCTGCAATATCTTTCCCTAAGATTTCAGCAATACTGGCGTACACGTCGAAACCAGCTTCATTGATATGACCTCCATTCCTTCCCGTTGCTCCACTGCAGATATCTCGAGCATCAAGAATTGCAATTTTGGGTGTTGTTGTATCAGCCTTGGTCAGGAGTTCTCGAGCCACTGATGCTGCTGTGATTCCTGATCCGATGATCACAATTTCGACTTCCTTCTGGAGAGTTTTTGAGTGAACATTGGATATTGGTGAGGGATCTTCGAGCCAAAATGGGTTGGCCGTCCTTGTATTGTCTGGAACTCCGGGGTCTGAGTTTATGCGACTGGTCGCAGCTTGTCGTTGCTCATCTGTCACGCCAGGAGCGTTGAGAACATCATCTACGAGTCCCATGGCGGATTCAAAGTTCTCAAGAGACTAAAATAAGTAGTAGTAGTAGTAGTCACACCTTTTTTTCCTCGGATGATGCAGTACAATCTGCTTCAGGGATCAGCATAATACAGTCAAATTAAGAATGGGAAGAGATACCTATATCTTGGTAATGTAGAAGTATTTCTTCGGAGCATAAACTGGTGAGGAAGACACCGCGGTCTACCACCAGCCACTGACTTGTGAAGCCTAAAGTGATGTAGCATGATGGGAGGCCCTTTTAGGAATGTGCATCCGAGCCGAGCCCTACAGTAGCACATTCATAGCATCACCCCCGCACTTCAGACCTCGTGGATACCATCCCCTACGCTACATCCTGAAGAAAAGGTGGGGGTACGAAGGGTCAAAATGTGACATATTCTGTTACTCTTCACTCGCATTTATGGAATCATTGAATATCTTGAATCTCATGATAAATTACGCTAGAGGTAATCCTATCCCCTTAACTGCCATTCGGAACACAGGGCACTTTCTGTAGGTAGGGTCCAAAGTTAGTGTACGTGCCCTGAAGTATACCTAGGTAGGTAGGCAACCACCAGAATATTAGCGCCTCGCTTCAGTGCTGTGCCCTGTAAAAGTGTGTATTTATGGCAGTTAAGGAGATGATAGCCTTATCTGCAAGCCCCCAAACGTTAAAGGTTGAGTCAAATTTGTTGAAGCATTCATACTTTAAATTTAGGAAATCTCTCCACTCGTTCATCTGAACATTGTCTTCACCTGCAAGGTTGCGCAGCATCGACTTCGTCAAATGCGAGCTTCGTTTACTACTATCGCACTTAGTGTTATCACGGTAAGAAAATTCCGCTCACGTTTCTATTGTCGACAATATGAATCGCCCGTTGAATCCGTCGATTCTATTCCCCCTGCTTCCCCAGGACTGTGATCTGTACGGAGGTACGCAGTCACATTCATCTGGGGAATTACTGCTTTTATTCCTAGCGCTTTGTTTATCTTGACGTCCTGCCGAAATAGTCTCAAGAATTTCCATTGCAGCTTCAACAAATCTTCATCATGCTACTCCAACCGCGCAGCGTTTGCACCGTCGATGTCACTTTTCAATATCTCAACAAACTTGATTGCTAATCAGGCAGGAAAAGGCATCCTTCAAGTCATATCATAATATATTCATCTCATCGTGCTATGTTCGTCTGTAAGTGGCTATATACAAAGAAAAGAAAATTGGCTTTTGTCTGCCCGGCACGACAAATCCTCATCCACGCCTCTTAACATCCAAGGGCTAAACAACCTAAGCGAGTCTAGAATGCAGCACTGATAATGAAACTGGCATCATTGTTGAAAGAATTTGGATTGTCCCAATCATGAACGCCGCCATTGCTTGCAATATACCCAGTGTTGAAATAATGTCTGAAGTATCTCGTTGGGAAGCTGAACGAGCGGATTGAGCTTCCTTGTCCATTGAGGCCAGCTTGGGGACAGAAGGTAGCATCCTCTCCAAAGAGCTTGCTGCCATCGTTGGCGTTGACCTGGAGAGCGAAGCCGGAGTGACGAATGAAGCTACCAGCAGTATCGGAGGACTCGAAGGAGTAGCATCCGCTGTTGGCGATACCGGTACGTACGATCCAGTTGGCGCTTGCCTTGACGGCGGCGGTGCTGGAGGAGGAGACGACTTGGGTGTTGACTGTTGCGCCGCTGTGGGCGAGAGAGCGGTCGGTGAAGCCAGGGGTGGTGAGATGGAAGGAGATTGTGGATCCGACAGTGACAGCTGGGCCGCTGATGAGGGATGTAGTAGCGTATCCGGCGGCGACGATATTAGCTTGGACGGAGTTCTCAGTGGCATCAGAGGGGTATCCGGAGGTCATGACACCTTCGTAGAATGTGCCCTGGGCACCGTTGCTGTTGTCACCTCCAATACCGAGGATGATGGCACCTTCCAAGCTCATGGGGTTGTAGCCGCCTACGGTTGGACGAGCGCCGGTCCAGTAAGTGGAGAGGCCTCCTGAGGCTCCATTGCCGCCGCGAATGGCCCATTGATTGGGTGACCCTTTGACGATGGCGGTAACGAAGCGGGAGGTGATGGTTGGGTCGCCTGGATTGTTCTTTGTGCCTTGGCCGGAGAAGAGACCATTCTCTAGATCAGCCATGACCCATGGACCGCTTCCTGTGAGTATTGTCAGCATTGTTCGAGTTTTCTGAATTTCGGCTGTAAAAGAGGGAGTTCACTGACCTGCACCAGATCCCCAAAAAGTGCTGGTGCCATAGTAAATAGCTTCCATATGACCATTTCCAGTATCTGTGCTGCTGACCTCAGCATTACCATAGTCGAAGCAGCAAGCATCGTTGTAGTGGGTTCCATCAAGCACAGCGTACATGCCCTCTGGCTGATTGCCAGTAGCGGTTCCAGAGACAGCATTATTTCTGTATCCAGTGCCAGGGGAAACGAAGACACCATAGGCTTTCTTGCCATTCAAGGTCACTGGGGCACCGACTGCGCTAGCCAGATTGTCATTGCCACCAACATCTGGTCCACTGAAGGCTCCGCGTGGTGCTTGAGTGAGGTGATTGTTGCGGCCAGACTGGTCGTAAATGATGGTGATGAGGCAGGTTGTGCTGGCACAGAAAGAGTCTTGTGCCGCCGCGTTGGCTACACCACCGGCAGATACGGGGGAGATATTAGTTGTGGCGTTGTCGGAACCTCGTTTTACCTGTACGACGTCACTTTTTGATACAAGTCAAGGATACTAGGGTCTTGAGAATCTGAGATGCTGATTACAGAAAAAGAAAAGACAGCGTGATAATTTGGAGAAGTAGACTGACCTGGTACAGGGGACCGGTATATGCATTGTACAAAGCACGTGTGGTGCCATGCGCAGCCACGCAGGGTGTTCCGCCGGATTGATAGATATCACATGGCCCAGCGTGGACAAGTGAGCCACTGACAAGAAGGCTGAGGGCAAAAGCCTCGAGGCTTGGTTTGGAGAACATATTTGGACTTTTCTGAAAAGATGTCGTTGAGGTAATGAGGAACTTGAAGGGCGTGGAGAAGATGCATTTCAAGAGAGGAAAATCGCAGGTACTTATACTTCAGATGCCTTGATCATTCTTGCAGATCTTCATCATTTTGGATCACGAAGTCTGCTTTTGGGACTTACCGCTATGAAAGGTGGAAAGTGAGTTAGTTCCATTGCCGCCAGCAGCACTGGTGTTCGCGAGATGCGACGATGCTACAGCAGGACCCCGAGGGCTGTTGCCAGATTGAGAAGGCGTGAAAGAAAGGTTGGTTAAGCATACTCAAGCATCCTCAAGCATTGACAAGCATTCTCAAGCATTTCTCCACCTCGTCACCCCGCAAGACCCCCATACCCCGCCTTCTCCACATAACACTATTTTAGAGGAAGAATTAGTATTGGTGGGAACATGGCGAGCTTTGAAGGGTGCCCTTCTAGCGTTCGTGATTTCTCAAGCGACGTGTACTGATTGGTGCGCGAATATTTTGCTATCGGTACTTCCTAAGAAAGCGGCAAATCCTCTAGACCACATGCACACGATCGTCATTGAAGCGTCACGAATTGGTTGGTGCGCGTAGAAACTCCTCAGGTAGCAGACATCCGTCGGAGATGACAAGTTTAAATTTGTAGACTGCATGTTCCTTATATCCAGATGCGGAGTCTGGTTGGCACGGATGGATGTTCACTTGGATGGTTCCCCGGATCAGCAAAGTAAACATCTCGTTTTCGAGGCAAGGGCAACGTGGCGCCGGGAGATCTCCTGACAGCAGCTGATCAGCTTCAAGGACTTTACCAAAGCCTCGGCACTGGGGCGGATAGACAGCGGCATTAGTCGTTCACATATCTCCCATCCATTGAGACTTAGCGAGCTCATTATACATAGACATCAAACAGAAAGCCGCTGTTCAGAGGTACCCAGCACTCATTTAAAGGAAAGTAGGCGGGAGATCACCAGCGGATCACCGAATTCCCCAGGTATTCAAATCAGAGACCGTAACCGGATATTGCCGATCAATTTCCGTATTGACAACTTCGCGTCTGCCAAAGTAAGTTGCCGCTCGCCCAAAAAGTAAAAAAAAAAAGCTCGAAAACATGATCCCTGGCGATCCTTTTAGTATTGAGAGCTATCCAGCTGCACCCAAAGTCGTTCAAGTGAGATTCTCTGTACTCGCGCTTTTGCTAATGTTTCAGATTCCACTTCAAGCCTCTTGCAATCTGCCTTCCTCGAGTCATGCTCGCGTTCCTCATCTGGGTTGGCTCTCTCGTCGGTCCTCGTTGACAGCTTTGCATGCTTAAGTGATACCCTACGGGGGTTTTTTTACAGACACTGTCTGTACTTCCTACAGATATTGTCTGTAAACAGGCCTTTTGGACGGATTTTCTATCTGTATTTTAGTTAATTATCTGCATTTTTCTCAGCTAGATTCTCTGATTCTGATTGATTTTTAGAGATTTAGAGTGAAAATACAGACATTATCTGTATTTTAAGAGTTTTCTGACTAATAAAGCTAATTTCTCCTCTCCTATTTCCTCCCCCTTATTTCCTTTTCTTCCCTTCCTATCTTCTACTCTCTCTCTCTCTCTCCCTCTAAGGTAAGTCTCCCTCTAATCTAAGGTAGGTCTCTTTCTAAGGTAGGTCTCCTTCTAAGGTAAGTCTCCCTCTAATCTAAGGTAGGTCTCCTTCTAAGGTAGGTCTCCTTCTAAGGTAGGTCTCCTTCCAAGGTAAGTCTCCTTCTAAGGTAGGTCTCCCTCCCTCCCAAGGTAGGTCTCCCTCCCTCCTAAGAAAGGTCTCCCTCCCTCCTAAGGAAGGTCTCCCTCCCTCCTAAGGTAGGTCTCCTCCTAAGGTCTCCCTCTCTTCTAAGGTAGGTCTCCCTCCTAAGATAGGTCTTCCTTCCGAGTGTTCCGGAGGTAGGTAGTAAAAGGTCTGTGTTTAACTTTATATCGAAACATAAAAAGTCCGAGTTACTTAAACTCTTCCTACCTGTGAAATACGCTAATTTATCTGTATTTTTTAATGAAATTGTAGCAGACATTATCTGAATTTTGTCTGTATTTTACTATATTTTACTACTACTAGGAATGCAGACAAAATACAGACAATTTACAGACGTTGTCTGCATGAAAAACCCCGTAGGGATAGTGACCCCACGACGCTACGCTTTGAGATGTTTATCCTCCATTTTGACTAGTATAGACGGTCCTAGCCCATACCAAGGACCGGTTCATTCCTTGGACGGAGCCAAAGTTTAGGATCAAGCTTGTCAAGGAGGATTTCCATCAGCTGCGCAGATTTGTAGTTGTATGCTGCAGCTATATTTGTTGTTGTATACTCCCCGGATGACATTTAATGTCTCGAAGATTCTGGGACTACAATTGGAGCGGCTCTTGTTTGTTCGCGAAAATGATAGAACGCTGTCCCGTGAACAATGTAACCTCAATAGACTCGCATATGAGAATAATGCTGGCAGTCTCGAAGCCAAAGAGTTCAAAGCCACCATCGCCAGAATATGCTAAATCCTCACACGACAAGTGAGCGGCCGCATTTTCTGGGGGCGAAGTCTTTCGTCGATCTTCACCTTTAGCAGCAATTGAGTAGATGGTGCAAATGTACATGTCCCAAGGTAAGTGCAAAGAAGCGAGAGTAGTTTGAGTAGCTGCTGTATCCGCTTGATGAATATAGGCTTTAAGACTCCACCAAGTAATCATTTCAAGGGAAGCACTGACACCAAGCGCTTAGATGGGCAAGTTGAAGGTGGCGATCCAAAACAACTGTACCTGCACCCGCTCAAGTCATAATTGCAAGCGATGTGTCTTTCAAATCTTTCTGGTGATCATTAGTAAAGTCCCGACCAGATACCACCCTTTCGGAACTCTTTAAAAAGCAAATAATCTATCTTGTCAGTCCCCAGGTTCAGTTTTCTTGTTGCGAGTACGGATGGTTGTGATTGTTTCCATGTAACCTGGAGAGACCTTTGTGGACGTATGAGTGGATACATGGTGCTGCGGTCAAGTAGTCGACCAATAACGCTCGGCATAGAGTTCTCGCTCATTATCCTTGTATCTTAGAGGATTCCAAAGATCCGGGACCGAATTTGTGAACTTGTCAGGTGGGAGCTTGGGGTCAGGAGCGAAGACCTGCGATAAAATCGTCTGCTTCCGGGAGAAAATCACAATGTCTCTTGTGACAGTAATCTGTTGGATTGTCCAAACTCTTGTCCAAGATTTTTTGGGGTATTGCTGCAGTCCCTTCCAGATACAGTCGCGTTCTTTGAGTTGCACGGAGCTGTAGTTATCCGGCTCAGCCATGAGTGAGGGGTTGGAGAGCTTAGAACATGCTTAAGTTAAACCATCCAACGCACCTTACTACATCAAAAAGCACCCTGCGTTCTGCGATATCGGCTCATGAAATGGACCTGACGACATCGCTCACAATCGCTATTCTGATTGATGCAGGCACCAGAGGTAGCAACGGAAGCTGTGAAGTTTCAGTCTCGAGAGACGGCTTGATAAATTCAGTCTGATGGATGAGGGTCGATCTATCAGTTTCATGCTCTTGAAGGGATTCTTTGGTCCCCATCTTTACAATAAAACAAGTTATATGAGATGCGACTTTGTTGACGGTAAAGGTCTCGAAAATACACGTGAGCTGAGTCCGAAGCCCAGGGTAGATCTTCAACAGCCAGATCCGAGAACGACTTTTTCAGGACAGGTTTATCTGTGTACCAGGACATCCTCAGGAACGCTTCTGTTGTTTTTGGCATTTTGTCGGTTTAGGTACCCGGTGTTGAGGGAGTCATGCTCGCAACTCGGTCAGAAGGTGGATTTGATGACGGTGGTGGCTGTGCGGCTGTGCCTATTGAGGCTTACGCCTCTCACGCGACACCACATTCTATCACCGACGCTGCTCAAATATAGCGAAGCATAAAATCTAGCGAGATTGTCACCGAACAGTAATATGGGAATTAGAAATAATTGGAGTCCTGATCTCTTTCGATTTAAACAAGCAGGACTGTAAGGCGGAAGAGCAATGACAGGAAACAGCTGTGGAAGGCTCTTTAAGCGAGGTCAACAGTGCAAGGGTGCGGAGGCCTGGTGATACCGAGCCCTTACGCGGGCCGGTCCTCAAACACTGGGATTTTTACTTGTCTGGGAATTTAATAACTCCAGGCATCCAGGTATTCCATATTGCAAAAGTGCCCCATAAACTGTCGATCTTTCTTTTGTGCTGTGAAAATTTACTGAGAAGCTTGAGGAAGCTGCAGTATGCAGTTTTTTTGCGCTGCCCTTTCCTTCTCTCTGAAATCATGAGTTTGCGACTCATCATAGTGAAAAGCATGGTTACCTTCAAGGCTGCTCTGCATGTCGTGAAACAGCCTCATGCAGGGCCCTCGGTGAGGCAAAGGCTTGTCTTGCTATTGGTCTGACACTTTGGCTATTTGATGCAGATGCACGTGGCACTAAACAATATTCGTTTTTCGACGCCACCAAAAGCGTCGCAGCGTCTCAACTTCAGCTGGCAAAAGTGCACGTTTGTGCACAAAGCTGGAGAGGCTTTTATAAATCCTGACAGGCCCCGCGTTTACTTCCTACAGCCTTGCTGCACCTTGTCATATCGTTTTCATGGTTGTCGGAGCAGAACAGTCCTTGAGTTTATCCATACTTGTGTGTCGCATTCCCTCGTTCATTGGCTGGGCATTCGCTATTCAAACTTGATCGAATATCCCTTTGCGATACCAACCACTCGTTGGGATCATGGGAGACACCACCAAGAATTTCCTCGAGGTGGCTGTTAACCCTCCAAACGCGGAGCTTGAGTTTGCCTCACAAGTTCCTGAAAATCCACAGATAAATTAACTGTGAGTAGTATCGTTGCTGTTCATGGGCTTCATCCTTTTGGATCCGGCTCCAACGCCTTCTCGACCTGGACCGCAGCACAGGGAAAAGAAGAGCGAAATTGGCTCATACATCCCGAATTTCTTCCAGCTCTCGTGCCGACTGCTCGTATCATGATCTTCGGGTATAATTCAAATGCTGTTTTTTCGGCTTCAGAGGGGACAGTTAGCGATCATGCCCTGAATCTGATCGAGCTGCTCAGACAGAAACGCAGGCGGGTGAGTCAGCCGGCTTCGAGGTTTTGATCTGATACCATGATGATCTCTGGTTCTAAAACCTGGAAAGGAAAGTCCGAAAAGACCGATCGTGTTCATTTGTCACAGTCTTGGTGGACTGTTAGTCAAAAGGGTAAGAAATTAGCCCATAGATCTGCCATCAGTAGGGCTGCTGACGCAGAAGCACAAATCAGTCAATATGCATGGCCTACAACTCGGATCGTTATAAAATCATCTATACATCCACCAAAGGAATCATCTTCTTCGCAACTCCACAGGGTGGAGGACAGAACGTTTCGGTCGGAAATCTCGCAGCGTCTATTTTTCGGACGATTACAAACAATCCAGACAATGCATACATGGAGGCTCTGAAGAAGAACAGTCTGTGCTCTCAGAATAACAGGGACGACTTTCTGCAACGCTCGGGAGACTTTGCATTCGTGTCGATCATCGAATCTCTGAAGACCAAAGGTGCAGCTGTACGTCGAGGTTCCTTTTTTGTGTTGTTTGGAGCCCAGCTAACTTTTGCGTCAAAGATTGTTCGCAAAGAAGACTCTATCCTAGGACTTCCGCTTGATAGGGAAAGGAGAATTCTTACAGATGCAAATCACACTGATATCTGCAAGTTTTGGGACCCTTCCGGCAGGGCATTTGATTTGGTGAAAGAGTCAATTTCTGAGATTGCAGAAGATGCTATCGAGTCGGCTGCTGCAGCAGTGGTCCCAGCCCCACCAGCTGGTGAGTGACTGCCCACGGGTTAAGGAGGTTAATATGTATCAGGTCTGATAGTTAGCAGCCAATCAAATCGTCTTGGTGCCATATCTTGAGAATACTACTTTCCGAGGCCGTGAGGAACATTTGAAACAGATTCACGAGAACTTCACAGCGCAGCCGAGATATGCCAGAAGTCAGAGGAGGGCAATCTTACAAGGGTATCCGGGTATTGGGAAAACTACTATTGCGCTGCAGTACTCTATTCAACATGGAGAAATCTATGATGGTATTTTCTGGATCAGTGCCATAAGTAGTGATGTGATTGAGCGAGAGTATGCCAAGATTGAAGAAGAGATGAAGAGGCGGACGTCTCAAGGTTTCCGAGACTGGTGTTCAAGCAAAAAGTGGCTATTGATTATTGACAATCTCGACGACCCAAAATGCTTCAACGCGCAAGCCATGATACCGCAAGGGCAAGGGGACATAATTATCACAAGTCGGCGTACAGATTTCGGGGACATTGGAAAAGCCATTCCAATCCCACCTCTTGATGTCGAGTGTGCGAGCAAAGTGCTGCTTCTTTACGCCAAGAACCGATTGTGTGAAACTGAGGATGTTGTCAACGCGTTGAAGCTGGTGAAGCTACTTGGATGTGTGCCGCTCGCCATACGACATTGTGGAAGTCTGGTCAGCGCTCAAGGTACAAAGCTATCTTCGTACATGAGAGAGTTCGACGACCTCATGACCGAATTGGTCTTGCCAGAGGAGTCTCAAAAGGACACATTCAGCCTTAATGAAAACAAAGCTCTCCTGGGTACTTTTGACATATCATTCGACCATCTACAGCAAGGAACCGGAGGCGAGGAAGCTGCTGCTCTGTTGTCCTTGATGGCAAACTTAGAGTTGATCAATATCCCACTGACGCTACTCGAGCGGAGTCTGGAGTCACACAAGAGATGGGGACCAGATGGCAACGCGGTCATGTCACTTATCCCAGGAATGCCAGAATGGCTGGAAAAGCTTCCATCATCCGCTCATGGTCGTGGCATAAGGGAAACACTCAAAACCCTGGTGAAATACTCTCTGATATTTCTTGGGGCCGATCAGCGGTCCTACTTTCTGCACCCAGTAGGTTCCCGGACTTTTGGGGGTCGGAAAAATGCTGACTATTAACAGATCACACACTTCTGGCTCAGATGGAAGCAAGATGCTGCTAAAGATCCTCAGCCATTCAGAGATGCGCTTGCAATACTTTCCAATGGATTCCCTCACCCAGATTTCTCGCGTATCTATGGCATCAGCCATCGGCACAAGATGTTGAGACTTACCTACATGCCTTATGTCCAATACGTTCAAAAGCGGTATCTCAAGCTCAAAGCGATCCTAGTAAATAATGTTGAGCTGCTGCTCCAGTTGGCCGAGCTGTTCTTAATGGCATCCGAAGTACCCCTCGAACATCGTCCGATGAAACAACGCGTCCGCGTCAACATTCCTGGTACCGATATTCCCATGCCGAATGGTAGTCTTGTCGATCCATTTGAGCAAGACGTCACGTTCTTGGAATCGGTAAAGGACATCATTGTTCAGTTAGATTATCCGGGGATACTTTACCTCCGCGCTGTGTATGTTTTCTTTGAACATACATGCAAGGAGTGGCGTGCGGCGAGACCTGTTACCGGATACCGAGTCCAGGATATTACTTTCGCAGGAAGATCTCTGGTGCAAGCTCGAGAGGCGCTTCTAGCTCGGTTTCCTGACTCACGAGACAATGCATCTGAAGGTGACGAGTGGTCTTATGCTGTAGAACATATCGATGGTCAAGTCGATGTGGCTGATCTCAAACCGCTCATGCCGCTGTTGGCTGATCCTGGCGATAGTCTTGTTGAGAACAAAACTCTCGACGTAGCATCCGGGATGATGGGATTGATCGGTAAGTTGATCTGAATTTAGTCACTATGTATCCCCAGAGCTACTTCTAAAATATATTTACACAGCACTGAAGTACACACATCACGTCCGAGAAAGTGTATTCGAGATGGGAGGAAACTTCAACATTGACCCTGTCACCCAAGCCATTCAGTTTGTACTCGATAATCGCGCTTGGGTTCCTGGATTCGCATCCATGCAGTGGATTCGGCATTTTCGCTCCATGCTTTACGAGAACAGAGAAAGGCTCTGTGATTTTACAAGGTTTGCACACCACCAGCTCGTGCTACAGGCATATCAGTCGAAAAATGACACAGGCGAACTGCGTCCGCTGTGGCCATTGCTTAGACTGTGGTCTGGAGCGGCTGTCGCGGGTCTTGTTAACCTTGCAGGTCCTGAGTCAGTCTTTGGCGCTGAAAGTCTCTTCTTACTCATGTGGGATGGAACACATTGGTACCCTGCCCAAACCTGGATTCCGGATGATGATGTTTATGCGATACTCGATACTCCCATCACTGCTGATAACTACTACTTCAAGATCAAACTGATCGATGCGTGGATTCACAGCTTGAGAGCAAGAGACATGTTGCATCACGCGGAGCGTGTGATTGTCCGTTGGCTCGAGAAGTTTCTTGCTTGTGATCGCACCTTGATGTCGCGCTGGGACTTTGGGCTAGATCCAATCTTGGACCTGTACGAGTTTGCCATATATCTTTACCAGGCTTGGACTGAGGATTCTGTCAAAGCTTTGGAATTTCAAGCCAGATACCTTGACTACTTTGAGAATGAATACGGCACTATGGTTGAGCGACTCTGTCTAGGGTGTGGTGTTGGTGTCTTCGGACTTCGACACGCACGATTGAGAGTCAGTCGACTCTGGCAAGGCGACGAACGTGAGAAGCCAGAAATTAGTCCTGGTCGTGTTCTAGAGATCATGTTTTTTGAAAAGCTGAAGGAAAAGCTTGGGGCATCGGGATCTGTTCTCCCAAATGACGATCCAAATACAGGCAGGCTTACTGAACAAGAGTGGTGTCGATGTAGACAATTTGCTTACTTGGATATGACGGGCTTGGAAATGGGCAAAATGCCTGTAACATTCGGAAAAGCCTTGTGGAGCGATACTTACCCCAAGGACACCACAGTTGATGACACTCTGTTTCAGGCTGAAGCTGAGAACGTCAAGAAACTGACGCAGGAAGCAATTGAGGAGTTTGGTGCAGAGCTCACACGCCTAATGGAGCCAGATGCAAATGTTCAGACGTCAGAAGCATCGAGCTCAGTGTATGCTTCAATGAATGCACCAGCGGATGCTTCAGCGGATGCTTTAATGAATGCCTCAATGAATGCTTCAGCGTCAAGCACTCCAAGGAAAGAATCTAAAGTGACGAAGTTGATGCAACGACTGCGTATTTCTCGGAAGGGAAAAGAGCGTGCGCATGATTGATATGCAGGAAACTTGCCTTTTCCTAGGGCGTTGGACTGAGCAAACAGCGGACACAGGTATCCCGTCGTAATTGTGTACAAACCGAATTAAGCGAGGTGGACTCCAACTCAACGCCGGGCCAGGGCTGGGAGAGCGTCGATACCGGACTAAGTAATCATCACTGAAGTCCATTCATTCACAACTCAAATCTGGGCCTGAGTTTACTCCTGCATGGGGCGTCGTCTCGTCTCGTCAAGTTTTTGTCGTAGAGGCAAGTCCTTCCTATCCTGGAAGTCATATTTCGAGCCGAACATGGTTGCCAAGACTCAACGGAAGCATTCCATTGTCAACAGTATGGGACCGTGACTGCTCTTTCCCCAAACGACACAAAGACACGAGCACCGGTGTTGGGAGTGAACTGTTGAGCTCGCTTAAGAAGAGCATGCGAAAGCCAGAACCTACATAACTCTCTCCATCGTCTCAGAATCTTCACCTTTTCACTTCCTCCCCAACTCCTCTTTCAATTGCCGAGTATACTCAATAGAGACCTCTCTCGTACGTCCAAACTTCATTTTCCTTCTACCATCACGATCATTATAGGTGACTGAGCATTGCTAATCTCTGCCATTCAGGTCATCAACTCATCTGCCATCTCACACACCTCGTCCTTTGTTCTTCAGTCACACCACAGCTTTGTGTGAGTTCAATCAAGGCACCTTTGCTTCTTCCTCACCGTGGTCTGTAGGATATATATCATCGTGCCAGAATTATGGCGTTCATCAAGAACATGCTCAGCTTCGTGGCCACCATTCTCGCCCTCATCGCGGTCAGCAACAGTGCTCCCACCTCAGAGGGAGCTCTCGAGAATATTGACCGCATACACCCACGCATCGTTCTTTCTGATGATCGGGTGATCCCTTTTGGTCGAACCAATCCTTCTGAAGACCGCGTCATTCCGTCCGAGGGTCGTGTTGTCCCCTCTGATGATCGCGTCAAACCATCCGGTCGAGTTGGTCCCTCTGACGATCGAATCATCCCTTCAAGTCCTGCAGCTCCTTCAACAGATCGCATCATCCCTTCTGATGATCGTGTCATCTCTGTTGAACGAGAAGTTCCTTCTTCTGACCGCAATATTGACCCTTCTTCGGATAGAGTCATTCCAGCGTCTGAACGACTCAACCCACCAACTGGTAGAGTTATTCCTTCTGAGGACCGTGTTATTCCAGTCTTAGATCGCGTTACCACCTCAACTGACAGAGTCATTCCTACCGACCGCGTCAATCCATCATCCAGCGACGGATTTACTTCGAACCGTGTCCACACACGAGCCAGGCAGTTGAAAGACCATCTCATTCACCTCGAGACCGGTGTGTGCTTCCAAGATTGTATCGCCAACCCCAATGCGGATAACATGTAAGGACATATCTTCTTTGTGCTTGGCAGCCGACATGCTCACATGCCACAGGTGCACTTTCAGCTTCTTCGAGCACAGCAATTGGCAGTCCCACGCCGTCCTCCATATCTACGACAACCACTGCAACCAGATCGGGGAGAATACCGCCGTCACACGCGACGCCTTGGCTAGGTCAGAAGGATGGGGTATGTCGTCAGAGTTGCCATTGTAGTAAGTTGCGCTCCTTTTCTTATCTGAATATTACTGACATGCCCAACAGTCTCGTCCTCCATATCCCTCGTCTCTGGAACCAGGACAGCCCAGCTGAAGTCAAGTGGGACTACGGTAACTACCGCAACATCGGAGCGTTCGTCAACAATCCTTTCGGTGATGCATATGCTAGTACTTACCGCATCCCTTCGGTCTTCAAGACTGGTGATCGGGAGGGTTCGTACACTGTTGGTCGGGCTGGATTCATTTGCAAGTGAAGTGAGACAGGTATATATGACAAGGCAGTAAACATGTGATGACTGTGGTGGATTCTTGCTTTGGACTTCTTGCTTCCGAATTGTGGCCACTAATGGTTTGTTGAGTAGCAGAGCTGTCGTATGTCGTAGAGTGCTGGAATTGAGAAGCGAGCATGTCAAAAGTAAACATTGAAAACTCAATTCGCAGATTTTGTTCTCTCCTGCTGTGTCTTCAGAGTTTATGAACGTTGGTGGCCTACTCTTGTGAACACCAAAGCATGTCTTGTCTGCTAAAACCGTAAAACTGATGCGACTGGTCGTGAGTCCGTCATTGCAAAATAACTTTTTATTCCGTGCTGGAGAGAGACAATATAATACACTGCGACCAATGAATTCTTCTATGGGCTCCAGAATTCCTCAAAGAGACTAAAGAAGACCATGAAAGGCGTACGTCATTTCCCCAAAGTCATAACATTCCGACCAGTCTTTGTACCCATCGTATAAAGTAACTTCGTTGCTCGTCTCTCCGGCGCCACAAAACTCTTATAATCATACAGCGCACATCGTGACATCATGCAGCCACCCAGCCCTCACATGGTGACTCTTCCCCCTCACTCCCTGAAAGTGGTGATCTGATTCAAGGTCTTCGTCATCACAATATCTCCACCGCCCTTCCTCTCCCTCTCCCCAGCCGGCGATCTCGGTCCCGAGCCCAGCCGGCCGCCCCTCCCAACCTCCACGGTAGCAACATGTCCAAAGCCCTTCCTCGCAATCGGCGAGAAAGGTTCCTCGATCGTGCCTTGATGGTGTCCTTGGATATGCATGATGCTGTCCGTATCTGTATCGACATCGTCGTCGATGGAGTTCTTGTGGTAGTGGTCGAAGGATTTCTTGGATTGCATGGATATGTTGTGGTTGGGCTTGTGCTTGGAGCTGCTCTTCAGCTCTTCTTGAGAACCTGTTCCCGAGCGGTCGTCGAGCTCGAGAAAACTGTCGCGGGCGGCGCGCTTTTTGCTGAAGAATTCGTTGGTGGTTTTCGAGGAAGTGGGGTTTGTGTAGCCAGGGGTTTTGCGGCCGTTGCCTGTGAGGAGTGGGAATGGTTAGCAGTGTTCTGTTTGGGGTTCGGGATTAGGGGTGGCAAGATATAGTACGGATAGGAGAATTTTCCCCAGCATTTGGGAGGCAAGGGGAAGAGAGGACATACTAGAAGTGTTGTTTAGGGACATCTGTAGACGAGGGAAGTAGTAGCCGATCAGGGAACGACAGGCTGGAAGGCAGGCACAGATTATGCCAACGCTGACTTCGAGGTTCGTCCAGAAAGCGACGGGGGCTTGATCAACTGTGGTAGGCGAGTTTAGTAAAAATTTTCCTTCGCACGTTAGGATTTTTGGAAGAGTCACTTACACGAAGGATCGCTTGAGGTACCCATCTTCATGAGAGACGGCAGTCTGATAACGCTAGCCACGATGACGAAAGATCCAACACCAAACATGACCATCAAGTTGGCTTTCTTGCGCATCTCAAGTTTGAGACCCCAAAGAGTGGGAATAGGCATGCACAAAATCATAATGTCGTGGGTGATGCTCATGCCTGCTGCAATATAGACGGCTGCAAAGACGTTGATGCACTGAACAGGAGGCGTTTTGTACATCCAGTTTGTCCAAACACCGTGAACTGGCATCTTGAAGCAGAGGTCAGTGTCTCTATCCTGAACCAATGGATAGATAGGCGGGGGAGTAGCTTACACATTGAAATGCAAGTGCCATGAACAAGGCTATATTCGAGGTGATGATGAACACACCCGCCCAAACCGTTGCAGCCCTAAAGCCAGTACTTGGAAAGGAGAAGCGATAATTTGGTGAATGTAATTGCCGATAGATAGAGCAGTTCACTGATCCAGAAGAACAGGAATTCTGGTCAGCTGGAGGGTTTGTGTTCCGCCAGGGCTAGAACTTACTTTTAATGCTCTCATCACCTGTCTCGTCAGGAGCCAGAAGGTGTGCTGTCCAAATCCTGTTACAGCGATTGTCCACTTGATGAATCGAGTCAGTAGTTGCCATGGCGAAACGAAGTCTACGCCAAGAAGAATACCCGGGTGGAATTATGACTTACTGCTGTTGAGGTCATGATCAAGTAGAAGGCCAACGCAAGGAGCAGAACGTAATCATCACTTCTCACAAGCTTAGCATTTTGTTTCGTCTCCTGCTAGATCTCCTTAATAAAGAGTGTACATACGCTCCAAGTCCAACATTAAGCCCTAGTCTGGCAAAGATGCGCAGAGCAACGAAAATAGTCGTCAAAGGTACCAACACAATGTATGTATGTATCTGTTGCCAGTACCGACTCATATCATTAGGCACCTCGCAGACCTCGGCTTGATATCTTGCGAGTTGCAGCGAGTCCGTTACATTGCATGCTGATAATGCACATGGCAGCAATGCGCCAGCAAGTTCGGTGTTCGTGCAGATACAAGTTGTATCTGTCAAAGAGTCGCAGTACTGAGGAATTAGAGTTCCAAGGCATGTCAACTGTGGAGATCTATCAGTGCAAAACTTTGAATTTGTGACTGTGGGAGACTTACAGCGCAGTTGGGGGCATCAACTGTAGGTGCCGCTTTCTTCTCGAGAGAACTTCCAACAAATACCTGGACAACGAATGGCAAACAGAACACCACAGTAGATATCGATTGAATACGCATCTTGAAAACTTTCGTACGGAAAAGAGCGACGAGAAGAAATTCGAAATCTCCATCAGGATATCATATCCATATCAGTAGTAGATTCGTTAAGTCCGAAGCTGACGAGTGCCCACAGAACTCTTCTCCTGGTCAGCCATGACGATCGGCATGAAGATCTCTTCACATTTGGACGAGTATTCTTGTGCCCATAATTTATCAAACAGCCTATGATGCAACAACAGGCCCATCCTCATGGTTGCTCATGGCTTTATGGTGGGCTTCGAAACTACTTGCCGGACCGCATACCAGATGCAGCCAGCATCGTCCACAAAAGGCTGGCTCAGTACAACGCTCTGCGGGCCGATCCTTGAAAATTCGCGCACGAAAATTCACTAGCCCACTTCCCACTTACCGGCACCAGGTATTCAGGACTACCTAGATACTTGGCTGGAATGTGCACCCGGTGCACTTGTGGTGGGTTCTAGATTCAGACGTCCGGTAGTGGAGTCGATGCAGCTGAATGGATCGCTTCGTGGGGTCGTAAACAAATTGCTGGCCCACCTGCCCACTGTGCTGCAACAGGGGATGGAAGGCCCTCTTTGCCACTCAGTAGAAAGATATATGGGTTTCCACCACAAATCACTCGCCCTTTGAACATAATATAATATGTCAGTACACCGCTCTTAGATCTTTCTTGCCATCTAATTGTTTCCGTCAAAGCTAAGACTGATCGTCATTTGCATTTCCATTTCCAAGGACATATTTGTGAGATGGCCCAGCAAAAAGCGGCGGATCGCCTTCGTGTGATAATTGTTGGAGGTTCGATTTCTGGGCTGACACTGGCTCACTGTCTCGAGCTCAATCCCAATGTCGAGTACGTTCTTCTGGAGGGTAGGGATGACATCCATCCAGAAGTCGGCGCATCTATTGTGATTCTCCCGAATGGTTCGCGCATTCTCGACCAGTATGTATCTTCCTTTCCTTGCAACCTGAACTGATCTGATGCCTTGGATTTAATACCCAATCCATTCCTTGAAGCTGAGGGGTGGAGAGGAGTGAGGTTACGGAGCCGAGTCAGGCGGTTTTGGGGAATGAGGTGCTGAGTGGAAGGGGGCCTAAGGTAAGAATAAGGCGCTGATATCTACACCAGATTGGGACTTTTAGACGATGTTTTGGAAGTTCAAGAGTCTTTGGTACAGACCCTGACCTGGACTGAGAAAGGCGAGCTCTTGGCTAGCAGTGATGCGCCAGCTTTGATGAAGAAGAGGTGAGATATCGGCCGTGTTGTATAATTGTGAACATACTCTAAAACCATGTGCAGGACCGGATATGCTATGGCCTTTTTGACTCGTCGCAATCTGTTGAAAGTTCTGTATTCCAATATCAAAGATAAGAGCAAAGTCTTGACCTCAAAGCGCGTGACCGATGCTCAGGTCTCGAAGTCCGGAGTTGTCGTTACATGCAAAGATGGCTCGTCTTATGATGGCGATATTGTTGTCGGGGCAGACGGCGTTCATAGCGCTGTGCGTGGCATGATGCAAGAATATATTGATTTATTGCAACCTGGAGCTGCTGAGAAAGATAGGAACAGTATCTCGGCCGAATATACCTGCATCTTCGGGCTTGGAAAGTGGCCTGACGGTAGCGCATTGACTGTTGGCGATTCCCACAGAACATATGGTAAAGACCACTCAACATTGTCATTCGTTGGAAAAGACAATGTACTTTACTGGTTCTTGTTTTCGAAGCTCGATAAGAGATATCATGGAAAGGAGATGCCTCAATTTTCCACAGAAGATATGGTTGACGGAGTCAAACCATTCACGAACATGCCGATGACTCCTGAACTTACGTTTGGCAAGGTCTGGGAGGCCCGAACGTTTGCAAATATGGCATGCCTTGAAGAGTCCCAGAACGAGAATTGGGTCGCGGATCGCATGGTCTGTATCGGAGATTCTACTCACAAGGTCAGTCTGGACAACACTGAGATCAAAGGGGAGCGGCTGATATCTCACGGATGACACCCAACTTGGGAGCAGGGGGTAACGCAGCGATCGAAAGTGCAGCCGCTTTTGCAAATCACATTGCTAAGCTACCTCGGAATCCTTCCCAGGCTACGATCCGCAAAGTCCTCGACGACTTTTACATCAAGCGAAACTCCCGTGTCAACTTGGTGTGTGATGTTGCGAATAAGCTGACTCGGATCGAAACACTCGATACTATTGGAGACAAGATTATGGCACTGTACGTAGTGCCAAAGTTGGGGGATGCCCTTTGGGATCTGACTTGTGAGACCATCATGGGAGCAGAGAGTATCGAGTCTCTGCCATTGCCAGCACGATCGCAAGAATCAACCATGGCATGGGATCCTGAGACTGGCATTGGAAAGAAGGAGAGCGTTTTGACGAGAGCGTTGTGGGCATTGCCACTGTTAGGTGTAACATATGCCTGCCAGAAAACCATGTGGCAGAGCATCAGCAAGCTCACACCGTTGGCTGCAAATGCAGGAAGCCTGAATTTGGGTCAAGGTGTTGTGACAACACTTGTCTCCAAGTTTTTCAGCATTTCCGTTCTCGACAGCGTGCTTTCCAAACTCGTTGGTCTCTTCACCCCAGCCATCTCAGGCTTAGATCCCGTAGGCAGGCTCCAAGCCATTGCCTTCCTTGCAGATATGGTCCCCGTTCAGACCATCTGGCTCATTGAGTCCATCCGACGTGGTAATCTCACTACAACATCTTACCTGCTGCACACTCTACTTTCTGCATCATACCAAGTCAAGGGTCTTGGTTTCATCGCTCCGATCTACTATTTCCTTCACTACGTTCAGTCGCCGCTGTCGATGTACGCTGCGCCAGACAATCGTCTCACAAACATGGCTTCTGCCAAGGTCATCATCCCCACCATCGCAACATCATTTATCCTCCCATCAGTCGCTATGCTTGCAGCTCCTGGAATAGCCAACAGGCAATGGATCAACGGCATCTTCTTCCAACCATTTCCACTTTACGCAGCTCTCATCCACCGTCTCTTGGTCAAGATTGTCAAGGACACAACCCAAGTAGACAGGATAGAGAACGTGACAGCGGATATGAACTGGCTTCGACTCGCGTATGGGTTCGCAACAGCGACTGCTGCCGCTGCTTACCTGTACGTGACATTGAAATCGCCGGTGTCGCTGATGGAGGTGTTTTTCAAGGGTATTTCAAACCCATCTGAGGCTCTTCCATTGATCACTGGCGCCGCGAAGGTGTTCAGATACAATCAAATTGCAGCCTCTACAGCTGGTGCGATTTGGGTTTTGCTCAGCTTCAAGGATTTGAAGACGGCGAACAAGATACGGACGGGATGGCCAGGCATTGTTGGCGCGTTTGCTGGAACAACACTAATCGCTGGCCCTGGAGCTGCTATGGCCGCATGTGGGCTTGGAGGGAGGAATGTCTGGCGAAGAAGGAGGCTAGTGAAACAAAGAAGACAAAGTGAGAGATGACGAGGGAAGTTGGGAGTGTGCGGCTCTGGTGCTGTGACATGGCAGGTCGTTATTTCGTCTCGATACATACCTAGGTATTGGAAGCGGCCTTAGGCGGGTTCCATTACAGTCTTTGACCAAGCACGAGTTTAATGGAAATGGTAAATTGGAAGTTCTGAAGAGGTACACTTTCGCTGACTAACACGCGCTAGGGAAATTACCACACGTGATTACTCGTTCCAATACTCTTCTACCTCCATTCTGTTGTCAAAAAAGCACGATGTAGTGAGCGATAGATTCAGTTCAGTCGTTTCGAAGACGTCTAGACTTCTGAATTTTAAACAGAAATGTTGAAAATCTCTCAAAAACGGAGGTCATTGCTTATATTGGCGACATGTTCAAGCATGCCTACCACCCAAGAGAGGTGCCAGTGTCAAGAAACAGGAGTTCAGGAATGCGAGAGGTCCAGAAGGATGATAGATACTGTCAATACGACTAATATCGCAGCGTACGTGAGATTGCGTCTGCATAATAGAAAGCTTCAGAGATGTCTTGGCAAGGCTCAGCAGGATCCCATTGGCATACATATATCACTCCGGGTCATTTGGTTACGAGCAACGAGTAAGAGAAGTAGCGAAAGCGAAGCCATATGTCGAACAACACCAGATTCCCGCGCAAGAGGAGACACCAAGAGGAGACACCAAGAGGAGAAAGGCATTTTGAGAGAAGCAAGCTCGATTGGAATTTGTCTCTGCTTCTGAAGTGAGTTATGTTTCTTCCACTATCCACCAAAGACTGATGCCAAAATACAATAGGATAAAGACATTAGGTAACGACCGAACTTCCCCAATCCACTCCACTCCTCCTCCTCCTGAAAAATCAAAACGCCAGAAGATATTGCAAAATGACACAAAAGACGCTGCTATGCTGAAAACTTCAAAGACGCTATGCTAACCAAATGCAAATCTATAATGCTGCAAATCGTGATCATTCATTATACTTCAATATTGCTGCCGAGTCCGTTAGGATGTACTTGTGCCATTCTACCCTGTCGTGGATGATGTTGCAAGATAATGCCTGAGGATGGTCGTGGTTGCGATGGGCGATTTAGCGTTTCGCGATGTTGCACTTCTTCAGGCACTCCTCGACACCTTGAGCGATAGATACTGGGATAGCCTTCTTGAACGCATCAACATCCGCACCATCGATGGCCTCACCGAACGCGGAGGTAACGATGTTGGGGCTCATGGAGAAGAGCTCATCGGCGACTTGTCCCGCGCCGAAATCCTCCGAGTTGAATGAAGCAACAAAGATGGTATCGTCACAAGTTGGGTTGAATTGTGTGTGGATAGAACCCTGGTAGAAAGGCATCATCTCGAACTGGTTGACTGTGTTCTTTATGACCCTGCGGCCAGAAGTGGCGTCGCCAGGTTTGTTGAAAACCCCGTTCTCAGGAACCATCTCCACCTGTAAGGTGCCTTGCGTGACAATCTGGAGTTCGGTGGCGCGAGGATGAACGTGAGGAGTATTGAAGCCGCAAGCCTTAAGGAAGCCAACGGCCATGCCAGATCCTGTACCGACCAACGCCGGGAATGTCTTTCGGTTCGCTGCCACCAGGTCACCACCCTTGCCCTTCTTCGGATCAGTGAAAGAGAACTTGATCTTGTCATCGGAGAGGAGTGCGAAGCGGTCCGCAGCAGTGTCAGAAAGGAAAAGCTGTTGGGTGATGCTCAGTCCTGTTGGTGCCGGCGGAGTGATTGTGGTTGTGGGTGCTGGAGGAGCATTAGATGTTGGGGCAGCGAGAGCGACGGAGGCCAGAATGGCTGAAGCAAGGACGGAAGTGAGTTGCATGATGAATGGTTATTCGGTAGATTTGATCTGGTGAGGTCTGAAGAGGACAGTGAAACAGAGAGGAAGAAAGAGAAGTATCCAAAGATTATATGAGGAAAAAACTCAAGGAAATTACTCTAGGAAATGATGTTTTTGTTGGTTTGATTGTTTGATGAAGAGCGGAAATGGATGATGGGGTGGCATGTTTATATACTTCATCTTACTTGATGACTTCAATAACTATCCTACCAAGCTCAGCAAGTCCTCATGGGCAGCGGCTATTGCAAGATGTTGGTATGGTCAGTTTGGAGCCAGATGTCGGCCGCTGTCAGAAATTAGACGCCGTTGGCGCAATGGAAGCCCCAAGTAGGCTCTGTCAGACGTGCATCCGGCCTGATAGGATTCGCGGGAGGGCTGAGTGAGTGCAGGATGCCTTCTGCAAGGCTGACCGAAAATACACTGCGCTGTTCTGATTCGCGCAAACGACGAACTGTGGATCAGCAGACCAAACGTTGTGGCGGGGTTTACTGTAGCGAATCAGCCCCCTGAACAAATCATCTAAATCGGGTGGCACGCCACAACCTCCCTGTAGAAAGGCTTCGAAACATTGTTTCGGCTCATGACGGTTCCGATCTGAATGCTGTTCTCGAAATCTGTGCCGCACATATCGCATTCCCATCAAAGAACTTCCAACAGCGCGGATAGCCCAGGCATCTGCAGACTGCAACCTGATCGGCCGCTCGTGGCCTGGCACAGCCAGAGATCCTTCAGCACCTTGGCTGAGCTGGATTTCTCGGAATCTGGACACTTCCGGCTACTCGTGGCTGGAAAGCAACTTGGCGGAAACTCAAATACAATGATGAGAGCGTGACAACAGGTGCAACAGGATGCTGTTCCCTGAGTTTGGCCATATACGGAGAGGAAGCATGTACCAACACTGTTGTACCTCCTCACACTTGTAGGGAGAAAAATAATGAACAATTTACACTTCTGTGAATCTGGGAAGCCAATTGACAAGAGAAGTGGTTGGTAAAGTTGTCTGATCATCATAGCAATGCCCCTGGACTTGAGTGATCAATAAAATCTATACAAATTCAGGTCAGCAAAATCATTGGTCAATGACTCTACAAGATTGAAGTCCATACTTATGTGCTCCGATTCGAGCGATGTTCCTCTGAATGCGAGCCACCGGAGGCCAGCACTCGTAGGATTGAAAGATTACCTACCCCGCCGCCAGTACATCCAGCCAAGGTGAAAAGCTTGTCTTGGGCATGGCTTTCCCGCAATGTGAAAAGTCCATGGGCTGTATGCCAGTGACTGCAACTGAATTAGCTGATCACTTTTGCGCACATGTGTTGAGGCGTGGCTCATACGTGCCGGAATGTCTTACTTCCGTCCAGATGTATTCAATAGCTGCTCCTCTAGTTTCCTTTCCACGTAAGCTGTCTTGAATGAGGTGCTCGTAGCTGGCGCGGGCTTTTGCGAGGAGCGAGCTGTCATCCCAGTTGTTCTCCCAAGACTTCAGGTTATTGAAGTAAGCGCATTGCGCACCACCACAAATCCAATAGCTGTCAAGGCCAGGATTGAGATAGTCCCAAATCCAACCGCAAAGATCGGCCCATACGTATAACTTGGTTGACGTGGCGGACCACGGATATCCGTGGAAGTGCTGATGTGAGGACAGGTCATTTCCAAAAGACGGTCTTTTTTGCGTACATGAGAGCAATTCATACATTGTATTGAGCAAAAGCAACTCTCTTGGTACCACTGCATCTTCGGGATTTCACTACACTCCATAACCCGTCTTCGGGTGTCGATATGGAGATCACTGGGGTACAAATCCTAGACTTGATAAATGTTCGCTCCAGAAATTTGGCAAGTGATCTTCTGACAGCTTTGTATGGCCAAAACCGAAGCGTCCTGAACGTAATGTCGGCCTTGGCATCTCTGACCCCAAACATCTGACCATGTCAGCGAAATTCATTTTCGGACTCTAAACTTGGACTAACGTTCTCAATGATTTCCGCAGTACTGCAATTCATATCCTCCACGTATCTGTCCAAATACTCAATTAGCACCACAGCCATGCTCATCGGATAAGACTTACCAAGACAATTGCCGTCAGCCTCAGTTCCACCAGGTAGCCAACCAATAGCCTCAATTCCATGCTACTTAACATAACGGATTTCCGTCGTCACTGTGCTTTGCCTTTCACGTCTCCTCTTCGTTACACAGAAGGTCGCCAATGCCAACAACAGACTCGGCACACCCACGCCTAGCCCCACGGCCAAAGCAATAATATCTGACTGAGCTAATCCCTTGTTGCCGGTATTGGCGCTTGAGGTCCCCGACTTTGTGTCCTCAGTGGTGATTGGGCTGCTGGCTGACGAGGAGTTGTTCGCATTCGCATCGAGGTGTGTCTTTGGTAGAATGGCAGTGGATGTAACTTTTGCCGAGTTGCTGGCGGCTATACTGGGCGCACTCGTCTGCACAGCGGCGGCAACATTTGCAGTGGCACAGTAAGCGTTGTAGAGATCCATCGCACTGGTGACCTCTCCAGAAAAGTCTGCACCGCACCCCGAGCTTACACAGGACGAGATGTACGACGAAGCGGAAGCAGCAGCCTTGGTGTCGCAATAGCAAAAGTTCTGAGGATCGCAACCACATGACAGCTTGATCCCCAGATCATAATAACCACTGTTCCAGGGGCAACTCCATACTCCTTGGTATACTAGACATGTGGCTGCACAAGGACGCATTGTTGCATAGGGAGGTGAGGCAGCGAGCGAAACGTACGCTGTCGGGCCTGATGCGCTTGTTGCACAACTTCCCATGTAAGCAAGGGTGAGCGTTATAAGCACATATGCTGTGCGAAGACTTTGATAGAATCATGTTGACAGTCGTTGGCATGAGGTATGCACGCAAAATTTGACAAGTAAACAACTTTGTCAATTGATTTTCAGATTGCGAGACATTTATTACTTACATGTGCGAAGCGATTGCAAAAATATAGGGGCTTCAGCCGCACCATGAGGCTGGATAGCCAAGATGGCAATTTCAGTAACTCCGTCCATGTGCATGAAATTCCGATAGTCAGATTTCACGCTCATTGGATACATCTCTGGGCGAGGCTTAAGCCGCCAGCCGGCTGCCAAGGTGTGGTGTATCTGGCAGCCAGGATTGAATTACTTTCCGAGTAGCGGAAAGTTGTCTCGACGATAGGGCGAATCTGATTGGTAACGGCAAAAAAGTTTAAAGCTCGTCCTTGTATATCGAATCAGAACTGGCTTTTTGTTTCTCTGCCTGGTTGGAGCCCAGGTGATATTTTTCGACCCCAGCCGTCAATGCTTTCAGATGACTCCAATCCTTGGAGTCCTCTCCAAGACCCCAAGCAAATACTCCACCAAGTTTTTTCTCCTCAACGATAAGTGGGAACTTCTTCAAGATTGCTCTCGGCGTGTCCCATGTCCACCAGATGTTTTGGCTCTCATCCCAATAGTAATGTCCTCCGTGTATTTCGTCGTAGTGTCCTTTCTTTAAGGCTCTGTTGAATGAGTGCTCAAGTTCATTTGGAACATTGTCGATCCAAGAAAATGCTCCTGCCTGACCCAGATCTGCTCCTGTCTCCGGATCTTCCATCAAGACAGTTTTGCAGACGGGAATGTTCGCGGAGCAGTTCCCCTCGGGATCTGTCTTGAACCACTTGACATAGAAAGCCAAGCCTAAATTGGCCTGCTCTGGAGCTAGGCCATTTTCCAGATAAGCGTTGATGGCATCTAGAGAGAGTTCGACGCCTGTATGGTGCTTAGTGACAATGTCTCGGCGATTCATGAGGTCGTAGGTCATGATGTTGAGGAAGTCAACTGATTTGCTGATTAATGGCACTGTTGATTTTGTAAATGCAAGCATATCTCGGAGTAAGCCTGGTACAGCAGCTGAGATAACCTTTTGGGGACCGAGGGCTGCCCGGATCTCCTCTAGGAGAAGGGGATAGGCTGTGATCTCCCATTCTTTCTCTGAATTGGGAACTTGTTTGTAGTCCTCACCGTTCCCTCTGCTGATTGTCAGCCAGATATGGATTCTCGAGGACTGGAACTGACCCAGGATACTCCCAATCAATATCAACGCCTAGATGATATCAGTAGCTATGGCTAGATCAGGATATAATGACCGACCATCCGCTCCTGTGTAATCAACCATCGCTTTCACATTCTTCGCAAACAACTTTCGGCTGCTACTTGTCTGCGCAGCAATTGGAAAGCCAGTATCACCCCAACCACCAATGGCAACCATGATCGAAGTTCCTTGAACGAATTTCGATCGTACTTCTTCAACGGTTGTGAAGAATGGCCATTCGGAGGGGCTAGCCTGACTGAATGTTGACGATTGCATAAATGCAATTGCAACATGAGTTATTTGGGACACTAGAGCCGGCTCTGGAACATCGTTGTGCTGACTAGATAAGCTTTAGAGGCATCTCAAAAAGAGGAGAGGATCTCGTACCCAGTCAAGTACATGATATATCTAGCATTGGCTAATGGAGCCATGGCTAAGAAGCTCGTTAGGAAAGAGAGATGCATATTGTCAACTAAAGACTGATGGCTACGTCAGTTTCACCGGCCTAGGGTTTCGAGTTTGATGTTATAGAAGTTGGAGCTGAGGTGTCTTGAGTCTTGGTTTGAATTGGCGACATCAATAAACAGCCAACAAAGAATCTCGCATTGAAACCTGGTCACAATGACAACTCCATGGTGACTGCAGCATGTAATTGGAAGGCTTGCTGTGAGGGCTGTGAGGGCGGGCCAGGATGGTGTACCGGTCACAGTCACGTGTCAGCACCGCGTAAAGCTGTTTTGGATACCGCGTCTTGACGCGACGAATCTCTTTTCAACAACAGTCCAACCTTCATCCAGCCATGGCGATCACGAAAGGCGAAGAAAAGGGCGAGTCGTCCACCTCTGCAGCAAAAAAGGTACTCAAGGCCAATACCAATGGAGTCGCCAATTACGAATTGCCATGGTAAGTCCAGTACTTCCTCCACTAAACGGAAATCTGACACTGCCAGGGTTGAAAAATATCGACCAGTGTTCCTCGACGATGTGGTGGGCAATACCGAGACGATTGAACGGCTGAAGATCATTGCGAAAGATGGAAATATGCCTCATGTTATCATTTCTGGTATGCCGGGTATTGGGAAGACAACTTCAGTGCTCTGTCTGGCAAGACAGCTTCTGGGAGACTCGTATAAAGAAGCTGTTCTGGAACTGAATGCCAGTGACGAAAGAGGTTAGGTCTTTGTTTCCAAGGACGCATACAGTTTCTCACATCTGCGACCAGGTATCGATGTAGTACGGAATCGAATCAAGGGCTTTGCGCAGAAAAAGGTTACTCTGCCTCAAGGCCGCCAAAAACTCGTTATTCTCGACGAAGCAGACAGCATGACATCCGGTGCACAACAAGCACTCCGCAGAACGATGGAAATATACTCTTCGACCACCCGATTTGCATTCGCTTGCAATCAGTCGAACAAGATTATAGAACCTCTACAATCCCGTTGCGCGATTCTACGATACTCTCGCCTGACAGATGCGCAGGTTGTGAAGAGGCTGCTCCAGATTATCGAGGCTGAGAAGGTGGAATATAGCGAGGACGGATTGGCTGCTTTGGTCTTCAGTGCAGAGGGAGATATGCGACAGGCTATCAACAACTTGCAGTCTACATGGGCTGGATTTGGGTTTGTGAGCGGAGACAATGTCTTCAAGGTTGTCGACTCTCCACATCCTATCAAAGTTCAAGCCATGCTCAAAGCCTGCTACGAGGGCAAAGTTGATGCAGCGTTAGAGACACTGAAGGAACTATGGGATTTGGGATATTCAAGCCACGATATCATCAGTACGATGTTCCGAGTTACAAAGACTATACCGACATTGAGCGAGCATTCGAAGCTGGAGTTTATCAAGGAGATTGGGTTTACGCATATGAAGATTTTGGAGGGCGTGCAGACGCTTTTGCAGCTCAGTGGATGTGTGGCTAGATTGGCGAAGCTGAATATGGATTCGAGGCAGTTCATTGCTGCAAAGTAATATAACCGGAAGCAAGGAGGCATTGGGAGGCGTTTGGGTTGTCTTATGAGTTATGTTTAGGGTTATGTGGCTGGAGTATAAAGCCACCATACTTGCAATGACGAACATTCTATGACGTGCCCTCTGGGTATCCATGCATTCATTCCTTTGAAAAGATACATATGTGTATCTCATCTTTCTTTTTTCGGAGGAACTTCATCTTCGAACTCCTTCTCATAGCTCTCCCATACAGCCCGATCCCTCAACAATCTTCTCTGCATCCGTACTTTCGCTTCATATTCTCTCACTCTGTGATCAGCTTCTAAGCAAGCCCCAAGAATCATGCCTAAAAAACATTAATTATTCTGTCATCAAATATAACTCTAAATCTCCTGGAAATAAGAAACGACGATCTGGAGCACCGATAAACATACCAGACATCTGTAAGAACCTATATGAATCTTATCAGCCGAATTCTCAGAGTTTCCTTGAATAGAAGCCAACCCAAACTCACACTTTAAACTGGATTGTTAATCCCCTATAAATCGGCGACATGGTATATCCAGCCCCTCCAAGAATAGCAGCAAAGAAACCCCACTACGTTTTGATCAGTTTCCATCATCTCGCTTCAATCTCATCCATAAAGTAGATCCTCCCGTCGTACCCCTCACGCGACTCATTCTTACCTTCGCAGCACCGGCCACAGCCCCTCGTCCGCCTTCCCACGCAGCATCGTTGGCTTCCTCACTTCTTAAACCTCCGGAGGTATGCATCACTATTGTTTTGGTCCTTTTTGGTTGGTTGTTACATTTGTGAGGTTTTGGTTGAGTTTACATGGCGGTTGATCGATGAGCGGGATTTGATGAAGTCATGAAGCGAGGGTGCTAGCGCCGTTTGCTTGTTCAGTGGGCGGGTTTATGGACGATTTGGATTGGTGGGAGACATGGCTTTGAACCCCTTTGAAAGTGATTCGGAGTTTTCGGCATTCTTATTTTTCTAATTTGGTTACTAGTATTTCACAACTTCTGATGAAGTTTGATAATTCTACTCTATGGTACAAAACACAACCAAACTGCAGGCTCGGATTACCGTTCTGCCATGCTTTCGGGGAAGTCTAGCAAATCGCCGTCTATGGATATATACAGTCTAGAGTCATGTTACAAATGTAGTGGGAACTCGTTCGCATATCACTCATTAATCCATTTACGATTCATTGGATGGAACCGGGCATGACTCAGGTGGTCTTTGGACGGCATGTGTCTAGCGGAATCGACAACATTCTCGACGTCGATCTCGAAAGCCATCTTGTTCAAGAAATTGACAGCCTAGCTCAGTGTCAGTAACCAAATGTCGGGTTGTCAAGTCTGATGTTTCTTACCGGCCGAGCATGCCATCTATGGCCCCCAATCTCGAACCAGGAGAGATGTCCGCCAAGAGAGGTGGTACATAGTACAGCGTAGGGTGTTTGTTTTACTTCTTCGTATGGCAGCGCTTCATCTACTGCGATCTAGAAATCGTCAGCGAGTAATGGGTCTGAGAGATTATTATATTTACAGGATCATCTTTTGCGTTTATTGCAAAAAGCGGGATACGGATTGAGAACAACGAATCAGTCGACGATGCATCACGATAATATGCTCCTTCTGTCGGGTAGCCCCAAGTCGGTCCTTGTACTTCTCTGTCGAATTCGTGGAGGTATGTCACACTACGGATCTTTTCGAAATCCAGTGCGGGATTCTTTGATACCTCATCATGATGACGCTCGATCAACTTCTTCATGTTTGCTCCCATGGTCTTCGAATAGATCTCTCTTCCGAGCCATGTTCTCTGGAGGGCCAAAGATCCTGCATCAAGGTTCCAAGGATTTGAGCATATGACAGCGCTCTTCAATTCACAAGCTGCTCCTTCCTCGCCAATGTACTGAGAAACTTTAGCAACTCATGATGTTCCAAGTGCAGTTCATTTCCACTCACGTTTGTCAGGATGTTAGCCCCCAAAGAAAATCCAGCACCGAACAGCGGCCTGTTCGGAAACTTCTTTCTCAGCCACTTCACAGTTTGCCGGCAATCCCAAGTAGCTCTGGCATTGTACAATATACTACTTGTGATCTTGTGATTCGCACAACCTCGAGAATTGATCACACACGCTTCCCACTGTCTATCTCCCTCAGCGGCGATAAGAGGTGCTAATACGTGCTTCAAGTAGATCTCATAAGATCCTCCGGAAAGTCCATGTAACACGACCAGCATCGGACGGTTGTCCAATGATCCAATGCCTTCAAATGCTTCTTCCGAAAAGTAAGTTGTCCTGATGGGTAGCGTATCGTCAACTTCCGTGTTAGTTGGGACGACAAAGTCAACAGCAAATGAGCCATGGTAAGCTGGATCTTCATTCTCAAAAATCTTGCGCTTGTAGAATATCGGGGGACCATCATTCTTCAGTGCTGTCCACATTGTCTGCACGTGACCATTGAAGAGCAATGGATTCAGGCGACATGGTGGTGTAGACTCTTCACAAACAGAGAGCAATTCTGTTGGCGTGCCATCCTTTTTCCTGAGTGCTAAGGGGGTTGCACAATTGGTAAATGAAATCGATGCATGCCCGAGCCACTCCATGATCCCACGCTGCTGATGATGGCGCTAGGAGGAGTACTGAATCAGAGACGAAGTGGTGAAGGCCCGAGTTGGAGGGAGATAACCAGCAATGTAAGCAGAAGATTTGGTGACTTTCAATGAAAAGGAGAAGAAATAAGAGGACCAGGAAGAAAATTTTTAGATGCCTGTAAAGGGTAGTATTTACAAAGAAGTGAAATTTTGGACACGAAGCTTCTCTACACAAACTCTGGGCCTCGGTATGGCAAAGTTATGGGGCAGATTCCAAAAATGGGAACCCTGGAAACCTCCAGGGATCAAAAGTCAGGACCACCGTGCTGGATCGGTGGGACTGCGGCAAAACTTCTAGTCAGGTTAGCTTATTTGGACTTGACGGCCGCGACAAACCTTCTGAATAGTCGCGTCCGCCAAGTTCCAACAGAACAGAGCAGGAAAGCTATGTCATATCAAGGAGGCCCCGCGCCTGATAATGGCAATGGCTATTGGGCTAGCCATGGCCATGGCCCTCCGAATCCATATAACGCACATGATCCGCGAGCCCGGCAGGGAGGGTCATATGGGGCGCAACCTCACTATGCAGCGCCAGTCAACCCCGGGCATACTGGTGGAAATGGACAGCATTGGAACCAGAACGGACAGCAGCAATATATGAACCCAAACCAGATGAATCATAATGTTTCTTATGCGCCAGCGCCTCCTCCGCAACAGTACCAACCCGCTCCTGCTCCTGCTCCTCCCCAATACATCTCCCCCGCCCAGCTTCTCCAACAGCAACCACTTCAACCTCGAATGCCACAACCATATCAGCGAGCACCAGACCTCTCCAACGGCCGGAATATCCTGGACCCAGTTTATAGTATCCCAGCCAGAAACTCCTCCTCGTTTTCCGACCCCACGCGCGATATGGCCATGCTTTTAATTTCCTTGGCGGAGGAGTACTTCGACTCGGCTCACACCCTGGCGCCGTCCGTAATGTTCTCAATGACGGATGCCGACATTAATACATACACGAAATTGATTGCCACTGGGCTCGGGTGCTTGGAAACAGCCCTGAAAAACGTCAAGCTGCCTCCCAGGTTGGAAGCAAATATACGGTTACGGTATGCAGGTGTGCTGTATGAAGAGACGGACAACTATATGGAAGGAGAAACGGCGTTGAGCAAAGGCATTGCACTTTGTGAAAGAGTATGGAAGTTTTGCTCTACATGCTTATTGAAACTAACATGGACCAGAACCACTACTACGATCTTAAGTATGCGATGCAATTCCTCCTTGCGCAGTTCATGGCCAAGAAGAACCCAAAGGCTTCTATGAAGGCTTTGGATGGTCATGTCTCGGAATCGGAAGCGTGAGCGCCTTTGGTCCGATCCAAAAGCACGGCTGACAATTTTAGTTACCAACACTATCCTTGGGTGTACGTATTTCGACTTCTCAGAGCCTCCCACTCACTAGTTTCCGGGATTGCGTCTGAGAACCACGCGGCAATCCATAACCTGACAGCTGTCACTGATCTCGCTGAACGACAAGGTGACCATGCTATTCATCTCATCGCGTCACTCATGAAGGCAATCGCACACATGAAAAAGACCGGCCCGGAGGCTATGGAGAATATTCAAGCTTCGATAGCTGCTGCGTGGAGATACCAAACCGAGACTAGTTGCAACATACCCCAATTGGTTGGCCTCACGCACATTCTCGCCGTAGCATGCAGCATCAGAGAAGGGAACTCAAAGACCATGGTTGCAGACCTGAAGAACATGCAACTGATGATGGATGCTGCGCTCAAAAACCCAGCATGGAGCACCACAAGCGATGTCATTGTAATCCCTATCAAGAGGACCCCGAAGAGCTCACAGATTGTCAGCTCTGACACCCGGATGGTACTGGGAATTGGAGAAGACGGCGGTGACAACCTCATGATGTGTTTCTTAAACAAAAAGGACACTTATTCCATCACGTTAGTCCTCACATGCAATTACTTCAGTCTTAGAGACTAACACATGTAGCTACCTTCTGTCTGGCATAGTTCTGCTACACAAGAATTCTGCTGACCAGAAAGGGTTCAAATACCTGAAAGCCGGCCTAGACTTGTTAGAAGGTAAGAACTCAAGAAGCTACAATGTACAGAACTCTACGTAACACTCTACAGGGGATATTAAAGTTGTAAAGAAGCCGCCTGGTCTGTTGCCTGATCTGATATCTCAGCGACAATGGCGTGGGCAGATATTATGCTACTTCCGCGTTTACATGGCATTCTGTTCCGCTGGGGTTGGAGACTGGTCCGAGACCAAGCGATACATCGACGAACTGAAGACAACGTCCATAAATTTCAACATGTCATCAACTGAGCCACTCGAGACTCTGGCGATGTACATGACTGCAGTTTACCATCAAGGTGTCGGGAATCTTGACCTAGCACTGGATTTCTTCCAGGACCCAAAATTTGCCTTGCCTGCGGCCAAAAACTCTATCGTCACATCGGTGGATCAACTATATCGGGACATCTGTCTTCTCGCTGCACTCAATACTCTCTGGATTCTGCAAGAGCGTCCTCGACAGGATACCAGCAGGAATACGGTATTGATAGAGAAGCTGAAGCCCTTTTGTGAGAACAATCCAAACCAGGACATTCGGACAGCGTTCAACCTTGTCGTTGCAACAGTACCAACAAACCCCCCGGCCCATATGTACGATGTCAAAGGTTATCTGCGTGCTGCATTACAAGGAGCCTCAGCTACTGCCAATACACAATTTCTATGCATCACGTTAAATGTGATGTGCAGTCGATTCTTCTCGAACGTTGTGGGGGACCAGGCCGAGAAGAGTGCTATGGCCGCATCAACGCAAGCAATGAACAGTGGAAATGTTCTTTGGAGGAGCGTAGCTGATGGTATGTTGGCCCAATGCTACGAGGTACAGGGCAAGAATGTGCTGGCGCAAGAAACGCTAGCGCAGGCTCAACTCTTCGCACAGCAGGCAGCGCCATCTTCATCGACTTCTTTGTCTTGAAACCGGGTCAAATATGTACAATAGTTAAGGTTGCATTTTCGGTGCATCGCGGTCTGAGATGCGGATTCGGACAGGCTGGCTGGATGTTTGGCGCAATTTATACCCATTTGCTTGCTTGTCGCTTCTGAAGTGGTGCATGGCGTAGCAAGGTGTACTATCAAGGAATTGAGACGATTTTGACTTTGCGGACTGCAATGGGCGCCGTGTTTGTCAATCCCAATCAGAACTCAGAACAAATGTCTATTGCACTTACCCTCTCCGTAAATATCTATTGTGAAATGAATGTAGCACGTTGAATGTTCCAAGATCTATGTTTTATGTTTACATACCTATGCAACAACTTGGACTATTAGCCGGTCCACCTCCTGTTTTTTGCTCGGGGCTAGTCTCGTGGAACCCCTGAGCCGGCTCGCCTCTTGCTTGGCAAACGATCCCTGTTTGGGGAGGCTGAAGATGCAGCCAAATAATTTTTGGTGACGCGAACTAAAAGCTCTCTGATAGGACATCACCAATTCTCAACGCAACTCCTTTCTATGTTCTCGACACTATCCCGCGGGAGCTCGAGGGTTAGACAGACATACATCTGTTCAGCATGTCGCTGCAATATACTCGCGCACGCCAACCCTCAGCAACTCCATCTGCTAGGTAATGGCGCAACACTGGCCACGTTGAACGACTTTTCCACCTCTGCACCACAGCAGACGAAAGCCGACGATGGCGAGTCCAGCACAGCCGAGCCTTCGAGCGGAGAGACCCTGAGTGAAAAGCAGGGGGGTTCGAAGAGACGCTCTTCGCGAACGCCACTTTCGAGATCCAAAAGCACCTTGAGAGCACTGAGGGAGTCTTTGCTTGCTGAGGCCCTACCACCACCTCCGCCGCAGCGAAAGTCTTTGGCAACGAGGACGCTAGCATCCAAAGCTTCCGTGAGGGTGAAAGGCGCGAAATCACTGAAGCTGACCAAACCCCAAGCATCTGACGAGAGCCAACTCTCGGAGACATCGAATGGCGCAGCAGATTCGCCGACAGCACAGCAAGCTGCGGGTGAGGTTGGAGACAACGATGAGGGCGATGCTTCAGGGACAACGCGGAAGAAGAAGAAGAAGAAGAATGCGACAGTGGCTCAGAGAAAAGAACCGTCGAAAAAGGGAAAGAAGGCACAATCGAACAAGAACACCGAAGCTAAGGCTGAAGCAGCAGACGAAGCTCATGACTCGGTAGGTATCGATCTGCCGGCGGACTCTTCAGCTGAGACTGGACCGGGAAAGCCGTCTAAGAATGAAACAACAAAGACACTGAAGGCCAAAAAGCGTGCCTCGAAGCTCATTTTGCAAAATGATCCTCCTAAGGCAAACTTAGCTTCAGAGGAAGTAGCTGAGCCTAGCAAAGCTTCACCGGGAGGACATGCCAGGTCGTGGACCGTGATCGGCGAGGATGGTCGTAAGTTTATTGTCAAGCTCCAGGAGGGTGACAAAAGACAGTCGGCAACAGGAAAGGCTGCATCCGCAAAGCCGATGGCGAAAGAACTGAAGTCAAAACCCAAGACGTCGATGAAAGGTACTACGTCTGTCGAGGCTGCGGCATTGGGAAATTCAACCCGTTTGAAGATCAAGAGGGTGAAAAGCAGATCAGAGCACATCGCAGGCACCAAGAGTACGGCGAAATTCTTTGCTGACCATCCAACAATTCGTGCAAAACTGAAGGACATACCACATAATGCTGATGCTACAGTCCTACGAAATCGTCTCAAGGAACTGCTACAAAGCGATCAGTTGTCAGAAGCGGAAAGATTGCCTGCCTTACGTAAACTTATATCCCTTCGAATACTTGGCAGAATAGCACCTGGCCCTCGTTCTCGTCTAGGCAGACCATTGAGCAATAGGAAGATTGAGACGACTCGTTCACTTCGCGTTAAACAAGGCGTGGATAAAAAGGACTCAGTCTCTGTTAGGAGGACACTGCGAGGTACTACAGCTCACGAAATCGACACTGTTGATGCAAGCAATCTACAACTAGTGCCACTCGATACTGGGCCACTTCAAGTACCTCAGCTATCATATGGCTTGGAAAGAGTTCTTTTCAACCCAGGTGTATACCAGCTACAAGACCCTCGATCACGGGTGTACAACTTCGATCCTTATTTGCAGACCATTATGCCTGTCAGCGAATTCGACTTCAACGCGCTCAAAGAGTATATTACCTCGTCTCGGGACAAAGTTCTTTTGTCCAAAGCTATTGCAGAGAAGAAAAAATACACCGGGTCTACTTCGAGCATGACTTCCGCCCTCGCCCATTTCCACTTTCTTCTTTCTCAATGGCGAGAGATAACGGTCAGCAACTTGTCAAAGATGTTTCCTGCCGAGTACGATACTTTTACAGCCATACAGCGCGCCCCGGTCTCAATCTTCCTACGCTGGAGGGATGGTGCGTACGCTATTGACGCAGACAAGCAATACGACAATGCAAATATTCTGATGAGCCTGGGGAAATCCATGGAGAAGCTTCTAACTCTTCCCACTGAAGACTTTGAGAAGTATAGAAGGTCAAACTCTGATCAGATAACCGAAGAAGAGCGCAATGCATCTGAGGAATTTCATTACACCGGGATTGGCGACTTCCTCCTGAGGTCACAACTCGATGCTTATGATTCGCGTCTGCCTGGGACTGGAATGTTTGATCTGAAAACCAGAGCTGTGATCTCAGTCAGAATGGATACAGAGGCCTACGAGGATGGAAGAGGCTATGAGATTCGAGGTCAACATGGTGCATGGGAGTCATTCGAACGTGAATACTACGATATGATTCGGTCCGCTTTTCTAAAGTACTCCTTGCAGGTTAGAATGGGTCGCATGGACGGCATCTTCGTTGCTTATCATAACACCGCGAGGATTTTCGGTTTCCAATACATTAGTCTGCCCGAGATGGACTTTGCCCTTCATGGGACTACTGATACCACACTCGGAGACCAGGAATTCAAGCTAAGTCTGGATCTGCTCAACCGAGTTCTGGATCGTGCTACTGCCAAGTACCCAGAACAATCTCTCCGCATCGTCATCGAGACTAAACGGACGGTGACACCTCAGACGTACATTTTCGCCGAACCCTTCGCAGAAGATTTTATTGAGAAGATTCAAAAGTCAGGCAAAGCCAAAATCGAAAAGTTTGAAAAGGCGGTTCTTGGCCTGGTCACCAAAGAGTACAGTGAAGAGGACCAGGAAAAGGAACTGGCAAAGATCCAAGACCACGTAGAAGCAGGTGTTGAGGGTGGTGAAGCTGGGAACGAAGCTCTTCCGGCAACCGGTGATGCATCTGAACTGAAATCTGGTCGTAACCGTGCAGATGAGAACGGCGACCTCGCCCAAGACGAAGATGTTTCGGACGCAGAGGACCTGTCAGAGGATGCAAGAGAGCTGGCCGATGTAGTCTCCGCTACGTTGGCGGAAGGTCAGGTTGTTGAAGATGAAGTGGATGAAGCCGTTGACGAAGAGTCTTCCGACGATACAAAAGAAGTCGATTTGGAGCAGTCTTCTGTTGAAGGAAGTGAAGATGCTTCAGAGACTGGTTTGGAAGATGCAGATAACCACGAGACTGCTGAACCTGACGAGACTGCGGAGCCTGACGAGACTGCTGAGCCTGACGAGACTGCTGAACCTGAAGAGAGTGTTGATGTTGAGGTTTCGCAGCCAGTTGTAGCCAACAAGAATGCTGTGCCTAGGGACATGATAGCTATGGTCCTGACAATCCGGAACAAAGTCAACGGCAAAGATAAACTTCGCCCCGAAAGACTCAAGTCCGAAGACACATGGGAAGTCGAGCACACGCTTTCCGAGGTCGAGGATCCCGAGGAGATTGCTTCGCTTTACGAGGCGACTCTTCGTCGTCGTGAGCGCGCGCATAACAAGACTATTGATTTGAATAAGGAGTCATTCAACAATATCTATCTGCAGAGGATCAAGGACATGAATCGGCGTGGTCGCAAGTGGAGAGAGCAGCAGAGTGAGTTGGATAAGACTCAGCCGGTGAAAGTGCTGAATGTAAATGATGGGAAGAACAAGACGGGTTTGTGGGCACAGGAGGAAGAGAAAGATGACAGCCAGCAGTAGAAGGCGCCATGTATAATATGAGAAGGAGGAAGCTGTACTATTATATTATCTGTAGAAAGGTGTGAAAACTGTGTAATAGGTTCTGTAGAAGTGTATAACAATCATCCCTCTACCCTCGTCATATCAATGACGGCTCTCTCCACTCGCACAGCCGTTTTGCTGAGATCTCGCTTTGGTCAAGCTCGTCTCGCCCCCTTTGGCTTCAAGGACCGGTAGCATGCCGAAATGTCTATGCTCGCTCAACAATACTATTACATCACTGTTGCTATTGCCAGTGCATTGTGGCATCAACGTTTTTCTCTGGTCCCTTTAACATGGGACTCCCTTGCCAGCATAAAACCACTTCGGGCACCAGAAAATTCTGTCGCGAGCGAGGAATCGCCTACAAGGGTGCTCTAGTCTTCTTCTGCTCAATCATCTACTACTCTTGAGCTGTCTCTCAAACTACTTCCACGACATAGATACTTGTACTTTTTAAGCATGTCTTGGTCGCGGCTGGATTTTGGAATCTCAGTGCGAACAGAGGATCATCAATGGCGTGCATCGCTTTCTTTGAGACAAGTATATCCTGCTGCCCATTTACAAGGTTGCATGGTGTACATCGCTGTAGCTATCGCGTAAGCACGTCAGAAACGCTTCATTCATCGCTACTTTTGGTAAGCTAATGTGAACTGCCATGGCGCTTGCAAGCTCTTTCCCAAATACTCATCGATTGCGATGATTACGCGCCTGTCACGTGGGCCAGTCGACGGACATTCCCAGATCAATAACGAGCAGTAATTTGTTTGGCTATTACTAGCTTGTCACCTTTCTGGTGGCTTTTTGAAAAAAGTTTTCACCAACCAAACTACTAGTCTGGGGCCCATATTTACCATCGAAGGGGTTCGACGTTGAAACAAGTCTGGGTGGAGGAATTAATAGAAACCCCGTTGTTGGTTCATGGACCGAAACTAGATAGTGCTCAAAGGCTTCCTCCATTTCTTGTTCTTTAAGGTAGTGAGAATCACACTTCCAAATTGGTGCACAGTGCGTCTTCATTTGTGTTGATCCACCGCCTAGATCTGTTAAGCCTGCTCGAAAGCTCTATAGCATGTATGTATAATTCTTTTCAACGGTTCTTTGTCAGATACTGGTCTGCACATATATTAGCGCGGTCGCCTGGCGCTTTCAGCTAGGCAGTCTCAGGGCAGTCTTATGTGCCCCAAAATCAACCAGATGTGGACCATGGTACGTAGCCAAGTGGCCAGACCACTTACTATCTGCATGCTTACCTATGTAGGTATGAAAGTAGCCCTGGATGACGTTGGATCTGGTAGCCAAATATTGCTCACGTGATTCTGCGCTAGAGAACGACACACGTAAACCCAACCCTGGTGGCTCCCTCGCTTCTTCTTCTCCGTCGTCCTTCTCCATACTCCATATATCTGGTCATGAATCTCGCAGAGCCAAGCCAAGCACGATGTCCACGACGATATCGACATCAAATGTAGTTTGATATCCTCCCTATGGTGATTTGAGGGCTTCTCAGTAAGACTTCCTTATTTCTTGTCGCGTTTTCCTGCCCTTCTTCATATGATTAAAACACCCCGCATTCGCAGTTTCCACGCGAAACGTCGCTCGAACTCACTTTAGACGTAACCATGTGCGCAAAGCTTCCTTGGATGTATGACTTGAAGCAGAATGATTTCCGTCATCGTGTCACTACTCCTTAAAAACTTCGCTAATTGCCTGCGCTGCTTCGATCTAGGAACTCAATGCTACGCCGAAGGTAACGCGACGCGATGTTTGATCATCTGAGAATTCGTTGCGTTAGACTTTCAGGCTGGTCGATTCGTGTGGACGATAAGAGTAGATTGATGAACGTCAGTGGTATTGTGTCTTACAATTGAAAGCATGCGGTAGATAGCAACCCCATTTGAGCAAGTTCACATTCGCTGTTTACCAGTTCTCCATATTCTCCATCCAAGTTTCCTCCTTGTCGTCGATGCCAATGGTAGTAGAGGGCACTCCTATCTCACTGACATGGCTCTGGGGTCGCAACTTCACCCTCTGTGCGATATACGTCCGGGCAAGAACGCGTTATTAATGCAGCACCGTCTTCTTCCCACGCGGCGAGGCGGCGCACCTACCTTACCTGCCATTTCAACGAGGTCTGAGATACCTGTAAGCTGAACACCCTCTTGCTGGCACTGATTTAATTCTAACTGCCTCTCAGACACACTGCGCAAGATATAAAGCAGTCACATCATGCAAACATGGGTCGCGCTGAATCCCGTCGGACGCCTGGCGCTGCTCGTCCCAGCAGTGCTGTCTCCTTATGCTTCGGCCCCGTACAGCAGAAGTGCAGGTTGGTTATTGCAGTTCCTATCGTTGTTCTGATGCCGTTCAAGCAGGACCCTTCCAAAAGAGAGGGGGCGCGACAACGGGACACATAACAAGAAGACTCAGGACTGCCGAGATCCTGAACGATATTGTACTGTTCGACGACGTGAGAATGTCTCTTTGTAACTTGAAGAAGTGTCATGTCAATCATTGCGCATTCTCGTTGTCTTGCGCTAACCTCGGTCTCGATCTGAGTCGTGGGCGCTCCTTCCCAGTGTACGAGCATGGGCGTTCCTTCACACAGCACGAGCAATAGCCCTGACCTGCAAAGGGACTAGGGCCATTAGCTCCAAGGCTCCCTATAAAACCCTTCTCTCATCCAGCCTCTTCCTCTTTTCTTCTCTTCTTCTTCATCATCCGGCAAGGGTGAAAACTGCGAATTTTGGTTGAATTTTTTGTCTCCAAGTCCATGAACCTGGTATTACACTGTCTCCAGGAGTCGTGGCAAACAATTTTTCATTGAGAAGTCTGCTTCATGCAGGGTCTTGAAGAAGAAAGCCGCTATTTTGTGTTGGTGATGGCGATAGTGATGCTGTTGGGAGGTTGCGAGGAGGTTCAAGGACTGCTCCGACTACTATGAAGGAAATGATGCACCGCACATTGTATATAGCATTAGAGACGAGGCAGATGTGGATACATATCATTGAAAGAAAGAGTCTGCCTATGCAATCGTGCTGGAAGACGCCTTCGTGATAGTGTGGTTGTTGTGGTTGCATAGGGTTGTGTAGAATGCGCATGTCGGGAGGTGCAGGCTGCCCAGATTCTCATATCCCGGGGGTATGCTCTTGTTAAAAGTGAACAATAGTCGTTCCAATATCTTCTGATCATTTTAGACGGTGGTAATGATTCTAAAAAGCTGCTGAAGTCCTTGCAGCCTATTCCCATGTCAACGCACGTGGAGATTCCCGAAAGCTTGAAGGTACCATTCCAGTCACACCCAACCCCAATAATCAATCGACTGTAAGAATCACAACCACTTTTCGTGTTCATTCAAGGGTCGAACGTTAGCGCCGATGGTGGCATCGATTTGTGATACCCAGCGCCGGTCGCAGGACCAGATGCTGACAGCGCAGTCTCAAAAGAGATCACCCACGCCAAAGGCACGCATTGGCGTAGACCTACCGATGGATATAGCATGATAAAGGTATTTGGATGCAAGAATTACGCAGAACAGAGTTCAAAAAGAGCGTGGATTGTGTGGTAGGGTTGGGATCCTCGCTGGGGTCAGCACCAGCAGTCAGCACAGTCTGAACCCATCCATTCTTACTCGCGTACAAGCTGGGAGACGTACTGATGAATCTCTAGTCCATTAAGTCACTTTCGTATCTGCCTCGAGTTGTAGCTTCGTATTTACCGGTTTCTTTCGGCCATTAGTCCTCCACAAGCCATTGTGAGGTAGTTGCGGACCAGCCCCAACCTTCACTTTGTACCACACTCTGGTTTCGGGCGATCCAAACCTCTACCGTCTTTCAATCGAGATATTGCAGATGCGTGAGAATCTTGTGATTGCGGCACATAGTAGGGTGAAGGCTCGGGTTCTGGCTACAGCAAGACACGCAGACTACTAGGTACATGCTGCTCCGGAGCATCCTGATCTTGTACACCCTAGGTCTTGGCCTACAATATATGTTTGTGAGATTTTCTCTTGGTAAGGAGTACATAATGTATTTCAAAAAGACTAGGGCGCTTTCCGTTCGCGGATGTTCTATTTATATTCCTTTGTATAGTCCAGGCAAACACCATTCTTAGACGAACACGACCAATGTCAAAGAATGGCAGAGGCTGAGAGAACCCTGTTATGAGACTTGCTATACCATGTGCTTTGGTGAAATTCAAGCAAATGTTTCTAGCTCTGTGGACACCGTAATGCTTGTCGTGCAAACTCTATCGCTGTCTCCGCTGCTGCTACATTATGCGGAATCCTTCTACTCTCAATTATTTCGTGTCGTCAATAGCTCTAGTGCCCAAAATATAATTCCTGATTGCCAGCGCAGTTGTACAGTTTAGGTAAGAGGTGCGCCAAGTGTGGTGCAGGATGGCAAAGCTCGTTAGATTCAGGATCGCTATGCATTCACAGTCTTTCAAGTTCATCTAGCGTGAGCGTATGTTGCTGCTGAATCGTTTCTCAATACTACAAAATCCGCTAAGCTTCTCGATCTTTATCTCACTTTTATAGGAGCTGTCCGAAAGTATGTCGTACGAAAACTAGATTACGGGCATGGATGAACTATACTTCTGTTCCTTTACTTACTGCGTTTTCTTTTATCAGTTCTCAATAGTCATATTCCAGTCTTGAAGTCTACTTTTTTTAATATATATTTCACAAAGGATCCTAAGTTTTATTATGATACCCAATGGTAGATGGGATGGAGACTGAGTTTTCTTTGCAAATAGCAACCTCACATTCGCTTCTACTTATTTGTACACATGCAGTCATTACAGATTTACACTCTAGATGTCTATTAATCTTTGTATTAGATGTAATCAACAATTGTAACGGGGCTTGCATACGAAGCCGGGCAACAGCTACTATCATGTGTGAAGTGGTCCCAATGAGAGCAAGAACCCACGGCATGTTGCCTTCCTAGGTTTGTTTGCATCAGTATTAACTACATTGAACTGTTATATTATATTAAACGTGATATATATTGTCTAATGTATTAATAAGAGAAAGAGCAAGCCTTACTATTTTAGAAGAATTGGTAGACTTCTGAAATTCTGTCCTGGCTGGTCTCTAAAAAGCTGTTCCTAATACGTAACAGTGATAAGTCATGCCACACTGGGTGTTTCCATTCTGAAAATTGAAACCCTAACTCCTCTAAATTGTACTCTCCTCACATTTTTGCGTTTTGCCTCACTTGGTTCTTTGAGCAGCTTGTTCTTGGACTTACTTAAGCCGGAGCAAGTCCTCAACAACAACATCCAATAATCTCATATAAACAGCAAGTATTGGAGAGAACCCAATCCTTATTCAGCATTAATGACTTGCTATTGATATATACAGGGAAAGCAGTGGTTGTTCATGCCAAATCATAGGCAATCATATTTCCTTGTCAGTGGTTTCCTACCATTCAATCACAACCTTCCCAGTCCTTTCTCAGGCGTCTACAACATCATTGAATTAAAGTCACGGCGTCAGTAGAAACCACTTAGACTCCTGGCTGGGCTCACTAAGAGGAAAATAAGCCAGCCAAAAAGATCGAGGGTCTGAAAGAAAACTGACTGCACCCCAGCAGATCAATAAGAGAGTCACCAAGAGTGAGGCACGTTTAACCTACAGTCATGCAGTGGAAGCTTTGATCTTTGGTCCTGGTGGTCTTTCGGAAGAGTTGTTTGCTCTTCCGTAGAACAGGCCGTTGATTGGAATGGTGGGTCCACTGGAATAAGCAACTAGGTTCTTGCTGACTTGTATCTCCTATCTATTGCCTCAACTACCGAACAACATTTTTCCAGGGGCCATCGCTGAAGCAGGGCACTAAAAGCCTGTGCTGCACAGCACAGGTGTATTCCAGGCATTCCTCGCTTGTTTGTAGGGCACTCCTTTAGACTACCTAAGATACTTTGCAAATACCCGCCACAGCAAAGGGAAACAAAATTGATAGAAAAGTTGGGAAGCACTGATTTGAAGGCTCATCAGCGCTCCCCTCATTCTTCTCATGCGCACTCGCTGATGCTACCTCATGAAGTGGGACCTTTGCCACACCCCATTTACCGGAAATATCTCTCCGTCTAAATAAACAAAAAAAGAGAAGAAAAGAAAAAAGTACAAAGGACGTCAGAACAAAGATATCAAAATAAAAGAGATTCTACGCCAAGAATATATCTTTGATGCACCCTCCGGGAATCGAACCCGGGGCCAGTGCATTCTCCTTTGAAATGAAGATGGGAAGCACTGATTTTACCACTAAACCAAGAGTGCAGTATGATTTGTTCATCAGATGACAAATCTTTCTTATTACGATAGATATTACTACCGCTGAAATGGGCACTAAATGCTTGGCAAATCCAGCTTGGTTTCTTGATATAGACACGCTTACAGCTGGCTGATGCACTGGTGTGCTTTGTGGGAGAAAACATTGAACAAGGCAAGATTCGGAATTTTTTGCATAGATACAAATTGAGTCGGGGATGAAGCTTTAAAGAGAATTGGAGCTCTCTGAAGACACTGTGGAAGGTGAAAGGTGAAACCTTTCCAGATCATTGACTGACCTGGTGTGGGAGTATTAACTGGTTTGGTAGAGACTAGAGCTACACCGCCGAAGGACTATCCTTACCAGCTGTTATGCTCTTGTAGCAGACTTCATAAGGTATAAATATTTTAAAGATTTATATGTCCTAAATTCAATTCTAGGTTAATTCGAAATTGTACTCATTTTCCAGATTCAGCTTCTTTTTGGTGTTGGAATACCCTTAGGATGGCACGGGAAGCTCTGGAACACCCGCCTGGAAACATCATCAGCCTCGTCACCCACATTTAAATCTGGTGAGCCTGCCCGCTTCAACCACAACATCCCACCAACGCCAACTTCATCTTAATCCGCAACCGCGGAGCTCATCAAGATGAGTGCCAAAATCGAGAAGATCATCGTGCGCCTGCAGGGAAAGTATGTTTCTCCCGTTCCCATCCCCTCCCAACCCCGCAAAGGAACAAAGAAATCCAACTAACCTATCGTAGAATCACTGAAGGCCAATACTACGAAGCGCAACAACAAACCCGTGTAGTTGCCGCGCGCTACGTCAAGTCTGCCAGCTGGGATGCCGCAATCGATATCTTGTTCAATGTGTCGCAGTCGCTGCTGAAAGCCGGACAAGGCGGTAGCGGTGGAGATCTGAGCTTGTTTCTGGTCGATGTGTATAGACAGGCGGAGCTGAAGGTGGATTCGGGGAGTAAGGGCAAACTATTGGCGCTGTTGAGGCTGTTTGATAGTGAAGAGCCAACGAGAAAGAAGTTTATTGGGGAGATGATTGGGTGAGTGCTTTGCTTTGCTTCTTGGGATGCAAAATTGGATTAGGGTCGATTTGCAGCACGGGAAAGAGTTGGATACCAGAGATTCATGGAGGGAGTTTGATCTTGAGCTGATACTGGAGATACAGATGGTCTGCGAAATGCGGCGAGTATCCAGCCGGCGAGCCAGAATTGCACCATGTAGCAGGCAGCCTCTACGCCGAGGAACATGAAGCCTACGAAGCAGAACGACATCTCGCACTCGGCACAAAGGACTCACCAGAAGTATTCGCAAAGATGGAATACGAATGGTACACACAAGACGATTCGCACACCGCCGCCCTTTACGCCGCAAGGGTTGTATTCCCGTATCTACTCATAGGCAATGTACGCGATGCTACGAAATCCCTCCGACTATTCACAAGCAGGTTGACGGAAGCGAATAAGGGTCTTGCGGTCCAGGACGTCAGTAGCAATTCGTCGGACATGCGAATCTACCCCAGCTTGCCATTGCTAAACTTTCTCGGCTTATTACTCCTGGCTGTGCAGAAAGGGAGTGCGGGGTTGTTCACGCAGCTGAAGAGCAAGTATGCGGTGCATATCAAGGAGGCGGGGATTTGGGACGAGGCATTGACGACCGTTGCCGAGATGTATTTCGGGATCTCGAGACCGAGACAGGGAAATCCACTGATGGATATGATGGGCAGTATGTTTGGGGGTGGAGGATTGGGCGCTGCGCCTGCGAAACAACAGACAAAGCGTGTGGGAACTTCTGCACCTGCTGCTGAGGGTTTAGACTGAGGGAATAGAGCCTTGTTCAATCTTGAACTCGAACAGACAGCGCTTGAAGCAATATCCTGCAATCCTTGGGTATATAACGCCGTTCCATGCCATGCAGCGCAATCCCATGCTATGCCGAACTAAAAGGGAAAGAGAGAAAAAAGACCGATCATGGTAAATCACCGAAGAGGCGCATCATCCTCAGCCTCGTACATCCAGTTATCCTCTGCCAATGCATTGACTTTCGCGCGAAGACTGGCTCGTACTGCTTCGAGAAGTTCTGCTACAGTCAGCTTCCATTGTGAAGTATGTGTGATGAGGGAGGTATACCAGCAGGCTCACTAGGAGCACGATTCCTGTCTCTCTGATGATGTCGGACTGCATCAGCTAGTCTCTGTCGTTCCTCTAGCACACCACAAATCAGCACTTTCCACCCAGAACAGGTATATAATGTAATCAGGCACTCACTCTCATCTTCCCCTGTATCCCCTCCTCCTCCCCCATCCTCCTGCTCATCAAACTGCTCCACGGGCAAATCCTCAATCTCAAACTCCCCATTCTTATCCCTAATCACGATATCCGAGGAATCCGACTCGGGATCGACGTCTAGACGCAGTGTCTCTGCGGAGTTGGATTGTGAGATTGAAGTCGACGTCGAGCTGGTGGTTGGGCGCCGCGTGAGGTGGTGTTGGAAGAGGTTGCGCCGGACGGAGGTGGTGCTGTTTGCGGCCGGGTTGCGCGAATTGGAGCTGCTGGATGTAGCGTGTCGGCGGTCGGGCATTGTGTGGGTTTGTTGCTTGGAGGAGTTATTGGGAAGTGGAGGTGAGTAAGGGATGTTTGGGAGGTAGGTTGATTGAGTGAAGGCTGGAAAGAGTGTGTGGTTTGTTGTTGGTGTTGACGAGGCTTTGAGGCGAGGCTAGACAGGCCTTGCGGTGCTGTTCGGGTTTGCTGGTGGGGGTTTCAGAAGCAGAGCTGGGCAAGTGAGTTGGGCGTTTTTATGCTTTGCGAGTTCAGGACAACGGATTTGTTTACAATTCGAGGAAAGTTTAAATTTTTAGTTACTACAGTAGAACCTCTAGTTGTATACTTTCTTGAAAGCATCAAGCAGCCTTAACAAACTACAAAGGAAGCCCCCTTCAGCCCCTGTCCACTAGGCGATTGTGGGTGCATCCGCTGAGGTAAACGGCCATCCCGTCTGGCTCGACGAGCTTAAGGCAGGCGTCCTTCAAACATTCCTCTTCAACTGCATGTCAGAAATTCTTAAAAGAGCCGCAACATCGAATCTCTCATCATGGTGTACAGTAAGATCATCAATCATGAGTAACATATTTGACATCCAGCCTATTGGCCGGTTCGTCGGGCAGAGCGCCGCTATTAAGAGGCCGAAGGTATGTTGGTCGTGTTTACTTTGTGGTGCTAGTGAAGAAGCAATGTGTGATAGTAGGCAGTCTTGATGAGCAACAAGACTTTTTACGTCTTATCTCACAACCAGGTCATGGCTCTTGGGTTGCATATGAAGCTTTTCTTTCCACGTACTGCACCACAACTTATGTTCTGGCTCATTATGACATCCCTCTCTCCATTCCTTCATACCTCATCTCATCCCGAATGATCCAATATATTGCTGATTCTTCATTAGGAAATAGCCTGCTTCTCATACGACGACAAGCACCAGTTCCGACTAGACGACTCATCAATCAGATACTACTATCCGCCCACCATCGGTGCCGACCTTTCTCGAGGCTTCGATACCTTCGAGAAGCTCGACGATGCCGCAGACGATCATCTGGATAGTCTGCTGAAGACTGTCATGGAACTGGAGAAAGAGACAGGCAAACGCACTGAGACGGACCTCATCACGTGGAGAGGTATGATGACGAAGGTATGTTCTTGGGAATCCAGGAGAAAGGGGAATGGCGAGCTAACAGGTGGTGCGTGCAGTTTATGGGTGCAATCTTTAGTGATAGAGATGGGTATTTGAAGTCAGGTCTTGTGAGGTGGATGGTGCTGACGGGTGTGAAGGTTTGAAATGAATGCGACGCTGTTCCAAGTGTGCAGTCCTTGATCCCAACTCATTCTGCCTCCCTAGCTAACAGCTTTTTGTGAAGGGTACAATGTGTGTTTCCAAGTCCACACCTGCTGGAAGCTACTAAACCACATAGCTTCATCGAAGAAAACCATGAGTATAAACGGCAATCGCAGGCGAGGCAGTCACGGCAGTTTTCTCAACCAGGAAGACCGTCACAGGACATGATGAGCTTCTGGGGTGAGTTGGGTAGTTGAAAGATAGCTCGTGACTTGCTGACTTGTCAAGGTTATAAATTTGAGACATTATGTCTGCTGCCACAGCCATGGGATGAGACGCCTAGAGATTACATCGAGAACAGAGAGAATGAGATTGTGAATAACCACGCTCAGTATTGCTCTGTTGTTAAGACGGGTATCGGCAGCACAACTATGGTGCTTGGTGGTGAAGTAGACGCATGTATGGACAAATCCTTCTACTATCTACGTCCAGTACTGACTGATGGCAGTATGGGACTCTAAGCCCGAGGACGGAGGTCCTATCAAATGGGTGGAGCTCAAGACCTCAGCTGAGATTCGACATGATGGCGATCTCATGAATCTAGAACGCAAACTCATGAAGTTCTGGATCCAATCCTTTCTCCTTGGCGTACCAAAGATCATCGTGGGTTTCAGGACGCAGGACGGTTTCCTAAAGAGAATTGAGGAGATGGATACAGCGTCAATACCTAGTACGGTGAAGAGGCGTGGAAAGGGGACTTGGGATGGGAATATGTGCATCAACTTCGCAGCGGGGCTGCTAGATTGTAAGTTTGTCTGGTCTTTGAGATGTTGACCTTATGCTGAGACCTTGTAGTTCTGAAGGCTACGATCAGAGGAGATGGCGTTTGGCGGATTCGAAGGAAGGAGCGGTCTCCTGCAATTGACGTATTCCGGATAGAGGAAGCTGGACACGGTGATATTATTTCAGACGATTTCATCAACTGGAGGATCAAACTGGCGATGGACAATCCATTGCCTCCTCCTGCTTCTGAGCTTGAGCATGTACCAGAGCCAGAGCCAGAGCCTCTGGGAGCTCCTGCTAGTACCGGCAGTCAAGCAGCGGTGACTGGGAAATATGTTCTTGGCCTGTAGGGCTGAACGGCTTGCTTGGGTGCCATTGGACGGCATTGTACACTACATCAAAAGTGTTGGATCCATAAAAGACACATGAAATGCAAAGCAAACCTGTGGGTACCAGGTCGTGACATTCCCCGGGAGAGTCCGCGCGATATGTGGTTGGCTAACAAAGCGACGGGAGATGACCTCCCTGCTGGACCGTAAACACAGCAGCACATCTCATCTGTCCTCAACCAAAGTTGTGCGTCTGACCCTGCATGCATTTCGGCGACTTACTAGACAATTTCTCCCCGCAGTGAGAACACATGTAAAGTTCGGGAAGGCTTCAAGTAGAAAGTCAATCAGCCAATAGTGAAAGCAATACGTCCGATTGATACACACTAGCGCGCCAGAGAGAGGGAAGAAGTCGGAGCTGAGTGTGCAATGTCTGGATGTGAGCCATGGTTCTGGCTGACCGCTTGCCAATGCGGTCTGGCCTCACGATAATTGAGCAAGCAGAAAAGCCAAAATAAGCCTCCGAACCATGTCCGTTGTTTCACTCAACAAACCAGACCGAACATCCCTAAATTGCCTTCTTTAATTCCTCAACTGCTCCGTTGACCCTGAGTCACAGAATGCGGGGAAGGGAAGGGTGAATGAACAACAAAAGATAAGGTAGAGCTGTATCAGCAAGCTACATCAGCTCCCCTCACATAACCACATACACCTGTGCAATTGTACAGACAACTAAGGAATTTGTTGGTGACGAGGAAGCAATTGATAACTTATCGACGTCACCCGCTCTTGCTCATCCGTTGGTCACTTGCACTTCCCTCCCATACCTTATTTTTTTCCACCTTTAGTTAGATTTTCAACTCGCCTGCAAGAACCGTTCAGTCATCAAGGCGAACCTAGAACCCAGAGCAAGCAGGACAAGACTTCGTGAAATCCACTTCAGCCCAACAACCCGAGCCGAGGCACCAGCAACCAGAGGAAAGGAAAGGAAAGCCGACCCAACTCGACAATTTCCAATTTCCAATGGGAGGGATAAAGGGTGCCCTGGGCCGTCAACTCTACCGGCATACCACTGCAACGAAAAACATCCCTACACTCCCTACACGACTCTCGTCTTCCGTCGCAGCTGCCGCAGTCAATATGGCACCTGGACCGATAGATACTACTTCTCCCAGCAGAGCCAAGTAAGTCGATCATACCCCATGAAAGTCCTATTTCGAGTTCTAATCAAGGGACTTTACTTTCAGTGTCCACCCTGATACTTCGTACCCCATCGAAGTGAGAGACAAGCTCGGTGTCCACGGTCTCACGCCTCCAAACGTTGAGAGCCATGCCCTCCAACTCACTCGTTGTGAGTCCAGCCCTGCCAATCCTCATTAGCCTCCTTTCCCACATCCATCTAACAAGCTTTCCAGGCCTCAAGCAACTAGCTTCCAAGACGACGCCTATTGAGAAATACATCTACCTAAGTAACCTCCGAAACAGCAATATTCATCTCTTCTACCGTCTCGTCCTCACAAATTTCACGGTGCGTTCAATTGCCTCCCCATCCCATTTTCCCATTTTTTTTCTTCGATCCGAAGTGGGGTGTGCACGTGACTAATTTCTTCTTTGGGATTGCTGGAAAACAGACTATTGCACCAATAATTTACACACCAATAGTGGGAGAAGCGTGTTTGAAGTGGTCGGAGATCTATCAGCAACCTGAAGGTACGTTGCTGTTGTTATGGAGTGAATGTTGTGTTGTGGTGGAGGGACATGAGACGCCACTCGACTTTGCAACAAATCTTTCACCAGCGTTGAAACTTAGACCACACATGCTGATTTTCACAGGTCTATACATCTCTTATAAAGACCGCGGTCATATTCTTGAAGTTCTCCAAAATTGGCCTCAACCCAATGTTGAAATCACCGTCGTCACTGATGGCTCTCGTATCCTTGGACTCGGCGATCTCGGCATCAATGGTATGGGAATTCCTGTCGGTAAGCTAGCACTCTACACAGGATGTGCTGGAATTCGACCTGAGGTGACCCTACCATTGTGTCTTGATCTGGGGACCAGCAATAAGGATTTGTTGGCCAGTCCATTGTACATGGGTGCCAAGATGCCAAAAGTCTCTGAGCAGGAGGAGGCTGATTTCTTGGATGAGCTGATGGTTGCTTTGAACAAGATGTGGCCTGGGTGAGTACTGACATATCAAACTTGAAATACGGTTGCTGATTTGTTACAGTATCGTCGTCCAATTCGAGGATTTCAAGAATCCATTCCCAGCTCTCGAAAGATATCAACACAAGTACTCTATGTTCAACGACGATATCCAGGGTACAGGTGCTGTTATCCTCGCTGGCATCATCAATGCCTTGAAGAAGAGCGGCATTCCAGCCAAGGACCAGCGTGCTGTGTTCATGGGTGCTGGAAGTGCTGGTGTTGGTGTCGCCAAACAGATCGTAGAGTACTTCATCAAAGAGGGATTGACCGAAGATGAGGCAAGACATTGCTTCTGGTTTGTTGATACCAAGGTATCTTTTTCTTTTTGCCCTTGTATAACCTAGCTAACGGTCTCAGGGTCTCATCACAAACGATAGAGGAGACAGACTCGCGCAACACAAAGTCTATTTCTCCCGTGACGACAACAAAGGCCAGCAATTCAAGACTCTCCCAGAGGTTGTCGACTTTGTGAAGCCCACAATTCTTATGGGACTGTCCACCATGCGCGGAATCTTCGACGAAAGCATCCTCAAGACTATGGCTAAATTGAACCCCAACCCTATCATCTTCCCACTATCAAATCCCTCCAGCAACTCCGAATGTACATTCGAAGAAGCAATCAAGCACACCGACGGAAAAGCCATTTTCGCCAGCGGTAGTCCTTTCCAGCCTTACCTGTACAAAGACAAAGTCATGATTCCAAGTCAGGGAAAGTAAGTTCCATCCTCCGCAGCTCAAACAACAAACAAGTGCTGACCTTCCTAGCAACATGTACGTCTTCCCAGGCATTGGACTTGGTTCCATCCTCTGCAAATCCGTCCATATCACCCAAGAAATGATCTACGCCTCCGCCGTAGCCCTCAGCAACGCCATCACCCCCTCTGAACTCGCCGATGGTCGCCTGTACCCTGAACTCGACCGCATCCGCGATGTCAGTGTCGTTGTAGCCCGTGAGGTCATGCGTGAAGCTCAGCGACAAGGATTAGATCGCGAGCCAAGCATTCGGGGCTTGAGTGATGGAGAGCTTGATGAGTGGATCAAGGCGAGGATGTACGATCCGACCAAAGACACCATTTTGCGTGCAAATCTTTAGAGAGTGGTTTATTGACTTGGGTGGAGGATGTCACCTTGCGATTGAGGGCATCGAAACTCTTCTGGATTCTGGGTTCTGGCTTGACAAATTGCTGGGTCTGTACGAGTACTTAATAATCACACTGGTGGGGGAAGGGAAGGAAAAGTTCATTTCACACGGACGTCAGGTCACTTGCGTGCTTCGAAGTTAATGCGTGGGATCAAAGGACTGTAATGGGATGGGATGGAATTAGTAGATTGGTTGCTTTTATTACTGGGAAGGACGATCCAAGGGTGCTTTGCGTTGAACTTTCAAGAATGGATGGCTGTCTGTCTTATACAGACTGAAAAGCCGAATCAAATGCGATGAAATTGGATCGGATTGAATAGGAGACCTACGTACCCACCTTATCAACAAATCCCTGTTCGGTTCAGACTACCTCCGTCCTCGTTCTTTCCTTTCCTACCTTATCAACAAATCCCTGTTCGGTTCAGACTACCTCCGTCCTCGTTCTTTCCTTTCCTAATTATCAGGTACCTGTTAATCCAACTTGTTAACCACAAACACTCCCTACCCCCACCCCTTCTATCCCTGGCTCTCAATACACTTCCCCTTCCCCTCATCCCCCCCAACACACAAGTTATCAAGCCGCTTCTCCTCTCGTCGCCTTCGACCTTCCGCCCCTTCCCTCCCACCCTCTCCAACCAATCTCCGAACCCTCCCAAACACCTGCCACTCTCTCTTCCTCTCCCTTTTCAACCTCTCCTCCAGCGCCTTCAAACTCTCTCTCCCATACCCTGGACCAGGGAGAGGGAGTGCGAAAGAGGCTTTTGAGCGGGAGGCATGTGAGGTGAGGAGGGAGGAGATTTTGTGAGTGAGGAGTGTTGAGATGGGGTGGATATTTGTGCTTGTTGTTGTGAGGGAGGAGGAGAGGGGGGTGTAGTAGGTGAATTCTGTGGGCTTATGGAAGGGCGGTATCTGGGCATGGGAGTTGGTTGTGGTGTGGGTTAGAGATGAGGGTGATGATTTGGAGGAGGAGGGAGGAGAGCTGGGTGGGGTGAAGATAAAAGTAGAAGGAACAGAGGTATTAGTGGAGGAGGGAGGGCAAAGGGAAAGGATTTTGGTGCGATGTACGCAGATGTCTTCTCGGGAGTTGAAGCAGCGGGTACATGTTATCATCGGGTCTGCGTATTGCTCATCTGCAACTTTACCTGCGCTTGTCATCGCTCTACTTATCTCGGTATCTGTCTTTGATAATATAGCTGGCTTTGGTCGTATGTGCCTAGATCGGGACCTCGGTGTGGCTGTCGCCATGAAGGAGCAACGTAAGGAGAGGAGATGGCATTGTAGGCAGGATTCGCGGATGGTTGTTGGTGAGGATGTCCGTGGGGATGAGGGGGAGGTCGAACGTATAGAGGATGGAGGTGACGTGGGTGGTGTTTGTATCTGGCTCATCCTGAAACTTACGGGCGACTTTAAAATCAAGTGTGGTTTTGTGTGGTGGGTTCCTCTGCGATATGGTTAGAAATTCGAGTGAGGCTGGGAGGATGGTTAATATCCCAGACGTAAAAAATGTAATAGAGTATCACTGGTAGCTTTGAGGTGCTCGCATTTGATATATACTTCTTCCAGAGGCAAACGTATCTGCACACTGAAAGATGAATTGTTCGAGCAGGTTGAAAGACATTGTGCCAAGTCTTTGTTGGCGGACAAAGGGTGAAATGAAATCTTTCGCTTTCGTTTGAGTGCGGGAAAGATGGACAAAGGCGAAGATACCGCTGTATGAAACTTCGAGGAAGTTGGACGTCAAGGTCCTGCGACAAAACCGTCATCAGAAATGAAAAGCTCAGATTGCAGCCCAGCAAATCCAGCCTTCTGTTAAAGGTAACGAGATGGATCATCTTGTGTAGAAATGGAACTGCGCTTCAACGGCTATGGTAAGGCTTCGCTCTCGCTTCAAAACAAATCGCTTGCATCAACATTTAGCACAACAACCAAATTCTTTCTATAACTGTGCGGAAATGTATGTGTCGGAGTCAATGTCGTACGAACACTAAATTCATTGATGGATCGAAATCGAAATGGCCTACTGGGTTAGGTCTGTAGACTTGCTCCTCACACGCACCCGAGTATTGATTTTCCAGTTCAAATTTCCTACCTTTAGTGCCTTTTGACTCTTGGAACTGCTCCAGCTTGTTTTTTGGAGAGAAGGGGGGGACTTTTCTGACTTTCTTGTAAGGAAGTCTACCAATTAGGTATGTGTTGGGGGGTTCAGATTTCAATTTAAGCGAGGCCATGCGTAGTGTTCTGACGAACTAGATTGCCAGTTGCAACTGACTGGATTTAAGCTGTTCATCTCGCTGCATAGCGTTAAGCCATATTCAGAAGGAGAAGAAAGAGAAGCTATGCTTTATCCAGATTAAACAACAGCAGAGTGCAGATATTGGGCAAGCGTTCTGCCCAATGATAAGAGACGGTGAAGTCGGGTTTTAAACAGATAGATGTTTGTTGTCCAAAATGAGACAGGCTGCATGCAGTCTCTTGTCTCTGCCTCCAAGCGACAGAAAAAGATTTCTGGTTTTCCAAAACATTTGAACAGGCCTGCGTAACACTGGCCCTGCCCACATGCCTCTGATAACGACTTGGCCAGACCCTGTACCTCGTTTAGTTCCCGCCCCCTCGATACATTGACCCACTGCACTGCAGTCACTCCAATATCCTTCCCACCATTCTGGCGATTATCCGGCAGCGCTGGCAAGATCTCTGTGCGCGGATCATAATGAGGTTTTCGCGTTGGAAAGAGATGAACCATTTGTCTCTGCCACGCAAGCCTGATCTCTTGGGACAGCCGTCTCGATTTGTTTATTGTGTAAAGAGGTCACATAGATTCCAAACTTTTTATCTCATCAGACATGAGCCAGACTCATGGTCATCTCCGAACGTACGATACGACTTGAGTATGGCGTCTCTCGGCTCGAAGCAGAGCACCATTGCAGCTATCTGACTGGGGTTGATCTGCACTCCGCCGCATGCAAGCGTTGAAGATTCGGGACGGCCCTATTAATATGGAAGAAGCTTCCCAGATCCGCACACCTCCCCGAATAAGCGAGACTTGCATGCGCTACTGTGTATGGACCAAGTATTACGCGCCAGGAAGAAATTTAGGGGACTTGAGGATATAGCTTCTAAAAAGTTGCTGGCAAGGAGTTCAGCTTAGCTGTCCACTGTGTCCCCTGAAGTTAGGTAGCTAAAATTTAGTCGTATTTAAGCAATATGCTCATCCCTTCAACTGTCTCCTCTCTTCCTCCTCTGTGCGACGATAAACGAAAGTGACGATGGGTTCAAAGACGTCCTAGACCTCGCTTACAGGCAGCCAAATCGAGGTCCATTACCGAAGATGTAAAGGAATGGGGTCTGTTGGTTTCTGACTTTGTGACAGGATATTTCCCTTTGCGCTGTGGGTTTTTCGAACATCCAAGAGCGAGATACAACCGCAATAGAGTATTGTGCATTTGTTGGTATTTTTCTCAGCTTTCAGTTCGCTGAGAGATAGATCCACCTCCTCTTCAGACCACGGAGGGTAGCTTGCGGGATGGAAGAGGCATCCGACATACATATTGTATGTTTACATGATCATTGGCAGGAAGGGTTCTTGACGGGTCGTGGGCTGTTGACGCGTGAATCAGACCTGAGAACATGAGGGTACTCGATATTGGGGAATCTAAAGAGGAGCGGTGGAAACTATAAGTATCAACTCCTCTCCCTCCTTTCCCTCAACGTCCAGAGCAGCATCCAAACAGCTTCCAGTCACTCTACCATAGGATCCACTGAGATCTACCATTCCACCTTCCTCATCATGCGTTCCTCGAACCCCCTCACGCGCTTCATGTATCTTGGATTCCTTTCCCTCTTCTTTGCTCAGGTTAGTACGCTTCCTACTTTCTCCCAGACTCTCGATATCTTGAAATCATGTCACGTCAGATATATACCCAAGATCTCTTCAGACTCTCCCTGGTCTGATACGCAGCGCTAACACGCAAAATAGCACATCTCAGCTGTGTTCTTCATCACCAAGTCGGATGACTATCACGCTTACCAATGCGGTCCCAGGGGTGAGAAATGCTGCGCGTCAGGCGCCGTCATCTATCGTATCTGGTCATCTCCGCAACCTCCTGCGTCTTGCTCTGGCTGTGGCTGTGGTACCATAAAGAACGAAGCGATCTCCTCTGCGAATGGAGGTCTCGATCACAGCGAGCTTGGCAGATGCAAGTATGGCGATTATGTCGGTAATGGGAATGTGTGGGCATTCTGTCAGACCCCGACTGGGGGTGACCTATATCTCAACGGCCAGCGAAAGATTTGTCAACATGCGAGCATCACGGTTAGCACTTGCACCGATGGATTCTGTGGCAACTCGCAGAAGGCCGTCATCACCTGCAACGACGACAGGTGGTATCCTCCTGCGTAATTGCGCAAGATTGGCTGAACTCTGTAGACACGTGAGTGCTTTCCCACAGATACCTCTGTTATGGGATGATTGCTAATGGGAGAACAGATTACGTTTGATCATGAGAAGAGGCAAAAATGAAAATTTCGGAAGGTGGGAAATACAGCTAAAATTGATTCTGCATTATGCTAGCTTGGTTGTGGGAAGAGCCCTTTTCTATGTGTTTGGAAATTATCTCTTGGAACTTATTTGACTGGTTCGAGTCTTGCGAGGATGGATACGGAGGCATCGTATAAACCAATTATGAATGCTTCGGCAATCACCATCTCCGAGTTCCATGATGATCACCACAGTCTAAATCACTGCCGGATCGTTTCCGAGATATAATGGAGTGCCTTACAACTGAGACAGTTTTTGTTTGTAGATGAGCCCCTTCCACTCTGCAGAGGTGTGATGCATATTTCCGCACAACCTTCACGTACGATTGTGACTCGCTTAATGTATCAATAATGCTGACCTCACTGAGCCGTGGCACATTGAAAGCCATAGAACAGCGATTCGGCTTGTTCAAAGTGGTACTAAGACATTGCTACAACCTCCTACCACTTTGCAGAAGAAAAAGCGATTTCTCGTGCCAAAAAAAACATTTAAAACCCGTGAAATGTCTGGGTACTGCGCCATCCACGTTTGGACTTATGACCTATCTTACTGAGATATCACGCGTAAGAGTCCAAGGACTTTGGAGATGTCGGCCAGCATAGTGACATCGGTGGAAAGGTACTGGAAACAGTACACCTCAGAATACAATGGTTGCTGAATGGTGTTGACGAAGGAAAAGTAAGACCTTTGAAAATGTATAAGTGATTGTACCTGCTCTGTATCACGAGCGAGGACTACGGTCTACTGCAGGAATAAGTTGGTCAATTGTGTAGAAGCTGAGGAAGCTGCAAGGTCGAGGTGATCGTGGTCATACAATTGAAACATGCCCGAACTCCCAACATCGGGTTTTCGAAGATTTTGCACAAACCTCTACAGAGTTCGCAAGTACGAAATGAGCACCGCATCGTGTATTTACCCTTCCTACGAAGATCGTGCCCTTTTCCTGTGCTTCGACATTTCTGCAAGGAAGAAGACAGAAGAAGCAATTCTAAATTAAGGAACAGACGGTGCAGCTGACAATTGATGAGCAGTGAATGGATCAGTCACAAGTAGGAAGAAGACCGTAGTCCTTAGTCAAATATAAATTAAAAGTGCTATACGAGATCCTAGCTTTATTGACAAATTCATGCTTGGAAGCTGTCGGCTTCTCAGCGTCGTCCCCTTCCACAGCAAACTCATTCAAAATTTTGGTGACCATTGGTCAAAAAGTGGGCCAAAACATTTAAGCATTTCCCTTGTTGATATCCTCAACACCGACAACGTTGTTGTGTTCATCAAGGTTGAGGGCCTTCTTGGCGGTGGATGCCTTTCTTGGGTTCTTGGCGCTGAAGATTTCATCAAGTTCCTCAAGCTATAGCGAATGGTCAGTGGATACCAAATTGATAATGAGGAATTTAAACTTACAGTGCGGTTCTTGGTCTCAGGAATGAAGTACCAGATGATGGCAGCTTGAATGAGACACCAGACCAGGAAGACGATGTAGGTCTTCCACTGGATGTTGTCAAGAGCAACGGGGAATCCGAATTGGTTGACGAGAGTACCGCAGGTGACGAACAAATTGGAGAAAGCCATTCCCTTGGCACGCATTTCGAAGGAGAGGACCTCGACGGGGTAGAGAGCTTGAAGTGGGGTCCATCCGAAAGAGTAAACAGCCTGGAAAATGTAGATCATAGCAACAGTGGCTCCACTTGCCGCCTTGTTTCCGAGAGCAGTATCCCAGACGCCACCAGCATCTTCAATCTTCTTTCTCTGAGCAACTTCTGGTGCAATAATAGAGGATGCGGCAGTAACTCCGATCCAGCAAATTGAGCAGCCAACGTTGACCCAAATCAAGAGGGGGCGGCGACCAATCTTGTCGACGAACATAGAGCCGATGAAGGAGACAACGCACTGGACGGTGTTCATGGCGACGAAAAGGTTGCTCTGCATGGTCTTATCGCTGATACCAGCTGTGTCCAAGACACCGCTGAGGAAGTATGAGACAACACCTGGGAAATGATCAGCCTCTTATATTCTCCAAATGGTGAAAATTGTGCATACCGTTACCAGCCCATTGACCGAAGAGAGAAACACAGCAGTTGCATGCAAGACGGTATCGGGAGGTTCTGTTCTTGAAGAGCGCGCGGTAATCCCACCATCTCTTGTCGGCACCATCGAGCTCCAAGTGAGCCTCGTATTCCCACATTTGAAGTCTAACCCATTCGCTGTCGGGGTTGCCATTGCCGTGATACTTGGTGAGGAATGCCTTTGCTTGCTCCTGCTTACCGTTGGTGTAGAGCCACTAAGATTTGATCAGTACATCAAAGTCACATAATGTGCACAGTACTGCTTAACTACTCACACGTGGGGATTCTGGAAGGAACCAGGCAGCGAGGAAAACGACACCTGGGAACATTGCTTGAAGCCAGATGGGGACAATCCAAGATGCGTTGCCGGACAGGTTGATACAGCCTCGGCATGCGCTGGAAGCAACTAGTGCACCAACGGGCCTGCGTGATTGTTAGTGTGGAAAACATGAAATGTCGAAACTTATGATGACATACCAGAAGACGTTGTAGAAACCAGTGACAATTCCGCGATAGGCTGGGTGAGAAATCTCAACGACGTAGCAAGGACCAGCTGAAGCAATGATGGAAACACCCATGCCCATGAAGAATCGGCCACCCATGAATTGACCGGTGTTATTGGTGTTAATGACGGTTCCCTGAATGATGACACCCATGATGATTATGGTAGCTCCAATGAACATACCAACTCTACGGCCGAAGGTATCGATGGCGGGTCCGATGAAAGGAAGAGCTGCAACACCACCAATTTGTGTCATGGAGCTGACGATACCAGCTTCAATTCCCACATTGCTGACACTGAAGAACTTCTTAAAATTGTCCTGGGCGAGAAGGTTACCGAAGAGAGAGGAATCGAATCCGTTGGAGGTAGAGCAGCAGAATCCAACAATTGAGATGAGGTAAAGTTGGATAGCAATCATGTTGCGAGGATTCGGTGGCTCCTTGAGCATGGCCTGGTTGAAGGTCTCATCACCGATGAGGACCTTGGTTGCCACAACCTTGTTCTTGTCGAGCGAGTGGTCATGGTCCTCATGTTCGGCAACATGAGAGTCGACGTGCTTCTCCGAGATGTCTGCCATCGTGTCCAGATGATGGGGAGGATATGCTGATGCTGTCGAGAGGGGCTCAAGTGTGTCTTGAGTGACTGGAGTACTGGAGAGAGAACGAAACTGGGGGGAGACTCCAGCTACTTATCTATCCATGAAGATGGAGGGTTGCATGTTCACGCCAAGGGAGCAGACTGCCTGGGACAGGCCATTTCACTAGAGGAGTTTCCAGATGAAGAACACACGAGGGGAACGGGGTCTGAAAAAAAGTGTTGCAACGAGTTGATTGGATCATTGGAGAAGTAGCTCACCAACGTTTCGGAGAACGGAGTACTTTCCCGGGGTGAAAACCTGGGGATGGCAGTAAGGATGGAATGTTGTTTGGAGGTGGAGGTTGCGGAGGAACTCCTTCCGCCGTCCGCTTTAGGATAAGAGCTGTCTGCTCCAGTCTGGAGCCTCTGCGTTGCACCGGCATCCCCAAGGTAAGGTATCCTGAGTGGCTTTCGCGAATCGAGACTGCAAGATTCCCAGAATCCCAGCAGGATGGCGAGTAACGCCACCCGAGCTTGGGGTCTTTTGTTTGTACCTGAATGTGGATATACTATACTTTTGCGGTAACTTGCATGACCAAGAGGCAGGCAGGAGCTGACCCTTTCGATAGTCTCGCTCGTCTGAACCGCCCAACTGACTGACTGACTGACTGAGCAACTGACAGACAGACGGATTGATTGATTGATTGATTGATTGAATCGAAGTCAAGTTGGCACGCTGGCAGGGCCTGACGTGCAGTGCAGTACGGTTCAGTACGGGGCTGGGGTCCCAGCAAGCTGCGAGTTGTATGGACATGAAGAGTTCGCGAGAGGGACTGACTTCCCATGTGGAGTAAGAGTTGCTCGTCTGTCCCTTTCGGGCCGAGCGTGCTCTGGAGATCTTCAAATCTCGTTGCATACGATTCGCTTGGTCGGCCGGTCTACCCCAGGACAGTAAGCGAGCAGAACACCAGACACGTCCACGCCCACGCCCACGCCCACGCCCACGCCCCCATGGTGCCCTTGCCGAGATACCCTACCTAACCTAGTCGCAGATGCATGTCGTGAGAAAGAAAGGGGAAATGGGGGAAATAATATTAATGGGGAGGAAAATGGGGAGTGAAAACGCTCGTCTCTGCCCGCTGGGGACCCGCTCCCGGGCTTTGTTAGCGTTCGGCATAACGGTTCGTCAAACCGTCAAGCGACAGAATTCCAGCCTCACCTCACCCCTCCCACGCCTCTCTCGCCTTGCCCTCAAAATCTCTCCACATGCCACATGCAGCCACCGGAAAGCCCCCTCAATAATCCCCCCATCTTGCACGCGCGGGCGCAGGCGCGCGGCTCAGGGATCCGTCAAGGTCTCGCCACAAGGCATATCTTTCCTTCCAATCACTGGAACTGACGGCCCGAAGGTTACCAGACCCCAAAGGATCGGTTGGTTGTGTTGGGGCGAGTTAATTGGTGGAATACTGGACACAGGAGCCAGCGAAGAAAATAGACGAGCACGAGGCCACTGCTATGAGGGGAAAGGTGGTGGAATACTTCCTGTCAATTGGTTTCGAAGAATTGCAGGCTGGCCCCAGCCAACGCCACTAAGAACTGTATGGACTCATGCATGAGGTGGCATGCCCGTTCCCGCCCGTGATTAAGTATGGATCCTAATTCAGCGATACCTGCACAAGACATTGCACTTACTGGACATCTGTAATCAACCTTTAATGAATGCGATACCGGTTGTTGAAGGCTATTTGATTATGAGACGCTGGGTGACTGTGAAATTATGCGAGGCGTGTTGGTTGCTTGGCGACGAGGAACGCATTGCCGGTTGGTAGTCCTATCCAAATGATCCTGCATGTCGTGCCAGTCGGCAGGTAAATAAAGAAGGGCCTTCTTGCATATTGCACATGGAGCCGCATAGGGAACCAAAGTAGTTCCGCATGCCAGATCCATGGTAACGTCAACGTCCCAATGCTTTCATAAAACTACTGTATAAAATGGAGAAGCACTGGTATTTTGAACAAGAATAAACAATAACGCACATCGCTCCACGAATAATGTGCCTTACAACTTTCTCTATATCCACTAGCTCCCTCCCCACTTTTTAAATGGTAAGTACGCCGTAAAATTAGACGACCCGTGTGTAAACCTTAGCACTCTCGCACTGACCCGCAACCTTGCAGCAAATGGGTATCCCCAAAAAGCAAACCTGGCTCGTGTTGTCTATCGGGCATTGTTAGCCGCAGGAACTAGCAAGCGACGACCCATATTGATCATTAAACAGATCGTGATGAAGTTCTGATGGTAAGACTCGGGTGAGTTGGCTCTCCCTTATCGCGAAATTGTTCGATTTCCATCTTCTTTTTCCTAACAGCGATTCCGAAATCTCTTGCACTCTGCCATTTGGGTCCAATGTTCGCAACCTCGTCCCGAAGATTATTTTCTTCGGGATCTTCCGACTCCCACCTCACACGCTTCCGGTTAACGTTTTTGAAATCACTCTTCAGATCTACGCTTTCCGCGTCTATCCTCGATACAGAGTCGAGAGTTAAATCGGTAGCCTCACACTCAGCCAGATTGGGTAGAACATTCCTCTCGGATAGCGGTATGGTAGGAGTTGTTGACATGTGTGACACCGAATTGAAGTCACTTGGCGGCTTGTGTTCACGTTGGGTATCTGGACTTTTGCCAAAGATATCGTTTCCGTAGGTCGACATGATCTGAGGCTGAAAAGCCCTTGGATAATTCAAAGTGGCCACGAAAGGTGATCCCGTTTTGCTGAGACCTTGTAGCAAAGTCCGCCTCTGGGACGCTTTTGGAGGACGAAGGTGCCGGTCCAGAGAAAAATATACAGACGAAGTGTCAGGAAACTTTTTCTTGGACCTTGATGCCTGGCGATAATGCTCGTCCTGCTGGCTTTGGCGGGAATGGGGAAGACTTTCAATTACTTCATCATTGTCGCGTTGCTTCCAGAACCGGATTATCTTCGCACAACAATCTTTGATGGCCGCTGCTTCCGAGGGAGGTTTGGTGAACCATGAGTGTTCCAGTGCTTCTGTGGCTGTGAGTCGATCAGCTGCATTGATGACAAGCAGTTTCTGAAGAAACCTCAATGCCCGTAAGGATAAATTCTCCCAGATCTCTTGTTTGGTTCCATCTTCCAATCCATGGAAGAGCTTCACAAGCTCTAGCTGGCTGACTGATGTGCTGTCCCGCGGCAATATAGCATCATTCGTCAACAAGACCGCAGTCACCACACCGAGCGACCACATGTCAACAGCTGAAGTGTAGCCAACATTAGAAGGCTCGATGGTATCTACCTCACTGTTTTATGTCAGACTCTCGTATACATAGCGAAGACCCCAAGGATGCTTCAGCAGCAGAACATACGGTGCGCAATATCCTGGTGTGCCTAGCTTGGACATCATCCTTCCACGATTTTGACGGGCGTCTATTGCAAAGCCAAAGTCGGTCAAGACAACACGACCTCCGAGATCAGTATGCATAATGAGTACGTTTTCTGGCTTGATGTCCCGGTGAACAATGCCTTCCGAATGTAGGTACTGCACGGCCATGACGAGCTGTCTAAGGACAATTCGAGTATGACAATCAGTGAGTGGGCCTCCGTTGGCATCGATGTAAGAGAAGAGATCGCCTCCTGGGGCAAGATCCGTGAATACGTACCTCACTTGGTCAGCTGGAATATTCTGTTTGATTTCCAGTGCACCTACATGGTCGTATCGGAGCAGAACGCTTTTCTGAGGTTGACAACATGGGGCTAAAGTCTGTAAGGACATGCTCAAGGCGAGTGTTCAAGGAATCCTACATGGCTGAGTTGGGAGAGAATGCTTATCTCGCGCTTGACAGTAGCTTTTTCATTCGCAGATAACTCTCTGGTGTCAGTTTCATCGAGTGACTTATTGGCTATTTGTAGTCTCTGATCTGCAGAGCTCCTGAAATCTATGACCTTGCATGCGGTCTGCTTGAACGTTGCCTTCTCGGTCGCCAGGAAAACAGCACCATATTGGCCACTGCCTAACATGCGATTTGATACGATGTACCGGTCTCGAAAGTACTGCGGTCATGAGCGAGCTTCACCCATTGGATATTTCGGCATACCTCCAGATCTTCAGGTTGCCCTTTGTTATCACTCGTCGGGTACCAGGAAGGCTGATACAGTCGGAATCGCCAGTGTGGACGCACTTCGATTACATCGCCATGGCATAGAAGATGTGCAATTCTTTCGCGACCGATCATTCCAATACATAATTCATTTACATACGTACCATTTGTAGACTCAAGATCTTCGCAATAGATCAGAGGTTGTACGGACCGCTCATTTTTGTCGAATATGATAGAGTAGATGCGGAAATGTCTCTTGGAGACAAATGGGCGACTCGTATCATCTGGGATGAAGAATCTATGGCCGTCAGTTTCGCACTTCTAGATTGGTTTGCCGCATACTTCTGGATTGAAGCTGGATCTGAGCCTGGACTTGGACCTGGATCTCTCCCAGCAACCAATTCCGTGCCGTAGATTATGGGTACTTCTATAGAAGAAAATCAGCTAAATGTCGATTATTTAGTACGCAAAATGCCTACCATCTGTAACTTGGCCTTGTAAGTTCTCCCATCTGAGTAATCCTACAGGTTTCTGCGCATTGTTGAGATCCTCATCGTCCTTTGAAACATCACTTTGAAAAGGTCGGGGCATATTGACAGAGGAGAGCATTAATATGAGAATAGTTAGTCTTTAATTAAAACAGTATAGCAATGCATGTCCGGTGGGTACTGGACACCCGTGAAACTTGATTGATGTTCAATATCCTGATCAAGTGTGGACAATGAGGATGATGCCGGAGGACTTGAGGAAGTTCACACTCTCTCAAGACCGCCAAGATTTATCCCAGTTCACGAGTTCATTTTATCACGTGATAAGCCCTAAGCTGAGGTCCGCTTTGGACTAGCGTCTCGCCTAATTTAGCGTCGTTGAAACTGCACATATCCCGCTGGAGGAGCTCAACTTAACCTTCTCAACCAGCTTTCATCACATCACTCAAATCAAAAAGTATGCTGCACTTCCCAAACAATGTCCTGACCTTTACTGACTGTTGATTCAGTGAGAGCTAAGTGGCGCAAGAAGCGAGTCCGAAGACTCAAGAGAAAGCGCCGCAAGACGCGCGCGAGATCGTAAGTTGATGCTAGATCTGTACTTCAACAAATGAAGCAGTTCCTAACTCCCCTCCAGCAAGTAAACAACTCACCACATCCCGATCTCGGTCACCTTACTTCTTGAATGAACACCATGACAACATAACATCCACGATTACGCCATCCCCCGCATCAACTTCTACGCCTTTTTCAACACTCCAGATCAAACACACAGTTTGGGACTACCACTCAGTACAATGACAGCTGGGATGTTCAAGGATAGAGCAGCTTGATGACGCGTTCTCGGTGGCCTTTGGTGGATCGATTTGCTAGGAAGCAGGACCGGTCAAACACTACGTCGGAATGTAAATTGAGGGTTTATCAACCGGGGAGCGATGGGAGGATAGCTGCCGCAGATGCTTGATACCATTGGTTTCCATTGCAGATTACGAAAAGAAGTTTGCCTTCAAAAATGTCTCACTTTGACATGATACAATTGATCCCTGAGTAATGTTATTGATGTGATGAAACGTGAAGTCATGAGAGAAAATCTGTGCCCGGAGCATGTTGATGTTAATATGTGGCAGAGCAACAGCCAGAATATCTGCGTCTACTCTTGCTACATATCCCCAAGCGCCAGCCATTGAGAGCAGCAGTTAAATGGCAACAGTATATGCCTTGCCTGGCCTCGAATCCTGTTCAATTGTGCGGCTGTCGTTCTACCTTTCCCCCGCATTGCTTCAGGCCTTAAAATTGAGGCACAGTACATGTCGGAGAATTATTTTCTGGTTGCCCGACTTTTGAGAAATTTTGGAATTCGTCACAAAAGTTCGACAAGGCTTCAGTCTTACCACAAACGCACGAAATCATGTCAGATTCTGTGGAAAAGGTAAAGAAGAGAAAGAGGAATCCGGATGGGTCTTTGAAACCGAGCAAAAGAGTAGCTATCGAAGATGATAAGGAGATCAGAATTTCCATAACGGATACGGGCAGCGCACCAGTTATAGGTATGTACACTCTCAAGGGCAGAATCTTGAGCGTGATCTTCATGATTTATCATTTCATGGCTTACACGAATAATAGCTTCTACACCTGGGCTGGCACTTCCGACTTCAATCCGCTTAAAACCATACACAAAAGCTCGCAGAAACGTATCCTCCAAGTCGGGAAGCATCGCAGCTAAGGAACTGATTTTACACTCCTCCGAACACCCAAAGCTAGACTATACTGCGCAGGAGGAAGAATCTGGTGGTGTAGATACTCTGCTGAAGCACTATGTGGGAGTCTACGACCCGGAGACTGGCAAGATGGAGGTTATGGAAGCCAGGAAGCTGGTCGTTCGTGGCAGTGTGAGGGCCCAGCAAGCCGTTGCAGAGGATGAGCTATCTCGAGTAAGTTGCAAGGTTCAGAGATGTCAAGGAAAGATGTTGATTATTATTTTAGGATATGCGAGAACGTCGGAACATTCTTGGGCAAACATTCGGTACTAAGAAGGCCCGCAAAGCTATTGCTTCCGTTACAGAGAACGCCATATCCCCCGACAAGTCTGCTAGGAACAAAGACAAGCCTGCAAAGTTCTATGCTACCACGGCAGCCATTCTTTCGAACATGTCTGAAACCACCAAGGGCATGGCCACCAGAGAGGAATTGGCTAAGAGAGTCGAGGATGCAAAACCAAGACCGAAAGCCAACAGAGATGCTACGCACATTCAAGATGTCTATACTGCCAATGATCTAATCGGCAAGGAGATCATGAAGGCTATTCCGGTCAAGGCCTGGCAAGATGCGATCAAAGCCAACAAGGAACTCAAACTCAGCTCCCAATTTGTCGCCTATCGTTTCAGAAAACATGGTTCGAATATTGAGAAGCTCAAGATCTGTCGTTACATGGTTCTCCTGATGCAGGTCTTGAACAATTGCAAAATGATGAGGGGCGTCAGGACCTTACCAAGAAGAGACGAGCTGAAGACTTATCTCGATGATATACCAGAGACGGTTTTGGAGAGCATCAAGCGCAAATTCGCTGATGGGCCTATGATCACGACTTTTGGTGCGGATTTGATTAAAACGCATCTCTGCGCATTGGCATGTATAGTCGACAACTACGAAGTCAACACCTATGACCTGCAGGCGGACTTGAAGCTGGAGACAAAGGAAATGTCGCAGTTATTCATGGAGATTGGAGCAAAGATTGCGGTTCTGGGAGAAGTAGAGAGGAAAAAACTGGGGTTGGAGAAGGCAGTGGCTGCTCAACGAAAGGTCGCGAAGTTGAAGTTACCTCTGGAGTTCCCCAAAGTTTCCTTTGGACGAAGAAAGTAAAGTTATGTCACGGATATCTGTCAAGGCCACGGAATTCTTTATTATAATCCTCTTGAGCTTGTGGCAAATTGTCTGTAAGGTCTATTCGACAAATACACACCGGTGAGACGTCGCTGAGAGTAGCCAGCATTCCATTGGGGATATTTTCGACGCATTTGACTCAAGTAGAGAGGAAAGGGCACCGGTCTTCGCGTTTTCCCAAATCAAAGTACGTGCCAGTGCTGCCACGCCATGCAAAGATGAATGCACCTTGTGTATTCCGCACCTTGTCAGCTCAATTTTTCTTCTATTGCACTAAAAATAACCTTCTCATCATATCAAATATTACTGTAATGAACTTAGCTTCTCTCTCCGAGGACAACCCGAGGTTCCGATGTTCTCTGCGTCAGCTAGTCAGCCAGAAGTCGAAAAAGGAGAATTCAATACCCTGTTCATTCTGGAACATGGCGCTTGAGTACAGGCTCAGTGTATTTGATGACCCTGAGACAAGCAAAGTCGCTCAGCTTGTCCTGTTCTGTTCATCATCCTCAAAGCAGATACATAGGTAAGCCCTGGTGCATCACTGAAGGATGACTTAGAGATTAGATCGCCAAGCCTGAAACGAGGTCTTAGTTCAGAACAAGCATCTCGCATGGCGGGCGAGGGCTGAGCCATCCAGCCATCCCCTCCTCAGCCAAGCCACAGGCCTCTTCATCAAGACGGTCTTTAGAGTAGTCTCTTGAGGCGACGCAATACAGCACAAGGGCAATCTTACTACAGCAAACTGTCATGCAAACAGATTATGTAAGTGACACGATAACAGCTTCTACTGAGGGACTTTTGACGTATCTCGCACGTACTCGGAAAGGCTATGCCGGCCTAAAAAGCCAGCCAATTTTGAATTCGGCATGGCTTTGCCGGTAAGACAATGAGCTGCTGTGGGTGCGAAGCTGACCACGCGTCAGATTCGGCGAAGCTGAATGGGTCCAATCCATGTCGTATCGCAAGCATTACGGCAATGGCAGGGCTGACAGCAGAGGACGGCTTGACGGCTTGAGTTTAAAACCTGAGGATCTCCCCATCGTGGTCTGAGTCTGTCTGCCTCACTTCCATCTGTAAATACCCTTCACATCTCTCCAGCCTTACGCATCATCACCGCAAATACAAGTCTAGCTTGCACTTACAATTTCGCAACTCTCACAATGCCTGCACAAGAAACTCAACAGCCTCAAGCTCAGCAAATGGAGCTCCCAACTACCGCACAAGTCCATGCCGAACAGCCAGTACGTTTCCCAGCCCAGCCTTTCGACATTCGAAAGAACACCTACTAACAGCATCACAGCGTCCAACAGAGCAAATGACAGCTGAGTCAGTGAGCATGCGTGGAGGTGGAGGTGGTGATATCTGCTGCGGGCTGTAAGTCATCTGCACTTCTCGTGTGATCTGTTGGCGCACCGCATGCTGACTGTCTGTCTGATTCAGGTGTGCCGGTCTTGCCTGCTTTGAATGTCTCGAATGCTGCTGCTAAACGCACCGCGAACTTTTTCATTACGGCGCGGGATTGATTTTATACCCTGGATGGACGACTTTTCTGTATTGATAAGAGATGTAGTGGTTGGCTCGAATGGTCATGGGTTGGGATGGGGGGTACAGAATTTAAGATCTTTACAAACTTGTCCTATCTTTCGTTGTTGGTGTGATTGTGTACTTTTCTGATCTGCTATCGAGTGGGCATGAGACAGAGATCCTCTTCATGTGGGTGGAGAAGTCGTCCTGGTTGCTCTTGTCTTTCTCAGTCTGATACCTAGTAGGTCCCTTCAGGCCAATGGGCCCAAAATGGTTTCTCGTCATCAGTCAAGCGGATTTTGCCACTTTTTTCCATTTAAAAGAAATATAAGGGGTTTAATCATCACAGGCTTTCTGTCTTCTCATTTTTATCTGGAACGTTGTACTGCTGTCGTCGTTTAGACAAGCTTGTTGCCAAGGCTGCTACTGCTCGGCAAAGTGATCACAGTGGTTGGCAGCTTCACACGTAAGCATTCTAATTCTGCGAAGTTGAATCATAGTTGATGACTTAAGAGCAGGTCAGCTTTGACCAATAAGTGTGGATTAGAAGTGATTCAGCGACTCTTGATTATTTGCTGTAGGAAGCCCAGGTGGCGAAGCTGAGCTGTCATGGCTGTTCGTCAATACCAGAATCCTGTTATACCACGGAAGAGCGCCGTGAAAGTGACTGACTGCCCTCGGAGAAGGAATCAAGTAGTCATTCATGAATTAAAAACATATTAGAGATGGATTTCCTGCTATTGCAAGCCATGCCTGCGTGTGCCTAAATGCCCATCGCATCACCTCTCTTCTAGCTCTGACCCTGATCAACCACTACAGCTCACTCGTATTTGTCATCCTTAAAACCTCAGTAGCCAATACTTCAGCGTGGAAAAGAGCATCCAAAATAGAACGGGGCCATATATATCATATCCGATATCTCTCCTCACCACTAGACTCGGCAGCATTCTAGGCACAGACTGGCATTGTGGTTTTGAAAAGAACGTCATTTTTCAAGCAAGTGGTATCAAGAGCAAAGGCAAAAACCAAAGAATAACCCAAGAGATAAGAAAGGACGAAGCAAGATGGAGCAGCTAAAACATCCTCAAGGTAGTAGCATAATAACCCAACAGGCTTTCAACAGAGCAAAAAGCCCATCCGGATTTCAAACAACCAGCAGTGAAAAGACTAAGTAAGAGCAGGAATTCTCAAATCATGAACAGAGAACAAGGAGAAGGCTAGTCACCAAGTTTCCGCTCCGTCCTCTCAAACATTACGATATTTCCAATCGATTCATAAAGAGCGAAGTACGAACTCCGCATATATCAAAAGAAGATGTTTCCCATCGGACCTCGGACAGTAAATACAACCCTTGGCCCAACTCCACCTCGGCACGCTAGCGATGCTGGCAGAAAATGTTATCGGGATCGATAAGCAGCAAAAACCCGTTCTAAATCCACATGCATTTCTCGTTCATCCAATCAGCATCTCAGGATTCCAGTTCTTACGATGCGGCCTGGATTTCTTTGCATCAAAATATGTTATGCGCTCCTCCACCTTACTACCTAGTTTTCTCCTTCTTGTTTTACTAGTTACTTCATTTACTTACTTTCTCTCTCCTTTCAAGGCATATTGTCTTGACGGACAGATAATTGCAATTCCAACATCCATATCAAGTAAATGCGCACCTCTCTTTTGCCCCTCCTCCTCCAAGCCTCCCGCCTCGCCGCAATCAACAACCCCTCCAACATACACATCTTTCCACGGATCCCCGCGCCCTGCTATCTCATCTGCCGCCGCGCATTCACCTGTTCTCCCCCATCACAGCAGAACTTCCAGGGTATAATGGCGGAGTTGAGACAGGAAGAGATATGTGAGGAGGTAGAGCGACTCGCAAAGCCTGCCGAGAGCGAGGCAGAGATATTGAATGGTGAGAAAGGGCCGGTTGTGAAGCCCGAGGGGAAAGTTGCGCAGGAGCAGAAGAAAGTGGAGGAAAAACTGCCGAAGTTGAGTGCTGCGGAGTTCAGAGCTTACAATTCTATGGCTGAGCATATGGAATACTTCGTAAGTATTCTTCCTCCTTTCGGAGCTGCTCCGTAACGAAATCTGTCTCTAAGAAGTATAAGAAGTTGTAGTAGGACAATGTACTAACAGTAAAACAGCACAACCACTTCCGCCAATCTTGGACCCTCCTCTACACAGCCTGCGAAAACAACAAACGCCCTTCAAACATGTCCCTCAAACAATTCCTTTCCACGGGTATCCAATTCTGCTCCCACCTATCCACACACCACGCCATAGAAGAACAACATATCTTTCCCGTCCTAGCACAGAAAATGCCGGAATTCAAGAATGGGAAGAATGCGGCGGAGCTGCTGAGACAGCATAAAGAGATACATAAGGGTATGGATGCGTTTGAGGAGTATTTGGAGAGGTGTAGGAGTGGAGAGACGGAGTTACAGTTGAGCGTATTGAGAGAGAAGATGGATAGTTGGGGGAAAGTTCTTTGGACACATTTGGAGCAGGAAGTTAAGACGCTAGGAGCGGAGAATATGAGGAAATATTGGACAGTTGAGGAGATGAGGAGGATGCCAATGTAGAAGTTCAGGTAGGATGCCATTGGGGTAGATCACATAGATAAGGAGATACACATGTAGCAATCTTAGGCCCTTTATGTGGCCGGGAAAGATAGAAGAGATGGAACAGATCAAGATGTACTTGCATAACTTAGTTACATCAAAATTCAGACTGGGCTATGCAAAAGGCCGCTATCCGTACGTCCCAGACGTGTAACCACCCAGACACACAGATATTACATATATTTATTGGCCAAACAGCCCCCAGAAGATACTCCTCGCCCCATCTAGATGTTATGCATGCATGCAAGAGAACTCCGCTCGGTGGTATATATGGTGATGCAACAGGATAGGATATCGAGTCGAGATTTTTTCGCAAGTCCAGAAAAATAAAATGGTCGTCATAATGTCGTCGTAATATTGATTTCTTCAGATTTCCTGTACCCAAACCTGGAGAGTTTCAGTTAGCGAAAGTAGGAGATGGCGGGAAGAAATTAGCAGACTCACCTCCATTTTGCCCATGTCCAGTCGCTCCTTCTTCGCATTTGATTTCACGCTCATAATTACCATATCCAAATCATCTTGATCGCCCATGGTAATCATGTCCCCGTTTGGCATATCGTCGTCACGGACCTTGATCTTGAAACGTTTTCGTAACCCGAATTTCTCACGGATCTTGTCAACCAAATCGGGGAACTCGACTGCTACTCCGATCATGATGTAGCGAACATCTTCAGAATGAACCTTGATCCTAATCTTGCGAATGTCTGGTCTCCTTGATTGGCCACGTCCAGATGATGACGGAGCACGTGCCCTCGGAGGTGCTCGACTACCAGATACCATCTCAAAGTCGTTCTCGTCAAATGAGCCATCGTCGTAATCGCTAGCAAATTCTTCCTCCTCTTCGATATACTTGGGTTGTGGCCTTCGTGCGTTTCCAGCTGGTCGGCTTCCTCGAGAATTTCTTGCTCCGCTCGAGTACATGTCGTAGAGTTCTCCTGGGTATTCGTCTTCCTCCTCTTCCTGTGACCGTCTCCGAGGTTGCTGTGGTCGCGAGCGTGAAGAATCTCTAGTTGAGAATTGTCGTGCTGGAGGAGGTCTGGCTTCTGAAGCTGCGCGCTGTGTACCTATACGTTGTGCCTGTGGACTCATTCTTTCTTCTCGGACCTCGTACCTCTCATTAGGTCTGGCCTTCTCGATGTTGAGCTTGGCAGGCATTGGCTTGGGTCCATTTCGCACAGAAGCTCCCCGGCTCATCTGACTTGAACCTTGAGACTTTTCCGACTCGGGAGGTGGTGTTGGTGGAAAGACATTTCGGCCGAGTGGAGGCTCTGATTGTTGACGTTTGCTTTGGAGCCCAGGCTTTACGAGATTCGTGGCAGCGAAAGAAAGGTTCTCAGGTGGCCTGTCGTCCTTCACATCAAGTTTACCAGCCTGTTGCTAAAAGTGTGAGTAATAGTGCTGTAAACACCACGGGGAGTACGTACGTTCTTGATCTCTGATCCTGCGAAGCCAGTGAAAGCATTTGCGCGATCTGATGCTGCAACCAAGCGAGCCTTTCCTAGATAATCCTTCGTCTTCAAATTCTTGACTTTCGCCTGATTCGGTCGGTAGACAACACCGACGGGAATTGAGAAAACCGTGTAACCCTATCTTTTGTTAAAAAAATGTTGGATCAGCATTTCTCTGGAGACGTACCTCTGCTTCCTCACGAATAGCCTCATCAATAACATTGTGGTCTTCGACAACCTTCTCCTTGACCGCGAATGAGAAATCCTGCATTCCAGCTTCCTTCTGCTGTAGATATATGTAGCATAAGCCTCGGTTGAACAGCACCTCGCAAGAATATAGCTTGAACATGAGTCCCAGTTGTGCATAGTCGATCATGTTGTTTCCTCTCAGATACAGCAATGTGTCGTTGAAATTCGCCAAAGCCTCCTCGAAGTCACCAACCAAGAAATTCGATACACCTTGCTGGAAATATGCCACGGCGAGGTATTGATCCAGACGGACTGCTCTTTGATAGCACTCAACCTGGGCAATGTTAGCTTGCAAACTTCGGACGAGAGCGTAGTATGCTACGAACCGCCTTCTCGTGCTCTCCGAGCGTCGCATGAATAACGCCACAATTGAACAGAATTTTTGAAGTATCTGAAATGCCATCGAACTCCTTCAACGCCTCGTCGAACTCATTATTATCGTAGTGGCCGAGGGCTGCCACCCATGTCTCGATTTCCTGTTTTGGATCAGCATCCCAGCCGAGGTCCGTACTGGACCAGAACCTACCTGCTTCAAGGACATTATTAAAATATGGTACTTGCAGACTCAGTCTTGCAGTTTTCAAGTCGCTGGTCGCTCGAAAAGCGACCAGCCGTTCGTCGGTGGGGAACACGAGGTTGGGCACGAGTCGTGGACCGAGATTCCTCCAGAAGAAATGATATGGTGCTGTGTGGTTCCGACTTGCGATGCGTCCTTCTTTCTTCCCTGCGCTGCTTGTCCTCCAAAGTGCGATGTTCTCGAGCCTCAATGTCTTCAGGCGGGTGGCTGATCGACTGGCGTATCGTGGGAAGCGGTGGTATATTACTTTAATTCGAGAGGCCTCGTTGATGAGTCGCCGACTGCTGTTTGTTCTGGCTTGTGGGTATGGTTGATTGTTGATAGAGAGCGTACTGGTGATCCGAACAGATTCATGGAGAGTCGGTGAGTTGTAAAAGATTGGAAGTTCCACCGAAGTGATGTTGGCAAAGGCAAGGCAAGGTACGATCTCGCTGGCTAGCAGTTGGATGAGGTCGAAGTCAGGTCAGGTCAGATGGATTGGATTGGAGTGTGGGATGAAGAGATGAGTGGGCGACGGGCTAGCGCAGCGCGTAACACGATTGAATTGGGAGAGGGGGTCCTTGTCCTTGGGCCCTGTCGAGGCCCTGTCGAAGGCCTGTGGGGACTTGTTATGCACGCGGGAGCCTGCGTCGATTGGCACGTCAGGGCTGGGCCGGCGATGTGACGAGCCTGAGTCCCGGGAGCGAGGGAGCGGAGCCACGGTGCAGCTACTCGTAGCTATTGTGTGATGTTCAAAGATCAAGACAGTAGTGCGGTGATTGTGGATGAGATGTGGATTGCTAGTCTGAGGTGATTGAGATCGAGTAAGGTCAGTATTAAATCAAGTGAAGTGATGCATGTGTTCTTGCAAGCGATGTGCTACCAGATGGTTTGGACTGGCTGGACTACAAAAATGGATTCGCTAAGAGTATCAACAAAAGTCCCGGGCATTCGCTGCTTCAAGAAGGAGACGAGATAATGACTGAATGGACGATACGATGCGGATCAGTCACGCTCTGCTCCGTACGATCTCGGGCTGATTGGAGCGTGGTGCTGAGGATATGATTGATGGTGACAATGATCAAATCTAATAAGTAATGAACCAGTCCCGAGAATGGGGTTCATCGCCCTGTACGGAGTAGGCTGGATAGTGTTTGGCTCTTGCATGGGAATAGCCACGGCCTTGAGTCCAGCCTGCGGTCTGCAACGGAGGATCACCACCAGCAGTCACGCCACCAACATTTACGAATAACCTCACCTGCAAAGCCCACGTTGTTTGGTCGCAACATTCCCAGAGACCACAAGCAAATCCCCGTATTGGTCCGATGTCGAAGATCTCGAAGAGGCCACAGAACATCGTAAGCTTCAAAGCAGCGAGTGTTCCAAGATCGTGAAGTCCCAGCCATTGGTTCGACAGTGGGCGCTTCTGGCACGCAAGGCGTTCCATGGGCGCGTAGCCTGTGCCCCTCGGCTCGATGCGTGCCTAATCACAGTGGAGTTCAGTAGGCGAAGTATTGGCTGCTTCCATTTTAAGCTTGAAGACAGGCGACAGGATGACTTGCACAATCAGCAAGATAACGAATACGCGATAGTCGCCGTCTTTGACCACATTTCCCGTACAGTACAGTACATTTGTTCTGCTGTGCTGTGCCATAGGTGCTTGCAAAATAGCAACAATATCACACTGCAGCAAACCTGCCTGTGGCCGCTTATCACAAGCGAGCGGGCATTCAGGGGCTCGAGCTCTTCCACGTCACTTGTCCTCACTTCCACTGCGAACATCAACGTAACCCCCGTCAATACTTCCTCAATAATATGTCAAGGCTCGTTTGCGATCCCTAGAGATGCGTCGTCTGTCCTGCCCAGCCCCATCAAATAAGCTCGTGTCGTTAAATCATCGAGCACTGTTTCGACCCCTCCCTTGAGCGCAGGCATACTGGTCTCAGGGGAACAGCCGAAACTCGCTTATCCTCGAAGGCTGTTTGAGATTGTCGTGAATCCCTTCAACCAAGGCCCGGGTCGGACACTTTCTCCCCTGCCTGGCAGATCGACCTCCATTCCTCGATATTCAGCCTCGCGGCACTGCCATCGCATGACGCTGGGCAGATCGCCAAAACAGGAGCCTCCCGAGTCCGTCTCAACTTTAACGGACCAAGCCCCCATCCCATGTTGCCGGTCTGGGCATCCTGCGACCCTGTCTTGCAAGAAGGGAACAAGAAAAGTTAAGGTTCGTTTGGAACGCGAATTGATCTTCATCAAGGCAGGACGGGACGACGAACAAGCAATTCAAGGATTTCGAAGAGGACCCCCGCTCACCAGGACTCGAGACATCACCTGAAAACGCATTAAAGCTTGACGTTTGACAGTTGCCTTTAGGAGATTAGTCCTGTCATCCAAGGTTAAATGCGTTTGTTCATCAGATTGTACAAGCATTTGCAATCGTTCTGTCGAACTATTATCAGGCCACTTTTTGAGCATCCAAGAAGTCTGGCAGGCCACTTCTCGTCCGATATATAAAAATCACAACATGCCCTTCTTCACTTCGTCCTTTCTTTCTTCCCACAACGTCTTGCCGGAGCACGAGCACACCGTTTTGTCGTTATCCCAGACGCCTGCGCTTCGAGCAATCACACCGACGAGCGTATCCGCATCGTTCTTCTCAAACTTGCAATCGCCCTCATGCTGTTTCGATACTACCATCCCCCTTCCAATCATCTCCCAGATCTGGATTGGCTTATCAAGGAACACACTTCCAACGCCATCCTTACCTACCTGCACAGTCCCTAAGAATCCTCTTGGCTTGAGAGCACCTTCCTTCGGATCAGTCCAGATCCCCCTAGTTGAGATTGCACCATTTGAGATGTCTCCCGTCTCTCTTACCGTAGCCCAGTAGCTACCTGGTGACAAGCCTCTGATTGTAAGATCGATGAGAGTCAGATCTGGAGAAACCTGAACCATCCGTGCCAGTCCCTTCACTTTATCTGATACGGTTGTTGAATGTGTCTCAAGAATGCACACCGCCGCACCTAATCAAATCCTTCAGTTAAGAGCAAAATGACCTTAAGTCTGTGTTACTGACTGTTTGAGCCGCCCGTGCCCCGTAGAATTGCATCTCGTCCAGTAGACTGTATGGCTGCAACAATGGCGGAAGGAGCCGCTTCGAATGAGGTGTTAGTACCTGGCGTTCATGCCGGCCAGTGTTGTTCAGATTGGGACGAACCTGTGCCCTCGATGGTCACGAGCTGATCTTTAAGGTTTGCCTCAACTTTGTGGATTCCGCTGAGTTTGTGCAATGAACCTGAGATGTCTTTAATACAGCTTTCGCAGGTCATGGGTACCGCAAATAAAGTCTGAGGATGGTCAATATCTGCACACGAGGGCCAAGTCATGTAATGGGTTCACTGACCTGGAAAGGAGTAGTGATCACCATTTTGAACGTTGTGTTCTTCAAAAATGTTAAAGAGTGGACTGATTTCTTCTGGTTTATTCAATAGTCTGAGCGAAGCTTTTAAAACAGTGTAGAGAAGTCGCAGAAGTTATAAGTTGTGTGGTAGAACTGATGATTTCAAATCTGGGCCGAGCTCGCTTCAGTGCTCATTGCTATTCTGCCGTTCCTCACCGAGCAGACCGGAGCCGAAATAGACCTAGCGTTCAAAAGTGTACTCTTACTATCGCAAGTACACAGGAGCTGAATCAAAGCACAGTTCACGATTTCCACTTTCTCCTTCCACGACCTCCACAACTAGTCAATCAGACCACGGGCTACTTGTCAAGATGTCACAAACAAATGGATTGGTACGAAGTCTCTGTCACAACGAGATGCATAACTAACAGCAACTTTAGACCAAACTTGCCTACTCAAGAACATGGCATCACATCTCAGCCACAACACCTCACCATGCCCTCTCTACGATTCGACCTCTTCCCTCCGCACAATCAAATGAACTACAACCCCCCTCCCTAGGTCGTCTCGCCTCCCGGATCGCCATCCTGCTCATGGGCAAGCACAAACCAATCTGGGACCCATCAACAGACTGCGGCGATTACGTTGTAGTAACGAACTGCTCAGAGCTACACACGACAGGCAAGAAGCGGTGGCAGAAACTTTACTACAGACATAACACGCGGCCTGGTAGTCTGAAGAGCGTGTCGATGGATGAGCTGATGGCAAAACTGGGTGGTGCCGAGGTGCTGAGGAAGGCCGTCAGCGGAATGCTGCCGAAGAATCGGTTGAGGGATGATCGGTTGGCGAGACTAAAGGCTTTTGAGGGGGAGGCGCATCCGTACAAGGAGAATATTGTCAAATTCAAAGGGAAAAGCATGATTGCGGAATGGCCTAGCGGGGCGGAGGAGAAGAGTACAGAGGTCAGGTTATAAGGAGCAGATGAAATGGAAATGTATATTATACGGGAAAGTGCATTGCTCGGTGTACATCATGATGGAGACTTGAGAAGATACTTGGGAAGCATGGGAAACAATGGGACTTGTACGATTCAGTTGGTTTCCGAACCACATTGGCAAAGACCGGAATTGTGAGAGAAGGCCGGAAGGCTGGAAATGCCATATTCCAATATGGCGTCTTCCGGTCATTTATTCTCATCAGTCTGATTTGCATATCGATCCCCACCCTGGTAGCCCGATAAGTGTCCACCTGCCGAGTAAGAGTAGTCGATCATTGCCCTTGCCAATCTGCCTTGCTAGATTTGTTTTGATCGGAGCTGCGTCAAGTGAAGTAGTCATTGAGCCTATTAACAGGCGCATCGCTTCTTTTGCCCTGTCTGCAAGCCTCATCTGAAGATATCCTATAAACAGGTCCCAGTCCGTCCAGACTGTACACAGCGTGTCGGGCGAGGCGTATAGATAGTCATTGCAGCGCCAGCCTTGCACGTCTGTCTGATCTTAACCCTAATTCTGCTTTTTCCCACCATGCACCTGCGTACAGATGACGAGTATCTTGCCCACGTTCAAGTCTTTTTGATGCCTGACCTGCGGTTTCCTGAAGGGTAGTATGCCTTATGGCGTTCTTGGAGATCCTTCATTGGTGTCGCTTGCAGGTTTCTTGTAGCCCCAGGGGTCGGGCGTAGAGCAGGGCTGCAAGGCAATCAACGACATCACACGCTCGTTTTGAGGATATAATAAGCACATTCCCTTCTTACAGCCGTCAACTGCTGCGTCTCTGTCCACCGTTCTACCTAATCTTTTCCCTACTCCTCGAATCGGTAGATCTCCAGGCTAGTATAGATCTCTCAGCCATGGATCAAGCGGCGTTGCAGTCAGTGTGTCACCTTGAACGACAGAAGATCGATTGCTAATGCTTCAGCCGGATAGATTTGAAACGAACGCTGGATCGTCTGGAAGGACGAGTTGCTCCAACGACATCCGGAAAGAGTAAGTAACTTCCGGCCCAACTTATCAACGCATTTTCCTGGTACCAAACTGTCGAGTTCTGGATCTCTGGTTAAGCACAAATCAATTTCGACAAATCCTCACTTCCATTCCAGGCGTTCTTGGATGATATCGAGCTACTATCGCTGGCCAATAACCGGTCTATAGGCTTTGGTGGGTCCCTTGACGACCCGATATTCGCGTCACCAGGCGCCAATTCCAAATCTTGGAAGTCGAACTTGGATCAATGATTCCGATTCAATATATATTGACCATTACTCCGCGGTCGAAGATCACCGCACCTTGAGTCCTCGAGGCTGGTCTACTTCGGTGCTTTCAAGCAAAACCAAGTATGTATCACGTCATTTTGATATTCAGGCCATGATTTTTGGAATATTCCTTTTCAGACATGAGTGAACAGTTTACCTAAGACTGTTTATTGGTCGGCGTTCCAATCGGATATCTACAACGTACAATACTGCCACTGATGTGGCGTCTGATATCCAAATCTGGAAGTCATTATGACGAAATCATGCTATTCGAATCGCATTGGACGGAGACATGGATCTCACAAACAACCTCTCATTCTGTAATCGCGGTGACTTGCATTCGGGACTGAATACTAACGTGTTTGGGTGGTTAGTGAATCGCCATGGGTATCAAAGAACAAGTTTCCAGGTAAGCAATCCATTACCAATGACTGCATACTAATCGCTGACAAGCTTGGTAATCCCAAGAAATGACATCTTTTGGAATCGAATATGCGCCAAATTTGCTAGGCGAAAATCTCGACCCCCACGAGATAGGCCTGCAAACTTTTTGGACCGATGGAGATGCAACAAACGAGCCTGTTGGAGATCTATGGGCTTTGCTTGGAACAAGCGACGGTACACAAAGCCTCGCTGAGCATTGGTATAAATGTCTCCTGGACCTCCAAAAACGTTGCCTACGGCCATATAGCGCATTTCTGGGATCTGTCAGGGAACAAATGGCCGGGTCGAATTTGGCTGACTCATAACAGGACGGAGCAGCTCTCGACGACTACCCTACATCCCCAATCGAGCAACGACATGTCACCGGCGACACCCAGAACCTGTCAGTGGGCTGGCTGTCCCGACAAAAGAGTCTTTCGGCAAGAATCTGCTTTTCGGTAAGCTTCAAAGCCCTAGATACTTGCCAGCATGCTGATCTCTTCCCCAAGAAGGCATATGAATAAACACGAAAGACCCTATAAATGCACTACATCAAATTGTAAGGCAAGAGAGTTCACAAATCCGGGTGATCTCAAGAGACATCAACGTACCGTTCACTCAAAGGGCGCGTTCTTCTGCCCAATTTCTTCCTGCAAACGGCATGCAAGAGGTTTTGGAAGGAAGGATAATAGAGATGAGCACTTGAAACGGGTACATTCTCAAGACGTTCCACCGACTTCAGACTCACCGGAGAGTCAGACACCGGACAGTGAAGGAGATATTCGAGAAGCTGGTATATCAGTGACAGATGAGATCGTTCTTGGTGTGAGTGTAGAAGGGTTGCAGCGAAGAACTCCTTCGCTCACCGCCAGTAAGCTTCCATGGGTTGCAAAATTGCAAGAGCTCAAAGGTGCAAAAGCTGCTGCTATTGCGAAGGTGAATTCGAGATTTGATAAGGATATCGAAGCTCTGGAGCGTGTGCTGTCTCTTTCGTGAATCTTGTCTTCTGATTGCATTTTATGGCAGTGTAAACAAACTTAAGCGAGACAGACTCTATCCATCAAAATGAAAGTATTTTTCGCACCATACCATTACTACCTCCACATCACGCCTCATACCTCCCTCTATGATTCCAAAAGAATGCCACAACGATAATATTGTGTAACAGCTTCAACGTTCCTGCCACAACGAACGCCACCCAAAACAGTCCGGATCCAGCAAACTCCCCCGTCAAAAACAATCCCGCACAACATCCCACAGTCTTAACCACAGTGACTAATCCCATCACACTCGTTCTCTCCTCATTCAGAACTCCGCCCGCAATGAACGCCTGTCTCGGCGCACTATCAATTTCTCTTAGCACAATTCGCACCATGAATAAACCCAGCGCCAGCGTCCGATTATTCGGCGCTGAGATCATAAGAAGCGAGACAGATGTAACTGTATGACACAGCACCATCGTGGGAACTTGACCTAACGCTCTAGAGAGAGGCGAGGAGAGCAAGTTTAGGAAGGATGATATAATTGATGCGATGAATATAGCGAGACCAAGGGGACCTTCAGCAATGTTGTATTCGCGCTTGAAGAAATAAGTCATCCAAGTTATTTGGGCGAGTCCGGATCCAATGTAATCTGGTGTTATGGCGAGACTCACTTTCCAGATGAAGGAGCGAGATTCCGGGGTGAACATTGGGGTCTCTTCTTTCTCTTCTTCGTCGTCCTCATCGATATTGGGTTCAATGAGTGGCTGTACAGATATTGTGTTGTACGTCTCGTGTTGATGTCTATTCTCGTATAGAAGTGCACGAGTCTCTTCCTCTGGTGCCATGATATCGGCATCTGTCAGCAACGCTGATGGAGTATGTAGCTCCACCTGTGAACTAGTACACAGAGTGCACACGAGCTTCAGGGCGCCAACCGCTGCATAGCATAAGAATATCAAGCGGTAGACATCCAGAGACAGGAGAGCATGCTCTGCTTGGAGGTAATCGATCAATAAACCGGTGAGGAGTGTGCTGGCTGCCATGCCCACCATACCCAGAAGTGTCCACCAGGCGAAGAAGTCATTGCAGTTCGAGGATGTGCTTAGACGCGCTATGGCGGATTCTTCAATGGCTTTGAACGGGTCAACTTCGTTTGCGCTGTGTATCAGACATCAGCTTTCTTCAAGTTCGGCTTGGGTTAGGATTGAGCTTTGGGGCTTTATCTTCTGGAGAGTCGGCTGGAATTCGTCAAAGATGAACATACCTCGGGTTGATCACCCCTAAGATACTCGCTGCCAGCAAGGACCAATAATCCTCCAGCACCGCAAAAGCAACTCCACTCCCCATCATCAAAATGCTGCCCACGGCCATTGTCATCCTGACTCCCATACCGTCACCTATAACAGTCAAGATCGTACTAACGCCAATATCACCCGCCAGGGTCAACGTCATGAAGAGTCCTATTCGCGTGTCTGATATCCCAAGAGCTGCAAGATAGAGTACGAGAATGAGTGTCGTGCCACCGTAGGCAAACATTCGAATCATACGAGAGAGTATCAGGAGTTTGAGATCTGGGCTGGAGGACCATACCTGTGGGAGCAGAGAAAGTAAGCCATTGGTCTCTGTAAGTTTGCAACGGAGGAGTTTCAGGAGCATTATTTGGGCACTCGGAAACAGCGTCTGAAAGAGGGGCTTACTGAATCAGCACCAAGAGAATTGCTAATAACTTTGATTGTATTAGAGAAGCCCATTTCAAAGGCAGAGTTTATTGATAAAACCGCAGAAACTTTAAGTCAAGATACAGGAACAGACGATGCGAAGTTATCCTGATGGCAAAGTTTTAATCATATCCCTCATGTTCAGTAACATAGGTCTTCGACCCACCTGACAAACCTCAAAACTGACTTGTAATTTAGTTTTGGGTCTGTTCTCTTGACTGGAATACACAGCATGTGAACGTGTAGATCGTGTCAAAGTACCCCTTTCACCACGGCAGACGATCATTTTTAGGACTTGAAGATGAGACATGATTGGATGGGACCGACGGCCTGTGATATGTGAGGATGCATAGAGATGGGATGGTCGGTTGAAAGAAGAAATGTATTGGCCAATTTGTGCGAGATGCAAAGCTAATCTGAGATTGTATTGATGCTGTGCAACGTTTTGAAATCGCGTGAAACAGGTGGTGATCTTGGTACAAGTTTCCAGTTTTCTGGAAGTGAGTGCAAAATGCTTGTTTTCAATATATTCCCTCATTGTGCAAGACGTGAGAATAACGTCCAAGGTGATGAAAACACTGTGAAAGGCTCAACAACATGTAAAAACATCTCAAAAGCAAGAGATCGCGAAATGTAAGCAATAGTCAGAAGTAAATAAAGCAAGATCCCGCCCCTGGAAACCACATGGTCGTACCAGACAAGTGGCCGACTTTCAGCACATCATGACCCCGAGTAGCCCTGACGAGCAGCTGCTGGGCGCTTCATGCAGAAGAAGTGGATGACAAAATGTTCTTCACGAGAACGAGCTGTAAGATTCTTGCGTCTTACGACAGGAACTTGATATTATAGTCGCTTCGTAAATGCTGTTATATGAAGCATTACAGGAACGGAACCCTCGGCAACGACACTGGCACCAATCGAGCGTTTTGGAAAGAAGTTTCAGCTTGTGCTAATATCTGAGGAGATAATCATGGCTTGGAGCATTGTAAATCAACAGCAGCTTATTTAGTGACCTGACTAAAATCCCACCGAGTCAGAGAGGCAGAGACATGGTCATGGGTTGGCCCTCCTCATCTTATTGAGCTCAAAGACACAACAAGCAACTGGTCATCAAGCCATCAACACGCAAACGCTTTTTATTGGCAATCATTGTCGTCGTTCAAGCATCCCTCGGATAAAATCTACAGAATATCCATTGCCCATGTCTTATACGCCATCATCCCCAGTGTTATACAGCAGAGAAAGAAGAAAGAGACCCAGAAGAGAAAGTGAAATAGAGAACGCCGCTAGATCTGCCTTCCTATGCCAAAGTTAAATACCTAGATACGCCAGCCTCGTTGGTACTCGTACATATACTACTCCACATAGACACACAACGGGAACGCCTTAAACACCAGATTTAGTCGAGGGTGCCATGGCTGATGCATCGCTGACACTTCGTTGTCGTTCGGTCCGGCCTTCGCTTGTGCTATCGTCTTCTTCACTGTCCATTTCCTCGTCGCTGATATCTTCTTCAAACACTATGCACCGTAGGACGCTGCGGTCGAATAGCTCGGCGACGAAATGCCGTACACCGAGACGGAAATGATGCGATTCTAAAAGTGTCATGATTTTCTTGAATAATGCTGGCGATCGAAATCCTGGAACCCTCTTTGCTTTGATGTGCATGAGTTCAGTCATGGCTCGCTTTTGCAGTACGGTGTTGCCCAGATCGACGATAAGTTCAAGGATGCGCTGATTGGCAGGATCATCATCCTTGTTTGCTGCTGTAACGGCATCTATTTGGTCCTTATCCATAATGATGTCCATCACCCTCTCGTGCTTCCAGGGCTGATATGAAAGAAATTTGCTGAGATCGTTGGGGATACAGAGTCCCAATGAGACACCCATGTTTGTCGTGTTGCTGTCCCAACCATACTCAGAAAGAATCTCGAGGCCATGAACGCTCCTAGAAATCAGACCCAGTACGAAGAATGCAGTTCCGCGCAAGCTCATAATCTCATGAGACTCTGCGATCTTCACGATGTTCTCAACAACATCGCATTCTTCCAGGAATGGTGCACCGAGCTCCATTGAACCAACATTTCCCACAGCCCAAAGCGATCCCTTGACCTTCAGAATTAACTCTGGATCATCACAGAGCATACCATAATCGCGAATTGTGGAAGCAAATTCTTCAAAATGGCCCTTGTCTCGTAAAAGCTTGCATCCCTCCTTCGTCCTTGTTAATTCTCTGTAGAAATGCGGTGGTACGTGAGCATCGTTGTCACCATCCATCTCAAAGCTGTCCTCGTCTATGCTCATCCGACCTGAAGACTCCTCCTGAAGCTCAACAAATGATCTCGCCAAGCTTGCTTCGATAACGCCGACATAGGTATCATTCCGTCCCAAAAACCAGTCATCCATTTCGTTGCTGATGTAGTCCAAACCATCCAGATAGTGGTAACCAATAGAAGTAGAAAGGAACCGTAAGAGCAGTGGAGCACCAATTTCACCAAGATGGTCAAGAGCTGGACGGCACTCCACGATGTATTCGAGGTAATTCTTTCTGTTGCAGGCCTCCTCAAGAATTTTGATCGCGGTAGCACAGACTTCGACTTCCGGGTCATACAATTGTGTAACGAGTAGCTGAATTGCCCATTTCGAATCACGGACGCCTTGGCTGGCAGGTCCATTGGGTCGAGATCGGCTGGAGTACTTTCTGAGGACGTTGGTCGCGTAAATTCGGATCTCTTTCGATCCCGCTGTCAACGCCTTAGAGAGTAATACTCGAGGATGCCCTTGCAGACTGTAGTCAAAATTAGAGAGCAAGAGCCTGATCAAGTCAGGGCGCTGTTTAAGATCTATAATGTGGTACATCATATTGATCATTCGCCACCTGTCAAGCATTGCCAGCCCTTTAACATCGCCGCTCAACGTGCCAAGCATTGCAAAGTACCCGCAGCAAAGTGTTTCGGAAAGTCGATCCTTAGAGAACATGGGAGACTGGGCTGTCAAGCCGCTGGTCTGCGCCTTATTAGCTGTTGTACGAGAAACTAGAGCTGGAGACTTACTGGATCACATTGTGCTAAGCATTCAGCGACTTGCCTGAGTAATTTGTTATCCGACAGATACCGAACGCCTTCCTGTGTCTGCAAAAGCGTGTTCATTAGTGCACAGCCAACTCGGACGTATTTCTGGGTGATTCGCGTATTCCTGACTTCGGCGAACTTGTATTTGAAGGGCCGGTAGAAGCTCATAATTCTCTTGATGAATTTCGAGGCCTTGATTGCCTCGTCAAGGCGCTTCCCGTTCAGTAGAGGGCCCTCAATGATCTTCAAAATAATCTCCCACTTCCATTTCACAGGATTCGTACTCGACAATACCTGGGTTTCAACGAGTAGCTGGCGAAAAGTTGTCTCATCCAATGTGACATTTGGATTCAGCTTTGGAGTATCTTCAAGATTTGCAAGGTTGTCATTGCTGTTATTGACGACGCTGGTCAATGCGTTTGTGGCAGAGGGATTTGATCGATACAGCGTCCTGGAAACACTGCTTATTTGGTAGACGGTCCCAGTAGCATCGAAACGTTCGTTATCTCCAAAATGCGAGGCAGCTGCAAATAGTTCTGGGAGGAGCTGCAAGTCGCTGCTCCAGGATTGGGGAAGCAGATTGCTAGCAAGCTTGAGGACTTCTCCAATGAGAAGAGTAGTCTTTCGCTTCAACATTGAATTGTCCGCATCTCGAGTAACCTGCAAGAGGCCTGTAAGAAGATCCGAGGATATCAAAACTGCAAGCAGAAGTGCCGTGTAGTGATCAACGAAGCTCTTATCACCCGGCTCCTCCTCCACTGGCTGTGCTGTTTTTTGAGGCGCTGCTTTCAGCGTAGCCAGTCTTCCATAGGTTGTGAGCCGTCTACCTGCCAGGAAAGACGTTGCCCAGAATGGCGATTTGATTCGAAGGAGGGAGTAGAGTAGGTCAATTACTGTTTCCCGGATGGTCGGATTTGGTAAGATTAAGCAGGAAACCAGCGATTTAATAGCCCTGAAGTTGTACATGGACAAAGTCATAAGGCCTGGCCAGGACTTCAAAGCATAGCCTATTGCTTTTGAATTTTGCTTTAAAATGCTCTCCTTTGCAAACAGAGAGTCGGTAAAGGCGGTGAAAAGAACCTCAAGCTCATAGCCAGATCGTAAGTATTTTCGTCTCTGCGGAGCGTCCAGGAGGAACAGAAACGCTCCAGTTAAACTCTCAGAGCCTTCATATGTGCCTTCACCAAGTGCATCTGCCAGAGGCCTCAACCCGCCCGAGGAAACAACTAAAGCTGGATCTCGAACCATGATTTCAGCAAGCGTTTCTATGCAGATTGACTTGAGCCTGTCTTCTGTATGCTCCGCAACTGATGATATTGTCCTCACGACAGCTCTCGATATTTCTTTCACGCCGTTTTTAACGTCTAGAAATGCTCTGATGAATTTCAAGGCTTGTTCTCGTTCAACATCAGCCTTTCTTTCCTTGATGAGTGATCTAACAAGGTTAGTAAGAAATTTTCAGAACGCATTCTTTGAGCACATACAGGACGACAAGATGATCGGTGTTTAAAGACCTGATTTTATGCAGTGATGTTATGTCAGATATAGCATATCTCGTCATTCGATATCCTGCTGCCACGACCTCTCTACTCTCACTTAGAAGCATCACTTGCATGCGAAGGCCAAATATTGACCAGACCAAGTCATGTTTAAGTGTCGGATGTCGTTTGAACAGCTCTACCAGATTGTTGGCGTGTCCTACGTAGTAGTCTGGCGTGAGCCCTTCAACCTCCAGTGCTTGCAGGATCTCTGCCAAAGCATATGTGGGCGACTCCGTAGGCTCGTCGTACTCTGATCCTCCAGTACTTCTGGTTACACTTGGAGGAGACCGTAGTCCATTGGTACTTTGGAATGTAACATCCATTCGAGTCCTGGTTGGCGTTGTTGGGGGCTTCGGCCTCTGCAACTCTGTTATTTGCACTCGCAGGTCCTTGATTCTCTGATTTGAGGAATTGAGTTCTGCCTCGACCCTTTGGCGTTGCTCCTTGGTCTGCTTTGCCTTCTTCGTATTCAGAGCCTCCAGCATATTCTCACTGCCCTCCTTGATCTTCATTTCTCTGTTCAGAGCTTCGCGGAGGGAGGTCAAAGCCTGCCCAGTTCCCATTGCATCTGCTTCATCCAGTCTCTCCAGATTGACCATTGACGCATTTATGTCCTGCCCGGAAGCCTGCCTCGAGGGTGCCATCTGACTCCGCATATTTGAACTGAAGCTGCCTGGTGCAGGAGATGCCGCGAGGGAAGATCCACGAGGGGCGAAGGACATGGCGGAATTGCCCAGGCCGCGGGGTCCATTGGCCCCAGCCGTTGGTTGTAATCCATCCCGGTTTGCATCGAGGCTCGTCTTTGAAGGATACGACGCCTGGGTGTACAGTGACTTCTGAGTCGGCGTCGCGGACGTACTCAGAATGCTCGGTGGTCCAACCATCTGGCCATCGACAGGGGAAGGTCAACGAGCTTCGGCTGAGGGTGGCATGTGTAGTGAAGGTTATCGGATGGATGTCGGATTCATCCAGCCTGACTGTATAGCGGTCCTGGGCGCATTCGACTCAAGGTTCGGCTCGTTGGAGGGGCTCGTCTCGTTGTGGAATGGGAAGAGCGGTTCGGGGAATAGTGGGCGATTGATAGGCAGCTACCTAGCTAATGTACTGCCAGAGCCCGTGATATTGGCGCTGATGATGGGTCAGATTATCTGTTTCGAGGCGCAATTTTTGTCAAAAGAGTGCGAAGGATGTGAAGAAGTTTGGTGGCCGTAATCTGGTGTATGCGACACGTTTTCCGGAACCTACATCATCCTGTTTCAAGCATGGTCTTCAGCTACTTCATGCTCTGAGCTGGGCGGCGATGGGTGGATGCACGGCCCAAGTTCGCCTGATCATTTAGGATAAGAGCAAGGAGTAAACCAGACATAGGTCGAGAAGTCCATATTGAGCAGTTCGGACACTGAACTCATACGACACAATGTATTCGCAACTAAAACTACGACTCATGCAATTTAGATCCCGAGAAGTTCTCGCTCAGAAGTTGGTCAGATTATTTATTTCGTCGACTTATCGAGTCTATCAGCGTTCAGCTAGAGCCTAGACATCGGCACGGTCACAGCTACATTACAATCACGACGACTCAATAAGGGCGGCGCGGAAGACATATTCAAGAGCAAATTATGACAATTCAAATAGAGCCCAATAAGTTCTATTGATACTGGCTTGGTTCACAGACTCGGAGTGAAAGAACCAAGCCCGGACACACTTGTTCTTTCAGTGCTCGTACCCACGCCAACGAAGGCATTCTAGGCGTCTATCTTGGGCACCTTCAATTATTCAATAGCACAAGAGTCCCAGGTCAGTTCGGGCGTACATGCAACTCCTTATCGCTGACGGTACCCTGCCGATTTACAAAGTTGTTGTTTGGATTGGCGTAAATCGTCAACTCCTGCGTAAAATCTGGTCGCCTCACGACTGTTACCTTACACATGAAACTTGACGAAGGACAAGAATGTGTACTCGGTTATTCATAGTTCTATCTACTTTCTTCTTGTTGAATTATTTGCAGAATGTGTTGTTAACGCTCGTTGGCTCTGTATAACTTGTGTTACGTATGGATTGAGCACTGTCTAGTCAAATTTGATATCTCTTTGGTAAATTTTGGCTTTAATACTGTGAACTATGCAAGCCACCAAGTATTATCTGTATAGGGATCAGACTGAAGCAGTCGAAAGGCAACACCCACCGGCCACGACCCAAGATATCTGATCTCCCTAACCAGGCTGACAAAGTCTCTCACAGTCACCAAATAAACCAGCATAAATGTCCCAAATCCCAACTTTATGAGAAATCAATCTAGGTGAGCTAATCACTCACATGGGTGATCGCCAGCAACCCAGTAACAGAACAGGAAGACAATCAGCACAATTCATATCGAGCCATTAAGCCCACTACTTGTGGTTATCTCGTGGGGAGTGGTTATCCAGGAAGTAGGATCCGAAGATACCTTTTAGCGAGGAAATAACAAATCTGCCGGATGCAATCATGACGACGAACGATATCACGTTCTCTAGAAGGAACTCTTTCCAAGTTTGTGGTGCCGGCAGGATGTGGCGGAATGGTTGTTGAGTTCAAGGTTTGTCCAAGCGAGCCATGATTTGAACTGTTCATCATATGTTCGATAAACTATTTCCGGCATCCTGAAGAACGACTATCAATACGAACATCTTCATGCTATCGATAAATAGGCATGTTTCTTACACTGTTGTCACGAGGGTTCGCCTAAGTGGAATACGGAGTCACACAAAACTGAGTGTTCTTGGCTGATAGCTGAAATGGTTCTGGTCTCGTGTCCAACCCTCACCTTGTTGATAGGTTATCGAGATCCTACAGATTCAGAGCTGAAATTAGATTTTCATTAATCAGAGTGTGGAAGGATGGTATAAAAACCCCACCTCACTCTTCGGGCTGGAGTCCTAATTACTCCAAGTACTTGCTTACATTAAGATTCCAAACCCGTATTTCCAAAGCAACCTAATCACAAACCTCAACATGCTTCTTACTCTTCTTCTTACAATCACAGCCTTTTCAGGTATCGTCACTTCAGCTCCAGCAGCTCTGGAGCCTCGAGTGATCCCAGGAGTGACATGGACTGTCAAATCATTCACAAGAAGTACGCCAGCTCCCACCTCAACAATATCAGCTAATCTTTCCAGTCTGTGGCACACCCTACAATAATGGCATCTTAATCTGCGATTACCAATTCACGATCTCCTCATCACCATTGAAACCCGACTTCGCATGCCGCATTTCCGATACAGGCATTTCAGCTGCACCTCTCCCATCTAGTCCAGTGTACAATTCATTCTACTCGATCGGGTGTAATGCACATACGGGCGTGGATGGCGGATGGGTTATATCTTGGGGGTATAACTCGGTTTATGATTTTGCTGTGGTACGTTGACGTTGTTTCGGTCTTAATCCTTTGAGGCTTGAGCGCCTGTTACTTCTTGACTACTTATGGACCTCCGAGCCTTCTGGGAAGGTTGAGATAGTTGCTGACTCGGTCGTTGTATATAGATGACTGTAGTGAACAGAGACCTGCAGCAGGATGCCTGGTTTGGCTGGAATGATGTTAGTAAGAACTCCAAGTTTGCTGACGTTGGGCCCAATCTCGTTTATGCTCTTGGGACTTTCACCTGATTGGGGAGGGCAGCAAATACTTCTAACTCTTTGTATCTGGCGGGGACAGGCATATCAACAACTTATCATTATGCACTCAGAAACAGTCTAGCAGACTTTCACAAGCATTTGCATTAAAAGAACCTGACTACATATCATCATGCATGAGCGCATGATAAACAACTCACAAGTGAGGGGCTTTTTCGTAAGCTCTATGAGAACGCCTTGAGGGATCATACAGCCCAAACCCAATTCCCAATGCAATGAAACCCATCAACTAAGCACGAATCGCAGCACCAAGAGCTCCACCCGTAAATTGTGTGCCACCCGATTGTCTAGGAGCACTGTTTCCGCCACCACCACCACCTCCTCTTCCGCCACCTCCTCTACCACCGCCGCGACCACCGCGTCCTCCGCGTCCCCCTCGGCCGCCCTGTCTCTCGAATGCGTTGGCTGTTCCTTGTGTTCTTGTCTCCAGGGTCCGCTCGTTACTCTCGATCAAACCGCTTGCCTTGTCACTGAGGGTAAGTGCTAAGCTCTGCAGTCTACTCAACTCTACACCCTTTCTGAAGATAATCGATGAATTGACTTGGTCAAGAGCGGCGGCAAGTTCCTCGTGACTGATCATTTTGCTGACAATAGCAGCAACCTTGCGGTCAGAGAGTTCGAACATCGACGACAGAGTGCCGACGGCGAGAGTGTCATAGTATGGGGCGTATGTGAAGAGATATGTCCGGAGACCCTCCTCTTGGATTTGAGCGGAGAGCATCTCCTTGATGGAGTCTGGCTTAGCCATGAGCTCCCAGATCTTAATTGAGTGGATGAATTCGGTTGCCTTCTTCCATTCTCCGGCTGCCAAAGCTTTCGATGCTTGCATAACGTGATCTCTGGTATTCTCGGGAGGACCGGTAAAAATCTGTCGCTCGTGGTATTCGAGCATACGGCGGTAAGTCTTGCTGATGACTCGCTTCTTGATATCGGGTGACGAGCCAGTCTGTGCGAGAAGTGGGATTTCGAGAAGCATACTGCAGGTAAGGTAAACGCACTCGAGGAGTTCAAGGTTGATGTGCATGTGGAAGGGGAGTTGTCTTTGGCGCTCAAGTCTCTCTTGTTCTGGTGATACTTGGTTGTATCTCTGAATCATAACACCTTGAGCGAGCAACTCCTTTTGACGACCGCTACCACAGATCTCCTGCAGAGTGGTTTGGGCTTCATAAACAAGACCAGCTCGGAAAGCGCATAGACCAACCTGAACAAGGGTTCGGTTGAACAGAATTTGGCTGTGGACATCGAACGCGTTGATTGTCTCTTGCAAATGGGACATCAGCATCATATCTCGAGCCTTGTAGTAATTGTCGTGCAGCGCAAGGAAGTAAATCTGGCACAGCATGGCTCTTGCGCGGATGATACCTTCACTATTGATGAAGAGGTAGTTGCACAGAACATTGACGAGGGCGGCAGCATCCGCAACTTGATTCCGAGGGGTGATGGCAGATTCAAGATTCTCGGGGATCGACTTCCAGCAGTTCTCTTCGAGGATCTTGACAACAGCCGATGGCTAAACACGCGAGTTAGTTGAAATAGTTACCAAAGTTTGTCGGAAGGACTAACCTTGAAGTACACATGCTCAAGTCTTCTCATGACGATACGGTTTATACTCTCCTGAGACACTTGAAGCTTCTCATCCTGGCGGAGATTTTCCGTGTACAGCAGAACGCGGGTAATGTTGTTGTAGAGAGCACCTTCGTCCGACAGTCGGTCGATGTATTCAGCGGTGTGTGGGTCGATGTGCTGAAGGGATCTGGTGAGTTCATCGTCAAGTCGTTCCACATATGACACAATGCTGCCAGGGATTTTGAAGTTCTCGCCAGGTGCAATGGTCGGTTGCTTGTCATCATCTTCCCATTCCTCGGCATTCTCAACCACCACCAACTCTCTGTTGGCCTCCAGAACCTTGAGAAGGTTACCGAATTCTTGCTCGGCTGCCTTCCATTGCTCTTGAGACATGAAGGTTTGGACACCGGTGGTCAAATCGAATCTGGTGGAAATGAGGGTCAAGAGAACGCGAACGCGCTGGTAAGGGGTTGTGGCAACCTCATAGAGCTTCTCCATAATCTTAATCTGCTCGGTACGGTCCGTGTTCTTCTTTCCTCGAGACTCCATAATCGTGCGCAGGTGCTTGAGAATGCTCTCAGGTGTGAATTGTAACGTCCGTCCACCCTTTCCAACTGTCGAGAAGCCCTCATCATCGTCCTCGAGTGTAGCCTGGGGTACACCTGACACTACCTTTGGCTTTTTGGGCTTTGGAGCTGGCTCCTCCTCCTCATCAGACTCCATAAACGCATCCTTGTCGGCTCTGTATGCATCGATATCCTTCTGGTAGTCCTTGTTATTCTTCTTAATACGTTGCTTCACAGCATTCAGGCCACGGGCGTTGGTCGCATTCATCTTCTTCGTCGAGACCTTCTGCTTGGCGATTGTCTCGTTCATGAAATCTTCCAACTCTGCAATAGCCCTAACATACAGCTTTGGCGTGTTGCCAGCCTGGACGAGCTTCACCACTTGTCTGTTGAGCTTATCGAATTCTGGTCAAGTATATTAGCCCGGAATCTGTCTATAAGTCGCTAACAAGGACCTACCGGCAGAGATGACATGCCAGTCATTGATCTTCTCTCCATTTTCGATAGCCTTAACAGTACCCTCCAACTCCTCAAAACGTTTATCCTTGGCACTCTTCACGACCTTGGCCACGTCCTCATCGCTGTCGCTTTCGCTCTCAGAATCTGCGTCTCGCAAGAACTTGCTGACACCGCTCTTCTTTCCGCCGTCATCATCGCTGCTGGAGGACTCATCCTCAGCTTCGTCGGAATCTTCGTCGGAATCTTCTGCTTCGGATGCTTCTTCCTCCTCTTCCTTATCAGAATAGAGCTCCTCTTCGTCGGAAGAACTGCTCTCGCTCGAACTGTCGCCGTGAAAGAATCGGGACGCCATGGTGATCGAGTTTGGGTGGAGAGGTAAGGGTAGTCGTCGACGCGGGGGAGTCGTTGAATTTAATTGCCAGATTCTTTGCGCGCGACGCTGGTGGAGGGGTGAAAAATTAAGCGAGAGTTCGGTCCAGCCCTAAAAGTTTTGAGGCAAAGATTCACCAAAAGAAGGGCTGTGCAACGAGCAATCTGTAGAAAATGACTCTGATTCCGAACATCGAATGCTTTTACTGAAAGGTGCAGATTCTGTGCCTCAATTGCGGTGAGTCATTAGCAATGGCGGGGGCAGCTCCGTGTCACGATTACAAAACTATACAACCAACATCAAATCCAATGAAGAGAAAGTGGCATGGGCGAGCATGTACAAAGCTCGTAATGAACGCCAATGAGATCCCAGCGACTAATGGAAGGGAATGTAGATGATTCTTGTATTGATTCCGAACAACTTCCGATTTCCTTGCAAGAACGAAAGCTACCATGGAGTGGTATTCTCCTACTACATCTAACACGGAGAGTCGACTTCATGCCGAGTCAAGCATAGTAATCCCAGCTGAGTATTCAAGAGTGACAGGGACTTGTTTGAATTTGCCAGTCTAGTAAACGACATTCATTTCCCTGGGTATCCCGAAATATTCAAAGATATGACCGATGACATGTTCTTCCATAAACGCCGTCCATGCTCCATAACTCCACAATTTCCAGACACACACCTATGCTTGAGTAGGCAGGGCAGATTGTCTTCCCAATATCCAAGCCTCGATCCCCATTGCTAAGTTCCCGAATAGCTGGCACTTATTCACCTGGATGGAGGCCAAGGACAGTAAGCGCCTCCCATTATGTTTCTCTTCTTAGCCAATCTGGGTGATCTGATGCTTTCCAAGGTTTGATGCCCTTTGGATTCTCCGCACGACTCTTCCTTGCTTGCTCCATAACCTTCTTGCTGTCGTCGGACGTCACCAAGCGACGGAATTCCTGTACCTCTTGGATCGCAGAATTCGCAGACGCTGAAAATTCGCGGAACAATGTTTCGGCTGTGATCCGTCAGTGGAAGTTACTGAAACAGCGAAGAAGGAGCCTGCATTGAGATGCGCTGTTGGGATGATGTCAAGCATACGTGAAGGTTGTTTCTTGGTTAACGGGGCGATCAGCCTGGGCAGTGTCGTTCTCAAATCTCGAAGCTATACTTTCGTCAGTGCGAGAATGTCAGAGCTTCGGATTACTGACTTGAATATGCATTTCCTTCATAGTCTTCATGGCTTTCTCAAGGCGCTCTTCATCCCATACTTCTCCTTCTACAGCTTCTGGTTGGCCATCCTCACAGTTGCTCGAGTTTGCTGGCTGCTGGAGATTTCCGGGCTGGCTGGACGCCATTGGGGACTGGAGTTGTGAGTGCGCAGGAGACAGGACACCGCCTTTAACAATCAATACACGAGAGAGATACCGTACCTAAGTATGTAAAGTTAGATCACAATGGATCGTTGTACCGCAGGCGCTAAATGAGAGCTCGGATGATCTTGGACAAGCCTGAGGTGGACAGTGCGGGCCGCTGGAACTCTGTGGCGTCATGCTCCTTTTCGGCACAGCCCTGCATCGCTAGCCCTGTTAGTCAACATATAAATATATTTCCAACCCGCGAAACCTTGCTGAGCTTCAACATGCCAACTTTACGATATCGCAATCAGCCAATTTTGCAAGGTATCGTATGAGGTATCGTATGAAGAGACGCAAACCATACGTTCGTTATATTTGAAGAAGGACCTCTACATCTCCACCTTTTTGGCGGCAACATAGTTATTCTCGGAATTTCAAGTGGCAGCAACTTCCTGTGACATTTATTTTCTTCTGTTCAATACAGAAGGTCTTCTACCCGGAACTTCAAAAGAGTTACACTCGGCTCAGAGTCATATCCGCCCAGCGGAAAGTCTCAGGGGCTGGAGAGTAATTCGAAGGTGAAGTCGTTAACCAAGAAAGTAAATATCTCCCACAGCCAAGAGCCCAACCCATCTTACCTCCAAGAACTCTTCACTCCTTTCTACCCTCACGTCACTTCAAATTGCTTACAACAATGGTGCAGTACATAGAAGATCCCTTTGTTGAGACAAACCGTGCTCACTTCAACACTCTCTTCTCAATGGAGACCGATTCTGCTTTCACGGCGACACCTTTGGTTGGGCCACCGACGACGTGTTCCACCACTGACCAAAGTGAAGCATCACCTTCGAAGACAAACACAACTTTCATTCAGAACCAGATCTCCGTTCAACGCAGTCCATCCACCGTCAAGGATCATGCCTCTGCTCTTTCCCGGTAAGTGCTCTTTGTTTCCGCATTAAAGATCTCGAGCTTCCTCTGCATGCTTCCCAGATCGAACTTATTTTTTTTGGTCTCCTATCAAAGCTAGTATGGCTCATCTCTGATATAGTGCCCTTTCTGTCAAATCCAATGGTAGTCATGAAAATCCGCAGCCGGCCATTTCTGCTCTGCTGATTTCTACACCAGAAGCCACCCAGCGAGATGTTTACCAGGAGACTCGTGGACGTGAACAAACTGAGCGAGGAGACTCTGATGCAAGCATTGTTGACTCAACCAACAAATGCACTCTCTCGAAATCATCCTCCGAACGATCAAACAAATCAGTTCGATCCATGCAGGCTATCGGTACGCACTCCTTTGGCACTCTTCGCGTTCACTCTCCATCACCAACTCGTGCTCCCAATATCAAGGGACTTGAGTTTCTCAAATCAGGCGATGTTGTCGTTGTTAGAGACATCCCTGTTGGCGTTGTCTTTGGATACGACACTATCAGTCTCACCATAAAGAAACAAGGAGTCTTTGAGGGTGTTAAAAACCTTGACCCTGGTGCTCATTTCGTCTGGGCTGGAACTCGTGATGGATCTCTTCGGACTGGTTTCTGGCTCATGTCCTCCAAGCTAGCATCCGACGAATATGGTGAGGTCATTGTCAAGACATGGGACAAATACAATGAGGTTCTGGTCGAGTAAGTTAACCCACCCGAATCTTGCTTTTGAATGAGACCCCGTCTGCGCACCAAATCCCAGAGACTGACTATATTAAGTGAGGTCAGTGTTGCTGAGATTCGAATTCAAGAGAAGAGCCTACCCGAGTTTGCCAATAATCTACAAGACTATCATGTTATACACAACATTAATGGCATTAACGATCCAACCATCTGGACAAGATTGACATCGTCAATGAAAGCAGCGCTCCTCAACAGGGTTACTGGTCAGAAGGAGTGGAACCATTGGCAGGTATCGTCTAATCATGATTACAAGATCAGCAATGGTGTCCATGGAGCCAATACCCGAGAATACGACAAGGACGAAATTCTGGACTTTGTCTTTCCCAAGGACGGTCGCACTTTCTCTAATACTTCGGTTGGACGAGAGCGTACTGAACAAGCACTGGATACCAGTGCTCACATCCACGCAATCATCACGGGCCACTGCACTCACGAGGATTCTGACGAGATCGTCGGAGAGCTACAGTTCTGCTACCTCACAGGAATGATGCTTGGTAATATCGCTTGTATTGAACATTGGGCTCATATTGTCAAGGTAATGTTCCGTGCCTTTCGACTCGTTATGGACATGCCGGCTCTTTTCCGAAAGTTTATTCAGGCCGTTCATGCGCAGTTCCTTTATGATGGTGTTGGTATCGAAGGTAGCATCTTGGATGCAGATGGAGGTTTGGAGGATGAGTTGAAGAATATCCTTACGGTCTTCAAATCTCGTCTTGATGAGCAACTGCTTCAAGCACAGACTCGTCTCACTCCTGAGCAGAAGTCTGTTGGCGACGCTTTTGCCGAACTCGAATCCTTCTTGTGGAAATGGCGAGGTGGTTGGGACCTCCGTGGGAACTACGTTCGGTCCGGTCAAGTCCAGCTTGAAGATGGCGAATACGTAGATGCAGAACTGAAAGATTTTGAAGCTGAAGACGAGCGAGGCGGTAAGTCATTCCTTCGTCCAAACTTAAATCCATCTCCAAATTTCAAACATGTCTCCTCTCAAATCCTGTAGACCAAGAGCTGATCCGTTCCCCGATTACCTAGAGTTTGCACCTATGGTAGTGCAACTAGACGATGAAGGCCGCGAGATCGGTCTCGTGCGCTTTTAGGTGTAAAGTTCTGACCTGATGTGTGCTCGTAGATCACGGAAAGGAGAAGCGTCGTCGACACAAGTCCCGCTCCTCTGTCAGTTGGGCATTCTAGACTGACATCCTTCAACATCCAGCTGATCGAGTTGGCAAGCATGACGCCTACGGCTTCTCCTTTCTTTCGATTATGGGCACTCCATTGGGTTACGCATCTTACGACGTTCACGAGGCAGGATCATAATGATCGGAGGTGTGTATTACTGGCTTCATTAATTGGTGTTCGGGCGGTGTGCATTCCAATGGCGTTGCTAGGACGCGGGTTCTTCTTGTTTCGTACGCATCTGCTGAGCATGGCGACATGGCGTTAAATTGAGAGAGACTGAGGATATTGCCTGTCTAACAGGACTGAATATCATAGATAACGATCTGGCAGCTTGTCACACAATTATACAAGTCACTTGAGACCGCATTGAGAACTTTCTATAGCGTCATGGAGTTTCTACTGCTGCACTAAGTGACTATGTGACACAGAGAGCAAATTGAAGGCCAGGCAAAGAATGCCGTCCTTCGCGTTGGTGTCAATCCCACAGCGAAAACCAAGCCTTGTACCACCATACCAGCATATCTGATGCTCAGAGACGACGACCACGGCGACCACCCTTGCGGCGAGTGGAGTCGGATGGGGTTGGGGTAACATCCTCGATTCTGCCAATCTTCATGCCGGAACGAGCGAGTGCTCGGAGAGCGGACTGCGCACCTGGGCCTGGGGTCTTGGTACCATTACCTGCAGCAATAGATTAACAATTGTATCTTCGAAAGAGACCAGTAGCCTTACCTCCAGTGGCGCGGATCTTGATGTGAAGAGCGTTGATGCCCAACTCCTTGCAGCGAGTAGCGACGTCTTGAGCAGCCAACATAGCAGCGTATGGGGAGGACTCGTCACGGTCTGCCTTGACCTTCATTCCACCGGTAACACGAGTGATGGTTTCGCGGCCACTGGAATCACCCAGAAAGTCAGCCTATGAACCATTCCACAATCATGTCTGTAGGTATATCTCCACCAAATATCTTCGCAGACCATTTTCTCAAGGAATTTCGACATACCTGAGATCAGTAACGTGGACGAAAGTGTCGTTGAACGAGGCAAAGATACGGGCTACGCCGAAAACGAGCTCTCCTGGAGAAGAAGTTAGTTCAAAGTTTGCGAAAAGTGAGATATCGCGGCGGGGTTTGCTGGAGAAGGCGGCCTTCTGAAATCGAGGTGTACGCACCATCTCTGACTTGGGGGCCGAGGGAGATGTTCTCCTGAGCGGGTCTTGCTGCCTTCTTTGGTGCCATTTTGGTCGATGTGGGATTGAATGGTCGATATCGTGATCTTCAAACCGTCAAAATATTTCGATTATTTGTGATGTGGATGAGCTAAGCGATCCAGCCTCTCCACGTGATGAGGTGGGGTGCGCTAAATTGTTAGCGCGGCTGAGTTCTTCATTCAAAACTTTTCTCCGTTGAGCTTCCTTCACCACTCACAACAGCTTCTTCTTTGCAACTCAACTTCTGTTTTTTCAGTTGGGGGCATCTGGTCATTGTACCATGTGATAGCTGTCTACAGAGAGGACCTTGGACGCAATGGCCGCTACAAACTCAGTGATGGCAAGCGAAAAGATGGTCTCATCCGACTTCACCATCGGCATCATTGGCCTAGGAGACATGGGCAAGATGTATGCTCGGAGGCTCAGCGCTGCAGGATGGAGGTAAAATTTCTGTTCATCCGATATCGTTGAGCTAGACACTCTCATGGTAAGCTTCCCCTTCCTTCCCTTCCCGTCCTTTCATGATGACTTGAGTGCATTTGGCTCGAGTATTGTCTTCAGCCGGCTTGAATACCATTCTGGTACCAAGTTGGCAGCTGGCTTTCACTGATGAAAAATCTCAGCTACCTTAATTTTATTTGTCTGAAAATCGTTTCTCACACAGCTTCTCCTGGGATTACTTGGAATACACAAGCTAACAGAATGCTAATCAGGTTCGCGATATACGTTATGTAGTGACTAATGGTGGACAGGGTGAATGCTTGCGACAGGGAAGAGAAATATGATGGCCTTCATGAGGAATTTGCCGGCCAAGTAAATACCTCGCACGTATATAGCATCCTTCTCAACAAGTGCTGAGACGTTCATAGAAACAAATCAAAATCTTTCCCAATGGTCATCTCGTCTCCAGAGCAAGCGATTTCATAATCTACAACGTTGAAGCCGCGTCGATTGACAAAGTCGTTGCGCAATATGGCCCCTGTATGCACCTTTGCCCCGCCCAGTACATCATACTAATCCATCGTAGCTACGAAGCAAGGTGCTATTGTTGGAGGTCAAACTTCTTGCAAGGCTCCCGAGATCGCAGCGTTTGAGAAACATCTTCCGGGGGATGTGGATATCGTCTCCTGCCACTCCCTCCATGGTCCGAATGTTGACCCAAGAGGCCAGCCGCTCGTCAGCTACCCAAGTCTCTTGCTATCTTCCAGAGCTGATCGACTTTTCAGGTTCTAATCAAACACCGTGCATCCCAGGAAAACTTCGAAAAAGTCGAGCATGTTCTCTCCTGCCTAGGATCCAAACATGTCTATCTTTCCGCCAGCAAGCATGATCGCATTACTGCCGATACCCAAGCAGTTACACATGCAGCCTTTCTAAGCATGGGCAAAGCGTGGCACGCCAATGAGCAATTCCCTTGGGAGATAGCTCGTTACGTTGGTGGTATCGAAAACGTCAAGATCAATATCACACTCCGAATTTATTCTCAGAAATGGCATGTTTATGCCGGCCTGGCTATCCTGAATCCTTATGCTAAAGAGCAAATCAAGCAATATGCTCAGTCTGTCACAGATCTTTACAAGTTGATGCTTGGTGGACATAGAAAGGAGTTAGAAGATAGAATCGTTAAGGCTGGCGCTAAGGTCTTCCCTTCACAGAGCTGGGATGAAGATCTCCTTCTCAAGGACGAAGTACTTGACCGTTTCTCCCTAGGCAAGAAACCTGAAACCCCTCTGCCAAACAACCATCTCAGTCTACTCGCCATGGTAGACTGCTGGTCACAAATGGACATCGTACCGTACGACCACATGATCTGCTCTACACCCTTGTTCCGTCTGTGGCTTGGCGTCACAGAATATCTTTTCCGCAAGCCTGCTCTTCTCAACGATGTCATTCGTGTGGCTATTGAAGACAACACATTTCGATCAGATGATCTAGAATTTACATTTGCTGCACGAGGGTGGAGTGAGTGTGTTGCTTTTGGCGACTTTGAGGGCTACAAAGATCGTTTCCAAAGTACACAGAAGTTCTTTGAGCCCAGATTTGCGGACGCAACCAAGGTTGGAAATGAGATGATCAAGACTATTCTTGAGAATACGAAGAAATAAGTATGAGCGTAGGATTGATGGATGGATGACGGGCGTTGTTAAACTTGTTCGTGCAGAACGACATCCTGGTGCTCTGACACTCTCATAATATTGGAGCTTGATGCAATTGCAACGTTTCGATGGATATTAGGCATTAGAAACTGGTGGCAAGGAGGTACAACCAGACTTCTGGTCATGTTTCCAGACGAGCCTGCAGCTTGACCTGCAAAAACGTAGAGCCCACAATAGCCAGCCCATGCATCTCGTGCCTGCATAAATCAAGAACCTCTCAAAGATGCTGTCCGCTGTCCACACACGTCACTCTGCCCGAAACACAATAACCTTGTTTATAATTCTCTGTATTGCCCGGTAGAATCTTGTTTATTTGCTCAAAATCCTACAGCCAGCAAAAAAAAGCAGAGCCCATCCTTTGCAAATGCAGTAGAAACCATTCTCCAATCCCAGACCCCAAACCTCCCCATCCTTTAACGGTAAGACTTTTGGTATCTGGCTCTGGCTCCGGGACCTGTCACACACGTTAGAAACCATCCATTCCTCTCCACACTTGCAGAACCCACCTCCGAACTTCTTTGGCTCGCAACGTCTGTTATCCGCAACCAACAGCGTGCGGTCATATGCGACAAGTTGTTGCTTTATGGCGTTCTTGGAGTGCTCATCGACGAACTTCTGGTAGTATGCAACAATGGACTTGCTGATGGCTTGACGGATGGCGTAGACCTGGGAAGTGTGTCCACCACCGGTAACGCGGACTCGGATGTCGACATTTGCGAACTTCTCTAGGCCAACGATGAGGAGGGGCTCGTAGACCTTGAATCGCAAGATCTCTGGTTGGACGAGGTTAAGGGGCTTGCCGTTAACCTTGACGAGTCCTTTTCCTGCCTATTTCGCCAGTTCTGTCAGTATGTGTACATTGTGCGTGTGGATTTCGTGGTAATCGCATCGTCTCGTTGATTCGTACCTTGCAGTGGGCGACGGCGGTGGCTGTTGAAGATTTTGTCAGCACTTCTTTCTATCGCAGATTCGCGTTCCGAACCTACCTGTCTTCTTCTTGCCGAAGCATTGAACGCTCTGGGAGGTGGCCATGTTTGCGTGTTTGTCGAAAGGAATTGTCGTTAGGGCGTCTTGCTTCAAATTCCAAAATTGCTTTGGTGGAGGGTGTCCAGCCGCAAGCGAGGTTGGCTGCAGTCTAAACTGTAAATGGCATTAGTGTTGGTCGTCCCATCGGCTGCGCGCTATCTGATATGAACCTGGCTCCTGGATTGCTGAACCACGCCTCACGATATCGTACAGTAACAATGTCCCGCAAAGGAGTAGGCCTCGCGGCCTTTGATCGCTCCCGAATAACTTCTGCCCAGTATGCGTCTCACGGAAATAACCTACGGAGCTCCCATTCGACCTCTATAGCCACTCAACTCTCAGTCTTTCGCTCTCTCCTCCAGCAGTTCGCGCAGACTCATGCAAAGGACATCCGGTCAAACCCCAGCTTTCGCGCAGAATTTGCGCGCATGTGTGCTGCGATCGGGGTAGATCCACTAGCAAGTAGTAGCGGAGCTGGAGGCAAAGATGGAGGTGGGAGCTTTTGGTCACAATTGCTCGGTGGAAGTGTAAATGACTTTTACTTCGAACTGGCTGTGAGAGTTGTAGAGGTCTGTGGAGCAACTAGAGAAGAGAATGGCGGACTTATTGGAGTCAAGGAAGTAAGGGACCGTATCATGAGAACCAGGGCCGAGGGAAGTACAGAAATTACGGAGTAAGTGCTCCTGGGATGCGTCCACAAGCCTTCTCTGACGGAATCTAGTGATGACGTCCTACGCGCTGTGGATACTCTCAAGCCTCTTGGATCTTCGTATTCTACAGTCAAAGTTGGTCACAAAGTCTACATTCGTTCTGTGCCTAAGGAGCTCAACACGGACCAAAGTGCTGTCCTTGAAGCAGCACAGGTACTGGGCTATGTCAGTATTTCGATGTTGATGTTGAATTTACGCTGGCCAAGAGCCAGAGCGAAGACTGCTATTGATGACCTTGTGTCGGAAGGTATGCTATGGGTGGATCAACAGTGTGAGGAGTGGGAGTATTGGAGTCCTGGATTTATGCTTGAGGCGGACGGAGACATTGGTTCAAGTTGAGCCACTTCCGACCGACCGAGGATTTAAGGGCTCTTCAACTCAGTAACATTTCGCCCAACTCAAAGGGTGGCAGCCTAGCTTGGGGACTGAAACGCTTTGCCCTGGCAATAGAACGGGTTCGTCGACAAGCATGTCAGCATTCGACTAATGCATGTCACGGACGCCTTGGAAAAGAAGTCTTGGAGCTCTGACTGGCCTGGGAAATGCTTCGTGCAAAGTACAACAATATCTTGCTCGAAATTCAAGGTAGCTAAGCACATGATTCCAGGTCGCTGTTCACTGTGGACTTTCATCGAAACCGCAGCCTGTCCTGTGTCCCCCCAAGTGGAGACCAATATCAACAATAGCGCAGCCCGCTATATTCATTCATCAATTATCACTACGACTTTGGCCCGAGAAATTCCCGGACGACACAATTTTTGACATATTCACCTCTTCTTTCTGGAAATGCCAACAAGACGAGCCAGCTTCAAAATCACTCTATCAAGAAGATCAATATTCGCAGAAGGCTTGCCAGGCGTAAAACTTTCCCTTAGACTTCATCAATCCAACCGCTCCAATCCGATACCCCACTAAGATTATCACAGCTATGGTGACGATGACGAGGAGGAGCGCACCTTTGATGATGAGCGCATGAGCAACGTTATCTATGATGAGCTTGGGTAGGAAGTGAGAGGATGGCATAGCTTAGATGACTGGTGTCAGGCTTGAAGGAGTGCGAGGCGGTGGTGGGACAGTCCATATAGCATGGCATTTTGAGGACATTCATTCCTTCGCAGTGGGGTGGAAAGCGGTGGAAGCGATAGCCTCACGCTCGGGCTTGTGTAGTGCATACGAAGAGTTGCAGTACACCTCTCCGCTGTGCTATTGTGCGTTGTAAATTAGCTCTTCGTGATCCTGATCGCAACTTGATTTGGCATGGAGTACATGTCCCACTGCTAGCAGCCAATTTCCTGCCCCCAGGGCATTATCGGTCAAACACTCGACCAGGACTGCCGCTCCAATCTCCTCTCTCATTCCCAAACCCTGTTTGCTATGATTTCTTTGCTAATAGTAACCAATCATCCCCAGTGGAGTACTAGGAGTGTCGTGATGAGCAGCAGAAGAACACTGATCGGAGATTATCCATGCGAGAGTGCTTTGTTCTGGTGTCATAACTCTGCTGGTGATCAGGTCGTTGTGGCGGGTTCCGGAGAATCTGCACGAGATTCGGAACTGTGGCTGCGTACCTGGACAGGGTAGGAATAGAATGGTGAAGAAGCTATGGATCATGTGCTTTTTTGTTGAAGCCAGCAGGTGTATATCTAAGAAGTTATGGAATAGAAACAACGCGGGAGCGGCATTTGGACATTCAAACGCGGTGACATCTGAAGTAAGCCTCGAGTCAGACCAGACAAATCTGGATAAATGCACAATCCAATTTCTGGCTAATATCCCGCTGTCAAACGAGAATCTCATGATTTTTGACACGTTGATCAACAATCAGTTTGCAACGGAGCTAGGAGGAAAGTGCGATGCATGACGATATATTTTATGGCTGGGGCTACAGACGCTCACATCTCAAAACAGATATCACAACAATTATCATCGAACGAGTATCTTGGAAAAACAGAACATCAAAAATGGAAGACTTATTGATAGTCAAGTATCCACAGATCTGATCTGAGATAGGCGGGAGAGTGGCAAAACTGTTCAAACACCGCACCTGTCTGTTCTCAAGCCTCCTTCTCAACTCATATCGTGGAGCGAGGTTGAGATCGTCGACAAAAGACAAGGCAGAAGTATTCTCTGCTCTAACGAAACAACTTGGTAGGGAAACAGTCTTGGACCCAGAATAAAATACAATCACCACCATTTCGGGACAAACTCACAGTAAGATTTGAAAGGAGGCTCTTCACATGTGGGGCGAGATGAGGCCGATGCAGGACAAGACGGATAATCAAATGCGTTTAGTCACGGCTGTTCTGCATCATGACCTAGCATTCTGGTCGAAACTGCTCAGGGATCCATTTGAACGCAAATTTCGCATCGAGGATCTAGCAGTTCTTTGAGCAGAGAGTTCAACGAGGATGCGCAGTCTGTGTGCTGTAGGACTTATTGCGGGAAGGCCATTCTGGTCGATGATGTCCCCAAATCCAAGCCAAATTTCAGTGGGGATTTTGTCTGCCTTGGTAGTCGACAGGATGAGTCAATGGTCAGATCCGTCTAGAAGCTGCTCCGCATGTCGTGAGATAGGTTCAAGGCTGACTGAGGTGATGGTCCCGGATGTTGCCATACCGGGAGAGATGCGATCAGAGAAGGACAGGTTTGGAATATCAAGCCGTTGGAGAACTGTATGAATACAGCCTTGGTGAATTCTGTCATTTTGTAATCACCTATCGATCACTGCGAGTGGTCTGCGTTGAATGATAACCCATAAAGAGAGATGGAGAAAGCCTTTTCGGGTAGAATGACTGCTGACTAATCTAAGCTCTATCTTTCAACGTCAACACCAAGACTTTATGCCGCTAGGAATCTCCGAAGCAATCATAAATATGGCCAAAAGACGGGTTCTTATTATAGCTGGCTCTGACAGTTCTGGCGGAGCGTAAGTCTCCCCAAAAATGACATGGTAAAACTGCATACCTTGCTGACAAGATGGTGTGTTCAACAGTGGACTGGAGGCAGATCAGAAAGTCATTGTAGCTCATGGATGCTATGCTATGACTGCTACCACGGCTCTTACTGCCCAGAATACTCTCGGTGTGGTTGATATACACTACACTCCGCCAGGATTTGTCCGGAAATTGATTGATACATGCATCAGCGATATCGGCGTAGATGTTGTGAAAACTGGTATGGCTCCTATCTTCTAATACAATCAGACAAGAAAAGGCATTCTAGATTCATACTGACATTGAAAGGTATGCTTGCTTCGGCTGAAACAATCCAAGTTGTGGCTGAGGCACTTCGAGCGCATCATGTACCTGCCACTGTCATTGACCCTGTATGCAATTCCCAGTACCAAATTGATCGTTAAAAACTAATTCTGAAATCTACAGGTAATGGTTTCAACAAGCGGTCATCAGTTGTTACCTGCTCACGCAGTCCGAGACCTCCGAGAGAAGCTGCTGCCGATTGCAACAATCATTACACCTAATGTTCCAGAGGCAATGTTGCTACTTTCCGACAGTGGAAAACCTGCTGCTGTAGCCAAGAACGTAGAAGGCCTCATAGAGATCGCCAAAGCTGTGCAGTCCTTGGGGCCCAAGTATGTCCTGGTGAAAGGAGGCCACCTGCCGTTCAGAATGGATGGCAATGTGGCCGAGACAGTCAAAGAAAAGGAGCTAATGGTCGACATTCTCTATGGTGATGGTACAGTGACAAAGATACATACTCTGTATCAGCCATCAAAGAACACCCATGGCACGGGATGTTCGTTGGCTTGTAAGTCGCGAGCACTTGAGACTAAGAACTAATCTGACTATTGCAGCGGCAATTGCATCGAATCTTGCAAACGGCCTCCCCATGGTGCAGGCTGTGGAGAGGGCTTGTAGATATGTTGAAGCTGGCATCAAGACGGCTACGGACCTTGGACGAGGAAATGGGCCAATCAACCATTTTCATTCGACTTATACGCTTCCCTTCCCACCGTAAGTGAGATGATCTACGTCAAAGCATGGCTTGGCTGATGTTGTAATTCAGTGGTCGCTTCTTGGAATACGTGCTTGAACGCAGAGATGTTCAAACCCCCTGGAAAGAGCATACTGAACATGCTTTTGTAGCTGGACTTGCGGATGGTACACTGCCGGTTGAGTCTTTCAAGTACTACTTGATACAAGACTATCTATTTTTGGTTCGTTGCTAGTGTTCTTTGAGGCCACGCCTAATGATTCTCAGGTACAGTTTGCCCGTGCGAACTCTTTAGCAGCCTACAAGGCGAAAACGATCACAGACATTGCAGCAGTAAGCCCTAAATTGTCTTTTGAAATTCAGAATTGACCTTTCAAAGGCTGCTAAGATAGTCGGACATATTCATCATGAGATGGAACTGCATATAAGCTACTGCCAAGAGTTTGGGGTAAGTAAGGAGGAGATTGAAGCTTCAGAGGAAAGCCATGGTACAACTTCCTTCTCACCACGATAGAACTAGCTAAGACATGATAGCTTGTACCGCGTACACTAGATACGTCCTTGATATTGGCCAATCTCAAGATTGGTTTGCACTTCAGGTAGCTTTGGCGCCATGCTTGATCGGATATGGAGAGATTGCCAAACGTCTCCATGCGGATCCAGGAACAAAGCGGGATGGCAACATTTATGGGAAATGGATTGAGAACTACGTTGCAGACGATTATGTGGAAGCAGTAAAAGTTGGATCTGGTGAGGTTCTCGAGGCTAATTGCGGTGTCGGCGCTAACCAGCGAAGCATTACTTGAAAGAAATGCAGTACTCCAGTCGCCCCATCGTATCGAAGAGCTAGTCAAGATATTCATCCACGCAACCAAGGTGAGAGACTTCTATCTGATGAGAGCTGAACACTGAGGCTGATATTCACAGATGGAGACTGGCTTCTGGGATATGGGAGCAGGCAAGAAAAAAGTTTGACAAGCACCAACAAGACGCTTTCCCGAAATGTAGAATTGCATGTTTCAACTGCGAAGCAATACTATTAGATACTGCCAAAGAGCTAACACTGCCAATTAGCGGGCATCAGGTTCGCTGTCCTCAGAAGAGATTTTGAGAAGGTGGTTTTGAAAGCTGACCTGATGAGAAATATTCTTGACGAAGTAAAGTCTCAACTAGGTATCGCAAGAAGTCTTAGAGTAAATAATGTCTAAGAATTCTAGCCATTGGCTTGAAACTCACACCACAAGGCCCCTTGGCCTTGATTTAGATAAGTGTCCTGACGAAGTAATTAAGTGTTGTAAGCCAAGAATATGGTTGCTTGTGGTGAAATGTACAGATGTACACGGGGTGCCTAATCGTTCCTCTCGATTCCTCCCAGAGCACCAAAAATGTGAGATGATAGAAGTTGGCAGGGTGCCGAGCCAGTCTAAATCACAAAGAGCAGCTATTATCAGCTCACAAGTCTCGTTGATATTCGAAAGCTTAGAAATTGACTATTTGAGACCTGTTCTTCGAGACTTACTCCCTTTGTGATTGCCTGTTGTTGTCCTGACTCGTTGTCGCTTCCGTTTTGTAGATTGGAGGCAAACTTCCAACTCGCTTATCAGCGCTAGTACGTATCAGGCTAGTGACGAAAAAAGTGCTCGGGAGCAGAACAAAATCTTCCTCCCTGATTCTTTCTTCCGGACTTTCTTTATCATCACCTCTTCATCTGCAACACGTTTTCGCATCGACCTGAGAACTTTGACAGCAGAATAATACTCTCGATATCAAAATCACGATTTCACTCAGCTTTCTACACTCTTTTCAAGTAGGAACGCAGCCTCACCGTTTCGCGGTCGCAATTTCAGGCTCTCTCGCCACAGTACACTTCTTCAAGTAGCACATCATGTCTTACGGAGGAGGCAACGGATACGGAGGAGGCGGCGGATATGGCGGCGGTGGCAGAGGAGGAGGAGGAGGGTATGAAGAGCGAAATTCTTACAGTCGCAACAACTATTCCAGCAACTACTCCAATGGATACTCCAACAGGTATAAAAACCTTACGGGCTTGATTTGGTTGTGAAGTTCCAGGCGATCCTGCACCCTTGCTTTGCGAGGCGATAAGGCTCCAGCTCACCTTTGAGCACAGCCTTTCCCTCCCATCGCAAGAGCAGGTAACCTGTCTCCTTTGTCTGTTCCTTCGCGAGGAAAGAGATGTACTAACTGTGCTCTAGTGGCGGCGGATATGGCGGAGGAGGAGGAGGAGGCTATAACGGAAACTCCAACGGCTACCAAGGTGGCGGTGGAGGTGGATATGGTGGAGGACAAGGTGGTGGAGACCGAATGTCCAATCTTGGTGCTGGTCTTCAAAAGCAAAGCTGGGGTAAGTTGTGCCAAATGTCTTCATCGCGGGTTGAAAGCTGACATGACCCTAGACTTGAACACCATGCCAAAGTTCGAGAAATCGTTCTACAAAGAAGATCCTCAAGTCACAGCCCGTTCAGAGGCCGATGTCCAAAAGTTCAGAGCCCTCCACGGCATCGCAGTACAAGGATCCGATGTCCCCAGACCAGTTGAGAATTTCGACGAGGCTGGCTTCCCCGCATATGTCATGAGTGAAGTCAAGGCCCAGGGATTCCCAGCACCTACCGCCATTCAATCTCAAGGTTGGCCTATGGCTCTCTCTGGACGTGACGTTGTCGGTATAGCCGAGACTGGTTCTGGAAAGACTTTGACCTACTGTCTCCCAGCTATTGTCCACATCAATGCACAGCCCCTTCTCGCCCCAGGCGATGGGCCCATCGTTCTGGTTCTCGCCCCAACTCGTGAGTTGGCCGTCCAAATTCAACAGGAGATTACGAAGTTTGGGAAATCCTCCCGCATCCGCAACACCTGTGTCTACGGTGGTGTTCCAAAGGGTGGCCAAATCCGCGACCTTGCCAAGGGTGTCGAGGTTTGCATTGCCACTCCAGGTCGTCTCATTGACATGCTCGAGTCCGGAAAGACTAACCTTCGTCGTGTTACTTACCTCGTCCTTGATGAGGCTGATCGTATGCTTGACATGGGTTTCGAACCACAAATCCGCAAGATCCTTGGACAGATTCGCCCTGACAGACAAACCTGCATGTGGTCTGCTACATGGCCGAAGGAGGTCCGCGCTCTTGCTTCTGATTACTTGAACAACTTCATCCAGGTCAACATTGGATCCCTTGAGCTCTCTGCTAACCACAGAATTACCCAAATCGTTGAAGTCGTTTCTGAATTTGAGAAGCGTGACAAGATGACCAAGCATCTTGAGAAGATCATGGAGGACAAAGACAACAAGATCTTGATCTTCACAGGTACCAAGCGTGTTGCCGACGATATCACACGATTCCTTAGACAAGACGGATGGCCCGCGCTTTGTAAGTTTCTCCCACAACCTTCATGAACGTTTCTAACTTCTATCAGCTATTCACGGAGACAAGCAACAGAATGAGCGTGATTGGGTTTTGAACGAGTTCAAGACCGGAAAGAGTCCCATCATGGTTGCCACTGACGTGGCTTCCCGTGGTATTGGTATGATTGAAACCCCCTCCCCAAACATTGCAACGCCCAGTCGCCTACACAGTAGTGCTTTACTCTCAACGCTCCGGCGCTTTCTAGATTGCGCTATTATGCCCGGGTTCTTTCGTGTCTTTTGGTTCTCTCTAATCGGGCGTCTTGGATCTGCGGTGTGGCATGTCTCATGCAACACTAGTAATTCCAAATTCACAAGTACTTTCCCTGGTACGAGATGTGGAATTGGCATCTCTTGATTCGCTCAAGCTGTCTCCAAGACTCCCAACCCAAGAGGACCTGGATGTGTGGATTACCATCCCTGGCATTAAAACCCGCAATGGACTGTCCATGTCAGATGCAGAGAGAGTATTGGATGCATTCAAATGCAGCTCAGCTTCTTCACTAGCCGCCCTGGAACGTTGCTATACACTTTTCTTGTTCTTGCTAACCCTTCAATGAAGATGTCCGCAACATTACTCATGTGTTGAACTATGATTACCCTAACAATTCGGAGGATTATATCCATCGTATTGGTCGTACTGGTCGTGCCGGTGCAAAGGGAACTGCAATTACCTTCTTCACCACTGACAGTAAGTACTCCTATGTCCGTGTCTTTATCCATGCTAACATTTTGGAAAGACCAGAAGCAGGCTCGTGATCTAGTCAATGTTCTCACTGAGGCTAAGCAGCAGATCGATCCCCGTCTTGCCGAGATGACCCGGTATGGGGGAGGAGGTGGTGGAGGAAGATGGGGAGGTGGTGGAGGAAGAGGAGGTTACGGCCGCGGAGGTGGCCGAGGTGGAGGTGAGTTCAAGTTACCCTTTTCTCCCCGTTCCATCGCTGATGGAACTAACAAAGGTCGTTGGTAGGAGGTTTCACCTCTTCAAACGCGGCCCCTCTTGGCTCGGGCAGGCGTTGGTAAGAGCCGTATCATTCGAGTGATTCGATCCGTCTTCCCCCGACATCGTCGAACGCAACATAGATTCCCGATTCATCGGATATTCGTCACCTGCTCGGAAGTGACCACCACTGCATTTCATAGGTCGTTTTGGCGTTGTTTGGTATCAGGGGGTTCAGGAGAGAGGGTAGAATGCCTTGATTTGCACCTCTTTTCTACTGCATTCATACATGATTCTTTTTGCGCTCTTGTAATCTCTATTTCCCTTTTTCTCTCGGACAAAAATTGCGGCTTTTGTAGTCAAGGATTAGATTATTATAAGTGGAGGCTGTCATCTCTTTATAGGAGGGACTGGCTAGCTGACTTACTTGACTCGGATCATAGATTGCCAATTGAGGCTGCGTTGTAGCTGGGTAGCTGCTAGTATGATAGACTAAATGAGAAATTATCTCGATTATATGACTCTTTGCTTCTTTTGTGAAGTCTGTCTCGCTTGCCGGTTTCCGGACAGAAGAGACACCAGTCAGCTGGGTGAAGCTCGTGTTTTACTACGAAACTTGTACGATGTACGGCAATCTTTCTGTTACACCATCAGCTTTGAGCTGAACTGGCAATTCCTTCCATCGACGACCCCCATTCATTCTCTTTGTCTATTCCCCTTGGCCAAGTCACCTATATTCCCTCTGTTACTTCCTCCATCTGTAAGAATCCAAATCGATGATAATGGATATCTTGATTACAGGTAATCTCATGTTCTTGTCAAAGAATGCCGAGACTCTTGTCCCTGCGACGTCAAGAATCTCTGTTCGGATCTAGATCTTCCTGTTTCGAGGATATCTACTCCGGTCTACTTCACCCATCTCCCTCCATACATGCATGTTTTATATATTCACAAACGATGAAGTCTTTGGGTGTATATCAGAGAGAGAGAGCTACAAAGCTGAGCGTTTTATTTATGGAGGAGATGTGGATATGGACTCCCTTCTTGTTTAAGTGTCTAGCGTTGCTGTGCAAGGATATAAGTGATGGTCTCAAAGAGTGTTGAAAAGTTGTGAGATTTCTATGGACTAAGTGGAAATGTGCGGTCAAAAAGCTGGCTTTCTTATCGGATGTGTTGTTGTGAGGTAGCAGTTCAAAATATCCGTATAGCAATGTGCTGAAAATATGATAGACAATCACATCGGAAGGATTTTATGTTGATTGGCACAATACATGGTTAGGCCAGATTTTGATTCATGTTTACTTGACTTGGCTGGAGTTGGATGTTGAAACTGGAAATTTCTACGCAGCTCTTGGTCAGGCAGATCCGTTGCTTCATGTACTGCTTTAGTGCACCACACATTTATGTACGAAATTTGCTCTGTTTGAGGGAGGTACGTAAATCCAGGATATCACATCGTCACATCGCATATCATGATCAAGAACAGCCAGGACTTGTTTGTCTATACACAAAGCTTTTGTCTTGCTTGGAAATTACGTAGAATACATTAATTACAGGTAGTCTGTCTTGTCTGTTTTGTCGGTATCGGTATTGGTGGTTGATTGATTGATTGGCTTCCTTCATAATGTTCCCCGTTCCATTTCTCAGCTCAGCTCAATGGGTGCTCTGTGAACAGCACCGTACTCAAGATAAATGAGCAAGGTACCGTATGTCTGTCGATCATCGCTTGCTCGCCGGCCTGTCTTTCCTTCTCCCTTCCTCCCAAAAAATTGAACTCCGTGAATGATGTGATGGATGAAAAGAATCAAATGCGCTAGTCAGACAGTAAAAGAGAACAGAATGTGCAAATGCCGTGCCGGGTCTTGTCTTCAAGACGGGGGCCGAGAAAGTCCAGATCGTGGGTGTCGTGTCATGTACAGCTCATGTGGGTGAACGGTATGTGCAAAGCCAGCTCTCGAGAGCAAATGAACAGCGCTCCGAGAAAGCTGGGAAGTTGAAAGTATGTTGTCGCGACTATGAGTATTGATCCTTGACGACCTTCTCTTTCAGTCCTCCAATACGCTCCATATCGATCGAGTGGAAACGGCCACCAGTCTCCTTCTCATAGGCAGGGAGTTGCTCGTCCTGGACGGGCTCAAGTCCTACGCCGTTCTCGCCAACTCGAACAATGACCACGCGTCCGCTCTTAGGGCGGCCGGACTCGTCATGCTCGTCTGGGAAGGTGATGCGGATCTCAGGTACGGGAGAGGTCGGGGTCGTTGGGCTATCGATCATGGATGCCTTCTCATCGTAGACATAGACGCTGGAGGCGCGGCCGTATGGTGCAGCGGTAATTGTCAAACGGCGGTGATTGGAGATTGGGCGGCTGTTGGCCTCGTTATATGAGGGGAGTTGTTGGCGGGCGATGGCGCGGGAACGGCGGATCTTGCGGACAGCGAAGAGGGCACCTGCTAGGAGGAGGGAGATGAAGACTAAAACCATGAGGGCGATCAGGAGGTTGAGCATGGTTCCTGACATGGCGGTGTCGTTGTCTCGGGCGTGGATGAAGCTGGTGCCGCGGGCCATGATGCTGGAGATTGAGTCCATTTTGTTTGTTGTTTTGGGTGTTGGTGGGGGGAGTAGAAGGTAGAGAAATTCGTCAATGCTTGAGTATCGTTGGTGGGATTGATGTTGAACGAATATGGCTCCAAAAGTATCCTAGAACAAGATATGGAGGCTATTGTCCTGTTAGCCATTGTCCGTACGCTGACATCTCAGTCGCCAGCGATATTCCATTTTTGTTTGCTGACACTGTCTAGCTGCCATGTATTGCTTTGTTTTGTTTTCATCTTCGGTTGCACATAGCCGTAGTGTCGAGTATCGCAGGGTGAATTGATTTGAGTCGAAGTGAGTCGTATCGTATCGTATCGTATCGTATCGAGTCCGGCTCGGCAGGAGAGGGAGAAATATGCACTTACGCAAGGAGACCAAAGCAAGTAAGTCAGGTCGTGAAGAGGGCGTAGATGTGCAAGGAACGGACGGTGATCGAGCTAAGAGAGTGAAGCCGATACCTGGGAAGGAATGTAAGTGTCCCGAAGGAAGGAGTGAGAGAGAGAGAAGTGAGGTTGTGGAGGGGGCGGATCGAACGGTGGTCGTTGAGGAGGTAAGGACGGACGTCGAAGGTCAGAAGAGAAAGTTGACGACGACGGGCTTCCTTTGAGGGAAAGGGAAAGGGAAGCACAGCAGTTCGTTGCTCTGGTGCAGGCCCCGTCCCCCTGGCGCCCCCAGCTAAGCGGCCGTTCTAGCTCGAAATAACTGGGGAATAAACGCCCTTGAGCCAATGCAGGTACGCAAGCGAGCTGCTAATCAAAGGGCCCTCGCGGCCGTCCAATTGATAGCCTGGAGGTCCCGCAGCCACGGCGCTGACCATGCTCTTTTGGGCCTGATGTGGGCTCTGGGTGGCTGCCGAGATTAAAGATTCGAATTTTGAGCGGATCTGTGGATGGGATGGATGGAAGCGCTGGGGCGAAAGAGGAGAGTAGTACACAGCAGTACGGTGCTGCTCGAGCGCTGGAGGATGTGATAAGATCAGGAGAGATACGGAGGCCTGCGTGACGATCGACATCTCTCTCCTCTATCTGGCGAAAAGGTCGATGGCTGTTGTGTTCACAGCCTCTCATAATCCAAGGCAAAAACATCACTATGCCAATTGAATGCCGAGGAAACAGTTCACAGCCAAAAGTTTCTCTGCATGAATGACAGTTGGAAATTCTCCGCAGAACCAATGATCCATCCAATGATTTGCACAGCCTTCCAAATCAGGACCTTGCAAATTGGACCCCATCCTCGCCATCGATTTACCCCTGGCTAGAATCAACTTTATTTCGGGCTTTTCTCTCATTGCATTTGAGGGGTTGCACATGCATGCTTCAACATCGACACCTTCATTAGCATTTCTGGGTTTTGTTTTCAATGCTTCTCATTGTTCATTGTTCGATAATAGAAGAGTTGAGTTCATGTCTCTGCATAAATCAAATGGATCAGATCATCCGGACCTCGGCTCACACGCTTTCCCTTTGGTCTGGCCTGAGCTCTGAGCTTCATCCGAACAAGCTCAAGGCATAAACTCACCCTTATCTGATGTCACAGCTTAAAGCAGGGGCAGCTTTTCGAGAATGCGTTTTGGATTATTCTAGAGACTGTGAGGCTGAAGGATCTGGATGAATGCATTAAGCATGTTGAGACTTCAGACGGTTGAAATTCTGGGAACTTGAGATGACGATCTGATCCCGGGTTAGTTGGTGCAGTTCAGACGACAGGTTGATTGTTTTTTTTTGTTACGATATGCAGGATGTCAACTTTCTCCGCCTTTCTTGATTTGTGAAACGATGGTGACTGACACATAGAACTTCTTTCCATGTGGATAAAGTTGCCTGGAGAATATATGATAGTCCATTGGCCGAGGAGAGGTACTGTAGTTGATGTTGTAGATAAGTTCGTTCCTTCTGTCAGTGTAGCAGGCTACCTTCTGTACCAATGGTTTGCATCGAAGACTGGGCAGAGTTATAATACTGGAAAAATCATGGGTCCTTCGGAGCAGAGTTAGAACTGTCAGCGTTTTGCATGATTTGTCTGGTACGGCCAGGAAGGCAGAGGGCAAGAAAAAAGAAATAAACAAGAGAAAGTCTTGTTATGTCTCTGGTTTGGGGACTGTGATCAGCACGAGACTTGAAGGATCACAACCAATCTGCTTCTGCCCCGGATCTTTGTATCGTGTCTACAACCAAGGTGACAGGTCTTGGTAGTGGATGCGCCTATCTTATAGCTCTGCTGAGGGAATTTCACATCGCGATGAGGGTCTTAGATAAGGCTAATGAGCTGGGACGGATACTCGTAAATGGTCAAGGAGCTGTCGTTGTATGGTAATGTAGAGCGTGCAGCCAAGTATCTTCATTTCCTTGGATTCTTTATCTTCTAACTGTTGGAGAATCTTGTCTGTGAGTTGTCTTTCTAGAAAAGGTGAAATAGAGGCTAGCTGGGGTCGAAATATGATAGAGTTTCCCAGATCTCGTTCAGCCCAGACCTCTTCTCATTCTGAGGCCATATTTTCTTTTGTCTGTCTACGATCCGAGCATCATCGTACTAGAACCCGGCGACCATGTCATAAATAACGTCTAAGACCTGGGATGTCATATGTCTTCTAGAAGATCGTTTCGCATTGACCTCTTGTGGAACGGGATCTCCCTATGTACGTATTGTTTCCTGATAGCATTGTGACTTTGTTTACAAATGACATGCAACTACCTATCTTTGCAAAACCATCTTTAATATTGGATGTGATGGATCTGCAATAGTGGGAAGAAAAGAAAAGTTCGGCTAAGTTTGTCATAAAATGGAAAGGCGAAGGAACAACGTCAGACTCCATGTTTTCGATGGTATGCAGATGATTGTATCCACTCCGAGGAAGAGATGATTGATTGGTTTGTCAAAATCCAATGTAGTAGAGAGGGCCCAGTTGCAGATCACGGAATAACGGGAATCTGGGGGTGCGCTGTTGAGAACTGACTTCGATATCCACTTGGACACCTTTGGGAGTCGATTAGAATCCAACGCTCCCTGCGCCATTTAACGCCCGGTAAGTGCTGCTCGTAATCGTATGTTATCCAGTTCTCGGGCGACCTGTAGCTTCTCTTAAATCAAATATGTATCACGTGGAGAGACGAAGTTCATTCGACGGCCCAAGAGTATCGAGAATAATCTGCTGTGTAACCTGACTAGGCTTCAGCTGCAGATATCTTTCACTGGGCAGACTTCTTACCCCGCCCCGACACCTCTCTCGATCAATGCTTTTCTCATGTTACAAACAGCGGTGAGGGGGAAAGTCGTAGGAAAAAGCGGAAAAGCTGACCCCACCTTCAAGTGATGTGCAGCGAGCTGTGATGCTCATCCCTAAGGCTTGAGGATTGCTGTCACTTCTCACATTTGTTAGCATCTCAACCTTTTATTCTGGCGTGTACAAGATGGTCTGATCCCCGCTTGTACCGTCAACTTGTCTTTGCTTTTCCTCCACTACATAAGCGAGCGGAAAGATCCCTTTGGTGGTGCAGGTAGGTGAAGTATCAATTCTGATAGGAAACATCGCACCACGGCAGAGGCGAAGAGCGGATGAGACGCTGCGACCAAAATAGTGGAACAAGATTTCTGTTCATGGCGCACGAAGATGCAGAGCAAGAATCAAGTGGAACGTGGTGCTGGTGGTTGTCATTATGGTAATGTCTCGACCCAGTGGAGTGAGAGTTTCCTCTCTCTGTGTCGACTTATGCAGGTAGGCGAGGTACTTCAAGATCATCCATTTATGTGTCTCCTTCGGGGCTATTATTTTTGCGGGGCCTACTGCTGTGCTGGCGAATTGGATCGGTGGTGTGAGGCTTTCGGATCTGGACCACGCTGGAGGCGTGAAATCGGGCGTGAGAAAGAAGGCTGAGGCCCGCAGTGAGGTCTTTGCTGGCTGTTCTACAGATGCCACCTGACTTGGAGAAGCCTCGTTCGGCATTTGTGAATACTGTTAATTGTTATGTGGACTTTAATAGAACATTGGTCAACGTGTCTCATGCAAATGTTGCCTCCCGTCAACGATGACCTCGAGAAGCACTGGCGGGTGAAAATTGATGGATGTATCCAAAGTGCTGTACGAGTAACCCATCTGCTGATCGCGATTCCGATAGATCTAGTAGGAGAATTTGGGATGGGAGGGACAGCAGTAATGTTGTAACCCTCCAAATTGCTTGTTTGTCGGAGTGACAGTGGCATACATTCCTAGCAAACGAGCAAGCTGCCTTGTATGGCGTTCCTACATCAAGTCGAGGTGGCCGAATTTGGTGTACAGCATCTTCGAATTTCTTACCTTAAAGAAGTGGCGATCATAATTGTGGAGACGAGCGATGGCGTCAGGGAGTTAGTTGATGGTGGGTTACATTCAGGCGTGTTCCCCGGATGAAACACTTGGTAGTTGCAGCTGCATGGGAGTGAAGAGAGGGCTCGCTGGGTCATCGAGGGCCGGCCACAGTCTGGTGTCTCTACTTCGGAGTGCCGAGTTGAGGCACTTGAACGGCAGGGAGGGCGCAGCAGACGTCGGTGTTGCTTTTCTCTCTCGTGAGTAAACAGCAGGAGAATCTGTAATAAGCCTTGCTGTCCGTCCTGGTTGAAGCTGGACCTGGCCAGTGCAGTGCTCTCGGGTCTACAGTATGTCAGGTTGATGGTACCGGTACGAAGATAAGGCTGTTTATCGGGTTGGGCTTGGGAGGCAGGGAGGAGAGCAGAAGGGAAGTAAATGGAATTAAACCAGATTCGATGACATGCCCTAAGGGCTAGGGCAGAAAGGGGCCAGGGCCACGAGACCTAGGTATGGACTTGCATGAGAAGGGGAGCGAAGCGATGGCTTCGGATTAAAATGCATTCCAAGACTTGTTCGTTGCGATACGATACTTCCTTAGACCGTGGTGGTTTGTGGAGGAATCTGAAGAATTTGAGCTGCATGGTCAAATTCCTGGGATACCTGCCCTGCCCTGCCCTGCCCTGCTTCTGCCTTTCGGGGCATTCGATGCATGAGGTGGAAGGGCGGGAGAGCAATGTCAGTCAGTCCCCCAGGCCCCCCACCAACCATAAGGCTTAGCTACCTTGCCGAAGCAAATTTAGTCCTTGGAGGTGATGCATACAAGTATCTATGGGAGAGGTGTGCAATTATTGATTAATGGAAAGGATGCCGCTACATGATTTGGGCGGGCGGGCGCTCGCTGTTATTCGAGTAAAAGCTTCCACTTCAGCTCTTAATACCTTCGTACAGTCCTTGTTTCTGTGTCTGCCTCCTGTGCATGCACAAATCGTCTCGATACCTAAGGTAAGGTACCTTTCGTACCTATCTATACCTTAACTAGATTTGCCACCTGCCGAGCCTGCCTACCTCAGAAGCCTCCTGGCCATCCGCCCTGCCGCCCTACAGTACAGCCTTGCGCACACTTATTTCAGGAACACCGGGCACCAAAATGGTGGCCCTTTCGCGTGTCCATTATTGCCCTGCAGACCAGTCTGGTTCGGTTCTAGTTGACACAACTGCCCTCTGTCGTGGTTTTAAAGCTCCTGCTGGCCAGGGATCTCCGTAGGAGGTTCGGCTGTCGCCTCTGAGGAAGGGAGAGCGAGGATTGGCTTCCGCAGATAATTTACATGGAGGCAGCCAGAGCGGAGCGGAGCGGAGCAGGCAGGTCTTGAAGAGTTGAGAAGAAAAGTCTGATAGATAAAAGGAAAGGTCTTGCTTCTGGTCCTCACGCTGCGAACCTGCGGAAGTACTGTGTTCATCTTGTCTCAGGATAGACGTTACACAGCAGTTAAAGTCAAAGTCATTGCTTTTCCTCCCCCTCCCCCTTGAATTGAATGCCGGCCTGCCCTGCCCTGCCCTGCCCTGCCCTGCCCTGCTCTGGCATTGCCATTTTCCCACAAACTTGGGTCAATTATTATCATTGTGACTGGCCCAACTGGCCTGCTGTCTGAATAGCCCCCCGTCTTGTCAGCACCAACCACAAGGCACATTCCGCAAAACCAACTCCCGTCAGCTCATGTTCATGCTCACCTATGCTTATGCCCATTGCCCATTGCCCATCCATCATCCTCTCCTCTGCTCTGCTCTGCTCTGCTCTCCTCTACTCTGCCTCCTCTGCATGCCCGTCCCCTTACGAGCCCCATGTCCTAGCAAAACCAGAGCAGCAGTACTGTAGTGCAGCATACCCATAGCAAAGCAAAGCAAAGCCGAGCCAGCCCTCAAGCCCCCCGAGGCCCCTTGTTGATCTGGGAAGTCTCCGTGCGTGCCCTGTCAAATCGTCCAATGCACCCTGGGACACCCTAAGACTCTAAGAGGCTCTGGCTACTCCTGATCAAAACTAGATTCCCCCAGCCCAGCCCAGGGAGACAAGCAAGACAGACGGATACCTAGAGTAGACAAGACCAGACCAGACCAGACCAGACCAGCAACGGACCCCGATTTATCTCAAGCCACTACCACGGCTGCGACTCTATCCCTCAAGGCCAAACGTTCATCTTCAACATCACCAACCGACAAACGGCCTTCCCTTTCGTGGACAAATTAGCGTTGTACAACGTCTCTCCACTCGTTTCTTGGGGATTTTTTGCGCTCTCAGATCTATCTACCTTACCTTGCGACCCCGCCCCTAAGTCAAAGATCCCATTCCCACTTCATTCTATCCTGGCCGCCGACTCGCCCTTGCTTCGCAGCCGCATTTTTCAGACGACTCACTCTCCCAAAGAGGACCAAGACCCTCTCGATCAACATCGCCAGCAAGACAATAGTCAAACTACCACGGAACTACTTTTCCTATCTGCAGCCGGTGTCTACCTCCGGGTGCCTACACAACAGAAAAGCACGCCTACTCCACCCCCCGTTGCATATGACAAACGAAGGGGTGTCGTGTGCGACCTATCCTCTGGTCTTTGCCATACCTGCAACCCTTCATCTACCTCGCCCTCCCTCCCTCCTCGATGAGCACTTCTTCTTGAGCCTGCCAACCTTTTCTCGAATCCTTTTTTGTACATGAATCAGCCTCTCAGCGTTGTCGAGCTGCAGTTACATACTTCGTCGTCCAACACTGGTGAGTGAGAGCAGCACTTTCAGCTGTATGCTGCCTTCCCAGCTCAGCCTGCTCTGATCTGTGAGATCAGCCTTACGGCGCACAATGCTGACAACTGTGAATTACTTCAGTTCCTGTAGATCTACAACCTGTCAAATAAGTAGTAGAAGTATCATTTCGTCGTCTTCAACAATACTCCCTCATCGCACATACCTCCACCATATCTCGATATTTTGGGAACCGCGCACATATACCAAACATCTCTCCGGCCACCCTCATGTCTTCTGCGACTGCCAACCGGCCATCAGGCGCCATGCCCACTGCTGTGAGTTTTTAGGCCCCCTTGTAAACAACTTCCCCAGCTGCATCTGCTGACTTTGCTACAAAGACACGACAACCACGATTTCCCGAGTTCGGCGCAGCTCCTGGCAGACACAACAGCGACTCTTCTCAGTCTTCTAATCTTGGACAGCCTTTTGGGAACGGAGCGACTTGGCAGCCGTCGGGAACAATATGGGGCAATAATACAATCGGAAGTGGATATGCGAATACTAGGCGAGAAAACACAAGACCCAGTGGTAGGTCTGCAGTGGGTGAAGCGACTCTAGCAGTCACTGATGACAGTACAGGGGAAAACAAGGAATTCCCTGATGGTCCTAGTGGTTCAAAGGCTTTGGCCGCTGAATCCGAGGCGGATACCTGGAGCACACACCAAAATGGACCCTGGAACGCCCCAGACAATACGTCTCCTACCTTGCAATCCCACAGTGGAAGTACATCCCCTTCCCATACACGAAATAGCATTCCCAACGTCCCCTCTCAAACTCTCTCCGAGATTCAAAACCCATACCACCAATCCCGCCCCTCTATTGGGCAAGTATCGAGCTTCAGATCACAGCCAAAGAGCAATCTGGATCCATCTTCTGGAAGCTTCAAGTTTGTGCAAAAGAAGGCGCAGTCATTTTCCTTCAACGATGACAAGGAGAACTCGGGCCAGTATGGTAGCAATGACGCTTATGATGTCGACATTCCTGCTCGGTACCTCGCAATTGGCAGCGCTTCCAGGGATGGAAGTATGCCACCATCCAGGACTTCCGAATCTGGGCGCAATGGCGGAAGCATATCCTTTTCTAATGGTACTCAGCCTTTCGGCTCCATTGGTGGCCATCACACACCAAGTAGCTCTATTCATTCTCAACGCCCCTCAATCTCTGGACCCTCGGCCTCGTACACCATGCAGAACAATGGTTTGAGGTATGATCTAGGACAAAATGAAACGGAATTGAGCGAGAGGCTGGCCGGGTTTTCGCTTGGTCGTGATGCTGAGCAGCCGAGTTCGTCTCAAGCTAACAACAACGTTGGCAATTCTTACTCACCAAACCATCCGGGTTTTACGCAGCAAGCCCAGTCGCTCAATGGCTCGGCTATGTGGGGTGATGGACATGGACCCAAGGCGATGAACAACTTTGACCCCTACTCAAATCAACCATTCGCAAACCAAGAATACTTCACAAAGGGGGCTCGCTTTGCGGAAAGAGGATCTGTTTCACCAGCAGGAAGCGATCACCGTCGAGGTCTCAACAGCCCCAAATACTACTCAGCAAATGGAACACCCCCGTCTGGACAAGAGCAGATCTATCGACCAACCTCGAGAGGCCCTCGGGCCCCTCAAGGACCCGGCGACCTGAACCAGAGACTCCAAAACATTCATTTCCAACAGCAAGCACAGGCATACATGTATGGGGCCCAGTTCCAAGGCCAATACCCACCACATCCGTACGAATATATGCAAGCCAACTTCAGACCAGGAAATGTTCCATATGGCTACGCTATGCCCGTTCCCTATCCACCAGCCCCTGTCATTCCCACCCGCCCAGCAAAGGACCAGGATGTTGGCGCAGGTGTGAGGAGTGTTTTGCTAGAGGAATTCCGCTCCAACACTAAATCCAATAAGAAATACGAGCTGAGGGTAAGTTCAATGGTCTACGGATGAATATACATGCTAATAAGGACCAGGATATCTACAACCATATCGTGGAGTTCAGTGGAGACCAACATGGCTCACGTTTCATTCAGCAGAAGCTGGAAACTGCAAACAGTGATGAGAAGGAACAAGTTTTCCGTGAGATACAACCGAATGCCCTTCAGCTCATGACAGATGTTTTTGGCAACTATGTCATCCAGAAGCTTTTCGAGCATGGCAACCAGGTGCAGAAGCGGGTACTGGCTGAGCAGATGAAGAATCATGTAATGGAACTGTCAATGCAGATGTATGGTTGCCGAGTCGTCCAAAAGGTAAATTTGTCTCATTGTCAACATGTCAAGCACAGGCTAATCTTAGTAGGCGCTCGAACATGTCCTCGCCGACCAGCAAGCTGAGCTTGCCCGGGAGTTGAACGCCGATATCCTCAAGTGCGTCAAGGATCAGAATGGTAATCATGTTGTACAGAAAGCCATTGAACGTGTACCCACGGAGCACATACAATTTGTCATCGAAGCTTTCCGTGGTCACGTACACACCTTGTCAGCCCACCCTTACGGCTGCCGAGTCATTCAGCGGATTTTGGAGTACTGCAAGCCGCACGATCAAGTTGCAATTCTTCAGGAACTTCACCAATGCTCGGCAATGCTCATTACTGATCAATACGGTAACTATGTTACTCAGCACGTCATTCAACACGGAAGGCCGGATGATCGAGCAAAGGTCATCAAGATTGTAACCGCACAGCTGTTGACACTTTCGAAGCACAAGTTTGCTTCCAATGTCGTAGAGAAGAGCATTCAATACGGAACAGATGAGCAGAGACGTGCAATCGTGGCCCAAGTCACCTTGATGCACAGCGACGGTACCAGTCCTTTGCAACTCATGATGAAAGATCAGTATGGAAATTATGTGATTCGTAAGTCCTGCTTTCCCGGCTTCAATACTAGCTGCTAACCACGCGCCAGAGAAACTTCTGTCTCAGCTCAAAGGCGTTGATCGTGACAGATTTGTGGAGGACTTGAAACCCCAATTAGCATTATTGAAGAAGTACAACTACGGAAAGCAGATTATCGCCATTGAAAAGGTGATTCAAGAACGCCAGTCTCAGTCACATCACTCTCCAACATCAATCGTTCCACCGACGATGCCCATCGAAATCGACTCCAGTGCACCAACTCCCATGCTCACGAACGGACAAAATAGTCCACAAAGCAGCAGTCTTCCCAGCACAAATGCCAGCACCATTGAGGATCCTACCGACGTAGCCGGCAAATCCGAGGAGAAGCTCTGTCCAGAAGTCGTCATCCACGGGTTGTGAGCTCCTCGCTCAACTCGCCCTCTTATTTTATGTCGAGATCAACCAAATTCATCATGGAATTATATCAGGCGCGTCGGTTGGGTTGGTCATACTGTCTGGGCTTCGGTATGAATGGAACAGGACGGATTTTCAAAAGTAAATATTGGAGCTAATGGCTTGCCCCTCTTTTCTGGTCTGCACAAATAACCTTCCCTATATGTATACGGCGATTTGTTGGTGTTGGAGAGGATGTTTATAATCAGTTGTGTGTTTGTGCTGCGCTGTGTTTAGTATTTTGCCCGAGAAGCTTTATCTTTTGGGCTTGTATGGATGAGTGGGTATGGATATGGACATTGAACCTTCTTCTTCTTCCTTCCTCCTTCAAAGATGAGAGGGCTAGGCTCATTTTATCCGCTTCTATGCGTTTTAAGACATTTCTCTGTCTCTGCGGCGGGCATTACAATCGCATTGCGGCTAGGATCGGGCAACGGTCGACACCTCTTTTTCATTCGTGCTTGTCTTTTGTGTGGGCTTATATTGCTGGCTGGATTGATTTGAACTTAATACTTGGATGGATGCAGCGATGCGGCGCGTTGATTTGCCGGAGTTATTGTTCTTGTCATGGGTGCGGTACGGTACAGTCTTGCGCGGTGCGAAGCACAAAAATTTGGTGGGGTGGCTTGGAAACGGGACTTGGTCTTGGTTTTTGGTTGGTTTGGTAATAAAGCCGGTGGATGGTTGTGAAGGGAACCATGCCGATACGGTGTTGGCATAACACAGCGTGACATGCATGGCATGAAAGGCACGGCATCGGAATTGAATATAACTGTGTGTGTTTTATGTTTGGGCGAAGGCAACCAAAAGGACAGATATAAAGCCAAATGAGATATAAAGCAATAGATATGATATTGTTGTGTGCACTGATTTTTGGTGTTTGTCTTCACTCCTGTAAGCACCGTTACACGTAGTAGTGGCAGTGGTCTTGACCGATCTGAAGAACACAGATAAATATGAGCCACAGAGGAGGTGGAGGTTCTGCTCCGGGCAGTCAATGGTTGCATAAAAGGGACTTGTCATGGAAATTTAAGCGAGTAATAACATGTCTGACATGGACATAGGCGAGTTCATATCATTATTATACAATTACATACATTCGTAATATACTTTGCCAATTCTACCCATCTACTTTGTCTCTTGATTAAGCTTCTTCTGGAACTCATCGACCGACATAGCAGAGTTGGTCGTAACGCCGTGGTGCTTTGACTGCTCCTTGATGTTCTCCTTGACTTCGATTTTCTTGTGCGTGACGGATGGGTCGAGAACCTCTGTACGAAGTATCAGTAAAGCCAACAAGAATCTACTGAGAGTTGGACGGTGAGGACAGCTTACCCTTTTCAATGACAGGTTGCACGGTCTCGTGCAAGTGGTGATGCACATGCTCGTCAACAATCGTTGGCTCCTTCGTCTGGCTCTCAAACTTCTTCTCGTCAATCGTGCTCTGATACCCCGCAGTATCATTTTCCGCCTTCTGGCGAGCAGTGCCATCATCACGGTTGATGTTCTTCTCCTTCTTCTCCTGCTGGTAATCGTGCTTCTCTGGGAGAACCTCGGAGTCTTTCAGGGGTTGGATGGTAGTGTGGTAGTGGTCTTGGTGTTTCTCTCTCTCAATGAAGGTCTGCTCGCGAGTCTCGTGTGCTTTCTTGACGTGTGTGTGCTCGACCGCGGGTTTGACTTCGGCCTCAACAGTGGTATCGGCATCAACATCTTGTGAGACGGATTTGGTGGCGGTAGTAGAGGCGGAGGAGGATGGCTGCTCAGCGTCATTTGTTGTGCTGCCCTTGCCGAAGAGCTTCGTTACTGCTGCTGCTGCGTTATCCATTTTGAATAATTTGGGATTCTAAAACGAAGTTTTTGAATAGTTGTTTTGAGAATGGTGGTATCTAATGGGATCTTTCCCACAAAAATACTGGAAATGGAAATCAAAATATACACGGGCGAAACCCATTACGTCGTTAGGTTCCTTCTTTTCAGATACGCATTAGCAATTCGATCCATTGCGATCGATTCCATTGCGTCACGAATGACATGCAGTAGTCTCGATTTCCAGACGAGAATGGGTCGCAAGAGAAGAAGTTGGCACCGCCACACCCCACAACCGTCATTAAGTTGCTAGTCCCCCACTTGTGAGGTGTTTGGAGATCTAGGCGTCGAGCTTGTCATGAACGGCGTGTGTTTAAGAGAAAATGACAGGCTGTGTGGCGCAACAAAGTCTCACGACTAGCTCGTTGAGTACAAGTCTTAGATGCAAGCAGAAAAGCATGTGATAGACAGGAACCGCATGTGAGTGTCGCCATATTTCGTGGTTCAGAAATCCCGTTACCCGGTTGAATTGTAGAAGATGCGGGTGGGAGCGAGGCGAGGTTGGAATACATTCTTGAGAATGTTCCAACCAGTGCTCTGGAATGTGCGAATTCCGAGTTATTTCTGGTTCCTTGTGGCCAAGACTATCTTCGGTCAAGATACGTGTTTGTTCCCGAGGATCTCTATCGTCAATTTTGTCACTTTCATTAATTGTGCTCTTCATTGCTTTTGTTTCCCTGCCTTGCCTACCAGAATTCTAAGACATCAGCCTTCTCTGCTCTTCTGCTTTCTGCTTGGAAGTTCGACTGTTGCTCTAATTTCGTGGCTGAAATCCACATTCCTTGTGGGCGATTGACGACCGAGAAGAATTTTGTCAGCAGTGAAGGAATTGAAGGAGCCAATCGATCTCAAAATCAAACAGATTCTATCTTCAATAATTCCATTCTTGTTGATTGGTTAAAGGGGTTTGAAGTTGTGGTCCTGTCTATTTATGCTGTATTCCTCTTCGGTATACCTGCCAAGAATTTAATGCGTACGAATGGGATTTGTATGAAATCTGTTGAGCTGCATTTCAACTTGTCTAAGCTTCTGTTCTGCAAGTAGTACTACAAATGCCTGCTTTTTTCAGTCATATGAGCTATTGAGTGCTTGCTCGAATCTGTCAATCGATCTTGGACATCTGCTCTTGCAAGTCGACTTAGAAGTATGCAAGCAGGCAGTACTACCAAACCTACTCCTTGTAGCAATCTCTCCTCTTCTCCCACCTTCCACAGCTCTGACTTAAACCCTAGTGCCGTCAGAGGCGATACAATACCAGAAAGCCTTTCTTGAACGTGATAGGTATCCATGCAAGCAGCTGACTGCCACATGCAGCCATAGACTGAAGAGACTTGGGCAAACCCTTTTCTTCTATTCACCATCCATTGAATAGTCTTCTCGGTACTGAGAACCTACTATAACAACTCACATAGTTGTTATCGTCTGGCCAGATTCTAGGAACGAGACGTTGGATCCGATCACTCACTCAGAAAAATGTTATACAAGATACCGATGGCTGTGTGAAACCATTCGGAAGTCTATTCAAGGCTTTTTGAAGGGGACCTGTGATCTCTAACTGTTGTAAGATGCTAGAATACTCACATTCCCGAGATAACGACGCACAAAGATCACATAGCTTTTCAGGTCCAAGGCTCTGTGAGTAGCGTTGTGGTTTATTGTTGAATTTGAGGCTTGGGGGTGCAGGGGGTCGGGGAGTCGGGAACAGGACCTGTAGAGCGGAGATAACGAAGTAATACTCTGTTCCCTTCCTGTTGGCGCTTTCGCTTATGAGTGCCCGCAGCTTTACAGAGGGGAACCGACTATTAAAGGGAGGTCACTCTTTTGTGATAACTGCTCAAAACTTAATACAAAGAAAATTACAACAATATGATATCATAATATGCGAGTGTGTATTGGCTATTTTTGGTCAATATGCAAAGACAAAGTTTCATTTCAAGACTTGTAGATACAGAGATGATCATGTAAAGAAGTTGGATTTGGTGCTCTAAGGGTGCCTCGATCGACCATATCCCTAAATGTCCGCCCCGCAGCTAGGTAGTAAGGTACGTTAGGCTAGGTAAGTACCGTGCTATACTGTAGAAAGTTACCTGACTGATTAGCGCTGCAAGGGTCCTGTCCTGTCAGACAGCGAGCATAAAAACCTAATTCCTACATTGCAGACTCATGCCATTACCAGCTCATCGTACCCAAATCTGTGATAGGACTCATCCATATAATAGAAAATCATTCACTGACAGCCATGGGAGAGCGGTTTATTACAGTCATCTATACTGTTTAGGACTAGCGCCCAACTGGCGCGGGGTTGTAAATAACATGGCCAGTCTTGCTTTGTACTCTACCATGTCCTTTGTTCTCCGCCATGTCCTCATCCACCAGGACATCGCCTGATCTCTGATAATCCGAATTTCTTCGTATCAGAATCACCATGTCGCAAAACATCTACATCTATAAGAAACTTGCGGATCCGTCAAAGGACATTCGACTTGTTACACTTTTTCCAGGTGACGTCGACGAGAAAATCAAGCTCAGATTCACTCAGGTTTCTGTGGAGAGATCCGCAGACCCAAGTAGAAATGGCCAACATTTGAAAGATGCTCAAGCAAGTCTTCCAAAGGATTGGGAAGCGTGCGAAACTTTTGAAGGACGAATCCTGTATATCCAGAAAGATGCGGCTGGGACTGCATCCACCTCCTGGCAGCACCCCAACACCAAATTTATCCAGACAATCAATACGGTCGAAAATCCAAGGGGGGAGGAAGTTCCAGGTCAAGGTACTGCTTATGAAGCTTTATCATACATATGGGGAGTAGAAGATGATCCTTTGGAAGTCCTCATCGACCTTGCTTCCAAGAACTCGGACGACGATGTAGTAGAGATATTGGTTGTGGTCTCAACAAACCCTTTGCATTACGCTAGGCTCTTGTTAAGTCAAAATCTCGCAGGCTCCTTAAGACATTTGAGGTACAAGGATAAGAAAAGAGTACTCTGGATTGACGCCATCTGTATCAATCAGGCGGATGTTGTGGAGCGAAACGCTCAAGTATCTCGCATGGGAGATATATTCAAGGTGGCGGAGCGTGTCATAGTGTGGGTAGGGCCTTCGACAGAAGATAGCAAGCTTGCACTGCAAACGCTTGATAACCTCGGCAAACAAGTGGTGTCAACGACTGATCGGCGTCGTGTACCTGCTCCAAATGCTGTGGAAAATGCATGGTTTCAGTCTTCTGTCCAGTTGCCATTTGACAACAGCACCTGGGCGGCTATCAGTAGCTTACTTCAGCGCGCTTGGTTCGGACGTCTATGGGTTGTTCAAGAGGCGCACCTGGCTCGCAAAGGGTTATTCTTATGCAGTGAGGATCAACTCGACTGGATAACCTTCCGCTACGCTATCCTCGCTCTCTGGTACAACAAGGCAGCATCATGGAGCTTACCATCAGTGATGAGGTTGATAGGAAATCTAGTGGAACTGCTTCCGGACAAACACCCAATTTCGGACTTATTCTACCAAGTGTATGGTAGATCTTGTACGGATTCTCGGGATCGAGTGTACGGCATCCACGGACTTTTCCCACGGAGTTTCCAGGAGCTTATACGTCCAAATTATTCATTGTCAGTGAACGAAGTTTACAGAGATGCGACTATAGCTCACATTAGATACTCCAAACGTCTGGAAATGCTGCGACTTTGCATTACAACAGAGCCTGCTGAAACATTGGCCAGCTCTTCCTGGGTTCCGAATCTAGCTTCCAAGCTGAAGATCTCTCGAAGAATGGATTGGCAGTTCGCAGCTGGACACTCTCGTGCAGAAGTACGCTTCGAAATGCCAAAAACACTGAATGCCACAGGTATTCAGTGCGCGACAATCACGCACATCCATGAAACTCTACAAGCAGGTGCAGACTTACTTGAATGTTTGCGGGTGGTCCGGCAATGGGAGCCTGAGAATCTGGATTCAGGAAGATACGTCACTGGAGGAAGTGTACGTGATGCGCACGCCAGGACACTCACTGGAAATGCTCTGAAAGACAGGTTTCCAGATCGTGACTACGCTGAATCATTCGATGATTGGATTGCACAAGACTCGCCGACCGCTCTATTTGGTGCTCAGGCAAAGACGCCTCTTTCAGCCGACTCTAAACCGACACCGATTGAGAAATTGGCTCTTTCTCTGTTACCAGGTCGTGCATGGGTGACAACCTCCGACGGTTACTTCGGTCTAGCGCCACCTGCTGCATCTACAGGTAATAAAACCGTGATTTTAATTAAACTAAGCTGATTCCAACTTCATAGGTGATATCATCGTCGTCTTCCTCGGCTGCGAAGCACCTATCCTCATCCGCCCACAACCCGAGGATACATTCCGAGTTCTCGGCGAATGCTTCATCTTTGGTCTCAATGATGCGAATGCCTTCCTAGGACCCCTGCCCTCGCCCTGGATGGCTAATGTCTTTAATGACTCGGCTGGCCTCTTTACTATCCTCCGTTTCTACAATTCCGAGACAAAGATTACGTCTGATGAAGATCCCAGACTTGGTCCGTTGCCAGAAGAATGGGAGGTTGTTGATCGCGGGGAGAGGACCTCGGAAGATCCACGTATATTCAGGTGTTTCCGTAATAAGAAGACTGGAGAAATCGTCAACTCGGATCCGAGGATGGAGCCGGAGGTTTTGAGGAGTAGGGGTGTCAACTTGAGAACGTTTTCTTTGATTTGAATGAGATGAGCAGGAGATTGCAGGTAATGATAACACTGGTGATTTAGGGACAGAGCTTGGTGCGATGAAGGCCACGAGAGCTTCGTGGGTGTTGGGGGCGGGAAGGGGGATTTTTCTTACTTGCCTGTTTTTTCATATCAATACAATCATGGTACCACGGTCTTATTGGTTGACTGTCAAACAAGCTTGTGATACGTACTTGAAGAAAGAAATTGGTTGATCGGCCTCTGGTGAACCTACTCCTTGAGGAATAGGGAGAGTGCAAGATATATTTCTATGGCGGAAGGCTTGTCAAAATCCACAAGCAGCCAACGAGCCCACAGTATGTCAGCGAATCCACAGTATGTCAACGAGCACAGTGGGAGGAACGGAGGATGTTAATTGCCCTCAGAACCTTGCACTTTGCCAACAGAACGATATTATATAGAAAGAATGGTACAAGCGAAGAAGCGATCGGACCTGAGTATGCACCTACCTCGCCATATTACCTATCTACTTACCGTTAGCGGATGTTCATACGTGCAGTCACAGCGAAAACAATTCACAAGCTCACACAGGGAATCCGTACTGAGGATAGGATAGAGATCTCGTGTGCCTCGCTTCCTGTCTCAATTGCTTCACCTGCCGCTTAAGTTCTTTCAGAGACGTCTCCATGATGATCGGTTAGTACGATCCGCCCGAGATCCCGAATCAGTCTTTCCTCGTTTTCCAATCCTCCCACTCATAATCTAGCGCGCGCTGCTTACTATGACATTGCCAAACCCATATCCCACCAAGAACCAACCCAGAAGGTGCGAGCCCGATCAGTGCATCTTCCCAGAGCGGTCTGTGACCATCCTTCAGCGTCAGGCAGACATGTAAAAGAACCACGGCAGGAGCGACGACCGCAAGGACCATCAATATAGCGACACAAAGTGATGCATCATGTACCTGCCAACGGGCCGGTCCGGGTGAGAAGAAACCATAACGATCGGGTATGCGCAAGATGCGAGATTGGATCCAGTAACCTCTGATGCCGATCGCAAGCAGAACGGGATTCAGTGTGTTAGGAGCAGGGACCTAAATCCAAGGTTAGCACAAAAGACCTATAAGCAAGAGGTAAAGTACAGTTGCAATCGAGGATCCTCTCTATCATAGGGTGACTTACATGAGGACCAAGGGCCACTTTGAGATCGTGGACGAAACGACGAAGGAAAATTGCCATTGCGAAATACAGTCGGGGGTGTGTTCAAGTTAGACGATGGTACGATCTGCACGAGTAGTTATGAGTTCAGCTTGGAGATTCGTAGATTCGTAAAGCAAGAGAGATCGTGTCATGCGCAATATTTTGCGACGTCGAGGTGAGGAGGATGTCGTGGATGTCAATGGGTCCATGTCAAGTTCCGGATTACGTAGGTACAGCGGCGCGCAACCAACTAGGTACCTAGCTTCAGCTTCACGACACTAAAGGCATCTAGAAGCAATAGGCTTAAATATCTTTACCCAGGCCTAACTTCAATATACCTTCAACTTTTCTCTCTTCAAGCCAAGGCTTGATGTAGCGAAATGAAAAGGGCGTATCGGGGGTCGTTGGTACTCTTCTGGTGTCTTCACCTTATTTTCTGTTACAAACCTTCCTAGATTGAGACGTCGGCCCTGGGTGGCAGAAAGAATTTCTAGTGAGGGTCAAGCAGGTGCTGGCACTCATAGAAATGTCCTTGCCCGTTCCTTAAGACTTCAGCCTGCACTAAAGTTGTAAAATAGTTTAAGGTAACTCGACCAGACTTCTATTACTAGATTACCATTCCTATATTCTCAGGATCCCAAGGAGCTCTGCTGTGAGACGCGAAAGACAGAGAGCACGAAGTGAGATGCCAAACAAATACCTTAAGCGAGGCTGCTTCAGATTGCCACCAACACGAGATACCATTGCGGCAATGTTGATCAAATGCCCATTGATGAGGCGGTATTGTTAAACTATTCAACAGCTGAGTTTGATACCAAAATCAGAGCTATGTCGATCGTGGTGTCGTTCCCTGGGCTTCAAGTGACGACGCGTGACTGGCCAGGTGAGCCTCACTCCTGCCTGGGCGAAGACATCTGCCAAGTTCCACATCCCAATACAGATTACAAGAACACCAAGGAGTTAAAGTTTTTGCGCGATACCAGGTGGTCGGAGTAGATACGAGATTGTCTTCAAATTCACTCGTTCCCTCATGTAGACCATTCGCCCCGCTGTGACCAACATCAAGCCTGAAAATTGCCAGATACTTTCACCACACGTTGACTTTGAGATGGACACAGGAGAAAGAAATCCAAGATGAGCGACATTTGTGATCCGAGGGGGGGGGGGGCTTATACTCACGCTAGCACCCCTTCTGGCTGGTTGCTCTTGTTGTTCCTTCCCTTTCTGGTTGTGCTCGCAATGACTTCGCGGAACACACACGTGAGGCTGGAGCACGCGTCCTCGAAGGTGGCAAAAGCATGGAATAAGGATTAGGGATGATATAAAACAAGAGGCAAGTAGGTAGAGCTGAGAAGGCGCAGTTGAAGACCGCGAGCGTACTGGCAAGTGTGACATGTTGGGACAAATTTGGGCAGGACTTCGGTCTGCGGTACAAGAGATGAAGAAACAATGCAGTGCTCCTTTCTCCGAAGAATGACTTTTAGAGCCGAGGCCGAATGTAAGTCGCGGAAGAATGGAGGAACCGTGATAGGAAAAAGTGAGAACTACACTTGTTGGCTTCGACCACTGGACAAGCTGGGTATTGAAATGTGCCATATGGGCACAGCATGGATAAACTCACTCACCCACACATCACATTGTGGACAAAATACATGCATCGTCATCTTCTCAAGAAACAATAAGGGCTGCAAGTATAATTCAATGCTCGCTACCCACTGGACGCGTGAGAGTCCACTCCCAGATCTTGACGAGCAGCCACTTTCACTCCGACTCGCATCTCTCCGATCTTAACCGACTGATCCACAGACGTAGTTGGAGAAGCAACTTCAAGACTCTTCACCTGTGTGCCAAATCCTGGATCCGCAAGCCCAGTAACAATCCCCAGGCACTTGTACCAAGAGTCCCGCTTTTGTCAAGGGCAGAATTTTTCCGTAAAACATGCTTGAATTTGTGACTCATGTATTCCCGCATTGAACTTCTCGCATTTTTATCCTGGTAATCTGGAATGAAGAGTAAGAACAGAGAGAAAAACATGAAGTGACAAAATAAGCTAACCAACGATTTTATCATACCAAGGTGTTGCAGAGAATACCCGGTCCTCGTCCGGTGGAAGAGAGAAGGCTCCATTAGTTGATGCAGATGACTCTTATGATTTCCGGCTCTTCGTCTTCCGTACAAGACATAGCTCGATGGCGAACCAGATAAAACAGATTTTAGAATCTTGCCTTCTGCCTCTGTCTCCCCAGTGTGTTCGGTCTAACAAGCACGTGGCGCGCCATGACTACCGACATCTACCCACTCATACCTTCAAAGCTTCGTATCCCCCAAAGCTGCAAACACAACAGAGACACGTACAAAATCTTCAAGAAAGAAGTCCTGAAATATGCCTCTCGACATCAATAGCACGGGGTGTCGCGGCGCCTAGCAGTAACCATAATCCTCATCAATGTTTCGCAAAATACCAGCGACCACAGACACAAACCAACAGAAGCACAAGCCCAGACACCATCAGCACTAAATACTAAACACCAACAGACAGATAATTGCCGGTCCACAGTATCACCTAGCTCGTCGTAGCTACCGTCCTCCCGGCCTCACGTCAACTCTCAAGCGACTGACTATCCATTCCAAACATCGCTCGCAGCCTACGAAGGGCGCGGTCTCAGGATAGTATTGCGCTTGAGATAGCACGCATTTTGCGTTGCTTAACTCATATGCTAGGCTTTAAGTCAACGCGGAGGCGGGTGGATTCTCCTGGTCTTGGTGCTGGTCTGGTGAACCAGCCTTGTTTAGTTGCAGAGGCAAGCTAATTCTCCCTAAACAGCGGTCTTAACACCAGTCCCTTCAACCAGACCAGCGCCATAGCAACTTAGCCTCAACGTTCTCAAAGTCCAATGTCACAAGCTATACGCACATATACACACAGGCCATAAGTTTAATGCTCGTATTAGTTTGCATGTACTCTGCTGCTGCTTACTCCTTCTGGTGCGTGAACCGTGCATGCATGAAAGCTATAGCAAGTTCCCCACGATCAACCAACACCCCTCCATGAGTAATGTGACCCCAGTGTATGCAGCCAGGTGAATTTTTGCAAAAAACGAAATCAAAACCACGGAAAGACGATTAAGGAAAAGTCGGGTAGCCGAAAGACCCAGACATCGAGTAGAAGGGAATCATTGTAGAAGGGAATCATTAGCCGTGGCCCGAAACCTCCCCCAAACAAAGTCAAAAAGAGTCCCAGCTCGTCAACATCATGACCCCGAGTGAAGATCCGAACGACGCCGCATAAGATCCACAAAATGCAACCGACCACCTCCCAATTGACCGTTGACGAGAATGGAAAGTTCATCAAGCCATGCAAATCGTTTTCGTTGCCGAACCGGATCGAATGACGTCTAAGGATCGAGGAGGATACACGACAAGCGACTCAATCAAATGCAGGTGGGCAGCAACCCATATGATACACGCGTGGGGAAAGAATTATGAAGCAACCAGGGCATCATCCATAAGTCCCAGGGTTGACCAAAAAAGCCGTGAGCTTTTCTGTGACACTGCTGATGGACGAGGTAAGGAAGATACCAAATTTAGTGTTCATACTTGGGCGCGGGGCCACCATTATCTGTGGATCATGTTAGCATCATTCTATAGCAGGATCAGAAATGAGGGTGTAATGACGTTGGTTATACATCTGGTTTGGTGCACCGTATGGAGATGCTGGGTAGCCAGAGTACTGAAGATGATTCTCGCCACCATAGCCTTGAAGCTGTTGAACGCCGCCGGATGGAGCCTGGTACTGTCCTGGAACCTGAGCACCGGGTTGGTAACCAATGGGTGGGAGTTGAACAGATCGTCCTGGTTGTTGGTAACCAGCAGGGGGGTTGTCGGACGAGTTCTGACCATCAGCAGGCACAACAGTGGCTCTAGCACGCTCATCCTCAGCCTTGCGTTGGTTCTCCTCCTCCTTCTTGCGGGCCTTCCATTCCTTGCGGATTTCCTTGAACTCTATTAAGCGTGGTGTGTTAGCGTAATCATGTTACACAATGAATCCCGAAGCTTTGGTCGACCCATGCTAGCTTCCGATCAAGTGAGGCTATCCCCAATCCCAGTCCGACCTAGCTCCAACGCCAACGAAAATCATCCCGCGTATCATGGAGAACCGACTAGGATATCGGGCTATTTACAAGCGCAATTGAAAACCAACATATGCATCGTGGCGCAACTGCATTTGAAAGAGCCGCATCGCAACACCTGCGCCGCGCGCATGCGCATCCGACAATAAATCGACAAAGCTAACCACAAACCAGGAGGCAAGGAAAACAAGCCAAACATACCTTCAGGAGTGCGCTTTTGGCCATGTGATTGCATGGTTACATGGGCGTTTAGGTGGTTCAATGTGCCGTAGGCCTTTTCACACCCATTCCAGCCGCACTTGTACATGCGCTCGATTTCCTCATATCTTCTGCGGGGACGCTTGTGTTGCTGAGCACCGGGAATGGGGACGAACGAGTAGACCTGCGCAAGCTGCTGTTAAATTAGCTGTTCTTCAAAATATTTAAGAGGTACGTCGTTCTGGACTCAACGCGTCGAGACTTCTCGAGCGCATTGGAGAGCATCAAATACTGGTTGAAAATCGCTCGTCTGAACTTCGACGCGCATTACAACGCGACCAAGAACACCCGCTCACTCCTAATGGCCTTGCAGTTGAGGGTTGAGACGAATCAAAAAGGCTTACTTGACCAGGACGCGCTCCAGCTGGGGCTGCAGAGGTAGGTGTCTGGGCTCCACTGACCGGATATCCGCCGTGCATGGGGTGTTGTCCTCCGGCGTAACCAGCCCAGTCAGGTCGAGGTTGCGTATACATAGCGCCGCCGGCGGGGTGTTGAGGATAGCCGTGCGACATATCACCTTGTTGAGGGTATGGGCTATATTGGCCGTTGTGTTGGGGGTAGGTTGGGCTGGACGCAGCAATGGATGGATCTATAGGAACATCCTGGTCAGACTTGATTTGAGTGTTGTGATGGTTGCGACCATCTTGCAAAGGCAGTGACGGACTTGTTGGTTGAGCCATACCTCCTCCGTTGCTACCGCTGTGGTTGCTGGATGGATGATACTGGCGTTGTATGTGTTCTGGAAAAGAACCTGAGCGCGCCGAAGTAGGGTAAATACCGTACTCGGAAGTAGGGGTCGCGGAAGTCGAGAATTGGTTGGATCGAACTTCGGGCGTGTAATGCGCAGCAGACGCGTGATCTGCGGATTCTTCTTCAGACTGAGCGTCGTTGAACGCGTGTTGGAACGGTGAGTGCAAACCTGACTGCGAGTACTGTGTTGCACCTCTGTCCATAGAACGGCGGGACGAATTGGCGGAGACCCCAAGAAGCTTGCTCAATGCTGCTTCGGTGAAGGGGTTGCTGGACTCGTCCTCGTGGCTGTCTTCGAGTTCTGTGCTTGAAAGTAATGAGTTGGTGTTGTTGTCTGAAAGATGCTGGGAAACCAAGGACATACTACAGCTGCGCGGTTTTGAGGGGGTCGTCGCTAGTCGGTGGTCGGCTCGAAGGTGCGTGGGTGGGTTGGGGTTGGCTCTTTCGAGGAAGGGAAGCAACGAACGAACGACGAAGGGTAGCAAGAATACTGTAGTGCAGGGACGAGGTCGGAAGCGGGCGGGCCAAAAGATAATGTATCTTCGGCGACAGGTACCGATGCGCTCAGGATTTGATGCTCACTACTGCAACGGGTGATCGTGCTGCCGCGGCCTTGGGAGATCAGCTTGTCGTCGACACTTGCTGGATGCTCGTGCTGCGAGGCGATCGTAGCTTGAAGCTTGCAGAGGAATAGGATAGTCGCGTTCTTAAAGTCGACGGAAAGGGATGCAACAGCCACCAGTGAGTGTGGGCTTTTGGAGTTGCAAGGATGCGATGTCTTAGCTGGCGGCAGGTGAAGATCGAGGGGGCGCGGCGTGGGTTTTGAATGATGGAGGGAGGAAAGTGCGACGAGGAGAAAGTAGTCGACAAGACGAAGGCAGGCAGGCGACTTAAAATCGGACTAAGGGCAATAATGGCAAAGTGAACCTCGTCACTTCTGCGGGTTGGTCGCGTCTAGAGGTGAACTCGGCGAAAGGGTTTCTTCTGCAGGAAGTGTGTGAATGAATGACACAATGCCTTCTCGGCTTTGTTGGACCAGAACCACACCCACAACCACAACCACAATTGCAATTGTGCGGATTTATGACTGCGACGAGCACACACAACCACAGCACAAGATGCCCAACAAGCAGTAGCAGCAACCGTACAACACTCGGTCACGAATCCACAAAGTCAAAAGTGTTGGACGAGAAGCAGGAGACTTGTGGCCGAGAGAGGATTAACTCGAGGGGCCGTGTAAAATTTTAGGTCAGTCTTCCTCCAGCGCTTGCCTCGATGGAGCCCTAGGGTGGCGTATGGCGTATGGATGATGCAAGAACAGCGTAATGGGTCTCCACTGCGGTGGCACTAGAAAGGCGTCCGTAAGCGGCAAAGCGGCAAGTCCAGGACGATGAGAACGTGAGATGGGAGATGGGAGATGGATGGATCTTGACGTGGGTGGTAGTGGTGCGGAGTGAGCGTGGGTCGTGGGTGGCAGGCTCGCAGGATGATGAGGGCGAGGACGGGGAGGGGATGAGGACGACGAAGATGTGCAGCTGCAGGGAGCAGAGAGCAGGGAACAGGGAGACAGTGCAGGGATTCCGCAAGCAGGGTGTCTTAGGATGTGCTTGGTAGGTGGGCCCCGGGGTGGGGGGGAGGGTGGAAAGCCGACGAGCGTGTGTTTGGGCTTGGCTGGGCTGGACCAGGTTGGTGAGGAGGGAGGGGGAGGTGGTCGGCGAAAACAAGCACAACACGCAGGCACCAGGTGGACGGGTATCCCCTAGTAGTGAGTGGCAGTGAGTGGTAATTGTGGTTGTCAGCGCTGGCGCGAGTCCAAAATTCAGGGTTCACCGGGCTGCTTGTTGTCCGCTCAGGGCTCTGACGGCTCTGGGTCCAGGGAGCAGGACAGTAACGATGGTCCTGTAGTGACCACTGTAAGTTTCAATTGAACGGTCAGCCAGGGGTTCTCCATAATGGTAATGACTATCTAGGCGCTCTCTCCGGGGATATCCCAAGCAGCAGAAGGGTGCATTGCACTTTTGCTTTGCCTGCTGCTTGACCCTTCTGCAGGAGTGATTCTTCTGAAAGTGCCGATCCAGTAATGTCTGGATCTCCCAGTAGTGCGCAGCCAACAAAACTCTAACAGGGAGTACTCACAGTCCAGATGTAGATCCGCGTCAAGATGGTTGGTGCCAAACCAGATACGGCCCAGGCGCAGCAGTAGGCGGTTCAGCTAGTCTCCTAGTCTCTATCCAGCCAGCCAACTGCGTGGTGGCCTTCAATCTGGAGTCTTTTGGGCCGAGCAGCAGAGCCACTCAGGTGTCGATGTTGCGTTTAGCTTCAGAGGATTCTGCCCAGAGCTAGGGCTTCTTCAACTTCTTTTCCTGATGAGGGTGATCGGAGAATTATTACTTAGTCTGCTTCAGTAAAATATATGCCAATCCGGGAGGGAAATTTCCTTCAGCTCGAGAAACCGATGATGAGGTAACAGAAGGTCGAGAACAAGATGTTTTGGGATAGTCGAAAGTCTAAATCTTTGCAATTTCAAATCCGAGGTGACCTGTGGCGAGGGAAGGGGAAGGAAAGAATTCCGCGCAAAATGTGCGAGCAGGTCTGCCACAGATCTTCTGTCTTCGTTCCTCTAGAGAACGTTGCCGCGTAAGGGGTTGGTCTCGCAGAGTCGAGAGGAGCGTTGTTGTCGCGCGAACTTTGGAGGCCGCGGATGGTCTCGAAACTACTGCGTCCGATGTTTCCTTTTGGTCCTGCGCAAGCGTGCGGCTCCTTAACCTATTCTTTGTCCGCCGTCCAATGTTTATCTTAGGGAGAATCTCCAGCGGATGCACGGTCGAGGACTTGGTCGCGGTTGCTGGTGTCGACAGCTGGATGGTGTCCGTGGGGGCAGATTTGGCGTGGGTATGCTCGGTATGGTGCTGGATCGTCTGCTCTGTTTGTCTCGAGGTCTAGCGTGATGCTTGACGATAGTGAGGGCTGGCGTCCGTTTGACTTCTGGCCGAGGGAGGGGGAGACGGAAGAGCTAGGAACAGATCTGAGAACTAATAATAAGCCCAGGCGCTAGTACGAGGATATAGACAGGTGCAGATTCAAGGTATCCTCGAACTGGCTTGTGTCATTGGTAGCATCGCGTGTTTGATAGTAATTTACCTTTCTCTTTCGATTGTTGTTGCTGTTGGCAAGAAGATTGCGGTGTCTTTTTTTCTTCCCTGGGTGGCAGTGGAGTGGGAATTGCTTTTTTGGCTGACGCCGAAAATTACACGCAATGAAGTGGCTGGACCGTGACTCTGTGAGGGCTCGGGTGATGGGACAGATGTGGATTTCATGCACTATCGTCTGTGATGAGAAGTTTGTAGTGTGTGCGGGGGAAGGCAAGCCGGATGAAAGCTCGTCAACGCAGCGCTGGGCTGAAGGGTCGAAGTTGACTTGACTTGACTCGATTTACTGGGACGGACGATGGAGAGTGGCCTAGCTTTTCTATGACTAGCGTCCAAGGCAGACGAGGCAGGGCAAGGAGTAGGGCAGAGGGCACAGGGCACAGTTGTGAGATGGCTGGGATTACGGGAAATTTGCTTCGCAAGCCTCAAAAGGACCAAAGCCATGACCAAACCTCACTGCCGATGGCCAGCGTCACTGATGCCGGCGATTGGGGAGTCTTGGATCTGCGAATCTGGCATATGGAAGACCTACTAGAACACTACGAGAATTCTGGGACAAACTGTGAGTGGGCTGTTAACCACGGCAGCTTATATTCCCCGAACAAAGCAATTATTAGATACCAGCTAGTGATGCTGGTGATGGAGGTGGAGTGAAATCAGTGGATGGATGTTGGACTTGGGGGGACGCTTGCGTAGCCGACCCAGATGCATGGGAGAGACTATCACCTCTTTGGGAGGCATGGTTTGAGGGTGTGGGCAACTGTAAACTTCTTGAAGAGACGGAACCTTTTCCTTGTGATTATCTTTGAACCATGGGCTTTTTGCTAGCTTTTCGACTCGTCCTCAGCTTCTTGCCGGATGTCGGAAAGATGTAAGTCAACTTCGATACAACATCGTGGGGTAGTGGAATCTAGGATCGTGATTAGTGACAAGCGTGAAATAGGCGGCGGCGACTAATGAAGAGCTAATAGAGGGGCAGCTGGCGAGGCTATTTGGACAACAGTCATCATTTCGCTGCCGACAGATAACCAGCTTCAAGCAATACGATCGAGGCCCATTATGGAAACAAAAGCACTCTGAAATTTGGCGAGTAATGCCAGCAGTGCAGCGTGGCTTGAGGCCTCGAAGCAGATGATGTGCAACCACATCAAAATCAGTCAGGGGGGCCACGTTGAGACCACCCATTGCAGCTGCTTTGCATCTTACAAACAGGGGATTGTATGGGCACACCGAGTCGTGTGAAGGGGTGTTCACGATCAATAATAATATCTTTTCTTCGGGGTTTAGATAACCCATCGGATTGGCCCCCTGAGAATTTATTGCCGTCCGACTTCTGTTGGGCTGTACAATCACGACTCGCTTTCATCTATAGGTCAGAGAAGGGAAAGGGCACAGTAATAGAAATGTGTGATGAATCATTTGGTCGTTCCGATATCCTCCTCTACCACCCCAGCGAACATATCTGTCGTCCTATCAAAAGTCATGACGAGGTCCATCTCTCCAGCCTGCACGCCTGCATCTGCAACCTGCCATGAAAGGCGTGTTCACCGAATTTGGCTTGGTCGAGAACGCCAACAGGGAACGCTCTTCGCGGCTTCTGGTGCATGAGAAAGGGCCGGGTTAAGATAACTTGTCAGGCGAGTGAAGGGAGAAAGAAGCGACGGAGAAGTCCTTGGTACTTGAAGATCTAAGCCAGTTCACCGTGGTGACGTTGAATGAATATGCACGAATAGAATCTCTGGCCCGTGTTGCCGAGTCTCCGAAAATGCAGTCAGGCTGCAGACCGCTCTCTCGATGTTGCGGTAACATCTTGAACAACAGTGGGTTGATGGTTGTGAAGCGACGTGAACTGATATGAACTGATGTGTTTGTCTAGTTCGTACGAGTACCGAACCACTACAGGCGCCGAATTGGCGAGCCGGACAATGCTTCTTCACTGAGATCAAATTTCCTCAAACAACCATGGTCCAAGATTCCAAGGATAGTACTTCTTGTGCTTCGAACTAATCAGAAGCATGTTATGGTTGTTTTTACTCTTTGCAGACCCAGAGCTTGTGACGGACGCTCAAAGGGGATCAAGTTTAGCGACCCGAGTTGATGTGGTGTGGCTGGTGCGGAAAGAATTCTTGAGGCAGGGTCAAATCTATTGGTACAATACTCCCAACAGCTCCTCCAAATTGATTCCGGGCCCCCAAAATCCCCTTCCTTCAATCGATGAGAAGAAAATGGCAGAAGTCTTGGGTTGTCCACAAAACCTTCACAATCCTTGAAGGGTTCTCCACCCCTAGCCAGGGCAGAATATATCAAAAGAACCTGGCGTTAGACGATGTCCTTAAGCCTTCTAATTGATCCGCAACAGCCGATGAGCCAGGTCAGGCTTGAGTCGCTTGACAGCTGATGAGGGTTCATGTCAGCACAAACCTCTTGCGCTGATCAATCAGTCGCATCGTTCACTTGATTGGGGCTGTTGACCGCATGTCACTCGGCACATCCTGCATGCAGCGATCGGGAAGGCGGGCAGAATTTTTTTTTTCTTGAAATTACGAAAGCGGGAGATATTGCGCGCAAGGATAAGGAGGGGAATGCTTTCGACTTTTTACTCGGCGGCAGCACAGTTCCGCTGTTCAGAAATGGTCCTTATCCGACGAGGATTGGCAGCAATGGTGATGTTGCTCTCGTTGCTATACTTCGCGGCCAATTAACTTTTGATGACTTGGTATCGGTACATCTCCGTATCTTGGAAGCTCGTGCTGGCGTACAAGTGCAGTCCAGTCTATGTTTAGCTAGTTGGATCAGATCAGATCTCGGTCGTGGCAGTTATGCTAGCTAAATCGACTACCCGATCCCGCAGAAACGGTTATGGGATTCAGCACGATAGCAGAGCCCTGCTAAGTTGCATGCTCCAGGTGGTTTGAGTGGCCCTTTCTCGGGGGCCAAGACTTGCTAAAACAATCCCATCTGAGATTGATCGAAATGCCATGCGACATGATATGAAAAAAGGCTGCAAGAAGCAGGGGATTGTATTAGGGCAACTTTTAGTGGCGATCAAAGATCGAGCGAGCAAGAGCGAGCAAGCGACGAGTTGTGCAGATGGATGCAGCTGGATATGGGACACAGCGAGGGGAGCATGAAGGCAGCAAATTCACACCCAGTACGACCACGACCAAAGTCATGATTGCTCGACGGCAACTGCCCTGGCCGCCGAGGTATTCCGGTTGTTCTCTTGATTCTCGTATCCTCAACCAACGAGTTCCTCCCTGCCCAGCACCAGCCTCAGCTCATATCCTTGATTCATCTGACCGAGAGTGCCAATCAGCGGCCCCCAAAAGTGCATTTTGTGCGGTGCCCCAGCTTTCTGAGACCAAATTTTCGAGCTTCTCATCTTGATCTTCGCAGGGGGGAAGAAAAAGACGGGCCGACAACCACAGCGCCACTATTCGCCAAACCAAGCAAAAGTACGTAAAGACACTGGCGAAACTCGGTTTCCCACAAGGAGTTGGGAGGCATGAATCTCGAGCTTCGAAAACAATAGGACTTGCCGTTCTTGGATTGAGAATTTCACACATTGATTAGTTTCATTTGCGGGTGGAGTCCACTGTCCACCTCGGCGAGCTGGAAGCTGGAAGAAGCGAGTAGGAATTGGGGGGGTGAAGCCAATTGGACAAGAAAAGAGGAGAAGAGAGGAGAAGAGAGGAGAGAAACAAATGGTTTGAGGTCAACTGGCCACCAGCCCCCTGCAGGTGGACGCCCCCCCGCAAAGAGCTACTTCATTAGGGCAAAGTGCGGTCCATGTGAGGTCGGGCTAAGACACATAAATGAACAGCACATCCGCATGCAACTCCATCGCTAGGTCATCGCCAAGCACAGCGCCAGTTAGATCCTAGCACTGAATTCATATCGGTGGACATGGATCCCTTGTCTCTACTAAACTTTAAAATATGGTTTCGCCGGTTCCGTCGTCTGGACCTGTCCTCCTCCTACCTTGCCTGGTGTCACTCTCACGTGAACGAGCGACGAGGATGTCTTGGGGGATTGGATTGGATTGGATTGGAATGTGGGATTGGTGTGGGCCAGGAGGCACTCGTCGGATTGTGTGGCTCCGGATCCTGAATGGTTTCCAGGAAGACAAGAGAGCCTGGAGTGGCTTGCCATCCTCGACTTGGCCTCTCTGTTCCATCTCCCATCCTTCGGTGCGAGGCAGCGAGAGCAAGCATCTCGAGAAGCGGTACAGACAGCTAAACGGACTGGCTTCTCCTCATCAGATAGAACCGGCCTGCATAGAGGTTGCAGTGATAGATGTGCATCGAGGTGCATCGCATAAAGCCACCGTCTTTGACTCTTCTTCGAGAGGCTGCCTTGCTCGAGCTGTACATAAATTTAAACACAGTTTCGTGCGCTGCACTGCTTTACTATTGCCAAGCTTTCCTCAGTCTTATTATTATTCCAAGGAGTCCTGGGACAGCCTGCGCTGCGCTGCGATGATCTACAGCTAACCATTCCATTCTTCTGGCCACGGAAATATCTTTGCCCTAACGATGTCGCGCATTCTCTCGTTCCTTCTTAGCCCAGGCACAGCACGACTGCCGAGGGTAATGGCAAAGTTAGCGAGGAAACCAATAGACGCGGAGGTATCCCCGCATGTGCTCCTCCAGCCATCATCCCTCAAGCTTAAGCTCAAGCTCAAGCTCAAGCTCAAGCTCAAGCTCAGGCTCCATCCCCATCTCCATCTCCATCTTGAGGGCACCAGCGCCAGCGCCAGCGCCAGTGCCAGTGCCAGTGCCAGTGCCTTTGAATTTAAATGTAAATTGACTTTAGCTGGACGGGAGCATGTGCCCTACTGTACTCCAGAATTTCTGAACCTACCAGTCGTGCGCCTATGGCAGCGCAAGATAACGAACATTGCTGATTCGGGGCATGTATTCCATAATCCCAGCAGGCTCAGTGGGAATTCACGGAGACTTCCCGCTCTCGCCTCTTATCTGTAACTGTATTTGCCCTCTCAAGACAAGATCCTCCGCCACCGAGGATGTACGGAGTATATTTACCTTGCAGTTTGCAGGGGGTTTGTTTGATGCCTTTGCTTCTCTCGCACTACTAGAGATACAGTATTCCATGTTCCAGGCAACTGGTAGTCTTTAGATCACGTTGCCCCCCCTCTACCGGATGCACATTATTAGGAGCGTAAGAGTATCAGGTATGACGAACCGGTCTGTGCAACCCTACTGCTACAGTACTGCAACTACTGTAGACACCAGACACCACACCACACCACACCACCCCATCGGCACCGAAGCACCGAAACGATCTGGTGACGCTAGAAGACCAAGTCGTGATGATCTATGATTCCATGGCATGGCATGGCGTCAAGAATCCCAAAGGCCACAAGTGCCAGCCTATCACAGTAGCTTCTGGGAGAAGCCTGGGCCCAGAAGCTCCTTGAGTTCTCCAATACTGTATGGAGATCCCGATCCCCTTTGAGCAGGTCGAGACGAGAAGGAGGGAAATGATTTAAACTTTCTGGCTTTCGTCAAAGCCGCGTTATTTCCTGCCCGAGTTGCATTTCATTCGTTCCCGCCTCTCCTGATCAGCTGAATCATACGCAGATTATTGCAGACGAGAGTTTGGCGTGGTGCTTCACCCGGATAGTCCCCGCGAACCGAGGTCGCTACTCCAAGTCCAGGCTACCCTGACGAGCCTACCCTCGCCTACCGTACCGATCGTGACGCCCCCCAGCATTAACCCAACCCAAAGCAGCCTCAGACTGCCCAGAGTCAATTACAGTAGTACAGTCTAGACTATCGTCAGATCAGGTCCCTGGAACCAAAGCACAGACAGAGAAGAGACATGAAGATGCAAAAGGCAGAAACATGAGATATCGTGCGGCACGGCATCTGCTAACTCCACGATGGCCGGTGGCCACAGGGAAAGGGAAAGGGAAAGGAAGCAGTGATCCTTTTGAGTTTGGTCACAACACACACGATACTTTGTTTGGACCAAATACAACGTTGACGTAAAGGCTCACACGGTCTCTGTTTCTCTACTGGTCTCACAGGAATGACAGGGCAGGCTAGGAGGCATGATAGATTCCAATTCGGGGGGGGGGGAAGTTTGGTGGGTGGTGACACTTCCTCCAACAGTTCATCGTGAAGCACGCAGCAAGAGTGCAAACAAGCATCAACCTTCACGGGACCTGGTTGCCGACCTCCCTGAGCCCGCATGTGCTTCATGACGCAGGTGCTCGAGAGTTCAAAAGTCTATCGACGCTTGGTCGTCAGCTAGTCTTCATGGCTCCCAAATCCATGTTGCATCTATTCTTGCCTCACAACGGCCGGATAAGTCCTCGCACGGGACTCGTCCACGTTTTCATCCCTTTCTCATGCCTTAGCGTGCATTCTTCACTTCCTATGAACTTGTCAAGAAAGACAAGAGCTCGACCTCACGCGCGTCTCGTTTCGTTTTGGGAGGTCTGATGTCTGAAGTCAAGCCTCTCTCATGACATTATTGACTTTTTGACTTTCCTCTCCCCCGCTTTGAAGGGGTTGTCTCATCCACTCGGAGTGATCGCCTCCATGCTGATCATCAACTTTCCGCTCCCAGAAAAATTACGATATCTCCTATCCGAGAGAAGACTGACTCAGTCAGGTCGCCGTATGAGACGTCTTTACCATTCTGATTTGCGGCCTCAAGCATGCTGGTCACTCAGCTTCCGGTCATGGGATGGCTGAAGGGATGAGCTGTTTTCAAGTTTGCCGTCTGTTACCGTCTTCCGATGTGAAAATAGCTCAAACATCCGATCAATTATTGCTTGAGTCAGGTTTGTTGGGGAGGGAAGATGGGATATTCGATGTGCTGGATTGCCATCAATGCAGGGACAGGTCCTTGAAGCCACAGCCCTCCAAGTCTGGTTCATTTTACAGCTGACCATGCTTGTAATTTGCTGCAATTTGATCCTTTGTTTTACACCTCTCTGCAAAGAATCTTTTTACCTTGTCCATAGCAAGCCATATGCATCGCAGAAAGTCAGTTTGGTCTCCATAAACATTACCCAATCCAATGTATAGACATTTTTACCTGGAAATCATATTGCTTTGCCGTTCTCCATTCATGTGTCCAAATTTCGGTTTTCCTTTGTTGGTTTGTCACAGACCGAGGGAGATTAGAATTAAAGCGAGTACTGGCACTCTCGCCGATTGAAGGATTTCCACACCCACAATCTCCTATTTCTCCCACTCTCCCCTTCTCATATATCAATTTTCTTCTTTCGCATGAGCAAATTTATTTAAGTATCCATGGCTTTATCACGATGGCCATATCCCAAGACAGATCAATGCATGAGAAGTTGCTTTTTTGAACCAGGGCTCCTCGGTTGGATACTTCAGCATGGCCAAGGGCATGTCGTAGGAAGGATGTTTATATTCGTTCTCTGTGCGAAATTCTCTCTTGAAAATGGACTGTGGGGCCAATAATCCCAAGCTTTGATGATCTTTGAAGATCAAGCCCTGTCTTCTCAAGCTTCTGCCTGGCTCGAACCTGGTCTGCATAATTTAAGCTACCCAACATGTCGAATGATCGATATCCTTAGGGAAGCTATTAAATAAGTCAGTCGTGATTTCTCAATCCTCCGGCATGCTTTCCACAGTCCTAGCCTTACACCAAAGGGCGGCGTACAGGACGTATGTTGGATGAGTATGGTACTTGGAAATAAAGAAAACACGATGATAAAGCTAATTACTTAACTTGGTACTCATCCTAATAGCATGCAACTTTCAATCACAAAAAAAGTATGGAAGAGCCTTCAAGAATCCTCGGCGAAGAGATCTATTCTTTTGCGTATCGACTAGGTTCGTTTCTCGGCATGTCAACTTGGAAACAATCCGTCAACAGGTTAGTCAGTCGATGGTGAGGCAATCGAACAATATCCATACTCCACAACAAGCTCGACGACCAGCCAGCACCCATTAGTATCACATAAGAAGGGAGAAGGTAGGCAAGATGCAAATTTCGAAGAATGTGATCATAACAGGCACTTGAAATCTGCGCTTAGACAAGTACTCTCGCCTCGCTAGATGACTGCATGTTTTGTTGTTCTAGCTTCAACTCTTTTGCCAGAAACATTCATGTGTCACTTCCCTTAATGCCCTGATCTGGTCCTACATCTTTGCGGGTAAGTTAGATAGCAAATCTGTGTCTCATTGTGCCTTCCAACCGAATCGCAAACCCTGGGGATTTCGCTGCAGCACAAAGACACTGGCTGGAACAACACAGATTTCGGTGTCCTTCTGTACATCCTAGACCTCCACCCGCAATGAAAGATATGTAATCCATAGCTGTAATAAGAAGCTGCCTTCGCCTTGCACTCATTGCACTGTGTATGTCTGTCCGCGTAAAGTACTTTAAGGAGATCGTCTTCCCGACAGTGCAGAAACCCTGGATGAGAAGCTGCCGACAAGGAAAAGGTGGGAAATGGAGCAGCAAATATGGATTGAAAGCATGGCAGGGCACGGCTGTTGAAGTAAGCCGGCATTGACTTTGTCTGGGAGTGGAGCGCCTCGATGATACTGACTTGTTGTAGGACTCGCTAGAGAAGCTCTTGACACACTGTCATGAGTTCTGAGCCTTTGTTTGGCTTCGTGGGAATTCTGAAGTATTATTTGCTTTGATTTGTTGTTGGTTCGGTGGACGTAGAGTGATTGCGCTGGATCTATGGAAGGTGAGGAGGGTTTCACGAGTGTTGTATCGGAGTCATTTCAATGAACAAGCAATGATGCATTCATCCATAGACTCTGCTTGGTAATTCAGTACAAAGAGTTACATCATAATCCATGACACTATAGAAAGCTTTTTCATAAATATGACATCGTAAACCGAGAAGCCCAGACTTTAATTAACCACCGTTTCCTCCACGCCTCTAATCACCACTATTATCTCGCTTGTCCACCCACCCGTAACCACATTAAAACAAAACAGTGCAAATCGACGCAATCCGGCTCGAGACTCCTCACAATTCAAACCAAAATGTCCCTCCTCCTGCTCATCAACCAATTCTTCGCCATCCTAGGCGCCACGTTCGTCATCGTCCTGGTCCTGTGCATAGTCATACACTGGCTGATACGAGTCGTGGATATTGTCATCGGATACAGGGAGCCTCCTGAGCAAGAAATCATGGAGGACTTTCCTTGGACGACGGCGCGTCTGGAGCGGCGAGTTACTGGGGTGCTGGCATCATAGAGCTTAGATTTGAAGTTGGAATAAAGACATGCCATGAGATAAGCATGATTAGAAATGCTGAATTGTTACTCTTCCTCTTTCCATGTCATAAGATGTTCTTCTCGTACTTTGCCTTGCAACACTTGGCCTATGAACTTCAACGTATTCCACAAAGAAGGTAAAATATTCCGATTTCTACATTATCTGTGTACACCTATGGGCATTTGGGATAGGCGATCTAGTGATTCGAAATCTCAAGCGTAGAAATCAAGTTACACGATTTCTGTCCCTGCTCTGCAACATCAAGGCACCCGAATGTCTATTTGTGGATAGCTGGCAAAGTGAACAGCGACCTCTTGCAGAACATAAGAATTTTTCGTGGTCCAGAAGGGGTCAACAGGTAGCAGAATGCAGAACCCTTCACTATCATGGCCTCTACTTGGATGGCGACAAAATACGGATGTTTGAAACATATCAGCCTTACAACAATCAATCAAGGAGCAGTACAAAGTATTACACTATACTATCTGCAGGCAGTGAGTGCCATCCTTCTATCATTCATACTCCACAACCCAACAACCAAAACAACGCATTTTATTCATAATGGTATTCTCCACCCGCCTTCCTCGCCCTGCCCCCCTTTCCTTTACCGAACCTTCAGATAAAGCAAACATACGATCGAGTGATCGAAAGCATTTCCCCGAGCGCCATTGCTATGCATGTAGTACGTACTCCAAAGGTGAAAGACATAAAGTGCGGTTAACTTTGCTCCCCATATGCAAATGCAACTGACCAACTCCCTAGAAAGAATGACTGAATGGACGAATGATTAAATGTCAGAAGAGAAAGAATCCAACATAACACTGCTTCATACGTGTATTGCATCCTGATCAGCGAACCAGTAATGCTCGCTCGCCAAATCGAGGGTATCGTTCCTCAAGGAGGTCCCCCAAGTCAAATCCTTGTCTGATTGTAGAAGTCATGAATCCATCCTAAACATCCCACCCTCCGTCTCTCTCAAGTCAAACACTTTCTCCTTCCCATTCCTAGTCTGAGCAGTGACAGGTCGTTCTTCCTCGTCATCTGACTCTGCCACACTCGACATTCTTTTGTTTCCTTTGTTTTCTTTCGCATGCGTACTATCGTTACCAATGTTCATAGCCTGTGTCTGGCTGTATACATGAGACTCCACAGGGTTGTTGAGCTCGACCTTGGGCGTAGTGTTACTCAATACTTGCTCTAGAATGCCCTGGTCGCTCAGCGCCGTTGTGGGTCGCATCGTTTCTTCGCTGAGTATACTCTCTCCGTCAACGCCGAAGCCGGGAGTACCAGCGGCTATGTTCATGTTTCGCTCAAGAAACTGTGCCAGCCGGTTCGTCTGTTGCTGCCAACGCTCATTCAAGAGTCTCACGACCTCATCTACATCTTGAGGGGTCAGCTCGGGTTTTTTTGGTTTTGCGTGCCCTACACCGAAGGTTGTGAGTGTCCGCCGAACAGAAGTCTTCAAATGATGATCATTCTTTGCGGAGGTGGCAGAGCGACGGGTCTCTCTCATATTGGCGTTCATTCTCTTCATCGATGTTGTTTGGTCATCTTGTAAGAACGGTAGTAGCACAATCTTGTAATTCTTGGCAAGAGCGTTGACCAAGGTAGTGAATCCTTGGAGGTTGATGTCATTGTGCTCGCAGTAGATGTGGGTGAGACCCGTATCCGCCTCGATGACAGACGAGAGAGTATTGGCACCTTCCAAACCCAAATTCTGATACATGATACGTAGCGTTTTGAGCGTTTTGTTGTTCTTGAGGCCTTGCAACGCACTATTGAGTCCTATTCCAAATCGGGTGACCTCTAGGTGAGCTTGCTCTCCTGAAATATCCAAGTCTTCCAAGGTTTTGTTGTCCTCAAACACAAGTCTCATAGCTTCGCAGGTTTCTTCTCCTGCATCATAAGGAAGGGAGGCTTTCGAGATATCCAAAGAGCGAATGGTGGTGTTGGTCCGAAGGGCTTGCAACAACTCCCTAAAGTGATCTTCCTTGGCAAATTCAATCATTCGCAGAAATAAGTGAGTTGGAGCATGATTAGCCCGAATTGCATTCACGATTTCACTGACGCCTTTCTCAAACCGATTGGCACTGACATGAAGCTCCAAACTACGAATTTCGCCAGGTACTCTAACCATGGAGTGCATCAAGAGAGCAACATCATTGCCATTCAAGCTGCACTGGTCTAGGTTGAGCATGTAAAGGTCATCTGACATTGTACTTGCCAAGTACGTTGATATGGATTCGAGTGTTTTCGAGTTAATCTGGCTCAAATTAGTCTGGAAGGCACTTTGATGGAACGGCGATACATACAGCAACACCGTCCAAGATCAGCTCCTGGAGCTTCCAAGTCATCAATATCTCAGGAAGTACCAGAGGCTGATCCCCAGTCGTCCAAGTAGTCCTCGAAAGGTTGAGTTTCCGCAATCTTGTGAATCGGCTCATCGAAGCTTGAAATTGCTCTAAGTTGATCCGTCCAGGATTATCGGACAGATTGATATATTCCAACGTAGCGTTTTGACGGTCAAGATGGGTAATCAATTGCATAATGCCTCTGTCATTCAAACCGCAGTGAGAACACTCAATAGCTCTCAACTTGGCCTGTGATTTCTGCATGGCAGGTATTAGGGAATCAAGATCCGTCTCTCCCAGCTCTATGCCGTTCAATATGATCCAATCGACATTGGTAAGTTGGGACTGGCAGAGAGGTAACAAAGCCGCAACAATCTCACATCCAGGATCTTTGTCAACTTCGCGTCCATCGAAATCGAAGTTATCCCTTGGCCGTCTCCTTGGAAGACAATTGGTAAAGTCCATTCTTTTTAGCCTAGTCGACTTCAACGCAAGAGCTTGCACCTCTTGGTAGAGCAGTGATTTGTTCTTGGGATTGAGATTAAAGTACACGTCAATTGGTATTCCACTACGAGTCGCACATGCGGCATGTTCAATGCCGTTCCCATCAATCGTGCTGTGTAAGGAATGTAGATCGATATCCCGGAAAGAAATGGACTTAAATCTTTCATTGCATCGAAGACTTCGCAATATAGCCAACAGTTCTGGCAATGCATACTTCTTGGTGTACTTTGGGGGCCACAGCCAGAATTCTGGCGCATCCTCTACCTCCCAGTCAACCGCATACTGAACGTTGAAGGGGTTGGTATTGTAAGCTATGCAGTATGCTGCAAGTGTTCTGTCAAAGCCATCGAGCTCGTCGTCACCAACTGTGAGCCCTGCCTCACAAGTGTCGACTATTCGCCTTGGTCCAGAATAATTGAAGTTATGGTCATCCAAAAGTGGTTTCAAATGTCGCCAAGCTCGCAGAAGGGCATATGCGATGTCCGGACTCGCTGAAGCGGCCAATTCAATTACCTCTGCTGGCCGAACTGGCTGTCGAAATGCTAATTCAAATCTGTCATCGTCGTACGTTACTCGCAGATCGACTAAAGACACAATCCCCCAAGACGCTCGGCCGATTTTGGTGTTGGACATACGGGCAGACGGCAAAGTGAAATCAGGAAGTGGTACGAGATGAACTTTGTTGATGCCAACAACTAAGTAAAAGACTGAAGAGCCCATCTTCTGCAAATCATCCGCCGAACGTCCAGCTTTTGTGGTAGTTCGTCGAACAACGCGAAATATTTGGAAGTGATCAGCGTCATAGTCATCTACGCCGTCCACCGCTGCGACCAGATGCCGGACAATTTTCTCCGGGAATGGCTCTGTCATGAGCAGCCTTGCTTTCTGAGCAGCTCCTCGAATTGAAGAGTGCCAGAGGTCAGCATCTTTGGGATCATGAAGCATAAGCTGTATGGACCCGACACCATACGATTCCTCATCCAGATATACCACTTCTGTTGTAAAAAAAGGTCGACCATCCTCGAGCCGGTAAACGGTGACGATCTGTCTGAGGGGGATCTGATTTTCATGCTCTGCTGAAGTATGGGAGTTATTCGATTGAACCTCCTGCAAGGACCCAATAGAAGTTGTGGAAGGGTGACGTGTTGTGCTATTCCGTCCGTAGGGCATTGGAATCGAGGAGAATGCCTCTGATGCTCTGGCCTGGCTCTTGAAGCGCAGCAAGTGTGAATCCGTCAAGACCAAATATTCCTTCTTCTTCCTGAACATGCCACTTGTTGTCTGGATCTCCCCATGGTATAGTACCGTCCTACTACTTGTCTGCCCAACTTGTAAATGCATTCCTTCTGGTTCTGGCGATTCTGGTGTGCCGGCCGGTAGACTGTCTGACTCTCCTTCCACGTGCGTGAGAGATTTCCTGCCCAAGGATCCAAAGATCGAGGATGGGCGGTTTTTCTGGAGAAGTTTTGGGCGCATGTTGGGCGAATCCAGTCTGTCATTGCTCTTCACAGGACTCATTGATCCGTCTTGTGACAGGTCAGCGTTTGATCCTGGACCCAGACCAAACAGCGAGCTGCGCTTCCCCATTTTCTTCTTCTCCTTCTTGTCCCCATTGTCGAGACTATCGCTAGAGGAGACATCGGTGTTGATTTGGGTGAGACCCAAGGATCCCTTCGAAAAGATATTTATGCTTTTCCGTCTGTCTCCCTTGATATCTCCATTCTCCTTTGCTGAAGGCGCCATTGCATTCCACGAGGCGTGTGTTTATGTCTGCAGGCCGTGTCTGCGTAACAGAGGCTTTCAATTTCGTGGGGAGGACATTGGGTAGGATGTTCTGCAGCAGCTGGAGTTCTAGTAGTTACTATGCGGATAGTCTTCTGTCAGTGGCAGAATCTCAGACTACGGCCGGGATTAGGAGAGGTGACGGCGAAGGCACTCGGGCAAATGATGATCAGGTCGCTGGAGGCTGAGCGAGGAAATGCGGTGTGCTCGTGGGCAAGTAAGTGCGAGGTTCGAGGATCTCGATGGCCGTGTTCGGTTGCCACAGTTCCGGAAGTGTAATTCACTGACTGACTGGCGAACCTCAAGTCAACGGGCTGCAGAGAGAAGAATCAAGAGAGGAAAGACAAGATGGCTGGGAATCAGTCGAGTTCAATCGCCTGCCGCACAATTGGCTGATCTAAAGCTGTGATGTCGCGGAGCTAGTTGGGGAGCATGGCCTGGGAAACAAGCAAGCCAGTATACATGGGCAGGTGAGGTGAGTGAGTAGGTAGGTACCTTAGGTAGGTACTGTACTGTAGGTGAGGCAGGCAAATGGAGGGACTAATGCAGGGGATTGTCTGGAGACTGCTGGGGGCAAATGCGTATAAGAATGAAATTTACAAGGAGTACAGGCAGAGATGAAGGTGTTTGTAAAGCGAGCTGGGCAGGAATTTTCATGGCGTGGGAATTATCTAAAGGTATCCTAGGTCTCCTCTCCATCCCAGGGTCGTGCCGCTGGCCCATCTCATCCCATCCCATCCATCCCATTCCAATAACAACACCAAACCGCTCTTGGTGCCGGGATTTTCTCAAGCCTGCGCTGCACTGGTGGGGGTGGGCTTGCATTGTTCCAAGAAGTGACGCACCACCAGGGCTCACCCTGACGATCCATTGGATGAGGGGTCGCTGCAATCCTTGGAATCCCTGCTTGAGGGACCTCACAGTGCGAACGACGTGCGCGTTGCTAGCGGTGGGCTAATACCAGAAACAGATACAGCACAAACGAGTAAAGGTTACCAGGTAGCTTTTGACGCGCCATCCGGATGACAAGCCTCTCTCGAATACGAACGATACTTCTAGATAGCTTCAGAAATGTCCCAAAAGGGATGCTCAGCCCGGAGTCATTCTCGTATTGGCTTGTCATGTGAAGGAATGGAGCTCGGATTGGAGGACGTGCAGGCCAGCAGTAGTCAAGCTCCAGGTACATGATTACACAGTTTCAGTCACATCCCTTGTTGGAGCTTGGGGCTACACCTGGTCGCAGCGTCGTTTCTATGCTCGAGGTCCTGTCCTTGTCATCAGTTACATTTTGATTATTTTGATTACTTGATCTACTCTCTACTCGATCTGGCGAATCACTAATTCAGAGTTGTCCTCAGGTCGCCGAGCCTCAAGCATTTGAGCAAAGGCTTTGTATAGTTAGAAATCCCAGCAGAGGTCCATGGTTGCCACGGTTCTTGCGGCTCGACGGACCTTCGTGTCCTTGTCTTTCGATAACACAATATACTTGAAACGAGATCTTGGGGTCGAGTGCTTTGTTCCTGCGAATAGCTTAAAGCCACTCTGATGCTGTGCTTAACGAGATTTGACATTTTTCAGCATCGAGGTGGGCTAGCGAGAGGAAGCATTCTTCCCAACGTTATTTAGAAGCAGAGCTGTTACAGTAGTCTCTTGAGATATGTGAAGCAAATGCCGAGCTGGAAAGCGCTACACACCTCGTCCATGGAATGAGTCTGTTGTTTTGTTGTTTCCCTGTATCATAAAGCCCATGTCTTGATGCTTCTACTCTCTGCGTCAAGTACCACAGGAGTAGCAAATCAGCACCCAGCATTGGACCTCGCTGTCCGTAGGTTCATCAAGTAATCGTTTCGGGGATCAGTCGTCGCCATACGTAAAGGGTTCGACCCCATATAATTGCTAGCAAAGCCTTGAAGCATGCGGCGCCGGGAAGCGAGTCAGCGAAGTAGATTCGAGGTGTATGATATTTTAGGGTTAGTCCGCAGTCCGCAGCAATGGAGAAGCAAAAGTGGCAGCCTTTGAACTCGGCTAGCAACTTCAAGTGTCCATACTCTTTGCTATCATAGTCGAGATATCAGCGAGCTTCAACCCCTGACATCATTAATCACAATGTCACGTAACTTACATCGCACTGCCAATGACAGCCTCATGGACTGAGCTGTATCCTCTTCATCACCGTCTGTTATCGAACTCCGCATCCCCAATAATTGCAGTCCCCTTGACTGCCAATCCACCGTCCCTCCCTTCAACCCAAACATCCAACTTATTCTCTCTCTCGGGATCCCGCCTGACACAAATTCTCATCTCCTCATCCACATACAGCGGCGCTAAATTCCTGTAATCAAAACGCACTACCATCTTCCCTCCCGTGATTTGAGACCTCAGTACCGACAGCATAAGGACTATAGTCAGAGGGCCGTGTACGAGGAGATTCCGGTGGCCTTCAACTTCCCGTGTATATTGAGGGTCGAGATGAATGCGATGTGCGTTGAAGGACAGGGCCGAGAAGCGGAAGAGGAGCGCAGCATTAGGTCTCAAGGAGACACTGAAGTCGGGGGTATGAGGAGCTGCAAACATTCTATCAGTAACCTCTCCCAGACAATATTTATCCAGAAGCCAATTGGCCGATTCAACACATACGCTTCACGATCTTCCCCACCTTCTCCAGATCATCCCTCGCCTCTTCCGTCGACTTCTCCCTCATAAAAACAAGATTCCTCTCTTCAATCACCGCCCATGGCCGTATACCCTCCATCCCATACCTTTGCTCCAACGACTTCGTATCCATGTTCAAAAACATCTCCTTTCGCCTCTGCCGTTTATGCCGTTTGCCTGCCCTAGAATATCCCCCCAAAATGGAGAGTATCCGTCGGGTTACTGTCACAAAAACTTTCTCCTGTCCTTCCACACCCTTGACGTTCACGTCTGTGATTTCCTCACCGCAGACGGCAAGTTTCTTGGGTACGATTTGGAACTTCTCTTCCTGGCTGAAGACGATAGAGCCGCCTCCCCATAGGCGTTTGACAAATGGCGCGCCAGGGGAGTGGAGGGAGTCAGTGCCATCACGTAGGAGACTGCTGTCGGGAACTGGTGGTGGGAAATAGACTAGATGGTGGCCCTGGGGAAGAGCTGTAGAAGTGACATCAACAGCTGCATCTGTTGGATCTCCTGCTGGATTGAAATTACGTGGTTGGCATGATGACGGTAGGAAGTCAGCGAGGGATATGTTGAGGAGGTTCCAAGGAATGGGGGAGATGTAGTCGATTGATGTGTTTCTGGGACGGGATGTGAGCTCGGCATGGAGGGTGGTTTGTAAAGATGGTGATTCGGCAGGAATGTCTGCTTTCGTGGACAAATATCGAATCGCTGCATATTGAGGTCGTATTACATTTTGAAAGGAAGTAGCACCATTGCGCCGCAGAACAGAGAATGCGGTTGACTTCATGTCATTTCGTTGTTTATTCTCGAGACACTTCACGTCGGTACTAAGCTATTTCATTAAGCTACGGGAATTACCCGCAACGACAGGGGATATTGATCTTATCGATAAGATGCCGGCCTCGGAGGCTATGCTATTCCAAGCTCCTCCAGTTTCCCATTAGAGGTCTGCCTGCTCCTTTCCTTTCCTTCCAGACACATCAAATCCGCCAACGATATCCATTTTCATATCCTCTTCTTCAACTTATCATCCCAGCTGCCCAACCATCTCCAACTCTGCACATAGGTCTCCAAAGCATCCAAAGTCTTCTTTACCATGCCTGTTGGATCATGCAACTTGCTTCCCTCAAACTCTACGAAAAAAATGTACTGAAATGGGATGACCTTAGTCGGCCTGCTGTTGATGCTGGTAAGATTAATACCATAGATCTGGAAGCAATGAAGCACTGATGCCAGTGCACCCGGCGTGCCGTGATCAACTTTGAATGAGATGAGGGACTTGGTCTTGTGTGCTGATCCTGCCTTCTTGTCAACGCCTTTCTTAATGATCAAGAATCTTGTGGTATTGTCTTCCCGATCCTCGATCCCTTTCGCAAGTACATCAAGGCCATGGACTTCTGCGGCAAGGATACTCGCAATGGCAGCACTTGTACCCGTTGTATCCTCCTTCACCATCTCGGCAGCCCTGCTTGTAGAACTGACATCGACTCGCTCAACGCCCTTCAAGTAGACACCTAAAAACGTTTCGCATTGTCCGAAGGCTTGTGGATGGCTCAGAAGTCGCTTGACATGTTTCACGCTGTGGAGGGGGGAGACTCTTGGCTTGAGAGGATTCGGACTCGACATCGTAGGAGTGCACGCGCCAGACAGGCTGGGAGAATCGATATTTCCGCACTTCTTGCCTAAGAGGCAGTGACTGACATCGAGGTAGGCTTCAGCGCAGACAGTGACATCTGGAAACCGGTCATGTCGATCTGCGAGAAGCTCGAAGGTGTATACGACCGCTCCGTTTGTAGAATTCTCGAATGGAACAACGCCCAAAGCCGCCTCGCCAGACTGAACTGCATCAAAAACGTCTATCCCCCACAATTAGATGGCCCAGAAATCTAAGTATGTTGGCGGTACCTGTTATGGTGATCGCTGGTTGGTAGTCGTATCGATCGGACTCGAATGTACTGAGCGCCGCCTGAGTAAGGTCGAAATCTGTCAGCCCAAAGGACCAAGGAGGGCGTTCATCATCTGCAAGAGTATGTACCTGATGAGTGTATGAAGAAATAGGGCCAAGGAAAGAAACAATAGGAACAGGCCGATCATGGCCGTCGTTCTGCGAGGCCATGATGTGTGATGTCGCGGTTTTGAGCAGAAGCAATTTAGGGTGAAGTCGCTTTTTCGATCTCGTAAATGCAAAAAGATAGTTTTATTTAAGGCATCAAAGAACTGCTGTTGGTAGCCGCATTATCCCTTCTATTTCGACTCGCTTGTCATTGTCGACTGCGATTGAGGTTATCGGCTCTGATTCAAAGAATGATGGAAGCTCCGACATAATTTTGCCCTGCGTATCGGACAGACTTGCCCCTCCACCCCACCCCACCTTTCGGTTCTATTGGGCTACTTTTACCGATATACCAAAGCACGCTTCGAGAACGTCCGTTGCCAAAACCGTAGCATTGCCGAGACCGTTGGCTTCTATAACATACTTGTAATCACTGCTTACTGACGCACCTCCAAAACTTAAACATGTAAGTCGTTTGCATGCACCGGCACTTCAGACATAACCGATCACTTTCACTCAGAAACATGTGGTCCAGGTAAGTCTCGAATTGCTCCAAGCTGACTCGACCCATCGAACGGGGATCGAGCCTACTTTGAACCTTGCGTAGCAAATCTCAAAATACAAACATGGTCGCTGAAAATAAGCAATCTGTCTCCCGCAAATCTCCACACTTTCTATGCAATACCAGAGTGTCCTCAACAGGCGAGGTGTTTATCCTATAGTGAATTGTGAGCGAATCAGCTAGAGGCAGTTTGCGGAAGACTTGCATACCTCTGATATCCATTCGATCAACTCAAGTAATCGTCGTGACGGACCGGAGAGGGCTGGGCCTTGACACAGCACTTCTCTGGCGAGAGCCAACCTGGGTCGGCTGATGTCTGATCTGCTGCACGGCACTTGTGCGAGGTGACAGATTCTGACCTGACGGGACAAGAGTTGGATCCTCGCCCAATGCGAGGGCATCAGATTGTCAATCTACTCTCATCTTAGTGAAGTTCTGAAAAGGAGACTGGGTTATATCACACGTACCGTCGTAGTAGTCATCGTCATCGTCAACTTCGGCCAACTGCTCAAAGTTGACCTTGTAGCGGAGAAGGCCACCAATTCCACCAAATCCTTTGACGAATTGGTTGCCCTCACTGGAGCGGTCGGAAACGAATTCCAGAGTTGCTCCGAAGTCCTTGTATTTCTCGGCGATCCATTCAAGGAAGGACTCTTGTGAAACGACTTCCATTTCCTGTCCGGTTTCTCTGTCCATGAATTGATCTCTGTTGGCAGCCTCTTGTTGCTTGGTGGTGTGGAGAATGGTCAAAGTTCCGTTGACATCCTTGAGGGTCCAACGATTGATCTCGAGATTCTCGAATACAATGAGAATTTCGACAGCTCCAAGTTCTAAGGCCTTCAAAGTGTCCTCGACACCATAGCAAACCCGACCAGAGTCTTGACTGATCTCCTCGAAGTACTTTCCAATGAGCTTCTTCTCCTGAATGAATTTGACGTTGCTGAGGGTCTCGGCTGAGAGTTCAATAGCCTGGTTGAAACCGTTCTCACCCCCATAAGAAACATCCACGACCTTGATAACCTTGGTTTGAAGACGATTGTCGAACAGATCGGATTGATTAAGGTCGTTCTTGAAGTCAGCAGATCCAGCCAAGATAATGCCAGCCACGTTGACTTTGTCGGCTGTGATGAAGTTTTGGACAGCCAATTCAGCAACCTTACGGACGTAGTTGTGACGCTTCTCTTCTCTAAGACGGGCAAAACGCAGCGCAGATTGTCCACCACGGCCGTGCTTCTTTGGCAAATCGACGGAAAACTTGTGAACAACGTCGCGGGTGTTACCACTCAGGGTTCCAAAAAGGGCTCCATTACCATCCATGATAATGAAACCAAACTTCTGATCTGACTCCAAAAGTTCTGCGAGAGCCTCGGTATGGAATTTGTTGTCACAAAGATATAAAGAAGTATTGATAGGCTTGAAAGGCTCGAAATCGATGTTGACCTTTCTCTCCTTGCCCTCGGATGTCAAGATTTCACCACAATAAACAACTAATCCATTCGGAGGAACTTTATTGTACAGCTTCAGTCTCTGCTGTGTAGATGTGATGGCAGACAAGACAGATTGACGATTGACTCGTGATTTAATATTTGATGCGGTTCCCTATGCAAATATTAGCGCAACATAACATAACCAGGAACTGGGGGAAATGCGCACGTATTCTTCAGCCAACATCTTCGCAGCTCGAGAAACTTGGTCTTTCGGCGCTATTTCACAGTCAGAGCTAGCTTGTTGCACGCTGACATGTGGGACTCACGAATGATAAGGGAAATCATGGAGGTTCCATTTCCTCGGGCGGCTTCCAGTCGTTTGATAAGTTTCTTCACCTTCCAAATCTCGATGTTCTTCTCGGCCTCATTTGCTTGGGCGTCGCTCATCTCGGCGGTTGATGGCGCAGTGAGCGCTCGAGTTCTCGAGAAGTTCTTGGTAGACAGAAACTCGAACTCTGCAATACACAGTGTCAAGATCGATCTTTGGGGAGTTGTGCGGGTGTGACGTGGGAATTGTGGGTGCAAGAGCGAGGCGATATTTAGGGTCTTTCAAAAGCTTCGAGGCACGTGCACTAGCGTGTATCTCCTTCACTTGAGCCGTGAAGCTTTACACTTCGATGGTCATGATGAGACAATCACCACAACAATTACTACGAATACTTGTCATTTGTGACCCAGCAAATAGACAGAGAGTCAAAAATGAGTACTTGACAGTCAGTCGTTACTTATCTTGCAACTTGGATTCTTCAGCTGGGTCACCTCGAGTCAGGTCTGAGTCATGATTCAACTTCGCCTTGTCCAAGATTTCCCTGGCAATGACTTGTTTGGAGGCAAGTTGTCACCTGCCTTATTCAGAAGCTCTCTCGCGTTATATCCACACATTTTAAGCTCTGGAGGGAGATACTGAGGATGTCCATCAGGAAACAATGATGCGTGGTTCTTCTTCCACATTACTGCCAAGACGTGCACTTGACTCTGGTGCTCCAGGTGGGAACGAGAATCATCTTCGAGCTGTTTTACCACTGCTTTATTGCCCGGGAAATTGAATTAAATTCTACCTTCAACGCAATCTCAAGATCTCTTATGCCGAACTCTGGCTCATCAGCTGCTCTCCTCTGCCCTGCTGCATTCTCGCTACTCTTAACACATTTCTTTGCCATGTGGTGGCTAAGTCTACTTCCACTGTCCACTTTGACCGAAAATTGCAATGAGAATACTCCTCGTTATTTATCGTTTGTTGGTAGAAGAGTGCGCAGCTTTTTATCTTGTTGTCTTCATCCGCCGCCAAGGCATTTTGCATGATGAACTATCTAGGTATGGTCTCAATTGACAGCAGGGCTACGAGACCGGTAGTGACGGTGCCATGTTTGACCTGATATTTTCACATCTTCCTGGTATGTAACATGCCATGTCCTTCCTTGTAGGAACCACGCTGAAGTATATCCGCGAGTCTTGGTCGCCCCTTTCGTTGCTTGGCTAATCCATTCAAGTTCCACAAAGGTAAACCTTGATGAAGGCAAAAAGTCATCAGCATTATAGAAGCATTAGACCTCTGTGATCTTTCCTCACTTTTTCCTTGTATTCTTGTAGATTAACCCTCTCGGAAGGATATTCCGTGTCTATAATGGCTTTTCCTTCGATCGGACTGATACTTCTCATAGCTCTTCTGAATAGTGTCACTGGGCTTCCCAACAACGTCCTCGTAAGTCCTTATTCTACTTAGAAACTCATTCTGCACTACTAAAAAGCCAATGAGCATCCTATCACAGGCTGCCGAACAGACAATATGATATTCAGCGGTTCTAGTTCTTTCCAGCTGACATTGAGCAGCGTATCACACCGGAAAATTTTGCCGACATAGATACCTTTAGCAATGCTTCGGTCAGCTCAGGAGTCCAGTTTCAAGTTTACGACGATGCTTTTCTACCAATCTTGGGCGACGCTCCCAACGCTCTCTTTAATTCTTAACTCTGCAAATACCAGCTTCCCTCAATTCCATGAAGCTGCTATACTTGCTAGTAGCAATCCACCGGTCCTTTTTGTTTCTTCTAACCAGTATAACTTCTCTGGAATGAACTCTCCCAATACAAATCAGAAAGCCGTTGTTATTTCACGAATCACCCAAGATCCTACAACCCAAATCTGGTCTTCGGAAACCATCACTCCAACAGGGAGAGAAATCCACCTTGCAAATGGCGGAACACTCTCACCTGACGGAAACTTGATTTTCTGTGCACAAGGAGACCTTGCTCATCCTAGCGGGCTCTTGAGGCTCAACCCAACGTCGCCGTTCGCCACGACAAGTCTGATCAACAACTACCTTGGCATACCCTTCAACTCTCCGAAGGATGTGGTACGGACTTCAGATGGCGCTCTTTGGTTCACAGATCCCCAATTCGGGTTCATTCAGAACATTCGACCCGCTCCTCAACTCCCAGCCCAAGTCTACCGCTGGGTACCAGGCACAACAGATCTCCGCGTCGTCGCAGATGGACTTGCAGCTCCTAATGGCATAGGCTTTTCTCCGGATGAAAAAATTGCCTATATAACTGATACGGCTCAAAGCTCCACAGCCCCAACGGCAGCAAAGACTATATACGCTTACGATGTGATCACTGCTGGCTCTGGACCTTTGCTGTCAAATAAGCGCACATTTACCATGCCCTCTGTAGGAATTCCTAATGGAATCAAGACAGATAAGGCAGGTAATGTGTATGTTGGATGTGGGGATGGTGTCAGTATCTGTAAGTTGACCAAGCTTGCAACCACCAACACCTCTCTGATATAGTAGACCTGTTTTATTTTGCAAAACGTATAGCCAGCTACTGACTATTTTCATACAGGGAACCCACAGGGAAAACTACTGGGTAAGATCCTTGTGTCCGGAGGTGCAGCCAATTTCGTTCTGGGCGAAAATGGCATGGTTTTTCTGTTGAACGAAGACAAGTTGTTCTTGGCAACGTTAGGCGGGCTCCCAGGAGCAGCAATCCAGCCAAAATCTGCTGTCTTTGGGATTGCCAGCAACTTTAGAGCTTGAAAATGTCAGCATATCTCGCATTCACCGGTCTCTCAAGGCACACTAGAGCCATCGCCCAGAAAAGCTTCAGGGCATACGGATGAAACATATTTTAAAGACTGGACAGACACATCTAAAGTTGTTGTGGATCGAAGCTGAGTCGCTTGCCACCGAATTTTGCAAATGACTTTAGAACCGCTTCAGCTGTGGCATAAAGTCATAGAGAGTCTTGGAATTATGGCGAACCTCTGAAGTCGTTTAAAATCTAGCTTGGTCATTGTATGGTAAATAAAAGACTAGCAGTTGTACCAACCGCTCTGCGCGCAAGTTCATACCGTCAGTAGCAGCGTCCACCCACTAATTGTGTATGATTTGATCGTCCAGTTCCCAAGTTTTAGACTCGGGCTACCAAATTTCTCAAAGTCACCAATCGGCTTCATTGACGCTCTAGGTTAATCTCAAATCACGCCTGGGCCGAAAACAAATCTACCTCACTGCCTACCCTAATTTTCAGTCACGCTGACTCCATATCTAATATGGAGAGGTACGCTACTTCTAATAAGAATAAACGTGTCAGTCCCAAAGGTAACTTTGGCCCCTAGCAAGATTCCGCCAGAAGGCACTGCACTTGCTGCAGTAAAGACCACCAGGAATTTTTACGCAGCTAAGTTCGTTGAACAGAGCTGCTTCCATTGCCTAGGGGCGAGCGATATATATATGCGCTTGTTGCGGTCTTGGGCTTAGGCTTGTTTGCTTTGGTTGTTTTTCTCGCTTAAATTGGAAGTGGGAAATCAAAAGTTGCCAACCTGCTTATGAGTATTTCTGGGAAGCTCGCCGAGGACTTAGATCATACTCAGAACGATTTTAGGCCGTCCAAGGAGGGTTGTGTGGTTTGGTGGTCAAGCGCATGTTGAGAGAGACGAGGAAATCATGGCCACTGCCACACCTCCCGCCTGATGCGGCTCCAATGGTAGTTTGTTGGAGATGGGTCATATTATTGATAAGGTAGACGGAATCATGTACGAGCGCAGGGCCTGGGGGGAAAGAGTCTAGTTTATTGTCGAACACCTCTCCCAACCGAGAAAGCCGACAGCGTTGTAGTATCCATGACTAATTCCAAATCTGTATACACAATCCTAAATCACTCCCGAAAGCCAGTCTGTTTGTATCGGTGTCATCTTGGAATCTGAGGCCAGATCGTGCAATTCTCTGATGAATGACAGATCACAGGAAGTTTTGCGTGAAGTTCTGACATTGGCTTGCCCCCTTGGCACTCGCTTCTGCTCAATATATGGAGAAAGGCAATATGATATGTCGTGCGCTTTGATCGAGAACATGTTGGAAGAACATTTTCATTTGAAGACATGAGTCATTTGGATAAAAAATCAAAATTCATTGACCACCGCAAGCAATCAATTAGAGAGTCTCAATTACCTAGGCAATCTTCTTCTCCATTCATGTGTCCCCTCCAACACGGACTTCATTTCATGTACCACCGGGGAAGAAAGGATCTTTCACATCTCCATCCCTCGGCACGTCTTCTTCCCTGACCCATTTCCTCAAGACGTCTTTTACATATGTCCACGGCATGCCTCTCTCAACAGCATCTTTGATTCCTCTATTCATCCGTGCAACGTATCTGCGCCCAATCAGTATCGGGTTGCGTTATGTACCTACCCATGCTCCAAGATAAGAGATCGTGGATGGGATAAAATTTAAAGTAGGATAAGCGGGCATGAGAGGATGGGACTGGGTATGGAGACCCTAGACTTACTCCTCCTTACAAACCCCTACCCCCGTCCTCACAACATCAACGTAAATCAATACCTCGACCTCTGTATTTCCCGCCCCACCCTCTCCAGATCCCTTCCCATCCACTCCCCGACCATCACCTAGTATCTCGACACCCAACATCATCTTAACATAGCAATCCGGCACACCCTCAGCTACATCCAAAGCGTCCTCATCCACTTGATCAAGGACATACAACAAGCCATACACCTCATCCCCTTGCCCTTCTCCCAGAGTCTTATTGCTAGACTTGGACTCAGATGAACCCTTGACAACATTAGCGTACCCTCTCGGCCCAATGACCCATTTCCAACCTCTCAGCACAGCCAGGGAATGGTAAGTGGAAGAGGGACAGCGACGAGCCATTTGCGTGAGTGAGAGGTTGGAGCCGTAGGCAAAGTAGAGACGTGGTTCAGTTTGGGTGGCCATGGTGTTTTGAATACTTGATTACTGATTGGTTGTTCGGGATGCCGTCTTAGTTTGTGGCAGAGAGGTGGTTTGGAAGCACCTGGACGCTGGGACAGAGATGCGTTGGTTGTGTTTGACTGTTGCGAGTCTAATTGTTTCTTTAGTCCGTTGGCCTGAGAGATACACGATGGTGAGGGATGAAATGCGCAGTAAGCGTAGTGCGATCAAGAAATGCCAGGCCCTTGGAGGTGTTGATACCAAGAGTGCTGTCAAAGAAATCGCTGTGAGTTGTTAGGTGACCGAGCCTCTGCCTCCCGAACTTGTATTGATCCCAACTACGATGCAGTTGTACTTTGACGGCTTAGCAGGTCTATGCGCAAGAATAATCATCGTCTCAAATTACTTCGTTCATTGTTGCGGTTGACTGAGATAGGAGGGTGTTTTGGATGGCTGAAGTCAAAGGGTACCAACAGTAGTCCCACACGTGACGACGTGGTGTTCAACTGTAAGACGGTGCAACTTGAAGGGGTGTCAAGGTTTGGAATATATGTTCTTTCATATTTCTCAACCACTCTATAATCTACACCGTCGATCTATGAGAGACCGATCGATCAATCAAGATATCCACTCTTCTTCAGCACCTTGGAATGGTCAATATGAATCAATCCTTCCAACCGGCCAACACCTTTCCATCCAGCCAATCGACTCCAACCAGAAAAATGCTCTATACATGCGAGTCTCCATCCTTCCCCCGCTCACCATATATTGAAAACTTTCTTTCATTCGTCATAAAAACATCATAGAGGAAGGAAAAAAGGTGTGTGTATACAAGAAAGTTAGGTTGTTCGTAAAGATGGAAAAAAAGAAATGTTCCCTGCCCGCCACGCTATGCTATGTAATGACCAGCGCTTGCAATGCAGATAAAAGTGCTGTAATGACATACCCACTATGTGAGAAACATCTTCAATTTCGTTCCATTCCAGACTTATGTCATGGGGTTGAGGAACGGGCTGAAGAGTAGCTCTTCAGCACTTGGTCGTTTGGTGTGGTCGACCTCGAAGGCAGACTTGAGGAATGTCTGAGCTTCCTCGCTGGCGTTCTCTGGGATCGCTGGGCTAATCTTCGCACCGCCGATCTTGAAGATGGCTTGTAGTTGGGAGCAATCCGGGAAAGGATGAGTCCCGGTCATCATCTCGACGACAAGGCATCCAAGAGACCAAATATCGGCCTTGCGAGTGTATGAAGTCTGTTTGACAACCTCAGGAGCCATCCAGAAGACTGATCCTTGTAATGACGGTCTGTTTTTATTGTTGCCAGCACCACCGAGGATGTTGGAGGCCTCGATCTTCTTCGAGATACCGAAATCGGAAATTTTGATGCCACCTTTGTTGTCGACAAGAATGTTGGCGCCCTTAATATCTCTGTGGATGATCTCTCGGCCGTGAAGATACGCAAGTCCAGTGACGATCTGTCGGACAAAGTTGCGGATGAGAGGCTCCCGAAGAGCTCCATAGGAGTTCAGCATTGTTTGTACTGATCCACCAGGAACGTATTCCAAGAAAATGTTGAGATGTTCGGCAGATGAACTGGCACCAAGATACTGCACAATGTTGGGATGTTGAAGATCTCTCAAGAGGCTGATCTCGCGTTTCAAAGCATCAATCATACTCTTCTTCCTTGCATCACTTTGGCTGTTTGCACCAGGTGATGGTGCCTCAACTTGCTTAACAGCAAGAAGTTCTCCAGTAACAGCATGAAGAGCAAGGTACACACTACCGAACGAACCTTGGCCAATGAGAGCACCCTTCATCCATTTGCTGTCATCCCAAGAGTCGCCAGCCAAGAAACTTTGTAGTTCCTCGTCCTCATCCTCTCCGTCATCGTTCAGAGCTTGACTGATCTCTCGCAGTGATCCGCCAGCTTCTGTACTTCCATCTTCGAAATAGCTATTTTGAATGACATTTCCATCAGGGTCGGTGACATTCACATTAGTGGTATCCGATCCACTGTCGAATGAGACATACGATTTGCGGTTGGGTTCGGTTGGTGATTCTTCTTGGACACGTTCGAGCATTGATGAAGCCACGGAATCTCTGTAGCGTCCGCTGTTGCCCCTTGACAGATCTAAAGGTTTAACTTTCGCGAGCTGGCTGTTACCGCTAAGCCAGGTATCGGCAATAGTTGGCATGGGAGGCGCATCGGCAATACTTGAGGCGAAGCTTAAATTACTAGCAACACTCAAGCGGCTGTTGACCTTGCTCAGACGTGTTGATCTTCGTAGCGAAAGTCTGGCGGTTCGATCAATCTCCTCGCGAGGATGATCTGGAAAGTAAGTTGTCAAATCCGAAGTGATCAACTCGCTGGGAGGTCTTTGACCAAAAAATTGTCGCAGCACACCCTTCTTGCCGCTTGGTCGAGGTCTCGCAGTGTCTCTTGGTTGTTCCATCGATGGTGGTCTCTCCAAGTCCTTTGCTGCATTATGAACATTACGTTCTCGTTCACCAGCGGAAACAGCTGAAGTTCCGGATTGGAAGGATGCAGGCGAAAGTGGATGTTGTGGTCCATCGTTGAAAGTCTCGCCCAAGACTTGTTGCACCTTGAGTTGGCTTCGTTTGTCCATACCCTCTGGTAGGCGGCTTCGATTGGTGGCAGTCTCTTCCATGGCAATACTCGCGGCTCGTTGTAGCTCAGCCTCTCCAGGTTCACCTTGGTGGATCTTCCGTAAAATGAGTCGATTGCGTTCCGGCCTTCTCGTATCTTTGATGATCCTCCACAAGTCGGCCTCAGGTAATCTTCGACATTGGCTTGGGTCAGGATCGACCCCGTTGAGTACGTAGAAACAATAATTTCTGTCGTGATCCTCTCGATACCCGAACTTCCTTAACGTTAACCTCATGACCTCATCGCACGATTGGCAATCTACAATCCGCACAACCTTGGTGAGTCCTCCGGATGAGATAACCCTGATGATGTCTTGGTTTTGTGGAAGTTGAGCCATTAGAGAGCCATCGATGCTACCATTGCCACGGGTATGGTTGTGAATTAGTCGTGCAGTCTGCGGTTGTCCGTCTCCGGGTGTACCAGGCCGTCTTCCACTTATCGTCGCGGCACTCGAAGGATTGCTCGAACCATTGAAGTATCCTTGAGCGTTCTCTCGCCTTGAGACTTCTGCTGGGCTCAGTACACCATATCTTGCCTGTCTGGCAACTCGAGCTTCTGATCCGGCGAGGGGTGAACTAGGTCTTGAAGGTGGTTTGCTAATATTCTCTGGGATGGCGGTGGCTGGGGTAAATCCGTCGAACTGCCTCGAGTATCTCTTGTTTGCGGACGGAGTCGGTATCGCTCTTGCGGAGTTGAGAGGCTTCGGCGAGCCAGTTGACGACGGGGTAAATGTTTCGAGACCGGCAAAGGAGTCCTAAACCATCAGTACAGTGCACTTGGACGCGGATTGTCTATAAACTCACTCTGTTCCTCTTCTTTTGATTGGCATATGCTTTCGTCCTCAATTTCTTGATATTGAGAAACAGTCTCACACGATCCCCTATTTTGTCAATACCCATCTCCTGTAGCACTGCCTTATCCATCTCCAACAAGTTCTCTCCATTGATGTTGTTCTTTCGAAATATCTTCTCATACTCTCCGCAGTTCACCGTGACCAGCCAATCACATACACGTTCCTCATCCCAATTCTTTGCTGACTCTGGCCCTTCGATATCGGAGAACTCGGACTCTGTGGGGCTAGCGAACGATTGATTTGAGGAAATCATGGCTGGTGTCCTCCGACTCGATTGCACAGTTGTTTGGGCGGAGGAGGCGGAGAGGTTGGAGGAGGTCGAGCCTAAGGTCGCCGGAAACGGCGATTTGGAAGCTAACATGGCCATCGTGAGGAATGCTCTCTACGCATGAGGCTGGGGTAAGGTCGAGGGCGTATAATAGTCGATGGGTATCGCAGGATGGGATGAATGTCAAACTTGGTAGGTACTACAGAGTGGGAGGCTCTTTGATATTATACAATCGAAGCTGTCCCGGGGCGTTGGGAGATCGGGCTGCGTAGGGGCAGATCTTCCAGGATCGTCACGTCCGAAGGTGTTTTCTTTAGAACTGTGTGGAGAGAGGTGCGATGTCTGTGGTTTCGAATGGTAAGTGAGGTGAGTCCCTTTCGATACGGAGACGCGGTGTTTCAGTTGAGCGAGACAGGGCAGGGTGGTGGTAGTGGTGGATCGGTTGCTTTTTCGAGGTTGAAGGGTCGCTCGCTCGTGCTTACCGGAGCATGAAAGACAATCTGCCGATTAATGAAGCCCTGTCCTTTCTCCCGTCCTTTCACGCAACTGCTTCAGATGCATAGGCCAGTCGAGCAGTCGAATCAACTCGCTGTGCAGGAAAACAACAAAGGACGAAGGACGAGGGGATATTAAGGGCGGCGATGACGGCGTCTATGGTGGATTATCAATTGTCAACGAAAAAGCGCGTGAGGTGAGGGAGAAGGAGGATGGATCTTTTTGCCTCTGGTGGTGGTGGTGGTGCTGGTGCTGGTGCTGCTCTGGGTGGGCTCTGGGTGGGCTCGGGAGCTCCTCGCTGGATACTGGTGGGCAATGATTGGGCTGGCTGCTCGCGCTCTGGTGGATCTGGATGGATCAACAGGCTGGTCTGAAACGACAGCGGGTGCACGAGCATTTAGGGATGGGGCCTAGGACCAGCAGCCAGGGCAGACCCCTGTATCAAAGAGGTAGCTTGACTGGGTTAGAGGGATGGACAGTCCTCGCCGTCCTCGCCGAGGACAGGACAGGACAGGTCAGGTCAGGTCAAGATTCAAGACTCAAAAGCAAGAACCACTGGTACAGTAGTGTGGTAGTGACCCGCCAGACACCATGCGAATGGTGCATTATTTATTGGAGCCGAAGGTGGACGACGGTCGAGAAACAAGAGCTTGAATGTTTTGGACCAGCTGCGAGTAGAGTAAGGTACAGTAGTACTTAGAGGAGCGAGAGGCACCTCAAGGTAGGTAGGTGTAGGTAGGTACTCGTAGTGAGGAAATGCGAGGGCGGAAGGCGAGAGGGAGGGGCCCGGGGAAGGGAGAAAGCAGGAGGACGGGGTGAGAGCAGCTGATGTTCAGGTAGTTTACGAGTAACTGAGGGACCTAGGTAATTTTCGTATCCCGAGTGCAGCTGGCTGGTCACCGTGTATGGTAGGGTAGATACAGTGACTGGATGATTTGGCTACTGTACGGATTTGACCGCGAGCGTGTTTGCGGCTCTTGGCTGTATTCCGGGCCATGATACGCTTACTTGGCGGAGGGCATGGCGGAGGGAAGGCGGAGGGCACCGGCACTGGAAGAGACAGAGCGCCGGAACAGGCCAGAGGTAAAGACATGGATGGGCAGCGTGCAAGACATTATTACCTATCTATCCATAGGTACAGTGTGTGTGCAACAGCGGCTTTGCTTTACTTTACTTTACTTTACTTTACTTTACTTTACTTTACTTTACTTTACTTTACTTTACTTTACTTTACTTTACTTTACTTTACTTTACTTTACTTTACTTTACTTTACCTCCTTCGGCCTACGTACCAATAGAGCTGTCCCAAGCCTGAAGTTAAGAGGCTCAACCACTATCATTCCGGATAAATCAGTATCCAATGTACTGCACTGCCAACAGTTACGGTACAGGAGTACAGCACCGTACTGTACTCCCTGTGCTGTTTCATGGCCGGTGGCATATTATTTGACCACATGGCTGCCGATGCTGCCGGTGCGTGCCGTCAAAGGAGGCGACCTCGACAAACCACTTAGCCCCGCGGCCGGGATAATTCCCAAGCTTCTTGTTTGTCGGGAAAGCCAATCAGCGCCACGCCACCATCAACTCGAAACATCTGCATCGTGGCATATCGTCCAATCAGAAATGCCCATGACGCGATCTGTAACAGATGAGGTTTGAAGCCGCTCAAAAGGGAAACATATCGGCCAAAAGGCCTGTAATTCCTTGCGGACTCCGGGCCCGCGCATCCAGATGGCTGGATGACTCCCATGAGGCTGTGAGTGGCAGTTGATCCCACTTGATTCGTGGACTGATGATGGAATCAACAGATTCCTCGCATATGGCTTGGGTCCTGGATCGCCGCCTGCGACATGATCACCACTCTACGTGAGGTCATGATCACGAATGTTCGTCTGAACATGTTCCCACAAAATGAAAATAGTGGAAACCTCATTTCCGCTGCAACAAGCTATTATGCCACCCTCTGACCCTGTCGTCCCTGTCCGAATCTACATAAGTCAGATTTACAACTGGGTGCTTATCAGAGCTGTATTTGGTCCTTGTGGGCTATATTCACAAGGCTCTCCGGACTAAATCCGTGTTCTGGAGATTGCAGGTTGCTGCAACGATCTTGTTTTAGATCATGATGAAGGACATCCGTTTCGCCAATCTCAAGCTGATCGCTTAACTAAAGAAGTTGAGATTCAGGGGGGGCAAACCATGTGAGTAACATCTCGAAATAACTCCAACAACCTCAATTCCAGGAACCCAAAAGTGTCCTCAAACCAAGACATACGTCAACACCCTCACGCGGGAACAAAAGCCGCGCAACTTCGCACACGTCCAGCATGTTTCTCCATTACCAGTGAGCACGGATACAAGAGCGGTCAACGGGACTCAACTGGTGAAACGAAACAAAAGGCACCAGCAGCAACTTTCCCACTTTTCCTATGGGATATCCCCGCTCTAGCCTCAAGTCACGGATCCGCCCAGCGTGGAGAAGAAAGCATATTTTTCCAAGATACTCCGCTCGTGTGCGTGAGATGCAGCGGTGAGAGGCAAAAAGACCAAGAGAGTTTCCACTCCTTCTTTCAGACGCAGGAACGGAAAGTGACAAAATAGTCAAAGAGTCTGGAGAACCTTCCTGCACAGAGGGCCCAAGCTGAGAAAAACCAGGTCCGCTGGCTCACTCTATCTCGGAAGAATCAAGCTCTGTCTACTTGCACTATCATTTTACATTCCATGATCTTGCGAATGCCCTCATCAACATGCCATCGATCGTGTTTGGGCCGCGCGATGCGATGTGCTCCGACGGGGTGGCTGCAGAAGATGTACTCGTCGGCAAGTTTTGGTGCGGTGCCGTGCCGTATCATGCACAAAATCCCACACTGCTCCCGAGATTGAGATAGGAGCGTGAGGGCAAACGAGCCAGCCAGTACCAATAACCAATCATATTGCGTTTCACAGCATGCAATAGCATTACTGTGTATTCCAAAAATAGGCTCATGGCTTGATTGCTTCTGGAGCGCATTGGTACAGTGCTTTTTAATTGGGATACTTTCTTTCTTCCTCATAGGCGAGCTTCCTTTGCCCCAAAATTCGAGCAACCATCAGAAATGCCAAACGGTCAATCACGTGCAAGGCCAAATTTTGGATTGGGCTCCAAGTGGTTCACGGCCAGAATTGAACGTTGCCAGCGAAGCAGAACAATGAGCTCGCGAAGAGAACCTTGCACTTTGACTTAAGGTTTCTGAAAGAGGTTTCCTGTCACGAGTCTTCACATCCTCTCTTCCTCAATTGACATTTCTTGACTTTTCTTCCCGAGTATCTCGTCTCCCTTTCCTTGTTAATTGGAAGCTGTGCGTGATTGAGTAATAACAATCGTTTCAGGCGTCGACGGCTGAGGATACAGAAAGTCTGCTCAAGTTGTTAATATGAGCTCATAATGCTACAAACCTTCGAGTGAGCGAGACTTCGGGATGCTCATATATTAACCTTTTCTTGGGTTTGAAGGGAGTGTCAACTTTGTGATGATAGCATGGCTGGTCTAGACCTAACGCTTTGATGGATTTGCTAGAATATAATTTTGGCTGTCGTGAAATCCCGCTTGCTGTGTTGAATCTTGAGTTCTCGTCTTCAGTTCGGTATTCGAAAGTCAGGGGCGTGGCGCAGTCAGGGATGTGGAAGGTTGTGAGAGTAGACCTGGATCGGCCGAGGCTTTCTTGAAGCTTTCTCGTTATGCCTCGCCAACCACACACATGACGTTTCAATACCGTTGTGGTTATGGTTTTTGGTTCTGGCCTGACAGTACGAGCTATCACAAATGCCAGTATCCCTTGTGGAGCTTCTTAAATAGACATATCGTTCGATACTCACTCAGCCTCTCGCCCAAGAAGTTTATTGGACTACCTTACTTTTACCGAAGCGCTCTTCCTGCTCATCAATGCTTGAGGAGTATTAACCGCCCAGTATTGTTAGCGAAGATATATATGAAGGGTAATGGGTGAATGACTGGATTCGCATCGTCTATAAGGTTGGTTGGGATGCTCTGCATTATCTGCCTATCTTGTCGCGCAAAGACCCACCATGCCAACTAAATGAGGAAAACAGCCCAACAGATTATCTACGATGTGAGGAGTCGTCCAACTGATCATCACCATGGGACAAATGGCTTGTGAAACTCTGATATTTGCCATTGGTAGAGGCTATTTGTCTTCAGCCAACTCGAGTATGCCTCGCTCCAACGGAGGGCAGATTGAAGACAGTGGCTCTACCTCGGTCAACTCAATGCCCTCGGATGCTGGTTATATAAATGCAGTTGGAGTTGTCTCATGAGACTTACCGTGTCTTTTTGGATACCTACCTTTACGGCCTGGATGCATGTTGCTCTCTTTATGAATTGGAGTCCATGAGGCAAATGGAAACGGGCTTTAGGGCTGGCTAAGCGAGCCGGAATCAAAACATAGAAGGTATCAAGCATAATTCATGCACTCCGATGAATGAAGAAGATAGAATTCGAACGAAATACCCTTGAGATTAAAGCAATTAATAAAGCCATTATATTATAGCAATAGTAGTACTTCTTGAAGGCAGTTTGTCATCACCGATACACGTGACATGCGCGACGCGGCTCTAAAGTCCGCCGAACAAGCTATGACATCCAGCCTTGGACCTCATCGCAGCCTCGAGCTTCCCCCCAAGGACCATGAGGTAGCTTCACTCACCATAACGGATGGCTCTCGACCCCTCGAACGGCTACGTAGCCGCACGAAACCTACAAGACCTGAACGAGATTGCGCTGCCTATCTTCAATGTCGAGCGGGTGCAGCTCCAGTTCTCGATAGCCTCCGACTTCGTTGCCGCGCAAGTCGCAAACAATGTCCTGGTACTCGCGCTTTCAAATGGCAGGATCCTGCGCATAGATTTAGATAATCCGGCGGATATCGATGGTACGGTATATTCTCTTATAATATGAGGGCCAGGTGCTGATATTGGCCAGATATCGATTTACCAAAGAAGACCTCCGAGGTTGGCGTGATACGGCGCATGTTCCTTGACCCTACTGCGTCCCACTTGATTATATGTACGGCGCTGGGAGAGAATTACTACCTCCATACACAATCTCGACAGCCCAGGCCTCTATCCCGACTTCGTGGTGTGTCAATCGAGACTATAGCATGGAATCCAGCGTTACCAACCACTTCGACCAGGGAGATCCTCATTGGAGCGGCTGATGGCAATATCTACGAAGCATATATCGAGACGTCTACGGAATTCTACAGAAAGGAAGACAAGTACTTGAAGACGCTGTTGAAGTACCCAGATGGTTCCATTACTGGGCTCTTTGTGGACGGGGTGACGGATGCACGAAAGCCGGATATTCGAAGAGTCCTGATTGCTACGCATTCCAGGCTCATACATCTTGTTGGAAAGATTGGGAGGACAAGCCATGAAGGAGGAGCATCAATTTTCACTAAGCTGTTTGATACAGAACAACCGGTAGTGCATGAGATCTCGAGGGTGTCCACGACTGCGCCTTCATCCCTAGTGGTATCTCCAGACGCTCCAGACTCAAATTCGTTAGAAAGTCTGGCTCCTGATAGGATATTTGCATGGCTTTCTTCTCAAGGAACTTTCTATGGTCGATTGCTCACGTCACCAGCGACGACTGAGCTAGGCACCAAAGTGTTTGCAGAGTCAAAACTGCTGCCTAAGTCACAGCTTCCAGCTGCGGAGTTTGCCAAGGGTCGGAAAAAACCTGTCCAGGATGCCATTGATTCGATTGTATTGACCCAATGGCACATTGTGCACCTGGTGGGCGGACGACTGATTGCCATCAATCGACTCAACGATGAAGTGGTATTTGACCAAGTAGTTCTAGATCCGGGACAGCAGGCTCTAGGTCTTTTTGCAGATCAACAGAAGAACACTTTCTGGCTGTTCACCACCCAAGAGATATATGAGATCGTTGTCACGGACGAGGATAGGGACGTTTGGAAGGTCATGTTGAAGACAGAGCATTTCGATGCTGCATTAAGATATGCTCGGGGACCAAGTCAGAAAGATGCTGTGGCTACTGCCTCAGGTGATTATCTGGTCAGCAAAGGCTCTTACCTCGAGGCGGCTGGGGTCTATGGCAAGAGTAGCAAGCCATTTGAGCAAGTGGCACTCATATTTGTCGACAATGATCAGCAAGATGCGTTACGGAAGTATTTACTTACAAAGATCACAACGTACAAGAAGTCGTCGGTCATGCAAAGGATCATGATTGCGAGTTGGCTGGTAGAGATATACATGTCCAAGCTCAATTCGCTCGATGACACAATCATCACCAAGGCTGAGCTGTCGGAAACGCTCAATCCTGCCCAGACGAAAGATCAGCTGGACACCATTCGAACCGAGTTTCAAGACTTCGTGAAGAAGTACAAGTCAGATTTGGATCGAAAGACTACATATGACATTATCAGCAGCCATGGGAGAGAAGACGAGTTACTCTTTTTTGCCAGTGCTGTTAACGACTACAACTATGTTCTTGGGTACTGGATGCAGAGAGAACGATGGATGGAAGTTCTGGACGTTCTGAAGAAGCAAACAGAGCCAGAGATCTTCTATCGATATAGCAGTGGATTGATCACACATGTCGCTGTCGACCTTGTAGATATCCTCATGCGACACTCCGATCTGAAACCCCGAAATTTGATCCCGGCGTTACTTAATTACGATAGGAATTTCCAGGGACCATTGTCCCAGAATCAAGCGGTGCGATACCTCCTACACGTCATCAACCAGCTTAACTCGACAGATGCAGCTGTCCACAACACACTCATCTCCATTTACGCATCTCACCCGTCGAAGGACGAGTCAGCTCTGCTCTCATACCTGGAATCTCAAGGTGATGAACCAAGTTTCGATTCTGACTTCGCCCTACGACTGTGCATTGAACATTCCCGTGTCCAGTCATGTGTCCACATCTACAGCACAATGGGTCAGTACCTCCAAGCCGTCGAGCTTGCCCTCGCGCATTCCGAAATCGACCTTGCATCTCTCGTGGCCGATAGACCAGTCTCCAATCCCGCCCTCCGAAAGAAGCTGTGGCTAGCAGTAGCCAAAAAAGTTATATCGCAATCAAATGGCATCAAAACCGCTATTGAGTTTTTGAAACGCTGCGACCTGCTCAAGATCGAGGACCTCATCCCCTTCTTCCCTGATTTTGTCGTAATCGATGATTTCAAAGAAGAGATCTGTGCCGCTCTGGAAGACTACAGTCGTAATATCGACAGTCTGAAAAAAGAGATGGATGAATCTTCCCAGACGGCTACGAATATCAAGATTGATATTGCAGCTCTAGACCATCGATACGCTATTGTTGAGCCGGGAGAGAAGTGCTACGATTGTGGGCTACCTCTGCTGAGTCGGCAGTTCTTCGTGTTTCCTTGCCAGCACGCATTCCATAGCGACTGTCTGGGACGGAAAGTAATGGAGCAGGCTGGAATAGGGAAGAGCAAGCGGATCAGGGAGTTGCAGGGTTTGGTCAGCAAGGGAATGGTGACAGGTGCGAAGAGAGACAGGTGTATTGCGGAATTAGATGGGTTGGTGGCTAGTGCTTGGTAGGTACCTCTTGTTTGTCGCTCTCTTATCCTATTCAAAGGAAGCACGGCACTCGCTGACTAATTTGTGTGTGAACAGTATTCTCTGCAGCGATTTTGCGATAAAACGCATCGATGAGCCGTTCGTGCTCGATACGGATGATAGGAACGAGTGGGCATTATAATCATAGCATACCGGATATGTAACATATGCGTCTCAGGCTTATTGCCGTAATACTCATAATCCAAACCCTCTTGATTAGCCTCTTGAAGGCTAAAAGTGTAACCCAGCTGGTTTCTTGCTTCCACTGCTAGTATGTGGATATAATTTTAGGGAAGGTTTTCTTCTCACGTTGGGTGTATGGCTTAGTACGTTGGTTCGGTTTTGTTAGTATCGACTCATCCAGTCCGCATTGCATCGTCCTTGCCTTGTAATTCTCAACAACAAAAAAAGCAAGTACTTCTAGGCATTCATCACTTTCAGCTTCGAAGTCCTCAACTCAATTTCTCACTTTCAACAACCATGCTTGACTTTACAGAACAGGCCCAGGCTCATAGGCAGATAGCAGAGCCAACACCAGCGGCCGCAGTCTCAATGTCACCTAAACCTCCCAATGTCCCAGGGATTTTACAGCACATCAAATTTAATCTATATCTGCCCTCGGTGATTCTCCATATGAGTCCAGGATATGACTACAATCGTTTCACGCCTGATCCAGACGAAGCGTTCAGCGAGCTGGCTCAGGATTTTGACAAAGTCGTGAACGAGTTTCGCGGCATAAGAAAGCAGCCTGAACGGAGTCAGGAATTTTTTGAGCAATACAAGAGGTATTTACGAGATGCTTTAGTGAGGATGGTGCATACCAGTAATGCCCTCGAGAATGCTGGGGTAGGATTCGACGTTACGAACAGTTTGGTGGATGATATGTTAAGTGGAATGGAGATGTCAGCAGAGATTGGGGAGGACGATGCTCGGTAAGCCTCGATGTCCTGAGTGGAGGGTTTTGTTCAATAGAATACTAGCTCATCTATTCCAGGTACAAAGCCATAGTGGACCACCTATCTCAAAAGAGAGCAGACACGAGCTACCACGCTGTGCAACAAGCCTTCCGTCAAGTTATCCAACATGTCTACGCGGTCTTCTACATCATCGAGCAAATGATCGTACAGGACAAGCTCTTATCAGAAGCACTTTTACAACAAACCCACCGTATCCTAACCGATGGCATAAACGCGGAGAACTCAGAAAGTGATCCATCGACGGCATATGGCGGCACATATCGCACCGATGACGTTGGCTGGACACCATTCTCTTCCTTCGCAGCACCATCATCAATCCCCTACCGAGTAGCCTCAACAATCACAGAGCTCAATACCACCATCCAGAGATCGGAATCCACAATGGCCATTGACCCATACCAACTTGCCTCGAAAACTTCCCACAAGCTGCTCACTATTCATCCTTTCCTGGACGGCAATAGTCGCGTATCTCGGATTGTGCTTAACACGGTTTTGCTGAAGTATACGTGTACAATGATACCGTTTGGACGCGATCCGATTGAGGCGGCGAAGTGGAAGGAAACTGTTGCTAGGGCGGCGGAGATGGAAGTAGAAATAGAGGACATGGGTGGGGAATATTATAAGGACTTTGGACATGGAGACAAAGGCCCTTGGAAGGAAGTAGCAACGCTGGTTTTGATCCAGGGTCGCAGAGAGATGGGGAATTTGAGGGAGATACTTTTGACAGAGGCGAAGCAGGGTAAGAAGAGGACGAGTGGTGCTGATATGTATCCATGGGAGGGAGAGACCGATGATCCATTCGTGAGAGAGATGGAGAAACGTATGGGAAGGGGGGCTTTACTCCCGCCTAAGGATGACGAGGATCTTTCTTAACTTTGAAAGCGACATTGTGGTTTTTCGAGGTGTGTTTACCACTGGAGGAACCTATCAATGGCCGAGATAGAGACAGGAGACCGATCCCGATCTTGAAGGATGAGAAATTCTTAACGGTATGAATTGCTTCATACGGGTGGCCGGAGGAAGATGAACCAGTCATTTATTCTGCATGTCTATTCGCTGCTACTCACAATAAAGCCTCTTGGTTGTTCTGTGGGAAAACATAAATATCGTTTGTATTGAAAGCTCCAGGTGTTCAGAGATCAAGACTGCACGTTGCAGACGACATGGCTCTTGCGAGATGAAGTCGGCGTATTGAATATAGGAACCCTTGCCATTACAACACTTTCTTGACGTGTACTTTGCTTTGACCTTCGCATTACGATGTGCAACAAAATCTCGGGAATTCACCATTGCGGCTGGGATTTCCTGGTTGGGTTTTGGCGTTCTCGCTTGGAAGAATGGAAAAGGGGTTGGGTAAACACGGAGGATAAATTGAAAGGATAACTTTGATCGATAAGAACTGGGGTACTTCTATGCTACACTATTCTGACGCCTGTAAACTACCTGGTGAGACTGATTCGCTTCAGATTCATACATAGGCACGATGTATCATAAAATAAGCAAAGCAAAAGGTACAGAAAACAAAGGCCAACAGAAACTTATGTTGACATGTCAAGGCTATCCCAATGCTCAGTCAAACCCCCATTTATAAAGCTAATTTCTCGTCATACGCACACTTTGCTCTTGCCTTGTCCAAATGAAATGTGAAGACGAGCGAGTCGACTTTGAAACACCAGGTAATGACCTCGATGATCTCTCTGGTCAGCTCTTCGATAATGATGAACTAATCAGCTGAATCAAGTAGGTATGTTATGTCTTGACGTTTGCTAATATTAAGAAGGCCTCAGTGGCAGAGCCGGATGCGTCCAAATCCAAACAGGTGACCGGGTGGGAGGCGGCATTGTTAGCTTTTGTGGCAGCTGCGTCCGGCGACTGACAAGGCTCCAAAATTGAACAATTGCCCAAACAGAATTCTGCCCTACCGAAACGTGAGCTTTTTCGGTGTTGTTTGAGTTTCTCTCCATATTCTCGTCACACACTGTCAGTAACATAGTTGTTGGAGCCGTCCTCCTGCAATTGAATACTGATACAGTCTGCTTCTGATACCAGGATTGCAGGGATTTCAAATGCTTGCTGCACGAATGGAAGCTGATAACCAAGAGTGAAGAATGTTCCGATGCGCTGGTACTGGCCTTTATTTGCCTCAACAGCTTTCAAAATCAGGCCAGTGACTTGCGAGAGAGGTCGGTTGAGGAGTGTCAAAATGCACAACAGCCCATCTCCCACTTCTGCACCGCCTGCTACATCGAGTCTGGCGTTGAGTCTGACAGGAGGATAGGCCGTTTGGAGCTGTTCAATTGTCTCGTGAGGTTTTGCGAAAGGTAGCTGAACCTTTACTCTTATGATCGATTTACATTTAAGGCGGAGGATAGCAGCTGTGACTTGACCAAAACAATCGTCAGTAGCGTGCTTGATGTCAATATTTTCGATCTCCACATGATGATGCTTGTTGTGATCTAGAGAAGGAAACTCTATCTTTCCGGTGATTGATGCCCATGACCACTGGATGAAGTACGAGTCAGTAGATATCATAGATGTTTATGTCGGTAACAAGCCCCCCCGCCCAAAAAAAGGTCAGCAGCCACCTACAGTTGGAGCGGCATATGGCGTGATCCTTCGGCCTGTCAGCCTCGACATCTCAACGAATTTGAGAGAGTATGTTATCTTTCTGCAAACCAGCAACGTATTCGTCTTTCCGATTACGTTGCACAATTTCTGCAAGTTTATCTCTAGCAAGAGTTAAGTTGCATGTCGAATACACGTTAACAAATGTCGACCATCCCAAAGAAGAGTTTATCTGCTGGATTTCCAGATGGCTCATGGCGTCAACAAAGCGAGAAGGAGTTCGATCTGAAAAGGTCTCACACCTGAAAGTGCCTTCACACTCCCAGAACACCTGGTTACGGGTAAAATGTGAAATACGCTTTGACAGTAGACGCTCTTGTAACACCCACGCCCTTCTAAATAGAGGCTGGGCTAGGAGATATTCTTCAAAGTCATCAGGAATACATTGGTAATTGCGAGCTGGTAATTGACGACCATAGTACTGGCTTTGAATAGGATGCCCCCAAAATATATGTCGGTCGAAGTGCAACCATAACTGCGATCTGGAGCGCTGGAAGCAGCGATATTTATCGTTGAGCCACCATAGACGTCACTCATCAAGGACAACTGCCGATTCCAGTCATTAATATCATCTTGGATGATACATAAGGAGTCAATCCAGAGATCTTCCAGTCCAAGGTACGACGTGATACGTATCGCATCTTGGAACGTCTTGGTGAGAGCTTGGACGGGAACGCTCTCTTGAACCTCGGCAATGTTGCTTGTATTCAGTGTGAGAAAGGAGAAAGAACCTCAGCAATGACACAAAGTAGCGTATTCGGGGTCACTTCAAGTTCATTTGAAAAACATAGTCGTGTGTTTCTATTACCGAGGACCAAGAGTCGTATCGGTGTTCGATGACTTTGAGAGCTGTGGCATCCTTCATGAAGCATTTGACAACGATTTAGCCATGTTTTACACAGTGGCAAGTTGGATTCCGTGCTGGCAATTTTGAGCGGTGGATGATTGTGGATTGCCGCTATGCTTCGCGTTAGCCGGCTCTCTAGATACGATGACAAGACTTACGAGAGAGGAGAGTAGGGAGCATGCTGATGATGGCATGTTTTCCAGGTCGCAGGATGCTCAAAATGATGCGACTATCACCAAAATCATCGTCACCAGATGGTCTTGCACCGCGGGTTGTTTCTAGAATCGCTGTGCCAGCTTGTAATTCTGTGGTGTCGTCCCATTCATCCCCATCTCGCTCACTCTGGATGAGATGGATACACAAGATGCAACCCGCAGTGGCTGAAGCTGCCAGGGCATGGCTAGTGGGGTAGTGTTTGAACTTCAGTTTCTCAAGGTAGCCGCCAATTTCGGGACAATGGTCTATGGTATCTTGGCAGAATTCGCAGAGCTTGGGAGGGATATTTTCATCATAGTGTGGAGATTCTTTACCACTTGGTCCAGACATACCTAGCCTGGCGAAGTACAGTCTTAGTGGAGTGAGGTGGCTCAGATCATAGCGTGCTGTTGAGGTGGGGATGTGCATGCTAATAATTGAATGAGAGTCTCACGGCAGACTGAAAAGATGGATCTATCGAGCTTCCAGGCGTAGCTAAAGGGAGCCAGGAAATGAAAATATCATTGTGAATCGCTACTTCGCTTCTGCGGCATCTGGAGGGGAAGTTGCAGGTACCTGTTCGAAATATATACACTAAGTTAGTCCCGCTACCACTCGCATCCGAAGAAACCCTGTCAGCGTCCCACACAGCCTCTATCAAAATTTAGAGTACTATATATATTTGCATAAGCATAATCTCTGCATCAAAACAACTACCCTGCCCGGGTAGCTCAATCGGTAGAGCGTGTGGCTCTTATGAATATACATCATCTGGACACCTCAAGGTCGTGGGTTCGAGCCCCACCTCGGGCTCAATTCCCGAGGTTCTCTGAATCAGAGAGCTTCTTCCTTTTTTGCTTTTGTTGTGGATGAGGAATTTTTTGTTGCAGAGTCTTTTGGGAGTTTCTGGCGGTAGTGCTGGCTAAGCGAGGTGGCAGAAATACTGTCAGGCGGGGCGGTGAGCTGCACCATAGCTAAGACCTGCCTATTACCTGTTGATAAACGAACGACATGCCTATGAACCTTCAATTGCGAAGCAATTTCCCTGTATCTAAGAACTCTCCTTAATAAGGTAGAGCGACTGTTTTTCCCGGTATGGAAATACTTAGACACTTCGGTCTCTGCTTCCTGGGTATGACTGGCAGCATTGTTGGGGACCTGGAGAGCAAGAGGGTCGGCCAACCCCAATACCGAATGTTTGAACTGACTTCACTTTATGATAGCAGTATGAAAGTGCACTCTATTTTGAAGCTGTGTAACATAAATAAGTTACTGTATTGACATCTTCCATTTCCAGATGTACAATCAAATCCCTATCGAGAGTCATTCTTCTACCGCGTCGTTCAGCCACCTGGTCCGAAAGCCGATCCCGCAATAAATAGAAGTCCTTGCAAATTATGTTCTTCAAGACATTCCTCTCCGTCATATATTCAGTCAATCCATCATAGATATGATGATATGTATAGTACAGAATTCGTTACGCCATGCCATGCCATGCCATGCCATGCAATGCAGTCAAAAATGCTAATGCTCGCTTCATAACTTTCAAACACATATCCCAATTCCAAAAGGTCCCCTGTACCTGTAAGTCTTATCCCTTAAACGCCAAACTAATGCACCGTTCCAATCCACGCTCCAAATCCTAGGCAATTCAAATAGCCCGTCCAGAAAATGCCGCTCTGAATCTCGGAAAAGTAGAGAGAACAAAACTCTGCAGGTGTGTCTAAGTCTATCACATCGCCGCGTACAATATGCCTGCTCCAACGGCAGCCATGGCACCTATGTTCATGGGCGCTGCTGTTCGTTGCGCCCATGCTTTCGAAGTTGCGGTTCCCCCAAGGCCAACCGAGGCCGTTCCACCAGCCATGACTCCAGTATCCACCCCAACTTCGGCATCGACTGGATCAGATACATCTGTGGCACCGGGAACAGAGGTTGCTCCTGTTGTTATCTCAACCACGTTAGTGGTTGTTGAGTTGAAGTTCGTTTGGGCCATCGAGATCTCGTTGTTGGCAAGGTCATATACCAAGTAAGCGGATCGGATGAACGTGTCGCCCATTACTGAGGTGCTGGATCCGGCTGGAGCGATACCAAAGAGGCATGCTGGGGTTCCATCTGAGAAGGTGAGTTGTCGACCACTAGCTGACGTGACGACAATGACGAGTTCATCCATAGGAACGGATATCATTGGGCCGGAGAAGGTGAAGTTGAGTGTGGTGGCATTGTCAGCAAGCGAACATGGGACATAAGCAGCGCCTTGGGAAGCATCGTACTGAGCATCCACTTGCTCATAGATTGCCTCGGTCATGGCATCTGGGAGGTAGGTGAGCGAGCTACCCGAATCCAGGAGGACAGCCTGTGCTTGATTTTTGGCAATCACAATGTTGCCAAAACTCACGGCCGTGAGCGTGATGAGAAATTCGGCAAAAAACCCTCCTTCGGCCTGGATTGGAAGGGTTTCCAGTGTACCCAAGTATTTCCCGGTGTCGACTCCGCCAAACAAAATGCTGCCAGTGTTCGCGTCCAGATCATTCAACCACAAGCTATACGCATTCGATTGAATGAGACCATCCTCCACCATCTGCGAGGGCAAGTTCCTGTAGGGCGCTTTTCCAGCTCTTCCAACCTGCACTTCATTGACCTCGTAACCGATTCCTAGAATTCCTTCACTCGACGAACTGACATACCCAACACCGAACTGGAGCTTTCTCAAACTTGATGTCCCAATTGAGAATGTGTCCGTCACATAGTCTCCCGCCGCCCCCGATCCATCCACGTACGAAATGTTAAAGTCGCTCGCAACATACGAGTATGTCGAGGACGAGTTGGCCGAATATGTTCCTGCAAATGCACATGGGCTTCCTTTCGTTCTACACCACGTCGATGATGCTGTATTCACCCATAGATCGCTGCTACCTGTGTCGAGATGTAACCGAAAGCTTTGTGCTGGTGTCCCTAATGTCGCATTTGCAAAATACAACGTTTCCTTGGAGAGGTCAGTCCGAGTTTCAACGTGCAATTATTTAACTGACCTCATTATCCAGCGTTGCTTGAACAGTCTCTGCTCTCCTCCGTAATCTGTCTCTCTTCACAGGATTCCGTATCGTGTTCCTCTCGATCTGAAACCCTACAACTCTTGCTGGTCCATCGGTCCTCCTCTGTAACTGAAGTGCTTCGGTGCATGTTGATAATAAAGTCGCCGAGATGGCCAACGTCGTGAGGCCCTTCATGATTCTCTATTTCAAACAGTTGTCCTTGAAGATGTCGCCCTTCCTCCTGGTAACGGGCCTTCCACGACTATATTGGTTCCCAAGATCCAGATGACGCGGTCAAGGGTACACTAGAAGGTCTAGTGTCGGCTGTGAAAGCCGAAAATTGGAAGATCTATAGATGGCAAACGGCAGCTAACTGACAAGCAAAATGACAATTTCGTTTGGGCGAAGGGTATCGTTGAAAGGCGTAACGAAAGGCTTGGCTGGCAGACGTAAAGACTGACAACACAGACAAAATCGTTCAGGGATTTTCTGTGCAAGGAAAAAACGATAAAATCAAATTAAAGATAGGGAGCAGAATTCCATGAGAGGATTATTAATTCCGCAAGCTGACGTCGCCCTAGTGGACGGTGCCTGGTCAACTTTGCGGGAGGGCTGGTTTGTATGGAGGGGTGAGGTGCAGTTGGGAAACAATGGAAAAAAAGAGTCCAGATGAGAAGTAGCGAGATCGCCTCATACAATACAAAAGGGCTTGGATTATTAGAAATGCCAAGTAAACCCCAAGATCTGGGAGCGAAAGGTTACTCGACGATGAAATAATTCCAAGCGTTTTTCCCAGGTGCGCTGCGACACAGAGTCTGGGAGGAGGGCTTTGTATTGTCTTGGCAGAGACCGGGGCTTGTGGACCCGCAAAGTGACGCGGCCAACGACGCTGGAAAGCAAGAGAGGACGAGAACCTGAAAGCCACGATCGCAGTGAGCTCAGCGTACTGTATGTACGTACCGTGAGGGGGACAAAAGGAATGAGATCAGTGGGGTGCCATGGCCATGGCCACGCATCGTCCGCCTACCCTGCTGCAGGCACTCCAGTGCCTGCAGTGCAGTGCTGTGCAGCGCTGAGCCCAGGAGTCAGGCAGGGCAGGACTCTTTGAGCAAGTTGACCGAGAAGTCAGAGTTGAGCGAGCGAGCGACGGGTGCTATTTCCAGCCAAACTGTTGGAGCTAACCTTTCTTTGATGCTTGCGAAAGGATGATCAGACAGTGGAAACGCAGAGCAGGACGGGAACTGCGTCAACTGGGCTGAAAATACCCTAAGCGACAGATGCGAAACGCGGCTGCAAGCCCACCCCAGTCATTTTCCATTGGCACCGGCCGGCGATGAGACGTGCAAGGAGGGCGATGTGCGTCTGGGCGAAACGGGGGCTTTCAGGTGAACGTCGCGATCCTGTCTGTCCTCATTCGCCCTCTGGACGTTTCGTGCCGGCTGGGCGCTAAAAGGTGACTCTCTATCAATTGGAAGCGTGACGGGGGCAAAGGAAAAAGGCAAACAAGATGGATAGGAGGAGGGCGGAGCGTTGGTTCGGAGGTCGTCCTCCAAGACTTCACCAAGACGACTTACTGCTCGGCGCTGTTCACGCATAGGACCTAGTGGTCATATTATAACCGTGACCTCCGAAGATGGAGATGAAGATGAAGAAGCTGGCAGGCAGTGGTGGCTGGCCCGATTCGGTAGAGCTTGCTGCTCAAGATTTAAGACCACCAAGACGTTGTTTTGTTCGGGATGTGTTTGGTGACATCTTCAAATGTGAGGGACATGAAATCAACCTTGTGGCTGCAGCGTTTGGAGCTAAACCGCATCGATGCGTTCCCGGATCTCAATCTGCAGGGCACATCACCATCCCTTACCTACCAGCCAGTGTCCGGCTAAGACTTTCCTAGGCTGTGCTTCGGAATTACTGTAAGATGTCAAAATACTCCTGGCGAGGACTGTCGTGGCTGTAAATTATCAAACATGCCTCTTCTTCTTGTGGTGTTCCCAATTCTCTTCTTTACATTTGGTGATGTTCTTGACCGTTTCAAACACCAGCGCCACATGGAATGTTCCCCAGACGCGATTTTATTCTCCGAAAAGTCCAACAGTAGGTTTTGATGACAGGCTTTGAGAGTAACAACGTCCCACGGCTATATCAGCGCCGCATCCGACTGTCAACTGCCCCCCTATTGGTGATGAGATCTTGGGTGTTCTTGGAGTGAGCAGATCTTGGTCACGGACGGAGAATATGGGACGTCAACGGGCTATCTGATGAAGAGTTTGCTATCATTGAGCCGAATGCCATCTGGTGTTGAAGATTCCGAGTCAGCAGACTTCAGTAAGCTTCAGCCTGAGATTCCGTTGGTTAATTCGTCTCCAGGCGAATGAATACCTTAGGGCCCGTTTGGATCGGAAGTGACACTTGGGAAGTGACACTAAAACTGGAAATAACAAAATCGTCACTTCCGTCACTTCGAGAAATAATAAATAAGTGACGATTCTATTTAGCTCGATTTTATCACTTCTAGAAATATCTGTTATTTCTGTTAACTTTAGTTATTCGCTGTAGTTCTTACTAAAAGTAGAAATCCTGTAAAAAGTATCACTTCACTACCCTATGCGGCTCCACGGCTCTACGGCTCTATAGCTCTACTCCTTTTTACTACTACTACTACTACTACTACTACTATATGCGCTATACTACTATTAATTGCCCTATCGATATAGCACTGGCGTAGGAACTAAAGAATCGCCTATTTTACTAGTATTCTAGCTATATCTGCGATATCTATTTACGACTAGAACAACTTTGAATAGTAATAATAATACGATTCTAAGCTCTCCGGGAAGGAATAGATAGAGGAGCTTTTAGAGGGCCACGATATACGTATTCGAGATAATTTAGGCGTTTCTAAAGATAGCTTTTACTATATTAAAGATTTCCTGATTCGGAAAGGTAACTTATAGCGCACACGTTACATAGGGACTACAGAACAGCTAGGAATCTTCCTATACGCGGTAGTTACGGATTTATTAATAAGGAAGCTTACGGAACGATTCTAATATAGTACGAAGATAATTAATCGGACTTATTATAAGATTATGCGTTGTTTTTATTATAAAGACGTGTTTGAATTAATAGTTCTGTTAGTAACTAATATAATGCCTATTCCGTCTTAGATACTCTATAACTACTAATATAAAGACTATTTTAAGTATTGCGTAGAAGTAATTAATAGTACATATATTCCGATATCTCCTCTATCTAATAAAAGAGCCTCTTTTAGAGATAGGTCTAGAAACCTTACTTAAAATGTACTTACTATATATAACTTTAATATAAGGTTTACTAATCTTTTGACTAGCTAGGAAGGTAGTACAGCAGATTCAGTACTATAGATTAAGGCTTAACGTAGTAAAGCTATAAAGATTCTAATAGGGAGATATACTCTTAGAGATACTAGTTGTAAAGGTAGTGGTAACCACTTCTTTACTATACCTGATTAGGAAGAGTCTAGAGCTCGGCAAAGCTCGGTAAGACTCGGTAGAGCTCGGTTAACTCTGAAGGGGTTTACCAACAGTTACCTACTTAGTTATACGTAAAGGGAAATAGCTCTACACTACTACAGGAGTTTACGTCAAGTTTTACGTCAAATGTAATTAGTCCTAATCGGGAATAGCCCAGGGAATTTATCTATATAGGCTCGAGCGCCCTCCACGGAATCGAGAGCTCCTTAGCTTAATATTCGCGCTAATAGAGAGGTTATCACCTAATCCGTAGTTATTTCGCTCACGTGCTAGCTAACGCTAAACCGTGCTATTACAATAGAACTTAATATAATATTCCGGAAGCTAAGTTAATAGGGAAAGCTATATAGCAGCGAGTTATCTAAGAGAGTTATAAGTAAGCGGCGAGAGAAGAAGCTATACTTCGAGTATAGCTTCCCCGGTTATATAGCTAGCTCTTATTAATAAAAGAAGTTATAGATAGATAAGAAACACACTAATATAATAGGATATAGCTCTTATAATAAACTAATATAATAGCTTACTATAATATATTAATATATAACTACAGATAAGCTTAAGGAGAATTATATCTATATATAGTTAGGTAATTCTAATAATAGTAAGCGAGATTCCGCGAGTGTTATAGATTAGCTTAAGTAGACTATTAGTAGTATACTCCCTAAGAACTATATATATTAAGATAACAATAGCTCTAAGGCTGATAATAATATAGAGCTAATACTGAGTAATAGTAAGGAAGAAGCTTAGGAGCTAGAATAGACTCCCGAACTAAGGCTACTTTAACCTAAACTCTTAGAATTAAAAGTGAGTAAAATTTAGGAAGTTACCTAATAAGAAGAGAGCCTATATCAGGTCAGCTATAATACTCACTACTAGACTAATATAGCTACCGGGGTTATATATTAGGAACTAGGCCTTATTAGCTTAGGGGGTCTACCGTAGGAAGTAAAGTACGAGATAGTCTACCGGGACTATAAACGAATTAGATAAAGTATAGTTAGTAGCTAAGAAAGACTAGCGACCTTTATATAGCACTTATTACTCTAGAACACTACTATCCTTAATACTAACGCGCTACTAGAGATAGGCAAGGAATAGAAGATTATAGCAGAGAGCTAATATTATAGAATATAGGTCTACGTTAATAACGATAGTCGTTACTATTACAAGATATATAACCTAGTAACGTATACCGAACTCGGAGTAGGGCTTATATATAAAGTCAGTCTAAGCTATAGTAATCAGAGGGTATAAGAGAGCGTTCTTAACTATAGCGTTTATTAAGAATATTTCTACGTATAGCAGCTTACTGCTATTAGAGATAAGTATCTTACGCTAGAAGTAAAAATCAAGGGAGTTAAGCTTTAAGCGATAGCAGATTCTAGAGTATAAGGGAACTTTATATCTCTTACTATTATACTTAAACACTACCTATCAACTAAAGTAAAGGATAAGAGATACTATCTAGTACTAGTAGATAGTAAGGTTACCTTAGAGGGACTAATCGAGGTCTAGACCGCTTTAGTCTATATAGGTATCACTAAGCACTCTAAAATAATCTAGTTTAATGTTATTAGGATTAGAAAGTATAATATTATCCTAGGGTTACTATAGATAGAGAAGTATAATCCTATTATTAATTAGCAGATAGGAAAGCTTAAGTTTAGTTATTATAAGAACTACTATTATCTACCGGGAATAGAAGTAGTAAGTATTCGAGAGGTTAGCGCTACCTCTAAGGAAGAGCTCGGATACTAAGATAAAGGTCTACTAATAAAGGATATACTATTAGTATATAAGAAGTTTATAGTACTATTTAAAGAGGAACTAGGTATTAAGGCCTTACCGGAACACTAGGACTACGATTATCAGATCGAGTTAGAACTAAGTATTAAGCCGATATTCTAACTACTTAGGAAATACTTAGTAATAGACTTAATAATAATTAAGTAATATATTAATAAAAACCTAGCGAAGGGATTTATCTGAGAGTTTAAATCTCTATAGGAGAGTAATATCTTATTCGTAGAGAAGAAAGATAGTAGATACTAAATATATATTAACTACTATTAATTAAATAATACTATAAAAAAGAATCGTTATACACTACTATTAGCTAAAGAGCTATAGGATAGACTCGTTAGAGCTAAGATCTTCACTTAGCTCGACTTATAAGGAGTGTACAACCTTATTAGAATAGCTGAAAGTAAAAAGGAGAAAATAGTATTTCGCACTTGTTTCGGATACTATAAGTATATAGTTATACCCTTCAGCTTAACTAACGCACTAGCTATATTTCAGCGTCTAATTAATAATATTTTATAGCCTTACTTAGATATAATATATATATACTATTTAGATAATATACTAGTCTACTTTAAATCAGAAGAGTAATATATAGAGAATATTATAGCTATTCTCTAGAGGCTAGAAAACACTTACTTATTACTTAAACTAGAGAAGTGTAACTTCTATATAGATAAGGTTATCTTCCTAAGCTATATAGTTATTACCGTAGGATTAGCTATAGATCTTAAAAAGATTAAAGTAATTATTAAGTAGATAAGGCCTACGAATATTAAAGAAGTATAATTATTCCTTAGGTTTACTAACTTCTATAGGCGATTTATTAAGGACTACTTGAAAATCGCGAGGCTACTTATAGAGTTAACTTATAAGAATAAGGAATTCTACTAGTCTGATAGCGCGCGAAAAGTATTTAAGGCACTTAAAGCAGCTTTTATTATAGAGCTAGTACTTACTTCTTTTACCTCTAATAAAGAAATACATATAGAGATAGATTCTTTAGACTACGCTATTAGAGCTATACTTAGCTAACTAGGTAAGGACGGAAGATAATAACTAGTTACTTACTATTCACGGAAACTATTACTAGTAGAACTTAACTATAATATATATAATAAAGAGTTACTAGTAATTATAGACGTAGTATACGAATAGAAAGTCTACTTTAAGAGTGCTACTTATAAGATACAAATCTTAATAGACTATAAGAATCTTATTTACTTTATAACTACTAAGGAACTAAACTAATAGTAAGTTCACTAGTATAAAACACTCTCTACTATTAAACTTTAAATTTCTTATATTAAAGGAATAGAAAACACTTAAGCTGATACTCTAAGCTAAAAACTAGAATATCTTACGAATAAGACTTACGAATCCTATACTATACTATAGAATAATAGCGATTTATTAGTTATTAATAGCTAATAGCTAGCTGCGATAGGGTAGCTAGTTATAGAGAAAGTCTGGAAGGGCTACGCTAATAACCTAGTTATAGCTGAATAGCGACGCTAATTAGGCGAAGGATTCTCTTTCTCCTTAGGAGGAGCTTTCTTATTCTAGAGATAAATATATATACTTACTCAGGACCGGACTGAATTCGTTAGGGACTTCTATAAGCTACTTGCTTATAGATATCAGGGGCTAACTAAGATACTATCTAAGCTATCTAAGGAATACTACTTCCTAGGTATAAGAAAGGTAATTAAAGATATAGTAATATTATATAATATATATATCCGGAATAAGGCTATATACTATACTTTATATAGGCTTATGAAATCGCTAATAATACTACCTCGCCCTTAGAAATTAATCGCTTTAGATTTCATAGTTAAACTACTACTCTTAAAAGATCTAATTATAGGAATCGTGTACAACTTAATCTATATAATAACAGATAGGTTTATAAAGTACGTATATATAGTACTAGTACTTAGAACATAGAACGCGCCTATAATAGCGCAGGTATTCCTTAGAATAATCTTCGTAAGCTACAGAATACTAGATAAGATTATCTTAGATAGAGATAAGCTCTTTACCTTAAAGTTCTAGAAAACTCTTATCGCGCTCTTAGGAATAAAATAGAAAATATTAACTATATTCTATCCTTAGACTAATATATAAATAGAACGAATTAACTAGATAATAGAGACTTATCTTCGATATTATATAAACTATAAATAGAACGACTAGGTGTAACTACTTCTACTTACCTAGTTTATATATAATAGCGCGGATCAGGAGACTATTAGAGTATCGCTATTCTACGCGAATTATAGGTATAATCTCATAGTATATAACCTACTAATAGCTAGTTAGGGTACCGCGTAAGAAGCTATACTATAAGTAGGTAAGCTTAAGTAGCTCTATAAAGAATTATTAGCTGATATTCTCTTTATTACATAGAGATCTATAATATACTATAATAAAAAGCGTAGTATAAGACTAACGCTAAAGGAGGGGGATAAAGTCTACTTACTTAGGAAGAATATTATAACTAAACGACTAAGTTATAAATTAGATTATAAGAAGCTAGGGCTATTTAAAATTACTAAAGTTAAAGGACTAGTTAATTATTAACTAGCTCTGCTAAAAATAATAAATATCTACCTAGTATTCTATATATCTCTCCTTGAACTAGTACCGCTAGAAGCGCTGCTTACTCCTATCACTGAAATATAACCGACTAATCTAAATACTGAATACGAAGTAAAAGCTATCCTTAACTATCAGAACTACTATAGTAGATTATAATATTTAATTAAATAGAAAGGGTACTTATAATTAGAAAATACCTAGGAACTTAAGTCTAACCTCTATTACTTTAAGCTTCTTTAAGACTTCTATTAACGAAATCTAGGTTTACTTAAAAGGAAGAGGAACTAAGGTTAGGGACTAAGCCCTTAAAGAAGGACGCTAAATAAGCGTTAGGCTTAAAAGTAAGGAACTAAGGGTTAGGGTCGTTCTTAATAAGCTTAAGAGGAGGCGTTAAAAGACGAATAAGAGTTATAGTCTTCCTTATCTTAAACTAATACACGAGTTACTTAAGAACGAACTTCTTAATATACCCTAAGGTATTATAATTATAATACTTAGAATAAACGTACTCGGAGTATCTTTTTAAGATAGATAAATCTAAGAAGTAAGAATAGGAAAAGCTATAGTAGAAGAAATAAGGCTTTACGAGTTATATAGTATACTTAATACAGAGCGCGAGCTAGATACTCTGTTTTTTCTTAGTCTAAGCGACACTTGATTTCTTTATAATACTAGATATAATAAATAAGGAAAATAGCTATTAGTAGCTATCGATATTTCCTAGGTTATACTTAAGCGTAGGGACTATACTAGTACGGAAAGGGGATAGTGTCACGGACTACCTAGGAGCCTAAGGATTCTTAGATAAGAGGGGCTAAGAGACTATAAGCTTAAGGAGATACTTACTCTTAGAAGAAATCTTCTAGGAGGTAAGAGCTCCTAGGAAGGGCTCTCCTCCTAGGATTCTATAAGTACTATAGTAGCTATATATATTATATAATCTAAGTACTATAGTTAAGAGCGTGAGTCCTAGTGACTAATATTATATAATAGATCCTTAGATCCCCGGATCCTATAATAGGAGAAAGGATCTAAGGATCTATAGATCTATACTAAAGGGATCTATAAGAATAAGGGTTTTATATAAGACTAGTATATCTACTATTAGATAAGAGCTTTATACTTAACTTTAAATAGTCTTCTAATACTTAGTAACTATCTTCCTATCTACGTAATACACTTACCTCTTGATTATCAGAGATTAACTACAGCTTTCTATATTTATAACAAGTAAATACCGGACTATTATAGTAAGATTCGATTAAGCTTTAGTAGTTCGAAAGATATAATTAAATAGTATTAGATTAATTAGGAATTATCTCAGATAGAGTAGATCTCTAGTCCTTAGTTATATATAATATATAATCCTCCTATATTTAAGTAGTAATATTATCTCTACATCAGTTAGCTCTTATAGTTTCCCTTCTAGAAATATAATAACCTAATCCTAAACTATAACCCTTAACTTATAATTCCAGCTCACAGGTTTCTTCTTTAACTACCTCTTTAATCTCTCTAATATCTAAAAGGATATTATATAATATATATAATACAGTAACAACTCGAACTTATACTATAACTTTAAAAGCTCTTAGTCTTATAAAGATTTTAAACCGAGCTTTAAGTACTCTAAAGGTACGCTTAATAACGTTCCTTAAGGCTGAATAGCGTAGGTTAAAGAGCTCTTCTTTATTTTAGGGACGACGATTCGCTCTCTCCTATTCCCTTAAGTGATATCGAACCGCTCGATATAGTGTTAATATCAAGTCGCAATTTACAAAACTAATGTAATAGCACGGTTTAGCGTTAGCTAGCACGTGAGCGAAATAACCACGGATCAGGTGATAACCTCTCTATTAGCGCGAATATCAAGCTAAGGAGCCCTCGATTCCGTGGAGGGCGCTCGAGCCTATATAGATAAATTCCCCGGGCTATTCCCGATTAAGACTAATTACATTTAACGTAAAACTTGATATAAACTCCTGTAGTAGCGTAGAGCTATTTCCCTTTACGTATAACTAAGTGGATAACTATCGGTAAACCCCTTTAGAGTTAACCGAGCTCTACCGAGTCTTACCGAGCTTTGCTGAGCTCTAGACTCTTCCTAATCAGGTATAGTAAAGAAGTAGTTACTACTACCTTTATATCACCCCCCCCTTTGAAAAAATCGAGTTATAAGCCTAAAAGCGTAATAAAACGATTGAAAAAATAAAGTAGAAGTGATTATTACATATTAGAGATAAAAAGCAAGTAAAAACAAGTATAAAATCAAACTAATAAGTAAAATAAAACAAAGTACTTTTTAACGCTAGCAGTCTTATAACTGCAAATAGTACATATTCACTAGATATTCCTAGACCGCTTATTCCTTATTAGGACTAGCCTTTCGCTAAGCCTTCTCTATCTGTATTATAATACAGGCGATTTTAACAAGTTTTCAGTTCCAGGCTCGTATATAGGTTATAATACGCTCCTTATCAGGCTTTAAGCCTTATAGCTTATAATTCGACTTATAAGCGTCTAGCGTTAGGAGCTTTTCATTAAATACCTAATAAAAGGGGTTCGCTACACTATCTAGCTTAGCGAAGAATCGAGCTATAGGCTTAGCGAGGTAAAGTAAATACGCCAGTAATAAAGAAGCTAATTCGCTAGCTTCTAAAGCTTATTACAGCGTAAGCTCTAGAGCAGGGAATCTAGGCTCTAGTTCTTTAATATTAGTCGACTCAGAATCGTTAACTAGGGTTATAGCTGTAATAGGCTGTTCTAGCTAATCCTTAGCTTCTAATTCGCTCATAAGATAGTTACTTATAAAAGTAAAATCGTCGTTTTATAATAGAGCGTTAAAGGCGAGTTTTAATTAGCTAAGAGGTCTCCCGCTATTAATTTTATAATAGTCGTATATAGCTTTAGCTGAATTACCGAAGCTGTTTACGTTATACCACATGTTATCAGGGGGGTAGTCTCTCCACTCTACTTAATATTATATTATATCGTTATAATAACGATAAGCTAGTATACGAACTAGCTCGTATTCGTCTTCTTTGTATTCTATATTATCTATAGCGTTAGTAATATTTAATTCATTATCAGCTCACTTATACGCTTTCTATAATCGAGAGAGGTTAATAATAAGGTAGATTTTCATCGAAGGAGGTAATTCTAACTTATAGGCGTAGCTTACTTATCGTATAACCTTATAAGGACCTCACTTAACAAAGTCTAGCTTCTTTAAGGGCTATATTAACTTAAGGTTTTCCGTATATAACTACACGTGATCTCCTATAGTAAAATCGATGTATTATCTCGAACGATTTGTATACTCTCTTTAAGAGGCCTACGCTTTACTTATATACACCTTCGCACGCTCTATTATATTATATATACGCCGTAAGGTATTTATTACGTCACTCTTTTAAGTGTGTTTATATTATATAACTATGTTATTATCTTTAGTATACTACGTATTAGCGTCGAATAGTAGTAGAGCTAAGCGAGGTTCGTCGTTAGATCCGGATCCTGGAATTAACACGGGAATTACCGTGTTTTAGTATGGAATTAATATCTAGGTAGAATCCGGTAACCTAATATCGCTCCTATTATATAGCGTAGAGCTATATTCCCTTATACTTCAGTTACCCTTTTATATAGTAGAGCTACCCTTTAGCTCTCGCACCGGCGTATAACTAGTCCCACTTAGCGTAGAATCTGGTCTAGATACTTATTTACCTTAATATTCCTCGCTTAAGTATTAAGTAATCGACCTTAACACTTAATAATTATTTAAGCTAGCGTTATTACTAGCGTCTAAATTTAAGGACTTTAATAGAGTCTTAGATCTAGTTATAGCAGCTATATTGTTTTTTCTAATATTATTAGCAGCTTCACTAGATAATTACTCCTAATTAAAAGATATCTTAGGCTTATAGCTGTTAAGTACTTTAAATGGACTTAGCTATCCTAGGCTAGTGTGCGGTAATATTAACTGCGCGTAGTCTAATAAGAGTAGTATTTTAGACTAGTTATCTTAATAGTGATTTAAGAATACTTATAGTTACTGTTTTAAGTAGCGATTATAGTTCTCTGTTTAACTATCAGTTTATAAGTAATACGCTATAGAAAGCTTTAATTTAGTTCCTAATAAGCGATATAGTTCTTACTAATATTTAGAAACGAATTAAGAGCCTCTATCGCTTATAATCGTATTAGGGGCGCCGTAGTATTAATAGATGTATTTTATAAATAACGCAGCTATCTGCTTAGCGTTTATTCGTCTATTATAAGTAATAGAAATCGATTGCTTTATAAAACAGTCTATAACTACTATTACGTAGTTATAGCTGTATCGATTCTTTAGTAGCTTCGTAAAATCTATACTAATATCGCGCTAAGGCTTCTTAGGAATCAGTAAAGGTTATAATAACCCCGGCGTTTTATCTGTCGATTTTTTAGTCCTTTGATAATCGTAGTACCTATTAACGTAGTTAGTGATATCGACTAGTATATTAGACTAATAATATCGAGCTTTTATAAGCTAATAGGTCTTATCTCTACCGGGGTAAGCTGTAGAGATCTGATAGTAAGCCTCTTTAATTAGCTGATATCGTAAATTAGTAATATCAGGGACTAATAATCTTCCTTTATATAATAATAGCTTGTTTTTAAGCGAGAAGTTACTATTAGGCTTTTCTTTTACTTCTATCCTTAGAGGCTTATAGGACTTTTCTTATCTATTAGCTCTTAAAAGCCTATCGACGAAGTAGGAGTCGTCTATAATAGTACTTATAGAAGCTAGCTATAAATCCTCTTTTATAGCCTCTTCCACTTAATCAGGTTATAATAACGATTTCAGATGATACTTTACTTTTATAGTGTCTTAATTTTTAGTATTACTTTCGTCCCTTATAAGAATATCGGCTTTAGTGTTTTCGGAACCTCTATAATAGCTAATAATAAAGTAATAATCAGCTAGCGCTTTAGCTTAACGCGCTTATCTACTAGTTAGAGCTTTAGTTATTATAAAATACTCTAGCGCCTTATAATTAGTATAGATCTTTATACACTAGTAAGTACGCTCTAGGTCGGATCTCCAGTTTTTAAGCGATTTTATAATCACTAATAACTCTTTATTATATATCTTGTAATTATACTTAGTAGGAGCTATAGTCTTAGAGTAGAATACTATAAGGTAAAATTCGCTGTCTAAGTGTTTTTAAGATAATATCCCTGCTATTACGCTGTTACTAGTATCGGTTTCGATTATAGTCTCTAATTACGGGTCGTAGTAACATAGTATAAGTACTGTAATTAGGCTTTTTTTAAGCTTCTCGAACGTATCTTTATAGCTATTATCGAACTTAAACTATACTTCCTTTTTCGTAAGATTAATAAGCGGCTTAGCGATTTTACTATAATCCGCTATAAATCGTCGATAGAAGTTATAGAAGCTTAAAAAGCTTTATATTCCGCGTACCGAGCTAGGGTCTTTCTAATCTCTTATTATAGAGATTTTATCTTAATCAACTTCTATTCCTTTAGTTATAATTATAAAGCCTAAGTATTTAGTTTATATAACTAAAAACTCGCTCTTTTTAACGTCGATTTATAAGCCGGCGTCTCTTAGCCTTTTAATAACTTTTCGCACGTGATCTTCGTGCTCGTTGATATTTTCGGAATATATAAGAATATCGTTAAGGTAGGTAGTACAAAAATCGTATAAATAGTCTAATAAGATATTATTTATATGCCTTTGAAAAGTAGCAGGTCTATTTATAAGACTAAAAGGTAGCACTTTACACTTATATACTCCGTAATACGTTCTAAATATAGTTAGCTCCTCGCTATCAGAGTCTATTCTAATTCGATAGAAAGCTTATTAAATATCTAGCTTCGTAAATATCTTAGCTTTACTAATACGAGCTAGCGTCTTATCGATTAAAGGAATCAGGTAGCGATCTTTTCGCGTAATCTCGTTTAGCTTCCTAAAATCGATATAAAAGCGTAGGCTACCCCCTAGTTTTTTAACGAATAAGACCGGCGAAGCAAAGGGAGCGTTCGAAAGCTCTATAAAGCCTTTATATAAATTATCCTCTAAGTACTCCTTAGTTAGGACTAGCTCCTCCTGTGATATATTATATAAAGGACTGTATTTTAAGTCATAAGGTTTATTAAGAACTATCTTATAATCGTAGTATCTATACGGAGGTAGCTTATTAGACTCTTGTTTACTAAAAGTATTATATAAGTCTTTTAAAAACTCAGGTACTTTCACTGTTATTTCACTTCGATCCTCAGGGGAAAGCTCAGCTATTAGCTGATTAATTTCGTATAAGCTAGTTGTAAATAGCTTAGTTCTCTTCCCTTTATCTCTATTTATTATTCGACTAAAAGCAGTAGCGCTAATAGTAAAAATATCTAGAGAAGAGCTAGTAGGATTTCTCGATTTTAGTAGGGTAGGTGGATTATAATATAAGGTAACTAGTTTATAAGAGCTAGAACTAGAAAATCCTAATAACTCTCTTTCTATAGTTTTAAGCTATTCACGTAGCTCGCTTTTAAACGAATTTTTAGCTACTAATTTAGAGCAATTCGCTTTTCGCTTCCTTTTCTCGCTTATAGCGATAGGTACTAGCTTAAGCTCTTTAGCCTCTTAAGCCTCTAGATATCGATTAACGTTATCTTAATAATTTTTATTGATTAGCTTCTTTTTAAGTTACTCTTATCTAATTAATATTTCCTTATAAAAAGGTCTAACGCTCTTAGGAAGCTCGCTAGGCTAAATTAAGGCTTTTCCTGCTATATCTAGTAATACTTTAAAGTACTCTAACTAAATGCGGCTTAGAATAAGGTTATAATTACCTAATTCTAGTAAAAAGAAAGGTATATTAACTATTCTACGCTTATTAATTATAAAAGAGAGAGAGAGATAAGACGTAATCTAATTATTAGCGATTCCGTCGTAGCCTTTTATTATAATAGGCTGTAATAACCGTTGAGGTGTAAAGCTAAAGAGATATTGTAATTTCTTAGTAAAAGGCTTATTTAGGAAGGCGAAGCTATTAGCACCTGTATCGATTAAAGAGCGTAATTAGATAGAATATCCGTTTTTACTAAAGCGACAAGGGTAGGTAAAGTGTGAACTGCTTATTAGCGTTAATAGGTTTAAGTTAGTTAGATCTACTACGTTACTATATTCGCCTAAAAGAGGGTCTTATTTTAAGCCTCTTCTTTTAAATCAGCTTTACTCTCTAATTAGCTGATTTTATCAACTTCCTCTTAATCTAGCTCTTTAAGATTACCTGATTTAGGCTTAGGGCATTAAGGTGATAAATACCCTACCTTATTACACTTATAATAGCGTACTTCCTGATTAGGCTTTATAGCTATAATAGCTATAGTTTTTTCGGTGGTCTTTTTTACATAATTATTATTATAACGATTCTATATTCTTTACTCTCTACGAGCCGATCCAGAGGTTTTAGAGCCGCTAGTTATAATAACAGACTCTTTTCTTCTTTAATTAGCTATTAGCCTCTCTTATTCGTGCGATTTTAGCGCAGCTTAACAAAACTCGTCGAATCCGTTGATAAAGTTTACTACAGGTTTTATAGTAGCTCTAAGATCAGGATATAACTTTATATAGAAGTAGTCTTTTAAGTAATCCTTAGGCTTTTTAGCCTTATTAGTAAGGCGTAGGAATTTAGCTTTAAAATCGCTAAAATCGTTAGTAGACGATATATGTAAGCTATCATATTCGGCTTTATACGTTGATATTTGCTTTATAACAAAGATCTTACGTAAATCGACTATTAATTCCGTATAGTACGTATAAGGATCCCCGCTATATGTATTATGCCTTATAAATAAGGCTTCTTATACTTTACCCTCCGTTATATTATATATATAGGTTATACGAGTAAACTTATTATTAAAGTAGTTCTAATTTACTTTTAGCTTAGAAATAATTGATAATTCCTATTACTTAAATATAAGGTCTACGCTATCTATAAGTAGCTTCAGATCATGTATTTTTCCGGTTTTACGCCGCTTATCGTTATATCTAGGAAACCTATTAGGGGCCCTTACGATAGTAGCTCTAATTATATCTCTAATAAAAGAGGAATTTACAGGGGAAATTAGAGGTAAAGACGCTCTAGGAAGCTCTCTTTAAATTTAAGTTGTAAAGCGAGTCGTAGCGTTTGCTTCTCTAATTAGTCGATTAGGCGATAGAGTTATAATACGCGTTATAGGCGTTTTTTCCTTATCTCTTTACCTACCCCTAGTATGTTCTATAATATTTGTTCTAAGTGTATTTTTACAAATATACCTTAAGGGGCTTTTATCTCTTACCTGATTAGGGTTAGAGTTAGAGCTTTTTAGCTCTTATAGTTCTCGCTATAATAAGCGATTCTCTTTAGCTTACTCTTGTATTATACTACGTAGTTCAGCGATTTAGTCTACTAGACTCTTATTAGCTAAATCTCTTTATTATAAGCGAGACCTAGGTCTAGCTATAGAAGCTTCTTCTACTTCTAATTAGTCTATATTACTAGCGCTAGGTATTTGTACTCTAGTAGAGGTACCTTAAACTAAGGAGAATAACTTAGCTTCGTTATTAACTCTTAATTAGTTCGATTCGTCTTGATTTTCTGTAGAAGTCGTATTTCTACTCAGAGAGCTATTATTACGACTACCCCGAGTATTATATTAAGAACTTATAGTTCGTACTATTAATTAGCTGCTAAAATCGCGGAAATCGATTAACGTTTAACTGAGATATTATTAAGTGATAATATAGGGTTTTTAAAGGGTAAGTCGATTATATAAACGACCCCTTTAGCGTATAAGCCTAATAAAAGCTCTTTTTATTATTATAACGTAGAATAGTAACCTTTACGTTACGTACTAGCGTATCTTGTCCTATTACAGAATAATAACTGTTGTAATAAGTACTAAAATAACTCTTTTTAGTGTTTTACATGTATAAGTTAAATATATATTCAAACTTAAGGATTTAATTAGTTCTTTCAGGGAGCTGCGCGTATTAAAGAATAGGGGCTATAAAAACGGTCTTTTCTACTGCTGCTAGGAGCACGCTAGTAGGCTCGCTTAGCTCTCTGAAGTAGCTCTTATTCGCCGTCGTAATGTAATAACGTTTCTAAGAGGGATATTAGCTCTCGTAATAGCTAATAGCGAATAAGACGCTAGTCCGAGTTGGGAGTGTTCTTGACGACTAGCACGACGCTTAATGGTCGGATTGTATAGCTAAGTCCCGTGACCTAGTTAGACGTTTAGGGTTGATATAAGAGTGTTAGGTAATAACAAGCACTTATCTGCTTTTAGCTAGCCTCGCAATTCTAACTAATAGTAAAGCTAGGCGATTCTAGCTTTTAAATAACGCTAGGCTAAGCGTAGTCTTATAACTTCATATAAGTTGTCTATTGTCGTATAACTAAGTGTGTAGCGCCGGTAAGGTAGTAACGATAAGGGTTGAAAAACAAAGGCTCGCTTAGGGTGATAAGTATAAGTTATTAGGATATTATTACGCCGTCACTAGTAGTATGATTTAAGCTTAATATAATATAATAGTATAGTTTAGCGTTAGCTAGCATATAAGCGAAATAACCACGGATTAGGTGATAACCTCTCTATTAGCGCGAATATCAAGCTAAGGAGCCCTCGATTCCGTGGAGGGCGCTCGAGCCTATATAGATAAATTCCCCGGGCTATTCCCGATTAGGACTAATTATATTTAACGTAAAACTTGACGTAAACTCCTGTAGTAGCGTAGAGCTATTTCCCTTCACGTATAACTAAGTGAGTAACTGTCGGTAAACCCCTTCAGAGTTAACCGAGCTCCACCGAGTCTTACCGAGCTTTGCCGAGCTCTAGACTCTTCCTAATCAGGTATAGTAAAGAAGTGGTTACTACTACCTTTACATCTATTTCCTAAGAGTAGAATAGTTTCTTATTATTACCCTCTCTCCTTTAGTATATATATATTCTAGAGTAGTATTAGTCTTTTTTCTTAAGTGCTCTCTTGTAATTTTAGTTATTAATCTTAATAGCTATCTTAATAAGTTCTTATAAACTAGTAAGCACGTCTGATCTTACTATCTTATCTTTCACTCTGTCCTTTAACCTCTTATAGTACTATACCCGAAGGGTATTATTATTCTAGCTAGTCTAATTAGCGAATTACTAGAAAGCGGTAGTATACGTAATTACTAACCCGACTTACTTCAGGTTCTAGATATTTCACTTAGTAGTATAGTTCTAATTAATATCACTAAAGACGCGGTTAATCCTATATTCGAAACCTTCGAAAGTTATAAAGATCCTTTAGGATTCCTTAGTTATTACTATAGAGACCCTTCTATCCTTAGTTTAGTTTTAAATATAATCTAAGAGAAAGGTTTTAATCTAGTTAAAAGTAGATCCTTAGAGAAAGGACGAAGCCTAAAGGACTTTATCTGTATCTATAGCGAACTAGTAATTATTAAAGCCTGTATAGAGCTTTACTTATATAAGGTACGCTCTAAGCTTAGATCGATCTCTACTATAGAGATCTGAGGTAGCGATCTTAGGTATATTCTTTACGTTAAAGACCTTAGCTAGAGCCGGGTTATTATTCGATAATAATCCTTTAATAGAGGATATATTATCTTCGTGAGTTAGTACCTCTAATAAGAAAGTACTTAAAGTGTAATAGTCTAGTATTTACTTATTATAAATACAGAAGGCTATAGTTAATCTCTAATAATTAAGAGGTAGGTATATTATATAGATAAGAAGATAGTTACTAAGTATTAGAATACTATTTAAAGTTAAGTATAAAGCTCCTATCTAATAGTAGATATACTAGTCTTATATAAAACCCTTATTCTTATAGATCCTTTTAGTATAGATCTATAGATCCTTAGATCCTTTCTCTTACTATAAGATCCGGGGATCTAGGGATCTATTACGTGATATTAGTTACTAGGACCTGCGCCCTTAATTATAGTACTTAGATTATATAATATATATAGCTACTATAGTACTTATAGAATCCTAGGAGAAGAGCCTTTCTTAGGAGCTCTTACCTTTTAGAAGACTTCTTCTAGGAGCAGGTATCTCCCTAAGCTTATAGTCTCCTAGCCCCTCTTATCTGGGAATCCTTAGGCTCCTAGGTAGTCCGTGATACTTATGCTCTAGCTACTTGATACGAAGCTTACTTACCTTTAAAGTAAGATACGTTCAAGCAGTATTATTAATAGTCTTAAAAATAGTAATAAAATGAAATATTCCCTCCTTTATAAGGTATACTTCCTCTTATACTTTTACAATTGCCTAGCTAAGAATCGACGATTCTACTATCTCTTTCGGAATAGTATTCTCTATATTAAGGCTTAAAGATAACGCTATTACTTTAGCTATTTAAGTAATAGCCTCTCCTATTCTGTCTATTATACTAAGGCTACTTGTTTTCAGTTTCTTAGTGTTACGAAGTAATAGAGCTAGCGAGTCGATATAGCGCTTTTATACTATTATAAGTGTTAGTGTTATAGGAGCTACGATATTCGTTGATTCTGAAGCTTTAGGAGCCTCTTAAGAGTCTGCGGCTTAAGGCGTAGCTTAAGAGGTATCTTAAGGATTAGTGGATACTGAATCTAATCGCTAGGTTCGCAGATCTAAGTATATATTACTCTTATTTTATATATCTAACTCTCTATTAATATTATCTATAAAGTCTCTATAGCCTCTATAAAAGCTGTATTTACTAACTAATAAGCTATCTCCTGTAATTTTCAAAAGGTTATCGAACTAAGGGAAAGGTTCTATCTGCTAACGTAGCTTCTTAGGATGAACCTATTATAGTTAGATATTATAATAACTTATAAAAGCTTACTAATACTGTAGAAATTTGCTTCTAGACTTCTAGCCTTATAGTCGGAACATATAAGCAATTATCCTATCTAAAGCCGGAGAGCTCTCAGAGTGTTTTTACCTCCCTATAGGCCTTCTTTAGATAGCTCTATTTCGACCGGCAGATTTAAAGCTTTAATAGAGGCTCGAATAACTTCCTAATAGCTGTAAATACTAAGTCTTTAAAGCCTCTCTCTAAGAAGGCTCTATTAACTGTTACTTAGATAAGTTATAATACTATTAAATCGATATCTTACCTTTTCTATTCTGTATTAGGTACATGTGTTCGTACTATAGTACTAGCTTCTCCCGAAGGATTAGTAAGTAGAGCTCTCTTTAGTAGTATAGGAGGTAGCTAAGGTACTTGAATTAAGGTAGTTTATTAATAATTATACCTAGATACAGCTCTTAATAATAACAACAGCTTCTTTATTTTTTTCTCTACCTAATTTTAGTAGGGAGCTTAAATCTTAGCATCACTTCTGTATCTCGCTTAGAAATCCGATATAGCTAGACCGTGCGTTATCACTTCAGGAAGTAACACAAAGTGTCACTTCCGATCCAAACGGGCCCTTAGGTACTTGTCGGGATATTCCCAGATTTTTCGAGTGATGTGCATTGGATTGCCAAGATTTGTACGGGCGTTTGAGACTGCCCAGTGGGCAGATGTGCCCAATCTCCATGTGACTTTTGAGGTCACGTTTTTCTGCAAGTCTAGGTAAGGTAGGTACCTAAGGTACCTACTACCTACAATACCTTTGGTACCCACCGAGGTATTCCTGTTTCCGCTTTCGCCTCGAGTATTGATGTCCATGGCGTTATGCTTTAGTCTATGCGTTAGTATCGATTATGATATGCATATCAACCTATCTATCTGATACTGATTTCCATGGCCTTAGAATATCACATCACTCACTGTTTCCGCTTTCCTGTGTACCATTGGTATGGACTTCATCGCCACATGCTGTTCAGTGTGCTGTTCGCCTTGCGAATCTTACCTTACAGAAAGTGGTCTGGAAAGTTTACCTAGCAAGTCTGTGGGCTCGTTGTATCACAATGCAATATGCTTTGTTCACGAGTTTTGTTTTCTGCAAACTCTGTCAAATAAGAGCTCCTAAGCTGGTCACTTTTGATTTCTTTGCCATTTGATTTGCCAGCTTCTGTCCAGACATTCTGTATTCAGGCGCCACCACATGTGTCCTCGCATGAATCTTCAGTACAGACAACCATTCTGCCTAACTCGGAAGCTCGTACGCAGTATATCGTCGATGCTCTCCCTTCTCTCTTCCTACTACATTAGGCACACTTCCAGGTTTCTCAAAGATGCCGTCTCCCCCTGACTCGTACCTTACGGGCACTTCAGCGTCTTTCTCATGGAGACCACCGGTCTGCATATCTGTAGTCCTATATCCAGTCTTCCACCATGTGTTCCTTTTATTGTTGGAAACAGAATCATTGTTCTGGTTTCTTCGACGTCTCCACAGATAAAGTATCCCCAACACAAATGCACATATCACAGCTAGACCGCCGACGATTCCTCCAATGATCACTCCAAGATTGTTCGATCCAGCTGCATCTGGTGTATCATCGGATGCTGTTGTTGAACCTGATGCAGCGGAGCTCGTAGAGCCTAGGAGCTCAGCAGATGATGATGAGGACGATGAAGAAGAAGTTATTGACGGCGAGCCCGAGCCAGATGCTGATAGGGAATTTAACGGTTTCAACGTTGCAGGACTCGTTGTTGGGGCCTGAGATGAGCTCGAGATTATGGACTGAGTGGTCGAGGAAGCAGATGGCGACGGTTTTGAGGCTACCGCAGCCGTCTTAGACGTGCTCTTGCTCGTTGTTGATGTCGCTGGAGTTGGCAGTGCCAACAAAGTCTGCGTAATAGCGAGTGGCCCACAAGCGATATATGAGAAGACTAGATCCGCACCCGCTGTCAATAAAACGCTCGAGCAGAATCCTGCTCCCGGCTCAGTGCTGCAAAATCACACATATTAGCAAGGCAAGCTCCGATATCCCGGAACCAGAAATGGTTACAAACCACGAAAACGTCGTTATTCCAGGAGTACCAGTGACACCACAACCTGACTTGCAGGAATGAGAATCCACGCAATTTCCAGCTAGTCCACAGTCTTTCGCGTTGATCACTGTGGTCGGACAGAAACCCCACAAGCCATTAGCAGTATCGAAACGACAGTTGAACCCAGGTCCTGCTGTTCGAGGCGAATTGATGTCTCCGTCAAGGAAGCCACAGGTGGACTGATCGATATCCTGTCTCGCTCTGAGATCAAAAAATGACGAGTTGGACGTTGGCAGACGCAGATCCGCCTGAAGTACAGAATTCGTGCCTGCTTTCTTCAAAAGTTCATGTCGAGATTGTGGCCATGCAGAGACAATACTCGAAGTCAGTTCGAGGAAGATCAGGAGGAACAAAGACTCCTTCATGATTTCAAGGTTTATTTTGTGTCAGGACATGCTCAGAAATAGCAAAAAGAAGGATGGACAGCAGAAACAAAAGCGCCGAGTACAGAAACGAATGTAAGATTACTAAATAAAGCAGGCTGTAAGAGACGGTTGGGAAAGATACGCCCGCCTGCCTTTTTAGCTACTTTCCAGCGTGTAGCCGCCGTTTGGTTAGGCTGTGTATGCATCTACAAGCGCTTGCTCGAAATCAAGATGGCATGTTTACACCTCTACCAACACTTGGCAGATGGTATTGCCTTCATCTTGTTTCGCATGTGTGTCTCGACCACACACAGGAGAAGGTACATTTCACAATCAAGGATTCAGGGGTTTTGAAACAGAAGATGTCAACGTAGGCGCGCAAGCACGCCTCTATCTTCCTCAACTTTGGTGCCTGGCTCCTGTTCTTACCTCTGCATCTGCCTCTCCCCATGGTTATTGGCGCAGGGAGATCGACAAGGTCAACGGACCAACGGCAAGCGGATGGCAGCTCGGGGCGAGCCCGATATAGGGAAGGCAATCTCAATTGCAGACTCTCTTGCCTCAGATGTACGAATTTGTCCTCGGATCCAGCTTGTCGGGTGCGGAGACGTCTGATTCTAGCGAATAAGGTAGGGTGTGCAGGAGAAACCAACGTTCAGGGGTGTGGCCAACGCTGGACAGGTTGCCGTGTTTTCTGTCTCAAGACACCACACTAATTTTCATGAAACCGTCCTATGAGTACATGGGAAGAGTTCAACAAGAAGTACCTACTGAAGCAAGAATGTTGGAAAGACGTTGAAAGCAAGTGGTTTAGTTCAATTAGCGAGAGGTGCTGGCGCACTTTCAATGAACCATTACTCCACCGCGGACACCAGGCGCGGGAGACGCCGCTGACACCCCATAATAGTGGCTGGGGACGCAAATGATAGCGCCTAACATGGGACGATTACTGGCCACAGGGCCTTGTCATTATGCAAACCCATGTTGATAACTGGAAATATCTGCCTGCCACCAAGGTAAGCAAAGTGGCGGCTAAACCTACATGCGCAGAGTCGAGATCCTCGAGTCTCCTGTCCATCTCTGCTTTGTTCTGTGTTTAAGCAACCTCAATCACCTTCGGGCGATTGTGCCAGTGCTTCCCCATTTCCTTTGCAGTATGATTCATGTATCTTTTCCACGGCCGCTCAGCAAAGTGACTCAAGCTGTCGTTATAATTACCATTACTTTATCAATATGCTTTGGGCTCTCCCATGTCTCAGGAACTCCGTCTCTCTCTCAGCACCGAGTCTTTCCAGACGATAGGATAACCACCGCATCCGCCAAAGGTACGTTACCTGGGATTACAAATTATAGGACAGGCACTGACAGAAATGAAGATGGAAACGCAACGCTCCTGGCTGCGGCACCCGCCTATATTCAAGCGATAATGAACTCGAGCGACACAACGTTTCCACGGCTCGAATGCCGACAGATAAACTCGGCTCGGTATGGATATCTCGGATATTCCGATACAGACCAAAAATACTTCTTCGCGCTCGACCTTCATGAAAGCGCGAAGCTACTGCCCCGCCTTCTCGGGTCGATCGTGGAGACCATGAACTTCCTTGGGCCTGAGCGGTGCTCACTGTCGGTTGTGGAAGGCCATTCGAATGATGGAACGTTCGAGATACTGAAGCTGTTGCGGAATGCTATTGAGAAGACAGGCGCAACGTATCATTTCGTGTCAAGTCCTCTCGATACATCGCAAGGGGAACGAATAGAGAAACTGGCGCAGTTAAGGAATCTCGCTGTTGAGCCCCTAGTCACTTCGTCAAGTATCGCCGATACTACGGTTATATTTTTCAACGATGTTGCTATTTGCTCAGAGGATATTTTGGAATTGCTTCATCAGCGCATTTACCAAGCGGCAGACATGACTTGCGGAATGGATTGGACATATGTTGGACAGGATCCCACTTTCTACGATGTCTGGATAGCGCGAGGCATGACAGGCGACTCATTCTTCAACATCCCAGAAGACGGAAACTGGAACTCAGCCTGGAACCTCTTCTGGAACGACGATGCATCCCGGCAAAAACTCAACAGTCATCAACCATTTCAGGTGTTCTCTTGTTGGAATGGCGCTACGGCTTTCTCGGGGAAAGTGCTAAAAAAGGTGCAGTTCCGGCACTCGAAAAAGAATGAGTGTTATCAGGGGGAGCCAAAACTGTTTTGTAAGGATATGTGGCATCAGGGCTTTGGCAGGATTGCTGTAGTTCCAACTGTGAATATAGAGTACTCGGACGAGGCGGCTATGAAGATTAAGGCCCTGAAGGGCCATGTGTCGGATTGGGCAGGAAAGCCAGAAAGTACGGATGAGAAAATAGAATGGGCAATGAAGCCGCCGGAGAAGGTGAAGTGTATGAGGAACTATGGCGACCAAATATGGGTCCCGTGGGATGAGAATATATAGTGTAATAAAAAAACGAATCTGGTCAAAGCACAGTGGGCTTCCTTCGGATAGCTTTCAGTCGACAGTTCCTTTCTCATGTAACCGAATCTGCTGTGGCGTATGGCGTAAACTGTCTAGCACCAGTGAATAACCACTGAGGCTAAAGAACCTGTACTCAAACAAGGCGCATCGATGACAAATCTAAAATGAGGGAAAATATCTGATTTCAATGAACATTAAGCTCAGCAAAGAGGCTAGCGAGATCGTGCAGAAGCTTTGGTTGTGTGCAAAAAGGAGAACTCGCATTGCAGAACGTGAGATTGGAAATGTGGCTTCACACTGCACATTTTATGCGAGCACTATATCAGTAGGTCACCAAATGTCATCGCTGATACAGAAGATTCCTCTTGAGGGACCGCATAGTAGCCCCTCCTATTCCACTGCGATCATTGCCCTCGTCTCACGCAGCCGAGGCAGCCAATCAAGCCCGAATCGTAACCACCCGAAAGTGGCTGCCTAGTTGCCCAGTTGGCAACATCAACCAAGCAAGTCGACGTATGAGGTGTACGACAGACGAGTATGGCTGGATTCTGCTCACGAAGGTTCCATTCCGCCTTCCAAGCGGTGCAGTTTAAGTTGCAGGTAAGACGGACGAATAGGATGTTTTGCCCTCGCTCTCGGCTCGGAGCTGAAGAACACTTGACCATTTGTCTTCTTTCCTTACCTTTAAATTTCCCATGCTTTTTAAATCAGATCTCTTCAGGACAGATATAAATCTGCCAGAACCACTTGCGAGCCTTCTCCCATACATATGTCCACACAGGAGCATTTAGTGTTTCCAGACTCAACAGGCCAGCTAGTCATGGAGCTCTTTGACCAAGGACGATGGTAACTAACTCTCTGCCATCTCCAGAGAAATGCAAGAACAAGCACTACTAACACAGCTTCAACAAACAGTCCCATATATGCCGTTCGTTCCTCTTCGACAAACGTGAAGTAGTCCCTAACATAAGCAGTCATTCTTTGGGTGCATGGGTTGCGCAGTCGCCATGATCTTCTCGAGTCTAGGCGCCGCGTATGGGATCGCAAAGTCAGGTATTGGAATATCCGCAGTCAGTGTCCTGCGCCCAGACATGATGATTAGAAGTTCGTACAATTCCCCTTCCAAGCCCCAGAGCCAATGTTGACCTAATGCCAGATCTCATGCCACCCATTCTCGCTGGCATTCTTGCCATCTACGGCCTCGTCGTTGCAGTAGTCATATCCTCCTCGCTCAAAGAGAAAGTAGCGCTTCATACGTCTTTCATGCAGCTCTCTGCTGGTCTGTCCGTTGGGCTGTGCTGTCTCAGTGCGGGCTTTTGTATTGGGATTGTGGGTGATGCTGGCGTGCGGGCTACTGGACAGCAACCGAGGATGTTTGTGGGTATGATGATGATGTTGATCTTTGCTGAGGTGCTGGCCATTTATGGGTTGATTGTCGGATTGTTGCTCTTGACTAGTTCGGAGAATGGGGTAACAGATTGTAGTAAGGGGTATTGAGAAGCAAGAGGAGAGAACTTTGGCCTGCAGATAAAAAATTTCAAGACACGTATGAGCATAGGTGATGAAAAATCTGCAGTTCGCAATCAGCAGTATAAGTGCAAGGAAATAACGATTAATAACAGCAAATACAGAAAATCAAGGATACTCAGTTATGAAACGGCACGAAGTGCAAATGTTCATTAATAGATGAGGACTTGCTGATATATCTTGTCAACTCATAGTGGAGAGCGAAACGACCAAGAACTTTCCTGCCAAGAACTTTCCTGGAATCTCATAGTATAATATTTTGATGGACAACGCCGGGATACCAGGATACCATTGCATTCCTAGTACCTGGGTCTGAAGAGTCTTCCCAGAGGAGCACCCCGCCTCATCGCCAACAACCACCAAACAGCTCCAAAGGCCATACCTCCTAAATGGTCCGCATGCCCCCAACCTTGAAGCCACCTTCCCTGCATCCCGCCGATACTGATAACTACCCCTGCCACGGCTCCGACAACCATAGGCATGGGAACAAAGAACAGCAACATTGTTGACATAGGCGAAGCACAAGCCATTGCAGTAAACAGCCCAGAGATGGCCCCGGATGAGCCCATCCCATAATTCGTCTCATATGGTGGTCGAGTCCGCTCCCAAAACTTGACCTGGGCAACACCTCCAGCAATCGCAGCGCCGAAATATAAGACCATGAAAGAAGGTATTCCAGTCATCATAATCGTCGTCCGCCCAAAGCTGTACAGCCCTAGCATACAGAGAGCAAGATGCATAACGTCGCGATGCATGAATGCCGAGGTGATCAATGTGTAGTATCGGCCAGGTTCAAGGCTCCTCGCAGACATGACGAAATGCTTAAGAAAGTCGTTGGCTTTCTGGCGCGCCTCTCTAGTAGCTTTTTTACCTGCTTCGAGCTGCAATTGCCCATTCCAAAGGAAGATTCCTACACATGCTCCCACTATGCTGCCCACGACAAGGGCCCCTGAGCCGACTCGGGGAGGCTGCCATTGTGGTGGTTCGGGCTCTTGGAAATATGTCTTTTGATAGGACCTTCCAAATTGGTGCCGCGCTCCTTTCGCTGAATGCGTTGTTGATTCAGAACTGAAAACTTTCGGACGGCGTTGTCTGCTGGTGCTGAAAGGTCTGGATGGTAGTTTTGTTGAGCAATTGACGCGTTTGGGCCCACTCTGCGTCGCGTCAGTTGAGCGCAGCGAAGCTGTTGCGGGGTAGAAGTTTACCAGGAATTTGATTAATACAGACGGCCGACATGGCTGGCGTAGTCGTAGAAATGCAGTTGATCTGAAGGTCTGCTCAACGAAAATCCTCATCGTCGCGCACCCAGTGATAGTCTCGATGTTGCTGGTTGAATAAGGAGAGTTGTTCGTTCATTGTTGGACGAGAAACAGGCAGCTTTCCTACGTCCTTGAGATACCGCAACGCCACTTACCGTTCGTTCACCATAGCCAAAAACGACGCATCGGAGAAAAATTTCCCGGCATCAATTTCTGCTGAAGTTAACCGACTTCTTTTTCCCTCTCTTTATATACAATGTATTGGTATGCTCTATGGAGTAGACTCCTATGGCGTGTGAAAGTCTGACGAGACGTTGATTGGGGACCTGACGGCCGGGCGTTGACCCCAGAATTGCGGGCCTCTAGAAAACCAAGCGGCTGGAAGGCTCCCATGCATCATGACTACAGATGGGCATCTTCTTGAACTTTCACATCCTTCCTTACAATATCTTTGGTTTTGCTTTCAGCGAGATCCCTGTTTTGTCAACAAACGTACGTGCTCTTATCCAATTTGGCGCAGGCTCAACACCAAAACCCAGCTTTGCGTATCTAAGTACAGTAATTGGAAACGTTATGGCCTCTTATGTAAAGCCTGGGTTTTGAAGTGGAAATTGAAGAAGTGAAAGGTCTGCTCACGAATGCTTGAACGAAAGACTGCATCTCTGAGCATATCTTTGTCCTTCTCCTGATTATATTTCTTGCTTTCTTCTAGGCACCATTTCATAAACTTTTCAGCAACTCCAGTAACGTCTTCCTTCTCAACTTTCAATGCTCTCAAGATATCAACTCTGAGAGCAGGATGCCATTCTCGCTAGGAACTCCGCACTTTATCCATCCGCTGCCGTGTTAACATCGAAAATATTTACAAACGACTGAATAATACAGCGACAAATCCCATCATATATCATCCAAACCAAAACAAAAGTCTTCCAAGGCTTACTCTACTGTCGCACCGGCTCAATTATGTTGGACGCTCAATAAGAACCAGATGACTGACAGACTAGACAATGGCACCTCCTCTCTTGCCCGATCTGCCCGTGAGGAAGGCAAGTACCACGGTTGCGAGGAAGCATGCGAAGGTGAACCAGAGTATGGCCGTCTCCGCAGTAACCATACGGCATCTTGACACGATGTCATCTCGTGCCATCCTTGCAGCTTTCTTCTCCGACGTTGTAGGGTATGTCTTCGTAAAGCTCGGATAGAAAGTAGACTTGTGCTTAAAGGTGTATACCTGGTCTTTACAATCGCCAGTCTTAATGCTCACAGCAAAAGCCTGATTGAATATTGTGAGCATAGTCACGAAGCCCAAGCGGTTCTCAGACGACTTACAATACCTCCTGCCACAAGGAAGAAGGACGCTAATCCATCAAGAGCAAGCATGATGATGCCTTGAAGTTTGTCAAGAAAGAGAGCAAGCACATTAACAGCAGCGACCACAATTGCTGCTCCACCACAGAAAGCACCATAAGAGATCAAAGCAGGCGCAGAGCCAGGTCCATATCCTTTGATTAAAACCACAGATAGAGCTAGAACGACAGCAGCAAACACAAGCTACACCGGGTAAGGTCAGCGGCTTGAAATATCTGCTGGGGATAAAACAGGTACTTGGAGGTGGCCTTACCTGTGCGACACGAGCTGCAAGCATAACGATCATGGAGATTGTGAAATGGAATGGTCGAGCAAAATGTGGGTTTGACGGCAGTAACTCGAAATTATCCAGATAAATTTGAACATAGAGATTGCGGAAGGATTAGAGATGGGATGAGTTCTCTATATAACATCAGGCAGCGGTGAGGATGACTCCAATTTAGAAGTCGGCCAGGAATAGGACTTCAGCCAGGCTGTGAAGGCGCTACACTCTGGCCAGTGGGCCAACAAGCTAAGTTACTTTCGTGTTTTCAAGCCAGTTAGAGGCATATAACATTTCTAGGAATGTGGTACTACAAATCAACGAGTTTGGGGTAGGATTGCGGCACAGCGTTTCATGGCCTCCTCGCCTTTAGCCAGCGATATGCAGACCGCGTCAGAATAATCCTCAAGGGCACAATTTGCTCATGATCTGTGAGGTGACTGCCTTACAATCTGTGCCTGTGTCGAACATTGAAACAAATTCTCTTTCATATGGCAAAAGGACGCCTTCCAAAAGGTCGGCGCGTTCTGTGAATCGGTAATGCCATCCATCGCCTTGCACAAAACATACGAATGGCGGCAGGGAAAAAAGAAGAGAAGCAAATATTTCCATTGCATTCCAAAGACAACTTGAACACGAAAAACTTCTCGGCCGATGTCACTTAAATTGTTGTGACTGTTGGTGACTGACGATGCAGCACCTGAGGCGCAGATGCCTCTGCCCCTAACCAGTCATAGCCAAATCCTTGCGTGGCTATCAGGGCTACTTCGCCACCGTGCTGTAAATAATAGCCAGTGAATTGGAAAGGAATAGACAGTCGTTGCTCGTTACGCCTTGTTGGAGACCCTCGTGACCTGCAGCGTCTTGCATGGCTGTTGGAAAGCGAACCCGAGAACCTGGACGGGAGAGGAGGTGAGATCTTGTAGAGCAGAGCAGAGCAGCAGACACCACCTCCAGCTAGCGGGTCGCTAAAGATGGGACCGAGGCGGCGAGGCGCTTGACGACAAAGCTTTCAAGGTCCATCTACCTAGGAGATTGGCCAACCTCGCAGCAAAGTAGCTTGATGAACCACACAGCCGACTTTTCGGAGTCGCAAGCCCTCCAGGATGAGATCGCCGAGCTTGAACGGCGCTTGGATGTTGCTAAACGCAAGTTGAATGGCAATCGCGTCAACCAAAGAGCTACTCCTAGTCCCTCCAAGATCCTTCAAAGTGTTGGTAGGTTGAACCTTTCGTGTGCCATAGTACTCTCTGATGATGTTCAGGGCCGTTTTCTGCCTCATCTCACCATTTTCTGCTCCTGCTTTCGGATTCTGCGCTCCCACTGGGCTCGTTCGCATTCAGTAGTGGTCTCGAATCTTATCTCGCCCATACCCGTCCGAGCTCCTCGTTCCCCGCCTTCCTTGGCTTCTCTCTCTCCTCATATGCGTCAACCACTTTGCCCTTCGTCCTTGCGGCTTACAGGAGCGTGCTCGTCTTGGTGGAACTCGATGATACTCTAGATGCGGCAATAATGTGTACGGTGGGTCGTCGGGCCTCTGTCGCTCAAGGAAGAGCTCTACTTTCGATTTGGGATCGATCATTCAGCTCTGCATTGCCAGTTGGGGTAGCAGTTGCAAGTGTACAGGCATTGAAGGAATTCACGATTCTTTTGCGCGGGACATCTTCAACTGCAATTCTCAATGACCTGCCAACGGCTTCCGCCCATCTTGGTCCATTGTTCGGAGCAATTGCTTGCATTCTGGGAATGAGTTTGGAGCAGACAGCATATGTTTTCATGTTGAGCCATGTCAAGGCCCTGCTGTCGGCTGCTGTAAGAGCTAGTATCTTTGGGCCATACCATGCCCAGAAGCTACTGGCAAGTATAGATGTACAGCACATCATACAACGAGTCATCGAGCAAGAGTGGAACACAAGCATCGAAGATGCTGGCCAAAGCGTTCCCGTCATGGACTTGTGGGTGGGAAGGCACGAAATGCTGTACTCTAGAATCTTCAACAGTTGATACAAGGCATCTGGCTTAATAATGTTGTATGTTTGGGAGACGCTAGACCATTACATGAAGGTAGTCTTCCGTAGTATTCGCATTTTGCTGCAGCCACCCTATCCATTCCCCTGAACGCCAGATGCTAAATCTCAATCACTATCACTATCATACGCAACCAGAGGACCAGATGGAGCCGGGGGTTTCGGCGTCGGAGCCACCGCCTGGGCGCCTTTCAAAGCTGCCAAAGTACTATTCGAGAATATGCCATTCTCCTCTGCCTCCTCTCTCTCCACCTGGTCAGCCTCAATCATCAACCGCTGGTCAGCTTCGATCATTAAGCGTTGCTCGTCCTCCAGCTCTAGTCCTTGCCTTCCGACTGGATTAACTGCGTTTGCACTTCTGGCAAAATAGATGTCGTCGGGAGCTTCGTAACCCGCCAAGCCAAACCCCCCATCGATCTTCTTCCGTTTTCGTGCTTCTGGATCACGTCCCTCAATCTCTGCTACAAACTCTGCTGGCAATGCTCTTCGCACTGCCTCTGCCGCCTGCTCCTCAATTCTCCGTACCTCGCGCTTCTGTGCCATAGGATTAGGGTCCGCGCTCGCCCATCGAACGTTGAGAATCTCGTTATGATCAAGCGATTGATGTGCCATAGCTTCTTTTGCGAATTGCGCGTTTGCTTCGTTCGAGTATGTGATGAATGCAACGCCCCTTGTATTCAGAACGCGGACTAAAGCCTGTTAGATCCGAGTGTGGGAAGTGGAGCGGGGGTGGACTTACTGCGCTCAACCTGTCCCCATTCTGCAAAGTGCCTAGCCACAACCTCCTCGATGTCGTCGCTGACGTGAATCCGTCCAACATAGATTGTGCGATTCTGCCTCATGAAACTTCCAACACCTCCCATATCATCTCTGTAATCCGAATGTTTGTCTCTGCCGAAGACATCCACATTTGGGTTGAACATGTCATGGATACCAGGTAATCTGTGCAAATATTCGCACTCTTGGCCTTTTGGACAGATTCCGCGCGCAAAGAACAGGCAGAAATAGCTACCAGTAACTTTGTCCGCTCTCGTGTATCCGGTGTCCTTCGCCACATTGCATCGTCCAGCGGCTGCAGTCTTCGACAAATATTTGTCTTCCCGATCCCCACCTGACCATTTATTATACCAGATATTGAAGATTGTGCCTGTCTGCGGAGGAGGCTCGGATTTCATGGTCGAGGGATCGACTTGGGGTCGAGCTGGACGCTTCTTTTTGCGAATGATCTTCTTCATCTTGCGCTCTCCCGTCGTCGCGACCTCATTATTGGTTGTTGTGAGAGCCGTAGATGTCTGCTCCACATCCACATCATGGGGAGCCATCGCGGCAGGGATTGCTACCTCGACGTCGACCATTTCGTTAGTTGTCGCAAACTGGGATCTGAGTCGTCGTGGAAGTCTCAAATCTTGAAGTCGAGGCTGAAAGCTTCGCCACAGCCCGCCGCTAATGTAGCTGCACGCTAAGCGTTCCAGCCACATGCTTCTCAGACCTTGCCCGTGTCATTAAGGACGATATAGCTATTCTTCAGTTTGGCGTGATTCTTCGGTAAATAACGCCGACTCACCGACTTTTGCTATAGACCCCACCAAAAGATGATGACCTAGAATTGTAACCTCCACAACTCCATCAAATCTCCATCGATTTGCCTCTAAATTGGGTTATTTTAAAGCTCTTAAACTCCCCTCTCTGTTTCCACTTGATATTCTTAAATATGCCTCTAAAGAAAGCTCGAAATAATCAAGGGAAACCTTCTAAAAAGAAGGCTCTACGCACTCCACTTCCCCTACCGCTAGTAGCACTTAAAATAACCCTTAAACTTAGTACGAGTTAAGCTAGTAGTTCTTCTGTCGGTTCTACTGTTAGTACTTCAGCTTTTACACCTAATTTAAGTGTAGGAGTAGTTATGCTAGCTATAGGATTAGTAGAGCCTCTATCGCTACTCCCCCCTCCACTTTCTAAGCTTTTATCGATTCCGTAAGCTCTCCCCCCGTTAGAACCTCTTATTATACGGTCTCTTACACCTCTGTAGATTGAAATATAAGCTATAAACTTTAAGATTCGGTAGTACCTTAATAGTGAGCGAATAAGTAGTATGATAAAGAAGGTGATAAACGAGCTAGGCGTTAGAGTTACTTATAAATCTATTAAGGAAGCCGCAGAGACGTTAGTAGATACTACGATTAAGTCAAGGGGTATTTCTCTACTACAGAGAGATTATACTTACTAGTATAGCACCTATGGAAACGTTTAAAACCCTATAGAATATAATATCATTAATAAGGCCGATTTTAACTACTTTATCAAACGAGCTTAAATCACAGGGAAATTAAAGTAAAGAAAGCTTTAAATATACTTTAGTATCATATAGATACCTCAGAATATAGTTCGACTACCTTAGAAAGACTCTCCTACTCTAAAGGCTCTAGTTATTACTATTCCGAAGCGTGTGTATTAAGAGGAGGAAAGCTCGATAGTAAAGAAGCTACGTACTATAATAACTCGTCTTTTAGAGGAAGTTGAAAAGAATCAGGAGGCTAAAAAGGGAACTATACACGAGATTATAACTGCTATTCAGGTACAATAAGCCTATAAAGTCAGTTCCTATCGTTATACTACGAAGTTTTACTTTATTAACGATAGTAAATACTACTACCTTTCCCTAGACGATTTAAGGCGTTAAAGACGTGATATTAAAGATAAATTAACTATAATCGACGAACCCTTTATTCTTTATTGAGTTAACCTTTTAAAAGAGCTTATAGCTCGTTTAGAGCCTTAGTTATTAAAGGCGCGGGGGAAAAAGAAGCACTAGAAGACGTATTATAACAAATCGTTATCTCCGGAACGATATTAATTAGCTCGATACCCCTTGCAGACACTATATTAGCCTCTAAATGCCTTCTTATATTAATATCCGCTGATACCGCCCCCTCTAATATAGTCTCTATACGCTAGTAACCCTCTAAGTAGCTATTCGCTAGCCCCTTACCCTCAGCTAAATATAGCTCCTCCGGTATACGAATATATAGCTCTAGAGCCTCAATTACTATATATTCGACCGCAGGAATAAGTTGAAAGTAACTTTATATTAATAGTAGATCTATAGGAGTTAAGTCTATTCTGTAATAGTAGTTCAGAGGTAGAGGAGGTATTATTTACTTTAAAATCGTTCCTTTGTTAAGTTATACCTCCAATTGTAACTTTAGTAGCCTCTTACTTCGATTTCACTATTAGAACCTTCGTAGAATAAGAATACGATATTAATATAGTTAAAGATATATCGATTTCAGAGGCAATAGAGCTTAGAATAAAAGGTAGTGTTTTAAAGACGATTCAGAAGTAATTAAAGCTATTTAAGAAGTAGTATAATTAATAGGCTCTTATTCAGGAAAATAACAAACTTGACGAAAGCGAAGATAAGGGTAATAATAGAGAACACGAGGAGTAAGTTTCAGTAGTATTTATAGCTATAGTTTCTACGTAGTTTCTGTTTAATTAACTCTTATTCTATATTAACTTCGTCACCTTCTTCAATTAATACGCTTTAATAGCCTGAATAGCGAAAGTAGCCTCTAGCTCTACGTTCAGCGTTAGCTCCTACTCCAACTAACCTTATAGCTATTATTAAAAAGCCTTTAAATTCCTCTTAGGTATACTTACTCTAGCGCTAGTATCTCCTAATCCACGATTTTAGGTCTACAAAGCTCTCTTCGATAGAGTTAAAAAAAAGGCAATATAGAGGGAGATATCCGAGTTAAAAACTAAAGGCTATATAGAGAGCTAATACTTAATAGTTACTATGGATTAACGCGTTATCTATTATTACTACCTTAATTCTAAGCTCTACGTATTTAGGTAAGATACTCTTTTCTAGCTATTCAGTGAAGATTTCAGCTGTAATTAAGCCTTAGTATATTAACAGCTAATAATAACTATAAAGTGAGTATATAGGGAGAATCGACTATCTTATTAACCGTTTAAGTACTCTCTAAACCTCTGTAGAAGCTTCCCTAAGAGCTTATCCTCTACGCCTATCTATTGTACACTTATTATAAGCTAATTCGTTGATAAAGTATAAGTCCCGGGCCTCCTAAAACACTATCTTTCGCTTCTAAGCCGCGATTAATTCGTTGTTCCTTTAACTCGCAGAGACCTTAAGTACTTTCTTAGTATAATTAAGCCTTTAGAGAGCCTTAGAGACCTAATTAACTAACACGTTAACTTCGTAGGCCTCTTATAGATACGCTACGATTTCGTCCTGATATAAATCTAGCTCCCTCTTAAGTAACGCCTTAATATATTCGCTTATATCATTAGTAATAATAGGTAGAGGGCTACGGCGACAACGTTCCGAAGGTAATATCTAATAATCTAGAGTCTGTTTCTGCTTATATATTATCTTATATATCGTTCTAAACTCTCTAGTAAGAGCTTATAAGTTAATATTAACTCTATAGGATAATATTCGGTTGATATTCGATACTTTCTAAGCTAGCAGGTTCGGAGCTATAACGTCAGATAGCTCGTAGGCTCAGGTTCGAATATTTAAGGTAAGAGCTTTAAAATAACCTAATTCCGAAGAAAATCGATAGAGATTTAATAGAGTTATAGAGGTTACAATTCTAGGTTATTATATTTTAGTGGGGTCTATAGTAAAAGTCGGTAAGTCGGCGTTATTTACCGAAGAATCACGCCAAACTGAAGAATAGCTTATAAAGCACTTCGTTAAACATACTGCCGAATTCATGCAATAGTATACTTCACCTTTGGCAGCCGGTAGAATTTAAATATTATCTCTCGTGTTAATAGCATGTTTGTCGGTAGAGTCCATGCCCTTACGAAGCAATTCAACTACGTCCAGATATGCAGAAGAAAACAAATGGCAAACTCCCCTCCCCCACGTCGGACACTGTTGACTTTGTATAGCATGTACGATCTTATTTTGACATACTACTAGTGCGGCTGCACAAATGTCCCCAGACCCTCTCCTCAGATGCCCTCCCCGGACATAAACCAACTACGGAACTCAAGCCGCTTCGAAAACCTTTGTCGAGCATACATTGAGTGATCTGTATGTTCCGCTGTGCTTTTGGGTGTGAATGTCTCCTCTTAATTTTATCTATCCCATACTATCAGATGATCCTTCAGATGATACTGTGTTCCTCTTTCAGATCCATCTAAATTCTGTCAATATTTTGGTGACGTTCGGTGCCTGAAATGCTCACTAATCTTAAGATAACCATACTCTGGAATAACAGGAATCCAGATTCCAGCCGCATGTTGTCCAAAGCTCATTCGAGTCGAGAAGATATTCGACGAGTATTGTAGAACTTGTATGGCAGAGACGAACTGCAAGATCAGTCCGATCGCCCAATGGTAAGTTGAGAATATTCCCCCAAAGCTTCGTCGAGAATCAGGGCGTTCGACCGCCGGGTAGCCGCTTCAAAGTAAGCAATAGAGATCGTTGCAATGTTGGGCGATAGTCTTCCGCCTAGCTTGGACGTAGTTGTGGCTCTTTGGCATGCCTTTTGGGGGGTCTCGTGTGCCTTCTTCAGATGTCTCAACAACCATGGGCCCTTGCCCTGTACCGCGCAGATCTTGGAGACGACTCGGTAAACAAAAATAATCAGGAAACATATGATACAAACAGCCAATCTGGATATCACAAGAAAAGCATAATAAACTCCTATGGTTTGGGGCCACATCCCATATCTGAAGAATTCATTCCGATTGAAGCAGGGATCGAAAGGCGCGATTTTCTCATAGGAAAGAATTGGGGCAATTGGATTATTACAGAACAGGTAGGCATCTACCGCATCTCTGCTGAGTTCTGGTGAAGCCGCCCACTACGTTGCAGCTCCGAGGACGATGGCAATTCCGACATAATCAAACCCGCCCCGGATTTTTGATGTTTTACAAAAAAAACATAAATAGCTCTTGCTCATCAGTTATAAAACTAACCTCTCTCGGTAATTTGATTTTGGCCTCGCAGCCTCGCAGCCTCACAGAAGAATGTCTTTATGCTGACAATATTCATGATACTCTAAATTTAGGAATTCTAGGAGTGGAAGATGCTTTTGTCGATTCACATCGAAGAATTTGGAAACTATATGAGGCTCTGTAAAGGATAGCCTTGGATGTCCCAGTGTTTCTCCGAATTGGGATTGGCATTTCCTCTCCGGCTCCCGGTACCAACGCAGATAACCTTCTAAAGATGTTTATATAGAGTTGTTCTAAGCATCTGGAAAACGGATCCCACTAGTATCTTTTCAGTCTCACGAACTTCGGTTCTGCGACGGAGAATTGGGCATTGCTTCACAAGATCGAATTTCGGAGATATCGCTCAAACTACAATCATAAGAACTCAAGCGGGGCAAGGTAATGGAAATGATTAATACAGTAATACTCAACCTTGGTATCTGCTGACTCTTTGCAGCAAATCTGGCTGGAGTGTAAACACGATACATCAAATGTAAACAAATCCTCATGGCGCTCGCTTAAGCACGCCGACAGGGAACCTTACCGTTTGCCGTAAGACTCATAAAGCTGAATTCAAAGCTGAAAAGCTGCGCCACCGTTCAACATCTGAGATGCAAATCACATTGAATAACATTCCCTACACGATTTACTGTCTATACTGGGTAAGCTTCTTTGTCCTATCATCATTGGCCGGGGAATGACTCAATCAGAACTGTGACGCACCTTCCCGAGCTCTTCTAGGCACAGTCCCGTCTCGCTCCAACTCTTAAAACCTCATATTTCCCGGCGTTTCTCATTCAAACCCCCACAACCAAACATCATGGAGAAGATCACGAAGGTCTACTTTGACCCTTTGGTCACCACCAAAGCCCAGATCGTCGCCCTTCTAGAGGATCTTCCTGTTGGATCAGCACATCCATTCAGGTAAGTCAACCCAGGTGCTTTCGTCACCCCGCAAAAGGCTCCCTAAGACCAGCGCAGACAAACAAGCAGCTTTAACCTACACCTCCAACTTCCACACTTAATTAATATTTATCGGTTTCTGCGAAAGACTATTCGGTATGCTGATTTTCTTTTAGCCCAGAAAAACTACTACTGTGCCGAACAGCCGGTGGAGTTGAGGAGATCGATATTTCTTCGTATGCGGAAGACCATTTCTTCAAGGCCGTCGACTTAGGAGAAATCGGCCAAACCCTGCAGTCACGCATGACTAAGTTTTCTAATCTGCTGCGTAAGTTGCTACCAGATCCATACCCCTCATCTAATCTTCAGTGGATTTCGTTCACTATTGATTTTGATGGTTCTCTTCCATTGGATGTCACTGACATAATTGTAGGTATTTTCAATGATGAATACACTGTTATGCAAGCTCCAGCGTCAACTTTCGAAGTCCCCATTGATTCAGACAAGATCGCCATCCTCGCCGTTTCTGAGCGGTATCCCACCTACTACGACTTATGTGTGGCAGACTCTGCGTGCAAGACAACCTGCTATGGCGCAACGCATACCTTCCCTGGAATCAATCATAGCGGAGATAAGAACGAAGGAACAGACCTTCTCCATCACATGAAAATTAGCGAGCAATTACAGTCCGGCAAAGCATTTGCTGTTTTCGTTTCTGGCTTCCAGTTGAGTATCCCTCGATCCGCTTCCCTTACTGATAGCATATGCTATGTATGAAGTCTCTGTATCATGCTGCATGAGCTTCAAAGCGTTCTTGGCACTTTTGATAATATAATTCAACAATTCTAACTCTTCATTGCATAGGTGCACCAAATTGACCAGATTTCAGGAGCGAAATCCAGTGGTCATGATTGCGAACCATGCAGATAAGGTAAGTAATGCTTTGCGAGGACCCCAACAACTCCTAGGCTAACATTCAAAGGCACTTTACATTGTCCCAGTCCCACTAGATGCAGCATCAATTGGAGAGGCAACCATCTGTTCCCCGGTCGTATTCAAGCGAGAAGGCACCTCGCTCATCTGCTCTATACTGCCAACTCCCACGACCGATCATAATAAGATGTGTTCGAGCTCTTCATTGGAAAGTCCTTCATTCAAGGAAGCTATCCAGCGTGCTGAATGGTCAATCCCTGACCCCGTTCATGCTCGTTCTCAGCGTAAGTGGTCTAGCAGTGTGCCCCGATAGAGACAAGACAATACTAATCCGAACAAGCTACAGTCCCAGCTTCGGAATCAACAATTTCAATGGATCTGGGCATGCCACAAACGCCTCTCGCCTCCCAAAAGCCGAATGTAGTTTTTTCGACGCTGACAACGGTACTTCCTTCAACGATCGATAAAGACAGCACTCAGTTTATACACTTCGGTACAGGGTTGGAATTCGTACATGATGGAAACGCTGCTTCGGAAAGCACTGCATCGACAGTCGTTCTACCATGTCTTTTTGGAGCTCGTCTTGAAGGACCCTTACTACTGGCCACAGGAAAAGTACCACAGAGTGTGCCATTCTCCAGTGAGGAAGCTCTTCGTACCTACTACGAGAGCTTCGAGAGTGTAGTCGTCCTCGTTGATGAGCGGATGACGGACAATGCCCGAAATCTTGCTACCCCATGGCGAATGAATGCTGTCTTTGTCGTCCAGATGACTCCAGCCACCCCAGTAGCAGGAACCGAGGTCACAAAGCTGCTAGATATGGTCAACATCAATGCAGTTACCGCACTGGCAGGTCCACAGTCCTTGGTTCTGGTACAGATTTCTGAGAAGTTCTACTTCTATCGTGGCATGGCCAACCATATCCATCTTAACTCTGCCGAGTTGGATTTTGGCGCGGATGTCACAAGTTCAGTTGGGGAAACTGGACTAAAATCCTTGCTAGATGGTAGAGTCAAGAGACTGGTCAATCTTAGTGAGCCCAACACAGTCCTGCTACCATTCTCAGGATCGATGGTCGAGCCAAAGGATCTGAGAGGCTTGTTCGACAGTCTCCCCCTTGAACAACTACAGACTTTACAGCATGACGTATCTGCAATTGTCCCTCAGTTACAAGTCCTTCTTAGCCAGAAGGATCTCATGGAACTCTCGCGAGTGTTGATATCCTCTCTTTCCAGGAAGGTCAGTGACGGAACTGCTCCATTGAGAACGGCATACATCAAATTCTTGACCAAGGAATATGACTTGGCGGATCCAGAGTCTGTCAAGCAGAAGAACGCTATGCTAGGCGACCTCAGAAGAGATAACAAGACCTTCCAAAAAAGCCTGGAGTCGATCATCACGCTCTTGAGCAATATGACGTCTTCCCAGACATCTTCCAAGAGGACACATGACCTACAAAGATTACAGCGCCAGGCAGCCATTCAGAACAATGTCGAGGCTGTAAAGTCCATGACATTCGAGACTTTGGCAGATTTGTTGGAGACAAAAGCTGCTGATATGGGAGTGATGCTTTTGAATATCGAGACTTCGCGTTACCAGGAGCTATTAGGAACTCTGAAGAGCAATTCTCTGGATGTTGATACATGTTGTGATCTGGACTCGCGAGTTCTATTTCTGGAAGGATTCGATGCAGGAATTATCATGGAGCAATCTCAGGCAAACCATAATGGGCCACTTACGCACCAGCTTGGACCGACACATCCGATTCTCGCTCTACCATATCTCTCTCAAGAACGCGGTACCGGCTCTATGGTAGCATGGGTATGCTGGGACGAATTTGTTAATCTTAAATCACCATTCAAGGTTCGGTGGATGGACAAATGTAACGAAAGCCATATCGCCGCATTGCGTATCATTATGAGAGATACTCTCAGTCAAGCCGTCTCGTCCAGAGAGCACAACATGCAGCCTGGAAATCCAGAGACCGGTCAACTCATGAGTGCCCTGTTGATGGCAGCAATGAGCAAGCTTGCTGCCATGAAGACCACTGCGCCAATACGCACTATCGACGCTGAGGATACCATCACAAAGCTGATGCGTGGTCTGTTCGGTAACCTCCTTACCACCGCAGGCTCTGGGGTCCGTCCTTTGAGCATGGTTTGGCAACTCTTTGGACAGGAGCCCAAATTTGACATCCCGTCAACGGGCGTCGCATGGAGTTGGTACGAATCCGTTGTCAGACTGTACCCCTTCAGCGGATGGCCTCAACAACAATTCAACCTGAACCTGGAGAGACTTCTTGATAAAGTAATCATTGCTATAGTCACGAAGAATGAGTTGACAGAGAATATCAAGAGGTCTCGTGCCGACTGGATGATCAAGTATTGCAAGCTTCGAAACATCCAGCTTGTTCACTCGAGAACATTCGTTACCATCTTCATCAAGATGATACAGAACGATGCAAATCTAGAAGCAATCGCTAGCCGTCTTCTCGACGTCCTCCCTCCGAAGCTCGAGAAGCAAAGTCAGTCATATCAGAAGATGATGCGCTATCTTCGACACATTATCTCCACAGGTACACGCCGCGAAGAAGACGATATCTTAGTGACAAGCGTCTATCTCAAGCGCTCTGCTGTTTTCAAGGAGCTCAAGCAAGCCGTAGCGAAAGCCTGCCTCGATAACGACAATGCAGCTATCAAAGAATCGTGCTTGAAAGTGGTGGCCAAGTTCAAGGACATTGCAGATAGCTGGGACGTACCACAAGAAAAGGTTATCATGCAGAATGTGAAGGCATACCAGGGTTTGCTCGATACCCACTGCGATGAGATGGACGGGATGGATGAAGCAAGCAAGACCATTCGAAAAGGCTTTATGCAGCAAGTCATCAGCGATGCAGAGAAGCAAAGAGTCCCCTGGCAGGTGGGCAAGAGAGGAGAATTCGGCGACGAGATTGAGCCTCTTGATGAAGGATTCGTGACCGAAATTCTGACGGGTGAGAAGAGACCTGCGCTTGAGCTTGACCCTGACTCGGCAAGTGTTTCTGCAACCCAGGAAGTAGTAGCTCAACCCTTGGGAATGAAGCAATTCTCCGAAGTTGTAAGCGTGGACTTCATTACGAAGATGGACAATCTAGTTACTCCAGAAGATGTTTGTAAGATGCTGAATATTCCTGTATCTACATTGCGGGTATTCGCCTCCACGCTGAACCCAGAGTTTAATTGGGAGCAAGACCTCAGCAGAAATTTCAACGCAGCAGTCATTGGTCTGCTGTCGGATCGAAAGGAGAGACAAAAGCAACAACCAATCCGGACACTCTTCGGTATGGACACGAACACGCTGGAGGTTGCATTGGGCGACGAGAATCAGATCGAGGCAGCAAAATGAGGTCCGTGGTCCATTTCCAGTGCTGGCCTATGACTAAATAAATCAATGTCTTGGGAAATGGTAGTGACATTGGGGAATATATCTTTGACTAAATGCCATCAGTTATGTATGATACGTGCCCTGAATTGTTGCTCGCCTCATCATTTGGTGCTTTTGGTATTGCAAGCCCTAGCACCTGGAGTCGTTTTTAATACACCCAGTCAAGCTCTAGCAGGCGGAAAATAGTCCATGCTGTGGTCACAATACAAAACTAAGCTAACTTTGGTGAATGGAATACCTAAAGAGTTCCTGAAAGAAAGCGAGGAAATCCAGAAGGGCTTCTTTGACTGGGGTTGGGGTTGATTGTCATAGTTTGTGGAGTCAGGAACGATCAAGTCCCCGCCGAACCACCTGCCGTAGCCTGGCGTCTGGCACTACAAGTTATGCGACGAAAAGGTTAACCCCGCATCTCCGCTGTCGGGGGTTTCCCCTCGTTTCCAAAAGGCTAAGACAGCTGAAATTTCTCGAGCAGATTTTCAAACTTTGCAGTTCTGGAAATGGGGGGTTCAAGTACCCAGGTCACTGTGACCATCATTGGAGGAGGAATTGGTGGTTTAGTGCTCGCTCTCCAACTCCATTTCGTGGGAATCAAGAACATAACCATATTTGAATCCTCGCGAACTCTTGCCGCCATTGGATCAGGGATAAATTTGCAGCCCTCAGCTGTGCTGGTCCTCCGGAACCTTGGTCTCTTGCCCGGTCTAGAAGAAATCGGTATCAAGACTGAGGAGTTGAGATATTACAATCGCTATGGACACTTCGTCATTGGCGAGCCGAGAGGGATGAATGCCGGATACCTCGTTCCGCAATTCTCAGTACATCGAGGTATGTTGCATGCCTTGTTACTCGGTGCTGTGAAGGAGAGACTTGGAGAGGCGTGTGTGGTAACGGACCATGTGTTTACCTCATTTGACCAAGATGAGAAGAGCATTACCGCAAGGTTCTCGAGGAAAACAAATCCAGAGGTTCCAGCCGACATTCCAGAGAGAACGTCAGATACTGTGATTGCTTGCGATGGTATCAACTCGACTGCTCGACGACTACTGTATCCTAACGAAGGACCACCAAATTTTTCGGGACGCTTACTCTGGAGAGGTGTCTCTTTGCGAGAACCATTCCTCACGGGGCGCTCAATGGTGTGGGCTGGCCATGCCGATCAAAAATTCATAGCTTATCCCGTAGGTCGACAGGCAGAGAAGGAGGGAAAGTCATTAGTGAATTGGATAGCGGAGTTGAGAGTGAGGAGTAAAGATGATCCGGACCTGACACCTCCTGTGGCTGATTGGGGGGAAACGGTGTCGAAAGATCGCTTTGCAGATCAATTTCAGAGCTGGACGTTTGGCTTTTTGAGCATCCCAGATCTGATAGAGGAAACCGAGGTTGTCGCGGAATTCCCGATGTGTGATCGCACTCCCGTTGACAGGTGGAGCTTTGGGAGGCTGACGCTTTTGGGAGATGCGGCGCATCCTCTGTATCCCAGTAAGTTGTTTACATGAAAATCTGAAAATCTGAAATGGCATCTGATCAGGTATAGTTGGATCGAATGGAGCAAGTCAAGCTATTCTCGATTCTGTAGCTCTCTCTTCTGCTCTTCAGCAGGAGAAGGACATCCCAGCTGCTTTGACCATGTATCAGAATGAGAGACTGCCGCCGACAGCGAAAATATGTTTTGCGAATCGCGCGAATGGGCCGGATCATGTGCTACAGCTGGCTCATGAGCGCGCACCTGATGGCTTCGAGAATATAGATGATGTGATTGGGAGCATGGAACTAGAAGAGGTTGGCAAGGCGTATAAGTTATTGGCAGGTTTTGATATGGAAAGTGTGAACAAGAAGGCGAAGGAGACCGAGAGCATGTGGACATCAAAAGTGATAACGAACGGCCTCAGTCGCGGTAAATAGAATGATTACGATTTGACATCAGAAAATGTACACACTACTCTTTAGAAAGTCTTCTCTTCAAAGAGTTTTTCGGACCTACTGAATGCGGTTGCTAGTAAGGTTCGGTGTAGTTCCTGTAAGAGACGTGTTTCCTCTTTCTTGCCTGTAGCTCTGAACATGAATATGTTGATGCATAGGGGCAGAAATTTCGAGATTTGCAACAACAGTGGCAGACGAATCGACAAACCCAAGATGTAATAGTCTCGGAATTTATATTTAGGGAGTATCTAATTCCGAAATGCTGCCACTTGGCGGAGGGTGGAACCTACCGCTTCGTTCATTCTTTTGTTTCCTCTTTAAAAGTGCTCTATGGCGGCGACTCTTCAAGTGTATCTGCCATTGGGCATCGGTGACAACCACTGTGTGGCACATCTCGCATTCTTCGCGGAAATTGAGGTCTCTGGGCTCCACTGACTCGTCTGGATCCAATATTTGGGCAGCAGCAGCACACACCTCACGAGGTGCTACCCGCTCAGTACCATTCAAAAACGATTCTGCAATCCTGATAGCAGGCTGTGAGACAGTGTCTGAAAATTGGGAAACATCACTGCCATCAACAATGTATAGTCTTTCCAGAGCATCGACTTCCGTGAGTGCCGGAACCAGTTTCAGACGGATCCAACGAACTTGCTGTTTTGCATATTGACGTGTAGCTGCCTTGGTCTGCTCGACTGATAGTTCGTATGAATTTTGTACTTCGCTCGCCGAGGCGGTTCCAGAGGCGAGAATTTTGAGATACGGCTCGAACTCCTTGTAACCGATTGAGACCCAGATGCCTCTTGTACAGTCAACGTCGACACCAGATAATGTTTGCTTCTGCAGAAAGCTTTGCATTGACTTGACCTCATCAAGGAGGCCAGAATCTAGCATCTTGTCAATCCTGGCATCGAGACGCTTCTTCAAAATTTCAGACTCAGCGAACACCCAGAATAAGAGCACAGATCTGTCATCTATTAAAGATGCGGCAATGGATCCTGTGTCAAGGCTCGAATGTTTCTTGGCAAGTTTCATTTCCATCTGTTCTGCGTATATATCGGAGGCTCTCTTGCCGGTCACAAGGTATATCTCCAAAGATCGACGAATCTTCCGTCTGTCTTTTGGATGCCACCTATCTGCCATAACTGGGTCCACCTCTTGTAGGCGCGTAAGCATATCCTCGGTCGATGCAGCGAGAATAGGATATTTCTCAGCCATTTCTTGGTTCGTGTAACCATAATTACTCTGATCCTCTTCTGAGGGGGTTGTATGCACCAATGTCTCATTGAAGAGCAATGACTGCGTATAGTAATGTGTCCCACCAACTAGTATTGGTAGTCGTCCTCTGGAACGAATTTCTCGAATAATTTGTCCCGCTTTCTGCTTAAACAAGCCCACACGCCACGGCTCCTCGTCGAGCGCAACGAAACCGAGTAGGTGGTGCGGGATACCCTGTTGCTCCTCAAGAGTCATCTTATTCGTTATGATTGGGAGACCATCGTACATTTGCATTGCATCGCCGTTGATTATCTCGCCGTCGAAGCGCTTGGCTAAGTCAACTGCAAGCTGCAGACAGTTGTGAGCAGGGCAAACAAGAGCAGATGTGAATAAATGTCATACCTGAGATTTTCCTGTGCCAGTCGCACCAAGGACGACAACTAGAGGATCCTTCGGGGGCTTTTTCATCATGATCGCTCGCTTTATCGCATGGCAGACTCGTTGTAGCATCCGTGCTTGCGTGTTGGACGTTTGTGGTGAGTCTCGCGAGGCTGCGAGGCAAGTACAATAAAATATGTTGTAAGCCTTGTCACGTGGAAAATCTGGCAGTTCTTGTCGGTACCTACCTACTTATTTACCTACCTTAGGTACGTAGGTTCCTATATTCCCATGGCACATAAGATGTCTTGGTTAGGAGGAAAAAGAAACATTCAAGCACATCCAGGGACAGAATTTGTTCTTGCTGCCCAGTCATTGCTTCATTGGTATTTCCCGATGCCACATACTCCTATAATGCTAACCCCTACCAGCGCCTTGCTTTGATGCTCTCTTCTAAATTCACAATGCTGTTCGACTCCAGACTAGGATACAATGTCTTCCAAAATAATCTCAAGCTCCTCCTTCCGAAATGGCACAGAAAGAATTTCGATCCCCAAACCATCTTTTCGACTCTGTATCATTTGATGGTCATGAAATCTGCTTAGGTCAGTAAGAGGTGTGAACAGGAATTCGGGGCACATACTCTTTTAGTAAGGTCCTGAAATTCATCTCATTACTGCATATGAATTCTTCAACAGCTTTCTGATACAGCACTCTGTATTCCACACCCACCTCACCCCGTCGAGGGTTGCCAAATTGAGGATCGATACCGTCCTCGCCCTCGGCTCCTTCCAGCAATTCCCCTGGACATCCATCCATTGCTGCCAGTTGCTCTCCTATTAGCACTCTGAATAAGTTCTTGGCATTTTCCGGTAAGCTCTTCAGCACGAAGCTTACTCCCTCTCTGCCCCCGACTCTCCTCCCACTTCTCCCTAGTAATTCGTGGACCTCGTCTACAACGTCGACTTCAGAATTGTATGGCTGGAATGTTGTGCAATCATGAAATAGGAAGTTGTACGCTGAGCGAAGTGAACTATCCCACAAAAGTGGAAAAGAAGGATGGTCGGCTGATGCTACCAGGTGGATTTGAGGATGTGCGCTGAGACGAGAGAGGACTGTCTGAGTAGCAGGCTTCCGAAGCGGAGCTCCGTCAATGGAGTGGATTATGAGAGTTATATCTGTATCTTCGTCTTCCTCGAGCAAAGCTATGAGGTTTTCAATCATTTCAGCAGGATGTGAGCCCAACTTAATCCCTCGCTCTGCAACGGCGGATGCGATAGTGCTTAAGACGTCTCGAATGGTCAAGTTACTGACATAGCCATTAACGACAACTATTTTGGCCTTGGAGTGTTCTGTTTGTGACTTGTAGATGTGGTCTGCGAATCGCATCAAGAGAGATCTTTTGGAACCCCAGCCAAACGCGCAGATATTAAAATTTTGACTCAACTCAAAATGCCATTGATTGAAGGACTCTGCATGTAATTGCTCCAAGAATTTGACATCTTCTGCATGTGGATCCTTTGAATTTCGCGTGTGACTGAAGTATTCTTCGTGATCAAGGAGTGCCAATGAAGCCAAGGTGTTGTTTGAGGTTTTGGCTCTGCCACCGCGGTTTTGGAAGAAGAATTTCTCGTGTGCCGTGAGGTCTTGAGGGGGTGTCGGAGAGCGTCGTTGAGACTTCATCCCTTTCTTCCTTCCCTTCTTAGAGGGAGTCTCTGGAGCAGTGGCCTCGTCCATGTCCTGATCTTCGTCTTGGCCCACCCCTTCGTCCCCTGAGTCGTAGATTTGCTGGGCAATTTCCTCATCTTCATCATCGTTTTCACTGGTGTTGCCGAGGATCGTTCTCTCAATGAGAGTCCTTGTGCTTTTCCTCCTCGCCGAGCGATTCGCATTACGTTCAATCCTCGGAGTATTGTTCTCTACTCCATGAGCACTCGTCTTCACTGGCGTTGCGAAGAGCTTCTTCCCAGGCAACTGTTTCCTAGGTGTTGTCCCAGTCGTGAATGTGTCCGAAGCTCTGTTTGAAGTTCCGTGTGTAGCTTTCCTTGCGCCGGCCACCTCAGCCTCATTGTCAGGCGCACCATTTTCTAGATCATCATCCTCAACATTGTGTCCATTCTCAATCTCTGAAACCTCAAAGCTCTCTCCAGCCTCGGAGAGTTCCTCAGTCGTCGTAGACTTCGGATTGTTCAAGTTTTCCTCAGCACCGAATGCTGCATTCACTGTCCCGCCTGTCGGACGAGTCCTCTTCAATGCTGGCGCATCCTCCGTTGGAATCTCGGCAAGATCCGCCTTTCTCCTTTTCATGATTGTGCAATCTAAGAGATTATCAGGCTGCTGCGCAATTGGCTTGAATTGAGTGTGTAGGAACTTACCTGCGAGGATCTAGACATGGATTTTGAGCTTCGACATTCAACAGTCGCGTCCTCTGCACTGTTAGCGACCGACATTTGTCCGCCATGACGCTAAAAGCGGGACTGATCCGCTTCTGCCCTGCAAATATGCAAGGGTGTCGCGACTCCCATTTTTAATGTCAACAAACCTTCATATCGCGACATCGAGTTTGGGAAGACCACCAATTCGCACGCGCGCAAACACACTAACAAATCTTGCCCTTGACATTAAATGGCAAAAATTTCTCATAAACCAGCTTGAGTGTCAAGGTCCTAGACATGCTGAACTGGTGGTTAGGTCGAACAGCTGAAGGGAACGGCGACGATGGTAAAAGCAAATCGCGTCCAAATTCATCCAAATTACATGCTCACCAAACTCCAGATCAGTATCTAGACCGAGACCCTCCAGAGACTCCTGCTCCCGTGTTTGCTGCTCGTGCTCTGAAAAGTGCCATTTTCGGTGCACTGCCTCAGCAAAACGATGATACAATCTACGAAATCGACACCAAATCTGGACTAGAAGCTGGCAAAGATGCCAGAGACTTACAGCCACGGAACATTTCCCCAACCAAGCCTTCCGGAATCCTACTCACTCCGGGAACTGCAACGACACGACGCAAGACTGTATCTTTCGGGAACGAAGTGGTGGACAAAGACGTGGATAAGAAAACAGCAGCTCAAAGAGTTACCAGGCGAAGCCGCTTATCAGATGATGGTGAGAAACAAGCTTCGACTCCATTTGCTCAGGCAACAGAAGAACCAACGAGGGCAGCACGGAAGACAACTCTTACACGCGCTCTAGAGAAGGTTAGAGAGGAGACACCAAAGATCGAGACCAGGCAACCTTCGAAAGAGTTAGATTTGGAACCCAGGAAGTCCCGAACATCAATAGAAACGGCCTTAAATACGGAGTCCGTCAATCCTATCAAACCACAGCAGAGTAGTCGGGTTCTTCCGCGACACTCGGATGATGACGATAACACGGATCTAGAAATGACTGTGGACTTGAAATATCCCCGTTCGCAGTCTGGAAAGTTTTGGAAAGCCGAGTACCAGCAATATCACGAAAATGCGCTTCTGGAGATGAAAAAAGTGCTCGCTTACAAGGAACTCGCCAAATCGTATGCGAAGCACAAGGATGCGCAGAATATTGAGCTTACGAAAAAATTGAACGACGCCCAGAAACAAGTCAAGGATATGGAGGACAAAATGTTTGAGCTATCTGCTCGTATCACCTTGTCAGGTAAAGACGGCAATGGCGACGAGGCTCCAGAACTGGTACAGGAACTTGCACGACAGGCAGCTTTAGGAGTTCAATACAAGGCCCAAGTTGAGGAGTTTCGAGCAGCACTTGAGGGGGGTGACAACAATCAAAATAGCCCCAGTAAGCATGCCAGAAATCGACGGGCATCTCGCCAGTCGGAGGAGGCGGAAATCGATACACATCGCGAACTGAAGAGATTGCATGAGCAGCTCAAAGAAATGGCTTCAATGAAGGATGAGTTTTCCAGTCTTCGGCAATCATTCTCGGCCGCGGAGAAGTTAGTCCAGAAGCTTCAGGACGAGAACAGCAAGCTAACTCAACAACTCCTTCATGCTGACTTGCGGCTTGAGAAACATTTGGAGAAGTGTGAGCAGAAGCGACAGTCGTTGGATGAACAGCGTCAGAGGAGAGACGAGATCGTTCAGAATCTTCAAAATGACTATGATAAGTTGAAAGAGCAAGCAAAATCACAACGTCGCGATGCAGAGCATCTGTTGAAGAAGCGACATGACCAGGTTGTGGATTTGAAACGGGAAATAGCTTCACTACGTGCTGCTGACACGAATGCGGTGGAATTCCAGAGGGTACTTCAAGAAAAGACTGCTGTACATGATCGAACGGTTGCTGAGCTACAGAAGCAAATTGCAGACCTGAAAGGAAAGTTTCAGCAAAACACAAAGGAAACGGCTTCTTCGGGGCTGTCAAGGGAGAGGATATTCGATGCTTCTGTCCTCGCTTCAAAGCCGCTTCCCAGTCTCGCAAGTTCGCAAGCAAGAGAGAGTCAAATCCCCATTTCGAGCCAATTTGTTTCTCGACCGTCCAAGGTTCTTATGGCCTCCAAGACGTCTAAATCCGAAACTCCTACCGGATCGCCCAGGCGTCGCTCCTCTTATTCTGCCATGTCTGAGATGACAAATAGAGGCCATGGTGAGCCTACTCCTTTCCAGCGTTCTGGACCAGTGCAGCACACTCCCCTTGGCCCACTGACTCCTCTGACAAACCGCTTCTCAACACTGTCAAAAGACTCCGGAGAGGTACACCAACACTACTCAGAACCATCGCTTCCGCCGGCAACCAGTCGAGCTATTCACGAGAGGAGCTGTCGCCCAAGTCCTGGCCCCTCCATATTTAGCATTGCTTCAAGCCCCCCCAAGGCAGCCGTGGTCAGACCAAGGATTTCCAACGAGCTTTCGAGACAAGAGTCACAAAGCAATATCAACTCGCGTCAAAATGCGAACACGGCCTCAAGTCGCCTCTCAAATTTGGACAGCTCGAGGATGAGAAATCCCATTCCGCCAGAGCGAGCAGCAGCGGCGCGGGCCAGACTAGAGAAGAAACAGGCAGAGAAGAAGAGAGTACAGGCGTTGGGGGCAGACAAGGAGAACACACCTAGCCAGCTGTGATACGGCCGCAAGATTGAGTTTGGAGTCTTGGAAGTTGTCCTCACTTGAGTTAGCACATTGTATTCACGGCCATCACATGGATGGAGCATATTGCAGCGGTTGTACAGAGATACCATGTTTTGGCGTTTGTAGACTTACTTCACACAGCGTAGGAGTTAGCGGTATTCATTTTGGTGAGGACACGGCGATGCCAGAATTTTGAGCATGTTACGAAGACCTATTGCCGAAAGCTATGGTGATATTGAACTTTTTCTCATTACCTCATCGCCCTCGTACTCGTACATTCCTCTCTCACTCACGACATGAAGAAATCCTGTAAGGTCCGCCATGCTGGAAGTCCAGCTGTGGCGGGAATGAGGTGAGAATAGGCTGGTAGCAGATTGGTCGAATTTACGGCGAAGTTCGCTCACCTACTTCTGCTTCCTCCAACCAAGCCAGCCCGCTGGACACAGCTGCTTCCATAACGTATAACTACCCTAAGCAGGCGAGCTCAGCGAATACCGTTTTTTTCGATACCTAAGAACCTTTCACTACTTTCCTTGCAAAACCCAATTTAGGGTGCGCAGTGAGCTCTGTCGTCTCATTCGTTCTCATGATTGATTACCATACTGCTGTCTCGTTTAGGCAGGTAATTACGGCAAGCTTCCTTAACGAAATATAAACCCCACCTTCTGCCAACTTCTGGTGTCGTCACATATTGTCAACTATTGAATCTTCTACCGATATACTGTTCATCCTTGGCAACTTGGCAAGATGAAAGACATTCCTACTTCTGAAGGTGAAATTGATTTTGAAGTCAATGGTGTTGAAGGCCCGTGTAAGACTGTAAGATATATTTTCTACAAACCCAATTTATTCCTCTCCTACAAGCCTTCATGCCAATTCCACATAATTCATTCTACAGATCCCAAGACTCGGGATTAATATTTCACAGTGGTACAAAGTGTTCGGTACCCTTAAGTCACACAACAAGCCTCTTATTTGCCTCCATGGTGGTCCTGGAGTTCCACACAACTACCTTCTCCCACTCTCCGCCATAGCTGGCAATACCTCCACGCCCGTCATTGTCTACGACCAACTCGGTTGCGGCAAATCTACTCACCTACCGTCTCAACCTGATGCAAAGAGCTTTTGGACTCCGACTCTATTTCTTGATGAATTGGAGAATTTGGTTAAGAAATTGGGTGTGGACACGTACGATGTGCTTGGACAGAGTTGGGGTGGGATGTTGGGTGCTATGCATGCTATTAGGAGGCCGAAGGGGTTGAGGAAGTTAATTGTTGCGGATAGTCCAGCGAGTATGGAACTCGTGAGTGTTCTCCTTTGTCGCTTGGGTTATTTTGCTCCTTGGAAGCACTCTGAGAGTAAATATGGCAGAAATGGAGATATCAGCGCTAATGATCTTGCAGTGGGTTAAGGCGGCTGAGAAGCTGAAGAGGGGAATGCCGGAAGACGTCCAAGAGGTTTTGGAGAGATGTGAGAGGGAGGGGAAGACGGACACCGAAGAATATGAAGCTGCGGTCATGGTATTCTATCAGAAGCATCTCTGTAGAGTTCCGTTCCCTCAGGATTTGCTGGACAGTTTTGAGGAGCTGAAGAAGGATAATACGGTCTATGGGACTATGTGGGTTTTCATTTCCCATTGGACTCCATTTGATCTAATCTGACAATTTAGGAATGGCCCCTCTGAATTCTTCGTCAGTGGAACGTTGAAGACTTGGACGATTGTCGATGAGGTTTACAAGATCGAAGTCCCAACTCTTCTTATCAACGGACGCTATGATGAGGCGCAGGATGAGGTCGTTGAACCGTTTTTCAAGAATATCAAGAAGGTGAAATGGGTGCGGTTCGCCCAGTCAAGTCATATGCCTCACATGGAGGAACCAGAGGAGTTCATGGAAGTTGTGCAGAAGTTCATTGCGGAATAGAAAGGTGTGCCAGGAGTTGCTGGATTCTCTTTTTGGGTTGGTGCCTCTTTGATGGGCCTTCAGCAGGTCATGTTCTAGCGATAATGAGGATGGTGAAGAGATCACTTAGCAATTCGCATCTCTCTGAGGCGAACCATACCTCTGTATCAGAACTGGGAATGCAAAACCGAAGTTAACGAAGCTGATGCCCCCATGACCGAATCATCGCATCTTGGAGTTCTCCACCTGTTTTCAGACGTTTATGTCACCTGGCCGGTGGTGACAGTGCCGGGCCTAGAGTCTCGTGCACAAGCAGTGGCGAGTCTAGACGGTGGTTCTCGCATCGTCCGAAACCAAAAATTCTCGCCGCTGACTCTGCCTTTTGTCAGTACTTTTTTCCCTGTGCTCGAGTTCCCCATGAAATATTGAGGAAGCAAAGCATCATCTGGCCCTTGCCTGCCCAAAATGAAGGGATTCCGGCATTAATTAGTCTCGTTGAGCAGGTTAGGTTGGGTCTTTTGGGTCGGGACAGTGTGAAGTTGCATTATTTTTGGTGGCTGGCTCCTGGTGCCGGTTGTGGTGTGGTCAGGAGAAACAGACTCCAGGCCCGATAAGCTAGCGAAATGTCTTATCGAGCGCTCGCATGAAGTGATCCCTGCTGGAGTCGCCTTAAAGTAGCCGACCCATGAGTCCCTTGCCCCTGCCGGACTCGAGCGCTTCAGGCAAGGCCACGGGCTGTGAAGGAGGCCAGGACCAGCACCATGCTACCTCCGCCTTCTCTTCACTTTCAAACAAGTCGCCCTTCCTCGACACTCTTCCACTCTTCCACTCTTCTGCTGACCAACAGCTTCGGGCGTCATTCACCTCACCACACACAACATCAAGGCAAGGGATATTCCCACTTCCAATTCCAACTCGACCCCATTTCGTTGCCGTCCGCTGCCATCACAGCCACCACCACCACTTCCGATCTCGAGCCCACGCCCACGCCTGACTTCGACCACACGAGTCATCTCTACAACGGGACAAGCACGTAGCAGGAAATATCTTCGCAGACCAAATCGGGTTTTCATCTGCAATCTACTCCGCAATACAATCAATCAGTCTTTACCAACCAGACCGAACGACACATTACGTCAGAATGGCTACTATGGCGAAGCAACGCTTGATGAGCGAACTCAAGGGGCTGGAAAAGGAGAAATGGGTTAGAGTTGAAGTAGGCACTTCTATGGACATATTAAAAGAGGACCTGCTAACAAATCAACAGCTTAAGGGAGATGCTCTCTTCAAGTGGAGCCTTGGCCTCATGATTATCAACCCAGACAGCGCTTGGAATGGTGCCTATTTCAAGGTGAGCATGTCAACAGTCCGGAGTAATTACCAGTTAGTAACAAGATGATAGTGCGAGATGGGTTTCAGTGAAAACTATCCTTTCTCCCCACCAACCTTCAAGTTCTTGCAACCGATTTATCATCCCAACATCTACTCTGATGGGAGGGTGTGCATCTCGATCTTGCACGCCCCAGGTGAGGACGAGCAGTCCGGGGAGTCTGCAAACGAACGTTGGTCCTCCATCCAGAGCGTAGAGTCTATCCTCCGCTCAATCCTACTACTCCTCGACGATCCAGAGATTGGCTCTCCAGCCAACGTCGACGCCGGTATCTTGTACCGTGACAACAAAGAGGAGTATAACAGAAAGGCAGCAGAGACTGTTCAAGCGTCAAAGAAAGATATTCCAGATGGCTTCGTCATGCCAACTACGCTTGTCGAGGCTCCTCCAGCAAAGATGACTGAGGATGATGATTTCTGGAACGAGTCCGGCGACGAGGACGACTTTGGCGCCAGTGATAGTTCTGGAGACGATCTCGATATGGACGAAGAGGATGGAGAGGAGCAGGAGGAAAGTGAGGAAGATAAGGATGATGACGAGGAGCTGTGAAAGAGCTGATTGGACAAGGGATTTTTTCCCCCAGCACACGACTGTACATTTGATCTTGCGGTAACAAATTGGCGTTTTTGTTCGCTAGGTCTCGGTGGGATTGGCGTCATATTTCATTTACTGCATAGCATAGCGTGGCTTCTTAAGCGGCGTATAGGCAGATGTGGCATCAATACTGCGGCGTCTGAACTGCGGATTCCATCTGGGCTTTTTAGATCTGGCGTAAGGAAGCTGGATTTGCATACGTATGGGGTTAACGTGGACGAAGAATGGGAAGAAGTCGATCGTCTAATAAAATTCAACTTTATATAGAACTTTCCTCAATGTCAGCTCGCGCACTTTCTGTACTTCAGTCTAGTCTCGAGCACTCGGGAGACAAGCGTACGTAAGCTCTGCAAAGACCACATATTTTAATTTCATCAGTTGCCTGGCAATTAGCACGGAAACGAAGCGGACAGGAAATCAACATCACAAAGAACGCACGTGCGGAATAGCAATTGCAGGGGTCAGCCTTACCCTGACGCAGCGAACAGTAGCTCCTCCAGCTTCTCAAGCTTCATCCGTACAACGGTACAATACTGTTCCCCAGTCCCCACTTGCAGATCTTTGCAAACGGTCACTTCCAGGACCTGGCCAAGTGCATTCATCATTGCCGCATATTTACTTCTTCTGCAGCCTCATGCTCCAGAAAGAGCTCTGATAGACCTCTGTCTAAACGGTTTGGAAGGCTTCTCGACGGCGGTGCGCCTGCGACAATGACAGCTCAGTTCCAGCCGTCAGATGCAGATGTTAACAGCTTCTTGGATCTAGTCGGCCACACCGTGCAAAGACCGGAGGCAGTCGCAAGACTGAAGGTAAGCTTAGAGGCTTTTGCGCTGTACTTTACTGATTGAATTTGGCGCCCAGGGTAATAACAATAATGTCGAGCAAGCTTTGAACGAATACTACGATTCTCCAGACAACAATAAAGTAGGCCTACTCTTCTGCTAAGCCTATCAAGTGCTCAGAAATAAATCTAGTACCGGTGGGATGAAGGACAATTCAATAGTGGTCGAGACGGCGAGTACAACAACCATGGTATATGTAGGTTTTTGGGATATGAACCCCGTAAATGCCATGGCTGAGTTTGTCTGTCAACAGCATTCGATATCCATGCGCCAGATGACCCAGGACCCTTCCCAGGAGGACGCTTCGATGGAGGCCCATCTCGCCCACCCTCAAGAACGAGTAACAATAAGTCACCACTGAGTAAGGTCATTGATCTAACAGCAGACCATGCAGCTGGTACGTAGAGTACCAGACCTAGAAACAGACAGCTAATATAAATCTGAAGCGGACGCCAGAAACTCCATGGACAATGACTACAATGCCGATCCGGAACTGCAACAAGCTCTCGCAGCCTCGAGGGCAGATTTGGGGATGCCACCACAAGAGAGCGGCGTAACTGGGACTGAGGTGGTTCATTTTGGCCCGGCGACCCGCAGCCAATACGAGCAAGGACAGTGGGATATGGTACCGATTGGAAAGTCTTCTACGCAAGAGGTGTTCGTCGAGCCTGAGCCTGCGGATAGGAAACGTGAACCAGGGACTCCCGCTTTTTTGAAGCCAAGTATCCAGGATACCCGCCTCAATGCCATCATCACGATCTATCATGAGATCCCTCTCACGAGGAGCCTATTCCTCAACTCAGGGGATCACATCGCTTCTTACGGTTATGATCCGGAATGGTGGTCTGGAAAACAGATTGAGATGCAAGTTGTAATGGTGGATGATGAGCTGACTCAGTATGAGGAGTGTGACAGAGAGCTTCAGCGCCTGATGGCATTTCTAGATAAGACAGAGCGAAGCTATGGCTCTGCTGAACCGCTGGCAGACCGTCCTGATGTGAAGAAGGCCTTCAGAGCTCAGCCTGACATTCCATCCGCTGTATTCTTAGCTTGGAAACTTGCCATCGAAAAAAAGGATCCAGGAATGGTTGATATGATCTTCAGCGCTGGTGTTGCATCCGAAGACCAAGACACAAAAGATGATGAGAAGACGTTTGCAATGCTGGAACTCGACCTTCCTGCCAAGGACTCCTCTCAGGAGACACTATATGACATCGCTGACGAAGTTTTGTGGCCTGGTCTTGGAAACTTGGAGCTCTCAGGGTGCCCGTACCTATCACGAATCGCCCCGGTTATTTCTTTCAAAGTTGATGGTCAGGGTGATCGCAAGCCTATCGAGCTGCCAATGGTGTGGTATCCGGATCGCTATCTGAAATCTGGACGGCAAGCGGCTTTGGACATGCGATTGAAGAAGCATGAAGTCGAGCAAGAACTGACCCGAATCCGTACCTTGGAAGAGAAGCTGTCTTTGGTTCCAATCAGAACTGGGAAAATTGTGAAGGTGCATGATTTGTTCAAGGCTTCACTCAAGCATGATGTTGCAGAAATAGAAGAGAAATCGGAGGCACTTATCGATGTTGACATTGAAATGATGGCCACGCAGCGTCAAAGCAATGCTATGGGGCGACTCTCGGAAGAGCTCCAGAAGGTTGTTGCTAGTATTGATAAGAAGCTTCTAGGTGTGTAACAATCTGTACTTGTGATGGACTGGATTAATGTGTTTTAGCTTTGGAAGGAGAGAAGGAAAAGGCTCGAGAAGAATTTCGCAAGCTTTCCAAGCTGTACACGGAACCTTCTAGCGATCCTGATGCCCCGGCTCTGCATAAGTACACTCTTCGTGGTGTCAGTACGTCCAAGAGCACATTCTACATTTGTAGACGTTCCGAGCCAGACCTTATCGATATGGACATGGATGTTCCCGATCAGTGGTGGAAATTTCATTATGCTCCCATGGGTCACAACACTGTGACTGTTGAGGTAGGTTTAAATTGCATATACTGAATGGTGTCATTCTTACTTTATAGCAGAAAACGACCGAAGAGGAGGTCACAAAAGCTGCCAAGGAAAGCAAAAATATGATTCTCGTGTATGCCAGCGAGGATGCTATGGATACTTTGAAGTACAATCACGCACTTCCCAAACCTCTCGAGGTAGGTTCTCCGATGCAAACAGCATTGATACCAAGCTAAGATTACTGCAGACCTTTGTAAAGTTCGACAACAAAGCTTTCAAGGCCGAGTTCCAGGGTTCTGAAGATTCTCAAACTGTCAATGGAGAGTATCAGAATGCTGCAGACGACACTCTACCGGTTGGACTATCCTCTCCAGGCAAACGAAAGTTCGATGAAAGCTCATTAGTTAACCAGGACTCTAATCCATATGCGCGCGTCAATATAACTGCGAGAGAACTACGGAACAACGGCGATACCGGGGAGACGGAAGCTTCGACCTCACAACAAAACACATCTATGGGTGGAGTGGAGACACCCTTGTCACAAAGCCACGAGGTTCTTGTGGGTGTTGATCCAGCCATGCTTGACAACACCAACTATGAAAGTCCAAGGCCAACCCAGGAGATGCAGGAGCGAAGCGGGATGCCCATGTTGTCAAGAGCAACTTCAGGACCAACAAAATCTCTTGATAACATGGACCTGATAATGGAGGATGATATAGTTGCTGGAGAGAGCGCTGCTGTGAAGCACGTTGGATTTGCGGAATGACTCTGACCAATGAGGAGACCCCCGCTGTAATTAAGGGGAAAGAGTTGTCGTCAAGCGAGAATACCCATTTTGTATGCTGCGTTGGATGATCTGAAGCAGCTGGGCTTTACCTTGTAGTACAGGTATTTCAATCGCAATAGAAGACCCACTGTCTCAGGTATTGGAGAAATGTCTCCTCTGATGCACCTCGTTCGCTGTCAGTCACTCTGTGCATCCCATTCCAGATCCTTTTGGCCTGGGCTAACACGCATTTGTTGACCTTTATCTAAATCCGAGCTGATTTCATCTGCTCGCCAAACAAAAGCGGAGTTACCCGAAAATTGTAAACAACAACCCCACTCGAAGCCTAACCCTGAAAGTTTCGTCTGAGGTCTAACTTCTAGTGGCTGCCTGTCATCTTAATTTCCATGTCCTAGTCAAAGATGTTACTTGGAGATTTATGTATCATATTCTTAGGTGCATATTTATTGCCCACTAGGCCTTGGAACACAGGGTATTCATTCCAGTAACAGCCCGGTAGATACGTAAGTTCAGTGACAGCATGCTTGTGAAACAGTGAACCACAGCGCTATGTTCAGTATTTTCGAAGAAGAAATATATACAAAGAAAGTTGGGTATCGAAACATGGGATGCTTAAAACCAGAACTCCCAGACAGACAGGTCTTGCAGGGGTCTGGCCTTTGAAACTAAAACTGCGACAGCGCCAAAATTATCTATTATCTCTTCAATTGTTCCCTTCTACGCAGAAACGCTAGAATCGCGTCGCGACTCGGATGCCCATGCGCGTCGTTCGCGACGATTGTCGTAGCTGCTCACGGCTTCTCGAAGGTTCCACTGAAAAGATGACCCCGCCAACCAACGTCACCGCCATTCCCGCGAATGGCGGGGAGTCGAGAGGGGACGACATGGGACTTCATGAACAAGCCTGGCCTGAGCGACGAACGTGGCGTGGCCTGCATGATCTCTCAAAAAGACCGCAGAATTCCTTCAATACTCGATTCAATACAAAAAACGCAGTCAGAGTCATTGGTCAATTCAACATCCGCATAAAAAAGGACGGACGAGACCCGTTGTTTGTATGTGATTCCCGACTCACCTTACAGTGCCGTGTGTTTGTGAACAATCAAATCCCTCACACGATCAGCTGTCTTCCCTTGTCTACCTGCCCTGCTGGCAACGAACACAACATTCGAGGTTCTTCTAATTGTTTCGGAAAGCAAAGACCCCTTCTCTCCTTCCCAGGTCTTGTCAAGCCAGAGCCGAGTGACATACGCTGAGCTCGACCTGATCACTTCACTTTCACTGTTCCTCGACATACATTCTTTCATACACGATACTCTCAGTACATCAAAGGACCTGCACGGCTGTCTGCAGTCTACACATCTTGTTACCTTCTTCATATACGACACTGCACATCCACAAAGATGGTCGCGGAAACCAAATTATACGACTCGTTGGGCATCAAGCCGGATGCCTCGCAAGATGAAATCAAGAAGGCATACCGGTGAGCTATACCGCACCTTCAACTCCATGGATCATGCTAACGAGTAGACAGGAAGATGGCCCTGAAGCATCATCCAGACAAAAACAAGGACAATCCCAGCTCGGCCGAGAAATTTAAAGAGGTATCGCAGGCCTACGAGATCCTCTCGGACCCGGAGAAACGCACAACCTACGATCAATATGGCCTGGAATTCATGATGCGCGGTGGTCCACCACCGCCAGACCCAAGCACTGGTGGGAACCCGTACGCCGGAGCGGGAGGTATGCCAGGCGGGTTCGATTTTGGCGGCGCGGGCATGCCTGGCGGAGGAGGACGGACATTCCACTACGAGTTCAATACTGGCGGCCCGGGTGGTGGAGGCGGTGGATTCAGCTTCAGCAATCCCGAGAGCATTTTCTCAGAGTTCCTACGGGGACAATCGGGCATGGGCGGTGGAGCTGATGGTTTCGAGGACTTGTTCGGTGGTGGGGGCGGCATACCACGATCGAGGCAATCTGGTGGCCGAACGAGAACGGCAGGCTCAGGCGCCGAGTCTGCGAGATATAGAGCGCAGACACCAGAGGTCACCACTGTCGAAAGACCGCTCCCATTGACGCTCGAGGAGCTTTTCAAGGGAACGCACAAGAAGATGAAGATCAAGCGGAAGGCGTTCGACGAGGTTACAGGCAAGAGAACGACGCAGGATAAGGTTCTGGAGATGGATATTAAGCCGGGATTGAAGAAAGGGAGTAAAATCAAGTTTAAGGGCGTAGGAGATCAGGAGGAGGGTGGGCAGCAAGATTTACATTTCGTTGTTGAAGAGGTGAGACACCCTTTTTATTGTTATTTTTATTGGTAAACACTTGACACTTTGAATATGACTAACATTTTTGCAGAAACCACACATTCTCTTCACCCGCGACGGCGACGACATCCACCACACTGTCGAACTCGACCTGAAGGAAGCTCTCACTGGCTGGAAGCGTACCATAACCACCATTGACGGAAAGCAAATCAACCTCGACAAGGCGGGACCAACACAGCCAGGCAAGAAAGAGGAGTTCCCCAACCTAGGGATGCCACTCAGCAAGAAGCCGGATCAGCGAGGGAACTTCGTCATTACGTATAATGTCAAGTTCCCCACTAGTCTCACGCCGGAACAGAAGAGGAAGCTGAAGGAGATTTTGTAGGGCGTGGAAGTCAGATGGGAGATGATGATATTACTTGAAGAAGGTTGGAGAAAGAATGATAATGGAGCATTGGAGTTAATGGTATACAGTGTGTCATGAGAGCATGCCTTGGCGTTTTGGGGTTCGGAGTGAGGTTCACCGAGTCAGAGTTATCTGAGGTCGACGTGATATAGGATGAAAGGGAGACGAAGCTACGAGTGGCTACGCAGACGAAGAGGCAGAAGAGCATGTGTCGAACCAAGACGCAACATTTCGAGAGCAAGACGGCGCCGTTTCTCTTCTTGCATGGTACATAGCATTGCGGTTATTTTCTAAACTTTAATGGATTTCTTAAACAGTTGCTTGTGCTCGAGTGCCAGAAAATGATGAACAGGTATTATAATTGTGATAGACCACTGAAAGCTGGATTCATCTGTCCTCATAGTGTGCTGTCACAAAGAATTATTTTCGAGACAATACATTAGAGCCAGGTACCAACCTCTTGAGTGTGAGGAGAATATTGCCACCGGATACCCGTTTTGGCAAAGGTTTTGTGGACCAGATTGTCGATCACAAACAGTTCATTTTGACTTATGAAGCATTCCGAGCTCAAGCACATTACTGGCCACAGTCGGTCTTGGACATTCTGGCCGTGAGATGAAAAGCGGCAACGGTTTGGTGAAAGTGAACAAACATGCCGTATCAATAGACTCTCGCTCTAGTACAAGGAAGTTTGAGCGTTGCTTTCATACAGTCTACAGCAAGCCATGTATCACACAACAATCTTATAAACAACACTGACTACTTGATCTTACAACGCTCCTCCCACCAATTGTACAATCCACATTGCAACTCGAACTCTTATGCCCACCCTCCTCTCTACCTTCACAAAATCATCCATCCCAATCGTCTCCGCATATCTCCCCAGCCCATCCCTCTCCTCCCCCAATCTCCCCTTCAACCCATCATCACTCGTAACAATCACCGTCCCAACCTCTAGATCCAGCCCATAACTCCGCTTCGTATAATTACTACTCCCCACCACACTGATACTCGGTACCGTCTCCCCATCCAATGATACCCAAAGTCCCTTCGCGTGATACGTCCACCCGTCTTTCTCGCCTACCGTCCCATTCCGCCATTCCTTCAATGTGATATCTGAGCCTCGTCCAGCTTTCTGCGCAGCTTCTAGGAAGCGGCGGGAGAGGAGCGTGTATGCGGCAGGTAGGAGGCCGGATACACCCTTTGAGCCGTAGAAGCCGTTTGCCCAGGGGGAGGCTGTGATTACCGTGTTGTTACGGGAGGTTGTGGAGAGGAGTAGGGAGATGAGACTTGGGTGCGGATTGAAGTAGCCGGCTGTGAAGGTCCAGGATGTGGTGTTGGAGGAAGGGAGGGAGAGGGTTTTTAGGATCGAGGTAATGGCAGGCAGTTCGGTTGAGGTATCTGGGGAGAGGAGTTGAGTGAATTGGGAGAGGGGGTAGACTGTTGTATTGTGTTTTGAATCTAGACTTTGGTTTGAGGGGGTGGTACTTGAGGTGGGTTGAATTAGTGATGTTAGGACTTTGGAGGCCTGAGATATATATTTTGATGGGTCCTCTAGTGGTGAGGGAGCGAGGTTGGATGTTGGCCACTCGAGGGTGTAACCAGCGGGTAATTGAGGATCAGGTGTTACCAAGAAGCTGAGATTCGAGACGGCGTTGTGGATTTTGGAGAAAAATTCTGTGATTTCCTTGGACGAGAAGACGTGGTACCTGTCTTGACGATTGGTGAAATAGTCACTTGATAGATTCGCCCTAGTCGGATCAGTCTCCTATTTTCTGGATTCAAGTAAAATACATACCCCGAGATTATAATCTCATCATCCACTCCATACAACTTCATATGTTGCAATCCCCACCCCTCATTGATCCGTTTCGGAATGTACTTCTTCCTCAACCCAGTCAAGTTCGGGGTGTGATACATCCGAATCTCTACTCTCTCTGTGCCAAATTCAGAAACGAGGGGCGCCAGTAGCGAAGCACACGAGGCATTAGGCGACTCCCTCGTCCCTCTTAACGCATCCGTCAAGATACTAAGCTTCAATTTAGGCTTCGCCTTCAGAGCTTGCTGTAATGTAGAAATCTAGCACATGGAATGAGTGGACATTTCCTGAAGAGAGCTTGGAGTTTGTATTACAAGTTCATGTTCCGTTTTTCCTATGTACAATGTAGACAGAAAAATGCGTTCTTCCGCTGCCAAAATCTTGGCCTGTAACCCATTTGAATCAGCACTGAAATCCTCCCAGCTGAGCATATAGCCAAGGACATGGAGCGGACCTTGAGCGTCTCGTAGAATTCTGCTGGCGAGCGGAGGATTTGTATTTGAGAGCCCTGTATCTGAAATTTCGGTGCTATCCTATCCAACTCGTTCGTGAATGCCCCTAACATTGAAGCTGGCGATGTATTGCTGGCGCTACTTGCGAGAGAGGATGTTGAATATCGTCGTGATTTACATTGTAGGTTTCGTGGGCGGCAGATAAGTAATCGACGGCTCGCTGCGCATCGTATGGTACTTCTGACTATCATCTCCTCTGTGTATGATGTTTCCCATCTGGTAGGTATGATGTCGTGGGTATGAAGGAAAGCTGGACGTGGACCTTCAACATCTCAAAGCTATCGCGCTAGTACATTTTCAGTGGAGTCGCGAGATCCCGCCTTGACGACCTTACAACTCTTTTTCAACGTCGGAAGCCATTGAACAACCAACGACATGTCGACTGTTCTGAGAACATTGCGCAACTTGCGCAGAGTTGGTCTGCGTGTACGTGACCTGCTATTTGTGTACTGGGAGCTTGCTGACGCTGTAATCGTAGGATGCGGCACATCAAATGCAGGTATGTCAGAGACACCCCTCCTTAAAGGACGATGGGACAGCTGCTGATGGATGGTTCCTGGCTATAGCATATAGGTATTTAGGACCTGGACATATGAGTGATAGGAGCTTATATGAATACAGGTGATACCAAGGCCGGCACGTTGATTGCTACGGATCGATACGGCAACAAGTACTTTGAGAACCTGGATGAGGAATTGCCCTGTGAGCATGGATTTTGACTTGCCAGAAGGGTGCAACTTACGAATATATAGTGAGAACGAGATGGGTAGACTACAAGGACTACGAACTTGATCCGTAAGGAAGTCTTTCCGAGAGAGCTGGAGAGAGAGCCAAGGACGTTATTGACGGGAATAGAGCACACATCGAGCCCGGCTGGCACGCTTGGATTTCATATATGGTCGATAAGCCACCAACTGAAGACCCCATTTTGAAGACTGGCGTGCGACCATGGGAGCTGCCGGAACATCGACCAAATTTCACTCAAACTCGCGGGGCGTTCAAGACTTATTCTACGTAAAGTTCCCAACGTCTTACAGGTACCCTTTATACTGATATTCTGGATAGAACTAAGCCAAAGCTCAATGCTTGGACTCCAGTTGCGGCTCAGAGAGGGTAGGCTGTTATGGCTGGGAGGACACCGGATTGTACATATGTAGTGGTTTGCAATGGAGTTGAATCGTGTGATGTCTGATTTCACTTCGGCTCTGTCTGTGTGTGCTCAATTGACAGATGCTCCGAGAGCGTCATAAGGACAACTTAAAGGGAAGCTACCAGTCGAGCCCAGAATAAAATTCTGGATGGCGAAAGGATCATGGTTATTCCCTCATCATGTTATATCGTCCCAAGTTTGACGAGAAAACAAAGGAATAACATAGACAGTATCTTTGCCCCGTTTTCCAACCATCATTCTCTATTCCTAGACCAGGCGATAAGCACCAAGATCAAGGATCTCCAGCAAACTCTCCATCTCGCTTCAACCTTACAATTCTTGCTTCCGGGATGTTCCAATCTGGATGAGACTCCTTGATCTTCAAGAATTCGTCCTTCAGTCTGTCCACATATCTCTTCGTATAAGCGAACTTCCCAGCCTTCTTGTCTTTTCTAATCTTCGTCTCTGGAGTTTGGCCATCCTCAACGTCCAGCCCAAGCGCATCCCCCTCACGCTTCATTCTAAGCTCATCATTAACCCTGTCTATTTCTACCTCGCTATCAGCATCAGCTTCAGCTTCCTCAGCCTCGGATGCTGTGTCGATATCCACAAACTCCACGAGTCCCCTGTCAGGACCATCAAAACTGACACAGCAACCGCATTGCGTTAGCTCCCTCATAGCGAAGATGAATTCCTTCAAATTTTTGAATTTCTCAATGGTGATTTGCCCGTTAATGGTCCCGTCTTCCCAGTAGGACATCCACATTAGGTTTTCTGTCTTGTTGTTAGAATCTGAACTCATATATCAAAGCGTAAACGATTACATATTATGAAACATAGATGTTAGTATAATCAGATTCGGAGTGACGGAAGCCAGTAAAGCAAAAAGACGACAGGAAAAGATATAAATTTACCTAGAGCAATTCTCCTAATACTCCCCTTCACCTTCTCACTAACCACCTGCTCAAATCCTATAATGTCTTCCTGCCAACAGCCAGCCGGGAAAAACAAGATGTCGATCTCAGGGTTATAATAAACGTCTTGCTGATTACTTGGAACGGGGAATCCTTTCAGAGAAGCAGCAAGAGCTACGGACCGAGCTTCACTGTTCACGCGTAGGAGAGATGGGAGTGGGGAAGATGAGTAGAATTGACCTGGTCCGAGGGGCGGCGGGAAATAGGCGGGTTCTGATGTTTCTGAGGTGTCGTCTGCCCCGTCGTTCACGGTATCTCCTTCGGTGGTAAGATCGAGAGACCCCTCTTCATTTTGTTTATCTTTATCCTTATCCTTGTCGTCAATCTGGTCATCTCTATCTTCCTTCATTCCGTTGTCATCCCGTGCAGCCCAGGGGCTATCTTGCTTGATTTTAAGATCCTCTTCCTGCTCAGCAATCTCGTTTCCAGCTTCAATATCACTGGGCTGCTTCTGATCCTGATCCTCTTTTTCATTCTTATTTTCATCTGCCTCGTGAAGAGCATCAAAACACAGGTCCACGATGCGGGGTACCAGGGCCAGGTTCCAAATTGTAAGACGTAGTTCCTTTGGTAGGAGGGGAAATGACGGGAACGAAGTCGCCATAATAATTTCGTTGGATATGCCAATTCGATTTTGTGGCTTGGTATCTGACATTTAAGAAAGTTATCGGGTCGAGGTAGGTAGGTTGTTAAGTACCCTTGTGTTGTCGTGAAAATTGAGGCTGACGTCTGCCTAACTTGATATATCCCCGAATAAATTGCCTGATTAAGCAAATCGGCATGAGTCAACAACGATCACTAATGCAAGGTTGGATTTACGAGTATTGCTAGTGTCTGGAAAGGCCTCGGCATATTGAATTGATTTGCTTGGGCTCTTTCTTATTAGCAGTCGTAGAGGTACATTCAACCTTCAAATTGCTTCAACCAAGTGACTTCTGGTGATACAGACAAGAAACAGCATCGATCGTTTCACAACCTACAATATTGATTATCTAATCTAAGCCACATCTGAAGCAACAGCGAGTCTTTCCAAAACAGCAAGAGCAAAACTATAACCATGTCTGCAGTCCCCTACAGGGTATGCGAACTCCTGTCACATCCTTCTTCGTAAACATCGTCCTTCGTGAAATCGTCAGGCACCCAGATCGTAGTAGATGCACTTTCCCGTTCTGAAGTTGTAGATGAACGAGTTTCTCGTGATGTCCTTATTCTGGTGTGCCAGTGTAGTCATCAGATCATGCACTTCACCAAGATATCTCCTCTCCGCAGTTTGAACAGCATGCGTAACCTGTCTCCAGCTTTCTGGATCAGAAAGCCTGGTTCCTCGTATTAAATCCATGACTTGATCGGTAGTCTCGATAGCAGCGATTGGCCCGTCGAGGAACTCATGGACAACTGAGCCAGCTCGTGCTTGAGCTTGCTCGATAATGTTACGGCGATTGGATTTCTTGCTTTTCGTTCCTGCCACTAGAACTTGGACAACTTGTTCATGATCGGGGGATGCATCGGCATGGCTACTGTGGCGCTGTAGTCTTACTCGATGGTGTGTGCCGTTTCTTTGATCTCGTTCGCGGATCTCGCCGTTGAGCCAGGCTAGGAGCTGAGTAGAAGGGATGTCTGCATCTGAGACATCTTTTCTATCTTGGCTTTTGACCTTTAGAATTGAGTCTTGCTTGATGATGACAATCCAGGAGTGCTGATCGTCGCGATATTTGGAAAGTAAGTCTTCTGGGGACCGGGAGTCTCGAGCTAATTCAGCGCTGATGTCGTTCCGCCATAGGGTTTGAACGATATCAATACCGACACTTCGTAATATTGCAGCGTCGTGACTCGCAACTAGAACATCGCACTCAACGAACGTTAGCAAAATTTCAGACAAGGACTTGTATACTGCTCACTCTTTTCGTATTCCAAATCCCATGTACATCCTCCTCTGCCTTCTTCAGGAAGCCCTTCGCGCTTGCCTTTGGAAGACGAGCCATTTTCTCCCAAGCTAAGTTGAACCCAACAGCATGCCTTGCTTCTGAGTTGCTCCCAGTTTTATGCCGATGTTCTCTGACCAAGCTATCATATCGTCCACCAGCGGCAAACACGTCTCGGATCTTGCGGTCGAACAGACAAGAGAATATCACGCCTCCTTTGCAGAACTTCTCGTTCAAACTCCCAAGAGGGTTGATGTAGATCTTACTGCGAACCTCGAATCGCTTAGTGTACTCGATAACATCTCGTAGATGAGCAATAGAAGAAGACGCTCTCTCGAAACTGTCAGTACTTTCGAAAAGGGTTTTCAGTTTTGAGAATGCTTTGTTGGGAGTGTCTAGTTTGATTAGCAACCTTTGCAACTCTCTTGCTTTTGATGGATACATACCACGAAAGTCAAAGCGTTGCAAGTCATCAAGACTGGGTGCTGAAACGCCAATCAGGGGTGATCGAAGCTCCGTTCGTATCTTCTGCCAGCTCCACGAGCCAACATTGAGCTTGCTAAGGGTATCTGCAACAGCCTGACGAATGCTAGGGTCAATCCTGCAGAAGTCAAATATGAGGCCTAGGAGATCTGAGTGATTCAAGTGAAAGCACATTTGCGTTGCTGCAAGTGAAGGAAAGCTTCCAACAATCTCATCTAGGACTTTGATAACCTCAGCTTCCTTGAGTGCCAAGTCCAGGGTGTCGTTGGACACAATATCGAAGTCTACTTCACCGAATGTAAGTGGTTGCCCGCCAGATTCTCGATCTCGGAAGACCCGACCAAATGCAAAAGAGCGTTCAACAGGCGGATCGTGCTTAGCAATAGCTCGTGCATGCGGAAGGGTGAGATCGTATGGCAGTTGTAGCAGTGTACCCCTTTCGTCAAGGAGTTGAACTGCGTTGGTTCCGTAATGACCTGAACGAGGAAGCAAGACAGTTCTAGGAGTTTCTACCGCTCCGTGATGTCTGAAAATCGATATCAACTTTTGCTTCACAAGACCTTGCAGCAGAAGATCGCTCGAACTGTGATTTACCACACCCATTTCCCAGGCGTAGTCTTTGGCTTGATTTGTTGGTATCGAAAACAAAGCTTGCATCATCTTATCGTAGTACGGCGATTTGGAGTCTGTGAGGCCAGCCAAGGCTTGACGGATAGTTTCGTTCTCCATCTGCATTGGGAGTTTGCCGCTCTTCAGGAGCTCTGAGCTGGACGGCCGATCTTTGGGGCTGTGATGCAGGAGAGACAGTACAATATCTGCTTGTGCTGGCATCTCAGACGGCTTGAAATCAGATGGGAGAACCGGTTGCTTTTGTCTCAACCCTTCACCCACCCGTTGACGATCCATACCAGGAATGAGAGGTCGAAAGCACATCTCGAAGAATATGATGCCAAGCGAGTACATGTCTACCTTGCTGGTGTATGTTCCACCAACAGATGACCTGACTTCTGGGGCAACATAAAATGCTGTTCCGATGCTCCTCGTCATATCTCCACTCATATGAGCCGCAGCGGATGAAGATTTATCGGAAATCGTGTATTGGCCACTCGTAGCCAGTCCAAAGTCTCCAATTTTCACGTTTGACGCAGCATCGATGAAGATGTTTTCGGGCTTCAGGTCGCGATGGACAACGTTGAGTCCATGGATGTGTGCCAAGCCTTCCAGAATCTGTCTGAAAAGTCGCCAGATTTCTTCATGGTCTTTTTGCAAACCTTGCTTGATCAGATCCCGAAGCGTCTTTTTCTCGCAGTACTCCATCGAGATGTACAGAACAGTTCTGAAGGGACGCTGGAACCTCGATCCAGATCTGGTTCGCTTCAAAGCCTGGAATTTGTCAGTTCAAGAGGCGCTACTCCAGTAACTGTCGAATATGTAAAGTCTGGACACTCAACTGCGCAAAGTATGCATTACGGAAAGGAACGGAAGTGTTCATTGAACATACTAAATTAGGACGCTTGTTTCCCACACCATTAGGACTTTGTACATCTGGGTTTGTTGAATCATCATCGTCATCGTCATCGTCATCGTCTTCATCGTCCTCTTCATCTGACGCATCGTCACACCCAAATTCGATTTGTGGGTAGCCGCTTGAGGACATAAAATCGAGTCCTCCAGTGCTGACTCCAAATTCGATGTTGGGACCAGTGCCTGGTGAGACGTCACTAACAGAATCCTCGGTTGTTGCAACGTCAGTTGTCGAAGCATCCTCGTCCAGTTCGGAACCGTCATACAACTCCTCGGTCCAGGTGTTGTAATATCCTAGGTACGTGGATTAGTGTGAAGTAGTGTGATTTGGCCTTGATGGCAGAACAGTTCAATTTCCCAAGACCAAATTGTAGAAGATATGTAACCAGCCACAAAGCTCAACATTCTTGATAGTTTCCATAGATAAGAAACAATTAAGACTAAGAGAAAAGGCACACCATAAACTTACGGACTACTGAGGGATGGCTCAACTGAGACAGAAGACGCACTTCTTTCAGTACTTCAGTCAAAGATGCTGAAGATTTCTGTGTGATCTTTTTGATAGCGTAAATTTGACCGTCAAGCCTCTTTCTTGCTTTGACCACTTCACCGAAACCTCCTTTGCCTAGACGGCCTTCCTCTACAAAGTCTTCTCTGTATCTGGATTTTGCGAATGGTCCACCGGTATTCATAGAATCGTGTCTCTGACGGCGTGGAGTCGTAGGGAGTAGCGAAGATATCGACCCGAACCTTGAGGGATTTTCGGAGCTGCTCATCTCGTCCAGAATCGGTGCATCGGTCGCTAGAAATTCAGAAGGTCCAAGTTCAACTGCGCGGGGTCGCTTCTTGGGATCTGCCTTGAACATTTTGAGTACGAGTTCATTCAGAGAATCGGACAAGGCAAGAGAATCTGCCAACGCAATGGGAGAGGAGTATTTCTGGATGACGGTCAGGCCGAAAATCATCTGTAGAAATAAAACACCAAAGTCCCAAATATCTATCTTTTGGGTATACTGAGGGTGATTGGTATTTGCTATTTCAGGCGGGAACCAATACGCAGACTTGGCCATAGAAAGGGTGTCCACTTGCTTTCCACCGCTGAGGTTGTGTAGCTTCCTCTGATAGCCTGCATCTGCAAGCTTAGGTATTACCTCACCGTTAGACGTACGGACCAGGAGCACATTGCCGGCATGTACATCTTCATGAACAATGCCCTTTTCATGAAGGAAACGCAATGCATCAAGCAGCTCAATAGTCCACGACCGAACCTTCTCAGCCCCTAAGCTTCCGGCAATATCAAGAAATTCTTGTAGAGACCCTTTCTCGGCGAATTCGGTCAAAATGCTTACTGACCACGCTGAATCAGACTCTCCATCCTCCTCAATGGTCCTGTGGACTTTGTAATCAAAGATTTCGAGGACGTTCTGATGCTTGATACTCTTGAGGGTCTTCAGTTCATTCTCAAGCAGTTGGAGCTGTCCTTTGAACTTGTTCGAGTCTTTGATTTCGGTGTCCAAATCGGTTTGCTTCAAGACCAGTGTTGGGACATCGCTGGCACCTTGTACCACGACTGGGCGAACAGTAAAGCATTTCGATACAGGGCCTCGTCGTATGCATACTTTGCTTGCCACAACTTGAAATAAGATCATATTATTGTTGACATCCAATAAGCTAATTGGCTGTTCAAAAGATAGAATTTCATGAGGGGCTTGACCACTGACGCTCGTGTCAATCGACGACTGGTGAACAATCTCAGTGGGTGGTCGGCTCTTCCTTTTCGATTCTTTGGCTCTTTCCCTTCGGCGCTTAAGTTCCTCTTGGACCATAGATTCTTGGATGCGCTGCTCTTCCATTGATTCCAATTGCTTCTTCCTCTCCTCGGCCTCCTTTTGTTCAATTGCTAATTTATTAGCTGCGGACTCATGAGCAGCACGCTCTTCTTCCAAACTCGGAAGTTCCTTGCCGGCAGCTTTCGCCTGAGCGGCATCTTCCAAAATCTCCTGGCATGCGGTGACTAATTCCATGACCATAGCCTGCTCTTCTGTAACCAACTCTCTGGGTTTGGTCTCGATGACCTTCTGTATCTTGAATTTCGTCCCTTCACGTAGCCCATCATCATTTTTGATATTCAGTAACGGGGGGCTCTTGGGATATGTAGCGGTCAGAGTCACATTCAAGGTAATAGCAACATCTTCGTCGGACGATTTGATCCGAATTTCGAAACAGGGTTCCGCTTTCTGAACCGCATTAGAAATCAGCCTTGTACAAACCATTCCATCATTATCATACCTTCCAAGCTCCATGATTAGATTCTATCTTTCGGAAGTCTTCGCCGTAAATTGCCTCCAGAGCAATAAGTTCATCTTCCTGTATTTCCTCATACTGTGACTTTGGCAGTTGCACTTTTGGGGCAACATCATTCGATTTACTGTGCTTGAGGTCTGGGAACCCAGACAAAGGTGCAATGCGTTGTGGTGGTTTTTTCCCCCATGGATTGGTTGGCGGCATGATGGTCGATATCTTTGCAGCTGATTGAACTGGTGAGTCAGAGAGAAGATATGTCTGAGTAGAATCTCGCAGCCGAAGCTGCGGATCTTTACGCGCTGGGGATGGACATGTTCGATGTTGGGGAAAGGGTTATTGATTTTCTATCAAGTGAGGACGGACGTAGAGAGAGTGAGTGTGAGAGTCAACATGGAATCTGCCCGCTCGCTTTCGCGAGGCTGTGAAGATCAGCTGGAGCAGCCAATCAGCGGGTGCTTGAAACTGCCCCGCCTGTTTTCAATGCACGAGGCCAACAAAGTTCAGTGACTCAAGACTTTCTAGAGGCAATTGTTTGGAGCTGATGAGTCAAAACAGAGCTTTCGCAATTGAATTCTTGAGATCGGTAATACTTATTCCTGGCACTTGAGGGTCCTTGAACCGCATCTCAACCCTCAATGGCTTTCAGACCTTCTTCGAATGCGGCCTTGTCCCGACTGATAAGACCGTCCATTTCCCCAGCTCACCCCAGCGGTCTCCGATACTATTCAGCTCCAATTGACGGCACTATTCCCGCAGCAAAACAAAAGTATGTGCCAACGAGCGGCACATACCCCAGAGGCTTCATTGTCTCTGGAACTCACGTTGGAGTGAAGCCTACGAATAAAAGCACACCAGACCTGGCATTCCTTGCTTCGGAGACACCATGTGCTGCCGCAGCTGTATTCACGAAGAACAAGTTCCAGGCCGCTCCTGTAACTGTTAGTAGGAACATGTTGAACAGAAGAGGAAATACTGGGGTTCGTTCTGTTATTGTGAATTCGGGATGTGCGAATGCTGTGACTGGAAAGGGTGGGATGGAAGATGCTGAGAAGATGGGCGCTGAGGCAGACAGATGTTTCGACCAGCCGACAGATGGTAAAGGAGGAAGCAGCATAGTGATGAGCACAGGAGTAATTGGCCAGAGGTAGGCAGGCATTTCCGGAGAATTTCTGTGTATATCATGCCACTAACTGTCCTTAGGTTGCCTATTCAAAAGATCTTACAGCGAATACCTTCAGCTTATGATGCTCTTGGATCATCACACGACCACTGGTTAGCTGCTGCCAGAGCTATCTGCACAACCGATACCTTTCCGAAGCTGATATCTCGAACGTTTTCCCTACCATCCTCTCCCTCTGTCGAATATAGGATAGCAGGCATGACAAAGGGAGCTGGCATGATTCATCCAAATATGGCAACACTGCTAGGAATGATCGCTACGGATGCTCCAATCGCCCCAAAACTTCTACCAACTCTCCTCATAAAGGCTGTCAATAAGTCTTTCAATAGTATATCCATTGACGGCGATACCTCTACAAACGATACGGTTGCAGTCCTGGCAAATGGAGCTGCTGGGGGACAGGAAATTGCATCGGCATCATCAGAAGACTATGCCGCGTTCCAGGAGACTTTGACTGACTTTGCCACTGATCTTGCTAAACTCGTGGTTCGAGATGGCGAAGGAGCAACCAAGTTCGTTACCATCCGAGTGACCGAATCACCTTCTGAGATCGGAGCTCGAAAGATTGCAAGTACTATTGCAACTTCGCCTTTGGTCAAGACGGCTCTGTACGGGAAAGATGCCAATTGGGGGCGTATTCTGTGCGCTACTGGATATTCTCAAATTTCTGAGCCTGGTCAACCAATAAATGAGGTTGCTGAGATTGTACCAGAAAAGACTAGCGTCTCTTTCATTCCATCTGATGGCTCCCCTGAGCTAAGATTGTTGGTCAATGGTGAGCCAGAAGCTGTGGATGAAGCACGAGCTTCGGAGATATTGGAGCATGAGGATCTGGAAATTCTAGTCAAGCTAGGTGGTGGAACGGAAGAAGCCACTTACTGGACTTGTGATTACAGGTAGGGTTGATACATCGAAACCACTACGACCGTTTGCTAACTTTGCTACAGCCATGAATATATCACGATTAATGGGGATTACCGAACATAGTTGATCACATCACATGGAATTGCAATGGAGTTCAAAATAGACGAGCGTGCCATCACAAATGATACCTTTGATTTCAACGTCGATCTTGTTCTTAGTGACAGTGTCGCCATGGTGGCCACGAGGGTGAAGGCTTGTGATGTGTGAAAGTGTCTCAATGTTGTGTGACCTGTAAGGTTTCCATGAAAATGTGACCACACCCAGATCCAAGTAGTAGAAAACTGGAGCTTGATGCTGATAGTAGGATTTGACTTTGGAGCAGTTTGAAAGTGAGCATCGGTGGGTACAGTCTCAAAGCAAATTATCAGAAGCTTGACAAGATACCAGCTTGGGAACTATAAATGACAAGCATGTTGACCAAAATAGGCAAGGTGTTCCGAAGCATACCCCTTGTGCGTGAAAGACATCTTCAACAATTTCGTGGGATGATATGAGAAAATTGCATTCGTCTGATGTCAAAGTCAAGGATTGATATTGAGTCAAACAGCTAGTCTCAAATAAGTTGGTCCATCCTTTAAACTCATCACGTGTCTGCCCCTAACTCCACAGCTTAGCTAACAATCCAGAGGCCACATACTCCAGAGTACCAGCCCCAATTTACAAGCGAAGCTCTTAACACGCAGCTTGAGATCTGTTCGGACAACTCCCTTTCGAACACATCATCACGCGCGCAACTGCTTCTGCTACCATAAGAGCAGAGTCGTTGGGCATTTCATTGTCGTTCCTTACTATCTTCTTCTCTTCTTCCACGTCTGTGAGGTTTTCGATACAATACCGCCAGGATGAGTGGCCGTAAGTCGTCCTGTTACTCCTATGTCGTCAACCCCGAGCTCAAAAAGCAATTGCCTGTTCGCAACGCTCAATGGCTAACAATGCGCGTTTGCTTTCTGCAGTTCGATTCCTCGACCTCATCAAACCCTTCTCGCCAATCCTCCCAGAGGTGCAGCAACCCGAGACGAAGGTCCCTTTCAACCAAAAGCTGATGTGGACGGGTTTGACACTCTTGATCTTCTTGGTGATGAGCCAGATGCCATTGTATGGCATCGTGTCCTCAGATACCTCAGATCCACTATACTGGCTGCGCATGATGTTGGCGAGTAACAGGGGAACGCTGATGGAGTTGGGTATTACGCCAATTATCTCCTCGGGAATGGTCTTCCAGCTTCTTGCCGGTACACACTTGATCGATGTCAACCTTGACTTGAAGGCCGACCGCGAGCTCTACCAGACTGCACAGAAGCTTTTCGCTATCATCTTGTCTATGGGACAGGCCACGGTCTACGTATTCACTGGTCTTTATGGTCAACCATCCGACCTCGGTGCCGGTGTTGTTTTCCTCTTGATCCTCCAATTGGTTGTTGCTGGTTTGATTGTTATTCTCCTCGACGAGCTCCTGCAAAAGGGATATGGCCTTGGAAGCGGTATCTCACTCTTCATTGCCACCAACATCTGCGAGTCCATTGTGTGGAAGGCATTTTCCCCAACAACCATCAACACCGGCCGTGGACCAGAGTTTGAGGGCGCCGTTATCGCACTCTTCCACCTCCTCTTCACATGGCCAAACAAGCAACGTGCTCTCCAAGAGGCCTTCTATAGACAAAACCTCCCAAACATCATGAACCTCCTCGCTACACTTATTGTGTTCGCCGCTGTTATCTACCTCCAAGGTTTCCGTGTCGAGATCCCAGTCAAGTCTTCCCGACAACGTGGCGCTCGCGGATCATACCCAGTCCGTTTATTCTATACCTCGAACATGCCTATCATGCTCCAGTCAGCTCTGTCTTCCAATGTCTTCTTAATCAGCCAAATGCTCTACTCTCGCTTCTCTGAGAACCTACTCGTCCAGCTTTTCGGAGTTTGGGAGCCAAAGGAAGGATCTGCACAACTTTTCGCTACTTCAGGTCTCGCATACTACATGTCTCCTCCACTGAACTTCACCGATGCTCTTTTGGACCCCATCCACACCGCTGTCTACATCATCTACATGCTCGTCGCATGCGCTGTCTTCTCCAAGACCTGGATTGAGGTTTCCGGCTCTTCCCCAAGAGATGTCGCAAAGCAGCTCAAGGATCAGGGTCTCGTCATGGCTGGTCACAGAGAGCAGAGCATGTATAAGGAATTGAAGCGCATCATTCCAACTGCTGCCGCTTTCGGTGGTGCTTGCATTGGTGCTCTCTCAGTTGCCAGCGATTTGTTGGGGGCTCTCGGTTCCGGTACTGGTATCCTGTTGGCTGTCACGTAAGTTCCAAAACCTCCTCGGCTAATGCGGCCGACCCTTTCCTCCCCTCAACAACACAACACAACACACCACAAATACTAACATAATTTCAGCATCATTTACGGATATTTCGAGATAGCCGCGAAGGAAGGGGATATGGCGGGAATGGTGAGTTTACTTTATCCAGATTTGATAACATTGCTAACGTGATTGCAGAAGGGAATGATCATGGGCTAAATCTGCTCAAGAATTCCAAGTTTCGCCTTTCATTGCTTCATATTCGGTTGTGTTCAGGCTACATAAAAGCAGTATGTGCATGGGAAACGGGTGGACATGTAAGAAAGAGAGCAAGAAAATAAATGAAATAAGGAAATGTGTTGGAGACGCGGAACGGCAGTGACGGTGGTGTTTATCTTTGCGAGCATCAAGTTCTTGGCTGGCTTTCGAAAGAATAATCAATCAAGACTGATACTTCGCGTGTAATACTACCATGTGGTGCAGAAAGATAGAGGAGGGGGAGAGTCAATTGTCTTTTTTGTCAAGCATGCATTGCCTGGGCTCGATTTTACTTTCTATCATGAAATGTCGCCAAAAGCTTTTGTCACATTGCATTGCGCGGTGGATGGTTTGATTTAAAGGGATGGTCTTAGGTAAATATTCGTCGTGTGGCTATGTACCTATCTGGCTATCTACCGAATGTTTCCACTGGCTTGTGAATATTTTCCTTCGCTTGTACGCTTGCTCGGTATGTTAACGCTGAGTGTGGACTAGTGACGTATGATTGAGTGAGTGACTTTTCAGCTAGCAAATACTTGGACATCTGTCGCTCAATGAATATGAGGGTCAGCTGCTCGCGGTAGCATCCTTTTCTTTTCAAGTTCTGTAAATCTGTTAGCACATATCTCTCTTGTCCTTCGCAGTCCCAAATGTCGACGAGAAGAAAAGTGATCTGGGGGAAGGTCTTCCGACTACGCATGGCGATCCTCAAATTGCCGCCGACGAGCAGGACAGTTTGGCTGTGCTCTTAAAGAGTGTGAGGTGTTACACTGAACTCACCGTTATCCGCTGCTGATCACCCTGTCTGTTCCTGGGAAAGATCAGTCGCATTGCCCGTCTTCTTCTTCAACTTGATCAACAACTTCCTCTTCGAATTCTTCTTCCGATTCTTCCGACTCTTTTCCGACTTCCACTTCAAATCTTCCTCCTCCTTCACTTCTCTCATCTTATCTAACAATTCCAAGAAAGTTATAGTGGAATTCTCATTTGGTGGAAGTGGACCGTAGTCGGAATTGACTTGCTCTCTGAACCAGGCTTCGTTGTAGAAGTAGCAGAGCATGTTGGTAATGTCGGGTGGAGTTGTCAGAACCAGGGTGCTTCTGTCGATTATGTCGGATTCAGGCCCAAGTACATATGATGCTTGTGAAGGTCTTTTCACTTCTTGGTGGGGTTGACTGTCCTCAGGAGACTTTGTTCCATTGACAGGTTTCAACTGGCTGGAAGATGGCTGATCTGGCTGGATTTGAGATGTGCCTTTCTTCGTGGCACTAGAAGCCACGAGTGCTCCTTTCTTGTCACGTTTACTTTCGATAGATGCAATCTTCATCGCAGTCATGGGCCGTTTGTAGCTTAGGATGTAAAATTCGTGATTGATCCAACATAAACGTCCTGCGTTATCTTTCACCTCCTGCCAGTACTTAGGAAGATTAGTGTTGCATTCATCGAGTTCTGCCTCTAGCAATTCTTTTTGCAGCTTGCCATTGTTTTAGCAATGATGTACGCTTGTTTCAGAATCTCTGAAAAGCCATGTCGCTTCGCATACTCAGTTTCAAGCAAATGCGAATAATGAAGAAAGTAGTCAGCCCATCGAGTGGCACCAATGTATTTCGCAATATCGAAACCCATATTAACTTCCGTGAATATACGCTCCAGCTCTTCGCTACTACACTTCAGTGTCGCCGGATCGAGAATAGGTGATCCGCCAGGGGGGCCGGCTGAAGTAGTCCATTTAATGAAGCTCTCCAAGAAGTCCTTCGCTATCTTCCTCTGAGCTTGTATGGAGTACCATCTACCTCTAACATTGAATGGCCCGCGTACTCTGTGGAAAGACGATGAACTGACTGATAAACGGCCATTCAGATCCATAGGTCGAAGTGTGTGACAAGTTTGTGTACTCTCTGGCCTCAAAAGGCCTAGTTGCCGACTGATAACCCAATGAAAAACCGTCTTCTTAGTTACCGATAAGCCTGCGAGAACAAATGATTCTGAGGTGAGCTGGATTCCTCGATAACCAGGGCGGGGATCTTCGAGCTTGTCAAAACTGGCTGATGATATATCTGCCACAACAGCTTGCAAGTCATCAAAACCACATGAAATATCCTGTGTGATGACCCTCATATCGTCAAGCATGAGTGCAGGAATCGTCACTGATGGTGTCCTTTTAGGGAATGAGTCGAAAAAACGGATGAGTTACCAAAGCTGCCAACTGGTCCTGTGTACCAGTCTGTACCGTCTCTGTGAATCGTTCGAAGAAATTTCTCACTTTTTTCAATTGGTTAATTTGTATTTATCTGAACCTGCAATTGAGTGTCTCCAGTCGAAGACCGCTCAGTGGTCTCGTTTGATGCTCCGAACATCGAATCCGGAATGGGATCTTATTTACCCTTGCTAAGTGTCAATGTGCTCACGTCCTGCGTCATTCTTTGGGCCCTCGACAAAAAATTTGTTTTCATCAACTCCATATCATGAGGATCCCTTACTAAGAATGTTTTGGGACCAGAGCAGTGGCCATTGACGCCTATCTTCTCATCAGGGCTGGAAGCAGGTGTTTCGTTTGAGAACTTGCCGTTTCCATCGTTGAATGACTTTTCACTCGGGGTCAGAGCGTATCACTAGTCTGTCTGCCCTGGGTAGTATCAGAATTTCCGGTTTCCATCTCAGCGTCCAGTGTACCATCCCTGGGATCTATTCTGTAATTGGTAGTGTCAACATGCAGACCGGGTTTGTTGACTTCTCGCTTCTCTGCCGAAGCGTGTATATTACTGTAGGAGTGGCCGTTGGAACCCACACACTGCCAGGATCATTTGCTTTGTCGTTCTTGTCCAACGGGTCTTGCCCGCATACAAAGGTTCCCCGTCCCATCACATTTCCGGATGCAAGTCCAACGTTACTCGGGGTAGATTTCCCCAACATGACTTGATGCTTATCTCTCTCGGGCCAACTTTCACCCTGTTCGATGTCGGTACGCTCCAAATATCGATGGATGACTCTACTGTACCAGGCGCCAGCCTCACTTGGGGAACCTTGTGTCGAGTAGCCAATTACAGCGCTCGATGGCGCGGGTTGTCTCGAATCACCTTCCAGAATAGTCTCAAACTCAACGTGCCATAAAGCATACTCGTATGCAGGGCAGCGGTGTGCTGGGATTGGGCAGGACAAATATGCAACCGATGACTCTTCGGTCGGCGTCCAAGCAGAAGTCTAACCTTAAACGAGCCGTGAGGAGAAAATGGTAGATAGAATATAAGGATACTGAGAACGAGTGAATATGCATTTGAATGCTGGAATCTAATAATCGCTTGCTGAGTGCTGATGAAGTTTTTTGTTTGTTATATCTCCTCCTCTACCTACGTGTTGACGCCTCAAGTGGAAGCTGTGACAGCGTACCTACCTACTGCCTACCCAGGTAGGTAAATTTACCTATACATACCCAATAAGGCGCTGGTAGCCCCTCCCCACATCATCCTCAGCCTTACCTAAGGTACCTCCTAGGTACGTGACTTACAATGCTGGAAGCTCCATCGGGCATTGGGAACTGAGCAATTGATTCGCGCTTGCCAACAGTCGACTTCAAGTTGTGACTGCTTGACAGGACAGGACATTTCATTTCGTTTCATTTCATCCGCGAAGAGAAGAAGCATCAACGGCGGCCCGCCCGGCGCCCAGTCCTGCACCTCCCTTCGGGTGCTGTCACTACTTGCAGTGCCCTGCCCTGCCCTGCCCTGCCCTGCCTGAAGCTTCGAGGTCCATTGCGTACGTCTGGTACCTGGATCTGGATTCCATTTACATCCTAACCCACTTTACTAATACCTACCTCTAAGTCTTCATCCTGCTACCTTGTCCGCTGTCCTGTCCTGTCCCATCCGTTCTTCAGCTATCAAATCGCTATCCAACCAGCTCACTCCACTTTTGTACCTTGCTAGTGCCGCCAACAATCGACCCGCGATATTTCACGTCGACCCTGGTACAACGCTGGTATCCTCTGGTATCCTCTGGGGCGACACAAGAACTTTTCATTCGAGTTACTTGTTCTTTTCCTTCTTGCACATAAGTTCCTTTGGCCGACATTGTTCGGTCCGGGACGGTGTATCGCAGTCCACAATTCCAGCGCAGACGTTACAGCCCTCCTCCATTCTTCACAGCTTGAGTGCTTCAAAAATGCTGCCCGAGTGCCAGGGCCCGATATGGCAGGTTGATGATATCACGAATTGTGTGCAGAGGAAGTATGTCAATTGACTCCCTCCTAGAAGTCAGGAATACGTATAGCTGACAGCTGCGTAGTTTTTTAAAAATATTATTTCCATTGATCGTTGTCGGCGCCTCGTTCTTACTTCTAGTATCACAAGCTATCCAGCGCAACGTCCGGTTAAAACGGAGCTCCAAGAGCAAAGCATCTGCGAATGGAAGGAGTGCATACGGCATTACAAATGGGCAGCAGGGACCGACATATCAACAGGTACCTGGAGACGCTGAGGGTTCTATAAGTGCAGACGAGGAGGATGACGGGTTGACCATTAGTGGGGGGCGACTCGTCTTGACGAAAACCACGACGAAAGGCTCTGTCGCTGCAATCGACGCGCCCCGAGCTCAATATACTGTTCTGGTCATCGAGTTACTTGCTATCTTAGCTGTAGATGGTATCAATATCGCCGCCTTCATTCTGCAAGCATATGGCCCCAATGGAACACTGGCGACTGTTGCTGGAATCACAACTTGGTCGTATATATTGATATTGGCTGTTCTTAGGCTGGCATTGTCTAAGACAACATGGCGTGTGCCTGGGGTATGGAACCACACAGCATCTCTATATACCTTGATGTGGTTGTTGTCCTTGGTCATTTTCCGGTCGGCCATTATCCATCCGCGATCAGGAACTGCTCAGGCTCTGGTTATATCCGAGTTTGCCCTGATATCTCTACTTTTTAGCATAGCGATCACGACACGAAAAGGAAACAAGGCGGTAGTGTTGGAATGGGAAAACGACATTGAGCCATCCAAAGAGCCACTTGCCAGTCTGTTCTCCATTGCAACTTTCGGATGGGTTGACTCGATTGTTTGGCAAGGATACCAGAAGACTTTCGAGCTTGCCGATGTGTGGAACTTGCTCCCAAAAGACAAAGCTGCTTCAATTTTGGCCGACTATCGACAGCTCAAAAAGACAACTGCTTTGACTTGGCATCTCATGAGGTACTTCAAAGTTAGCGTTATTATTCAGTGCAGTTACGCAGTATTTGCAGCCCTGTTTGTATTTGCGCCAACACTGCTACTCAAAGCGATCCTCGAGTATATTGAAGATCCTGATAGCGCACCACGAAACGTAATTTGGCTCTACGTTATCTTGCTTGCATTTACCGACATTCTTCGATCACTCGCAGATCAGCAAGCTCTATGGGTTGGTCGCAAAATCTGCATTCGGCTACGAGCAATCATCATTGGTGAGATTTACGCAAAAGCTCTTCGTCGAAAAGTTGCAGCTGGGAATGATACGGTCTTAGGCGAGAAGAAGGACCTGAAAGACAAAGCTGATTCAGCAAAGCCTGGCATGTTCAAAAGACTTCTGACTCTGGGGAGAAAGAAGGAAGAGACCAAGAAACTCACTGCAGATCCGGCCACAGGGTCCGAGAATGCTGGTCCTGATTTGAATAAGGGAGACGAGCAGGTCAATGTCGGGACAATCATCACCCTAATGTCTGTCGATTCATTTAAGGTCAGCGAAGTCACTTCGTACTTACATTTCCTCTTCGCACAAGCACCTACGCAACTCGTTGCAGCGGTCTATCTTCTCTACAGCATTCTTGGATATAGTAGTATGCCTGGTATCGTTATCATGGTCATCCTCCTCCCTGTCAACATTGCCTTCGCAAGAGCATTCGGTGGCGCTCAAAAGAAAATCATGGCAGCTACGGACAAGCGAATCCATACAACAAACGAGGTCCTCCAAAACATTAGAATTATCAAATTTTTCGCTTGGGAACACCGATTCAGCAAGCTTGTCAATGAGAAGCGAAAAGCTGAGCTCAAAGCTCTACGTGGGAAATATATTATCTGGGCTTTCGCAGTTGCTGTCTGGAACACTGTTCCCGTCGCCATCACGTTTTTCTCCTTCGTGGTATACACTTTGATCGAGAAGAAGCCGCTCTATCCTTCGGTCGCGTTCACGGCAATCTCGCTGTTTACAATTCTTCGCGTACCGTTGGACCAGCTCGGCGACATGATTGCACATGTGCAGGAATGTAAGGTTTCCGTCGACCGTGTAGAAGAGTTCTTGAACGAAGATGAAACAGAGAAATACGAGCAGCTTCAACATCCCAACCTGGATGATGATGGAAACCAAATGATCGGCTTCAGGAATGCAGCCTTTTCTTGGGGTGCCAAGGAAGATCCAATGGAGGAGAACACCTCTTCTGCGTTCCGCCTCATGGACATGGATATTAAGTTCAAGATTGGCCAGTTGAACATCATTGCTGGTCCGACAGGTTGCGGCAAAACGTCCCTTTTAATGGCTCTGCTAGGAGAAATGACCCTCATCAAGGGCAAAGTCTTCTTACCTGGCGGTTACAGCCGTGAGGATGTTAGGCCAGATCCCGAGACTGGCTTGACAGAGAGCGTCGCATACTGTGCTCAACAGGCTTGGCTTGTCAACGCCAACATCAAAGAGAACATTCTCTTTGCAGCACCCTTGGACGAGAAGCGGTACAAAGATGTCATCGTTGCCTGCGCTCTTGAACGTGATCTTGAGATCCTCGATGCCGGCGATGAGACGCTTGTTGGTGAGAAGGGTATCACCCTTTCGGGAGGTCAGAAGCAACGTATCTCTCTTGCAAGAGCACTGTACTCGAATTCTAGACACGTTCTTCTGGATGACTGTCTCAGCGCGGTTGACTCGCATACTGCGAAATGGATATTCGACAATTGCATTCGCGGTCCTCTCATGCACGGCCGAACATGCATCTTAGTAACACATAATTTGGCTCTTTGCGTACCGCAATCTCGATATGTTGTCCTCCTTGACAACGGCAGAATCGACGTTCAAGGCTCTGCTGAGGAAGTCATCGCAACTGGCAAGCTTGGTGAAGATGTCAACAAGTCCAGACCTGGATCTGCCGCGATCTCGAGAATGCCATCTCGAGTACCATCCAGTGTCGGCGACGAAAGTGGCGATACTCTCGTTGGGGAAATTGAGGCTGCCAACGGTGGTGGGAATCGCAGGCTATCCAGAGCTAAGAGCATCGATAAGGGTGCCAAAAAGGCTGTCAAGGACGCGATGCAAGAGACTAAAGCCGAAGGAGGCGTGAAATGGGCTGTGATAATTCTCTACTTGAAGTCCATGGGCCCCTGGTACGTAGGCCTCTCGAATTAATTCGCAAACTGGCTAACCTTTTTCAGGTGGTTTTGGGTTCTCGCTGTCGTCGTTTTTGGTGTCCAGCAGTTCGGAAGCTTGGCAGCCAATGTCTGGATCCGGGAATGGGCAAATCAGTACGAAACGGAAGCCATACGAGCACATCATACAGTCTCTCCAAGCAGCTATGTTGGCAATACGATTTCCATGGTCCGAGTTGCGAGTACCCGAGTTGCTCAAGTTCAGCCATACTTCGATCCCAACAAGACCTCTATCTTCTCTAGAATTGCCCCCAATGTCGATGTATCATTCTATCTTACAGTATATGCTTTGATCGGCGTAGCTAGTATGCTCGTTGCACTCTTCAGGGATATGTGGCTGTTCTTTGGTGCCCTTACAGCTAGTTGGAAAATTCATCAGCGCTTGATGGAATCTGTGACGCGAGCAAAGTTTAAGTTCTTCGACGTCACACCTCTTGGTCAACTTATGAATCGATTCAGTAAGGATCTCGAAGCGGTGGATCAAGAGGTTGCCCCTGTCGCCATTGGATTCATGACTTGCGTGCTGGCAATCGTCGTCACCATTGTGCTCATTACTATCATAACTCCTGGGTTTTTGGTTGCTGGAGTTGTCATTAGCGCTCTTTACTTCTTCGTTGGGAAATTTTACCTTCGATCATCTCGAGACTTGAAGCGAATCGAGTCTGTACAGAGAAGTCCTTTGTTCCAGCAGTTCGGAGAGACTCTGAGTGGAATTACGACCATTCGTGCGTACGGAGACGAAAGAAGGTTCATCCGCGACAATATGACCAGAATCAACACACACAGTCGTCCATTTATCTATCTCTGGGCAGCCAACAGATGGCTAGCATTCAGAATCGACGTTGTCGGGGACCTGGTGGCTTTCTTTGCAGGTGCATTTGTTGTCTTGAGCATCGGCAAGATCGATGCAGGTTCGGCTGGTCTATCATTGAGTTACGCAATCAGTTTCACAGAGAATGTTCTTTGGCTGGTTCGACTTTATGCGATGAATGAACAGAACATGAACTCAGTAGAGCGGATTAAGGAATACCTAGATGTTGAACAAGAAGCTGAGGCTGTCATTGAGAAGACCAGACCAGCTGCTAATTGGCCAAGTCAAGGCTCAGTGGAGTTCATAAGCTATACGACCAGATACCGATCTGATCTGGAGCCGGTGCTGAAAAATGTCAGCTTCAAGATCAACCCGCTTGAGAAGGTTGGCATAGTCGGGCGAACAGGAGCTGGTAAGAGCTCCCTTGCTCTTGCCCTGTTCCGAGGCCTTGAGGCCGAGGTCGGAAAGATTTTGATCGACGATGTCGATATTGGTATTATTGGTCTGCAAGACCTTCGAGAATCCATCACGATCGTGCCTCAAGATCCCACACTCTTCACTGGCACTATCCGAAGCAATCTTGATCCTTTCAATCTCTTCACAGACGAGGATATCTTTACCGCTCTGCGGAGAGTTCAGTTGATCGGAGTACCGTTCTCTACCACGAATCCGGCAACGCCGGTAACGGTTTCGCGACCTCCCACAGCAAATGGTATTCCAGACACCCCAACTGGGACATCTACCCCTCCAGCAAATAAAAACATTTTCCTCGATCTTTCGTCGACTGTCACAGAATCAGGCAATAATCTGTCCCAGGGTCAAAGACAACTTCTTTGCTTAGCTCGTGCTCTCTTGAAGCAGCCGAAGGTCCTTATGATGGATGAGGCCACAGCTTCAATAGACTACAATACGGACTCAAAGATTCAGGAAACCATACGGGAGCTCAAGAGCACCATCATCACCATCGCGCATCGTTTACAAACCATCGTTGACTACGACAAGGTGTTGGTACTAGACAAGGGCGAGGTAGTAGAATTTGGACATCCCCATGAGCTGCTCAAAAAGGACGGCAAAGACGCCATCTTCAAGGGTATGTGTGAGATGAGTGGAGATATGGACGCTCTCCAAAAGGCAGCTAAGAAAGCTTGGGACGCGGGGAAGTTGGTGGATGATGAGTGATCAGAAGATGTAAAGAAGGGGTGATACCCATTGTTGATAGCTCAGTTCCCCATTTTGTCACAGTAAAAACGGTTTATTTGGGTAGCTTAGCTCTGGAATACAATTCCCATAGACACTTCACAAGTGTCCAGCAAGTCTCCGTTCGTTCAGCCAGCTCGGTAAGTACTAGGCCCAATCGAGGTCTTGATCGAAGGTAACTGGTGCCAGGAGTGATCCGCTACTTGGATACCTGTATCTAGATAGCTTGATGTGCTTGTGCCACCGCGGCGTCATGCTATCTCCTCCTCACTGCACCATGGCACTTGTCCATCAGTCTGAATCAACCACCCCACCTTATTAATAAACTATGCAACCATTCGGACACTCGTACTGTAGGTACTGGAGTTTGTGCGAATATCGCAATGATCCACCAGAGAAAACAGGATGTTTAGTTCGCTCGCTCGGTTCTTTCATCCACAGCTTGCATCGACTTTTTTTCACATCGGTTCGATCGCTGTCAGCATTTTCTTGAACCTTATTCGTCCCAAGAAACTCTGATGGATGTCAGTTGAGCCTCCTGTGCGCCGCTTTAACCTCACATGATCTTCACATTGTCGGTGTGCTTCAATCGAAGTTTCTCTGCACCTGCATGTAAATTTCTTTCGTGTAAAATTCACCCACTTTCTCTGCAGACTAACCCACGACGGTCTTCAAGTGAGGATCCCTCGATCCTTGAGAGAGCGCATTGCATGACACTACTGCTGTCATTCTCCGAATCCCAACTTCCCAAGCTTCCCAGACCTGCAGTGCGGCGGGTTTGGGGCATGAAGAATACTTGGGTGGACTAGGGTTGTTCTCGTTCCGATGGTGTCTGTCCTGTTCATTTATCCTGTTTGCCTGCTGCCTGCAAGTGCGGTCGCAGATGGGTCGCAGAGCTTGCTGGTTTCGACTTCTTTTTATGAGCACCGCGGTTGATATCAGGGTTCTGGAAGGGAGAGGCACAGCAAGTGGAACCTATCTCTCCGCACTCTGACTAGATCGTTGACCGATCTTCTCTCATTCCTTCTTTCATGTCTGAAGTCTTTGATAAGCACTCAGAGCTTGTATAAACCTTTTTCGTTGTCGAGAAACGAGCATAGAGGCTATTGAGTAGGCCGAAGCGACTACACTTTAACCCAACAAAGTCCTACAATACCCACAGATTGCTCCCAGAGCGGTTGGTTTTGCTTCAGAGCACCAATAAGTCGGGCATGGTGTCGCCTTTACTGATGTCGTTCTATGTCCACTTGACGTTAAAATCTCACTGGCTGCATCTTACGAGCCACAAGCGTTGGAGACCACCCGTAAGCACGGAAAATCCAGTCAAAATCTGAGACACAACAGCGGCCGCATCAAAATCCCTACTGATGCAGCCTACACTTGTCCGAATGGAAGGGCAAAGGGTTCAACTTGTCAATCATAGGCAAAGTTTTCTTCTGTATCTGCCAAGTTCGGGCTCGGCTCGGAACGGGCTTCTCGTCATCGTCACAGAGGCTTTGTGGCACACGTTGATTGATCAGAACGTAATTCGCCGATTTTGCGACCTGCTTACTCTAATAGGCTGAAAATACGACCTCCCGGTGTTCAGGACAATGCCGCCGCCGTAAACGTACATAAGGGACCGGGGTTCTTGTTATATTGTTGAAGAATGCAATATCGACGAGCGATTCATTAGCAATGATGCATCAAAGGAGTGTGTGTGTAGCGATACATCGAACGAAACATGCCTGAACTCAGGAACTATATTCAAGTCGTTGCTATCCAGAGCACTCATGTTCTGAGGATATAATGTCAAAACCGGTCTTTGTTTGTGTTCCGGGAGCCTCACATTCGCCCATTATCTACGAACCACTGAGGAACATTCTGTCTTTGTACGGATATAGCTCGGTTCCTCTTGCTCTGCCCTCGGCTGGAGGCAATCCCCCCACGTACGATTTCAGAGAAGATGTCCAAACGATACGGAACCTCGTCATGCGAATTATCGATTCCGGGGCAGATGTAATTCTTGTTCTTCACGGGTATGGAGGTTTGCCTGGCGCAGAAGCGCTCCAGGGTCTAGGGAGAGACGAGAGGAATCAGAGGGGACTTAGGGGTTGTGTTGTTCGGCTTGTGTTTATCATGTCCTGTAAGTTTTTTTTTTTTTTTTTTTTTTTTTTTTTTTTTTTTTTGGAAACTGTTATGTTTTCTGTTGTTGCATGAACTATGTGAGTTTGATTCACTCCTTTCGCCTTTCACCAAGAGAAAAGCGCTGATCCTTCAACTTGAATAATTGCTAATGTTTCATCGTTTAGACATGGCTCTTGAAGGCTTTCAAGGGAGTCCTAGAGGTGACGTTTCTTCAATGTTCCCATACATGCGCTGTAATGTTCAAGTCAGTCATTTTCGTTGATCTCGCTTCCCACAGCCTTGTTTGTTATTATTATCAGCGCAGCTCAAAATTTGATTGGCCACTCAACTCGCAAGATTCAGCTGAGCTCCTTTCAAATCCCAACACTAACACTTTCCCAGGCTGGCGTATCCACCGTCAGACCCGCCGACGCCATCTCAGTCTTCTACAACGACTTGCCCAGGCAACAAGCAGAATACTACGCATCCCAATTGCTGCCCCAAAGTCTCGGCGTCTTCTGGAGCAGAACAAGCTACGCAGCGTGGCGATATATCCCTTCAACATATGTTCTATGTGCTAGGGACCAATCAATGTCGTTAAGCTACGGAGAAATGATTTTAAAGGCAGCTCAGGAATCGAGACCGAACATGGTGGATAGTGTGGAGAGATGTGATGCCGGTCATTGTGTTATGCTGAGTCAATCCGACTGGACGGCGAATATGCTGAGGAGAGCTGCAGGTGAGCGGGTTTGACGGAAAGAAACAGGTTCAAGGAAATGCAAATACAAAGGATATGATCACCCATACCAAAGTCCAACTTTCCATGCTCAAGTCTATTCTTCCGGCCATAAGCTGCTCTGCTGACTCTTGTGGCGAGACTTTTCTTTGGCCAGCAACTATCCATAGAATTACCCGCCTTTGCAATATGCCGAAGTAGTCAGGCTGCATTACGAGAACGATGAAGTCAGCTCGGCTTCTGCTGTGCATGCAGACAGCCGTGCCTGTCAATTTCTATTTCGACTGACTGCTCCAAGTGTGAACCCGGGAGTCGTAGTATCATACTGAGTTCTGCGCGAGGATTACGAGCTTACCTATGAATTTTACGAGCAAAGTCATGCTGTGATATGCATCTGACGCTTTTCGCCCATATTATATAGACTTCATCTATTGGGGGGCACGTACGGCTGGTCGTCCCGGTCGGGCCAGGACAAGACTTGTGGCGTTTGAGTGTGACACTTGTATTTTTTACGACTTATAGATTATGATTGAATCAAATTAAGTTACCTTCTGCTAAGATGGCGCGGAAATGGGCCAGGTGAGAGCGAGGTGAGATAACAGTAATACCTTAATAAGTACCAAGTATCCTTGACATCCTCGCCGGGACTTCGATACTTAACATTGCTTGAATTAGCGCCGTGTAGATAATTCCTGCGAAAAGTTTGTGTGCTGTGACTTCATGACACATCAGACAGATGATTTATTGTCTTATGTGAAGAGGATGACTGCCTTGTTGGCAACTGTTATCTTGTGACAGAGAGATTTCTATGGATGTAGCACCACAATAACGGAGAGAAAAGAGAGGGGGACTTATCATGCCGGGCATTTTCAGGGTAGGGACTTTACGGCAGGGTATGTGTACATGATGGGCTGGTTCGTAATGAGGTTTCGCGCACATAGTTACCACTCTTGTCGCCAGGGCAAAGTCAATCGATTATCTTTTGGGGTCAAGAAATGGACACCCACGGCAGATTCAGCATGTTTTTTAGATCATAGGATGTGCCCTTTCGCTCTGACCAGCTAAGTCGCTGCTACGGAGCACTTACTCTCACCACTCACCTGCACTTCGCCTAAAGTTTAGAATTAATTCAGTGCACAAGGTCATAACTCATATTGGATTGGTTTGTCTAACTCAATAAGACTCTTCCGTTCATCTTCCTACCCAGATGACCAAGCGTTCATGGAGTCTGTCGATACCACACCACTCAAGACTCTATACAAAAGCGCTTGAATGCGCGATGATAGAGAGGCTATCCTTGTACCAGCAAGCTACAGAGAAATTCACCTACCCTGATCGATCAGGGAGACAGAAGACATCTCAGCCTTCTTGTACGCCACTATACTGTCGCTTATTTAGTAGTTGCTATGATTCACAATGCATATCCATCGCCATCTCTCGGCAGGCTTCATCTTTGTGTGAGGTTTTCAGATCATCTGACTTCAGGTAGTATTCTGGAACCAGTACCCATTTTTTTCGGTCTCGAGTCTGTAATATTTGGGAGCAATGATTTCGCTGCCTTTGGTTTGGATAGAAGTGTGCGTTGGTTGCAGGTCGGAGCCTAAGCATATGCGGTGCGCTATGTACAGTAGGAACTTGCCAGAAATATTTAACGCACACGAACTACTGGCTTGCTCGAGCAATAACTAGGCAGGTATCAGATTATCTAGCTCAATGATTAAAAATGAAAGATTTGTGTCGATTGATTGACTTGGTCTTACATATATCTTGATAGCTTCAAACAGTCTATCAGAAAGAAGGTATTGATACATTATCTTGAGTATGATTTCAGTTCAAATCTTGCACTGATATACACCCGCATAAGTTTTGACTCTCTTTTAAGCACTGTAACTTTCAGAACGTTATGTGTTACATCTTGCCAAATGTTCAAGTCTTGTTTTATTCGTTTGAGCCGAAAGTGAGAGATATCTGGCGATCCTTTGCGATCGTCTTACCGATTCCTTCCCGCTGCCTCGATTGATAACTCTCTACTACATGAGGCAAACCTTCCTTTGGTTTCAGAGAGTGACTTTAGTTTACATCCTCGTCAATTGATTTGGCATTCTCCAGGCTGAACTTGCGCAACAGTCGAGCCCCTCTTCAGTCACAATATGTCATTGGAGAACGTTAAGCGAGACGTTTGTTGACATTGCGGATCTCAGCCTAATCATCAAGCCTGCACAATTGAAGCCGAGAAAACAACAACCACGAAATACAAAGAAAGGCTAGACGTTCACTAGATTAAATGCCTGACAACAAAGGAAACCAGGGTGGAGCACGACACCATCGCGTCCGAGACCTCGGTTTCGATCCGAACTCGCTCAGATCCGGACCTGGTTTTGACAACTAATGTTAAGCCACCATTTGCATCCAAAAATCAATGCGAAGAAGCTCTGTGGGCTGATGCTATTGCGATGTCAAGAAATCCCCCGCGGTCCGTCACCATATCACGGCACCTTGAAATCCAGATGTGGTATTGGACTCCTCACTTCCTACTGTTCAAAAGAGAAGATAGCAATGCCACCATTTTGTCCAACAAAACAATGTAGATGAATACTTGGTAATTGATTAGCTGTACAGAATCGAGTATTTAAAGCGTTCTAGTAAAAAACTAAACAGAACTGTGCAGTCAGTGTGTCTTCCGTCTTTTGACAGCGTGTAGACAAAATGGATGTATGATGCATATATACGTGACGCGTTCGGGAATACCCGCTACGGAGACTGAGCTTCCGAGAACATCCACTAAGTGGCCAAAGAGAAAGTGGTGAATAATGGGGCTACTTTTGGCCCTGAAATCGAGGGTACACGGTTCATTTGCCTCGTTTGACGTCCTTTATAGAGAGTTTGGACGATCTCATGATTGATGCCCACTGTACAAAGGGGGACCCGGACAATCATAGCGACGAGACTCTGTTATCTAATGCTAGCTACTAGACTAAGCGAACGATGTCTCTTTGAAGGAATAAAGCCGTAGATGCATAGGATGGATATTTTGATGTTCGGTTCAAATGGCTAGGTCTGGAACACGTTTCATAATGCAGAAGTGCTGTGCATAATGTTTGTAGACTTCCTGCGAGATTGAACAGGCAAGTTATTACAACATCTTGTGCGCCTCACACAGGACTGTCATGCTGAAAGAGCCACTCCTTTGGGAGACAGATCTCATTGCGTACCTAGTTACAAGAGCCAAAAGTCCCTCTTGAATTGACAGGGAGACAATTGAACTGAAGAAACCCTGAAAAAGTCCAGGTGTTGGCGAGGATTGATGTTGTTGGCTAGTGAAGCAGGCAATAATTTCTTGGGCTGGCTTTGGCGCCGAATTTCTGAGTGATGTTGCAATCTTCTGATTTATAATTAGGTCCACTTCTTCTTCCTTGAAGGGGAGAGTAGCATGTCTCAACGTAATACGATGGCATCTGAATGTTAAAAAGTGGCTTACTTATAGCAAGACACTTTTTCTGGAAAGCTGAAGGGAGAGCAAGGAAAGTTCGAGTTCTCGCGGGTAGTAATGTACGCCGCAAATGATTTCTCAAAACAAAGTGAGTAGGACTTGGGAAAAATAAAAGACAGGGGCAATTAGCTTGCGTCCAGGAAATGACTGTGAACCTCAAGCCTCAATTTGAGACCGCGCAGTTGGAAACGGAAGACTTTCAAACAAATTCGTCAAGTCTGTAATGTAGTTGCAGAATTCCTTCTCGAATCTCGAAAATGTACATGCTGTCTGGATTCGGACGGCGAAGAGAGCGCTCTGAACGTGCGGTTCAAATTTGTTGTTGACATGCTGTGACAGAATGTCTTCAACAATTGATAAAACAGATTCAAAGTTGCCCAGCCCGCGGCCTATTGGGCTCAACTAACAAGAATGAGGAGTTAGTGAGTGAAGAAGATGTAGCTGTTTGTTGAGACAATAATGATTGTGAGGTAATTCGTAAAGAAGCAAACGAGCAGTTTCGAGTGGCTGACTCTCAGCCTTGTCGATTCCGCGCTAGTCAGTCGCGACTCCAACACTCAAATCATCTCGAAATTTCTTAACCAATAAGCACATATCGCTACGCCGGGACAAAACTTCAATTGCAGCACAATGGCGTCCTCCTCCTCTCAGCGTATGGTACACCAGGATTATATCGCAAGAATTCGATATTCAAACGCCCTACCACCTCCTCCCAATCCTCCCAAGCTCCTCGACATCCCAAATACCGGCCTTGCGTCTGGTCAATACACAACACCTGGCTTTGCATCAAGACTTGCGCGTGATCAGCCGCTCAATATCGAGGCAGATGCCGAGTTGGGAATGCCGTTAGATCTGGTTGGTATGCCAGGAATTTTTGATGGTGACGAGAGTTGTAAGTCCAGCGCAAAGAGGTTTGGATGCAGGGCAATGGGCTAATCCTGTCTACAGCGATACAAGCACCGTTACATCCACCACCAATCCATGCACATGATCGCGCTCTACTCCGTCCACTGGCATCTCTGGGAAAGCCTAAGTTCTCTGACTCTGGTGTGTCCTTCCTACGACGTACCGAGTACATCTCCAATGCCAGCAAACCCAACCGATTCGAGTCAACCACATCAAGATCTCTGATCGACAAGACGGGAAGCAGGAACAAGAGGGCTCCAATAAATGCAGACAAAGAATCACCTGAATACATCAAGAGCCAAGCGGAGAAGAGCTTCACGATTGCAGCCAACATGCTTAACAGCATCCGAGACATACGACATCCCAGCGGCAAGACAAACCTGCGCGTAATGGAAGCGTATCCCGTCCTCCCCGATCTCGACTCCTTCCCCGACGCAGGTGGCTACTGCACCATCAAATTCAATACCAATCCTGTGCCACCCAGCTCGACCTACGATATTCGTCTCGAGCATGCTTTGCTGAAGCCCACCGAAGCTTCCGAGGAAGAAGAGCGCGCCAGACAGATCATTAGAGAAAACTACGAGCGCGATCCAGACCACTATCCTCCTCCTGACGAGACATTGGAATACGAGTTCTTCATGGCAGAATCTGCGTCCGACGCTCTATCCTTCAAGCGCAAATTCGACCCCCTTGACCCCGAGAAAGACAGCGACGCGCTATACCCGCAAAAAACTGGCAATGGGCAGCCCTGCTTCAGCTACAAACGGATCCGTCCATACGAGAGCGAAAGCGCATTGGGATCTATCGCCAACAAATTCGACGACGAAATCGTACTTGCCGTCAGTGATGGCAAGGACGGCTTGCGCCAGAAAGCTGCGTACTATTATCCCATCGTGCAAAGGATCAAGATCAGGCCGCAGCGCAATAAGAATATCCAGAGCAAGAGAAATAGGTACACTCCTGGCGCACCAAAGGAGGATACGGACAGGCAGACGGACTACCTGCAAGTAATGATTGAGGAACCGGATGAGATTATGATTGCTGAGCGAGAAGTTTTCAAGACTCAGCCATTTGGGAAGGAGGAAGCTGACGGGGATGACGCTGATGCTGATGCTGATGCTGATGCCGATGCGGAGGGCGATGCTGCTTAAGCGAGTAGGAGGCATATGCATAGAATCAACAGTCGTGAAGGAGAGACAGATGTGCGCATCTCAATTTTGTACAAAGTTTGAGGCCGCCAAGGGCTAATTCCCCAATGTAGTAGCAAAGTAGAAGGCTATAAGAGTCATCTGGTGAAGCAGAGGCGCATCTGCTAAGATTGGTGAAGCAACTCGAATGAGGATAATAGCAAGGCTGTAGACAACTTACCTTGCCATGTGTATAATAGCATAAGGCTTCAAGCCAACAGAATGAAGGCTACATCACGATACCAGCATTACTAGTTTTCCGCAGGCCAAACGATGTGACAAATTTTTCTCGGTTTCCATCGATTGACACTTCCATAGCCCTGCTTCAATTTATGCTTCTGCTTACGTGCTTCATATTCGAAAGTCAGATGGTTTTATCACTTATGTCGAAACAAGCCCAACTCAAATTATGGAGATTTATCCAAGCCATGAATGTTGGCCATTATGTTGGGAAGCAGACGCTTCAGGGCCAAGAGCTGATGATAGATTGGAGCTCTGGAAAGCAAAAAGCTCATCCTCTTTACATCCAACTATGCTACCACCTCGAGCTGAATATTAACCAGTCTTTCCTCTCTCTATGGCAGGATTTCCATGCCTGGAAGGCTGAAACTGATCACTTAGTCCCATCTCGCGTCGCCAAGGTACATACATGGGATCGGGTTCTCCAGGCGAAGGAGCATCCGTGATTGGCCAATCAACACCAAAAGATCCACTCAAAAAGTCTTCTTCAAACGTCATGCATCCCAACTACCAGATCTACCCCACAAACCGCTAGAAAGCCATCTTTTCGGCTCAAGGGCGGGTTTCTCCACATCTCCAATCTCATATCAATAATCTCAGACACTTCCCGCTGTGGTATCCTGATTGTCCACCTCTCAAATGTCTTCCACCTTTTGAAAACTCAAGATTTCGGAAGAAAATGGCGTCTGAACACGGAAACAACTCTTTTTCTCTCCCAAACACCCTACAGCATGATTCTCCCGATGATCACAATCCGGGGCAGCGGAAACCATGGCATCAACGCATTCCCAAGCCTTTTCATTCCTCGTTCCGGGACGAGCCTGTGAGAGATAATGTCTTGCACCAGGCTCAAACAAATGTCACTACCAGGAGTAAACATGTGCCGAAATGGTACAAAGTGCGACTTTTTAGAGGCATGGTCAATGATGTGAGGAGACGACTACCTTACTACTGGAGTGATTGGACCGATGCCTGGGATTATCGAGTGGTCCCGGCAACGGTGTACATGTATTTTGCCAAGTGCGTTCTTGTCCTTCGTTCCTTCGAAATTATTCTTTGGTACTCTGTGCTATCCTGCATGAGTTATTTGCTGAGCTCTTCACAGTATTCTACCGGCTTTGGCATTTTCGTTGGATATGTAAGTCGCTGTCTACCAAGGATAGACGAGGATATGAGGCGCTAATAACTTGAAGGTTTTCAAAAACCGACATGAGCTATGGAGTCAATGAAGTACTGCTTGCCTCTGTCCTCGGTTCAGTGGTTTTTGCAGTGTTCGCTGCTCAACCGCTGGTAATTGTGGGAGTTACTGGACCAATTACTGTGTTTAATTAGTACTTCTACCGTCTTCCAAGTCCCGACTGCAAACTGACATGAACCCAGCACCGTGTACGACATAATGACGCCAACAGGGACCAATTACTTTGCGTTCATGGCACTCATAGGATTGTAAGTGTCCAAAAATCATGATGCTGTACTCCCTCTCTCTATTTTACTGTTGATATTTGAGACGAGCTGCATCTATCAGCCTTTTCGAAAGTCAACATTGAAACAAGCGAATTTGGTTTTCTACGCTCAGGGATTTTTCTAATACTTTGTTTAGATGGTCTTTAGTCATGCACTGGATTCTCGCCATTACCAATGCTTGCAACGCTCTCAAATACGTCACAAGGTTCTCCTGCGACATTTTCGGCTTCTACGTCGCTTTCATCTACCTTCAGAAAGGCATCCAGGTACTCACACGCCAAGGTTCAACAGAGCCTTTCTATCTCTCGATAGTCATATCGCTACTCGTTCTGGTTGTCGGATACCTCTGTGGCGTGATAGGATCAAGTCCCCTCTTCCAGCACTACGTGCGAGTATTCATCAAAGATTATGGCACACCGCTTACGGTCGTGTTCTTCACAGGATTTGTACATATTGGTAGGATGAGGGATGTTGAGCTTGAGACGCTACCGACTAGCAAGGCTTTCTCTCCTACGATTGATAGAGGATGGTTTATCCATTTTTGGGACATCAGTATTGGGGATGTGTTCATTGCTATACCATTCGCAGTGTTGCTTACTATATTGTTTTATTTTGATCATAACGGTAAGTCACTAATGAGCAAACACTCCACTTAGTACATTCGGACAATTATATCCACCTTCTATTCAATCGTGAGGAATATGCTAATGAGATTTAGTTTCGTCTCTAATAGCACAAGGTACTGAGTTTCCCCTTCGGAAACCAGCCGGATTCCATTGGTATGTTCACTCCACAGCAGCCGAGAGTCGAGAACTAATACCTAGCCCAGGGATATATTTCTCCTTGGCCTGACTACCGGAGTTGCTGGGCTTCTGGGAATTCCTTTCCCCAACGGTTTAAGTATGTTCAAATTCCCGACTATTATCTGGTCTGGAATAATGTTACAAGATCACCAGATTTCCAGACCTACACCAACATTGCTGATATCTTCAAAGTTCCCCAAGCACCATTCCACACCGAATCCCTCTGCGTAACCAAAGTCGTCGCCGACCCCCGCGAAGAAGGTTCCTCAAAAGGTCACGTCACGACGGTTATTTCACACGTCGTCGAACAGCGCTTCTCCAACCTAGCTCAGGGTCTACTCACCCTCGGTACCATGACCGGCCCTCTCCTCATCGTCCTCCACCTCATCCCACAAGGCGTCCTTGCCGGCCTCTTTTTCGTCATGGGAGTGCAAGCCCTTGAAGGCAATGGCATCACTCTCAAGATCCTCTTCCTCCTCAAAGACTCCTCCTTAACACCCTCATCAGACCCCCTCAAGCGAATTCAGAGACGTAGCGCGATTTGGATATTCGTTGCAATCCAGCTGATTGGGTTTGGCGCTACCTTTGCGATCACGCAGACTATTGCTGCTGTTGGGTTCCCAATCTTTATCCTTTTGCTTGTGCCGGTTAGGACGTGGTTGTTGCCGAGGTGGTTTGAAGAGAGCGAGTTAAGACTTTTGGATGCGCCGACGGCGAGTCCGTTTACGATGATTAGTGTTGGGGGGAATTATGGGGAGGAGGAGGGGGATGACAGCGGCGAGGCGACGGCGGTGCAGAGTAGGTTGCAAAGTGGATTGCAGAGCGGGATACAAAGTGACGGGGAGGGAGTCTTAGTTGGTGGTAGTGAGTTATATCTCTCCTAGCTCTTTCAAAGCCCCAGTTGCTTGGCTTGAAATTATACGGGCTTGCTAACGATGTGTTTAAAAGAGGATGCGGATGGGGATAGTGACGAGGGCAGAGCGGAGCGCGGGGAAGGTGGATCTAAAATAGGTATGAAGAGGAGAGAGAGTTGGAGAGGAGAGGGACGCAGTGGAAGGTGGGCTGAGAGTGCTGATGGATTCGAAATGCAAGATCGTAGACCAGGTGTTAGCAGGAAGAGTGTGAGTAGACAGTCCAAATAATACGACAGCCTTAAACATAGTTTAGAGAATGGAATCTACCTATAGAGTAATATAGGAAGAGTTTGAGACGCCAAAATGTTGCCTCATGTGTAACTTCTCTCCAGTGTGAGAGCCGCAGTTAAAATTTGGTTGGTTTGGGTAAAGGGGGGTTAGCTCGCTTGGAAAACTTGGCTCCATTTAATTCACCTGCTCCACGTACTGTCTTGAATTCAATAGAAGCTCCCTGCTATACTGAGGTTTAAATGGTACTTAAGATTCAAAATGTAGCTCTTGCCGGTACTCCTAACATTCACTACGGCACTTGAATTCGATGTGGGCGGTATTTGTCGCATTATTTTGAGCATTCGTTTCGTTTCCTTCCGCGGGACATCAGCCGCCGCTGTCAGGGTATAAGCTATTCTTCAGTTTGGCGTGATTCTTCGGTAAATAACGCCGACTCACCGACTTTTGCTGTAGACCCCACTAAAATATAATGACTTAGAATTGTAACCTCCATAACTCTATTAAATCTCTATCGATTTTCTTCGGAATTGGGTTATTTTAAAGCTCTTGCCTTGAATATTTGAACCTGAGCTTACGAGCTATCTGATGTTATAACTCTGAACCTACTAGCTTAGAAAGTATTGAATATCGACTGAATATTGTCCTATAAAGCTGATATTAACCTACGAGCTCTTACTAGAGAGTTTAGAATAATATATAAGATAATATATAAGTGGAAACAGACTCTAGATCGTTAGATATTACTTTCGGAATATTATCGCCGTGGCCCTTCACCTGTTATTACTAACGATATAGGCGAATATATTAAAGCGTTACTTAAGAGGGAGCTAGATTTATATTAGGACGAAATCGTAGCGTATCTATAGGAAGCCTACGAAGTTAACGTGTTAGTTAATTAGGTCTCTAAGGCTCTCTAAAGGCTTAATTATACTAAGAAAGTACTTAAGGTCTCTACGAGTTAAAGGAATAATAAATTAATCGTAGCTTAGAGGCGAAAGATAGTGTTTTAGGAGGCCCGGGACTTATACTTTATTAACGAATTAGCTTATAATAAGCGTATAACAGATAGGCGTAGAGGATAGGCTCCTAGGGGAGCTTCTGCAGAGGTTCAGAGAGTACTTAAATAATTAATAAGGTAGTCGATTCTCCCTATATACTTACTTTATAGTTATTATTAGCTGTTAATATACTAAGGCTTAATTACAGCTGAAATCTTCACTAAATAGCTAGAAAAGAGTATCTTACTTAAATATATAGAGCTTAGAATTAAGGTAGTAATAATAGATAACACGTTAATCTATAATAACCCTTAAGTATCAGCTCTTTATATAGCCTTCGGTCTTTAACTTAAATATCTCCCTTTATATTACCCCTTTTTCAACCCTATCGAAAAGAGCTTCGTAGACCTAAAATCATAGATTAGGAGATATTAGCGCTAAAGTAAGTATATCTAGGAGGAATTTGAAGGCTTTTTAATAATAGCTATAAGGTTAGTTAGAGTAGGAGCTAACGCTGAACGTAGAGCTAGAGGCTACTTTCGCTATTTAGGCTATTAAGGCGTACTAATTAAAGAAGGTAACGAAGTTAATATAGAATAAGGGTTAATTAAACAGAAACTACATAGAAACTATAGCTATAAATACTACTAAAACTTACTCCTTGTATTCTCTATCGTTACTCTTATCTTCGCTTTCGTTAAGTTTGTTATTTTCCTAAATAAGAGCCTATTAATTATACTACTTCTTAAATAGCTTTAATTGCTTCTAAATCGTCTTTAAAATACTACCTTTTATTCTAAGCTCTATTACCTCTAAAATCGATATATCTTTAACTATATTAATATTATATTCTTATTCCACGAAAGTTCTAATAGTAAAATCGAAGTAAGAGGCTACTAAAGTTGTAATTAGAGGTATAACTTAATAAAAGAACGATTTTAAAGTAAATAATACCTCCTTTACCTCTGAACTACTATTACAGAATATACTCGACTCCTGTAGATCTACTATTAATATAAAGTTACTTTCAACTTGTTCCTACGGTCGAATACGTAGTAATTAAGGCTCTAGAGCTGTATATTCGTGTGCCGGAGGAGCTATATTTAGCTAAGGGTAAGGGGCTAGCGAATAGCTACTTAGAGGGTTACTAGCGTATAGAGACTATATTAGAGGGGGCAGTATCAGCGGATATTAATATAAGAAGGTATTTAGAGGCTAATATAGTGTCTGCGAGAGGTGTTAAGCTGATTAATATTATTCCGGAGATAACGATTTATTATAGTACGTCTTCCGGTGCTTCTTTTTCCCTTACGCCTTTAATAACTAAGGCTCTGAATAAGCTATAAGCTCTTTTGAAAGGTTAACTTAATAGAGAATAAAAGGTTTATTAATTATAGTTAATTTATCTTTAATATCACGTCTCTAATGCCTTAAATCGTCTAGGGAAAGGTAGTAGTATTTACTATTATTAATAAAGTAAAACTTTATAGTATAATAATAGGAACTGACTTTATAAGCCTATTATACCTGAATAGCGGTTATAATCTTATATATAGTTCCCTTTTTAGCCTCCTAATTCTTTTCAACTTCCTTTAAAAGATAAGTTGTTATAGTACGTAGCTTCTTTACTATCAAGCTTTCCTCCTCTTAATATATACGCTTCGGAATAGTAATAACTAGAGCCTTTAGAGTAAGAGGGTCTTTCCAAGGTAGTCGAACTATATTCTAAGGTATTTATATGATACTAAAGCATATTTAAAGCTTTCCTTACTTTAATTTCCTTATAATTCGAGCTCGTTCGATAAAGTAGTTAAAATCGGCCTTATTAACGATATTATATTCCGTAAGGTTTTAAACGTTTCTATAGATGCTATACTAGTAAATATAATCTCTCTATAGTAGAGAAATACCCCTTAACTTAATCGTAGTATCTGCTAATATCTCTATAGCTTTCTTAATAGATTTATAAGTAACTCTAACACCTAGCTTATTTGTTACCTTCTTTATTACACTGCCTATTCGCTTACTATTAAGGTACTACCGAATCTTAAAGTTTATAGCTTATATTTCAATCTACGGAGATATAGGAGACCGTATAATAAGAGGTTCTAGTAGGGGGAGAGCTTACGGAATCGATAAAAGCTTAGAAGGTAGAGGGAGGGGTAGTGATAGAGGCTCTGCTAATCTTACGGCTAGTATAACTACTCCTATACTTAAATTAGGTGTAGAAGCTGAAGTACTAATAGTAGAACTGATAGAAGAACTACTAGCTTGACTTGTACTAAGTTTAAGAGTTATTTTAAGTACTACCGGCGGTAGGGGAAGTGAAGTGCGTGGAGCCTTCTTTTTAGAAGGTTTCCCTTAACTATTTCGAGCTTTCTTTAGAGGTATATTTGAGAATATCAAGTGGAAATAGAGAGGGGAGTTTAAGAGCTTTAAAATAACCTAATTTAGAGGCAAATCGATAGAGATTTAATAGAGTTATAGAGGTTATAATTCTAGGTTATTATCTTTTAGTGGGGTCTATAGTAAAAGTCGGTGAGTCGGCGTTATTTACCGAAGAATCACGCCAAACTGAAGAATAGCTGTACTTCGGATGAACTTTCTGCATGCCGATGTTTATACAGACCGGACCAGAAGCGTTCCTAGTGTCAAAGGCCTTCATCCCTGGTTAGAAATTCATAACTGTCTGGTTCTGGCGCAGAAATCCATACACAGATTCTACTTCGGGACAATCAGGCTTTTGTAGTGTTGTATTATTGGATTGAAGGCGTGGAGGCGTTGAGGGCGTATTGATTCTCAAGGCCCGCTAGGCCAAGAGCGCTCAGACCTTCTCAGATTCGGCAGGCAAAAGCTTCGTCTGGTCACTTTTCTAGAACGCCAGATGCAACGCCATCGTAGTTTGTGGCTGATACCACAGTCGAGATACAGTACATCATTAGCATGCGACCGAGATGAGGATTCTCGCCGACTGTGAATGCGCTGAAATAATTTTTGCTGTAGTGTTGTTTTTTGATTGTAAGGATTGTTGTTGTGACCCTTCCAGGGGGGCTGTTTGCATGCCGGACACGGGACAATAATGCTGGAGGTAATAATAGAATCCACCGGATCCTAATGACGGCCTGGAGCCAGCAGCTTTGCTTTGCTTTGCTTTGCTTTTGGAAGTCGGAGACCCTCAGGGTCGTGTTGCTTCTAGTGTCAGCGCCTCTGGCACTACAGTAGGTAGAGGACAACAGTCATCCATTGATTCGGCCAGAATCGTCAGGAGGTTAGGTAAGGTAAAGATGGGTTGGTTACCTTAATTTACATGCTCAGCTGTTGTTCTACGATGGTTCTTCCCAGGCCAGGCCAGGCCAGGCTGACCTTCAGGCAGGACGTTTGTTGAGGACTGGTTCTCCATGTGCGCCAGAGAAAGACCGACATTTGCGAATTGACCACTACTGTAGTACTGACTACTACTGAGTCCTGACCAGGACCAGGAACACGATGGAGCAATTTCCTGCCTGACTCCCCTGACTCCCTGAGCGCACCTGGTTGGTCGTCCGCCCGGTTGAGCCGCTTTGTTTTAGCTTCCCCTGCAGGCATCAGGGCCAGGCGAGCCAGGCTAATAATGCAGACACGGATATACATAGGTCGAAAGAAGAGTAGCCCGCTCAATTCAGGGCTTCTATTCGCCAAAGCTCTTAAGCGAGATGATACCTGCTCTCAGTTTTGCAGTTCTCCATTTTACGGGGACGGGGCTAAAGTCGAAGGACGTCGTATCGTCCCATTTACCGTCCCCGTCCCCGTCCCCTCACACGGTCAGACGGCTTCCTCACAAACGTCGACGACAAGAGCCTTTGCCTGTCTGTCTGTCTGTCTGTCTGTCTGTCTGTCTGTCCGTACACGCACATCGACAGCATCTGGCATGACGGCAATGAGTTGACGCATTGCTCAATTATCGCGTCAATCCGCGGCTTTCGAATCTGCACACAGCGCTGTCGATATAGCAGCACGCAGACTGCAATGGGCGAACATCACCATTTTGGCAGGCCATCACTCCTTCTGGCCAGCCACGACAAAGCTCATCGCGAGCACGTACACCAACACCATCTTTTACACCGCGGGGATCCAAGTGTAGTTGGGGAGATAGTCACGGAGGTTATCGCAACTCTTACGGTCATCCAGCAAGTCACAGTCGATTCCAATGGCATCACCATCGGCCTACACACATTCACCGCCGACTCAACAGGCGGCACCGTCTTTCCATCTACAACAACGGAGAAAGCTACTCCTGCTACCACACCAGCGAGTCCAGGGACGAGCAGCTCAGGCGCTACAGCGCCATCGACGTCCGGATCTGGACCCGGAAATCAAAACGCAAACAATGCAGCATCTGCCTCACAGTCATTACTTTCCATTCAGAACATAGAGTCAGCCTCGGCTGCAACACCCATTTCCTCGATACCCACGACCTTTTCTTCGATTCTTGCTACCTCTAATTCATCTTCCAGTAAGTCGCGGACAGCTTAATTTAAAGGTATCTATTACTGACCAATTGACCAGTAATATCAACCTCAAGTATAAGCGGCTTGACACCAAGTTTCTCTAACTCTTCATCATCATCCTCAAGTCTTTCTGGCTCACCTTCGAGCTCGGTATCCATCAATCTTCTATCCTCGAGCACTATCTCTGACGAATCGTCCACCTCGTCACTCTTATCAACCTCTGTTTACTCGCCAAGTTCATCCTCATCAGCGACGGCAACTGGAACCGATGGCATTGCTGGTGGAGGATCGGGAACAGGAACGGGATCTGGCGATACCTCGACCAGTACTGCAGGTTCTGGTGATGGCTCGGACTCGTCACCGTCAACATCGACCGTTGTTGGGGGAGTGGTAGGCGGTGTTGCTGGAGCTGCAATTCTAATCTTCCTTTTAATGATTTTAATTCGCTGGAAGAGACGTCATTCATCCATGTTGGCTTTGGGTAGTGGGGAGGGAGAGGGAGCTGCAGGTACAACTCGCAGTACACCGCCATCTGGACCGTCTGGAGAAGGAATGGCCGAACGTTCTTCATTTGGTGGTTTCGCTGTTCCAGCCGCCTTGGCTACCCTCACAGGATATAAACGATCCTCGCAAAGAACGGCAGACCGAACTACTATATCATCAACAGCCGGTAGCGAGCGAGGCTTCTACCGAGTTTCTGGAAGGAAGTTGCCGTCAGTACTGCAGACTGGTGGGGATGGCTATGGTGGTGGCATCATGGAATCGAACACCTTGAGTGGGTCATCTTTCTACCGAGACTCTCAAGGCTTCTATGGCGGTCCTGGCGGTCCATCCTCGCCTCCTGTAGGCTTGTCGATGCCACGAGATAGTGGTGTACCAATCATGAGAGAAGGTCCGGCCCGTACACCAGTTACAGAACAAGGACCATTTGCAGATCCTCCCGCCTCGTTGACACCGCCACCACGTCGACCTGATGTCGTTGGGAGGTCACACCCTTCGTTTGATGGGTCTCAGCGCTCCCGGTTCACTGAAGAGGTTTGAAATAAGCTTCTCGTCTCAAAGCATGTCTTTGACTCCCTGCCTGTCGTCTGGTCCAGGGATCCCCGATATGGATGATCACGAATTCCTCTGTTTCTTTGTAGATTTTAGGACTGGTGCCGAGGAGGGAGTGAGGAAAGGCACCATTTTCTTGGCTGGAAGAGCCAGGATATCTTTGCGTTTTGCATTGGATTGGCGTTTTATTCTGATGTACGGATCGGATTTCTTGTTGCGCGTTTGAGGATCTGATATCATTTGTTGAGTGAACAGTTCATTGGTTACACGCGAGAGATGTTCGACGACTGCAAAGGCCTCGACCTTTCAGATGATGGATCGGCGGGGAAGGGGAGAGGAGGACCTGCCCTCTATCTGTCATTGGTTTGTGTCACTATGTATACTACCATGATGATGCTATTGAGTCCTGACAGCAGGTCGATGGGTCACAATATATATTGTCCTGAGCTACCCCTTCTACCTTTCTCCGAGGAGCTTTCTTTCCCGTGCTCTTCTTTTCCCTCTAATCGACAACCAAAACAGTGAGCCCTGCATAGCTGAGTCAAGCTTTTGCACCGCATTAAGCTTACCCTTCCTTGCGGCCCCCCGTCCCGTCTGAAGGGAAGATCAAAACAGTCGTTCATCACCAAATGTGGCTGAGCAGGAAGATGATACACCTGGCACGGAATCTGTCACCTTGGCCAATACGAATGAGGGTCGTCAGCAGTAGGAGGCAGGGAATGCATTGGATTGGTGTCTTGGAGATGCTTCTATGCAGATGTTGAGCGCTGATTTGCGCCATCTGTGTACCCGTTTCATGAGTGTCGGAGGTGCATTGAGATGGTGTTATTGGTGGGCTGCCCGATGAACGGTCTTTGTGTGTATATATGGGAAGAAACCTGTTTGAGGACTCAAGAGAGGCAATGGCTTGAAAAGATGATAGTTGATCGCACGTGTGAATCATTTGTCCAATGTGAGGGTGAAGATATTAATATGGCTCAAGCTTCATCGACTCTCATCCAGCTCGACACAGCCGACGCTCGTTCTCGTCCCATGAAAAAGGGAGGCGACAAGATGAAACACTTCTGAGTTGAATGGTGGATACTTTCGAACATCCATCGATCACATCATCACGGCACCATCCAGACCATGTCAGCAACCTTAAATCGACTTCCCAGGCGCTGGCCAGGCACACCTTGACAAGAATCCGGCACTCGGAGATGGCGACGAATAAGAATTCAGCTATGGTGTCACAGATTGATTTCTTTTATGTCTACTGCGTATCACGATTTTCTGTGATTCGAGAACGTCCCATGGCAGGGCATGGCATGGCATGGCACAGAGCCAGGGAGGCGCAGCACCCTGTCCATATTGACGTTGTGGATGGATAGTGATGGTGATAGCCTCAACTTCTCGTCTCGCGTCCATTCATTATTGCACTCTGTTGGCAATCGGTAATCAAGCGAAGGTAGCGATGTGATGCGTTACACCACAGCGGGTCTAGTTCCAGTTCTAGTTCATGGCTCCTCCAAAGTCTTGGTACGAGTGATCGACACAGTGCCGTGGCAGTCTGCAGCCAGAGAGGGTCGAGACCATGAACTTCGAGGAGCAAGACTTTATCTGACAAGAGTTGCTTGGGTGGTGTGGAGCTTGAATTTTCCGACTCGGGGAGGGGGAGCAAGCAGCAGCAGCACATTGGAAGGCGCAAGATATGGTGCCATACCGTGAAAACACAAAGCAAAGGCAGAGGCAGAGGCAGAAGCAAAAGCAGAAGCAAAAGCAGACGCACGATCTCGCTCTAGCCCACACTTGCAACTCTGTAACCCCTCGGTCCCCTTCCCTTCCCCTCCCTTCCCCTCCCCCCGACCACATCCCGACTCTCCTTGCTGAGAAATAGGAAACTTTTTTGAGCCTTGACTGTCTCTGCTGCATTATCTTATTTACACTTGACGTCCCTTCCTTAACTTGGTCTTCCCTTTCCCTTCTCCCGCTTGAAACCTTCACCAGTCGAGTCGTCTGCACCAAGCCACACCGAGGCCGACAGTAGGCATCATCATTCTTACCCGCTCCCCCTCATTCACTGACGCCAGCCTTCGTCGTCTCCCATCCCCGCTGGACCCTGACCTGGACAGGTACCGATTGGGCACCCAAAGTACAGCTTGGCCCGCATATAACAGCGGCCGCACACCACGCAAGACAGGCAGCATCGACCTCACAGCGCACCGCAGCGCATCGCATCACAGCGGAGGTTATCCCATCGGAGTTTACCAAATTCCGACTGCGCAATCGACAGGGAGACTTCTCTTACGAAAACGAATGAGAGCTGCCGCTGTACGGTACAGGTACAGGTACAGGTACAGTGCAGCGCAGTGAGGTGCGGTTGGATACTCATACCTGCGAAAGAGGCGCCCTGGGCACATCCCAAAAAAGTCCGGAGACGGCGGTGCAACTTTGGCCCATCCCACCCCTGAAATTCGAGTCCTGAATCTGCTCGACCACCCTGTCTGCCGCCTGAGCTGTTCTCGGCATTTTGTGTCTTTCCATCTCCTGTACTTTCTTTCTTCATCGTCCCTTTCCTTGACTCGACACTGGTGATGTCGCATCTTCAATCGCCCATGATGGATCACAACGGTTATCAGATGCCCCAGCAGATGGCAGCGCCACCAATGATGAACCCACCACCACAGATGTACAGCGGATACCAGGATGGAATCCCGACGAACTTGAACATGGCGGATATGTCGCAACCATACCTCGGCGACGGAGGGTTGATGGACGAGAGTATTGAGGCGAAGAGGAGGAGGATAGCCAGGGTAGGGACACTTGCGACACGCCGTCCGGAAGGCTGTGGAATGAAGCGCTGACGTATATAGGCCTGTGACATGTGTAGGAAAAAGAAGATCAAGTGCGATGGAAAGATGCCGGCTTGTACTCATTGCATCAATTACAAGACGGAATGTGTTTTCACACAGGTGGAAAAGAAGAGGAACCCTCCCAAAGGGTATGTCGAACATCAACATGCGACGGATTTAACTAACACGGACTTAGTGCGAAGTATATCGAAGGACTTGAGAATAGATTGGGACGAATGGAAAGTTTATTAAGATTATCTGGTATGTCTTGTATTGGAAGGCCGATGGGCGTATTGTCTACAGTATACTAAGTAATGTAGGGCTTCTCACCGAAGATGACAATGGACGAACGGACTTGGGGACGCTCGAGAAACGACTTGCAGACAAAAGGGAATCACAAAGAGCATCTGCTGCACCAGGATCGCATCCAACTTCGCCGTCGCAAGCTTCACAGAATGAAGGAAGTGGATCTACTCCTCGGAGTACGGTTGCATCCCCAGAACAGTCAGCGACAAATGGAGACAAGGAGAAGCGTAAGAGTGGCAGTTCCGAAAAGTCAGAGGAGGAGGTTGAAGCTCTGTCGGATATGATGTGTTCGCTTGTCACAAATAACTGTGGTGAAACGAGATATATTGGTATGATAGTTGTGATTTGAACTATGGAGTCTCCTCACTAACACAAATAGGATCTTCATCTGGATTCTCCATCTTTTCACCCAAGGGTATTTCATGGGTCAACGAAAAGACTGGAGATTCGTCTTTCCAGCAGATGATCTCATCAGCATCGGTGGACGAGAACAAGTGGATGTATTGGAAACCAGAAGTTTTCGGAGACCTGTTTGAGCGACGCATCTTCAGACGACTACCACCGAAGAACGAATGCTTGTCTCTTCTGAAGGATTTCTTTGAGAACTTCAACTGCATGTTTCCGCTTTTCCACCAGCCTACTTTTATGCATCTGGTCGACCGGCAATACAGTCAAGACCCATACGAAGGATCAGGATGGTGGGCAAGTTTGAATGTTGCGCTTGCGCTTGCTCACAGACTCCGGGTAATGAGTAACTTGGTACCAAAGGCCGAGGACGAGAAGGCTTGGGGTTACCTGAAAAATGCTATTGCAGTGGTCACCGAGCTTACTATGCGTAATACGGATCTGCTCAGTGTCCAAGCATTGTTGGGAATGGCACTGTTCTTGCAAGGAACACCAAATCCTCAGCCATCTTTCTTCCTGGTCGCAGCCGCCATTCGATCTTCTCACAGTATCGGACTGCATAAGCGTGGTTCTGGATTTAATCTGAATCCTATCGAAATTGAACAGCGGAAACGAGTCTTCTGGATTGGTTACATGTTGGACAAGGATATCTGCTTGAGATCTGGACGACCGCCGGCGCAGGATGACGACGACATGAATGTTGAACTACCGAGCGCGGACCCAGAGGACAACATTGGAAACATTCCTTTAGCAGACGGAAAGGGAAAGGTCAACCTGTTCCGCTTGATGTGCGAGTTTGCAACTATCGAAAGCAAAGTCTACAAGCAACTGTACTCTACGAAAGCATCGAAACAATCGGATGGCGAGCTTCTCAATACCATTGGAGAGTTGGACCATATCCTGGAGGAGTGGAAAGACAGTATCCCTGTGGACTTCCGACCAGAACATGAGATCAAGGCGTCGCATACTCCTTTAATCTTACACGTAGTTGTTCTCCACTTCGCTTACTACAACTGTTTGACTACGATCCACCGCATGTCGGTTCATCATGGATACTGGACGAGCCGCTTGTCAAACTATGCTATTCAAGGACTCAATGCGAGACCCCTGAATCCACGAGTCTTTTCATCCGCCGCACTCTGTGTGTCTGCTGCCCGAGCTTCTATTCACCTGATCAAATATGTGCCGCAAGGAGACTTTTCATGTGTCTGGTAAGTCGTTCGAGTTTTTGATATGGATTGTGCTAATACAGCTAGGTTGATTCTTTATTTCCCTGTTTCTGCTCTTGTAACATTATTCGGAAATATCCTCCAAAATCCTCAAGATCCCCGAGCTCGCTCCGATGTTCGCTTGATGAACCTGGTAGTCAGCTTTTTGGCTATGCTTGGCACCGAAGAAGAGAATGGTGGTGTTAAGCGCATGCTGGGAGTCTGTTCAGAATTTGAGAGAATTGCGAAGGTTGTTCTCGATAAGGCTGAAAAGGATAGCTCTTCAAGAAGAAAGCGGAAGAACAACGAGGAGCAGACTGGAAAGTCCAGAGCCGCTCCAGTATCGAGTGCGCAGCAGGGAGCGCCACCATCACAGACTCCAATGGCACCAAATGCCCAAATACCAGCTGTATCCGGAGTCTTCTCACCAGGCATGGTTCTCAGAGACGGCTTTAGTCCTGTACCGAACAATGGCTCCCCGAACTCGAATTGGCAACCCGACTACAACAGTGGCGACTACGCAACACCTAGGCAAGGCATGACACCATTTGCGGAAATCCAAGGCTACACCAATGGCAACGAAATGAACTCTCCCCTCAACATCAACAACTTCCAACAACCTTTCGTACCACAAGATCTATGGCAGATGCCAATGACTTTAGAATGGGACTGGGCAGACATGACTGGTGGTGCGTATCCTAGTTTCGAGAATGGTATTGTAGGCGACATGTCGATGCAAAATAACAATAATCAACATCTGCAACATCAGATGTGATGAGTAGAGCCTGGGGTAGGTATGGCTGTATTGTACACGGATCAGGACATCGTACGGGTGCTCAAGACAGGAGAGGTGATTGGTGAACCAAAGATGGGCCTGAGCATCTTCCAACCAGAGAAATGGAGTCGAAAATGGAAGGGAGGAGATTGGTTGTTCCGGAGCCGATAAATCTGGAGCCGGGACGAAGGCGTTCACGTTATTCATGAGATGATGATATACGTATCGGAGTGGGTTAGTGTGTCTTTCTTGCGGATTTTCGGACTATGCATTTGGAGCAAGCTGGCTGGGCTGTGCTGAACGAAGGCACTTCATCTCTACTTACTCATGGGATTATAGGACTTTGATAACTTTGTGTTGCATTTCGGGCTGAGCGAGGTAAACGAGACAGGACAGGAGTATCAAATGGAGAGAAGTGAACAGGAATGGGGATGGGGAGATTCTGTATTGTATTAATCCTGTAATTTCCATAATGGATTGTTGAGTTGAATTAAAAATGCAGCATAGCTCTTTGCATGGTAGTCAGTGGTCTGATTTTCGCTCACTCGAAGCAACAAGATACACGGAACGCTCTGGAGGTGGACTTGATAATCATAGAAGTGTGAAAAATAGCGGGCCCAACAGAAGGATTTTGATAGCCAGTCCACTTGGATTTTGGTAGCAGTCTTTTGTGATTAATGGGTTCTTCAAAAGGACGATGATCTATTATCCACCGACACTCCCTAGTAAGCCCAATTGATGTATCATTTGCGCACGAGTAGTGTCATGAGAACCTACTAGGTACACTGCAAGAGCCATTTCCAGACAGCAGATATGACGATTGTCGGTGCACGTGATCAGCCAGGCACAGGGCGGAAACGCGGCGTCGGGATTTACTTTCGGTTTTGATAATCATGACCACTTGAACTTTTGCCTCAGCGAGCTTCCAGATCAAAACACCCCAACCCAATTCCCCCACCCCGATGCGATACAGCTAGGAGGCAATCCAATCACTACTTGTGACTCTCCTCCGACTACATTTCTACACAAGTATGCACTCAATCCTGCGACAATCCAGCAATCTTGCTCGGATATCGAGGTCCTCTCTTCAGACTGCCGCGAGAGCATCACTGCGCTCCACGAACCACGCGCCATTATCCTCCTCTGTAAGAGCTGTCCAACAAGCTCGTTTATATTCGAACAGGCAGAAGCCGACGAAGGACAATGAGGTGAAGAAGGATGACAAGGAATTGAAGGACAAGAATAATATTGAGCCACCTTCAAAAACAGCTCCGGGAACAGAGAATCTCTATGATGGCGAGACGCCACTCAGCAAGAAGGCAGAGCAGGGGCAGAATAGCGAGCCAGAGCTTGCAGAGGGTATGGTGAAGATGAATGCGGAGGATGAGATAGCCATGAAGGAGCTATTGGACACGCTGAAGCTTGGGTTGCCAAAGAGCCAGGTTGAGGTTATCGAGCGGGCGTTTGAGAATATCCAGAAAGAGGGCATGCCGAAGGAGCTAAGAGAGCTGATGGATGATGTTAGGGGCAAGCCTATGACGCTGTCATCTGCGGCAAAGTTGACGAGGTTGGCGTCGCAGATGGCGAGGAAGCAGGCCGAGAGGGACATGGGCAAAGATTCTAAGAAGTCGAGCACGGAATCCGATTCGAGTGATATGAAGGGCTCATCTGGTGGGTTTGGAGGCTTCGGAAGCCCCCCGCCAGGCGGAAATAAGGGAGGGAAACAGCAACAAGACGGTGGTTTCAAGGTCGGCGAAATCAAGATCGATATGGGCACGCTGTTGCTCTCAGCATTCGTGTCATACCTGATGTATAGGATGGTCATGCCTGGAGAGAGCAGACGGGACATCACATACCAGGAGTTTAGAAGCACGTTCCTCGACAAGGGACTGGTTGAGAAGTTGACGGTCACAAATGGAGGGAAGGTCAGAGTCGATTTACATCGTGAAGCTACACAGCAGATGTTCCCAGATTCTCCTGCCGTCAACCCTAACTTCCACTACTACTTCTCGATTGGCTCCGTGGAGTCATTTGAGCGGAGACTGGATGAGGCGCAAAATGAGCTTGGAATTCCTACCTCGGAGAGGATACCTGTCAACTATGCCTCAGAAGGTGATGCCTGGGGACTGATCCTCAGCTTTGGTCCTACGATTTTGTTCATTGGTGCGATCTTCTACATGTCGCGGCGAGCATCTGGAGGTGGAGGAGGTGCCAGTGGTGTCTTTGGCATGGGCAAGAGTCGAGCAAAGCAGTTCAACCACGAGACGGATGTCAAGGTTAAATTTGCCGATGTTGCCGGTATGGACGAAGCAAAGGCAGAGATTATGGAATTCGTCTCTTTCCTGAAGACTCCTGAGCAGTTCCAACGCCTCGGTGCCAAGATCCCTCGAGGAGCTATTCTCTCTGGTCCTCCTGGAACGGGTAAAACGCTTTTGGCCAAGGCCACTGCTGGCGAATCCCAAGTTCCCTTCTTCAGCGTTTCTGGTTCGGAGTTCGTGGAGATGTTCGTCGGTGTTGGTGCTTCAAGAGTGCGCGACCTCTTCGCCATGGCGAGAAAGAACACTCCTTGTATCATCTTCATCGATGAAATCGATGCTATCGGAAAGGCCCGTGGGAAAGCTGGATCGTTCGGTGGCGGTAACGATGAGCGAGAAGCTACGTTGAATCAGATCTTGACCGAGATGGACGGTTTCAACACCGCTGAGCAAGTAGTTGTTCTTGCTGGTACGAACAGACCGGATGTTCTTGACAAGGCATTGATGCGTCCTGGTCGATTTGATAGACATATCGCTATCGACCGACCTACTATGGATGGACGAAGACAGATATTCATGGTTCATCTCAAGAAGATTGTCACGAATGAGGATTTGGAGTACTTGACTGGACGTCTCTCTGCTTTGACCCCGGGCTTCTCAGGAGCGGATATCGCTAACTGTGTCAACGAAGCTGCTTTGATTGGTAAGTGCTGTTTCTTATTTCCATACATTGGTTTCATACTGACAATTCACAGCGGCCCGGACGAGTGCGAAATCTGTAGAGATGCTCCATTTCGAACAAGCCATTGAGCGTGTCATCGGTGGCCTGGAGAAGAAGTCCCTTGTCCTCTCACCTGAGGAGAAGAAGACCGTTGCATACCACGAAGCCGGTCACGCCATCTGTGGATGGTACTTCAAGTACGCCGATCCTCTTCTGAAAGTCTCCATCATTCCACGTGGCCAAGGAGCTCTCGGATACGCCCAATACCTCCCAGCAGGCGACACCTATCTCATGAACGTTAACCAGCTCATGGACCGCATGGCCATGACCCTCGGAGGCCGAGTCTCAGAAGAACTTCACTTCGATACCGTCACTTCCGGCGCCTCAGATGACTTCAACAAAGTCACTCGCATAGCTACAGCCATGGTCACCAAATGGGGCATGAGCAAGAAACTCGGCCCCCTCCACTTCGAGGACAACGAGCAGGCCTTACACAAACCATTCGCTGAGTCCACTGCCCAAACTATCGACGCTGAAGTCCGCCGCATCATTGACGAGGCATACAAGCAGTGCAGAGACCTCCTGACAGAGAAGAAAGCCGAAGTAGGGATCGTCGCTGAGGAGCTTCTCACCAAGGAAGTCCTCGATAGAAACGATATGGTTCGATTACTAGGCGCTCGCCCATTCGACGAGAACAAAGATTTCACAAAGTACTTCGGTGGTAGTGGAGAGAAGAGCGCACCTCCGCCGTTCCCATCAGAGAGCACGGACTCTCCACCTGAGCAGCCCAACCCCGTATGAGACGACGTGAGACTGAACAAGGGGGAGAACATGTAGAATATCGGTTGATAAGTAAGGAAGCGCATGAGGATGAAGGCGCGGATGGGGACGGAAGAGGATGGGATTACTACTCACTTACTTGTACTGTACAGCATATTCACGGGCGTTCGTTGGGTCATTGAAAGAAGGAAGAGAAAACCAAATGCATTTTCGCATTCTTCGTCGAGCAGGCATCCGGGCAGGACAAAAAATTTCATCTCGAAAACCACACTTCACTCACCCTGTTCTCTTTTGTTTACGCCTTTTGGATGGTGGAGCGGAGTAGGCTGGAGAGTGAGTGAATTGTGCTGCCTACGAGGAGGAAAAGGCGGAATGTATGGGAGGGATCGGGTAGATAAGCCAGCTATTGTAGAGAATGGAATTGTATAGGTACGCAATTAGGATGAGACTACACTCTTCTGTGTCTAGCTGAACTATCTCTTCTTGGCTGAATATTTCTTTCATAATATTTTGTTTGGGGGAAAGGGGTGGAGAATAAGCGAGGCCCTAGAAGCGAGAACTCACATGAAAACAAAAACATTTTCCCCCAGGTATCATCAACATTAGCTCGACAAACTCCTCAAAGTCTGCAGATCCATTGTACAAGTAACACCCATCGGGCCATGCGCTCTCTCAAAATCAACAGGTTGTGGAAAGCTTGACACCCCGTTCTCAATAATCTCGAGATCTGTCAATCCCATCCGCACACGGTGTACGTCTCCTACTAATCGGATCACCAATGCTCTCCCTAGAACACGATATTTCTTAGTGGTACGTCGAAGTATTATCGCTACATTGGTGCCCAAGAATTGACATGTCAGATCTCCCTCTCGAGCATTCACTCGAGTCAGACCTAAGTGCCATGTATCGGTCACAAAGTATTGGACCGATTTAGCTTGGTGATGAGCGGCCAGAATTGAAGATTTGGTTTTTTTCATTCGAAGCAATTTGAGAAGCCTCGTAAGTACTTGTTCGATGTGATCGCTTTACAGACACTTTCGAGCACTGAAATGGCGTCAATAGGCGCTTCACGTCTTTCGACGTGATGCTGCTGACCAATCCATTGTGTAAATGAGCTCCGTGCAGGCGGTCTGGTACATATTTCTTGAAAAACGTGTCAGGGGACGCAAAGTACACGCTTCTCTCTTCCAATGCTGGGTATAGCTCTTTGATTGTCCCGTAATCATACCAGAAACCTCAAAAGAGGAGTCGAGGATGGCAAATTCCACCAATGGCTATTACGCAGACCAAGGTCTCTCTGCAAGATCCGACTGAGTCTGACGAGCTTTACATTTTGGAACTTGCCATGCTTAGCTTCTGCATTATAGAAATCCATCACACTACTGTAGATCTCGTGTGGCGTTTTCGAAGAGTCGGCTATGAGCTTTCCCCGACAATCTTCTGCAAGTCCTAACAGACCGAAGACTTTATCTTGTCTCCTCTGCGACTCTGAATCTTGGGATAACCCAAGGAGATGACTTAACGTAGGTGGCTCTAAATGAAGCGGGAGTGTCAAAGTACGCTATCTCCGGCCCAATTGGGCTGGCAGTGACAGTGAGATATCCTGCAGTAGTCTTTTCATTATCGAATCCATCGAGAGTGAAGATTTAGAAGAGACTTGCCGCTCTGCATGATCAATAGCACCAATGAAAGTGTCCCAAGATATTGAACATACCTCATCACCCTCCGAATAGCCCTGGTCATAGCAGCAGTAGATGGTTGATCTTCTTGCCAACGCCACTTCTTGGATGATCCGGATCCGCGTCCAATATTTCCTCGTGCAGAGGTACGAGATCCCAACGAGTTCGTCACATCTTAGTTTCTCTGACTCACGCAAGGCAGAGACAGCCCCCTCATTTTCTATATGAGAACGGTTTTCTCTCATGCGTGCGATAGCGTCGAAAGCCCTTATCTCAGCATCGTGGGCGTTGATTGCACGCAACGAGGCTTCGGGGCGACCCAGCCAGATCAACGCCTCATTCGCCTCCGCATAGATTCGATTCATTAATTGCAACTGGACTGCTCTTTTCCTTGGTACTCGTCTGATTGATACAAATAGCGTCTACCCATAGCACTCTCTCCTGCATCTCGTGTCTGAGACCGTCGAGTGCGATTGCGAGGTTAGAAGTGATAACCTTATACTGCCCATCGATGTTAATTGTTTGGTCGACTGATGAAGTACCCCATTGATAGGATAGGGCTTCGTAGTTGGGGTTCATCTTAGGAGACACAATACGTAGCTCGGCTTTATCATTACAATGGGCAGAGGGGTGCGCGCCGTACAGGGTGAGAAGACGGATCTCTTCTAATGCGGGATCGAGAGGGTGGTAGTGGAAATCCTGACTGGGGAAGGCCTGCTTGACCAGCGAATAGTTTCAAAAGGAAGACATCTTCTTGGCTGGTCTAGATATCGGAGTAGTCGTCCTCAAATTAGTGATATCGGTGAACCGTTGTGAGTTGGGAACCTCGCCGACAACTAACATGCAGCCGTCAAGAGCTGAAACCTTTGCAAGCCACATGCTAGCATGACCAATAGTATTTCAGCCATTTCGGATCGTCCCCTTTTTGTTCATTCTATATTTGTAGTGATTTTCATCTTCCTTTTGACCCAAGTAGGACCGAGTGTTGACACTCCGGCAGCTTTCAACCGAGGCTAACTGATAATACTTGCTGGCGGCGGCTCGCACAAAGCCAATTGAGGACATGTTACATTGAAGCGATGCAAGACCAGCATAGCAGCCGCGAATGAATAGCGATATACAAGAGTCGAGAACATCGGGAGGGGAGAAATATAGATGGGTGAGTTTGACCTGATGAGTCCTCGCTCTTGATCAGCGCGGACGACCCAGGTGGGATACGACCTTGCACTTGCTCCACTGAAATAACAGGACTGCCAAACACCCGTTTGGAAGCAAGGTAGTTTACCATAGAAGGCACTGACCCGAGTCAACTACCAAGTAACTGCCACAATACTTCTTCACACCTTTGCGACCGGTCCTCTCCCTTGTTGTCTTCCGGGTAGCACTTGCGACCAAGACCAGGACACTCAAAAGCAATTTTCCGCTCCAGCACAACACACAGATAACGAAGAAAACCTCTGCAGGAGAACCCCAAAAACGACTACTATCAGATCAAAATGCATATATTCTATATCCCAGCGCCCAAGCAAGCATCTTAGCAGGCGATGCCGTCCATGCCATCCAGCCTGCAGCCCTATGCCCATGAAACCCTAAGGTATAGCTCAACAAGAAGGGTGTTTGTGTGTCTCAATCATTAAAGGACAGTATCGTCTCATCTTCTCTTCTCATCTCTTTCTTTTCATTTCCTGTCACAATTCATGTATTGCGTTGAACTGTATCCAGGCGCCAATTCCATCCATATCGAAACTTTTTGTACAAATGATGATGATTCGTTTCGCGCCATCAGCTACAGTGATACAACATGCTGTGGTTCCCCGCAACGACTAAATTCTCAGAATGATATCTCGCAGGGAGAAGTCGATGTGGTAGGTGATTGGGAGGGATTAAGAGCTGTTCTTGGTGTACTTCGTCTTGCCGAATGAGAATGGTACGTAACGGTACTTGATCATATGCTGGATTTGTCTCCTCACTGTTGAGTTGTCAGCTTTCGTCCACTAATTGGATAAATTGCCCTTCGCAACAACGAGGCCCGATGTGGGGACATACTAGTCAAGGTGAATAGAATCAGCCAATAAATTACCAAGACCGGCCAGAATACAGGGATATCGAAGATCGAGAACCAAGTGCAGATGAAACCAATAGTGATAGCCCTTGTACTCGCATACCAGAACTTGAATTCAGGCAGGCGGCGGATGAAGGGTCTGAACTCCTCGTCCTGCTTAGTGGGGAGCCCGCCGGCTGAGCCGTCTTCCATGTCATTATCTATCGCTTCGTTGGAGGGGTCGAATTTGGGTTGTAAGAAGGCGAGGAAGAGGTTGAGAAGATAAATGCCCAGCGAGTATGCGACTGAGATTCATGTTAGCGGTTTGAAGAGGTTGCCATTGAGATGTTGATTGACATACCAATGTACCATCCTTGTGCGAGAAATATGCGGAGGAAGAAGAAGGACAGGAGACCTGCGGTTCCCAACCATCTGAATGGAGTGTAGGGAGTCGACTTGTCGAGCCAAGTTTGGTACTGCTAGAAGTCCTATCAGCCATTACCCACTTCCACAGCTTGCCTCGACCTCATCACATCCCACCTCTGACATCTAACCACTCTTCCCAAAATCACCGCATCATCAATTAACACCATCCAAACTTAAATAAAACTTACACGCTGCAACCTCGACGTCTGCGCGCTCACAGCCGCGAAAGGGGTCTGCTCGGGCTCCAGGGAATCCATCTTGCCGCGTATCGTCTCTAATTCCCTTTCTCTCGGAAAAAAGCTGCAGAACAATCGAATGGTATCGACTGCGTGTATTCGGAATTGGCAGATGTGTCCTGAGTGCTGATTGCGGAGGAGAAAGACAGTGGCGCAAAAGACAGCGTTGAAGGGGGATGGAAGGAAAGGGCTGCGGCTCCTTAAAGGCTGGCTGGCTGCGCTGCGTAATTTCTTAACACCTGTTCGCGTCGGTCTTTCTTGGTCGCTCGCTGGTCCAGATTTCCGTTGAGCTGCCGCGAATCATTGCAGGGGGGCTGCGGCCCGACTGTTTCTCCGCTACAAAGGTCAGGTGACTCAGCTTTGTTGGAACAATGGAATGGAACAAGCGGGATCGACCGAGGTTGTAAAGTACTCGTAAAGTACATGAACGACAGGGGTAGCTCGCTTTGAATCGGTGTATCGGATGTGGGCTTGCTTGCTTGGTGGGTTGCTGTTGATCCTAATGTCATCCAGTTTGGGCTTTACATTACAGCTTCCTTGTTCCACTTACTTGTTAAGCTGGTCTTGACTTCACATCGCTCAATTTGACTCCAAACATAACAAATTGTAAAGCAGTCCTATTCACGATGACCGCAATGAGAAGTTTGAGGCCAATTGCCTCTCAATTCCGAGCTGCGACGTCTGCCCTCCCCGCTATAGCTCGAGCATACTCAGCAGGGCCAGCGAAGTCCTACGAATTCATCGAGACGAGTGAACCTAGACCAGGAGTTGGGCAGAGTACGTTCAATCTCGATCTTACAATATAATATCATCTCCAAAACCGCAATCGAATGCTAACACTCCCCTCCTCAAACAGTAACCCTCAACCGTCCCAAAGCCCTCAACGCTCTCTCCACCCCCCTCATCACCGAACTCAACACCGCCCTCCTCGCCTTCGATGCCTCCTCCTCCATCTCCAGCATCATCCTAACCGGCTCTCAGAAAGCCTTCGCCGCTGGCGCCGACATCAAAGAGATGTCCACGCTCACCTTCTCCGAAGCATACACCAAGTCTTTCATAGAATCCTGGTCACTACTCACCACCACCATCAAGAAGCCCATCATCGCAGCCGTGTCCGGACACGCTCTAGGCGGGGGGTGTGAATTGGCTCTGATGTGCGATATCCTGTATTGTACCGAGAATGCAAATTTTGGACAGCCAGAGATCAAGTTGGGGACGATTCCTGGGGCGGGGGGAAGTCAGAGGTTGACGAGGGCGATTGGGAAGGCCAGGGCGATGGAGTTGATCCTGACGGGGAAGAATTTCACCGGGAAGGAGGCCGGGGAGTGGGGTGTTGCGGCGAGGACGTTTGCGAGTTGGGAGGAGCTGATGGAGGGGAGTTTGAAGACGGCGGAGACGATTGCGGGCTATAGTAAGGTGGCTGTAATGGCTGCGAAGGAGGTGGTAAATAAGAGTCAGGATTTGCCGTTAAGAGATGGGGTGGAGTATGAGAGGAGGGTATTTCATAGTTTGTTTGGAAGCGAGGATCAGAAGATTGGCATGAAGGCTTTTGCCGAGAAGAAGAAGCCCGAATGGAGTCACAAGTAGACTGGTCTTGAAATTGTAATGTGGTATGTCTTGAATGAATTGTTCGCTGAACTCCTAATGCTAAACCGATGCGCCTATTGTCACTCGCCTTGACAGTGCCCAAATAAACGCCCGTGTTACTCTGCTGGCATTCGTGCCCATTTAAGTCATAAATACAATCTAGATTTCTTCTTTCATAATCATGGCTTGCCCTTCCCATTCCTTACAGAACCCAAAGAAACTTCGTCTGACGCAGTGTGACTTTCCACCTGGAGTGTGGGATGGTTTGGATGAGGAAGTAGGGGATGGATCAACGCATATCAGCCCGAACCATTCTTTCGAAGTACATGAGTGGGTAGTCGTAGTCGGTGGTGTTGTCGACGTGGGCATTGGTGGGGGAGATGTGATGGTATGTGACTGGGTAGTCGTAATATCATCGCAACCCCAGAAGAGACCAGGTGTTTCACAATGTGTTGAGGTTGGGTTATTTGAAGCCGGTGATGTGGAAGTGGGATCATTACATCCAAACCAACCAGGTGTCTCGCACGTGGATGTAGATGTGGATGTTGTTGTTTTGGTTGGCGTAGGCGAGCTGACACTAGTGCTAGTGGTTGTTGTAGTCTTCTCATCGTTGCAACCAAACCATCCTGGAGTCTTACATGTCGATGTAGACGTAGTTGTGGTACTGGTGCTGGTAGTTGTTCCTGTTGTGGTCGTTGTCTCGTCCAAGCAGCCCCACCATCCAGGGGTTTGACATGTCGATGTCCGTGTCCTGGTTTTGGTCGAAGTTGAAGACGGTTCGGTCGAAGTCTTGCTACTATTGCCAGTAACTTCTTTCCACAGAGGGCAATCATAACACTCGGGTGTGAATTTACACTCCGGTGCCTTTGTCCATTTCTTGATCACGTTCTCAATAACATAGATGATCTTGTGGGTGATGATCGAAACCCTCGTGCCGTTGAGATTGACCACATCGAATACACACTCTCTTCCGGTATGGCATGCACTCTCCAGTGCATATCCTGCATAAGAACACGAAGCCGTTGCTCCATTGCAGGTGCCCATGTAAATTGGGTCAGCATTCTGGCCAAAATGGAAAGCTCCAGTGTATTCTCGCTGCCCCGGTCTGTCGGGGTCCACTCCAGGCGGAACTGGAAGGCCAAGTCGATTTGCTGGTAAAGCATCCGGGACTGCTTGGAAGGTCAACACAGGCTTACCATAAGTCAACCCGATCATAGCGCTAACAGAACCTCCAAGAGAGTGACCAGACATCCACACTTCAGAGTCCGGGTACATGGCCGTGACATTGTTGTACAAGCTTCGAGCAGCGGCGTAGTATCGATTCTCCTTCTTTAGACTCTTCTTCAAGCAAGTCAAATTGCAAGTATAAGTGCCTGTGGCACAGTCGCAAACCTGGCGGTAGAAAGTGCTTCCTTGTTGGCCACAGCAACAGCTGAAGAAGAGGTTATCGTTCTCCTTGTCGTTTGTAGTGGTCCCATCTCCATCCCAGATAGCCAAAGTTGTCCCTTTCAGCCCAATGACTATCGTCGAGTTGTCCTCATTTCCGTATAAATATCCTCGAAGACCGTCACTATCCCAGCCAAACCCCACATCGTTCGTCCGGTTGAATCCCCCATTAACATCTTTCCAGTCACCAGTGTCCGGTGCATCAACATATGCATTCGCTGCCATTTGGGCAAATGTCAATATCGTTTCCATATTGGTGACATCTGGACCCTGCACTTCATCCATCGTCCATGCTTCGGGCGACGAAGACCATACATCTGAATACTGTCTTGCTGCCGCCACCATAGGGTCTACAACTGAGGGACGCGCATCCTTTAATCGATGAATCTTGAGAGGGCTTGTCCGTACAACCAGCGGTCTGTTGACTTTCTCCACATTCCCCTCTTCTGACTCTATCCACAAGTGTTGCGCGGTCTTCGGTACATCATGTCGTCTGTGAACTGTGGGGCGGTTGAGGTCACCATGGTGGAAGACATGCCGTAATGTCTATAAATGTCAGCAAACTGGCAAATACACAGAGTATGGATAACGTACGAAGATATGCTCGTTATTCCGAGGCGTTGAGGCATCTGGTGGTGAGAGGTATGGAGGCAGTATGGGTATTGGTTGTTGTTGTTGTTGTTGTTGTTGTTGTTGACTCGCGGCATCGGAGGCACCAGTAATCGGCGACGATAAGGCAAGGAACGAAAGCAGCAGTCCGGCAGTGACTCTGCCCGCAGAAGTACATGTCGGAAGGGTTGTGTGCCGGTGAAGTCTCATAGTCAAGGAATATGGCTGTAAAGACAATAGGAAAGAGAAGAGAAGAACGTCGACGAGGAGCGATGATGTGATGGATGTGTTGGAATAGCCTCCGCATGCACACCCAGGCGATCATCAAAGAGGCGTCAGGCGTCAGGTGCATGGGGGGGGGGGGGGGGGGGGGGGTGGGCCAGGCGGGCAAGGCAAGGCTGCACGAGTCACTGACTGGGGCGAGCGGGCAAGTGACAGAGTGATGCTGAGAGGCTGCGGGGCCCTAAAGGCTGCGAAGCGGGATTCAGATCACTGTGCTCTCATTGTAAGACCGCTGGAGTGCTCACATGTACGCAGCATGAAGCCTGAGCGAATAGCACCAGATCCGCGTCATACCTCTGGGTTCAAGGCTCTAACGAAAACCTCCAAGCACTCAGCACCCAGCACTCCACTCCACTGCTGCACTGCAACTCGCTCTCATGTGCTCGGTATCAGCGGCACCCATTGCTGTAGAGCCACGATTCTGATCCCCCTCTCTGCTCGTGGATCACCCCGGATTCGAGAGATGTAATAGTCGTCGTTATATTTTCGGGTTTCTTCGTCTCCGCAAATCTGGGCCTTTCGTTGCCTCAGACTCGTTTATCCAGTGATCTTATCCCGGCTGTATCAGAGTTTCAGTCGTAGACAGTTCATGCGGCATCGTTGGCTGCGTAAGAAGGACTAACAGACAGGTAAATAGAAGCTTTTCCTCCTCTTTTCTCCTTTTCTTCCCAATAGATCCTCTTGTTCAAAATGCAAGCAATTACTGACAAGATGATGTTCACTCTCCCAGATTTTATGGCATCTCCGGAGCGTAAGAAGAGCGACCACCAACGTCCTCGCCCCCTACAGCTGTCCAAGTCCTTCATCAAACCTCCGCCGGCCAGCCCGGACCGTGGAGCACGAGTTCAGAGAGCCAGCACTATACAGAATGGGGTAGCATCAGAAAGGATGATGGCAGACAAGTCGAGTTCAGGAAGGGGAGATAGGCGTCAGCGGACGCAATCAGATCTTTTTGAGAAGGGAGGATCGGAGGAAGAGGGAGACAGTACGGGCAGTGAAACAACCGGGAAATTGCCAGATGACTTTGATAAACTTCCAATCGAGCTTGTCAGTCTGAGTGATAGGTTAGTGATCAAGATCTAGGTAGTTGGGCCTACTGACTTATTGCCAGCTTCATCGATTCGCTCTCTGCAAAAGTCCACCCCACCCCACCATCTGTCGACAAATTATCCGCCTTATTTCAAGACTTCTATGTAGTTGCCGCCAACCATATCAATACCCATATTTCCGCACTCTCCTCCCGCCAGCATCGGGAGAGCTCCCCAGCGCCTTCTGTAGCAACCAGGATAAGGGCGAAAGCTGCCTCGATTGGTAATAAAGATAAGCCCAAGGTTCCACTTGTCAGACAGGACTCAGAACAGCAGATGCTCACTGCTGAGGAAATTGCGGACAGGAAACGAGCTCGGAAAGTTTTGGAGCAGAAGCGGGTTGCCTTGGAGGAAGCTGTGGAGCGGAGAGTGACGGAAGGGATCTACAGTCGAATATGGAGGCATAGGAGTACCCAGGATGAAGCCCAGGACGAAAAGCTGCGTTCAAAGACTGCCGCTCTTTCAGTGGTTGGGATTGGCTTGACAGATCTTGGAATAGACCTGGACCAAGAGTCAAGCGAAAACCCTGATGCTACCGACGATAAAGAAAAGGAAGTTAAGGAGTGGCTTGAGGGTGCGAGAGAGGAACTTGTTGCCATGAATGATGAGAAGTATCCTCTCGGCAAGCTACACCATCTGAAGGCAGCTCACAAAGCTATTGTCGACACATTATCACACTTTCATCCCTCATCATCAGCGGATGAGATTATGCCAATGCTGATATACACCTTGATCACATCTCGACCAGAGGGGATTGATGTAATCAGCAACTTGTACTTCATACAACGGTTCCGGAACGAAAGCAAGATTGATGGAGAAGCTGCTTATTGCTTGACGAATCTCGAAGCCGCTATCACATTTCTTGAAACTGTAGACCTTGCAAGTCTCAGAGCAGATGAGAATCCTTCTGGACCTCCAAAGTCCAACAGTCGACCAACTACTCCAAGATTAGAGAAGGCAGACCCATTGCTCGCACTCACCCCGTCACCAAAACCGTCAAATCCTGAGGTCAACTCGGATAATGCAAGTCCAACAATCACAAAGTCTCATACATTCCCAGCAGGACTTCGTCCGACGCAGCAGATTCAAAATCGACGGCTGAGTGATATGTTCCAGCCACCAGCAGTCTTGGGTGCTGCCGGTGATGCGGTCATGAATACCGCCGATCAAGGTTTCAAGACGATAGGCAACAGTCTTGGGGATAGCTACAAGTTCCTAGTTGGGAAGCTTAAAGAGCGACAAGATGAAGCTAGTGGCAAGAAGACGGAGATCATTGTCCCAAAAACTCTTGATGACGCCCGGAAACTCGTCAGCACACCACCACTCGAGGACGAAGAATCAGCTAGTGGAGCGAGCTCGCTCCATAGCACTGAAGTGACGGGGAGGAATAGAGCTGATTCTGGAACTAGCTCAGTCAAGCTGGACGATAAAGTCTTGAGCATCATTGGTGGCCGGAAATATGCCCGGGATCGAAGTACAGACAGTGTACGAAGTGCCAGTACAACTGGCAGCAACAAGAAAGTTGCTTTTGCTGAAGAAGGAGCCGGCAAAGTTCCATCACCACTGCACAACTCTGCTCCAGCACCAGCGCCATCACCGGCACCAGCGAACCCAGCCATTGTAGAATCAATGAGGAATCTTGGAAATTCACTGAATCCTATGAACAGGATTGCTGGCATGGGAATGATGCGTGGTTTTGGGCGTACTACGCCAGTGGCTACCACGCCTACAACGCCAAATCCGGGGAAATCGATACCGGACGGAGGCATTGCAGACCTCACAACTGTAAGTATCCCTCTAGGAGACACTGTACCTTGCACTAACACAATCCAGGCATTCCCAGATCTGGCCCCGGTGCTCCCAGCAAAAGAGGTGCCCAAGATCGCACCACCGATCAAAAAGTTTATGGATCTACAGAATCCAGGCGAGTTGAGAATCAACGAAGTTTTAGAGCTCTTGCGAGACTATAGGAGGTTAGCAGGGGCGTTGAAGGATATGGGTGCTGTTTGATATACGATTGGGTCGTTCTTTACCGCGTTGGGATTTGGGTCAGGCGTGAGGGATAAGAGCATTATTTGTGGCGTTATGGAAGGGATGTGAGATACATATACGTGTATGTCCTTTGGCGTTAGATGGGATGTAGATGAGTGAGTGAGTAGAGCATACTTCCCGAGTTTGAAAACAACTTCATACAAAGAGTGAAGATACGTCGTCTTGGCTTGAACAATGAGTTGACAGTCAAATTCATCTAGTACTGACAATGGAAGTATCTTTCCACCCGCCATGCGGAATTCCTGCTCTCTAACTCCCTGAGGAATCCTCAATGTTTCAGCCTCAACACCCTGTCGGTCTTCTTACTGAAGCTCTCTACATCCAGCCTAACCTTCTTCCCAAGAACCCAACACCCCCAAACCAGGCCGTCACCCCTGTAAAGACAATCAACTCCCCATAACCACTCCCATACCCCAGTCCCACTCTCCCCTTCCAGCTCTCGCCCTTCAAAAGCGCCTCGCTCAACGGTCCCGCTGCCACAGCGCCAACTCCCCTCGCCGCACTAATAATCCCAATCAACAGCCCCATATCCACCGTTGGATCTTCACCCTTAACCAGCTTCATCACCCCCGCATTCGTGCTGACGAATCCACCAGCAAAGAATCCATAGACGATAGCGAAAACGATCAGGAGTGGTAAGGCTGTGGACAAGCCCCAGAAGAGGAAGACTGAGATGGTCGCCCCAACGGAGCAGAGAAGGATGATAGTCGTGACGTGGAAGCGATCACAGAGCATACCCATTATAACAGTAGCCCCGACGCCAGAAGCATTCAGCAGCGCAACCAACATCGTCCCAACTGCTCTCGAGTGTCCAAGCGAGCTAGCAAACGTGGGAAGGTACAAGCTAGGAATGAAACATCCCACCGACTCAATCACAAGCCCGACTTGCAACAGCCAGAACGAAGGTGATTTCAAGAACCCGAGGCCAACATAACGCTGCGAAGTTGGGTTCCTCGACACTGGAATCCGAGGTCTTAGGAAGCAGATGAGGGGTGATGAGAGGATGAGAAGCGCCGTGCCCCAAATCCGCAACGTGGTGCGGAATCCCCATCTCTGCAGCAAACTGTTCAGCACGAACGGGATGATGAGACCTCCCGCTCCTGTACCAGCCCACATGATCCCGAAGGCAAGACCTTTACGCTGCACGAACCACTCGTCGATATACAGCAGGGTGGGATAATAGATGATGCATCCGCCCAGGGCGTAGAGGACTCCTTGTGTTAGGATGAGGTGTGGCACGTTTTGGGCGAAGGAGGCGGCGAAAATACCGGCTGCCATGAGAGGGAGGCCGGCCCATTTCAAGGTGCTGGCTAGGTGGGAGAATTTTTTGTACGCGGGGAAGAGGACGAGGCCAGACACGTACATCAGTCCCTGGGTATTGTTAGCTTGTCTTTGAGAATCGTCATGTGCTTGTATTACTGTGGCAGTTGTTCCTATGACGGCAATGCCAGAAGAGTTCGATGAGAAGAGTTCATGGTGGCCGTAGAATTCTTGGAAGACACCAAAGGAGAACGGAAATCCTGATTAAGAAATTAGCTAGCGTAGAAGGCACATTATAAACAGTAAATCTCAAAATGTGAAGGAGGTGAACTAAGTATGCATACCCCACACAAGAGCTTCAATCACGAATCCAGCAGCCAAGAACAACCACGCATCTTTCCCGCTGTCAGCTCGTGGGAGAGAGAACTCCTGGTGAGCTATTGCTGCTTCTTCTGGTATTTCTCCCGAGTCGGGATCTAGGTACCCAGATAGGTCGTTCAGAGCGATTGCATTTTGAGCCTCCATCAATTGGGTTCGAAGGTAAGTACTTCAATTATGGGATTTGGGTGTTAGAAGTGGAGTTTCGAAGGGTGAGAAGAAACAAACAAACAAATAAAGGGATGATGTCTTTTATGGATGGCGGGGTGCTCTTACCCCTCACCCGCATGGTGGGGAGTGGGTTGATAGGCACTGCTTATGCGGCGAGTGAGTCAAAGAACCTTGGAAAGCGAATGAGAGATGGTACGGTACTGTGCTGCAAGCGCTTGCACTGGTACCGCTCAGGCTGTTGTTGACAGGGCGTGCTTTAGCGAGCTCAAAGGTGGGGTGCGTCAACCGTGATGATGGCATGGGTGGATTCTAACATCGATATTGGTAGAACAGTGAACCTCAGAGGTAGATTTCGACAAGAACGGAATTGTGTTTGCTGTTTATAACAAGAGCTGAGATGAGGTTAGACCTTGCCCCCCTCTTGGCACTAGTGAGGTAGGAAGATGGGTATGGGAATAGCTGCCCATTTTGAATGAAAATATTGAGACACTTCAACATGAATCTGATGATGAGCCAGGCCACGGCACGCAAGACTCTCAGAAGCGTCGATAAGTTCTGATGCTCATGTGAATAGCAACATCGAGAATTATGGTACACAACGAGGTCCTTCCTAATCAAATGCCTGCAGAGACTTTCATGGAGCAAATTTTGTGTTTCTTGATCCAAGATCTACCAGCAATGTTATCATTATTGATAGAAATAATTTAACTAAGTAGACTCCTTGATTTGGAAAATGACTCTGCTCATGGACGGGAAAATTAGTGCTGGGCGAAGACGTACTTGAAGGAGAAGGCTCGTCTCTGTCAGAAGAGCACAGAGCTCTTCCTAAATGCAAAGAATTTGTCTTTTTGTAGATCGTAGCAATATTGCTGGCTATGAATAGTTCTTAAATCACTGATTATCCTTTTATTACAATATGCTCAAGCAATAGAGATACTTCTTGAACAAATTTCTTTTGCTCATCTTCGTTTGTGTAAGCGAGCATCAGCATTTACATAGTAAATATAACGCCTCAAAAGTGCCGTTGACATCGTTGACCCATTCCTCTCATCTTGAAGCTCAGACAGATACATTCAATAATTATAAAGGTGAATAGGGATTCACTCTTCGAACAATTCTCTCTTCAGGCACACAAGTCCCCTCGAAAAATAAAGGTGGCAAGGTCAACAAACTCAGATCTTGACTCCATCCACAAACCATCTTCCTCGAATTCTCAACTACCATGGCCGAAGTCGACCACACCACCCAAGCAACCTTTGTTGCGCATGACCCCAGATCCAGGACTGTCTTCTGCTGTGCCAACCAGTGAGTTTCCAATGTTCTATCCTTAACTTTGCATTCACACTCCCTTGCTTTTGAGAGACTTGAAACTGTTGGCCTCACCTGAAACAGCTTCCTCTGTCAAAACTCACTTACGATTTATCTTGAGACGAAATGCTAATACAAAATCTCCATACACCTCCAATTGTAGCTCACCCAAATATTAGAGCTGAGAGTGTGAAGGACTGGATCAGCTCGTTCGTTGGCAAGGAAGTTCACAATTCTTCATAGCCTTGCAGATAATCCATATCGTGACACCTCCAAGCACAGAAAGATGTTCTCTTCCCACTTACAACATGTTCAATACTTTTGGGCGTCTTATAATTCAGTGTGGTGACCCACTCTGGCGGTTCCCCTTCACGCTTCTCTTGCAATGATCGCTAACCAATGAAACTCCCAGGTTAGCAACCGCCGAGACCCTGTTCCTCCTCAAGAACCATACCATGGAAAACCTCAAGGCGTCAATCTCACGTGCCAAGAATATCATTGAGGTTGAAAGTGGAGTTATTTTGGCAACGGAAACGGGTATTGGCGTTTTGACATGCTTCGGGAAATCGCAACGCACGAATTCGCTCCTCTCTACTACCCTTGCATTTGCGCCCCTTATTTCGTTTTTCAGGCGCAGAGGTCAAAACTCAAGTTCTACTCTAGACTGATTGAGGTGATTTAAGCTGTAATTTCTAAATTTGTGTGCTTCTGCTTACTTGTAAGGAAGATTGCAAGATAAATTCCTCGAAGATAAGATGCGATGAAAGGACACAGGATAGTGCATGCACCGAGTCGTTGAGTATCTGAAAATTCAGCATTAAACTAGGAATGAAGTAGTCTATTGCTTGTGTCCCCTCGCATAATTCACCATATCCATTACCCGCCCGCATCTAGTTAAGATTCCAGTCCCAGCTTACCAATCCCTTGAACTGCACAGAGTGCGAGCACAAATGGTTCCAGCTTAAGCCTCAACTTCGGCCTCGGCTTCACCCTCAACGCGCTTGTACGAGCCGTAGCTAGCATACTTTCCGTATCCTATGTATTCGATCAGCGCGTTAGTCGACTCAGAAGTGGTAAGTGACAGCAGTATTCAAGTAAGAACGATCTCATGACGAAAGGATGGTTTTAACTTACCCTTGGGAGTTGGAGCTGGGCTAGGAGCTGGGTAGTTATTGTACTTCCCGTAGTCTGTAGGATGGTGAGTGATATGGAGGATACTCTGGTTCAGTGTGACTTACTACCGTAGTCACCGTACTTGCCGTAGTCAGTACGCTTCTCGACAACCTCTGCCTCTGGCTCTGGAACTGGCTCTGGGGCAGCCTCGGCCTCAGCTTCTGGCTCACGCTTATAAGAGCCGTAGCTGGCACTGTAGACTATGGTCAGTATATGTACTGAGATTGGAGATTAGACAAGTATCGATGCTGAGACGGAACCGATGACTCCAGATGGGTATTTTGAGACTGGGCAAGACATACTATTTGCCATAGCCTAAAGAAATCGATGTCAGCACTCATCATACCCTTGATTCTGAACAGAGACACATACTCTGTGGAGTTGGAGTAGGGGCTGGGTAGTTGTTGTATTTCCCGTAGTCTGCAAACATGATTAGCCATTCTTGCTCTGCTCTTCCAAGAGCCACGGCCCTTGCAAGGATACTGACTGCCATAGTCTACCAGAACCAAGTTAGTCAACGATGAAGGATCTGGGTACAGGGATAACTTGCCGCCGTATTTGCCATAGTCAGTCCGCTTCTCAACGATCTCTGCCTCTGGTGCAGGCTCAGGAGCGGCCTCGGCCTCTGGCTCGCGCTTGTAGGAGCCATAGCTACCACTTCAAGTTTTCTCAAGTCAGCATTTCTTCCAAGGGATATCGAGGTTTCTACTAGTGACTCATGTGAGAACATACTATTTGCCGTAACCTAAAATTGGAAAAATTAGCTTTGTTAAATACCTAGTTGTTGAGAGGTTGTTGGACTTACTTGTTGGAGGAGGACTTGGCTTTGGGGGAGCGGGATAGTTGTTGTATTTTCCGTAGTCTTTCAAAACATGGTCAATATGTATTTTCGAGGCTTGCTCAAAGAAATCTTACTGCCATAGTCTAATTATCATTGTTAGAAAAGTCATACAGCTAGTGCGAGGAGAATGGTAACTTACCACCATACTTTCCGTAATCAACAGGAGCGGCCTCCGGAGCAGCCTCTGGAGCAGGAGCAGGAATGGCAGAGACAGATACTGCCGAAGCAGCTGCCAAAATAGCGAAGGTCGAGAGACGCATTGTAGAAGATTATGAGAGTTAGTATGAAGGTCAGAAGGTGACAGAGTAAGTGATGGAAGTGATGCGATTGAGAAAGGATGAGAAGGATGGAGTGCGAAATTCCTCCTCCAGAGGGGAGCAAGATATATAGAAGGACGTTTGACCTGTCAAGGTGGATAAGAAATGACGTTGAGATTCAGAAAGGGGAATAGGTCCAACGTTTCCTTGTCCGAGCTGCACATGCTCTCCATCTGCATATCCTCGCAAAGAAATACCTCAGTGAGACCAGAGTGACACCATCAAAGTGGACATCTCGTATGAATGAAAGTTCACCAACCATAATATGAGGCAGTGAATGCAAGTAGCCTTGAAAACATTGGGTGCTAAAGGCGCAAGTTGGGACAGAAATGACGGCAAACATGACTTGCATCTCAATTGCCGAAGTGGAAGGTTGAGTTTCTTGTAGCACCTAATGCAGCCTTTCGTATTTGCAATCAATAAGTGTATGCAGCTTGCTTTGTATCACAATCAGATGATGCTCACGAGAATCCGATTCGGGGTAGGAGATGCGGGAGCTAGTCGCGATGTCAACTCGGCAAGCAGGAAGCTCCTCGTATTGGAACGTAGCCTTGCATGAGAGAAGACGCCACTGGAATTGGTGACTGCGCATCACACCGCATTCTCGTACTGGATCATGGAGAAGTGTATTCTGTGCATAAACGAGGGGCATAGTATGAGCCAAAACTGCTGGACTATCTGCCATGAGGTCCGGCAGTACGGCGTATGCCGGACCAGACAAATTCAGCAGCTTCCAGGTAGCAGTAGTTGTAGTCGGTCGATTAAAACACGAGGCTATCTCAGACAGCGAGGGATATTAAGGAACGATTATGGCTGATGTCAAAAAGTGATGACATTGCGAAGGTTTCGGCAGTCTATTTTGAGAACCGTTGGTGGTGTAAGCGGGCGACGATGCCTTGGCAAGACCCCTGTGGAGGGGTAGCACTCTGGCACTACAGTAGATACGTGATGCGGGGTTATTGATTGAAAATAAGCCTTTCTCGTATTGTTCTTTACTGAGACCAAAATTGGCTTCTCCTCCTTTGCGAAGTCCACGATGACTGAGGCTGTTGCATGCAGCAATAGAGCCAGCCCACTCTCGTGTTGTGGTGGGCTGCTTGCTGAGACTTATGCAGCATGGCGCCTGCAGAGGGCCGACGCAGACACGAGTATCAGATGGGCTTTTGCGTCATGGAGAGGGGCGGGCAATAACCTTTAGTTGGATGTTGTAAATAGTGGACGCAAGGCTTTCCATTCGGCCCTTGAAAATATCTTTTGTGTGCTCTCCTTCTTGCAAGTATTGCGAACCATTGCAATATTTCCTCAACGCCCCCCAGCTGTCGCGGCAACTGGAGTTTGTCAAAAGCCTCTTCAGTTATTCAAGTAAAGCTCACGTTAAAATATCCTGACTATACAAGCAAGATGAATTATCACCAAGTTGAAGATAAAAGTGAGAGTGGTTCTCAGTCCGCAGATGATTGCGAAGGTCTACTGGCTCAAGATGCTGGGCCAGTATTCAAAAAGCAACCTCGAGGAGTTCCAATTTGGATCGCATTATGTGTCGTAGTTCTCTCTTCGATTGGTTCTTTGGGTCTTGGTGCTTGGATTGGAAGCCATTGGACAAATGGGTCCTGCTTGGAGCACGTCCAGAAGTATTGTAAGTTTCTCTGACCAAGCACGACCAGATCCAAGCTAATCTCTGAGAAGCTCCAATATTGAAGGAGGTGGATAATGACTACCACATGGTCCGCTTCAATGGCTCATTCATGAAAGAGAATGTCTTTCGACTACCTGGAGGACCTGATTCCGGAGTCGATGCAGCCTGGGAATCTCTGGGGGTGGACTGTAAGTAGTCTGAAGCTCCAACGTAACCATACGCTCATAAATAAAAAGACAGAGGAATAGCTGTTCCAGTCAGCGAAGCACCAAAATCGGGATTGAAGCCAGACCAAGTCCAAATCAACCCCAAGTATGGAGGTGGATTTCCTGCCAATGTCGAAGGTCTCCATCATCTTCACTGCCTCAACCTCGTACGCCAGTCTCTCTTTTACAACATCGACTACTACCGCTCCCAAGGCAAAGGTGCTTTCGTCAACAAAGACAATATTGTACAGTATCACGTTTCGCATTGTTTGGACATCATCCGACAGCAATTGATGTGCACGCCGGATACTGGATTGCTTGGCCAGATCTGGTGGGATCGTGAATACCCGAAGGCATTTGTCGACTTCAACACCGAGCACAAGTGCAAGAACTTTGAGGCTATTAGACAGTGGGCAGAGGAGAGGCAGATGCCTGAGGAAGTGCCGGAGGATTTTTTGAAGCCGCCCCAGGTTGGAGATACCATTTATGAAGCAATACCTTGAGTACCCAGAGGGCTGCGAAAGTGTCGAAGATTCACCTCGACTGTTGAGGAGTACGCCGACGCGAGCCTCGCTCTTCGAAACTGGAAGTCGTGGAGTGAGGTATGCATGCCATGGAAGGGAGGAAGTTTGTGCGGCTAAGCGCAGATGCTCTTTGTGGTTGGCAGACATGGGGACACCAGCCTGTAAGAATAATGCAGAGAAGAGCCTGTCGTAAGGAGGGCAGCTTTTGGGCTCCCTCAGCCCCCGAGGCTATCAGAGCTTGATGTAATCTACAGAAATACTGAAGTATTTACAGAAATTAAAATATCTCGGTCTCATCCCTGCCAGTCCCCTCTAGATCACCCACTAATCCTCTCTTTTCTGCATCAGAACTTTATAGCGAGTGGTCTCCACCATGGTCAACCTCAATCGCTGCCAAGCACGTGTGCAATGAGTAGAAAGGAATAGAGGACAAGGAACTTTCAACGTTCATGCCTCGTTACAAACCTCATAGTGACTTCGATTCAGTCCATTTGAACTTGGCATCCTCCTATCATGAAGCAAACATGGGCGAGATTCTGACAGATGGCTGGCGAGAAAGCCTGTGTTTCCTTGACTGTCGAGGCATAATTTGTGACACAGTCTTTTCCAGCTGAGGTAAATAGTTCGGCTGAAGATCATGCAACATCACGAAGATACTCTCAATCAACGCGGCCTGGACCCTTTCTTCATCACTCATATCTTCCTCTTGTCTCTCCATCTCTGCCACAGGCACCAGACGCGAGCCTCCTGCACCACTACGGTCAGGTTCCTGCTCTTCGATCGTAGAGAGATCTTGACGACTGCCTGCACAACTTGGCAATGACAGCGGACTTGAGACTTGCGGTTTATACGTCGTCCAAGAGTGTTTTGTCGATAGAGACGGGAACCGAGATCTCTTCCGCTGTGACATCTCAGGCGGTGTCGTTTGCGGGCGCCTGATCTGTTGGTTCTCGAATGGTCGCTGATGATCCGGATATATCTGTCGAGGAATCTCATTGAGTCCATCCAGTTCAGCCAGACCCTCGAGGATATAAGGAGACCAGGCTGGAGGAGGTGTATATGGCGGTGGAAGGGAATGGCGGTCTTGCAGACGGCTTTTGCTGAACCTTTTTGATCTTTTGTCGGGTCCGTCGCGTATGTACCCGCTGATGGGTATTGCGTAAAAATACGGATACCCGGGTAGGGAGGTGATCGGTGTATTGGACATGTTGAAGTTGGTCCGCAATGTTGTTGTTGCGATAATATTGTTGGTAGCAGTCCTTCGTAATGGCCCGCGTTAATGTAGCTGCAAGTACGTCGTGCAACCTTGAAATTTTCGACAGACTGCGCATTGATGTCCACACGCCTTTATGGACGACTGAAATCTGAATCTCTTTTCCTTTCCTCGACTGTTTCTCGGCCCTGGTACGGATCGCTTGCGGCGACCTTGCCGATGTTGAAAGCCACCGAAATCCTCCGATGAGGTACTACCACCAACCCCGAGATCCCCATCGATACATCAGTAGAATTCTGCTAGACACCAAACAATAAAACAGAACACTCATGATATGAGCCCCTGTGACTTTCGGCTGGTTTCTAGCGAGACGAGGAAAGGTATGAAGCGAGGGTTCATGATCTGAACTGGCGCATAGTAGTGACGTTGTACCTACAAACGTGTAGAATAGAGCAGAACCTGAGAAATCAGAGTAACGCTGTATCATTTTCTGATTGTATGATGAATTGATTTTTTAATCAATCCGAGTGTGGTTCTGAACCGCTTACCTGGTGCTTGCGAGTCCGGTTATGTCTCAGGCTGTCCTATCATTGAGAAAATCTCGGGACTGTGAGATAAGGTGGCAAGCACCATAGAAGAATCGTAACTCTTCATTTCATGTTGCGGCAGGGACCATAGATTTTCCTGCTGCTCATAACCAATTTCAATGGAGCGCTCAGTCTCGCAAGTCACATGACTTCCTTACTCCTGGGTCTCAATCTCTGTTGCGGATCGTATTCTATGGCGCAGTTGTGGAGCACAAAATGAACTCCACGGATAGTAGATCAGACAGACGCTCGGAGCTCTCTCTCCAAGTCTTGAACTGCACGCCAAAGGCTCATTTCTCACCCTTGATACCGGTCACGTGTGTCTTGTTCAAGCTGAAGCTTCCTAACTGCTCTTGAGACGCGACAATCCAGCGACGACTTGAACGAAGCATGCGAGACCTTGAAGTAAATTATTGATTTGGATGTTCGACAGCTGTGAATCGAAATAGCCTGCATCTCACGATCAGGCCCAAGCCAAGCTCCAAAGTTTGACTATGAATCGCGTTCATGCCATATCTGTCCTGATACGCTTATCAGTACTCGCTTTGATATGGAATTGAAGAACATTTCGAATTCTACAGCATCGACAGTCTCAGCCAGACTCAATCCAAACTTTGCTCGCAAAGAACTGTTGATCTGCACTGACAATGCAAGTCTGCAAGTCTTTCTCTGCCTTGAGTATAGTGTTGAGACTGTTCGATGTGTTTGAGACAAACTCATCCTTTATATCTGTTTCCCAATTCGACACTCTGGTGTTTCATTTGTATCTCGGGAGTGTTTTTCCCTGCAACTGGTCAGGTACCAGGTCCGTGAAATTTGGTTCAACTTGAGACGGTGTGCGGGTCGGTCATCTGCGAGCGCTTATGCCACGGTGCGAAATAACCATAAAGCATCTGATCTTTAGAGGTGTTTCATGCAAAGACTCTTGATTGATACAGAGATTGCCAAGACGAGACGTGGAGATGTTTGGGGATCCATACTGGGCCCCTTTCTCTCAGCGGTTTGATCTGTTTGGTCGTGTGGAGGGAATGCTGACTTTTGATCTCGCCTCGCCTTCAGGTGAATTGAATTCCGGCTTCGTTTGGGCTTCCTGCCCCTTTCGCAAATGGTAACTCGCCGCGCAGGAAGCTTGATCATGTTTTATGCCAGTAAATACGACCTTTGGACGATTCCAGGAGAGCGCATCAGTGCAGGCCCGTGTTTGAAATGCACCTGCAGGGGCGTTCCTATCGCAGCACGTGATTTCATGACTCGTCGCGCCTTCCTCCCAAAACGTAGGTATGCCTGCCATCTGAGAACGTCCCATCCGAACAAACCTTACGTTGATCACGCCTTGATCTCGCTTGTGGCTCTTAAAGAAGACAATACTGCGAATCCATCTTCTATACTTGTCGTCGACTCTTTGGCATCAGCTTGACCCACCATCCAGAAGTCCCTAGGGGGAGAGCCTGCAAGGTTCATCCACTGTCGGGTCAGCACCGTCTCCAAACTCTCGGAGCATGCTAAAAGTCAACAATAGGTGGATAGCCGTCCATAAGGCTATGCGAGCCCCATTCTCTTCTCATGCTTATATCAAGAGTTCAACGCGGCCGCCTGAATTGCGCGTTGCTGTAATACGAGCGAGTATCGAAGGTGTTCCAGCTATTGAGGCAAGATCAGCGAGATTACTGTACCAAGATTCCAGCCTTTGTATCAAGAGCAAGTCAGATAGGACAGGAATGCAACCGCGGAAACAAACCGTTTGGGAAACAATAGCCAGTTAACCTCACGTCAGAATGGATACCCGCGGGTCCAGATAGGTCTACATCCGATTGCGGCACGACTAACACATCATAGCAGTGATGGGCATGCAGTGGTTTTAAGCCAACGACCATGGAATTACTCAGCCTTGCTACCAATTCCTATCTCCGTGGTCAATTGTACGACAGCACAGTCAGCAATCGCATGGCCTTCCACTCATGGACCGCCGCTTAACTCCATCTTGAGCGAAGCGATATGATCGTCGAGTCACCGCCAACGCTGTCGGATTGCTGAGCAATACGATCCCCAAGGATCGCAAGGCAACCAATAGGATGGGCCTCCTCGAACTTAAGGTTAAAGCTTGTGTCAAAATCCGGTCGGATCTTACAAAACTCCACAATCACGTCTAAGGCTTGGCTCGGGCATGGAGTTTGCACCGGCCGTAAGAATCCGGTTCGCTTCACACCGATTACTCATGAGCAAGGCGCTAGAATATGGTTGGTCGCATCGTACTTCGTAAAGAATACGTTCTTGTCCTGGTTCGTCCATGGACTCGGACTTCGGATTCGAATGTTTGCCAGGCACCACGAATATGTACGGGAGCGACGACGACATCATCTACGAAATGGTCCCGCGACTGCGACAACAAATGATCATCACAGCGAGCGGCTCGCTGCGGATAGATTGAATTGCGTCTGTGACTCCTCACCTTGAGGCATTGCTGCATTGCTGCATAGGAATCTAGACTTGGGCACTCATTGATGTTTATTATCGCAATTGGAGATGGAATGGAAAATTGCGACAATATGGGTCCTGTTAGGATGGTCACAGCTTCCCATTGGACTCTACCCCAATTTGCACTATCCATTTTGAGCAACCTTCGAGAAGGTGTCTAGAAGGCCAGTTTCGATGCATTGAGCATCTCGCGCGTAGAACGCCGGATGGTCTACGGAGATTTGAGTGCAGTTTTCCATGGTTGAGATGCAGGTTGATGACCTCTACACTTTTGTGACGCCAAGCTAGAGGAAATTTAGAGTTAATCCTGGATTGACGAACGGTTACCCATAGCGGGCAGACGTATCAGCATTCGTCACACAGCGTGGAAGTCATGCAGAAGAGCGGACTCTCTGTTGTTCAATCAAAAGGTTCATGCGACCACTGATTTGAGAAATATCTGGGCTGCCTGGAGGTTGGTTCATACGTTGCAGATGCTTCCCGTTCCAGAAGTTGCTTACGTGCTGCGGATGGCTTGGTGAAAGCCACAGCCTATCCAACCCGATGCAACGATTCCTCCGTATCGGATTCGCATGTTGACCAACCAACAAGCCCAGGGCGCGTCAGGCATGCTAGATTAGGTTGGCAGGCTGCCAGATTATTTGATGGGCTATTCGTCAGGCCGGCGTCGCATTGTCGTGGACACTGCCTGCGAAATAGTATTCGTGCCGCAACGTATATCCAGATCTGGTCAGCAATATGTTCAGGACAGCGGATCCTCCGTATGTTTCGTGGAGGTGGAGGCTGTGTGGCTTACCGCTTCTAACGTGATGCGGAGGAATTCAACTCATCTTTACAGATTGGACAACACTACGTAGAGTAACGAGTTGGGACGAAAGGAAATTGCTCTAACCACAACTTCAATTTGCTCCATGCGTTCCACTGGACATCCTCAATCCCTATTCCTAATCATCGTGCGAAGCGAGGTCTCAAATCAAGAAAGAAAAGGTGACCTGGATCATCAATATCCGCTTTCAGTGATTATTATTGTTTCGGCAAGGACAATTGGGTCCTAGACAATCTGGAATGAATTGGAATGCTTTGTCACAAAGGAAGTCTAGCGACAGCAAATGAACTCGTCTCAAGGGTTTGTCAGCCCAGGCCAGGGCGTGGTCCTAAGCCTGTTAACTCCTAAGATCCAAACACCGTACAGTAGACACCAGCCGTCTCGGCGGAGCTGACCACAGGTGGAGTTGTCATGCACCGCATCCGCGTTTTAAGGCACAATTGGTTGCCTGAGGGCCAAAAGTACTCTGCAGCGTAGACGATTGCTCAGACGGGTAACATAGAGAGAGTCATTGACCATTGATGGCTCATCCAGGCTCACTGCAGTACAGTAGTGACCGAATAATGTGTGGCTTTCGCACTCGGAGTTTTGAGTCTAATTCTCCTGGCTTGATGATGGAAGGCTGATGAGCCGGATGCCATGCCATGCCATGCCATGCCTTGAAGGTGAGTGAGCGGTGGGCAATGGGAAACAGAAGTCCCCGAGCGGGCACTTTCAGTTACCCCCTTGGGTAAGGTTCGTAACTCGCGGTGAGTCTGAAGACCGACCTGCTTAGGAAAGCGAGAAGCGGGGGGACTACTGGAATGCGAAGTGTGCCGGTGCATGCGTGCGTGCGTGCGTGCGTGCGCGTGTGCGCCGTGCGCCCTGGATGACTCGTGGCAGGGATAAGCACAAGGGTGCTGGGGTGCCCCACCACCCCCTGCCCACTGTCCACGGCCTTACGAGAGAAACGGAGGTGTCGGCTTTTACATGAGCCCTGTTCGGGGTACGGTGTCTGTGGTGTTGTGCTGTGCGAGAATCATGAACGGATACATAATCAAACCCACCGACCCTCAAAGGATAACCTCCATTCCCATACACTCATCCACAACACTCAGACAACACTCACAACCGCTTCAACAACATCTCCAAACTCAATCAACAACTACCAGTAACAACAGTCAAACATCAAACAATACTTGAGTTGGCTTCTTACATCTTCGACGCCCTGCCCAACACTAACTCGGCCTGCCTTCCGTTCACCGGTCCTCGGCCTCGCCAAAAAAGTGCTGCCTTGAGTCATTCATCAAAGCACAAGAATTGCACAAACAAAATGTCGTCTCTTTCCAGATCACCACTTTCCTCCTCCGCAACATCATCTCCATTGAAGCGAAAGACAATGTCTGTTACTCAAACCTACTTTCTCGCTCACACTGCTCGCGGCAAGCTCTCATCTGAGGCTGCCCGAGCTGACCACAACCTCCGCCTCCTCGTAGGCCACGCCAACCTTCTCGACTCCCTGATGCTCGAGCTTGCTGAAGCTGAGCAAGAACAAGAGAGCTGGTTCAACCAGTCCGTCAAGAAGGCCACCAAGACTGAAGAGCCAAAGCACATCCAATGGGCCGACACAATTGTGGAGGATCCAGAAGAGGATTGGCAAGCAGAAGATGCCGACTCTTCTGATTCAGACAGCGAATACGATTCAGATGACGATATGGAGATGGACACTGGCTTCGCACAATTGCAACGAGTTCGCTCAAACAACACCATCTCACTGGTCGAGGAAGTAGAGGAGGAATACGAGGATGACGGAGAGGAGGACTTTGAGGGTCTGCAATTACATCTCACACCTTCCCGCTCACAACAACCTCCTGAGCTCGATCACGACTCCGACTCTTCAGAAGACGAGTCGATGCCACCATCCCCTCCAAACGACGCCCTCCCAACCTTTTCTGAGAAGCAAAAGATCGCAACCACATCCTTCTACTCTAAGCCAACCGGCTCGATACCACCGTCCGAACAGCAAGCTTTCTTCGATGAGGGCTTCTACCTCCCACAAAGGACACAACCGAGCTTAATATCCGCAATCAGCGTGTATTGAGTTTGAAAACATCGAGCATTGGTTTTACGGATGGGTCTGCAGCGATTTTTGAGCGAATTCTCAGCGAAGCATTGGGTCGGCGTTTCAGAAGCAACAAAACAATACCACTTTTCATTTTGGGTCATGGGTAACAGGGAAAGGGATTAGATGTACAGGATGATGAAAGGAATCAGAGACGGAGATAAATCGGTTCACACCACTCATCGGAGTTGAAGGGAGGGTCGATTTCTCTACTGTCGATTGGGAGGATGGATATTTCTTGCTCCCTCAATACAGAGGTCGAGCTACTAGCTAAACATTGAACAAATTCAAAAACATACCAAAAACATATTCACACTCTTTCTACTCTGATTTGTTTGTGATATTACTTGTGACTCAACTTTGTTCCTCCTTCACTCGGCCCTCGGGAATTTGTAAACAGTGGAAAACCCGCCGGCTTGTGACTGCCTGGCTGCATCCCGCCTTCAACTCCACAATTAAAATATCCACCACACTACCAGATGAAAAATAAATTTTCAATTCGCCATCCCTTGGAAAAACAGAAACGATCCGAACCCTTTCTCCACAGTTCAATTTTCTCTAGCCCTTGCTATGCCAATTCCAGAGTGAAGGAAAAAATTGTTCATTTGAAAACTTCACGATGATTCATGCTTCCTTGCGCTAATGCGGGACCCTGAATCTCCACTATGAGGCAGGAAGGCAGGTGTTTCCGTGCCCGACCAGCACACGTCCTTCGTCCACGCAGCGCAACACAACACAACGCAACACATCAGGCGAAGCTGGATTCGACACATCGGCTCACAGCACAACACGACACAAGGGTATGCATCTAGATCCTTTGTTTCTTTGAGGAAGCGGTCTGCAAGTCTGTTGAGAAGGGTGGAATAATCAACATTCAATACACTAAACACCCTTAATAGCCTCCCTACACAAACTCCTGAGCTTCCTTCCTCCTGTATCGGAAGTCCTCTCCCTTCTCCCTTGATACTCCCATCCTTTCATCCTTCCCAGTATCCTATCATCCTCTTCTCCATGGTAACCGCAACGGTACTCGGCTTCGGTGCCTTGTGTCCGTTCCATCCATTCATTCATCATTGCAAACGGTACTTTTCAACCGTATCTCTCTCCATTCCTACTCTTCCCACCCCTGCCCTGCCCCCCCCCCCCCCCCTCCCCCCCCCCCAAGTCCACTCTTCAACCCTTCACCGCCAACTTATGCCAAACAACCAATCAGCATGTCTCCTCGTACGAGCATCGAACGAGAGCCGTTGATCGGACGCCGAGGGTCTCTGTCTTCCCGCTCCTCGCGAACTCGCTTGCCGTACGTTTCCGATGCGCTGGATCACAGGGTGTGGACGTGTGGGCACTGGGTGGATGCGTGGATGATGTGATGTGTGCCAGGGCGTACCGGGCTAGGGGATCCATGATCTGCCGCCAGTAGTCAGCCCGCCAGCCCTTTTCCTTTACGAGTTTGCGAAGCGTCTTGCTGGATGTGGTAAGCGCGTCGTTTGAATATTTAAGATTGATCTGGTAGGGCGTGGCATGGGTGTCACGGTGCACTTTTGATGTTTGGGATGGGGATAATTCAGCTCTGCTTTGAGTGGTATCATTGGCATGTCCGCCATAGATCTAGATCTCTGTGTGATGATAAAGATGGATGAGTCTAAGGACATCAGATCATATTCTTGCTAATTTAACACTGTGCTGCTTTGTTATCTGGATTTGGCGGCTGGCCTTGGGACGTAAGAAGTAACTTTCTAGTGTGCGTCATGACAGGACAGATCGGGTTTGAGGACTAATCGAACGTTTGTTATGCTATGATGGGTTAGACAGCCATATCCTGAACAGGACGTTGAAGAGAAGCACGGACAACTCATCTCGATCGATCGCTTAACGTCAAAAATTACTCCTTTTCCTGTCATCACCATGCAAACACGGAGGGATTATTGAGGCGAAGCTCCAAGGCAGGCATTCACGTTAAAGCGTTGCGGCAGTCATCCGCGGCGCATTAAGGGCGGAAATGCCTTCTAAGATGAGATCGGTCAGCGCCGAAAATTGCTGGAGGCTTGAAACTTGAGGCTGGTGGCTGTGGTACTGAACTGAAGCCTAATTGTGGGGTGGAATTTGTTATTTGCTGATACCCGTGTTTACAGCTGAAGGTCTCAGGCTGATATCCAGCTCTTGTGCAGTGTTAACGTTGCCACGAGGCTTACTGGCATCACTTCAAGCTGCAAGTGTGTTCCGATTGTTTCTTGTCTGGGGGGGGGGGGGATACACAGACAGCGCACTGATTGATTATTTGCAAAAGACAGGAGTGTGAGTGAGTGCCGAGATAGAAGTGTGATGTGTGGTAGTTGTCTGATCTGATCATGACCAGATATTTAATTGGTGAGAGGGTATCGTGTAGGCTACGAGGGAGCACCGGAGGTGTGGCTCGTCCGGCATCCCAAATGCTCCCACGCTACCTGCTTATTATCACTCTTTTTGGATCGGCGAAGTGTAGTGAGAGGAAATGAATCATATCCGCTCATCATTTAGATCCCTCCATCCAGTGATACTGCGAAAGAGCAGGTTTCTGCCTACATCCGACAAAATATGGTTCAAGTGGAGTTCCGCCCGTAGAGCTGGCCAGCATCCTCTCAGCTTTCATATTTCCAACCGTCAGCCCTTGGACCACAAATCTCTCCTACTCCTCATTCTTCTCGGAACTATAAACAATCTATTTGAAATGAGTCTTGCTTTGTGATTCCGTATTGGTAATATTCTTGCTGACCTTGGAAGCGGAGTGGCTCTTCAGTAGTGCCAGAGAATCTCTGCTTACGTGGGTTGACTTTGCACAACTGTTCCCCCGCTCGGTAGCGACTTCCTCGATTCCAAACTGCTGGCTTACGCTTTTTCGCCTGTCGTAGACTGCACCTATCAAGAGTGAAGACCTTGGAGGGTTCAAAAGCTTGGCTCTATGGTTCCTTCGGGAAGTATATAAGGAAGTGCTGACTTCAGCAGAAATTGGGGTAGTGTTATGGTACGATGGCAGCGAAGGGATTGGCTGGAGACTACGAGTAGGGTACCTTTTCGTTGGATGAGAATAATTGAAATCACACCGAGCTGGATATCGGCTTCGGGTTACCGCTTGGAGGAGTGTCTACCTCGTCTGCTGCTGATGTTCATACCATGATTTGTATGGTGACTCGTTAATTTGTGAAAGTAATCATTCGTTGACCGCTTGGTAACCGAGGATGAAGAAGACATGTGAATGATGATGGTGATCTTCTAGTCATTCAACGTGATAGGATTCAGTCAGGTGCACCAGCGTTCGTGATTAGGTTCTGAGTTTGAAAACGAGATTGTGATGGGTGGGAGTTGTCTCGGTGTCTCATGAGGTTATATTGTGGGGGTCAAGAGATATTCCCGTGTGATCCGTTGTCCGTTAGAATAGACGGAATAGGATGTTCGAAATAGTTTAGGTGAGAGCACAATATGCGATCAGTCTATTTGAAATAGTGGAAAAGGACAAAGCTTCATGATGATTCTACTGATGATATTGTCCGGGGATGATAAACATGCACACGTGACCTCATTATTTTGATTGAACTCGCACCTTAGTCTCTTACCGAGTTATATCTTTCATATCAGGAGAAGGAAGCGATAATATGAAGCTTGAGGAGTGGATGTGATTTATATACTCTATAGTCCTGTATCCTGTATCCCGTATCCTCTAGCCTGTTCTTGGTATCCGGAGCCCATGCCGCTAAACACAATGAAACAACCCATCCTTTATCGATTATTTGCTGGCCATATCAATACTCGTCAACTTTCAAAAGATAGAGCCTATCCTTTCTAACTTTCTCACCCCAGTCGAACTCCATCTTCTCAATAACCTCCCCCAAATCTCTCTCCGCGTTAACGTACAGTCCACTCAGAATCTTCGCTCTTGGATCTGCACAGAGTGCTAGGAATGTCCCGCTGGCCAGTCCAGAAGAACACCACTCCATATCCTTCGCCATGTCCATAATTTTGTTTCGGAATGCCGGCTCCTGCCCAACATGCTCAGGCTGCGCTACGAAGGAGCTGCTTGGATCGTGCATGTGACTTGGAATCATACCTGGATGGACAGGAAAAGATGCAATACCCTTCTTTGATGTCTCGGCATGAAGGTGATGGTGGAACTTGAGAAGCGCAGCGGATGCTGTTCCGACTGCTGAGAAATAAGGGACTGAAACAACGCCACCAATCGAAGTGGTGCTGATAATGGTCCCTTTTCCACGTTCTATCATGGATGGAAGGACTGCGTGTATCAGTTCTAATGGTACGCGCAGTCCACCTTCCATTGATGGCCACCAATCTTGTGTGATATCGGCTTCTTGGTTGAATGGTCGCATGTATGAACCTGGTGTGATATTTATGAGAATATCAATTGGGCCGCGGTACTGCTCTACCAGCTTCACGATTTGGACTGGTGCATTTGGAGCGAGAAGGTCGGCGGTGAGAGCCAGTGTTGGAGTGTTGAACTTTTCCTTGATCTCATGTAGTAGAGGCTCAAGTGACTCAGCATTCGGACCAACGCAGCACACTGAAGCTCCTGCCTCTGTAAGGACAGTAAGTCAGCAAAGTCACCCTGGCTCGGTTGAAGATATGTCGCTTGTAGGTCTTAAGTTGGAATTGAGACTACCATGGCAAGGGAAAGTGACAACGATATCGGGAGAGATAAATGAGAAAGAGCGTACGTGCGAAAGCGACTGCAGTAGAACGACCAACTCCACGGTGCGCTTGTGTAATCAAAACCACTTTCTCTCTCAGCGTATTCTTGAAGCGATAGGGGTCAATAAATGAATATGTGTCACGACGTCTCGTGAGCGTTGCGTAGTTCTCGGCAGTGTCTTCGAGTGGTAATGTAGTTTCAATAGGAGGCATGGACCCTAGAAACTCCGAGCCAAACTTCAAGGCCATGATAATGAAGCAAAGAAAAAGAGAGGAGAAAGATTGACGGGTAGAATTTGGCAAGGCTGTGACCTTCGTATATGAGGCTGGATGCCTGGCATGGGAAAAAGTTTGCCTTGGCAAAAATGATGCAAGCTACTACGGAGGTACAGCGGTTAAAGTGTTATCCCTGGTCGTTTTAGTATCAAAACTTCTCCCTTGCAAAACAACCACAACAATAGGAAAAAGTTACAAAAAAGTATTCCGCTATATTCCCCTTGTTATCAGGAGTATTCTGAATTTTTTTTTATGAATTTATCTTCAGAATTGCTTCAATTCTGGGATATCAAAATCCGCATCCGGGGGACCCCCCTGTTGACAGGGGACAACACTTAACCGCTGTACCTCCGTAGACATCGAGGATCTTCTAGCGTCGGGGATTGGTCCGCCTCGTCGGCCGATACTAATAGCCGGCGACATACAGTAGAGTATCTCCACCCCAATCTGTACTCATATCTATGATCTCATATCAACGCTGGCACAAGGCTGATTTGATAGCCTCGCGTCAATACGGGGTTGGGTCGCCATATTTACTGTAGTTTATCGAGCCGAGTTGGTAATGGTACGTACCATATCCATCTTAGATCTCAATTTGAGCTTGAGGCAACTGACCAGCTTCCTGGAATTGCTCGTAGGGGCAATGGTATGATACGTAAGTCAGTGGCTTGAAGAGCGTTCTTTTCCAGGCGCTTCACTATGTGTAGATCGGGACATATTCCAGCTTCTTCTTGCATTGGTTACTTAACTGACACCGTGGCACACATATTTTTCTGGCTGATGGGAATGTCCGCGGGGTGCCATTCCCAGAATCGACAAAGCCCAGAACGATTTCCAGTACGGGCTTCATGTGGCTGGATCTTGCGAAGTTCGTGATTCTGATCTGATCCGGTATGTCTCGCACTAGACCAGGCAGCCGAGCATGGAGGCCGAAACCTAAAATATACAAACTTGAAGCCAGATTGATGACAGCATGGGAAGAGGCAGATGATCATTCATCGAGCAGGTGCCGGCCAGAACTCTTTTCGCGAGCCATATACCTCATGCCGTCTGTTCCGTTTCATCGCGTTCTTTCAGCATAAACATAATCTCTTTGCCGCTCTTGCTAATGCCGAGCGTTCAGTTTTCCCTGAAGCTATTAAAGGCTAGGATGTGGCTGGAGCTGGAGAGGGAGCTCACTCCGCACCTAGCGACTCCTTGGTCCTGCTCCGGAGGCCGACGGGTGCGGGAGGGCGGATGCACGAACGAACGGAGTTCGTGAATGAGTCCTTGTGACAGTTATTCGGAAGAATTCGTAGCATATCTCCAAGGCCAGCTGTTGACCTTGTGCTGTCCCTGGATCCGGGATCCTGGATGGCCCGGTGCCACGGTGGAGCGAATTGCAGTCGAATAAATTCGGAGAGAAACGGCCCGGACAATTTTGACCGCGAACCTCCGTGAATCCTCATCACATGACCCTAGCTAGAATGGTGCTTGTTCGTCCGCCGAAAGACGGAGGTTCCTCTTCTCGTATGACCTTGAATATTTTGTTTGTTTACTTGTATAGAGTTGATTTGAGGAAGGCTTGGATGGTATGGCTTGTTGTTTAGGAGAATATCCACTTCCCAGATCCCTGCTTGTTGATCATCTTCCAGAGGTACACGACCGGCATCCATTAGTCATTCCTTCCTGGCCTGACTTCCACTAACAAATGAAGACTTATTCTTCGTACATGCTGCCTTCATGAAATCTGATTTGCTAGAAAAGTACTTTATTATGGGTATCCAGTCAAGTTGCTTGCTCATTTACCCCTGCCATCTTCGAAATGTCCATAACTGAGTTCTCTTAGCCGTGGCGATCAACGAACAATCTCTATACTGTTTCTTTTCTTGCGAGCATCTCTTTCAGACTCACTTTCTCCCACTTGTAATATTAGATTCACTTCCTATAATCGCTGGGTTCTGGAACATTCCTAATCTCGATAGAGCCAATTTTTTCCCCAGCAAGTCGTCTTACAAAGTAGCGAGTTTAGTTTTGCAGAATCCCAAATTTTCTCCGGCTTCCAATACTACACTGGATTTCTGACCTAATTTTCTCCTCTCAAACACTCGAATCACCCCTCGGCCTACCTCCATCCAACTCTTCCTCACGAACCTGCCAAAGACAGGAAGCGCAATGAAAAGTCCACAGCAAGTCGCATCACCTGGTGGCAGTGTAATACCAGGGACACAGTCGAGGATCAGGTAGTCATGCAAGCACTTTACCATCTCCCCATAGCTAACAAAAATAATAAATCCTGATGAGGACGACCCCGTTGGAGTCGGCACCAGCGGATTAAGCTGGGCAGAACAGATACTACACTTGATCTAAGCCATATGGCAAAGGAAGCTGAGGAAAGAAGAAGGAGGCTTGAGGGAGAGGGGGTTTATATAGATCTGAAGAGAGTGTGGTGAGTCAGAGTGTTTGTTTTGTTTGCACTGTTTGCTTTGTTTGAAGGCGGCGTGAGTCAATGGGATCCAGCTGCTGCCTGGAGCTGGGGCCAAGGGCTGAAATCATGAATTGCCTTACGAAACGCAGCTATCAGAGGAGGCCTGACTCAGAATTCACGTTCTTTTTAGGGTCTTGGACTGGCGGCGTCAGCTGTAAAGGGTAGAGATGCATGTTGAAGTCACATTTGCTTTGTTTTGCCCCTTTTCTAAGCGAGAAGCGAGAGGGCGAGAGGGCGAGAGGGCGAAATCCCCGCGCTGCACTGCCGAAATAAATAGTAGCCAGTCAACTGAAGTGGTTAGACTGAAAATAAAAATCCGATTGCCCATGCCAATTGAACCTGCAACAATTCTTTTACTGGGCTACAAAGCAGAATCTCATAATTAAATCGTTGCTGCTTGGCAGCCATGTTCTCATCGACGTGCCAAGATCAACATTTGTGGATATTGTATGAACATAAATCAAATTATCTTACAAGCAACCTACCTATCTGCATGTAGGTAGGCCAATTTTTCTCCCACAGGGTACGGTACGTAGCTATACTCAGCCACACTACGCATTCCGGAAACCGAGCTTCTCAACCCCAATGCCAAGAGTCTTCGGCGCTGCTCAAGTCTTTTGCTCCAACAATATAGAATAAATACGAGGAACATCCGTCCACTAAGACAAAGAGACAACCTGTAAGAGAAGTCTCTTAACACTGAATCCCAAACGCTCATAAGCCCTCAACCCAGATAGCATTCCTACGATAAAATGAGACATTCTCAACTTCTTCGGTTCTTTCACTGCAGTATCTCCCAGCATTTCCAAAATATTTGTCGCAATAGAAGGAACAATGCCGGCTTGTGCTAAGATTTGCAAAAATAAGCATGAGTTGGATATGTCCGGGAGCTAGGCATAGAAGACGAAAATTGGGGGCAACCTGTGACCAGATTCCAAGAATAGAACACGAAGATAAAACACAACAAAGAGTCTATGAAATCTAGAAATTGGTCCTCTTTATGTTACGTCCAAGCCATGCCACATTGATAGTCCCCATATCTAAATAATACACAATGTGTCGTGTCCAGAAAGTGGAGATGTTCAAGCTTTCATCACCACCAGATCCAGGCCCGAGTCGACCATGAAGTGGTTCTCTATCTTTTCGTCGTCCTTTTGGCAAAAAATTGTTGAAGTCCACTGACCACTCAACTCCTCCTCTCCTCCTCCTTGACACTCCTCCATCCCATCCCAAAGGCACAAAAGAAAGCAAGCGCAGAACCTGCAGCGCACATATAGAACGTCGTCACCAACGCGTCACTGTACGCAACCAATCCCGCATGCAGATCCGCTTCTCCAACCAATTCCCTGAACCCCTCAGCGCCAACCCTCACAGCCATCTGTGCATTGAGATCAGGTGTGTATTTATGTAGAGCGGAGATGAGCCGAGAGACGAAGATGTTGTTTCCGATGCCAAGGAAGATTGCTCCACCGAAAAACTGGAAGAATACTGCTATTGAAGTCGCGATTGGGAGGTCGGCTTGGGGAATGAGTGACATGAGTCCTATTAGGGGCTGTGAGGGTCAGAGGTGTTCATGACCAAATTAATGGGGCAGAGTGGGAAATACCATTTGAATCACGCAGGAAGAGCCAATGCCTCCTAGGACTTGAATGCCGTTGATCATACCATTCCCAGTCTCGAGATCGAAAGTAGAGAAGATCCCTCCCGAAATAGCTAGGATACTGGTACCGAAAAAGAGCCACGGGTTGAAGTGGCCGTACATCGTTACTGTGTGATGTCAGCATTTAAATTCCAGCCTATAGGGCGGGCAATTGATACATACCTAGACCTCCCGGGATGATGCTGCCCAAAAGTCCTCCAAGCACAGAGAAAAGGAAGCGAATCCCACTCTCCAATGGCGTATCGTTCTTGATGACTTGAAACCACATGGGCAGATAATACGTAATAAGCTGAACGCTCCCCATTCCCATAAACACTACCACAGCTGCCGTATATACGCTTTGTTGGCACATGATGCGAGGTGGTATGCTTGCCTCGTCCTTGAGGTACCATTGCCAGGCAGCGAACAGACAAATGAGAACGCCAAAGCCAATGAAGAGTCCAATAATTGTGGCAGATTTCCACGGGTGTGTGGTGCCTCCCCATTGCACTGCTAACAACACCATGACCACGGCCGGGATGAATAGGGCGAGCCCGGGGAGATCGAGATGCTTGATTTTTTGAGAGAGCGATTGTTTTGTTGTAGAGCGTTCATTCGGCGAAAAGAAAAATACCAAGATGACGGCAGTGATTGCTCCCAATGGCAGATTTATGTAGAAACCTCCAATGTTAGAATGGTCAAAAGGTTGGAAGGATAGACGACTCACACCATCGCCATGTTGCATGCTGGGTGAAAGCACCACCGAGAATTGGTCCGACTACATTGGACACGCTGAACATAGAAGCAATACATCCAGTGTATACTTTACAACAAAATCAGCATTGCTCGCGAAGTCTAAGATAATTCTTAGTACTTACGAGGTCGCTGTCGCAATGGAACGGAATGTGAGAGAATGACCAAGGCACCAGAAAACAACCCAGCCGCACCAGCACCAGCAATAGCTCGACCAACAATCAACATGACAGAGTTGACAGCTGTGGCACATATCAAGCTTCCTATTTCGAAGATTGTGAGAAATGCAAGGTATGTCCATTTCAGTGAGAAGTATTGATAGATCTTTCCTGAGATAGGTTGAAGCGCGCATCTTTTATATCAGGATCAATACTGAGGACTGACGACTGTTGGGTTCATAACTTACACACAGACCAGGAAAGCTGACCCGTACCAACCCACATCCTCTAGTGAGTTGAACTTGGTAGTAATAGTCGGAATTGCTGTAGATAGAATGGAATTATCCTGCTCTTGGTCAGTAATCACCAATGCCGATGAGTGAGGTGATATGTGACGTACCAGACCTACTAGCAGCACAGCGAGGCATAAACCTAGCACCACCAGGCTCAGTTCGAGCCCTGTCAAGTACTCTGATTCATCTTCGACAGGATTTTCATTGCCATGCGCAGGTACATTCTTCTCCGAGTCCACTGAAGAATGGTCCTGGCTAGAGGAGTCGAGAGGCAAGTCTGTCAGAGACATTATCGAACAGCAGTGAGATTGAAAGCGACAATATACCGGACCCTTAGATGTTGAGGTTCATTGCAATATATATGGTGGGAAATGGCTCGGAAACATATGATCCCTATACCCGTTTGATTGGCCCGGTTCGGAATTTCAGGTTTACTTTGATTCCGGGCTTGGTCTGGAGCCCAGCGGCACAGGGAAGCAGATTGCGAAGGCAGCATACCACTAGAGACTACCGTACAGGAGAGCCTTCCCTTTAGAAGTTGGTTTTATACTGCAGGTCGTATATCTGGAGTCATACATTACGCCGGCTGACATTTTGAGGCATGGATTAAACTGGATAATTTTTCAGCGCTGTGCAGCCTGAAAGCAAATCAGGCCGATCTCCTCCAGTGCTAGAAGCCAAAGTGAAAACAAAAGGGCTTGCATCTTGAAGTCATAACAAAGTCTCGTCAAAAGATACTGCAGATGGATCCACAGAAGACGCCCATTCTGAGAGCAGCTCAGTCCATTGACTGTCCGAGTCCATCTCAGACATTGGTTCTGGAACAGTAAATTCGGCACATCTTCCAGTAATCGTACCAATAATATCGTTAAACAAAAATCTTGGAGGGCCCGAGGGTGACGGATCGGTAACCGTCTGTAGGTACCATGCCTTTGATGTTTGGAAAAGTGTATTCATGTGGTGTTTATAGCTGTTCGATAAAGGATCTTGGATACAGATGAGTCGAGCATACCTGTCACTGATAGAACGGAGATAATAGTCTAGGTTTGCTGACTGGCGTACTTGGTTTTGGTCGAGAGAAGGAGCATCGATGCTGCTCGCGAATGTGCCAAGTACCAAAACCGCGTAAACTAGCTGTAGCAGGTCCACGGTGACCATGCTCGATATCACGCTATCCGAGAGGGAGAGGAATGTGTCCAAATACAACTTGGAAGCTCGCAAACACCGCAAAAGACAGTCGTTTCTGGCGGGCGAGTGATACCATGACGAAAGGGCCAGATCTGATAGTACAGATGAATCTGATGGTGCAGATGCGTGAAAGCCGACTTCATTGACGTAGATGCGCAGATGGAGGAAGCTCATCTTGATTTGTGCTTGGAACTGTCAGTCTCGATCACTCTGACTAAAGGCGCAAACGAGCTTACAATTATCCCAGATATCTTTAGGAAAGGTCCCCTCGAGGTGATCAAGTTGCTGTTCAAATGCTCTACCAAGAATTTCGGTTCGAATGGAATCAAGTTGGGAGAGGTGTGGAGTGAAATCGTGATTAAAGGCTTGATTCGTTTCATCAGAGATCTGTCGTAAGCGAATAAAATAAGGAATAAGTTGATCAGAATCGGCAATAGCTGCATCAGAGAGATGCTGAACACAGCTTTTGATATGTTGGTTGTATTTCATGTGGCTGGGCCTCCTTAATCCTTGACATATGCTTACCAAACCTTGTCAGCGCAACTCGGTGCTCAATTCAGGCAAATCCTTACGATGAAGTGAGGAAGTAACATCCAAGATAGGCTCGCATCCCTTCAATCTCACCAGCTGAAAACATTGATTGGCTCATGAAAGGAAGGAGAGAGGAAGTACCCGAACACGTTTGTCCTTGGCGAGTGGGCTTGTCCATTCCGAGATCAACGGTCATAGAAATAGCTATTTGTGAAAGCTGGTACATCTGTTCCCGATCTGGATTGAAGTAAAAATGATACCAGGTGAGGTAAACTAGCACTCCTTGTAAGAGATCCAGGGTTTTCTCGCCGTTCACAAGAATCCGCCGGCTAAGATTCTCCCTCAACTCAAGTTCGATGTGCTGTTGGAGCTTGAAGTTGTGTTCCGTTGCGCAGCAAAGAATGGCGAGGAAAAGAAAAGGCCGTTGACGCCGTAGTGAGTCTAGCGTCATGTTCGGGGGAATAACGACGAAAGGAAAAACTCTCTGTCTTTGCCGGAACACCTCAAATGCATAGTCGGCTTGATCTAGACTGATGAAGCCTTTGGATATTGCATCCTGTAGGTTGTCGAAGATAGGATACACAAACATGGACTGCTGTTGAGGAATGCTCTGTTCGGACTGATTAGACAATGAAGACGGAGTAGCGTATGCCGAGTTGAGATCTATGAGGTTCGTATCAGGCCGTAGTATGGAAGACATCTCCGGAGCTGTTAGTAGCTGGGTTGCTGTTGCTAGTGTTTCTTTCGCAGGCTGATTGGTCGCATTGGCAGCCACGAGAGCGAGCAACCCCTCCAGCTTCTCTTCCATCTCAGCAACTCGCCTGCGAGCGTAAGCACTGAATACAAACCGGATAAAAGATGGTATACATTCTAGAATTCTTTGCTCTTTTTGGGCGGGGCTTAGCCTCAAGAAAGACGCATCGCTTGCCATCTTTGACACATCTTGATTCATAAGCAGGGGTCCAATATTGATCGAATACTGGATAGCTGGGAAGACATACCTTAGACATCGATGAGGATCATCCGGAGAGGAGATGCAGCGACCTTTCGAACTCCGACACGCTTCACAAGAGCGACGGAGCCTGACGCCAGATTTAGAAGTCACAGCTGCATCTGAGGACACAACGTGACCATTGAAGTCCATCATACCTAGGTATTTAGTGAGGAAGAACTCGGGAGCCTGGAATTACGGAGGGCAGGAATCTTCGGGGTAGCGAAAGGTGAAAAGATCGGAGTCTCGAGAGTGATGAAAATCACAAGTGTAATTTTAACGACAGATTCTTGAAAGGCATCCATCATTCGTGTCGGATTGTTTAGAGGGGGAATCTGGAGTCGGTGAAGTTGGACTCCTAAACTCCGGCCAACCAGCAGTGTGTACTGTACTGTATGCGGCACAGCGAAGCGAGGCCAATCGTGGAGATAGGTGGAAACAAAGAACAGGTCCATGTTAATGATTGTGTCGAGGAACTGCTCGATAAGACGCGAATGGACAACACTCGTTTGAAACTTTCTCGCGTGTCTTGGGGACATTGGGTCTGTCCTGCTTCGAATCCTACCACTGCGATCGGACATTCGGTAAGCAGATAGTACTCAAAATCATACCTAGGTAGGTAGCTTGGCAATGGATAGGATCCAGCGGCAGCAAGCTTATTAGGTACACCATACGCTTGATACGCATAGTGGTCCAAACTGTGATACGATCGGCCTCGGTATTATTCCTCTGTTCCACTTGAGCCCCAGGATCCTGACACCAAAGGGACGAAGCTGAACGGGAAACACTAGATCACGTGTCACCATGCATGTGTTTCCCATTGATGTCTTCCAGGTTCACAGACTCTGCGACCTCGTGACAGAGAAGGACTAGTCTGGTATTGATTTCTTGTGGGATATCAATACTCAAACTTTAAGTTGAGTAGAAAAAATATGGCTCTGTGAGGACACAGGGCAGTGTCAAACGAATCAAAGAAGTTGTCCGTTGTAACAAGACGATGTGAGGACTTTGGGACTTGAGATATGTCAATTTCAATACCCAAGCCAAGTAAGTCAGCCAAGAAGAATACGACTACTGTACTATAAGTATGTGCTAATACTTTCAGCTGATCAACTTTTTTCTCCAGGGGAGTTGTAGATATCAAGACAGTCACCCCATCCTGCCTCATCCACACAATTCTCGAACCAATCACCTTCACCTTTGCAAAATCTATACGGAGAGCTTGCTGTCTCGAGAGCCAAATCTCTTCGCTTCAATCCAGCCGGACGAAATGGCAGCTCCATTCCACCGAGTGCCTTGAGAAGGTCCCTCCTTGCTTCTTGAGCGGACGTCAATTCCAAACCTTGACAGCTATTCACCGCGATCAAGAGTAAAAGTTTGAGAGTATAATGAGCGTCATTGCCACCATTGTGAAGATTGGCGAATGGGACTTTGGTCTCTATCAGAATGTCTAAGAGAGATCTCGGATCGCCGTCTCCGTGGGCAAGATGCTGAGTATCGAAAATCGGTATGGTTGGATGGTCCGTGATTCGGAATTTACCTTTACGGGCTGTGGCAAAATTGTGTAAGTCGTCGACTATGGCATGTCCAACAAGGATAACGTTCCGTGGTTCCGTGACTGACATATCTGGGCTTCCGGTCTCCAAGACTTTTTTCATCAGCCAGCCTTTCCAGCGGGATTGGAGTTTGACTGATCTTCCAAACCTGAATGGCTTTTCATCTTCCGCATTTTTGCATTTCCATGTCCTGAAATTATGTGAGGATATGAGTGTCGAGAGCTGGGCAAATGGTGCAGCGGCATCGAGATTACGGGTGTCCAGGATGGAAATACCAATCTCGCGCATGGGATGGCCCTCGGTATCAACTGATACGAATACAGGCTCCGTCCAGGACTTGACCCAGTCCAAATGAGTTTCAACAGGTGCTATAGCAGACGTATCATCTGCTACCGAGAGTTTCAGGCATCGTCGAAGTGCTTCGAGTCCATTTTGTCGATTGTCACGAGCAACATGACGCCGAAAATAAACCCGGTCCGAGACGATGGATGGGAAGCCTTCGGATCTCATCTTATGCAGAAAGCTAGCGTCCAAGAAAAGGTGCTATGACCTGTTTGAAGACGTGGACGGCACAGGTGCTATCAGCGAAATGAGTCTTGAAGGGGCTGGGATTGCTAGAAGAATTCGCGAAGAGTAAGAAATGGAGAGGAAATAATGACAAGTCAAGAAGAACATTATCGGCCATGATACTGTGGCTTCATGTACTCGGGTGTCTGAAAATCGACTGGTTTTGCCATTTGAACTGGTCTAGTGTGTGACGTTCATACCAAAGTACTGTAGGTAGTGCGGGGATCCGAAGCCGGTTGCAATCGTCAGAAACCGAACTTCCGCTATTTACTTTCAAGCTCTTCACTGCAACCTGCCGGAACCAGACACAAATATTTGAATTTGACTCTCAAACGAAAGCAAAGACGACATGACTCGAAAAGTTGTGTATCAGAGCCAGTGCTCTGTGAAGGGAAGATTGATGTTGTGACAAAGCAGACGTGTCAAACAACTTTGTGTATTGCACAGAACCATCTCTTTCATCTCTCATACGTATCTGCGAAGCCTTGTTGAGAGGACATTGCCCCGCTGGTCAAGAGCTTCTATGTGAATCCTAAATCAACATTCTCCGTCCGCCATTGCGGATATCACGGGTCTGGACCCACGCAATGTACACCTCAGTGCTCCTTTCAAGAAAAATGCAAAAGACGTTTTTCTTCGCATGCAGCCAAAAGCATTCCCAGTTGATGTGCTGTGCTTTATCTGGAAGCGTATCTAGTCTGCTCTTGCTGAATGATCTTCTTTTATGTATAAGAGCAAGAAGTTGGCCTGCGCAGTCGAAGTCCACTTGGAACAATTATTCTTTACCCATATTACATAACTTTTTGTGCTTCAAAACAGTTTTATGGACTTAACTTGAAGGTACTTTACATGTCGAAATGAATAAAGCTGAGATTGGATAAAGTTCGTTGAAACACATCATATCGGCCTGAGATCTAGCGGAATACCTCGATTCATCGCCATCTATACCAGTTTCACCATTTTAATTTTTATGGCCATTGCAGATGATAGGAAACCAATTGGGATCTTGGACCGGTTATTGGGCATGTTATCTAGCAAAGTCTGCTCTCGCCCACGCCACCTTCCTTCCTTCCTTCTTTACTCAGCTCACTGAACCTGCTACTATGGCTGCGTTTTCAATCTAACTTAAGGCAGAAGCGGCATCGGAGAAGCTTGACTTTCAACCACGCCACCTACCTATCTATCTACTCCCTCTGTACACGCCGTCTGTAAGGTAGAGATACTTGTAGAGATGTAACTTACTGTGCAGACACAGTCTTGACTTGCGAGATGGATTTTCATGTTGCTGCAGGAAATTCGATTTTTTACCGATTCCCGGGGTAGAACTTAGAAGGTTGGAAGGAGAACAATATATTTTGGGTATCTCTTCTCTATCGTAGATTTCCTCTCTTCTATTACAGGAATTGCTTCTTACCCAAACACGAGCGCCATACCACCCAAAACTCCATCCATCTATAATACCAACGTCAGGCAGTAGCTGCTGTATGCGGTCTGTCAACGTCTTTCTTCTCCTCTCCCACCTCTCCATTCGCTCTTGCAATTTCCTCCAACTCCGCTCTCTCGTCCACCGTAAATTCGCTCTCCGCCTTCCTAATCTTCACAAAGCACACCAAGATAACCAACGCCGTCGCCGCACACGCAACCTCAAACCAGAACACCGCATGATAGCTCTCCCGCAATCCCAACCTGTCCACTGTATAACTATTCACAATATCCGCAAAGCCCAGACATACCGCTATGCCAAGATGCAACAAAATCATGATAACGGAGCCAGCGAGTCCTTGTTGTTTGCGGGGCAAGGACGTCGTGATGAAAATGTTTGCCACGTTGAAGGTTATATCTATCCCGACAGTGGCGCAGATCATGGCAGGAAATATGTACGCCCAGTAGTTTGCGCCTTGGGGAGCGATGGCGAAGAGGAGCGGCGCAATGATCCATGAAGTGCCGGAGATGATGATGAGTGTTGTTCCTGATAGCAGATGCATGATAAATCCGCCAAATGTGGCGATTATGCAGCCTCCTAAAGCCATGGGGACGTACCATGCTACGACTTGGAGGGGTGAGGCACCCATAATGTTCTCCATGTAAAAGGTTGCGTAAAGGAGGAAGACACCAAGGGAGCCGTAGGTGAAGAATAGGGCAATGACTAGGGCTGACATGCAAGGAACTTTGAAGAGGGAGGCAGGGAGGAGGGGTTCCTCTGCTACACACATCTCAACGTAGGCGCCAACTATGAGGATGAGGGACCCGATGATGAAGACTATGTAGATGTATGGAGTCTTCCATTGCTGTGGTGCATGCGAGGAGTCGATGATGGCGAAAGTGAAGAGAATAAGGCCGCAAACTATGAGTACTGCTCCGAGCCAGTCCATCCGGACTTTTACTGGAGCGTTGCGCTTCTCCGCGATGTCAGATGGAATCGTGATGTAGGATGTGACTGCTGTGATAGCTCCAAGAATTGTCCCGATCCAGAAGTACCATCCCCATGTTGCATATTCAGCTGTTACCCCAGCGAAGAAAATGCCAACAAAGAATCCTAGTGCGGCACAAGCTCCGTAGATGCTGAAGACGAGGTTCTTTCTTGGGCCTGGACGGTAGATACTACCGAGGATCATCACTGATGAGGGAAGATACGCAGCAGGTCCAAGGCCTTGCAGAGCTCGACAGACGTTCATCATGATATCGTTGGTCGAAAACCCAGCGATCAGTGACCAGAGGGTTAGCCACGCGAATCCGGAGACATAAACTGGAAAGCCTCCATACATATCGGCCAAGCGGCCGAAAATCAAGAGGAAGCTCGCAACCACCAGGGAAAAGGCACTTGCCGGCCATGTTGCCGAAGCAGAGGGAATATTCAAATCCTTGACCAAGGTCGGGAGGATAACAGTAAAGCCAGACACAAAGTACTCCTGCTTCAACTTAGAAGTGTACTGTATAAGTTGGAATAGACCATACCGTCAGAACCTGGGACATCGATATCGAGAAAACAAATCCAATCTCTGCCCATATCGAGTTAAACACCTCCGGTCTCTGTCGTCCTAAGCGCTCGAGCATGGCTTCAGTAGATTCTTCGATCGCTGGAGAATCTCCTCCCCGATATCGGTTTTCATTTTCCAGAGGTCTGAAACCCCTGGGAGTACTTGCATTCGCAACGTCTTCCCCATGCATTGAAGTGACGGGATTATTATTATCATGATTTGAAGTCAAAGTTTCGGCTGTTGTTAAATTTTGATAAGGTGACGAAGTGTTTGTGTTGTTTGCCATCTCGAATTTGTGGCCGTCAGAAGATGCAGTCACAGCTGTATTTTGACCGTCGCCAAGAGCCATTTCGAATTTCGGCTCAGTATCAGTAGATTTTATACCAATAACTCGAGTGCACTTCTTTGGACAGAAAAGACAGAAGATGTTATCCAGAGAGAATGGATGAGCAAGTCCCTCTTAATGTATAAAAATGAGGAAAATAAGACGAATGGATTTGAAACGACGGTGCCATATCATGCAGTGTCGATAAAAAGGCGTGGTGATGGATTTGTAAGAGCGGGCGTCACTCTGCTGGACGAGGGCGTCACAGCACATATACTTCTTGAAGTCGAATGGGATGGCGTCTCTGGAATGACGCCCGCTCTACCCCACCCCCCCAGTCTAACGGGCTCGACCCGGAGAAAAGTCTTGCTAGCGAGATCATTACTCAACGGAAACAGCTGTGGACAAGGGGATGGCAAAAGTGGAATTTCTGAGCTAGACAATAAAGAAATGAATCAACTTCGGCGACTGCGAAATAATCGCGGCTTCCATAGCTGTTGGTTGTTGAAGGTCAGCATATATTTTGGTCGTACTGCCGCGAGTGGCGAGCTTGGGGACCAGGCCTTGGCGACTATTGGATGGAGAGAGAGCAGCGGAAATGTGCATTCTGTCAGGCGCACTCTGCTTAACTTTGACGTTTTGACGTCTCGGGGTCTTGCGATGCAGGTGTGGTAGTAGTCAGATACTGGCACAGCATCTTTGTTGTTTGTGCCTGGATCACAACAGTGCAGCTCGGCCAGTCAGTCACCTGCAGAACAGGGTCCCGTCCGATTTGACTTCGCGTTTCACGGAGCATTCCAGTCTGACAAGGCCTTGATCGATAATATCCCGAACGTACCTATGTATCTCTGCAGGGCGATTGAAGCTTTGTAGTCATGTACGACGGGGCTCCATGACCAGTCCTGGAGATCGAGTCCTTTGGCCAGAGAGTCCGCGGGCAGGTTCTGAGCCGAATCGTCGGCTCATGGCAGGTCATGAACATATCTTGGCACTTTTGCAGCCCACTCCCGGAATCCGTGGATTCCGGCAGTCCCGACATGACCGCAGGACTTGAACAAGATTGATTACATCCGCAATGTCAACGTTTCCAACCGACTTCACCAGCTGGTGAGACTGGGATGCTTTTCTCGTCTGATACTTGAATCAACGGAAGTCGCAAGTCTTGTCGGGAGGCTTGCGACCAACAGTTTTACGTCTACCTATACATCAGCGATGTCAAGCGACTTCAGCATCCAAAGCGGATCGAATCGTCCTGTGAGGATGCAACAAGCTCAACGGCGAAGAAGTATTCGGGTTTACTTGGGAACGAACCTGTTATGAATAGAGTGGTTAAATAGGGTTTGTATATGCTGTTTGCGATATTGACTTTGACGATAGTTCAATGTCCCTTTCGCAACATGGGACATTGCGAAAGACACATAGGGACGAAGTAGGTGAGGCTAAGTTACTGAATACGAAAAGTCGATATAATATATGACGATTAAGTGCATACACTACCGATAGAATGAAGAAGTAAAAGAGTTTTGCAAAGGGGAGGCGGCCATGATAATCTTCTTAAAAGTCTGTACTTTGTCCTGGTGCATGAGCGCTATGTCAACTCCCACAACATATGTTAGGATACGCAGATGAGAGAGATTGCAGCTTGTCCGAGATAAGCAACCCGAAATTGATGCTTCTTGCATCTAATGCCCAATTCACGTGATGTAAACAAACAGCAATCAAACATTAGCGTGTGAGCTCGCGCCAAAGCGGCGGCACAGGCGGCTAGCTTAGCGAAAGCTTGGCCGAGAAGAATATATAATGGCCGCCTCCTCTTTGCAAAACTCTTTGCTTCCACCTAGGGCAGCATCTAGTGATAGTATCACGTGATACAAAAGAACCAGCAAGCAAACAATCGTGTACGAGCTCGCGCCAAAGCCGCGACTTGGTAAATTGTCACAGCTAGAAATACCTGAAAAACTTATAGCCTGTCCGGGAAAAAATTCACGATCACATCAAGTCATATTTAAAAGAGGTGGAAATACCAGCTGGGAAGTCTTCTTGATTCGAGGATCACAGCGGCGTATATATCTGAGATGCCACCACTTCTCTTCGATTTCCGATTCCAATCCGTTCTCGTTCTCCCTTGTCAACACCCTGATCTTGATCTCAGCATTGAGTCCAATCCTTTCCATCCATAAACTTCAACATCTTTCTATTCCACCACTTTCCCGCTCGTAAGCTCGTGCCATCGTATCTTCGTTTCCGTCGTTTTTGCATTACTCGTAAATCATTAATCATCAATCGGATTCGTTCAAGTCGTGGACCATTGTTCATTCAGTCGTAACATTCTGTTCATCATATCTCGTTTCTTATCATTCGCTTGGCCCCTTGACCAGACCTTCAGCTTTCTGCATATTCTTTGCATTTTTTTTTTTTTTTTTTGCGATTCAACACCTCGGGCAGACTTGGAATCTTGGCAGATTTCTACATTTTATCTTGTACTTTGATCCGGTACCGATGTCGTATCTATCCTGTTCTCTCGCGTCGGTAGAGACTTACTTGCCTGGCTATTCCTCCTCTTAGGGCGTGTTTCTCCCGATGTTCCTGGCGTGCACCTGGCCTTCTGTCGGTGAGGTGGTACCGTCCAGATTTCCCACTCGCCAGCGGAACTCATCTAACCAAGCATCTAGGAAAACGTCGTTCCGAGCATCATCATCCCAATGATGGTCGAGTCCGGCAGCCTTTGGCGCAGGAGGTAAACCTTGTGCAGCTAGTGCTTCATTGTTCTGTCTAGCTAGACGTCGATCAATCAAGCTTTTGAACTTATACTTAGCGTAGCATTTGCCTGAACTTGATCAGTCACTACTCTTCACAAAATGTATTCGGCTACGTCAACTTACCGTGGAATCCATGGAAGCCTGGTGTACGATGAGGGAAGTTCAAGGACCAACGGGCAACTCCATCAACTGTATGTGGTTCTACTGCAAGGGTGATGTAGACTCGATCAAGAATGTTGGTCCCGTTTTGTTGATCGGCTGCTCGGAACTTATCGAAAAGTCCGCTCAGTGGCATATAGTCACCCCACATATGAGCATCTACCGCAAAACTAGCGAAACCTCGGAGGAGGAAATTGATCTCAAGAGGGATATTTGGGTTGTTGGGCCGCAGTATATTGTCCAAGAGATCTATCAATGCCCTCAGTGACGGATGCGAGGCAATATTGCTAGCGTTGGCTGATGTGGGTATGGGAAGGCAGCCTTTGCGAGACATTACCAAGTAGAAGTTCCGGCGAACAGAGTTATATCCACCGGGACGTTGGGAATCTGGAAGATGGTGGGCCCATTGGGGTATATTACTACGTTGTAGCCATCTCTCGTGCTTCTGCGCAGTAGCAGGGGCCCCAAACAGAAGTCTCAGCAGTTTGCCGATGCCCCCACTCGAAATGCGGCCAACTGTTATGACGAGATAGTGCTTTCCTTCCGGTTCTGGCTCGGGCAGCCATCTCTTGGGGTCATCATGCGCCAAGCGGAAGTCTACTTCGTCCCATTCGTAGAAAGGTTTCGTCCATGGCGCGTCACCATCATCACCACCATCGTCTACGTCGTCATTCTCGCCCGAGCTATTCTCCGTGGCATCAACTCGCTGAGCCAGCCTTGCCACTGACAGTTTTGCTCCGTTGAAGGCTTGTGAAGCCTCGTGCTGTTGCTCCTCTGGTCTTCGACATCCAACGCATGAGGAAACACAATTCGTACAAGGATATCCTTTGCACGGCACATCTTGTCTTAGCTCACGGCATCTGTCGCAGTCACGTTTGCTGATCTTTCTATTGTAAGATGTTGAGACGAGCGGTTGTCGGAAATCACGTTGGCCATATGCTCGCAACTCGCTGTTTTCGATGTCATCGTCACGAACTTGACGACTAAGACCTAGATTACTGATCAAAGCTGCAGCTTGATCAGCCTCATCCTCATCTGGAATGAAACCAAACCCTTGCCAATGACCAATTTCAGCTTCGCTGCTAAGTTCCGCATTATCGTTGTAGAGCCAAATGACCTCCAGGTTGTCATCTCCAACAACAGCAGCGCTAGCAGGTACCTGGTGGACGGCTCCCTGATACTCAATCTCATGACCAGCAGTAACTATACCGATTGAAAATCGCCTGCCAATGTCTCCTCTGACGGCGAGAAGCTCTAGAACAGCAGCTAGTTGTTGGATACCAAGGTTGCTTGTCGCCATATAAGCGGCCATCTCGATATCGTACGTGTTATCGCCAGCGACAGCCCCTGTAGCTGCCAGTCGCTCCTTAACGTACCGAGAATATTCGATGGTGGGACTTCCTTCTTCATCGAATAACAATGCAAACATCTGCTCAGCAGTGATCTCTTCAGCGGGCATCTCATGACCCTCACGTGCGTTTATGCGAAGCCTCACTGTATGTAGAGCCTCCGAAAGTGCTCTTGGCCCACACAGTAGATCTTCACTTGACGTGTACGTTGGCAATGCTCCATAGTCAATGATGTCTTGCAGACGCTGTAAAGTGGTGGACGGTGCGACCAGATTGCCGTTCCATGTTCTGCTAAGGTTTCGGGAATCTGGAATCGTGCTGAGCAGAAGCCGCCGCTCTGTGGGAGCTATTAAACACCTTGCGAGATCTTCAACAAGCAATCGACAGATCAGCTGGGCAGACTTTTTGTCCAGCAAACCTGCACAAGATCCAGATCTTGAGGTGGTGAGCACTGGCGTATAGTTGGGGTTGACTTTGCGCATATCTGTGGATCTACGTTAGAGACATTGACAGATTGGTGGCTTGGCCAACTTACTCTCGTCTTGTTCCTCTAGGTAACGAATCAACGCATTGTTTGTTCTGCTCATATTTACTATATCGATTCGCGTCGTGTTGTCGAGTTTTGAGCGGCTTTGACACAAGAGAAACAGCACATCGGAGCTTAGAGATGTGTAAACGTCAGTCTTGGGCTTGTAGGCAGAAAATTCAGCAGGTCGTGCATGTCGACCTTTGAGAGGTGCTGAATCCAATGGCAACTCAGGCACGTACGAAGGGTCTCTGGCAAGTAAAACCTCATCTTGTTCTTCCAAAGTCTTGATTACGTTGAATAGACTGACACTCAGTGGTACTGCTGGACTCTGCGTTAAGTGTCGTCGTTTCGCCCACAGCGCACGCAGCGCTTGGCGCCCAACCTGAGCATATGTGCCCCGTCGACTGTTGAGCCGATCCCTTACAACATCAGCGCGTGGGCCCGGTAAAGACATGACTTGCGTAGGTAGGAGGACTGGCTCGTAAGTAGGGTCCTCAGCCCTCATTTCAACGTCCTGTCGCTCGAAGGCCTCAGTCAGTGCTTTGCGGCTTCGGATATTCCAAGGGAGCAGATAATTCGTTAGGTCCTTCCGGTGCGCCCTTAAAGCTTGCAACTCTCTTACTGAGAGTTTTCCATATACATCAGACTTCAAATGACCATCACGCTCGTGCTGTGGAAGCTTCAAGGCTTCTTCGTGGGAAAACGGAGGCGTGTAGCCTTCAATTACTTTGGCCAAGGCACGGTCTTGTTCAACGAGGCGATGAAGAAGTTCCTTACGCGACAGTGTTCCAAACATTCGGGGGAGATGGTGCTGTAGAAATCTTCTCGAGTTGTAAAGACTTGCTACCTCTTCGTCATCAAATCTTTGGTATGGAGAGATCCAGAAGTCTGCAGGTGCTATAGCGTGAAGTGCTAAGACTTCGCCAATCGACAACGGCGGTCGATACTGGGGCCATCGAGATAAAAGATGGGAATCTTGCTGGTACAACGTATCTTCTCTTGTAGCACGGCTCTGATTACCGAGTCTGGGTAATTCTGGATCAGAAAGCCGCGACCGTGCCCTGTAGAGTTTCACAAGATGTTCATCAGATATAGCACCGTATCTTATTGTCGCTGACTCTCGCAAAGATTCGAGACCTGTTGCAAAAATTTCACTAGGACCAGTTGTGTTCACTGAGTGTACCACTCGTGGGCCCATCAGTCCATCATACAGCTGGGGAATGTCGGATGGACGACGCTGTACTGTGCCGCCTATTACAGAGCTCGCAGGAGTAACAGTTCTCTTCTGCTCACTAGCCAGGAATCGCTGAGACTTCGATACCTTGCCCTTTTCTGACGAAGGTCGCCCTAGACGAGATTGCTTCTCTTTTGGGCCCTTAGCTTTCGATGGCTTCTCCTTCTTCTTGGTCTTAGACGCAAGCAGAGAATCTTTGAATCGCATGACTAACTCCTGTGTAGTCATTGGCTCGTAAGTACCCCATATCTCTCGAAGTTTGGCATCTTGCGCGTGCAAGCCCCGTCTCATTGCAGGGAAATCCAACTTCGCTTTCAAGTTTGGAGCATCTAAGTCTCCTCCAAACCCGGAGCTCCTGCTTGTATACAAAGCCCTAAATTTGGCCTTGTCGCTTTCCTGGAGTTGCAGATATATATCTTCCTCGCCTTCTGCCACTGCCAAAGGCTCTGTTGCAGCAGCTGAAGGAGCGGACGGCGAAGTTTGAGCCACAATTGTGAACGGGTCTGTGTTATCGCTGAAAATGTTAAAAGAGGTACTGGACTGAAGGCTATAAGAAGGCGGTTCTGCTGAGTCCGTTAGCAGATAATCCTAGTTTCAAATGACTCGAGAGCTGAGAACAACAAGCAGACGGATATCATTATCTCTTGGAGCCACAGTCGAGCACTTACCCAGCTGATTTAAGGAGTGCCGCTGACCAAAAGGACTCTTAGGAGGTCTCTTGGAGCCCGAGAGGCTCTCTAATCCTTTCCGTTTATCAGAAACAGGGAGTGCGATGGCTGGTATAGGTCTTGATGGCGTCGCTCTCGGAGAAGGTCTAAGTGACAGAGGTGAGTGGGTAAAACTGCTTGCCAGTCCTAAGCCCGTTGTTGTACTTCTCGAGGGAGTCTGAGGTCGAGTCTGATTCGGGGGAGAAGGTGTGCGAGGACATACCGTCGGAGGTATCATAGATTCTTGTTGTCGGCGTTCTATATATCTATTGGTTTCCTCCAGTGTCCTTAGGGGTGTGTAGGCTTCATCTTGCTCGAGAATATGTCTGTCTTGTCGACGGAACTCCTGTATGATCAGCCAGGAATATTCGGGCATAATCTCTGGCAGATAACCCAGAAGTCTCCGGGCTTTGTATAGACCTGACGGAATACCTCCCCGTGAGAAGTCATAGTCGGTGTTTATTCTGCATCCCGACTCGCGACAGCGTTGGACATCAAGAGTGTGGGTGCGACGCGTCGATTCCGCTAGACCCTCTGATGAACATTGTTAGTCTCCATGTTAGCTCTTTATATATGGATAGGGAAAGCTTACTCCTGATTTCTGTTGGTGACCGACCTCAGCTGTCGTGGCTTCAACGATATACGAGATTAGCTTAGACTGGGAGAATGTATCAAAATTAGAGTCACGTAAGTTTGTAAAGATCTTACAAGAGAGGAACCACCACAGTGGAAGCTGCAGGTGGAGAAGAATTGGCATGAAGCAGCTCACCTTGAAGAGGAAAGAAGAGAGAAGAGAATAGCAGAAGATGAAAATTGGGGCGAGCTCAATATCTTGTCGCGGACATGTTATTCGGAAAAATCCCACGTGGAGCGTTTCCGGCGCCATCTGCACGGGTAGGAAGGACTCACTACCCCGTTCTGAACGGAATAGGGCAACAGAGTTTACCTTGCTTGGATGCACAGCTGGCAATGGCTGCGTTCACACTTGGTAGAAATTTGTGCAGTGTATACAAGGGCTACAAATGAGCAGACTGGTAGTAAGGACGCGAGATGACCCATAATTATATAGGAGATTGGTCTGACTCGATGACTGGCCATTCTTTATAGGGAGCTCGGTATGGTTGAGTCGTCCTGGAACTTTGGCCTAGGACTCTGGAGATGACTTTCAGCGCCAGTTTCCGAAATGGCTAGGCAAACATCTGCCCTTACTTGGTCGTCTGCGATCAATCGTAGACCATTTTTAACCATATCAAGAACGAAACAACAAACTTTTTGGGGGCCTGATTACGGAGTATATGAAAAGTGAGGGTCACTCTCTTTTTCTATTACTTATGATTTATTCGCTCAAAGCAGGAGAGCCCGGACTTAATGAAATTAAGAATAGATCATAAAGAGAATTGCACTTTGTTTGCTTGACTTGAGGGAAGTGGGTATCGCAGGCGACAAAGATGACTAGATACCTAGCAACATGCGAGAAACCCATGAATAGACGACAGGATCGAACGGCATTATAGTTGCTCAACAAACGCCACAAGACCAAGAAATGGTCGATTAAATCGAATAATCCAACGCTAAAAGACTCAGGTGATTAAAACTGTCAAAGGAGTTCTCCGAATAATTCCATGGTGCTGTTGAAGAAAGTTGCGAGAGACATGCATAGAAATAGTCATGGAGAGGCCTATGGGGTTTTCAGCACACATAAAAGTCTGTGTAGAATGATTCTTCCACCATGAAGTCCTGATATATGGTATTCAACCGTCTCTAAAGCTGCAAGGCCAGTCGAAAAGGCGTTACCATCAGGTAGTGTTGGCTGCAAAGGCTCGCTCGAGCTGCAAGCCATCGTTAACAGATCTCCGAATTTGATAATAGGATAACAGTTTGTCTTGAGAGTGAGTAGCCAGTATCGAGGCTAGAGCTTAGAATGGCGGATTCAACAAGCTCTTTGGCGTTTAAGAGGGCGATCAGCATGGAAGAGGTAGATCATAGGTGCGGTTGACGAGATGTCGTTAGGGCTTTATTACTTTTAAGAGATTCATGCCGGAGATTGTGCCCGGCTCCAGAATCCGCCGACTTCGCCATCGCCCCGCCTGATCAAAGTCACTTTCCCTCCTCCTTAGAAATCTACTTACATCTCGAGCAGAGGCGATTATATAACATTTATATTTTCCAAGAATAAATTAGCGCCTTCAAGAAATTCTTGGCGACTTTGCTAATATTAATGGAATGTTCTTAACTGATCAAATTTCGCAGGGTTTGCAGCTCAAAAACCAGCTTGCTAGTCGCCCAAACGTAAGGCAGTCCCAAAATCAAATGTAAATATAAACTCGTTATCTTCTTCAAATACTATGATAAGGCAAACTTGATATTCTAAATTTCGGAATACTGTCGGGAAGTTTACTAAGAGATCACAGTGAGTAGAGCAGTTGGCTTTACTTATAGTTCAGCCACATGCGCCCACAACGGTGCCGGTCCTCTGTGACTTTGCTACCAGTGGCGTCCTGACCACAATTGTAACCGAGAAATTGTAAGAGTTCTCCCATCAGAGTCTATTGCTTGAGAACCCGAGCAGATTACAAGTGTAAAATCGTATGTCCATCACTTCCAGAATATAAACAGCCCTTCAAAAGTACTTTAGGATAAAGACATTCCCTCTAGACCGTCTGAGATAGGATTCTGAGCCTCTTGAGGTGCCACTAAAATCTAGCAGGATCATACACGCATTTGAACTTGAAGTGAATACAGCACAGCTGTCGACTTCCTCTCAAATTTGGAAACTAAGTCGGCATTTAAGGGGAAATTTTTCGGGTAACTGTCAAGCAGCGTCTAAGTAACCCTCAAACTTTGAGAGTAGTCAGCAGTTGCGGACAGGTTCAGCGGTATTTGTACACAGTGTTCAATTGACAGCTTTTCATTTAGCCTCCGGATGCATACTTCTGTGGTTAGTTTACATTGCATTCTGATCTACTTGATTTCGTACCATCTATCCCGTATTCTGATGCCTTCAAACCGAACAGATTCATGGATCTGTTGCACAATAGTAATCAGCACTGGGTCGCACCACCCAAGCATGGGGTTTAAGGGCAAGACTTGCTCGACGTTAGATAGGTTAGGGCTTCAGGTTCTTGAGGAGAGAAGGTGCAGACAGAAGGTGAAGCGCCAGGTTGGATGTCGTTTGCATCAGTTCAAGGCTGTCAGTAGAATGAAAAGCGCTTTGAAATATTGAACTTGACTGGTATCGCAATGCCCTCTTGAAAGTCCTGAAGACTGCTAGAGGCTATCGTTCTGATCTTCAATCTATCACGATATGTCAGTCGAAGTCTCATCTAGAAATTGAATACAAATGACAGCACAGCAGGAGACCTTGAGGAAGCCAGATTGTGATCAACCACGTGTGAAGTGGTTCAAACAGGACAAACTTTGGAACAGTGTTCTCAAAGAGAGGTTGGAGCGGCTGCGCGATACCACTTCTGTACTAGGCAGCAGCTTTTTTTGCTAGCGCTGATTATGTCAGCATGGAGCCTCGCCTGCCTCTATATAGAATTTCTTCCCACGCTCTTTCCGTTTCTTTTTCTTTTCCTATCTATCATCATTAGGGATATTTCTTAACAGTCATATCTTTATCGACTCTCCACTACGGTGGCTTGCTGAGGGTTATTCTGTGCTTTCGAGTACAAATGAGTTTTCCTCCGTTCCCGGGGTCGTGGATTAACGGTGAACGCTCTTTCCTACCAGCCGACTTCGCCGATTCTAACGGACGTTGACTGTGGGGTGGTCGCTACATATACAATGCAGTACACAATGTGCTGAGGATAGGGGAGAGGAATTGGCTCTGGACTCGATCTGCGAGAATGGTTGGGAGGATGTGCGCAAGGAGGTAGGCTGGGGATGAAAATTTCCTTCGCGGGACCAGGGCTGGGATGACGATCTGCCACCGAGGAATCCTGTTTCGAACTGCCATTCCCGTGAACTTCTGCAGTGACATGACTGGTGCCAATCTGTAATCTGTTCTGCAGAAGCTGAAGATCGTAGCAACTTTGGCTGTCCCAGCTTCAATTGTGCGCCAACTGCAGTCTGAAATCTGCGGTTGTACAAATTTTCCTGGGACTTCGACCCACAGAGAAAAATTCTGCTGTACAAACTGCTGGGTTCATGAATTTGGATAATCCCAAAAGTATGATCAAATCATATGGATATATAGCTCACAGTACCAATCAATATACAAAATCATACTGTTGCAAAGTCTTGATTCTCATCTAGCTATGCAATTACTTCCTTTCCATGCCAGTATCTCAGTGAAGAGTACAACATATGACCCATCTAGTAGACACGCTTGGGAGGAGACATAGAAGCCTTGATCGTCAAGCTGCCAACGTTTTGCCATCCCTTCTTCAACAGAGAGACAAGGTAGTTGATGGCCAACATGATGTTGGAGATCAATTGATCCTCAGTCATTCCAACGTTTCCGACAGCGACACCCATGCACAAGACCTTCTTCAACTGGAACTTGATGGTGGACTTGACTTCGTTGATCTTGGCGCTGAGATCCTCGTTGTGGGAGACTGGGGTTGGGAATTTACCAGCTGCAAAAAGAATCAGTAGATGTCGCAGAAGGAGAAAGTGCCAGGCATACCCTTGGAAAGACCGGGGCCCAAGAGACGTGGGATTTGCTTGATGAGGGTATCGGAAGCGACGAAGGCATCGTACTTGCGAGCAAGCTTCTTGATGAGCTTCTTGTTCTTGTTGAGCTTCTTCAAGTCATCAGCGGACATAGCGTCGACACCACCGTGCTTCGCACGATCAATATCATGCTGGTCACCGAGAATACTGTTCCACCGTCAGCTCTTGCTCTTCATGTTTAATCCTCCATATATGTATGTATCCGGGATCGACGTACCAGATGCTCATGCCTGGGCGGGGGACGACTGGGAGACGGATGGTTCCAGAGAAACGCTTGTCACGTTGGGGGTCATAGTTCTTGAGACCGATTTGGAGCTCGACGGTCTCGAGGAAGTTTCTCTTCTTGGTCTCCAGGGAGTACTCAAGGAGTTGTTGCACGTTGGTACGCACTCCGGCTGTGGCAAAATTGTTAGTGACGAGCGCAACGTGGATGGAGAAATTGTGCGAGCAGGTGCAGGGTATTGGATATTATCTTGACGTACCGACTGTGATTTTCGACATGATGACAGTCTTCCAGTAGAATTGTTAAGGTTCTAATGGTGAGGATTTGCGTTTGTCGTTGGAAATTTGAGAAGATCGTGGATTTTGGGAAAAGGCTTTGGTGCGGCGTGGGGTCCAAGCGATCACGTGCGCCCCCACCAAGCCCGGTCATGTTCTCAACCCCGTTCATGTTCATAACTACCCATCACTGCCAACGGGCAAGTGTATCAGCCTTCGGATTTGAGGGCGAGAAGATAACATTACCTCACTGGGTTATATGCGCTCTCCTATTTTAAATAGCCTCGTGAAAGGCGATGAACACAGGCATCTTTTCTGGACAAGTGTTTTGGCTTCATCAGACTTTGAACCATCCTCATCCATGCATCAATGCATCTATTTAATAATGAATGCGTTGGTCTTTGAGTTCAATGGATTTTAACTCTTGTAGCAATTTCTGTCTTTTTTAGTTTGGTTTTGCATCTTGACTTATTGATGTTCAGTCAGACATTTGCAACAACAAACTGTTGTCCCTTGAGGATGTGGCAAAGCAATCCATACAGATTGACACACTGGAGTTATCGGTAATATGTAGTAAGCATGAAGGAATCCAGTTCGATTTTGATTTGAATTTCTGGCCGTTGCTGTAACCATCGAGTCCTCACAATCTCTCGTCAGAAACAATCTCATCCCAAATCGCCCTGTGTCTAAGCACTTGCTCCCTTCCAGACCCCAGCCCAGACTCAGTATGGGCTCACAGTTGGACAGCCAGTCGTAAGAGTCTCCAACATAACCCTAGTAGCACATCCTACTTGACAAGTCGGGCAAGTTGGCGGTGCAGTAATCGTCACTGTTGGAGTACTTGGACACTTCTCATTTGCACAAGGGACCTCAATGAAGGACTTCGCCTGAATAATGCAGTTTGGATGTGGACCACAGACTGTGAGTTTTGGACAATGGACTACGATATACGATATGTTAGCGTGTAATAGGCTTGGGGGAACGATAGGGTGGTAACGGACCTATACCGGTGTATTGAACTGTCTCTGTGTAAGAGTAACAAATTGGCGTGCTGTAAGGATGGTATTCTGGTGCAGGAGTGATCTGTGCTGGAGATACTCGAGCATATTGGCTCTAGATGTTAGAAGGGGTTTGGTACGGATTTGAGGAAATTCACCTCAGAATTGCCAGCGTGAAGAGGCCATATTGGATAATTGACATTTCTAAGTTTTCTGACAGAGTCTTCTTGAAGTCGTGGCTTGAATGAATTTAATGTTGCTTTTTTGACTTCTGCTATGTTTTGTAAGGGCCCCAGGGAGAGATATTCCAAGGTCTTTATACATCCTGGCAAGATTAAGACCAGGCACGAGATGTCGGTACCAGCAGGATGAACGTTCATCCAAAATTACGGAAAGGAATATTCCAGTACTGTGGATGATCTAAACTTTCAGCTCAAACCTGACAGCTTGCACAAGCTTTCCTGGGCTGTTCAGACGTAGAATGCACTAAGATGCCAACTCGAATTATCGTTTCATCTTTTCAGATTCAATTAACCGTTTGCCAAGTACTGGTGGAATAAAACATGATTTCTATTGTTACGATTAGTACTTTGTCGTTTAAATTCCCAATATATTTTCCCGCTACACCCTGTACTCGCAAGCTCTCAAAAAGGCTGAAGTCTAGGATTAACGGCTGAAGGTTCCGACATCCATGATTAGACACATCGCTAACACAAGATGCATATCCTAGATCCCCAAGCCCGACAAGCATTCATTCAGCCGCTTCCAAAAAGCTTATGTTGAGCTTTGGTGCTACCTTGTAGAACCTGGACGCGTGGCGCTTTGTCAAACGACAGGTTTTGGCTTCGGCGGTCGACGTCAGCTCAGCAGTTTGAACTTCCTCATCTTGATGCTTGAACGCTGTTTGCATTTGGAACCATTGCTAAAACATGACTTTCGTTTCGCATGTGCAGAATCACGGCGAAGCTCTGGAGAATCCATACCGTGGACCCAGGCCCTTGTCTGGTCGACCAACTCGACATTGGTTTATTGCTGTTTACTCAGCCGGTTGTTGGAGAATATTGGTTGAGTTGTATGATATGGTAGGGAGGGAGACTTAGATCGACTTCCTTGGACCCCAAGCAGAGGTGAAGTCCAATCCTAAAGCAGCTCACGTGAACGATTGTGGTCCCATGAAAAGTGAACTCGCTTCGCTTGTATTGTTGTCCCGAAAGTCAACATCGACGTCATCGCGAAGATTTTCTTCCTTTGCTTCAATCAAGTGCATTGATACCAAACTCTCTTCACAAAACTTGGCTTTGCTCTTACAATAACACCCAGCGTTGACGCGCTTAACCAATCTGCATTGCAACACCGCCATTGCTTCATTGCCACGCGTTCGAGGTGATCGAGGATACGTTACTGCTCACCAACACTGCTATCATTTTAAAGGCGATAGGAAGGGAGTGTCCTCAAAGAACTAATTGCATCACTTTCGACTTCATCTTACTCAAATCAATACTTCACGATCAATTGGCCTGTCCACCTCGCCCTCCACTCCTTGCTCTTTCACATCGAGACAACCATACAAGCGCGCTCAATTACCTACCATCGCCACCATGTCAACCACACGTCGCAAAGGAGCTACACCCAAGAAGGCTCATAAAATTGAGGTCTCCTTCACAAATTGGGTGATGGGTGGCTCGTTGCTTTCGCTCAGTACCACGCCTAGCTTGGGAAGTCGTGTTGCCAGCAAGGGTAGCCACAAGAGTTTTGATGCCGACACGGTATGTATACTCACTGTGCTTTAAATCGAGCACTAGTAGCATTCATATTGAACACTTTCAGCTTTGGATTCTGCTGATACGCGACTAGGATGATGAAGAGCCTCCAGAACCTGTTCCAGCAAAAGTTACCAAGAAGAAGAGAGATGTTCCTCCATCAGAATTAAAGAAGCCCGGGGAGGTGGAGGTCGTCTGCACTGATTGTCAGCCCCAAGCCGAGGAATCTACCACCAAGTGCGCACTTGACTGTCCAGTTTGCAATGAGGAATGTGCCTGGGAGAAGCATATGCACGAGAAATACGGCGGAATGGAATGTAATACCTGCGGCAGAGGCGCAAACTGGCTGATGGATGAGTTTCATAAGGGTCGTGGGGAGTACGCTTGCGAGAAGTGTACGCCTGATTGTGCAGCTTGCGGTCGTGGTCCACTGTGGCTCTCCAAGAAGTGGGAGAAGACTCTGAAGCGCCGTGCTAGGAAGCTGCAAGGTGTGGAGAAAGAGAAGAAGGACAAGAGAGATGAAGATGGAAAAGAAGACAAGGAAGATGAAAGTACAAAGAAGAGAAATGGGGATGATGGAAAGATGACGAAGGATATGGGAAAGCAAAAGACAAACGGCAAGGAGAAAAGCAAGCAAAACGAGAAAGATGAGGGTGCAAATAAGGAGAAAGATGAAGCAGAAGACAAATCTGTTGAGAAGGAATCGGTGTCGACTTCGAAGAATAACGAAAGTGCAAAGAGAAATCAAGATGGAAAGAACAAAAATACTCACGACTGGACATCCGAAGAAGATACCAAGCTCAAGGACCTGAAGGCACAGAACAAATCGTGGAAGGACATTGCTTCGGAATTGGGAATTAATACAGGTCTCTGCAAAGCTCGATGCAAAATATTAGAGCACAGTAGAGATTCTGCACACGAGAAAAAAGCCAACTCTTTGAGCGGAAACAAGCAGAATACAAGTGGAGCCGAGGGAGATGGATTTCTTGGAGGGTTTGGTGACTGGAACAATGACGATTCGAACAATTCGGGCAATACAGACAATCAAGGTTGGGGAGCAGCCGACACTTCGAATACTAATGGAGAAAACTCTGGCAATGTAGATAATGGCTGGGGTACCAATAACAACAGCAACTCAAACAAAGATGGTAAGACCTCCAGCTGGGATAACAACAATTCAAGTGCGACAGCTGGTGCCTCTGGAGGAGAAAATATCAATTCTAGCTGGGAAAGCAACAACATTTCCACAGGAGATACTGGAAATCAAGGCTGGGCCGATGCTGCGAACTCTAGTTGGGACAACAGCAATAATAACACTACCGGGCATTCGGGAACTCAGGGTTGGGGCGATGTCGGAAATTCTGTATGGGGCAATGACGATGCGAACAAAACCTCGAATGACACCAGCGGGCAAAAGGAGAATCAACAGAACCAAAACAAGAACGATAACGCATGGAAGAAGCAAAAGAATAAGAACAGAGCCAGCAAGGAGGACAAGCAGAATGTTATCTTCGCCCCGATCACTGAGTCAAACCCAACAGGCTATATTCCTTACAAGTCTGCCAATACTGCAGCAGATGAGACTAACTCCTGGGATCCAAATGGCACTTATTCTTTCACGGACGCCACCACAGCTCAAGCATCTGGTGGTCTGAATACAAAAACTCCAGGAACTGGATGGGATGCGCCGAAGACAGACTGGATTACCATCGATCCCTCGAATGGAAACGCGGGTAACGAGCCAGCCAGAGATCCTTGGGCAGAACCTGAGTCTCAGAAGGTGCCCGATAACCGTACTACGTCTGTGTCTGGAAAGAACCCTTCAACCTCTGCTCCTGCAGGCGACGGTTGGATTCCAGTAACTGAGTCAAATCTTGATATGCCTACCAACAACAATGCTGGACCGAGCTGGAGTCAATTGCAAAACGATAGTGGCAGAGACTTCTGGAACACAGCTGGCAATGAAGGTCAAGAATCTGGAGATGGAGGGAATTCCTGGGGCCAGGGCAACAACAACTCGAATAACACGGAATCTTGGACTAAGCCGTATAATGGCAATCAACAGGGAGGAGGCTCTGGGTGCCAAGGCAATAAATCTAGCAACAACACTGGAAACACCTGGAACCACTGCAACAACACAAATCAAAATTTCGGTAATGGAGGATATTCATGGGGCCAAGGTAACCACTCGAACAATGGAAGAGACCCGTCAAACGGACCAAACGAAGGGAACAACTCAAACCCCTACAACTTCAACAATGGAAACAACGGACGAGGCTTCAACTCAAACAACAATTCAAATGGTTTCAAGCAAGATAGCCGCTCTCGAGGGAAGCTTCATCCCAACAGCGTTTGGACTCCCCAAGACTGCATGATTCTGGAGGTCTTGGAATTGAAGTACAGTGATCACAAGTGGAAGCAGATGCAAGCCGACTTCTACAATAGTACTGGTCGTATGATTCCATCGGAATTGATCGAGCAGAAGTTCAGAGCAGACGGTTATGTATAGTTTGGTGTAAGACTGTCCGGGAAATTGGAGGTGACTTTAGAAGGTGGTTTATGTTTGGCGTTCTTTGGGTCTCAATTTCCTTTTTGGCTTCTTATCAAGAGTTTCATCAAGTGGAGCAGGGCAATAGCTAGGAAAGCTCTTTGTGATGGTACTCCTCAGATGTGTGCTTCGCAGGCTGCTCCTCCCCATGATCCACCACATGGTCATGCCCGTGGTCTGCTCGTACAAAGGAGATCGTGACTTGCTCACTGACTTTCCCTCCATGTAAGCTTTCATCATATGTTGTAGAGAGTAAAAGCAGTCCAAAATAATGGACACAATGAAAATATGAATTCATTTGTCTCGCGTACGCAAGGTAGTAATGGTCACTAGCTCGACTTCCATAAGAAGACAGAACTCAGGCTCATTTCGTAAATCAGTAGAAACTCAATTCAGATGCAACTAATCTTACACCATGTTTGAGTGGACCTTAGTTGTTCTTAGACTCTGCCGTGAGGGATATAACATCATGCATCGCTAGAAAATAGCTAGCGATTAAATTTAGCTTTCTTTCCAAGTTCAGGAACCTAATTCCTGCCAGTATTTAGGCTGCTCAGGCCAATGAAAACAGCTACTGGAATCTTCAAGAAGCGTGGCATATTATTGACTATCTCAAATCAGATCTCCCAATGGCTTTGGCTTTGACACGAGTGAAACCTGGGTTATCTGAGTATTAGCACGTGATGTTTACCTCGCTTACTGAGCCCAGCCCAGCAACCAGCAAATCGATGGCTACAAAAAGAAGTGAGCCAGCTCCTATTTGTACCCATCTGAGGTATATTTCGAAATTATTTTCCGAGCATTCATTTATGAGCCAGATAAGGACTCTCGCTTGAAGCATCCAGCTTACCTCGTAAGTCTCCCAAAGCATGGCCGTGAGGCCCGTGCAAAACACCAAAGTCAACATGTGCAGCGGACCACAACTAGACGTTCAACAATTCAATTGAGAAATTGTCCCTGTAAACAATGTCGAAAAATAACTAGTCTAAAAGGATTCTACTCTCTTGAAGTTACATTCAGCACTGCGTTTTTTGCCCGTAAAGTAGCATCTCGCCTCAACCGGCGACTTTACCCTCGACCTGATATCCAGCTTATTGCTGGAGCCTTGTGGGAGCCCTTGCCACTCATCTTTCTTTCGCTTGCAGTGTAACATTCTCTCCCCCTTGATGAACATCATTCTTGGCTGCTCCCTGTGCGTGGCTCTTCCAACGTCGATCAGAGTCTTGAAGAGGAGCCTGGACATTTAACCTATCACCTGAGCGTACATTCACTGCACTGCCGTGTTATGAGACGACGCTAAGGAACATCAAGGTGAACAAAAAAAGCCACACTTTTCACTAGGTAGTACATCTGAGTACCGTAGGTCCCACTCTCTCCACCGCCATAATTCCTTAGCAGCGAAGTGCAAACAACAACTCTGGGTAAGATTCCTATGCCTACATGTGCCTGTCGCTTTGCCTCCTTTGAATCCGACTGTACCTACCCTACTTTGTCCATTCACCTTCCCGGCTTGTATATGTCACTGACGTTGAAATTTTTACTCTCTTCGCGATTCTCCTCTGGGTTCGTTTCTTCTCTCCAGGTGCTCGCCCAAAATCCAAGATGGCTACTCGGATCTCTACCCTAGAGCTGTTGAGTCTTGACTCGACAGCACTACAGAGAAAGCTCGATGCTGGTCGTCTTACCAGCGTAGAGTTGGTCCAAGCATGTCTTGCGCAAATCGACAAACATGACCAGCGAGGTGCGACTCTGAATGCCATGATTTCTCTCGTCCCCAACCACCTTGTATTGGAGCGCTCAGCCCAGCTTGACCTTGAGCGAGCCGCAGGCCGAGTCAGGAGCCCATTTCACGGGATACCCATATTGGTCAAGGTCTGTGGTCTCGCGTCATGTCCTTGTGGTTGGCTCTCACCGATCTCATGAAGGATGCAATCTCGACCGGCCCTTCTCTCGGTGTTGCAACGACTCTGGAAAGCCTGGTCCTGAAAGATTCGATTGCACCCAAACATGCCGCTATGATTACCAAGGTCAGTGCTTGAAACCTCGCCTTTCTTTGAAAACCTCTGACTTGAGGGATCAGCTTGAGGAAATGGGTGCCACCGTGTTGGGCAAGACAAATTTGAATGTAAGTCTTATTCACACTCAATGCCGAAAAGACAATTGATTCCAAGCAATAGGAGTTTTGTAATTTCAAGTACGTTGTTCTTGTCCCTGCTGCGTGTAATTTACTGATGTTGTTCACGTATCACAGAGGCGATGCAAACTCCAACGGGTGGTCAGCACTGGGGGGCCAAACGCAGTCTGCTTATCTCGCTCGCAAATCAAACGAAACCGGACTTGGACAGACTGTACGATTCGTTATTCCCAGGCCAAGTATGGTTAGCTAAACATTCTCGCAGGATCCATGCGGTTCCTCAAGTGGCTCTGCAGTGGGTGTATCAGCAGGTTATGCCCCAATATCTCTCGGCACAGAATATATTGGATCAATTGTCATGACAGGCGCAAGAGCTGGCCTCTATGCCTTCAAGCCCGCTCTCAATGCCGTCACCATGGACGGCGTTTTCAGAAGCTCGGTCGAGCTGGACGTCGTGGGCGGTCTGGCTAGGTCAACAGCGGATCTAGCCCTTCTCAGCCAGACAGCTCTGACAGAGGAGCAGAGGAATCTCTTGCCAGAGGAAGGCTATCTGAAATATCTAACCAAGACATTTGATTCGCTTCGGATAGGCTTTCTGGATCCTATCAGATGGTCTCTTCATCCAGATATTGTGCAATTAAATGAGATTACTCTCAAGCAAATGGCACGACTCTTTCCATTCCTATGTTTCACAGAAGCTGACACGTACAAAGAACAAGCTTTACTTCGATGCCATCGAACGAGTGAAGAGCAATGCAGCAGGAGCGCACATTGCTTTTCCGGTTGATATAACACCAGCTACGGACCTGTGGTATGAAGGCAAGAATCCGATTGAACTCGTCATGTGTAGGTACAATTTATATGCTGTTGATCCATGCTGACTTTGAATAGCATACGAGGGCAAAGAAGCAGTCGAAGACTGGCTTTCTGAAGTCAATTCTCCAGGGTTGAAAACAATTGAAGATCTAATTAAATTTAATTTGGACCACCACGAAAAGGAACTACCAGAGGGTACGTATCAAGCACTATGTACTTTTGCAGTGTGATTAATGGGCACCTTCACAGACCATCCTGATCAAAACCAGCTAGTGAAAGCCTCACGAGATCCTCCGACCCAAGCGACTTATGACGCCGTAAAAGGTCGAATGAAGAACATATCGAAAGACAATGGCATCGACAAGCTGTTTCGAGAACAGAACTTGAACATACTTGCCTTTCCAATGGACAGCCTTATGGTTTTCATCTCAGCAGCATCGGGTATGTTTCCAAAAGCATTGTTCTGTCATGCAATCTGATCTAAACATAAACCTTCAGGCTACCCAATCGCGAGCATGCCTGTCGGAATTATTCAAGCGGATGGAAGGCCATACGGACTGGGGATAATGGCTCAGGCTGGTAGAGAGGACTTGATTTTTCAGTTCATGAGTGCTTTCGAAGCCCACTTCCCACCACGTGCATTGCCATCTCGTGTCCAAGACGAAGGTGTTCTCGGACAATTGTGAGTCCTAGCTAATAGGTAGGGCTTTCTCTGCCTGTATGAAGTTTAAAAATGAGTATAGAGCATTAGAGCTGATATGTTAGCAATCGCAGATTTTAGATTGAGTTCGGAGTTCCCTGAAATACCATTGCCACCGTCTAGATGGTTGGCTGTCCACTGAACGTGAGACCAAGCGAAATATTAACTCACTTCCTCGGCTGCAAAATAATTACAGCGCTGTAGAGCTGAGGCAAAATATGACACCATAGTCCTGTCTGACACCGTAAATTCTAGCTGCTGTGTATACATCTCTTATTTTGCTGCTGTGGTTGGCTCATGCCCTCCAGAGGTCGACCAAGCGCAGCCTACATTATGCCTCATACTTGAAACATAAGCCGTACCACGCCATAATTCGTATGAAGGTATAGTGAGCGACTAATCTCAAACGAGGACCACATTTTCATGGCCAATGAAGAGTATGCTGGCGAATCGCCAGCCTCCATACCGCCATGGTCCTTCGAAGTATATTTCCTCAAGGTTAACAAACTTCTGGGTCTCTGCTGATAGTTGTAATGTCTTAAATGAGGAATTTGTTCGTATAGCGGTGGAGCTTGACCTCCCAAGACAAGACGGAATCTCAATGTGTTGCAAAAGAGTGCGACCCCACGAGAGGATGGCTCTGTACTCCTGTCAAAGATCTCGAGATGCCTGTCGACAGTCCGTCCAATGAGGTTTCGTGGAATTTGGTACTCGATAACATAGACGACTGGGGTGTCATTAAAGACTTCTGGCCAACAACTGGCCCCGGATCCGTGCTCATCACCAGCCGTGATCCACTGGCAAGATGGCACATTTACACTGACCAGCGAGGTTTAGATCTCGATCCATTCTCTGCATCAGAATCTGTCAAATTACTCAAGACCTACTCCCAAGCTTCCTTCAGGAGCTTGTAGCGTCCATGTCTGCTAAAGTTATTGCCAAATGGGCTGGTGGCCATCCCCCCATTATGACCGTAATAGCCAGTACAATGTCTACAGGGAGTCTTAATTGTAATAGCATGCTGGAGCTTTTTGAAACACAAGGCTTCGAGGCTGTCTGGGCGGATAATGAGCCACAGGTTCACCCAGTCTAAATGGTATCGATCGCCGCAATGGATGGCCTGGCCTCCTTATATAAGCACACTCCAAGTCTGATCCATGTGGTATCATACCTGAATTCAGAGCGCTTTCATCAAAAGATGCTCCTTGGCAGCTCAGATCAAGCAGATCGCCTGGATTTTCCAGGAAGTTGCGCAAAGATAACCATGCTCAAAATAGATTGCAACCAGTTTCTCTAATCACTGGAGATAAGCAAGTAAGATGACTCGTGAACATCGCATCTATCAGAATATTTTAAGCGATTCTCTGAGCCCAGAAATGCGTGTGAAGTCGCTGTTGATACCCCCTCATATCGGTTCAGATGCGTGGGTTCACCAGCCATTCAAACATCGCTTCAACACAGAGTGCTACGATGCTTGTTCCGCCGATTCCCCACGAGTTGACCGCATATTTCAGTATTATGAAGCAAAGCTCAAGCATTGACAACTTGATGCGTGAAAACAGGTAGCTCGTCTGTTCAATGACGCTGAATGGTACGTACCTCGATGGTCCTTTGAGCTGAACTTGGCACGAATTTCTGACTCGAAAATAGGCACTGGTCCGGGAGAGGACTCCCATTTAGCCAATTTCCAGACTCGCACAAAGCGTTTACGAAACATGCCAGCAAGTAAGACTTGGCGAGCAGGTAGCTGCAATGCTCAGCAAAAGTCACAACAACCAAGTCTCGGCCTCCAACCAAACAAACAGCCCGCAAGAACGTCTTCACCATTCATCATCTGTGCTACCAAATTAAAGAACTCCAAGATAACAAGCGTAAAGCAAACGTAGATTTGTTCGTCTTGTGTGTGCAAGGTGGCAATGATGCAGGAGGTTATGTAGACTTCTCTTGAGAAGTAGAAGTAGACAGGTGAGACAGGCAGGCTGGCAGGTTCGTTCCAAAGGTTTCGTCTCTCGCTTGGGTCAACTTAGTGGCACAGGCCCCCCTATTCTGGAGCCCCTATCCGAGCGAATGAGGGCACAGCGGCACATCGTTACAGTAGTGACTGGCCTAGAGTCTTCGCCTACCTGTCCATAAGAAATCGCCCGTTCCCGTGCTGTGGCCCTCGATATGCTCTAAAATTTCTGCCAACTCATCATCCAACAACTCCGACGCCTACATCCATCAAATATGCACCCATCCCCTTCCCGCTGTCCATTCCCACCGGGACTCATTCGCCTGCCCGGCAAACCGCCTCGATCTGTGGCAGCGGTGAGAACCTCAAGTCGTGAAACATTGGCAGGTGCCTGATCCCACGCAGCCGGATGAGGGCTTTGGTAACTGGCGGCCATTCTGCAAGCCGTCCAGAAGATTGAATATACCATATCAAGCTATGCGGTAGTAGTGACAGCAGTCAGGTACGTGAGCCGACCAAGTGGTCGCAGCTGCCACGAAGGATTATTGGTTTTGGGAGTGAGATTGGGTCGAACCGAGTCACGTTTGGGTGATACAAACGCAGTTCCATCTGTCACAAGTGGAAATTTCGCACCTAAGATGAACGAGCGCATTATGTTTGCACTGAGCGCGCTGGCGTTAATTTCCCTTCGTTTCGAACTTTCTCAGCCAGGCAAGCTGCCGTGTCTCGATCTATGTCCAATATTCCACTTGTTTCCAATCATCGTTCTTTGCATCCCTCTGCCACGGAAGCATCCGACCAGCAGGCAGCTTGCCTTGCAGGAATCATGCTGAGTTGCAAGAGTAGCCAGTGATTTCCTTCTTTGCGTCTTCTCTGCTGGGTGCTATCCTTTCCCAACCGAACGTGGAAGATAGTAATTGCTGGTTCATTTGTTACACCAGAGCCTCATTTGGGCTCAACAATCGAAGTCGGCGGCAAGGCGAACAAACATTACATTGTAGTCACTCAAAAACCGCCTTTGGACCGCCAGTGGATCCAGCTCAACCTCTCCCAGAGATCGACGCTGCACTATCATGAGTGATATCGGGCTTCGGAAACGTTGCCGTAGACGCAGAAATGGCTTTCCACATATCTATGCGACGTCGGGTGCCCATTAGGGTGGCAACCTCTTCAAGATGAGGCGAGATAGGGTTCTTATAAGAAAGGGATTGTCACGTCAAAGGAGGATGGTCATATCTCAAACTCTATCAGCGTAATACAAGATTCTCGCAACATTCTTCTTTCAAAGTATTCTCACTATACCACCATCGTGCTCCAATTTCCTCGATCCAAAGTATCTCAACAACGCACTCAGCCATCTAAGATTACCTTCACGTAACTGAGTCACATATACCACCTCATCAAAGTCAACAACCAACAACCTACAAGATGTGCTACTGGTACTCGCACCTATACAACTGCAAGCACGTCACTTACGCGCTGGGAAAATACTGCTCACAAGCGGGCCTTGTCCAAACACCTTGCAAGAAGAAGCACATCTGGCAGACGATCCGCATGGGAGAAGATTGTGAGGATTGTGCCATGCCGGAAGGGCGAGGCAATAATATCGTAGACAACGGAGGGCCAGTTGGAGGAGGTGGAGGGGTAGTTCAACACAAAATTGGAGTCAAGACAAAGAAGAAGGGGAGGAGATAGATTGATAATGGAAAAGGGATGGGAATGGGAGAAGTTTCACGCCGCATGGAGCATTGACGATTGGGAGCGATGGCGTACGGGTTAGGGATATGATTTAGAACAGGCATACTGGGATTGGTCTAGGCTCGGATCTTATAGATTGGATGGATACTGGAGTTCACTAGATGGCGTTCTTTGTTTTCCTGTCTACCTAGATTCGTCCCAGATGGTCACGTGAGCTACTGACTTGCAATTGAGGGTCAGTCTCTTGGATGTCTTCATACCGAGGGTCATAGATATGATGAAATCGTGTTCTATACATTTATAGGCAGTAATATTGGTACCATGATCCAAATTTCCTTCAATAATACATTCATCTTGCTGAGCTTCCAGGAGACTGAATTTAGTTTAGAGCGGGGCTCCAGTCTCCCATTCGTCTCGGCTCAGGATCTTCCCCACCCTAATACATCACCCACCGACCAGAACTCACCATATCCATCTGTATGCGACAGGTAAATCACAACTCAAGATACGTCTCGTGTGCATATTGGCTCAAAATCTCATGTCCAGCTCCGCAATCTTCACTGACTTTACTCTCGAACCCCTCGAACCTCGTTGGAGTACACCTTTGCGAATCGAGTCGTGAGTGGCCTCTAAACTTCTTTGTCAACAGGGACCGAACCCTGGAACCAATCTAGCAGTTTAAGGCAGCTGGAGTATCGTGAGTTAATGCTATGCCATTGATAGCCGCCGCCAACGATATTGCAGAACCAAAATCTATCCTGAATTGGTGCATACAAGATATGGATGTACAGACCATGAGCATGCTTTTGCCAAACATGGTCATGCGGAAGTCGCGAACATCCCCCAGACTTCCTGGAAAAGGATACTTGTCTGCATCCATGGGTGGCTTTTACGATCTCAATAGACACGAGATGTAAGCAAATCTCTTGCATGAAGTTGTTCTATTCTACAACGGGAAGTAGCGAAGTGCAGCTGAAGCGTTCGATTTTTGGCTACGATGACCCACGCGCACAACCTCAGCCCTATTTTGTTTTTATTTATTGACGAGCTATCAAATAGGACCACTCTCACCCCAAGCCACCACGGTGAGCAGTCAGCTTCACCATGTGCAAAGGAAGCTAGGGCAGCCGATGCTGACAAAAATTGGACATCATGGAGAAAATAGTACTGACTGACTGAACAGCTGAGCACCACTGTTCCGGCGACAATTGATACGACATACATCTCAGGCTGGTAGGCTCATTGGTTAACCGCCTCTGTCAAGTGTCAATTGCTTGCATAGGGATTGGGCGGATCGGAAGATTGAACGAAGGCTTGCAGCAATGGGAATTTAGTAACGAAAAAACCTGACATCAGAGAGACTACATTTATGACGCATACTGATCTTGTATAGATGGGCAAACATTTAAAAAGTTGACAGCTTAGACTTTGCCCTCTGTTCAGAGGTCTATTGTTTACCGGACGAAACCAGGTAATCGCACACTCGTCCAAGTATGAAGCTGTATTGGCAGTATTACTGATTCTGTGGCTTCTTTTTCATCCATTAGCTTTGCAACATTCCTGAAACTGCTTTCGCTTGCCATGTTTTACTTCGAGGCTTTCCTTCATCAACCGTCAGCTTCAGGGGCTCATTCACGCAATTCCGAATGTGTGGAGCTGATTTATGGTCGAATGCTTCATCCAAGGAAGTTGACAAGGAATGCTGCCACATTCCTCCTTTTGCTGACTTATGTGTTAAGTGCTCTCCCATGGTATTCCTGAGTCCTTCCAAGAAGCTTGTTTTGTATATATTGCTTATGCCATTGACTTTCTGTATCGATTCATTTCCCTATTTGTGCCGCAGCCACGGTCCTTTTGAACGTGGGGTGTATTTCCGCAATATTGGAGACTTCATCAGCCAAGCTATAGGATTGGGGTGACTGCGCACTCGCTGTCAAAGCACATTCTCCAGCTTGAAGCAATATATGACGGCAGGAGGTCTCCCTTGTTCACAACTGAGGAACCTTTGAGACAAATGAGACTCAATTTGATCTCTTGTACTTTGATCGAGAAAATCTTAATTAAGATGCAGGTCCCAAGCTTCCAGGAGTTGGGGTCAATTGTGGGGTGTCCCTTTTACATAACAACGCTTATGCCGGTGCTCGTGTGGCTTCCTTTTTGTGTAACTACCGGGTTGGCAGCGCTACCTTATATGCAAAGAATTAAGGCACAATTGTGCAAGGTGAGGGGAACAAAAATGGCTTCTCGACCTGATATTACATGCAGGAAGGAGGCGAACCAAAACACTGGCCCAATACAATCACGAGATGCACCGATTTACCCAGCGTCAAGCAGCGGGTCGGAACATCCTGAGCCAGATCCTTACCCCACTTCTCTGGATCGAGAGTGCTCGTCAAGTTGTTTTAGGCAAAGTCCCAAGTTAGACGACGGAAATCCAAAACAAGACGCGGTACTCCTTACCCCTTTTCTGGGAAAATTTAATGGCACATTGGGAAAGCATGGGTAAACTCGGCGGTTTGGGCGGTAGCGAGAGGCACAAGACCTCCAGAGGCGAGAAAGTCACCAATCACCCGAGGAACAAATCGTTCATGCCCTTGAGATTGCGATACAACCCTGCGGATTGGATCAGAGGCAAGGAAAGTAGTCCCGAACAGCAAGTCATATTCTCCCTTAAGACACGGGAAGAAAAGCAAACGTTTTTTATGAAAAGTTTTCACTCATGGATCTTGAATGACTGTGTTCTTGTACGACTATGGAAATCCGGGAAATACATCATGTTCCCTGCTCTCCACGAGGTTCCAGAATTACGGAGATCAAGCAGTTAATCTGAATTGCCGTTCGCCTCTGCAATCTGTTCCATATCCATCGACTGCTCTGGCTCCAAACGCTCTCCGTTAGATTGACTGACTAGTTGCCTTTTTCAAAGGATTTGGCTGGAGTCACATTGTGACTCGCCTATGCGTCTTGGTTCGTCATGGTTCAGCAGTTGAACACGGCGTGTTTGATCATTATAGTCGTAGTTGAGGTTGTCGGCTCCATATTTTGTCTGGGGAGGCTCGGTTCCAGAATGGTGGCATCGAGGAGATCCTGGCGGGGCTTGATGATGTGGAGTATGAGGACTTCGTTCAAGCTTCTTGAATACTTCTCTAACCTTGATAGGTGACATTTGTATGTTAGCAGCTTGGTTCCTGTCGCTGGGAGAAACCATAACGATGTACAAAGGTATGAACCGTTTTCTTTTTCATGCTGTCTTACTCCACCATGACTTGCTCGGAATTCTAACCCAGGCACTTAGTAACTGAGTACGGTCACTATGGCTACCATCGTGAAGACACATTCAAACTTAAGTACGACATGGTTCTCATCTGGAAATACCTCTACGCAAATGGCATCACCTACAATCCTATCCTCGGGCTCATTAAAGCCTCAATGATTCTACTTTACCTGCGGCTTGGAGGCACTAAAACAGGCGTCCGCACTGCTTGTTGTGTTCTTTTTATTTTCAACTTCCTCTTCATCACAGGTGCTCTCATGGCAGACATCTTCCAATGCTGGCCTATTACCTACACTTGGAATCGCTATGCTATGGATCGAGCTGCACAGATAGCTGCTGGTGCGACAGACCCAGGCGTGTACTATGGCTACCCGATACCGACAGGATTCAAAAATGGTAAATATGTCCATGGGGGAGAGTGTATTGACATGGGGAACTTTCTCCTCATCACCGCTGGCATCAGCATTCTCACCGACTTGCTGATCTTGTTGATTCCGGTGTATATGGTCTACGATATGCAACTGACACCAAAGAAAAAGTCCGTGGTTCTATTGGTACTATGTATGGGGGTGGCGTAAGCTGTTACTTCTTCCCCACTTGAACACATGCTAACATCATCCCAAGAGTCACGGCAGTAGGCATCACTCGCCTATGGATACTCTTCCGCAATTATCACCCAAGGAAAGGCCAAGACTGGAGTTACAGCGTCAAGTCAACAATAGCTAATATCGAAACTGGATTGGCGCTAGTCACAGGATGTATTCCCGACCTCTTCCCCCTCCTCCGTCTGTTTTTCCCCAACTTCCTCCGCTCCGAGCCTCACCTGGCACCCAATCCCTACCCCGTCAAATCAGAATCTGGGTCCTCTGTCTCTCGCCGCATGCGCAACGTCTTGACGTCTTCAAGATCCAGACACAGAACGGCCTTTGATGAGGAGAGGAGTATTACCTTCGGACTGGAGACCTTTGGTTGGAGAAGCGATGAGTTACGAATGGCGGATGTGGATGGCAGCTTTGATGGTGGTGGTACTTCTAGTCAAGGGTCATTGACAAGGAGTGAAGAGACAGCTGTTGAGGAAGTGAACAATGCGAATGATGGTATTTTGAAGACCACCATGTATGTTGTGAGGAGTAGACAGAACTCGGATGAGCAAAGTCGTTGGAGTGTTGTTTGACAACACCAGTGAAGAGATCGATACTAAATCATCGCCAGCCAAAAGGAACAGACAATCTAGAAGTTGATAACGGCCACGACCAACTCAAGTTCGACTGCAGTGGACGAATCTGATGAGCCTGGTTGTGACGATCTGCATGAGAAAGAGAGTGGACCGAATATCGCCGAAGTGTTTCCTCACATTCGAAAGATCGGCGAAAGTCCAACACGACAGCTATCAAGTTTCGTATAATGGATGTGAGCCCACATGGGCTTGGCTTGACTTCGTCATACCAGAGCTTGATTTTCAACGAGCAGTTCTCCGTTTCTTGCGTGGATGCTGAGTCATCAGAGGCTTTGCAATCAGTTCCTGGAAGTCATGGTCGTATTGACGACACAGCCTTTCCTCACCTATTTGCTCACAGTCAGTATCACGTTGCAACGATATTATGACAAGTACACGTACAAAATTGCAGAAAAACAGGCTGGAGCTGCAAATATGCATCCTCTAGTGCTGCATCTCGCTCGCCCGCTGAAGCACCAGCCTCATCCTCCCACTCTAGCGTTAGGGGTGTGTCCTTTTCCCGACACAGTGTCCAATACGAAGCTGTGAGTCGTCTGTAGAACGATGCAGCTTTATCGAGGCGATATTGGTGATCTGTTAATCAAGATTGATAAGTATGCGGGTATCAAGACTGGTCTGATTTGGGCTTACGGGTTTTATTATTCGGCAGTGAGATCCTGATCTCATCTCTGACCAATCGATCTCTGTATATCAGTACCAGCCTCAACAAGCAAATTCCAGCGATGATCCGAGCATGTTTTCCGGCTCCAACTATTTTCATGAGCTTGTCTAGCTCAGATGCCATAAGACGCTCGGCTGGCCCAAGTCCTTCGGCGACACGAACACGAACTTGGTCATGGATCGTCTCCGATACATATCTCTCCTGGTTGAGCTGTCCGAGAGGTCGGCTGAGAAGATCAAAGCTGCCGTCATGGAGATTAAGAAATCCGTAAGCGACAAGGTTGTTCAAGCTGGCTATTCTTGAGGTCAAGTTTGCAAGAGACCGCTGTATGTACTTAGCCGAAGCCCCAAAGTTTGGGTTGCAACTTACCATGCTTGACGGTTGTGGTCTACTACAGTATACAGATAGAAATCTATCTAGGTACCATGTGATTGCTCCAGAATGAGAACTAAATTGCATAAGAAGAATCTGCCTTCCGAAGTTGTCGAAGTCGTCAACGCTGGGGATAGAAGCGGGAACAATCACATAGCGTTCATCGTATGTGGTGTCGGACGTGACCAAGATGCCACTTGATCTCTCAAGTCTCTTCCAGCGACAATACGGAGACGAACTGCACCGCATGACTTCAAGATCCAGCTGAGCTATATCTCCACCGATCCCAAGCTCGGATTTCACGCAAAGTTGGACGTGTATTGGCAAGCCAGTCAGTGACGATGTTAGAGGTTCAAGGTTGGCCTTGCGCCTAGGCAGACTTTGGTGGAGATCTGTGACAATGTCAGGTACAGAATCATGGCTGATGATACATCATACTTACCCCTCACACCAATGTAGTCATCTTTCATCTTAGTTCGTATGCAGATGCGAGCTGCCAGTGAGCGATTATTGACATGTTTCAGGCATGTCTCACAGACACCATTAGGAGAGCACTACCGTGAGTTTAGTATAATTATGTGGGAGTACATCGCGATGAGACTCACGGGTAACTTGCGAGCCTTGCAGCATGTGCAAGCTCCACTGGCTCGGACTGCATGCACTTTCCTCTTCCCTTCTTTCGAATAGGATTTCCTTGAGCGCTTTGTGATAGGAGGCTCGGGTCGAAGACTGAAGTTCACCATCATCTCATCCTGAGACGGGAGAGGTGGAGGAATTTGCAGCTCGCATACGTCAAGTATTGTTGACTCTGGCTGAATCTTGAGTTCGTACTCTATGTCTGGTATTTTTGATATCCTCCCAGTACCAGTATTAAGGGACTGTCCGACGGGAGAGCCGAAGCTGGACGATGGAAAAAATTGTTCGTCAATATGATATGGTGCCAATTGTTGTTGATTCGGAATGGAAAAATAATCTGCTGATGACACTGCTTGATTTGGAAGACCAAACTGATAAAATCCATTTTCAGTAATGCCCAGCTGATCATTGACTGAAAGAGTAAGGGCTAGGTTGCTTCGAGGAGAAGGTTTGCTTGTACAAGCAAAACCGGGTTGTATGAATGCAGCACACTGGCTGAATGTGGCATCGGAACCAGAAGTCATGTTGAATCCGCCCTGCTCATAGCTTTCCGGAGAGAGGGTATTAAGGCTTTGAAGTGGGGTCATGATAGCTTGGGTACTGGCAGAATCCCAGTTTCCATTGGGAGTCTGGTCGAGCTGGTCGTGAGTCGCGGATGATTTCCAGAGTACTTTCTCATAATTAGGCGGAGAATGGGATCTTAGACTAAGCTCGTTTGAAGCTGAACTTGTGCTAAGCGGTAACATGGTTGAACTGTCGCAGCTACGATTTGTGATGTAGCGTGGGTAGGAGACGTCTTGCGGGGACATTTGCTTGTCGGAAGGCACTGCCAAGGCCCTGCTCGTAAATGCTGCCTGTGAGAGAGCATTGACTATCAAATCATGGCTCCCAGGGTCGACAATATTGCTTCTCCGTATGTCCTCCTTAAATCCAGAAGGCTTTGCATCAAAGGAGAAGCTTGCTCGGGTTGTATCAAATTCCATGGTAAGCAAGAGTGGGTTTGCGATGGTAGTGGATGGAATGCTCAATGGCAACACCCAGAAGCAAGCTGTGAAGTCACCAATGTCCAAGAGTGGCAGGCTACCAATAGCTGGGGCGGATCTCCATGATATTATACTTCGGGACGGTCGAAACGACACCGAATAGAGGCACGACCATATGACGATATCATGGATCTCGTGAGGATGATGTTGTGAGCCAAAATGGACTTCGGTGAGGTCCAGTCAAGGAATCTATTGGTGAGCCTTGCTTACAGTAGATCACAGCCCGATTGAGGCTTGACTTGTGGGGGCTTGTCGCCGTCCCGCCCCGCCCAAGGGCATGAAATGCCTGCTCTGCCTAACGAAATGCCCAATTAATAGAGCCAATGGGTCTACAACTCAATTGTTTTCGTGATTCAAATTCTTCTAAGAGAGGCGGCTGGAGGTGTATGATTCTCCAACAACATTGAGTGCTGCTCCCATCCTCGACGCCACTGACGTGATCGTGCAGTTTTCGCAGACCGAACTCTGAATTGGGGACTGTTCGCTGTTATCGTAGTGCTAAATTCTGATTAGCCTCCTATCACTCGAGAAAACATATGTGTGTTTCTCGCATTGGAATCAGACAGAGAGACACGATTTATTATGCCCCTTATGTCTTGGCATATGAGTCTCGCGTGTTGACGTTCGCTAAGATATCCACATACCACCTCCCCACGGGTGGGAGGATGTAGCAAAGGGGGAAAATAAAGATCTATAGGACGGTCAATTTTCAGAAAAATCGTTCATTTCCATGCTGAATGACAATAGCTATTGATGGTACAATGCTGCCGAGCATATCGCTCCGCCAGGTAAACACTGCAAAGTTTAGCGAGGGGACAATGGGGCGTCAGGCCCCACAGCAAGCTGCAGCAGCTCGAGAGTAGGTATGCTAGGCAGCTAGGACACCAATCCCATCCACTCCGGAATTTCCAACCCCAGGGGAACGAGTGAAAGATAGCACAATCACCATTATCCAAAAAGCGTGTAGGAATATTTGCAAGAAGTGTCGCATTCTGGGCCGATTGAGCTCGTCGCAAGAACTGCCGACGACTGCAAAATCCTCCACAGACAAATCTAACTCACACTCATTTCTCGAATCATGGATATTCCAAGGCTATGAGTTACGTCTCGTAGACTGGACAACAAAGCCTCCTCTGCAATAACTTTATTCGACGAATCGGAGGTTATCTGGCGAAAGTTAGTTAGCAGCAGTGAGGGAGTGCCAGACACGCCGTGGTGGTAGAAGCGATACTCACTTTCAACAACTTCAAATTTCCTGGTATGGACACCGCCGAAGTAAACGTGGTTAACAGCTTCTCTAAGTCTGTTCCGCTAATTTCTATAATTGAGAGTTGTTCCAAAGACTCCGGGAGTAAAACTGAAAGCCAGCCCGGGGCTGTGTAGTCGTGATTGAGTGAAGATGCCGTTGCGTAGAAAAACATCCAGGAATCAAGCTCTAGACGTATGCGTATCTAATCAGTGGGAACAAAATATTGAGCAAGAAACGCCATAACCGGAAGGATAACTGACCTCAACTTGCTGAAGTGCTTCAATGAAGTGATAGGAGACCATGTTGCTGAATTATGCCGTCGTGCCATTCGCTCCCACAGACTGGAGAGAGAAAGCTCTTCAAGACTATGTCTCGAATTCATAAGTCCATTTACGATAGTCCAATCCTCATATTGGTAAGTTGTGCGGGGTACGCCTATGGTACCTTCACAACTGAAGCTTTTCATATTGTTGAAACCCAGAAGGATTTGGGTGAGAACGCCACCCCTCCCATATGGCACAAAATTGTTCTTCAGGGTGACTTTGGTGGTGCGAAAGCTCGGTTTATTTTCACAAGTGTCAAGCTTGAGTGAGTCCGCCCATCCGTACTCTATTCCAACTCCATGAAACTCCACAATCGAGTCCAATCTGAGGAATAAAGCCAAGCTGCGAAGAAGTCCTGTGCTGCATGAAGTACCTGCACTCGTAATATATAGTCGACGAAAGCTTGAAAGGTATTGCCGAGGGTGCGTACTGTGTTGAGATTCCTGTGCCTTATCCAAGGACCGTCTGCTGAATGGATACATATCATCGTCGTAGAGGCAAATGTCGACTGACTCCAATCTTGTACATAGCACCAAGAGAAGGGCAAACATAGCATCCCATCCCCGATGTGTAAAAGTTGCCCTATACCATTTCTCGCAATGTCTTTTCCCGAAGACTTGTTCTGGAAGAAGCTGTTGAATCTGGAGGTTTGGTCTCACACGCGGACCTGATTGATCAACATCCAGGAATCTCGTGGAGACGACTGCTTGGTAGTCCCAAGCCTTTGCACTAATATGTCTTACATACCTCGCACGATAGGGCTTGAGATATATGGAGCGCAAAAACTGCTGCAGAGCGTTATTTCGGCATTGAATGAGGGTGCTGTAGAGCCGTGGTTCGGCCAAGTCATGGAGCTTTCTTCAGCATAGAGACAGACAGGCTTGCAAACGCGGATTGAGGAAGGTAGGAGAATATCTCAAGCACCAGCTCGGTTGATAACACTTCTAAAGCCATTATTTGACGGAAAAGTCATTGTTTTCAGCATTGTTGATTCCTTTGAAAGTGGACAGAGGGGTGTTAGGCAGAACTGGGAAGGATATGAGTCATGTGACTTGGCTGCCTGTCTTGCGCTCTCAGCTCTCTCATCCCTCCCAAAAAATAGTTCATGCGGACTTTGCTCACTTCAAATCATCTGTATAGCCAAGATACAAACGGCCATGACATTAAATGACCACAGGATCATACCAATACTCTCTTTAGATTACATTCTATAGCTTTGAAGACCCAGCAGGTCTTTCCATTTCCGCCTCCAGGTCCTTCTTTTTCTTCTGGAAATTCTTCACTAGCTGTCTCACAGCCAAATCCAGCATTAAATCTTCACTACCACCAGGAATCCTCGCGCCTGGAATCTCTCGGAAAATTCCTACATTGAAGTCAGTACTGCTTGTATTTTGGAATGGGCAGAAACGGGCAGAAACTTACTCTCAGCAACCTCTCCCTGTCCACTTTTGGTATATCCATTACCACCGTGCAGTAAGACTGCCGTACTAGCAACTAGTTCCAGCACTCTGCCAGCCTGTGCCTTCGCCAGCGCAGTCAAACCTCCCAGCTCTCTATTTGCGTCCGCCTCACTCAACTTGGTCATACAATACGTATAATGTTCGATCCAAGCCCAGTGCGCCTCCAAGTCAGCACCACACTTGGCCAATCGATGTCTAACAACCGGCTGATCCATCAGAGTCTTGCCGAACGCCTCTCTTTTCATACAGTAATCAAACGCATCACTCAACGCCACCCTCGAGATTCTGTTCACCGATATCGAAATCGTGAGTCTCTCGTGGTTGAAGTTCTGCATAATGAAGCGCATGCCCTGCCCTTCCTGACCGATCAGGTTCTCAACCGGAACTTTCACATCGTCAAGCTCGATAAATGTCGTTCCGGAAGTAACCTGACCTCCAACTTTGATGCGCCGCATGCTCACGCCTGGAGTATCAAGGAGTGGTACAACGAGCATAGAGAGTCCCGCTGCTCCTTCACCACCAGTCCGAACAGCCATACTGGCATAATGTGACCAAATTCCATTAGTGATCCATTTCTTTGTTCCATTGACGATATAGTGTTTCCCATCCTTGGATTTTGTCGCCGTAGTAGCAATATTGGCAACATCGCTTCCGGCACTTGGCTCAGTGACAGCGATACAGATTCTCTTCTTGCCGGTCAGGAGCTCAGGAAGGAATTTCTCTTGTAGTGCTTGAGACCCGAATTTCAGAATTGGAGGGAGACCAAATGCCATGCCTACAGTAACAGCACCTGATGGACCAAGGGAGCCGGAACGAGCAAGCTCGTCGACGTAGATGAGAGTGTGGAGGTAATCGAAATCCTCGACTTTCAAACCACCGGGAAGTTCATGGATACCAAGTCTCTTGAGCCATTTGACTGGTAGTGGGGCTGAGAGATTGGGTATCAAGAAGTTTGCGGCTGTGAATTTAGAGTATAGATCCTCTGTTGTTTATCAACGGGGCTGCACTTAATATTTTGAAAGATTGAAGACATACCTGGGACATCACCAGCTGCTTCCCATTCAGTGACATATGGAACGAGAAGTTCTTCCGCCAATGCTCGACATGTCTTTTGCCATTTCCTATGCGATTCATTGTAGTACGCTGAAGGCAATCCCATGAGATATGGAGGGTCGCTGAACGGTATTGGAACTGATTTCGCCATGATGCTAGTTGATGAGATGTTGATTTGAAGGATTCTAAGGATTATTTAACAAAAGCCACTTCACAAGGGATGATCAGATATAATACGAGTCTTCAGATGATGACGTTCCAGTTCGGTTTAAGTTTGAGATGTAAGCTCAAGGTTGGCCGTTAAATCCGGGGTATATACAGCAGTGCGGGGATCCCTAGCCGATACCCTCGGCCCGCTCGCTTGACGTGTCCTGGGCTTCAAGTGCTAGCAAGCACACTGATCTGACAGCTTTGTGAATCGAGCATAGATTACTTTAGATATTTTAGATAAGATCTATCGATCTGGATACACTTAATACAATTTGGTCAGGTCTTTGCACGTGGCTCAACATTCTTCTCATCAATTTCCTGCTCTCGGAAGACCGAAATCCAAATAATGGACCACCTCACTCAACAACAGTTCACGTATTTTGAACAGAAGGTTTACTTTGCAGATGTCTTTTTGCAAGAATAATGTCGTATGAGGATCCCAGTTCGACCTCCCTTTCAATGTCTGCGATCTAAGCGAAGCAGCCGCTCGAAGATGGCTTCAAGAGCAACAAATGTCACAAATGAACCTATCAGTGGAACCCTGCTACATTACACAAAGTTCTCGTAACACTGAAAAGGCTTCAATAGACCACACATACAATTCCACGACAAGTCCACACCCTCCTCCCTTGTCAAGCCTCTCAACTCCTCCAGCCGGCCAATATTTGGCTTCATCGGCTTGCCATCCCGCGTATAGCTGTGTCTGAATAGCAAATGAACAGATCCTAGACCCGAATTGTTGGTATTAAGCATGTCTCTCGACAAGAGCTGCGAAACATAGCATTGAGTTCCAGGGGATATGTTGAGAGTTAAACGCTCTAGGCTGTTGGGTAAGCAATCGACAAGAGCCGTGTGGTCGTTTTCCCTACAGGAGTCGAGGGAGTCGAAGTTAGTTTGAGGCGAATGTCGTCGTGATTTCGAAGGGAGAAGAAATATACTTTCGATCTGTAGGAATCTATCCACTGGTTAGCTTGAACAGAACGAGATACGCCCTTCGATTTGAACTCACTTCAGCTTTGTGAATAACTGTAGTGATTCCACAACCTCAGGCTTGGATACCTCAATATCGGCACCACTGCTAGCAGCGAGCTCACCGTCTTCGTCGCTTGGAGCGCTGTCGTTGCCTGACCACGCCTCAACCTCGCTTGGGATATGAACCAGGACCAAGTCCTCTAGTATATCTTTCGAGTTTGCCAGTCCTCTGCACACGTCGGAAGCAACCAGCGTGGAGATGTCACGGCCAGTATGGTAATATTTAATGTGCTTCAGAGAATGGAAACATAACAAGAACGACCTCAGTGAGTGTCCATTTAAGAGACACCGATCCAGCGTCAAATCCCTCACATTAAAGGTTAACTTGGACGGGACCCGAGCCAGGCTGACATTTGAGGCTCTGAATTTGGTGACGGAAAGGACTTGCATGTATGGGATGATGAGATGTACTGGTGTTTCTGTGCCGTGGTTGTCAATTGGGTTGAGTGTCACTTCTTCCAGATGCTGGAAACGACTTGGAGACTTGGTGGATTTCAAGACCATTTCTATGTACCGATATCTGTCGGCATTCCAACCACATGAATCTATCCGTATTGTTGCGAGTCTTGCCGCAAAAAGAGTCATCAGGAAAGCGGTGATGGCATCCCAGTATATCGGCACATCCAACCAGCTGACTATTGATGAAAAGAACATCTGCTTGAACCATTTATTGCAGGTTGATCTCCCATAGATAGAATCCGGGAGCTGGTTTCTGACCCAAGATCGATCTTCGAGTGTTAAGAAGGAGAGATCAAAGTCCGATCCATACGGGTGACCTGTATACGATATCAGAATAGGTCCGTCTCAGTGGATTTGACGGAATTCTTTGATTCCACAGAAAGGTCAATTCTTGCCTCAGCTGAAAAGCAAAATACTTTCTTACCCACTGTTCGAAAATGCCGAACATATGCAGTCAAATCTGGATTTCTCACAATCGTTCGAATGAACCTCATATAGGACTTAGGGTATTTTAAATGTACACTTGAGTACAAAACAGGCCCGGCAACACCATGCAGCCGCCTCGAGCATCGCAAGATGGCTGTACAGGTGCGTTGTAAGTAGTTGATAATCTCTAGAAGTATTTCATTGGATAGATCTAGGAAAGACATGTCAACGCCGGAGAGGATAAAAGAAAGATGTCCAGAAGGAGGAAGTCCAGATGCTACAGATATTGCAGAAAGTTGTGTGCACCTTTGATATTTCCTCAGCCGTGCTCGGTAAGTCTGAGGCTGAGTCCGAGATGCTGCATGGCGATGCCACTCACGTGGAGGCTGTGTAAGTCCGGTGGTTGGATGCCACTACTGGAAAAAGTTTCTTTCCAGCCTGCTGCAGTGTCTGTAGAGCATTGTGATATGCGTTTAGTCGTGAAATATTCTGGCAATTCTTCATGATTCCATTTTACACACCCTACTTTGTTACTTTGTACCTGTCAAAGTTGATGCCCAGTCTTCTCAACGGCTCTCTTCCAACTATCTGTTTCCTCGCAATTCTTCAACCACCTCTCTACATTCTTGAACCGTCCAGGCTCAATCTTACCTCCTAATCCCCTAGCATAAATGAACTGGACACTGAACCCGCTGCAGTAGAACACTCGTCAGCCAAGAATCTCTCTTTCACAGATCCACAAAGAACCCTCCATGTCAACAATACAAGGAGTGATAAGCGAGGCAGGCAGATCCACTATTATAGACGCAAAACAGTAGACTGAATAGAAACAAAGTAAACTCACCACATCGTATCCGCAGCGCTCACCTCCTCCCCACCAATGAACTTCCTCCCCTCCAACTCCCCATCCAACCAGTCTAAATCCCTCAAGACATTCCCATACAGTCCATCTTCCAGTTTCTGCAAATCGCCATTATTTTTCATATCCTCGGTTGCGTTCCAGCGCGCGTAAGTCACTGCCAGGGCGTGAGGCATGAACGTCCCTTCTGCTGCGTGAACGAAAGACCGGATGCGATTGCGGAGGAGGGGATCTTGACCGCCAAGGAGGCGCTGGTTCGAGTCGTATCTCTCGATTAGATATCTATAGTGAATGTTGTGTCAATATTTCATCTAATCATTTTCACGCTATCCTCTCTGTCCTCGTCCAACTCCCCTGCTCCCTTCCAAATTTTCTTTCCCATTCCATTCCCTCTATATCCTACCTCTAATATCATTTCGATAGCACAAACCCCTAAGTAAACAAGGCAGTCAATCACCAGGAAATAAAACACCTACTCAGTGATAGCCCCACTCTCCAAAACAAGGACCTCCCCATCCCTCAACACCGGCGCTTTTCCCAACGCACTTCCCGATTCCTTTTTAAACGCCGCAGGAGCCCTATTGTTCTCGCGAGGGTAAAATATGTTATTGTAAGGCAGATGGAGTTCTTCGAGTAGCCAGGCGATGCGAATGCTGCGCGAAGCTTGCAGGAAGTAGAGAGTTATGTTTGGGGTTGGGGTCGACATTTTCGGGGTTGGAGGGAAGGGGGGGTTAGTTGACTGTATATGGGCCGGAAACTTCGAATGAGGTTTTGAATAGCTTTTGGGAGACCCAAAATTTGACTTTGGATAACAGCAGGTACACTTGTAGTTAACCTCGGGCAGACGGACACCATAACTTCAGGGGTCCAGACATACGTCATGGGGGAGCGACTAACTCAACCCCTTTGCGGGATGTGGAGTCAACTTAAAATGAAGCTTAACGGGAGATGCAGATCCGGGGAATTCGTGGATGAAAGTTTGAGCTTTTATCTTCTCTTTGCTTATCTTATCAATATTTCAGATTCCGGAATGTTTTTCTCCTTTACCGAGCCAAGCCCAAGAGAGACATTCCGTTCCTGTATGAGAAATTATGCTTTCCCAACACAATCCTTTGTGACTCTCCATGCGCCGAGACCTCGTCGGCCTATAACCCTCTCCAAGGTGTTCCAAAATCCGTCATCGCCGAAGTCTAGATCGTCAAGATTGAGATGCTGCTTGTATCGCCAGACTTCTTGGAAGTGGAGAATCGATTCTTGGCTCGAGACGTATGGATCGAGGAAGGTTGCTGATAAAGGAGCAATCAAGTAAGTGCCTTCTTTCTCATCCAGATATGCTGTTGCATTCTCAGAAGCCTTGTGACATGTCGCAAGAGCTCCAAGCTCTCTCAGCATGAGTGGTCCTTTCATGCCCATTATATCGTGCGTCGTCAAAACCTCGTTTTTCCCGTTCAGAAGCCATACGGGAGGACTATACGTTTTCCACCAGATGGAATGCGTTGCATCTGGCTGCTTACTCAAGAATGTCTGAGTGGGTACAATGCCGCCTTGGTGATATACACCCATTAAAATGCCAAAGAAGGCGTTGTAGAGAATCCAGGTACCAGCCCAAAGACGCAGATGAGTTTTGTTCTTCGGTAATTGTATGGAAGAAAGAATGAGGGGGATCGATGGGAGAAGGAAACGAGCTTCCTGGTGTTCGAAGAAGGAGAGGACGACAGTGCCCGCAATTGCAGAGTAGAGTCGTAAAGATGGATGCGGGCCCAAGATGAGGAGAAGGGCAGCTGGGCCAAGAAGTTGTGGCAGGTTGAATAGAATATGCTGGTACCAAGGATGTAAGCCATGAGCCGCAAGATTACTTGATTGAAGGTTGTATTTGTAATTATTGAGTGGTGTAATGACCGGATTGGAGAAGAGGTATGACCAAGTGACCGAATGATCGCTGTAAAACTGGGTATCTACGTAGATGGCGATGAATGCAGTAAGAAGGGCAGAAAATATCGCTGCAAGAAGTGCAAGAGGCCTGTCGATGTTAGCTGAGGGATCAGGGAGTGAAGCAGAGCTTGATCTACCTTTTGCGAAAGTGAGGAATTAAACGAAGTCCAGGAATTATCAAAAAAGCCGGAAATGTAATCCGGTTGAAGATACCAAAAACAGCGACAAATGCAAGAATAGCTGTTGCAAAGGCAGACGACCGTTGCTGCGGGACTGTCAGATTGGTCCAAAGTAGCACTTCTTGAGAATCTACCTTATTTTCTACAATCCTGTGGATCAGAACTAAGCACCAGGCCAGAGCCAGCGTCTCTATAGAATTCGAAAAGGTATGAGTTTGGTATGTCCATGTGACGTAGGAGGACGCGACGAGTAGAACGGCCACCCTTCGATGCCGTGGTGACTGAACCAATTCATGCAGTGCCCAGTCCTCCAGCACGAAGCTCAACGCGAACATCAACACTCTCAACGTCCAGAACACTGCAATCGGCGGTATCTCTCCATCATTTCCGTTCCCTATCCACAACCATCTCAGGAGGAGCATTGGCAGGCCGTAGACAGGCCATAATGGAAATACGCTTCGCACTGGATCATCGGCGGTAAATTCCCAGGTGAGTTTGACTGGATAACTGAAGATCTGGCCTACAGAGAAGTGATATTAGCAGATGCGCAACAGATAGCTGTAAATCCCGCCCAACCACCCGCCGACGACATCTTCACGTGTCTCATTCCATGTAAACATTACATTCAACAGCGCATTTGTTTGCGCATCAAGATTTCCACCTCCAGGAGCTGCAGCAGATCCAAAACACGTACCGGCTATCACCTCCGGGCCTTGAAAGTTCTCATCAGGGTGAAGGTAGCTCGGCGAGAGAGCAAAATAAAGTCGAACCAGAACCAGAAACAGATATGCGCGCCTCCACATTATTGGTTGTCGATTACATGCGATCGGGGCATTTCATTCGAAAAGAAGGACTCGCAGAAGACGCGATTTTCGAACCGTCTCGAGCATTTGCAATGCTGGTGAACTGGCTCGTTTTGTTGGGTGGCACGAAACAGAGAAGTGTCTGGTGGTAGTGCAGTGGTGGAACTTGGGAAATGTCCCGTCGCGTTGGTTGTATTGACAGGGATCTGCAGGGGTGAGACCATGAGAATAGGGAGCTTCCGCTTGACTTGGTCAGCCGCGCCGCCCAGAACGGAGATTCGCCAGTCAACCAATATTGTACCTCCGTACATTCCCTCGATTCCATATCTGCTATGCAAGACATTTATGATGATCTACACGACTCGAAACAGAATTCTGCAAGCTACAGTACTGTATTAGGTGGGAAAGGGGTTTGTTTGTGTGAGGCTATGACTTTTGTCTGTTCTCAGCCTTATCTTATGCTGGTGCCTTACGAATTCTGGCCTGATCGCCCAGATGCCCTGCTGGCTTTATGCAAGCTCTTCGAACCCACAGGAAGGGAAATCTAAAGATAGAGCAGGATGACATGGGATGATTTGAGATAAGAGAAGCTTCTAAGTTGCCAAGATAGTTTTGTTAGGTCATTCTCATGAATGTTTACTTTTGTTGGTGTTGACGACAGGCACCAGAGATCGGTTCGTAATTCTTCAATAGCTGCATTATCTCTGCCTCGAAACTGCATGAAGCCCCAAATGGAGGACAATTTTTAATCCAAAGGATGGCATCTTGAAAATCAGTGAAGAAGCCTCCCCGGCTTCCCTTTCCTTCCTCCGCTGCAGGATCTCTCGAGGCAGGATCCTTTCTCTGCTTGCATCTGGCTGGAGTGCAGGGAACCTTTCAACACCATATTGCAATGCATTCTTCGCTCACATTGAAAAGTGTCGGGATAATGAATGGCCAGCCGCCTCCCAAGAGGATTCCAGTTGTCCAATACTATGACCAAAATGTCCCATCCCTAGATGTTGGTATAAATTGACTTCAAACGCGAAAATCAAAGATGACGCGCCGTGAGAGAGTTCTGGGGAAGAAGAGCGCGTCTCGACCACTTCAAATCATTTCCGGGCGAGCGGCCTCACTCTTTGATCAGGTTCTTAGGTGCATGAAAGGCGAATGTGCCTGGTTAAGGTACTTTACCTTACCTCTTTGGTAGGCACAGTACAGTACGTACCTGTGCCTTGTCTCGTCGCCAACAAAGAGCCTCCCCGGGTGACTCAGCCGTGCAGGAAACAACACCAGGACGCAACCAGCAAAGTGGAAGAAAGAGGAGAGAAAACAGCGGCTGCCTAGCCAGTCAATATTCGAGTTTGTCTTGACCCGTCCCATTCATCGACAGAACAGAAATACAAAGCCCATCGCCTCATCCTGCGCGTTGTTATTCACATTCGGACTCTTCGGCTAATTAAGCACAAGGCTACAGCAGCGCTAGCTTCCACTCCATTGTCAAGCCACGCCTACAAAGAGCGACCACGATCTCTGCTCTCGAAACTCCTTCCTCCTTCCTGCACCCACAACCACAAACATCTCTCGCCCAACAACCACAGATTTCAATACAGAATACCCCTACAGAACCTTTTACTCGCACATACCATTCACAAAATGTCGGAGAACATCCAAATCACCCTCATCAGCAACGATGGCGTTGCCATTAAAGTTGGTAAGATACCCCTCCAATGCGCTGCGCCGCCCACCCAACTCCTCGAACACGAACTTTACTGACTCCCATCTGCAGACAAGGCCGTCGCTGAGAAGTCAATGCTCATCAAGAACATGATGGAGGATCTTGGAGAGGGTGCCTTGAACACCGATGTCCCCATTCCCAACGTAAGCTCATTCCTCGATGTTGGGGGCGTGTGATCTGGAGTTCACCTCCAAGTAAAGGCAAGTCACTGACAAACTCATGCAGGTTAACGAATCCGTTCTCAAGAAGGTTATCGAATGGTGCGAGCATCACAAGATGGACCCCGTTACTGCCACCGACGATGACTCCGATTCCCGCAAGAAGACCACAGACATTGAGGAGTGGGACCAGAAGTTCATGCAGGTTGACCAGGAGATGCTCTTCGAGATTATCCTTGTGAGTAACTCGAATTAATCTGCAACCTTGACATCAAGCTGACCAGAATTTTGCAGGCCTCCAACTACCTCGACATCAAGCCCCTCCTTGACGTTGGCTGCAAAACAGTTGCAAACATGATCAAGGGCAAGTCACCAGAGGAGATCCGCAAGACCTTTAACATCACCAATGACTTCACCCCCGAAGAGGAGGAGCAGATCCGCCGCGAGAACGAGTGGGCTGAGGACCGCTAAGCAGTTCACTTTCAACGTTGGAGGAGGATGTGGCACGATACCCCACAATTGGACATACATCCACTTTCATCCCTTCGTGCGCTGATACATTCTTTCCCTGCATACACACATGGTGTTTTCGTTTTCCTTTGGCTACTGCCTCTTGATTCCGAAATCATCTGGTGGTTCATCGTCCATTCCGGCATGGTTGTTCACTGGGTTTTCTTTTTCTGTTCTCCACTGGCGATACGAGCCTCACTACGGTACGGCATGGCGTTCGGGTTTTCAATCGAAGGGTTTTGCTTTGGAGACTTCTCCTGACGTCTATACCAAGGGCATTGCTGTCTCTGGATGGTAGATAGTAGGCTTAAAAATTCGAGACCTTGCATCAACCTGGTAGTGCAATGACGCGTGCGTCTGTTGTGTGATAAGTTGCTTGTCTAAATGCTTCCACGCAAACGACGCAGTACTTGTTTCCACGAAGCTTTCCTAATATCATCTGCATAAGTAAACCTTACCCTCTTTTCATTCAGTGCCACAATCTTCTCTGCATATGCTGTTCTCACGTGCAGTTTTCTCATCTCTCAGTCACAACCACACACCAAACATTCGATCTATCACATCACGCCAAGGCATTCCACTCAAACTCCCTTTCCCCTCCGTTTTTCTTCGATGCCCTAAGTCATCATGTGGAACCGAATTGCCCTGTACTTACGGGACACCTCTTCACACAGCTCTGCTCTGCTCTGCTTTCTATAGGTGGAAGGAACTCCCTGTATGATGTACAGGCAGCACCACTGCATGCCTCCAACCCACTGCATCTAGAATCATGATTCACGGTGTAAATAGTACGCGTGTGGAGAGCAGACACAATGTACTTATGAGGCAGGTAGTTGAGTAAAAGAGACTCTTGGTTTCTACTTCGCATTCCTTCTATTTAAGATGTGCTTGATTCTTTTTCCTCAATGCTATCGACTAAACTCAAAAGTGTGGCTTTTTTCAGTCCTCTTGGTGGAAGGGCTTGTAGTGGCCGTGATTCTATAGATCACATGAAGCTTGAGCCTTTGAGAATGAGACCCAGATTTGCCACTTTCCGTTCGCTTTGAATTGTAGAAACTAGACAACGATGGGAGGGATTGTGGATTGGAATTTGAATTGGAAACGGAACTGAATTGGAAGTATCATTGAAACCGGGCATATCTTACCCTGCTTTGATAGAGAGGGAGAAGTCGTGTGCTCAATCCGAGTGCGGGGGAGGAAGAGAATTGAAATACAGGGATCCACAATGCTATCTATGATGCTGGCTGTGGGGTAATGAATGGATTGGAGTCGTATGGGTGGGCAAATGTAATTTTGATTTGGAGGTTGATTAATATCTGGAGAGAAATCATGGAGGTGGGAAAGGAAGGGTAAGTGATCGGCTGGCTAAGATAGAATAAGGTACGCTGGGAAAAGAATGACGATAGTGACCAAAATCACTCTGCTCATCCGGTCCGGTAATTCAACCTGGCTGATTGCTTGCTAAATGCGTGTCGAGCCTGCCTTGGAGGGCGGTTCTGGAGGTTGGTGCTGCTGTGTATTCATCTTCCAGAGCTTCTGCGATTGTCACAAAATACACAAATAGGATTGCACTCCTAGGAAAGCACGCGTCCTTATGTCTCCATTCCATTGTGTTGTGCTTTTACACCCCCAATGCAATGCAAGAAACGAGCAGAATTCGTAAATGAGAAGACGCCCCTCCATTTCCGTTCCCAAAGCAAATCAGTTTCCATTGCAATCAACTACCGACCAATCAAGAAATAGTCCCATCCGCATTCCCAGCTCCCGGCAACGCATCCATCGGAGTAGAAGAAATATCCTTAAGAGTCCCTCCCAACCAGACACTGCCTGTCGAACGTGGACCAGGTGGCGATCGAGAAAATGAAGTGGAATTGACTTTGAGATCGATGGAGAAGAGTGTGTGATGTTGCGTGGTAGAAGGAATATGCGAAGAGGATGTTGGGTGGATGAATTGCTCAGATACCGATGCGCGTCTTTCTCCAATGTCTCCGCTTTGCGTTGTATCTAATCGTACTTGTTAGCTGCCGTTCCGTTCCTTGCCATTGCCATTCTGCTTCTCCCTGCTCTGCTGACTTGCATGTATCCTAACAGAGTGTCCAGGCTGTCGAGCAGAGCGATCGGGAAAAGGTAGACTCAGAGAGGGGTCCAAGATATGCGTACCGGATGGTATTACCAGTGCGAAGACGGATCCATTGTGGGATAGGTCTGTTCTGCTTCTGGGCTCTGGCGAGCTTCACTTTCGTGCGGAAGGTCTTGTGGCTCTGCAGGCAAATCATAATTAGCATCTGTCCATCAAATCTGTATCCCAAGATCCCTTCATCATCGGCCCCTCATTCCATCAGCTGCGGCCACCGTAAAGAGCTTTCTCCATTGCCAGATCCAGCAAATGCAGCACAGCCATCGGGGGATTCATCGCAGGAAGTAGGACGTACCGGCATCTTGACGTTGTCGTGGGTGTCGAGTTTTGGCTTGCAAGAGGACGTTGAATCGAGGTTCGATTTTCCGAATATCGGGATGTGGAATTTCTCTCGCTTAGGCATCACATGACTCTTGCTGCTCCACTCTGGGAGCGGGCGCGCTCTTAGTCAGTCGATTCTGTTTCCGGTAAAGATCTTGCGACTAGCGCTGAAGCTCGGGCAACGGTGAGGCTGGCAGGCTGGCAAGTGACTACTGGCGGGCGGTATTGGAAATGCAAGAAAGCTAGCCTTTGGTTTCAGAGAGAGACTTGAGGTTTAAACTTCGATACCCCTCACCACAATTATTTCTCGGCGATACGTTGCATTTGACGAAGTGAGGATTCTCCAAGCGGCATTTGCGAACGAGGTAACGAGCGTTTTGAACTCAAAAACAGGAAGCTGCGGAAGCGGAGCGGACACAGAGGGCTGCAGAAAGGACACAGTTCAACATGGGAGCCAGTGTATCGTGGTTATCGGGGATGTTGTGGTCAAAGAAGGAGATCAGGATATTGATTCTGGGACTGGTATGGCAGATCATCATTTCGGACTCTGGCTTTTTTGGATTTTTACTAATGTGGATGAGGACTTCAGGACAATGCTGGAAAGACAACTCTTCTTTACAGACTGAAGGTACACACCCCAGCCTCTGCGACCTTCCTTACACAAATGCTGATGGCGGATGACTAGATTGGAGAAGTGGTTACTACGATACCTACAATAGGATTCAACGTTGAGTCGGTGACATACAAAAACTTAAATTTTAATGTTTGGGTAAGTTGCCCCCTTTCGCCTCCTCCATGGACATCCACTTATCAGATTCCAGGATCTCGGTGGCCAAACCTCTATACGACCGTATTGGAGATGCTACTATGCCAATACCGCAGCCGTAATCTTCGTCATCGACTCGACAGATATCGACCGGTTAGGGACCGCTTCAGAAGAGTTAGCTGCGATGCTGAACGAGGACGAGTTGAAGGATGCTGCGCTGTTGGTATTTGCAAATAAGCAGGATCAGCCAGGGGCAAAGGGAGCCGGGGAGATTAGTGAGGCTTTGAAGCTGGGCGAGCTGAGGGATCGGAATTGGAGTATCGTGGCTTGTAGTGCGGTGGATGGAAGTGGTGTTGATGAGGGTATGGACTGGCTTGTGGTAAGTATTCTTGTCTTTCTACACGGAGACTTTGAAGGGCAAAGCTGACTTTGCGCTATAGCAAACGGTACAACAAGAATCGTAGGAAAGGAACGGGCAGGACAATGATCGATTGACCAGCGTGTATCACCAACAAGGGGCATATTCTGGAGTACAAGAAAACATATGGGGCAATGGGCCAGGTCATTACGTTGGCTTTTTGAGGCGCCTTGTACTTTTTCAGCGGCTCTGACGAGCTTGGGAATGAAAGGATGAGTAATCGAGGAGCGTTCAGGAGATGATGAATGGTACGATACGCAATCTGCATCAGCCAGGATTGGGCATTTTAGAATTGGTTTTCTTCCTCTCGTTGAGTGGAGTCGTGGGTTTCGATGTTTTCATGCGTCATCTGAATCTTCTCTCGGCGTCTTCGCGTGTGGCAATTTCACAATCTGGCTCTTTCTTATACTTGGTGTTTGGGGAAATAAACCCCTACCCTGTCTCTATCAGCACGAGCCTCAGCAAGGACAGCTATCCTCTCACCTCATTGGAATAGGTCTATTTGTGGGGAAGAAACTCCTAGAACCACACCTCAGGGTATGGGTTTACTTAGTATTTATCCTAACCACCAAGTAAACCCCTCGGTCTAGCTCCTGTGCTTCTCTAAAGGATGTCTCGCCTTGGGAGGGGTTCTTGTCCCACGTGGAAGCCTATCCCGATGATGCCGGAAGGTTACTTTTAAGCTCTCCTCTTCACCTACGTTCCCACCACGAGACTCAGTCGAAGGTAAATATCTTCTACAGAGGCATGCCAAGTCGGAAGATACATGTGGTGTTGTACCTTCTCTCGAAGTCTCCTGGGATAGGAAGGCCAGAGGTAGTGTCTCGAGACGTACACCAGACTTACAACGGCTTTCTATTGTATCTCATGACTTAGCAGTCTCGCAGTTTCCACCACAGCCCTGCTCGCGTTTATATGCCTGCTTACAATCAAGGCATGATACCGCCTCCTGCTGTCCCATGCAAGTCACATAACCATCTAAAATCTATTTCAATCAGTACTCCCAACACATTACGTTTTCAAATGCAGATAGCAAATCCCGTGTGCTTCTTCCCGTCATATTTCTTACCAAATCCCGCAAACTCGGCAACGAATCAACCTTTCGGGAAAAGCTTACATGCAGATATATCGTATCCCGGAATTAGTCTTTCATTAGAGAAGTGGCTTTAGACGTGAGGGAAGAAAATGCTTACTCAACTTGGTCAGAAGCTTTGCAGAAGTCTTCCTCCCATAAGCCCTCACGCGAGTGTTTTTCATTTCGTATGTGTTTTTTGTAACATGCTTACTATCCCGCTTGTCAAACGCCTGGGCTTGCAATTTGCACTTGGTAATTTCACTCCCTAATAGCACCAAATCAAGTCAACATGGCCGTCTCTTCACATCCAAATTACGGAGAAACAAACTGAAGTTAAGTTTATCGAGGATATACTTCAAGCTTCTACAATGCTTGGCACCGATAAGAAGTGTGGCGTCTATCCAACTGATTGTGAAAAATGCGGAGAAAGACTTTGATTCTGGAAACTGGCAGGGATCCCTGGCGTATCAAGCTATGCAGCTACGCGGGAACTGCGTCATGATGAGAAAGTATTGTCAACATGGATGTTGGTGTGATAAAGAAAGCGAGTCGATTATTTCGGTGCAGAGAAGAAGTAACAATAACAACAGAGCTTGAGCATCTGAACGGAGCATAGACATAAACGCTGGACTGTCGATGGGTACAGCGTACACTCTATGCAAGTTTGACAGCTCAAATCCCTGATTTCTTCAACATCCCAGCTGTATGGGGGAACAGTCCAGACTGCCCATCTTCTGGCCAAAAATCTTGCTTGCAAACAACACAGCAGACTGCGTCTAGGCCCCGAAGATCACCAAATCTCACTTTTGACTTGAGAATGATGCAATTGTAGCCACCCAGCTCCAATTGACCCCTGCAGCACTTACTCAGTCGCCGCTGCCTCAACAAAGCTACATAAGCTCCCCGCATGGCTCGATGTCCAACAATATTTCCGTCGACTTGAGCCAGATTTTAGTCTATTAAACATATACACGACTGGTCTTCGCTACTCTTCAGCTACCAGAAGAAAACAATACTACAAGATCCACATCTGCAAAGTCAACAGCATTGACCGCCATCATGGTCGCTGATGACAAACCCGCATCTACCTTCAAGTATACCGAGAGGCCAGTCTATACAACCTCCAATGGCTGTCCTATCGATAGCCCTGAGGCCTTCCAAAGAGTCGGTAATAATGGGCCACTCTTGCTACAAGATTTTCACATGATCGACATGCTCGCTCATTTCGACAGAGAGCGTATTCCAGAGCGTGTTGTCCATGCAAAAGGCGCTGGAGCTTATGGAGGTATGTGATCCAATCCTCATCTTCTGGTAACGCAGCTATTGATTATGTTTCTAGAATTTGTTGTTACTCACGATATCAGTGACATCACATCCATCGATATGCTCAAAACAGTCGGCAAGAAGACGGCTTGCATATCGAGATTCTCTACCGTTGGCGGCGAGAAAGGTTCGCCAGACACAGCACGAGATCCTCGAGGCTTCTCCATCAAGTTCTACACAGAAGAAGGAAATCTGGACTGGGTATTTAACAATACTCCCGTATTCTTCATTCGCGACCCTGTGAACTTTCCACTGTTCATCCATACGCAGAAGAGAAACCCGCAGACAAACCTCAAGGACGCTACGATGTTCTGGGATTATCTATCTACACACCAGGAGTCTATACACCAGGTCATGACACTCTTCAGCGACCGTGGAACGCCATATTCCTACCGACACATGAACGGATACTCAGGACACACATTTAAGTGGACGAAAGCAGACGGAACCTTCAATTACGTTCAGATCCACTTGAAAACAGATCAAGGAATTAAGACCTTTACCAACGCCGAAGCCGGCAGGATGGCATCCGAAAACCCAGACTGGAACACCCAAGACCTCTTTGACTCCATTCAAAATGGCGACTTCCCTAGCTGGACCGCCTACGTACAAGTCATGTCTCCAGAACAAGCTGAGACATTCCGCTGGAATATCTTTGATCTGACGAAAGTATGGCCACAAAAGGATGTTCCACTCCGCCCGTTCGGGAAATTCACATTAAACAAGAATGTCGAGAACTACTACGCTGAAATCGAGCAGGTGGCTTTCTCCCCTTCTCATGTTGTTCCTGGTATGCAACCGTCCGCCGACCCTGTCTTGCAATCGCGCCTCTTCTCATACCCTGACTCGCAGCGCCATCGTCTTGGTGTGAATTACCAACAGATTCCAGTCAATGCTCCGCTGCGAGCATTTAATCCTTACCAGCGTGATGGTTCCATGGCAGTCAATGGCAACTATGGAGCCAATCCCAACTACCCATCCTCTTATCGTGGCATCACATACCAACACGTCAAGCCGACGAACGAGCACGAGCAATGGGCCGGCAAAGCAGTATCATTCCTCTCCGAAGTTACTGCAGATGATTACGTGCAAGCGAAGGGTCTCTGGGATGTCCTTGGCCGACAGGAAGGACAACAGGATAATTTTGTGGGCAATGTGGCGGGCCATTTGAGTGCAGCAAGAGAGGACACTAGGAGACGGACCTATGAGATGTTTGGCAGGGTTGATGACATGCTTGGGAGAAGAATTGCAGAGGAGACAGAGAAGTTAACTCCTCCTGCTGGAAGTCAAGCTGCTGGCTCAGCTCAGCCTAGGATCTGATTTAAGCGAGGGATTTGTTTTGATATGGAGAGAAAACCCGGATTTGTTGGACAGGGGATGGGAACAGCATGTAGTACAATAAGTTTTTCTGGGGTTTATTGAGGAGCCAACCAATGAATTCCATACCTTCTTGGAGAGATCTAGTCCAGTGTTTGTTGACAGGAAGCAGCCCGCTCACACCAAGCGATAATTCTCCAACCCAAAACCTTTAAAATCGTCAGCCTACTGACCTGCAACTCTCCTTCTCTGACACTCCACACTTCACACACGTGGGACTGAAGATCTCTATGGTAGTAATGATTGCTAATTGACTGCGAGGACGGTATCCAAGCCGGAGACCGTACTTCTCAACTTCTCAACTTTCCTCTTACGCTTCGCCAACCTCACCCTACAGTTCCTCTCTGCAACATCACTCAATAGATATCTTAATACCACGATAACCGTCACATACGACCATAGACTGAAGAGAAAAGGGCATCCCGTCCGCTCTGCCATCCTCAAGCTTCAGATCGGCGGATTAGTAGTTAGGTGGGTGACCACTAGCGAATTCCCGCTGTTGTATGTTTTTTTGTGGGTTTCTTTTGCCCCTCTTTTGCCTGGAGGTGTTCAATAAGTACTGCGTGGATTGGACATGGCTGTTACTCCCTTACGCATAGAGGACCAGGCTGTGGGGTCTTACTAGATTCGGAAAGAAAAGCAATTTTGGGTCCTAGCTCCAGATACCGTATAGCCTCAAAATAGAAAGCCTTGCAAGGTTGTGTGAAAGGAACCTTTCTAGGTTAAGCTATGCTTACAGACGAAGGCCACTAAATTAAGCCTCCACCATGAATCGTTATTGGACGATGATGGCAGGTAACGGCAGGCGTAGACTTCAGTTATATTGGGTAGCATAGCCCTCAGCCCAGCGGGCTCTGAGCGCAGGAAGACCTTGGGCAGAGTGAACAAACATTATGATGGCCGTCAAAGGAGAAGAAGTGCAAATGCGCGCCAGCTGGGTATTATTTGGACATTACGCATACTAATTACAAAGCCAGCAGGTCTGTATCCAGTCTACAGCTCTCAGCCAGACTGTAGCAAACCATAACTCCGATGCCTCCGTCTATATCTAGTTCTATGCCATATTCATTCGTGTCTCATACAGAGAGCGATGCTTGCTCGCTGTCTGAGTTCGTCTGCGATTCCGACTCCATGTACTTGCTCGAATACGGGGAAGTCTGTTTAGATATGTACACTCGCACTATCCTCTTCGTCGGTCTAGACCATACTTCCGTTCAGGATCCCGTGTAGCCGATGATCTCGCGGTCATCATCTACTAATCTGGCGTACCTGTTCTCGAGTCAGCATTGAACTTCCTTGCAGGTTGAGTATTTTGTGAAGAATGAGAACTCACTCTAGCAGCAGCCTGAAGAACCACACCTCTAAATCCTCGTTCCTCAGCACCTTGTTTGCCCATTCTCTTCCTTGCATTGCAATGTGCTCTGCTTCTTGCTTGCCTGATGGCTCACCAGCGAACCATCTCACAGCCTCAACCCACTCTTCGCCCCTCAGACTCAAAGGAATGTAGTGTACCCAAGGCTTCAACCACTCTTCATGCCATTCCCTGAAAACAGCCAGCTTGTACACCAAACTCTTACTTTTCAAGAAAGCATAGAAGCGTCCACTGAATGCGTTGCCATCAATGTCGAGAAGATATTTATACTTCCATGCATCTGTCTGTTCGGCTGGCTTCTTGATCTCGAAAAATTGTTCTTGAGCTTTGCAGTCGCCTGGATCGCACTGATCGACGTGTGTGAAGTGGACATCAAAGATATCCTTGAAGTCGCTACGAGAGACCTCTTTGACCTTCCAATCTTCTGTTTCTCCCTCGCCGCGGTTGGTCATGATCTTAGCTTGGTCACCAGCGTTCATCTTCCTCACTACATGTTGACGATGTTGACGCCTCCAGCCGCCGTCGCGACTAAAGCCTCCATTCGTGGAGCCTCTCCAATACAGTTGACCTTCTTTCTGATTCCAGTCCATGTCTGACGTATCATCGTACGTGACTTTACCAGCCCAGTACCAGGGAGAAGGATAGACAATATCGGAGTAAGACGAAGGTTTTGATGCCGAGAAAACAGGAAAGAGGTCCTGGGCGACATTGAAGGCGTTCGGTCTGTCGAAGAAGCCATATGTTTCTGAGAATGAAGGAGACTGGCAGATATCCGAGAAAGCAGTCTTGTTGTAGATGAAACCAAGTTCACCAACAGCATAACTATCAATATTGTCTTCCTTCAGACCATCCTCCAAGTATCTTGCAGGGCTGTCTGGTGGGCAGGACATTCGAGAGTGTGTCCACGTTGCTTGGTGTGGAATGATATTGAATCGAGTCAACTTGAGATCCTCGAATCGCGTCCCGTCAGAAAGATCCCCAGGCCTCTGAGACCAAGAATTCCTCGGGTTGGTGACTGCATTGGCGGCTGGCATGTTCACGTCCTTAGCACTCCGCACCAGCCTAGCTAGATCGTCGTACGGAACCACAACCCGAGGCTCATCGTGGATGTTGAAGCAGAGATCCATGTCCGGTAGATATTTGGTAAATTTCTCCACCATTCCTCTGGTAGCCTCCATTGCCCATGGGATTCCTCCATCGAGCTTTTTGATCTCACCCTTCCTGATCAATACCCCCAGCAGGTTATTTGCATCGTATCCCAATGACTCCCTCGCTCGGTTCCGAATAGTCTTTGGCTTCAAGCCCCAGAACGGCGTAAGACTTGTGTGTATGGAGTCGTATTCGTCGATCAATTGAACGTTCTTGGACTTCGCGAAGGCGTACCACTTGTCGAAATTTGGTGGAGGGGGTATTCCATATCGTCGTCTGTATTCCTTGACTGCATCTGCCAGTGTCTTTGACTGCCTCTCTACAATCTTCCCAAAGTCCTCCTCGGCGCTTTTGATGAGCTGCTTGATTGGGTGGACGTTGCTCAATTGCGGTGGCTTCTGTGGTCCTGCCTCCTTCCCATCCAATTCATTGGAGAGCTCTTGGATTGGCTTCGTCGATGGCGCGTTTGCTCCAATAGATACACCCAAGGGAATGTATGGTGTGCGCAAATAGAGAATTGTGAGTACAGCCAAGGAGAGGAGAGCGAGGAGGAGTACAGTCTGTCGGGAGCGCATTTTCCTCTTAGCTCTCAGGAAAATCGTGTTGAGAGAGGGTACTTTAGACTCATCGTCGTCTTCGAGGAAGGGACTGTTGCTGGGATTGACACGAATCCGCCGTTGTTGTTGGGGAGAGTTGACATTCGAAGATGAACGTCTGCGTTGGCCGTGGTCTTTCATGTTATTGACTTTCGAAGACATCGAGGTGAAGGGAAGGAACTGCCTCGGCCGCTTTCAACCACCAATGTCGCGAATACTTTGCATGACGTTCGATTTGAAGACATCTGCTGAGAGCTTTCCAACAAGGAGGGAGCTTAAAAAACACTTGGCTACATCAGTTTCAAGTTTTGCATTCAGATAGGGTTTGATGACGAATTAGGGTTGAAGATCCGCCGCCACAAGCTTTCTTTAGCACGGAATTGTGGATGCCAACGCGTGAAGGTATTATTTTTATAAACCAGCCAAGCATTGCCATTGATAATGCACAAGCCAGGAATACGAATCGCTGCTGCATGATTGGATCGCCAATCGTTTTGGTATTCTTCAGTCCCCTCAACACAGCAGAACCAAGCCCCTTTTCATGTGCTCGCGTGCTACAAAGGAGGTTACAATGTTCAGTAAGGCAGCAACCAAATTTCCTGTTTTGATATGCAGAATCATGGAGAATCGAATTAGAAGATCACCAGAATCTCTGGGACTTCAATTTACATTTTCAGACGTTAATACTCAAAGCATACCATGTACTGAGTAATATGATGCTCCAGTGACTTGGCTCAATGGATATATGAAGCATGGGGCAAGGAAATGAATCCTGCACTGGTAAACACAACAGTTCGGGTACATGAGTGTAAATTGACTTTTGATGTATGCTATCTCTCTTCTAAAAGAAGATATCGGATCAAGCGCAAAGCAAGAAAACGAAGTTGGGTATCGCCCGCAAGGAACCATAGGTAGAAACCCAAGTACCTGCTCAAGATAGATACATGCTCATTGTACTCCAAACGCCCCGTCCAGACCTATAATCATCCTCTAGTAGAAGAAACCAATGATCTTTCCGGCAACGTGCTTGCGACGGGCCTCCTCGTGGTCCATGATACCGGCAGAGGTGGTGAGGACGATGTAACCGAATTGACGCGATGGGAGAAGCTTGACAACCCACTTCTCGAGCTCACCGAGGCGGACGTTGTATCTTGGGGAGATGACACCAGTCTTGTTGAGACTATAGGTCCATGTCAGCAATCATTCGCAATCTATCATAAACAGGATATCTTACCGGCCGTTCAATTGGATGACAATCTTGCCAGATCGGTGATCATCGACCTCCTCGAACTCGCCAATGTAACCTGAAGACCATGTCAGTATATGTAGCGAAAGATTAAACGTGTAACGTCAGGACAAAAATCAGAGAACGTGTAAGATCCTCGCAGGATGATATATCGGCAACTTAAAGGACTATGGTCGTAGTGTTTGTGAGACCGTCATCTAGTTATCATGCCGAATGTGTGGAGAAGAAGATGACCTGCAGAAGAAAATCCATATCGAGCGAACGTACCGTGCTTTTGCATGACACTGAGGAACTTGACGATGACCTTGGAGGAGGGACGGATCAGGACCTGTCGCTTTCCGGACTTCTCGGCGTTGTTGATGGCATTGAGCGCATCGTTGAGGACTGAAGTCTTAACCATTTTGACGGATGGAGATTCTCAAGTCTTGAATGTGAAGTGAGGTATCTGCAGGACGCTGTATATTAGCCTTGATGGGCTCTGAGCATGGAGAGTGCCCTCATGATTGACAAGAGGGTTCTTCAGCTCATCGTCGAAAGAGAAGAGTAGTGTCGACATCTTTCAAGTGCTATGGTCGCATCGTGTTGAGTTGAGGTCCAGCTTGTGCACAAGCATTCACGCCATCTTCCCTCTTCAACAGCTCAGGTCCCGGTCGCAGAATGAGTAGATGTCGATTTTCCCCTCTGCCTATCATGAAGGAGCTTTGGGATGTCGTTCCAGGGAATACATACCTCGATTTTGATGGTGGTCGAAGTTGTTGTTGGAATGGAATGTCGAGAAAATGGTAGGTCGAGTTTTCGGATTTTCGTGTGGGTGCGGCCGCTAGTTCAGTGGTGACCACTAGCGCGAAATTGAACTCTCGCTTGTGATGCCTTCTGCCCACAGATTCTCGGATCGCGATCTAACCTTCAATTTTCAATCCAAATCTTTGAGGAAAGTCACTCACGAAAAATCAAAATGGTATGTTGCGGTCCTTGCTCCAATATCTCAAGAATTTCCGAATACACCAAACCCCAATTCTTCCCGAATCCCTCTGGGTATTTGAGCTTGGAACTAATATTATACTCCACAGAGTGATCGAGAAGAAAGCCCTGTCGCAGAGGTCCCTGAGGCCGAGGAGGTTGAAGTTTCTGGAGATGCCGCGTCCAAGGGACAGATGTCAGTTCTTGACGCCCTCAAGGGTGTTTTGAAGCTCGCTCTTATGCACGATGGTCTTGCACGAGGACTCCGTGAGGCCTCCAAGGCTCTCGATCGCCGTCAAGCTCACGTTTGCGTCTTGGTAAGTTTTGGAAAGATGCTGCAAAGAGAGAACCCTGGACATTGCGCAGGAAGACTATGGATTAAGTACTGATTTTGCCATTTTAGAACGAGTCTTGCGAGGAGGAGGCATACAAGAAGTTGGTCATTGCGCTTTGCTCCGAGCACAAGATCCCCTTGATCAAGGTTCCCGATGGAAAGCAATTGGGCGAGTGGGCTGGTTTGTGTAAGTAATCCCGTGCAAGGGATTATGGGCCGGAAGACTAATGGGCATCTGCAGGTGTCTTGGACCGCGAGGGAAATGCACGCAAGGTTGTCAACTGCTCCTGCGTTGTCGTCAAGGATTGGGGTGAGGAGTCTCAAGAGCGATCGATCCTCCTCAACTACTTCAACACCGAGCAGTAAATTTACAAAGCGGATGGTATGGAGTTAGCTTTCGATGGGTAGACATTCGGCCCTGCTAGGGTTTCTTTACGATGTACTCTAGATATGATGCATACGGGTGGAATATCAATTGCATACGGGACCTTCTGATCTGACTTTATGAGTGCACACTGGCCGGGTCGATATTGTGACCAAATGTGGGATGCGCCAAAACACCAGACTCCTTGACCAGTTTGCAGACTCGCCTCCCCTCAAAATCTGTCTTGGAACCGCTCGAGGTGTTCATTTCCTTCCTTCCACCATTAGAATATGATATCCAAATCCTGTCTTCACTTCCGCGTATTTCGGATTTGCAGTCGTACTAGCCTCCAGCTCAAACGCCTTTTCCTCGAAAGTAGGGTCCAAATCACCTCTCTTTTTCCATCCCAAAGCACCGCCTGGAAGACATTAGCCAATAACCCTACACGCTTCTGCGACTTAAAGGAGCACTTACCAGCTCTTGGCTTATCTTCCGAGAACTCCTTCGCAACTTCATCAAACTTAGCTCCTCCCTTCAACTTCTCTAGAGCCTCTTCCTTCTTCGCATGTTTCTCGCACTACAAAGTATCAGTCTTCCCTTCCTATCATTGCAGACTCCGAATCCCGTACCAGTATATGCCTAACATTCACGAACTGGGCGCCCTTGACCTTCCCTCCCTTCTCCTCTTTCTCGTCTGCTGGTTTGCCTTTGCCCTTCCCTTTTGCTGCTCCCCCCTTATCGCCGCCTTTGCCTTTCGGTGGCATATTCGGAGACCGTGGGTAGGTGGCAGACGCGTGGCAGGTTTGGAGGAAGAGAGGTGGCCGTTGGTGAGGGGTTGCATGTCAGGTATGACATCCAATAGAGGGGTACGATGCCCTTGTGGCTGGACCCTTGGGAGATTTTAGCGGGGTACGGGTGAAAAGTCTCACTTGACTCCATTGTCGTCAGGCAGACTCAAAATTATGCAATTCCTTTCTTATGTTTGTGCAATTAGATAATGTGTAGTTATTTGGCTTCTCATTTACAGCTGCTTCCTTTGTAATTTAGATCACCTTTCTTTCGAAATATAGTTTTTCTCTTCAGCTAGCAGTTGCCACCCAGCTCAATACCGAGATAACCAAAATTTTCAATGTCCAAGCTCTCAACTTCAAAATAATCTTATTCCAATTCATATACTATCAACCAAAACCATAGCCATGGCCCCATCAATAGCTAAAGATGCTCTCGGCTCGGGCTCAAGCCCAGCAACAAATTCCACAGCGCGAAATCCCTTTGAAACTCTCATCTCAGATCTCTCCAAGATTCTAGGTCCATCGTCCGGTTTAGACTCCTCAGACATAGATGTCCTGCAACTGCAGAAATTGATGGAGAACTACATATCATCAGAAAAAGACTGGGAGAAGTATGCTTTTGAGGACTTGAGTCGCGGGTACACCAGGAATTTAGTCGACGAGGGGAATGGAAAGAGTAATCTGGTAAGTACTTTCGTTTCCTCCTCACTTCTGGTCGTAAATACCCCCACTACCCTCAAAAGGATATATATATATATATATATATATTTGCATGGGCACATTCAAAGTATAAAAGCCAGCTAAAATTCAACAGTTGATTCTTGTCTGGACACCCAGCAAAGGCAGCCCAGTCCATGATCACGCTGACGCCCACTGCCTCATGAAAGTCCTCAAAGGCAAACTGAAAGAAACTCGTTTCGACTACCCTCGCAACAACGCTACAGCTCCGCAAGTCATCAAAGAGACAATTTATCACCAAGGTGAAGTCACGTACATGGCTGATGAGCTGGGACTACATAAGATTTCGAATCCAGACGAGAAGGAGACTGCAGTGAGCTTGCATCGTAAGTACCTTCGATTGAAGTGGAAGAGAGAACTGCTTTGGGGAACTTGACTTAAAAATGAATAGTTTATACACCGCCTAATGCGGCGAAAGAGGGCTGTAATATCTTCAATGAGGTTACTGGGAAGAAATCACATGTCACACAGTGTAATTTTTATTCTGAGTTTGGTAAAAGGGTTGGAGCTTGACTCGTCCTTCCTTTCTCCTCATGACTGTGAAAGACAGCACAGAACTTCCTGTAATTTTATTTCAGTGCTATGGTATGGTTAAGATCGAATAGACGAGGTTCCCGTCGCATTAAAGAGTAAATGGACAGAAAATAGACAGAGAATAGAATCCGGTACACTAGACGTAGACTTAGACATTATTACACAAGTTCCCGCTTCCAGTCTGTTACTACATCTCTACTTCGCACCCCATAAAATAATCCAAATTCTCGAAATAAAAACTCGATTTCTCTCTTTCCTTCCTCTTCAAAAGCCCTTCCCTCTTCGCATACACAACTACCACCTCAAACCAACCCACCAAACAACCCAACATCTCAAATGACAACATCCACCCCTTCCACAATGTCGGGATCCGAAGATCAAGCTCCATCTCAAGACACTCCCAAAAATCAAGCTAGCAAGCCAGAGCACCCCGGTCCAGCAGCCACCGAGTACGAGCGCGAAGTATACAAACGCGCCTTGAAAGAATGGGAGGAGGGTAATGAATTCATGAAGAGATATGCTGCGGCGCAGAAGAATGGGAAATTACTCAGCGTGAATGATCCTGTGTATAAGAATCTGGTGGCGGATTTCAGGATGAGGCAGAAGATGGGGGCAGGCGCAGGAGCTAAAAATGATGCTGGGGAGGAGGAGAGTAAAGCGAAGTCGAAGCGGAAGAGTTTTGATTTGAAGCGGAGGTTGTTGAGGCTCGTGAAGACTTAAGTGGTTGCTTAGAGTCCTCTCATTTCTGAAATGGTGTGGAATTTGGGTTCTGTGGTGCTGTTAGCATGAACTTGAACGGAGAACCTGTATCACGAGTAAGAAGCAATGCATGGGAGAGGGGGCTAGGTTTGAATCGAGTCTATATTCTTTACTTTGCAGTGCTGTTTACTTCTTTTGAGTGGTACCCTGCTTTTAAAATTCAACCCACACCTGTCATGCATACTCGCACAACTTTTGTCCGCGTATAAACTCCATTCAGATGCAATCATAACAATCCTTCCCATGCATAGTGATCATCATCTTCAAAACAGTTGACTCCCGAGCCCTCATCTTCCTCCACTGAAGTCAGGCTTGTACGTCTTTACTCCCCCTGCTTTCATAAGCTCCCGAAGAGCCATGGTAGCGTATTGGCTTGAGCCAAGGGCGAACTTCACAATCACAGCGATCATTGGCTCAGGCTCCTCTGGCGCCTTCTGCGCTTCCTGATCCTTGCCATTGGTAGACTGTGCTGGTGAAGGAGGAGCAGTTGATATCTCCTCGGCTCCGCGCTTTGGTGCTGCCTCTGTAAGGCGCGAAGCAGTGGAAACATCGGTCTTACTACTTGGAGACTGTGGTTCCTTATCCGAAAGAGGGAGGTCGACCTCGTCATCACCAATGATCTTCTGCGTCTTCACACCCGTACGCTTCTTGAAGTTTTCTGGGTCAGTTTGTACCCATGTCTCCTTGATGACAGGTGCGCTGACGGGCTCATTGCTGGGTACGCGGTTGGCGCGCTCCAAGTCGTAAGCGGCGTTTTCTATTGCTTCTTCGGCTGGGATTGTCTTTCCAGCGTTTTTCCAGAGAGCCAGATTGGGATTATCCGCATGTCTAGCCTTCGCAATGGCGATTTCATCACGTTGGTCTGGGTATCTAGAATTGCTTCCACGACCGCCACGACCTCCACGTCCTCCACGACCGCCTCGGCCGCCGAAGTTTTCGCGCTGGTTATCTTGACGATTATTATGGCTGTATGGTTCAGGACGAGCAGGCTTTCCCTGAGACACTCTCAACCTTTCTAGGTCCGTCTCGACCAATTGCTCCTTCTCGTCCTTGTAGAATTTGAGATCGAAGGTACAATCACCTCCCAACCCTGCCATAAGTTTACGGTAGCTTCCGGACAGACTGAAGTCCTTGATGCTGCGACGCATATTGGCTGGATCAAGCCCACCTCCACGATCACTGCCCATGAACTGCTTGTAAAAGTCGCCAATGTCGTTCTGTGGATACTCAATATCGAAACCTGGAGTAGGGAGAACGATGTCGAAGATGGTAAACTTTCCACTTTCAGCTTCTTCGGCTGTTAGTGGCCTGGCACGCTCGTAGACATCATCGCGCGTGAGAGAAGAATCATCAACGGCTGCATGGACAATGACCTCTCCACTCTCATCAATTTCCTCCTTGACCTCAGTAGCTTTCTTAGAATCTACGATGATCAAGTCGCCAGCGGTGACCTTCGAGCCGTATCTGCTCCAGCGCTCACTAGCGACAAAGTTCCATACCAAGGATTGGTAGGCATGAACGTACATTGTGCGCAAGTTGCGATGGATAGACATGATTGCGCCACTGTAATCTTTGTCACGACCTCGCTGGGACAAATGTCTGATAACGGCACTCTCGCCTGAGAACTTTCTTGGCATCAGATCCAAAACCTCATGGGCAGGACGGCCGTTTCTGTAGCTTTTGATTGCCTTGGCGCGGTTGTAGTCATCCTTCGAAGCTTTGTCGTTTGGCTCGGTGCCGTTAGCCGAGAGAGCATCCTCATTGTACTCCAAGATTGCATCGCATGCAGCCTTGAAGTTATTCTGGAGGAGTTTGAGGCCAATCTCATCTGTACCGATACCGAATGTACCAAATCGCTGCAAACCAAAGTAATTAAGGAAACCATGGTGTTGCAAGTGTTTGACAGCCTCACCAACTACTTTCCTGCCCAGCTGCAACCTAGTCTCTGCATCTAAACCTGCATCGTCACCGAAATGGCAATCGCGCAAAGTGATGTGGAATTGGTTGCCTTTCAGTTCCCCAAGCTCGAGAGGATGCTTCTCGTACTTGTAGTTGCCAATAGCAGAATTTCCCCAGAGTTGCTGGTTTAATTTTGCGAGGGTGGTGTCCAACTGGCGAAAGACACTGATTCGCTGAACCGTCACAGCTCTACGATCCTTGGTACCAGCGAAGTTGAAGTCTTTCGCCTTGATGTGTAAGCTCTTTGACAAGCCGGTGACAATCTCCATTGTGTCCTTATTTTCCTTATAAAGGCTGAAATGAAGATACTGACCACCACGCTCTTCCCATCCTAGCTTGCCAGAAGGTTGACCTTGCGGTTTGTTCTGGCGGGGATTTGGCTTTGAATTTTGGTTTGTTTGTTGATTGTTGTTGTTCCAGCTTGGGTCTCTTCCTCGTGCAAAAAACTCGATTTCACCATTCTGGGTTGACTTGGTGTCCAACTTGAAGTTGAATATCTCCTTCGTTTTTTGGTGGATGGTGCCACGAAGGACTCTGTTGGTGAATGGAGCAGAGGTTACTGAGCCGAAGCTTGCTGCTTTCGCATTGGGCTTGGCTAATATTTGCGCATGGAGCTTGAGAATTTCATCTTTGATGTTGGCACCAAGGTTTTCGGCAAGGAACTTATCGTCATCCGGGGAAATGACAAAGGCAGATACAGCAGCAGCATCTCCAGAGACTCCGTTAGAGACTTCTTTCGAAGTACTGGATTCTTCGTTCTTAGCTGTGGGAGTCTGTACTGAGGCGGTGGTAGTGGTATCAGTGCTCTCAACGTGGCCTAAGCTTGACTCGTCGCCCTCTGCATCGGCCATGACAGCAGCGGGAGATGGGTTTGGTGCCGCAATTGCAACCTCTTCCTTGATAGCATTGTCCTTGAGTCACGAAGTTAGCTGAATGTGCCTGACAGGTGATGCTTGAAACAACAAGAATAGATTGTGATATAGAAGGGAGCTAGGCATACCTTCTCGGCGCCACCATTGGTAGCAGTTGACGAAGATGGCTCACTCTTAGCATTCTCCTTCTCGTCCTGCTCTGAGCGTTAGTAATTTGGTAAAACAAGATTGAAAATAGTTTAGTGTCACGAGATTTAGGCACCCACCTTGTGAAGAGACTGGACTGGTTCTTGCGGAGCGATTTGTGGCGTCTAGACAAAGGTCAGTGGCATACTCAAAAATGACCTCGTGATTTGGCGTGAAATGCAATCCACGAGGTGAAGCTGGTTAGCAGCAGGTGCAAATTGGGCGACACGGATGGAGGGTACAGGTTGAGGAAGGAGCTCACCCTGAAGGTTTTGGCATCAATTGCCTTGTCATCAGTGAGGTGCGCCACTGTGCCATCTGGCATGACTTCATTGACCAAGAAATCGGTATATCTAAACAATTGGTTGTTAGCAATGCTCTCAACTAAAAGAAGACTATGGTGTCGAGCGCCGAGATATTCAATTCCGGGAATCTTGACATGACTGCGGAGCAACAGAAGGATATGATCACCAGCTCTTGGCCAAAGACCACATGCCATTGCGACCGCAGTCCGAATGCTCGTACAGTAGAGAGAAATGGTAGAGCATAAGGAGATACAATAGAGACTAAACACTTGAGATTGGGGAATTCGGGGCTTTACCTTTGCTTCAGAACGCCTTGGAAACCAGGATTCTCGCTGTTGACAAAGTGCGTGATACCAACGGCGATTTCTTTCTCAGGCTGAAAACCAGTATCGGAGATAACCGCTCGAGTCGCGGCAGGAAGAATTGGATTGTCCATGGTGATTGTGGAGTCTTTGCTGTGTTCGGTGCTTGAAGTTGGCTGAGCTGCCATTACACTGCCGCTGGTGTTGTTGGAGGAAGGAAGAGAGTCTGAAGAGGTTCTCTGCTTTTTTAATGGAGGCTCCATGGTGGCTGGGTGGGAAGGGCTAGCCATTCTAGACGAAGTACTAAGGTAGGGTTCTGTTCTGTTCTGTTCTTTCGTATTGCTGTTCACTTTTTCAATACAATTCACCTCCAAAAGTGAACTCGTTCACCTTTGTTTGTTGCATGTCTTGAGTCGTCAAGTTGAAGATTTCGATTTGTACTAGCGCCACATAAAAAGTGGCGCATCGCTTCGGTTGGCGCACTGCAGGTGGATGCTGCAGCTGCGGTGCTGTACGGTGGCCGGCCACTACAGTACAGAGTACTTTCGTACCTTGTCAGCTTATTTGACGGCTCGGCGCTACAGCAGAGTATGTCTCCGCACCCAAACCCCTGGGAGAGGACGACGACGACGACGACGACCATACCATCCTTCTCATGCATCCAAGGTACTGGTCCCACCCACATTGTTCCGACAAAGTAATACGCAATATATTTAATCTCTACTGCCTACTATAAATACAACATCATCCTCTTAATCACTTACCTCAGTGGGTTTGAAGATTATTCGGCTTCCTCTCCACCACCGTGTACCGTCGAATTCCCTCCTGCAATGCCCTGGCCTTGAGGAATTGCTCTTTGTCTGCTTGCTTCTCCTCTTCAAGGTCAATCCATTTCTCAAAGGCCGCCTCCCCTTCTCGTTTCCGATACTCCTCGCCCACGAACCTCTTGTAAAGTATCCAGTCGTCCAGGTGCGATGGCTTGGGCAATCGGAGGACCTCGGCAAATGGCTTCTGGCTTGTGCTCCTCTCCAGCATGATCGTGCATCGATACACATTCTGGGATTCGTCTAGGAGTTGATGTCCAAATTGCTTGACAAGGTGTCTTTAATTCTTTGTGTTAGTATCCATTTCGTTTCTTCAAGCTGGACTGAGTAACTTACAGGCCATCATATCGAACACCTGCCGATGGGGCATATTTGCTCTTTAGATTGCTGCCTCTCAAAAGCCTGATAGGACGACCACGATTGCATGCCATAAGCTTCATCAATTCGTCCATGTTGTGGCCAATCTTGGTATATTCGAACAGGTTCAGTGTTGGGCCGGTGACTTCTTCTCCTGCTAGCAATGCTAACGCCACAACTCCAGACTTTCCCATTGTCAGCATCTTGTCCACTAACCCCAAGATAGAAAGTTAGCACAAATGAATATCGCGAGGAATAATGTTCGTCGGGAATGAGTCGTACCTGACCCGACGGCACCATCACGAAGTGCGCAGTGCATGTTCAGCCACCAGCTAAAATGTCATTAGCCAAGTCATCATCCGCAAGCCACCTAAGAGCAAGTCTTACTCTCCTGGAGTGAAATTCAGATGGCCCTCCAAATCGGCTGGTTGCACATGACTGACAAGCCAATCCAGTCCCTGATCTCCATTACTTCCAATGATACCTAGGCCACGCAGAGGGCCGTTGATCATCTGCTCTGTGCGCGGCTTGTTAATGTTGAAATACAACCCTTTGAATCTTCGCTCCCACTTCCGCCTCAAAGAACCAGCCTTGATGAAGATTGTTACTTGACTCTTATCCATATTTTGACTCATCGTCTCCTTAGAGTCGCCAATGTCTCTGAGAAGCTCGTCTAAACGGGTGTGTATAAGTAGATCAAACTCTGTCGAAGGCGGAACTGAGGCCTCGATTTGCAACAAGGCATCAAGCAGCACACTCAACTCTTCAATGCTACTCTTTGGAATGGTTCCTCTGGTCTAGGAACCTTCGATTAGTAATACCGTAAAAGAGAAGGCCAGGACTACGGAAATTCCATACCTTCAATGCGGCCCTTATCTCATCTGTCATCTCAAGTAAGGAGTCGAACTCCCATTCGCCTCCATCTCCAATTGATGATCCATATGACCTGAAAGACTTGGCAGACTGCTCGGATCTGACAGACTGGAAGGAGCCTGCTAGAGACTCTGGTCTTGAGATATTTAGAGGCGATCCAGACAGACGAATTGGTGCTTGGCACAAAGTTAGCATCATTTTCCATCCCGCCATGGTTTCACCTACACATTTTGGAACTTTTGGAAATGCTCATGTTGCTCTGTAAACTATCGGCTCCTCCATCGACGGCAGTACCGGTGTCCTCAAGATTAATCAAACTTCTGTTAATGTGAGGACTGCCAAACGGTGAGATATCCGAGCTGGCAATCGAATTTCCCTCGTCTCCATCCGCGAAGTTCTGGTCTGCTTTACCTGGCGGGAAAATGATATCAAGACCTTGACAAGACGGAGTGACATGGTCATGTTGCTCAATATCTGGACAATGCTCCGATGTTGGTGATGTGGCGGCAGTATTTCCAAGGGATGAGATGGCGGACGGGGCTGTGGAGGGGATGGTGCTAGCAACACCTGAACTGGTTGCTTCGGCGGCATGTACTGCTGTAGATTCTGGCATGCAATGACCTGATGTCGTGGCTGTTGGATAATTCTCGTTTCTGCTTGGTGAGGCGAAAGGATTCCGGAACGCGAGCGCTCGGAATCTTGAAGGGGTTGTCTCATTCTGGTCTTCTGGCGTCATCTTCTCAGATGAGGCCCTCTGGAGAGGTAGCAGGAATCCAGTGGTGGTATTATCGTGATTGAAATTTTCACATAGACTTGTGACGGCAGAGGATTGAATGAGAATGGAAATGGGGGGGCCGGAGGAGGAAAGCAATTGGGGTGGACGATATCTAGAGCATTTTGGCCTCGCGAGGAAGGAGCCATTTGCCCATGACTGACTGGGACACAACTTAAGTTGTGCGATAACGAGCTCATGCTACGTCGAATTTAACCATATTTCTGATCTAAATCTGAGTATTTCATTGTAAGCTTTTGTAGTTATGAAGCCATCCTTTCTTTTTGGTATTAGAGACTCAGCTATAACTTCAATCTAAGTCACTAAGCAAAGTGACTTTTCAAACATTGGGTTGACTCCATAGGAAAAAAGATGACACTTCTATTTTTTTTACCATTGGGTAATCCTTGGTCTAAACCGGTGTGTATCTACCGGCGAAGTTCGAACTCTCACCTTCAGTAAACGAAGCCGTTAGGCATCGCCAGTTTCAGCCGAAAAGCCCAAGAGAAAACTTAAGAACAAATAAGTAACATGGCGTCCAAATATCTTCTTACTCCAAAACATATCAGTCATGGATTTGTGACCTTCGTAGATATTCGATCAGTCGGGAACCAACCTCAGCATTGCCATTCAGTCAACGTCAAAACGGATGTCACTCAACTAAAAGAGACTGTCCCTGCAAGCACATATTTATCTATTACCATACCTCCATATGCTGAGAAACATGGTACCTTCGAATGATCACCGTTCAACATGATTCGCTGCGGCTAACGTGTGATTGAATGATCTTCCTGGCAGCCATGCAATTCAAGCTGTCAAGATACCCCAATAAGTACCTAGATCCGCCTGCTTTAGCGAGTTTCCGTTTTCAATCTAAACTCCGCAAACGATCTTCAATTTCCACAAGGTATCATGACTGATACGAACTTGTATTTTTAATGCAAAGTACCACGGCAGAAAATACTTACTGCGAGCTTCTCTCTGAAAGAGCGCTGTTGACATCGACAATGCGTCACGCCACCTGCCATGACATCCTGTCGGAACTTTTACGAGTAAATCGCGACCAGAAAACAATGATATGAGGGATGTGATGTATTGGCAAATTTAACACATATCCCGATGAAATACCAAGCAGGTTCTCATAGCATGGCTGTAGGGTTCGTCGCCTTGACTGCTCTCTGAAATAACAAGGGTCGTTCCTATCATAGGAAGCGAAACTACGCTCTAGTACGATATTTGAGATCGCAAAATACAACTGTTAGGAAGACCGAACAGTAGAGTACCGGTATATAATACAAGATGACCTTCTTCCAAGATAAGCGAGACCGACTTGGTGAGATGGCTAACCAGTAGGTAAGTCGCAGATCTGGAGACGGAGGCATTTGATACGTGACTTCGCAAGGGCTTGATGTGTATCTTGATGTGCGTCTTGACTTTGGCTCTTCACTGTCATCGACTAGATTTGCTTACCAACGTCCAAGTCGATTTCAACGATGGTCTTACGCCATTGCGAAGCGGTTCAGTGGGCTGGATGAAACACCAACACTTCCATTTCCACGAGCGTACAATTCATGAATTGTCTCCTCTTGATTTAATCGGTGTTCCCGAAACATCAAATGGGACGATCAATCATAAAGCCCCAACAAAATGACTGCAACAAGATAATCGGCATGACAGGTGTTCAAAGATCTCCGAGGATAACAACCCAACCAGTTTGACTAGCCGCCAGGAGCTAGCTTTGTGAAACGGATACGCTCTGCATGGAAGCCATTGGGGGTGTAAGTGTGCTGCGAATAACGTAATTTACTGTTCGGTGGTATGGAGTAGATGGCGGTTAAACGCTCCGCGAATTGAGTGTCGGCATGACATGGCAGCCGTGGTGTGCAGCGGCGCTCCCTCCACCGAACCGACAACAGGGACGTCGGAATCGGGAGTTTCAATCTGTGATCGGAGTGTGCTGGTTGCTGCTTCATGGCCACCCATTTGGCCTCGTGGGCGCCAAAAATGGAACAGAGATTTGATTTGGGATGTCTTCGCCCCAGATAGCAGACATGTTTTCCAAATAGGATCTTATCAGTCCCTTCATGGCTGACGCTGTCTCAACCGTGATAGCATTAGCAGATACCTCTCTTGCTCTACTTTTGATACTTCAAGGACCACTCTCAAGTTGACTGGGTGGATCGACGGCACTGGCAGTCAGGACACTGGCTCTATCATTGCAGTAGCCCATTACATAGCATGAATATTTTGCTCGCGATTAATGACCGCCGGATAAGATCAATGACAAGTTGGCTGACGGCACAGCGCAGTAGCTCGACGATAATGTGTGGGAGACACTTCGATGTGGCAGCCCATCATCCACTGGTGCAAGAACGCCTCATATCTCTGACGCAAGGTCAGCCAAATCAGAGCTACCAAGATCCCAAACCAGTTGAAAGTTAGCGCCAGACGACAATTGGCGCCAGATCACAACCTACGGGACCAATAGGACCTCATCAATAGCATGCTCGCGTGCGCGATATCGCGGCTATTGAGAGGACTTGTTGTGAACCGTGGTGTCGGGAAGCACAACGTTGTAAACTTATTTTCCAAACAATTGGACCATGTTCCCAGAGCCTAGACGTATCTCGTCAGGATGGCAAGGAAAAGCGCGGCTAGCGTCTCTTGAGATCGCCCATTGAGAGTCCGTAAAATGCTGACATGGGTTGGTCTACGTGATAGCCTGAGATGAACCAAAGTGAGAATGATCAGTGAGGTCGGCAAATGACCTAAACTGACTCCAAAGGGAACTTGTAGAAGGCGGGACAGGTCTGATCAGAAAATGACCGCACCTACAAGCATACCATCCCCCACACCAACACTCAACGATTTTGGTAGAGACTCCTATTATGATCTGATCACCACCCGTTCCCAATGACACTTTGCAGGATTCAGCCGCCAAACTCTTATTCTAGAGTACCAACATGTGTGGGGAGCAGAGTTGTGCCATGGTACAGGTGGTGATGCGGTTATGGAAGCGCTGGAAGCTTTGAGGATGTGGAGAGGTGGCTGGATGGAAGACAACAGCCCAATCAGATGAGAGCTTTTTGAGAGCACCATCTTTGGGGAATCTTCATTCTAACCCTATCTAATATTAGCTCGGATCTCCGAAGCTAAGCTTTGTGCTTTGGACTACTAAATTATGACGCTGGCGTTCGATCCAAAAAGCTTGTTGATACATGGCAAACGAAGAAAGCAAGACCATTAACGGGCTTTGGCCTTCATCCTTATTCGATTTCTTGAGTAGAAAAGCAACAGAACAAAGCTCCCCGCCGAACTTTCGGCCTGTTCCGAGTACGCTAATAATAGCTTGATCTTGCGAACGGCACAGCCAGATTGGTGAGGATTCCCACTTCCCAGGAAAAGCAAGACGCGATCAGCGCGGAGAAAGAGGCATAACTCCTCTTCTTGGTTGGGGACAATAGAAGCTTTCTACAGGCTGCACACTCATCACAGTTCCATGGTCATGGCAGCGCGTGTGGGAGGCACAGTCGCTGACTTTCTTGCCACACCGCCTCGAGCGCTGCTGAGCTGAGGCTTCGAGTGTGCCCATGGTGCTCTGCGCAGCGTATGCCAGATCTGTTCGATTCAACGACGTTTCGACGCCGAGGGTCTTCCTCTTTGGCCAGAAAATGCGGAACTTGACGTCTGAAACGCCAACCGCCGAGGCTCAAGCCAGCAACAGCACAAGATTCGAGGAAGCAATTTTGCTCACAGCAGGAGGCTGGGTTGCTGGGCATGGCCGGGCTTCGCTTGTGGAAATTGGTCTAGTTAACTGCAGGTAAGCGCTGTCGGGTCGCTTCTCGCCCCTTCGTCCAATCATTAACTCAGCTGGCCCTGTCAACATCCATCTCCGCACTCGATAGAGTTAGAGTTCCAACACCTGCATCTGCTGCTGCCAACGCCATGGTCGCGTTCATACGGCCATGCAGCAAGCCACCACCATGTCAACTCTCTCTCAGGAGGCCCTGCGTGCGCTCTTATGTTCCGTCTGACTCCAGCATTTCACGATCTGCTTTCCTTTCATTATTACTCCCATAATTTTCGAGCCTCTTCCTCAGTTCTTTCGGCGTGGCATGCATTCCATAGTAAAGCGTTGCGAAAATGAGGATTGCTTGTTTGCAGTTTGCCCCTCAGGTACGTCCTACTTTGGAAGTATGTAGTTGTGCGACCTGCATGGTTTTCTGACAGCTCACAGGTTGGTGACATTGACAATAACCTCAATCGTGCCGACTCGGTTCTCAGCCGCGCGGGCCCTCAAGACTTAGATTTGCTCGTCCTTCCGGAGCTGGCCTTCACTGGTACGGTATCCCTAGACTTTTGATCCTACAATCTCAGCCTTCGCGTCCCTGTTTGCTTGCAGTAAACTGATAGTTGCATGGCAGGATATAATTTCCGCTCATTACACCATATCAGTCCTTACCTTGAGCCCACAACATCGGGCATTACATCCTTATGGGCGAGGACAACAGCCCTCAAATACAATTGTATCGTTACAGTAGGCTATCCGGAGAAGGTGGATTTGAGTCCGAAATGGCCGGCTTCGCCAGAGTATTATAACTCTGCTATCACAGTTAATGCGGACGGTGAAACTGTGGCGAATTACCGCAAATCGTTTCTCTTTTATACTGACGAGACTTGGGCACTCGAAGGAACCGATGGGTTCTTCGATGGTTCGATCGAAGGCCTGGGAAAAGTGTCAATGGGAATCTGTAAGTTGCCTGCCGAAGATGCCATATGATTATATGAGCTGGCCAACAAATTAGTCCCACTAACCATGAAATTGTAGGCATGGATCTCAAGTAAGTCTTGGACTTTCCTCTATCTGGCCTCGCCTTGCCTCGCCTAACAACGTCAGTCCGTACAAATTCGAAGCAGCTTGGAATGCTTGGGAGTTCGCCCACCATGTGCTGCATCGCGAGTCCAATCTCATAATATTATCCATGGCAGTATGGCTACTACATTTCTCAAGTTTTAGGACCCCTCCATACAGCGCTAATCCGATCCTTGGTAGTGGATGACTCGTGAGAATGGCAGATCATTCAGTCGAACTCCGAAAGATCCTGACATGGATACCCTCTCGTACTGGTTAGCGCGACTTGAACCGATCATTAGAAACGAAGGCGAGGAAGAGATAATTGCAATCTTTGCAAATCGGACAGGCACCGAAGACAATGCCGTGTATGCGGGCACCAGTGCAATTCTCGGGATTCAGGCTGGCGAGGTCAAGGTGTATGGAATACTTGGTAGGGGAGAGAGAGAATTGCTCGTCATCGACACATCCGAGAGACCGAAAATGCAACTTGTTTCTGAGCCGAGGATATCAACTCCATTGGCAAAAGCGGCCACGTTGTCTCAGGACAAAACCAGTGCCAGCTTTTCCAGAGCAGCCGTCAATCCAACTCTCGATGAAGTTGCAGACTCAGAGAGACTGTCCACCTCATCGGACTCCGCTGCCGGTGACCAGAGCTTGACTGGCATTTTGTCGATTTCCACGGGACGCACATCACTCGACCCTCCTCCCTTGGATCCTTGCTCGTTCTCTCCAGTCTCTCCGGTAGACAAGCAGGCGTACTTCCCGAACAAGTCTGGGACGGACTTGCCAGTTGTAGAGCAGAAGCGGATGAAGGAGAGGTTGCCCACCCCTATCCCCGCCGAACCAGATACAAGGCCATCGGTTCGAAGGTATCCTACGCCCGTATCAGTTCCCTCGGTCCATTCAAGACCCGCCTCCCCAAAGTCAAGAAACTGTAGCAGATCACGAGGAGCAGTCTCTACGTTGCAAGATTCACCTCCCCTCATTGGAACCATGTCTCTGCTGGGCAATATCCTCAGTGACGAGGAGAGACTCAAAGATTCTCCTATATTGAGGAGTATCAGCATGCTTGGACAGGGAATCGATTTGGACTTGACGGATGATGATCTCGACCCCAATGAGATCATATACATCGAAGCCCCGGACTCTCCTCCGTTCGAGATTTTGGTCGACACCATCCTCAACAACAACCCACGGATCAGCCGTGCAGACTTCATGGCAAATCACATCAACAACCAGCCAATGCATTTACCATCAGATCCAGCTGTCGCCAAAATCCACCCAGATTGCAAAACCACCGAGACGGTTTTGGTGGACAGTGCAAGAAGCAGAACGCGCGACGACTCAGATAAGAATAATACACCAGAGCTGTCACCTGCGTCTGCTGCTGATTCTTCGCCATCTGCCAACAGTCACTGCGACTGCGATCACTCACCTCCAACCCAACCGGCTTCCGCTGATCCTCCACAACGGCGGAACCGTGCAGAAACAGGAAGAGATGACAAGGATCAATGGCTCTTCAATCCCATTAATCTGTCGCAACTCGAGTCATCCTTTACCAGAAATCCGCTGGGGCCCCGAAGTCTTCACATCACACCTCGTCCGCTCAGTACCATGTGGTAGTTTTGAGTTGTTGCTTGTGACGTCTGTATGATTGGTGCCACGTCCATACTTTTCATTTTGAAAAACCTTTCATTTGTGGTGCAGCAAGGCGTTTGGAGCTTCATTTTCTTTTCAGTTCTTGATGACTTATATGTGCGTGAGATGATACCAGTGCGCTGCTAAAGACAAAGAAGACCGAGCAATCAGCGGTAGGCACAAAATGGAGTAATGAGGAGCATATATGTACAATACCCTCATACATTTCGAGGATTTTACCAAATTCAGAATTTACGTCTTTGCCGACAGGCTAGAGCAGCCAATGTGTTTGATCATTGTGGGGGATTTCCGAGATCATAGTTCTGATGGAGGAGCGTTCTGTCTGGATTCGGTCAGGAATCGGAGACTTCAGCTAATTTGGTGGATCATCTTCAAGATGCAATGCCAACGTATTTTTTCAGCAAAAGCATGAGAAGACAGGTAAAACTTGAGTTGGTGCAAAACAAGATGGATCCTTGAAGTGAAGAAGCAGGTGTGGCCAATAATACATGGCAGAGCGCCTCGGTCTTTTCGATGTCAGAATCAAGATCTGACAGGATGCTCTCTATAGAACTGAACGGCTAGCGTTCTTATTTGAGATATGTGAAACAAGTCCTGCGCCGATTCCAAGAAAGAGCAATGACGAGTTGGCTTGCAGTTCCAGGTTGTTGGACCAAAGCTGTACGAGACACGCAACACAGAGCATGATAATAGTAGTACAGATAGCGCAAAGTGCAAATCATGGATTTTTGCCGAACGGCGTCAAAGTCTGCTCAAACGACCAATCTGCGACCACGGGCTCGCGCTGCAAAGAAGGCCTCGAGGCTCAATGTGTTCAAAGAATAAATGTTTCGTGGATTTCTGGGTGACGGTAGCAATCTCCTCTGTTGAGCAGTCGAGTACAGCATCTATGTCTGCTCGATGATGGCTGCTTATTCGGTAAGGGACTCGGACTTTTCGATAAACCCGTAGAGTCGACGAGTCCACCATGCAGTCCCAAGAAATGACTAGTAGCAGTTTTACTGAGGCTGGTGATTTGTCTTTCGTGTTGCTAAGAGCTCTGACAGTCTTGGGGATTCATGGCTCTCCAGCTCGGTTGATGGATTTTCTGAAGTCCATTCGCTGTCAGCATGATGCTGCTGCAATACTAAGTGCGATATCACGCAATCTAGTGCCGGGTTGGGAAAGTGAGCTGCACTTGTACCTTTTTATTATATTAACCTCCGTCCATTGGGACAATATCGATCATGTGCTTCTCCGGGCCACTTCCAGCCCTGCGGGTTCGTTCCTTGGGCATCCGACCTCTGAACCCACTTTCACCGCCTCTCTTGAACGTCGGATGTGACAAGAGGGCAAGATGTGGGCGGTCCCTATTCGTGAACATCTAGGGCTGAAACGTGGTGTTGACCCAGCCAGGGTCGACTCGGGAATGTAGATTGGTGGGGAAGCTGGAAAGCCTGGAGTGTTTCTAAGTCAGTGCGAAGCGAGCAAATCATAGCGCCATTCCTCCCTGTAAGCGCCCACGGGATCGAGCGCACAGCGCGCTTTCTCGTCCTACACCCCTTGCCAGCCCGGCTCGTTCCTTCCTCAGGGATTCCAGCACTCCAGGACTCCAGCACAAAAGCTCGTCCTACGACACCAATCATCCGCACTACCTACCTCGCCCTCGAACTGCTGTATTGTGCCGCTCTGAGATAGAGAGTACCTGTGGTATCTGCCATCCTTCAGGCCACCAGTCAGGAAACCTTCGGCCAGTAGGCCCTGCCTGTTCGTCGAACACTAGCCAGTTCGAAATTCTTGTCACATCCCCAGCCTCATCTCCTTTCTTCCTGTTCCGTATTGTCCTTCACAATTGTCACACCTCGATTACTCGTCCCTTCAACGTCATTTCCCCCACCCGCTGTATGTCTCGTCACTGTTTTTGATCAGAAGTTCCGAACGATGAGGATTGCGTGTCTGCAGGTATACCCACCGCTATTTCGTGCCCACTTTCCTTATGTAGCTGACGTCGCAAATAGTTCGCGCCGCAGGTTGGCGACGTCAACAACAATCTTAATCGCGCAGATGCAGTCCTGAATAGAGCGAATCCACAGAACATAGATCTACTGGTCCTTCCGGAATTAGCGTTCAGTGGTGAGTCTGGGAACGGAAGGACATACATAACAATACTATTGGATGTGCTCTGCGACAGTTCGGATACACGATTTATCTTCCCCTCCTCTCGATACCGCATGCAAGCTGCTGCACCATTGTTGCGTGATGAACAGGGCAGATCAGAAGTCTTGAATCTGCCAGATCATACAGTACTGCCTCGGTGATATACAATATTAATCAGGCACAGGATATAACTTCAAATCCCTACAACACATCAGTCCCTATCTCGAACCGACTACTGCGGGTATCACTTCCCTGTGGGCCAGGACAACTGCTTTAAAGTACGACTGCATAGTTACCGCCGGGTATCCTGAAAAAGTTGATATTACACCAAAGTGGCCTGCTTCTCCTGAATACTACAATTCAGCGATAACAGTGAGCGCAGAAGGGGAGACAATTGCGAACTATAGAAAGTCTTTTCTCTATTACACAGATGAAACATGGGCGCTGGAAGGGCCAGATGGATTTTATGATGGAGAAATAGACGGTTTGGGGAATGTTGCGATGGGGATCTGTAAGTGGCCAACCAAGTCGTTTGAGCGTGAGTACTTTAGATGCTGGGAAACGTCAGCTAATTTCGTCCTTAGGCATGGATCTGAAGTAAGCTTGTTGATTCTTGTTGGTAGGGGAGGACTGCTGACTTGTTGATAGTCCATACAAGTTCGAAGCGCCATGGAGCGCTTGGGAGTTCGCGTATCATGTTCTCCATAAAGAGGCGAACTTGGTCATCATTTCTATGGCATGGTTGACTCGTGAAGATGCTAGATCTTTCAGCCGAACACCAAAGGAACCGGACATGGAGACGCTGTCATATTGGCTCGCAAGAATGGAGCCTTTGATTCGAGCGGAGGGTGACGATGAGATTATTGTGGTGTTCGCGAATCGATGTGGAACTGAGGATGACGCCGTATATGCTGGGACAAGCGCTGTCCTAGGCATTCAAAGCGGCGAGGTCAAGGTCTATGGTATTCTGGGACGCGGGGAACGGGAACTGTTAGTTGTTGACACCAATCGGCCTCCACAAGCAAAACTCATCTCTGAACCCAAATCTGCTAGCTCAAAACGTCAATCGATCGGTTCCAATCACTCAGCAGGCCAGACTTTATCTTCGAAGGCAGCTAAGCCTATCAAGACAACCAAATCTGTCAATTCGCCAAACCTGAGTGTCTCGATCGGTACGCCTAGCGCAAGATCGCTTTCCTCAAGTCCTCCTACTCCAGACGCGATGGAAATTACTGTGGATGACACAATAGCTCCGTTGTCACCTGTCGATGCGAGAGCACCGAACATGTTCTTCTCAAGGCCAGGAGACATCGATCCTGATCCGCGGCGAGCGAGTCGAGGAAGCCTCAAGTCGAGCACAGATGAGGTGAAGCAGGCAGATGCCGCCAAGCCAGATTCACCTACTTTATATCGCCCTCCGTCGCCAAGATCACGAAACTCGAGCCAGGATCGTAAGTCAAACTACAGTGATGCCTCCCCGACGTCTCCTGAGCTTGTACAAGAAAGCGGGCCAGGATCCAAGACTTTGGGAGTGGAGAGCCCTCTTGTTGTTGCCAAATCTCCTCCGCACTCTGCCTCTGCGATACCAGACAAGTATGAAGGGAATCTCACTAGCAAAGGAGCTGGTCGGGAGAGTCCTGTCGGCTCGCCTCGGCCCAAAAGTGTGACCTGGTGAAGTAGCGTAGCATACCTTAGAGGCGAAATGAGGCCAGAACCCAGTGACAATACAGCGCTTCACCAAGTGAATAGTTGCACGGCTGTCTAGCGCTTGTTAACTATTTAAGGGGTTGTCAATAGAGAGTCTACCGAGAGTCTACCGACTATCAAGCGCGGGGGTGCGGTTACTGTTAACTTAGCGCTGTATTGTCCCTTGGTCTCGGCCGCATCTTTCCTTTAAGGTAGGTACTGCGCGCATGCGAAGGCTCTGCGCTTTGATCATTCTATTAATGCCCTCCAAGAATTTAGCGGTGTTATGACTCAGCCTGGAGTTTGGGAATCATGGGGATACTGGAGCATTGTTTCCGATCGATGAATCATGACTGGACGAAGCAAATGGCATAGGCCTGTGGGCTCTTCTGCTGGAGTACGAGACACATGCTCGTGTATTGATATGTATATATGATGAGTATTCCGAGTTAGGATATTTTCCTCTCAAGTCGCACGCTCTTTGAACTTGATTGAAGTGATACATACTTGTTGAACGGGCTTGGCCGGTGCAGGTAACAAACCCGGTAGGGTGGCTCGAATACGGAGGAAAATCTTACTGTACCAGCTATGGCTTTTGACTTGGCCCTCCAAGAATTCTTTTTACTCGTCTTCCAAAATATGGCTTGCACTGTACTGATTCCAAAGACGGCCATGTACCTTTTTCGCGATGAGGCTCGCGTGTTTGAAATATGAGCGGGCCGAGCCTGTTGTTTGGGCTTGTGCACAACTCGGAGCCCTGTGCAACTGATTTAGCGAGTGAGGCCCCTGAGAATAAGCGAGATAATACTTCTTGGCAGCGTTCCAACATGATTGAGGGTGTAGTAAATTGTCGATGTGACGGTTCTGGGCTGAAGTGTGGTCGGGTATCTTCGGTAGCTGTTGAGACCTTTTGTCTTTCAATTTGAAGTGCGTGGTGTGGAGTCTGGTCGCGTTGGTCGCGTTTTGATGTGGAGTTCATATGATGAAGCGAGGTGCTGTGAAGTAGGTAGAAGATAGGAAGAACTCCCTGGTTCTGCAGATTGTAGACGCACAATTGGCAGAGCGTCAAATTACGAATTGGTGAGTGGCAGCAGCTCGGTCGTCAAGATAGTTAGGCATAGAGGAGAGGAACATACCAAGGTTGATTCACTACCGAGGAATAGATTTTGAGATAGGGGTGAAGAGAACGCCAGAAGGTGGAAGAGACAGACGCCAATAGTAAAGCATACCCATAGAACACTTCCTTGAAGTGACAAACGATGACACGGTCGGTGCATCTGAAAGTCATTTCGACAATGTCCCTTAGTTTGCGAACGTTGATGTTGATTTGTCAGTGTCTGTTGTCGCCTCCCGCTCAATACCGCCCAGTGCTTGGATTTAGGGACAGGTTGCTGCTCAGATCTATATTTGCTCTGGGACTAAGGCAAATACGTCTCTGAGTAGGTGTGTTCTACATTTAGACTTGAATGTAAATACGGGAAGCTTGTTGTCTTGACAGATTGATGGGCCGTCGGAGTGTCAAGGTGGATCTACCACGGCCGCACTGTCCCAGACCACGAAATGTATCTGGTTCCTCTTTATTCACCATATTTATCGTCAGCGCGTATTTAATCTTTCAGAGTGTGGACGGGGATATCGAAATAGTGTAGGCAAGAGAAACAGGAGCAGGATTACCTTGGTAAAGAAAACATCCAGTCTCAAGATCAAGAAGCGCTTGTGCAGAGGATGTCGCTTCAAGTAACTATCTATCTCTAAATAGGTCATTTTGCAACTATTCATGACCTGTGATGCAAGTCTGTCGACCCATTATTTGCTCGTGTTGACGGATTTGGTTTTGCTAATTCCTTGAGAGACATCCGGCGGCTGTAAATATTGATTTCGTGCGCTTAAATCATTGTGGTGTCTCCAATCATTCTTTGAGGTAGATGAGACACAATCTATGATGTTCGAAGATCTGTTGGTGAGGTAGCTCTGAGTGTGGTCAGACGAAAAATTCATTGGACAATCAACAGGTTTTGTGATAGCCCCCAATGTGATGACAGTATGCCCATGTGATGAGTAGAGAGCCGATTAACACTTGATTAATGATGTGAGCTGGAAATTTTGGCAAAATAGGAGCGAGAATGAAGAAGTTGGAAGTTCTGACGAGACAAGTGTCGACTTCACACTTGCAGCGCTACGAAACTCGGCTCAAGGAGGGGTAACAACATGCGAGGAAATATTGATTCTCGGAGGAGACTGCTTATCTGCATACAGATGGGGAGTACCCCTCATCCAGATACACGGAAGGAATGTGCAAGCTCGCGAAAGCTGTCCAGATGGAGAAGCTGCTGAAGGGATTCCACGCGGTAGTCATGTATCTCGGAGGATCCTGTGGATATCAGAGCTCCCCGCTCAAATTCACCACTGGTAATGCATACACAAGCGCTCCCCAAATATTGGTTGTATGCAGCAGATCTTAAGCATGAACACCGATGGCCAACTTGATAAGAGTTGCAGGAAGCTGACATGTATGACACTTGGCCACTGGACCAGGAGGCGCGTCTTTAGCGAGAGTTGCGCAGCGGGCCGTCGCGGAAGGCTGCAAGTCATCGAATAGGTGGGTAAGAGCGCGTTAGTGGCTGAAAGGTGCTGTAGGTATGGCCTCTTATGCGGCTTATCTGCCAGTGTGGAAGAACTTCAAGAAATTCCCAGGCGCTATCTTGCCCCGCTCCAGAAGCTACTCTGCATGAAATCATTCTATGTAAACCATCGCATTGGATAACCTCGAGAAGGCAACTTCCTCGACTCTGTGCCTTCGATCTGCTTGATATCTTCCGTCAACATTCCTGGAAGAATCATCGAAGCGCTGTGAAAGGCCTTCAGCTGCAGGAATATATTGGACGGAAAGTCGGACGACTTTCTCACTGATAGGACTTGGATATGTGTGTGCTCGTCTGCGTCAGACATGTGAGGATGGTGGTGATCAAGACCCTTTGAAAAATAAATGAAGCTCCAAACTCCGGGCCACTCATATGAGTCCTCTGCGGATAGCAAAATTGGGGTCTGCGCGGTTAGAGATGTTGGTACTCGAGTCTTATCGTCGAAGAAGCGCGAAGTGACCACGGTCTCCCGTAAATCTAGTGCTGGATGAGACTGAAGTTGTGAACCGTCCACTGAACTTCGAAAGCAGATGAAGATGTTGATTGTATCAATCATACTACACTCGAGCACCTCGTTGACAATGAGATATACCCCCAAAGCCAAAAGTTGAAAAACTGTAAGCCGTTGAATAATGTCCTTACACTGTGTAAAAAGGCCTGCTTGAGGCGTGACGGAGAGGACTTGAGATCACCCCGCGGTGCACCCCGCTTATCGGAAACGGTTCTTCGTGAAAGAAGGTGGTTGTTCAGCATTGCTGATTTGCCGGACCTTAGGCTCTCAAAGGCCGCATTGATGACATGACTGCATCATGGCAGCGGGAGCGGGCATTCCCAGAGCTTTGAGACAAGCTACAGATGTCCCGTAAGCGCCCACTAAAAGCCTTTTTTGGCCATGACTTGGCCCACCGACCTCATGCATCTGCATGGTACGTACATTCCCTACAAATGTACAAATTCGGGGCCAAAAATTACTCGCGGTGTATCGCATGGAGAGAATCCTAATCGGGTACAATTCTGAACCAGCCTCTACATTCTGTTGATGATATAAGTTGTCGCTTTCGCACTTGACATTCATGCTTCGAGTTGCAATTGGTGCCAGAGTATCAAGACAACGACAGTCAAAACCTCATCGAACCTTCGAGGCTAGAACACTATCTAAACATCAGTCCTTGCTTATCAGTAACCACAATCATGAGAATAGGGTGCTTGCAATTTGCGCCCCAGGTAAGTCATGTTGTACGCGGACTTGACACGAGAAACTCACCCTTCTCTCAGGTTGGAGATGTCGACAACAACCTCAACCACGCCGACTGTGTCTTAAGCAGGTCCAATCCTCAAGATCTGGATCTGCTTGTACTGCCCGAATTGGCATTCTCTGGTAAGTCTGTAAGCCTTCGTATGATATCCTTTCAGCAGAATGATGTTGGTTGTGGATGCGCCACGGGTGATCCCGAGAGGCTGTCTCGGCTATGCGCTATGCGCCCCAGAATCCAGACTGGTGGGATTCTTCAAAACCAATAGCGGGGAACTTCGTGGAGATTATAAAGTACGTAAGCTGATTCAAACAGGATATAACTTCCGATCGTTGCAGCACATCTCCCCTTACCTTGAGCCTACTGCGGCGGGCATCACTTCTCTCTGGGCTCGCACTACAGCACTAAAGCACAACTGTGTAGTTGCCGCTGGCTACCCTGAGAAAGTCGATGTTAGCAAGAAATGGCCTCCAAATCCCGAGTACTATAATTCTGTTATTATGGTTAACACAGAGGGTGAGACTATCGCCAATTATCGTAAATCATTCTTGTACTACACCGATGAGACCTGGGCTCTCGAGGGGCTCGGCTTTTATGCCGGAGCGATCGAGGGGCTCGGCAACATTGCCCTTGGGATATGTAAGTTATGGCCCAACGCAATGTCAACTACATCACTGATTGGAATGCCTCGTCTAGGTATGGATTTGAAGTAAGTTGAACCAATTTGGTGATCAAATTTCTTGCTGACCACGCCAGCCCCTACAAGTTCGAGGCGCCGTGGAGCGCATGGGAATTCTCACATCATGTTCTTCATGTTGAAGCAAACATAGTTATTTTGTCAATGGCGTGAGTAGCTTTTCCTCCTCTACTCTCAGACTCTTACAATTTCCCTTCGTATTGGGCACATTGATTTTTGTATCTGAACACCCTTTTGGGAGAAAAATTCCATGCTAATTTGGCCTCTATCAGTTGGCTCACCCGTGAAGATCCAAGATCTTTTAGCAGAGCTCCAAGCGAGCCTGATATGGATACACTTGCCTACTGGCTGGGTAGGCTAGAACCTCTCATCAGAGCAGAGGCTGTCGGTGAAATCATCGTCATATTCGCCAACCGCTGTGGTACGGAAGAAGAGGTCGTATACGCAGGAACAAGTGCAGTGATTGGAATCAATAATGGCGAAGTGAAAGTATACGGACTTCTCGGCAGAGGAGAAAAAGAGCTCTTAGTGGTCGATACCGACGAGCGGCCACGGGCCAAGCTTGTCTCAACGCCGAACTCTTGCGCCACAGAAGAGCCAGAAACTGCTCCATCACCTGAGCCTGCCGAACAAGAGCCAGTGAGCTTCCCAAATTGGTCTGACCCAGATAGTGGAGATAGGTCTGAAGATATCGATGACTACTACTACAAATTTTCACCTGTATCACCATCAGATTCTCGGTGCCCACCAATTTTCTTCAGTCCTAAGCCAACTCCTATCAGCGAAAGCTACTACGACTTCCCGACTCCAGATTGCTCACGAACGAGCTTCACAGCTGCATCACCAGATTCTCCAACTTTTCGCCGGCCATCATCCCCAAAGTCTAGAAACGTGAGTCGAAATGAAAATCGCGAGGAGGCGACCTCAGAGGTAGTCTTTCCAGACATCCACAAGGTGGATGAAAGTTATGTGGGCCGTAGTGGACGCAATTCCGCCTCTGCAGTGCCGGATGGATGTCAGTCTACATTCTCTCCAAATTCTCTTGGCCCAAGAAGTCAGAATGTCATGCCTCGTCCGAAAAGTACAGTGTGGTAGATCGAGATGGAATGAGATACTTGACCAAATTTATTTTCTGCATTATGTTATTGCTTACGTTCATTTGTATTGCAGCATGGAGTTTGGCAGGGTTAGGAGCATGGAACTCTGGTGACTTACATCAAGATAAGCTTGGTACATTTTTGTGGCGAAAATATGGAGGGGGTTACGTTGGCGTTGAGGAGTTTTCTTGGTGTTGATTTGCATTCTTGTACTTCCATTGATAGATCTTGTACTCGTCTGCATATGGGAGACACAAATATGTCAAAAGAAAAACTTCCAAGACTACAACCCTGCAGCACTCGTTCTCTGGAGACGGTGTCCGTAACAACACTCTCTTGTCCAGCCATGACCTCATGGCTTGACTTCTACATGCATGGAATATCTTCTTGGAATTGCTCGTAAACACACAGCTCGCGTAATTTTAATTTTCCAGTAGGCGATAACCAGTGTCGAAAAAGCCAAGGGCAATTACATTTTCGAGGAAGACTCCTGGGGCATGCAATTCGATGAAACAGCTGCTCTGGGTTGCTGTGAGGGAAGAGAGCTTCCTCGATTGCTCAGGGGTGAGGATTATGTGTCAAGTGAAAACGTGACCTGACTCTGCATATCTACCTAGGTAGGCTAGACGACTCCAACATTGTATACTACCAAGGCAATGTCGAGAGATACTTGCCTCTGGTTACCACATTGCCGGAACGATGCAATTTGCTCAGGCTGCCGTCAGATGGTGAAATCACGTGTGTTTCGCTTCATCTCCCCACGTGCAGTTTTTTCTGTCAAAGGTTCCGCTTCATTGCTCCTTCACGAAATATCGCCAAAACCTATACAGATTTTGTTAATGCGAACACTCACCCATTTTCATCAACCCGCGAAGATATGATTTTTTTTAGTGCACAAGATCTGCTGTATCAGTCATATCGTGCCGCGTCAAGTTACTTCGGATTGAATTCCTCCGCAGGGCTAGTCATCCTCCGCTGCTTGTGGTAGCCATCTCCATATTGCTCTGGATTATGTAAATAGACGATGTCACTGCTAGCAAGACCCAAGCAAGTAGATCTCTTCCATCTTTGTTTTCTGGGCTGTTCGCACTCTTCCTTCGCCACTGCATGCAGAATTCTTCATGGAATGCGCACCTTTTCGGGGTTTCTGCCCTCATCGCCTGGAGAGGTCAACCGCCAACCACCGGAGTCAAGCTTTGAATCTGTATAACCCCAATCATATGACCCTCTAGTATGGGTCTTTTAATATCTTTGTTTCTTCGCTCCTTCTACTTTCAATTAAGTCTAAATTGCGAACGCCTTCTGCCGGCACCGAGTGCCGTTTCACATTCAGGCAAATGCTCGCAAGTTACGTATCATAGCATATCGACACCTCGTGCTACCAGTTTACCCCGGAGATCTCCTCCCCACATTGAGAGCATGTCATGTTTATATAAAACGTTTTCTCATCTCGTGACGGGATGCGAGGCTTTTATAAGTAGTTGGGGACGTTCCTCTACTGTCTCTTGGCCATCTTCATTCTGCTTCACCCCGGTTTATTGTACAATCCAGAACAAGATTCACTTCATTTTTCAGCATGAAGACTTTTGCAACAGCTGTATGCCTCGTGGTCTCTGCTACCTCTGTGGTAGGACACTCCACTTTCCAGCAACTTTGGGTTGGGAGGTACGCAAAACTTTTCCTAACACTTCTCCGCCATTCATACAATTCTCGACAGGAATGTCTCATATTAACTGAGCATTTTCAGCGTCGACAAAGCTGGAACTTGTGCGCGTACAGTACCGAACAACAATCCTGTCACATCAGTCTCTTCCACGGATATAAGATGTAATGTTGGCGGAACCAAGGGTGTGAGCGGGATTTGCCCAGTCAATGGTATGTACGGGGACTTTCTCGTGCACTACAGAGCTGACATAAACCTCCATAGCCGGTGACAGTGTCACTGTTGAGATGCATGCCCAGCCAGGCGACCGCTCCTGCAAGAACGAAGCTATCGGTGGCAACCACTTCGGCCCCGTCATCATATATATGTCCAAGGTTGCCAATTCCCAAACAGACACAGGTGCAGGATCATGGTTCAAAGTCGATGAAGAAGGATACGACACAACGACGAAGAAATGGGGCACGGTAAGCCAAAATTGTGATACTGCTTGGGGCTTGATCTTTCGAAGCGCTCTTGCATGAGGAGGTTCTAACGTTGATAGGACTCATTGAACGCCAACTGCGGCAAGAGATCATTTAAGGTTCCTTCGAATCTCGCACCTGGAGATTATTTACTTAGGGCCGAGGCAATTGCTCTTCATGCAGCTTCTAGCTCTGGAGGTGCTCAGTTCTATATGACCTGCTTCCAACTCACGGTCAGTGGAACAGGAACTGCCACGCCGGCTGGTGTCAGCTTTCCAGGAGCATACAAAGCTTCGGATCCTGGAATCTTGATCAACATCTACCAACCAATCTCTAACTATGTCATTCCTGGTCCTGCAGTATACAAAGGATAAGCGCTGGCAATGAAGTTGTGGAAATACGAGACTATTTGTGTGATGTGTTTTCACAACAGTTCCTTCAAGAAAGAAGTCATAAACGATTTCATATATCGTACTGTACATAAGATGCAAACAGCATCGATCCAATGATATCATGCAGCTGGAGTTTACCGCTCCTGCCGTTTCATCACAAGTTAAGCGTTCACAACTCACTCGTCTCCAATATCTGGGCCAACTGGTGCCGTCGATAGCTTGATATTCGCCCTTGTCGGTGTCGATGTGTAGCATTGCGCTTGTTGCATCTGACTCAAAATGAAGACATATCGCTCAATCATACGGTGATGGCCCAAGACTGTACGATGCAGTCAATCAGTCGGCACCTCTAACCGCCTCTGGAGTCATCACACTTCAAGTCCCGAACCATAACACCGGAAAATGAAGCGAGTAGACGTTTGTTGAGAAGCATCAGAATCTGGCTCCGTAATGACGCTCTATTACTGGTTTAAATATGCCACCAGCATTGTCGAAGACGCTGAAGCAGGACCAGCTCATTGGTTTCCGGCAGAATCATGCTGACATGTTAGGTGGCTAACATAAGGTTCCTTCAGAGTCTGATTGTTGGAATATGCGTCCAATCGACTTACGGCACTACGCGCCCGGTATTTGAACAAGTCTGGATCTGGAGCTCAGTGATTCCAAGCCAACGCCACAATCCGATTCAGCATCCGCTCGGATGTGAACAACATTAAGAGGCCAGAAAGTAATAGTTGGAAACTTATATGGCGTTCTGGAGCGGCCACTGAGAAGGCCTCTTTAGCCCCCAATCACCCCGATCGAACAAAGCCGGGCCGTACCGAACCAATGGAGTCCTTGCTCTCGTCCTTGCTGTGGCAACAGGGGCACCAAGTGAAGTTTGAGTGATCCCTCAAGTCTCCGTAGGTTATTGTGAAGTGCATTGCATTGGCGGCTGTCATGACGGAACTGTGTAGCTTTCATACAGTTGCGTCGCGTCGCATCGCGCTGAAGTTTCTCGTCACTATCACAGTCAGAGATCGATAGTAGGAGTGGGCTTGCGCGAATAATGCATTACCCAGTGTATTTCTTCCAGCCGAGCTTTACGATACTTCCACTTACGGCCACGAGGGCACCAACGGCCCCCAATCATCGATTCTCCAGGCTCAGCCAGTGTGACAGCGTGCTCTGGGGGAGGGACGTTCAGGGATCTTCAGTGGCCCGTAGCGGACGATGGTTCGCCTCTCCAGCTCCATGATCGCGAATCAATCGAGAGCTCGAGCCTGCCATCCCTGCTGTATCATCACTTTGACCCCCTGTCTGCAGGGTGACTGCAGGGTACCTCGCATGCACAGCAACGCTGTTGGTGAGAACGAGGAATGGTGTGTCGGTCTCTGCCGTAGGGGAGGGGAGGGGGGCGGCCAAGGGTAGCCGGGGCTGAGCTGTGGAGAACTTCCCTCGAGATAAGTGCGCATCAAGTGCGCCATCGTGGACTTCTTGACCACAGTCAAGCTTTCACAGACTCTACTCTACCATATATGCCAGCCAGCTACCCCCTCCGCTTTCCAGCAGAAGCAACTTGTTAATCAGCTCTGTTTACTTGCAAGGAGGTAGAACAATCTTGCTGGCCAAGATCAATCAATGCCCATGTAACACACGTCTTCAACCACGGACGTCGGAGAGTTCACCACAATCGTTCAACAACACAGCATCACGGCTGTTGGCCCTTCAAAGATGCGGTCCTCGGCCTTTGCACCTGCTCTCGTTCTCATCACATCCTTCGCACCATCAACAATAGCCTTGAAAGCGTCTACATCGTCTCCATGTGCAGCTCAGTGTGGCAATGAGTTGGGGAGTACCTCTGGGAGTGATATTGTCTGCGCAAATGCCGATTACAAGTCAGCCCCAGCGGGCATAGTATTTTCAACATGCGTTTCATGCCAGTTAGGGAGCCAATATGTTGATCCAGTCACCAAGCAGTCGGATCTTCATTGGGCGATCTGTAAGTATTCGCCGATATATTCCCTGTGTCCAAAGAACCCATTGTTGACCTGTCAAACACTGATAGACAACCTGCGATATGCTACAAGTTGGTGTCTATTTGGGTTTCCAGATAACAAGAACGTAGCAGGCGGGCCGTGTATAACAAGGTATTTCATTTCACAGCATCCATCTATTGAAAATATAATCTGACTTTGTCACCAAGTACTTCCTGCGGGTCTCTTCAAAGTGCCTTCGAGTTTGATTCACTGTCTCTCAATGCCAGCAGTTATGGTTTCTGCCCGCTCCTACCTGCTGTCACTGTTCCGCATTGCACTTCTTGTCTCGCCTTACAGGACGACCAGTCCTATATTACGAACTGTATGCTCCAGCTCACCTCTTCGCCCTTTGAGTGCTCACTAACACCTGTTCACAGTCGTAACAACTCTCAATGCCGGCTGTCAACAGCAACCAGCACCGGGAAGCAAACTTTATATTGAGGGCAGCCTGTTTTCCACAACTCTTGTCAACATAACTTCCCCTGATACGGCACCAATTTCGCACTATCAAGGACCTGGAAACGGAAGTTTGAACTTGGGAGCCAAGATCGGCATTGCTGCTGGAGGTCTCGTTATCCTACTGTCCGTCATAGGCTGTTGCATCATCTGGCGAGGAAAGAAACGTCGTAGAAGGTACTTGATGAAGCACCAGCAAGAAACCGGATATGCAGAATGGGTCTCGCAGCAAAAGGCAGCATCGATGTCACCACCAATGCCGAGCCCTGGAGGGTTCTTCGAAAGTCCTCAGAGTCAGCGACCCTTGGTATCATCGCAGCCATGGGCACGAGGAGTGCACGACGAAGAAAGCCCCGCTAGCGCCATGGGAGAGAAAGTCTACTTCAGCCCATACTCCAGTCAGTACAACAGTCCCGTGGACGCCAACGACCAAGTCCAAAATATCGGGAGCGTCAGAGACTGGCCAATAGACAGGAAAGGCAGCTTTGGAGCGGCAGGATCATCTGGTGTTCGCAGTCGCAGTCGAGAGAAGAGGGAGACCATCGAGATGCAGAATGTCACCCCTGTACTGTTACATCCAGGACATGGCAGGGGGGCCGGTCCGCTGACCGACGAGGATGTGAGGAGGGGACACGCCTTGTGAGAGGCCAGCGGAGGAGTGAAGGCTGTCAGCAAGAATCGTGGTTCTCATTGGTCAATGTTCTTAGCGGGAGTTCTGGGGTTTTGCTTGGTTGGACAACAATCGGGCAGGGGACAGGTTCGGCGCCGCTTGGATAAATGCTGTATTGGCTACTGTACATCCAGTCATCAATGGTTGATCAATACGGATGGAGGTGTGAGTGGCCCCCTCGGCAGTCTCTTTCGGTCACTCAACTCGGCGCTCTCACTCCTTATGAGCATAATTTATGAGTTTGAAGTAGACAGCTTCATTGCATACTTTTCCCAGCTCTTTTTACCACGGAATGCGTGATTTATACAATTCACCGCTAATACTAACGCGCGCTGTACACAGCCGCTCGAGCGTGAACTTGGCACTGCTCCGGATATTCCGTCATAACGCACAGCGGCAGTCGAGAAACTCAATTTACGCCATTAGTTTAGGATGCGGAGCGCATGGCCGATCTTATCGGGGGGTCACGGCAAGTCCTGATACGAAGAGGCTGGTACCAGGGGGCTGCATTTCCAACAATTTCCAACACTGTGCAAGATATCTTCCAAGCGAGGTTACCTGTCCAGGGCATAATGCTGCATGCATGGGATTCTTGATCGGTAAATGATCTTCTGTGTTACAGCGAGTGAGGGATCTAGTTGCTGGGGGGCTTTGTTGGTTGTTCGTATGTGATGTACAGTATTCTTCCAGGCGCCGAGACTTCTTTGTTGACTGAGGATTGTAGCCTGCAGCATGAATTGCTGAGGTGGTCAACATGAGGAAGATGAAAATTCGAGTAACTTGTGACAATGTGTTGGGTATCAAATTCTCAATTACCACGTATCAATCAATCTCAATCTGACGCGTACCACTCCTATTCCTCGTCTCTCAAAGGGGAAAATCAACAGAGCCCAGTTTGTACCAGTATCTCCTCCTTAGACTCCTGACCCTTGGTCCCAGGTCGACGCCAAAACGCCTTGCAAGAAGAAAATTCCAAACCGTCATAGCTTCAGTAACTTCCTGGCCACATCTCCTCACTCGTGTCACTCTCTGGACTCGGTCTTTCAGCCACTTTGTCTCGTGAGTGTGAACTGCTTATTCCCTGCTTGTACAATCTCTCTCTATTCTTGCGTGCCTGCTCATCAGACTCAAACCTATTGCCGACCTTGACAATTGGGCCAGAGATCTGGACGGGACTAGGGACGAATCCTCGTCGAATCCCCAGATTTTGCGTCTGCAGTCTGGATGCAGTGCTTGGATTCCGAGACATTGCAGCAGCAGAACCACCAGGACGTGCTGCTGATGCATTGCTAGCATTTCGACTGTGGGAGTTTGGTAGTGATGTGGAAGAGTTCATTTGGTTCCTTGCCACTGATGCGCCGGGCCCAGTGGCAAGAACGCTTGAGGCACTGCTTGCGTTTCGAGCCACTGAGGCTCGAGGTCCTGAGGGCAAAGTGTTCTTCACAGTGGCATCCAGTGATACTGGAGGCTGGGGTCGCTGGGGATGTGTAGCTGGGACTGGTTGTGGTGGTTGCTGTGGTGGTGATGGAGGTGTTGGGAAGTATAAAGGAGATGTTGAATTACGAGATGGCGGCGTGTACTCGGGTGGTATGTAAGCGTGATGTGCAGGTATTGACTCTTGATTGGGACGAGGCGGAGAGTACATTGGAGGACTGGAAGAATTTGTGGAGTGAGGTGACGGTTGAATTCCAGTGCCTTGCCATTCTCCAGCTCGTTGAGGCAGCTGTCTCACTAAACTGAAGTTTTTGACCTTAGGAGCACGCGACATTTGCACATGTTCTTCCTCCTTGAGCGGGGGCGAGGTCTGTGGGGAGCTGTATGCTCCGTGATGTGGGGCGGTGATGTTTTCCGCTCCGAATCTCTCATCAAGAGGGCTTTGAAGCTGCTTCAAGCGTCTTGCAGTACGGCGTTTCCTTATACATATGAACGCTGCTGCAATCAATACGAGGAACACAACAACGCCTGCAACTGAAATTCCAATGATTGCACCTTGGCTGAGACCACCTTCGTCTTTCTTGTTGGGGGTAGACGATGAAAAGGTCATTTTGACCTGATTTTTCGAGAAGATTGTATCGTTCAAGCCAACTGCAAAACCAGTGGGCGGTCTTTGGTTGCAGCCTGCTTGCAAGGCGGTGAGAACTGCGGAGAGTCAGTGAAAAGCATCGACGAGTCGGACCAAGGTAACGTACAGTTTGAGAGGTAAATAGTATTGCTGTTGGATTTGAGACAGTCCCGGCAGGTACCTAGGCTAGATCCCAAGAATGAATTGTCATATGCTGAGCAGTATGAATACTGGCCGCTTGTCAAAGGTGTTCCCATGCCATCATTGAGAGCTTTTCGGAGTGGTCCACACACGGAAGTTGAGGCACAAGGGGTGGACAGCGAGTCCGAGGCATTGGCGGTACCGAAAATGCAGGTGCTGAAGGCATATCGAAGGTTGTCTTTGGCATGTCATTAGCTGCCAAGTCATTTTTCTTTTCAGTGTTGACTTGAACGTACAGAAATACCATCCCTGATCGTTCTCATTTCCACCAGATGCTGTGCTGGATTGCAGGCAGGTCAAACAACCTTGGAATTTGGTACCAGCGGAAGTGTGGCCATAATTGTCATCACTGCAGATAATGTCTGAACCCACGGTGTTCGAAACATTTGGGTCGGAGAAATCTGCGGGTAGACTGTCTACGCAAACAGATGCGCACGCCGAGTTGGGTGAGACTTGCAAGGCCCAGGTCGGTGTTAACATACATGCAACCAAGATTGAGGCGATAGTTGAAGTGGTCATTTTGAGAGGGCTCATGAGCAGCATGGTCGAAGAAGTACTTGGTGGTCGAAAGGCCATCTCGACTTCACGTCTCCAAAGATCTCCAGCCGCAGCCTTGCTGATGCGGGCATGAGTAGAACGCCCTTCGGAGAACAGTCCAACAAAAAACACAAACACCAACCCAGGGAGAGAGAAAAGACGCAGAGGTGAGGAAAGACTAGATAACGGGAAGCTCCCCATCATATACGGGCACTTACTCCCGGGCTGCAGGTCCAGCTCCGAGTATCGATAGAGGACGCAACAGCGCAACACACCTTACATGCATCCCCTGCAGCACTCCTCCGCAGAGATGCCTCTCAAGGGCCTCGCCCCCAACATGTTTCTCTGCGGCTTGACAGCCAAACAGAACAAAGGCAGCCACTCACAGACCAGCTGTCGCAAGTTTATCCGAACTCCCCAGTCGCCGTTGACCGTGGAGTCGGTACTGAGGACATCAGCCATGGTGTTGATGCTAAATTCTTACAAGAATCGAAAGCGAATGCTCCAATGAGAGGGCCAGGGACAGGTACACCGCGCTTGGTCGCATAGGTGTGGCCCTGCAAGCCCGCAACCACCACGATATGTGTGGATGAAGAACGCCTCGTCAGTGGTGCAGATCTGGGCAGCAAGGGGCACAAGCGAGGCCAATGAAAGGCCTCGACAAGCGCTGGAGGTCCGCATCCCTGACCGCGTTGTGAGCTCTTGCAGGATTTTAATATACGGAGTAGTACTGTACTGTCTGTAGAGTGCTGTGCAACTCAGCCAGGGCACCCAGGGCACCCAGGGCACACTTGCCCGTGGGAGCCTGGCAGGGACAACAGTGGGTGGTGGTTGTGTTGGGTTGTGGTGGCCCGCGTTGTACAGCCCTAGCGAGCCTGCGCCTGAGGGCTGACCACCCATCAGTATCACGCTCGTCATAGGCGAGATAAGAACTTTCTCAGGCTGCCCACCAACTGTTTAAGGCAGGTCAGCCACTTCGTTGCTGCTTTCGGACAAAACAAACAGGTAAATTAAATGTAAATTTCTCTCGTGCCATGCCTGCCCTGCCTGGCAGTCTTTGGAGGTGCATGGTCGATCATACGATTTCTACCGTTGTCGCGCTTAGAGAACCAGACACTGTGCTCAAGAAACGCGGAAGCGGCAAATGTGTGATAGTGGCTGCATAACGACAAGGACTCTGCATGCAGCCTATTCTGGCAAATACCTGCACGTCGCCCAACAGTCGCCAATGACCTTCCACAAGAGTAGATGAGGGGAGAAAAACAAGAGAGAAGCCATTTGAAAACGTGACGAGATGCATAACGGCAGCTCCCGAGCACTTACAAGCAAATAGAGGGCTGTGCTAGCAAGGATATGAAGAAATGGCGTCTGTTGCATCCGGAAGCTTCTGTCTGCCTTGAATCTGGTGGACATTGCTTGTACTCCGATTATCAAGCCGTTATGGAATTCGACCTCTCTGGTTGGTGTGGCGCCACCTGCCGAAGCACTAGTCGATCTCAGCGATCGGGGAGTTCGGGACGGATTGTTTGCATGACCGCCTGAATATGGCATGGTGTTGTTGGTTCTGTTGGTTTTAAGGATATTGTCCACTCAGGACACAGTGGAGCAGGAACGGAGCTCTGGCCAAGGTATCATCAAAGCCCTTATCTCGACACCGATTTCCCACAACTCTGGTTAATTGTGGACGAATAGAGGCAGGTGCGAAAGAGGATGCCTAGTTGGTGATTACATTAAACGTCCGCCCTCTGAAGACATGTCTTCCGCGTCTTCACCGATCATCATTTTCCCCCAGGTGGGTGCCTTTCTAGTCACACTCCTTTTGTGGCCCAACGACAGGACAGCCGAGCGTGATGGCAGAAGCCTGCTGGGGATGAGAGGAAAGGGTCTTGGATAAAGCCTACCTATCAAAGGTGCTCTTGGGGCTACACGGTGAATGCTCTACCACAGCTTCCCTGGTCTCGTTTGGTAAGGAACTTGAACTGGTGCACTTCATGCAAGTCAATCACCAACAATCGGACCTCAGCCTGTTGTGACCTCGGTCCGAGACAGTCCTTTGATGCATGCATCTCCCAGCAAGAAGGATCTGCTTAAAAGCTTGCTGCAGCCAGTCTTAGCAATTCTCGCCGTGACACAAATACTCATCATGGCCATGATGATCGGTGCTTGATAAGTTGTCCCATGGTCGATGGGTTTGTGGCATGATTGGCGTCGTACCCGTATTATCATGGCAATGCGCTGCGGCTGCTTCGTAGAGAACAGAAACAAAATAGTCCCCTGGATCAACATCTTGAGGGAACGGTGACGCTTCTCGGCAGTCCTCTATTCTTAGGTTTTCCTGAGAATCCTGCTTGTCAATAATTCAATGTGTTCCAATAATCTCTCCGAAGCTCCTATGATCGTGCCATTGCTGCCGTCTTCATTCCAGTAATGAGTGCCAGATCGGATTGACATCTCAGGCCCCGGTAACAGTGTCCGAGATAAGCATGGTGAACCGGACGGACTGTTGGTTGCCTTCAGGCGTTGGAGAAGAGGGTAGTTTTCGCATTAGGAACAAATTGAGACGTTCTTCCTTCTTCTGACTCTCTGCGGGCATGTCAAGTGAACCCATTAGGTTCGTAATTTCGTTAACGTTTAGCAGTTGCGACACTGGCGGCCTACCATTGGCTCTCTTCTTTCATCAACTCCACGACACCTCTTTCTAAGACGAGATCTTAGTCGCGATTATTCCCGTAGATGTAGTGACGGTCGACTGTTGTGCTGAAGGTGTATTCCTGTACTGAGATTGAGAATTCTGTCTTCGGATACAGGATGGCCACTGGCAGCAACAGTAAGAACCGCCCCCGGGGAATTCCTGACAGCTGGGTATTGGAGAGCCGTCACCCGCGTCGCTGTACTTCTGCCACGCCTACGTCGCCTCTTATCCTTCGATCCATAGTTGGGCTTTAGGTATTCCCAGCAGTCCATACCGGTCGCAATCCAAGTATTTCGTGCTCGTCCAGACGCCAGGCCAAGTCAGTATACCTCCATGTATCTCGGCCAGTGAACCTCCATCCTTCGACATTGTTGTTCTTTGGGAAATGGCCGAGGACCTGCTATACGTCCATCTCCTATTCCGCAAATGACCAATGGCTTCATGGGTGTTGGCCAGCACCAAGACACATCATCTGCGAGGCCAGCGTCGAAGCGTCCAAGTTCCAAATACCAATCGATAAGCTCATCGACATGGTCCAGAAGGTGCTCGAAGGAGTCTCGTTGTGGACACTGTCGCTGAGGCAAAATTCGAAGCTGTGTTGTATATCGAGACATGCTGGAGACGTCGAATCGAACCCCACGCGACATTGGAGGGAGCGTTCCTTTTTATACCGCTCTGCACGGCCAGTGATGACAGACGTCTGATGAATAGCTGGGTGTATTAATAGCAGTCGATACCGTCCTGGGCTGGCCTGGACCGGACGTGAAGTTGTTCTAATTCGAGAGCATCGTGAGACTTGGTCCGATTGGGCTCGATGCGAGAGGGCGAGCGGACCAATGACGTGGCTCCGTTTCCGAGTCCTGGCCCGAATTGTATTCCATTTTAATCCTTTCCAACTTTTCCGATCATAAAAAATTGAAGACGTGGGGGTCAATTTGCTGATCAGCATCCTTTACAATGACAGCAGCATGCTGAGATACAAGGTTGAGGAGCCGTGAAAGTTATCTCTTGGCTTGAAACTCGCTCCCTTCTGATTTCTTCCTTCACTCCAAAGTCCAAGTCAGCTCTGCTCCGTTGCGCGATGAAAGAAAAAGTAAAACCTGCTCACAAGTTTCTACATGAGATCCTACTGGATACTGCAATCCAGCTAACTGGAATGACCTATTCACAAAAGGCAAAATACAATACACATTGCATCTGACATCCACTACCACCAGCAGCCGAGCTTTCTGCACCACCTAGCGGGAAGTAAACACGACACTCGCTTCTCCAAGCTATTTTGCGAGACCAAACGGAGTTCTGGGCACGATCTGTAGCTGTTCCTCCGATAGTAGTCTCAGGACAGCGACTTCACCCTCTGTCGTACCAGTTCCAACCGAAAAGGTCTTCAAAAGTATTTCTGAACCTGCTTCAAGAACCAAGTGCCAAGTCAACGATGGCGTACCTAAATACCATTCTGTAAGTGCTTCTTCAACCATCAAAGGTAGATGATGAATTTTTTGTAGCCAAACCGCTCACAGCCTCAATTAGATGTAACAACCAAACACAAGGGCTCAACTTTCCCGTCCTATCAATAGAGTACCAGGTGCCATTTCAATCACTAATTCCCAAGGCATGGCATATCATAGCGAGCATAGGTGCCGAAAGCCTGAAACCCGGGAGGAAGATACCCGAGTTCAATTGTCACCGGTTCCAATCATCGCGGTTCATGAATGACAGAGACATCAGCGAATCACGAAACAAACGAGGCACGGATGATCATCCCAGAAAAGCTTGGTTTCGAGCTTCCAGGTTACAGGTTTGGGATTTCTCCGCAAAGCACATCAAAGGTTAGATGATTTAGAGCGAATTCAAATTGATGATGGGATGATTTGAGTTGAGATAAGGTTTGAAAGTTTTTGGCGGTACAGGTCAGACTCAAAGCTACACACCCGGCAATCCTCTCCCGTGAGACGGTTGTCGTCCCATCTAAATCGTCCGCTCTCGGTCTCGGTCTCAGTGATGCCGCCAACCTCGCATGGCACAGTGAACCAGTGCTACAGGTCTGGCCTAGCGTGATTTCATAGGAAATCTTCCGTGGGCGTATCTTTTATTATGTCTTTGCTTCGTTTCTGAGTTTTACAGAATTCAACTAATGTCCTCTGGACTTTTGTTCTTTACCAAATAATGTCTTCATCCAAGCATTTCAACTCTTTCAACTCAGGCTACAGAAAGGTCGCAGGTGCCGAGTCTTGGGATTCTCTTGAGCATGTAAAACACAACGGAAGTGTAGCTCGGCGAGTGTTCCTAGGATATCGAGTAGCTTTCTTCGTTCTATTGGGACTTTATCTCATATCAATGTTTATTGCCTCAGTGATAATTCTACAACCAGAAGTCTTCCGGAGAATGCCAGTCTCGTCTTCGTTAATACCTGATAGTAAGTTGGGATAGCGTCCTTGCTGGTGTTGGCTCTGAGCTGATGCATACGCAGTTCCTCGGGACCAATCGGTGGTGTTCAACGGTTATGTCGAATTCGAGGTAGAGAGGGCGAAGGACGATGCGTGGTCGAAGCTGATCCCATGTACGTTCATTTCATGCTGTGCGCCTCCACTCGCTAACAACGGCTGGCCTTGCAGTAGGAAGAGGTTTCATAGTGATGCCCGTCGAAGTCCCTCAAGAAGATGGTGGAGTAGAGGTAGAGATCAAACATTTCTGTATATCCATGTTCCACCAATTGCATTGCATAGTAGGCCTCCGTCCACCAGCATTTTCAGGAACAATGCTAATGCGCACATTTTCAAAGGCTAGCCTCAAATCAGCTTTCGAGAGTATGATCAACGAGAATGGTACTTCGCGCCTGGAGCACACCTCGCACCTCGCTCACTGCTTCGACTATCTTCGACAGGGCATTATGTGTGCAGGAGACATGACACTGGAACCTGCATTCGAGTTGGCGGGTGAAGATGCAGGTACAAAAGCCGTGAATGGATGGAATGTAGAACACCAGTGCAAGAACTACCAGGTGATGTATGATTTCGCGGAGAAGCATCGGTATGGAAATACTAGTGGAATACTATAATGAAGAAGAAATCTTAATTCTCAAAGCCTCTTATCGAGTCCTCTCACAAAGCTCGCTGGGGCCAAGAACGTCTATCTCCAAAGCATATGGCCCAGAACTGATCAAGACAAAGTCCAGATAGACATCGCACCTGTTGAAAAGAGTCACACCCATGTTTGTAACGGGACTGCTTTAACAAAAATTCAATTTCCTGCAAACTCCGCTTTTATCCTTATCCTGCCCTTCAGCAAGTATGATACACTAACGCCGTGTGGAATATGCACAGAAAGCAAGCCAATGTCCCAAATTAACCGGTTCAATCGCTGTCGCTATCCTCGACCTTCTTGCCTTCCTTCTTCGCCTTCTTCTCTTTCTTCTCCTTCTTCTTCCGCTTGCGCTCGGCCTTCTCTTCCGCTGTCTCGCCCTCGTGTCTCTTACGCTTCTTGCCACCATCCTCTACACCATTACTAATCATGGAAACATCTGGGTCGGGGGAACCAGCTGGTGATGATTCCGCAATCTTGGCCGGGGTTTCCGGAGCGGCGATTGGAGCTGGAGCAGAGCCTTCGAGGGGAGCGTTGAAATCCTTGTACTCATTGTTCCATTTTGCGGGGGTAGCTTCGTTGGCTCGGCCATACTTGTCAAGCTTGCCATCAGCCTTCATCTTCTTCTTCTCCAAAGCCACAGGTCCAAGTCCCCATCTTCTTGGGTAAAGATCGCGCTCCATAATGCAACGCTTGACCTTTGCGACGACTCCGTGATCGCAAGTCGAGAGCTCAACTGTTGACATTTGGGCAATGCCCAAAGCAATGGCCTCTCCCTTGGTAGTCATAAGCACAACCTCCTCGTGAACCTCAATACCAGACTCTGAAGAATTTGTTAGCGCTATCTACTCCAAAGACTTGAAAAGATGACATACCATAACGCAGTAAACCGGGAATCATCAACTTGGCACCATAGCATACAGCATTGACAGCACTGTCCTTTACAACAATTCTCTTGTAGGTGGTGAGAAGTGTTTCCAAAGGTGAAATCACTCTTCTCAAGTAGGACTCGTCGCGAGTGTTATCCTGCATCCACTGGGCATCCAACACATCGTGAAGAGTGACCATACCCTTGGTCTCGTCCATAGCACCACTGCGAACACGGCGCAATTCTTGCATATGAGCTCCGACACCCAACAAGAGACCTAAATGGACACACAGTGTACGGATATAGGTTCCTGCTTCACAGCTGACCCAGAAAACGCCCAGGTGTCTCTCATTGTCGAACTCGTACAGCTTGCTTTCGTGAATGGTTCGGATACGGAGTTGTCGCTTCACCGCGGAGATCAAAGGAGGGCGTTGGAAAAGGGCACCGGTCAATGTCTCAAGAGCTCGCGCAAACTGTGCTTCACCTCCTGGAAGCTTATCGTGTAATCGTATCACGCAGACATACTCCTTTCCAGCACCTTGTTGCGACTTGACGAGTCTTGTTGCACGGTCAATGCACACGATCAAACATCCAGTAACCTTGGGATCGAGGGTACCGCTGTGACCAGTTTTTTCCACTCTAGACTTCAATCAGTATACTTTTCCGAGCAAATCATACTGGTTTTTCGTACCTTAGCATGCGCTTAACCCATGCGACGACTTCGTGACTGGAGGGGTTTGAGGGTTTGTCGAGATTGATCACACCCGAGCTGATGTATGACTTGAGGTCGCGATTGAGAGGATTGCAGCCAACTGGAATGGGAGTGAAGTGTCCAGTGCGTACAAGTACTATCAATCAGTCAGTCCACCATCTGCACAGCAATTGAAGCAGAAGATCATCGTACAATTGGTGTAATTTTTTAACAGAAGCGGCCATTCGCTCGAGTCTGCAGCTGGGGTGGCAGCCTCGGGCTTAATGGTGTAATCCACATCCTTGGGAGCAACGATCATAGCCATTTTGACTGGCTGTTCCGATGATCCCTTTCTGTGTCGTTGTATGGTAATAATGCGAGCTCCTCCAGGACCAGACTCGAAATTCTTGAGCTCCAAATTATTCTTGCCGAAGCTAATTTTCGTGGTGATCTAACCCTTTTTGGGATAGCTCAGAAATCACGTGAATAGACCAGCTCGGTGGCTACAGATACTCTTGTTGACTTGAAAATTGTTGATTTAGATCATTATTATCAGGGTGCAAAAAGTCTTTTGGAGGAACAAATGAGGCAATTATTTGTCCGTCATCTTCTTTGGCCGCTGAACCAGACGTCGGGGGTGATTAAGATAACGATCTCGCTACATGTACACTACAGTTGAGTTGACAGTCATACCCTATGGGCCGCTGGTCATATCTCCGCTTCAATTTGATAATTAAGCTTACAACGAGTTATTTGTAAGGACCGCCTGACCGTTGCTCTTTCCCGTCACCAACGGTACCTGTACAGTCTCGAACATGTAAGCCATGGTGAGCACAGCACGTTCCTCAGCAATTCGCGTAGACCCAAACAGTGGTAGATTTAGCAATTATCTATATTAGAATATCGTCGAGGCGAGCAAATCTTCCGTTCGAAACATCCTGATTTTTATGCTGCCTCGTTGAAAAGTCCTAATGTTTGGCAACATGGGTAACTAGATACAAGCTGATTTGGTGACATCGTCTTACAACCTTAGCTGATATTCGACGCTCTGCCCTGAAGCGCCGTTGTAAATTCCCGCTTCTTCCAGCTCCAAATTGCGATTCACAAACTCTTTGTTTTTCTGTCGCGACGCACATTCAATGTATGGATACCTTCTCCTACCGCACCGAACGGTGATTCGTATTTTCAAATATAGGTCTTTCTAAACGGCTTTACTGATGCAATTCCTCTCTAGAATCCACCACAGAGTACATTGTGGGTCTTCATTCCCTGCGGTCGACGCAGCTGGGCCCAGGAGAAATCTAAATTTTACCGTAAATAGATCGATCTTACGCCCCAGGCCTGTCCTCTCCACAGCAACAGAAGTATCAATTCGTCCCAAAGAAATAAACATCGCTACCAGGGTCCTTCTCTTCCACGAACCGACATTTGTTGTAGTTCTTCCAGAATGCCCACAGATAAGGAGTCTTCATGTCACTCTGGTAATGGGACCCCATCACTGCTTGGATAGCATTCGAAGCTTCCTTGGCATGGTAGAATGGAATTCTACACACGTGGTGATGGAGAACGTGATACTCGATAGCTCCATGAAACAGATTTCGGCCGATGAAGCCGAAGTCTCGGTCGATCGTGGAGGCACAGCCACGAATAAATGACCAACTCTTGGTTTGGTAGTACGGAAGAGATATGTCCGTGTGTTGCAAGAAGGTGATTGCCACTGTTGTGTATAGATCAGCATGCTGCAGATCTCATAGGACTCCATCATCCCTTAGCAGAACAAACGAGAACGACGTACAGATCCAGTGGTTTGTCCATAGCCAGGGCGCTCCATAGAAGAGAAACACAGCGCAGAATCCGAAGCGTACAGTAGCTGCATACAAGAGTACTCCGAACAATCCAACTCCAATCGTACTGAGGACAACATCATTGCTCTCTGAAGGTCTGAAGTTAGGCCCATCACCTCCGAAATAGAAATGAGACCTTTTCCACCATGAATAGGCCCGCATACGTGGTAGAGCGAAGTTGTTGATTAAGAGATAAGCTATCAAGATGGGATGTTCAGTATATGTGCACTGTTTATGACGATGACAGGTAGCATAATCCTGCCGATGTCCAACCCGCAGCTTTGCAAATGCTTTCGGGCGATTTCTTTGAGTGATTATCATCGACACAAGAGCTAAGAAGATATTAAGTATTAGAGCAACAAAAACACTTACTAGGCCATGCAATGAGCTGGTGTCCTATCAGAATAAGCAAATTGACAATCGGCATGTCTTCTACCATCTCCCAATACCCAAAAATTGGTTCTGTAGACCGTTTTTGCCGTGCCGCAAGCCAAACTTCTTTTGTGTCAGGTACAAATGCGATGTCTTGCTCGATGTTGTTGGTCGATTTGTGATGCTGGGCGTGGGTAAATCTCCAGCTGTGATAAGGTACGAGCAGAAAAGAATGAATCAATAATCCTGCGCTGTTGTTGAATGTCCTCGAAGGGGATAGAGCTTGATGCCCACACTGATGAGCGAGTTCCCACAATCCCGTGAAAACAAGACCCTGTAAAAAAGTATAGATGACCCAGGACATGACGCGTAGCGGATGGAATGCAATCGCAGATATCTGAGTTCCGGATGAAGCTAGTACAGCGGCGAAGGCAATGTCGCGAAGGATGTAATTGAACGATCGTAAAGTGTTCCGATGGAAGCAGTGGGATGGAATTGCGTCGTGGATCTGTTTCATGGTGTATGATGGTGGCGAGAAAGATGGTTCTGGTCCTGCACTCCGGTTGCACCGTGTTGACGTTGCGAGGGGCGAAGGTTTTGCCATTATACTTTGTCAATAGATTGCCGAGTAGAGCGAGATCAGCCTCAAAGCAAACAAACTCAGGAAGCATTAGCACAGAGAAGTGTAGAGAAAGTCAAGGCAGCTGGACAGACAAGGAAATGGAGGTGACAGCCAGATGCGAGACCGCTGACTTAGATTTCGTACCCTGGAAGCCTTGTAAGGGAGTGACTGCACCTAGCCACCCCGCCCACCTGTGCCCATGTCCCGACTGCCAGAGATACACCGCAAATCACGAGTTTCACTCGATGAAATCGTGCACATGAAGCCTGCCGGGTGTTGTTGAATGAAACTGACAGAACACGCATTCCAGTCAATCATGTTGCTGCCCCGGCTTTAGGTGGATCAGTAGGTGCAGCTTTTGAGTAAATAGCCTGTGGCCAACAGGCGATGCACGAGGAGGAACATGGCCCAGGACGGTGGGGACGTGCTATGGTACCTGACCAGCCGTGCGGCGGTATGAGCCTACTGAACTTCCAGCAGGAAATCCCATTGAAGTTTTCTTTCAGGTAAAGTGAGGATAGGATTGTCCGCAAAGCTTTGGGAACCTCACCTATTCGCCTCGACTCACGCAGTCTCTCGGGAAAGATGACTTGATTTTACCTTCGTAGCTACTATTTGAATTACACGAAATCTTGAGCGTGCTGTAGACGTAGATTTCCGCCCACAAGTCGCACTGTACTGCTGTTATTTCTGTGCAGCCTGAGACTCCTCCAATAGAAGTTGTTGTACATGACATGACAAGGAAAATGCAAAAATGCCAAGGCTTCCTCAACTCCCTGTGATCCAGAACACCCCCAAATCACCCAAGTACGTCTTACTGGATATCCACAGAAGAAACCCCCCATTCGTGACCAGGTTTTCGCCACCGTCCTGGTTCGTGCCCACCCAATACATTGCTGAGAGTCTCGATTAAGATCCGTCGATGCAGCTCGCATTTCTTGCAAGCTGCTCAAGACTCGCTCTTTTCTTCCTGGACATCTCGGCAATCGGATGGTCCGACTCCCGCAATATATCGCAGAGCTCTTGACAGTGGGTAAGAGCCTTGTCGTAGACCTTCCGCATCTCCCAAAACTCAACGAACTTGTAGAGATTGAAGATCCGGTCCCTTTGATCTCCCTTGACAGCCCCAGACACGCGTATTCCGCCTTGGTAGTGTTTTCGATCAAGCAAGTAGATAAAAATCTGTTCAGCTTCTTCGAACTTGCTTTTCGCGGATTCTCCTTGCAAGGACATTCCTTGCACGGCTAGGATCCATGCCAAACGTCGCTTTGCAGACAGAACTCCGTGATGATCCTCACCTACATCGCGATGCGCAATCACCAATCCCTCCCGCAGTATTTTCTCGGCCTCGAGATTGTCTCCTAGATGATGTTTGGCCCACGCAAGATTGTTCAAAGCCATCAGCGTCCACGGTGCCTCTTTGCCCATCGTCTTGATGCGTCTGTCAACGACGTCCATCATCATATCATGAGCCTTTTGGTAGTGTTCCTTTCCAAGTTCTAGATTCACCACTGCCAGATTCTCCTGGGCTAGAATTGTTTTCTCGTGGTCGGGTCCCATCTCCTGATGACGCGACATTCCATTGAACGCTATTGTGTGTTGCTGTTTACATTTATCCCAGTCAAACATTGCCCAATACAATGATCCGAGTTTATCGATAGAACAGAGCGTGTCAAGATGGTTTGGTCCGCAGACGCGGCGTCTCCCCTCGACAGCTGCTTACAAAAGTTCTTTGGCTTCGGGAAAGCGGCCTTGAAAATTTCGTATCCCTCCTAGCTCATCCATGAGGCTTAGCGTCATCTCGTTCATGGCACCAAGCTCCCTAATTGCAGCGTCAAGTATTTTCTCCGTTAATGCAGCTGCGTCATTGAAACGACCACCGCCAAGCCAGTATGTTGTTGCTAAGAAGCGGGAAACCCGCATCGATAGGCTGTGCTCTAAGCCCAAGTTGGGTACTAGGTAATCCCTTACAGCTTCCTGAAGAACCTGTGCTTCCCTGTACCGACCGCAGAGGAAATATATGTAGCTAAATTTTGCTGACTGCTTTGCTTGAGACCGATCAGTGACGATAGTGTCGGGCTTTGACGTAATGACTGGGAGCAAGCTGCGTGGTAGTCGCCGTGATTTGACATTACTGTCGATCGTAGCTAACATTTCGCGTCTGCGAGCGCGAAGATAAATGAGATGGAGCAAAGAACTCCTTTGCAAGTCTGCATCCTTCGGGGTTGTTATTCCATTGATTGGTAGTATGATCGACTGTTCAAGAGTGTTGGCTGCTGCTTGAGACCAGGCTGCCTGTTCTCCCAAGGTCATCTGTGGCCTCGACCTTACCCAATCATGAATGAGAGGATGTATCGAGTAGCTATCGCGGTCTTCATCGTGTGTTGCCAATGACCATTGTTGCAGCACCAGTAGAGCCATCCGGAGCCGGTTCCTAAAAGTTTCGACTGCCGTGCCATCGTCAGTATTTTGCGTGACGAATCGTAGCATCGCAGGCAGTACCGGATAACTGCGGTCCTTTAAGATTTCTGTTCGCAATGCAAAAATCAGCTCTCGAAAGAAGATAGTCCAAGAGTCCCTAATCCCTTTCTCCTTCTTTCCCATCCTCGCCTGCTTCTCGGCTTTTGCCTCTAAACCTGGATTTTCAGCAGCAGCTATCAACATATCAAATCGTATATTCTGGCGGTCGAAGAAAGCAAATATTTTGAGAAGCTCAATGGCATCTTGATTTTCTTCAGACGGAGTCTTCTCCAGCTTCGAGTAGAGGACTTCATACGAGGAGTACACTCCGAGGTAAACGTCTATCGTCTTATCGCTTGCTGCTGGCTGTTTCTTCTTTGAATATTTGCGCAACCTTACCACAGCATCCTGGAAGCATCCCAAGTACTCATGGAGTTTGCAAAGGCCTTTCGAGATAGCAGTTGCGGCATGGACAAGACACAGCGGTAGATAACCTAGCGCTTTCGCGATTGTATCTGCCAAAGCTTTTGTTGATTCGGACCACGGCTCCTTCACCCGCGCGCGCCTGAGCAAAAGCTCGATGGCAGACTCTTTCTCCAGTTCATTGAAAGTGAACCACTTTCGGCCAATGGTACCGTGTTTAATGTTCTCACGCACACGAGTCGTGATCAGTATGAAACCTCGTTCACCTCCAGGGAAAAACTCGTCAATTTCCAGGTCAGGATCGTCTACATTATCAATGATCAGCAACCATGGTTGGTCCATGCTTAAGCTCGAAAGCCAGTCTTTCGCAGCACGCTCGTTGTCTGCCACGCCTCCTCTTTCGGCGATGCTCTTAAAGCTTTGTTTTGCCGTCTCGCGTGATGACCCATTAATGAAGAAGATACCCCAGAATCTAGACATGTATTAGCATTCAACGTTGCCATCGAGAACGAAGTTTGTACTTCTCGCGATTTAGTTCTGCAAACCTGCAGCAAAACTGGGTCTTCCCAGAGCCACCTAATCCTTCTACCACAAACCGCTTTTGTGTGGAGTATTGTTGGGGAGAGGTATTATGCTCTATCGTGCTGGCCAGTTCTTGTAGATACGCAGTACGACCGGTGTAGGAACTGCCCACAGGCTTGGGCACCGAGAAGTGCCTATTCAGAGTTCCCTTGGACATCTTGGTGATGGTAGCCATAGCCACTTGAAGCTATGTAGAATTGTGCATCGTTAGACTTCAAGACACGTATAGGAAACAGCAGAGTTGCGAGAGACTCACTTCAGTACTATGGTCCTCTCTAGCTGTGGCTATCAGCTGCTTGAGCTGGTCTTGCAACGCAAGGTGGTTACTATCCTCTTTCTCCGAGAGACTTCGAATGGCCATGCCATTTTCTTGGTGACCATCTTGTGTGCTTATTCTGTCGAAGTCATCATCACACTGCTTCTCAAATCGAGCTAGAAACTCACATATTTAAGGCAGTTAGCATAGCCGACAAGATAATCTGATAAGTTTGAAGTTGACGTTGGATCTTCGCGATCTCAGGATCAAGACTTTGTTTTCGTAATGTTCGTTTGATACCTTGCAATATGGTTTGCTTGCCTGATTCCGGTGCAACAGAGCCTGGGGAATGGAAAGATCGACTTTCTTTCTCGCTGCCACTTTGGTCGTTCTCTGCATCATCAATGCCCGTATCACACCTTCCGAGTTTCTCTGAACCACTAGAGGAGGCCCCTTTTGATGCCTCGCCCTTCCCATCAATGATGAACCGGAGCTTGCCTTCCAATCTCAAGAGTGTCTTCTCGCAGGCCTTTTGAGTACTTTTAATGTTGTCCCATATCTCTCTCACTTTGGCAGACTGGGATCCTTGTAAACCTACTCCGTCGGTTGGTTCCAAGTTCTTGATGGTGTCGTTAATCGTTATCAGTAAAAGAATCTCGTCCTCTAGGGAACCTATGTCTTTCTGGATAGTTTTTGAGGCACTCCGTACATTGCTCAGATAGTGGGATACTTTCCAGAGCACATCTATCAGCCCGACAGTGCCGGCAATACCAGAGAATACATCCATCGTGTGCAAGAATGCGGGTTCTGGATGTGATCACGATGTAGCTGCACGTAAGGGGCCCAGTGCAAGAGCCTCACTCTTAAAACGAGCAGGAGCATTTTGCTAGATCAACTCGCGGAGGGATTGCGAGCCTCAGCCTCCACCACATTGCCATGAAAGACTAACGGATGCGGGCATATTTCAGCTCTGCAGCAAGCAGCAAGCAGCATGTGTCTCGCCCGGAGAGTGGTGACGCAGAGCTTGACTTGGTCACTGCTGCCACTTTACAGGGCAAACCAGGACGATTAGGTACTCGTGCGTCGTTGGGGCTTGGGTGGCGCTTGTTGCAGCGAAGGCTGAGTGGACAATATATTGGAGGTGTAACGGATGGTGACACAAGGCGGCCGGGTCAGCGACTTGCTCCTCAGATACCAACGAGTGCATCAACCTGTCTAGACAGTTTTGTGTCGGTGAGCTGCATTTGGGGGAACACATGCTTCACTGTGGTTGGCCCTGGTCCCGACGGGAATGAGAGTGCCGGCACGATATACCTTCCGTTTTCAATCGCTCTCCAACATTCATTCCTCTTGGATTGTACTAGCCACCCGTGCGCCCACGGTCAATATAAGTCATCTCAAGTACGCTTAATTGCTCGATTGTCGCAACTCGCAATAATTTGGGAAGCGTGAAGTGCAATGTTCGAAGACTGGATCATGTGGTTGTTCTACCTCCTCCCCGGCATTGTCACTGCGGCTGTGTATGACCGAGCCCGGAGAGCCTGTCGAGCCCGTAAGGTGAGTAGCTCCAAATCCATCTCCTGAGCGAACAAACAAAGCGAGCAGCGGAATAACGAATCGTATACAGGCAGATACCGAGTACAGCAATAAGTTCCATTGCTTGCCGTTGAAAAGACTGCCAAATAAATGGCCTTTTGGGCTTGATTTGTTGCTTCAAGCATACAAGCATGCTGCAGAAGGACGCATCCTTCGTTTTTTCACCATGCTCATTGCACCATTACCACCGACCTTCGAACAGAATCTCCTTGGAGTCAGTGGGATAGACACCATCGACCCGAAGAACATCGAGGCGGTTCTATCGACTCAATTTACAGGTAACAGTATCAAATCCAATTGTAATGCACAAGCTGATATGATTCGGGAAGATTTTAGCATGGGTGATAGGCCAGCAGTGTGGAAACCGTTCATAGGACCAGGGATATTTACACAGGACGGTGACGATTGGAAGCATTCTCGAGATCTTCTTCGGCCTCTATTCATGTCAAAGCGTGTTGACAACTTCCTTGAGGTTCAAGAATCAACAGAGACCCTCATTAAGTGCATTCCCGATGGGGAAATTGTTAATTTCCAGCCTCTGATGTTCAGCTTCACACTTGACACCACAACCTATCTTCTCTTCGGCAGAGCAATCAGATCTTTGGTGGACGAGAATAAGGAGGCGAAAGCCTTTGGCGAGGCATTTCGCATCTCCCAGGAGTATCTCTCACACCGCGGTCGGCTCGGTGCTCTCCATTGGTTGTTGAATCCCAAAGGGTTTCGAGACTCGAACACGGTAGTGCACAAGTGGATCGACAGAGAGATTAGAGAAGCTCTCCAGAGATACAAGTCAGGCTCGAACGATGCAGAGGACCGTAAACCAACCGACTATGGCTTTCTTGGAAGTTTGGTGAACGAGACTCAAGATCCGAAAGTTTTGAGAGACGCTATGCTGAATGTTCTTCTCGCCGGGAGAGATACGACAGGGTGCCTACTGACCTGGACTTTGCGCTTACTGGTCATGCATGAACAAGTGATGAGCAAGTTGAGGGACGAGGTTCGATCAACTGTGGGTGTTGGCATCAACGCAAGGAGACCAGACAGAAACGATATCAAGAAGATGCAATATCTCTCATATATCCTCAAAGAAGGTAAGCCTCCTGATCCAATTGCCCTCTGGGTTTGTGTTTTAAGTCAGAATTCGTGTTAGTTCTCCGTCTTTATCCATCTGTGCCCATCAACTCTCGCGCAGCTGTGAAAACGACAACCCTACCGACTGGAGGTGGTCCAGACGGCACCGCGCCAATATTCGTGAAAGAAGGGACTGCAGTTGGTTATGCCGTTTATGCCATGCATCGGCGGAAAGAATTGTATGGAAACGATGCCGAGCTCTTTCGCCCTGAGCGGTGGGACCCCCGGGAAGATGACAACAGCATTGACCTGAAGAACATTGGGTGGGGATATCTGCCATTTAATGGAGGGCCACGTGTGTGTATCGGACGTAAGTTCATGCTTGGTATTCCCATTCCCTGACCATTTCTTGTACAAATGGCCTGTGAGGCAGTCACTGATAGACCTTATCTGTAGAGGAATTTGCTATGCTGGAGTCAAGCTACTTGATCATCAGACTTATCCAGAAGTTTCAGAGCTTCGAGTGCGATCCAGCTAGACCGATGCCAGCAATTGGACAGGAAAAACAGGACGTAACGCTCGTCCTGGCGAGTGGGGAGGGATGCTGGATTCGACCATTCGCATATGGTAGTGTGACAGGAGAGCGGTGAGAGAGGGGTGCTCGGATCCATGTTTGGGGTTCGTGAGGCTCAGATCGATCTGGCCAGATGACAGAGGGTTAGGAACCAGCATCAAGTGCCGCTGGGCAGGGTGGATCTTAGGTGTATGATGTAGCATTTTTTTGTCACCTGACTCGCAAGCCAGAATGCAAAAAATCAATGATTTCCCTCAGTGCTTAAGAATTTGCTTGCGACAACACCAGTTGGTTCGAGTCATCGTGGCACTTCATGACTAAATCAAGTAACCAAGTCAGCCGTGGCATTTGTTGTGCACGGGTCTTGAAGAGCGGAGCGACAGGGGTATGTATTCGTTTGGGACAGCAGCTCGTCGTTGTGGCGTGAGATATACTCTCCACTGGGTAAAAGATGAATCCACCATCTCTCTTCTGCCTTCTCTCCACTCGTACCATATCGTCAGCGATACTGAAAGAGCCATCGTCGGTCTCACATTGGTGCGGATCTTCCAATTTCTTACAGAGGGGCTAGGAGCGGTGTGAAAGGGCGGCCATTGCAAGAGTAGACGTCCCAGGAGGGATATTTTGCAGTATCGCGACATCAGCCAAATGAACTGTAGAATAAGAAGAATGATGAAGAGTCAGAAATGAAAGAAGGGGAGTGATAGAGGAAGACCATTAGACACCGTCGTTCAATTAAAGTTTGAGTCGTCCGCAATCGTGCACTAGTCCAAACTCAAATTCAAGGTTGAGGTGGATCCCGATGTCAGGGTCAACGTCAATGTCAACCTCGGGTTCCAGATTTGTGCTTATTATGTAATTAGCTTCTTGAAGTTACTCTACTTTGATGCTCTGTGCGACTGCCTCTCTATCATCATCCATCTCCCTTCAGCTTCCTCCCTGTTGCGCTCCATGTTCCTGCATTGGGCATGTATGTGATATAGTTGGTGAACATCGCTGCCCCGTCTGTGCTGGCTTCTGAGCTTGTTTTTGGTGCTCCGTCCGACTGACATGGCTGATGTCAGCTTCTCCGTCGAGATCTCCCTGGTCCTGCTGAGATTCAACACGACCCTGCTATGCTCTGGGTCTCCTCCGCTTTGCCTGCCGCATCTTACAGTACACGGATTGTGTTTGTGCCCCTTTTCCCCCTACTCCAACGACCCTTCTCATCTAAAACCAAAACGGGTCACAAGACTGAGTGGGGACATGATGCGCCGCGTTACGTTGCCATGCTCCATTGCCGTCATGATCACATTACATTCAGTTCCAATATCGGAGATTGGACGTCTCTCTGCCTCCTCCTGGTAGTTCTGGATGCTGTGGGGAGAGATGTCTGCTCTTTGCGCTCTCTCAGGCTGTGCCCTACGATTAGCTTCGTCAGCACTATTCGAAGGCAAATTCTGGCCTTGGTGCACCAGAACGGCAGGTGGCAATGCCAGCGTGGCAGGACTGGTCGATTGAGCAGTTCTTGATTGGTTATCACAGTCGAAATGATTGAGACATACTTTGAGCAACTCCTCTCGAGGTACGAAAAGTGACCCCAATAAGTGCTAGAACCAGCACAAAGATTCCGAAACCAATGTTGAGGTATGCAAATAGTGACAATTCGTCGTTGGCGGTCTGAAAGCCGGCCTGGGAGGCTGCATGGGGCGAAGACATCTCCAGGCTTGAGGGGAGGCTTCTGGATGAAGAAGGGGTTGCCAGCGAGGGAGCAAGGCTGAGGCCTGATAGAAGGCTGCAATGAGATTCGCTCCGCCTAGCAGCCGCGAAGGAGACGGAGGAGCAGGAGCAGGAGGAGGATGAGGATGAGGATGAGGAGAGGGAACCTGGTTCTGGTCCTGTTGTTGGTAGTGGTAGTAATGGCAGGAGTAGCAGAAGTGGTAGTATTAGTAGTAGCGGTTGTGGCAGTGGTATTATATCAAAGCAAGTCGATGGAGTCAGGCTAAACACAATCGACAAAATTGCAAATTCACCTGGTAATAAGCTGAATCGGCCACAACGTGCCTGAGGATGAAACCCATGCAATGATGTCCATGTTGAGTCCAGCTTCGTGCCACAAGCATCCCGCAGCACATCCGCACCCACCCCCAACAGGCAATCAATGCTGCGTATCAGCCTATCAAGTACGAAATATTTGTTTCCATTCCAGGGTTTGGGTGCTCTCCGGATCTGAAAAGCAGCAGCGGCCCCATGACTGGTCAGACTCAGACTCAGACTCCCCCTGCGACCTGTGGAGGCTGTGGTCCAGGCTCTTCGTACGACTTGACCTGTCCCTTTCCTTTCCGTTCCGCTTTCCCATCGCGTTGCGAGCCCGTTCTGGCTGCCCTCCCCCTCCCTCCCTTGCCTTCCACTGTCTTACCCCCAAACCCTGCCTTGCTGTGACTTATGCCTCATGCCCTATGCCCTGTCCTCCATGCCCTATCCTCCGGTCCTCTTTTCCCCTCTCTTCTCCTGCACAACGCTGCACTACCCTGGACTGCCCTGCCCTTCGCTGTCCTGTCCTGTCCTGTACTGCCTGTTTCCGTACCTACCAACCCCTACCTGCTGCAATGACACTAAGTATTTCTTCCTCTGCAGTCCTCTGGGCAGTAAATTTTCGGCCTCCTTAACTACAACCCATCTCATCCCCATCCCCATCCCCATCTCCATCCCTATCCTTATCCCCATCCTTATCCCCATCCTTATCCCCATCCCATTCCGTACAAGCCGTGATTCCAGTCAGCCCAGCCTTCCAGAATCTGGCAATGGCAATTTCTGACGCCCCAGAAGGCCATACGGCGGCCACCTCGCGGAGTGTGTCAGCAGATGGCGGGGAGAAGGGCGACGGCACGACTTTGCGACCTATGACAACAACAAGCACCCGCACCAAATCGCAACCTCGACCTCGACCTCGACGTCCCCTTCTAGACCGGATCTTGGAGGCTCAAATCCGTATGTTCGGAAGCCTCTCGTAACCCGCCGCCGTGTGCTGACTCTTCATTCATTCAATTAGAGCTAACACTTGCATTGATTCTCGGCCTGGCTGTTGCTCACCTACTATTTCCCCAAGTACGACCCTTTACACGCAAGTTTTTCATCCTATCCTATAAAACTCCCGTATCTTCTGGAGCAGTTTATAAGCAAGGCATTGATGATGTGTATTTCGTGCTGGGATGGATCGTATATTTCACGGCGCTCAGAGCCATCTTCATCGAGTGGCTGTTGCAGCCTCTGGCTAGAGTCCTGGGTGTTGGTAAAAAGAGCCACTTGCGATTCGCCGAACAAGGATGGATCTTTCTTTACTACTCCACGATGTGGGCGCTGGGGATGGTATGTCAGCCTTTGCCGTGCGTAACCTTACACAAACACTCACCTCGGTACTACATAGTCTTTATGGTATAATTCTGAGTACTGGCACAGCCACTCAAACCTGTGGACTGCCTGGCCGTCCAGAGACATGTCCGGCATGTTCAAGCTATACTACCTCGTCCAGCTGTCGTTTTCTGCGCAGCTTCTCCTGGCCATTCATATGGAGGTTCGCCGAAAGGACTATGTGGAGATGCTCACACACCACATCATCACATGTTCTCTGATCTCAATTACCTATGTATATCGATACACTCGAGCGGCGAATGTTGTACTTTGCCTAATGGACTTCGTTGACATTCTACTCCCAGTAGGTTCCATACAATTCTCAGAAAGCCCCACTTGCCTTTGTGACTAGCTGCGTTTCTAACTCTCCAGTTTGCCAAACTTCTTCGCTATCTTCGCTACGAAACGGCTTGTAATATCGCCTTTGGGATATTTGTAGTATCGTGGTTTATTACTCGGCATGTATTGTATCTGCAACTCTTGTGGGATACCTTCAGAGACGTCCCAGGGGAGAGGACAATGCTCTACGGCTGTTATGATGGTGCGACGAGTCAGAGGATCCCAGAAATGCCGGCCCACCCCGACTATCTCTCCCACCTGCTCTGGCCATTCCAAGATCTCGATGGCGTTATCTGCTTAAACACAGAGGTTAAATATATATTCCTCGGCATGCTCTTCCTGCTACATACCCTAAGTTCCATCTGGTTCGTCATGATTCTCAAAGTCATTGCGGGCATTCTGTCTGGAAAATCGGCGGAAGATATAAGGAGCGACGACGAGAGTGGCGAGCAACAAAAGGAATTTTCGATTGACGATCTGAATCCTTGTACCGGGGCTGGCAGCGAGCTTCTTAGCCAAGAATTGGAAAGCTTTTTAGTGGCGACGAGGTTTCCTGGTGATACCGAAGCCCCAGAACAATTCACAAATCTTGGAAGTGAATCGAGTCGTGGAAGGACCATGACTTCCAGGATGCAGAGGACGCCGAAACCGACAACTGCAAGGAGGAGACTCATGGGTGCAGAGCACAGAAAAGAGCTATTGAATAGAATTGGGTGCGAGAAACAGATTGGAGAATAAGGATCATGTAGTCCTTGTGGATCCTGAGACAGAGTCGAAGAGGCGACGAGTTCAAAAGATACCTATTCTGCTACTACTTGTACTCGTGGACAACCAAGGTACAAAAAGTGCATAGCAGTCATCGCGTTTGACTCATTTGTTGGATTCAAGCATTGCTTAGCAGCTTAGAAAAAGATATTGTTTAGGGAAAGCAGGAGTGCCTTGAGCGAGGCCATGGGCGGCTATATACTCTTGTTTCATGTATTTCCACCAGGCCTAACTGGTGCTGTTTGAAATTTCCATTCACATCTTCAGCCATCGATAGCTTGCTTCGCCAACATCAGAATTTATTTGTATCAGTCTGGTCTATGAAACTCTCACATTCCTTCCCAGATCTTCCTTGGTCGTTCGTCTCCAGCGCATCCAATGCTGCCTTTACAACATCCTGAGCCCGTATGAGACTGCTTAGCTCGATGCAGCTACAATTCCCTCCATAGCAAGCTCTGCCGACTGCACGGTGTATATTTTCAACGGCCTAGGTGAATATCCTAGCCTCTGGTTGGATGCGATGGTTTCTTGCAAGCTCTCTGGCCTGGATTTACTAGCGAGAAAGACCGATAGTCAAGTCCCGACTTTTGTCAAAATTTGACTTCATACCTGAGTCAGAGCTGTATAATCTCGTGAGTCTATCCGTTGTGTCTTGTGGAAGCCATGACCGAGCTGTGGAGGTGATGGATAGGAACTTGGGCCCGACAGGAGCGTAGAATTGCAATACCAAATGTCGAAAGTATTTGTGAACTGTTTGTGGGAGGGTATTGTTTGATTGGATTCAGCAAGTCGAGTGAGCATGGGATGGGTGTTCAATTTGTTGCATATCATAGCAGTATGCGTTGCCTAACACAACTTATACAAGTGAAAGAAAGGTATGACAACTTACCTAATGCTCGAAGAGGATGTATTCAACGAGTAGTTGAATACTTGTCGAGAGAGACAATGTCTCAACTATCTGCCCAAGTTTTTGAGCTTTGAGTTCTGCATAGCCAACATCACCTTGACCTTAACATGCTGCCGAAAGACAATCGAAGCATGATAATTTAAATATGTCTTCCAGCTGGCAAGACTTCGCACATCATTCGCTGAGGAAGAGGAAGCTCAGCATATATATCAATATGACAGAAATATTGTTCGAGTAGTGGCAACATGAAATGATTGCATAAGATCGTATTCTCATGCATAAAGTTTCCCACTCATTCCCACAGACTAAAAGGGTATCCTTCTGCCATATACAAGCCGCCCAAAACGCCCTGTAAATGCATGACTTTCCCAACGCCGTCCCAATCTACCAACAACATTTTCCCATGCTCATAATACGCCCAATGCTATGCTATACAGCTTCTACGATGCGCTCCGACTTCCCGACTCTCTGTCCAATTCCCTTCGATAGTAATCCTCGCCTTCCTCCATCTGCTCTCTGATTCGTTTCGCCCTCGCGAACAATTCCTCATCCTCGTCATCAAACGACCTCTTCTGCCCTGAGCTCTTCCTCCATGACATGGCCGCCTTTGCCCTTGCTTTCAAAGCCTCAACTTCGTCGACTTTATCACCAGATTCACTGTTAACCTCGAGTTGTTCCGCAGGTTTACTCGGAACGCTTCTCGGTGTTGATTGCAGCCTCGACCGAGGCGTCGTGGGCTTCATGAACCCATCGAAGGAGCGCTTTGGATTCAACGATCGCTGCGCAGCCGAAAGTGCAGGCGGTATTCCATCGCGAAGGATTGATAATCCTCTAGCCTTGAGGCGAAAGTAATCAGTCTGTACCCCGCTGATCTGAGGCCGCTGTTGCTCTTCTCGCAGGTTGTAGTCTGACAAAAGATGGATTCTTGAGCCACCCTGTAGGTAACTTGGATCAGACAGAATTGACTGACGAATTGGTATATCTGACTTCCCGCGTTTATGCTTGCTCGCTGTAGACGACTGACTAGCTGTGGATCGCTCGGAATGTTGCGATCGCTGTCGCTTTTGAGAAGGTCTACGGTTCTCTTGTGCAATCGCTCTGGGTTCTCCATTTGCATCATGAACTCCATTCAGGACACCGGTTGCACCAAGGAGACTTTCCAGACTGTCCTTGCGCGGTCGAGTTGTCGAAGAGCGGAAGTCTTCCACAACAGCAGCCGACTGTGCTGCTTTGGACGCTCTGAAAGTCTCTGCCATCTCTCGCCGAGCTTTACGAGCTTCCCTTCCTCTTCTTTTGAGCCATCGTAAATGCGCCTGCTCCCTCCATAAGGTTCCATACTTCGTGGCCAAGGTACGGTACCTGAACAAATCTGCCTCCGCTCGAGCTGCGTCGTCTGCCTCCTTTGTCTTGCGAGCATTCTCCTCCTCTAAAAATTGTTTCGCTGTTGCCTTTAATATGATTCCAACTTGATAAGAAGTGAATTGCTCCACGATGCCTTCACTGCCAAAAACGAACCAATCTGTGAGCCCAGCAAACTTATCGAATGGCAAGGAGGGCGGCTCAGCGCTGAACGCTGACTGCCTTGGAACGGCTGAGAGGAGGCTTGGAAAAGCTGAGGCTTCGGGACTTTCCTTTGGCGTGTCGCTCTGGACTTGTGATGCCTCGCTCGGAAGCGAGTTTTGCTTATTGGAGCGTGGTGCCGGTGGTCCAAGGATTTCAGATAGTGGCTGACTTGGTAGAAGGCTCGACTGTACAATTGGCTCTGTTGGGGTCGCTACTGTCGCAGGTGACGGTGTAGTCGAGACCTGCGATTGGGGGAAGAAAGAAACATGCTTAGATATCGCAGCACGTGGGGTGGCCATGGACTTGTTTCCTGAAGGGGCGGTTCCGGACACCAGTACAGAGGATTGAGCCGGAGCCGTTGGAGTAAAAGAAAATATGGGAGACACTTGACCGCCAGTTACCTCCTTAGATTGTGATAATGGTTGTGTGAGGATCGAAGTCTGTGTAGCACTGGGCTTGGGGGAAGCTTGACCGCCAACTTGTTGTGGGAAGAAGGGGGGCGCACCACCTGCTGACTGGCTGGGGAAGAACGATCCTGTGCCATGCACCGGCTGCCCTGTGAGAAATGGCGGTTGTTGGGCAGCTGGTTGCTTCGTGAAGATCGTTGAAGCACTGTTGCTCGGGGACGGCGCAGGTATTGAGGGAGGGGTCAAGTCTATCACACTCGACTGTCTTGAAGGGCTAGCCAACGAAGAGGTCCCTGGGGAACCCCCATTGGGAACAGCCGGGTTCCCAACTCGATCGAAGAAAGATATCGGCTTAGGTTGGCTTTCCGGTGCTGGCGGAGGAACGGACGATGAGAAAGTTGTATTCTGGTCAAAGACATGGCCCATCGATGAGTTGGTTAGGAAGCCATTCCCAATACTGTTTTGCTTCGGAATTGGATCTGATTGCTTGACAAACAAACCCCCCTCTTCATCCTCATCCTTTCGCGGTGGAATCAGGCTCCCAGCTTCATCGAACACGGTATGGTACAAAACGTGCTGTAGAGAATGACTGCCACGCTTCTTTTCGACATAGCTATGCGAGTGATATTGCTTCCCTTCAATGTGATTCAGCACATTACCAGGTTCCATGGACAGGTAAGTCGAGCCATCGGCTTCTTCGAACACGATATCGCGAGCCTCGCACCAGGGGATGACATCGGTCTCATCATCAAATCGCAGGTACTCGTTTAAGACCGGGACAGTCCAATCTTTGATCTGGTTGCGTTGCTTTCGGTATGTAGCAAGAATTGTCCTCACAATCGCTTCCCGAGCGTCGTTGAACCATATTTCAGCGAAGCAAGCCATCGTGTACGACGTTTGCTTGTCTTTCACAATGTCAAAGAATCGGGAGAACGCATTCTGAGCAATATTCGTTGGCGCTGTAGGTTTCAGTGGTCCATGCATATCCCAGGTATTCCCCAGCGCTTCTGCCATGCTGAGTGCAAGCTTCATCTCCTTTGCTTCAAACAGATCCCAGCCCCAGCTATGAACCATTTCTAGAAGCCCAGGGTTTGACTTCCGCTGTATAACCACCAAGTAAGCTCTAAATTCGGCCTCATTTGGACACACAACCCCATTTGCCTTGCAATCTCCGTAAGCTTGCATGAGTGAGATCATTGTATTCCCAAGCTGCTCGAATTCCTGATGAGTGTCGAAGGTTTCGGAGTAGTTTTCAGGCTTCGACATGAGGTGTAGAGATATAGTGTGAAATCTTGCAATTGTTTCGAGGCAGTAGACTTGATCAACCAGCTCTGGAGGGGTCATGAATGAATGAAATACGAAATCTCTGCGAATGGCACGAGTTCTGTTCCAAAGGAAGCCGTGGACTTTGGATATGTTGGACTCAGTCAACACGTCTTTCATCAGGTAGTCAACAGTGCGGCGGAGAGCTGCAGTAGTCCTAACTTCGCTAGGTAACGGTGCCGCTTGGCCTGCAGATGAACGTGCTAGGATTTTTACCATCTTCTCCATGACGGCATGCCGAGTCGGACTTCCATCATCTTGCACACCTTTTTCTGAGATGTCAACCCTGCCTTCTACAAGTCTCTCAATCTTCTCAAGCTGTGGGCACATATCCTCGCATGTTCCCTTGAAGTCGATAGCGTCTTTCAGAGATTTAGGCTTCTCTGGGTCGTCGATTAATCCTGCCTTCATGAGAGAGCTACGGACCTTCTCCTGATAGGCCTTGTAGTCTCGTAGATGCTGCATCAATTCCGGGACTGATAATAGTTGCCGCTCAAACATAAGGTCGTACGTAGGCATTCTGGGTGGGCCGATTTGATCTTTCTTCAGCTGCTGCTCAACCTTAGCTGCTAATGAATTTGCTGCTGGCTTTGGAGAAGCAGGATATTCAAAACTTGAGTTTGATTTGGAGAACATAGGAGTACTCGAGGTATTAGCTGGCTGAGAATTCGGGAAAGAACCTGATTTGGGCAATGTGCCATTCGTCGTCGGGTTGGCGAAGGGCCCTGGTGGACCTGATGTGCCATCTGGAGAACCAGATGCATTCTTATAAGAACCAAATGAACTTGAGCTTGCCAGGGACCCGAATGTATTTGTTGGCTTTGGGGACAGGCTTGCGAAGCTGGTTTTTGATGGTGTGCCGAACGGGCTGGGCTTTGGCTCATCTGGTAGATTGGACATGTTCTGTTCATTTGCAGCAGCTCCTAGGGATGTATTCGGTGTTGACTGGGTACCAAAGACGCCTGGTGATTGATTCGGCCATGAATTCGACGAGCGTGCGCCGAAAACGTTAGAAGCTGCATTCGGGTTTGCAGGGAATGGACTCGACGTCGAGCTTGGCTTATCAAATGGGTTGAACGTGGCTCCTACAGACGATGGAGCACCAAAAGGTGAAGAAGAGGGCTTTCCGAATGGGTTTGCAACTGCCTCTGGTTTCGAAGGCGCTCCAAAAGGATTGATTGGGGTCTTCGTCGCTGATACCGCACCGAATGTAGTACCACCTGGCTTTCCAAAAGCATTCACAGCTGTCTCTGGATTTGAAGGGGCGCCAAAAGGATTCGAGTTCGAGGTTGCGCCGTTCGTTCCTAATGTCGTGCTAGGTTTCGACCCGAAAGGATTAAAAGCCGTCGGCGCGGCCGAATCAAAGGGAGACGATGTAGCTGCTGGAGCCATAGCGAAAGGAGTCATAGTTGTAGAAGGCAGCTTGCTGGAAGGGCCTGGCTTCTGCTTAGCTGCCGTTTGTGGGAACGTCTTTGGTGTGGTGCTGAACGAACCATTGCCTCTACCTCCTCGTCCGTTGCTCATTATGCCCTTATGATTCTTGCTCTCCGCTCTTTTCGCAGCATTCTCAGCGCGCTCTTTCTCGAAGGCGTTCGGGGTGCTTAGTCCTTGTGGGGTACCTGCTTTGGTAGCTTTTGAGTGAGACGTGTTCTTGAATTGCTTCTTGCCTGCGCGTGGCCACGACTGGGGATTGTCGGTAGTCTCGCGCATAATGGCAGGACTCCTTGGGATAGAAGAATCATTTGCCAACTTACTGGAGCTTGAAGCTCCTCGACTCATCGAATCTTGACCTCTTCCTCTCGCAGAACGGCTGGCGCGTGAATTGCGGTTGCTAGCTGGACGGCCAAGCTGCATTGTTCTTGTCGTTTGTCATGAGGAAGGAGCCGAGGGACGAGGTCGAGGAATCATAAAGGACATCCGAAGTGGTAAATTAATTTTGCTGTGAGCATGCGCGCTCTTTGTTGCTACCTGCTCGTCATTGTTGAACCCGAAGTTGGGTAATGTGACTTGAAGCTTGCTTGCAGCGCTAGCCTACTTTAGGCGCGTCTGTTCCGCCTACGTTTTCCCGTCAGAATCGCGGTTGACGCCTTGGCTCGGCAATGCACTCTCCTTGCAAACAGAATCATTTCAAGGCCGGATTTCTTCTAAATTAGTAATTAATACAGATTTTAATGGAGTTCACTGCTCGGAAAAGGAAGCTGAAAATCGATTTCTAAGCTGTTGAACACTGCGCTGGGAGAACGGATATAACTCAATGGATAGTTTGCAAGTGCAGCCGATTGAGGATTTGGAGCAAAATATGAGCAACTCCAGCGGCAATGCCTGATTGTAAGTTTGAAATGTCCGAGTTGACCAACTGTATAGTTCTAGCTTAAAACAGCTCTTAGATATGCAGGTATATGTTTCCCACACCCCAACGCCATCCCATGCCTTTTGTCCGCCTCAACGCCTTTTCAAAACCAGTGTATTCTCAAGCTCTCTGAGATCTAATTATCGCCGGACCTAATCCTTTCCGAACCTCGTCCAATTGCTCCATCCCACTTTGATATTTGCCTTTCTTGACAAACTTCTTTCCACTCATAGAATAATTTCCCAAGAAATCATCCATAATGCCATCGAAGTCTCCTCTGACGGGACCAGTAACACTTGACGCAGTTGATGATGCCATAGACACAGAAGCCATGTCATTCATATCCTCGTTGTACTGTTCTTCAATTCTTTCGAACCTAGCGTCTAGTGTAGTAAGACCTTCGGTTCGAAACATTGAAGAAGAGCTCATGGAATAGCTAGAAGGATTCGTCAGTGCACCCTTCCTCTTCTTTCGTCTGCCTCCATTTGTAGTAGTGGTCATCAAAGATGATTGGACATCCGATGGTGTTGCACGTGGTGCGCTTGTCTTCTGCTGGTCCCTCTTGATAAAGTCTGCAAGCCAGTTTCCGTCGCCATGGTCTTCTCGGTCATCGTTTGCCATCTCTGGAGTGGGTTGAGGAGCCTCTCTGTATTCTTTCGTTGGCTTTGCGGTGTCGTCCGATTCCCAGCCACCATCCTCATCATCCCATGCCCCTTGATCGAACTCGTCTTCTTCCAATTCTTCGCCATCTTTTGCTAGCTCTCCAAAAATATCTTCGTCATCATCAACATATGCATCGTCTTCTAGAGCTACAAGCACTTCCCTCAGCCTCGGATCCATGTCTGGTTGAAAGCCAGCGAGTACATCTGGCACATCTTGCTGAGCTTGGTATGTGACTTTGCGTAGATTCTTCGAAGGCAGAATCTCGTCATCCAAGAGCATTCTAGCCCGCTCTTCGAGACTGACATTCTTCAACGCATCCTCCAACGATTGCTGTTTCGCCTTGCCCTTATTTTGTGTGGTTGGAGCCTCCACGAAGTATGCGTCCCCGGAACCAGATCCAAGATCCCGCATATGTTGCATGTAATCGTATTCGGTATCATCGTAGTAGATACCATGGTTCGCAGCCTCTCCTTCGTTGTCTCTGATATGTTCCACCTCTGAACCAAGCTCGGAGGCTAAATCGTTAATTTTCTTCGTCTTGGTGGAATTGAGAGGAACGGTAGGGTTCAAGATCATGGCAGATGCCGCTGAATCATGAATGAGGGGATCATTTTGAGGACGATGCAATACCATGAAGTGGGTCGCTGTCTTCTTGTCAATCCATTTTTTGCGCGGCATCTTGACGGTTTGTGTTGGATGGTGTTCGCGACTCCTCGTGTGGTCTCGAATTTATTTTTGAAAAAGGTGCGGGCCACCAGGAAAATTGCCGCGGGGTATGGTCGAAATTTGCGTCATGAATTTGCCCCCTCGACTTTATCAGTGCTCGATAATCAGCCCCTCCACACATAAAGTCACACCAAAGTCTCTACATTTATTCAGACAATAGAGGTTTCTTGCACAAATACCTACGGCCCCGTAGCATCGAACCACAACCTACCTTTACCACCTAGAAATTCGAGTCACGATGGTGCTCGCAAAATCCAAGAATGCCGTCGGACTGGGGAATAGGTTCGTCCGCAGTTCTCTAGTGATAGAAAATACTTGCTAAACTTCATCCATAGTTTGATGAATGATCGTTTTGGAAAGGGGAAAGGGGCAGATCGCAAGAAGGTCACATCAGCAGGAATTCACAGAATTAATCATGCCACGGGAGAAACGGTAGGCACAACACAAAGGAGCGGAGGACTGCGAACGAAAGGCTGACATATTATAGTACGTTACCAACGACCGTAAGGAGGCCAGCTGGGTCAAGATGCGATCGGTTACCGAGCAGGCTGCCCTCGATGAGTTCTTATCGACCGCGGAGTTGGCAGGCACAGATTTCACTGCGGAGAAGATGAATAATGTCAAAATCATCCATACCGATCAGAAGAACCCATATCTCCTATCAGCAGCAGAAGAGCGGGCAGCAGTTGGAAAGCAAAAGGCACACAAGGACCGGTTAACCGTCCCAAGAAGACCGAAATGGGATTCTACAACCACTCCCGAACAACTGGACCGAATGGAGAGAGATAGCCTCCTGGAATGGCGACGAGGCCTAGCGGAGTTGCAAGAGAACAACGATCTGCTTATGACACCATTTGAGCGGAATTTGGAGGTATGGAGACAACTGTGGAGAGTTATTGAGAGATCTGATTTGGTTGTGCAAATTGTGGACGCTCGTAACCCTCTATTGTTTCGGTCAGACGATCTGGAAAAATACGTCAAGGCTGTCGATTCCAGGAAAGAGAATCTTCTGCTCGTTAACAAGGCGGATATGTTAACTTTCGACCAGCGCCAATCGTGGGCTGATTATTTTGAAGCTGCTGGGATCTCATACAAGTTTTTTTCTGCCAGTTTAGCGAAAGAGATGAACGAAACTCGAGAATTCGATTCGGATGAAGAAGAAGGCGAGGAGGAAGAGGAGGAGGATGAGGCGGAGCCTTCTGGATCCAAGCTCACGGAAAAGGCCCAAGCTCTTGACATCAAGGATGAGGAGCAACCCGAGGATGATGACGATGACGAGGAGCCAGAGGATGATAGGACTAGAATATTAACAGTGGACGAGTTAGAGGCTCTCTTTTTGTTGCATGCTCCAGACAACCAAGGTAACAATAAGCACTCTTCCTTCCTGTAAGACATTCTAACATTTCGCAGATGCCGACTCTGAGAATCCAAGAAAGACCCAAATTGGACTTGTTGGATACCCCAATGTCGGAAAATCTTCAACTATCAATGCCTTGATTGGAGCCAAGAAGGTGTCTGTTTCTTCTACACCAGGAAAGACGAAGCATTTTCAGACTATTCATTTGAGTGATAAGGTCTTGCTATGCGATTGCCCAGGTCTCGTATTCCCTAACTTTGCTACAACCAAGGCAGAGCTCGTTTGCAATGGAATTCTTCCAATTGATCAACTCAGAGAGTTCACTGGTCCAGCGGGACTAGTTGCTAAACGGATACCTCAACATTTCCTAGAGGCTCTCTACGGTATGAAGATTCAGATTCGGCCACTGGAGGAAGGCGGAACAGGTACGCCAACTGCCGAAGAAATTTTATCTGCGTACGCGAAGGCTAGAGGTTTTACAAGAACTGGTCAAGGTCAACCAGATGAATCTAGAGCAGCCAGATATATCTTGAAAGATTACGTCAATGGCAAACTTCTCTTCTGTCAACCGCCTCCTCTGGATATCGACCCGCTGGAGTTCAACAAAGAGCTTTACGATGAAGGCCACCTTCCCGAGAAGAGAAGATTGGCGCTGGCATCTATGGAGTCTCACGCTGACGATCTATCATCGGTTGCCGGTTCAGACATGATTCCCTTGGAGCAGGGAGCGAAGTCCAAAAAGCTTGACGGTGCTTTCTTTGCTCAAGGACAAGGGAATTCGGCACATCTACGTATGCCGTTCAATCACAAGTACACTGAGCAAGGGACAGCCAGCGGCAAGCAACTTTCAGGTCGGAAACAGAAGACTCTGCTTGCTTTAGAGAAAGACTTGGACCCGAATGATGTGAAGATGTTGACAAGTAAGAAGCACTTCAAGAACGGAACTAAGGGCAACGGGAAGCGAAGAGCAGATTATTTTAAGGATTAGGCAAAAAGTATTGGGTTGCTGATGCTCTCTAAATTTTATGGTTGGGTTGCGGCTCCGGATCTGGCGGAATGGTTCATGCATTTGGAAGGAGTTTGTAACTTCAACTTGTGGATTTTCAGCTATTAGCTGTGCTAGCGAAGCTGAAAATACCATCTGATGGAAATGACCCTTTGATACATCTCCTCTGGTGATCCTAAAACATTAAAAGCATGAGTTCGAAGCTGCAAATCTACTGGTAAGTAGGAAAACTTTAACACGGGGCCTCCCAACTCCGTGTATTCGGTATCTATTACCTACCAGGAGCAAGTGACATGCCATGCAACTATTCCGACGCATGTTTAATTTTAGAATGACGTGCACCTTCCTGAATGCTGGCCAAATCGGAATTGATACGCTCAGAACTAATTCTGCAAAAGGACCAAGAAACAACGAATTATGAGTCAAAGACCGGAAGGATACCCTGATATTATCTCCACAGCGTAGCGACATGGACCTGACCTGGCTGCGTTGGTGGGGCACATCGTCACTGTCTCGGCAGCTGGAGGGCTGGTCGCCCCGAGCAACGACCAGCGTTGTTGATATTTGGTCTTTCTCGCCTCGACCTCGAAACTTTTAAAGCACCGCAGAGCCTTTCACATACCACCGCAACACCTCAGTTCACACTCTCCAGCCACATCAAGCACACCCAGACACCAATAAAACCTACAAACCTACAATCCATCTCCAAATCAACCAACAGAACCAAAATTCGCCATGTCCTCCAACGTTCTCGCCGACCGCGACGTCAACGCCTCTGCACAGAATAAGGTCTTGGATATGGATGCGAAGCCCGATGTAAAGAGCATGGAGTATCATCGCCAGGTCTTACAGTCTAAACTCGAGGAGAACAAGTACGCGATTATGCTTTTCTTTGGCAACAAACATTAGACAAGTGCGATACAAGGGCAATGAACTGACAAATCCTCTCAGGGCCGAAGCAACCTATGTCTCGCCTTCAGACAACATCATGAGCCCCTGTACAGCCAAGCTCTCTGCCTACCGCAACAAGCAAGTCGGAAAGTAAGCGTATACCTACACTTTTCCCTATTGAAACCATGCAGTGCTAACAAGTATCCCAGGGCCAAGCCCAGATCCCTTTTCGCGAAGACCTCTGCCAAAAACCTCTCGGCACCAAACGGCAACGTTTTCGGCTCTGCTGACTTCGCTTCAGCTTCGAGACCCGGTGCAGAAGACCAGAAGATGGATGGCCAATAGAGTATAGCTCTTCGTTTCTTCGAGCGCACGATACATGTCTCTAACCCCGGTTCTTTCTTCTGCATTGCGGTGGTGTACGATATTTTTTCTTAGACGACAGCAACGACTCGAAGGGATGGCAAAGACAGAAGAAAAGATATACTTATATCGACTTCTTCCTATGTTTTCTTGGTTATATTCCTGGGCCGGTTGGTTTGGTGCATACACGCCCAAAAACTCTTTACGAATCCTGGATTGGACCCAAGCTTTCTGGCAATATCCTTAGACACGAAACATGGCTTGCGGATGGGTGGAATATTATGATTGAGGGAAACAAGAAAACCTTCGGAGATGGATAGGATAATGGATGGATGGATTGCTAATGGCATTTGGCATTGGGTACTGGAGTTCTCGTGGCACACTTCTGTTGCTTTTATTATTCTAGGACTGCGGTGTTGACTGGACATCGCGCAAGGCAATGAAATGACCCTCTATGAACACCCAATTTCTCATACCACATTCCCTACATTTCGCGCAAACTGGCAAATGCGAATGACTCATTGAAATGATCTTTATGTGGCATACGCAGTTGTGGAGAAAGCAACGCCCCAACTCCTCCATTGACTATCATCTAAGCTTTAAATGCACTAATGATCGACACCACATCTTCATCAGCAACCATATGCCCCAGGCCGACTCTCTGAGGGATATGTCTAGCACTAGCACCCCAAACCATAGCATACTTGAAAGTATCCTTTAATGTCCTGTGAATTTGATCACACACATCTTCGATCGTGCTTTTACTCCTCACAATCAGTGCCTCCGAGAAATCAGGATCAACACCCTTCCGCTTCGTATAAATCCTAATCAATTTCAGCTCATCCCAGCATCGTTCCACCACATCCTGAATTCCCAAGTCGAGCTCACAGCTCATGACCACGGTATGTGGTTCTCGGGCTAGCTTGTCGAGGAAGTCGAGGGAGACACTGTCGATTTTGTTGTACACGTAAAGGCACTTGATATATTTTCTGTGGTCTTTCATGATCACGTCGATGAAGTCGTCAACTGTGACGTTCTCATCTCGGACAAGAACCTCGCAATTCAGAATTTTGTAGTCGCGGAGAATGTTGTACACCATTTTCTGATCGATGTTCTTCGGTGGGTTCTGGAATGTGATCTTCATGCCTCCAGCTGTCTTGGGCTTAAGGTAGATGTTTCTACTCTTATCAACAGCCACTCATGCGGCTCGGAATGGGAGAAACTCACGGCGGTTCCCTGTTCAGTCTAATCCCCACAGCCTCCAGCTCTGCTTCCAATAAACTTCTTTGTTCGGCTTTCTTCGTAGCATCCAGAATCATCAAAATCATGTCACTCGTCTTCGCCGCCGAAATGACCTGTCTTCCTCTACCCTTTCCCTCAGCAGCCCCCTCAATGATACCTGGCAAATCCAGAATCTGGATCTCGGCTCCTCCATACTCAAGTACACCAGGAATAGCGGTGAGGGTGGTGAAAGAGTAGGCTGCTACTTCGGACTTGGACTTGGTGATTTTGGACAAGAAAGTGGATTTTCCGACAGAGGGAAAGCCCACGAGTGCGATACGTGCATCACCACTTTTGCTCACGTCAAAGCCGGAGCCTCCTCCACCTCCTGCGCCTGGGCCGGGCTCGAGGAGTTGGGCTCTGTAGCGAGCGAGTTTTCTGTGGGATGTTGAGCAGAGTAGCGTGAAGGTGACCAGCAAACATTACCCTTTTAGAAGACCAAGATGATATTCTGCAATGGTCACAGAAATTAGTCATATTTATAGCATGACCCAATTTATAACACGCATACCGGTAGCCTTATTTTCTGTGAAGTAGTCAGTATATTCGTTGTCCAACTGCACGGCGGGGTGGGGGGCACGGCGGGGTACTCACTTTGGGTCCTCCTCATCTCATCCTCGATCCTGCATCATTTCAGTTCATGGACTTCCTTTCGCTTCTGGGTAGACTCACTCCTTGATCTTTTCCGTAATGTTCACCATCTTAGCGATATTTGCCGCACAATACACTTGATATGAGATTCCGCAAGCGCTGGTGACGAGAATCCGATGATATCGCTTCGAGAAATTGAAGTCGGTGTGGAGCGGCAATTTTGAGGCGCTAAACTACTTTGAGCGGGAGGTCGACCAATCGAGCTTCTGCCTTCAAGATCAATGTCTTCATTCTTCCTTATCCTTCACATCCGATCCTTTCACTCATCAAAGCCACACTCTGAAACGGCAGAAATACAACCTGATTCACTCCACTGTTATTCCATATTCAGCATCTTTGGCTCTTCACTGATGAAATATACTCATATCACCAGATTCGGGATATTTACATCATTCGGATCTGTTTCGTCGTTTTACAACATGTTTCCATTTCGCAATAAAAACATTGCTTGTTAATTTGTTTTATTAATCTATTGATCTTTACTTTACTGACTTACCTGAAGTCATGTCTAAAGATAAGTCCCCGTATTGTATCCAGGCAGGTGCTCAATCTCATCTCGCATCCCGTCCGTCATGTCTGGGTCTTTGAAAAGTCCCATAAACAACGTGAGAAGTACGATGCTCGCAAGCAACCAGAAAGACACGATTGCGATGAAGATAATCAATGACAATCTAGGACGCTTCTCGCAGAATCTTTTCATGGGATCGATACACTTCCTACGAGCGAGGCTTTTCTTCTCCGTCTCAGCCAGCCGAGGAGGAGGAAGTTGGATGGCCGCGCCATGTATTGCTGCTGCTCGTACTCTCCCTTGGGGAGTGAGGTCGCCAAGTTCGATGCCGATACTGACTTCTTTGTGATGACTCTCGTTACTGTTCTTCGTCATGGTGGCTTTCTTTAGACGTTATCACAACAGTTATGCGAGCAGGATAATTGGAGTGGTGAAAGGCATTATATGCATATTGTGGCTTGGCTGTCTTTCCGAACAAACAGTTCTTTGTTCTGATAAGGGTTTGCACAATCAGACAGGCCTTCCTGGTTCTTTTGGCTTTGTTTAACATGATATCTGGTCGTTTCATCTCCTGTTTTCTTGTCAGAGGCAACCTGAAGGGTGAGAATCATCATTGTTCTGGATCCAAAATAACCTTCATGTTAGGCTGAGGATACTTCTTACACTCCTTAGAGAAGCTGCAGGGCATTTCTAAAAGGTTACCGATTTGATAGCTCTGATAGCTAATAAGCTGACTAGCATTTACGATTGCCAGAATAACAAGCTTCTGCAGAATTAACGGTCAAGTTCATCAAAAGTACAGACTGGAGCCGTTCTATTATGCATATCGCTTTCACTCTGTATATTCAGTTCATCACAATTTCAACGAACCGGTGTTACATTAAATATTTTAAGCTCGCCTAAATTCTGGACGAAATGTTGAAGTTAACATGACCTAGCAAGCATTTGGGCAAACCTAATCACAACATATAGTATCATATTATAAGCAAATGATCACTTGTTTACCAAGACTATCCTTAACACTTTTTCATCTCTCAAAAACGCTGCGCAATTCCTACACCAGCTAGAATTATGACCTCTTACATAGCAGTGGGACGAGGAACGAAAGACTTGTAGCGGAAGAATTGACAGGCACTACTCTTCAGCAGGTCATGCTGGCGGCACTGGCGCATGCGATTTTGCAGGATCTGTCGGATCCACTGAATCGATTTTTTTCATTACGAGGAGAGTAATGACAACAACCAGACCGAAAAAAAAGAGTGAAGACCAATCATTGGAAGATCACATCGCTGATGGTATTCTTTGGATATGGACAGAATACTCTTCGCAAACGTATGTAGAACCTCGCCCGCCAGCTCATCGGTCGAGCGTGATTTGGGTGAGGGGTGGATCTCCGGACAGGCCGGAGAGCTTGAGCTGCTGGGTGAGCAGGGCAAATTCCTCCAACAGGCTCAAAGGTTACATGTACAGGAGCTGGGGCGAGCCGGTCATCTGTGGCAACAGGACGAGCATTGGGGTAGACGGGAGCTGGATCCCGGTACTCTCCAAGTTCGATTTCTGCTAGGTCCTCCTCCAAGTGGGCTTTCTGTAACCGACTGGGCTTTGACATGGTGTCTGGTGTGCGCAGTGTAATAGTTGAAGGTGTGGAATGTGGCTATCTAGATAGCCTGGTTTGGCTTCCCAGAGAGAATGGCAAGTTGACGAGACTGCATTAATCGAGATGATCTGAGAGAATATATAGTGAGATAACAATCCTTTGTGGTGAAAGAAGAAAATATGTTGTGTGAGAACAGTATGATGTAGCCATAAACAAGAGTCGAATGACGCGGCAGGGATGTGGTGAAAATAGACTGAGGTACTCTGTGCCATTGGTATATAAATGGAAATTGAAGGTCGGGCTTTGTGCTGATCCAAACAAAGGCGCGTTGCAAGTTTCACACGCACTTCGGCACGCTTCTCAATGGGTGCGCAGGCGGCTTTATTAGAAACTGCATTCCATTCATGATATCCTACAAGCGCCTGTGAAGCCAAGCCAGTATCAAAACGCCTACTGTATCTATATTCAGGATGTTCAAATAGCCGTGAATCCCAGTTTCCCAAACAAGCTATCCATATTAACCCATTGCCTTCCACACTTGTCCAGGTATTTCTCTACAACCGTCTTCAATGTCCCAAATCTTATTCTATTATGTTCTGCCAGTGCTAGTATTCGTTCTAGAATTTGTTAGCTCTGTGGGTGGCGATGACACAATGGTGTGCTTACCTCTCTCAGTACCCTTCGCTGTAGTCTTTGCCTTCTCCACATCGAACAGACTTGAGAAGTAGAGCAGCTGATTGTACATCATTTTTTCCGTGTACTCATAATGCATAATGCCGAGGCAACCTTGCGCAAGTCCCTTCGGACCTAAGCATCTGTGACCATACACACTCATTTGCCTAGTACGGTTTCCACAAGCTTGGTCGTTACAGATCAACCAACCTTCATAATATCTGCTGGTCTGCTGTCGGATTTGATGTTCAAGCTGAGCCATGACAGACAGGTTCGAAAGAGCATGTCCACATCGACAAGTGATCCCCGCCGCAGTACAGATGTCCAGGCTGCCGACTAAGCCGTCGAAGCCGAACTTTGCCTTGCAAGCCCTGCATCGAAGGCTCAACCTGAAAGCATCCTTAAACCGAACTTCATCATCGATCAGACTCTCAAGAGGTGATATCTCTGCCTCTCCACCTCCGTTTGAAGCGTTGTTGCTGATACTGTACTTGAGGACGTCAAGACCAAGGCAATCAGCTAACCGAACAGTGTCGGTGCCAGAGATGTTTGCACATAAACGTTCCACGGGTGGGAAAATCTGCTTGTAGAGGTACCACTCCACATCTGGAGAAAGTCCAGAGTCCGTTTTAGCAACATCTTGAGGTGTGTATGACCGCTTGGCAGCATTTTCAGAAGTTGTCTTGCCATCGCCAGTAACAATGTAGGCGATGACATCGTCCTTTCGAACATTTTTTCCCCTGGACAATTCGCGCAACGCGACCTGAACTTGGGGCATACTATCAGCATTGGGATATTCCTTCGGTGCCTTGCCAAGCTTCGTATAGATGGTGTATTTCTGTGTCGGCACTTCACCTTGGCGCATCTTGGTCGATATTTCGCGCAAGTATTCGTGAATTCTGGTAATGACAAGTTCTGAATCGTCACCAGACAGAATTTCGTCAAGTAGCTTGCCCGAGACTTCCTTGGACAGATTGCAATACTCTCGACGTTTCATATCGAGACCCTTGACTTCCATCTTGTCGACGAACTTGCCATCTACTTGCACCAAATTAATGGCAGCATACTTTTTCTTAGCTTGGAGCAGAATTCGTCTGAAGACATTGTCAATGTCGATTTCAAGGAGTCGATATCGCTCGTTGACAGCTTTCTTAAACTCGTTTCCAACTTTGAAGGCATCTTCGACGTTATCGACATTTGCATTGATCATGACGGAATCCGTGTCACCATAGATGACCTGCAGAGAGTTGGATTCTGCAAGATCCTTGGTACTACGCAAAATCTCACGACCTTTATACGTTGTGAGTACTGCGAGTGGCCTGGCATAGAATCTTGACTTGGTGTAACCCAAACACCCATACATGGAGTTAGCGGTCAGTTTGAGGGCCAATTGTTTTATGTCCCAAGTCGCCAGTTGCTCGGACGTTGCGTTCTTGTCTTTCATCAAGCCCTTCACCTGTCGCCGGCGACTGACAAGAGTGGCAATAAGCTTGGGCAAGATGCCAAGATCCTGATCGACTGGTACTTCTGGCACTTGATCGTCATCATCGGACTGACAAGTTAGCACAGGCTTCATGGGATAGCTGTCTAGAATCTTACCAGGTTTGTTCGGTCCACAGTAGTAAAGCAGATGTTAAATTCCTGGATGATGCTCGGGTACAAGGAGTTGAAATCCATGACTAGCACGAACTTGTCATAGAGACCCTTCTCTGGCTCGAAGACAAGACCACCTTTGTACTTATCCTTCTTCTTAACGTCTCCGCTCTCCTCATCCGCATTCTCTTCCTCTACCTGCTGCTTGCCTTTGAAGACCGCTTTGTCGGGACAAATATACTTGTTTCGGTGAAATTCGTGGAGCAGAATGTACTCGTTACGCTCAGCACGGGTGCCAGTCAAAGTTCTTGCCCATGAATTACCAGCAAGATTGGTGAGAACTTTGGTGAGAGGGAGTAACTGGACTTTTAGAGCCAAGGCAGCAATGAAGAAAGTATCGGCCTCGCAATGGGTGACGTAGTCCATCAGACCATCCTTTGTCGAAGCCCAGGTCTTCAGAGCTTGCTCGTTGTCAACCTCCCTACGTATAGTCCCGGGTAGATAGATGCTACACATCTCAGTCAAGCTCCAAGACGTGCATTTGGACATAGCTGATTTTCCAGCATCGTTAGCCAAGTCACAGAGAAGTCGTCCCGAGAGCAATGTGCGCTCAGCGAAGAAGTTCCCGCCCATTTTGCCCATGGAACTTGGCCAGTTAGAACGCCTCATACGACCAATTCGTGCCCACTGGGGGGTCTTTTTGGCTTGCAATCGACTGAGCAAAATACTGAAATCAACACCCTCGAGCTGATGACCCATCAACACGTCTGGGTCAGTAACTTGTAATTGGGCAAGGAAGAAGCTCAGTACTTCTTGCTCCTGCTTCACAAGTTTCACCATACCCTTGGCTCGTCTCTGAACCTCAGTGTCGAAACCAATCGGGAAGCTGTTCAGCGCAGGTCGCATGACTGTGAAAGACCGACATGGCAATTTCTCGGGTGGTGTTGTATCGGTGAGAGAGATATTTTGGTAGATTCGGGCACTGATAGCGAGGATTTCCTGCTTGTTCTCTTTGACGTTCAATGTCGTTCTCAAGGCAATACTCATCAGGGTAAGAGGCGGTGCCTCAAGATTGTCGTTCTCGCTCAGAGCCGTGATCAGGTTGGGTTTCGAGACCTGGACCTCTAACATGCAGAAAGATGAATTGTTGAGAACTCCGAATTCTGCATCTTCAATTTTGAGCCAACACGGGCCCATGATGTTCTTCCAAAGAACAAACTGCTCAAATAGTGGCGTGTTCGTACCGAAAACATGTGAGAAGGTAGTGCCAGTCTGGTGTTCTGGCTGCAGTTGTGGTTCTATCACTGTGAGCCAGAATAGCTATGCAGCCTTGGAATAACTTACTCGAGTACGGATACAGTAGCTTGAGATATTCGCCTTCTCGCGGGATGTCGGGAAGCTCAAAAGCATATTTTCTCGTGCAAGGCTTGATCTTGTGCATCCCTACCCTCAATTTGCCCATCAACCCGTCCACTTCTTCATAGACATCCTTCATATCGACTTCGTCCGAGGTACCTCTTCCATGCTTCTGGCGATACTGCCGCGGAAGAAAGAACAGTTTCCTCAGGATGTTGTCAACTTTCAGGAAACAACTAACGTAAGAGCCATGCTTTTTGTTTTGGACCTTTCCAAAGAGACATAGACTGCCATTGACTTCAGTGTAATCCGTCCAAAACATGCGCAGGCTGCCATCCTCCTCGATCGCATCGGCATAGTCTAACTTCCCGAATGATCCCGTGTCAGAAACCTGACTGCTGTTCACAACGTTTAACCTGTCTGTGACGTTGTTCCAAGCAGATGCGTCAATATGTTGGGGGGGTGCTCGTGTAGGTGATGAGCTCGCAGGCGTGGGGTACATTTCAGTCTTTTTGATCTTTGGTGGTGGTCTCGTGCCAGAGATATTGATTCGGGCAGTTACAATACCATCTGCCTGAGCGACTTCCATCATATCCTCTTCCTCATCATCCTCTACCTTCACAGCAATGTTAGATTTCCTCTCCACAGCTTTTGCAACGGGGGATGACGGCAGAGGTTCATCCATCGCCATATCATCGTCCATAGGCATGTAAGTATCATCGCCATAGTCGTGATCCTCGGGTGGCGAAACGGGTCCTTTCGTATCATCGACCTTCGCCTTCTTAGCTGTGTGTCGTGGTAGTTCACTAACACCCGGAGACAAGGCTCGCGTTCTCCGTTTATCTTGAACTCTGCGAGATCTCGCAGATTGAACACTTGGACGAGGAACGTTCGTATCAACTTCGCCGAGAAGATCCGCCAGGAAGTCGTCATCTGCTTTCGTTTTGATAGGCTACCGAAGGTCAGCAGAGATTTCTTGAGCTGATTCTTGACATACTTTTGCTTTGGGTTGAGCTGCTACAGGGCCTTTCGTAAAATAGTTGCTGATTCCCTTGTCGATTTTCTCCTTTTTGGCTTTGTCCTCTTCGCGCTTCCGCTTTGCTGGCAGACATCAGATGTTTTGTAACATAGACTATGCAAACTGTTCTTACCAGCTTTCCCGGACTTGCCCTTTACAGGCAGATCCTCATCACTTCCTGAGCCATAATTTGGTTGCTGATCCCACTCCTCTCGCCCATCGTCCGCATATCCCTCACCATTGTCGTCGATAACGAAGTCATCTTGGTTCAATCGCTCTCGTACGACTTTCTTGTATCCATCCTCGTCAACTTCCTCGTACAAGTCTTCTTCCTCTTGGACCTGATAAGTGTCGAGTCGTTTCTTGCCGGATGCTCGAAGTTCACGCAGCTCAGCGAACCTGTTGCGTGCGTTGGTTGCTTTGGACATTATGACGATGGGCAAATGATGTTTGTTACAGCATTATTCGGAACAATGCTGTGGAGGAAAAGTCGGATTAGAAGTAAGGTGAAGTGATTGAAGAACTTGTGGTTTGTTTTGTTGTGATGTTGAGGATTTGGAGGGCGGGCACTGGACAGAGCAGTTGCGGTACGAAAATCAACTGTACGCGAGATTGAACTCGACGCGCCAGAATCGCGTCCTTCCCACGCGAACCCCTGCACGCCGCCTGCATTGGTGCCTCACAGTGTCAGGCAACCAAAATATTTTCCCCGTCATCTCAAAAAAATCTGGGGCGGTCCAGGTCCAAGACCCGGGCACCAGTACATTGACAATGGAGCAAATCCGACAATTCTCACAACAACGACAATGTTAACTTGCCACGGGTGTATGAGGCATTGTCTGCAGACGATCATCGGAGACTCTGCTTTCCTCACTGCGGTATCCCGACCTGCATTAACCTCAAGTCTCAATAACGTTCCGCTTCGACGAAGCTATACTGGCACTTCATACGAGAGGAGTCGTGCTGGGCAGGAAGCAAATAGAGGCAGATTCGGGGCTGACATTTCGAACGAGAGATGGCAAGCTGGAAATGGATCAGGTCGAGACAAATTCGAGAAGCATTCTCCAGCAATTCGAAACAACAATGATTACGGCTTACCATCAGAAAGTCAACCCTGGCGCAGAGGGAACTCTGCTAAGGTCTCCCCGAGGACGATAGAGAGGAAGAAATGGCTAGACTCAAGGGGCGTACGACCTCCTTCGAGGAAAGAAGTTAAGGCGGCACGTACCGAGAGCGATATAAGGCACCATCTCAGCCTCCTGAATGATCCCCTGAAGCTTGCGGACTTCGTACGGCAGACGTTACGAAAAGATGATTTTGCTTTCGCCGAAGAGATTGTGCGGGCGGCAAGTAAGAATACTCTGTGTGTTATCAGTTGGAATCACTTAGTAGAGTGGCAATTGAGCAAAGGGAAAATGAAAGCTGCCATTTCCACTTTCAACGAGGTACGAACTTCGCATGACCCCATTCGAACTACAACTCTAACGGTTTGCAGATGAAAAAGCGTGCCCAGGTACCAGATGCATATACATACACCATACTCTTCAGAGGCTGCGCCGATCACAAGGACTCTGGTAATGCGCTGGCGAAGGTTATGGACATTTACCATGGGATGCTTGCAGAAAAGTCCCCCGTCAAACCTAACACAATCCACATGAACTGCGTTCTGAAGATGTGCTCTAAGGCTGGTAATATTGACGCCCTGTTTGGAGTCGCTTCCCAGTTCGCTCGACATGGCCTTGCAGCGCCGAATAACTTGAGCTTTACAATCATGCTCAATGCTCTCCGCCAGGAATCTTTAAGTGCGTCCCGAGGGTCTCTTACTCCAATGGAAAAGCGAGCTCGGTTCCGGGATTGTATTACACGTTCGAGAGATGTCTGGACAGATGTTGTTGACCGCTGGCGAAAGGGAGACTTATGGATAGACGAGGAGTTGGTTGCTACTATGGGCCGCCTTTTGCTCAACGGTCAAGAGGATGACTGGGATGACATTTTCTCATTGATCGAGCAAACTATGAACATTCCACGCCAGGTCCCGAGGCTGGGTACTCCTGACCGTGCCCGTATCGAGCCGGCGCAACAGAGTCAGGAGCTTGAGCGAGACGGAATTTCGAAAGAGCTTCAGGCTGATGAGGAAACACCTGAACACGTCTTATACTCTGAGACACAAGATGGGGCTGTCATGTCCGGTGAGAAGTTTGAAGCAATCAAGGCGCCCGTCACCAAAGAAGACGGCATCGCCATGTACGCCAAACCAGGACAGAACTCCCTCTCTCTCCTCCTCAAAGCAGCACTACAACTAAACCTCAAAGCTCCCGCCACAGCATATTGGGACATCTTCACCAAGACTTACCTCGTACAACCTGACGGCGAGAACTTCCACTCCTACCTTCGCGTTTTGCGTCTCTTCAGAGCCAGCACCGAGATGCTCGAGGTCCTTTCCCAAATGTCAAGACAAGACATGGAAGTCAAGACCTTCCGCCTCGCAATGTCGACCTGCGCCCGCGACAAGCGCAACCCCAATGCTTTCTCCAATGCTGGCAAAGTCCTCGACCTCATGACGAAGAACCTCCCCCACCCTGATATTCAAGCCTTAGAACAATATCTGGAAGTAGCCATCGACTCGCCCGCGCGAGCGAAAGTTCAAAACGCTCAAGGCGAGCAAATCCTCCGTGCTCTCGAGAGACTCAACCCCTCATTCCTTAATCTGAAGTCAGCGATGCAGTTCACTGGTACAACGACCGAATTCAAAGCTCCGCATGCCAGGCTGGAGCTCATCGATAATATCATACGACTTGCCGGTAGGATGATCCGCGCCTTTGATCACCTCATGAACAAAGCCCTTGTACCAAGAGAGATGTTTGGAGATCTCACCAAGCAGCGCAGCAAGATATCTGCATTCATTACTCGCTACCAACACATTAAGTCTGATTTATCGAGCCCTAGAAGACTCGAGCACGGCTCTGATTCCGGGGAACCTCGCTCAGAACATGTCATGAACTCAGATGACTACCGTCAAAGCCCTGGATCCATGCCAGGAAAGAGTCAGACGAGCTCCCGGGTCTCAGCGAGGGCTTAAGAATTTCTCGAATGTATCAATATCAGAGCGGCTGGGCAGGAGGAAAACTATTGCTGTGCCTAGACCATGTATATTAGCGATCCGGAACAATTCCCATGTACAATAAATATATGTGAACTCTACCCCACCATCACGATCCTGGATCTCGTTTCCCCCCCCAAAGGAGATAATGAACTAATTGTCTATTCTTTTCTTTGACGCTATGGTTTCTCCCTATTGAATGAAAAGTCATTGTGGCTATTAACCTGATGCTCTCTGTTTAAGGATAGCGCAGTCCGGGTAACTATCATTGCTAGCAATATTCCCTTATAACATATACGGCAGCAGTCCATCTCAATACTCTCCTGGTCCCCATGCGCTGACCAATCTCATCGCAAGTACTCATGAGAATAACGGTCGCCTTCAGATCCACAATAGCCCATTATCCGTACATTTCAACATCGCGAATGGAGGCATCTTCATTCTCATTCCCTCCGTGCTGCCTGGTCCTCTTCAAAACTTCCCCGAATTGAAAACTCGCCTCTGTATCAATATCACTGAACCGAGAATGCGGTCTGTCGAATATCGAACTGGGCGTCACAGTTCGGTTCACCGGTGATGGGGCAGAATGGGAACCTGCCGACAGAGTTCTGGAGATTCTGCGTACTTTGCCTGAATCTGCACTCGTCTCGGATGGCTCTCCTCTATACCGGCTTGATTGACGGCTGAAGGAGGGCGAAACACTAGAGATTTGAAGTGGTCCTCTGCTTTGCTCAGGTATCAAACCATAGTCTTGGAATATGTTCACCAGAGCTCCGACCTTGGACTTCCCTTTCGCCGAGAGTGGACTTGGCCTAGCAGCCTTGCCAATAGGCCGAATATTCAGGTCTGCGAGAGTGATGTTGTTCTCCAGAAGATCAACTCGTTCAATATCCTTCGAGGCGTTGATGTCAGACTCTGATCTGAAGTCCTGACTGGGGGGCCTTGGTCTGTTTTGGTTACTCTCCATCACCCTTTTTCCGTCAGAAGGCTCTACAGCGTAGCTTGTATCTTTCTGGGGGTTTCTATCGATGGTGACTTCAGTGGGTACTCTGGTTTCAGCAACTCCACCAGGAGTTGATGCCATATTCTCGTCTGCCAGGCAGTACTCGCTATCAATAACATTGTGGTTATAGTCATCATCATCATAAAGAGCTTTCACTGCCTGTGTTGCGTCATTCATATTGGTTCCGTCGGGTTCATCTGCGATGCCATATTTGACGGATGTGAAGTGGTAGCCTGGGAAGTGACCACTGACAATGTCTGGCGATAACGAATTGTGTCTTACTTTGTCCATTCTCTCTATCAACATTTCCGCCATGAGTTCGTATTCGTTACTAGCAGAGTTCTTACCCCTGGCATGATGAGTGATCGGAGTTTCGAAAGTATGGGGGAAATTTGATACGTCGCAGAGTTCGACATTTACAGAACCTTGCAATCCCTGAGATGATTCCTCCTCATTCGGATCTCCTTGAGAGCCTTCAGAGTCATGTAGAGAAACACGGCCAACTGCGTAATAATTGTCAAGAACACTGGCCCTACCATCGGCCTCAGATTCTTTGGGCGCGTCCCAGTTGTCGTACAGATCATCAAAATCACCAAGACCACTTGGGAAGTTGTTATTGGTGGGTTTCTGGCTTGAAGGTCCACAAGAAGACGAGTTTTCGTGCTTGCTCGACAATGAATCTGAATCTCCGCATTGAGGCACAAGAGGTGAACGATATTTCTGGATGGCATCACCGACATCTGTAGCTGCGTCTGCTTCTTGTCAGGAAGATTGAGGATCGTCATGAGCACCGCAACCTGTTGATTCGTACTCACGTGAAGTTCCCAGCCTCGCCTCTCTTGCAAGCTCCGTCCATGTCTTTATCGCTTGTACTTGTTCCTCGAAATCCAATGCTGCGATGACATCTTCTTCAGCCAACGCTTCCCGAACATTTCTTATGGCGGAAGAGTCATCAGTAACCGACACCTGTTCAGAGAACTGACCAGATTGGTCTTCCAAGAAGAAATCGTCGTTAAAAACAGAGTTCGTCGTGGAAAATACCCCAGCCCCTGTCGCCTCCGGAGGAATGTTCAGGTGAGAGGTTGATTTCTTTCCTATTTCATACGAGATGGAGTACGGTTCCTCCAGGAATTCAGCTACCTCAGATGCAAATTCCTCCCATGCACTGTCACACCGACTTGGTTGTCGTCTCATGGGGGGCGATTTTTCAGCCAGAGGAGAAACATCGCTCCCTTTATCCGTCGTAGTATCACTGGAAGGTTGGGTTATCCAATGAAGCTGAAGACCTTTATTCTTTAGATCTGCCGGGTTTGGAACTGGAGAGTCAATCAAGTGTGCATCGATGGTGCGGCTCGTAGGGTCGTAGGCATAGAAATTGGCAAGGTCCCCCAGTTTGTAGTTGTATAATCCAGAGAGGGCATCTCCCATCGACAGGAAATATTCAGTATGTTGAAGCAGATTCACAGTTCCTGGAAATCGAACCTGAACTGTAGAGGTTGAGATCTGGCGACTTCTTTCAGAGCTTGACAGTAATAGCTGGTTCTGGAACTCGTCATCTTCAAGCTTTGGATTAGCTTTCTGGAGGTTCATCTCCTGTTGAAGCAGAACGGATGGTCTCTGAGTGAGAAATCTATACGAGCGTCTCAGAAAGTTTTCATACTCAGGACAGAAGTCGATCTCTTTATCAAGAGTCACCGAGTCATCCACCTTCACATTACGTCGAAGGGAAAAGAACGGTTCCAGAGGAGATCTGAGCACTGTTGAATCCTCCAGTATTTCTTCCATCGTGGAAATGAGAATTTCGTCAGCACATAGAGCTGCCTGTGGGTCTCCTTCCGAGATGCTGCTTCTAAGTATGATGCTAAGGCCGTCAACATCGACCAATGATGTAACTTCATTATTCTCAACAGGCAGGGCAAGGCAACCTGAAATCCGACTTTCACGACCATCAATGCTTTTGCCCTTCGCCTGTCAGTACCACTGTTCAATCAAAAACGGAAAGCCTGTAGAAAGACATACTTCATTCATCAAGTGCCTTCCCACAATAACAGAGTCCCATGTTTCATTCAAATCAGTTTCGAAGCTGCCAATATACTTTTTTTGATCAGAGTCGCTTTCATCTGCTTGCTGATTTGTTTCCGAGTCTTGATAGCGGAGTACGTGATCCTCTGATGAAGAGTGGTAGTTTCTTGTCATTCGTGCCACAGTGGAAGCAATGCTTTGGGCAATATTCTCCTGGTTGTGTCGCCAGCCAGAATCTCCATCCAATCCAAGCGATTCATACTTTTCTGATCTCTTCTCTTGCCTTCGGCGAAATTCCGGGTCCAGATCTAACAAAGGGAGAGAGCAGTTGACTTCCCGCACATTGACAATGGGTCTTTGATCGAGAGCTTGTAGCCTTACAAGTTCTTTTTCATGAAGGCAATCCGGAGTCGTTTCTCTCAAATGATACTGGCAAGACCGAATAAATGAGGCTGGGGTTACTTGTATGCTTGAAGGCTCAACCTCATCACTATCAATAACTGGCAGAAATGCCCTGCCGGAAGCGTTAGCCAAGACAGTTCAATTGCTCAACGGGATCTCCATAAAGACTACGTACAAGTCATTATTGCAGCTCCCGTTTTTGGAAATGGGAGTAGTGTTAGCGAGTTGCAAAGGCGAGGCAGGGGAAAATAGCCGATCATTTTGTGAAAGTCCCCCGCAGGAATCTATTAGTAGCCGAAGATAGGAGTCTGGTGTCTTTGGTCGCTTTTCACCATCGGCATTGGTCTGCAGCTCTTGTGTCAATGGCACTGCGGGATCTGGAGTACAAAATGACGTGCCACTGTTCGTCTGATTCCGCGGAGTTATCATTGGACGCAAGGAATCTGGTGAATCAGAGCTATCCCAGTCCTTTTTGGCCTCACAAGCCTCGCGAAGGATAGTCAAGTACGAATCGTGAAGTTCAGATTTATTGTCGTCCGTTGATTTCTTTCCGATTATGCCTGTGCTTGTCAGCAAGTCCATTTCGTCATTTGCATCTTGGGCCAAAACTCTTACTGTCAAGAATGCGAACCAATCTTGACTCAAATAGATCGATATCGACTTCAATTCCCTCTGCTAACTTAGCATACATAGGAGTAGCTGCGTCCCCATGTTTGCCAGTGGTGGCATTGTCTGGATCGCTGGTTGCCTTTTCTTCTGTTTCCTGGAGCTTTTCAGGCAAGACTATGAGCTGAGGTTGACGAAGCGAGCCGTCATTGGTGACAAGAGAACTGTGACGAAGATATTCTTGTTTGTGGGGTACTTTGTTTGTGATAGTTTCGAGAATATTTGTTGGATTCAAAAGGTTTCCTAAGCTTCGACGTTTCTTCATGGGCATGTCGGAGAACAGGTCTAAACATCGTCAGTTTCACTTCACTACAAGAGTGAATTAACCTTACTGGCATATCTATCTTCATTTATGGTTCTCTCTTTGTTAAGATGCCGTGCCTGATCTGACACATCGCTGCCATTCTGGGACTCGCGAGAGGACAGACTCAAAAGGTCGACAATGGACTTCCTGCGTTTAACCGGTTTTGCACTTGGGCTGCCACTATCAGAAGAACGAGAAAAACTACGAGATCGGAATCTCAAGCTATCGTAGATGCGTTTGTGCAGAGAGCCGGATCGGGAGTTCTCCTTGCCATTGGACATGCGACCATTCTTGCTAAGATTTGATGTTGGGGTACGAGGCAGAACGCCAAATTCAACACCTGAGGCCGGACTAGACGATACTGAATCCATACTGATTTCGGTTCTGGGAGAGATGATTGTCAGCGGCGTATTGTAGTTAGATCTGTAGACGTGGTCGCTGAGGGTTGTCCACCCGTACATCCACAGGAAGCAGCGGGCTTGGCTGGGACACCATATTGCTCCCAGGGGAATAAGTAGAGGATTGTGACTAACCGTAACCAAAAGCTCCCCCCTCATAGGAATCGAAACGTCGAAGGGCGGTCTTGAAGATTGTGTTGAGAAGGGCAATGGAGATACCTGCTTGAGAAAACGGAAGCTGGGCCCTCCACCCGCAAAGTAAACAAAGCCATCCCAGCACCTCGCCTCCTGCCTCGTTTGTTAAAGGGGTCGCCCGCCCCTGCCAAAGCGTTGTGGAGGGCTAAGCGTGGCCAATGACATCCACGACCCCAGCACTCCTTGCTCAGCTGTATTTTGGGCCGCGACCAACGCCTCTTCCTCCAGCCAGATCGCGTTCGCCAGGGCTCGTGAATGCCTTCAGCTTTGATCCGACATCTTCCCTTACATTGACTGCATCTCTCCTGCGGAACCACGCACTGTACTTACGGAACTGAAGTAAAAAGGACATCTGCGCAAATTACTAACGTACTCCTTACTAACCAGCAGTAAACATGGCACCCAGCAAAGCCGCCCTTGATCTCAATGCGATGATCAGCAAAGGTATGGACAATACGCAATGCAGACCCTGTGGGCCTCAGTCGCTAACACAGTACTTGCAGACCGCCAGCGCCGCAAGAATGAAACTCTTGCAAACGAAATATTTGGGAATCGCCGAGCGAGCGCGCCTGGTGTATTAAACAAGCGCAACAACAAGTCGGCAGCGGTACCATCTCTTGCGAGCAGAATTGGGCCTATTGGGGGCGGAGTAGCAAAGGTACAGTCTGTTTGGGAGCGGCTTGGAAGAGCATACCTCTGACTGTCAATAGCGGACCATGTCGACTTCAACACGACCAGCGGCGTCAAGATCAACTGCACGACCTGCTGGAAATGTTGATGCAGAGTGGACGCACGACCTTCACACCTTCAACAATCCTCCAGTCTCGAAATTCTCCCAAGGTCCTCCTCGAGGTCCAAAGGCGGCAGCTGCGCGTACAAATCGCAATGAACGTATCCACTCTGCGCTACACAACTCAGCCTCATCTCCAGCTCTTAATAGCCAATTCAATATCGTCGGAACTGCAAAACCAGCACCAGGTATCTCCATTCGAGGATTGGCCGGCCCCTCCATGGTCATGATAAAGAACTTGGCGCTTGGAACTACAGTGGCTGATATTGAGAGCGCAATGACGCCTGTGGGAGGGACTGTTTTGAACTGCCGGATCATTTCTGAGAAGCCTAAGGTCATTGCGGAGCTTGTCTTTGAGACTAAGGAGGGGGCCGATAACGTTGTTGACACGTTCAATAACCAAAATGTGAGTTCGCCTCTTCATACTAAAGTGTATTACTAACATATAATTCACAGGCCGACGGCCATCTCCTCCAAGTTTACCACAAATCCGGGCCTCTGCCCACCACCATGAAGCAACTAGCACCAGCCTCTCCCGCACCCAGATCCAACACACCCCAAGGCCCACGCGCAGATAGAAACACCGACAGATCTGGAGACACCCGCTCTGGCTACAGTGATGACCGGTACGCACCGAGAGAACGCAGTCGCGAGCGCAGACGAGACTTCGGTCGAGAGGATGTGATGGATGGCTCATATGGCTTCAACGACGATCGCATGGAGACCGACGAAGAAGAAGGCAAAGGGCTGTATAGCGACAACCTTCTTTCAAGCCGAGGTCGTGCTTTCACGAATAACAGAGACCGCGGGGGTCGAGGAGACAGAAATCGGTCCTACAGATGACCATCATCCTGACCGAACGTCCAAAACTCTAGGAATTTTTAATGAGTGGCAGCCTGTCAATTTTACTGGGCTGAGGACAAGACAGTGACGGTCAAAACCTTGCATACTGTCACACCCTCACCTGGATACAGATTCAGTCAGAGGAGCCGGAATCACACGGGGCATCATATCATACCTAGATGCCCCTTTCTGCTTCCGATGGATTTCCCAAACCTATGGGTGGTATTCAGATTCCCCCTGCTGTACAGTAGTAACAGAACGCCATAAGATAACATTTCCTTCGACATGCTTTTCTGTGTGATGTTTCAGAGCCCGTGAGCTGGAGACGAGTTGGGTCAGAGAAGTGATCACAAAACTCAAAGCACGACCGAAAGGCAAAGGAAGTTCCAGTGAAGCCATTGATTCAGTACCTAATCGCGCAGTATTTCCGCGCTTTTCGGTCGTCTGTCTGTCAGTTCGCCCGCTACCTAGCTCAGCAGTTCATGCATGCATGCAATCTCTTTGTAAACTACATGAAGAATGACTCTCTGACAAAACGATAATGTAGGAACACTCTCCGTTGCTTGCCTTCAGACAGCTGTTGAGCTAGCCTTCCTAGCTTAGTAATATCCTCCGCTGTCGAATGCAAGTGTTACTCGTCCCAAGCTCAGCCAAATCATTGTGTACAACCTGCCCCTACCTACGTACGTACGAAATATAGATTCCGCCTCAATCAAAAATCCTGGCAGAGCGAGAACAGGCTCTGCCTCTCCCACGCGCCATGATAACCCCTGGATCAAACCGATGCCAAATCTTGTCAAGCCCCGGAAGCAAATGGGCTGAAATACCAACAGTATTGGGCCACGAAAACCTGAGGCATCTCAAGGGGTCGTAGATGGGTTTCGCGTAGGGAAAGACCTACTGGTTGTAGGCTCTTGGGTGCAAGCACGTGATGCTCAATGCCATTGGGCTTGTCCCATGAAGCCCTCCTCAAGTGTACGATCCTCCAAGTTCCGAATGAAGTCCCGGTTGCTCCTTTGTCCTGGTTGTCCGGGCTGGGCAGCCCTACTCCCTCGTCTCCTTGCACTTCCTGGATTCTCACTGCCCGCCGCACCTTCAGGCGGTGGGGGGTAGTATGCAGGGCTGGGTTGAAGTCGAATGGGTTGATTTGGATCAAGATGACTAGCCACTCTCTGGATTGCAACTGGTATGCCACCTTGCTGCACCTCCATTGTGGAAGCTCTTTGACGACCTGACCTCACGGCAGCTTGTTGTGCATAGAGACTCTGTTGACTCTGTTGTTGCTGATGTTGTGGCGGACCTTGTGTGTATTGAGCAGGGGCCATTTGTGGAGGACCTTGTGACATCATTCCCATCTGGTTGTAAGGACCGGCCTGCTGCTGCTGCTGTTGTTGTTGCTGCTGCTGGGCTGGATATGGTGGCGGCGGCCCCTGCATGGTGGTGTTTGGCGAGTACATATTTGTGTTTGAATACATTGGAGGCTGCTGGGCCGGACTGGCTTGTGGGTACTGGCCAATAGGTACACCAGTCGAATAAGGAGTCTGTGCTGGGTGGACTGGGGTGGTATGGGCTTGGGCCTGTACCTGTGCTTGAGCGGCCTGAGCTCTTTGTTTGCTCAGCGCCTCGGCCTGTTGCTGTTGTTGGGTACCCGGTGCAGGTGATCGGTTGATTGAGCTAGACTTGAGATTCATAGGCGGGACGAATGGACCTGTGTACTTTTGTTGCGTTATGAAAGGATGCAGTTTTGCTTGCTGTGGTGACCAACGTTCCAGCGGATTGATATTAAGCAATCCCCGTACAAAATCGATGAACGCAACTCGATTGTTCATTTCTAGAAAAGCGATCAGTGTCAATCAGATTCGACGAACATGCCTGTACTTACCGCGATCGATCTCGCTCTGCTTCATATTTTTCCTAGGCATAGCATACGATCGAATGATCTCTGGTAATGTCGTGGCCTGGAAGTATTTCTTGCTTGGCTGCTCTTTAGTCCCATGTTCGCGAGAATACTGCTCCATGCTTTTCAAGTGGTACGTCCGCCGTCCATAATCATCAACATCATGCCTCTTCTCGAAAAACTCTCCTGATTGCTTGCCCATTTCGAGCATCCAATTGGGTGGATTGCCAAGCATCTCGACTATGCGAGATACCTGGTTGTATTCCGAAGAACCAGGGAAAAGGGGCAGCCCGAGGAACAATTCGACGACGATACAACCCAATGACCACATATCAATAGCCGATGAGTATGGCAAGCCAAGAAGCACCTCTGGCGATCTGTAGAATCGAGACTGAATGTAGGTGTAAACAGTCTGCCGCTCGTCGCATGCTGAGCCAAAGTCAATGATCTTAATGATTGGGCTTTCCAGGTTCTTCAGTAAAATGTTCTCTGGTTTGAGATCGCAATGAATCAGACGAGCTTTGTTCAACAGACTGAGCCCGTTGAGAAGCTGTTGTGCAAAGACCCGTACAAGCGTTGTGCTCAACCCTCTGAACTGGTTCTGTTTGATCAATTCGTAGAGGTTGACGCTCAGCAGCTCGAATACCAAGCAGAGATGTTGTCTATGGATGAATGTATCCTTCAGACGAAGGATATGATGGTCGTCGTTCTTATCAAGCTTCGTGTTTAGCTGCATTGAGAAGTTAGCGACACCTGTAGGCCCTAATTGGAGGGTGGGCTTACCAGGTCCAGGACTGACACTTCCATCATACTCTGATTGAAATATGCCGTTCTGTTCTTGACAACTTTCACTGCAACAACTTCCTGTGTCTTCAAGTTCTGGCACTTGACTACTTGACCGAAGGTTCCCTGCCCAAGGACATCAAGAATAAGGTACCGGTTCCTAGACCGTCTGTCAGCATTCACAATCTAAAAGATTACGGACGTCTTGACCTCGAGACATACTTATGACCAGTCTCCTCCGACCCGAGAATGTCATTCACATAAAGTATATAGTCACTATCCTCGTTATCAAATCCATCATTTTTCACACCCTTGCTCGGCTTCGTGAGGACTCGGCGAGGATTTCGAGAAGATTCATATTTGAAACTGGGATTGCAGATACGGTAGGTCGACGGGAGATGGCTCGTGAGAGCTTGTAGTGGCTACGATGGCAAATTAGCGCTGGGTTCGAGAAATCACATATCCTGCTTACACTTATGAATCCACCTTCTGGGTTTGCTCTACGGAAAGCTGGCTGCGCATTGATCTTGGGTTGTAAATCAGACACAGAACGGAGTTTTGTGAACTCAGGTACAGGTCCTCGACCTGGAGGGCCAGTGGCAGCTGGCGGCATCGGCCGCCGAGGAGATTTTGGATCATTGCCAAAGACAGCATTCAATTGTTGGGTAGCAGAGGTGGGGTAGCTATCATTGTTCGAGGAGTAGGGTGTAATAGGAGGTAATTGTTGTGGCTGCTGGCGATTGGCGTAATACGAGTTTGGAGAGGAGTAATTTCCAGGTCTTGTTGGTGATTGGCGTGACCCGTACTGATTTTGGCCTTGTTGTGGTGCACCATATGGCGAACTCGGGGACAACGTCTCCATGGGAGAATATCTTTGAGCAGCGGCAGACGGTTCTTGAGGCGAGTGGTGTGAAGGTAATCGGCTGCCAGAAAGGTGTTGTTGGTGAAGGGGCCGCATCGGGTACTTCATGCCACCGACATCTTGCATCGCAACATCACCGTTTCCGTCTCTCATGTGTGGAGTCGCCGCAGGAGAAGTAGTGGATGAGTGAGAATGTGCGCCGATTCCACCCTGGTACTGCTCGTAGGTGAAGCCAGCAGGAGGTTGAGCTTGAGCTTGAGCTTGAGCTTGTGTATTGCCGTTGTAGTCGCGCGCCAGCTGCGCTTGAGATGGTGGGGGGTTGCCGTTATATCTCCTCGAAGACCCGGCCTGGTCAGGATAGGTCTGGCCCCATTGATCCATCTTGTATCAGACGTCGCAGGGGAGGTCGCTGGAGGTATCGTGAGAGAGAGGTGCCAGGTGCCAGGCAGGGCTGTTGTCTGCGAAGCTACCTCGGAGCACAAGCGTCGCACTGGTGATTGGAGAGGTCTAATACGATGAGGATGGGTGCAGTACTGCGCTGTGCGGGCGACTAGTCAAGCCAGAACGCGTCGCAGGAAGAAGAGGAACCTCTCAGCAGAGGCAGATACAGCCCGTAGAGATCCAGTTGCGTGTCAACGATTCATGGCGGGACGGGCGAGGAGAAGAAATGCAGTTGACGGACGACTTCGTAGCGATATGAAGGGAAGGGAAGTGATGTGATGTGATGTGATGTGATGTGAAGGCTGGGCTGGGGTCTGTTCGCGAGTGCTGGAGCAGAGCAGAGCAGAGCAGTTTGCTCGTTAGATTAGCGCGCTGGGTGAATCACTGCCGCTCGTCTCTCGTCGTGTTTCTTCTCCGTGTTGGCTCGCGAAGCGGAGGAGGGGGATCCTGGACATCAACCAGGTATAAGTATTTTACTGTAAAATGGCAATACATATATAAATTTACAACAATGCAAGCCAGCTATTCCAGTCCATTCTAGCCCAGTAGCATTTTCGAAATCCCAGCCTTGCGAGAACAAAGACACTCTTCGAAAGACTACCTATTTTGTTTTTTTCATTTGCCCTCTCCAGATCACGAGAAAAGGCAGGTCATACCTACCTACCTACCTACCTATTTAAAGGCGCTTCCATACAAGCTGATTTGGGCGGCGTCGTCCTCGTTAGGCTGAACTGGGCTGTGTTGGGGGGTTCAAGACTGACGAGGACTTGGGGCACTTGGGGCTTGAAATGGGTCTGCAGCGCCTGTAGAAGTGGATACAAGGGTCAGAACGGATCCCATCCAACCCAATTCAGTTCAATCAAATTCAGCTGATAAGTCTTAAGTTGACTTTTCACATTCCCAAGTCGGTCTCTCTTCCGAGACTACAGTATCTACAATATCATCAGGGCCGCATACTTCTCGAATATATAAATGGGACTGACGACACTATTTTCAGCTCTGTTTGTACGATGGCTACCTTACTTAGTTAACAATTGTCATTGTCATAAATTCTTCGGATCTTGTATATTTATTCCACATGCTCAGAATAGTTTAGGTCGCGACGGGATGGCATGTCCATGTCCATTCCTTCTTTGTGTCATCTTGGCATCGCGATGGCATTAGAAGTTTCAATAGCAAACGTAAACTTTTAAAATCCATGGGACTACCAGTTACAGGTCAAATTCGGACTCTCCCTGGCAAGCTCAAACACTCCTGCAAACGACCAGTCTTCTGAGAGACTCCAAGACAACAATGGCGATCCAAATATCGACCGAGTCTTGGCCGCTGCTTAAGTGCCTAGATTCTGCCTGATTGAAGCCCTTTTGTTTCCGAGAGCTTCAAGGTCAACCAGCTGGCCAAGAACAAACAAGTCAAAGACTGTTCAAAGATCCTTCTGGGTGGAATGTACCATGTTGCTACTGATAGTAATTATAGGCATTTCAGAATTAGCATGCTTCAAGGGTGGCTCAAAGACCGAGTACAGCAGTGTTTTGGCCACCAGCTTGTAGACGTAGAAATCCAAGGCTTTCCTATCTACCTACCAAGAGACCACATACTCGGTGAAAGATAACAGCAGACAAATATATCAATGTGAAGAGCCCCAGTTCTGGAACTGAAGTGACAACTGAAATTTGTTAAACCTTAATAGGTACATAACGTTATAGATTGTCATGTGAAGACGAGAAACGAGGCTGAATGACTGTCGCCAAATTACGCGAACTACAGTTAGAACGCGATTCGCGGGGCACAGGGTAGGGCAGGCAACTGCAGGCTTCAATGACGCATGCGGTCCGAGGTACGCTTGCCACTACATCGACAATTCTGTCTTGCCTTGGACAACGTCTTAATCTTCTCCTTCAAAGACTTCGAGGTTTGGGGGATTCATAGAGTCTAGTTTTTCCAAACTTTGCTACTATCCGTGGCAGCAACTGTTGCCAAAAACACTCTGCAGTTCACCTTTGGCCGCGGATGTGTGGGATTCACTTCTCCCTCATGGCAGACACTTGAAATTCTTTTCCTCTGCGACTCGAAACCCTGTACATTAATCGCACCGCTCTCGAATCTACTTCAGCAAGATGAACACCTCGAACCATGCCACCGCCGACCCAGCGCCAGCCTCGAGCTCTCCTGAGACCATCGAAAGAAATGATAACCCACACTCAACAAGCACACATACAATCGCAGAGGCAACAGCTGCAATCGCAGATCAGGCCACCCAAAATGAGGCTCAACCTTCAGATACATCATTAGCCATGGATGAGGCTACTGCGCTGAAGGGATTGACGGAGGACGTTCGGGATCAAGGTGATCTAGAGAGAGATATCACAAATCAGGCCAACTTGGCGATGATCGAGCAAGAAGACGAACGGGACGAGAAACGAATTTCTAAGGCGAATGGCAATATCGAGAAGCTGGAGGGAGAGAAGCGTAGGAAGATGCAACGTCTGCAAAACCTTGCGAACAACCCACTGATGCGCAAGCGATGCTTGGAGGAGATCTCACAGATCAATACTGATGTTGCCGCACTCAAGAAAGATATATCCGACATCCAGAACCGTATTAACCAGCGACACAAACTTGATGGAGCGGAGACTGAAGCAGTGGGTGGCAATAAGCGGATGCCGAATGAGAGTCAACGCGACTTTCTCATTCGGACTGGCAAAATCACACCCTTCTCGCGCATTGTTGGTAGAGATTCTGATGCAGTTGAGACAAATCTTACATCGGTTTTGATGGATGCAGAGGAAGAAGCCGAAGCAGAGAATCAGGAGCAAGTCCCTGATGTAGAGCCTAGATCTCACCAGAATCTACGACTGCCAGGCTTCGCCGAGGCTGAAGCACCTGCAGTCGCCGAGGAGGAATTTGGGCTACGTCCCCGCAAGAAGAAGAAATTGAACAACGGATCTGGCACTTCTACCCCACGGGCCCGGAGATCAACTCCGGACGAGGAAGGCGACTTCACACCGGAGGTATCAAGTGGTGATATTGATGAGGATGAAGAGGATGACTCCGATGCCATTGCCTTCCGGGAAACGAAGAAGCGACGTTCTGGCAAGGCGAAGGCGGAGGAGAAAGTTGACATTGCGGCTATCGATGACGGAAATGAGCAAATGTATCAAGCTCGTCTAAAGAGATGGGTCGAGAAGAGAAGTGCGGCACGACAGGGCAAGTCTGACCACAATAACGAGGATGAAGAGGACGCCACAGTGAACGATGAAAAAGAATGGTTCAAGCCTTGTCCAGATGCCCCTGACCACCAATTCGACAACGGCATCAAGCTACCAGGAGATATTTATCCAGCTCTCTTTGACTACCAGAAGACTGGCGTGCAATGGCTAGGAGAACTCTATGCCCAGCAAGTCGGTGGCATCATTGGTGATGAAATGGGACTTGGCAAGACCATCCAGATCATCTCATTCCTGGCTGGCTTGCATTATAGCAAGAAACTCACAAAGCCAATAATTGTTGTTGCCCCTGCTACGGTTCTTCGACAATGGGTCAACGAATTTCATCGCTGGTGGCCACCTCTTCGGGTTTCGATCCTTCACAGTTCAGGAAGCGGAATGATGAATGTTGGTAGCGAGAGCCGGTATGAGGACGATGAGGAGATTGACCGGGGTAACGCGAGACCTAGGTCTTCAAAAGCCGCCAAGAAGATCGTCGATAGAGTGGTGCGATTCGGACATGTCCTAGTCACAACGTATGCCGGTCTCCAAACATATGCAGATGTTCTCATTCCGGTTGATTGGGATTACGTCGTTCTGGACGAAGGCCACAAGATCCGGAATCCAAACACTACTATCACAATCCACTGCAAGGAGCTGCGAACGCCAAACCGAGTGATTCTCTCGGGTACACCAATGCAGAACAATCTGACTGAGCTTTGGTCGCTATTTGACTTCGTCTTCCCGATGAAATTGGGCACCCTCGTCGATTTTCGCACATCCTTCGAAGTTCCAATCAAGCTTGGAGGTTACGCCAATGCCACTAACTTGCAAGTCCTAACGGCCACAAAGTGTGCAGAGACCTTAAAGTCCAACATCAGTCCGTACCTGTTACAGAGACTAAAAGTCGATGTCGCATCAGACTTGCCAAAGAAGAGCGAACAGGTTTTGTTTTGCAAATTGACAAAGCCTCAACGAGAGGCATATGAGATGTTCCTATCTTCGGACGAGATGACCTCCATTCTGAGCGGGACACGAAAGTCACTATACGGCATTGACATATTACGCAAGATTTGTAACCACCCAGACCTCCTTGACCCTCGTCTACATGGCAAGCCAGGTTACAAATGGGGCAATCCTAACAAATCTGGAAAGATGCAAGTCGTCAAAGCTCTTCTCGAGATGTGGAAGAAATTTGGACACAAGACCCTTCTCTTCAGTCAAGGTGTACAGATGCTGAACATCATCGAAGAATTCGTTAAAGGACTTGATGGTTTCAACTATCTCCGAATGGATGGCGGTACCCCTATCAAGGACAGGCAGATTCTTGTTGATCGCTTCAACAACGATCCTGAACTTCACGTCTTTCTGCTTACCACGAAGGTTGGTGGTTTGGGTGTCAACCTCACAGGAGCAAATCGGGTCATCATCTTCGATCCTGATTGGAATCCATCTACGGATATCCAAGCTCGAGAGCGTGCCTGGCGTTTAGGTCAGAAAAAGGAAGTCACAATCTACCGTCTCATGACTGCAGGTACAATCGAGGAGAAAATCTACCATCGCCAGATCTTTAAGCAATTCTTGACCAACAAAATTTTGAAGGATCCCACGCAGCGACAAACTTTCCAGATGAAGGATCTCTACGATCTCTTCTCACTTGGTGGCACGGACGAGGGAATGACAGAAACGGGAGAAATGTTCAAGGGCACTGAAGTTCAATTCAGCAAGACTCCTGAACCCGCTGCTCTAGAAGATAATGTTGCTGTACAGGCTGCAGGGTCGGCTACCGCTGTTCAGAATGACGTAGTCTCTCAGGAGGTAGCCCAGGTTACTGATCGGCAACAAGGAGACACAGATGCAGATGTTCGCAATCTCACTGGCGTTGCCAGTCTTGAAGCATTCCGTGGTGATCCAGAAGAAGAGAAGCCATCCTCTGATGAAGCCAGACTCATGGAAGGTATCTTCGCTCGCTCTGGTGTCCACAGTGCTTTGGAACACGACCAGATCATCAACGGAAAGCGCAAGATCACCGCCGACCGTAACATGCTCGAGCGAGAGGCCAAAAAGGTCGCTGCCGAAGCCGCAGCTGCTCTCCGTAAAGCTGGTGAACTCGCACAAACCATCGAACCCGGCACCGTGACTTGGACAGGCGAATTTGGCACAGCTGGAAGACCAGCAAATAATCGTAGAGGTGTTGGTGGTGCTTCGTCCGCCTCTGTGCTTTCCAGTCTTGCGAACAGACAGGGTCTCGCTGCGAATGGAAGTGCTAGCAGCTCAAGATCCGGTACTCCTGGTGCTGTCGACAGACCTCGTCCTCCGAAGGACTTCATGCGCTTGATTCGTGATTTCATTAAGAGACAGGGCGGCTCGGTTCCCAGTCAGGCCTTGGTTAATCACTTCAACCCGATGTGCAGAGACGAGCAAGCGACGACTCGGTTCAAGCATATGCTTCGTGAGATTGCTTACATTGAGGATGGCGGTAGTAATCGACGTATGAGGGGCCGATGGGTTCTGAAGGAGGAATTTAAATAAGCAATTTTTTGTGAGAGATTATTTATGAGGTAATAATAATGAGGCTCGGTAGAAGACATCCCCTAGAGAAAGCACTTCATCTGCATTTAGCGTTGGCGTTTGGAAAGATTCGGAGTGCTAGATAGCGGACTCCAGATACCTGATGATAGATATGACTCGAAATACAATTGATCTCCTCGTGTTCTCATTTTCTTGAAACATGTGGTCTCTAGTATGTCTCCTGCGCAGGGATACCAGTTTGGAGAGTACATTGGTCCAGAGTTCGTATATCTCAGTTCGACTAGTAAGTTAAGTTGATAGAACTCAGCATGAATTGTTTCTCGCCAAATGCCACCATGTCAAACATTTCTCTTCCTTAACCTCTACATTCACAAAGGCATCTGCGTCCTACCATGTACAAGCGGGCTGGAATCGTCCTACATGTGAGAATCTGTGCCAAGATCGAGTCATCGGAGATTTGAGGAGGGTCTTACGGGATTGAAATATCTTTCATACGAAGAATCGAAATAACGGACGGACCATGTGCAAGACCATCAAACAGCATCAATTTTGACAATTTTAAGTTTGTAACTATGAGAGAATATATTAGGAAATTTAATATGCGGATTGAGGAGTAGCTGGTGTTGGAACGTAGCCTCAGAGAGCGGAAGCTGCTCTGCAGATTGGTTTCAGCTGCACATTCTAGGCCAAATTCAGAGGAAGTTGTGCTTGGTAAGAGAGGAGTTCCTGCATCGTATGATTACCTTTTCAAGCAATAGTTGAGCTTGATCAAATAATTATGATTACAATCTAAATCTCAGCAGAACGACGTCTTCAGCAGCCCCACTTAAAGGATGTAATCGTTGGCTTTGCTATGTTGTGACAGGGGTCGTTAGGCGAGTCCGAGACTCCAATTGACATTAACCGAAGAGAGCGAGGAAAAGTTCCCATTTTTCTTCTCAGGATATGGAAGAGGGCTAGAGTATTGATTTAGTTGTTTCTTAGTCTGATTTGAATGACGACAGTCCTTGCTATGTTGTGAACTAGCTGAATAAAGTTCCACTACATGTCGTTGAGACTGGCTTCTATCAAGACTCGGACTCGCCTAATGATGCAGGTATGTGGCATGGGCCGTGGACGTCAACATCTAGACCGAAGCCACTAGCCTCCTTAGCCTACCTCTTATCATGGTGGAAACTTAAATAGTTCGTAAGCATCCTTTCCTCGTGGAGTATTAATACCCTGACCCTATCGCTGTTTTCTCGGTCCTGAATATTAAACACAAGAAAGCACAATTGGACGTCCACTTGTGGAGACAAATCCGTTAAATTTTAAACGAGCCTTCTGAAATCTCGCAGAGAAAAACGATATACTCAATCATGTCTGATTCTTTTATTCCCCGCGTCCTAGGGATAACGGGAAGTCTCTTCCTCTCCGGTTTCGCCTTCAGTGCCTCATATTACAGTATGCTTTATCCCCTCACAATGCCATGCTCATCCATCTCAATGCAATCACACATCTCCAGCCCAAAAGACTAACTATCCCCAGCCCTGCCAGCAACAGCCCTCGCCCCTTCCCCCCTTCGTCTCAAACAATGGCTTGTAGTCTACGACCTCGGGAAACTCATCTCCCCACCGCTTTCCGTCATCTCAGCAACATGCTGGTTCTACAGCGCCTGGGTATCTCACTCTACACATGCAATACAGCTCCATTCCGCAGCAGGAGCTCTCACGCTTGGAACGACGATCTGGACGGTGCTGGCCATGATGCCGACTAACAAAGCACTGATGACGAAGGTGAAGGCTGTAGATGAGGCCAAAGGAGAGGAAATAGGAAGTTCGGAGTGGAAGAGGGAGGCGGAGAAGGAGTTGGCGAGTTGGAGTTGGATGAATTATGTTAGAGCTGTGATTCCGTTAGCCGGGGGTTGGGTTGGGATGTCTGCTGCTTTGAAGTGATCAGATGGATTCACGCAATAAGAGACAATGTTTGTCCCGAGGCAGTTTGAGAGGAGCTCCAACGTGCTGCAGTGTAGTCAGTTAGTGATTAGACATATACCTGTACGTGGTTCTTTGAAAAAGCTTTGTAAGGATCAGAAAAAGCCGACCAATAAAAGGATGTCAAGAAGTAGCGGCGACCGAGCGAGGAGAATGCACAAAGCTATGCCTGAACTCTGTGACTTGCAATGAGCTCTTGACGCTAGGGCAGCCCGTGGGCATCAAACCCTCAATTATCACTAGCACGAAATGATCTCAGACCACTTCACTTTCCATACATTAAGAGCCCCAGGTAAGTGTTTAAAGTTTCATGTTCTGCAGCTGGCTGGACTGGCTCGAATTAGATATTGTACAGTTTATGACCCTCCATCAGCGAATCTTCCCCGTCGTGCTCCCATCTTGTCCCTATCTTCCCCAGCATAGAACAGTCCGACCCCGCTTCCGCTCCCACCCAAGATTACAATACCAGCCAGCCAGGCTATCAGGATAAAAAGAAAATGACGAACGCAACGCAGGCGTAACATTCCCGGTCCTTCCTCATCTGCAAAAGGGGACGAATCCAGCTGATGCAATAACAAAGTACCAACGCAAAATGCAGACGCGTATCGACCCCCTCGCCAGCCGCAGCAGCGAGTAAAGATCAGGTAAGAGCCAAAGAAAGGGAAAACTATTGTCACAAAAGCTTTTAGTCGTTGGCCCAGAGGCGGTCGAATACCGTCCCGCGCAGGTCAAACCCATAAGCCAAAAGAAAATGCAGCAAAAGCAACCTGTCTCCCGCACACCTTCCGAGATATGCGGAGCAAACGAGAAAAAGAAATCTGGTCTATTGGGTCGAGCGTGAGGTATCATGGTATGGTAACAGAAAGGGAAGGAACTTTTAAGACACGTTTTTGGAAAGAGGCCCCGCCGCAAATGCAAGATTAGCCCACCAGTCTATGCACAGAGATTAGGATGCTTCTGAAAGCACTTTTGTGTTGGTTGACGGAATGCTCATGACTCAGTCTCCTTGTCGCCAGACTTGTCTGCTGATGCAGGTGTAGCCTTTGATAAAGCCGGAGAGACAGAGGTCGAAGGTGGCGAGGTTGGGTTCTCGTGATCACCCGAGCCTAATCCTGCAAGAAGACTATAAAGAGTTAGATACAAGATTTCCAGAGGGTAATTTCTGCTGGTACATACCTGAATGCATTTGCGGAAGTAGCAGACTCTTTCTCCTTGTGGGGAGGTGTGCCTGTTCTTGACGAAGCTCCAGAATCTTCACCTGTTCTGCTCAATGAACCGCCAGGACCCATCTTGCGACCGCTGTTGCTGCGCGATGAGAACATTGATGTGGGACCAAAGGACATCTGTTGGCTAGAAGCCCTGCTGGCATTCTTGTTGGTGAGACGACGGAGGTCATCCATACCGACAGTGTTCTTCTGGTAGTCGACAGGAGGTTGGTTGTACTGGTTGGAGAAATTTCTCGAATCGCCCCGACCCATCTGCATACGACCGCCTCCGCGCTGACTGCCTCGAGCATTGTTCTCAGCGGCCTTCTGATTGGCAGCTGCTTCAGCCTATGAGACGTTAGTAAACATTTACGATAGTACAGAAGGGTTGTGGGAAGACATACCTCAACTCGGATTTCATCAAGAGTCTTTGGGCCCTTGTTGTTATCCTTTGATGCCCATCGCTTCTTTCTCAGATCGATGATATCCATAAGCATGAATCTCAAACGACTTGGCAACTCGGGTGTATCAATCATGCTCTGAATGCGTTGGAAGTAGACATCCATCATGGGCTTGCCCTTCTCCGTGTTGTCCAAATTGAAACCGATTGTCTTGAGAAGTTTCGTCAAAGACTCGATTTCAGCCTCATCAGGAATCCCAGTGTAGTCGACGAGTTTCTTCACACACTCGTGCATGATACGTTCTGTAAGCATGCTTAACTTGTAGAGCTCACCGATGAATTGGACTAGACCAAGACCGCGACGCTTGGCAGTTGCGGCGATATAGTACTCGTCGGAGAGCATGGCTGCCTCCTCAGTCTTCGCATCTTCACGCTCACCTTCTGGCTTCTCTGGGAGATCCATCTTCCAGCCACGCTCAAACTCCTCTTGACACCTGTTTAGCAAGTATTTTCGGAACAGATTGCCACCTGACACAATGTTGCCATTCTTGTCGGTGATACTCTCATCCTTGATCTCAGGACTCATGGTCTCCAACATACGCTTGCAGAACTTAGCATACATGGAAGCCCAGTGAGCCTCATCAGTAGCCTTCTCAAAGGTGAGTTGAATGACTTGGCGAAGAGTACGTCCGTCAGCTTCATCCTTGGACTGGGCCGCGATTGCAAGAATCTGGTCGGCAATCTTATCAAACTTCTCGGGAGTCATCTTGTTCAAAGCCGCCTTCACCTTTCGTTGAACCATGTCGGGTTCCATGTGACCAGTAGCTCCAGATGAGCCAGGAGTAGGACCTGCAGCTCCAGTAGCAGATTGAGATTGACCAACGCTGCGAGGCTTCCATCCAGTAGCAGTGACTTGGATAGGCTTGAGTTCCATACCGGCAGTGAGTGGCATTGTCTTTGCAGCTTGTGCTTCTTGCTTTGCATTGGAGCCTTGGAAATTGTCTTTTCTGCTTCCACCGCGTTGTGTTCTACTTTGCTGGCGAGGCGAGTGGGGCATGTTATTAATAGGGCCATTTGACATGCCACGTGCCATTTGACTGCCGCCTGGGAAGCCAGCACCACCTGCGCGAGTGAAAGAGGCAGTAGAGCTGGGTTGAGGACGAGGCATGGCACCACTAGCCATGGCGAAGCGCATCTCAGAAGTAGTTCCAGGAGGAAGGGTCTTGCCAACACCAGCACCGAAAGAACCCATCGCGAAAGCACCGGGTGGGTTGTTTCGTGAAGAGTTCTGTCTTGGACCCATGCTGCCACCACCTCCACCAGGTCGAGCAGAGCCTGGTCTAGCAGATCCTCCATCGCCATCACCAATAAGAGCCTTGATCTGTGACTCGAACTCCATGGATGGCTTCTCAACAAAGACCTTTTGGAATTGGAGCAAGAACTCCTTGTCATACTTGAAACTCTTGCCCTTAGTGGTGACCGCGGAGTTCAGAGCAGGATTTGGAGAGCTGATGTTTGGTGGGTAGAGGGACGAGTTCAGAACAGTGAGGAAGCGAGCCGACTTGAGGGACTGAAGGGCAGCGCTTGGCTGAGGAGGCTCGATAGGCTTGGTGTTAAGTGGAGCAAGATTGAGTGCTGCTGGCTTGCCACGCTTCTCAGCCGGGTTGACTTTGGGAGGAGGACCCATGGAGCTATCAGAGTCGGGAGTTGATGCACCGCTATCCGTGCCCAGGGTGAGATTGGAAAGCTTTGTAGCCAATGTACTGGGGGTACTGGGGCCTGTCTTTGCAACATCCTTTGTCTCCTCAGAAGCTTTGTCAGCTCCCGCGGCCTTTGCCTCTGCCTCTGCACGCTTTCGCTCCTTCTCGTCCTCCAGACGCTCCATTTCACGTTCTTGCTCCTTGAGCTTGAGGTCATTTGCAGCTGCTTCTGCCTTTCTCTTTTCAGCATTGGCAGCTTCGGCAGCCTGCTTCTCAGCCTGACGCTTTGCAAGAAGTTCTGCCTCCTTCCTTTCTCTCTCAGCCTCGGCTGCCTCCATCTCTTGGATCTGGCGCTCCAACTCATCTTCTTCCTCCTGCTTCTTCTTCTCTGCAGCAGCTTTTGCTTCAGCCTCCTCCTTGAGCTTCAACTCCTCGGCAGCCTTGGCCTCCTCTTCCTCCTTAAGCTTAGCTTCAGCAGCCACCTTCGCAGAGTTGGCAGCGTCTTCTTCCTCCTTGGACTTTCGGACCTTCTCAACAATCTCAAGACGAATTTGCTCTTGTGTCTTTTGAGGAGTGGAGCTTTCCGTACGAGCATGCTGAGGAGTAGCTGACTTTGGTGGAGGAGTCGGCGTGGAAGCGATGACGGGTGGTGTTCTGGCGCGCTGACTAGGCGCAGGAGAGGCTGGGGCAGCCTTGAAGCTTCCGATGTCGAGAGCTTCACCATCAGGTCTCTTGATGACAATGGCGGCACTCTTTCGAGTGGGTCTCGCAAAAGCTGGAGAAGCAGGAGTGTTTGCCTTGGCCTGAGGAGTGTGTTGTGTATGAGAGGCTGGAGTCATGGAAGGTGTGCCAGGCTGGCCCATGCTAGATGCAGGCCGTTCTGACATTTGTGATCCATTTCGTGACATAGACTGACCACCAGCATTGTACTGACCAGGAGTGTATTGAGTTGGTTGTTGAAAATGAGGTTGAGGTGATGGTGGTGGAGGATAACCTGTCATGTTCATGTGTTGCATTTGAGAATAGCTGTATGCCATTTGTCCCATAGGCATGCCTCGCGAATCTTGACCGGGATATGGTTGTGCGTATGGGGGATACTGTTTCACAGCTTGTAAGTATATCTCAAAATTATTGTTTGCAGGAGACAGATCAAGATCCTTTGGAATCTTAGGAAAAGGGGGAAGAAGAGGAAGGCTCTCATTTTGAGAAGAGGGAATCGACGGAGCACGTTGCATGCCAGAACCGATTGGCAGCGGCCCGAACCTCGAATCTCTCCCATCGTATGGGACTTGGATTTCACGGACTGGAAGCAATGGCTCTTCAGTCATGTAAATGGAACGAGCGACTTCTCTTGAAGGCTCCCGTGGGCGTTGACGTGAGTACTGCTCATTCGACTTGTTTTGCCATTTGCCCTTCTTGATCTTGGAGTGGGACTTGAGAGGAATTTCTGTAGAGTGATTAAAAGTGAAAGGGTGATTTACTTGATGTTGCATCTGTGGCGGGTAGTAGCCGTTGAATTGTTGCGGATTTTGCATAGGCATCGCCTGGTTCATGTTTGGCGTGCCAGGCATTGAACCAGGAATCGCGCTCGCGAGACTCGGGCTGCGGGTAACCGGGTGCGGCGAGTTTGGAAATTGTGGGCGACCTTGACTTTGGAACGGCGTAGCCATAGCACCGCGAGGTTGGTTACCAGATGGTCTGAAGGTATTCTGCGGTGGGTATCCCAGTTGCTGCTGAGGGTAGGATGGATTAAAGTTGTTGCCACCACCTCGGCCTCGACCAGAGTATCCGCCACGACCTGGATTTCCTCCAGCATGGTTGCTCAAGTCGCTTTGTGCTGACTGGCCCGACTCTTGTCGAATGTGACCTGTTTGCTGGTTGGCTGGTGCCAAAGCACCTTGGTTGCTAGGTGTCCGTTGCCCGTGACGTTGCTGTAAAACATGATTGATTAGTCAAATGGGGAGCAAAAGGAAAGAAGCGAGACTTACATTGTCAAAGCTTCCAAAAGTCATGGGGGCATTGCTACCTTGAGCAAGACCAGAAGGAGGCTTACCACCGCTGGCAGATGGTGCAGGAATTGGCGATGGTGAGTGGGACGGATCCGTGACTCTTGGGTTTGGAATCGCAATCGGCGCGGAAGATGTATTGTGACTGCCCTCAGGAGTACCGTGAGCAACCTTGGGAGAAGCTTCCGGGACTGACCCGAATTGAATCTTCATGCCTCCGACAGGACCTCCATTCATACCGTTTGCGCCAATTGTGACGGAGCTCTTCCGACTGTGATCAGTGGAAGATCCATTGGTTGCAGAGCTGCTGTGGGCAATCGCAGGTGCAGAAACTGCCGGTACAGCTGGAGCAATAGCTGGCTTGCCATTCATCGGCGAGATCGAGCTACTTTTTCCATGTTGTACCGGCCCAGAGCCTCCAACAGCCACGGCGGGTGAGGGAGTTGAGGAGCTCGTCGCGTTCGGTGGCGACGAGACTGCCTTCTTCGCGGTAGAGGCGTACGACAGGGTGGGCTGCGACGCACTCGTGGAGTTTGGGGCCTGGTTGGGAAGTGTTGATTGTTGGGAGACGGAAGTCATAGAGTTATCTTTTTCGAAGGCGACCTCGTGTGATATTCGTGGGAGATTAATGACGTCGCGACGAGCAGAGAGAGCGGAGATTTCCTTCGCAGAAGTAGAGACCAGATGTCAAATCCGATCTGTCCTTGAGAGAAGCCGAAGATGAGTAGTCGCGGAGACCAGTCGAGGAGGGAGTGGAGATGGCGGTAGAGTCGAAATTAATCGCTCTTGGGGTGTGGTGCTTCAAAAGATGGCCTTTGCAGGCGCTCTTTTTCTCGTGTGAAGGAGTGTGTCGCAGCGGAACGTCGAGACGGCGCTGACAGGTCTTAAATCGAGTACGATGGGGTATCGAGGGACTAGTCCTGCCGCGAAGTGTCTTCTACGAGTAGAAGATTTCGCCGGAGTAGTTAGGGGGTCGATTTGCGATGATGGGTTTTCTGATGTTCAGAAGAGTTGGGTAGGGAGAACAGAATTTCTCGCGGAGGGAATAATTTGATCTGGGCTGGGGGGCGCGGGCCTCGCTTAGTCTCTCCACTAGCGCGGTGCGTACGGCTGCAGTGCGGTGCGGTGCTGTGCTGTGCGGTAATACGGCTGGGCTGGGAGGATGAGATACCTAGACTCACTCGTAGATAGAGTAGGCATGGACTCGCACTCGCATCATGCCGATATTCACGATGACTGACTGGGCTGCTGCCTTGACTGACAATGGCTGGTATCGCCATGCCGACGTACCATGGTTACTGTGAATACTTTCCGTGATGAGAACGGCAGTCTTCTATCTACGGCTTTGTGTGGCGACTCGAGTCCGTTCAGGGGTTCCATCTGGAGCCCGATCTGACTGACTCCCCTATTTACCGTGCACATCCAGCTGGAAGCCTAGGGCAAGCAAAATTTAGGTACCTGGCTGGGCTGGCTGGGCTGGTATTGGGACTCGTAATAGGCCTAATTGAGTCTCCAATCGGTATTGGGACGAGTACAATGCAGTGTTGCACAGCGTCGTCAACAAATCTGTAAATATTTTCAACCCATAGCAACGGATCCAGGTATTTATCCTACAGGAGCCGACTTCAGTCATGAGTTTCAAACAGTAGCAGCCCCATCGGCCAACCTATGTTTAGGCAGGTAGTCAGATCCAGGATCTTGGTTGCACAACATGTAATTTGAGGAGCCAGAGATTGTTCGCCGACATGGCACAGCATTGTGTCCTGTCTGGTTTGTTACTGCGCAGTAACCCCAAATCTAACTTTGTCATGAAGACAATTTGAATATAAGCTCGATTTGAAACGCCACAGAGCCTAAGATGAATTTGCAGTGTGCTTGACGCCGGTGATTCCTTTCCTGCAGCCCTACACCCCTAGTTCTCCCATACCATGCGACTTCCTCCCACCAAACCGAGACATATCAATCATGGTCTAAAACATCTAGCAAGCACTGACTCATTGTCCGCAATTCATTTTTCTTTGATTCATGGGTGAGTGCATATAGACAAAGACATTCAATTAAAGCCCGTGTTTATCGGATTATCCTTTCCAGGCACGCGAGGCACGACCTTCTCCTCCCAAAGAGACAGATGGGATTCATTCACGGCTGAAAGCAGACTCAAATATCACTTCGCATCCAAATATAGGCAAGATCTGGAATCTCGCATTCCCACGACTCGGAAGTCCAGAGGGAGCATCACGAGCAGAGCAGAGATATTGTCAGCCAAAATCGTCAATTATTATCCCTTCCAATGACCGGATCTGGTCTAATATCAACCCCAAATGCAGCACCATCCCTGGCTATTCTGTATCTTACCCTCACTGCAGTTTAGCTTCTCCGCATCTGAGGCCAAATCTGTCTTCATCCTACTACAGTATCTTTCAGGTGTTGACTTTCTTGTTCTCCTTTCCAGAAAACTCCAAGTCTTCGTAAGCAGTCTGTTGTCAATAATCAGAAAAAGGCAAGATTGAACGATCAGACCATTTGTGACGGCGCAGGGTCCTGGCGCAAGACTTTTCAAACACGCTACCGCCGGGATTTGGGGAGGGAGGGGCCGCCCCTTGAGTTCCAATTGTTTCCTTCATTTCTGGAACGAAATCCGAATTTCCATCTTCATCCGAAAACAAGGACGGGCCAGCCCTTCTACTCCACTCCACTCCACTTCACTCCACTCCCCGTCTCCAATTCGTGGCAGGAAACATTTCCAATTATTCTCCGTTCAGGATTGTGTATTTACTTACTCAGCGGGGTTGTGGGTTGTGGTTGCATACTCTGCGCCTCAACAAAAGGGACCCTTTGTTTGCTTTTACCCCAGACCTTTTTCACTCTTTTGACTCGGCGCATGCATTGGGCTGGCCTGGGGTGAGTCAGGCTGATACCACCCTGCTGTATGAGACAGCTGTGATGCTTCGCTCTATCTTGGATTTCTGGTCTGTGGCACGGTCACCACCACAAGACAAGACCTTTGAGAACCAACCCTTCTTCACAAGCCAGTGGAAGCAGAAGCCTGGACCAGAGCCCCTCGGAATACTGTACAGTACATTCCTCATGTCGCCCGACGGGTCCCTATCAAGCAACTAGATACTCGGCCAAGCCAACCACTGATGAATCATTGACCAAAGCCAGCATCAGATGATGGGCTTTCTTGCGTACTAAAGAAACTTTCCAAGAGTCCTGTACCAGTCAAAGCCGCACCATGCCAGCCGTACCCCGTATGGCTTAGCCGTTGCGCTACGAAAAGTTAGAGCAGATGCTCGGCATCGCATTTGCTATGTCCCCTCTTCCAGAGTCCTCTAGTCCGCGGTGCAGCATACAACCAATGCCTAGCTAGCTCTGAGTCACTCTGACTTCGCCCTCTCTGACCTGCAGATGCAGTCAACCCAACAGAGGATACGATACTCATACTCAGTTTATCATCATGCGGCACAAAACGCACCGAACCCAAGTGGAATGCTGCAGCGTGACGCCAGGGCTCTGGGGAACAAGAATACGGTAAACCCTCTTAACTCCGTGCCATGGATCACCTCACCACTTTTACCACCTGGGCAATGCTCAATCGCTCACAGCAGCTGGTCCTCCCCCATACTCCCTCATGCCCTGCAATGTCCCGCCACCTAAATGCTACACAAGCTGTAACTTACTTTATACGTCCAGCACCCAATCAATATATCTCAGATGCCCTCCCAGAGCATTCTACCCCTAACACCAACTACAGCCATGCGATGATTGATGTTCTATCTGATAATCGAGGGTCCAAAGAACTGGAAATTACTGGGCCCATCACAATCTTCCAGCAGCCTGGCATCACATCACAGCATATCTCGCTTGACCATGCCATGCCATGCCATGCCTGCGTGAGAATCTGTGCTGCGCTGCGTAAATGTCTTGCATGTGATCGTCAACCTGCAACCCGAAGACGGTCCGGTCCCTTCTCATCTCCTATCTGCCGTTGAGCCGCAATAATGGCTTCGACATCCTCCTCCAAAATTCTCGAAATAGCGCTTTCCCGAAATATCTCCCCTTTCCCAAGCTGAGGGATGCCTCTCGTTTCAGTTATTCTTCTTGGAATTCTCATAGGCTGAAAGCAAGTGCACCAAAAAAAAACTTCTTCTTGTCTCCCTCTGCATATTGCGCTTCTGATTCGTTCGTTTGGCTTTTTACCCCTATTCAGTCCAACAAAGCCCCTGTTTGAGGCGAGGGAGCACTCTGAGCCTGAAGCTCCAAGTGAGCATTGGGATACTCAATAAATTACTATGGAATGTCACGAGTGGAATCGGGCACTTTGTTTGTAGGACGTATATTCATTGCTTCGTTGCAGACCGCAGTCAAATATCACACCCAACGCCTCCTTCCCGGATGCATTCATGATGTACCACGAAAACGTGAGTGCTTAGCAATTGAAAGGCAAATACCGCATCCATGATTGACGGATGTCCCACTGATCTTCCAAGAAGAGCAAAATGCAGCATAGTCTATCGCATATTCATGACTTTTAAGCCTTCTTGCCTCTACCACCACGAGCGGGCTTTGCCACAGCCTTAGCCTGACAAGCAGCCGCCTTCTTAGCTTTAGCAGCAGCAGCCTTGTCAGCCTTTGCCTTAGCCTTATCCTCCTTGGCCTTCTCAGCCTTCTCAGCCTCCTCAGCCTTGGCTTTCTTCTTCATGATGGCTTCGAGACCATCGATATGGTGGTAATTGACGGACTTGGCACTTCTTGTCTTGTTGACCTGTGCATCGACATGGAGATCACCCTGAAGCAACCTACATGATGACTAAGTCAGATCTAATGATTCCCAACTTCTAACGAGGACATGATTTCTTACCATTCATCACGGACAATCGAAATTCCTGGCTTGTCCGGATTGTTCTTGTAAAATGTAACAATCTTGTCTCGAGACAGCGGTCCAACAACCAAGGCGTCCTCCCAACAGATTTCGGTCCGAACCTCGGAGTAATTTCGACGGTAGATGCCCCCGCGTACTTCACAGTCGAGTTGAAACTCAATACCGGTTGATCCGTCATCATTGGAGCTCTCGCGACAGTCCAATACGTCCTTGACATACCAGGCCAAAGTACCATCGAGAGCGTACTGTATTGCGATTAGTTCACCGACAGGCATAGTGTGGCAACTTTTGTACCGACCTTGGGAGCGTCGCTGGGTGGAAGAACACCATCGGGAGTATGTGACTTGTTTTTGGCAACTCGAGATCGAGTACGGCTTGAGACCTGATTCGATATAGTAAGTGGAAGCGCTCTTGCTGAGTTTAAGCTGCTGAACTTACAATGCCAGGCTTCTTGTCATCCGACAAACGACCCTCCCCATCAATGTCTAGACGTGCCTTTTCTTGGGCTTGCCGGAATACCTTCAGATTGTATTTACCGGTGCGTTCAGTTGCCAGCGTGTAGGCCATGTTGTCCTTGAAAGTATTACAAGCAGCTGTCATCTTCACAGAGTTGTAGCCTTGGCGATAAGGGTGATCGTCAAAGACAATATCGAGTTCCTTCAGACCCTGCATAGCCTAGGTTGTCCAGTTAGTATACTCCAGAAGTCCTTAGACTCACAGATAATGTGCGTTAAAGATATCAACTCACCGCGAATGTGAGCTTATACTCTGGCTGCTTGCTGAAAAAGGTTGAGGCATCTTGGATTGATTCGCAAGCATTGATGGAGATCTTTAGCGACCAGAGACTCTTGCAGGAAGCAATGAGAACCATAGTCTGGCACATCTTGTCCTTGTACCAGCCTCTGCCGACTGCCCAGGTAAACTGCATGGAACCTATTGAGCGTCTTCTTTCATCGGTGATCGCAACAAGGTAGGTATTCATGTGATTGTGGAATCGACTAAAGTCAAAGTGATTGTTGCGGTAGAAAAGGTGTGTGAGGGAAATGTCTGCATACATCTCCTTGCACGTTTTCGTCAAGCTAACTACCGCAAGGGGAATAGCAGCAGAAACTTCAGTCGGCTTCTGCGATAATTTCGAGGCTTGATCAGCGTTCCAGACAAACTTATTCGATCTAGGGGTAACTGATGGGGACAATTTGGTTAATTTCATAGCACAAAAATACCCAAAACCGGGTGTACGAAAAAGAACTTACCTTGGCATGGTGTAATGGGTTCCTCGCAGGTTACAGCCATCGTCCACTGTAGGGCTTGAAGTTAGCATCGCCCCTTCTGGAAGGTTCGAGTGTTATAAGGACTCGAGAGATCTGACAGTGGCCTGAAGAGGGCGAAGACGGTAATGTCTATAGGACAGTCTAGGAGGAATACTTACGATAGTCTGCTTGATCTCCATTGGAAGCTTGAGTAGGCGTGAGTTTTGCGTCCTAGCCTACGATGTTTGTAAGCACTGACAACAGTCAAGGACTCAGCTGGTTCTCACCTTGGCAGCACCATTTTCGTCAGTGTCCAAGAGATCGACATCTTTTGTGGTATCCTGAGGTCCTATAAGCTTCTCGAGACATGCAGAGACTCTGCGATGGGGTTACCTGGGCGGTAGATCCATTATTCGAAACCGAGGGCATGCCGGGAACCAGCAGGTTGGCATCCTGAGTGACGTCCTTCATGGTCTGTAAGCGTGAAAGAATTCAAGAGATGAATGCACAAACCTTGTCTGCCAACACATACGCGGTTGGCTTTGAGTCTGCCATGTTGGCGATTAGTTTGCCTTCTTCATTGGTTGTTGTGAAGATGGAAGGAAGGTGCAATTGTTAATTACGAAAAGAGCTGGACAGGTCAAGAGTCGCGTATAACCGATCAAGCTAGATGTGCGGCAAGCTAGTCAGGCTGAAGCAGTGAATTCAAACAACAATAAACGAGCGTCGTGGTTAATTAAAGGTGAAATCTAGAGCCTAGGGGTATTCAGAGTGCCATTTCAAGCCAGAGGTAGAGTTAGAAACCCGGTACTCTACGGGCCGGGAACCTGCTGATTGATGGCGAATCTAAATCTACCTTCCTCAGGGGCGATCTTTCCAGGTAAATAAACAAACCAAGAAGTCAGTTAAAACAGTGCCAGGTTATCTTTGAATTTTATTTGCGTGTGTCTGTCCTTGTTCCCTTTCCTTTTTGGAGCTATGGAGGTCTCGCTGGTGATTTGCCTGAGGAGCAGGTAGAATTCTGGATCTGGCCAAAAACGGCAGCTTCCCGTCAACATAGCTGGGATCTCTGAGACATCTGCAAACGAGAACGAGAGCGACAGTAAAGACATGCAAAAAACGAATACGTCTAACATAGCGTCCGGTAAAAATTTCAACTGGCACTGAAAAAATCTAGAACGAGATCAAAAGTATAGAAGACATGAAAGAATAGTCTCTTGCTGAAGCCCGACAGAGCAGAGACATTGTCTTCTAACATTGTTCACCTCGAGCGGATTTCTCCTCATGAACCTTACCACCTCACTAGGGCTACAGAATCTCCATCAATACCCTCAAGAATTCAAATATCATACAAAGTTACAGCTTTCGATCCTGACTATTGGGGTTAGCATGGTGAATCTTCAATGGCCATCTACTTCTCTGACACAGCATGACGTTTGTTTTCAATTCATTGCTGCCTGGATCACAAAAATCGGAAAAGCTAAGGACTTGAAAATTTTGAGACTTTCTGCAATTACCAGAAACTACAGTTAAGTCTCGTAAATTCAGCTAATACGATTCTCATGCAATTCGGTAACCCGCTTGGTTGATGCCCGGTGAAGATATCAAGGCTGGATTCGGGTGATGTGATGTCGTGGAAGACTTTCGGCTGGTGCGCGAAGTGGGGAAGAAAGTTATAGGGCCCAGTAAAAAAACCTTATGCGCAACCATCTTTTTAAACTCCCCCTGTCGTCCCATTCCTCATCAAGCCAAAGAGTTCCTTCTTGGCCGGAAATTCCTCGATGAGTGTCTAACATTCTACCGTCAGTATGACAAGCTTGCAGATACGTGATGGACAAGCGAACTTGCTTCGTGCCAGCCAGCATATTCGGAAGTCTTCCGATTTTTTGGCAGAAATCACCGAAGCCATCGGAGCAACGAAGTTAAAGCTCTTATCTTCGAAGATGAAGATCCTTACAGAAACGGAATGTCTTGCACTCCATTGGTAGCAAGTACCCCGCGACGTGGCTTATCGGGGTACTGGTATGGCTTTTAGGTTCAAGAGTGGAGGCGTTCTGGAGGAGACAAGCATGACATAGCTACAGCTTTGGTCTCAGTGAACGCGTATTTAACCCATTATCTCTCGTTCTTTGTATCCTCTGTCTCTTCTCTCAAACGCCTACTTGCTTTACGTTCGTCCAATTCAATACCACGCGTCACACAGTATTATTTTCCATACAAGATGTCTACCCCATATGATCTTCCCGAGGATGCTTCAGCCATCAAGCCATTCGAATGGAATGAGCGTTATGATTTCCCTCGAGATCTGGTAGGATACGGGGAAAACTCGTTCAACCCCGAATGGCCAAATGGTGCAAAGATTGCTGTGTCTTTTGTTATCAATTACGAAGAGGTATTTTTGTTTGCCCTATCAACCTGTCATTTTCTGATGCAAATTAGGGTGCCGAGCACACGGTACTCAATGGTGATCTTCATTCTGAGACTCACTTATGGGAAGCATCTGGTGGTAGTCCGAAGATTCAAGAACGGGCTGTAAACATTGAGTCCGAATATGACTATGGATCCAGATCTGGTGTTTGGCGTCTATTTCGTCTATTCAACAAGTATAATTACAAATATACTTTTTACGCTGTCGGAAAGGCTATCGAAGATAACCCAGCTGTTGGCTTTTCGTCTGTGAAGAACGGGCACGATGTTGCTTCCCACGCGTATCGAGTACGGCATTGGTTTCCCCGGAATGTCCTTCTCTGACAGATTCTTAGTGGATTGACTACACCAACATGTCTGTCGAGCAAGAAAAGGCATATATCAAGAAAGAAATCGAGGCAATTGCTAAGATATGTGGGGAGCCACCGAAGGGTTGGTACTATGGGCGACTGTCAAGCAGATCTCATGCACTGGTCTGGGAAGTCTATAAGGAGATGGGCATTCCGCTACTATGGGAAGCCGATAGCTATGCCGACGACCTGCCATATTGGGTTGACGTGCCTGCCGAAAAAGACGAAGAGAAACCAGAAGGCATGCTTATGATTCCATACTCGTACGGTGAGTACTCTATCATCTCTGTCGATATTCACAAGCTAACATTCGTAGACTGCAACGACTACAAGTTCAACGTCCCTACCGGCTTTGGCTCCCCATCCCACTTCTACGACCACGTAAAGAACGCTTTCGACACTCTGTACGAAGAAGGAGACGAGGGATCTCCGAAGATGATGACGATTGCGCTACACTGCCGCTGTATCGGCAAGCCTGGACGGTTCATGGCACTGAAGAGGATCGTGGAATATATTGCAAGCAAGGAAAATGTCTGGGTCGCAACGAGGACACAGATTGCGGAGCACTTCAGAGAAAAGTTTCCTTATGAGAAGGGTTCTTTGGCACCAGGAGTGAAGAGAGTTGCTGCACCGAACATGATCGACGCATGGCCGGCTCATAAAGAACCACCAGTATAGAGTGCAATTTCATGCTCATGAAGTCTTCAATATCCAAACCTTCTTGAGCTGACTATTCTGTATCTCAAATTACATGACTCAAGACAACGAGGTATCAAACACATCCTGGACAAGTTGGGTCGCTCATGTCCTTCCATTGTCTCGTTAAAGTTCCCATGCTGCCCTATTTTTCACCACAACTGCGCAGCTACTCCGACTAGCAGTCCTCTCGCAGCCTGTTGGGCCTGTGAAGATTGGGAGGTTAGCAATGACTCTTTTCTAATGTCTTGGAGAACTTCCGAGTTCGTTTTCTGGGAGGCACTCCTTTGTAACGAGGCAACAATGGCTTGAACAACATACATGGATACGTCTCGTCGAATTGCCACAAGAAATACGGATCTGTCTCATTCGTCAAAATCTCTTTCAGTAATTTTGTTCTGGTCGATAAATCGCGCGATTCCTCAAAGACTTCTTCAGCTGCGATGTCGATTTGACCCCAGCCTTTAGCGATCAGAGTGCGGATACTGGTCCCGAAGATGCACTCTGAGAAGCCTGACCATCGGATTGCAGAGGCGCACTTCCTTGTTAGCTTCAGATAACCCATGGTCGGAAGGAGCATACATACCATGGGACACGGCTCAGCGTTGGTGTATAGACTTAGATTCGAGAAGGCGAGCAGTGCCTCGGCTGGCGTTAGTTTGTACTCTCCCTCAAGATCTGTCAAAATTCGTGAGCAATTGTTGATGCCAGCCATCTCGCCTATCCAAGGCATTAATTAGCATGTTCTGTCATTTCCTTTCTCCGGCCCAGAAATTAGGAATCTTTTTCAATAAAAGTTACGTACCATGCAATGTCGGATTTCCAGTCTTCCTATTCGAGTTCACGCCGTAACAAACCGCCTTTCCATGAGGCCCCTCACTAAGATCCGTATGATTTACGATTACAGTCCCGAAAGCTGCGAAGAGACATGGCGAGTCTAACTCTCCCAAAGCTTCATTTGCACGACGCATCCAGAACGCTCGAGTTGAGAAGGGGATTGGGTCATTTTTATCGGAATTATGATGATGAGATTGAGGAAGATTTTGATGGCCTGAAGTTAAGTGTATCAAGGCCAGTAAGATGAGACTCAGTATGGACAGTGGGTAGAGCATATCGAAAGGCTCTGGCAGCTCTGCCAAAGGGGCGATGGATGAAGGAGGCTGTGATCTGGGAGCTTGGGATCGAGAAAGTCTTTGTGAATGACAGCGAAATAGCCCCAAGTGGTCTTTAATTGGACCTTGGCCGCTAACTGTGCCACCGCCAGGACATCCTGGCTTCATTCCATGACCGATAGACTGGAGCTGTTCATTGCTCGGAGGGGGGCCCGGTCGTCACTGTGGTCCTGTGGACGATATCTTCCGCTTTGAATAATTCGCAGAGTGGGATATTACTGAGAGCCCATATCAGTGAGGACGAGCTAAGTCAGTACGTAAGTACAGTGCGGACCGAATAAAGTAGGCAAACATCCCGATGCAGATACTGAAATTTTGCAGAATTCCTTTTGAGAAACACAATATGATTCCCTTATCACCCCACTCTTATCGCAGCGATTTGCAGCCTTGTGGTTCAGCCTTGTCTCTTATGATTCCATGACATAATACACTGACACTTTCCAGTCACATCCCACTTTCGTGGAAAAGAATCCTCAAAAACCCTAGTGAAGAATCCGAGTCATGATATAAAAACATCATAGGACAATGGAAGGACACATGACTCGGTCCAGGAACAGGGATTGTCGGACATCCGCCTCGACCTCTCGATAAGCCCTCCTTATCGAGATCCGTACCAGGACAGAAAAATGGAATCTGGTTGATACCCCTCAGTGGAGAATTGCAAAGTAGGTGTGAAGGAGTGGGATATTTTGCCTGTCAATGTTTGGTAGATAAGCAATGAATTGAGCAAACCTGAGCTTTGCGTTGTCAAATTTTTTATCGAATAATTACTATTGACTTGTGCATTCCCGAAGATCGCTCTTCACAATGGACTCTATTTCCCGCGCTCCTTCTACAGTCACAGCAGAAAAAGCAAGTCTCCCAGGAAATGGGATTGCTCCCAGAGATTCTGCGCCAGAAGGAGCTTCCTCTGCCATCTTCTCGCCTTTCTGCATAGGAAACGGAAGCATAACACTTTCCCACCGCATTGTTCTAGCACCATTAACCCGTAATCGTGGCCGACCACTCGATCCCGACGCTCCTACTTCAAATCCAAATCGAATATGGTATCCAGACGATCTAGTAGCGACATACTATGCTCAGCGAACCACACCGGGAGGCCTATTGATATCCGAGGGACTTCCTCCTTCGCTCCAATGCAATGGCATGCCCGGCGTACCTGGCATTTTTCACCCGAAACAGATAGCAGGATGGAGAGCAGTTGTGTCCACTGTACATGAGAAGGGAGGATAGATTTATGCACAGCTGTGGAATGCAGGCAGAGCAGCAATACCACAGCACACTGGAGGTCCAACCATCAGTGCCAGTGCAACGCCGTACTCAACAGATGAGATGTACCCATATCCACCCCCAGGCACTTCCACGCAAGTCAATTATAAGAATTTCCCACCAGAAGAGCTCAGCATCGAAGGAATCAAGACGCAAATAACCGACTACGTCGTAGCTGCGCGAGCAGCTATTGAAGAATGCGGCTTTGATGGCGTAGAGTTGCATGGTGGAAATGGATATCTTCCAGAGCAGTTTCTCAGCAGCAATATTAACGTGCGAACTGACGAGTATGGAGGAAACCCGGAGAAGAGGTGCAGGTTTGTGCTCGAGGCTATGGACGCGCTTGTGCAGGCTGTGGGAGAGGATAGAGCAGCAATTCGCTTGACCCCATTTGGACTTTATAACGACGCGAGAGGCATGCAGAGGATGAGGACCTGGGGATTCCTATGCCAAGAGCTGAAAAGAAAGCACAAGCTAAGCTATGTACATTTCATTGAGCCAAGATACGAGCAGGTGCATAGTTTAGAGGAGAAGAATAAGTGTATGTCAACTACAGACCATTTCTTGCCGGACCACAAAGCTAAAACATCCATGCAGTTCTGGAGTCTTGGGGAATGGAGAATGCAGACTTAAAGCTCTTCAGAGACATTTTTGGGGATACTCCATTCTTCTCTGCTGGCGGGTGGAACGACAAGAATATTTGGGGTGTACTTGAAGAGGGGACATATGATGCACTTGCTATTGGGAGGTTCTTTCTCAGTACACCAGATATGATCGAAAGGTAAGTTGTTCAAACATTGGTTTCTCTAGAAGAGATGAGCTAACATCCATAATAGACATAAGGAAGGCTTACCTCTGAATGAATATGATCGCAGTCGATTTTAAGGTCCGTTCCCCGACCGCGACGTTGGGTACACGGATTATCCAAGTTATGAAGACGTAAAGAGATCTGGGCAGAAGCTTGTGAATAGTGGTATCTGACGTGGAATTCAATTGCAAACTACCCGCCATGCTAGCCATGTGATTAAAATTGCTGGTCGTACACACTCTTGTGATATTTGTACATTGTGCTGGATTTTGCATCTATTTCTATGCTTCGCCGTTCACTGGACGAGCATTTATATTTGTTGGCTCCACGGCTGGACTGGCGATATCTGTAGTCTCTGGAGGGTGCAGACTGTCGTCTAGTCTCGGTGGCTCTTTCGCACTGAGAGCTTCACTGTTTGCCATTTCAATTTCCATGCTCATACTCTCTGGCTGGGGCTCAACAACACCGGGAGCAAGTTGTGTATTCTCAACGACCCCCTCATCCTCTCCAAGAATAAAGCGCTCCAAGACCTCGTATGCCGTTTCAGATAAGTCGTCGACCACGACTTTGTCGTAAAAGCCTTCAATCTTAGACTGCTCTATCTCCTCCTTCGCAGTCGTGAGGCTCTTCTGTACCTTTTCCTCGAGTTCGGTTCCCTGCTGCCTCAGCCTGGCCCCGAGCTCTTCTTGGGTCGAAGGGCTGATAAAGATGTACCGTGCATTGTATCCTTGATCTTTCAGCTGTTGTACTCCCTAAATCACATATTAGATTATGGTTGCTTGTATTTCATAGAGGCAAACTCACATGCATGTCCATCTCCATCACGGGGATTTTGTCTTGAGCTATAATACCCTCCACAGCCTTCCTGCTGGTTCCATAGCTGTTGCTGCCACGCATGCTATACTCCAACAATTGATCACCATCCCGCATGACATCAAAGTTTTCCCTGTCCACAAAATTGTAATCAATGCCAGTCTTTTCGTTTCCTCGAGGTGGCCGAGTGGTATGTGATATTTTCTTTCCTAAAAATTTCTCATGTGTCGCAACAAGCTTGTTTACCAGTAGACTTGTCCCAACTACACTGATGACAATTGGACGGCGATCCTTAATTGACTTTGCTGAGTCTTGGCTGTCTCCTGCTTCGTCATCACCATTGTTAAGAGGCTCTTCAGGCTTTACATTATCTTGGAAGAGGACGTCGATCTTATCAGAACGCTCAATCTTATCGAACACACCAAGTTTCGTCGTACTAGCAATACGTTGGGCTCTCCAAGTTTTGCTTGCTTTTGACTCGGTTGCCGCATTCTTCGCTTCGTCATCCATAGCCATTTCAATGTCCATTTCGTCAAGTTCAATTTTGCTTTTAAAGCTCTTGACTACTGGGAGTTGATATCTTGCCGGGTCCTTCAGCCTGGCCAATCCGCCACGGCTAGCAGTCTCTGAAAGAAACTTGAGGTCCAGGGATCCAAGTGGGTTAGGCCGTAGCTTTTTATTTGTTGTTGCTTTGCGGGCCGATAACTTGGAACTGGCATATTCATCTGCGGCGATTGGAGGGTATGCGATTGAAGGACAGTTGACGATTTTCCACCGGGCCCAATTCTTGTCGCGTGAGAGAACAGTCTCGACCATTCGGTAGAAATAAGGACCTTCATTTCCCTGCTTGAGGTATTCTGCGATCGATCTCTTCATCTCTAGTGCCCATTTCGTCTAGTGATATCAGCACGTGGCGCGAAGCTTAAGCTGCGACTGAGGAGACTTCAAGGGTAAACTTACGTCCTCTTCATTTAGAACTTGGTCAGCGTACATGACGGATCTGTTGGGATTTTCCGGCAGTGCGGAACTCGCTAGCTTTTCTTTTGCCTTGGTACTCAAGGACAGCAAAAAGTCCAAAATAATGAGGACTTGTACGAGAATATTCCTGCGGAAGGAAAGATCACTGATCTAGTGGAGTGTTAGTGGTACCACACTTCGAGCACGGCAACAAACTGCATACCTCTAATTCAAATAAGTCCCTGCTCGTGAGGTACTTTGGGTTAAAGGCATTTGCAAGATCGTCATCCCCATTTCCTCGCTTTCGCTTGGTTCCTCGTTTCCCATCTTCGGTAGTCTTGGTGGGACGACCGGTACTTTCCACTGATTTGAACATGTTCAAGGTCGCTTCTAACCCTGACTTGAATCCTGAGAAGTGCGTGTTGTCAAATAGCTTCTTTGGTTGGCTGAAACTCTGCTGCAAGGCCCAGAAGATTGGGTATAGCTCATCCGCAGTCATAGATTTCTCCGTCTTTGAAAAGGTAACGCCTTTGCCCAGGCTACTTGAGTCTTCGCCTGGCTTTTTCGCAACTCCATCCAACTCTTTCGAAGCATCTTGCATTTTCGTGTCGATGTCCATCTGTTCCTTGCCCGCTTCCTTTGGTGTAATGATATCGAAAGTTGTCACATTCTCAATATGAAACTCTCCTCGTAGGTTCACAGAGCTCTTGTCTCCCAAGGGAAAGCTTTGGAACATGAAAATAAATACCCGCCCGCAAAATGCCGTGTCTTCGGCTCGAGAAAGCCGTTTGAGTAGCTCATTGCAGCTTCTCAAAATGACCAAATTCTTGGAAGCAAAGTTCTTAGCTATGATCCGCTCTCGCCGTGATTCAAGGTAGTCGAATATCTTCCGGCATCCGGCAATAGTTTGACTCTCGAGAAGCTCCTCAACTAGCCATAACATGACCGCTGGCTCCGTTTTGTCGTCATCGGAGAGGATGGATAGAATGTCGAACAAATTCCATACATTTACGAATGAAGGAGAGTCGATGGTTGTGGAGGCCTACGGACCGTCAGATGAATGTCCCAATAATCCGTCCACGTTCGTATCTCACCAGTATGTTGTTGAATGCTTCTCGAACAGCTGTCTCGACTGCGTGCTTCTTGGAATCTGCGGAGGCTGTGGACGGGAAGACTGCATCGAATTGTGCGAACAGCCCCGTCAGATCTACTCTGTTCAGTGGTGGCTCGATACTGCTTGTCGTTTTGATCTCCAGCGCCCTCCCCAATGTCTTTTGTAGAAGCTTTCCAAATTCGTCGGCCATCTGCATCGCGCGATGTTCCATGGCTGCGGCTACGTGTCGATAATGACGGGTGGACGTAAGAACAGAAGGAACGCGATTATGCGCCGGCGTGGGTACGCCTTACATATAGATCGTGTAGGTTAGTTGAATCGAGTGGATGGTCTTGCGCGTGAGTTATGCTTTCATCGTAATGTTCGGGACTACTGCGGCATGCATTAGCGGCGGGAGCTAAACTTAAAGGTCACGTGCAAATCAACAACGCGTTTTGGCGCATGAGGTTCAATTTTTAGACTACAGGCCGTTGAGTCGCGCAGAAGTGACGTCCCTCGCACACAACAATCGATATGGCGCCGAGAACCAGAGTCAAGGAGGATACCCGAAAGGAGGCAGAGCAAGGGAGCTCGCTGGGAGGCGCCGCAGATATCGAGAGCTCTTTTGCGGACCTTGCTCAGGCGCATTGGCTGAAGCCATCGAAGAAGAAGGCTACAAAGGTCAAAGTCAAGCCCGATGTTCTGAAGAACGATATTTGGGATGTTCTGGAGCAAGGAGACTTTTCATTCAAGTCACTTCTGGTTTTGGAGAACTTGCAGATTCTTGAAGGGTATGCCAGTCCTCTATGCCATTTTCTGCTGTGATTGACTTGAGTAGTTACCTATGGCCAGGTTATTCCGAAGACTCTTCAAACTTTCACGTTATTCTGATAGTCTTGATCGCCAATGTTCGGACTAGGGAACATCTGCCAACTTGGGGTATGGGCCTGATAATTAAACCAGAGAAGAGATGCTGACCGGCAATAGACATATTCGCCGACAATCCAACAGAATTCTCGACTCTTTTCCGCCGAATATTGTCTATGACGTTGGATAATACATTATCTCCGACAATCCGAACCCATCTGCTTTCCTTTATCATTTGCTCGTTCCAGTCGCTGGACAGTGGAATTGTGAGGAAAGAATGCGCCCCGTTAGTATCCATATCGATATGGCACAACATTTCTTGTGAGGCAAAACGGGATAGGATATTGAACCAAACTGTCCAACTCAAGAAAGCTTGGAGGGCGGCAGCGAAACGTTATGATGCAGCAGATAATGCAGTCAAGGCGAGACTTCGATTTGAGAGGTCATGGCTGTTCACACTTTTACTGGACTTCTTCAATCAACTCTACAATGAGAAGAGCAAAGCTGGTGAGCAATCCAAGGATAACTCTACATTACGCAGCTAATACAGGGCCAGAAAATGTACGGTATTGCGAACGTTTCATCGAGTTCTTGTCGGACCTTCAAAGTCAACTTCCGACTCGACGCTATGTCAATACACTTCTCAAAGATCTCAACACTCTCACAGCTATCAAGATGTCTCCCATGTTCAACGACGAAGATAATGGTCTTCTAAGAGACCTATATGGACTTCTTAAGCACTATACCTACTTTTCTATCGACGACCATACTGGCGTGCAACACAGCCGAACTGAAGCGTACGAGCGGCATTGTTCTGTGCTTGCCACGTTGCAGCGGACAGCGTTGAAGAATTTCAAGGAGAAGTTAACGATCTTGGCATTGTCTAATTATGGATCTATTGACAAGCGTTCAGAGCTTGAGGGCCATCTTGAACCACTTACTGATGACGAGATTGTTCGGCTCTGCGACCTGCTTGACGTCCGCTCTTCCTATCCGTCAACGACTAGGGTTGTAGCCGACAGGAAGTTTCTGACGGAAGTTTTGCTCGCTGGCCATGAGAAACGGAAAACCTTTCAGGAAACTGCGCGTGACCTTAGCATCTTACCAACAGAGGTTACTCTATTTGAGCCAGCACTCTTGAGGAATGATAATTACAATGGCTCCCAGCCGGTAGCGATTCCAAAATTGAATCTCCAGTACTTGACAGTAGGGGACTTTTTATGGAGATCGTTCATTCTGCATCGTAGCGAATCTTTCTATGAAATTAGGAAGAATATCGAAGAAGTTATCGCAAGAATTCGTCCGTCCTTGAATAGAACAGGTCAGACAAGTTTTGATGGATTTTCTCGCATGGCCTTGCCAATCACAAGACCTTCGTAAGTCTCGCATCTATCATCTTCCCAATTCTTGCTGACTATCTCCCACAGTATCCTTGAGGTTGTGCCACCACTTGTTGGGGACGACAAGCCATCGGCAGTTAAAGCTGAGATCTCGTTGGACGTCAGTCGTCTCGCGGACAATGTGAGACGAGAGTGGGAATCTCTTCGGCCAGACGATGTCATCTTCTTACTGGCAATTCAAGCTCCTGATGGGTCCAAAATGACCATGAATGGAGGCGAGATACCATCTGATTCCCAGAAGCTTGGCTTGAAGTATGTCAGAGCTGCTGAGGTTACCCAGGTACTTGATGAGAAGGGACGCTCTTTACGAGATCAAAGCAACAATCAGAATGGCTATGGCCGACCTCGACTTCGGAGATTACAGATAAAGCTCGATGCGGCTATGTACAAAGCAGACCTTGAGCGGGTTGCGAAAGGAAAGCCAGATATTTACGAAAGTATGAATGTCATCGTACGCAGAAGAGGCCGCGAGAACAACTTCAAGCCTATCCTTGAATCGATCCAAAGTTTGACACTATCTGATGTGCCTCTTGCGTCTTGGCTTCACGAAGTTTTCCTTGGCTATGGAGATCCAGCTGGAGCCACATACACCCATCTAGCAAATCAACTCAAGAAGGTTGATTACCGAGACACTTTTTTGGACTGGCAGCACCTGATCGAGAGTCTACCAGGAAAGACTTTAGAACCTAGTGAGGATGTGAATGGAAGTTTCGGACCCCCATATGTTTTACAGATGGCTCCTATGGTAGAGGTGCCAGCTCCAACAAAACCATCTAAAAAGCGTCGACGAGATGCCGAACCCGAGCCACAGCTTCAGGCGCAATCAGTTGAAGTTTCTACGTACAAGCCTCCGAACACCGGGCCATACCCCACCGATACGCCAAAGCTGAATCAGGTCCGCTTTACACCTACCCAGGTGGAGGCAATTGTCTCGGGGACCCAACCAGGACTGACAGTCATTGTTGGCCCACCTGGAACCGGGAAGACCGATGTCGCAACCCAGATAATCAACAACATCTATCACAACTTCCCAGAGCAACGGACTTTGTTGATTGCTCATAGTAACCAGGCACTAAATCAACTCTTCCAAAAGATAGTGGCTCTGGACATCGATGAGCGACACTTGCTCCGTCTAGGCCATGGTGAGGAAGAACTTGATACCCAGGCCAACTTCAGTAAACACGGAAGAGTCGAGTCGTTCTTCGACAATCGCGATGGGTTTCTTCGAGAGGTTGATCGATTGGCAGTCAATTTTGGAGCACCTGGCGCACACGGCTCATCTGCCGAGACAGCATTATACTTCAACTCAGTTTATGTTCAACCCGCATGGGCACGATTCGAGGAAGTTTCCAAATCACCAGATGCTACAACAAAAACAATTGTCGAGGCATTTCCATTTCACTACTACTTTTCCAACGCCCCACAACCTCTGTTCGCAGCCGATGCGGACAAGGACGTAGTCTTAGACATTGCGAACGGCTGTTTCCATCACGTCAAGAAAATTTTCGACGAGCTGGCAGATCTTCGTCCCTTCGAAATTCTGAGAAGAGATCGCGATAAGGCAAACTATCTTCTCACTAACGAAGCAAGAATAATTGCAATGACATCGACCCATGCAGCAATGAGGAGGAGGGAGATAGCAAGCCTTGGGTTTCATTACGACAACGTAATAATGGAAGAAGCTGCGCAAATCACCGAGATTGAAAACTTCCTGCCCCTGGCATTACAAAAGCCTAAAGATGGGCAGATGCCACTACAGAGAGTTGTTCTGTGCGGTGACCACTTCCAGAATTCGCCCATCATTCAAAACCTTGCTTTCAGGCAGTATGCCAATTTAGAGCAGTCGTTGTTCTCTCGTCTGGTTCGGCTAGGCGTTCCAACAATCAACCTTGACCAGCAAGGCAGAGCCCGACCTTCGATAGCATCACTGTACTCGTGGCGATACCAAAAACTTGATAACCTCCCTCTGACATCGACGTCACCAGAGTTTCAAGTCGCCAACGCCGGTTTCAAGTATGACTACCAATTCATTCAAGTACCTGACTACAAAGGGAGAGGGGAGTCAGAGCCGACCCCACATTTCATCCAGAATTTAGGAGAAGCCGAATATGCCGTTGCGATCTACCAATTCATGCGGCTCTTGGGTTATCCAGCCTCGAAAATCAGCATTCTGGCCACATACGCCGGTCAGCGCGCCTTAATTGCAGATGTGCTCGCTCACAGATGTGCTAAGAACCCCCTCTTCGGCCTTCCCAAAATTGTCACGACTGTTGACAAATATCAAGGAGAGCAAAACGACTGTACGTACCCCCTCTACTGTGCTGCTTAAGATGAAAATTAAACCAAGGTTAGATGTCATCCTCTCTCTGACACGTACATCTCGCGTCGGTTACTTGCGGGATGTGCGACGTCTCACTGTGGCTCTTTCTCGGGCACGATTGGGACTGTACGTCCTTGGGCGACGTGAGGTCTTCGAATCGTGCACGGAGCTCAAGCCAGCCTTCGAAATCATGCTAAAACGATCTGATAAGCTGCAACTTGTTGCTGGTGAATTATGGCCTAGTCAGAGAATCCTCAAGGACGAGGAAGGTTCTGATGTTCCAGGCCAAACTGAGATGTCGGGCGTTGAGCATCTGGGGCAGTGGGTGTTTGATATGACGAACACAAAGGTCGAGGAGTTAAGAGCTCAGAGAGGCCTCCCTGTGGGAGCACCGGTCCTGGCGGTCGAGGCTGGTGATGAAGTTGTTGGCGCTGTAGATGAGGAAGATGGCTATCTGGACGAGGAGCTGGAGGCAATTGAAGAGGATGTGGAAGAAGAAGAAGAAATGAATGGAGGATCTGAAGCCGAAGGTGGAGATGATGAATGATTAAAAGGCTAATCTGTATGAACAGATCGCTTCTGCACTGTAGTATAATGTGCTTGTAGTCCAATGAATACCCAGCAAACCTTCCAATGGACACACACGATATCATGTACATTCAGAACTGCCCAGAGAGTCTGGAAACCAATTCAGATGTCACCCCGAGCCAGATCAGCTTGCATTATTCAAGTCTTGCTGATCGGCGTGTCCTCTGCACAACACAGCCAATCGCTTAAATAAAGTCTTGTACTCTATCGAGACAAACATTTTCTCTCTTGATGGCGCGAGACCTCGCTTAGTCTACGCGTGGAAAAATCTGCGGCATGATACAGACATAAATACAGAGGATATCATCTCAAGCTCCTACCAAGAAACGAATAGCAAAAACTAAAGCAGAGAGAAGGTTGTTTGATTCTAAGGCAAGAAAGAAAAGCAATAGAGCGGGCCCGGATTAGCCATTCTTCAACCTTGAGGTGAAGAATGGCCATGCGAGCCGACAACTTTGACGAGAGTTGAATTCCTACAACTGCCTCAATCCAGAATGGTCCAAGCGTAATTGTACATGCTACCGTTGCAACACCAAGCTTTGGGACGTCATGAATAAAAACATTCTATTTGGTTGTTAATTGCCCTTGCTGAAGTGGGGTCCGGGATGACGAGAGTGAGTGAGGCTCCAAGGGCGAATGATCGAACTCCAAACGAGTGAGTGATTTCGCCTTCGAATCTGTGCGCTTGAGCAGACATCATTCCCATGAATAAGTGATCATAACTCAACATGAGATTCTTTTGATACGATTTTGCGGCCGATCTATCCACAATTTGCCTAATCGTCAAAGAGCGACATCAAAACAGCAGCAGCAATCACTGGCCCCAATCCAATTCTTCCACCGGCTTGCCTGGCTCTCGCTGCTTGACCCGCACCCATTTCCATACCCATACCCGTTGCCATGCCCGCTCCAATTCCCAAACCACCAAATGGCGTCGTGCTAAAATACCAGACTCGTCAACACCACCTTAACATCCTAGGAACTGGGTTGGCTCACCGTCCACAAGTTGAACGACAAACATTCCAGCTCCTCAAGCAGGAATAGCACCACTCGGCTTTGCATCGACAAGTCATGTGTAGACAACCTTCAGTCCTCTCCAATATCTGGCTGCATTTCGGACACTGCTTCCAGCCTTGTCTCTGCGCCAGCGCTTGGACAGCCCTACCAGCTTGATCTTCTGTACAGACACCTGAGTGCTCTTTGTTTCCGCAGGCGACGCACGTCCTGGTTTTACAGTACGGACAAACAGCTATAGGACCGTGGATTTCCGCAGGTGGTATGAACTTGTTGCAACGAGACGAAGCGCAGTATTTTGGTCTTTTGGTCTTGAGTTCCAGGACCATGAGGTTATACTTCTCGATGAAGGAACTGGATAGATTGCGGGCTACGCTGGAAGTGGGGATAGTGGTGCCGCAGCACTGGAAAGGACTCCTAGACTTGTAGGCTGATTTGAACGCGCCTGATACGTGAGTCATGGGCCTGCAGCAGAATGACAGATCAGATCATACCTTTAATACAATCTCCACAATATATATGGTTACATGGGAGAATCGCGGTATCCTTCTCGCGCACAGCTTCCATGCAAGATATACAATCCACCTTCTTGGGTAGTCTTGCTTTCCTCTCCTTTTCCCTCTGCTCACGCTGCCACCCAGCTATATTCTCAGCCTCTTTCAGCTTCTTTTCCTCGCTGATTCTCCGATTTCTTTCCTTAGTCTCATCGGCCCAGGCTCTTTCTCTCTGGATCTTCAGCTTTCGCTGTTCTTCTGCGAGTCTTTCTATCTCTGCCTGCTTCCTCCTCTCTCGTTCCTCCAACCTCATGGCTTCAGTCTCGCGTGCAATCGCTGCCATTTCCCATTGTTGTTGAGCTTTCTGCGCGGCTTCCCTATCCTCTCTTCTCCTTTCGGCGCCCTCTTTCCCCTCCTGCTCAAGTTTCTTAGCATATTTCTCATGCGCCCTCAGACGATTTTTCGACTCTTGTGCCAATTGGTCCGATAATCGTTTGGCTTCGTATGCTCGTCTATCCGATTCTTCTTCCCGTTCTTTCTCCTGCATCTGTTTTCTTTCGGCGTAAATGTTGTATTTTTCATCTCTTGACTTCTTCCGATCAAGCTTGGCTGCAACATTTGAATCATTGTTGCTAGTGCCAAGATCATCCCAGACCGAAGAGACAGAAGATGATATCTCTGTTTTATCTGGGGTCCTTGACACAATGCTGGGCATAGGCGAAGAGGATCGCTTCTCGAAGATGTTTGGGGAGATGGAGATATTTGGATGAATGCTAATGGATGCTCTGCTCGGGTGGGAAGATCCTTCGGCAGAGACTTTGTTAAGTTGATCATCGATGTCCCGCCTTCTTCTTCTGCGACGGCGAAGTCCAGGCTATTGCAGAGATGTGTTAGCAGAAACTCATTAAAATGAAGGGATTACTTACCTGAGTACCATGACTTTCAGCTTCATGTCGAGGGGTGTCCTCAATGCTAATCCGCGAAGGCCCTGCCGATAATGGACTCGTTGGAGATATCCAGGCCCCCGAAAACATGTCTAAGAACGATGCTTCATAGCCATCTGGTAGTGAGGCTCTAAAGCTCACCACTTCAGGCTCACCTGTAGCTTCATCATTGCTATCGGTGGCAGCATACTTGTTCCACCTCCTGACACTCTTGGCAATTCTGCTTGTATATTGCAAGCATGTTTCCGTAGCAGCTACACGAGACTCAAAATATTTCTGGGAAGTTATATCGGCTGTTGTTTCAATGTCTTTACCTTGGCGAGGTAACTTGGCTTCTCGCAGCCTTTGGGAATGCGAGAGGAAGGCGAGGAAACAAGTGAGTGCTTCTTGAAGCACAATGGACAATTGGGACTCGGTCATCTCCATGAATGATACGAGAGTTCCCGAGGTCTTAAGATATGTCTGAGATCTTCTTCGGAGGCTGGATATATTGATACAGAACGAAGAGGCCCGAATGAACATCATGTACAACGCACGGCGAAGTAAGAACTATCCTGCCCAGGAACTAGTCTAGTCAATTCAGTTGGGCGAGCATGCAGCCCCCAAGAATGACACTTTGCATGGTGGGGTTCAATCAAGACGTACTTGGAGTCTACTTAATAGAGCCTTGTCAACAGGCAGTGAGCAGTCTGCTTTGTGCAGATAAGCTAAAGTCCACAGAAGAGGCTCTGCCCTTGCCTACAGGTTGCCCAATGTCCAATCAATTGGGAATAATGTACTCTGCAAAACACAGGCAGGAGATCAGATATTCCAAAGTAGCAGAGGTCAACCTGACAATAACCAAATCCACCAAGTCATTTTGCAAGTAGTGGGAGTAGATGCGTGTGTTCCACCTCAGCCTGACGGATGCTGTCGCTAATGATGCTGCTCTGTATCACTCGGCATATGCAGCCCATCGGCAATGAAGAGATACCCAATGGAAACAATCGACGATTGTATGTTCTGGCGAGAACCGAAAGGTGCCATACGAGTCGGGCGTTCTATCAACTTGTGACTTCACCTAGACGATGAGATTGGTAAGTGGCTTATGAGCAAGCCATATATTTCTGGGACACCGAACGGCGCGTGATACTCGGGCTGAGGCGGCTCAAACGTAAGGCTACATACATTACCAAACATCAACGGAGTAGGATATTCCTGTCAAGCGTAAAAGTCAAAGTAGGTAAGGTAAGGATGTGGGGAAAGCAGGTACTCGGTCTGGATCCACGTGATACAGTATCAACGTGGACTGGCCTCACATCCATCGCTTGGCTGTATCCCCCTGATCGACGAACGGAATGGATTGAGAGTTGCCGGAAAACTTCAAAAAGGTTAATAAATTCAAAATTATCCTGTATTTATCGAATTGTAACAACAACAAATTAATACAACCAAGATTTCTTTCCTCCTAGTTCTTGACCAGAGCAGACATTGCCTTTCGCATCATTCTCAGTGTAAACGCGATATCAAAATCTCAGACTACAGTCAATTGAATCCCTTGCTACTGCAGCTGATTGGATTACATTTCTTGCAATACTTCTTTAGCTTTGAGCATGTCTTGGTGTATTTGCGGCATGTTGCCAAACCACGGAGGCCACTCTTGTAGCAACTACGCACATTCGAATAACATTCCAGCATAGAATTCCGACAACTAGCTTTATTGGTGAAAGGAGTGATATTTCCACACCATTTCCCGTTTTGGAATGCACATTTTGGCATTGTTGGTGATGGAGGATTTGTCGTGGGTGGTTTAGCCGTAGGACGTGTGATTAGAGATGATTTTGTAGTTGATGCCGGAACTGCAGTTGTCGTTGGTGTACTTGGCTTCCTTGTTGTAGAAGTAGACTTTGTTGTAGAAGTAGACTTTGTCGTGGAAGCAGGACTGAGAGAACGATACCAGTTGGTTTTTGGATCTTTGAGACACTCACCAACTGTCACACCTCTCCAGCCCTTCTTCTGGATGAGATCGAAGTAATAGGATGAAAAGTTTGCAACGGATTGCTGAACAATATCGTGTTGGATCGAGAGATAATCAGTCACACCCGGGATGGCCAGTTGCTGCTTTACGATATCCTTGGAGTTCTGAACTTGGGAAGGAAGAGGATTTAGATAATCTTGTGTATTGTTAGGGAAGGAGCTACTCGAGGGCCTTTCACTGTATATAACCACAGCTTCAGCGTACCTTCAACAATCAAGCTTGATACAACCCAGAACTCTGTCTCCTAACATGTATCGAGACTGGACGGCAATATGATCAGTACTAGTTCTAAACATCTTTAACGCCAGCTGGGAGCTTCTGAAGAGGGAAGAAGAAGGAAAACTCACTCGAAGTAAACACGATGATAGCCGAGAGCTTTCATGTCATCCCAGCATCCAGACTCTTGAGTGCAGTCGGAATAAGGTGGACGCATGTAAGTAGGCCACATTCCAATAATGTTGTTGAATGCCATCTCGTTCTTCACCATTTGAGAAACACGAAGATCGTGGGAGCTATTGGACAGCGAGTAGTGAGACCAGGTATGTGATGCTACTTGATGGCCCTCAGCAACCATACGCTTAATCAAGTCGGGATACGGTGCAGTGGTATCAATTGATCCCTTTCCATTGTTGTTTCCAGTCATGAAGAATGTGGCTGTGAAGCCATACTTTTTGAGGAGGTCTAGCAGTTCGGCAGTGTACTGATATGGCCCATCGTCGTATGTCAAAGCAACGACGTTAGTTTGATCGCAATCATAGATGTCTTCCGTGTAGCTAATCAAACCTCTTAATGGTCTGGGGGCATTGGCAGTTGATGGTCCAACTGGAGTGAGATCAGAATCACATCTGCCATAACCCAGCATACAACTGCCGGGGTCGGCGCAATAATCTTGACCTAGCCCACAATACCCGGACAAGCTGCAGCATTGATTATCGGAGCACTTCGCACCCCCAGAATTTGGCCCGCAAGTGCCTTCAGGAGCAGGATTGGACCCAGAGGCACAGATGCCGTACGAAGATTGGCAGCCTGTATCACAGTAGTGGGTAGAATTTCCACAATATCCGTTCTGACTACAGCAAAGTCCATTGGCGCATATCTTCCCACCATTTGTTGGGCCACAAGTGAAATCGTCTTCAACTGGGGGTGTAGTAGTGGTCGAACAGGTCCCGAAAGAAGATTGACAACCCAATCCACAATAGTCTGTAGTGTTTCCGCACTGGAAAAAGAATCAGCGCCTGGCTTCAGTCTCTACGGACTCTCAGGTGGACAGAGGATTAAAACTAGGAGTACAATTTCGAAACTGAGGGCCAAAGGATGGTACCTACATAGCCATATTGTGAGCAGCAGCCTCCTGCGTTCACTGTTGCATCACACGAATAGTTTTTGTTGGCACCATTAAAAAGCGTTCCGCAGGTATTGTCCGGGCTGACCATGAGGCGCTTCGAAAGAAAGCTGGGAAGGCGAGCATCCTCCGCGGGAAGGGAAGAAGATAGGCCAGAAAGACTGAGGGAAACCGCCAATGCGATTAAAGTGTTACGCATCGCGAGTGTCACACGAGCGGAATTACACAGAGAACCAAAAATACAGTTGAGTGTGTTAATGAATGATTGAAAAGATTAAGCAGCTTAAAAACGAGTGGCAGAGAGAAAAAAAGCTCCCAAGATTCGAGGGCAAATGAGAACGAGAGTCAGAAGGATGAGGAGAAAACATCATTGTAAATATGGCTTTTGGTGAGAAATTTATGGGATTAAATCGCGTCTTGGCCTCTGCTGAGACTTGCGAACAAGGCATGAAATTCCCATTCTGCAGGGCTTGAAAATAGCTATCAGCCTAGTCAGAGCTTTAAAGTCATGGCGAACTTTACAGCAGTGTGTATTAGACTCGACCTTCGAGAGACGTTGCAAATTGGTTAGCACTAGTTCTCGTCAAGTGAAGTCCGTGTGGACTTGAGGCTGGACTTGTACCTGCCAAGGCCCGCGATGAGCCGTCTCAGCACTCATAAAGCTTCCTGGTCGGAGACTTCTCGAATGCCTGATTTGTCGAAGCTGTAAAAGCTCGGTGGGCGGCACAAGTTGACGAATTGATCGTCGGTGGCTGGGAGAAGGAGAGAGTTAATGAGGTTACGGTCTGTTCTCACGCCCTCGCCTAGCCTAGCCGAGAGTCCTGGTGGAAATTGCAAGGATGAAAAGGGGTTGATGCTTGGATTTTGTTCCCAAGGATCGCGAATTGCAGCCTCAGCAAGGAAATTGCTCCCTGGGCCAGATCTGTGTCTGGAGAGAGACTTCAAAAATCAACTAGAGAATTTTATCCAATGCTTCATTGCGGGCATCTTGCCAGGATGGCCGATTTACCACTGTCATAGCACGGGAGCGACATTTCAAACCAGCAGAATGATAGCTGATTATTCGACGCCAATAAGTGCTGCAGCGCGCCCGAAGTTGATAGCGAGCAGCCTTACCTGAATTACCTTCACTTGTAAAATTGCAGGTCGGCTTGGACCTGGCACCCAACAGCTTGCTAAAGAGTAAGGATGGTAGCCGACTTCACTTAATACGGACACAACGTCGAGCGAGCCGAATTCCTAAACGCTATACTGCGAGATATTCAAGGCTTTCATCGATGGTAGCCTAGGAATATCATTGATAAGAGGAAAAGTATTGAGTCAGAATGTGGCGAACGAACTGACCCACATAGCCCAGTCCGACCACGACACATTCCCCTGTATCTACAGCAGGTCATCTGGAGAATGAGAGCAGCATGTTACTCAGGTCACCTAAAGTTATGGTCATCAATGCGAAGAGAGCAGAAGACGTCTTATTCAACAATCTGTGATCCAAAATGATCCTCCACACCAGAAGTGTTATCAAACCCAGATTCCGCACACCCAATGCTCCAGTCAAACAATTTTCCAGATTGAAGCATCGTCAACCTCAAGCCAGAACCGTATATCCAACGCCCAGTCGAGTAATGCTCCCCCAGACTTGAAGTGTCATGAAACCCGGACATCCGTACACCCGCCCTAGTCGAACAATCCTCCAGGTTGAAAGCGTATTCAAACACAAGCTGACATAGAACCGTACATCCACAGAAAACGCCCGGTCGAACATTCCTCCTTCAGACCTGAAGTTTCATAAAAGCCGCAATCCACATACCCAACGCCTGGTCGAAAACTCTCCTCCACACTGAAAGCGCGGCTTCAAATCCGAGCCAGAACCGTACATCCAACGCCCGGTCAAATGCAATTTACAGGTAATTTTTCAAAGGCAAATACATAAACAAGAAAGGAGGGAAGAAAAGAAAAAAAAAAGAAAGCAAAAAAACACAACGCCCGCCTCCTCTCAAACTGCTCCGCTCTTTTCCTTCCCGTTGTCGAAGCTCGGTGTTGTTGTCCTTGTCGTTGTCCTTGTCGTTGTCCTGTCGTTGTCCTTGTCGTTATCGTTGCCAAAGTTGTAAGAGTGACTGGTTCAAGAATGTTTTTCTCGCGGCGGCAGTTGTTTTGTCAGCACAACTTCTGTCTCCGTTCCTTGCCCCTTTCCTTCGCTGATGAGTACGACCGTTTTTTCCTATTGCAACAAGCCTAGGCCTCTCAATCCAGCCTCCTGATCTCTTTCACTAGGGGGTTCCCAAACAGCATCAAATTGCTCGGCAGTATCTTCGTTGCTGACTGGGGTCGATGTGCCGTTGAACTCGCTGATGTGGTGATTGAAAGCCTGCTCCACATTTCCATTGTTCTCAACGGGCTGAACGACACGTCTTTCCGGCATTGCTTCCACGTTCGTGTCCGCCAAGAAATCAGAGAGACTGTTTCTGAGATGCTCCTCCTCACTTGTATTATCCATGTCCTGATCGAACTGAGGGACATATGATGCTGCAAATCCTTCAATCCCAAAGTAACCAGCGCCGAAATGCTGCAAATCCGGATCCAGATTTTCGGCTTCGTCGACGAACTGAGGAAGATCTTGTGCTAGCCAGTCGGTTAAATCTTGACCGTTCTGTATCTGATAGTAGTTGTTGGCCAGAGGGTCTTGGTTGGATTGTCCAACCTGATTTTGGACATTGAATGTTGCTATAGAATGCGAACCTGGCTGCTGTTTAGCTTGTTCCCCGGATTCCAGGACCTTTGTGGCATTTTCCTTGCGTCGCTTAGCACGATGTCGATTGACAGATCCTTCCTCCTCCTGCCTAGGGGACCCTCTCTTCAGGTCTCTTTTCTCCTTTTTCAGTGGCTCTCCTGCCATCGCTGCTTCCTTTGCCTTTATTCTCTTTGGGATGCAGACAGGACAGCGATCAGCGATAAGTGCTATGACTTCTTTCGTAATTTCGGACGATAGGCCTTGTTGTAGTCTCCTGTATGTTGCATCTCTCCCAAGGTGGACACTCTGTCTATTCCCTTTACTGTCCGTAACTTCTTCAATATGCGCCTCAATCCATAGAGGCCGGATCATTTCTATGGGCGTTATGGGAGCCTGGAGCTTCAACCCAGGCCTGTCAGAATATAGATTGGCCATTGCATTCCAATCTCTACTTCCTTCTTTAACCTTACGGTACAGATAACCGTGCTGTTGTACCATGTCATTGCTTGTTTTGCTGAATTGAACAGCCGTAGGATCTTGAGACAGTGGCGTATAGTCCCAAAGTCCAGGCGTGTCGTGCTTGAGGCTGGCCTGTTTCGACGACGCCTTTTTCCGAGAGAGACTCCCATCCTCAACAAATATAGGAGTTCCGTTGATCAGGTACTCCTTGATAGCTTCTATACGCTTATTTGAGATCATGCAAGCATCAAACTCGCTGGCCTTCCTGTCTCCAATGAGGACTTCTGCAACAATGTCGCAAAAGTCGTATATCGTAGGTATATCTGCTTCGAATCTTGTTTTCCTCATCCAAGCTTCCGGATCATGTTCTGGCGCTATGGGTAGTGTATGGACCAGCACTACGTGATTAATCCATCGCTTGGACGCATTGTATTGGCACTCGATTTCCTTCAAGCAACACAATCTTTCAGCTTCCTCTCGACTGTAACCCTCTCCTACATAACGGTGCACAGCCTGTAACGCGGCATTAAATAGATCCTTTTTCTGATCTGCTTTGTCTCTACTCCATAAAGACTGATCCTTGGAGTTCTGGATCGTGGCTTTATCCATGTCCGTATAATTATTGTGTTGATCCATTTTGAGGGAGCTACAACAGTCAGCAATGCAGATGCTCCAAGATTCTTCAAGAACGTAGAAATGCAGCACTGCAAAATCAAGAATTCTATCGCACTGGAATCCACCAAAGTGAAAGGAGTAATTTTGAATGCCGCAACCGCAAGACAATCTCATATCAGTTGTGAGAAGCATCATCAGCATCGAGCATCACCAGCATCACCAGCATTGAGGAAATCACTAAATCGAAATTGTCTGAAATAAAGTACAGGGGTACGGTTCAGTAATGGGAATTGAACTAAAATGTAGGTGGATACTGTGGATAATCTAATCCCAATGTTAGGAGTTTCGGAGAACACTCAACAGATTTCTTTTTGGTCATAGACACCAGAACCCCAAGCCTCATCGTCCAGCAAGTGAGCAGAACGCTGATGCTTGAAGTAAGAATATGGAAAGAAACTGCAAGCAACGAATGAGGAAAACGTCTTCTCGAGCACATATTTCAATGCTCACAACGAATTCAATGATATCTTGACCTCAATTCTAGGCAGGAAGGAATGTAACACAAAGGTTCAAATCTGAATGATCAAACTCATCCCTAGAAGATCCTCGAGCATGATTTAAACCAAATCTCTGCAATACCAGCTCGTTATTTCCCTCCCTGGTCGGACCAGGTAGGAAGAGCAATGGCTGAAATGCATCAAGGCACATCACGTGTTGGCCCCTTTTCGCTAAGCGAGACTTTGGGATGGCTGTAAAATCAAGGTGCTTGGGTCTAATCAGTGAGCTCTCAAATTGGAGCTTTTTATATGTAGGTCATCACAAGGGTGAAAAGCGGAGGTTTGAATCTCGGACGTGGTCCCAGCTGCGATTGAAGAGGGGATTTCCGCTTCGAATCACCATAACGCCTCCCCTGAGTGGGGCTGGGATGGCGTCAACATCGCACCAGCTCCTTCTCTACAATTCTGTAATTCTACAGTTGGATTTTCTATTCAATCCGCCCCCGTGTACAAGCATCTTCATCGAGCTTCAATCAGGCAGGAGAGGTTTTCTTGAGAGACTTCCCTTGATGATTACAGCTGTGCGATGAACAGAATTTGCTTGCACACTGAGCGACATGGATCGATAATGCCACAATTCTACAACTACAAACGTTCTACAGTTTCTAGATCTACCCAGCGCGCAAGAAATTTCCACTGAGTATCCCTCAAACAGTGTGGGCTTCGTGAAAAGCTACCCTGAAAGAGTTCAACTGTGCTTGAAGAAATAACGTTACACGACCAAGCGATGTTGCAAGTAGGAACTACCCGGCCAGCATCACGATCTAGCGATGCTCCAGACAGCCACACCTGCTATCAGTCACGCATGCACGCCCTTCTCGAGAAGGCTACTACATGCGTCGTAGCAGTACGGGCACCTCGGAATGAGAAACTGGGCCGTCGTACCAATCCCGTAGGATAGGTCGCTTATAACTTCCAACGGCTTCTAGAGGTTGACACCTTATGATTTCGGTGCAACTTAGTCTCAGGGTCAAAGGCCACAAGGTCTGAATAATTACATCTACGTGGGGGATGACGAAAGGGAATCGGGTATCTACGGGTTGATGGATGACAAAAGCAGATAGCAGAAAGCAGAAAACAGAAAGGACGGTGCGAATATATCTTCAACATGATTAAGCGAGGATGGATAGTGAGGGGTGCTAGGACTAGTGCGCTGCAGATTACCTGTCTAGGATGAGCTAGAATTTGGTAGTTATCTCGGGTTCCCACAATGGGGTAGATATTTCCCAAATCCATGGCAAGCGAAGACTTGATGGTTGGCGTTGACACCAACGGTGCAAGCCAAAATGCTGACTAGAAGTGGAGAGCAATGCAATGCTAACATGAAAGGGGTAAAGCTAGGGTAAACAAGAATGGGTGGCCCACAAGGCACTTTCTACTGCAGTAACAGTCCCGGGTATCTACGATAGCCCCAACTCAAATGCAACGTAGCGGGTATAAACGTGACTTTAGACCCAGCACGTGATACTCCAGAATGGCTGAATCACATGCGAGACTTCTACAATGCCAAATCGCACAAATTCATTTTCGTCCCAGTTTGCTATGAAGGGGCACGAGCACGAGCCCTTGTGTGCCTTTGGTATCCTTAGCAGCGAGTCTTGCAACTCAGCCAAGGATACCAGGGACAGTCTTGGGCTGGCTCCACCTACATGCCAGGGAGTCATTTACAGTGTCTATTGAACCTGTCCTCTACAACTATGGCAAAACGCGATCCTTGCTTAGATGGCCAGAGAACTGAGCCCGGAAGCTCAATTCCAAGGCCAATGCCAGGGCAAGGGCTCGCGAAGTGCACACAGGTTTCGGAAACCACTGTCAAGCAGTGGATATCAGGTAATATTGTGCCAAATGTTTCAAGTAAATGCAAATATATGGCAATGTGCGTAAATCAAAACCAAATTAAAATGCGATACGATGCTGGTGATGCTGATGATGCTGATGTGCCTATGATTTACCCACTGGGCTTTCATTTTACTTCTTTTCTCTTTGGATGTTCCACGAGAAGAAGGGGCGATGCTTGTTCTGCATGGCAGAGGAAGGGACATTACGCCCGTGACACGTAATTGTGGCGGTGATGCGATGCTTCACTGAAGCTCATTGCATGGGGAGAGGACTCTACAAATCTACAAGGGTGGGAGTGAACTTACTGTTTTCTTGTCGTGGTTCTTGTGGCTGTTTGTTTGTGTGGTTGTGTGTTTGCTTGTTGGAGGTGGAGGGTGTGTGAGGTTGTTGGCTGTGAAGCTTCTTGTTTGGATGTGATATATCAGAGAATGGAAGCTGCTAAGCTGGAAGATGTGAATGAAGATGTTTGAAGATGAAGAAGGAAAGCTTCACGATGAGGATGGTCAACCTGGTTTTTATAAGAACTTCAGAGGAGTGTGAGTCCACTACCTCATAGCTTACCGTTGTTCAAAGGGAAAAAATAAAGAATATTCGCAGAAGCTGATGGCTGGGAAAGGGTCATCATTGGAGCAACTATCGTGGTTCAACAGTCCGTCGATGAGACCGCGTCAAAGGAACTATCGTGACAGGGCAGTGTTGAGGCTCGCTAAGCCGCACTACCCTTGGCCGTACCATTAACAGAAACAGAAGGCACGACGAGACGCGAGAAAAGCGAGGAATAGCCTCATCTAGGTCAAAATGTTCTCTCCTTCCGAGCCAAAAAGGGCGATCAAGGGTCCGGTATGTCTTCAGTCAGCGCCACCCTCGTCAGAGTCTGTATCTAATTCCATGGTTAGATGAACACTCTCGTCGCCAGAGGAGTCATCATCTTGGTCCATGGACTCATCTGGGTGCTCTTGTTGGGCTTGTGATATACCAGACGATGCTGTAGTGCCCATGAAATTGCCATTCATGGATGGAATGGCCTCCGATGATGTATCGATTCCGAAGGTTGAGTGATGTAAGAGGGTGTGCTGAGGTGTGTCGGTAGAGGAACCGAATCCTGGTTGCGAAGCGACAGCGGAAGGGTCTTGACGAACAGGAGCAGATGTTGATGTATTCTGGGTTTGAAGAGAAGTAGACTCAGCACTGTAATCCATATCCTCATCCTCAGGATTCTCATCAACAACCTCATTGGCAACAGAGCGTGTGGCTGTGGAAGGTACAAGAGGCATGCGTGGGCGTAGTAGAATTTCTACTGTCGCGTCATCAGAGAATTCTCTCGTCAGATGAGGGAGAATGCCGGGGAGAGCGGAGCCATTGTTTGCGAATATTGGGTTCAATATGCTGGCTAACATGGCGTCTTTATTGTGAGTTAGGATCGAAGTTCGGTCAACTAAGGATCGTGTGGCTAGCTTAAGATATTGTTGGGGTAGATGAGAAAGGAACATTGGTAATAGGTCCTGTGCGGCGGCGTTGAGGGCTGGGTTGGCGATGTGGTGCTCCGTAGGGACGGTGACCCTACTACGCAAGAAGGCACCAGCGTTTGGGTTGCCCTGAGGCTTTGATCCAGCATCGTCCACTGCAGCAATATCAACGAAGTTCGGATGAGCCTCTTGTAGATCTTGGCAGCATGCCTGATAAACGCCAGTGAGCTTGTCGCACTGAGCTTGGTTGAAGCTTTGTCCGACATAGAACAAAATCTTGGCAGTCACGATGTAGGCAACTGAGCGAAACTCTGGGCTGTGCTTGCCATATTCGAACACCCACGCCAATTGGTCAAAGCTTTCTTGCGCCAGAGGCAGAAAGCCATGCTCCAGCCTGACCGAGAGCGTATCGACGACTTGCAACGCAGCGACATATACTTGCGGCATGCCAGCCCACAGCCCATCTCGTTCGTCGCGGTCAATGGCAGGGTGGAGACGAGCCTCACTCTTCCCAGCAGAATATTGAGACGACGGAATCGCAATGGACAGCATCCTGGTGATCATGTCCATGATTGCGCCTAAGGGTAAAGCAACAGGCGCAGCCGTCTCGACCTTGAGGTACTCTGCCAATAACTCGAGTCTGCCAGTCAAACGGTCCACGCCAGCATGAATGCCCATCCACGATGGTAAGTCGTCACCGCTCGCAGAGCCCCCATGGAGCTCTTGATTGACATCTGCAGCTTCTCCGACGTATCCAGCGGCAGACTCCCAATCTTCGACTACAGCGCGAAACACATGATCAGCAGTCACATGGATGTCTTTGACGAGCCCACGGACGGCTTTACCCCATTCCTCGCCGCTGGTATTTTTGGCAGCGGTTTGGTGGAGGATGACAGCGAGTCGCCGGGCACTTTCCCTCAGCGAGGACGACGCGAAGAAATCATCTGACGAGGTTGGAGCGAGAAAAGGACGAACAGCAAGACGAATTTGCGAAGCAAAGGGACGAAAAATGGCAGTATGACGTGGTAATAGCATGGCAAACGACTGAAACACAACCTCCTCCAGCGACATTAATCCTCCCGGGGATTTCTTCGACGAAGTCGATAGTAAGTTCAGACAAGACGTTACGAAGGTTGGCAACGTGGGAGTAGTGATCTCGCGGATGAGAGTCTGATACTGTTGGGACATGGAATAAATTTTGGTGAGAGTCATGACACACAACTCTTTCACGGCAGAAGCATCAGGCTTCTATGGGACCATTAGCAGAGATCTAAAACGACGACTGACTTCACTTCTTACTCCTAGGATCGACAACAATCCTCGAACCCACGACTCTACTCCATGCAGAATTTCCCATCCTCCAACCTCGACGACGGCCTTGATCAGTACGATAGCGGTAAACCTTCCCTCGGGACTCTTTCCGTTGAGCAGGGATGACAGCTGAGTCTTCAGCTTGTGCACAAGTACAGAAGAAGCAGATGCATCTGCCTGGGTCGCATTGCCAGCAGGACTGGAAAGAGGAACTTGGCAGAAAGAAACATGGCGGAGGAGAGTTGGAGTAAGGCGTGCAAGATCTGATGGCGCAGTAGAGGAGAGTTTGAAACACAAAACTCTCAGCTCAGGTGGAAGACACATCACGACGCAGGGGAAAATGCGACCGATATTGGGCTTTTGGATTGTGATCTGGACCAAAGGTGTTAATTGTAGGAAAGATAAGGACGTTTGCCCGGATCGCTAACCCTAGTCTTCAATATTACGTATGTCTTAAACCCAGTTCAAAATCGAAAGGAGTATAAGTGCAGGCAATGCCGAATGGATGGTACTGCTGAAAGCCGGCCTGGCGCAAATAATTCCAAGAAAAAATATTAAGAAGCTCAGCAGATATTCATGGGTGGAAGGAATCTTTTCTTGGAGATGTGACCGTCGACGCAAAGCTGGATTTCTTTGAGACCAAGAGAGCTATCTTCAATCAATAAATCCTGTTCCGCTCTTTTCGTCATATAAAGTGCGGAGTATTGATTGTGTACTTAAAGTAATTGGAAAACCGGCCTCTTGATGGTTGAAATTTTCGCGAGGCTGTGGCTTGGAATTGGCGAAACTGTTTCACTGCTCTGATTGGTCAGCCTTCCCCCTAATTGCCTGCCGGCTAATACCTGGTCTAAAGCAGCCTGTCGAGCGTTCCCGTCATCACCAGAATTCCATCGTAAGGGTCCCGTCTTGTCTTGTGCTGGCCAGATATCCAACGCGTCTACAAGGTCATTGAATTTGCTCCTCCTATAATATCGCATCGACTTAGACCACACCCTTCTATAATGTTCGGCACCATGCGAACATATATTTGCTGATCTATAATGCTACACGAATTGTCCGCCTCTAGGAACCAGTGGGGAACACAATAGCCTCAACAATGAGCGTGCGTCTTATCACTTCCCCCGCTGTGCATATGCTGAAAAGACTACTGCTAGCGTGAACAAACAAAAGCGGCCCAATATATCCAGCAGCTGGACGAAGCTCGCTGTGAGGGAAATTGGGATGCTGTTCCAGAGCTGGTGAGGAAGGTCAAGAAGCATGCGCCGCAGCGGACATGTACGTACCACTCGAGTCCAGAATCGACATGTCCTTCGGCAGCTATAGTCTGGATCGACTCCTGAAGAGAGACTGACCATTTCGAATAGGTCTTGTATTGTCAGCCGAAGCCGAGCATGCTATCTCTCAAGCCTCTAATAATCGTCCCAGCACTGCCCGCCCTGGTACTGCTAGAACTGCCAATACCACGGCCACTTCGCAATCTACAAGTGTTTCTCGATACATACCCTTACTTCTAGAAGCAATCGAGAAAGAAGGAGCCCATGTTGAGGACGAGTTCCAGGCGCAAGTTTGCGTGGGCTGGATACATTGGCATTTGGGAGAACCCTCACTAGCCGCAGCACGATTACCAAAAAGTATTGAGCAGGAATTCTCGCAGCTGGATGGAACAAACAAGGAATCTGCCGAATGGACCAAAGTATGTGCCCTGAAAGCATGCTACATCAAAGGCCAATCCCAAGGGAGGGCAGGAGCTTTGACAGATGCAGTCGAAACTTTTGAAACAGGCTTGCCAATACTGTCGAGCGCCTCCTCTAGTACTAAGCAATCGCGCGAATTGAAGACATGGACCGAATTGTACCTAACCGGATTCTGCATACTGTCAAGCTTGGCGATTAAATCCAAAGTCTCATCCATCCTGGAGACCGAGACTTTACCTGCATTCCGAGCGTGGGCAAAATTTTGGAATACGCAGACTTCGGCGCCAACTGGTGGGAGGGCGTTCTATGCTGAGGTCTCGCGGCGACATGTATGGAAAGAATACTACATTACGCTTTCGGACCTTCTCACGCAGAATCTGCCATTCCCAACCACGTCCCTCACGCCAGCCTATGCAGAGACTTCCACGAGACTACAACAACGAGCTGAATTGAAACGGGTGGAGACGAGATATGAGACACTTTTATTGAGCGAGGTTCAGTTTCCCAAGGCGGAAGAGGCCAGTGAAGAGGTCGAAGCCTTTGTAGAGGTTGTCATCCAGAATTGGCGTATCCTGTGTGGTAGCGGCTGGAAAGAGCAGGATCTTGGGGAAGGAGGGGCAGAAGCTGTGAGCAGAGGCGTCTTGGATATCTTGTATCGAGCAGCGACCAAGACTTTTCACTCCACAGCCATCTTGCGACACTTGTTCACAGTTCATTTGGCCGTCGCGGAATTCGACCTAGCTTTTAAAGCATTCGACACTTATCTGGACATAGTCAAGAAAGGGAAAGCTCGAGTGGAGAAGACTGGCGAATCGGAGCATGGTCTTGATGACGACGAGACGGTTCTAGTTGCGGTCTCTGATTGCATTAAGGCGCTCTGCCGGTACGGTTCACTAGACGGCGCAGAGAAAGCTCATGAACTGGGCCATTATTTTGAAGGTTGGCTGGATAAGCATCATCCAGTCGACCAGCGGCATGCGAATGGACATATATCGGAGAAGCACGACTCAACAGATTTGGATTGTGCCATTGCCCCGAGGATTTTCGCCTTGGTATGGCGATCAATTGGCATCGCTTACGCCCAGTGGGCGCGCTTGACATATGAGGCTTCGACTCGGTCAGATATCCAGCTCCATGCCATTAAATGCTTCCGCAAGGCGCTCTTGCCACAGTTCGAAAGCACAACAGATGTTGAAACGCTGTTTGCTTTGGGAACACTACTTGCTGAGCGGAGAGAACTCCCGGCTGCAATTGAAGTGGTTAGGACAGGTCTGTTACCGCGGGCCTCAAATACTACGACCAGTGGCCTTGGTCCGCTTTCAGGCCGTTTTACGAGAGAGCGATCACTAATACCCTTGTGGCATCTCATGGCTTTGCTTCTTAGTGCCCGTCAGGAACTCACGACTGCTGCAAGATCGTGCGAAGGGGCATTCGAACAATTCCAGGACCCGAAATATCTCTTTGGTGAGGAGGATCTCAATGGTGCGTACAGAAGCGCACATTTAAACGAAAAGGCAGTTGCGAGGAAACAGGGAGTTGTTGACGAAATGGATGATTTCGAAAAGGAGAGCGTTCTTGAAGTCAAAATGACACAGCTTGCCATTATTGAGGTGCTCGAAGGACCGGAGGTTGCAGTAAATGCCAGCGATGAGCTTCTTAGTCTTTACACTCGACTCTTTGGTGACCCTCTCAAGGATTCGGCCCCCTTAGCAGCTCCAGGCACAGCATTGACGATAGCTCCCAAAAGCTCTTCCGGAACGATCAAGAGTGTACGAGGCAGTATATTTGGACGGACAGGCCGTTCATCTGTTCGCAAACCGCACCCAACCGCAGCTGGAGCTTCAATTAGTGGAGACCCAGCATCACCACCTAGACCGCAAACTACGCAGACCGTGGCTAGTACGGTAGCCCCGACAATCCAAGTGACGAACGAGAATGGCAGTGCAGCGAAGCAGCATCATTCGCACCATCACCACGAGAAGCTACAGAAACGAACCGAGAGCGTTCTAAAGAAAAACGGAGCCAGCAGGAGCAGGAGTGTCAGTACTGGCAGAAAGCGAAACAGCAGTGGCGGCAAGACAACCGAACCGCACAATACTACAACTGTAGATGGAGACACATTCTTTACTCCTCCATCTGATACCGAGAATAGAAAGCAGTGGCTACAGGACGATCAAGAAAACGAGAGGAGCAGGGTCGCAACATCAAATAAGATCTCCCACCAAATCTCCGTACCCAACCCGCTTCCTCCCAAGTCCCAGCAAATAGCACTTAGAGAATCCTCGCTCAAAGCTGCATCCGTAAACAATGGATTATCACAGGACCATCGTCTTCTACCTAGATCTCCCTACTCGCCTTCGACAACTCCAGTGACTCGATTTTCAAAAGACCAAGAGAGAAGACGACGGACTGCGACCCTAGTGAAAGTTTGGCTTCTGATTAGTGCCTTTTATCGCCGTGCGACCATGTATGAAGATGCGAAAGGAGCAATCGAAGAAGCTGAGAAACTTGTTCGTAGCGCAGAAGTCGATGTGTCCAAAGATACCACAGGCACTGTCTCGATTAACAATGCTGGGTGGGGAGGAGGCAAAACTGTCCAGCAGTTATGGGGCGATGTCCATGCCGAGGTAAGTTCCTTACGATGAATGGGATACTTCTTGCTAATACCACCAGCGTGGATCTCTTTCCTTAGCAGAATCTACCCCGCACACCGCACTTGCGCATTTCGAATCTGCCCTTACACACTTTCCCGACCACCCAACTGCAATCGTTGGCCTTGCTAACATTTTGTTGGATGTATACTCTGAAGATCTCCTCCCACCACCTGTAATTCCAAGTCTCGTTCTCCCAGGAGCCTTCAGTACACCTTCAGCATCTACACTCAATACTTCGTCGGTGACCCCTCTCACTACCCAGCCAGCTCCACATAAGCAATCGTCCATCGCCCCCATAGACTCACACGGCCCTCTGGGCCTCCCGACTGCGAAGCGCTCTGATACCATAACCAGTGGCCCACGAGAACCTACGGATAGCCCCAGTTCCATCTCGTCTGGGCTTCAGCCAAGCTACAAAGAATCGTCTACCGCACTGCTAGACCGCCTCGCAGCCCGTGACAGAGCATACGGCCTGCTTTCCACACTCACCAAACTCGGCACGGGGTGGAACAACAGTGAAGCATGGTTCGCCCTCTCCCGAGCCTACGAAGAAGGGGGCCAGCCCGACAAGGCCCGAGAAGTCCTTTGGTGGTGCGTTGAGCTCGAGGAAAGCAGAGGTGTCAGGGATTGGACAGTCGTTGGTGGTGGAGGCTACGTTTTGTAATTTTCATACTCTTGGTATACCTGCATCAGCAGCAACATGGTGGGATACACATTGACTTGTAGATACCTTTTGTCCTCTAGAGCGTACGTTTGTGCTTGTTTACTGGCAGCAGGCACGAACATCAGTTTAATGATTACAGCAGACTTCCAGCTCGTTGGAGTTTACACCCTCTACCTTTTGCGGGTGGACAACAGCCATTGCACCGATTCTCGAAGGGCCGATCGTACTTAATGATATCTTGCCTATTCACCGGCTGGGAAACCTCGTTCTTTGTCATTTTTTTTAATGATGGACACTTTTTCGGGGTGGTTGCTTTAACATAAGAATTGCGTTTGGATAACGTAGATTGCGTCCATGCCATCAAGTGGATGCGTTGCGAAACAATCTGTCTATTGGTCTCAACTGGTTTACAATATCACCAGCAACAATGTGTCTGCTCATGAGCCGAGAAGTCTGTAACAGCTCTCCAAGACTAGATTCTGCAAGGAAGCAATCGAGGAACTTTCTAATTCCTAGAGACATGACAATCGCCGTCACACAGGAACGGTATCATGATCCATAGCTAAAGCTACAATTCAAAGCAGAGGCTAGCACATAAATAGTCCTCAACATTGGAGTTTCAACCCCATGATCTTGGGCTAGTCTCACGACATTCCCAACGATGGCTTCAACCTCCATGTTTCTTCCAGCAAGTGCATCTACGAGCATGCTAGGCGCTACCCCAGGTAATTCTCGGATCGTTGCCCTCCCAAGTTGAAAGTCAACAAGGGCAGTATCAATTTTCTCATAGCCACACGCATTTGCAACAGCCTTAATCTCCAGCATGACATCCCGAATCAAGTTCTTCGCCTCGGGGCTTGACTGCAAGACCTGTGCGTCTCCGGAGCGTGATAAAGCACAAATTGGATTCCAGGAAGTGTTGACCAGAAGCTTCGACCAGCGCTCAAATTGGACGTCTTGATGGACTTTTGCGCTTCCACCACTAGCTTTTAGGAGATTTGCAAACTGGTTGGCAGGTTCTATGCTTGACGAAGCCGGGTAAGGGCCGATGTGGAGGAACTCGACTTCCTTGTGTAAAATTACCCCCGGGCTGGGTTGACTAGCCGGAAGGTACACCACTGTACTCAGCAATGGATTGTCCGGATACATCTTGGCATAGGGTTCTTCAATAGCAATTCCATTCTGTATCAAGACGATAGTTGTCTTGGGTGAGATAGCGGGTCTTATCAGCTCGGCGGTAGAAGGAACAGTAGGCACTGCCTTGGAGCAAATCAAGACATAATCGAAATGGGATGGATCAGCTGCTGTAGCTTCTTCGACAGATCGGACAACGACAGGGCGAACCTTTAGATTCTGTCCCCACAGCGAGGAGTTTATTGTGAAGCCATCTTTGAATGCAGAGTCAAAATTGGATCGACAGACTGTGACGATGTTCGATGCCGGCACAGCTCGGGAAAACACAAAAGAATACGTCGCACCGATGCTCCCTGTGCCAAAGATCAAGATTCTTGGAGTTGGAGCCATTCTGTGCGTCGTTGTACAAAAACCACGTCCTCTCCCATCGCTTACATACCTACCATTTCGTTTGTCATTGAGCAAGGGTGGGGGAACGAAGTGTATCACGTGGTTTCGTGCAGTGCCCCAGGACTAGCGTGTTTGCTCCACGTCCTCTCGTTTGAGCGCCATATCCTTCTCCAGCTATGGTTCTCAGCAATTCAAACCCCCAGACCCAACAACCGGATCTTCTCAAAATAAGCAGGTACCACGAGACATGGCTTTATCGAGATGTGTTATTTGCGATAAGCCCAACGTCAAAGAGTGCGCAGCTTGTAGATCCTCTGCCTACTGTTCGCCAGCGTGCCAACAGGTTGATGTAAGCAGGTTATGGCCAAAGCATTTCTCCAACTCTCGGCGTCTAACGAAAGTATTGTTGAAACATCTAACTTCGAAGTAGTGGCCCTTACACAAGACACTCTGTAAGAAACTATCGATTCTACTGAAGGCTCCTCGACCTAAATTCCCCGTAAGACTTGGCATCTTGCTATCCGCCGACGATCCAAATCCACAATTCGTTTGGGTACGTTCTCAACAAGCACTCAAGCCGAACTTATCGAGTACTCACGAAGAGATTAGTATACACCAGCTGCTAGGTCACCCAATCACTGAAACAGTGGAGAGCTTCAACATTTCGAAGAATGAGGTCAGAGGATATATATGCTAGACCACACGGTCGTTGTGTATGCAAGAGACAACTGGCTGAACGATAGAAGTAAACCCAACCAAGCCGCACTTGCCTTCACGGACTTGCAGCTGCCGTATGATTGGAGAGGAAATATCTTGGTGATGAATTACAAAGGCCTTGTTGGCAAAAACATTCCGCCGAAGATGAATTCTGGCCAGCCTCTTGTGCTACCAGCCCTTCCGTCAGGCAGTGAGACGGGACCTTACCAGGAATTCCAAGATATCACACTGGCAGATTAAAGAGCCGCGATCGACTACCTGGTAAGTGTTCTTCGAATTATTCTCCTTCATCTCCAAATTTCAATATCTTGCAACTCCTCTTGAGCCCACCGGAACGAATGCGCCATCAATTATCACAATACTAATGTGTACCCTTTCAGTCTCGATATAAAAATCATGTCAAGCGTGGCAACGAACACTCCTATTTCACCATCAGTGCTTCGCCGGCGAATAAGCCGATGCATGAGCTGCAGACCTTAATGAACATGATGAAGGCAGATCAGGCAGAAAAGGAAAAGAAGAGAAAGTTCAAAGGAGTTCTTATCAGATGTGAGGGGGATATTGGTATCAATAAGAAGGAAAGTGGCAGATGGGAGAGATACACCGAGGTCGCAATCTCAAAGGAACATCCAATCTGGAATTCGGACCCAACGCCTGCATCCAAGATTATGGGACTTCCCCTGCTCGTACACAAACAGCCTCACAATCCTGCATGGAGCCAGAATGACCACACCCGATTCGACAATCAGCCTGCCATTTTTCTCAACCTCACTGTGGATCCCAAAATCGAAGATATGTGGGGATTTGCTCCTCCAGAATGGCAGAACGAGGTTGGTAGCACCTTACTGGTCAGGAAAGATCAGAAGAACTTGAGTCGTGAGCAAGCTTGGGCTCTCGTAGAGTTCATGCAGTTCCGTGTATCAGATGCGTTCGAGGATCCGGCGAGGAGCGTCAACGTCGAGCTGCGGTTTTGAAGATGTTGAATTGGAAGCAGTTCGACGATTTCTTGGAGAAATTCAAGGTGGAGAAGGTGGTCAGCGATGGAAGGTCTTGGGATGGTGTCAGATCTCCTTTTGGCACGAAGGAAGGTAGTAATGGTCAGCCTCTCTGATTGGGCATGACGATTTGCTTGGCGTTTTGGATAATTTAGAGCTGGGACCCAGTGGTCGGTCATGAACAAAATGCGCGCTGGTTGGAACCTTTGTCTACCCGCCGATGTATTCTTATCGTATGAATGCTCCAAGTTGCGATATGTTATGGCGTCAAATTTGCAGGGTGTATTCAAGATATACCAATATCCATTGATTTGGATGGGCAGTTCAAGGGGGCTTGAGCTGGTCGGAAAGTCTGCCGCCTCATGGCTCTTGCATCATCTTTTCAATGATATTAACGTGGAACAGAATGAGATATTGTAAATGAAATCTACTACCCTGTATCGTTCTTCTCACTATCCTTCCTCACTTCCCCCTTACAACGTACAGAATTTCGCAGTGGGATTATTCCAGCCCAACAAGGGCAGCTAGCGACACTTGAGGTCGCCTTATCACTTGTATTGTTGCGAAATAGAAATTACCAAGCAGAGAAATGAATACGATCTAGTGAGTTCCGACAAACCACAAGTTTTATTCAATGGTTTAGCTTGAAGTTTGGATTGGAATTCGCACCACAGTCCAACAAAGGAGACGCGAGGCATAAAAATTCTTCGCACTTTCAAATGACTGGTAGCCAATGAATTTTAAAGTCTATGTAGCTGCAATCAGCCTAATTGAGAACCATGGTAGATTGAAGATAGCTGCTTGGACCGAAGCACAAAGAAACGCTGCCGGCCCTCGCTTAAATATGTAAACAAAACAAAACCCCTGAGCACACCCGATACCTAGAAGCTAGAATTTCGAAGCGAGTAATTTCGGCGCCAAGAGCCACGTGGACTTATCACCAGAACATCTTTCAGCCATATATAGACTCCCTTCTGAACTTTAATCATAAAAAAGACGAAATATGTTCCCATGTCCAAGAAGGGTGGCGTCAAGAGTACTCAGGATTAACTCATTCCGAGCCTTTCCCAGCAACACCAAAATCAATCAATAAATCACTCTAGACTTCACAACTTCACAAGTCACTCCTCCATGCCATCAAATCACCTCTCGATCGCCGAACCATCCTTCACTTTTGATCAACAAGGAATTCACAACTTTCTTCTTCCCCTCCCTCTTGTCTCACCAGTAATCGCCTTGCCTTGCCCCGAGCAGCCTTCTTCACCTTACGAACCGCCGCAACAGATCTCATCCCTATCACTCTCTTCCCCTTCCTCTTCCTCTTCATCATCCCCATCCTCACCAAGTTCCTGATCCTCCTCAACTGGAAAAACACAACTATCAAACCCGGAGGCCACACCTCGTGTCCGGGTCTCCACGAGCGTGCTTGTCCACTGGTGGCGCGGAAGTAGTAGCTGTGGTATTACCGGGTATCGGTAGCGTCCGAAAGCGACCACCATCTCTTTCGTCATCGGAACCAGCATAAATTTGGTCTTGGAGGCTGGCCTTTGAGGCTGCTGCTCTCGTGGTCGTGGTGGATTGATTCTTATTCATCGCAGGGCTTCTCGTCAAAAAGCCACCACCTTCTTGATCTTCTTGGTGTCCTCCTTTACAGTGTTCTCAGATTCCCTTCTTGTCCGCCCCGTGAATGTTCCTTGTCGTTCTTTTCTGTGACTTGCTTTTTAACAAGTCTTGGTTGGGATATTTGACTATTCTCAACTACAGGATCCATGAGCTTCGCAGCATCCATTCGGTTCTTGATGCGATTCCAGCAGGCAGGTTCAGTCTCGCCGTTGGCTTCTTCGAGATGCGAAGTGTTTTTGGAAAGATTGCGCGTACTTTAGGACAAGAAACGACACACTGTACAGCAACAAAAGGAATAACGAGAGAGCCGAGGTTCATATTTAGCTTGATATGATTAATTGCAAATGCAGTGTGCGCTTAAATCATTCATCTCACTAAATGCAGATCATCATGCTTCCGAGACTACTACAGCCTACTTCCCATATTGACATGAACAGCCTTAGTCTGTGTATACCCGGCCAAACCAGCCTCACCCAGTTCTCTTCCAATACCACTCTGCTTCACGCCTCCAAATGGAATCCTATAATCCGAATCATTGCTCGAATTAATCCACACCATACCCGCCTCGATATTTTTCGCCACTCTATGCGCACGAGTGAGATCTTGAGTGAAGACCGCACTGCCAAGGCCATATGTAGTATCATTTGCCATCTCAAGCGCCTCTTCTTCAGTCTTGAAGCTAGCAATGACGACAAAGGGGCCGAAGACTTCTTCTCTGAAGATCTTCATGCTGGGCTTGACGCCTGTGAAGACTGTGGGCTCGATGAAGAATCCCTTGCCGGCGGAGGGTCCGGAAGTGAAAGCCTCGCCACCAGAAATGAGAGTTGCGCCTTCGTCTTTGCCAGCCTTGACAAAACCAAGAACACGCTCGTATTGTGTCTTGGTAACTTGTGGTCCTTGGAAGGTGGTCTCGGCGAATGGGTCACCAACAACGGAGACCTTTTGAACCTGCTCCTTGAAGGCGGCAATAAAGGTGTCGTAGATGGAGTCTTGGACTAGAATTCTGGATGTAGCGGTACAGATTTGACCTTGGTTGGACATGATACCTTTAAAATGTTAGCATATTGTGACTCCAATCAGGGAGAAATAATTACCAATGTGTGCCCACTTCACAGCCTGGTCCAGATCCGCATCCTCGAAGACGAGCAATGGTGACTTTCCACCAGTCTCCAAAGTAATGTTCTTCATGTTCACAGCCGCCATCTTCATAATCTCCTTTCCAGTTCCAGTACTTCCAGTGAAGGCAATCTTATCAATACCCAAATGGGTAGCGATCGCTGCACCAGCCTCACGTCCGTAACCATTGAGGATATTCACAACTCCTGGTGGGAACCCAGCCTCCTTGATCAAGTTCGCAAAGTATAAAATGCTCAATGGGGTCTGCTCAGCCGCCTTCATGACAATGGTGTTTCCACAAGCCAACGCGGGACCCAGCTTCCACGCCGCCATGGCGAGCGGGTAGTTCCATGGAATGATCTGCCCACAGACTCCCACCGGCTCCTTGATTGTGTACGCAAACTTGGCTGGTCCGGTATCAATGACCTGGCCGTGGATCTTATCCGCGTATCCGCCATAGTACTTCAATACCCCAGTGACCTCCCCAACGTCTCCGAGCGAGTCTCCGTATGTCTTGCCGTTATCCCAAGTCTCGATTGTGGCGAGGGTATCTTTGTGGGCCTCGCAGAGGTCGGAGAGCTTCATCATCATGTTTCCTCGGTCGGTGGGGGAGAGATCGCGCCATGAGGGGTCCTTGAATGCCTTGCGGGCAGCTGCGACAGCTGTGTCGACGTCTTCGGGAGTGGCTGCATAGACGGAAGCAATCTCGGTCTCATCGCTACAGAAAATTCAGCATTGGTGTTGGAGGGTTAGCAGAGTGAGAGTGGCATACGTTGGGTTGATAGACACAATCTTCTTGCCATCGCTGCTCTTCACCCATTCGTTATTGATGAAGAGACCTGTTGGCTGGGTGTATTTCCTGCCATTGGGAGCTGTGAGCTCGACGGTAAGGTCAGACATTCTGGCGGCAGCACAGCTGAATGATCTGCAGAGAGATAGGTGGAATGTTGTAATGGATTGACGGTCGTATGTGCAGTTTGGGATAGCTGATAATGGCTCTGTTGATTGGCAACTGACCCGGGTGATCTGTTCGAAGAGATTGCGACGAAGATGTGCGGGCAGAGGGAGAAGTCTTTTGAACATCAGAAGAGAGGAAGAGCAGAGCAGAGCAGAGCAGATCTCGGCTTCAGTAAATAGCTGCAGTGTAACTACCTACCTTAGGCCGTCGTTACTACTCTCCAAGTCAAACAAGTCACGATCAAAGGTGGGCGTGGGGTGGCACACAATGGAATGGACGAGCGAGCTGCCTGACAGGGAAAGCTTTAACGAGGAGAGGAACGGATTGCCCTGCCTGTTCAGGTCTGGTGCCCGTGGTCTGCCCCGCCCCGCCCCGCGATGACAGACTCGCCTCGTCAAGACTCAAGACTCAAGAGCAACAGCAAGAGCCCTGGCTGTGGAGAAGCCGACGTTTCCCAAAATACAATACAATACCTGCGAGGATAAGCACGAGGTTGAGCTTGTGACTTGAAGAGGGACATTTGCATTCTATATAGATAGGATAGGAGGTTTGTAAACAGCTCAATCTTCAGTCTTGGCAGCAGCAGGAATAAATCGATTGGCCACATAGTATAATATACGGTAGCCCGTTTTTCGCCGCAGCGATGAAGCTTTTCGCACACATAACATAGCGGGACTTCGCTTAGCCAGAATAATTATTACCCCTCATCCTCAACTGACAGTGCAGAGTGTTCACCTATTGTAAGGACTTGGCAGCAAGTCTGCTGGGCGTAACAGTCAGCGCCCAAGTGTTTACGAGCTGCTGCCTTTGACCACATCGGGCTGATAAGAAGCAAAGGTATCTATCTATCTACCCGATGGTGCCTCTGTGGTCACCACGCCAGGCCGGGATGCAAGCTCGAGAAAATTCATGGTCTAAATTTCCAAATTAGGTACCTACCTACCCCTCTTTGTCACGTGTAAAGAGCTACAGGAACTCAATTTACAATAGGGCAGACTTAGGATCATATCAGGCTTGATATAACTATCGTTAGACTTTGATGTAAAGGAAGCTTTCTAAAATTCAATACAACTCGCATGGACTTCCTTGGATGTGAACCTTTAGCGCCGCCATGACCGCCCAAGCATGAAATTTGGAGGCGCAAGGTCTCACTACCCCTCACTTGGTTCAGGCACGACTATCGATACTTGGCAACGGCATGTTTTGCCTACTTGTGTTGGCTTGCATGCATGATGCAAAGAACCTTATGTCAGAATTGACTTCCACCAGCCCATTAACATGCGTCCGCTATACTGTGAGGATCACAGCTGCCCTTCTCTTTCGTACAATACAGTCTGATTTTTATGTATACCCGAGTCCCGGCCCGTCCCAGATCCAATCTTGTACAAGCAGCCAACCCTCGCTCTGGACGCCCGCTCGCCCTCCTGCTATCTCTCTGGTTCAGCACGAAGCATCAATTTGATAGATCGACCCTTCTAACCCAGTCTATCTCCCTTGGTCCTTTGATCCTCCACTCCCACCTCAAAAAGCACAAATACCAACCCCCTAGACTCCCCCTCCCGAAGCCGAGCCAGAGACCCCAGAAAACACAACCCCTCTGCTCCAAGGTATGCCCGTGCCGTGCAAGATATGGTTGTCCCCCGACGACAGCAAACTCCATGCTGAAACGCAAAAAATGATAGTAAAAAAAGCGCAAAGTCTGATCAGGAGCTTCCAAAGAAGTTCACAAAAAGCCCAGAGATTTATATGGCACCATTGGACTGTGACCAAAAGCAAAAATTGGTTTGAAGGTATATGGGAAAAAAAAGTATGCACCACACCAGGGGGTATAAACTCGCTGTTTTTCGCTGGAAATGAAATACGAGAAGACAAAAATCTGGGGATATATGAGGTCGGTTGCCCAACAATGCTGCTCTTCCTTCTCCCTGTCGCTCCTTGATAATGATGAGGTTGGTGATGAAAATGGTGGTCGATGTGACGATGAAAAAAGAGATATGTGGGATAGAGATACACAGGGTAGATACAATGCTTATGTATGTAGAGTTTGGTCGATAGCTGGCAAGCATGAATCGTGCTCGCACAACAGAGACAACGTATGTGGAATTAGATATTAGGGAGGAGGTATGTTTAGACGCCGCGATTGTCGCGGATCGTCGATCGAGGTTGTTGACCTCGGCTATTTTCCGCAGAGTCCAGTCGCAATGGAACTACCGGCGTCCAGCATCTCCAGTCCAACCGCGTTCGTATGGACCACGCGCATAGGGGTCATGAGGTAGAGGACCAGCGCCCGTCGAAGGGGTGACATTTCCACTTGGCGTCTGCGGGCCAGGGGCCGGCTCCATCCGTAGAGGAGGCAGGTTTGGCGGTCCAGGAGGGCCAAAATATCCTCCAGGGGACTGAACTGGAGGGAGACTTGGAGCTGGTGGAAGAGAGTAGGGCAAGCTGGTGAATTCCCCTTGCGTGTCCGTCCTCCTTCTCCTAGGAGCTCGTTCTGTGGTTGTGTCCGGCGCATGAAAGCTCGTCTGAGGGGGAGGCTGTGGCGGCGGCTGGCCCATGCCCGGAAACGATCCCGATCGCATGCTTTGGGGACTTGGAGGACCTTGCAAAGCAAGGTGTCTCATCTCGGGATTTCTGAGTAACAGATCTCGCAGTCTGTCCCTCTCTAGTCTGTACCGGTCCCGTTCCCCCTCAATCTCCCGCATTCTTCTGTCCTGCTCTCGCGCCTGCTGTTGGAGCTTTTCAATGCTCGTGTTTGCCTCCCTCTCTTTTTCTTTTCTGCGTTGCCGGAATCTTGCAGAGGCGCCTGCGTTCCTTGCACGTTTTTCATCAGCCAATTTGGAAGCCTGGTGCACGTCCACAGGCATAGTATACGAGCCTTTAGACGTGGTTATTGTCATGACTTGAATGGGATCTGAAGCAGAAGTCTGCCTTGAACTGCCTGCGCTGCTGGACTGGAGAGAGCTGGCTTGAGTCTGAGGATCTGGAGAAGTGTACGGACCTTCAGGTACTCCAGAGGGCCCTTGGAATTGCATGCCACCTCCCGCTTGTATTGCAGTCCCAAATGATGAACCGGGATAGTACGAGGTGGGCTGTGTTCCACCTTTGTGGAAGAGGAAAGATGCCGGGGAGGTCTGACTTGATGAAGGATTGTTTGACGATGCTGAAATACTCGGACTTGCGCTTTGCGAAAGTCTTGCGCGGCCAGGAGCTTGCATTGTACCCCCACTCGACCGCCGAGGTACAATGGATGGTGTTGAAGATGCGGGTGGAAAGCCATACTGCTGCTGGTACTGTGATTGCCCAGGAGTAGGCATTGGAGGGATATCCGACGATGCATTGGGTCCAGGCTCGGCCATGTACACTCTGCCTCTTGAAGGCAAAAAAGGCGATTGTTGCGCGTCGATGGTTGCCGGAGCTCCTCTTCCACCGCTCACATTTCGAGCTGATGGTGATCTTGGGGTCAGGATCCGTCGAGGTGCCAATCCCTGAGGCAATTGTTGACCAGGAAAGGCATGAGATGGAGCAGTTGAGGGACTTGCGCCATATGGGGTCCGCTCCATAGCCGAGATGGGAGACTCATTCGTCGCGCCGCTAAGTCGTCGACTCGAACTACCACCACCCTCAGGCTCCGATGGGTTCAGTATAGAATGGACTCCCAGGTCCCTCTGCTGTCTCGCGCCTCTCCAATCCTCTCCAGATCCTATGTTCTGGGAGGTCTGAGCATGTTGAGGGGATATCTGCGGTTGATGAGAAAAAGCTCGATTTTCGGGCTCCGGCTGCTGTCTCTCTGCCTGTCGTCCCTCATGCTGAGAGTCATCTCGAAGCTGCACAGGTGGTAGAACGAATCTTTGACCTTCGGGCGGCGACCGAGATGCAGGACGAGACGCAGATGGCTTCTGCGACATCGGGTCCTGATCCCCTAACCCTGGATGGTCCCCAGGACCGGGACATTGACCTTTCCCACTACCTTCCCAGCTCTGCTGATAGCTGTGAAGCTTGACTACAAAATCGGTAAGACGCTTTTCGAGGACTTCTGAAGTCTGGATGCCCGGGAACCGCGATACTTTTGGTGATATCTCCGAACTGTCTCCAAAAGCAGCGAAGGTCTGATTCTCGCACGACGGACGCCTCAGGAAACCTTGTACAGCCAGATCGAATTTAATCTTTGGGAAGCTTGCCAATGGGGCGTCTCAACGAGCAGTAGAAGTCAGCTGTTGTTGCTAGTCTGAGCTTGGTGGTTCGTATAAAATCCTCTTGAATATCTCAACTGTGGAACATTGCTGGTGCGCCGCACCGAGGGCTGAAGTGAAATACTTGTTTCCCCCCTCTGCTGGTGCTGTGGGAAGACTTATTTGGGCAGGAACGATTCGGTGATGTTTGACGTGGAAGTGGAAGTGGAAGTGGAAGTGGAAATGTCGAGGCGGAGCAGCGAGGCAGTCAGTGTCAGTGCACGGAAGGATTGGACCAAAGACTTGGGAAGCAGAAATCGCTAAGAACTTTAAGACAAGTCACTGGATGTTAGTTGTTGCGCAGCAAGGAAATATAGGACGCCAGTGGTGACCAGTGACCCAGAGGATCGAGGGAACTGACTGAAAGTGGGAGACGGCTGCGGTCGACGGACCAGTCACAAACAGGAACTGCAGAACAGGCTCGCGACTGGTGGAGAAGCATGAATTGAGAGGGGAGAAAGCAGCAGTGTCGCCGATAGGGAGGGACCCGGCTACAGGCTGAAGATGCAGAAGGGGTGAGTTGTTGCTGTTGCTCGTGGATGGCTGGCGGATGGGATGTTTGTTGACAACAGCAGTGTTAGCTCGACGCAGAGGAGATATAAGCAGAGTTGGTAGGCACAGCAGGTAAGGTAGGTAGGCAGGTAGGAAGTTGATGCAGAACTGGATGAGCCAGCATCTTTTTCCATTATTGGGGAACCCCCAAGCTTTTGGTCTTCCAGTCCCACGCCTGTCTGCTCACAGACTCTTGGGACCCCTTCACAAACCAGCACCAAAGGGATCATAATGACCAGGATTCGAGAACCACAGCGGGTCTTTCTGGGAGCAAACTGGGGTGCTCGAAGGTTGCTGTAGGCGAAGGGCCACGGGCCGGGGCACGCTGTGGTGTGCTAAGACAATCGTTAAGGGCAGGGCTCCAGCTGCTAGAGCGCAGTAGGTTAGTGGGCTGCTAGGCTCGCCAGGCTGTGAGCTTGGGTCGATTCCGAATATTAATTCCCAAGAAACTTTACTTTCGCACAGGCATACAAGTACGGGCGGAGTAGGGAAGGGAAGGGAAGGGAAGGGAAGGGAAGGGAAGGGTAGGTAAGGTACAGTACAGTACAGTACAGTACAGTACAGTAGCAAGAGGACAGGGACTACTACTCAGGACGGACGCTGCAAGGCAGGGAAGGTCACAGACAGGCGGCCCACCCGTCGCCCTCGAGGCGGCCCGCGGGTGTTGGCCATGTGCAGGGCAGCCCCCCCCCCCCCCCCCCACCCCTACGCTCTCCAGTACCTTAGGACTAGACTCGCATGGCTGGCGGTGGTCAAGTAACTTCATTTGGTGAACACGCATGACTTTTTCTAAACTTTTTGTCTTTCTGAGCAGGGCAAGTGGAAGAGAAGAGGCTGGCTGCCGGCGACTTAAAGTTCCTAAAGTGCTGGCTGGATGAGACTCTAAGGCAGCCGTTGGCGACGGGAGCTATGGAAGGACGACGCGCTGAGAGGGGAGGGGTGTAGGTACAGTACAGTAGCTAAGGTACGACGAACATCTGTAGCTCCCTCAGCATCGCATCGCATCGCATCGCATCGCATCGCATCGAGCTTGGGGGAAAAGAAAATTGCCGGAGTAACTGGCGGCCCTAGCAGCACTTAGGCGTCCTTCAGGCAAGCCAATGCCATGCTTCTCTTCGTAGTAGTACGGCCGGCGTGACGAAAGAACCCCTCAGCAGCTGCATCTCGTGCGGTGAAATGTTCGAGGCCAGAATTGAATTAAATTTACAATTAGAATTAGACTTAGAATTAGGGAGCTCACTACTCAAGGCCAGGTGGGCAGGGCATGTTCAGCAGCATCTCAACTGTGAAGGTAATTTCCATTTACAATCCCCAGTCCTGTGCCCACTGGTCTCACCCGCGATGCTGCTCACTCTGCTCTTCTCACCGCAAGTATCGTGAGCTAGTCGCAGCCAAGCCGTGACGGTGAAGCCAGCTCGATGACGAGGACCTTACCGCAACAGTACTCCGTACAGTATTATGGCACCATGGCGCTGCTAGTTGAGTTTCTTGCGAAAACTTCTGGCTGTTGACATCACAGACTAGACTAGGAGCGGAGCTCCAACTGCGGCAGAGGTGTGCCGGCAGGACGGAGAGAGGGCGATGGCTGGCAAGAATCTGGAGGCTTGACTACTGGACCTCTATGATCAACAAACGTGCTGTGCCCTGAAGAAATGAGGATAAGGAGGACCTCGGGAGCTTGGAATTGCTCGTTCCAGCTGCGCTGCGCTGCGCTACCAGTGCGCCGGTTCACCCCCTCGGGCGACCCTGCAATTAAACACCGTAGCTTGGGGCTATAATAGTGGCCAGCCTAGACTTCAGCATCATCGTGGTGACCGCGTGGAGACTAAACTGATGCGTCGGCCGTCAGTCTTCAAGCGGTACTAGCTACAGTGGAGTGGCGCTTGGCTGGGACAATAGTGAAGACCGATGCGACTCTTTTTTGGAGTTCGGAGAGAGGAGGGGATAATGAGGGAGGGAGGGAGGACATGCAGGCAAGCGGGTTGTGCACAGGCGTCCTGGATATGCAGAACGGATGTTCTTCGCTGCCCGCTCCTGTGCTGCTGCTGCTGCTGCTGCGTTTCCTGCAGGCGGATAGTGGCTAGTGGATGGATTGCGCGCCTTTGATCTGATTGAACGGCTCTGTATCGCGCTGCAGTAGTTCATCCGCAATGCAGGCCGTGTTGGTAACTTTTCCAGTCACTTGTGCTGAGCTGTGCCCCTCGACCCTCGAATCGGAGACCTCCTCCACCCAGGCTCGAGCATTCGAAGTTGCGACTCGACCACGAGAAAGACTTTCTTACGGTGCTGATAAGTTAATTGCGACAAGAAGGAATAACCTACTCGAGGGCCGCCCTCTTCAAAGCGGGAAGTGAAATGGGAGCCAAAACAAAAACAGTCCTGAAGCACATCTCCGCTCCCTTCCGTACGTAATTCTGCAAACGAGGTTGCAACTGTTTTTGCTAATTTCCTTTGGGCTGCTGGTTGCCAACAGAAAGGCGAGGCGCTGCCCGCGCTGCCACAGACGTAAGTTCATGATCCAGCCCTGGTGATAGGATGAGGATTACGACGACTGACGAGCCATCTATCCTGTGGCTCTTTTGTTCTTTGCCCCGGGCATCCGAATGTCTGCTTGATAGAAGATCAGTAGAGTACAGTAGAGCCTGGGTTGCAGATGCCATGCTGCGTTTAGCTCAGATGCAATGCCACGCATCCGTCTTCTTGAGCTCGAACGCCTCTTTGTGTTCTCTGAGGACTGGGTCAAGGATTGGAGACTTGAATTGATCGTGTGAGAGTGAGACTTTTCGCCTGCGTCTTGTTCAATTGTCATGGCTCTGCCGTATTGCTCAGACTTCCCTTGTCGGACTGGACCGATTCAATTTATTTTACAAGTGCGCAACACTCCCATGTCGTCTGTTCGACTTCCCTGATCCCGGGTTCCCATGATAGACCCCTGCACCAGAGGGACAGGAACATCTGCAGAATGATGTCGGAAGTCCCTCTTACTCGAGGTATACGGTTCTCCTGCTATATCAAGACCTATAGCACATTTCTGTTGCGAAATCTCTTCGTTCATATTCTCCGTTATTGGTCTTCTCTTGTCGTCCTGGACTGCCTCGTCTTCCGGCAGCCAGCTGTACAGTAGAGCCGGCCCCCAAGAGAATACACCTCATTGTTCGGTCCACTTTCTGTTAATCTGTGCCTGTGCACCTGGCTTGGCTCATTTGTGTGGAGCACGAGATGAGCTGCAGTAGTGCGCTCTGATAACGATTTTACTTGGAATGCCCCAGGAGACTGTCTTGGAGGGTTCCAGGTCCAGGACACCGGCTCGATGTGTCGTCAAATCGGGTTGGTCTGTTTTGTGAGGTTATCGTTTTCTCTCAAGATCGAAGGACCTGCACATCATCATCGGCTATTAGTTCTCTCTCTTTAGCCAATTGGTATAAAGCCCCGAAAGCGAATGACGGTGGTGGTATGTGTTGGCGAAGTCACTACTATCACGCGCCGTGCCGCTGAAGTTTTCAATTTCCCAGCATGCATAGTGATGCGCATAGCGGCCCAAATACCCCGGGCGAGCATTTAGATCCCACCTGACTACAGAGCGTTCTGAGAGGGAAAATAACTCCAAATACGGGCCTCTGCAAGTGTGAGACTGGATGCCTTATCTCCACCTTGGAGCCATTGTCGTAGCCTGCGGTCCTGTAATAGGTTTTAATGGTTTGGGCAGGCAAAATGAAGATCGCCCACCACTCGAGAAATTTCGGTTGACCGGGAGAAATTATCGAAGAAATACCTGAAACGCCGGTATCCTGATATCACTCACTCTGAGTCCAAATTCGGCCATTAATTAAGTGACAATGGTAGCCCAATGCAGCGATTATGATGAACATCTTATTTCTCGACCCAAGCGTCTCGCTATCGACTTTTATCGGAGAAAGCAGCTCTTTGCCCCGACAATCCGTAGGCTCGGGTGAGTTCCTAAAGTACACCAAGGGATCCTGGCATGGCGCAGAAACAACCGGCTGGAGCTGTCGCATCCCGAGGCTCAGCATCGCCCGTGTCGAATTAGCAGGAGGCGAGCTCAGGATCTTATTCCATTCCAACAAGAAAGTTTGGATCTCATGATCTGTTTCTTTTGAGGTTTTATAAAATGTCTCGGAGACGGGGAGAGTAACCATGAAGATCCTGTCGAAATCGAAATGAGAAATTCAAGGATCGCTCGTGTCGCCATCTTGTGCCTGAGCCCGGCTCTCAGGGATCTCAACATTCCGTCCGCTCAGCTGTATGATCAACCCATGGCCACAAGTACACCCACAGCTTCCACCATCAAGGGCGAGCCTTCCATGGGATCATGCCTCCTGCAAGGCTGCGAGCTGTCAATCATACCTCACATCTCGTTCGGGGTACAACTTGCGGCTCATATGCCTTTATTTCAGCGCATGGCAAGGTTCCCAAAGCACAATGCCATCTATTCGAGACCGTGAGCGACCATAACAATGATTATGCCAGCTGCTGCTTTTCGAACCGCAACTAAGCAAAGAAATGACATCGCCCAGCCGTGTTGAAGAAAGGAGGATTCTGCTCTGCTTTGATAGACCGTTCGTCTTGTCCTTCGCTTCCCCGAAATAAAAAGTGATCGATTAGGTTTAGGCTAGTAACCCGCCCTTCCCAGCCTGCTGGTAAGGCCTCGCTTTAGCGTGTTCACAACGTTCGCCATGCCCCATCCCGAGAACCGTTCCAGTCTCAAACAACGAAAATGCTGGTTTTCAGACGGGACCGTGCCGCGGTGTAAGCACAGTCAAGTTACCCAGCACCAACCAATTGCATGTGGCGGTGATGATGGCCTGCTCGCCGGAGGCCAGTGAACCTCCCTGGAGCTGCAATGGAGATTCCAATAGGCACTTGGCATGTTCTGAGACAGGAACCCACGGCAGAATTGATCAAGCTCGGGCAAGTCTGGCACGAGTAGTCAATGCAGCGCGAAAAGCACATCATCATAAATCATAATCGACCATGTTGCCAGCCTCAAAAATATTACTGCGGCTGCAGGAACAGGGCGAACGATTGTGGAAGAGGTGAGCGAACCATCCGGCAGTCCTCCTACCGTATCCACATCGAACAAGGCAACAAGATGGGATGAGGCGTACAGAAGCGTCTCGATTGGGTTCCCTTTCCAACATCTGCATGCTAATCCCCGCACATGCATTTACCACGTTGAAAGCAAGTCGCATGAGCATACAGTCATGTGTTCCTCGTTCTGTACTGGAGCACACACAACCAATGAACAGAACGCAAGAAATTTGTAATCTCAACAAAGGGATCGAGGCCCTATCATTCTCTGCTTACAATAAGCATGAGCCTCTTTGTCTTTCCCGGCCTGAGCCCTCTTCTGATGCTGATCTCGGAGCAGGAGTCTAATTCCAAAATCCAGAATCAACTCGAGTTCGGTCATCGTCGTAGGGCGACTTATTTCTCCTCCGAATGTCTCATTCTGCCACTATAAATTTTCGGTATCAAGCACAAAAAGAGTCATTTCGTAAATGCAAATGCATGACAATGATACAACTTCGTCCCAGTCGCAGCAGATATTGGGTTCTCTTATGTAAGCTGCCAAGAGACAGACTCGTAGTCTCTGAAGTCTTCTTACTTTACGGAGAAGTCAGCAAGTCACCATTTGGCATGCTGATTCTGAAGTCCATTAGGCAAGCATGACCAGCGCAGGCCTCGTCACGTGGTTTCCGCGGCCTGGCCTTACCTACCTTTAGGCAAGGTAAATTACCTAGGTAGACCAGGACCCAGGCCTCGTGCCCAAATAAGGGCCAAGATTAAGTTTCAAGAGCCCTCCGGACAATGGTCGGGTTGATACCCGGTGTGTCGTCTTTCTGCGTTGGGGCGTTCTTGCGCGCATGAAGTGATGTGATGTGATTGTGATGTGATAGCGCTTAAGCAGGTGATGGGGCACGGCTTCGAGGCATGGGCAGGTAGTGTCGCTGCGCTGTCGCAAGATCCACAGCTACAGTGCTCTAGTCCAGAAACAAGTAAAGCAGCACAGCAGCGCGATGATCAGACCTCATGAAGTCTGTATTATTGATTTGAGTTCAAATTGGCGGTCAGTGAACACTTTCTGATGGATGCCGTGAATTTCGGCAGGATATGGATCTTGAACTTGTGGCAGGGGCATTGCGGTGAGCAATCCATGCAGAGCTGCATCAATCTCTGCGGTGTGATCATGTACGAAATGAACGTCAAGAGCTGACAAGCTCTGAAACGGGAACACCCCCATGAGTTGCCGGGACAGCAGGAACAATCCAAGATTCGGAAAAACTGGCACAACGTAGATCAACTGTTGACTCCTTTGCGCTTCTTCTCTCTTCCAATTCCAAGGGGACGCCCATATTGCGACACCTTCCTTTCATTCAACATTTGGTATCCGAAAGCTCCCCTCCCAGCTTTTTGGAACTTTCTCTGGCATGATTTTGGTATTTGAGTAACGCCCCAAGCAACAGTGATAACGCCATTACGGCACAAAAAGTCAAAACATTCTTGGGGGATCTGGCTCCAATCTGGGGAACCTCTCGGATGAAAGCCATGATACCCTTGGTCGTCGGGATGACGTGTTCGGATGTAATGCTTATTTTTCAAATTGATTTTTCCATATCTACTTTGAGCTCAAACGTCAAGCGGAACCCTGGGGAGAGATTTCGAAGACAAACTTTCACTGTATTGGGCAGTCTCGGCGAATATCAACTTGAAAAATGCTTGCTCTTTGGCACATAAGCTTCCCAATATCTCCTAATGAAGCCGCAGAAAACTCAATATCGAGTTTTCGGAACTCGAAATGCGGTTCCTGCATCGTCACGATGCTGTCTTCTTCATCTGAAGAGCATGAAGAGATAGAATGAGAAAACTGAAGTGTTCGTAAGGTGAGAATAGCGTGGAAACACTCCCAGCCGAGTCAGCCAGGAACAGAGGACTGATATTGATAGGACGAAAGGAAAGAATCCGTCCTCCTTCTGTGCAACCTACGATCAGATTCACAATGGAGAGTGGCACAACCAAGACCAAGACCAGCAATATAGGCAGAACCGATCGGAATATCCGTCACAACATCCATACATTAAAGACACAGCAGAACTCGCGCCATCATCAATGGAAAGGTTGGTAGGTATATATCTTTCACCAACAGACCTTTGCGGATGATGGAATGTCGGGAGCGATGGAAATATGGATCGGGACTGAGGCCCGACTACCGAGCCTATGGCCACATCGCGACAACGAGGATATTGCCAACCAGAGATGATATAGTTGAGGCTCGCCTTTCGCAAAGAAATCAAATGGTGCATTGTTGTCAGTTATATCTCAGCCTTTGAGAAATCCTGTGCTTGGACTCTACGAAATTCCAGTATTAACAGTCCACAGAAGTTGTAGAAGAGACATTCCCCACCGTCGGAGTTTATTTCTTCGCTTCCGAACACGACCCACTGTTCAGATCGGCTAGCGAGTGACCACACCTAGCTCCCCCGCGATGGCGTTCATGTTCAACAAAAGATCGAGCTCGCTCCTTTCCTGGTGGCGTTGGGTTATTTCGTTCCTTCTGCGTAGAAAGCCAGCAATAATGTCTTCATCGTACCAACGATGGGCCGTCACGGAGCCCTATCTGGACCTTCATTGTTCTCTTGGCGAGGGGCCATACTACGAGGAGGCCACGAACCGATTGCGTTTTGTTGACATCATCAAAAGACACCTGCACACCGTCGACCTGAGCGTTGGGCCAAAGAGTCTGAAGACCTTGCATTTTGATATGCCAGTCGCTGTAACGGCTGACATCGATGGAGTTGATCCGGAAAAGAAGATTTTGATTGGGGGAAAGAGTGGGGTGTACATATTGGACAGAGAGACTGGAAAGTATGATTTGTTGAAGAGGTTTTTTGACAGCGAGGAGAAGGATGAGAGATTGCGGAGTAATGACGGTGCCATTGACCCACAAGGAAGATTCTGGGTTGGAACCATGAATGACTTCTGGGTCGGAGAACCGCAAGCTGAGGGTGAGTTCTGCATTTTTCCTCTCGAGTTTCATCCTTTTTTCTGGATGTAGATCGACAGATTGGTTGTTTTGTTTCCTGGATCCCGCTCTCAAGATGGGATTCCTTGATGCCGAAGTCACTACATCACCCTCCATCGCCCTCACGTGACGATAAACTTATTTCAGCGAGAAGCTGTGCAGGCAAACACCAGGGAAGTGGCTAAATACAAGCAGGCTCTCTCTTCCGTTTCAATTCGGACTTGAGTCGAAAGACGCTGCGGTCTTCCTTGACCATACCCAATAGCATAGGATGGTCCATAGACCACAAGACCTTGTACTTTACACACTCGACCGAGAAACGTATCATTGCATTCGACTTCGACGCCTCGACTGGGGACATCACCAATGAGCGAGTCTTTTGGCAACATGATGGCAATGGAGATCCAGACGGATTCAAAGTCGATACCGAAGGAAACATTTGGCAGGCGATCTATGGTGAAAGCCGAGTCTTGAAAATCTCCCCAGACGGAAAAGTCGTGGGAGAAGTCTCTTATCCCACCAAGTGCATCACATGCCCTGTCTTTATCGGAACAGAACTCTGGGTGACGACCGCGGATGACCATGACAAGACCAAGCCATATGCTGGTGCCATCTTCAAGGTCGATGTTGGTGTTGGAGGGTTGAAGGAGTTTAAATTCAAGTTGGATAAGGAAATCCCGGGATTGTAGAGAGACAATCTGGTCCCAAAAACCGTGAGACTTTGTGACAAGGCTGGAATGACAGGAAAATAGAGATAGAGTATGCAGAGTACGAATAAGGACTCTCCGTTCGTTGAGCGGCAGAAGCCAACCGCTCTACTTTCCAGTCCCGAAGTATGTATATGAGAGATCATGTTTTCTGCAACCTAAAAAATACATTACCGCGAGAACCCTAGGTCGTGGCTCGGTTGTTTGTGTTTTTCCCAGTAGCGGATGCCCGAGGTGGCGATACATTGAATGTTGCGGGTGTTCACTTACCAATCGATACAGGTCGCATGGCAGAATCCTAGGGAGGCTTGTCGTCAACCGAAGGCATTCTATGGTGAAGACTGTTTAATAAAAGGAAAGGCTTCCTCGAACAGCCCGACTATGCTAGAGCTCAAATCTGTCCGAGTAGACAATGTTTGCACGATCTGTTGTCGTGCTGGTGATCGGGCCTCTTTGGATAGCAAGGAGGCAGAAGTCCAATAATAGATACTATCAGGGATCCGTGACAAGTCAGAAGATTCTCTGGGTCATGTAGCGGGCAGTTCAAGGGTCTTGTTGACTCGAAGGAACGGCCAATGAGCAAGCCGAATGTTTTTCGAAGGGGTCGGTGACGCTTTCCAAGCGGCTGCCAGGTGCTCTGACGCCCATCTCTGACTACGTTTCACACGAAGATCGGCCGGTGTTGGAGTTTATTCATTCTTATATGCTGTATGCTGTGTTGGTAGTTGCGCATGCGCCAGATATCAAGAGCAATGGGATGTGCTGGAGGTTATCACGTACAGTACTAACACCAAACGGGACAAGCGCCTGTCCTGAACAAGCGAGCTCGATCTTGGCTGAACACCTCCGAAGCTTTCTCCTACTCTGACTAACCTCCATATCCAAGATTGAGCCACATGGATTTCATGTCATCAATTGGGACATTTTGAAACAGGATCACGCAAAGTAAGTTTGAGACCTCTATTACTTTAAAACACGTTGATTAAAGTGCCCTAAGTGATGCGGAGCTTACGTCACCTGGCTCTAGATCTGTGACTCTCTCCCAGCAACAGCGAGGCCTCCGCTGTGCTATGTAAAAAGTATGGTCGGTCTTAATCACTGTATATCTGGCAACCTCGAATTCGGAAATCATTAATCCGCTTCTGTTGGACGCTTTCCTGGACTTGAGACCTTACAGCCATGTCTGGCTGCAGCGTCAGTGACTATCCCGACTCCGGTGGAAAAGCTTCTCACGTGTGTACGCCGTGTCGAAAGCAGAAGAAAGCGTGTGATAAGCTGTTTCCAAGTTGCTCTACGTGCTCGCGGCTGCGTCGAGAATGTTCGTATGAGACTGGGCCAGCACCCGAGGCGGCGTCCCTTGAGTCACTCTCTGCAAGGCTCGCCAGCCTGGAGGATGAGATGAGCGTGCATCGAGCTATGTGTGAACCACAAACTGTACTTCCGGGGGTCAGACCAGCTTCGTACTCTCCTCTATCGCAAGGAACCGCAATTGGCACATCGTCAGCAGTTTTCTCGACTTTCTTTCTCGATGTCAACGTCTTCCGGTCGCAGAATTCGATGGTCCCGAAACCACAATTCAGCATCAAAGACAAGCTTTTGGATGATATCGGAGACGGGTTGGAAATTCAAGCTATCGCTGGGGCGTACTTCTTCTCGATTGCTCCTTGGATGTCCATAATTCAGAGGAATCGCTTCTACGAGGAAACTCTTGCCGGCCAGATTGAATTGACAGCAGATATTGTCTTCCTCATTTTATGTATGAAGTTGCTGAATGAGACCGTGCAATCAGGAGAAACGCCTCGAACAGAGCTTGTAGGTCATAGTATTGACTATTCTCCTTGTCTGCTCCTAATGTACTCAGTTCAGACACTGAAACAGAGATAATTAGTGGAACCATGCGAAGAATCGCTTCTTGTTACTCGTATCCAGTGGGTATATATCAATAAGGTCGCTTCAAGCAGGGGTCTTGCTATGCTTGTATGAAACTGGACATGCAATCTATCCGGAAGCATATATCTCCACTGGTCATCTTGCGAGACTCGGTGAGGCTGTTGGGCTTCATGACACAGCGGGGATACCTCAACTGGCACTTGAACCAGCAACATGGGACGATATGGAGGAAAGAAGAAGAGTATGGTGGGCTCTATGGATCTTAGACAGGTATGTTACCATATGACGCGGAAGTACATCTTCAGTAGTCATGCTCGGCTGATCACGAGTCAGGCATATGAACGTAGGGAATCCGTCTAGGTCACTAGCAATGGCTGAGATCGGACGAAGAGAGTACCTTCCTGTGGATGATGTGTCATTTGAACGAGGAGTACGTCCCCAAACCCGACAAGTCTCACGACCTAATTTGGGCAAAGGTGCAATCAACAAGTGAGCCATTATTTGTATCATCGTCAACTGACATCACTGCTGCACCACTGGCAAGGCTATGCCAGTCATCTCACTTATTAAGCCTCGTCCTCAAGCACATCAATGATAGAGATTCCACCGCGAATGATCGTCTAGAAGAGGCCAAGCAACTGAGCCGCGCTATTCAGGCTCTCTGTTCTTTCATGGACAGTGAGATCGACTCGGGAGCAACCCGAATCTTTGTCCCTAAAGCAATATGTTTCAGGTAAGTGACGAAGACATGTATATATCATTGTTTGATCATTTTTTCAGTGCGCTCTTTGCTCTCTACGAGCATTCGTCCATCATCAGGCAGAGTTCTTACGCCCTTACCGCCGAGCTTGAACTGAGCGAACTTTGAATCTCGGGATTACATTCCCTTGTACCACATATCGCTGCATACACTGCTCATATTAAGACGATCCTACCATACAAGCTTGGTCAAGCCTCACCATTGATATGCCACTGTCTTTATCGAGTGGCTTGTTGGATCTCAAGCCTCACGACCGAAAATATTCCGCCTGAATACTCCAGAATTTTTCTCTCGACCAGAGAAACTTTGGCAAAACTGAGTATGAGGTGGCAGGTTGCTGGTATGTCTGAGTATCTATCTCATCATGTCTTTCCTAATACAGTGACAGAAGCTTATCTTAAGATGCTCGATTACACGTCGCTTTCTTTCCGTTCTGGCTTGACCATCTCCATTTGAATGTGATCATACTCATTCTCCACTCCTGGAACTTGTGGAGAGTCACCCATATCTCTATTCTCAGTATATTCGGGTCGCTGGAGGCTCGGTCTACTCAAATAATATAACGACACGATACCGACGGCAGTGTTAACTACCTTCTCACGATCTAAGCATTTACTCAATAGGGTTGAAAGCAATCGTTTGACCATACTAAATACAACAGCCGGTCCCCTCCTCCCGGCTCAACACTACCGGGTATTTCCGAACTCAACAGGACCTTCAGAATCCATTCCCTGCCTCCGTTCTATCCCCTTATACCCCGGTAATCCCAAAATTTATGATCACTTGGCATCCTGCTACGATTGGTGCCCGCGGTACGATATGCCACTTTTGTCAACCGTTTTGACTCACTTGGTAGCTCCACCATCGCCCCTCAGGAACCACAAGACATCGCGGCTGATATAACGTATTTGCCTTGATTGGTAATCTCTTTGGATAATGACTGCATGGCAAGGGTTGATATTGGATAAGCAATCGAAATAATTGGAACTTCGTGATGCCAAGATATGCGATGCAACTTCGTTCACTCCTCCACTTTCAGTATCTCGACTATAAAGAAGACTGAGGACGCCTACCTCTCAAGTGTCACAATTTTCAGGTTCATAATGGCGTGTCTTTCAGTTCTCCTGTTTTCTCTGCTCCTTGCAGGTGTCAGGGCCATTCCTCAAGACCCTGCACTTCACACTCGGCAAAGTGCTTTGGATAAGTGTAAATGCTACGAGGGAGATCTCTGTTGGCCGTCAGCATTAGCATGGAGCACGTTGAATTCTACGGTAGATGGCTTTCTTCAGAAAGTCGTCCCTGTAGGTGCGGTGTGTTACAATACCTTCGAAGGGAAGAGTACCTACAATGCATCCGCATGTTCTATTGCTACTGCTAATTGGAATCAACAAGTGTTTCAGTACGTGTACTATTTCCAAATAAAGCTAAACGGCTAACTGGGCCAGACAAGATGATCCCGTATTTGCAATGAATCCTCTCTACACCAACGGGGCATGTCTTCCGACCACAAACAGGGCTGCAATATGCAGCCCAGGTTATCTTTCGGACTATGTCATCATGGCGAAGACAAAACAACACATTGCAGCTGGTGTGAAGTTTGCACGTGAATACAACTTACGTCTGGTGGTTCGAAATACCGGTCATGACTTCGTGGGGAGATCAACCGCTTACGGAGCTCTGGCAATCAATACCCATTCCTTCAAAGATATCAAATTCATCAAGCAATATTCAGGACCTGGAACATACACTGGAGGCGCAGTGACTGTCGGTGCTGGTATCCAAACTCGGGAAATGTATACAGCCGCTTTTAATCAGAATCCAAAAGTCAATATTGTCGGTGGAGAATGTGCTGTACGTATTTTGCCCTGCTTGCTTTTACATCACTGATCCTATGTCAAAGACGGTCGGGTTCGCTGGAGGGTACATCCAGGGAGGAGGGCATGGTCCTGTTACTAGTCTCTATGGAATGGCTGCAGATCAGGCACTCGAGTTTGAGGCAGTGACTGCAAAAGGAGAGTTTGTCACCGCGAATGCCGATGTAAATCCAGATCTCTTCTGGGCGTTGCGGTATGTGATCGAACTGCCTCCCATGCTATGTTTTGAATGCCTCAATATTTTCAGTCGCAATTTTTTCATCTTACTACTTGCTACTTTTTTGCTGACCTCTTCAGCGGAGGCGGTCCAGCGACATTCGCGATTGTCACATCCCTCACGGTCAAGACGTTCCCAGAAGTCCCGTCAGCAATGGTGATCCTCAACATTAATAGTACACACACCACAAACACTGTCCTCTGGTGGCAGGCAGTCACGCTTTTCCACTCATTGTCCAACCATTACGTAGACAACGACCTCTTCGTGTATTACGAATTAACCCCAGGGACTTTGCACATCCAGCCTTTCGTAGGACCAAACATGAACTCAGCAAAGCTCTCCCAGATTCTCAAACCACTCTATGAGGGCTTGACGAAATTGGGAGTAAGATACACAGCTGTGACCAAAGAATATCCTACATTTTACAAGCTCTACGTGGATGTTTTTGAGTCTGAGGCAGCTGGATCTAATCAGTTGACTGGAGGCCGTTTCTTTAACAAGGACGACATTGCCATAAATAATGCCGCCATCATTTAATCGTATAAACAGGTCCTCAGCCCCCCAGAACTCGGATTTGGAGTCATCATCGGTCATATTGTTGGGCCTGGAAATGCTCTCCCCATTTTTGACAACGCTGTCTACCCAGGCTGGAGAAACGCTTCGAGTTTCAGCATTGCATCATTATTTCCTTCACAACAGCAATGGGCTACAGCTAAGAGAGTCATGACTGAGAAGTTGACTCCTGCAATGATGAAGGCGTCCCCACGAGGTGGTGCTTATGTTAATGAGGTGAGTATCTGGTTACAAAAGGCCAATTCGAGTAATAGCTGACTTAAGGGAGTGTGATTTGGGTCAGCCTGATTGGCAGAACCAATTTTGGGGGGCTAATTATCCTAGATTGCTGGAAATTCGAAAGAAGTGGGATGGTGACGGTACCTTCTTTGCCCAGACGACAGTTGGAACCGAAGATGTAAGCTATATGGAGGAAAGAATCTAGATCTTTCGATTCGATTTTCATTTTCAGACTTCACTCTTGATCTAGGGATGCACGCTGACTTGTTGATCATCTCGTGGGCCGAGATTGGGAACCCCCCTAAGCTGTGCAAAAAGTAGACCAGCAACATCGACCTTACAGGAGCTAGTATTGGCTGACTGAGAAGTCATGACGGTAAAAAGTCTAAGCATATGTAGCAGAGGTCCCAACAAAGAGCGGCGTTATCTCGCCAGCCTGAAGTTCCTTTGTCACCAGGGCCGAAACCTCCTGCCATCTTCGCAAGGTATCCGCTTCAGCATCGAAAGGATACAACCAGCGGTTCTGTAACTGGTCAGCACATATGTTTATAGTATACTAAGAAGTTCATACCCTAATCTTGACATCTTCAGGATCAATCACCACGTCGTCGTCTAGATTTTTCAGTGCGTTGTGCCACCTATCTCTGACGTCTTCGCCATTCCTTTGGGACTGTCTTACTCTCTCAAACCGAAGCTTTTCATAAACGCGTGTCTACTACAATCAGCAGAGTTTGGTCAAAATAGTTGAGATCACTTACCGCAAGCGGAACATGACCCCTCCCAGCCAATTTTAGGCAAAGAGCAAGCACAGCCGCACTTTCCGTAGCCTGACTTGCACCCTGAGCGCTAGTCGGTAGATGAGGATGACAAGAGTCTCCTAGAAGAGCGATCTTATGACTTTTACTAACCCACGAAGGAATTGGATCTCTGTAACAGATCTTCCAGTCCAGACACTCTTTTGTTTTCTTTACTGCAGCGGCAATCCTCGGATCACAATCATTAATGATCTCCCTAACAACGTTCATATCTCCCGGCTGAAACCAGGACTCTTTGATATCTTCAGTGTCTTTATGAGTCAGGATCCAATTAAACTCGTCGCCGTCACGGAGAGTGTTCTGCACGAGATGAACGTCGTTGCCGATCCAGATGTTGACACATTCTTTCTCAACAAACTCTCGGCAAAGGGGGTTGTCCTTTAGATAAGCACCTTTGAAGTATGCTCGGAAGCACGCATAGCCGGATGATTTGGGCTTGTCTTCAAATCCGAGGACGAGTTCACGAGCAGTTGATTTGATGCCTGAATGTCACGACTCAGCACAGAATTTGAGGGTCTGAAAAAGGGAAGAAGCTCACCATCGGCAGCAATGATGATATCAGCCTTGTGGACTTCGCCATTGGAGAGAGTCAATGACGGCTCATCTTCATCATAAGATACTACCTGTCTCTAGTCAGCTTTTGCTCAATCTGTAGCACGGAAGCCTAGAGCCTTACATTGCAGCCCATCCTAATCACAATACCCAGCTCCCCTACTCTCCTCAAAAACTCCTCATGATAATCACCTCTGTGCCCAATATATCCCGCCATATCCATCAGAGGCTGTTGAGCAAGTATCTTACCATCTTTCCACCGCCTGATTTGCATCATCTCACTCTTGTTCCCGATCTCAATCAAACGATCATGCAAACCCCACCGCTTGAGCAGACGGAGAGCATTCTCACCTAGCCCCAGAGAGTCACCTAGGCGGCCAAAATTGTGCACTTTTTCGAAAACTTGGACTTCGAACCCCTGATAGTGCATTGCCATTGCTGCTGCACAGCCGCCGAGGCCAGCGCCTACGATTATGACTGAGTGTGTCAGTGGAATTGCTTGTGATATATATGGATGCAGGCATACCTTTCATGGGATCTGACATGATGTCTAAAGGCAAACACTTGATAATCGTGCGAGGAAAATTGAGCAAAAAAGCCAGAATAAGAGACCTGAAATGCTCGGTACCAAAGCCAAATATCTAGATCTTGAGAGGTCGATTTAGGACTTCCTCCATGGAAAACCCCCTGTCCAGAGCAAGCGGCTGGAACTCAGTCGGGACAAAACCCGCGCCAACATTCTCAAAAGCTTTCAGCTGCCAGCAGATACAGATACCTATGATTAGTATTCAGCCTTACATTCGGTTGGAGAAATTACCCCGCAGCCCCATCTCAGGTATATCGCCCCACTATCCAAGGGTCCAGACAAGGGGAGGACGGGAAACCTCCTTATTTCCCCAACTCAAGGAAAGAGAAGTAGCGTTCATACAATTGTATATTTGATTCATTCCGTGTAGATGTTGGAAATAAGTTCGTCTCTCACAGTTTCCATCCTCGATTCTCCAAGTCCAACTTTCTCTCAAATATGTCACAATCTCAGATTCCAAGCCTCAATTCGTTACACAGCGGCGTCCCAGAGCGTCTGACGAAAGAAGCAGACGCAGCTCGAGCTCGGCTCTACTCGATCAGGACTTTACCAGAGAGTAAGCCGCGTGGGAAGCCTGTGCGGCTCCCTCCAAATACCACCCAGGATGATTTCAACACGGCAATCAATGCCTTGGTGAAGGTTCTTGGCGAAAAAGGAGTTGAGTTGAATGACAAAGAGTTGAAAGATGGGTGGTACATGGAACATCCGTGAGTTGGCCATTCTCGGGCTCGAACTAGTTCAAATGCTCACAGCTGTCTAGAAATACGCATGATGCATATCATGTAATCGATCAAGAAGAGATGGTCTGTAGCGCTCTGGCATACCCCTCTTCTACATCTGAAGTGCAGTCCATCGTCAAGTGGGCCAACGAATACAAAATCCCCCTCTGGCCCATCAGCATGGGCCGCAACATTGGGTATGGCGGCGCCGCACCCAGAGTGCCAGGCTCCGTGGTCGTTGATTTGGGCCGGAACATGAACAAAGTTCTCAAAATCGATGAGAACAATGCTTCATGTATGGTGGAACCTGGTGTATCATACTTCAAATTGTATGAAGAGATTCAGAAGAGAAAGTTGCCTTTATGGATCGACACCCCAGATCTGGGCGGCGGAAGTGTGTTAGGGAACGCGATTGATCGCGGTGTAGGCTACACACCATATGGAGACCACTTCGCGAATCACTGTGGTATGGATGTCGTTCTTCCAGATGGATCACTTCTTCGAACTGGCATGGGTGCAATCCCAGGGAAGGATGGTACTGACAATCCTACATGGGAATCATTTCAGCACGCGTATGGACCAGCGATCGACGGCATCTTCAGCCAAAGCAACTTCGGAATCGTGACCAAGATGGGCTTTTGGTTGATGCCAGAAACTGGCCATCAATCGTACATGATCACATTTCCTCGCGAAGAAGACTTCGAGCAGATCGTTGATATTATCCGACCTCTGGCACTCAAGAGGATCCTTGGCAACATCCCTCAACTCAGACATGCTATCCAGGAACTAGCTGTCACTGGCAAGCCACGTACGACTGTAAGTACTTTCCTCGCGTGTAATCCTCTGACCTGGAACCACGGATCCAGAGCATGTGTTAGAATCTTTCTTCGGAATAAAGATCGGGCACGATCTTAAGGTTTTGATTTCTCCAGCGCTAATATCTTCAAGTGGTACACCGGCTCCGGACGGTTCCCTCGGGAAGTTGTAAGGGAAGGCGTCAAAGCCTCGCCAGTTGGCGATATATCCTGGGTCTTCTATGGCACGCAGTACGGCGATACAGCATCCATCAAGTCTCAACTCGACATCATCAAATCAGAGTTCTCCAAGATCCGAGGCAGTAAGTTCATGCTGCCATCCGAGCTCCCAGCAGATCATTACATCCACAGCAGATTGAACGTCTGCAGTGGTGTCCCTGTACTGAAAGAACTTGACTGGCTGAACTGGAAGCCCAACGCCGCACATCTATTCTTCTCGCCGATCACACCCACCAACTCCAAGAGCGCTCGTACTATTCACAACTTGATTGACAGGCTGCATCAAAAGTGGGGATTTGATACCTTTCCCACGCTCTGTGTTGCGGGCAGAGAGATGCATTATATCGCCAATATTGTCTATGACCGTGCTGAAGAGGATGAGAAGCGCAGAGCTAGAGGCTTGATGCGTGAGATGATTGCTGCTGCTGCAAAAGAAGGGTTCGGAGAGTATAGAACGCACCTACTGTTTGCAGACCAGGTAGCGGAGACCTATGGATGGGGTGGTGGTGCGTTGAGGAAGTTCAATGAGACGATCAAGGATGCTTTGGATCCAAATGGGATCTTGGCACCAGGCAGGAATGGAATCTGGCCAAGATCTTATAGAGACAAAGGCTGGGAGCTTGTTGGCGAAGGTGCTTTGAAAAGTGTAAAGGCTAAAATTTGAGAGAATCCTAGGCCAGGAAGAGTCTCTTCACCTTTTCCTTCCCTAACTCACAGTATTATGGAAGAGTACCATAAGATTATTTTTATCAAACTAGGTTTCTCATTAATATCCTGCATCTCAGAGTAAGCAATGACTGCCCTCAGCAGACAAGAAATCGCTAAGGTCCCCTAGTCCCTATCTCATCTCTTATCTCATTCTCGATTCTTGACTCTTGTGAGGCTTCCTTCTCCCCACTATATTTTGTCTCCACGACCCCTCTTTTTTCTCAATTCCGAACCCTGCTGCTTTCACGTCTCTCTTCTTTTCAACTTTCCCTCCAATCTTAGCCTCGTATGGCATGTCAGGCGACATCACGGAAGCTTGATTCATGACCCTTAGTGGCTTGGGCTTTGAGGTGGAATCGGAGTTGGGGAAGGTGGTTTTAAAGTGGAATTCTAGATATGATTCAGGGCGCCTTTTCCCTCACTCATGAACATCGCCGATGGAAATGTTTGAATCTAAAATCACAATCATATCGAATTATGTCAATATTCTTCATAAGATAGCTTTGATCAATCAATATTGTGACTCTCGGTACCCGCTACTTGGCTCTGTCCAGATACAAACAGCATTTGACCAAATCACTCGAGGGCCACTGCGCGAATTGATCGATTTAGAGACTTGATTGTATGCTTTCCCCTGTTTCGTTCGCTGAAAAGAAACTCGTTGCTGCGCCTCAAATAGACAAGTATGGTGGCAGACAAAGACTTCAAATTGATGCCGTGTTAAGCGAGATATTGTAAACAAACCCCCTTCTCCTTTCCCTTCCCCGCTCCCAACTCCCCAATTCCGGCACGCCTCCCTCCAGATTCTACGATTATGCAATTTCAAAGTTGTTGCATGCAAACTAGCAAGTAGGGAGCAAGGTTCCTGCTATCTTAGTTCAACTCGGCAATAACGAAACATCCCGAAAGCCTCATAACGCACCGAAAGAGAAACTTCCCGCTCTTTCTTCCACTTTCTTTGAATACTACATTTGTAGAGTCGTGGAAAACTTCCCACTTTTCTCATCACACCACCCTCTCTCTTTCCTATCGTCTAGAGAAAGGAATTTACCGAGAAAGAACACCTACGCCTAAACTTGCTCTTCAGATTATACTTCTAGATATATCAAAAGACTTGTGCGCAAGCAAGCTAGAGCACTGATCAAATTTGTCGGCGCAAATCGTCCCTGTGTCGGTCTGTGCCCGTGGAGATGAATTCGGGGCTCGAGCTGAGATCAGATAAGAAGAGGATGAGGAAGCGAGTAAGTTAGGCTCGATTGATGTGTAGTGCTGTAAAACGATACATTGGAGTTCCAGACAGGGTATTTGGTAAGCGTATCAAGATGTCTGGTTGCCTAGTGGTTGGGACTATCTCAACTTTGAACCTGTGGCTCCGAGATTGAAAGGCGAGAGCGGGTGGGAACATGGCTGGGGGCCGTACTTGAATTTACTTCACCGGATAAGGTTCTGGATGTTGTTTTATATGGGGTGGAGTAGAATGGTTCAAGGTTGATAAACCACGTATAGTGTCGTGAGTGAAGTATGGTGGGTGTGTGTGAAGTAAGCAAGCGAGAAGTTCACAACTGTGAAAAGAGATATTCCATAAACGCAGCCTCAGACAGCACTAAAGATAGGTCACGGATAAGGGTAATAGATATTTAGATGCAGCAGAGTAGTGGGTGGTATCCATTCATCGATAATATATCTCTCTCTCATCTATATATGTCTCTTTTCTCCTATCCCCGCAGTCCTACCCTGCCCATCACATCCCAACCATATCTGCATACAACCACCAGTACTCAGCCCATCACACCTCTTGTTACAAATCCAACCCTCAACTGTCGTCTAGCCATTATGCATTAAGCATATATCATATCATATCGCGTAGCATTGCATAGCGTATCATCGACCTCGCACTACGACGAGCACATCAAACGTGCTATATCTGCGCCCAGCGCCGAATATCCAAATCAAATGCAAATCCCAACCAAATAAAAAGTGAAACACTTCCATGTGGATGTTCCCAATCCCATTCCTCCATGCTTACTTGCTTGCTAACTCTGCTGCAGTAAGGACTAATGAAATGCCGTGATGCGATACTTTTGTTGTTGCGATAGTCGTGAAACGGATCAGAATTCGTGACAATGCGATGACATAAGCGTTAACTCTTATTCGTCGTCTTCCTTCGTTGTGTCGATCTCGTGTTGGGAGATTGAGATGTATGAAAAAGCGCCATCATCTGGTCCGGCCAATGTCACGTGAAAAGCATCGAGTGACTGGGCTAGGAAAGAAGACTCTCTTCTTTCAAGTTGATCCCTCCTCATACCATAATCCACTCCCCATCACTGCTCTCCATAAACTTCGACCACCTGAAGGGCACGCCAAACTCTCCATTGCCTGCACAAGTACCCTCCTCCTTCTCCGCCCATAGCTTCTCCAGGACCTCTAACCCGGCAAGGTTGTTCAGGTATCCGCTCCTGCCCATGATCTCTCTACACTTCGTGCGGACGATGCTCTGCTGCAGCTCATTGACACACTCGCTTCCACTGATGAACAATGGCCAGAGGAGGAACTTCTCGGCACCAGATCCTTGTTCGAGACTCGTCACATAGAACAGGACTTGTGAGACTAGATTCTGGAAATTAAGGTGCGAGGATGGGAGGTTAGGGCATGCGAGACGTTCAGTGTAGAGAAGGGCGGCGTAGCGGAAGGCTTCCGATATGTAGCCGAAGTCGCGGAGTTGTGTCGGGGAAGGCGTGACGGGGAGAGTGGTGACTAGCCGCGAAGGATCGAATTCCCAATCTTGGAGAGCATGACGGGCAGCCTTCCACTCGAGCCAGAAAGTAGTACGGAGGTCGTCGTGGGAAGTGGTGGATGTGAGAGCTGGGAAAGCAGCGTCATCGTCGAGGGTGGAAGCGAATCCGTTGCCGTCGAAATTGTGTGCGTGCAGATTGTAGAAGTCAGCCAGTGCCTGGCCAGCCAATCCAGGGCGAGGGCGAGGAGGTGCGGGACGTCGTGATTCCATGTCTGGTGGTCCGGCTTGGTCTAGGACAGGTCGGTGTTGACAGAGCATGTTCAAGCGGCCGAGCTTGCCAATTGTTTTGAAGAGGACGGAGTCGCAACCTGCCATATTTTCGAGAGCATGGTTAGGGTGCACTGGATTGGCGATCATCTCTAAATAGCCGCCACGGAGTTGGGCTTCCCGGTCATTGATGCTGGCTGCGATGCCGTCGAAGTAGGTAAAGAGGGTTTCCATCCAGCCCCAGTTGCCAGTTTCGACACCTGAGTCCCGCATACCAAGGATCTTCTTGACACCTGCGAACTGGGTGCGGAATTGTGCGACACCAGATTCGCACATGCGGTAGTGGCAGAGAATAAATAATGTTGCGAGAACACAGTCGTGACGGGCCTTCTGGGGGTCGCTTAGTTGCTGGTTTAGGAGGTGGACTGCTAGCGTCCTGTGTTGATACTCTTCTTGGAGCGAAGAATCTGTAGGTGGTGCCTCGGGTGACATTGGATGATTTGAGGCTCTCCTTACGGGAACGGGGCGGCTGCCGCCGTTGATTCGATCTTGGAACTCAAGCTCGATGGGCTGACGCCAGTGATCTTGTCCGAGCGATTGTTTTCGCTTCATGCGAAGATTGCAAGCTGCAAGAGCACAGATTGCGTGCTGTAAGCTCTTACTCGTAGAAGCGAGGCCGAGGATATGTTCTCGGTATGGGTTGTTTGGGCTGTCGAGGATAACAACTGAAGGACAGATGATCTTCTCGTAGTAATCCAGGAAGAAAGATATGCGAGGAGACATCTCTGAGGAGAATGAGGATGACATAGAGTCGTGACCGAGGTGATATGGATCGGAATCCGAAGCAGCTTGAGAACGCGAATCATCATCATTGACCGAGGTCCATCCAAAATGACTTGATCGAGCACTGGTAGCATACAACTCTGTGTCTTGGGCGTGGTGGAAGCCCCCTTGCTCGTTAGTCGATGCACGAAGTATTAGGCTGATTTGAGGTACTTACCCAGAATGTCGTCATCGTAGAACAAATCATGAGCACCTGGAGACGGTTGATGTTGACGGCTCTCGATAATATCATATTGATTCTGGTGAGAGCTGATACTGGAACTGATTTCTGATTGCGCGTAGAAGTGCTCAGGACATGAGGTCGGACCACGTGAATCTGCCATCATACCCGCAGCAGGACTATCTGCTGTGGAATTCCTTGAAGAGTAGCTGTTGTAAATCGGGATCGGGCTGTTCATGAAAGGAGCATCGTGGTCGGGAAATGATTGACTGATAGGAGAGGCATAATCGCTCTCTGCGTAAGTACTTAATGAGTCGATGGAACTTGCTAGTCCCATACCATCACTCCTTCCCAAGCTCAGTGTGTGAAGTCGATGTAATTGCGGCAGTTGTCTTTGATGGTTCATGGCGTCTTGGTGATAGTCATGTATCGGGTAATCATGAGATACAGCCATATTCCACTCCGGCAGCTGGTGCAACGAGGGTGCAACTCCATTGGGGGCCATGTTGACAAAGTCATAAGTTGTAAACGGGCTGGCAGGGATGGAGGCCATATTCTCCATCTTAATCTTGATCTTAATTTCATCATCGCTGCCATCGAGATGTCTCGAGACTGTCGATGCAGCTCTTGGTCGATTCGTCGGGGGACTTTTGGGAGCTGGAGCTGATCTCGCGACGGGTAGAGATAAGCCGCGTAACTTTCCTCGACTCGCCACGCCCACGCCCCAAGTCAATTGGGTTTTGTATCCCGAGCATTCGTTGCCCACCTCCAAACATTGTGAACAGTATGGTCGTCGTCGGTCGCACTTGAGGCTCCTCTTGGTACATGCGAAGCAATCGTCAGAAGCACCGCTAGCTGGAGCTCGACGTCTTCGCTTGCGCTGTGGTACTGTCGGGGGGTCCGAGGGCGAGCATGAGGAAGGAGGACATGCGACTGGTAAAGTCATGGTTGAGAAGCAGAATCGAACTGGGGTTGGAAGTAAAGTGAAAATTTGTTAGATCGGTATGGAGCACATTGAGCAAGCTATGTGTAAGAAATGGAAAATTTGAGGTTCAGAAATCACTCGTGGGCCAACGTCTGGATACGAGAGAGGTTCGAGTGGGCATTGGCGTCCATTATGAGGAAGGCGGTCATCGATTTGAACGAACTAGCTAGGGCCCGCTTGGAGGGGGAGTGGAGGGGAGTGGAGGGGAAGGGAAGGGAAGGGGGTGGGAGAGGAATGAGAGAGAGAGAGAGATGCGGATATGCAGATGCAAGCGCAAGTGCAAGTAGTGCAAGAGCAAGAGCAAGAGCAAGAGCAAGTGCAAGTGCAAGTGCAAGTCCAAGTCCAAGTGCAGAGGCAAGAGGCGATGGGGATGGGAGGTATGGGACGAATAGATTAGCAGGGTATGGTAGGGGAGGGGAGGGGAGGGGAGGGGAGGGGAGGGGAGGGGAGAGGAGAGTACGGAGGTAGGGCATGGCAGCTTTGGCAAGGCCGGGCAGAGCAGGGCAGGGCAGGGCAGGGCAGGGCAGGGCAGGGCAGGGCAGGGTAGGGTAGGGCAGGCTGAGGTAGGTAGGGATATGGGATGTGGGATGTGGGATGTGCGCGATGGGGGATAGATTTAGGATCAGACTACTGCTGGTTCACGACGACTGGCTGGTGAGTGGATATGATTTGATAGCAGAGACGGATGGGATTGGCTTGGAGGGAAGAGAGAGCAGCAGCAGCAGCAGCAGCAGCAGCAAGAAGCAGGCCGGCGAAGAGAGTGCCAGGGCAGGGGAAGGCGAGACAGGCGAGACAGGGTCGCGAGTAGTAGAGTAGTGATGGATGGATGGATGGATGTTTAAGTAAGTAGGGCATTTTGTCAAATGTCGGCTTCGCCTGATGTGATTTGCTCTGATTTGGTTTGGTTTGGACTCGGCGATGAGGGGTGGAAAGGAAAAGCTACTTACTAGTCAACGCAGATTTATATTGAGGAGAAAACAGAACGGTGTTTGCATTATCACTACTACTACTACTACTACTAGAGAGAAAAGACATGAAGGCGACTCTGCTACTGTGAAAATCTTGTTTGTCGGAGACAGCAGCAGCACTGTGGGAGAAAAGAGATAAAAAAGGTGCCCGCTAGCTTTCAGCGCAGACAGACAGAGAACAAGCAGAGCAGATCACAGCAGACCTGACCTGAACTGCCATCCGCCAACCGCCAACCCTCACTCGCCTCGCCTCGCCTCAGCATCAGAATCCAGTGCGACGATCAGCTCGGAGCGCGCGACAGGGGGCGAATCGCAACCAGACAGGGGTGGCAAGGGGCCAAGCAGGAAACGACAGGGGCCGACCAAGACACAGACCGGGGCTGCCACTTAGCCTGCCTTAGTCCGGCAGGGGTCTCTCCACCGACGACAGGGGCTGACGCCGGACCAAAGCCAAAGCCAAAGCCAAAGCCAAAGCCAGAGAGGGCACCCGGCACAGAGAGGGAAGAGGGACAAGAGGGACAACGGGGACAAAACTCGAGATGGACCTGAGGGACCATCTTCGGGCAGGGGTCGCCACAGCCGAGGCCCTTCATTGCTCCGTCGCAACAGCCATCCCCGAGATGCGCCGCCAATCACCGCAGCCTGCCGGGCCCTAGATGCCCTAGATGCCCTAGATGAGTCTCGGCTTCAACGCTTCTCTGCAGAGGAAGCTCTCTGCAGCATTCCATACAGGCGTGAGGCCAGGGCAGGGCAGGCCAGGGCAGGGCAGAAAAGGCCTCATTCCATTCGCCTGCTCTGATGCGCTGCTTCGAGTGAGCTTGCTCCCCTTCTCTTCGCTTCCCTGCCCCTGGACAGCTGCTCCTTCTGCTGTCCCCGCCAGCTCTGCCAGCTCTGCTTCAGCGCTTGATCTGTGAATCCCCTCCCCGTCCCTGGTCTGTACATATCAACATGCATGCATTTGTCGTGCTGGCCTGCCCCTCCCCCTCCCTAGCACCAGAAGGGAACTGCTCCGTCCCTCACCAGGAAAGCAGGTAGTCGAGACTCCCCCTCCTGAGAGTCGAGGTGAGATGAGTTGAGATGTTGCGGAGACTATCGAGGAGTATGGTCAAGCCTTGAGCCTCAAGCCTAGAGGATGAGATAACTACAAAAGTCCCTCGAATGCAATTTTGACTAGCCTTCCCAGTCATGGAGATCTCGTTTGCACTTTGTCATTCTTAGCAATTCCAAACGCCGCCAGTAGTATCTTGCTAGAAGTGCTCCGACCACAAGAAGAACCTACCATAGAGCTTGCGGTCTTCGGTATGTGCGACCTGGCCCTAAGAATCAGGGACCAGTTAGTCAAAACTTTAGCACTGACATTAGTCGGGCAAATCTAAAGTTCCAAGCACGAATAGAGCTGTCGGTATTGCTAGCTGGGAAACCAAATTCCAAGTACAACGTGCTGCACCAAGTCGGTCGACGATCCCTTCAAGACTTTTCGCATTTTCTTTCATTTCAGCTGTAGTGAAGACCTATCAGCAAGACAAGCAAAACTAGTAGCAATTAGCACAGCTTTCCCCCTCTTTTACAAACTTGTTTTCTCTCAGCTCTACAGCCTACGAATCTAAATATCCGAACTTCATAGGTAATAGTGTCCAACGACAATTCGCTCATTAGTCAAAGCCTCTTGTGTTCCCCTCATCTGCCATTTGCAATCTGCAGATGGGATGGAATTCCTCCGTGCCGCCCATGCACCACTGGCTTGCTTTGTCTTGCTTCTGCAGCGGTACAAAACCGTTCTTGAGCTCCCCTTCCTAACCGTCGCTCAGCATTTCCAATTCGCAGCATCACCCACACTTCTCCAAATCTGAGCTCCTCTTCCAGAGTAAATTTAGATGATCCATCAAATGTGCTGTCTCGAAGTAGAGCAGAAAATAGCTACCACCACAAGGCTCTGCCAGCGCAAGCTCTTTGTGATAGAAGTATGGCTGTGGAGGCTGATCACAAGCCGCTATTCGCTGCACCGTCTCAACGAGGGCCGTTGGATCAGGGCTCATGACGGGATGGCGCAAATCAGAGGGTTTCAGAGCTTGAACTTGCTTGTGCTGACAACTTGCTTGCAGCGAGACATTAAGCTTAACATTTTATTTCTCCTTGTCTTGCCTACTTGCTAGGTACCAAGGTAGATGAGGTATCTCGGGTATCCTGTGGCTTTTGATTGACTTTCGCTCCTTCCTTCCTGATCTTCGAGATCGCATGACATCGCAAGCCACCCCGCTAGCATCTCATCTCAATCTCAATCTCATCTCGAATCTCATCTCATGATTGATTCTCCGACATCCTAACAATCAGATGGATGCCTTACCTAGCCACCTGAAGACAGCATCAGAAACACACCGTCGCGCCAACTTGCCGTCCGCACTTCACCCGCAGCCACAGAGAATCACCGAGCCCGTCGTATGTTTCTTCCAGCCTTCCACCCTTCCAGAGTCACAGAGTCACAGAATTCTTTCCATGTGAAGCGCCGCGGTATCGCTGGGGAGCGTGTCTCTCAGCCGGGACTTCAAATGGGGCCCTGTCCTGGCCCTGGCTTAGGTTTGGAACAGGGAGCTTCCGCTAAGGATAACCTCTTGCGCTACTGTACAGTACAGCAAATGCCCGGGGTGGCTCAAGCCTCACACGCAGCCAGCACATCGCCCACTACTACTGAAGGAAAGGGTTTGCATCCACCACCAGGGCATTTCATCACCAGCCCAGCCAGCGCCAATAATACACACATGATCCGCCAACGAGCAGAAATATATTAATTCGCTACTCATAGTTCGCTTATAGCCCACCCGTTACCAAACAAATGCATCGCGAGCTAACCTAGCGAATGTCCTCACCGTCGCGTGTTGTGGACTCGACTCACGCGCACTACTTTACTCCCCCGAACCTAAGAAGCTCGTTCTGTAGCGCGTTTGGGAGTCTGCACCAGCGGAGATGAGATGAAGTGTACAAATGAAGGAAGGAAGGATGATGAGAAAGCTGTGGCAAGCGAAAGACGAGATGCAAGACATGACAAGTCAAGCCGAGGCGGGAGAGTTGGCTGGCTTGTCGGCGGGGCGTTCGATGGCGTCTTCTCTGCCTTCTTCTGTGATTCCATACTTCGCGCTTCGCTTCACCTCGGGACATCGAAAGCCACAGGCGTCAATCAGCCATTGACGGCGAATTTACTGTCTACTGGTGTGTGGGTGTGCGTGATGCCATGGGCGGCCATGGCTGATGTCTGTGGGGGGCAACACGCAGATGCGATTGATCGATACAGATGATGTGGATGGATGGTTTGGCTCCCGCGGCAATGCCGTGGAAAGAAGCTTGAAGCCCTGAACTGCCAGCCCGACTGTTGTGTAATGGCGTTTTTCAAACTCTTTTACACGCAATGATCCAGTTCCGGACGGCCAATCACATCGACTGTAGGCAGAACATCCCGTATTCCAATCATGATTGCCTCTTTACTGCCGCGCTCAGATGAAAGAGCCAATTCTCAAGACGGGGATCTGCCCAGCAGCACGCTCAATGACTGGCGTACCAATCTATTTTGTCCTCGGCTTGCACCCATACCTGGTCCATTTAAAATACATCCTTGTCGGGTCCAGAGCGCGTTCAAGGGCATCAAGGCACAGTGCTGGAGACGGAGCGATAGTTAAGCAATAGACCCAAGATAAGGAATGCATTGATGCACAGTGCAGCGAAACTGTCAAACAACCGCAACAGCAACAGCTTCCAGGACAGAGATGGATGCGAGTGGTTGGTGAGGAGTCACGAAGAGGGGCTGCCCGCCCTGAGCGCTGCTATTTCCATCCCTGCGAATCGTATCCAGCACATCACATCAATGGCATCGTGTTTGTCATGACTGACAGAATCCTAACACCAAGATCATGGCCCAGGCCCTCCTTTCCCAAGACTGTTCCTACAGTGTGCATGCGCCGGCATGACTTGGGCAGCATGACTTGGATCACAACGCGCATCTGGGAGGGATGGTAATGTACATCAAAATGCAGGCCCGAAGTTACCCTGCCTTACTTCTCATCATCGACAGCTCAAGCTCAACAACAACTTCAACAGCATGAGCCAAAATCACGTCAAGGGGTCCGTGACAGCCTTAGAATGTCAGGAGGGAGGAGCTCAAGGCTCATGTTCTCTTCGGTAACACATCCACCTTTCCCCAGTCACCCTCATCCCACAGTGTCTGCTTTCATGGACATGTGGTTCCACAACCCATGCCATTCTCTCGCGATGCCCTTTCTTCATCGTTCTAGAACGTGGCGTGCAGCGTCCTTGTGGATTTCGTGGAATTCGGATGAACTGATTGCAGAGCTCCTCAGACCGACGGTGTACAAAGACCAGCGTTCTCGTATACTCTCGACGGTCTAGTCCGATTTCAAGATAAGAAAACAATCGCAAGTTATACTCGGTAAGTTCGGGGTTTTAAGGGAGCCTGAGTGATCTTTCCTTGTCTACTCGGCTATCTGTGTACATCACGAAAGGTGAAGCTAGCTATCTAATCTCGGTTTCTTAGTCAAATGTTCACAGAACCCCTCCCCCAAAATGTTCATGAAGGCCTCAGACTTTCATCTGGTCAAAGGTAATTCGAAGATATTAGGGGTGAGAATCGGGCGGCTTTCTACGCTTATCTACGCTTCAAAGTCATCATCTAGCACTGACAATTCCAGCAATTCCGCGCTCATGAGATGAGATGTCAAGGCCGGTCGGTGCCGTCAGTGCTGGCGTGGAAGGATCCCGCTGGTCAAAGAAAGTCAATAACACCAGCGCCAGCGCCATCATCACGAACGGGAACTTGTTCGCACACCGCAAAGCGAAGCAAAGCACAGAGCATCCTCTGCTCTTGCTTGCCTCGCTGGCAGCACTTCGCGTCATTATTTCGAGGCAAGTTCGAGCGTGCAGTAAAGCTCTTCACGCGGGCACAACCCAAACGGGCTTCTATTCAGGGCCCTGATCATCTCCACGAATCAAATAGCTTCGGACCACGGATCCCAGTCGTGACTCGGCACTACTGCACCTCTAGTGGCGGGCGATGCGTGCTCACATTGCAGGTGCGCTATCTCTAGTGGGTCCTTTTGAAGTGGAGTCTGACCAGGGGGCACACGGCTCGGGGCACTAGAAGCCATCGAAGTCTGCATCGAAGGTTGGGTCCAGCCACCATGGAAGCCGCCGAACAACGGTCGAAGCATTCCATTATTATTCGACTTGGACTTTGGAGACAAAACCTCGTCTCCAGGAGCTGTCACATGAATCGTCTCCTATCATCCAATGACAGTTGCATATCACAGTGAGCCCCTGAGTCGGTGAACTGAATTTGCGCTGGCGCGAATCCTCGTTGCACGGCACGGGATATGGATGTCGATGTCACTGGTGTGCAGCCAAATGTCACCGTCGGTCAACTAATCCAGCTGTCCTTCTTGTCTGCCTGTGCTATCTTCGGCATCACGTAAACAGACCTACTGAGCGTCAACTATCATCACTAAAAATTTGACTTTGAGCATTATAGCTTCACACTAAATACCACTGACCGCCGCCGACCCCGTTACCCCACAACTTAGCATTTTTCGCTCTACCGCGCGCCTGCGCCCTCCAATTCGGCTTGCTCAAAAAGGGAGAGTCGTCGCGATCCCCAGCCTCTTCTGATAAGGCTGGTTCCTGACCAGTTGCAGAGCTATTGAATGCCGGGCAAGATCTTTACAAACCAGTTCCGGGGAAACATACCAGGACCACTGTAATTTCGGATGATGAAAGCGGTCCTTGATGTACGGAGAGGCTTCGGTTCGCTTCAAGCCGACGAACTAACTCGATTGTGTTTTCTGACCGTGAAAAAGCCTAAATAACCAGGGTTTATCATTCTGCCTTTTTGCCCCCCACCGAATCAAAACGGGGAGAATATTAGAAGAGACAGGAGGAGCTATCCCAATCGGGACATATGTCCGCGTTCGTGATATCCTTGGTGAGAGACCCCTTTTGCTTCTGATTATGAGAACGGGAGGAGGAGATGCAGATGAGACGAACATTTGCTCTTACGAGATGAAAATGTTGGTATTCATTTCCCCGCATTCCTAATCCTTCGTTGTCGAGGCAAAGCATGTGAGCAGAAGATTGAAGGAAGAAATGACGATTCCGGTTCTACCAAGATATCAGCATCAGCCTTGCCGTCCCGCGTGCGACAGCGAGTTCTCAGCTCGGCCGCTGCTACATTTCACTGTACTAAGCGGCTGACACGATTTGGATTGCTGTGTTGCAATCACGGCTCTGGGAGGTCCCAATTTCCAATTGAATTTGAAACGTTCCCAGAAGCATCTTCCATCTTTAAGATGGAATCTTAAACTTTCTACGCAATAGTATCCACGAAGAATTCTGAGGGGGTCTATTCGTGCTTCTTCTCGTCTCTCCTCCTTCAGGTCTCCATCCAGCATCCCAGGTAGCTCTCCTATCTTGTAGCCCCAGACAGAACAGCTTCGCGACTGCTGCCCTTCTCTCACCGCTGATTCGACGGTCCATCTAAATCCCATCTGTTCAGCAGTCACCTGTACTGTAAGATAACGCTCAATCTCAGCCTAGCCAGATAGCGCAGCCTAACCTAGCCTATCCGCGGCCTCTGATCGATGGCGTTCTGTGGCGCAGGTGGATGTGGATGTAGATCTGAGATAGGAAGGAGATGGAACGTTACTCGGAGCAAGGCACTACTCGGGAGACTTGGCGCGCTGCTGGGATTTGGCAGGGATGGATTGGAGGAGAGGAAGATGGTAGAGAAGGTTGAGGGAGGGAGAGGCAAGTCGCTGATCGGAAGGTCTGGGCTGGGCTTCTAGAAAAGTTGATGGAAGGGTGGGTGAGCAGGATGGGGAAGTGAGGGGATTGTGAGTTGCAAATCGCGAGTCGCGAGTGAGTGCGAAACGTCGAACCTCATTCATACCGAGGTAGTAACTCAGTATAGCATCACAAGATCATGGAATATAATATATGATTGTCAGTGAGTCGATGCGTCGATGACGAGAGAAGGAGAGAATGATCAATACTGCTGCACATCGGCGGCAAGCATGTCGAAACATCTACATTTCGTTGACATCACAGCTGTCGGTATTGGTCATCGCTCGCGTCAAGGATAGAATATTGACTGCTATCTACCTGCATCGTCATCTATTGATCTCAGACGCAAATATTCCAGATCCTGAAGTAAAATCAGAATTAGGAACGAATAATATGAATCGAGGCCTGTGCGCATGCCAGTTCATAAAACCTGGTAACTCATTCCATGATACCAGACATTGATATAGTTGGTATGGGTACGTATGCAATTTTAAACCATAACGGTAGGGCTACGCCTTGGAGGCCACAGCATTGGGTCACTGCAAGTCATTGTCAGGGTCGAAGAGTGTGGTATGTACTTTATTTGTGTGACTGATATTTGGAAATGCGATGATGTGATCGCCGTTTGGAGAAGGCATATTTGAACTTCAAGTTTCTGCGTCGTGAGTTGCCTCATTGAGAAATAGATGAGGAGGGAGGGATGACGACACGAGAGATGAGAGACATGATGACATGTGAGTTGAGATTATCATGATCGGTGTGTGGTGTGGCAAGCAATATATCTGGGCGTGCTGATAAGAGCGATAGAAGGATTCCATTTGAGATAGGAGGGCGTGGGGGTTTGTGCTTTCTGAGATGATGGTCTCAGTGCGTGGGTGAGCAAGAAACTCTCCTTCGTTGGATAAGCATGCGTCTGACATCTGCACGAAGACGAAGATACATTAAGAGATGTCTTAGAATAGACGTCTCCTTCCCTCTTCGGTTTCCTTCTCTCAAGCTTTCGAATCCCTGAATTATCAAGATTTGTAGGAGCTGGGGTTTAGGATCACGCTGAGGAGGGGAGGCACGTGGTGGGGCTGACCTTATCGGCACGTGCGCAACAGTGCGATAAGGATTTAAGCTTAAACAATTTTCTCGACTTTTCATTTTGGCACTTGGAGATTGCGAGCTTGGATGTCAAGACGACATCAATTCGATTCCGCTCACAGATAACTTCCAAACGACCCACTAATAGTGAAATATAACACTGATACGGAGAGGAAGGCCTGAGAAGGAAATCAAGCAGCCATGGGTCGCGAATTGCAGAAGAAGAAGAAGAGATCTTCGATCCCGAAGATCAAGATGAAGCCGAAGTCGAAGAGAGTCAATCCTTTGGGCAATCCAATTATCGCTGCGAACTGGTTTGTACCCCTTCTCTTCCATTCTACTGTACCCGGGAAGTGTCTGCTTTGGTATAGCTTTCTATGCCTTTGCGCAATTGCTCTCACATCTCCCACACACTTCAATGCAAGAAAGCCAACAACATCTAACTCACCTCACCACAGGAACCAAGATGAAACCCTCACCCAGAATTACCGCCGTCTCGGTTTGACTTCACGCCTCAACTCTGCCACAGGTGGAACCGAAAAGCTGCGCGCTGGCGACATCTCCAAATCCTCCACCACCTCCAAACTCGCCATCTCCAACGCCATCCCCAAACAATTCACTCCTGCCTCCGCACGCGTGGAGCGCGATCCCACAACCGGCAAGATCCTGCGCGTCATCCACGAAGAAGACGACAATCCGCTAAACGACCCTCTGAACGTCGTTGAGGCGATGGATTTCGACGGCGCGGAAGATGATGGAGAGGTTTTCGAAGGGTTCGAAGGCGAGGTCGGGAGTGAGAAGAAGAAGGGCAAGGGAAATAAGAGCCAGAATGAGATTGTGAGGAGGTTGGAGGAGCAGGCTAGTATGATTCCTGAGAAGAAGGAGAGGACACAGAGTGAGCGCGAAAGGGAGTGGATTGAGCGGCTGGTGGGCAAGTGGGGTGAGGATTTTGAGAAGATGGCGAGGGATAGGAAGCTCAATCCTATGCAGCAAACGCCGGCGGATATTAAAAGGAGAGTGGGGAAGTGGAAGGCGAAGGGAGGTGTGCTGCCTGGTGCTGTTGAGGCTTGATTTCTACGAGAGATCTTGGGGTGCAAAATTTTCAAGAGGGATATATAAAAAGGTTTGGTGTTTTGGGCGTTTTATGGAAAGCGGATTCATATGTGCCAGGGTCCTAGATACGAATTGCTCTTTGTGCGACGATGTACTTCCTCTGTACAGCCCAATTGGAGTTTTATTCTCCTCGTTCATTCAAGTCCACCACAGGCCTTCAAGCGAGCACCGAAGTCGGAAGTCAACAAAGCGAGCACATACATCATTCTCCTTCACACAGGTTGTTCAATCCAGCATCGATCAAGGCGATGAAATTCCAGCTTGCCTTTTTTTTCTATTCCATCTACCGATTGGTCTCGGATCCTCATCGTCGTCATATCTCGGGAAGTTTTTCGATTCGCAATCGACTGCGAGAATGATGGCAGTGGCGTCGGCCGACCCCACCTTTTCCACAACTTTAATCCAACGTTCCGATATCCTGCTCCCCCAAGTCTGCAAGAAGGTTTCTGCTCGGTTGTGGATACCTTTCTGGTAATAGTTGGATGTGGTGGTGGCTTGGATGAGATGTTAGGTGTACTTGGCTGGGTGGCATTGCATTGTGGCTTGTGTATACTCGTTTGAATACCTGATTAAGCCGTTTCAAGAACTTGAGGTTTCCAGAATTTAAGCTTGACTTCTGGTTGGTAGGAGGAATTCTTGAGCCACTTACGTTGTAAGAGCGAGTAAGTGTCCTATCCTGTCATTTCGCTGTTGATACTTCAAGAAGAAAGCAAAGGAAAATACACGTTATCGAATTCTTGAGAAACGAACTACTACAATACAGTAAACTCAGGCACAGGTTAGCCCGTTCTCCATAATGTAGCATCCCTTCCTGCCAACAGACTAGGTCAAGAGAGTCTCTACCAACCTTTTGCTTCCAGGACTGGACCGGATTGGAGGCAAGGAGCTGACGAAATGGACACGGCGCGGCAATGCAGGTGTCTGTTTATGTGGGCTGTCTGGAAGCTTTCGTCACTCCTTCAGATCCTTGTTTCATGGTTTCATCCTACAGAACTGGAGGTGTGAGGAGTGTGAAGAGCGGAGGAGGAATAAGAAGGTATACAGGAGAGGATGGAGGGGGGACAGATGGTATCAACCGCTCGGATTTAAGGTGCTGAATAAATCCCGTTTGATACTGTATTCACTTTTCCTTCGCATCGTCGTTTTGAGTAGATGAGGTGCGACCTTCTCTACTCATCTTCGAGGGACTGTCGAAGACGAATTCCATCATATAAAGCAATACAGCTCTTGTAATGAATATTCTCCATACTTTTCTTCAATAACGTCTACATTGATGAAGCTCAGGATTCAACTTGTGCGCGAAACGCGTCACCCCCTGTCGATGTAGAGCTTTGGGGTACCACCCTATCGGTGTTAGAAATAAGTGGCCGATTGAGGCACGTACAGAACAACAAAATCAACTTCTTCAGGGCACCACTTCTCAACGTATAGTATTTAAAAAGAGAAGTCCTTTTCATAAGGTCTTTAAAAATACTTCTGAAAAGATTTTATTAATTAATATTATATTCTTTCTCTTAAGTTGCGATAAAAACAGCGCATTCATTACAGTGTCGCGTCCTGCCTTGATCGGCCACTTATTTCTAACAGCGATAGCCACCGTCGGCAAATTATTTCGCTTATTTTGTTGTCCCCATCCGCCTAGCGCTTTCACCTCTAATCTTCTAGAATACAATGCCATTTCAAGCTGAAAAACAATCTCGATCTAATAATAACATAACACTCCATGAGTTATTAAAGTGCTATAAACTACCACGTAGGTCTTTTTCGGAGTGTAGAAGCATGATCAGGATGGCTGTAGGGTCTTACACCGCAGTGTGGAGAGGCAGGTCTCACAGACCCATAATTCCACGAGATCTGCTCGAGGAGTCCGTAAGCAAAACGTAAATATACTTGAGCAAGTGAAACGATTTGTTGTACAGACAGCTACAAACCACGAAATCAACACAGGCCGAGGATTTTGAGATCATGGACGAAGCACTACTTCTCAAGTTGCAGAAAAGCAAAAGAGAGGAAAACAAAAGACATACAACAGCAGGGATTCGCTGATGGTCACCCACTCAACTACTAATCTGCCGATCTGGTGCTTGTGTATGGCAGAGCGGACGGGATGCCCATTTCTCACCAGTCTATGGTCGTATGTGACAGCTATCTTTCTATTCGAGTTCTTGGACTGTACAAAATTTGATTTGATGCCACCTTGTACACAGTTTTGGAACCAGATTCACTATAAGAAGAATTATTCTCACTATCAGAGTTCGTAGATGGCATTGAGATGTTGAAGCGTGAACAACCTCGGGGCCGCTGGAAGATTGACTCCAAGGTTTGTGCTCGCTACAGCTAAATGAGGTAGGTAAGACATCTCACACGTGTCATGGGATGTACATGCCACGGAATTGACAAATAATACAGTACTGAGCGATAATTTTGGGCAATAATGTTGTGCTATGTAGCATCAGGTTGTCATGAGACTCACCCGAGGTACAGCATCTTTCAATAATCAGGCCAACGCTTTACCCAATTCTTCGCCTCGGTCTGCCGCTGCCTTGACAGCTTTGCTCACTATCCCATCCAAACCCGATTCCTGAAAGCTCTTCAATGCGGCTTCGGTTGTTCCCTTTGGACTGGTAACATTGATGCGTAGCTGCCCTGGGGATTCGGTAGATTCAACGAGCATCCTTCCAGCACCAAGACAAGTTTGCTTAGCAAGTCGCTCAGCCTGCTCTCTCGGCATGCCGAGAGCAGTAGCACTGGATACCATATGTTCAACGAGGAGAAAGAAGTAAGCTGGTCCGGATCCTGTACAGCTATATTAGCGAAAAGTCAGCGAAGCAGCACGCGAAGCATACCTGAGAGCGCCGTGACTACATCGATCAACTCCTCCTTGTCAACCCACTCCGATACTTTACTGAATCCTTCTAACAATGCCGTAACTAGCTTCTTCTCATCCTCCGTAACGCCAGCACCAGCAAACGACCCGGAAGCACCCTCACCCAACAAAGCTGGCGTGTTTGGCATGACGCGAACCACTTTTGGAGCCCGTCCATCACTGACCGTAAACCAATTCGTCAGAGCATCCAGCGGGATTCCAGCACATATAGACACAATCAGTGGTAACTTCTGCTTTCCGGATTCACGCCACGAGGTCGCCAAATCTTCACACACGCCCTTTGCGACCTGCGGCTTCACAGCAAGCACCAAGACATCAGCATCCTGTGCAGCTTCGCTGTTCGACGTCGTGGTGCGCACACCGAGTGTGTCTTCGACCTTTTTCCGAGTCAATTCGAATGGCTCTGAAACGATGATGTTTTGCTTAGATGTGCTTCCTTTAGCGAGGAGGCCTCCGATGATCGCAGCCCCCATATTTCCACCGCCAATAAAGCAGAGCTTGCAGTCTTGGATCTGAGGTGTGGCCATCTTGAATTAGACGGTACGTGTCTAATTGAGTGCTGAAGAAAGCGAAAGACTGTTTTTGGTGGAGCGATTCCTTGTCGGAGTGACTTCGTGATTGGAAAGGAGATGTATTGAAGTCTCTCGATTGGAAGCGGTGACGATGTTTTACCTCCAAGTTAGTGGCTCACGTGATTATTTCACATTTTCTTCCCTTCCAATATCATCTTATTTCCAAAATTGAAAGACCCATACTTGAAGAGAATTAAGTTAATGACCAAGGAAGTCTGCTCCAAGTTTTTTCTCTGAGCGTTTTATTTGAATGGCCTCGTATTGTCAAAAGTGATAGGCGAGTTGCCACCTGGTACACCAGAGGCCATCAAATATCAGACACCTGTGATTCCCTGCGGTACGACCGACCTTCCTTGGCAATATAACTTTTTCTCTAACTGTAGTTCATTCCAAGTCATTTGAGACGAGTTGACGAAGATCAATGCTCTATTTTCTTGCTTGCTTTCAACCTCGAATCAAGCCCCGCCAGCTTCCAGAATTTATTTACATGATCCAAAGGGTTGTTCCATTAAGTATAAGTTCAATTTGCCAGATTGACTCTGTTTCAATATTAATGGCTTTTTTGCTGGTATGAGGGTATTTTTGTTGTGATTCATCGTGGACATCGACCTTGTTCCAGGATACCAAATATTCCTTCCTCGTCAATTCCATCTATATCGAAATATTCGCATCGAGGTTTCAGAATCCTCAAGCGAGCATTTCTCTCAGTGATATCAGGAAGTGGCTCCAGGCCTAGACTTCTGAGGCTTGTCAAGGTGCGCAAAGCTTCGGGTGATGAGTAGCCAGAGCGGAGATCATGGTACGCCAACATCAGTAGCGCTCGAAGGGCGTAATTCGCATCATTTCCGGCCAGATGAAAGTTTTCGACAGGACAGAGTAGAAATTTCAGCAGACCCTCAAGTCGAAAGTTCATTCCTAGAAGATCTCTGGCAATATATGTAGTATCGAGTAGCCCAACAATACTTCTGATGTTCTCGAACATTACCCCTCTCCTACGAAGGACAAGAAGATCAGTCCGAAGACCGTGGCCAACGAGAATCACGTCACGGTATGCTCCGGGCTTCTTGTCATCAGGAATATGGAGAAGATCGAGGATAGCATCATTGACATGCTCCTATTTGGTAATTTAGCACAGGATCTGAATTGAATTTTGAACCTTTTGCAGTGAAACAAAGGGTATTGGCATCATATGCAAATACAAAGTTAACAAAATAGATTTTGTAGATATTAGCATGAAGAAAACTACTAACCTGACCAACCAAATGCTCCGAAATGCCAAAACAAAATTTACTGCTGACGTGGTAAAACCTTCTCTGCCCACCAATGATAAAATGCCGTGTCTTTAAGTGAATGGTTTCGCGTTTCGTCAGACATCGAGTGTCAAACATTGAGATTCCAATTTCTGTGATTTCGTTCTGAATATTGTTCTTTGGAATATACTTCTTGACTTCTAAATCGAGCGAAAGCAATACAATGTCTCGAGGAGTGTTGGTTCGAAGCCCAAGAATTTTCTCGAATTCCTCGAAGCCATCCTGTGGGAAGTTGATTTTGCCGCTCATCCTTGGAGCAGTTCTCGGATTTCCCAATGTCGGTGATCCAGATATGGAATTTCTGTGTGGAGTTCAAATTTTGGACCTTTTGATCAAATTATTTCTGTAGTATTGCACTTAGGGAATGTGTGTCGAGGCAATTTGGGAAAGGGGTCGTTATGTTTCTAGTGGGAATGTCTTGCGGTGGGATGTTCGCAAACGTGGGGAATATACTGGCCATTTCATTGGTATCGAGTTTGGTGAATTTTTTTTTCGACTGATAAATCCTTCTGAATAAAATCATAGCCACTTGACTACCAACTAGTCAAAATTGAGAATATCTGGTAATGCTAGTTTGCTGTTCAAATTAGGTCCGCGCCGTCGTGGGAAAACGGCCGATCTGCCGCCTTAGTGACTATCCAGGTCGTCGGCATCACCTCAAGATAGCTGAACTCCCACGACATGTCAAGTACTCTAGTAGCTTGTAAAAGAAATGAAAAATATGTTAATTTGAAACCTCATTTCAGAATGCCGAATCACGTATCAATTAAAACTCTACACAGGCCGACTGCGGCCGCGATACTTAATGCTACAACCACAGTCATACTAATTACCACATTTGCAACAGACACTCTTTCGTTAAAAGTAAGGATGAGCAAGAAGTTCATATAGAAAATAAGTATTCGTAGATGGCGTAAGTAGTTGGCTGTTGTGCTCGCTGCTGTTTCAATCGGCGTATCCCTTCACAATGTCAAGTCAGCAGGCTATGAATTCATCAATTGAAGCAGCACTGGGATTTAGTACTTCTCAGGCTCTGAGATATCCGCTACCCCTCATTAAGACGATGTTTTGGCCCAATTTCCCCCTTGATTCTCGACGCTAAGATCTTCGTGACCTTTTTCTTCAATTCTGACCTCAACAAGACATCTTAAAGTTTTCTTCACTACTGCAAGAATTTTGCTTCCAGAGAATCCTAGGATTGTGCAACCATGCATATTACTTCCCCAAGTTCCGGAGAGACCTCCGACTCCATCGCTACATGTCCAGGGGATTCATAGTAAATGCCAGTAAGCAACATAATTCAGAAGAATGATTTGACATTATGATATTATGGTATCTAGATATGTGATGTACGGTGAGTAAATATTTTCTAAGAAGCCTTCTACGAATACCAGTCTAATTATCACCCCCAGCCCTAGAACGCCGACCAATTTAACAGCCCATATCTTAAAGTCGCTCACAAGAATTCCATCATTACCTGGTACATCATGATTTGTGTTTTACCACGAGAAGGTCATCAGGCCTGGGTTCAGAGCGACGGGAAGCAACAGATGACAAGCACACAGCATTGCCAAAGGGAAGATTGCCACGAACTGATCAATGTTCCATGACCATGGGATGAAGTCGCCAACAGCCATGATGACCATGCCAGCAATCGTCAAGAGTGACAACGCGATGCTGTATTTGAAGGACTTGAACACTTTTGGGATCTCAATGAAGAAGTTGGAAAATTCGACTTCCTTCGAGGTGGCTCCCCATGACATGTCAATGCTGAACATGTGGCAAAGCAAAGCTTGGGAGATGTGGAGCGACATGCCGCCGAAGAACAAGACAAACATGAGACACCATTTGAAGTTCTCAAAGACTAGAGATATGTCAGCAACTTGTTGGAGCTAAGAGGCAGCTAGATCAACTTACGAGAATAGAGAAAGTTCTTCTCACTCGTCCGATGACGCTGCACAGCGAGAGAAACATTTCCAGCCACGGTGAAAACCATGATAATCGAGATCCAAATTTGCCAACTCTCAACATACCACTTATCGAGAGAGCCGTTGTATAGACCGACGGCAATATAGTTGGAGACGGTCATGATCCACGCGGCACCGATGGCATAATATGTCCCGATGTATGAGATGATGTTGATCTTGCTACCAATTGGCATGCCAGACCAAAGGAAGCGTCGGAAGAGTGGTGTGATGGGGCCCTTGGTTATCCAGTACTTGACTGGGTGAAATACCAGCTCGCTGCAGCCGTATGCGTACTTTTCCCAGCGAGTAAGCTCATCATAAACGGTCAGAGAGACGCCTTCTTTGAATCCATCTCCGGCCCAGGCTGCCATGCGTACCACATAACCATAGACTTGGAGTCGGAGAGCAATGTCAAAGTCTTCGGAGACGTGAGATTCACTCCAGTACTTCTCGACACCTTCTTCATCCTTGAAAGCAACTTCTTGGAGTGCACTCCATCGTAAAATGGCATTATGTCCCACGAAGGGAGCCACGTCGCCTGAAGCGACACCGAAGCGGATAGCGGTATAGATCAAGTTGGTGAAAAATGTCACTCCGTTCTCAAAGTAGTTGTTGGCGACCTGCATGACACCACTAGAGAACTGGATGATGGCAACACGTGGACTCTGCTCCATCTCGGAAGCAGCATCCAACAAACAGTCTTCGGGCACACGGGTGTCGGAGTCGATGATGAGGATATAGTCTCCGAGACGAATATTTCCATCAGCCCAGGCACGACCTTCGGCAGCCAAAACAGCTTTGAGACAACGTTCATATGCAATGCTTTCGTCAAAGGCAGTCCAGTCGGCAGGACGATCGATGAGCTGCAGGGACTCTTCGACACTGTTGGAGATTGTGAGACCGTAGTTCATGTTGGAGGCTTTCTTGAATTTTCCCTTTCTGATAAACCCATCCACATTGTGTCCAGGACGAGCTGTCCAGCCAATCTGGTTGTCGGCATAGAACTCAATGCGAGCTTGGCGCTCCTCGGCTGTGATGATTTGGAGGCCATCGTCGTTGATGAAGATATTGGCAGATCCACCTTGGAGCTCGTAAGTAGAAATTGCCTTCTTGATCGATCGAACAGTCGGTACGATAACGCTGTCAAGACCTTCTTTGTAGACTGGGCATTGAATCGTGATATGTGGAAGAACATTGGTGCGCAGTCGCATAGGCGGGGTCGCTGAGAAATATTTCGAGTTCTGGGTGAGATGCTGGATTGGACCGATGATTTGCGCAATCGCGCTGACTATGACAGAAGAGAAGAACTGAAGTTGGAATCATGCCGTCAGTATAAACTTTACAGCGGCACTGAGCCACGCTTGGTGGTTTCGTAGAACTTACCAGTGTCAGGAAAGCGTTAACTGGCGTCATCGCCAGGAATGCCAAGGATACCCATTGCTGCAGCTCGAGAAGTTCATCGGCGATTTTGACGTATCCCAACCCAATGAGAACGGTCAAGAGGCACAAACTGCATGCAACCAAGAAGCAGTTATATAAGAGAATTGGTCTCTCCTTGCTAGCCATCAACCCCGTCTCTTCATCTATCGTCAAGTTGGCATTCTCAAGCTCCTCCTTCTCGGTCTGGGTAGCATTTGCAGTCTTCCAGACAAATTTGAGAAGCTCAGCTTCGATGGTCTTGGCTCTCTGAAGCAAATGAGTTGGCTCGTCATCCCAAACGACGAGAAGTGAGTCTGAAGCGATGAAAGCAGCGTATTGATGTCGCTTGGCTTGATACAAGTCTTCAAATGTGGGCAAGATCTGGATTCTCAAGCCATTCAGAAGAGGTACATCGATTGCATCGGCGGACCAGCTCAGAAATGGCTCAATGACCCCAGATGAAACAGTCATTGCAGACTGTAATTTCTTTGGTCAGCATTTGGTTCTTGGGTATTGAAGCATTGAGTAGTTGCATTATCTTACTTGAACATTCAACATTGTCATTGCTTGTGCGAAGCTTGAATTGGCAAGTCCTGGAGGTTTGAAGATGTAGTTGTTTCGTCGTTTTCGTACCATCACACCTTCCTGCTCTTCGGCTAGGTCTCGGATCCATAACGAACTACATTGGTGTTGGAAGAGATGGTTGACGACAACTTGATGTTTGATCTCATCAACCAATCGGTCTTCTTGAGCAGCTCGACTTGAAGGCGCTGGAGAAATTGAAGCAGTATCGGATTCAAGGGGAGCAAGTCTGCCAGGTAACGACCCAGGAAAGTTCTGGGCACTCGTGACGACGGAGACAGGGTACTTTTCGTTTTCAGCAGAGTGTTTGCTTGCTGCCGCCTTTGTAGACGTCTGAAAATATGACATGAACCCCATGATTAAGTTGTTATAAGCAAGGACTATTAGGAGAAGGAATGAAAGAATAGAGAAGCTCAAAGAGCAAAAGGGAAAAGCGAGTGTGTGAAGACGACCGGTATTAAGAGTGTGGTGTTGACGAAGAGAGAAAGTCCTTATCCTGCAATGGACATGCAAGATAGATTGTTTAAGTGGAGATCCGATAGACCAAGTCCCAAAGCGCTCATCAATTGCATTTGACAAGGGATGAAGAACGCTGAGATGCAAAGTACAGACATGATAGTCAATATTCTCTCACCTACCTAGATCTGGCTGAAAGTCCCAACAGGTCACATTGAGTAGCCTTCAGCCGTGTCCGCGTCCAAAAGGAGGAGATTGGAGACGGCAGGTAAGAAGGAGCCAGCTAGATCTGGAAAGAAGCATAATCACCAGCTGAGTGTCGGAATAGCCGGCGTCAAGGAGGGTGTGTCTATTTACTTGGCAGTGAGCCACGGGACGATGTGAAGCCTCCCATGTGGCGGCCAGACCTACACTAATTTTCAAGGGAGAAATCCGTAAAACGGCTCTTTTATAGAGCAAAGGCATCATGGACTCAGTCGGAGCTAGACCTTCCTGGAATCTGAGCAGCCAGAAATAGACCTCTCCCGCAGAAGATCAGACGGAAATGGCTTGGGGGGATAGACGAAAACGGGTCAGCGACGATCTCAGGGACCTGTTTCCCCTGTCATCCCAAGAAAGTCTTATCTTCTTCCCTGGCCCCTGGCCCCTGGCCCCTGGCCCATATCACGGGAGGGAGCGTGGGAGACGAAGGCGAAGTATCTCGAAATTTCCGTAAAGCAGCTCTGTTAAAACGGCAACAAAACAGTTAAGCGAGAGCCTGCCGCTTTCGCCAGGGGTCGGGCATGAGACCCGCCTCCGAGACTACCTGCACTGGCCACTGGCATCCTCCCCCCCTCCGTTCCAGCCAGCCACCACTGCCAACGACTTGCTCGAAACGCCGACATCTGATTGATTGCACAGCACCAGTTGTTCAGCAACCAATGAACACAACAAATGTGCACATTTCCTTCCAATACTTCTCAATGGAGGACGTATCGTATTTCCAATGCAAAACTAGACCCAGACAAGCGGACGCTTCCTCTGATGGAATTGTTCCTTTCTGCTGTGCCAGCAATGAGAATTTCAAAGGTAATCAAAACAATTGCATATGTTGAGAGCCGCCGGACTTCCCGCTTTCAATCCCGAACCTTAATTAATTAATTTGAGCGTACTCCCAGATTTCAAAACCCTTTGGTCAAGGGGACTGTGGACAATGCACCACTAACTTTGGTACCGAGAGTCCAAGACAACCAGATGCGTCGTACCGCTATCACAAAAGATCGTCTTATTGCACGAGTTCAATAGTATGCAATGCTGGCCTGACTCTTCATATTCCTGCAGAATCACAAAAGTGTATCTGGGACCCTGCGAAATCCCGGAGACTGAGATTCCACTTTTGCGGCTTGTCTCCAGGAGTTCAAGCAAGCCCAAGTCAACCCAGTATCCATCCTATCCTATCCACATTTCCCCTTAACCCCATCGTGGATACGGCGTGCATTGATCATGAGGCCTGGAGCCAGTGCCAAGTCATATACCCGGCGAAACCTGGATCTATTCCGAAGCTCAGACCCAACCACCACCCACGGCCCACGGGCCATGAGTATTTCCAACCAGGCCTGCGCCCGCGCGAGGCTTGTGTGGCAGGTGTGGATCCGACGTTTAAGCTTGCCAAACTTCCGTAGCTGAACTCTATTGCCTTCTAAGTCTATTCTAGCTGCGATTTCGCGATGAGCTTAATTGGACGCAGAGGATCGATGCGATGCAGCAGCACAGCACTGAGCATTTGGAGAAGCAGCCGGGCCTTCTGTCCATTGTCCAGGGATTTGAGCGCACAATCGCGGTCCATTCTCGCCACGCTAGTGAAAGGGCTGCCGGGAAATGTAAGGGACAATCCATGTGCACGATATATTCTATCACACGGCAAAGCAAAGCAAAGCTTTTGCGGCTCCCTGCATTCGACAGCTTCCTCAAAAGGAAGCAGAAAACAAAGCCTCAGGCTTGTGAAATAGATCCACAGATTTCGACCAGCCAACCAACCGGATCGTATCTTTCAAGCCCCATGCAGGTACCATCCAGGAACAGCCACTGAGGCGTTCTTCTCGCCCAATAAGGCTGTGTCATAAATCATCATGTTTTGACTTGCCCGAGGCTTGAGACGAGACGATTTAAGTGAGACTGCCTTTACCCTCCCGTATATCTGAGACATTATTAGTTATTATGGAGTAGGAATACTGAAAAGTTAACGCCGGAATTAAGGAATTAACGCTAAGACTTCTAATAATCCTTAAAGCTTAAGGGACTATTAATTTAGGAATCACTAGGCTTAATTAGGTATCAAGGTACATTAGCGAGTAGCTGTTTTAGGCTAAAAATCCCTTAATTTAATAAACACCTATGAAATCCCTAGTTTTACAATTATCAGTTCACACTACCTATAAGTATATCCTCGTCGTCAGACTCTAGTTCGTTCTCTATTTAAACGATATTATCTTCTATATTTAATAGCATCTCTTCTAATAATACCTCTTCCTCTTTCTCCCTTCGTTTACTCTTAGCTTTTATCTCTTTTTCGCCTAATCGAGCAGCCCTTAGGGAACGCGTATTAATATAAATAAAGTATAGTATATCTATTTATTCAATTAACAGCTTATTTCGCGTTTTAGACTATAAAAGGTTTATAGTAAAGAATACTCGTTCACTAGGAACCGAATTTACTATTATATGGAGAAGTATAAGTACTAGTCTTAATAGTTCAGGGGAACCTAGAGTCTACAGCTTATTAGTTATAATATTAATTAGAATAGAGATATATAACTTATAGAGATCTGCTAAAAGAGAATCTTATTATTTATGAAATATTCCTAATAAGGCCTTTACAAGTTAAAGTTACTTACTTTCCCACGATATTATATCTATTACGCAAAGCCTCCCTCTCTAATCTTATTTAAAATAAAGTTATTTATATTATCCTCTTACTTTGAAGTAATAACATAATGTTAATTCTCAGGGGAAAGTAAAAAAGCAGCTAAGTAGATATTAAGAAATTACGTATTTATACGATAGTTCCACCTACCCTTACCTTCTCGAGAGTAATAGGTTTCAACCTCTTACTACTAGCTACCTATACCTAGAACGCGATAATCTTAAAAATAGCGATTAAGTCTTATCCACCGAGGATATACCTTATTAAGGGTAGTATAATTTAATTCAGATATCTTTTATTTATTATAGATCAGCTCTAAGAAGGTCTTTAGCGAAGTAAGCTTTTACTAATTAGAGTAGTCCCGCTTCAGCTCGGATTTAATCCTTACTAGGTTATTACTATTATCGTCAGGTCGATCTACGTATAATTAAAGTGATTCAGAGCTCCTAGTAATAGATTGAACTTAAGAGTATTATATTCCCTAGCGTGTTAGTACAATAGAAATCAAGGCACGAATACCGCTATTAGCAGCTATAGAATCACAAAAGTAAGCGAGCTATTTATCGCTTTTAGCAAAGAAGGATATAATAGTATTCGGAACAGACTTAAAAAAAGCTCTAATTTAAGTATAAATTTACTATCTCCTATTATCTTTTCCTAGAAATAGAAGATCCTTGAATATAAGCTAAATGCCGTAGGAGTTACATAGGGACGAAACAATATAGCTATAACCCGGTTCTAAAGGTAGGGTTTTCTAGATAGCTCGTTAAGTACTATAAGTATCAGAAGAGAAACTCATCTAGCGAGAAAGTATATTATTAGTAATTAAATTAATATGTTTAACGATATTTTTAACTATCTATTCTGCTCCGGCTTTAATAGCTCCAATTGCCTCACTCTTCTAATAGTATAATATTCCTCTAACTAAGAACGATATATTTTCAACGTATACTTTTCCGATATTTAACGATCTATCGCTAACGATTTATATATAAGAGGCTGCGTTAGCAATTCCTTGAACAGAGTTCTTGATTTTATTATAGCAACTCATAAGAAGGGAATTACTAAGAGTATTACAGTAAGGAAGCTTATAGTTGATTTTATACTAGAAAGCTTACTATTCCGGAGTCGAGAACATAGAGAAGTTTACTATAGAGATATATATAGTAAGAGCAAAAAGCTTATCTGCAGTTATATCTTTAGAATCGTAGAAATCAGCGACAGATAGTTGTTTTTTCCGTAAAGATTCAGTATCCTTTCTAGTCTCTTTCATAGCCTTCTTATACTTCTCGCACTTTACAAGATACAGCTTTTACATCTTTATAATATTCTATGATTTCTCCTACCTATAGTATTTACACTCCCCTTAATCTCGTCCTTCGACGTCTTTATATCTCCTGAATTATTCTTTTATATATTTATCCTTAGAGCTAGCTTACCTATTCATAGAAGCACGCTAGGTATTTATACCACGTTATACAGGTATCGTAGTAAGTCGTGATATTAATAAAATAAGTAAAAAGTCAATTTTAAGGGATTTAGATCTAGGTAAGATTTTTAAGCAAATAGAGGCCTCTAATTAGCTGAAATAAGCTAAGCGAGAAATAGGCCTGTTCCTTAGCAGTTAATTCACAGTTAATACTTAAGGACTATTAATCTTGGCATTAAATTTAATAACCCTCCCATTAAATTTAATAGTGTAACCCTATTATGGAGCACATGGCAGGGTGGTGTGCTGTCGTTGGCTCATGGCACTTGTTGCGGTAAGTGAACTCACTTCAGACTTCGGATTGGGTCTGTGATGCTTCTTGAGGAGCTGAAAGCCTGGAGGGGGTAAGAGATAACGGGTTGATCGTGCCGGACGGGATAGCGTGGAGAGCCACTCTTGGGCAGTGTCTGGGGAGTACAAACCTTCACGTGGATTCAAACAAGTTCTATCTGCCTGTAATGGCATCTGGTCAGGTGGAAACCTTGAAAGAGTATTATTCAATTACGTGTGACTGTAAAATTATATCCGAAAACTCCGATTTATAACCGGACCCTGAGAGTTGACACCGCTGACCTGTGATCCTATCTGCCGTCAAGTGACAGTTGAAAACAATACACCATTACATCCTCAACATTGTTGCCACATTCGAACACGATCGACAATCATTTCGCTATTCTCCTTCCATGTTGGAAACCATTTATTTCTCGCATTCCAGAAATCTGTCTTTGCAGTTGGACTGGCATCGACCCAGGGCTTTCCGTCTCGACCATCTTGGAACCAACCATTCGACCCTCCAACGGCAACATTGATGATAAGATAGAAGTCCTGATCGAATGGTGTCTGCGGCCTTCCGGTCTGCGTCCAGGGATCAACAAGTCGAATTCCTTCCGGGGTTGCCAATGGAAATCCACCTTGCTTCCAGAACGGCTTCTTGAATGTGTTGTACGAGACTTGCAGGAGTCTTGTATCAACGTAAGTGAACAGATATTTCTCGGACCACTCCAGTCCAAAGTTGTGGAAGTCATCGCCATACTCAGAGTGTAGCGAGTGTTTGTAGTTGGCAGTGTGTCTGTAGGCATCATTTGCGGGGTTGGGCCCCCAATGCAGTGCTGATGATACTACATCGTTGCCACCAAGACTGTATGTGTGGTTGTTGCCTCTTGATTCCATGATGTCGATCTCTCCACTCGCTGGCCATGCTCCATAAGTCTCTTTGACAGGCATCATCCAAATTGCAGGCCACAGCCAGTCTCCTTTTGGGATCTTCGCTCGCACTTCAACACGTCCGTATTTGATCGTAGCACCAACCTTCGTGTTCAGGCGTGCAGAACGAACTGGAGGAACAATTGTTCCGTTGGTGATGTTGGTGGATGCGACGCAGTTGTTCCACAGGTTTGATGTGCAAAGTCCAGTAGCCGTGAGATTGATGACGTTGTTCATGACGATAAGCTTCTCGTCTTGTAACGTGGGCTTGAGGTGGAGCAAGCCGTCCTTGATGAAGACGTTCTCTTCATCTCCAGTCGTCTGTTCGAATTGACCGTTGCTATACTTCCTGTCAGCCAAGGTATTTGAAGCACAAAGATAGGAGAACATACCCATATCCACCGACCTCGTTCTCAGCTGTCCATATATTCTTGTTCAAAACTCCAGAGGAGAAGTCATCATCCAGGACAGGACAGTAATTGTGAGTCGCTAGTCTTCCAATCTTAAGATATATCATAACTCCCGTAATGGCTATTCCTGTGAAAAGCCCAAGCATAGGTATGATACACAGCCACTTCTCCTTCGGATCTTTCTTGAACGTCGGCGGTTCATGACCGGCATCATCTTTGCGTATGCGTCGCGATCGGAAGTATTTGCCGCCAGCAGACTCTGAATATTGATAACCAGAAGTTGCTCCGAATATCGAGGCTGGAGGGGTTGCGAAGGGATTTGGCGAGTTGACATTCGAGGTGGCTTGACTCGTTGTGGTGAAGGTCGAACCTGCCCTCGAATGGTCAGGTACGGCGAACTTCCTCATCTCGATGTTCGTTAAGGAAGCAATTTTGAAAATTTCAAAGTATAAAGATACAAAGACTGGAGAAATTACTGTCACAGTAAGAGCTCCGTGAAGGGCGTTGGTGATCGTTGGATTTCTGGCTTGCAAAGGTCAGAACAGTCGCAGGCCTGTGATGAAGGACCGACATTCATAGATATCGCATAGAAAATCTTATCTTCAACCTATTCGGGACTGGACGGAAGGCTTCTATCGACAAAGATTGAGGAAGATGCAGCTTGACTCTAGCGGCTCGACCGATAAACATTTTTAGAACCAGTCGATAACTCCCAATACCATGGGAGTCCAGGGTGGATAGTTCAGCTGGATCATCCGCACCCCAACCATGCAAGGTGCCAGTTGTGGACCTTCACCTGGAACAAATCTTGCCGCGCAGCTTTTTACGAATGCTTACGATGTATTGAGGTGAGGGTGTGGCAGGAGTGGTGGCAAGCGCTAGCTTGTTTCGCCAATCTCGCTAAGCCCTGTTGACAACAAGAGGCATCTCACGACTCCTTACAGGCTTACACACCGCACTTTTGCATTTTGATCATAGGAAAGAGTCATAAGTATTCAATACAGTTTAGTGTACGCCTCTTTTGCTTGAAGAAGCTGGCACCTGCAGAGCTTGTTCCACGTCTTGTCCCAGCAAACCTTTGGCCTTGTCCAGACCAACGCCAGCGATGGCTGGGACAAAGCTGAACATCGGCAACTCCTTGAACAGCATGAGCCGCATTTCTATGGAGAGTGGCACTCATGGCCGGCATCGTGTTGTTCCTCATTCTGAACCCGCGCTTCGCCATATTGAAGGACTGCTCCGTTTTCATCAACTCGGGCTTGCCGTCCCCACGGGCTAGCACATTCCAGCCTCGATTTGTTGTGGTTCTGCCTTGCACCGCTCAGTTAATTGAAGCCACCGTTATTTTTCAATATTTCGCATCGAATCAAAATGCGATTTAGTGTCTTGCTTTTCAGGCTATCGAAGCAATATGCGCTTTGTGCTGACCGTCGCTTTGGGAAAAAGTGTACATGCTTTGTTTGGCAAGCCATGCGAGCCTTGAATGCTTATATGGTATATAAGTTCTTGATCCCAACTCCTGAAGTTGATCATCACTGCTTCAATCGGACTCAATCTACTGCACACTCTTCCAGATAGACCAATCTTCAGTTCAACTTTCACTTCGATCAGCTTTCCAATCAAGATGAAGCTCTCCACAGTCCTCCCCGCCGCTCTTCTGAGCTTCGCCATGGCAGCACCAGTTGCCGAACCCCAAGATATCGACTTCGAAGCCTATGAGGCGATCGAGATCGTCCCTGATGCGACTGCCCCTATTGGAGCTGTGGTTCCAGCAGCCGTCGTCTACGACCAAGAGGGTGCCATTGAAGATGCTGTTGCGTCTGCCATTGATCCAGCCGACCCTGATCTTACCAAGCGTGGGAACTGTGCCCCGGCTCCACCTGGCAACGCTCCAGCGACTTCGTCTCCAGATACCGCCGAGGCATTCGTTGCCAATCCTGTCTATTCAGCAGCAGCATTGGGAGCTGCTACTCCCCCAGGGTGGTTCCTCGTTGATGGCTACAAGAACTTGCATGCCAGCGCCGCAAGCCCCACATACATGACCTACACCAGCAGCCCATTGACAAGCTACGACCCAGCAAAATGTGCCGCGATCTGTGCTTCCAAAGCTGGCTGCACCTCGTTCAACATCTGTACGTCTCCCTTTCGCAAGCACTTCACAATTTCATGCATGCTAACAAGTTCGCAGTCTTTGAGAGAGACCCAGTCAACAACCTTGACAAGAAAAACTGCCCAGACTCTGCTTCTCTCACTCGCATCAAGTGTTCCTTCTTCGGAGGACTAATCACAGTGGCTGATGCCACCAATGATGGACAATACACCGGCGTATTCCATGTTGTGACTGCTGGATCAAATGGTAAGCTTTCTGTGGAACACTTTACCTTCAATGCTAACCAGTACCCAGCCTACACTACCAATCCTCAATCCATTCCTGGTTTCACTGGACCTGTCTCTCTCGGCAGTGCCACCATCAAGGCTCCAACCAGCGATAAAACATATATGGGATCCCAAACTTTCCCGCAGACACAGTTAGTAGCCCATTTAATAATCCATAGAGACCATTTCTAACTCATTCAGGCCATATGACCCCGCTGTTTGTGCTGCTACCTGTCAAGAGAAGAGCGCCTACAACCTCCGCCACGAAACTGTTCCCGGAACTGCTCGTATCTGCAGATTCTTTGACGCCTACATCCTGTACAAGGATGGACAGAACCCCGTCTTCACCTGCGCTTACTACACCCAAGCTTATGATGCGTCCTATGCTACCAATGTTGGGCAATACAACTCCGCTGGTGCCCACTTCACCAATGAGCACAGCTACACATACACTCTGAATGAGCCTCAAGAAGCTTAGAGAGTTGTAACAAGTTCCAATCTTGAATGTTGCTGTGATGCACTGTTTAAAGGAGGCTTGATTGAGTTTGCAGGAGTTTCTTCGCTTGATTTTGAATTTGGCCATCATGGGGTCTCAAGATACCATTGGGCTTCGTTGGCTCGGGTTGGAAATACACGAACTTTAGTAAAATGTTCAATTTAATATTCAATGACATCTGCCATTACCTGTTTCAGAAATCATTTGCTTCCTGTACATTCGTGGTGTTCTTGGTACGGTGGCTTCTCCCGCCCTGTTCTCACTTCAGACAGCCAATGACTCAATACATTTACCAGATTTATGATCTTATTGGATTCCGTGGACAGCATCTTTGCGTGGTACAGCATGAGAAAATTTTACAGGCGAGTTTTGCAGAAGCCACAATCTTCAGAACTCCTTACATGATGGATGCATTGGCACTTCTCGAACTATTGCCATCTCACAATTTGTTTTCAAGACGAATACAGGCTATAGAAACCAGTCATATGTAGCAACCTAACGAGGAAGAGCTGTACAAGCCTAATCCACACTTCATCAAAGTGCATGTTCATATTCCCAGGCCTCACCTCGGTAGTCGGCATTCAGACCAAGGGATTGGGAGGCTCCTATCTTCGGATCATGCAACATGAGCCCTGTCAAGTTATCCAAAAATAATCACTTTCACCAGCTGCGTATTCCCTTTTCTTTCATTGGTAGCCCGCCACAAAGTCCCAATGAAGCTCCTCCTGCCAGGTGTCTACCAGTGTTCTGGATCACGTGATGTGACCGAGTGCGCTAAAACCACCCCAAGTGGCTTGGTGCATGTGGTCAGAGCCAAAAGCGAGAAACTTCATCACACCCATTCTCAGACGTGACCTGTCACTCGTCAAGATACGTTTGAACCACGTATCGCTTGGCTGCAATGCTCTTTACGCAAGATACCGGGTACGGCAGTGTGACCAAATCCAGGGTATGGCGATCTGGCCAGGAGCTGAGGACTTTGCTGTCGTCGCGCGCGGAATGGAGGCCCACGGGCCCTATCTCCTTCCCTGTGAGGATCGTGAACTTCCCTACCAAAATACAAGGACTCGCTAACCCTTGAGCACATCAATTGCCAAACAGGTCATCTCCATGCGGTCGGATCAGCTGTTGTTGGACTTGGTACGCATGAGTGTGCCCAATCTGCGTTATATTATGCGGGCGAAGAATTGGAGGCTCGATTCGGCCATCCTGCCGCCACGAGCCTCCTGCAAGTCACAGGGGGCAGCCAGCAAGAGCCAGCCCGCGACGTGTCCTGGGTCTCACTTCTTTTTGATTTGGCATTCGGAAGAACACTGCACTCCGACCTTGCACGACCCGTTCTAGCGTACCGCCTGTCACAGACACTGATCCCGGCCAGGCCTGACGGCCCCTGCCTACAGGGGACTCATCAAGTCCAGTGCCGCTGTAAGCAGTGATTCTCGACTCTCAAGTTGATACTCATCCCACGTTTGTTCTTTCAGCTTAGAGTCCTTCACGCCACCACATGCGTTCTGGGTGGTGACTGTTTGAGTCTGAATCAATTCAATATTATCGAAGTCGATAGTCACAGCTCTAGACTGCCTTCCGTCAAGAAATCTCGCTGTGGCCGTGTCGTTGCCCAGATCCTTTTTGAATGCTGAGCTTACATGCCGCCTATTGAATTGCGCAGGGTGACTTGGCCTGGCTAGTAGAGGAGCTGCGGATTCTGTACCGGATTAGTACCCTGTAGCTGTTGATGATCTCTCTCCACACAGTCTTTACTTGAATCATTGAAGCCTTTCAGTCAGTCTTTACTCTTGGGTCTTCCCAACCTTACACTCGTTCATTCTTCGTTGTGCTTTGAGCGTTGGTGCTCTGTAATATAATCGAAAGTATGAGGTTCTCGTGGACTGTGGTGGCTCTAGCCTCACGGCTTGTGAGCAATGTTCGTGCGGTTGCTGATACGGACTCTCTGATGGATGCAGGTTAGTTGCTGCCAAAATTCTATCTACTTGAAGTGCTTGGGCATTCTGACCATCCATAGATCCCGCACAGGCAGGATATCTTCCAAACCATAATATGGATCCCAGCATCATTTCCAGTGGAGGATTCGGTCAGATCTGGTCGTATTCTACACCCACTGGCGCATCCGAACAGTTCTATGCCAAGCCTCTCGTTTTCACACCTTCGACTACTGGACGTCAGACTGTTCTCTCCTTCTCCGAACAGAACAGAATCTACGCTCTAGATGCTGTGAACGGTACGCTACTTGCAACTCGCGACCTAGGACTGGAAGGAGAAGGCCCATTTGCTGTTTCCGACCTGGGACAGTGTAATGATATCAGTGGAACTATTGGTGTTACTGGTACACCGGTTATCGATCCTGCCACCGATACTGTCTACTTCTGGGCCAAGAGTTATCTTAGTACTGTCAAAGGGTTTCAAAATGGTGCATATCGATTCCATGCCATTGATGCTGTCACTCTTAAAGAGAGGGCGGGGTTTCCAAAGAGCATTCAGGGAACACCAGGTAAACCAGTTCTGTCAAAATGCTCTGTTCAGAGCTGACAATTGTAGCCGACAATGATGTGAGCCGAATCTTCACCGGTGGAACTGTGCTGCAAAGGCCTGCATTGAATATTGTGAATGGTATTGTCTTTGCGGGTTTCGGTGGACATTGTGACCAGTATGTAAACCAATGCCTCTTTGTTTTCAAGCCCCGCTGACAGTAGGAGATACAATTTCACTGGATGGGTTGTTGGTATGCAAACAAATACTGGCAAGTTGATGACGGCATTCGCAACTGTCGGCGGCCCTGGCTCTCCAGCCCCAGGTGGCGAAGAATACAAGGGTGGTGGAGGTGGTGCTGCGATCTGGATGGGTGGTTCTGCTATCGCGTCCGATCAAGCCGGGCGTATTTTCTTCGCCACAGGAAATGGTCAGAAAGGAGCTCAGAATCAAGGACAGCCAGCTTCTGGTCGACTAAAGCTGAACACCATGAACGAAGCTGTTGTGAATATGGCTGTCAATCCTACTACGGGCGTCGTAACTCAGTCTGACTACTTCGAGCCATATACATATTCAGCCCTGGATAATGCCGATCGAGATCTTGGATCTGGTGGTGTTGCTCTTCTGGACCCGAATACTTTTAATGGAAATGGCGTTGCCCGGATTGCTGTTACTGTGGGGAAGAATGGAGTCTGTTATGTGCTCAATGCGGACAATCTGGGAGGTTATAAACTAGGAACAGGTGGAACAGATGCCATCCTTCAGACGATCACAATGCCAGGTAGGCTGCAAATAACTCTTTGTCAATTTTCAATTGACATCAAATAGGTAGCGGCCCCGTCTTTGGTAATCCTGGATCCTACCCATTGGAGGGCGGCTACATGTATATCACTCCTAATGGATACCCTACTCTCGTGTACAGCTTCGGAAAGACTTCAACTGGCAGCCCAGCATTCACGTTGGTTGCTCAGTCCGCGGATGTATCTGCTGGCCGTGTCGGTACTGGTTCAGCAACGATTACAACCTACAAAGGACAGCCAGGAACTGCGATCTTGTGGGTCGTAGATCCAGATGCAGGACTTCGAGCGTACAATGCGGTCCCTTCCAATGGCCAGTTGACAAAGCTTACACTTCCACCCACGCCAGCGGTAGCCAAGTTTCAGCGTCCTGCATTTGGGGATGGAAGGTATTATCTCTCGACCTCGAATGGAAAGATTCTTGTAAGTGAATTTATGAAGGGTTTGTCTACTGCTAACTCGTTCCAAGGCTTACGGATCCCCTGTCGCTCTACCAATGACCTGCAATACCCCTATTGATTTTGGACAGGTCGCAATTGGTGACACAAAGACCTTGATTGTGACGTGCAAGACCAACATTGCAATCACCAAACTGAATGGGTTTGCTACCAATAAGCCTGTTTTCCAAGTGTCGAACTCCAGTCTACCAACAGGACCTCTTGCCCTTGGAGCCACCTTCAGCTTCCCTGGTAGGTTCATGCCGAAAGAGTATCTCAGAATGCACATGCTAATTCATTTATCAGTAACTTTTAACCTAACAGCACTCATCCTCACTGGCAGTACCTCCTCTCCCTCTGTGACCCCCGGTGTTCAGACTTCCTCTGTTTGGATCTCAACTACGAATGGGAAGGCGGGATTCGCTCCCCAGCAGCCTATCAGTCTGACCGGAACTGCAATCAGCGCTGCACCATTCATTACAGTCAATCCTCTCCAAGTTGATTTTGCCGGAGTCGTTGTTGGCTCAGCCAACTCTGAATCTGGAAGCGATGCCACTTTCATTCTCAGTAATGTGGGCTTGAGTGACATGACAGTTCTTGGTATGGTCTGGACAAGCGATGCAGTGAATTCTCCGAATGCCGTCTTCCACAATCTAACAACAGTCAATGGTAAGATGTTCCTTGATGGCCCTGGGTACTTTACCTCGACGACTTTGCCATCAATCGGCCAAGTCATTCCAGCGGGAAGCACAATGACTGTGAATGCAAATTTCAATACCAACGTAAGATATTAATTTCGGGAAATGAGTAGCTTCGCTAACCCTCAATAGATCACTGGCACCTACTCCTCAATTGTGAAATTCTACACCAACGGTAACACCGCGTACACTCTGTTCACTGGATCTGCCGCTACAAATCCTGTTGCTCTTCTCGAGTATTCTACAAACGAAGGTGGTTGGGTCACGATTCCCCACTGCACCGATCTCGTGACTGGTTGCATACCTCAGGTCAACTTCGCTCCATCTGGAGGCTTGACTGCCCAAACAATTCAGCTTCGCTTGACCAACAATGGTGGATCCGTTTTGACTGTTACAAAATCAAAGCCTCTCGAAGGAGCCGAGCTTGGTGCAACCAACCCTTCTACTGACTTCTACGAGGGTCAGACCATCCTGCCGGGGAAGTCTGCCATCGCTTCTATCCTGTTCTCTCCTGGAGCAGCGATTCTGAACGCAGATGATGTCACATACAGTGGTGCTTGGACTCTGAATACAGACGATCAAACATTTGGCGTTCACGTCATAACGTTCAATGGTGTTGTGACGTCCAAAAAGACTGGACCATTGACATCTTCTGGACAGTCACTTTACAAATATCTCGGATGCTACCAGGACTACGTCAACAATGTGCGACTAGAGCCAAAACAAATCAACAACGCAAGCCTGACGAACGGCTGGTGTCAATCTCAGGCTCTGGCTGCTGGTGTTGTATTTGCAGGCACAGAATACATGACAGAATGCTGGGTTGGAAACGTCATTCCAAGCCCAACTCTCAAAGGTCTAGATTCCCAGTGCGCCTACACATGTGGTGGATCGTCAAATGAGGCTTGTGGAGGCGTCAATGGTTTCATTTCACTATATTACGATTCATCAAGATATTTCCCACAGAATGGTACAATCCTCGGCACCTCTGGACTCGGCCCTCAACGACCTAAGACTATTGGAGCATACAACTATGCTGGATGTTATTCGGATTCACAAACTGCGAGAAGTCTGGTTGGTAAACAGACTGCTGGAGCCACCATATCTTTGGATACGTGTATGTTGACTCCTAAAAGTGCACCTGAGACAAAGTAATGGAGTATATGCTGACTTTTCCGTGATTAGGTGCCTCGTTCTGCCAGGGTTTCAATTATTTTGGAGTTGAATATGCAAATGAATGCTACTGCGCAAATACTTTAGCAGCTTCGTCTGTGCTGAAACCAGATGCTGATTGTAGCATGAACTGTGCTGGCAATAGCTCGCAGTTTTGCGGTTAGTCCTGAGCGAGATCTGTCTGAGATATTTACTAATTCGGATACAGGTGCTGGAAGTCGTCTGTCGCTCTATTTGAAGAACAGCACAGTCCTACCCTCCTCAAGTTCCTCGCCTTCAGGTTCCACGGCAAAGCCATCCTCGACTTCGGTCACCGTTGGACCAACCGTCACACCGGTCTCTGGCGGATACACATCTTTGGGCTGCTACAGTGACAATGATGTAACCCAGAGAACATTAGTCGGGGCGGCATTCCCTGATCCAGGTCAGACAATTGAGATGTGTGCTTTGAAATGCAAGAATTTTGGCTTCTTTGGGGTGGAATATGGCGTAGAATGTTATGTAAGTCAACCTTCCCTGAACCCAATGAGATTACTAACCGTTCTAGTGCGGGCCTGCAATTGTCGACTCCAGTGTTCTTACTACAGATGGAAGGTGCAATATGCCGTGCGGTGGTAATTCAGCCCAGACCTGCGGGGGAAGCTACGGAATGAATATATACAGCTACAATCCCATTAGCTCGAGCTCAACAGTCAGCACTAGCTCGTTGTCTAGTCGCGTCTCGACCGTCACCCCCAGTATCGCTTCCACAAAAAGCACCTCTGTCTCAACAAGTGCTCCTACTGGTACTTCAAATCCATTCACGTCCATGGGCTGTTGGACTGACAACGACGTCACCGAACGCACACTTATTGGTGGCGCGTACACTGATCAGGCTCTGACGCTTTCGATGTGCTCGGCCTTCTGCCAGGGTTTTGCCTACTTTGGAGTGGAGTATTCAGTTGAATGCTATTGCGGAAATAATTTCGGTTCTACCTCAGCACTTGCAACGGACGGCCGTTGCAATATGCCTTGCAAAGGGGACACAACTCAGACATGTGGAGGGTCATACGGCATGAACATTTACAAAGTCCCAACTCTCAGCTCAAGCTCCAGCTCAAGTTCTGTTGTCGCGGTATCAACTTCAACAGCTTTGGCTAGCCGTACATCGACTTCGTCAACAAAATCCTCCACTCCCACGCCTTCAATACCTGCGGTCATCAACGAGTAAGTATTTGAGAGTTTCTTTCCTTCTCCCTCCTAGTGTGTCGATGCTTCTGGCGCCGTTTTATGTTCACTCTGAGATTGGTCTATAACTCGAGTTGCTAATATATGCCCTACTAGATTCACATATCAACATTGCCGCAGTGACAACACAACTAAGCGTACTATGGTCGGTAAATACATTGCAAAGCCCGATATGACTTTAGAGAATTGTGCTGGAAATTGTACGGGTTACAGGTTAGTTACTCCGCTGTTAAAATCAGAACGGTATAGAGTTCTGCGCCTGATTTCAATTGATCCTCCTCTTAATCATGATTGAATTCAAAGCTAATTTATTCTATGACAGATATTTCGGAGTTGAATAGTAAGTCCTAATCAATATCTACCTAAACCACTTCGCTTGAGCAAAATTGACCAATGTACAGTGCTTCCGAATGTTACTGCTCGAATCAATTGAGTTTCGGTAGTTTCATTGCCACCGATGGGAGATGCAAGATGCCATGTCTCGGAAACAAAATGGAGATCTGTGGCGGCTCTGGGGGCCTTACCCTTTACTCGAACGAAACACTTCCTGGAAGCTCCTCCAGCAGCTCATCTGTCCTACTATCCACGACCTTGTTTTCGGCCACGGCATCAGTGAGCTTAACTTTGTCGAGTTCTGTGAGCTCTGTTACTTCGAAGTCCTCCACCTCGGCAACCTCTTCCGCGTCAGCTCGACCAACGGCAACTGGGCCAACACCCGCCTATATCAACGATTTTAATTATCTGTACTGTGCAACTGACGTCAATGATGATCGCACTCTTTTCGGCAAGTATCTTGCATCTGGATCCATGACCCTTGACTTGTGTGCATCGACGTGTGTGGACTATAGATTTTTTGGGGTGGAATACGGTAAGCGTAAATTCCGGTCTTTATAAATTGTTACTAATGTTCTTCCCAGGTAGTGAATGCTTCTGTGGAGACACACTCGCTGCAATAAGTACCAATGCCACTGATGGCAGGTGCAACTATCCTTGTCCAGGAAATGCTGCCGAGACTTGCGGCGGACTAAGCGGCTTGACCCTTTATACCAAAGACTCAGTTTCACTCGTCTCAGGCACATCGTCGGTGGTGTCATTTTCAAGCTCTTTGAGCACTCTGGCGGCATCCAGTTCCTCCACCGCGCTACCCTCAATATCCCCTTCGTCGGGTCTCTCGAGTCTGTCAAGCTCTCTACAACCGTCAAGCTCATCGAGTTCCACCGTTGTACCCTTAACTACGTCTCGGTCATCTAGCTCTGTTCCAGCAACAAGTTTGCCCTCGTCTAGTGTTCTGAGTACTATAAGCTCTACAAGCTCGTCATCACTGTTAATGACATCCACATCATCGTCTTCTTCTTCTCAGTCAATATCCAGCTCGACCCAGTCAACATCCAGCTCATCTCGGTCCAGTTCAGTTCCAACCTCCTCAAGTTCGAGCAGCACTAGGCCATCAAGTACACTAGTGTCTACGACCGGCTCCAGTACACCTTCAGCCACAGCATCCCCAGATACATGGAATTATCTTGGCTGCATGAACGACACTACAACTGCTCGTGCAATCTCCGGGGCTACATTAACAAATACGACTGCGATGACCGTTGGTATGTGCAAGGACTTCTGCGAGTCCAAGAACTACCCGCTTGCCGGGCTCGAAAATCTAGGAATCTGCTTCTGCGGCCTTGCAGTTAAGAATGGTGGATCTCTTGGTCAGATAGGATGCACTTCCGCATGCCCAGGCGACAAGTCTCAATTCTGTGGTGGGTCTAAACGTCTGAATGTCTATAAGAACACGGCGTACATTCCTCCGACCATTCCAAGAAGCAGTGGGCCTTACAACTACACTGCATGCTACACGGAATTGACGAATGCTCGAGCCATGACAGGTTACACATTTACCAACACCACAGGGATGACTGTGGATGTGTGCACCAGTACATGCTCGACCAAGGGCTACTTGCTTGCCGGTCTGCAATTCGGAACTCAATGCTATTGCTCAAATACCATATCCGCTGCTGCTCCTGTTGTTGATGATAGCCAGTGTCAGGTCTTGGCTTGCCCAGGGGAGAAACTGCAATACTGCTCGGCAGCAAGCAGACTTCAAGTCTACTCTAGCTAGAATCCTTCAACACTTGTACTAGATCTGTGGAAAAGGAATGGTCGAGATGCCGTACATGTCTGCATGAACTTCCTTCTTTCAGTTGCATTAAATTGGCACACATTGCCATCTAGATTTCGTTTATAATACCAGCAGATTGGGTCGCAGAAAAATGATATTTAAAGAGTGAAATGTGGCGAGAAATATTCACCTGTACATTTGTAACTTCTTGCTTTCTTTAATTGATCTTGATATAACTTCTCGATTTCGCTTTCAATTTCAATTTCTTGATCTCTTCGAGATCTTCTTGACTTCCTGACTTCTTGAATCTAATCTCTTAGCGCCTTCAACCTGGCTTGAAACTCAGCTCAATCCAGCTTGTAATATCCTACCTGGATACACTTGTATACTTCGATTGAGGTTGCTGCATTATGCCATGACTCCTGGACCAAATGAAGTTTGTTGCCCGCATTACATGAACCGATACAAATGTTCAAGAGCCAGTAACAAATAATGCAGTGTATATACAATGGTATAAGGGAAAACACATCGTTCAGGATAATTCAGCATGACAAGACAATGACAAAGAAGAGATGTCTTTGAGATTTCGGAGTTGATCCATGATGAGCTCCGACAATAGAACTACCCCATAAATCGAGTGCACAACCCGCTGCGCAGTGGGCCCTCGCCATGTACAGCCTGTACCACTGAAATGGCAACCCTGCAGAGCAGCCCGCTCACTGCAACTTAGTGCCACTCTCCCCCACATCCCACTGTTCTGACTGAGACTGTACCTGACCCGACATCTCGGAGCTCTCCACCCCACTTTCGGACCCATTAAGGAGATACAAAATACTCCTGCTACAATCTCATACCTTCATAAATTCCTTGAAGCTCCCCAAAATTAGCATCCTTCAGATCGCTAAATTTTTCAACATGGCATCTTCAAAATCCGGCACAGCGAAAGCCCGCCTCGCAGCCATCCAGAAAACCCTCACACGTCCATCTCTAAAATCGACATCAGAAAACCCACCCTTCCCGTACCCAGTAGCAAATGCCACCATTCCATTCTGGCGAACACAACTTCATCCTCTGGATTCTCATCGAAGTACGCCTGAATTGCCTGAGAAATGTGAAATCGTTGTTATAGGTGCGGGGTACACAGGTGCTTCAATGGTGCACTATTTACTGGACGAGAATGACGCTGCAGGGAAATCGATTGTGATTTTGGAGGCCAGAGAGGCTTGCTCAGGAGCTACCGGGAGAAATGGTAATTGTCTTTATTCTCAGTTTCTGGAAGGAAATTTCATTACAACGAAATTGACTGACATTCTGGGGAATTGTAGGGGGTCATTTGAAGCCTGATGTCTATTTCAACAGTAAGCCACACTTCTGGGCAACTCAATTGATACTGATTCTAACTTATTCTAGTCCCTAAATAGTAGGTGTTAGAGGAGCCCGGGGGTTCAAGTTCTGTCTTGAGCATGTTCCAAGATTTCCACAGGCATATTCTACCCAGTTCCTGAAACGGCCCAGATCTGGCATTACTAATACTCTCGATCCATTAGTAAGAAGATGTTTGGTGACGAGATGGCCACAGAAATCGCCAAGTTTGAATCATCACAAGTCTTCGCAGTAAAAGATCTCGTCGAGAGAGAGAACATCGATTGCGAATTCCACTTGACTAGAGCCGTAGACACCTGCCTAGACCAAGCACATGCAGATAAGTGTAAAGCCGAGTTTGATCAATTGATTGCAAGCGGAGAGCCTTCTACGCGGGATGTACACTATGCAGCAGGGAAAAATGCTGAAGCATTATCGGGTGTAATTGGAGCGAAAGGGGCATTCAGTTTCACGGCCGGACATATTTGGTGAGCTCCCTTGAATATTGTAAGGATTGTGAGCTTACGCCACCAGGCCATACAAGATGGTGATGCACCTTCTCCAACGAGCCGTTGGCCGGGGCGTCAATCTGCAGACCAATACACCCGTTCTCTCCATTTCAGAAACACCATCGAAAGATGGATTCTACTCTGTGAGAACGCAGCGAGGGATCCTCCTAGCAAAGACTGTTGTTCTGGCCACCAATGCGTACACCTCTTCCCTTGCTCCAGAATATTCTTCCAGGATTATTCCAGTACGGGGAATATGCACTCGTATCAGCGTTCCAGAAGGTACCACAGCCCCTTATCTGCCGAATACACACAGTATAAGGCACGGTCCAGGATTGTATGATTATCAGATCCCACGCACAGATGGCAGTATTATCGTAGGTGGAGGCCGAAAGATGTTTTGGGATGATACGAAGCAGTGGTATAATATCACTGATGACGCGACGTTGATTGAGCCAGCCGTTGACTACTTCAAGGACGATATGATGCAGAAAACGTATCGAGGATGGGAAAATTCGGGCGCGAAGCTGGATATGGCATGGACGGGCATCATGGGATACACGACTGATCTGATGCCACATGTTGGTTCGATACCAGGCAAGCCAAATCAATTTGTTTGTGCAGGATTCAATGGTCATGGAATGCCTTTGATATTGCTAGCTGCCCAAGGAGTCGCTAAGATGATTCGAGAGGGTTGTGATTTCAGAGAAACCGGGATTCCTGCTGTGTTTCAGACGACAGAGACTCGGCTGAAAGATGCTTCGAATGCCATACTGGAATCAAAGCCTCAATAGAATGAAACCCGAGATGCGAATGTTGTACTCTTGACATCGGTTTCTCGATGAGGACGGTATGGCAAGGTGGATCAAAAGGTTTCATAAGTGAAGGTATCAAGATGTTCCGGGAATTTTCCCTTTTCAGAATCTCGAAATCCCTTTAGCCCTAACTTTGGAGAGCGCTCTCGTGGTTTATCTGGACTTTCTCTGAAGAAGTGCACAATTGAGCGTTGAAGCACTGGCGACATCACTGCAAGACCATCGCCATGCTCAACACAGTCCATAATCTTGACCTTCAAGGTTTTGATCCCCTTCATTTCCAACTGAGACAGAGCCTTTTCCCAGTGCGACGGAACCGGCTTGAAATCGTATGAAGCAATATAGGCTGGATCCTGAATACACGCCATATCCTGGTAGATGAACATCCTGATCTTCAGTACGCGAACTAAGTCCTTGTTTCGGCTACCGACTTGTTGTTGGAATCGAAGAAGCTCTCCCGGTCCAGTAACGGAGAGTTCGTTTTTGGAATAGAGAATCTCGGCGGCTTCTTGACTGATCTGCCTGTTCAGGTACAGCAAACTGGGGGTGGCAGGCTTTCGACGGTCGTCATCCAAACTGAGATGTTGAAGTTCTTGTGGCTCAATCCTGATCGGTTTTTCTGCTTGAAGCGCCAAAAGATAGATTTGGTCACGTATCTCACGAGGAAGTTGCAAGAATGGAAACGGACTTTTGTTGTGTCCTAGGAGATTGGTGGCTGCATCGAGAGCTTCTTTAGTGCGGATGTATTTTCTTTCCATGGAGCAGAGGGCACGTCGAAGTCTCTCGTTCGACTCCTTTAGAGACTGAATGTCATTGTCACCAGGTTCAAGCTGCCAGACAGGAGTGTCCATGTTGTGATTTTTGGTGGGAGATCGACCTGGCCTCGAAGCACTGGTGAATTTTCGGAATTTATGTAAGTTGCAGCAAGCTGGAGAGATCCAAAAGACGTTGACGTGATACGAGCTCGTCAGAATGATGCAATTGTGACAAGTCACTCGCGAGTTGTGAAGGTGACAAACTCGTTGTCATTGTCACCAGCCAGGTGATTCATGTCCCAATAAGGTTAGTGCGGGGCAGTCGCCAAAACCTCGGGTACAGTAAATCTCCTGGAAACTCTTCTGGACTGCGGCTTGTCAGGTTGTGAATCGGTGGATATTTGCGCATTTGCGCATCTGCTCATATTACGGCTTTGTAAACTTTCTTGATGAATTGAATGCTCTAACTAACTATGCCTCGATCACCGGATAGACTGGTCTTGAATCATAACCAGCTCATGGCGCAAAGAATATACACATCAGCAAGTGATGCCCAACGGAGATGATATACAAAGATGCCTCCAGGCCCCTTCCGAGTCGAAGGCTTAACCTGTGAGCCACTTGTGTACATCTGGGATCCGTGATACTCCCATGGTAGCCCCATAGGAATGGTGGAGAATAATTCAGTTGAGTGCGGGGAAATCATGGAGGGCAAATGCCGGCTATGAGGCCCGCTGCTATGTGTATACTTTGTCCTTCTTCAGAGCGGAAGACGCCATACCGAAGAAATCCTTCCCCGTTTCTACTCCACAATCCGTCAAAAGAAACGGAAGCCGGGAAGACTTTAACCCCTGCAGTTTCAATTGGCCCAGATCGTTGTTTCTGCCCTTTCTAGGAGTGTCCTGTCCTGGTTCTCGGAAACCCTGCATTGGTCCCCTGGATACTTTGGATGAGAGATCCAAGCAAACAACTAGATTCTAGCGAAGGGGTGTGTTCATCCACTCACCACGTCCCTTAAATCTCATGTCCAAAGCTACTTCTGCTTTCAAGTGACGCTATATTGATCTGCATTTCTGTCACGATATATTTCCTCCGTCTCTACCTAAGCATGCCTCGCTCTTTCTAGAGAAGATTGGTCAATGTATCTAATGCAGGGCAATTGACACGCGAGGAGATCACTGAGTACAATTTCAAGAATACTTTGATACCGGCCCGACGGTGTATTTAGTTCCGGATTAAAGTCTATATATGTCGTGGTTTACTACTCAATAGAGAAGCTAGAACTCAGCAACTGAACCAAAGAATTCGAGCAAAATGAAATCATTCACTCTCCTGACGGCTGCCTTAGCGATTATTGGTGTGAATGCACAACAGCCTGCTTATGGCCAGTGTAAGGAACCATCCTGTCGGCCAATGCATGGGGCTAACAGGAGCAGGTGGTGGTCTCAATTGGACTGGTACAACATCTTGTGTCGCCGGGTATACCTGCTCTTACCAGAATCCGTACTACTCTCAATGCGTTCCTGGCACCGGTAAGCTTCAAGATCAACAGTGGTGAGTAAAATATACTTACCTCAAATCATTAGCCAGCGCTGGATCTAGCACGTCCACGAAGCCGGGAAGCTCTTCCAGGACAACTCTAGTAACGTCCACTGTTAAGCCTTCTTCAAGCACGTCAAAAGCATCCACGACGGCCAGCGCAACATCGACACCAAGTGGTGGTATCACGGGCTATGCAAAACCGAATGGCCATGCTTTTATAATCAACGGCAAGGCAACCTACTTCATGGGAACAAACACATATTACATCGGCTTCCTTAACAACAATGCCGACATTGACCTGATTATGTCCCATCTACAGACTGTGAGTGTTTCCACACTTCGCACAAGATTGCACTGACAGAAGAAAGACTGGCCTTAAAGTCCTCCGTGTATGGGGCTTCAATGACGTGACAGCACTTCCCGGCGGAGACACGGTCTGGTATCAATCTTTCATCAAAGGCCAAGATCCGGTTATCAATACAGGCGCAAACGGACTTCAACGTCTTGACTATGTTGTGAAATCTGCGGAGGCCCATGGAATCAGTCTCATCATCAATTTCGTGAACAACTGGAACGATTACGGCGGCATGGCCGCATACGCATCCTACTATGGCATTGCAGTTACCGATTGGTATACTTCGACAGCTGCCCAGACCCAGTACAAGAAGTACATCGCTGCCGTGGTTGCTCGGTACAAGACCTCAACAGCAGTCTTTGCCTGGGAGCTAGCCAACGAGCCACGCTGTACTGGTTGCGCAACATCCGTAATTACCAATTGGGTAGCTTCTACATCCGCATACATCAAGTCTCTCGACTCGAACCACATGGTCTGTATTGGAGATGAGGGCTTCGGGCTCGATGGGGGAGCAGACACGTCGTACCCGTATACCAGCGGTCCAGGTCTCAACTTTACCAACAACCTCGCCATCTCCACCATCGATTTCGGTACCTATCACGCATACCCAGGCTCTTGGGGCGAGACAGATGATTGGGTTCCCTCTTGGATCAACACACACGCCGCAGCAGCTGCTGCTCTGGGAAAGCCTGTCGTCCTTGAGGAGTATGGCACGAATAATGCCAAATCCAATATGGCTTCCTGGCAAACGGCAGTATTGAATACTCAGACTGCTGGTGACATGTATTGGCAATATGGCGACTCACTGTCGATTGGTTTGACCAATGATGATGGACATGCAATCTATTATGGCTCCTCCGATTATGCTACTCTTGTAAGTTCGGTTTCGAAATGGTGATGCTGGGTACTAACTGAAGATAGGTGACTGCGCATGCCGCTGCTATGAATGCTAAAGCGGTTTAAGAATATGGCATCTTGTACCAAAAGAACTACTTTCCTTGTAAATATTCCCTGAAGATGCGCCGGATCCACCTTCTCCATATAACTAGTCATCTTTAACTTCATCCTGCACCATTCTTGAGGTTCCGGTGAGAATAGATATATGGATTGGTGATCGCCAACAGCGATCCATAGACCAATATATACAGCTACTCCCGTTCACTCCTGGCCCCCACAGCGTAGATACACCCATGCTTTCCTGAGAATTTTCCCGTATGTGCCTCAGTTGGTATGCTGCCCGAACCACTATACCCCATCTCATATACCGTAAAATCTCCCACTACACACTCGGCAGTTCTTCCTTCCTCTCCCCTTCCATTCCACGCGCTTCTAACCAAGTCTGTTCACTAACCCAACACGACCATTTCCTCGTCCCGCGCCCCGTAAACCTAGTCCCTGTCTCCGAAACTGCCCTTCCATCACAAATTCCCATCTTGACACTCTCAGGCGTAACCACACAGTCCGCGAACCGATTACCCATCCGTGTCAAGTACGCCACCTTGTCGAAATAGTCATGGATTTGTAGGCCTTCAACCCCGCCGAGGGAGAAGATGCGGTGGTCGGAGCAGTCGGCCGATTTGATACACCAGTCTTTAGGGGTGTTTTCTTCTGTTCCCTGCCAGGCGACGAATGTCATTGTTGGGGGGTAAAAGGATTCGCCGAGGTAGATTGGCTGCTTGTGGTCAAGGTTGGGGATGGTGGGAACATCGGAGCTACCGAGCGCTAGATGGATGATTGAGAGGAACAGGAGGGACTTCATGGTGAAGGAAGCTTTGCAACAAGAGAAATTGAATGATTTCGGAGGCTGCAACGCGTCTTGCAAAGTACGTACTCTCCCAGCGTCTGATATCTTCTTGCAGCCATTGAAGATACGTGTACTTACCATAGCTCGTCAATTGAAGTGCGGTATTGGACCGACACAAGTATTGAGCCTAAACTAAAACACATAATTTCGGTGTATAACTGGCGGAAACTGGAGGAGCATTTATCCGCAACTTCACAGATAGAGTTGAGGTATGAAGTTGACAGCATGTCCCTGGAGTCCTCGCTTAAAAAGCACGCCACGGCGTTTTTGGGATAGCTTGATTGTGAAAGCTTACCACCTTTCCGTGGAGTGTCCGGATTACACAACCTCAGCACAGAAATTTTGGAACATCTTGAGATCGAACCATTGCCCTGTACCTTGAGAAGAAATCCTCCGCCGCCTGACTCATTTATGTAGCACCTGCTAATTTAGGACAAAGTTGTCCTTGTCCTGTCAGCAGGTACAAGTCTGCCTGATCTCCGAATTTTCTACTTAAACGCACTCTTGAACTCTACTTTCGAATCTTCCACAAAGTACCATTCCTTAATATTCAATCATCATGCCTCTCGTACTACGTCCCGCGACTCCAGCGGACGCAGCAGTTTTCACAGACATCTACTTCTCCGCCTTTTCAATCGACGCCGTCTCCCTCCTCGTCTTCCCCCGGGACACTTCATCCGCGCGTAATTTTCCCGCCTGGACCTGGTGGTACAATTCTATCATCGAGGAAATGCAAAGCCCTAATGCGCACTTCATCTGTGTTTACGACTCGGATACTCCCGACCAGAAAATCATCTCATACGCTAAATGGAACGGGCCTGATGAGCACTTTGGCACTGATCTGCCGGTGTGGCCAGAGGGAGCTGATATCGCGCTCGCGAACCATTTCTTTGGGAACCTGGTGAATCTTCATGCGTCTATTATGGAGGGGAAGAGTCATTGGTATTTGGAGCTCGTTGCTACGAGACCAGAGTATCAGGGGAAGGGGGCAGCCGGGAAGCTGTTGAGATGGGGCATTCAAAAGTCGGACGAGGAGGGCACCGAGACATACTTGGAGGCCAGTCCAGACGGAAAGCCAATTTATGAGCATCTTGGATTCCACGAGGTTGATCGGTTGGTGGTGGAACTGGAGGGGAAAGGAGAGGGTGTGTTGAGTCAAAAAGAGTTCATTGAGGTCTGCATGGTAAGGCCAGCAAGGAAGGAATGAAAACAAAGCTGAAGGTAATTCCTAATCCATGTTGAAATATCACAATTCTATGCTCAAAACAATATTAAACTCCTCATAACCCACCCATAACCATGACGACTGAACTTTCTTCTAACTATTGTCGCAGATTTCGAGCTATGCAGAGAACGCCATGACAAACTTCTTCCAACCCAGCCAAACAGATGTCACATTGTTTCTCTGACCGGATCCACTTTACACACCTTCAGCCTTGGCTCTCCCAACCACAACCGGCCACCGGCTGGGAAACCACACAGCCAGAATCGTAACAGCAGCCACAACAGGTGCAAACTCCAGCCCAGCAAAATAGTTTTCATGGCTCGACAGATGGCCAAAGACACCCTGACTCGTCTCCGCTAGTCTGAAAATGGTTCTGATGAAAATCAAGGTACTAGCAAACGCCAACACAGCCAAGAAGGGGTTCTTTCCTGCCTTATGAGCTGTACCGCGGTCTCGGTAAATCGCTGCAATGACAACTACCAAAAGTGAAAGGTAGACGAAGTACGCTGCTGTTTGGATCGCGAGACCGGCGAGGAGAATGTTGTTGGCGGTGCTGGGATCCTTGCCATTTGAGGTTGCGCCGCCAATGAGACCTGCGCCGGTAATCTGTAGGATCGTACAGAAGACGTCGATGGTGATGAACGTCCACAGGACGACCTTTCTCTGCGAAGCAAGACGGTTCTGCTGCTCAAGTCCAGGCCTTCGTCGGCTGCCCATGCCAGCACTTTCGTCAAGCATACATAGATGGATGCGGAGGTCAGGACCGGGGCTGTAACGATTAGGAAATACTAAAGACGCCAAGGTCAGCTCAAAGCTCAACTCAGGCAAGATATCGGTTAGGGAGCTTGATGCATCAGACTGCACGAGAGGCCCAGCTTTCTACATCCAAGCCGGTCTCGCACGGGGTGGAGGAGAAGAAGTTGCTTTGACAACTGAACCTACCTGGACAACGAAGTAGCTAATATGGTACGGATTCTTGCGAGATGAGAGTGCTCGAAATGCGTAGCCTACGACCTCCATGACACACTTCACTGAAGTTAGTGGTTATCTATACAGGCACGGAAGTTCGCTAATCCTTCACCAACAAGCCACCCCCTCTAATCAGAACTCTGAGATCTGGGGTTCTTCGAGAAAGAAAAGAGCAATGTACACATACAGCAATGACCAGAGGTACAAAGTACCAAAGACGTGCGCGGAACATTTGGAAGAGGTGGGCGAAGAAGAGAATGGTGAAGAACACGATGCCGAGTATGCAGAGCGTGAAATTCGGTGTATATCTGTCGCCATTCAGTCAGAACTCATACACCAGAATGAGAGGACAGTTTACTCACCCGTATATAATTATAGTCGCATCTCCAGGACCCATAGGATTAGGGAAATTCGGGTCAATATAGCCTCTGCTAGGTCTTCCGCTAGACATCCTGATGGCTTGATAGATTGATGCCGTGCGAACCGATTTTGATTGCGAATGTGCTGTCGTGCTGAGATGGTTCTGGAAAACGTATCTGGATGTGTTCAGCGGTCGTCTGCAAGCTGCGACCGTGAAGATATATATCTAATTGATTAGTGTACAGAGGCTGAGAGAGTCATTTAGCCCTCCTTGCTTGGCGAGACCCAGCCGCTGTTTAGCGTGTCGGCGCGACGGTCTTGAATCGCACCTCTTGTCACTCCGGGCAAGTCAGAACGAGCATCGGTCAAACACAACTTTAAGCATTATGATAAGCAGTCCCAGAGATCCAATTACCGCTTCCAAGCTCCATTTTTCATGTCAAGCCGGTACAAGGTCAAGGCACGTGATCGGATGATGATCTTGATTTTGGCTCCGATGTCCAGTTCAGGCCGTGTGCCAAGCGAGACGGCTTGAATTTCACTAGCTTTCATTAGTCGCAGTGGAAATACCGTCGTCATAGATAGTCGTATGTCTGGGTAGTGTCCCAAAGGTCATATTGGTGGCTTTTCCTTTGTCGGTATGGCTTGTTGATGTTATTTTTGAGCGGTACTAGCTAGGCAACCTGTCAACGGAAAATGATGCGGGCCTGTTTACGGGTTATACTCTTTGACGATGTGCCGGGCATGGAAGTAACATTTATCAAACATGTTGCGTGCGGGTGTCTCAAAGGGGCAAGTGCTAAACGAACGAGAAGGCCAGCACTTTCGCCAGGGTACATTAATCGCCCAAGCAGACAAGCAGTTACGAAAAAATCCAGTATGTTACACCTTCGATATTGGGTTATCAAGACTCTCGAACTCGGCAAAATCGACCTATCGACAATTATAAGGTCTACCATAATTCAATACATGATCGGACACTTCCTCTTCTGCTGTCCAATTACCACCATGTAATATCGTCCCAAATCATCGAGGACTCGGGCTCTATGCCATTAGGATGTCTGTTCTGAGGTATTTTTCCAAGCGAGTGATATGACTCTGGGTATAAACAGTCAAGCAGACATGTCTTTATAACGAAGAATTGTGACCCCCTTGACAATCGTAATCGTACATAGCTTGCATTTGGCTCGCATCAATACCCCCGGCCATACCCATATCAGGAAGCCAGTTGTTGAAGCCAGGGTTGAACGTGTCACTGGCGCCCAATAACATGAATTGATCGATATCTAAACCATCACCGAAATCGTACTGAAACTCTCCCATATCTTGTGTGTCGAATTGGTTATGCATGGCAGTATCATGGTCAGTGGAATCCTTTGACTGAAATTTGGTTTCGATGACAGCATTTGACGAGGCCATGTCCCTCGTGCTGCTATCGGCCTTTCGTTGAAGCTCGTAAGTGACGCGAGGCATCGGTGGAAGCCAGCATTGGTCCACAGCAGGCGAGTCGACTGGAGGTGGCGTAAAAGTTTGACTGCTCTCCTGGCTTTTGTACCATCCGTAGAACCGCATCAACATACCCAAGAAAGTGTAAGGGGCTCTACATTCCATCGGCCCCACAGCTGCAATTAGCAGGTCAATTAGTGCTTTGAGATAGATCCCCAGCTTCAAGCGCTCGCTATCTAAAACCTCGCCGAGCTTGCTTGTAGGGGATTTCGACGATATATAAAGCTTTACCAGAATAATAATTGAGTATGACATGCGGACGAAGTTGTACACTGGAAGGGAACGGAGGACGGAGAGCTCCATGGCGAGAATTATGTCAAGCATCGAATGAGCTGACGAAATGAGGTTAGCCGTAGCATCAATAAAGGAGTGTTTGGCCCCGGGCATAGTGTGAATCGACAAGATTTTTCCAAGGTTAAATGGTGGTCTAAAGTCTTCTGGTGGGTGGTCATCGTGTAATGCGATCTCATGAAGAAAGAGCTGAGAATGATGGTATTGGATCATTACCGCATCTAACAAACTTTAGCCAATGCATAAATACAAGACCGAACATACCATTGACATGTGACCCAAACAAAACTTTCCAGGACTGGAGCGTTTTTTGAAGTCCACTCATTACGATCTGAGTTCGAGGCTCCGAGAGGCTTGCCATATAACTGATGTCTTCAAAGCCAAAAGCCAGCCCAATTTCCTCAGTAATTTTCATAAGTTTGATCCAGGAGACCAAGTGTTTGTCCATTTGGGAGGCGTTTGGGTTATTCTCTAATGATTCAAGGCATTGGCCTACCCAGCGACTGTAACGGAGCATGTTAGGACGTCTACTACTGAGAGAGACTCTACCAAAAATTAGCACGATGTTTTCAGAAGTTGCAGCTCTTAATTACCCTGTAGATATCAGGTAGCACACGAGAAATGTTCGTCTTCTCTCAATTTCCGCAGAGTCCACGTAGTTTGAGAGTGGATTATCGTCCTCAGAATTACGCCTCCGGTCCCTTGAGGATTGAGGGTTTGTTCCGAGGCCAATGTCAAGTCCCATGGTAGCAGCCATGTGGATGTACTCGTAGTATTTCAGCTCTGAAAGGGCGTCAGTGAGAGAGGGTGGAATATTGAAACCAGATCCCGTATTTTCAGACGCAGGCAGTAAAATGCCGTCGAAGGAACTCACGAGCAAATTTTCCAGGTGGGAAATACCACTAAATTGATATCAGTATTTAAATCCGATGCACTGAGTTTAGATCCTGCAGAGGTCCAAAACGTCACTTACGACTGAGAGAATGATCATAACTTGCACAAGCTCAAGAGACTTCTGACCTTCTATGACAGTTCTGTGTGCATAAGCACACAAGAGCTCCGAGTTGAGGATACTATACAGTTGAGAGCCCATTTTCCCCGAAGCTGCTGCTACAGTGGCCAAGAAGAGTGTTGGCTTGGTCTTTCGAAGTTCTTCGGCAGAGACAGTTGGCTCGAGAGACACCGCAGGGTAATGTTGAACGAGATTGTCATTGTATGACTTGAACAATTTGGTAGCTTCTTCCATGCTAATAAGTCCCCTCTCTATGAAATCGGACTCGGGTGAAAATGGTTGAGGGTTTTGGTCCTCCTGGACTGGAGGGGTCAGGTTGGTTGGAATCGACCAGGATGCAGGGGTTTCTCCGGACTCTGCACTCTGGTCTTGAGCATCCGATCTCATACCATAGCTCATACCAGTTCGAGGTGTATCATTTTGGGAATCTGGCTGGGAAGCTTGTTGGGTATATGTGGCTGGAATGTCGTCGTTGCCTTGCCGGAACAGAGCTCTCATCGCAGAAACCTCTCTTTCAAGCTCAGCAACCCTGGTATCTGTCCGCTTTCGCTGCTTCCGCCTCATAGGAGCAGCGAATATGCATTGCCGGTCTGTTTTCGCACATCTCTGACATATTTTGGATGATCCTAGTGTATTTGGAAGGCATCGAACTTTGTGGGCTCGGCAGGCTTCACAGGCACGATTACTGGCTTGCTGTTCGAACGAGCTTTTGGGGCCGCTCTGGTTCATCGTGGATAGAAAGCTCGAAGCTCAGGTGACTAGAGTTTATGCAGACGGGACGATACCGTCGGGAAATGGCTTCTATAAGAAGGAGAGCCACAGTATATTGATCGAAGAAGTTGACGTTCGGAAACAACAAAGCTAGTCCTGTATTCATGAGGTGGGGTGGCTGAGGCGGGGTCGTCAGCATCTGCAAACACTGGCGACTGCCAAGTATCCCAAATTATAGTGGTGTCGCATCAGCTTTAAACCGTCTGACTTTAGCGTCAATCAATGGCCTCATTTGGAGAATGAGATTGGGCTGAACAATCCTGCACAGTAACTTCGTACAGTAGGTAAGGGCTCGGGTGCAGCAGAGACGTGCCTCGAATACTCGTCACCTTTTAAGTATACCAACAGTTGCTAAAGAATGGTGTGCCACAAATAATTTTCTTTCCGTACCATTTACTAAGAACTGCAGAGAACTTTCATTACCTTATCAATGCATTTAGTGATCTGAAGCCTGCAGAGGTCCTGAATTGGCCAAAGTTTTGCCTCGGGCCTCAACCAGCACAAAATTCAAGTTTGCTATTCCAAGATGTAGGAGTAAAATCCTGAACCGATTGAGTATGTAGGCCGAAGAAGAAAAAAGCAGCATCGGCTGCCAGTACCTTCATCGGCTGTGTCAGATGTGGTGCTACTAGCAGTTCCTATTTCGATTCTCCGGCTCTACTCCAGTGGTACGAGAGTACGAGCGGAGAGCTAGGTAGAGCGAACAGTGAGCGGATCCTGTAAGACGGAAGTGCCTGTAGCCACTTCTACAGCTCTATTGGTTGAAACTGTTCGATTGGATGTAAGTGCTTACTTTCACAGTTTACTTAAGTTACTCTTGCAGGCGAGAATTAACCGAGATCAAGAACAAAACAGCGTAAGCATTGTAACCAGTCCCGTATAAGTTCAAAATTGCTCCCGCTATTCTGTCGGCGGTCTGATAAATTTTCACAGTACTCTATTCATAGTACAAGCTGCTTTACGTTCTATTCAGATTTGATAAGTGCAGGACAAGAAAACATCATGTCACCAACCCTCGCCCTCCAGAGCAATGAGATTCAACAGAAGATTACGGAGCTACAACCCGGCAATGAAATGCAACGATTGGATCTTTTGCAGTGTGCCCGTGATCTCGTCAGCTCTCTCGAAAAGCCTCACGAGCGTATCATGCGCATGATTTACCTCGAGGCCGCAGTGTTTACAACAACGAAAATCCTCATTGACTTGGGCATCTTCAAGACCCTTGCTGAGGCAAAAGAACCACTCACCGGGGTAAAGCTGGCGCAGGATGCTGGCGCAGATTCAGCTCTCGTAGAGCGATTGCTGAAGCTCATTGCGGTCGAAAAATTTGTGCAAGAGACAGGCCCTGATACCTACACTGCAAACGATGTCACTCGAAGTATTGCATTACCTGGACCTCAAGGAGCTATCGAAGACATGTTCCACAGCGCGCGTACTCTAGCAGCGCTTCCAGAGTTTCTCGAAAAGACTAAATACGCAAATCCCACGGACAAGGACAACAGTCCATTCAAGTATGGACACCAGACAAAACAGCATTATTTTGAATACATCAACACTCCAGGACGAGAGAAGAACCTGGAAGCATTCGTCAAACACATGGCTTTCAAGACTGTGGGATTAAAGTGGTACGAGGTGCCAGAGATTATGGAATCTGTTTTTGGGGATACAAATTGTGGGAAAGACGATGCACTCCTCGTGGACGTCGGAGGTAATAGCGGACACGATCTAATTGACTTTCACAAGGCACATGATTCCGTGCAAGGCCGTTTGATCCTCCAGGATCTTCCATCGACTATTGAGACTCTTGATTCCGTCGTTCTCGCAAAACAAGGCATTGTGCCTATGGGCCACGACTTTTCCACGCCTCAGCCTGTTCACGGTGCCAAAGTGTACTACCTGAAGATGATTTTGCATGACTGGCCCACCACACAATGCGTCCAAATTCTCACACAACTGAAGGCTGGTCTCAAACCAGGGTACAGCAAGATAGTTTTGAATGAGATCGTGATCCCAGAACAGAAGGCAGGGTGGTTTGAGACCAGCGTGGATGTGTTGATGATGTATGTTCATTCTGCTCAGGAACGGCGGGAGAGAGAATGGAGGGAGTTGGTTGGTAAGGTTGATGGGCTGAAAGTGACGAAAATCTGGGATGTGGAAGGGGCTGTGGAGAAGGTCATTGAGATCGATGTGGTTTGACCGCGGTTTTGATATCGTTTGTTGGGGAGATAGAAGGATAAGGTAGGCTCGGTAGGATACCGGCCTTGGTTGGTAATAAGCGAGAAAATGGTGGGCTAGCCAAACAACCCAGATCATAGCATGTACCTCTATGGGAGATAAATCAGACTCTAGTCATGGCACACTCATACTCTCACGTAGATTCGGTCTATTTCAAATATTTCAGTACCCTCCTGCCACCTTGTGTTGCCCCTCGAATTCATCCCTTGTGTGGGTGGGGTGCAAGCCGCCGGGCCATCACGCCGGGTTGGTATCTTTCGGCCTCCTCAACTTCGTCAAGTGCAGAGGGCCGCTATTGACGAGAGAAACTGGCTATCGCATCCTTGATGAGCCAGCGTGACAGATGACATCAGTTCCGTGATATAAATGGGCCAAGGAAGGGCATTTCGGCCATAGCTTTTTGTTCTTGTCAACCTGTGCTTTTCGGCGGAAAAGCGTCAGCTGGAGCTGAAAGGCAAGCGCTGAACCAGGGTCGAGATCAGTAGGGTGTCGAGAGTTTGCCCAAAGCAAACAGTTTGACGATCCTTTTGAGACTGAAGTATAGTATACATTACGAGCATCTGATATGAGAGACACGCTTTTTAGAAGGATCTGGATGATATCAAGGGACGGCTCATCTGGACAAGGCTTAGTCAGGAAAAGTGGAGCAAAATCAAAGCCAATGGAAAGGTTCAGCCTCGTCTGTTGAACCTCGTCCCTCTTTGAACAAACAATTTCCAAACAATAACAAAGTACGGTCTTCCCACAACTTTCAGCAACTTGAACCGGGAGACGCAACTTCAAAACGCAAACAACTCTCATCATGAGTGAAAACTTCGTCCCCCCAGGTCAACAGCGCAACCTGCGCGCCTGCATGGTCTGCTCTATCGTTATGTACATATTCCCCTCTCCTCCGTGGCCCCTCACCCTCCTTTACCTACTTTCAAAATTAACAATGCTCGGCCTTAGGACGCAAAACCGCTTCCTGAAGGAAGGCTGCCCCAACTGCGAAGACTTCCTGCATCTCGAAGGCTCAATGGAAGCAATCATCGACTGCACATCTCAAGTCTTCGAAGGATTGATCACACTCGCGGATCCGAGTAAGAGCTGGGTCGCGAAGTGGCAGAGACTGGATGGATATGTGCGTGGGGTTTATGCTACGAAAGTCAGCGGGCAGCTGCCGGATGAGGTGATTGCTGTCATGGAGGATGAAGCGAGGATCAAGTACATTCCGTGAGTTTTCCTTGAGTTAGAGTGCTGCTCAGGAGTGTATGTCAGAAGGCTGATATATATTAGGAGAGATGGAACTGCCACGGATGCAGATTAGAGGTGGCAGATGTGACAGATGGAGGCTAGTGGGGTTTAGGACAATGGAGGTGTTGAAGAGACGCATGGGCATATTGCGGCATAAAACGGGTGGTTAGGAACAGCGAAATGGAGTTAAAGGAGTTGCGGAATGAATTGCAGTTTATTCTCTACAGCTAAATGCAAGTGGTATCTAGCCAACGCCATGTTTATACACCTAGAAAGTGCCCCAGAAAACGCCTGCGATCCACAATATGAGCCTAATAACGCTGCTTCTTTTGTGGAGGACCTCCAAAACCTGGTGGGCCTCTTTTGTTGTTCCGCTCCATTTCCTCCCGCATTATACGCTCTGCTTCGCCCATTTTCTTAGGTTGTTCGATGATCGCGGCTTTCTTTCCTCCAAGAGCATTCTTCTTAGCAGCGGCGAAGACATTCCTAGGCTTGCTTGAGAGTCCCATCTTCATAGATATCTTGCCTGGTGCTGCTGGCTTAAACTCTGCTGTTTCATCTTTGGAATCTTTGGGAATCTCGTTTTTCTGTTCATCTGCCTGGCCAGGTTTTGATTCTTTGATCGCTGGGCTGTCCAGAGCAGGCCCTGATATCGACGCAGCTTGTTTTGTACCAAAACTCAGCTTTATCTTTTCTCCATCCGCCCGCTTCAATTCTTTCTCGGTGTCATCTGCATCCCGCTCCCCTCTTCCTTCCGCATCGAGCTTCGCCTTCCTAACTTGCTCGCGAATAGCGGCCTGCTCTCGCTCCTCATCTCCTCTATCCTGCCGCTCCTTCTTCCGAATAGCATCTGCCCTCCTCAGCGCTTCCGGCGAATTATCAATCCACGCAACGTGCAACCCCTTCTCATCATCCTCCACTCTGCAGATACCCTCTCTGCCCAGAAACTTTGCAAATTCGGTCAAAGAAGGCCATTTCGTCGAGTTCATATGGATGTGTTCCTTATTGTGGATGTATTCCTGGTAAAAGTGATTCAAGTTGACCTTTTTCTCGCCATGGGATGTGCGTAGCAGTTGCAAGAAGTCTCTCTGAAATTGATTGCTATAGTCGTTAATATATTTCTTGGGGTCTTCGCCGACCAGGAGCATCTGTCGGACATGCGACTCGGATTGTGTGTGCATTTTGAAGCCATTCTCATCGCGCATTTGACGCTCGCAGACCTGGAGGCAGTTAGCAAATGCGTGGTAGTGAGGATAGATGAGCAAGGGAATCAAACATACTTGGCAATACCATCGTAATCGCTGGAGTCCTTTGGACTTGAGCTTGTTGTTCAGGTGCTTTGTGGATCCTACTTCAGCTTTCGGCATCTTTGCTGCAATGCTATGCGATCGAGGTTGGAGACAGGAAATTAGAGACTGTGGTGGGGAAGTATGGATAGGGTGGGCTGGGGCTGCGAATCTGCGATGCACCTTTCCAGAAGGTGGCGTTCAGAGGCACGTGCTTCAAGCTAGTCAAAAGAGGGAAGTCGATTTAGGCGAGCCATTGTTTACCTCTTGCCTCGGTCGTTTCTTGGCGCATTGGCTGGCAGAGACGCTAACAAGTATGCGATAGTAAGTTGATGAGGCTCTGAAGGCTCTGTGACCGTGTCCAACACAAAATTGTTTTTGGAAGCTTAATTAGATAGGCCGAAACAAGCCTGTGGCGTGTCTGTTCCGTCGGCCTGCTCTTCGTACGTGGCTCACTTACTGAGATAAGATTACTAGTACAAATTGAGAGATATAGATGGCAATCCTTACTTGCTATGATTAGTCATACTATGGGCTCAGTCTCTTTTAGGCCGATTGCGCAGTGTTTCAAAATTCTGCTCCCAAGGTTGAAAGGGATGTTGAGGCCGTATCGAAGTATGAACGCTGAAGGATGAGAATACAATAGTGACTATATGTACTGAAGATCGTGAGCCTATATACAGCTGATTACAATTTACAATGTGTCGGTTTAATCCCCAGATTAAGAACAAGTTGGCGCTCCCTTTGCGGTTTTTAGGACCGTACTAATGATTAGACTGGTACTTTTGACCGTTGTTGTCTTTATAACAGTACTGGTCACAGTGACATAGGGATCGGAATTTTTCGACGTTTTGGTCTTGGTGACCAATACCGTAGAAATTGGCAGCGTTGTGGTTGTTTTATGGACACTGGTGGCTAATTTCAGGAGTGTGGAGGTGGTTCCTGAAGGCGTGAATGTGGATTTGAGTGTCACCGTGAAAATTTGGCTGATAACGACAGTGGATGGGGGTAGAATGACCGGTGCCTTGGCCGTTTTTAGCGATGTGAAGGTGGTGAGAATCGTTTCGGCTGGTAAAGTGAGTGTAGATGTACCGAGGATTGTGCTTGTTGTCTGAGCTTGAATTGTGACACCTTTGAGGGCGGACGTGGATGTTTTGATGGTGGAATATATCGTTTCGCTAAGCGTTTGAGACAGGCCCTTCAAAGATACCGTGAGAATCGATGTACCTTGCAAGTTGACAAGGATCGTGGAAGTAGATTGGGGGAGGGTGGTCGTCTTGGGAACAATTTTCGTAATCTTAATAGTGGATGTGAACGTCTGCCCGGGAACAACACTCGTCTTCAAAATGTATGAGGTGATCGTGGATGTTTGAGTGGATTTGGAGGCTGCCTTGGTCATCGTGGATGATGCGCTAACCGGAACCAATACTGTACTTGTCGATTGAGGAAGGGTGTAAAAAGTAGTGACTGTGGATGTCGAAATAGACGAGGATGAAGAAGCGGTTTGTCTCTTAACAATGTTCTCGTCTTGGACCTGGTTTGCTGCAAAGGATCTCTTGACATTAGCTGCCGTTGGAATACAAGACAGAGTGCTCGTGGTTTTTTTCAGCTTAAATACTAGGGACGTCGATGAGATAAATGAGGTAACTCCTTTCTTTGCTTTGACTGTAATTGTAGGACTGGCCGGGTTTATTATTTGATACGTCATAGTTTTGGTGACATCTTTGGGTACAGAGGTCAAAATAGTAGTCGTCCAAACCGTGCTTGTCAGAGTGAGCTTCATCTCTGGAGCTTCTGCAGTAGTACTCTGCCCCAAGGTTGATGTACTCTTCACAGTATCGGTTTTCTCTTTAGGCGTTGACGTGGTAGTAGATACCACTGTTGATATCGACGTGAAGACTTTGGACACTGGCTTTGAGTAAGAGTTGAAGTTTGCAGATCCGATACGATTACCGTATGTAGTTGTGTGACAGGAGCAGGCGTAAATGTCGATAGAGCCGTAATCTTTGAGGTAATAAGCTTGGTAGAGGTCACAGAGGGATCTTGGATTACGAGGGTCGATGTTACAACCTCGTCCAGCGTGAAAGTAGTCGACTTCGCGGCCGGAGTTATCGACTGGTACGAAGTCTCAGTCAAGGTCACAGCAGTAGACTTGTAAACGTCGGGTTGGGTCGATAGAATCATGCTTGAGATCTTTTTGGTGACATTTTTGGTGACAATCAGAGCAGGAATGGAAGTCGTGAACAGCAAGACAGAGGTTCTTGTTGATGTGACCACTGGTGCAGAACCAGTAAGAGATACAGTTGACGTAATCGTGACCGTTGCTGGAACATTCGAGACAGCAAATGGAGATATTCCGACAGCCGTAAAGTCAATCCAAGAAGTGCTGGAAAAGAAGTTAGTGAGCTGGAAGGCTGTTGCCTCATTTTCTGTCATTTCGTGGGAGAATGAAACTCTCGAGATCTTAATGGCCCCCGGACCGGTGTTCTAGTATTCTCCGAAGAAAGCAGTATTGGCATTTGGTGTAATCTTTGACCAGACAGACTATCCAGCAGCGTTGATACTAGAGTCGAGATTCGTCTTGATGTAGGCAACTCTGGCAAAAGAATTCCAAGGTCTACCCAGATAGATAGTACCAGATACTACTCCAGAGCCTGCTGCTGGAGCTACTGTGCATTGATCGAAGACAATTCCGCCAATCGACGTATGTTAGGGAAGGAGCTACTTGAGGTTTCCTCTGTATATAACCGCGGCTTCAGCTTACCTTCAACAATCAAGCTTGATACAACCCAGAACTCTGTCTCCCAACAACGTATTTGTCGCTCGCTTGTCAGCCGTGATTGAGATCCCATTGGTATTCGGCGCCATCATCGAAGCTAAGAAGTACATGGAACCAGATCCCCAGATGAAATCTATTGAACCTTCGATGTACGTGTTGTACGTAAAAGCGCTGGCACCTGTTGCTGACATTAGCCTTGCGTCATGTAGGGGCCGCTTTCACTTACCAACGTTGACATTGAACGTGTCCTGGTTACCAAGGATTTGGCAGCCGTAGAATGAAGCGTTCCCATTGTTACCGACGGAAAAGGCCAGCGAGGCGTAGTCAGCGGCTTTGCCGAAAGTATTGACCAGATTGATATTGTAAAACTTGACGTTCTTTCCTCTGGAATAGAAGGTGGCGGAATCTGAGTTACTCGCGTCTCCTTGGGTATCAACTCCAGCAGAATTGGTGATGATAACTTGATTGGTCGAATATTTTGTTGGGTCTTCTGCGTATCCTTGAAAGATAGTAGCCCCTGATCGATTGAATGTGAGTTGCTCATTGTATGTTCCAGGATGTATGAAAATTGTTCGAACGTCACTAGTAGTTGGAAGAAGGGCAGTGCATTGAGCGATGGTCGTGTACGAAACCTTCCCATCAATCGCTGTCTTGGAGACAATACAAGCTCCCGGCGGACGAGTAGTTGAGTTACCAGTTTGGACAACGGCTACCGTTGCCTGAGGAGTGACAATCGAGTCCCAGTATGTCATGTCGATCCATGATGTTGAGGCCATAACACTGTTCAGGGAGTAAGTATCCGAAGTCAGCAGCGTTGCATTGCCAAAGCCAACACGGGCTGCAGTATTGTTCTCCCAGTTACCGGGTCCTGTGTTCTGGTATTCGGCAAATGTGACATAATCTGTGCGTGGATCCGTTCCGTTGCAGACCATACTTTCCAGCCAGCAGGTTGGATAATTGAATCTAGGTAGGAGTATTTTACCACAACTCTAGCGTAAGCATTGTAAGGCCGTCCTAAATAGACCTGTTGATTGAGATCGACAGTCGTATTGGCCGCGGCCGTGAAGAGGCACTGGTCAAATACATATCCGCCCACAGCAGATACGCTAGCTCGGCTGTGAGCAGTGATTCTGAAAAACGAGAAGTTAGTAAATATATTAGATGATCCAAGACATTGCGAGTTTGAAGAAGGCCTTACGAAGCCACCTTGGAGGAATACAGGGAATCGGCTGGCCCAAAATCATAAACTTACGCAGATTTTGCTTTCTTTGCTCCGATCGTGCATCCCTTGAAATATGACATTGAGTAGCCCCAGATAAAATCGATTGCGCCATCAATGTATGAGCTCTCGTAGTATGCAAAGCCCGAAGGATTTCCTGTGAGAATAGTGTCTTGCCATCCGACGAAGCTACAGCCGTAGAATCCAATCTGGTCACCGTAAATCGATGCTGCGAGGGTCACGTAAGAGGGAATAGCCCCATTCAGATTGTCAGTGTTGATGAAATCGATGTTGTAGAACGCAATATTCGTGGACGCAGTGGCAACTACAGCTGTTTCGGCATTCGTATGCCCTGAAGCAACTAGTGCAACAACGGAGAGACCTCGAGCAAATGTGAGGGTGACTTGATTGGAGGTGTACGTCTTTCCAACGCTTGCAGACTGATACCCAATAACGGTGACGGGACCCTTCCTGTTACCAGATAACTGCTCGGTATAAACTCCAGGATACATGAAAATAGTCTGAGCGTTTGTATCGGCGGGAAGAGAGGCCAATGCAGATGTCAGACTTGAAAATGAGTTTGTAATTGTGCCACCAAAAGAGACCAGGACCGCACCTGCAGGAGGCGTTGTGCCACTTGAAGGGTGGATGACCGTAGAATTGGCCGTGGAGGTAGCTGATGGAGTGGGATGTGCTGATGTTGGAGTGCCGCTGAGTCCGCTTGAGGAAAAATTAAATGATGGAACGAAGTTGTAAGCTTCAGTGTCGATCCAAGACGTGCTGCCCAGGAAACTAGGCAAGTCGTATACTGCAGCCTGAGCGGCTGTGAGGTTCGTTGCAAAGGATGCTCTGGTAGTGGACGCACTCCATGCACAAGGGCCAACGTTATTGTACTCCCCAAAAAGGACATTACTAGTCTGCGGGTTGGTCTTGGACCACACATTCCATCCAGCAGCGTTGATGTGCTTGTCAATATACGAGTTCTTGTAGACGACGACAGAGAAATTGCTGTATGGTCTGCCTAGATACAACAATCCGTAAAAAGAACCGTATGTGCCTGTGTAAGTGACAGCGCAAGCATCAAACACATATCCTCCGGTTGCGCTGGCGGACGATCTACTCTGTGCAGCAATGCAAGAGCCAGGTGTATTTGTAGCAATGTAGCATTGTCCGAAGTAGGCTTGCGAGAATCCCCAGATTAAGTCAACTGACCCTTCGATGTAGCAATTGGAGAACACTTGAGTACCCTTGTTGGCGAGAAGACTAGAAAATCCGGAGTCAGCGTCATTTACTCAAGGTCTCAATAAAGGATCAGAAGTTCTGATGGACCGAGAATGGGATGATCACCCACGTATCTTGGAACCCAATGAACGAGCAACCGTACGCCGCCATATTTGTCCCATAAAAATCAGCAGCAAGCGCAGCATAGCTATTGGTCTGCGGGAATGTATTGACAAAATCGATGTTATACAACGCCAGTCCACTGCCATCGGTCTTCTTAGTGTTGATAACAGGTGTCAATTCGTTCTGGCCAGCGCTGGTAGACACGCCATAGGTGAACTGGATCTTCACTTGGTTTTGTGAAAAATCGTTGACGAAGTTGGTCATTCCTAGTAGCATCACTTTTCCTGTACGGTTGATGTTGATCTGCTCGGTGTAGGTCCCAGGCAAAATAAAAATTGTCTTCTCCGCTCCATCGAAGGGAAGGGCAGAGATTGCCGCTTGTACACTCCCATATTGTCCGTCTGTGGGTGTCAAGGACACCACATAGGTATCTGTGGATGGCTTTGCAGTATTCGTCGAAGACGCAGTGGAGGATGTAGCTGATGTGGTTGAGGATGACACTGCAAATAAGGATGCTGGAAATCCCGAGAATGGAACAGTGGCAGCGCTATCGATCCAGCTAACATCCTCCAATACGCTGGCAGCAGAGTAAGCGCCGCCATCTGTTAATATCTGGACTTGGGCCGGCCTTGAAGATTGCACGAACCCAGGTCCTGTATTGTTGGACTCAGCAAAAGTAACATTCGCAGAAGTAGACTTGATAAGCCACCCGATGGGCTTGATGTGGGCATCCAGGTAAGAGTTTGTGACTGCAACTCTTGCCGAGACTGAATAATCCCGGCCTATGTACGTTGATTGGCTCATGGAGGTAGTAGTACTCGGGACGAAAGCACACTGATCAAAGACGAGCCGAGATGGATATGTAGCGACATAATTCTGAGCGGAAATGGTGTAACCAGGGGCATTTGAGACAATAATTGAATTACTGATGAAGGCAGCTCCATAAACCCAAACAAAATCCGAAGAACCCTCGATTCGGCAACCTGAGAAATAAAAAGTGCCAGTATTCGCAAGAAGAGTTCCTTGTCCAGATTTGAAGCCACAAGAGTAGAATCCGATTTGGAGCGCCTTCATGTCCATGGCAATAGCAACATAGTTCGGCGTGATTGGTGCAGTGTTCTCAAAATTGATGTTATAAAAGGCATGGCCCTTGGCTGCAGAAGTTGTCGATCGGAAGACCGAATAGGTCCCTGCACCACCAGCAGAGCTTAGCACACTGCCAGGATATTGCAGAGTGACCAAGTTGGCTGCCTGAGATAGAGGGGTTTTTGACTCTCCACGGAATATTGTGGCACCAGCTCTACTGAAAGCGGGAACTTGCTAAGTGTATGTCCCGGCCAGGATATAAACGTATTGCGTAGTGGAATCCTTTGGGAGTGCTGCAATTGCTGAACTGAAGGTGTTGTATTGAGCACAAGATCCGCTCGGACCGACGACAAGTGCGGTCGAAGGGATACTCGCGGGCAGATCACATGTCGCGGTCGGTGATACTGAGGAGGAAGTCTGGCTCGTCGTAATAACAGTCAATGAGCCGCCTGTTGCTGAAAAACTAGCAGACATAGACGTAGCTGTCTGTATGGAAGTTTGGGACTCAGTACTCGGCGAAGAAACGTTGGATGAGCTGGTCAAGGCAGATGAACTCGAGCCCGAGCTTGACACGACGACATTTGCCGCGGCGATGGACCTCAGCACCAAAGAATCCACCCACGACATTGCAGCACTTGTAAATCCAGTGAAGGAATTTGCAAACACATAATCGATCGTACAGTTTGAGAGCATTGATGAATTCATGTGAGCATCAATGCGTTTAGAGTCATACGAGAAACTACCAAGACCCGTTGTCTGGTATTCTCCGTAAAAACCATTCGTGCCCCATGTTCTCACTCCACCTGGAGCAACGAATCCTGCTATGCTTGAGTACTTGTAAACAGCTTGTGATCCGTCGCCATTGGCTCCAGCCAAATACACATAGGTGTTGGAGAGACCAGTCTTTTGAGAGATTGTGCAGGAGTCGATGACTGTTTGAGAAAACTGAGTCGGCGTCGAGTACCCCTTACTATAGACGACTATGGATGAACTGGCTGTTGGAACAATGGTGGAGCTATACACATAGACCCCAAGGTAGCCAGAGAACAACTTGTCAGTACCTTCGATATATGAATTCGCAATCAAGATCGTCCCGACATTCGAGGCCGTTATTGTACCAGCTCCGGAAGAGATGAATTGGCAGTTGTAGAATGCATTCTGCTTTGAGCGAAGGGACACAGCAGGAGCGGTACCTGTGTTGGTATTGATGAAATTGATGTTCCGCCATGCTGTCCCCTGAACACCACCAACTGAGAACGTCAGAGGCGCAGATGTGTTCGAGACAATGACTTGGTTCTTGCTGTAGCTGGTTGCATCTGCGCTTTCACTGATGACGTTGACTTGAGCAGTCCCGGATACGGTGATCACTTCATGATACGTTCCGGCTCTGACGAGGACTGGAGGTTGGGTAGATACTTGAGCGTAAGCCACAGCTTGGTTGATGGCTGTAAAATGTCCAGATCCAGATTGATCAACTATAACAGTACCTTCGAGAAATTAGAGAGATGTTCCGAAGCTTTCACTGTTTTGGGCATTACCTGACGGCGCTGCTATTGAGGAAACTGTGGGCGCCATAATGACACTTGACGCTGCCGCCGAGTCAGAAGATTGTGCTATGACATGACTTGAAAAATGCAACACAGCAAGCAATCCAGAGACAACTCTTTTGAAGCTTGACATAATTTCGACCTTACGACTTCAAATGAGAACAAGCGGACGGAGAACCGAGACAGCCACTTTCCCACTCCCGGGCCCGGGCACTCCAATTCCTTATACCTTCCCTACAGAGCAGGGAGCCATCGATCCAGCAATATGGCAGACCGTGCTCTCTCCTAGCTACCTTGCTGAGTTGCATGAGATCATCGCCAGGACCACTGAACGCTGGGACAAAGGCTTCCAATGAACATTACAATACCATGAAAATCATATGAGCTGAACAACCATTTTCGGCCGTGGGTGGCGACTCATTGCAGTTTCCTATCCACAGTTCACGATCTAGACAAGTCAAACCCTCAAAACATCACGGAGATGCGCCTGCATCTGGTAGATATCCATGCCGAGGCTATCGAACCATCAAGGCTTTCATCTCGGCCACATGGCCGCACAGACGGGTCGAACCTTCATGAGCTCGCTCTAGACGAAAAATAGTGTTTATGTCACCTAGCTGAGAATCGTCTGATGCTTGGAAATTGGGGCAAAAAGCTTGACCAGGTCGCTGGGAGCCTCATGATACGCGCAAAAATGATTAACCGAACTCCTGCCGTGCCATCCCCTGTCAGAGGGCAGGGGTAACTCCGGGAAAAGACCTCTGGGAAGTTTGGATGCGGGAAAGCATGTGCTGGAACAAGTCTGAGAACGTGGCGACCTCGACTCCGGGCTTCATCGGACCCGATGTCACCTCTTGATGTTGTGGTGGTGTTCATAAGTCACTCCACAGTCGACGTTGAAAGATGAGGCAACTTTGGCGAGAGATCCAAGAGCTCGGTTAAGCCGCTTTGTGCAAGTGGTAGACGACATGAAGACCTGAGAGCCACAAGTCAGTGTGGGCGAGAATTCTGCTTCTACTGTGTCAGCCAGTCAGGTCGAAAGTGCTCGTTTAGCTCCGCAATCAGGGCCGCCCCTTAACATCAAGACTTCCAATACTTGGAGCCGCATCTGTCTTCAGAATGCAAACGAACTTTCGAGTATTGAGCCAAGTCAAGAACTGAGCCCCTCCATAAGATACCCTGGAAATGCAACATGAAAGCCATGCAATATCCTTCACATTTGACCTGAGGCGCATTCAACAACAATGACGCAAGTGACAAGCGAGTCTACTTAGAAATCAACCACACAGAAAATCCTTGATATTCAAACAAATGCACCGCATTAAATGCCACCCATCGAACGCCGTCCCATCTATTTACCTTCCCTCACCTATATGTGATCTGAAACGACATGCTTTTTATCTTACCCCACCGCCCGCTTGATATTGGTATGGTATTTTCTGGAGGCCTCTCTCGCTTAATCTGGAGTTGATTTGTGATCCTGATATGCCCAATTCTCTACTCGAGGAAGGTGAATAAATTTGTATGCAGTATGTTCATGGCACGCGTAGACTCGTACGCGTTGATGACACAGCTAATGTTGATTTCGCTGGCACCTGGGAGGAGAGAACGAGCAGTGAGCATTCTGTTCCAAACCAGGGTGTGAAAAGGGGCGCGGAACTTACCTTGTGAGATCATCTCAATATTGACATTATTCTCGCCCAGCGTACTGAACATCCTGCCCGCAATACCAATCATATTTTTCATCTCAGCACCCACCAGCGACAAGATAGCCATCTTATTCAGTATGCTGACCTCACCGCACTCCTCCAATTCTTCTTTGGCTCTCAAAAGTTCATCGTCTGATATATTGGCTGAGTGTATGGCCATGGATACGTGTACTTCAGATGTGGAGATGAGATCTACGGACAATTGCCGCTTGTCGAGGATACGGAAGACCTTCGCGAAGAAACCGTGGGAGATAGACCGCTTGTTGGAATGTACGTTGATGACGCAGATCTTGTCTTTAATGGTGACTGCCGTTGGCCGTTTTGGCGTTTTCCTTGTTTGTGAGACGGTGCTGGCACTTCGAGCATGCAGTAATTGATTGGAGCTGAGCTTAACATCTGGGAGAACGATGGTACCATTTCCACGGGGGTTCTTGACGTTCTTGATGCGGATTTGGATCGGGGGGGTAGCGTGCATTACCTGGTCCATAGTGAGGTGGTGGATGACTTCTGACCCGTAGAATGTCAATTCTGCTGCCTCGGCTGGAGTAATGGTGGGTAGGAGACGAGCTGTTGGAACCTTGGTTGGGTCGGCCGTGAAGATACCGTCAACTTCTTTCCAAACCTGGAGCTCATCTGCTTTGATTCCGACAGCAATCAGTGCTGCACAGAGATCCGTATAACCTCTTCCAATTTCACCATCCATTAATCCACCTGGCACCGTTCCAAAGTAGCCAGTAACAACTGGTACCTTATCCCCACATGCCAGCACCTTCTCCTTCAGAGCGGCAGACAGCTGCTTATAGAATTCCAAGTCCAGCCCTTTCACGGGCTTGAAAGTGACCACATCTGAGAGATCCACAAATTCGGCATCCACTCCCCGGTCCTGCAGCAAGGAAGCCACAAACCGACAACTCAGCTTCTCTCCAAAACTGACTATACGATCCTTGCTCCTCCCATCAATCTCTAAATGCCATCGTTGGGCTGCCTCGCGATACTCAACAACCTCTCTGCATTCGTCCTCAACCTCTTTGACCAGCGCTGCTCGTATACTTTCGTCTCGAATATGTGTGCGCGCGGCATAGACATGGTCTTCGCATATGACCTGTACTAATCGCTCGTATTCCGCGACGAGACTCTCGTAATGAACGGACTCGATATCCTTGACCGAATTGACCTCTTCCAGTACACCAAAGACCTCTAATAACCTGTACCACACAATTAGCCCTACGCAATGAAAGAGCTATTCACAACTTACCGACTTGTGGTCCCTTCAACCTTCTTCCCCGTACTCCTGGCCGAACAAACCACCGCAATCTTATTGTCTTTCAAACTCGCCCTGCCAATTGCCTTTTGTCAGCCCGTTTCTCGTCTGCCATGTCTCGCAGTCAAAACTGCTTTCCCTCCCCCGCGACTCCCCTCCTTCCCAATACTCAGGACAATGCGAAAGCCACAACGAACCTGACGATATCCTCTGCAATATTGACCGCGAACTTCCCTACACTCGTGCCCCCAAACTTCTGCACCACCCAGCCGCCCTCACTGTCATTCCTCCACCTAGGAGCCTCCGCCCTGCTCGCTACGCCATTAACCCCCACCGCACCATCCTCCGCAGCCTCATTGCCGTTCGTACGAACCGGTAACGAAGTCATGATGCCAAAGAGAGCGACTGTGAAAACCCTATCCAACAGACAATCAAAGGAATAAACACTTGGAACAATTGGAGCGGGACTGGGCAGTTGATGAGCGAGGGAGTCATATGCTAATTTTTTCTGGGACCTGGCGCTGACTCTGGTCGGGTTCGAGCTTTCTCTATCCGAGATCGGGCAAGGATTGAAGATGACAGCGGGCGTACACGCTAAGATAAGACGCCCCGCGCCCGGAGGCAATGCAGGCAGGGGTAAGGAGGGGAGGGGAGGGGAGGGGAGGGGAGGGGAGAGGAGGAATCTGACCTGTTGCGATATTTAGGTAAGATGTAATTAGAGGCTTTGCTTAGAAGATACATCAGCTTGAATGTGTAAGAGATGCGCAAAGGGGCAAATGGTATAATATCGTTTGAGTTCTGCCAGCCGTGATTCATGAAGACTTTACACATTGAAATGAGTCAAGACTAGGAGACAGAAGCCACAACAGCAGATTGCCCGACCAAATCACACAGACGTGGCGGTCATGATGCTTCATAGGTGGCAGGACGGATGTAAGGTCACGGAGGCGTTCTTTTTCTTGCACCATGGATCGTTCCTCCTATTCGTTCACACCCCACGTAGGTATTTTCCCCGCATCCAGGTAGGAGGTATCAATGACATGGAAGGATCAGAAATTGCTATTGTGTATCCTGTGTCTGACTGTTCTGCATTTATTCAGCCTACAACCTATACCTAAGTAATCATAAGTACACGGGCCCAATAGACCTATCCCAACCGACAAATCAATAGGTATCCTACTCCCGTCAACCCCCAAATCGCAACAGCTCAAAGCAGAAAAGATATTAATGATCGCATAACTCATAGCACCGCATACAGTAACACTTGATCCCCATTGTACACCGATACCTCCCAGATCTACAGCCCAGTCATTTCGTCGTCCGCGTCGTAAAGTTGATTCCCCTAAACTCTGTTGTTGTCCCCCTAAAGCGAAAGAGAAGAAGCTTATGTCGTAATCCAATATCTGCTGGAATTATATTAAACCATTGATGAGTGTTGGATCGAATGATTCAAATCATGGGAGCCAAGCTGGGAAACATGACGATTGAATTCATATTTGCCCATAAAGTCATCGGTTGGTGTTCGAATCTCGATGCCGATGCCACTGTCATCGTGACTTCCTGCAGCAACATTCATTGCGGCCTGGCTGGCGATGTCCATTGGCCGAGGCATTGACATTCTATTGTCCGTGAGGCCGCTTTCTCTTAAAAAATCGTCCGTGCCGCTACTGTATCTGCTCTCGTGTTGGCTGACAGCTCGACTGACCACGGTCTGCTTTGCCTGATCACGAGTTGTTCGACAAGTCTTGAACTCCATGAAGCCACCCTGCTCAGCCATAAAAGCAATCATTTCGTCAATCCAACATTTGGTGACCCACCATGCGCCAAAGCTCTTGCCTTGTGCAATTGTTAAGTCTCTCATGACAGCAGTGCCGACTCTTTGGACGCACCAAACGATCTCGGCGTGAGTAGCATATGGAAATTTACCCGGAAGAGCCTGCAAGAAGTTGACCCAACGGTCCAACACATTCTCGGTTGAAGAGTCGGCGTGGATGCTGGCCTGCTGTTGACGACCAGTGCGCAAAGCCATCTCTCCGTATGGTGTCATGCCCTCGACCTCCCAAGGAACGCCAACAGGATCGAGGAGATCACGAAGCTCAGTGAGCAAGAGGGTGACAACATCATCCATACCTCTCGTGGGAACACATTCGGCAACCTTACGTGTGCGAACCATCGTGATCCAATCTTCGTACATCTGATCCCGATTGGCAGGATTGGAAAGCATGTTTGCTGCTGCATGTGCAGTCAAATTCACCCTTAGCTCACGATCCAATAAGCCGGCGAACAGCGTTGCTGGTGCAACCTTCGCAGCAACAACATGACTGGGATGGCCGTGAAAAGACGATTGGATGTGAGGAACAAGCTTCTCGGAAATATTTCTCAGGGTATCCAGCACTGGTTTTGGTGCAACTTGGAGGGTCAATGGTGCAACGACTCGCATCATCTTTTGGTACATGACAAAGTCGCATTCTTCAATCCATGGAGCGATGGTAGGGTTGGCGAATAATTTCTGAACAGGCATGGTAAGAGTGCCGTGGAAGGATGTAAAGAGATGGAAGAATGTCTTCTCTTTACAGAAACGAAGAGCATCGATAAGCGAGGTACAGTGTGATCGGTAGAGCGCTGTCAAGGCACTTGCAGAGTCTGGATCTGTGCCAACAGGGAGATACTGTTCGATTTTGGGCAAAGATATTGGATCATAGTCTTGCGTCAAAGGCTCCGTGGCTGGTGCGAAGTGGAGTCGTTGAGACATCTTGCTAGTGGTAGACTCAAGTTGAGGAATTCCTTGAATCTCGGGTTGATGATAGAGACTGTGAGGTCTCATGAAGCCCTCTGATGATTCTCGCTTTGGCTCGGGAATCTGGGATACATCTGGAGATGGGAATGCTGCCCGGTCAACTGGATATTGGGTGCTCATACTTTGGCTAGAATCGTGAGCAGGTACACTGATGGCAGGATAGGAAAACATACTTGAAGCTTGCTGTAAAGCTGGGTGTCTCGGTAAATGATTGAGCTGGCTGACTCTTTTGCTTCTCAGTCAACTCCGGTTGATCGTCTTTGAGACTGAAGTTGACGTAGTGGTATTTGGATTCTCCTCGTACTCCAAGTCGTCTGGTCTTGAGTCCTGGAAACAGTACTCGAACAAGTTTACCAAATGAAGCAGGGTTCAAAACAGTAACTCGCTCGGTTGCACATCTTGACACGTAATTCGCATACACTCGTCCTCTGGGGACCGATCCTTTTCCATTATCACAGACCGAATCAATCCTATTCGGAGTATAGCGGTCAGTTCTCTGTTTCTCCCAAGGGCGATCGATGTGGCTTACCAAAGCATAGCAAAAACCTGTCGCTGTCTTTCTGATTGCGGCCCTCTTTCATTTCCATGAAGCTCAGTAGCCACTTCTGGCAAGCTGCGGTGCTTGTTTGCTTGGAAGAGCTGTCTCATTTCCAACTCATTTGCGGCGCTTGACTTCGATGCCTTCTTCGCTGGTGCGCCGGCGACAGAGTCCACCTCATCTTGCTCATCACTGCGTCCTTCCATCATCTGGCTATCTGCTTCTCCATAGGTTGTCCCATAGCCGTCAGCTGGCATTGATTGGCGACTGGGTTCCGTCTTATATTGTTGTTCTTGGGGGTACACCATAGGGTGATGATGGCTCACACCAGTGAGTGAAGGATCAAGATCATATCCGCGTGGGTTTTGTAGTTGGGAAGCAGAATGTATAACCATATCTTCGGCAGTCATTTGGTGGCTCATGCTTCCGAAACGTTGTTGATGCGCGTGTGAATTTTGCTCAAACCATTGTTTATGGTATTCGGTGGCAGCATCTACAAGCTGTTGATCGACCCCAGGTTGGGTGACTCCGCTGTGGATACTAGTTGTAGATGCGCGCGAGAGAGGTCGTTTTCTGCTTCTACTGGACGCAGCAGTATTTGATCGTGACCGAGGGTTTGGGGGTCTGCTGTCTACGGATTGTTGATCTGCATTGATTGACAGGATTAGCCCCAAAGCTCGTGGAAAAGACGAGAGATACAGCTCCCACTGTCGCGTCAGGTGCTGCTTCGAAGAGATTTACTCACCCATGATGTCCACGGAGGGTTCAGGCTGTTTTGAGTCGTTGTATTGTGGGTTGCTCGGAATTGGAGTGGCTGGGCTATGTTGTTTATTTTTGCGACCGGTGGGCGGAGAGCGTCTGTTCCTGATTTCTCATGAAGCCAGTCGTCGCGTCGAAGAGAGAAGCCTATAGCCAACGGTGTGATTGAGGCCTTGGGCGGCGTCGTCGAGTGCCAGTGTCGTGGGGCGGCGTTGAGGGTGTCGTCGAGAAGGAAGAGATCAGAGTTGTTTACTCCTTCTGTGTTGATGAGGTCGGGCATGGCAACGGCGATTTCTGGGCGAGAGCGACTCGCTTGGCCCAGAACCCCTGCACCTGCTAGCTGCCCTTCCGCATTCTCAGCACCATGGTACGGCACGGAGGGAGGGCAAACATCATTTTGATGGGTATGACAACAGTTTACTCCATGCTGCTGATGTCGATGTTGATGTTGATGTTGATGTTTACTTTCATCAGATAGGCTCGTTTATGGTAGTGACAGGTCGTACTGTCCGGAACTGTGAAGCCAGCTGGCCCAAGTCTTGAGAAAGCATGCAAACAAGACAAGCACACAATGGCATTGTTATGATATGTGGCTCTGAAAATCACATTAAGCATTCGGGTACATGCTCAAGCCTCTCTCCAAGCCGGACCCTCATCCGTTGGGGCTGCTCAAGCAGTTGCCATCTGCCTAATCCTATGCTATGTAATTTCTTATCTAGACGGCTCAAAAGATATCGTGCAAATCAAGAACACAGACAAGCAACAAGCCCCACCAACTCGTCTTTCACGGGTAGTAGCCCTATCAGCAGCGCAGACAAGCAGGCATCTACGGATGCGAAGGAGGTAGGGCTTGGATGCACACGGTTTTCGAGCTCTCGGACGTGAAGAGACACACTGTAAGATGATATTGAGAATGGAAGATGGGGCAAATTCCGGATAGGAAAAAAATCGTAAATAGTCCTCACACAAACAAAACAATTGATCCAGATGATTTGCATGTGACTGGGACACGGGCTGAGTTGAGTGTCTGAGATTGGAAACTGGAACTGGCCACTCAAGAGCCACTGACGCTAGTGAGGCAATCCTCCCACATTCTGCCAACGTCGTCATTCCTCCTCCTCATCGCATCGTCTTGAATTGCTCATCCATCATCTCCGTATCTATTCACTACACCACAGACTCAAACTGCAACTTGTCCACTCTAACACAACTCAGCAATAGACTGTAACATCTGCAATTTCGAAGAAGTCCGCAATCCTCCTCCCAGTCGAAATGTCTTTCCAAGATAAGGCACAGGCCCATATCACCCAGATCGACAAGGAGGTAAGCACACGATAACATCCTTCCCAGCGTCCTGCACACTGGCGCCCAGCAGCTTGACGCTCTTCATCATGTCTGTAGCCAGGTGCTAACTTAGTCTCAACAGCTTTCCAAGTACCCAGTCTTGAACAACCTCGAGAAGCAGACATCCGTCCCCAAGGTCTACGCATTCCTCGGTCTGATCGCGACCTATTTCTTCTTTATCTTCTTCAACATCGGTGGTCAACTCCTTACCAATGTCGCTGGCTTCATAATCCCTGGATATTACTCGCTCGAGGCTCTGTTCAGTGTTGGAAAGAGTGATGATACCCAATGGCTTACTGTATGCTTCCCAACAAGCTTTTGAGATGGTCTAGCTGACTCTGTAACCTAGTACTGGGTTGTATTCGCTTTCTTGACTGTGTTTGAGAGCTTGGTTAGCGCCGTTTACTGGTTCCCATTCTACTACACATTCAAGTTCATCTTCGTCCTCTGGCTCGCCCTCCCAGCTACTAGGTAAGCTTTCCTTTCCATTATCACTTCAACCACAAGCTAACAGATTTGCAGCGGAGCTCAAATTGTTTTCCGCTCGTTTGTCCAGCCAGTCTTTGCCCGCTACTTCTCTGGCCCTGGTGCCACTGCTGCCAACCTCCGTTCCAAGGTTGACGCTGCTGGTGACAAGACCTTGTAAGCGGCTCAACTACACGACCTCCCATTATGGACTGCTAAGCCACGCAACGCCAATTCATTGATCGGCTAGCATCAGGGATGCAAACAAATATGGAAAGGGTGGGAAATCGGAAATAGGGATGGAGGAGAATATCATCATATAGGGACTGGATGGCTTTATGACGAGGGGGTTGTGGTGAAATAATGAAGGCAATTATGACATTCATGGCTTTTGGACGAATCTCATCCGGGCTTGGGAACGTTTTTCAAGGGTTTCTATAGATTGATGTACGGAAAGTCAATCAACAGCGTTTCGAACGAGAGAAATAAACTACAACTATGTGATTTAGCTCAAAGTAGCCCCAAGTATAGTGCCATTGACCTCAGAACTCCACGGCTTATTGGCATTCAAAACACCGTATCAATAGCTATGGCATATATGGCTTGTCAGTAACTCTGAGAATGACCCCTCAAATGTGGCTTGTTGGGTTTGATACATCAACCTAGAAGCAACAAGAATTTGGACCCTTGAATTTGGCCTTTTGATGCTCCTACTCCTCAATTTCAGGCTACAGTTGTAAAACAGAATTAGGTGCATCTGGTGAACTCCAAATCTCCCCATGCTGAGGCTTCATATGCTTACAGTTCTATTGGTACTAGCGGCCATCAGCCTAAAAATACACCTAGTTTGAGGATCCATGTCTATCAAACACCAAAACCTAAGAGCAACGACATCCCAAGGTAATTCGAACGAACCACGTCCAAATCGCCTCAAATATGCTATGCGACCCATGATCCAGCTTCGTTGACCGAATCTAGCCGTTCAATCTGAAAATCTACTCGAAAATACCAGTTCCAATGCGTACGCTGCTCTAGAACCGCAATGCCCCTCCCAAAGCTCAGTCCCCTCCAATCGCGGCTTGCAGCATCGCTCATTGCATCGATGATTTTGCTGTTATTCTACCTCTTGTTCACAGTTCCGAGTTTCGCATATGCCACCGACGTAGATTGGATACAGCCGGAAGATCACAACCACGAGCAATTAGTGGACTTTCCCCTCCTGGATGACATCGACGGGCTGGAGTTGAGAGAGGCGGAATACGAGTCGGAGTTCTTTGGGATTGATAGATCTATTATTGGGAGAGCTACCACGCAACCTACGGGCTTGGTGAACAACCGGATTGAAGCTACGAATGTTCAGCTGGGACAGAGCTTCTATTATGTGTTTACGAATGCTTCACTTTGGGGGGAAAAGTCTCCAGCAACACCCGGCCTGCCATCCCAAATAACCCTTCACAAGCGGCAGCTTTTACGATCAGACGATCCCATATTCCGACTCAACAGCATGGAAGGGCAATATGGGGAGGAATCCGAGTTGAGTCGCAGGCAGAGCACGACAGTAACGGAGACCAACAGGACGTTATACATCACTGTAACGACTTGCGATCAGCCTACATCGGATACTACTACGGATCCCCCGCCGCAGCTTCAATTATACGTGTCTCAGTCCGCGAATAATACAAACCCTGGGCCCGATCAGGATACGAGTCTCCAAGAGCTCATTATACTAGAAGGAGGGTATGCTCTGCATGAAGTAAATGCTACTGGCGACGTTTACATGAGCATATACGCGCCGAATGCGACCGAGTACTCTTCCGGAGTTTATAGTGCCCAGATCGCTGCCTCAATCGATGCGCCGTTCCACACATACTGGAATAGCTCGGATCCTAACCTTTTTCTCGTTGATAGTGATGACTTCTCTGCACTGCTTTTTACCGACCCTTTCATCACTGATGCTACGAACACGACCTTGCTCGCTGAATGGATGGATCATGCTCCTCCGTACGTTATATTTGCAAGCGATGCAACGGATACATCGTTGAAGGGTCTTGAGCGGTCGTATTGCGGTCTCAAAACCAAAGCGCAGGTTCAGGAGAGCAGACCAGGACAGACGGTTAGCACTATTGTGACTGGGATGACCTCCATAGGGAACTTGACTCTTCCGAGACAGCAATTCTTCGTCAACGGGCTGGGAGCCGGCAAGTCATACAATGTCATGCTAGCTATGGATGGGAACTCAACGAATTCAGGCAACTTTGTGGTTGGTGGTGGAGGTCAAGTTTTCAAACAGACAACGTTTGAAATGCTTCAAGGTAAGTCGACGATCACGTCTCTTGAATACTAGGCTAATATTTCAAAGACGGAAACTGTGCTGTGATATACGATCTCTCATTCTGTGATCAGACAGCATACTCTGTACCCTCGAATCCCAACGTGTTCCCCAACATGAGTGCCCTAGCTGCGTTTTATGACAACGCAACCCAAGCCAGTTTCGCAAACTTTGAAAAAGTTCTGGCACAAATACCTTGCGAGACCACACCCTCTGCTCAGTACTCGCTTGCAAGAAATTGCGACGATTGCAGAGAGGCATACAAGTTGTGGCTCTGTGCAGTGAGCATTCCACGCTGTACAGATTTTACCAAGGAAAAAGAATGGCTGCAGCGAAGAGCAATGGGACAGCCCTTCCCAAACGGCACCTTCCTGCCTGTTCGAGACCTAGAAATCGCGAAACAGACAGCTGCAATCAACATTTCCCGCAATGCTCTGATTGATGAAAAACTAGTACCGGGTCCATATAACGAAGTCCTACCCTGTGATGAGTTATGCTTCAACCTGGTGCGCAGTTGCCCAGCGATAATGGGCTTCAACTGTCCGCAACTCGGCGACATTGGTTTTGCTGAGAGCTATGGTGTATATCCACAGTTCCCTGGCGATGACAGCGGCCGCATCTCGAACATTACTTGTAATTCTCCTGGGATAATATACTTCAAGTCGACTGGTCGTCAGGTACTACCTTCGATGATGTTCGTGGCTTTGACTTTGGTGCTGGGACTTTGTTTCATATGAGAGACAGTAATAATCATGGGACTTGATGCATGACACGGCGTATGGTTGAGTGGGCGTTCTGGGGCTGATAAAAGGCAAGGGAGGAGATTTTGAGTATTTCAGAGGATTAGACATCTCACTGTAGTATTATTTCAAAGAAGAGGTTGAGGCTAGACCAGATGCATCTCTTAACCGACATTCATCTGAGATCGTCTCATGAACCTTATCTAAGTTGATATGTCGTGCATAATCTTTCCTTATCCCGCTAAGCTTTCATAAAGTAAACATAAACGGAAACACAGTTATGCTATCTTTATGTATCTTCTTCACCCTCAACTAGGCATCAGCTCACCAAAGCCACGCCCCTCCGGCGATTCCGAGCTCTATCTCTTGAGGTCTCAGCTCATGCCGTCATAATCGGACATATTTCCTAGTGTATATCTGGCTGTATCCCCATCCAGCCTGGATGGTGATCCAAAGCAAGGAATCGAGGAGCTTAGACAAGGACAGGGTTACCATTAGGGCAGGCTTTAATATCTGCCGGGCTGATGCACGACCTTACTGTAGTAGTCACGATGCGTTGTACAAAATCTAATTTTACATTGGCTGGCGGGCACGGATGACCTGCTCAGATCTGAGGACTTTTGACCTTCAGGGAGTCAAGACTGTGGTTTGCATGAATTCGTAAATTAAAAAACAGAGAAGTGCAAGGAGGGGTTGTATTAACGAGGAGTTTTATAGGAGGGATGGGAATGGTTTTGAGAACAAAAGGTTCTTTTCGTGTGTTTAGGAAGATCATGAAGATGGGAATTTGACCCGATGACAGGACGGAAAGAAGAAAAAAACCTTCATGACAAAGTTTGCTGGAAGGAACATGCCAGCTCGAACCTGAGCATCTGATCTTAATTCTTACTTTCATCTTCTTCATAGCGGATGCTCGTGCTTTCGTTTGATCATCGAAGCACATGGGATAGGTGTGAGTTTCGAGGCCGCCTCGTCTGTCTTGTCTGCAGCACTTCTGATTGGCCGACGCGTGATTTCCAAAGATAAACAACGGGCGCGTCGAACGTGTTTTAGCGCCCTGCCCCGACGACGACCTTTCCACGACCTCTCCATCGGGATCAAGCACCGCCAATCAATGCAGCAAGAGCTCTCATATCCCAGGCAGCATCACATCGCGGCATCATCACTGGCTTCATTTCTCTCGCTTTGCTTTGGACTTTACAGCTGATACAGAGCAAGACCACGCGTGCAGGTGGTTTGGTGTTGAAGGCTGTTTTCGCCCGCGTTGTTCCCCTCCTCCACACATTATTGCAACACACGAACATCCCAAACGTCTGCTTGTCCTGGCGGCTTTTACCCTGAGCCAGTGCTTGCTAGAATTGGCACTACTGGTCAAACTAAAGGAGCCGCTTTCTATCTGATACAGTCCAGGACTGCTGCCGGTCTGGGTTGGGTTGCTGACCTCGTCGGCGCCTCGGAGGTCTGAGAGCGAAGCAGCGCAGAGCAGAGCAGAGCAGAGCAGACTCAGCAGACCCAGCAGAGATTAATACCGAACTGGACTGTACTGTATGGCGTCGAGGCTGGATGATATCTCCCTACGTCGTTCGTGAATTCCAGCGACCCGCTCTGCTGCACACCCAGCATCCACATCGGACCAGGGCCTCAGGGCCTCCACCCTTCCCTTCCCAGCGACGCCAGCGTCCCACGCACGTCTTCCTTGCTTTCCGCCAAGGTGTCCGGCACTCAGGTCACTCGAGCCAACCAGATCCAGCTCTTCTCGAGGTCCTTTTCTCGTCCAGTCCAGTTCCAACGAGCTGTATCCTTCCCCGCTGCTCAGCATTTTGCATTTTTCACTACTGTCCGCTACAGTAGCTGTATGCCCCAACCCGATCCGACCTTTGCTTGCTCTTGCCCGCTTGCTTGCTCCTCTCCTTGGTGCCGCGCCGCTCTCACATCATACCACACCACCACCACCACCACCACATTCCACAACCACACCTTGCCCTCTTCCGCTTCCCACCTGGGAACATCAACTTCATCTCGACATCCCGAACTCCTCCTCCCTTCCACCACTCCCGAAATACCAACATTCGACCCAACAATCGACCCATTTCGACCCATTACGACAACGGAATCTTCGAGACTCTTGATGCCATTATTTCCCCTTGCTTCGACTGTCTGACGCGGAATCCACCGCAATCTCGCTCCACAATCCGATCGACGATCCTGGCCAGACGCTTCAGCACCCACTTCAGTACAGTAGGCTCCCTTACCCAAACCTCGTTGAAGGCTTTTCGACTTCTCTCCAAAGGCTAACACCAGATGCTGCAGCTCACCACGACATCAATATCCACAAAAGACTACACATCCACGCGTGTGTCCGCTGAGGCTCCCAACAAATCCCACAGCTAACCACCGCGTCGTCGACCCACGATGTCGTCGACGCGTTATTCGCAGCAACCGCTGCAAATCTACCAAGATCCAACCTCCTCCTTCGACCGCGCCCCTATGCCCTCAGGACAAAAATCGATTACCAAAAAGCTATCACCACTTCGCCCTATAAAGAATGCTGCGTCGAGGAAGAATATCGTTTTCAACCCTCCACACGCTGGACCGAGCAAACAATCCCCTCTGAAGTCGGCTCAGCAAACCTCCAGTTCCCCTTCCAGGGCTCCATTCAGCAACAAGTTGAACATGATTTCAATGCCACCTCCTGGGGTGTCCTCATGCAGTACAGATTCTATGGAGAAGAAGCAAAGTTCAACGTCAAACTATAAGCCCCAAAAGGCTCTGTTCTCGAATTATTCGAACAGTGCGTCGTTTGATCAGGAGAACAACTACCCCCCCTACCCAGTACCAATAGCACCATCTCATGATAGACTGAATGCGTCAAACTTCTCCCTGGAAGGATTGTATGGACAGAAGCCACCAAAACGCTTGATGGATGCCGCCCCGATTCATGAATCTAGACCTTTTAAGAGAACCAAGCTACCCGTTTCGGAAGTTCAAGAGGAGGATAATATGGAGTTTGTGGAATTGCCTGCCCCGGACTCGTTCCCTCCTCTGGTCGATGATGGATTGAAGCCACCTCACAGCTATGCTCAGCTGATTGGAATGTCTATATTGAGAGCACCAAATCGACGACTTACTTTGGCCCAGATCTATAAATGGATTTCAGATACGTACACCTTTTACAGTGCAACAGATGCCGGATGGCAGAACAGCATCCGACATAACCTCAGTCTCAACAAGGCCTTCATAAAGCAGGAGAGACCGAAGGATGACCCAGGAAAGGGCAACTATTGGGCAATCCAGCCAGGGATGGAGCACCAGTTCATCAAGGATAAGATTACTCGCAAGCCACCTGGACCAAATGAGAATGTGCCTGTCTTGTCAACCAACCTTTCTCCTGTCAATCTACCAGAGACTACTCAATTCAAACCTCCACCACCACCTCCTGTACAAGCACCCGAGCTCCCTCCGCAACAATCATACACACTCCCAGAGCCTCAACTTTCTACCATTGCAGAGCTATCTTCTGATGCTACGATCCCAGGCTCGGACGCTTGCAACACAGAACCAGAAATCGAAGATGAGCCCGAGATCCCGTCGTCACCTTTGATGCATTCCTCGCCTCCTGCTGCCGCTATGCATTCATCACCTCCAATCGCACGCCATATACAGAAGAGACATGATACACCTCCCCCCGTTCCACGCTTTCCTTCTTCCTCGAGAACCCGATCGCACAAGCGTAAATATGCTTCAATGGACGATAGTGGATACTTTTCGTCCCTTGATTCATCTGCTCTACGTCCTCATCGACTACTCACCTCGGAAGCTGACCGACCTCGGATAAAGCGTGGTCGTGCCGAGGAGGAAATCGCTAGACTACGCGGCTCTTCATACGACAGTCCAACAAAGAACCGATCACTCTTTGCTCCAGCATCCTCATCACCTATGCGTGTCAGTTCTAAGAACGAGCCTTCGCAAATGCTTCCACCTCTGACCCCAGCCGTGAAGCTAAAGCCTCCTGTTCGACCTCCACCATCCGTTTCACCCAATACCAACCTCCGACTTCATCGGGATCGAGTACGGGAAATGGTCGGTTCCCCACTTCGTGGTATGACAGTGCTTGATGAGAACACACCCTGGAGCCCTGCCTTCAATCTGGACGAACCTTCTACCTCAATGTTTCAGGACTTTAGTTTGGACTTTGATATATTCACAGACGCTTCTGCAAACCTGCTAGGAAACTATGGAGCAACTTCACCCGAGAAGAAATCCGTCAAGCGACCTCGCTTAGACAGATCAAGATCAGCCAGCATGCTTGCGGATCTGTCGCACAACAACCTCAACAAGAGTATCACCTCTACTCCCTTGCTGAAGTATACACCTTCACTAGGGATTGGATTCAGCTCTCCTCTCAAAGGTCTCGGTCTTTGTCAATCACCAAGCAAGCTTCTCGACCTCGGTTCTCCGTCTAAGATCTCAAGTCCAAGCTTCAATATTTCCCATTTCGAACTTCCTCAGGAGGACTTTTACGGCTCTGAGTTCCTGGCGGAGGATATCGATGAGGGTTGGGACATCATGCAAGGTTTCCAGAAGATTGGTTCTGGCACCAGCAATGCCCCAAGTCAAAGTATGAAGAGATCGCCAAAGGCTGGTGGATCGCGACCGGGGCTTCCTCGAAGCTTCACGTCTCGCTTCTAAAGTGTGGATGCTGATAACGAATTTTCTTTCTGTCAACGTTGAAAGCAGTGGAAAAGAAAAAGTGACGAATTCACGATATTACGAATAGGTAAAGGTGGTGCTACATCGTCAGCAAGCACCCCTGCTTGGATGTATGCACAGGGATTGGATGGATATGAATTTGATGGAGAAGTTGATTGAGGAAAGAAAGAAAGAAAGAAAGTGAAGGATAGGATACGGATACGGATACGATAGAGCTGATTACGATACAGCGGCCTCACGGCTTCACTTTGCACATTTTGTTGTTGATGATAATGATGTTGGACTACCTTGGTTCTTGTCTGTGGTACATATTTCGTCGCTACTTGGTTCTCGTCTTACTGGGATGGATTGGGCTTTCTTGTCTGTTTTTTCTTAGCCCGTTTCTTGTTATCTCTTTTGTGTCTCTTCGGTAGCGTTGCTTTTTTCCCCGCTGATTGGGATTTCCGATGGATGGATGGATGGATGGATGGGTCTGCACTGCGGATTATGAGCTTTCCGGATTTGAGTACTTGAATTGATGGATGGACGGAGTGTGAATGGGGCATAACTGAGAATACGGAACGGGCGAGAATCGAGCCGAATAAATGAGATTGATTACCATCTGATTATCTGCTTGCCTGCCTGGCTGCCTGCAAGTTGTTGCATTCTCTCGTTGAAGGTCCTATCGTTGTGATGTTACATGTCTCGCCCACGTCCAGCTCCCAATCTCTGGAATGTTGACAGCAAATGAGCACAAATGCGGATGTCTGACATGGATACTTGGTATCCAGACTCTACGAAGTACTGATGTCGCTCCCTCTCCTTCTCATCTTGTTATAATGACATCTCACATCTTGTTGCATATGTTCAAACCTGCAGTCATCACTTTGACTTCATGACCATGAGTAGTTGATGAGAGTGGTGTCAAAGCCAACCATTCAAGATTGAGAAATTCGTACAGACGTAATTCTAACCTATTTTTCTTCCGCCGATTGTCTCCTTCTCGCTTGTAAAACTCTAAGATGGAGCCATAGCTCGCAGGGACTCATACCCATACTCCAGTCCAAATACAGATCTGTTCTACTAATACACATCAATGTCCCGTTCTTTGAAGCCATGATCGATTATCTCCCAAGTACAAACCGAAACGTAGGCTTGAGTATCGCAACTCCGCCTCCTTTCTTGACTCTGTCCCGTTCTCGAAACTCGTTGGTTTCGAGTATCATCTCCTAGAAGGCGGGCTAGTCTGCGCACTTCCATCAATTTTCGAAGTTGTGCTAATCATCGGATACGCCTGACCATTATCCATCTCCCACCTCCTATCTCCTGTAATAATCCCATCCATCGACACCGCGCCCTGCTGTTCGCCCAGGCCAACAGCCACACTTACCCCGACCCCACTAGTCGTCAAAACACTTCCGCTGCCTCTCTCCTTCCTCGCCATCACATACGAATCTCTGCTTCCCAGCTCCTCGGCATCAAAGTCCCACTCCCGCCAGAAGTCACGCTTCCCCCTCACAGCACGCTTGACCCAGCCAGGGAGGAGCCCACCTCGTACTTTGTACGTCCAGTAGTCTTTGTATTCGTGGTCATGCGGAACTATTCGTCCACTGGAGAGGACCGCCATGAGCCAGGCGCCAGTGTTTAGGATGGCGTATGTGACAATACCGACGATGAGACCGTAGGCGATGGAGTATGTGAAGGGCATAAGTGCCATGGTGAGGAAAGCAGGGATCGAGTCCCGATGTACCTCCAGTTGATCTCGGTGCAGGCGCGAGCCATCATCGCTCCAACGAGGATGAGTGTGCAGCCTGTGGCCCAGGGAGGTATACTGGCGAATATTGGGGCAAAGAATATAGATATGAAGAAACAGAGGCCAGTCACACATGCGGTTATACCTGTTGTGCCGCCTTCTGAGATACCAGCTCCGGATTCGATAAAGGCCGTTACGGGAGGACAGCCAAAGAGTGAGCCGATTGTGATACCCATCGCGTCGACGAGATAGGCGACAGCGCTACCTTCGAAGTCCTGCGTATCTTCGTCCATAGCACCGCAGAAGCGAGCCATGGAGTAGAGTGTTCCAGTACAGTCGAGAATGTCAACGTACAAGAACGTGACGAGAGCAATGGCGAACTGGCCTGCGTTCGAGCCGACCATGGCCCAGTCTTGGACGCCAAGAGTATATTTGATTGGATAGAATGTTACAATCTTCTTGAAGAACTCAAAGGATGAGTCGCCGCTATCAGTTCGTGGAAAGGCGGTTATGGTGGTATCTCGGGGCCAGGAGATGACCGATACAAAAAGTATTCCGGCGATGATGGCACCTTTTACTCGATACATCATCAGAAATGCTGTGAGGATACCTCCTCCAAATACGCCAAGCCACAATGTAGGATTTCGCATCTTGTGAGACTCGCAAGCTCCTGTGTTGGGATTGATGAGTTTGTGTACACATCCAGCGAGTGCAATAGGCTCGCTGGTGCCTCCTCCGCCTGTAATTGCGCCGATACCAGCATCGTAGGTGAGTCCAATGAGGGCGAGGTATAGACCAATTCCAGCGCCGCTGGCAATTTTGAGACTTCGAGGAATCGTCCGAGCCAGCCATTGTCTAAGGCCGAGAATGGACAATGCAACAAAGATGAGCCCCTCGACAAAAACGGCAGTAAGAGCCAGACGGTATGATATGACACCAGATCCATTGGGTCCAACCACCTGATATGTGAAGTATGCATTGAGTCCCATCCCAGGAGCCAAGGCAATAGGCATATTTGCGAAGAGTCCCATGCAGAAACTTGTCAGGCATGAGATCGCCGCTGTTGCAGTAACCAGATCTCGATTTATTTCGAGTTTACAGTTGTTGTATGTTACTGTTGAAGGGTTGTTGTTATTTTGGCAGTACTTATCGTCTGAAAACAGGTTGTTTGGTTGACATATACACGTCCCACCACATGCTATTTTCTTGTCAGCCCTATTGTTATATTATAATATATAAGACTTACCGGCAACTATGGAAGCATTCACTGAGATGATATATGCCATTGCAAAGAATGTAGCAAGACCAGCTCTCATTTCGGTCATGAACCTCGAGCCTCTCCTCTCACGAGGATGTCCAGAGAATTCTAATCTGAAATGCCGCCCTATGGCACTCCTGGCCACGACCATATTCGTTTTCTCAACCTGAATCCGGGAATCAGCAGAAGCACGAGCAACAAGTCTTCTTCAACACATACCCAACCCATGGCGCTCGAATGTTGATCTCAGAATTGTATTGGTGAATTGAATGAACGAATGTCAACAATGGCTGAGGTCGCCAGGTCGTTATATGATCAAGTCGTGTCTCATGAAGATATATCCATCACCCCTAGGTGTCTCAACAGTAGCCAAGCAGCCCTAAGCATTTACAGCTGCCGAGCTTCCATCAACACCTCGTCCTAATTTCCAAGTTCTGTCTCCAACCTCTAAGCGAGGCCTTCTGAGTGGTATGTTTGTATCTTCCGTGAAACCAGATAAGTTTGCGCCTGTAATCCTGCACCTGAAATCAACACGAAAACAGAAAGACCAGCAGGAAACATCGGGAGCAAAAAAGGGTCCTCAGCATGGGAAGAAGGAAGATGTTTGGGAAGTAGTGTGGGGAAAGGAGAGAAGGGAGGCAGAGGTGGACCGGACCGATGTGGTGGGATGGACGAGAAGTCAGTCTGACCGGGGAGGTGATGGCCTGAAGGGACGTACGCATGGCATTGCAGCACTAACAGGTATGACATCTGAATGGCATGTGCCAGATCAAGCCACTCGGCATCCGTGAGTACAAGGGGCTGGCAGCGTAGTGATAGGTAGTGAATCGAAAATATCCACATGGAGAAGCAGAGCATCTCATTTGTTCCGCCCGCTTGTCCCCCTCTAGCAGCCTCTTACAATCTTGAATCGTATCAAGAAAGTATGGAGAAGGATGGTGGGTCTGCCCTACGAGATATGTGGACAAACAGAGGGGGTGGAGGGTTGATTGTGCTATGGATCGACGGACTACACTGGATTTGTCCTTTTGTGCAACTTAACCATGCACCTTGGAGCAGAAGTACCTGAACTGTGCTGATTTGTACTTCCAAGAGCTATCAGATCGACTCATCAAAGCAAGTAGCAACAGAGCGACAAATGAATACCTCCAAAACTTTGGTTGAAATGCGAAACCGCCACTGGTTGGAAGCCTCCAGATGACGAGGTCGGGAGTCACCACACTGACTTCGTCACAATGATAAGCTTCCTAGATAGACTTTTGCTGCATGCAAATGCATCTAGGGTAGTCAACCACGACAGGAGCGTCAAGACACAACATCGTGCTTTCCCTCAACGTTACAAGTCTAGGCCCAAATAGATGAGGCAGTAAAGTGCAGTATCACTCGACATCTTCTCCGACTAGACGAGTGGAGCAGCGTTGTCCGAGACTGGTAATACTATTAAGAGGAGGGACGGGTGAACTTAGGTGAGGTGATGTGAGGTTTAAGTCTCTTGTTTCAGGCCGTCGGGGTTGTCTAAATCGCTTCTAGCACGTCGTCTTCCCTGCCAAAAGCTCAGCAACCCCAGACTCCAAAACAGGCAGTTCAACCACCGAAGGTAAGCCAGAGCGCACGAGGCAGAGACCGCGTTGAGATTCTCTCAGCTCCTTCCAAATTGACGTCCCATGCAATATGTTATTATATCTTAACTTTTCTTGCCATATCCTGGTCGAGATAAGACCTGGACCTGTTGCAGTGGTGTCCCATCTGCGTGGCGAACGTTCCAGCCATACGTTCAGATGACGTGACCAAAATCATGGGATGGTTACTTCGTATCTGACGATGATATTTCTCTTAGTAATGCGGGTTTATCAATCATTAGTGCCTGAAGATGTGTGTACCAACTCTCTTGTCGTGCAGAGTACCAGCCCATGATAGGTGCTGGGTTCTGGACCTTCAGGTCGATGTGCGCTTCTTCCAAATCGAAGAGGAGTTCTTGCTCCTGTCTAGATTTCCTTCCCGCCTCTCTGGTTCAGCTTGTCAAAAGTCCAGGAGTGATACTGGAGAGAACATCGGATTCTTCTTGAGCCAATGAAGCATTCGTCAAAAACTGGCGGGCCGATACGGCAGCTGGCATTGTGATGTCTCGGCCGGCGCCGAACACAACAGCTTGTACGGCCATGCATAAGTCAGATGCATGAAATGTGCAACATGTGCACGAACACAACATCAACTATTTGAAAACTTGTACTCCTTCATTTACCTCCTTCTCCAAAATGGTTTGAAAATTTATTGCTCACTTCAGCTGCTGAAATACTTCCAAGGAGCTTCTGGTCAACTCACCAGTCATGTCCCATCGAATAAAACGTCTCGAGAGTAAGCAAGCTGAACGTCAACCAACTCAAAGTCGTCAATCCATACTGCTCGCCCTCAGCTCTACATCTATTTCAAAGCACAAGTTCTCTTGGATTACAATCTAGGTCGTAGAGTCGGGGATATCACAGCAGCTGCGGGAATGTGCATGCATAAGCAATGTACAGTTTCTCTGCATGCCTGCATGCATAACGTTCTCGATCCAGGGACCAGGTGAGCAGGCAATAACCTACATTCGGAATGCGCAAGCTCATTTCGGTGTCTGGCATGCGATCTTGATTGCTTACAGAAAGTGGTTATACAAGACAAGATCCAACTGGCGAGATGTGGCAATCCGGCGGGGGGGTGCGAGGAAATAGGGGATAACTATTCTGACTATATTCAATGACTTGCTTCATTTGAGTTTGCGATAGAAGGAACTAGAATTGAAGTTATAGATAGAAAAGGTTGTAATTTGAAAGCAGATAGCAACTTGGAAGTTCATGCTCACATCTCGACTCATTGTCGTAAACACTGGCGCCATGTTACAATTGCACTTACATCATTCGTACGCCCTAACTCCTTGAAAAGGGTCTGATGTTAATACATTGTATACAAATAGTTCACTTTTGCCTCAAAAACCAGGTTTGGGTTGCACGATCAGAGCAAAGAAAAGTCTACTCTATTTGCAGAATCCCAGCGGCAGAGCGAAGTTCTCATATCAAAGCAAGCATCAAATTCTGTTATCAGTGCCACCTGAATGTAAAGTTATTTGACCACCAGGTTCCCAGCAGAGTCGTACTATCATAATAGATGCACGTGCCCTTTGCTTTAAAGCTCAACTCAATATGCGGCGAGAAGGATCTTCAAAATTGCCCGGCAACAATCAAGTACTTGCTGAATCGACTTCTGCACGATCCCGTGATGTACGACAACGTACGACAACGGTTACCACCTCAACCTCTTCCTTCACAATCTCAACTACAGGTCCAACGACCTCATCTCATTCCGTCTCAACCTCTCCTCCGATGCGTTGCCAAGCTCCCACTACAGAAGATTACAGCACAACGTCGATTTCTTCAGCACCGGGACAAGCCCGAAATGAGCATGCATGCATGATGAGAGGAACTCTAAAGGGGTACAGCTGTCGTGTTCTTGCAGAGGCGTCATCATTGATTCAAGACGATGAATTATGTTGATCAGACAGGAGCTGGGAGGAGCCGCTGTCAGGAATAGGGACTGGTGAGGGAAGTCTGGCACTGAGTCACGTTGAAGACCTCTTCACGTTCTCGACACATGATTGACAGACGTTGACTGTGTATAAACGTGCCTAGCGACAGGGAAGAGGCATTGTGATAAGCATCTGCTGTAAAGGCTGATGCCAGATTGGGTGTAACTCCACGTCCTTCGATTCAGGACGTTTTCGTCCCTGAAGTGGAGAGATTCAGCTTCCAAGATATCGTCCATCAAACCCATTCGTCTTTCCAGTTAAAACAACAGGAAATAATTTGGGTTTTGAAAACATTGCAAGGTATGGGCGATGGGCGCTGGTCATGCAGTCGAGAAACACACATATCTTGTCATTCACACCTAAGAACCTAAGCGAGCCGGAAAGGGGTTATCAAAATATGCACAATCAGAAGATGGCGGACAGAGGGAAAGCTCTTGGCTGAGACTCTTCATCCCAACGAATCAAACAGCCAACAATGTTCATCTGCACTTGTAATGAGCATCTCAAGTTGCGTGATTAATCATTGGTGTACAAAGTCGAGCACACAAGTGACCGAAAATTTGACTGGAAGGTGTACTGGTGGACCTCGCTGAGCAGCTCCCCACCTTTAACAACCAAACAGCACTGGGTATATATTCGATAGCTGGTCTGCATGCCCTTCAGTCAATAAATACATCGTAGCGTAATAAGGGTTTTGAGGAAGATATGAGCCCACTTGATACTGTCTTGAAATCTGTTAACTCTGAAGAATCGCAACTGGAGCTTTGTTTACTCACTCTCAACCAATCTCTTGTCTCCACAAATATGGTTTTCATCATTTCAGGCTTTATTCCTTGGATTTATATAGCTTGATATATCTTCTTAACATACCCCAAGTTTTCAAACCACTTTTCAAATCCTCAGATGTATCTCTTTGTTCAACACTCCGCTGGTGCAACCTCAAAAAGTCGTCAGAAATAATGGACTACAAAGTCATTGCCGTAGAAATGCAAGCCCGGCGATTGGAAAGAACTCCTAAGAAATAGCTACTACTGAGAAACATGAAGATGGGGATCAATGTTAGTACATACAAATCCTCTCCCAGAATGTTCCCTTAGAGGGTAGTTCCGAGCCGATATCTTCCAACACCCCTGCCAGGAATCCTAGAATCAAAGTTGATGTCTGGAAGTGGACGTCCCAGTAACATACGGACTCTTGAGTAAGATGGGATTGCATATCACTTCTGACTTTGACGTCACTGCCCTTCTTGAGAAATTGAAAGGGGGACTCTGGACTGTCGAACAAGTGACAGTGGCTTGTGCAAGACAGCAGCCACCGCGCGGCAGCTGGTCAATTTACCATTCCATCTCGCATCTCCCTGTTAAGACCACAGGTAGTCTTATAGAACCTAATTAGTCTTAGGAGTCGCGGCAGACGAACTGCTTAACTGAGATATTCTTTGATGATGCAACTGCAAGAGCGGAGAAATCCGACTTGGAAAATTTACGCGGAAGGAGAACGGGCGAGATCTTCCACAACTGTTGAGACTTCCTATCTCACTTAAGGATAGCAATCAAGTTCGAGGCTATGATACGTCGACAGGATTGGGTTGCTATGTGGGCGAGCTAGCAGAGCAGGATAGCGCGCTTGTGAACTTGTTACTTAATTTGGGCGCAGTGCTTTATCTTAGCCCAGTGAGTACCCCCAGACTTCCTCCCCCTTGTGCCTGTCGAACTATGGACGAATGTTTGAGTTCGATTCGGATACGTCTCAAATGAGTACAAAATATTGAACCCACTCACATTGCAAGTACCTGTCTGTAAAGACACCACTGACTCTTTCCTCTACAGATCTGCCACAATTATCACGACGGGTGACAGTCACAACAACCTCTTCGGGCGAACTCTCACCCCGCTGGAAAAACACGTCAACGCAGGCGACACCAGCGGAGAAGGAGCCCTGCTCGCTCTCAATGGTAGCATCCTAGGTGTTGGTACTGACATCGGTGGGAGCATACGAGTTCTGTCAGTCTGTAATGGTCTCTATGGATTTCGACCCAGCGTAAGTCTCGTACCGCACGGTGGAGTGCGATATCTCAACCCGCCAGGTATGGATAGTGTGCAGTGAACAGCGGGACCCATGGCGACTTCTTTGAGGGATTGTGAGATGTTTCTGAGAGTGATATGGGGGGCGGAGGCTTGAAAGTACGATTGTTCGGCGATTGTAGTGCCATGGGTTGGGGTTGATGCGACGAAGCAGCTGAGTATTGGTGTTGGGATAAATAAATGATGGGTTATTAACTCCTACACCGTCTGTGAGACGTGGGTTGAGGCAGGCAGTCGATAATCTCCGTGGTCATGGTGACTTTAAGGTCATTTTATCGAGCTGCCAGGCATCGGAATGCTTTATCAAAGTCTTCTTGGAGTGACGCTTTAGAAGCGATATAAGTTCGCGAGTATCAGAGCCTAGTTAGGTCGACCTAACAAATAAAGCACTACGTCGAACAATCTGCACGGACGAATGAGCCTATCATCCTAGCTCTCAGGAGTACAGGGGCATTCAAGATCTTATGAATACCAATCTATACAAGATTACGAGCACAGGAAAGGATGTTGTTGATCAAGGGACGTTCTTTGGCTCTTAAATCTAACCGAAACCTCACCAACCCATGACAGGGATCTGAACCACCCCGGCTCGCTCCATGAAGCTCAACATCGAACTCTATCAGCAAACTCCATCTTCAACTCAGCTTCCACGACCAACACAAGCAAAATGGAGGACTCACTGCCCATGGAAATAGCATCCACGATCCAAACCGCATCAATAAACCGTGCGCCCTCACCAACGCATGACCTGAATCCCTCAACAGCAGCCTCGCAAAAGCAGCCCGTCACCCTCTCCCACTCCGATCCCTCTCTAGACAAGTACGCCTACGACTCAGAAGGCATCGATGGCTCGGATCTGGAAGATGGAGAAGACGATATCCCATACAGCGTGCTGAAGCCTGTGCCGCGAAGGCAGAGCTTCGGGCCTCTGCCGGATTTGAGATTCGAACAGAGTTATCTGGCGAGTATTGCCGGCGCAGATAGTAATTGGAAGGTGGCGTACATCACCTTTAGAGATCAGGTCAGTTATTATCGAATTTGCGCATTGATGCGAATGCTACTGCTTGAGCTTGAGCTGATTGCGTCTATAGCTCATTCTCCCTCTCCTCCAAGGAATGGTCTGGTCCCTCGCTCTCCAAGGCTGGCGATACTGGAATCGAACTGCGCAACTCAATGGTAGCTCAGTAGGCTCAAAGGTCAGGCGCTGGTGGTACAGAACAAATAACTGGAAATTGCCTGAACAGATGAGAAACTATGGGAGCAATGCCAAGCTAGCGCAGGATATAGGAGATGTGAGTTGGAGGAACCACTCTGGTGGTGATGTGTGGGCTTTTTGCTGATTGCTATCTTCACAAGCAGTACTATCAGAATCAGAGCTCGAGTGATTAGGATAGATGGATTGGAGTGGGATGAAAAACGGGCGTTTGGATAGGTTTGGCTGGCTGGGAAGCATATCGAAAGGCGTTTGGGGAGCTTGTAGCAGTACAAATTGATGGCGGACTTTGATTCTGAACCGCATCTGTATATTCCGACGCTTTTAATGAAACCAGAGCGCAGCTCTCACAAACCACTATCTCCAGCGAAGAGTGACCTCCGTTTGCTGCACCTCTTCAATCGGGGATTAGTCACCAAAGACACCTTCAATCAGCTGATGTGATCTATATTCTTGCTGAAGTCTTGTAAACTATATGTGAAGTATCGGGTTGAAACCTTACAGCCCAATATTGAAAGCAGGCATCATCATGAGAGCTAACATCGGGGAGAACCTGCCTCAGTCCAGATGTGGCCAAAAAAACCTCAAAATTATTTGGGTGCAACATTGTATTTCCATACCTCATCAAGACAGCACTGACTTAACAGCTGAAGCTGCTAGCATCCTTCTATGACCACAAGAGTATCCTCATCGCACAAAGATACACAGTCCAAACGCCATTCTACCCATCCATTTTACTTCAAGTGTGCCTCCCACCTGCGCCTATATGGCTACCTCAGAAGATTATCAAGAATCAAAGAAAAATCAGTCAAGGTCCAATGACACTTCTTAGCGGCCGGTATCAATGGATGGTACGTAGGTAGTGGTTGGCTTCTCTGGGCTTCGAATAGCGAGAGGAGAATGTGGTGCCTGAAGAGATGGTGATTTTGGAGGCAGGGGTGCTGATTTAGCAGGAACTTGCGGATTCTCTGCTACAGCGGGGATGCTGGCAGGAGAGGAAGCTGGCTGAACATTCTCTTTGGTTTCTACAGTGGCAGGAATGTCAGAGCTCAAGACCGGATTCTGAGTGCCGTTCGTGACGCCTGGGAAGAGAGCCTTTGGCGGTTCCTTCTCAGGGGACTTCCGTGGGGAGAACTTGAGCTTGATAGTAGTCTTCCGTTCAGGGGTCGGGGTCTTGACAGGAAGCTTGACAATCAGTTTCTTGTCTTCTCTATCATCCATCTCCTCGTCCTCGTCAGAAAGCTCATCCTTATCATCAACATCGCTCTCCAAGGGCACATTGTCGTCTTCTTCTTCGTCGTCTCCATAATCTTGCTCACTAGCATCGCCCTCGTCATCGCTGGTCATCTCATCGACATCGTTGTAGCCCTCAATGTGTCTTCCAGGCTTTGATTTCGACGCTCTTCCGTTGGTCGCAGCAGCTCTTCTAGGTCGACCTCCGGCACTCTCATCATGGCTAGGCTCATCACTCACTCCCTCGAAGCCGCCGACAGGAATTCCGACGCCTTGACCACCCAACATGCTCTCGCCGTACATGCCACCATGACGTGACTTGACCTGGCGTCCACTCTGGGTGATCGTTGGGCCACTGGGCTCGGCCGGTGTATGAGTACCGGTGTTGCGGGTCGATCTTCGTGTGGTGGTCGAGTCTGAGTAGATATCTTCGTCATCGGAATAGGTGTACTTCATTCTCTTCCCTCTTGTACGACCTTCATACATTGAATAGTTGGGCTCCGGTCTCTTGAATTGTTGCTTGCGGATTTGACGGTATTCGCGACGCTTACGTTTCTGACAAGCAAATTAGCATGTGGTGAAATGCATCTTTTTGAAGCAGCCTACCTCTTCTGTAGCCTCAAAGCGAGGAATAGCTGCCAGCATCTTAGATGAGAGAAGTCTGGCCTTTTGTCCACCGTCGTCATCCGCAAGCTTTTCTGCCAGAGCCTTCAATTCATCGATATCCCCAGCAACACTCCACCACGTTCGCTTGATGCCCATATGGTTGCTCTCCCGGTATACTCTGAAGTGCGTATCGTCTAGACCCTCAATCAAATAGTATCTGCGTTTGTCACTATCGGAACCCCATGGCTGGACTGAGAGTGGCTGGTTGAGATCGTCCTCGTGGCGGCTCTGCTTGTAAGAAGCTTGGATTATGCCCTTGACAGTGTCGGACGAGGAAAGAGCCCAGAGAATGAGAGTTCGCAGAAGGGTGAGCTGTAGATGCGAGTCAGCAAACTATCCTCTAAATCGGCAGAGGCCTTCTTACTCGTTGGGTGGGTAGCATAGAAGCAAATGTTGCGCCTCCAGACAAGGGATTCTTGGCCTCCCAATCCTTCGCCCATTGCGATTTGTGTGTCTGTATAGCCTCCTCTAGAGCACGATTGTAATGTCCCGATCTGTTTTTGAATATCGAAATCAGTACTGAAGCTGATCTGCCTGGGGGTGCCAGCCTATGTTGACCTACTTGACGTCTTGTTTCCTATTCAGAAGCAATCCAAGCACTGCGCAAAGAAAATGTTCCGCGCCTTCTCCAGGGACACTCTCAACAATATCTCTTTCAAGCTCTTGAGGGCCAAAATTGACCAGAGACTTGGGGAAGGCTTCGGTGAACCGCGAGCGGAACATGCAAATAAACTGTTCAAAATGCGCGTTAGCAGCTATTACGAGACATGACCACGCGTTTTGAACGTGTAAAGCCATGTAGAACGCGACGACGGATGCGAACACATACTGCGATGTCTGGATTGTCTGCGAGGACAAATTCATGGGGTGGTGAAGGCGCGCGTTGCTTTCGTGGAGGAACTGGAACCTCAACGACGGGGACAGATGCATCAGGGCGGGGAGTCTTCGAGAAGAACTTGAGGATTCCATCTTTCTTGGTTAATTGGAGATCATTCTCAACATCTGAGGGGACGGAGGAGAGCTCCGAGGATTCATCGCCGGAACTCATCGTTGGTGTTGGTGTATTGTGGAGATGGGGCTCGTCCTTTCGAGGATGAAGTCAGAGGGAGCTTTGCCGACAAAGCGCGCGGCGACAAGAAAGAGGTTCATTGGACTAGCTAAGCAATCTAAGTCACGCAAGTCCAACACATCAGTCAATGGACAATGTTGAATTCATTCATGGTTATTCCCAACCAGCATTCCAATATTTGGCTATTATTCGAGCCTAACGTCCATCGTCCAACCTCAACTTCACAGTATCGTTTGCTCCGTCCGCATAGCCTTTGTCCCAAGCTGCTTGATCTCATGCTTCTTCAATCTGCCGAATCCCAAGAATGATTCATCCCCCAAGCTTGGCGCACCACAACGAAGGCGTTGGAGGGCCCAACCAGCCGAGCGTGTCTCATGCAACCTCTAAACGGCTTTGTCCCACAACACATTGGAGCATTCGGGTGCCCTGCTCCGTTTGAAGCCATTCCCCAGCGCTCCCATGACATCAAGAGTTCCTCAGAATTGTCCAAATCTATAACTCAGTTGTCTGTTCGAGAAGCTAGCTGTCACATTCCTAGCAATTGGAAATCATTGTTCGATCCAGGCGCACTGTTGCAATTCTGTTGCTTGCCATTCAGGGTGGAGAAAAGCCCTAGGGGTGGCCGTCTGGTTTTGCATGATGAAGGTTATACGCATCGGTGGGACAGCGCATCCCCCGCCGTCCAAGTTCGCTTATTGACAGAGCCTGGAAGCCCTTGTTGCTTATACCATATTGAATGGTCCATGAAGTCAAAACAGCTCTTCATCAAGGCCATAGCCACTCCCACAGTTACGTTGTTTGGGTGTGCAGAGGCTCAGCGGGTACGGAAAGAAAACAATTGTAGCAAAACAATCAACCCTCGAATGAGACTATGCACACCTATGCACACATACGCACCAAAAGCTAGGAAAATACACAGTCTTCTCAATTCTTAGGAACACGACCCACGACACTGGACAGGAAATAACATGTCTAGTTGGTCGAGCTAGTCGTGCGAGACAACAAAGGGTGCGGCTTGACAAACCAGCACACACTCCTGCACTGAGACTTGCAAAATGTGCTAATACTTGGAATAACAAATAAAGGGCGGATGAATGTAAGAAGATAAGTTCACCGGTTTGCTGGGGGAAATAGCATTTCGTAGCCTGAAGCCTAGCCCGCAAATTCGTTGCGGCTCCCAAACACCATAGAAAGCCAACGTAGTGCGCAATCCCCCACAGCATCTCGAACTGACAAAACAAGATGGAATCATCGCAACAACGAAGTTTTCGACATGTTCTGATGCCACGTAGAGAGAAACAATACATATGACAGATCATCTCTCCAGAGTCAGAAAACGTCTTAGAATCCACCGCAAATGAATCAAGAGTAGCACATATTGATAGGAAATGAATAGGAAGGGCAAATCTTGAAAGGAGCAGCCCTCTCGTCGTGGCATGGGCCGGTCGTGAGACCAAGAGGGTTATGATCAACTATGAACATCGCCCACCCTTTGCCAACATGCAGCCAGAAAATAGAGAGTTTCGGGACCAGCACAATACATAGAATGCTATTCTGGCCATATTGGCCGCAGCCTGGGCCGTTGCAGAGTCTTGGTCGAGGAGTGCATCCTCGTTAGATATGCAGCAGTCATTCCTCCATGAGATGGTCGTTAGGAGTTGGAGCTAACGAGATCCTGGAAACGAAGATTATCGCTGCCTCATTGACGAGGCAGCTACGGTTCGAGTACAGCCCGACTGCTTACTAAGCTAGGTGGAGCGCGGGCAGTCCTTCTCAGCCTTGCGGGTTCAAACAAACACTGCTTGTTGACAAACTGCTCCTCTCGTACTCTCAGAAGTTTTCCTTCCACGACCCTCCACCACAACGTCGCATAACATTCCCAAGCATGGCGTCGGATCTGTCAACTGTGGTGCAGCTTCTCCAAGCAACACTAGACCCTAGACAACATAAACAAGGCAAGTTTTCCTCCTCTCAGATGCGATTGTTTTGTTCGGGCTAACCTCTTAACAGCTGAGGCAGCACTCAAGAACGAAGAACGACATCCTGGCTTTTCCCTCCTATTACTCAACATTGTTGCATCCGAATCCCTGCCTCTCACAACTCGACTCTCTGGAGCTCTGGTCTTCAAGAATTTCATTAAATTCAACTGGGTGGTGGGTGTCTCGAGTTTCATTTGCAGAAGCAAGTACTGATTGTGGGACCGCAGGACGAGGATGGAAACTACAAGCTCTCAGAGAATGAAGTGACAACTATCAAGAAAGAGCTGATTGGCTTGATGATCGCGGTACCTGCCAGCATACAATCGCAACTTGGAGAGACGATCAGTCTGATTGCAGATTCCGACTTCTGGATTAGATGGGATACATTGGTGGATGTAAGTTCTGGGATATAAGACGGTTGGCTGGGTTGCGCTGATATCCTTTAGGACCTGGTCTCTCGCCTGACGCCCGATAACCCGAAGGTCAATATTGGAGTCTTAGAAGTTGCACACTCAATATTCAAGAGATGGCGGCCACTCTTTGCTTCTGATGACCTCTACACCGAGATCAATCATGTTCTTGGAAAGTTCGGCTCGCCATTTGTCCAGCTACTTGCGGTATTAACTCGCAATTCCCTTCATCGGATTCTTCAACTAATTAATGAGAATAGAGCACCGATAGTCAGATCGAGGCGAACAAGGACAACAAAGATGTGTTGAAGCAATATGTGGAAGTTATGAATCTTCTGGTCAAGCTCTTCTACGATCTCTCCTCGCAGGATCTTCCTCCTATTTTTGAAGAGAACCTCGCCGAAGTCACATCCATGCTACACAAATACCTGACGTACGAAAATCCATTATTGGCTACGGACGAGGACTCGGAATCCGGACCATTAGAGTTTGTCAAAGCTGGAATCTGTGAAGTAATGACTCTGTACATGCAGAAGTACGAGGATGCCTTTGGAGAGTTGTGCAAGCCGTTTATCACAAGCACTTGGAATTTATTGACGACAATTGGCCCGGAGACAAAATTTGACATCCTTGTGAGCAAGGCATTGCATTTCCTCACAGCTGTAGCAAGCATTGATACCCATGCCCAAAATTTCAATAACGACGACATCTTGGGACAAGTGGTAGAGAAAGTCATCCTTCCGAACGTCAGTCTGCGAGATTCAGACATTGAGCAGTTTGAAGATGAGCCAATCGAATATATTCGAAGAGATCTGGAGGGCTCTGATGCCGACACACGCCGAAGAGCAGCCACTGACTTCTTGCGGAAGCTTCTGGAGAAATTCGAGGGAATTGTTACAAGTGTTGTTGGACGTTATATCCAACACTACTTGGAAAGCTTCTCCAAGAGCCCAAGCGAGGAATGGAAGTCCAAAGATACTGCGGTGTACCTTTTCTCTGCGATTGCAGCCAAAGGTAGCATCACGGCAAACCACGGTGTCAAGACCACCAACTCCCTGGTCAACGTGGTTGAGTTCTTCCAGAACAACATTGCCAACGACCTGATTGCCGAGACTGGCGTAGAACCAATTCTGAAAGTCGATGCCATCAAGTTTCTCTACACTTTCCGTAGTCAGCTGACTAGGGAACAATGGACCGCGGCATTTGCACCTTTGGTCAAGAATTTGGCATCATCTAACTACGTGGTTTACACATATGCTGCGATTGCTGTTGAGCGTGTTCTGTTCCTCACCAACGACGCCGGCCAGCACATTTTTGGAAAGGACGAGGTTTCTCCCTTCGCCAAGGATCTACTGGAGCATTTGTTCCAATTGATTGAGAAGGACTCTGCCCCTGAAAAAATCCAGGAGAACGAGTTCCTGATGAGATGCGTGATGAGAGTTTTGATCGTCATTCGAGATGGCGTGCTACCTATTGTGGACAGCATCCTTCAGCACTTGATCACAATCACTGGAATCATCGCTCAGAACCCAAGCAACCCTCGCTTTTACTACTACCATTTCGAGGCGATGGGAGCACTCGTCAGATATGCTGCTCCAACAATGCCGGAGAAGCTGGAGGAGCTGTTGTATCCTCCTTTCGCCGGTGTTCTCTCGAATGATGTGCAAGGTAAAAAACACTTCTGCTTTAAAGGTTTCGTGCTTACTAACTCAACTGCAGAGTTCATGCCATACGTATTCCAATTATTTGCTGCTCTTCTGGAAGCACGTCCCCAGGGACCGCTATCTGATTTTTACAAGGCTTTGATTACCCCAGTCCTCTCCCCTGCCCTGTGGGAGTCAAGAGGCAATGTCCCGGCTTTGGCTCGTTTGCTCTCTTCGATCATTCCCAGAGCCGCTGCAGACATCGTGGCACAGAATCAAGTCGAGCCAATCCTGGGAATCTTCCAGAAGCTCATGGCAGGGAAGACGAGAACCGAGCTCTACGGTTTCGATGTCTTGGAGGCTGTTATCACTTCATGCGAAGTGTAAGTTCCATTCGAATCGTTATGGAAATTTTTACTGATGTTATCGTAGGACTGCTCTGGAGCAGTACTTCCCTACAATTCTCACCATACTCTTTACTCGACTAAACGGCAACCCACCAGAAAAGTTCAAGCAACGCTTTGTGCGATTCTATCATCTCATCTCGTCTCGTGATCAGTCTGGTCTAGGTGCAGATTTCTTCATCAAGAACTCTGATGCGGTCCAGGACAGCGTTTATGTTCCAGTCTACCTCACTATTATTCTCCCTACAACCCAGCAGCTTGCACGGCCACTCGATCGTAAGCTTGCAGTTGTTTCATTAACCAAGACACTGGCAGATTCACAGGCTTTTGCCGTGAAGTATCAAAAGGGTTGGGGAAAGACCTGCGAGGCATTATTGAAATTGCTGGAAAATCCTCCGATGCCAGTAACAAACGATGATGTGGTTGTGGAGGTTGATGTCGACGATTTGAGCTTTGGAGTTGGCTTTACACCACTCAACACATGCAAAAAGGTGCCACGAGATGAGTGGCCAGAAGTGACAGACGTCAAATCTTGGGTGGGATCTTATCTCAAGACAGCTGACGCAAAACACGGAGGTGCAATTGGTGGATACGTGAACGAGAGACTGTCACCTGAAGCAAAAGGAGTGCTACTATCATACATGAGATAGTCCGAAACGATGTAACGACGGATAATAGACGACGAGATGATGCGAGCATGGAGCGAAAGTGTAATATTCTCGGGGAGCTGTCCCGACGCCAATTCTATGAGCGAAATTTAAAAGCAGTAGACTTGATTCTATCTCAGATAACACAGTTTGATCTTCAACTTTTGGTGAATTCCCTCATATGAGCTCCCAAGTGGGAATACGCAACTTATAGTTGCTTCTTGTGAGATCGGGATTATTGATTCTCATTACTTGAAGGGTATCTGTAGCGGGCATATGATATTCGAGGCTCTATGCCAGCTCAAGGAAACAGCGGTCTGACAAGGAATACATATCTCCTCGCGCGGAGTAACTATTCCAGGGCCCAGAAACGACCCTCGGCCTAAGTCTCAACTCAGGAATGCCACTCGCTGTACCCCTACCCTATATCAGGCTGAATGGATATTCGGCAGCGATCCGTTCGTCCCACCTCGCATTTTGACTGAAACATAATTCCAGTCGCAACAAGCGTTGCCTTGGTTGAAGGAAGTAAAAGCTTGCAATAAACACCACACGGAAGCGAGATACCAGGGCCACGGAACAATGTTTCAACACCCCTGTCTCCCCTCCCCCGAGTTTCCAGTGCGCTAGACAACGTGGACTTCAGGCAGAATCATTAGACGAGAGATGACTAGATCATGAGATCTGGAATTTCTGTACGGTGTAGACGGGACTTGATTTAGGCAAATTGAAGAAGTAGCTTTAGGTGCCTATTCTCGATGCGTGCCTTGTCGGCTCACGGATGGCTAGAGGACGGCCTTTGGCAGCTTGAAGGGAGGTATGGCATCCTTGTTCGTCTGCTTCGGAGACGGGAAACCTTAAGGGAACTTAAGGACGACTTCGTGGGTCTGAATGAGGAGATGAGAACTAGGATGGGCATGTTATTTCAGGCTGAGTGCTTGGTCTTTTGCGGAGGGTTTTGACATTGGGGAGCAATCGGGGTCAGGACTTGGCGAATTAGCATTACCTCCATGGGCTTGTATAAGACGGCCGACAGTACAAAGGAACGTTGCTCTTATTTTGAAGTCCGTGGATTGTATCTTTTTACTTTTACTCATTGCCTGACTCTCTTCTTCGCTGTATATTTTTAAACTCGAAAGTCAACATGCTTAACTTCAAGAACTTGGCCGCTGTGGCGGTATTGTTGAGCAATATCGACATTTCTCAAGCACAAGGTGGTGCTTGGACACAATGTAAGCTCTGTACTTTAGAGGATGTCTCCAGAGTGAAACTGATCCTGGATATTAGGTGGTGGTGTAAATTGGAATGGAGCTACGACTTGTGTATCTGGCTATGTCTGCAAGTACTCCAAGTAAGTGGTCGCTCTTCACATCTGGAGGAGTATAGCTAACAAATCACTTGAAAGTGACTGTCAGTATTTCCCAAAACCGAAATTAGGCCATTCGCTTCTGTCGAGATCCAGTCCAAACCACGCAAGCGAGCTGACTCTAAACAAGATTACTCCCAATGTGTCCCGGGCACCGCAGTTGTAACCACGACCACCACATCCAAGCCCACAACCCTCGTCACAACAACCAGTACATCTACATCCGCAGCCAGCACATCCACGCCAACCACATCTCCCGGCACTGGCCCAGGAGATGCAGGATACAGTACCGGCGGGGCCAACAGTATCGATGTCAAGTTCCGAGCCCGCGGCAAGAAATACTTCGGTGTTGCTACAGATCAGGGACGTCTTACTACTGGCAGTAATGCTGCCATCATTCAAACGGACTTCGGACAGGTCACCCCGGAGAATAGTATGAAGTGGGATGCTACCGAGAGTAAGTGAGCTGTTCACAATTCGAAGTGTATGATATTGACATGAAATCAGATACCCAGAACTCCTTCACTTTCTCGCAGGCTGATTACTTGGTATGTTATATGCAGTATTGGTGTGGAAAGGATATACTGACTAGGTGTTAAGGTGAACTGGGCTGTGACGAACAAGAAGTTGATTCGCGGACACACCTTGTGTAAGTTGCTTCGCTTAGTCGGCTACAAGACTGACTGCTTTCAGGCTGGCATTCACAACTCCCAAGCTGGGTCAGCAACATCGCGAATGCTGCTACTTTGACCAAAGTCTTGCAAGATCATATTGCAGCTGAGGCTGGTCGGTACAAGGGGAAGATTTATGCCTGGGTAAAAGACCCTTGGATCCTTCGAAGGGTACAAAGCACCCAGCTGATATGCAAAACAGGATGTCGTGAATGAAGTCTTCAACGAAGGCATGTCGAAACATGATCTCCAATCCAACTCCTTTCCTGTTCTCTCCCGTTTCGCATGCTTGCGATGAATCGCATAGCTCCACAGCAAGAACAAACAACATACTGACCCTTCGGGAAATCAGATGGATCCATGCGTCCTTCAGTCTTCTTCAACGTCCTAGGCGAGACATTCATCAACATCGCCTTCGCCGCCGCGAAACAAGCAGACCCCACCGCAAAGCTCTACATCAACGACTACAAGTGCATATCCCCTCCTCCCTTCTCCAATCTCCCATCTCCCATCTCCCATATTCTCCTATTTCCCCCTGATCCCATGCCAACCAAGCTAACAAACCCACAGTCTCGACTCAGCTACCTACGCAAAGGTAACAACCGGGATGGTAGCCCACGTCAAGAAGTGGATCGCAGCGGGTGTACCAATCGATGGTATTGGATCGCAGGGCCATCTCCAAGCAGGCCAAGGCTCTGCTGCAGCAGGTGCGCTTGCGGCTCTGGCTGCATCTGGTGTGGCTGAAGTTGCGGTCACGGAGTTGGATATCGTGGGCGCTGCTTCAAGTGATTATGTTGCTGTAAGTTGATCCCGAAATCTCTTTTTGGATGGGGGCGCAATCGCGGTATGATGAAAACGTGCTGATGAGGAGTAGGTCACCAATGCTTGTCTGAACCTGGCTAAATGTGTCGGTATCACCGTGTGGGGTGTTCGTGATCCTGTAAGTTCATATCCTCCAGCCCCGTTTCTCCAAGATCTTTTGTTCGTAGCGAGGATTTCCAGCTAATCTGCAATGTAGGATTCTTGGAGAGCAAGCAACAACCCTCTCCTTTTCGACGCAAGCTATGCGCCAAAGGCTGCTTACAACGCCATTCTCGCTGCATTGTAAGATGCTTCTTCTCTATCGTAGAAAGTTGAGTAGTGTTGGGATGCTGGAGAAAGACTGGGTTCGAAGCTGGAACATTCGCTGTAAATATTGAGAACGTACGAGAATGAATATATAGGTTTGGATGCCGCCTGCATTTTGAAGCTTTACATAATCCAATTTGGTGAACCTTCCGTAGTGGAAAGTGATGAGTGACGAGGAGATGTGACGTATAATATTCTTCTTTGAGGCGGAGAAAAGCTTAATGGATATCACATGTGTGACGGATCAGCGAGTGACGGATAAAACACAATAGCTTGAGAAAATGGCTTATGAATAGACTGCGAGCCCAAGACCAGCTAGAGAAAGGTGAGGCAAACATAGAGGCCGCTAGGACGAAGCTGTGTAGGAATTCGTCCCGAGTATCGAGTATGGGAGCTCTAGGTGTGGCGAGAAGGATATACTGCTACCCATGGGGAACATTTCAATATTGATATGTGATGACCCATTATTTCCAGCGAGTAATTTCTCGTGAATTGTCTATTCCATCATGATATGTGCAGTGCCGATTGAAGACATAGCGAAAGATTGTAAACAAGAATCAAACATGTTCTCGCTTAGGGCTGCATCCAGTCTCTTTCCATTTAGCGAGACCCCACGTTGATGGCATTTCACCGAGGCCGTCGACGAGGAGATAAGAGTTCAGAGCACAAATCCGAACATGGCCATATATGTTGTTGTTCTCTATTGTCAGTAGTTTCTCTCATCTCGATGGAGTCGAGAGGTATGGTCGCTCAGGTAATCAGCAGGCATATGGCTGGTTCGGGTGTCAGGTAGAAGTATTTGCGGTATTCCTCAGTCTCGAGCTTACTGAATGAGAATTTGATATATGATTGTCGAAAATTGATCTGAAAGTTGCTGTGTTTTGAAGTCTAGACTACCTGAGACATGGAGGAGGATATTCAGATTGGGAATCTCGGAATATCCAGATCCAACAATGATGCTTACCAGCATGCGAATTAGGGAAGTAAAATAGGGTTTCAGTGAAAGTCATATATTTCGCAGCTCCTTGCACTTTACTTACGACCCCACCCTTGGATCTGGCTGGTGAAAATCGGCGAGAAAGAAATGCTTCGTTAACCACTAGACACATGGTGATGGAGCGGAGATTTGTGAGGGGACGTAAGATATTGGAAAATCGAAATAATATAAAACTTAAGAAGGCCGAAGTACGCCAAAATGTAGTTCTCGAAGTCTTCCCAGCAGTCAAGTGCAGCGCGAATCCATACCAGCAAGACGAGAACGACACGAAGCTAACAAGAAGAATACGTTTCTTGGCATTGATACGCTCATAGGGCTGAAGGTCGCTTGAGGTGAGCTCTCAGAGTCAGCAGAGCTGAACCCTGTCCGTGCGCTTGATTCTGGATATTTTCCGGGGACAGTTCTTCCGTTTGACGGATAAGACTCCGTCCATGAATCTCGACCCTCGACCGTGTGTTAGTCGAGAGCTGTAGAGGGAAATAGGAATGGAATGTGCTCATCCAATGGCAGTAGTGAGGCAGCACAAGAATGAAAAGAGAAAAATTTCTGTAAAAATTTGGCAAACATTTAATATCAGATTTTCAACCGGGTGGCGGGTTAGAAAGAAAATTTAGAAGAGGAAAAGTGAGGAACTAATTTCCAGAACGTCTGAGCTTTGGAATGAGAGTATGGAATTTTCCAATACTATTACGTAGGACACGAACGATTGGACGCGGCCCAACTTTTTTCTTTCATAGTCTGGGAGCTCGTGATTGATAGCTCGGGGCGAAGGCGCAAAAACAAGCTTTTATTTGAGCCTGAGCCGGTTCTGGCCTGCTACTAACCAATACCCGAAGTGCCTAGCCATAGCCGAGATGCTTCTCTGGTGTTGGCACACAGAGGGAGAGGAGAGGGGTCGGGGATTAGGGTTGCTTCAGAGCACGCTGCACGAGGGGCAGATCGGAACGTGAGGAGGGATGGGATGGGATGGGATGGAATTTGTCAGCTCAGGGGACACCACACAGGTAGCGTTCGAAGCGGTGAGGAAGACGAGGGTTCGTTGGCGACCTCGTGGTCGTACAGTAGTAGTGCTAGAGGACCTGTAGGTTCGTATTATGCACCAGAATGTCCTCGTTTGGCCGAGGAAGTGGAATCCCCGGGTAGCGGACGGGGGGCCCGAAGCATGAGGACGACAAGTACGAATGCAGGAGGGAAAGTAGGTGAGTGAGAGCATCGGAGGGAGAGAGTGCATCGTGATCGTGCAAGCCATCGCAGCTCATGCGTAACACAAATGTGTGTTTGAATGGTGCAATAATGCCTCAGCGAACGTGCATTTACGGGCTTGCAGTTGCAGTGCGCAGTGCAGGTATGAGTGAGAGCCGGAAAGACAGACGCTGACTGAAGGACCGAAGAGCTCACCAGTAGTAGTACTGTACAGTAGAAGAGACAGCAGATTACAGTATTGTTCCAGTGGTGTGGTAACGAAGTTTGTACCCCTCCTTTTGCGACTGCCCCTCCCCGGAGCTGGATTCTATCGACCAATGGAGTGGAGTGGCTGTTCTCTGAGCTATTTACCGTACGATTGAAGGATCCTGGCCATGTGCATGCGAGCTGGAACAGTAGTGCAACTGGGGAATATACCACTAAGTAATAGATTGCGGCCGATGGTACTTTAGTAAATAATAACAATGAGGGATGAGGTAGCAGTGAAATGAAGGAGAATCTGGTGCTGAGGGGCGTTCTGGAGCCCGTTGAGCCTTGAGCTAGGGAGGTTATGTTCGTTAGCTCGAGAAGGTCCTGAATATCGTTCCGCAATTTGCTTGTGATATCGATGTCTGACAGCAGGAGGAAAGTTTTTCGAATATCCCGGCAGTTATCTGCGGTGCAGAGGGACTGCAGATAGAGTAACTAACTGTTCGCGCATTGGAACAGACGGCGACACTGACAGCGGTGATCTTCGGGTTGTTGTGCAGGAGCCAGGCTCAGTGACGTAGGAACAGGCTTGGGGGCCACCAACCTGAGCATGCAATGTTGCTCTTGATAGGCCAAACCTTGACCTGTAATGGGAACGAACTTCTAAGCAAACATTATCAAATTCGGATATCATTCGGAGCATGTAGGCTGGAGCTATGCCAAGGAAGATGACCAGCAGGTAATGAAAGATCGGCCCTGAAAACGGATGGATAAGATCAGACATATCTCTCAATAGGATTTACCAGGGGATGGTGTTGCTGTCCATGTAAACAACACAGCTCGCAAGATTGGATGCCATGCGGGTGTTCTGCCACAGCGATAGGGGAATGCCGTAAATGGTCTCATCCATTGCCAAATCAGAAGCTTCAATTAAGGGAGGTTGTACAAAAGGAGAGATCTCAATGGCCAGAAGTCAAATTGTATCAGAATGATATCTTTTCGATCCCAAAGTCCCTCATACAGTACTAGTAAAAGAGTTGAGCTTGGGCGATTGATAGTGCAAGTACAACTCACCAAGAGGTTGCACCGCAGCATGCAAGATGGCAGAAAGTGATGCCAAGGGCTTGTGAGAGATATCCGAGTCAAGTTCGGACTTGAGTGTTGTCAATAATGGGTCTCGTCTTTCCCCTGGCTCTGTCATGATTTGACTCGACTCGAGTTGATTCTTTGTGACTTGCTGCGCCTCGTTTGACGACAGCAGCCGAGACCATGAAACTTTCGAGGTCGTCTGAAGTTTTTATAGACGGAAACCGGACTGATGTTTCCCCCGTGGGTAAACAGTGGGCGAACGGTGGGCTTGCGGGCAAGAGGAAAGGATAAGCTTTGAAGGGTCATCCGGATGCAACAGGTGTTCGTCTTGGTGTCAAAACCCGGTGCGAGAGGTAATATATCCTGGGCTTGAGACTCTTCATAGACTCATAGAGACAATGGTGATTCGCTACATCAGTTTTGGTAGGACGATCTCTAGTTCGTTGCATGGCAGTACTGTAGGAGAAGCCAAGTAGCTGGATGTGCTGCATCTAGCAACAGTTGCCTACCTCAGCAAGCTACCTACCTAGTCGTCTTCCGGCATTGAGACTGTGGTATGAATAGCACCAATTGACTTTTAACAATGTTTTATACCGGAAATTACGATATCTAATTCCAAACAAGACGTAATCCACTTTCCCACGGGCCGGTTCCTCTCCATTGATTGCAAGATGCGAGGTCATGTAGATGGATCACTTTCTAAGCAGCCCATAAAGCTTACTGATAATCGTAATAACTGAAGTGCAGCTGCATCTCTCTTGCTCTCCTGCTCATCTCTCTCATCTGGCATCTGGCATCTGACATCTGCTCCGGACCAACCAGAAGAAGCAAAAGCCGTTAGAAAGTCTTACCTTGCTTCCTTCTTGCAAGTGCCTCCTAGGCACTCACTCGTACATCGGCCGCTGCAAGGCGATTTCATAAATCCCTCACCAATTTCGTTTCGCTCTTCGCTCTTCGCTCCTCGCGCCTCCCTGCCCACACAGACAGACAGACAGACAGACAAACGTACCGTATTCGCGCCAGCGGGCAGCGAGAGGGGAGAGGGGAAGAGGAGGGAAGGGAAGCAGAAGGGCAGCGCCGTGCAGCGCCGTGCAGCGCAGAGGAGAGAGAAGCCAGGCCAGGCCAGGCCAGGGCAAGGCACGCAGGCACGACACCACACGACTTGTACTATTAGTACAATACTTACTTACGAAGCCTTACCTTACCTTACCTTACGAAGTTACCTACCTACTGCACGGACAGGGCCACATCAGTCAGCAACGTTTCTTCACTGGCTCTGGCTCTGGCTCTGGCTCTGGCTCCGGGCAGTTATTTGCGGCTAGCAGGCTACGAGTACTGTACTGTACCTAGGTCCTAGGGTATTTCTCTCGGATTCCCGCTGTGGTGCGGTACTGGACTGGTGCAGCCTGTTCCTCTCCTATTATTCACATCACATAAGCTGGCCTGGTCCCTCCCCTCCCACTCCCACTCCCACTGCCCTGCTGCTTGCCGACCTGACTTGAATAATATCGAGCGAGCCCGCACCGCACCGCACCACGCCAAATTCTTTCTTGCGAGTTCGCCATCCTCCACTTCCTTGCGCTCGCTCTCACTCACTTACTCCTCCTCACCTTACCTTACCTTACCTTACCCTACCTTACCTTACCTTACCTTACCTTACCTCAGCTCACCATCCTCTGCTCCATTCCAATCTCGACCTCCTCTTCTCCTTCTCCACGTTCTGCGACATCTGCAATCCTCACCCCTGCGACACTGCTCGGTCGCTCCAGCTTCCTTCTTCCTCACACAAAGGACAGGCGCTGTCGGCACGCCTTGGCTCTCGGGTTCCGCGCTACACCCCAGCCGAGCGCAGTGCGAGCAGGATCTCTCCTCTCACCTCTTAGACCCCCCCATCGCCGAGGAAGCAGAATCGCAAGAAAATCCAACACCTATGGCGACCGTCACCACTCCTCGGGACTCCCTGATCGCGGAGAAACTCCGTGGATCACCAGCAGCGTCTCAAACGTCATCGAGGGCCGGCTCTCCAGATTCTCTGCCTAAAAAGCAGAATGGCATTGCTGCTCCCAGCACCGAGAACCTGAATGGAAACGGCTACGCTGCGCCACCATCCGAGCCACAAAAGTCGACGACCCTTGCTGCACCGCAGCCAGAGAAGCCCTCAATGACAAAGCGTCTCACTCGAATGTTCTCTACGAAAGATGCTACAAGAGCCGAAGGACATATAAGTTCTCAGCAATCTTCGACGGGTCATAGCACTCCAAAGCCTCCCCCTACACCGACAACTGAACAAAAGCCAAACCCTCCTTCACGCAAGTCCTCCACGACCGACAAAGCAATTACCAAAACCGAGAAGTCTGAAAAGCCCACCACGACGCTTGCAAAGGATAAGAAGGCAGCGGGGACTGCCTCTGCACACCAGAGGTTTGTCCTCAATGCCGATGTCAAAGGCGGCCATGAGCACCACCTCAAGAGCGCAAAGAGGCAGGAGAAACTGTCGGACATGCTTCGAAATGTTATAAGTGGAAAAGCAAAGGCTCCAGAACACGTACACGAGGGCGAGCAACAATTGTCATTGATGTCCAGTTGGGTTGATCAGCTTAAGAGCGAGCGGGATAGTTTGGTTTCAGAGAAGAAAGGCGGTCCGAATGCCACTGCATCGTTGGTAGAGAAATACGGCAAATGTCAAGAGATTGTTGGACGAGGTGCTTTTGGAATTGTTCGGATATCACACAAGAGATCCGAGAATGGAACTGGAGAACAATTATATGCTGTGAAGGAATTTCGAAGGCGCCCAGAAGAGAACGAGAAGAAATACAGCAAACGACTCACATCTGAGTTTTGTATATCTTCGTCATTACGCCACCCGAACGTCATCCACACTCTCGACCTCTTACAAGACTCGAAAGGAGACTATTGCGAGGTTATGGAGTTTTGCGCTGGTGGCGATCTCTACACTTTGGTTCTCGCGGCTGGCAAGCTCGAAGTGATGGAGGCCGATTGTTATTTCAAGCAAATGATGCGAGGCGTGGAATATATGCACGAGATGGGCGTTGCACACCGAGATTTGAAACCCGAGAATCTCCTTCTTACGACCCACGGCTCTCTCAAAATTACCGACTTTGGTAACGGCGAATGCTTCAGAATGGCATGGGAATCTGACGCGCACATGGTTACTGGTCTTTGCGGTTCAGCGCCTTATATTGCCCCGGAAGAATATATAGACAAGGAGTTTGATGCTCGAGCCGTTGACGTTTGGGCTACTGGTGTGATTTATATGGCGATGCGAACTGGTCGTCACCTCTGGCGCGTTGCAAAGAAGGACGAGGACGAATTTTACGAGCGCTACCTAGAAGGACGTAGAGATGAGGAGGGTTATGCTCCTATAGAATCGTTGCACCGAGTATGTTCACCCCTCTGCTTTTGACAATACATAAGACTAACAGAACCAGGCACGGTGCCGTAATGTCATCTACTCAATTCTCGACCCCAATCCATCTCGCCGAATCACTGCTTCACAAGTTCTCAAGTCCGAATGGGGCAGAGAAATAAAGCTCTGCAAAGCCGGCGAAGAGGGTCTCTGACAATATGAGTTTGATCGTGGATTCAAGCAAACGAAAAAGGTCTTCTCAAAACTAATCACGGAGACCAATTTTGCTATAGGCATCCCTCCTTGTCCGACCGTTGGACAAGAGGGTACTCATAAATTTCACGCTCATAAACCCTTCAAATGTGAAGGCTGTAACTTTGAATACGTTTACGACGACGCTGGCCAGGGACGAAAAGCGACCATGTCAGCCTGAGTGGTTTGAGCCTGACGGCTAAATAACCAGGGTAGCAAACAAGGGTCTGGGGGTTTACTCTTTGCATTTTGGAGCAATGGTGTTCATGGCGTCTCATCCACTTCTCGTTTACGTCTACTTTTCTGTGTGTGTTTTTGTCTGTTTTTCACGGGAAATGGCGAACCGGGTTGGATGGTGTGTGATGGTCGGCATGCGGAACTTCAGCAGATTCAACGACTGAAATGAACGAACGACATTGGGCAATTATCGAATTTTCAGATTATCAGGAGAAGTCAAACTCAGTACCCTCGGTTGGCGGACATGTCTTTCCGGCTCATGAGAGAAAAGAGCGTTTTCCTTTCGTCTCACGTCACTTTTTTTCTGCCTTCTACTTCATATCGATCGTTGCAACAGCTAGCCAGCAAGCAAGCGTTCTTTTTGCCTTTGTGCACCACTTTTTTCTCGCATGGTGTTTTGAGCTGAGATGGTGTAGCTGGGAATGACTGAGGGTTGGAGCGGAGCTTAGCTGGTAGATAGTTGACGAGGTTTAGAGGGATGAACAGTGGATTTTGTAGATATGGGAAGAGCAGTCGTTTGCCTCAGGATAGGACGAAGCTGTGAGCGGGATAAGAGCGCTGGTGGAAGTACAGTAGAAATGGAATGAAACGAAGTTCAAATGGAGACTTGGTCTTCCATGTAAACAAACATGCCTGTCTCGTCTATTCTATTCTCCGTTATTATCGAACCGAGTTGTACTATCGTCACTGTCCCACTTGAGGGAGGCGGCCTAGGTCCTTTCAAAAGTCACAGGTCTCAGGGAAGCTTGGAAAATATTCACACCATGCAATCTCCCTGCTAGATTTGCACAGTCGAGTACCTCAATGTCCACATTGTACCTTTGGACTCTCGCCACTCTTCGAAGTCGAGACCTGGAATATTTTAAAACAAATGAGTCCCTCTCAGCGAGCTTTCTTCGCCTCTTCCCTCTTCTCTACCCAAGTACAGCAATCTACTCGCTCGTCTACTCTCTTAACTTATCTCAATCGGCTGTCTATCACTCCATAGAACCATATTCATTCAACCCAACCGAGGCTCAAGATCAGTCTGCCCCCTTCGGACTTGACCCTATCTATGCCCGAAATACTACAACCACTCACCGCTATGTAAGTAAGGTCTTAGGTCACCATGAACCGACGAGTATAAGTCTTCTCACTTGACTCCTACATAGCCATCGGTACAAAAAAAGAAGATCCAAAAGGGCCAATATATCCCAGCTCAGGTACATAGATAGATAGATACATCAGATGCAGATGCAGGAATGGGACAACAATCGTGATTTTGGAACGTGATGAGATGAGGGGAGCTTCGATAGCCATTGCGGCTACGGCATTGAAGAACTTTCCTTCTTTTCTCGGTGGGCTGGAGATGCTTCTGGAGAGGGGCGAGAGGGTTGAGGAGGACTTTTGTTTGGTTTGTAGTGTGGCGTGATTCGTTTCGATTTGTTTTTTGGTTAGTTTTAGATGTCGTTTGATGCTCTGGATGGAGATTGGGAAGGTTGACATGAAATGAATTGAAAATGAGATGGAATGGAATTGATTCGATGAAATTGGGGTTCTCAGGACTTTGACGGAGAAGCTGGCTTATCATAGCTAGTAAATTGACTGACTTGAGCTTGTTATCCCTTATCACCTTGATGAGTTCGTTCGTTCGTGCTTCTGTGCTGAGAATTCTTTGAGAGGTACGAAGATACATACATATCCATAGGTATTGATTTGGGTGGAAGCAGATTTCTCAGCGAACATCTAGGTAAGGTTACAGTCAGTCAGTGAAATTGGTCAGCCAGTCAAGTGCATCTTCTATCCCCATATACTCCGCCGTGTCTCTCTTCTTTCAAGCCTCTTCTACTTATCGTGGCAGTTTGGCGAATGACGAGATAGCAGGGCAGGACAAGATAGCAATATGAAGAGCGGTTCGATTTACGGAAAGCGGTAATATGGCTCATGAGGACCGAGGAAGATACATTAGGCTGAGAGGATATGATGGATGTACACCCTGACAGGTAGGAGGACACTGAATTGACAAGAATGATGAATGAGCAAACGAGGAGGCTCTACGATATCTGGCACTTGTTAAGATAGACAGTGTCGAAGGCTGTCCGATGTAGACGCAGAAACACCCCTCTACCCCGTCTACCTTTCTCCTTTATACAGTAGTACTATTTATCATTATAAGCCAGGTTCTACATGCTGTACAGTGCTGTGCTGCGCTGTGATGTCAACATACATGACATAAGGCTGTTGTTGCTGATCCTTGTTTATATCAAGGAGGCCTGTCGCTTACTGTACGTGCCTATTATCAAATGTCAGCCTGTCAGTGCCTGGTGGTGCTGAATTATGTCATGAAGCAAGAACATCGTAGGGCTGACTGGCATGGGTATATGCAGGCACTGCATTGTCAGCAGTCGGTAGATGAGAGTTGAGCTATTGGCAACCGTGGAGTAGGGGAGAGGAACTATCGCGAGATGAGATGATTGACGAGGTGGACTGAGAGGTTGGGCACTTTGGATGTCGCTTTGTCTCCACCGGCCATAGCACTGGCGGTCATATCGTGGGCACAAGGAACAGGAACAGATGAGTATTACTTCTTCAATGCAGCATTGAGAAGGGACACGATAGCATTTTCTTCCCATTTTATTCTTTTCAACTACCTACATACCCACGTTCAGCCCCCCCCCCCCGGAAGTCCAAATTCCCGCACAACAAGCGAAAAGGTAGAAAAGGAGTAGAAGCCTCGCTTCAAGCAGCTATAGACCAACCATCCATCCATGAAATAGAATACAGAGTGTAGTTCAATAAACAGGTTGGAGTGGAAAGAAAGCAGATTCATTAACCATAGAAAACGCCTATTCCAACGCCAACCTGCATATCCCTCCAATAGCAAGGCGGAAAGGAGAAGAATGAATACAAAGTAATGTTTGCCATTCCAAGGTTCCCCAAAGTAAACGCATGAGAATTAGATATAGGTAGGTAGATGCTTGAAAAAGAAGTTTCAGTCCTTGCTATTTCGCCTCCTCTTTTCTTGATATTTCTGGTTTCTGTCTCCTTTCCTCGGCCCAGTACGACGTCCACGTCTTGTCATTTCATCCCGTTCAGATCCCATCCCATCCAATCCATTCCTATGAACATCGTCCTGCGGTCATTTGGTATGCCAAATCCCAGAACCTCATGACCCCCCAACCAGTCCAACCACCAATCCCATGCTCCATCATATCCCGTTTCCGACTTTATTAACGCCAGTCCGGTAACCAGCCTATTTATATGTTGTTTTCAATGTTGTCCCGAGACAAAATCAACCAACGAGAAAAGTGCAAACCCGAAATGTCGAGAAATATATAAACTCCATATCCTCCTTCTCCAGTCGAACGGTTTGGTATCATACTTGAATCGAAAGAACCAGTTATGAGGAATTTTTGAGCAATTTAGGAGTGGAAAAGATCCCAGGCTCGATCACACAGACGCATGAATTCTTCCTTCTTGCGTTGCTGGCTCATAGGGCTGTCACGGCCTTCACCGAAAGGTCCTCGTCTCGTTGCTGAAGGTCCAGATCCAAGTGGTGGGCTTCCACCTTCTTCGTATTCTGCGCGGGCTCGCCTCCTGCCTCCTCCACTGCGGCTTGCCTCGCCTTGTCTCATGGCGTTTCCGGTGAGAGGAGATGGTGGAGTGGGAGGTTGATGCCCACCATAGTGTACCAATTTGGGGAGGAGCTCAGGTCGGCCACCAGCTAGTTCTACCTGTGCGTCTTCAGCTGACCGGTATTCACGGGGTCTGGCTGAGTGTGGCGGCTGGTTGTTACTCTGTCCAGGCGATGGGAATGTGGGCCTTGAATTTGAATGTGAAGAGTTTGATGCAGAGCCGGAGTTGTTTGGGAAGAAAGCTGCACGGCTGGTTTGGGCTTCACGATGAGCACCCAGACCTTCAGCAGCAAAGACGTCAGTAATCGGTGGTAGTCGGTTCGCCGTCTGTGTTGCTGGGACGTGGTGGATATGTGAGGTGTTGGAAAGGTTTGAAGGTTGATTCGCGACATGTCGAGTGAGAGGGTGTGGTTGGTGGCGTCCAGTGAAGGATTGATTAAGAGGTGCGGATTGAATTACTCTCTCGTTTGCGAACTGTTCGTGAGATGGTGCTACAATGCTGAGTCCTGGAGGTGCCTTCCTTTTTGACGTCCCAGGAGTTTTGACTGGGAAGCCCGAGCCGCCAAGTTCTCGCTCCTTTGCACTCTCCATGGGTGCATCTCCTGGCTTGGCCGTCTGTTGTAACCGTGACTCGATGATATGCCTCTGCTGTTCCCGGACTGAAATGCTGCGTTGCAGCTGTTCCCTCATGGTAGGGTCCTGGGTAACAAAACCGGGGGACAGACACGCCAAGCCGACGTCGTGAATTAAAAGACCACCGCTCTCTCCTCCTCTCGAAGTCAATTGACCCGCAGATGGTCTCGAGGTCGCGGGGTTTGTGCTGGAAGTGTTTTTCGAGAGGTCGAGTTTTCGAGGCCTGTGTCGAGAGGTTGGGAGGTCTGGCGAGGACGGAGGTTCCTTTTTCACGATTATTTTTGGCGGGATTCCGTTTCGAGACCTGCGAGAAATTACGATGTCAGTAGTGGCCTATCGAAGTAACAACCATGTCACTGTCAATAAAACTCACGTAGTTGGCGAACTCTTTGAAGCCGGGGTGGTTTTTGGGCTGCCACTTCCTGTCCGCTGCGCAGAATGATTCGGGGTAGCCGATGTCGATATGCGATGTGCTGGAGGAGATGTGGAAGGTTGCTGAGGCGCCGATGGGGCGATATCGACATACGACGACCGGTCATGGGGAGCTGGGGACGGAGCCATTGCGATGGCGGCACTCATTCTGTCTGAGTGTTGTAGGGGAGAGTTGGGGTCGGAAGGTTTTGTGTTTGAGGTGATTACAAGTATTCTCGTTCCGCGACTGGGAGGCTCCGGTGCTATTATCCAGGCTGTACTCAGCTTCCCTCCTTGTATCGAAGACGATCCTCGTGCGGCCGATGCACAGTTTGTGTTCCTCCTGTCCTTAACGAAAAACTTGTGCCACAAATTCTGACAAACGCTTCGTTCTGCTGCTCGAGGAGACTTCGTTGCTCCGCTGGGGGTTGGTGAGAATTATGGGCTTCGAGCCGAGTTAATAATGCGGATGCGCGAGACAGTCGCCTTGACCTTGACCTTGACCTTGCACTTCGGTACTGCAACACAACCAACAGCAACAACGACAGTGTGGGGGGGGGGGGGGGGGAGGGGGACGAGCAGATAAAGGTAGCAGCAGAGGAGCGCGGAAGCAGTCGTAGGAGAAAGAGACTTCGACGTTTGCAGGCGGCGGTGAGGTTTATGAAGCAATGCAATGCAATGCAATCGAATCGAATCGCAGCAAAGGCAGGCAGGGCTGGCTGTTACCCGTCCTGTGCAGAGAGTGTTTAGTCGTCCTCGTCCCCGTCCTAGTCGTTTCAGAGATCGATATTAATCCTGACGGGCGGAGGGAGGAGAGCAAGCATGGGCAGCCAGCGAGCCCCATCCCTGGATGGCTGGCAATGGGGGGGCGGTGGTGGGCGCTCGGGGGGTGCACGAGCCCTGGGAAGACAGCGGTAGCGCGACTTTTGTTGCAACGGGGGTTTGGAGGCAGCAGAAAAAGAGGAGCAGGACCGCCAGGAGTCAGGACCGCCAGGAGTCCAGGACAGGACAGGACGAGCAGGAGGGCGCGAGGGCGCCCACGCTCCGACAGACACCGCGGCATGTCCTCACGGCTGCGCCCAATCATACCCTCCAGAAGAGCGTCTTGTAACGAATGGCAAGGCGGCCGTCAGTCAGAGTCAGCTGTCAGCGGCGCACTGCTTTCAATAGTTTGGTTTGCAGCAATCGCCCGCCGGCGAATCGATTTGCAGGCAGGCAGGCAGGCAGGCAGCCCCTCAAGCGACTTGATACTTGGTACTCCTGGTTCTGCACAGTTACGATTCGTACCTACAGATCTACCGTAGTCCCCGCCCGCAGGATAAGATACGATGGATGCGATAGGGGAAAGAGGGGAAAGTAAACAGTCAGTCAGTCAGTCAGTCAGTCAGTCAGTCCAGATTGTCCAGATTGTCCCGGCCCGTGTGCAGTACTGTCAACAATGCTGTTACAGGCAGGGCAGGCCTTTGCCTGGCTGGCGAAGATTGAACTTGTTTGGAGTAATAATAGCCTGGAAACACACTGCCACTCACTCCTGTACTGTACTGTACTCGCCGACTGCGTCCGTCTGCTGTCGCGGGTATCTGGATCTGGATCTCCCCCCAGCCCCAATAATATGATGCCGATGTTTCTTGTAGATGTTAATAAGGTCTGTTCCTTCTGCAAGAGTCCTGGCTCGCCCCCCCTCAGCGTCCCCTTATTTTCACCAGCCTCAAAAAGAGGGGCCAAAAGGGGGGGCAAGTCTCGTTGAAACTTTTAAACGAGCGGCGAGCCTATCCGACCAAACAAACTAAGATACCGATATGAAAGATAGTCTAGCTGCGGGAAATGATTGGGACCTCGTGAGTTTTGGCTTCAGTGGTGCGTAGAGACTACCACCAGGTGAGAATATTCTTGCAATTCTAACTGGCTTTCTCGTCCTCGTGCTGTGCTACTATCAAGCTTTGCCTGAGTCACTACTGAACTGAACTCCACCAGACATCCATGGATCAATCAGGTCGACAGCTTGAGGGGATCGCAAGCATGGCAAGACACGACTCCATTTCCACCTTCTTGAGTTTCGTGTCACAGGAAACCCAATCGAGTCTTGGAGTTGCAGCAGGATCTCTGGATTCAATAGTTCCTTTGACGATCCATGGATCATTTGCATCACTTATGCCCCTCGATATTAGCCGTCCTATGGCCATGCACATTGGACGACCGTTTCAACGAGACGGCCTCGGCCTGCAAAATTAATCTAAGCCACACCAAGTCGTGCATGCTATCATGATATGAAATGCTCCGAAATCAGTTCGCTTCGAACCGTTGTTTCCTAACCATGAACTGTAAAGTCTTACTTTGGCTTTGCCTTTCCATCCAAACGACCAGCGGTGCGGCCCTCAAGCCTTGAGTCCTCCTAAGCTCCTAGACGCACAGTAGCGCAGCGATGGCTTCAGTTCTCCTGAGCCAGCAAACAAAGCTTCTGTAAGTACTGCAGGCGAATAATTAAATAGGGGTTCGTATTCCAGTAGGAGCTGAACTGAAGCCAAACAGATCCAGAACATGGCAGACCTGCTGAAATGAAAAGTGTTCCAAAAGCGACCAGATCATGATGCAAAAATCTGACATGAGTCCCTCACCAAACTCTTGTTCCGAGCCACTTGAAAACAGTGCCCCTCCAAGACATCACGAAGGGGCCCCCTGCTGGGACGAAGGACGGGGATACAGACGCCATCCATGCGACGTGCCGACAGGGTCGCGTCAGAAAATGGCACCCACCCACGAAGCTTCAGCGAGTCACATCGCGCTGAGTTCCCGCCCATGAAACGCGGCTCAGACTTCAGCGTCCAATCATACCCCGCATCCTCCATTGAGGAGTTTGTCACAAACGCCTCACAAAGGAACCAAAGGAGCAAAGAAGGAGAAGGAGTGAGAAGAGACGGGAAAAAGCAGTCACGATGTACCTTCCTTTTGGGATCTCCCGATAGAGTTTGGGACGGTGTGAGCTCAAATCACAGGTGTACTCTCCTGTGACTTTTGTCTCGGACTCCAAAACTTCTCTGCAGGAATCGTCAGGATCGCCAGGACCAGCCTGAGAAATTGTCTTGCAGCATCGTGACTGACAGTCTTAAAACCTCGAAACCTGCGCCACGGCACTGGGGCGTTTCCGCCATTTCAATATCAGATCCAACCCCTCCTTATATCAGACTTCCTTCAGACGAAAGAAGCTCAAACTTCATGTCGGGAAATATTTTGAAATGCCAATGTTGATGCATCGAGGCTTTCTTCACAAGGCACACCATGCCTCTTCACGGGAGCCGAGAGGGCTTCTGCAGTTGGTTCTCCTTTTCTCCTGAGTTAGGTTGCCGCGCGGTAGGAAATATTGAATTGCACACGCGCAGTAGCTTGACTTCCGCATTCGGACGCACCGAAGAGCACAATCTCTCGATATGACGTCTGACTATCACACCCCTAATCGATAACTGATCCCTTTTGTCGGGTAGTGGTTACATGGCGAATCAGGGGGACGAAGCGAATCGACATTGCCGCCGTTGGAGGCTTGAGATCTTCGATGGGCTGAAAGCGCTGAGATCAATCGGACCAGTCGATGACTGGCAGCTGTTGGTCTTCTTTGCTGCTTCTATAGATTCTATCAAGTTGAGAATTTTCTGGAATAGTAGCTGCAGTAGCTGCCCCTGGCAATAAGAGTAGGCAAGGCTTAAGATGATGAAAAACATAAGAAAGCCTCCAGGTTCTTCTCCCTAATACTGAGAAATGTATATAACGAACTGGAGAAAAGTTTAAAGAGGATACCTGCTTCTGTGAGGATGAGAGAGTAGAGAATCGAGGTCAGTTGCGTGCACAGTCTTTCGACATGAAAGTGAGGGAGGATATCCCGGGGTATCTCGAGAAAGTGTTGTTCCTGAATCCCGTCACTATCGGGGCGACGCTAGCGCCCGCATGTCGATAAGAAATTTCTACAATCAGCAACATCGGTTGCGCCAAAGGCAACATCCCAAGCACAACATTTCTACACCTTGAAGCAATGGCACCAAAGAAGAAAGCAGCAGCTCCAGAGCCAGCTCCAGTGGAGGAGGACGTGGCGATGGGGGAGGCCCCTGCAGCGGCAGGAGAGGAGACAGCACAGGAAGATACTGTTTCTGTTTTCGATGAGGAGCAGCGCATCAGAATTGTATGTATAACCTCCCTCTAAGGCTGGATATGTATGAAAAAAAGTCGAGTGCTAAGTGTTGGGCTTATAGCTACCGGGGTCGTCGGATACAGCTGCGTCGTTTGAGTTCAAGAAGGAGGATCATACATTGGGCAATGCTCTGCGGTACATCATCATGAAGAAGTATGTCTATCACACACCCTGGGCCAGATATGTGAGATATGGAGTATGGGATGAACTATGGCTGATCACTCTGAGTAGCCCTGATGTTGAGTTCTGCGGTTACTCCATTCCTCATCCGTCCGAAGCATTGATGAACATCCGCATCCAGACATACGGTTAGTGGCATCCGTGCGGAATAAAAGCATACCAGATCCGAAATAAACTGACAATGCTGTAGAAGGTACAACAGCTGTGGACGCATTAGACAAAGGGCTTCAGGATTTAATGGACCTGTGCGATGTGGTGGCAGCCAAATTCTGCGTGGCACGGGAACAGTTTGGTGCAACTCCAACTGCATGATTGATCTTCTTGCGTGCATGAAATTATGGATAAAGAAATGCATAGCATGGCTCGGCGTACAGGCATGGAAGGGAAAGGAAAATCTTGACAAATGGAGTTTATGATTTGGTTTGACTGCGGCTCTTTCATTTGGGATATGTACAATGAGCTATGAAACGATATGGAGCAATTCAGTTGCGGCCCTGGATTCGTTGTTAGTTTATGAAATTGGAGGAGCGAGATGGCTTTGATAATAAGAGAACTTGCCTCAAGGAATCCATTCATGAAATTTTTTGGCCTGTGTGATGTTGGATCCTCTTCTGCTCGGAAGTACTTGAGAATATGTGGTAGTTGCTTCCAGTAGTTCAAAGTTTCCTGTAGTAAGTCAGTATTGCTCGTCCAACTGACACCAAGCTCCAATAAAAGCCCCTTTAAACTTCACAATTATTCCTTCTGCTATAATTATCCGAACGACAAACGATCCTCTGCTGACCTGCGTATGCCATCCCTCTCCGATCAAGATATCCATCCGGTGTGAAATATAGAATCCACGAACCTGATATTCCGCATGGCTCTGGAAGAGTAATGTATCCACCACTTGAATCTGATTCACATATCGATGCCTCTCGAACTCCTGCCGCATCTTCGTCCTCAGAGCTGGCACTGGGATACTGAGAGAGTACATGGTCTGGATCTCAGGAGCCTGCCATGGATCATTAGCTCTATCCTGCCCTGCCCATCTGATCTTATCCTTCACCGGTGCAATTTCCGAGCCCATCCAAGGCATCCCTCGGATATAGCGATAGTAGGGGATACGTACAGATCGAATCCATTCGCGATAGTTCTTCAACACTCTACGTTGGGCATCATGCCAATTGACCGCTGTCAGCCAATTAGCCTTCTGCTACCTATTCCTCACACCTCAATGTAGAACTCACACTGGCGCGTCCGCTGCGCGAGAAAGGTAGGATTGATAACCATCGTGGCGTTGTATGCTTCAATTACCAACCGGTGACCTGCCTGTCGTTTAAGCTCAGATGAGGTTCAAAGAGCAGTCACGTGTAAAACCTAAATCCTGCATTCCATGTCTTGGCGCGTAAGGGAAGGCTGATAAATTTCGAAGCCTTCGATACACCCCACCACGATCATCCAACATCGCCACTTGAGCTCTTGACCCACGCCCCATACGCTCCAAAGAGTACTATCTTCTCCCGAACATCGCATTCCAAGATCTTCTCTACACAACCCAACAAAGAACCCCAAGATGCCCGCCATCCGCCACGCAAGCAAGCGCAAGGCGCCGCCAGCAGGCTTCACTGATATCGAAGACGACCTCCTAATCTTCAGCAACAAGATGAAGGACGCTGAGAACGCACCCTCGACCAACGTACCCCGCCACGCCGTCCACTGGCCCATCTTCCAGATCAGTCATCAGCGCAGTCGCTATATCTACGAGCTGTACTATGAGAAAGAGGCGATTAGCAAGGAGCTGTACGAGTACTTGCTGAAGAATGGTTATGCGGATAAGATGCTCATTGCGAAGTGGAAGAAGACTGGATATGAGAAGGTATGTGATGTTACTTTTCCTCGGGCCTCCACTTTCATGGAACTGGAACTTGATATTGCAAAGTTGGACATGGACTTTGCTAACATTTCAAATAGCTCTGCTGCCTCCGCTGCGTACAAACCAAAGAGACGAACTTCAACTCAACATGCATATGCCGTGTTCCAAAAGCTCAGATGAAGGAAGACCAAGCAGTCGAGTGTGTCAGCTGTGGATGCAGAGGCTGTGCTTCTAGCGATTGAGCGTCCCGTCCGACTATTTCTATTTTCAGCACTTCCAGCTTTAATTTCCGGAGAAGCGAAACTGGAAGGCAATTTGCTACCTCGATTTGGGGTTTCCGTTATCATTGTTTGATATTACCAGCATAGGCGTTTCTAGGACAAAGGAGAAAAGCTCGTATCTCGCGAATGGTGCTATGGTGCTATGGTGTTAGATGGATGGATGTACCAATGAATGGATAGCATAAATTCTTTATCCATGCATGGTTCTGGCGTTCGGGAGGAAATCAAGGGCTAAAATTCCTTGCTGCATTGGGATGGAAATACTTATCGCATGGGAGAATGTTGCTTCAGAAATGAAAGAACGAAATGTCCCAGATCTGTGCGTCTTCATTTTCTATCTTACTCCCAATCTTAGCACTAATTTCTGTGGCATAGCACCAATAATGGGGGATTCCCAAATTGGCTCCCCTGGGGGGAAGATAGATGTTAACATTTATTGAGTAGCCAAACCTTATCAAAATTACAATGTTCTGATTTCTTTTTTCTTCCTTGATGTGTCGTGGGAGGCTCTCTATATGTGTCAGTGAGATACGACAATTAGTTTCTCTTGAACCCCCCAATGACTCCAGTGTCCTGGATATTGCTAATGTTCCCAAACAAATTTTTCACATTAAACGATTTACATTGTCTGTAAAACAAAGTAAGACATTCAAATTCTCAATGTCTAAAGTCTTGCAGAAAGCTTTGAACGAAAGTCAAACTCTTTCCTTGGAAAAATTGGAGGGCTTCTCTGCAGCGATCCCCCTGCTGGTTGTCCAGTTTGTTCTTTTGCCCTGTTCACAGAATAGCAGCCATGGCAGCAGCGAATTTTACCGTTTACTTAGGATTTGAAAGTCAACTTGGAATGCATTGCTATGCTTTTGGGTATTTCTCGTTTCTAGAAAAGGAAGAAAGTAGTGAAATCCACCAGGCGCCAAAAGATTGAAATCAAGTTCCCCACCGCTCACTCGATTCCAGTGCGCTTTCGCCATTCTCCAGCCAATTACCATTTCAGCCTAAGTTCAGACCTATCCGCCCATTCATCCCAATCCACGCCAGTCGCACCTCACCTAGAAAAACCATGTATACAGAAAGCGACATTAGCACGCCATCCACGTCCCTTCTTACTCCTCGGATCATCTTTGACCCTGGCTCTCCCTCTCCCTCAATTCCTTCTGCTCCTTCTGCACATTTCTCTTCTCTACCGCCTTAGCCAACATGCTATCAACCATGCCGCCTCCACGATCACTCAGACCCCTCCCAAAAACCCTCGTATTTTCAATCGCCTTTGACGCGATCTCAGAAAATCGGTTTCCACCTCCCACAAGCCTCTCTTTATTCTCAGGCTCGACCCTCTTTTCTCTCGCCTTATCGAGCAGGTCTTTGAACCCGGCGGTGGCACCGCCGATAGTTTCATTAGCTTTAGGAGCTTCAACCATGTTCTCGTCGTCTTTGTATTCTTTCTTGGAGTCGACGCGGCGGGTTAGGTAGACGGTAGCTGAGTGTCCTTGAGCGGCGCGGATACGGTCCACTTCCTCTTGGTAGGCTTTATCATAGATGTTGAATTCTGCTGCAGCGGGAGATTCGGCTACCACATCTTGTGGGGGTGCATCGAGGGAGTCGTGACCTCCTGTACCTATTCCGAGAAATAAAGGCTCCTCCTCCAGAGGATTTTGAGCATGTCCCTTGTCACCGGATTCTTCGTGATGTAGTCCTGGCGGGTTGAACTTTGGCATGTCGTCTGTACTGGATTTCTTACTATTGTTTCCATCACTTCCTGTAGATTTCTCCCCAGCTGGTTGTTCTGGACTCGGATCTGCTGCCGCGGTCTTGAAGTGGACCCCTTCGGTTGCGAGAGCAGTTTCAACATGTCCTCGGTGATCGAAAGTTGCACTCCTAGATTTGTGAAGACCCATGTCAGGGGTTTCATCAATGCTCAGATTCTGCATAGCGCCAATTCCTTTACCTAGAGCTCCGGATAGAGCGGTTGGTCTTTTCGTTTCTAGTAGTGTTTTGAACTTCTGAACTGCTTTCATCTGTACGAATTAGTAATTGCAGGCAAGACTATGGCAAAGAAAAAATACCATGACGAGTAGATTTGCCATCTTGGCTGTGATGGCGTGGTTCACTTCGATTTGACTCGGCGGTTCGACTAGATCTGCCGTGTTTTCTTCTGCAGATAACAGAGGGTCCGTACCATTCTTGGTAACCCACGGATGATCCTATTAGATTATCAGCTTATGTTCAATTCTCCTTTGATATGTACCATACCCGAATCTCTGTCATAGTAATTCTCTTTTTCGGATCCTTCTCTAGCATTCTCTGCATCAAGTCACAGAATTCTGGCTCAGCGTCGATTTCAGGATGATCGTTTCTGATAGACTCGTAAAGCTCCAATACCCCAGATCGCTCAAATGGTATTCGTCCAAACCTCAAACAATAGAGTGACACACCCATCGACCAGATATCTGCAGCCTTGCCAGATACGTCACCATGTTTCGTCACGCACAGCTCGGGTGGCAAGAAGGCTGGTGAGCCAGCTGATTTGGCAGTCATCATATCTGAAGCTTTCTCAAACATCTCAGACACACCGAAATCCACGATCTTGAGAACGTCGTCTTCAGTCAGGAGGAGATTGTCTGGTTTGATATCACGGTGAACAACACCTTGAGCGTGGACTTCCCATAATCAGTAAGTGAGGTAAATAGAGGGCGAGGTCGCTTACGGTACTCAATTCCCAAAATAAGGTCTCGGAACCAATGTCGACAGTTTTCAGAATCGTATGGGTCTGCTTTCTCATTGAGACCAACCTTCATCACCACGCCTTTCTTGCACATCTCCAAGACCATGTAAAGTGAGTCCTCGTCCGGGTCATCCAGAACCTCGATGAGTGATACCAGATTGGGGTGATTGAGTTTCTTCATGATGGCAATCTCCTCCTTGATAAGGTATAATGGGTTGCCCTGCTCCTGATCATTGTGGATGTCTGAAGCAGAATGTCGATGAAGAGGGGCATTCAAACCAGAACCCGCAGCCAAATGTCCTGGTCGCCTCATCCCATGTGGCCGTCGAAGGATATTGGACTGTGCTCTTTTCCGCAATCGAGATTTTGAGAATTCTTTCACTGCCTAGGTCATTGTCAGCTCCAGCTAGTTTGAAAATCTCCATAAACAAGTATGCTCCTAACTCAAACCAATCACTGCTGCGAGGATCTGAAAACGAAATCTCTCAAGCAACCGTTTATGGGTGAACACTCATCTGTCCAAACACCAAAGCATTGCCCAAAACTATTACAGCACCGGAATCTTATCGCATAAGGGAAGCTCACATATTCGGTCCCATACTGATCCACGGCCAAATGAACCGCCCCGAACGAGCCTCGTCCAATTTCATCCTTGATGATATACTGATTGATGTGGTGTTCGGCCCTCCCGTCCGTTTGATTATTCGTATACGCAGACCTCGCATTGAGTGTTTCCTTGACCTCACGATGCTGTGAAGGATTGCGTCGGTGATGTCTCAGGGGACTTTGGTATGCTGGTGTGGAGCTGTTCCATCTCGTATCGCATCAGCAAACAGCTCTCACTACCCCGCCGAAGGAACCCCGCGCCAACAGCTCAAGCAAGATAACGAAACGGATTAGTAAAGCTTACAGATGTTGTAATATGTGCGGTCGTTCTAATTCTGGCTCTCCAGGCACATCTATGGAAATGCCTATCCAGATACAGTGTCAGCAGCTCTGCTTGCAATGCCGCTGGAGCTTGAAGCATGGAGGGGCAGCTCAGCATTACCATGTGACGGCAGGATCCCCAAGTCAACTTCCTGGCGTGAGATATCGCCCGGGTGGCCAGGCGGATCGCATTCTCTCGCCGTCGGATCCATATCGAAGGGCTTGTTGACTCTGGAACGAGAACTAAACCATTTTTATGTGGAAGCTGCAGGTTGCAAGTCGTGGGCACATGCAGCTGAAAGGATCAGCTTGGGAGAGATGAGGCTGCCAGAACGCTAGGGACGAGTGCTGATTGGCCAGCACGGAAGAAGCACGGCAACGGAAAGCTTAGGTTGATATTATAAGTATCCGAGTGGAAGCCTTGCAATGAAAGTGAGCCGACCCCTTGTCTCGAGCCTTGTTTGTGCTTCTGGAGCGAGGCAAGGCCAGCAATCAACAACCATCCGTCACGATGGTCGTTTACAGCTTCTACATCTTCGACCGGCATAGTAAGCTTCCCAATTTCTATATCCATCATGGATGAGAAGACAATAGCTAACATAACCAGCGGAATGCATCTACTCCCGCCTGTGGGCACGGCAGCCCGAACGCCCCCTCTCCTCCTCCGGCGGACGACCTATCTCAACGTCCAGCTCAACCTCCAACACCACAACCCTCGTTCCCCAATCGCAGAATTCCACAACCGGCGCCGCAGATCCAAATCTTGGACCAGCGCGCGCGCGGCCAACACGGCTCTCAGCACAAGATGACGCAAAGCTCATCTTCGGCACGATCTTCTCACTGCGGAATATGGTGCGCAAGCTCGGCGGTCCAGACGATAGCTTCATCAGCTATAGGACGGGACAATATAAGCTGCATTACTACGAGACGCCGACGAGTATCAAGTTTGTGATGTTGACCGATACGCAAACGCTGAATATGAGGAATGTGCTGCATCAGATATACGTCAATCTCTATGTGGAATTTGGTAAGTTCTTCGTCTGGGGAAGAGTTGGTTCTTGAGGAGAGGAGAAAGGAAAAGGTTCTGTTGGAGTTTTGGCTGACGAGTGGAACAGTGGTGAAGAATCCTTTAAGTCCGGTTGAACATCCTGGGGGCGTTGGCGTTGCGAATGAGCTGTTTGAACTGGCGCTTGACCAGTTTGTTAAAGGGGTTCTGTGAACTGAGCATGATCAAACTTGCAGAAATGATCATGCTCAAAGTTAGGGCAATGGTAATGGAGAAAGAGAACATATCACGGCGTTCAGGGGAGCATTACAGGCGTTACGGATTATTCAGAACATGGATCAAATACCAATGCTAGAAGATTCCATCTGGTATCTTACACATCTTGTCTTCAAGACCGCTTTAAGTATCCCAGTTCCTCCCTAAAACCCTCCCATTCATAATTCCAAATACATCCCATATCTGATCCCCTGACCGAACTCCACATTATGTATCTAGGTATCATTTAGGCCGAACCGCCTTTCTCAACACTATCCACAGCTTTGCCCCAAGCACTCTCAAAATTACTTGCTGGCCCTAGATCTATAACACTCTCTTGAACTGCGGTTTCCTCTGGTGCGCTTCCTTGGGCAACAGACTCATCCTTCTCAACGAAGACGGTACTGCTCTCCTGTTCGTTCACGGGGCTAATCTCGTTCTCCCAATTCGAAGAGTACACCACAGCAGCAAATGCCTCTAAGTCCCGCACTTGCTCCATGGATTGGAGATACTCGTTCGGTACTCCATTTCCAATGGAATGTGCCTGTCTCGTCAAAGTAGCCAGAAGGATAGGTAACTTAACAGGCTTGGCATCGAATACCTCTGTGATTCGAGGGCCACCAAGATCAGGAACGTCAGGAACAGTCGGCATTTTGAAAGATTGTTGGGCAATTTTCTGATCGACAAGTGTGGAATATCCAGCATCGAGCAGAAGAGTCAACACGTGAGAGAATGGAGGCGAGTCGATCAGATCCGAGGTCTCGTCTAGCAGACGCCGTAAAGGCGATGAACTTGACACGACTGATTCTGTGGTCATGCCTGATTCTTTGAGCACAAAATCCTCTTGCTCCCTTGGTGGCAGAAGAAATTGCAGCCATTTTCCCTCCTTCCGCTCTGCCTCCGTTGCTCCTTCGACTTTCTTGCGCACCTCAAGAGTGAGCTCTGAGAACCTCTGCATAGAAATATCATCTCTTGGGCTAATAGCGCCGAAGACTTCCTTCACTGCAGCCTCTACTTTCAGCATGACCTCTCTCCATCCCCTGTGGAGCAGCCACCAGCTGAATGTTAAGTATCGTCTATTCGTCTCGAAATCGTTTCCGTATGCTTGATCCGGGTTATCGTCATCGTTATTCTCCAGGCTGATTGTTGACTGTTCCATACCACCTGTTGCTAAAGACACTACACTTGATAGATAACTTCGTCGTCCTAATAAATTGAGTTGTATCCGAGTAAGAAGGGTCAATAATGCCAGGGTATATATCAGTGTAAATGATCGAGTGATTGCTAACAACCAATTAGTCTCAGTAGCACAACATTTCAGAGTACACTTACAACTAATCTTCAGATCATTCCACAATTGCAACTTTGACTTTCTAGACTTCTGCGCCTGCTGTCCACCATCCTGCGGTCCACCATCCTGCGGTCCATCTCCGGGGGCAGAAGAAGGTATACCCATCTGACTAGCATGTATGCCACTCTCGCTCTGCATACTAACCATGCTCCTCCCATCATCATCCGTCACACTTGGCGGTCCTGACCCTAGTTCCGAAGGATGCCCCTCTCCATTCTTCGCCAGCTTCGCAGCCTTCTGCTGTTGCAATTCGAACGTTATCATCTCCGTCTGCAGCTCGCCCATGATATTATCCGTAGCCGTAGGAAGCAAGGCCAAGACGGTGAAAGTGCAGTCCTCTTGGTTCTGCTCGAATCGCCGGCGAAGACTAGGTACCGTTTAGCTTGAATCCAGAGACATATCAGAGGAGGATATCGTACTTTTCTCGAGCTATGCGATCGCTGCTCATGCGCTCACGCGCGTCCGAGATCTTTCCCAACACATACTGTGTAGCAACGTACCCGGCTCCAATCACGCCAAATCCAATTGCTAATGGAGTTCTGTTCCGGCGCAGCCATCTTCTCGATGCAGAAATCATGGCTTGGTCGGGTACGGGAGGTGATGCTTAGGTGCTGTTGACTGTCCTGGAATCTCTCGAGGACATGAAGGGCTGATTATTCTGTTTGTTGAGATCTCTCGGAGCAAGGCTCTCTCTCTCGCGTGATGGGCCGAGGTCGATGATGAGGTGTGGCTGGGGAGCGAGGCAAAGGCGGGCAGGGGACTCGGGGAAGAGTCGGGGTCAAAAGCGGCGAGAGACGAAGCGTTTAACCTGAAGGCAAAGGAAAATGAGACAGTAATGCAGACATAGCACCCGGAGTATTTTGATTCATTGCCATGCTACGTGCGGAAGTCTCCTTGATTAAGACATTTTTGAGATTAAAGATTAAAGTTCCTTGAATGTTACAATCCAGATCTGTGACTTTGCGCACTGAATTGGGAGTGAAATAAATGGTTCTTGAACCCACCCGCCTGGCACTTATCCCATCGATAACACCACCGTATGATTCACAGCTGGATACAAGAAAATATGGAACTTTATGTACAGATTTTTAAGCAGGATTTGTATTGTCACAAATCCCGCAAAAGTCCCAGAAACAAGAACCATTATTGCTGATTAGGTTCCCTCCTGCCCTCTTCAGCCGTCCAGAGCTAGCTCTGGGCTTCGGAGCCACTGTCAGCCTCGCCAAGGAAACGGAAGCACGCCCGCGCGGATTGGTCTGGGCTTTTTCTCTCAATGTCCCAAGTGTCATTGTGAGCCCCTCATTATCCTCATCCTCATCCTCATCTCATCCTCACCTCACTTTTGCAACAACCCGATTCACTTTCTGCTGCAATAGACGGCCGTCAGTCCTTTGTTTGTTGTTTCTCTCATCTCTCGCCCTAGGCATTCATTCCATTCTTCTCGCTCGTCTGGTCTGGTCTTCCACGCTAGTGCCGCTCGCCGGGAGCAGCTTCACATGAGCTTGACTATCGAAATTTTGACCAACATCTCTCGAATGGATCGCAACAACCCCCCTCGATTTGCTGCGGATCTCCACGCGCAGATCTAACCACCAAGTCGGCCGTGGGGTCCATACGCCTACACCACATTTACCTAGAATCAAAGTCACGAAAACTTCTGGCAACATGGCTTCCAGTGTCGCGGCGCAAAACTGGCAATATGCTCAGCAATTCGAGGCACAGCTCAAGGCTCTATTAAAGAGAGACCCTCCTCCCACCTACGATGAGACCGAGCATGCGATTAGTCAACTACGCATTGCCTCCGAAGCCGTCATATTCGCCGATTTCCAATTCGCGACTACGGTTAAAGCTGAAGGACGACTGTGGGACGCGCACACCCTGATCAATGGTCGCTATCGCAGATTGATGGAGAAGGTCAAGAAGCACCAGAAGAACCATGTGGAACGCCGAAGCTTGGCTAAGCATTATGCCGACTTCATCAAAACCAGCCAGTTCTTTTACAAGGGATATATCCAGAGATTAGCTTCGCACTTCGACGCTCTGCAAGACTTGCGCCGGATTGCCAACAGTCTATCCCTCAGCAGTCTTTCGGTAGATCGACGAGTACCGGTCTCCCCGGAGGTCGAACTCTTGATCAAGAGATCTTGTCATTCTACCCTGATGCGCTTGGGCGATTTGTCTCGGTATCGTAACAGCTTTAGAACTAAGGATCGCAATTGGGCACCAGCTTTAGGATACTATGCTTTGGCGAATGACTTCTTCCCGGAGAATGGATACGCACACCAGCAAATGGCTGTGATTGCTCTTGCGGAGGAGAATCACCTGGACGCGCTCTACCATCTCTACCGCGCGCTCAGCACAAAAGAGCCTCATCAACTTGCTTCTGGTAACCTTGAACACGAGTTCAAGAAAATTATCAGCGCTTTCGAAAAAAAGCTTCCTCAGCCAAAAAATGATAAAGTCTCAACTATGTGTGGGTGGTTCAATTTGTTACATGCCAAATTCTCCGAAGGCGTTGACTTTACTGCTACACGGGAGGAGCTCGAGAGAGAAATCCTCTCCCGGCTTGCATTGTTGTTCAAGGAACAGACATTTGGCGAGATTTTGGAGAAGCTGGTCATTGTTAATATAGCCGCTCAGTACATTGCTGGGAACAAGGCCAAAAGTAGGTGAAGGTTCCAAACCACCGGATGTTATTCTAATTTCAGCAGATGATTCCAATGAGAAGAATCTCACTTCGTACAAGTTCTACCTGGGGTTCAATGTCCGAATGATGTTTCTCCTTCTCCAGGCTCTTGCTCCGGAGCTCGAAAATGACTCGGAAGGAGAAGAAATCCCGAATGGAACAAATGGCACTGCTGATCGTCCAGAAGCCCCCAGGGAAATCATCACCGCAATTGCTCGTCGACTTCTCCCAGCTTTGCGTCAATACAGCACCTGGTTAGCCTCCAGCGCTTCCTTCCTCATGGCTGTGTCTACACCACAAACATCTGATGTTGTTATGGCTAATCGCATTATCGAACTATGGAAACTGTATGCCGTGGTTCTTACAAAACTTAGCTGCATGTTTCCTGTGGCAGAACTCCCCTACGTCGAATATCTCCTTGAGGAGGACGAATCAACTGTCGGTTTTGAGCCTCTTCTTGATCCCAACCTTCCCACAGGATGCAACCTCTTCAAGTCTGTCAAGGGTGAGATCAAACCTCGTATCACTGATCAAGGCCGTGCGCGCGAGCATCCAAATGTCGAAATGCAGTCTCGAATCCGCGACATTCTGATTATTGGACTTTCCTTAGCCGTGAATAATGACTTCCCAATCGGCATGGATCGGTCGGATGGTGGAATCACTTTGGTCTTTCGTCCGCCTGGATCTAAGCCCTCTAAGCCGTTGCAGTACTCCACGTCCTCAGCCTTTCCAACCCAAAGTCATACGAGCAGCAGTTTCTCTCCACGAGAAGTTCGCCCTGTACAGAAGCAGGTCGAGCGAGACGAACATGTGGGAATTCCGGATGTTCAGCATAGCATGGACAGCGATATGTCGCGGATGGTCGATGACCTTGTTGACCCATCTTCACAGAACAACGAAACTTCATACGGCATGCACAGCCATACCGCAAACGAGGTATTCGCACCTATTGCGTCGAATGGATACGACTCTCAGTACAGATCAACTCCCAAAATGCTCCCAAGCTTGCCTGGACTTTACAATTCGGCATTCACGCCACAACCGCATGAGTTGAAGCCAACCAGCCCTATTCGCCCGGGTACTGGAGGTCAGTTGTCTCCACTGTCTCTCAACTCCGAAGAAGAGCGAAGGGAAGCTGCGGCAGCTCTTGATAAGATGACCGGTTTCCCCGCATCAGCGAGCGCGCCATGGTGTCGCCAATCTTCACATGCAAGCTCAGCATCATACAAGTCCTTCGCGAAGCAACTGGAAGAAGGCGTCGACGATCCGGATGCTATTCCCCCGAGGAACAGTTCTTGGGTTAGACAATCGTCCAGACCTGCCTCAGGATCACTGCCACGACCTGTTAGCCACATTCTTCAAGAATCTTTGGCTCAGCAGTTCATGCCAATGTCCTCCAACTTCTCGGATTCGAGCAGCCTTTACGCCAATTCTACGCCAATGCCCGCCAGAAATGGTGCCATTGGCTCTTGGAACGGTGCGTTCAGTGCTACTAACGGTGGCAACTCTACTGTATATGCTGGAGACAGTGATTTTGATCGAGAAACGATGTTGCAGTCTTCCATCTGGAACGGCAGCCAAAATTTCCCTGGTCCATACGTCAGAACTCCGCCTGGTGGACAAGGTGGCTGAGAGCGTGTCAAAGAACGAATAATGTACAACAAAAGTCACGATTACATTGGCCAGCAATGTCGAGTGTCTGTCTGCTCACGAAAATTCAAAGATCGGGATCTTTGAGAGCCACGCAAAATCGTCGAGACATACTGGCATCATCTTACTTCATGTCACTAGGCACTCCAGCCACCGGCATTGTATGGCAAGGGCTTCATGTTCTTCAAATGCAACGCAAGCTATCTATGCTTTGATCGTGGAGGATCATATCGGTCATCTCATCATCATACTAGACGTCGAAATCCCACCAGATTTTAGACGCTTCCCTGGTTGTTGTTGAAACCTTTTTCCCCCACTGAACGCCGTCTAAAATCTCTAGGTGAAGATATATGCACGTAAGGAAAAAAAATCATGGGTTCTACGCAGTGGTTGGCTTGTATGCCTGCTTAGGCAATGGGAATCTGCGGTTGTTCGTTAGTTTATCTTTCGGGGATCGAATTCTTGGAAGACATGAAATTTCTCGAGATGGAGAAAAGTCTGTGTAGCCAGAATGCAATAAATTGACATCTGACCTTCTTTCCCATTCTTTTTTTGGAAGTGAACGAGGGCAGTAGAGAAAAGATGAACTTACGAAGGACCCAATTCCTGGATGCTCAACTTGGCCAACCATTGACCTTGATCAATGCTCTGAGCCAAGCTCTCTCCAGCGACCAGACCAGCGGTGAACCCAGCAGCGAAAGCATCGCCAGCACCGGTAGTATCATTAATGAGCTTGCTGTCAATAGCATGAACAGGGAACTCCTGAACATCCTTTCCTCCAACACTGACAACAGTAGGCTTAGTACCTTGGGTGATAATAGCCACTCTCTCGCGCTTCTCATTCTTCTTTGGTAGCGAAGCCAACGCCTTCGCAATCTCCTTGATATCCTTAGTCTCAAGGCCATGGCTCTCAGCATACGACAATGCCTCAGTCTCATTCCCAATAACGTAATCCCAGTATGGTGCCACAGCATCTAGGGGATCCTTGAAGAATTGCGGGATGAAAGGTGCAGATAGCGAGAATACAAATGCCTTGTTCTTGGCGGCTGCCTCTTCAGCGAGCGCCATGATGGCTGGTGGGCACACAGTCAAGTGATATCCACCGACAAAGTATGTAGTTGCTCCCTCGACAAGCTTCCACACCTCAGGGCTCTTCAGGTGCTCGAGATCATAGTGGTTCGCTGCTCCCAAATCTGTAACCATAGAGCGGTTGTGATCTGTGATGACGACTCCGCAGCGTCCTGTGGGCTGCTTCTTATCGACTCGGTACTCGACTCGTAGACCAGCGGTCTTGACAGCGTCGTGGAGAATCGCCGCATACTTGTCGTCACCGACACCGCCGAGGTAGACGACGGAGTTGGGAGGAAGCATGTATTGTGCTCCACGAGCAGTGTTCTGGGCGCCACCACCGGCGATGAGTTTGGCTGAGTAGTTGTTAAGGAGGTCTTCGTAGATGCCAAGGTGCTTTTCTTCGGCGAGGATGGCATCGTTGGCTTTCAGGTTGTATTTCTCAAGGAGGGCCGGGTTACCTACTGCTTGGATATCTAGAAAGTGGTCAGTACATTTATTCAGACACATCGATGAGCAATTGCTGTATATATGAGAAGTCTGGGGATATATCTTCCATTTTGTTGCTGAAGTGAGGGGTATTGAAAAAAGTAGCTGGTATGAATGCAATTGAGTTTTCTAAAGAGAGATTGACTTACCAAGCAGAGGATTCTCTAAGCAGAGGAGCGCGAACTCGGTGTTGGCAGCCATGATTGTTATTTTTTTGGCGGTTGGTTCGTGAGGTTTGGTTTGGGAGAGAAGAGTGAAGAGATGTTTGAAATGGTGGGGTCGGTGTGCAGGTGGATATTCTGTTTTGGCGGGGTGCGACCTGCCAAGCCATACCTAACGGTTGTGTCTTGAGTGCCACATGTGAAGAGGAAGACAGTCTCTGTGAAAAATAATTCGCCGAAGTGTAATTTTGGCGACTAAGTTGAAGGCATACACTACTCTCGAAACTCTATGACAATACAGCAACTAATCCAATCTACAACAACTATGGACGTGTGGATATTTTCTGGATAACGGCTTCTCAAAGCAAAGCTTGTTTGATTCTGCTTTTCGTTTCGAAACCTTTCCTATGCAAAATGTTGTTGTAATCCTCACTCGTTCCCGCCCAGCCCTTAAATAATACTTCGGCGAGTATCTCTGGGTTGTCGTTCATTCCTGGCGGACTTCCCTATGAATGATTTGGATCTCACAACCCGGTCAAGGCGGAGGTTCCACACTCGATAGATTATCCTCAAGGACTGTAGAACCCACTCGCAGGTATACTTCACTTCACATTTTCGAGCTCTAAGACTGATACCACTGGCACTGGCCACTTCGATGTGGATTCCTGAAGTCGTGTAGACGTGCCCTCTCAGATGGCCACTGCCGGCTGGCTGGGACGATTGGAGTTAAATCATGCCTATATGCCAGATCACTTCCTCACGATCCGTTTAGACAGGGCAGATGATTTATGAATTCATTCCATTCTCGCAATGCTCCTTCCTTTCAGGTTACATTCATTGCGAAACCAGCAAATCCGAAGCAAAAAACAATCCCATTGATCAAAACCTTTAGTCCTTGACCTTTTGAGTACCGCGCAACAGACCAGTTCTCCGAGCAGCGATAAGACCAGCCTTTTGTCCCTGGACAGCGTATCTTGAGATAGTCGAGGCCTTACCGATATGTTGATGGTTACCACCCTATTGTTGGTTAGTATATTTTTTCTCCGTCTAGAAATGAAGGTACATACTCCGTGAGGATGGTCGACGGGGTTCATGGCAACACCACGAGTCTTTGGCCAAGAGTTGCGCTTGACAGCGAACTTATGCTTAGCACGCGACGCCTCTGCATGCGAGTCAGAAAATGTCCAAGCCATAAAAACATGCGTCATATCGTACTCATCAATGGTTTGTCGGTACGTCCACCACCTGCGACGATACCAATCATACCACGGGCATTGCTTGCAATGACCTTCTTGGCGCCAGATGGGAGCTTGACACGGGTCTTGCCCTCATCTGGGTTGTGTCCGATAACAGTGATGTAGTTTCCGGAAGTACGTCCCAACGCACCACGGTCTCCAACCTTGCTCTCAACGTTCGAGATAACGGTTCCTTCGGGGATGCTGGCGAGAGGGAGAATGTTTCCGACGGTCAGAGCAGCGTTCTTTCCGGCGTAAATGAATTGACCAGTGTACCTAGACTGTATTAGCCCAATTTCCTTCTCCTACCCCATTATTCTCCCAGACGTATAACTCACATTCCCTCGTTGGCGATGAAAGTCTCGGTGTGAAGCTTGAATCGGTATGGGTCACGGAAAACGACGCGAGCGAGCCTGAGAATTGGATCAAGTCAGCGTTTGTTCTGAACCGTCAAAATCGAGGAAAATGGAAAAATTGACGAGAACTTACGGTGCTCCTCTCCCGGGATCGTGTATGATGTTCTTCACAACGCTTTATTGTTGTCAGCTATGTTCGAGCAGTTGTGGAGGGTAGAAAGTCGTAGGAGGAATCGTCGGTTAAACTGAAGCCATCCAAATGCCCCCCAAGGATTTCCCAGACGTACCCTCGGATGTAACCGTGAGCCTCCGCATAATCGAGCTGGCGGAATTGAGCTGGGTTCTTGTTCAATCTGGTGTTTGCTGTGAAGATCGAGCCACGGCCCTTTCTCTGATTTCGAATGACCCTGAGCGTCGACGACGTTAGCAACCGGACTCCAGGAAAGGCGAGGGATTCGCAGCATCGGAGACGCGAGCATATCCAACTCTCGATACAATAATGCCAGTATATGAGGAGGGAGAGCTTACCGTCCCATGGTGGCGGTTGTGGTCGACTCGAATTGCTGTGGTGTTGAAGTCGCGAAATTCCCGTCGACGAGTTTGAAGTTCTGAGTGTGCGGCCAGAATAGATCGGACCCACTTCTAGGCGAGGGCTTGGGATTGGTGGTACACATCCATCGCGTCACATGATCCGCTCCATCCTCTTTTGGGGGTCGACGACTTGCCATTCTCTAGCCATTCCTAGGCTCAGTGCCAGAAACATTGTCTCTTGTGCAAGGGATATGGTGGACCGACAAACTTATGACATATATCTGTAACAAATATAGGACTCCCAAGGCACGCTACGCACCCAATTGGCAATGTCTGCTACCGGGCATGCGCCGTTGGAATAGATGTACTTTCTCAGGCTGAGGTTGGTTGAATGACTGACTGTTCGTCTCGATCTTCTTTCTATGCGACCATCATTTGCAACACAATTATTGCTAGGTGGCCTTCATTTTATGATAATATCCCACTAGCTACATTTGCTCTTCTTGTTCAACTTGCTAGCCGAATCTCTCTACCTGCCTCGTTTCTGCTCTCTTGCCCTTTGCGAAAAAACTAGCAAGTCGTTGGTCAGAAGTGCTAATTGCTCCTGTGATTCAGCTTGAAACCAGGTATCTCTCATATAAAATCTAAGTAGCCAAACACTACTGATGCACATGCTTCTTTGAGCTTTGCCTCAGTCAGACTTTAGGTTTCAGATTAGAACTCTAATGGCATCTATCTTGGATTAGAACTAACAACTTGTCTGTATCGATCCTTCTGGCCATACCTTTTGATGATATGTTTACCCAGTTTGTTGGCAATCTTGAGTATGCGAACGATTTCCCTTACTTGATATTTCTCTTCGTACACAATAGAGCGATTTAGTGACTGCGCATTTCACATGAACTGAGTTTGCCGCTATACCCTTTTTTGACAATTGTGCAGAACCTGCATATTCTTCAGATTTGAACATTTAGTTATGAATATTTCAGTTTATAAGCTCTAAGTTATAGTTGTCGTTTCAGCCCCTGAGATACTCTTTCAAATCTCTTATACTATTGGTTACTGTACCTAAATAATAGGCTTCTTTATCGAGTCAGTTTTACAAAATACACAGAAGTACATGATTCGGACTTCGCAACTTCACTTTGGATTATCACTTTACAAGGGTGTTAACTATGTACTTCACAAGTAGGGATATCAAGGTTTTCTAAAGACACGACGCTTCCTTGGCAAGATTTCCCGAATAGGCAACTTTTCTGAAGTACGGAGTCGCGAACTCTATCACTAAATCGCTCTAATATCTCCTTCAGGGTGTACAGCCCCACTCCTTCGTCACTTCATCATAATGACATGGATCTATCAATTAGCATTGGTCACTACGATGTGTGCATGCCATGCAGCAGAGGCTACTTTGTTAGATTCTTCCTCGGCATGATTTTGGATGAACTAGAGTGCGTTTCTTGAACCTGGCTACCATAGGCCCTGAACAGCCTTATATCTACAGAGTTGAAACTTGTTTTCTCTTCCTAACCCATGTTCGGAATAGTAAACATGTTGCTAAATCTTTCCAGCACGCCAGGAAAATGTAATATCGCTGAAGTCCAGGAGAATTCAAAGGCATTCACCCTACAGCCAAGTTCCTTGTGAATGTTATCCCAGCAAGCCACTCATAGATTTCAACTTTGAGAGGTTGATAGGTACGGTTATCCCACTGAAAGAGTGGTCATGAAATTGAGGTAGTAGGCCAGATCTTGTATTTGATTAAGAGAGGCAAGGGAGAAACAAATAGAGAAGCCAACTCGGCTGGTCATCTAGCCAGCAGCCAGATTTTTAGTGCAGTGAACAAGCAAGCCACGTCGAGAAAGGATTTTTAAAGAGTGTACTCAATTTATTCACTAGCCCAGTCGTTGTGGATTATCCACACTAACATTCCTGTTTCGAGTACTGTACGTGGGGAAAGGATCTGGAAAAATATAAATGAAGGTATTCTCTGGCATTCAAGTCAACATAAGTGGTCGTTGACACAAATCGCACGCGAGTTTGAAGGGATCCATGTCTTGACAATCCCAAGTAGACCGTCAGTCACACTTGAGGCTCAGGAGGCAGGTCCGTTCCGCCTCGTTATCGCGCCAATCATTAAGCAAGATCTTTTCGAGGTGGATCTTCGGGGCGAAAATATGTTTGCCCGGCGCAGGGAAATTGGCAGGGTACAGAAACAGGGACACAAGACAACCGCTGCAAGCCGAAGGGGAATTGCGAATTCGACCATGTTGGATTTTACCAAAAGTACATCTGAGGTATTTCGTAGCCCCTCACAGCCTCTGTCTCTCCGTTCGTCAATTTTTCCAAAGTGTCCAGATCGACTGACAATATTGAGGGGTCGCCTGCCTAGTCGAGCAGGGATCTTGCTGCCAGCTGACCCAGACGAAGCTCACCTCAAAGACAATTGACGTCTTCCCGTAACCACATCTCACTCTCCCTCCTGCGACAATTCTCTTCGCCAATTTTCTTCCTCCCATCGAAGTTCGGTGATCCAGATCAGACAAATTTATTGACATTCATGGAACTGCGGCAACCGAAATAGGCTAACATCGTCGCCGTTGACTGGGCTTATCAGCACCTGTCTGATATGCTACTGCGAGCAGTGCTGGATTTGTCTCACAGGCACACGTAAGTGTGCTGGATTGTATGTGAGTAAGATAGATCTTCGCACCTTCTGCTTCCTCAGAGCTCTACAAATCGCATATTTGTAAGTCTGCTATGCAGATAGTTCGTCGAGCACAGCTTGGCCAACCCCTCTTCCTCCACACTACGACTATGCCACGTAGAAAGGACCTAGCGACTGTAGCTAACTCTGCCTTGGAACAGAATTGCCCCATCATCTTGTACCGCAACCTCAAGTTTCTATGTCTCCGGCGGCTGGAGACGTAGCCCAAACGCCAGAGCCGAAATCAACAAGCGGCTTTGCCAGCGTATTCAAGAGCTTGACTGGAAACAGATCGGCGAAGAACCCAAACCCTAGCTCTCCAACATCCCTAAATGGCACAAATATTCTGCCTACGGCCCTCTACGTGCAACCGGCGACATATGGCGGACCACCCGATTACGAACACCTTTATGCACAACTGAAGCATGGAAATCCTCTGGGAGAACGACTGGCAGCGGCAGAGGCCCTCCGTCACGCCGTACAAGATTACCCATTGACAGGAGTATGTGATATTGTGCTGGCCAATGGAAGTGGCTAACGAGCTGTGCAGGTCACTAGTATATTCAAGCAGGGTCGAGATCTTATCGAATCGAAGAACCCTCGGGAGGCTCGCATCGCTGGTTTCGAACTCCTGACTGCTTGTGTACAGCAGACCATCTCGACGGACCCAGAACGACTGTTTTATTTCCATGTTCTTACTGCTCCAGCAAATCCCGAGGACTTCCACCTCCAGCTTGCATCCCTAGTGGAATTGGCAAAAAATGGAAAGGACCTCGCGGGGTTTCATTACGAAACGCTGCCCCTCTTGACTTCCTGGTTGAAGCACAATTTTTCAGTGACTTCTGCCGCTAGGAGAGAGGCGGGTCGTCAAAATAAGACCTCAAAGAGTAAAGCTCCTCTAGGCGAGGAGACTAACTTATCGCTCCTATTTGCCTTCATTGTTGATGTTATCAAGTTCAGTTTCAGTGTATCGAGTGAGGAAACTACTGGCGACCTTATCGACGTTGTCCTATATATATGTGTGAACACGCCACTATCAGGAGATCTGAAAGCCTGCATCAACGTCATAAACGCGATCGTCACATATGGTGATATTCCAAGCATAAAACTCTTGGGCTGTGTCAAGGTGCTCTGTTCTATCCATTGCCTTGTCACTGACGTTCAACCAGATGCATGGCGTTCCATCAGTAACCTTTGCAAATCCCATAATGGTCAGAAGACAGTCAGGATTCTGCTTAACATTCTCCAAGAACCACCTGTCGATGCATCCAATGGCAAACAAACGGTACGCGAGATTAGAGGGGCGCTGTCTGTTCTAGAGAAGCTTTTTGCCAAGGACGGAAAGAATGGGTATCCTCTTGTTCCATTCACTCTGCTTATCGCTGCACTTGAGAATGTTGTGGAGGTCGAACACACGAAGGTCGAGAACGACGTCCTACGCTTGATTCTATCTCTGTTCAGTGATGACAGTGAAGAGGTCAAGGTGAATGTCATGGAAGAGGATTGGTCTCTAATGTTCGATGTGGTCACCAAATGTGCACAGCGTGCACTAGAAACCCCGGATGGACGCCAACTGATCAGCCGCTCTCGTGTCAACAGTCCTTTAGCCAAGGAAGATACAAACGAGCAAAGCCTGGCCACTAACTTGGCGCAGACCTTGTATAGTATCATTCTGCGTATTGAGGAACTTCTTATTAAATTCGCCACTATCGATTTCTTCCAGAAAGAGGATTGTATCAGGTTTTTCGTCACTGTCCACCAGCATCTCCCGGAATCGTGCGCAAAGCTGGTCATTGACCACTATATGGAATACCGCTATTGCTACCCCTCAGACTTGGATTGGAAGGAAAACACCAAGATGATACTTTCAGCGTTCTTCACAGACCGATCTCAGCCAACTCATATTCGCCTCCATGCACTGAAAACCATTACCGATGTCTTTGAGGTGATCGAGATGATGGATGAACATGAGGATCCGGATACAGTGCAAGTCTTTGTAATGTCTATTCTCGATGATATTGGAGATGAGAAAGACATTGCAATTTTGCAGAATGTTGTTGCTTTCGCAGTGACGGTCGCGGAGAAGGCTGATGAAGCGCTATTCACCTACGTAGTGGACGCGATTCGAGGAAGCATCACAAGTGACCGCCTGCAATCACCGCTTGGATCCCCCCCGGGTTCTAGACGGGGGTTGATGAATCCCAGTAGGCCTACATCTTCGATTGTGTCTAACACTTTGATTCAGACCCCGTCAAATGTTGTCACAAGAGGCCTCATTCTGATATTTATGAAGACTATGGACAGCTCGAGCGCCAAAGCTCTACGCGTCTATGACGAACTTATTTGGATCTCCAAGTCTCACGAATGCGAGACTGATGCACGAATCTCGGCATTAAAAATGCTCTCGAGATTACGAGCGGACTGGGCAAATGGTATTTTCTTGACGCCATTTACGGAATCTGATGGACTGGCAGCCACTCTCTACCGAACTCCTGCCTCGCTTGCAAGAAAACAAGCTATCGATGAAGCAGCTCAGCAACAACGCTCGTCACGAACTGAAGATAGCTCTCGCATATTAAGGAGCACATCGGTCGGTCAAGGTCATCCAGCAAATCGGCAGCCACTCCGGTCTACCAGCGGTCTTACGAGAACAATGCAACGCCACCATCCTCAGATGTGGATGTGTCCCGATCAGGATGCATTACCCGAGCCCGCGTCTGGGAAAGCTAGTTCAGAGCTGAAATCTTGGCTGAGAGCAGAATCCCAACAAAATGAAGATTCCATCATGGAGACCGGCGACGATAAATCTCAGAATGTGGAAAAGACTGAGGCTGCTGAAAAAGAAGCGTCGTTAAGTACCAGTTCCCAGACCGCCCTGAACATTGGTGTATACCTTGAGACAATCATCAGCCTGATGAAGAATGGCTGTGATTGGGAGGTTTACAGCTACATCCTTGTTCACTTGGCTTCACAGTTGACAAACCAAGCTCTGTTTGTTGGCGCTATTCCGCAAATTCGGACTTTGAGAGAGCTGCTTTGCGATCAAATCAAGAACAGCACCTACTACGACCCGCCCTTGTCATCTGGCCTGCGGAAAGCCGATGTTGCCATCTGTATCTTCCAGATTCTAAACATGGTTATGAGTTATCATCGTCACTTCTCCAAGGTCGACCAAGGCGAGATTGTTCGAACATTCCTACAAGGTGTCGGCGAGAAAACCTCAAAGTGCTGTATCCACGCACTCTCCATCTGCTGCCACGAGCTTCCTGGGTCAACAAGCAAATCTCTTGTGCACATCCTCCAGAAAATGTCCCAGATAATTACCCAGAGTCATGTGGCCATCCATATTCTCGAATTCCTGGCATGTCTAGCGAGGTTGCCAGATCTTTATGTGAATTTCCGCGAGGAAGAGTACCGCATAGTATTTGCAATATGCTTTCGATATCTACAATATGTTCGTGACCAGCAGGCGAAGGATTCCAGTAACCGCAACAGTAATCCTCTCGGCCGGAGCACCACAACATCACCTGATCCTCGCGGACAGACTGAATCAAGGATGGCAGAGAGCAATTTTGAGCCAAATACATCAGACGACTTGCCTCAATATGTGTATGCATTAGCGTACCATGTCATCATTTTCTGGTTCCTTGCTTTGAAGCTCCCAGATCGTGCTGGACAGGTTAGCTGGATCACCAGGAATCTCGTCTCAACCGATATCAACGGAAAGGAAAGAATCGATGAGCAAGCCCAGGTCACTCTGGACTTCATGCAAAGAGTAGCTTATGCAGATGTTGATGAGTCCGACGCTGATCCTTCTTTTACAGAAGAGATCTTTGGCGAGATTCAAAAGAAAAGGTGGATCATCGGAAATAGTCTGATCACGGTTGAGCAAGCGACCCGAGGTGATTGGGCTCAAATCACTAAACGTCAACCTTCCGGTACATCTTGTTATATCATTCAAGAGAAGTTCATTAGACCGCCACCTCATCAGGACCCTGGTCTTGCTGATGTCATGAAGGATGGACGCCTCTCTGACGAAAATGTTAAGTTGCCGAGCCATCTTCTGCTTCAACTCTCGGCTTCAATTCCTCAGATAGGTGATGCTACGCGGCCAATTCCATTGCCTAATAATGAAGATATGGAGCGTGCCGTGCAGGGATTTAACCGACTCTTTACAGTGGATGGTCACAAAGTGGGAGTGATATACATTGGCGAGAACCAAACCAATGAGATCGAAATCCTTGCAAACATACAGGGCAGTAGTGACTATACCGAGTTTCTCTCACGTCTCGGCACACTCACCAAGTTGCAGGGAGCCAAGTTCAATACTCAAGGCCTAGACAAGGAATACGACTCCGATGGGAAATACACCTTCTGCTGGCGTGATCGAGTCGCAGAAATAGTGTTCCATGTAACGACGCAGATGCCAACGAATTTGGATAGAGACCCTCAATGCATCGGCAAGAAACGCCACATTGGAAACGACTTCGTCAACATTATCTTCAACAATTCTGGGCTTCCATTTCGCTTTGACACATTTCCATCGCAGTTCAACTATGTGAACATAGTCATCACACCAGAGTCTCGGGCGTCATTCGTTGCAACGCGATTCAGATCTAAGATGCATGCAGATGATGCATTCTACAAGGTGCAGGTCATGAGCAAGCCCGGGTTCCCAGAGATATCACCTGCTGCGGAGACCAAAATCATGAGCCTAGCGGCGCTGCCTGGATTCATCCGTTTACTGGCCCTCAACGCATCCGTTTTCTCACTGGTCTGGTCAAATCGAGAGGGAGGAGAGCATGTGTCATCCTGGCGAAGCAGATTGCAAGCGATTAACCGAATAAAAGAGAGATACACACCCAAGAGTTCTAGTACGACAGCCACGTCGCCTCCAGGAACATCCAACGGGGTGAACATCCGCGATAGCATCAGTAGTCTTCGACGATCTTCAGTTGCGAATTTCTTAATCAATACAGCGCCTGAACCAGCCTCGCAGCGTTCATCGGTACTTTCCACTGCTGAAACTGAGGTTGGTCTCGGGACTGGCGAGGAGAGTCTGTTAGAATCTCTTGATTTTTCAAAATGGGCGTAAAAGGGAAAGGACATGGAAGCGTGGGAAAGCATTCGGCGTATGGAAGGGGAAAATACCACAAAAGTTCTTTGCATTCGTTGCATTATTCGGCGTACGGAAGCCTTGGGGTCCGGTCTGTATATTATTCCAAGCTACATAGATCAGAAAGTCTCACAAGGATCTCTTCACGGGCTTCTTCGTGGCTTCGAGCTTAATTGCCAACGCAAGTTCATCTTACATGTCTTAAGCCTCCTATCGGTTCGTTTCCTGGGGCGAATTAAGGTCAACTCCGCGTCCCTCGACGGCCCTCCTTATCCTTTGTCTTGTGCTGCTGATGCACGGACTTCAACGATGCGACAGTGGGCCTAACCTCGCAATTAGCTCCTCCAAAGACTGCAGAAGGCTGTCTAGCTCATCAAGCGCCTGGGCTTAGCGCAGAGCACGCTGTGATCTGACCAGTGCTGAAGTTTTGAGGCCTCAGAATCGCCCCCTGCGGACCGCACGCGGCGCACACGGGATAGTAGCATTCCAGGTTGCAAATTAAATCTCCAAGTTTAACGTTCCGCGGGCTATGATCTTGCATCAAACTATCTAATTCTAGTACTTTTCGTAGTAGCGCTGCCAGCCCGGGGTCCGTGATTCGCTGTCGGCTGGCAGTAGCCAGATCTAAAAACTGTCAAGAGATCTGATGCACGCGCAGGGACTTCATGCTGCCTCGCTGCTCCAGGGCCGTCTGCTGTGAACTTGAAGCTATGAACGCCCGCAGGCCCTTCCATTGCGTAATTGCGACTTCTATATTCCTAAACTCCTAGCTGCTTCTTAGCAGCAGGTACAGCTTCTTAACCCGAGCCGTGGCCCTGGATCGGACTACAGTCTGCAGACGGAGAAACAAAGACCACCGCTGCGGAGGCAGGCCCGGCATCTGTTGACGGACTAAATTCAAAGTTTGTATGGAATATACGAGTATGGCTCACTTGCGACTATCACGATCGCTTGGCTATTGGGTGGCAAACTTGACATGAACATATCATCGTCTAATCATTTCTCTTGTTGTTGATGTCGAATGACCCCAAACACATCGCAAAGCTCTGTTCAACTCACTACTCAAGTAATAATTGCTAAACATTACAGCACACACTCAAGGCTAGTGACGATGTTGAAGCTAAGATCTGCAAGATAACGGCCCCCAACCGCTCATCCCGGCACAATAGATCTGGTTGGCAGGGTTTCTCTCCACATGTTTCTTTTGCTCAGCTTTTCATTTCGAGGCTCAATCTACTGGACTGCAAAGAAACTCGTGGGATATTTTCTTCTCAGGCAAAGTACCAGTATCATTCCCGAGCCCATTGTAGACAATATTTTGTTCTCAGAGAAGTGACAAACATCGACGGCGTTCAGCTGCATCGCAACCAGATCAGCAACAAGAGTCTTGACTAGCTGCTGACCCCTCTTCTTAACTAGACGCCTCCTCCTTGGGCTCTAATCGGCTTCACACTACTGGACACCACGGTTCAATAATAGGACTAAGTTTCATGCGGATCCAACCCGAAGTGTCGACTAGCAGGTTCAACAGTTCCCCGAGTCCCCACTCCCAAGGCACAAGAGACAACCAGGACCCTGAGCTTCCCATCTAGCCGCAATCCTTTTGCGTAATTGTGCGTGCAGCACCACTACTCCCTGGTGCTCCTACTAAGTTCACTACAGAACAGAGCAGCTTGAAGATTTCATGCATCGGTCAAGACCCCCCGATCTCGTTGGCGCCAGAGGATGTAATCCATGCATGCATACAGGACATGCACAAGAAGTATTTTCCGACAGCTGTTGACCTTAACGCCAGGTACCGCTTGTGGTTCCGGAAATACCTCCGACTTCTCCTCTTTCTCATCCTCACCCCCAACCTTCCATCAATCTTCTCTTTCTCTCTCTTTTCCCGGTCGTCAACGTTATTAGACGCTTCTACGTCGGGAGAGTCGATGGCCAGCTTCTTGAGCAGCTTCGTTACTTCGCAACTCACGTCCGGGTTTCGTTCTTCCCGTTAGAAGCATGGATCCCGATGCTCCACCAGAACGTCACGCACCACCTCCCAAACCACCAACCTACAGCTTCATCACTATTAATGACCCCAAGGAAACCAAGTCTCGGTCCAAGAAGCGAGAGGTCAGGTCTGCAGTGGCTTATTACCAGCATCACAAAAACGACAACGATGAGGCTGAGATGGGCGGCACGAGAAGGCGGGGTTGGAAGCGAAGAGATCAGACTAGGTCCCCAGTGATGCTCAAGCATGAGTCCAGCCAGTCGACGATTTCCGAATCGACATCCACTGCTCAAACAACTCCTGCTGAGGAGAAGCCAGAATGGGTTACTGAATGGAATGTTGCCTACCAGCCGGATACCACCTTCCGTAGGATAAGAGCGGATCCTTTCAGTTCTTACCCCGTGCCTTGGAATCCTGCCTACGAACCCATACTGAATTTTTGTAAGCTGCATTCTCTTTATGACTGTTACGAAAGTACAGGCACACATCTCGTGGTCGAGTTAGGACGGAAAATGCTAATACGTGCCAGATATAACCCAAATTTTAATCGACACCCCAGCAGTATCCGAGCCAGGCAAAGTGTTTCGTCTCAGGACTGTCTGGTTCCCCTTGGTCATGATGAGCAGTACGACTTTCTACGCAGCTCTCACACTGGCAGGTTCTATTTTTCATGCACGTCGTCAGCTCCCTCTCGATGCTCCAGCCTTGCTTGAAATCCGCCAAAAAGCAATCTCATCCATCAACGCCACGCTCTCCAACAAAGAGGATTGCAAGACTGATCAGACAATCGGTGCTGTACTTTGTCTATCCATCTTGGAGTCTTTCCTTGGCCACCCGGAGCTGTTTCAGATGCACATGGCCGGTCTAGCGAAGATGGTGCGAATGAGAGGAGGACTGGACGGCTTGGGGCTCGAAGGGCTGTTGAGAAGAATGATTGTCTGGTTGGATTTCAATCACGCCAGTTTATTCGGTACAGACCTAGTGTTCGACGAGAGTATCGAGGTCGAGACGAGGCTAAGTCCGTTTAGACACCCAAGATCTAGAGGCTCTTCACCCACAGATTGTAATGCGGTCACGTAATTTCTCCAGATAATTTGTTTGTGGCTAGGTTTGGCGTTGGGGATGGAGGTTTCCGGGAAAACAGATTAGATGGGATGGATGCATCACATTCATAAGATCAGCCCGTTGTTATTGTGTCTAAGGTCATTGGAATGGGAGTGGTTCGTTTTTTCTTCTAGGTTAATGCTGAGGGTGACTGGATGGGAGCTTTGCGTTGCATTATGATTGCAGAATGAGTATTGGTGCCAAAAGTGTACATTAAGGCGTTTTCAGGAAAGGATATCAGGGCGAATGGACAACTAATGGATTCTTGGATTATATGGATGGCTGTATCAACACTCGCTAGAGGTCCATAGAGACCAGTGTATTAATAAGATCTGTCGATCAACTTCGTCCTTTCTATGTGGTCTGCTCTCGATCGAACAGCAGAAAATCAATATGGGTGTGCTCCTGTTAGCGAAACAGGTCTCAACTTGACATTTTGTAGCAGCCGTCTTACGTTGGTAAGTTTTAGTGCTGGAAGATAAAGTTTATGGATCATCTGAACATCAAACCCAAGACACGGAAACAACAGTGGCATGTCCAAAACCCTGAAATGAGTCACTTATGGAAAGTTGCAATTAGTGATCGAGATATGTAAGGGTTCTCCAAAGCCAATACCTCTCGGAGGTTCATAATCAACGTCGGCGGGATCCAACCGTGCGCCAAGGCAGCCGTTCATCTTTTTCTGCTACACTCAACACTTGGTATTCTAGGCTAGGTACGGGTCACCGTTTTAACATAAGGGTATCACGGCCGGCGTTGAAAGACCCGAGCGGGTAATGAATGTACCGAGAACTACGTCTGGATATGCATGGACACGGATATTATTCCTTTAGAAGGGATCGAGGAGCTGAGCCCTGAAAACCGTCCCAAACCGATTCATAAATGTTAGCCCTCCTTCACCTGTCTGCAAGCAGAACTTAAATCAGCAGTCCCGACGATTCACGATTCCATGTCCCCGAATCTGCAAGAAACATCCTCCTTTGACCGACGTATCAAGCGACATATCTCATCGTAGTCCGACTAGGAGAATGACTACTGCAGGAGAGTAAACTTTCTCTAGCCAGAATGCAGAAATCTTCATTGTCACATGGAAAACCCTCTCTGGCGCGTCCAATCCATCCCATCATCCACTTTCCGGTCCCTCAGCGACCTCAACGAACGCTTACTACATCTTACAAGAAGCTTATAGAAAAGCCATCCCTCAATACGCCACCTACAGCTCTATTTGCTATTTTTCTCTATTCTCTGTGTATGTTATAACTTAAGTGATTTCAGGATATCATGACATTCCGCGCCAATGGGTATTCAAGCAAACGGCTAAAGCAGCGCTTTGAGTGACACATTAAATAGAAAGTATGTACTTCGTACTTCCTATCTGCCGAATGATGAAGGATCTGTCCCGAAGTCTCCATCAAGCTCGGCATCAATTAACTTGAACTACTCGTCAAACTCATAGCACGCCCTTTGCATACCCCTCAGCTCGGTCCAGATTCTAGCTTCTGATGCAAAGTGCATACTTTAGAAAGCCGCACCACGATAACTGCCAGGGCAGTCGAGTAAATTTAAGTTCCGCGAAAGTAGATCTTAGTATCGTTTTATCGGCTGGAAGTGGCGGGTGATAGTGGGGGATTTAGCCGACGATGGCTTTCCTAACGACAATATCGGGCGAGATAGTAAATTTAGATGCAGTGAACATGGAGTATTCTGTGAGGGATGCGTTGAGTTTGAGATTTGAGATTTGAGATCTGAGATGGTGTGCATTGCCGGGGTTGGCCTGCTGTGAGTATTACATGCATATTTGTCAATCGAAAGTCAAATAAATACTTCTGCGGCGTGCATAAAACGAGGTTGCGGCAACGACTATTTTGGCCATGTGTACATAATTCCTGCCGCTACTACTTGAAATGGGTTTGCACAGGCCAGAGTCCAAGCAAGTTTAGATTGGGATCTGTTTCATTATGGTGTGTATAATCAAGATCAGGATGTTGAGAAACGATGGTAAACCATCGTGCGACGCGCAACCAAAATATGTCTAAGCGAGAGCGTGTTGTCAGATTGACAAAGGCAATTCACTTCTCATGTAAATTACCTAGTCTAGCCAGGAACTCATAAGCTTCAAGGTGAACAGAGTTGGAGGCGGATTTAACTAGAATTTTATTTTGCTCGTCTTCCACAACAAATTGATTGGAGCGGAAAAGATAGCGGTAACAGCTACAAAGCCATAGAAAAGGCTAGAGCATCTATCTGCTCTCAGCAACCAATTTTAATCATTCCTATGAAATGAGAACCGCTCAACATCTGTTAGTCCAAGCGAGCAATTTCCCGATGATATAAGCGAAGACAAGTTTCTACTACTTGAGTCTGCTCAGCGCAAAGAAGCCTATCAATATAAGGCACACCATGGCAACCGAAAGTAGCATGACCTCATTCTCCCCGTGACATTGCTCCAGTCTGTTTTGTAGTGCTGCTGAGGTGAGCGACAGAAACGATGGGGTGCGCCATGCTCGCTAAATGCAAGGGGAAGCGAAAAGGGTAAACAAAAGGAGAAAACAAATCCCACGAAGCGAAGAAAAATCGATAGAGGTCGCTACTGCCTGAGTAATTCACCTAGTCATTTGAACCATCTTTTCTAGATGTTTAGCAGTTTCTTGGGTGCGAGAGAAGCAGAGAAAGTCGCCTATCTCTTGACAACTTTTTTTTGGCTGAACATTAATGAAATATACTGATATGGGAACAAAGAGATTCATATCAGGTCCTAGGTTCAGATAAGGATAGAAAAAGACATATTTATGGATTAATTACTCAGGTCTTTGATTGTTCTCAAGAAAAAGAGCTTGGCGTCGGCCCTCATATCTAGTCAAGAACAGTCACACGAGGAAGAAGTCCCATCCGTATTCGACCACTTCCAGCCTTTGATGTCAACATCAATGGTCGCGTGGCTCAGCTATCATTGTTACGAAATATCAATCCTGAGAATCTAGATTCAAGTGCCAAGAGCCGCCTTAACTCCAGCCAAACATTGATAAGGTATAACATGTGCTTGCTCCGCACTGTCGGAATGAAGCTGGGTTTGGCAAATCACCAGCATCCAGGGAGTCGGCTTGAAGAAAAAAATCCTATTGTATTTCTATAGTGGGGTGACAGAACTTGAGTATACTGCTGTTGCACCGCCAAAATATCACTGCTATATATTCGGGCTATTCATTAAATGTGAAAGCATCACTGAAACTCTTTCTTCTCGGAGCTAAGAGTCAATTCCGAGAGTATTTCAGCCTCGAAACCTCGCTTGCTGACAACGGATTGCTCCATTCACATTCTTTCACCTCAATCGATATATGCTCAAATCCGGCTTCCATTGACCTTCTTTTGATTCCCGTTCAAGGTCTCTAGATCGCTGCCCTCGCCTACCATCTCTTCGCTCACTTTCCACAGCCTCTCCGCCACAACCGGATCCGATGCCCATTTTGACGGCTTCTTGATCTGACAGTCGTCCAGATATACACCATCACTCACTGTGTCCCGAGTCAGTCATCCCATTTCGCGTCTCCTCTTCTTCATTAAATTTTCAAGGTGGATATTGTGACACGTGGAGCATAGGTTGGGATCGACGTTAAAGTAGAAGGAGAGAGACGTACCATCCAGCCGTGGATCAAATCCAGCAACAACGAGTGTAGCTGCCCCCTGATCCACAGTCTTCCATTCGGAATTGGGTATGCCCGAGAGCATACCTTTCATCATCTGCTCATCCGCTCCTCGGACGAGGTTCGTCATGATGTCTATTAGTCCATCAATATCACCTCTAACCTCGTGTGTCATACGGAAATCTTCAAAACAATTCCCAATTCCAAGAGTATTACAATAAGAAGTAACTCGGAAGATAGTAGTCCAGGGTTAAAGTCAGAGCTTTGAGAGAGGTAAGGAACTTACTACCAGGACTCACAGCCCAACTCCCCAGTCCCCTTCCCCTAAACCTCCGATTCACCTCCACACTAAACAACAAATTCGCAGTCTTACTCTGCCCATACGCAACAGCCGGTTCATATCCACCCTCACCACGCAATACACCTTTCGGCATACCTCTTCTGGGCTGTTCTTCCGGCGGGATTTTTGCCCCAGGCGTTTGATGCAGATCTGAGAACCGGATGGGTGAGATGCGATGGGCTTCGGAGGTCGTGTTGATGATTCTCTTTTGGGGGCTGGAGCTACCGGATATCGAGGTTGCTGAGAATGGCTTATATTGAGATTTGAGCATCAAAGGTAACAAGAGGCTGGTCAATAAGAAACCACCAAGATGGTTGGTAGCAAACTGTAACTCATATCCATCAGCAGTCAACTCTCTCCAACTAATATTGATCCCAGCATTGTTAAATAGAACATCGATTTCTCCTTTGCCAATGATGGTTTGAATTTCTTTGGCAGCGGATCGTACGCTAGCATGTTTTGATAAGTCGAGAGCTACTGCTTTGACGGGCACGGTGGGGTAGAGGGCGTGAATGGAGGAGGTGACAGTGTGGATGTTGGTGAGGGTGCGGGAGGCGAGGATGAGGAGGGATGGAGACTCTATGATTAGAAGGAGGTCAACATAACATCCAATCATATTTGTATTGAAGGCAGTTTTTGATTAAATTGTAAAGAGGCTCGCCAAGAGGAGTGATTTGTAGCCAAATACGTACGAGAGGCGATGGCCATAGCTAAGCCCGAGCCGATTGAGGAGGGGGAGATCCCTGTGATTACGACTTTGTTTGGAGGTACTGTCAGCTTGTTTCTCTACTTGATTGTAGGAGAGTTTCGAATCGCCGAAATCCAGTCTGTATATGAATTTAAAAAAGAACCGACGGCTGATATTTGACATGGATCTAGCTTATAAAATATGAAATATGAAATAGTGTCAACAGAAACGACTTGAAGCACAATTACGTAGAGATATCATAGCAATCTGATATCAAGCAGGTAAAACACCAAATGAATCAATTGATTTCTCTGATTGATCATATCCTCGCTCGCTGTCTCACTTATCACAGGATGAAATCAACACCATAGAAAATCGCCTGATAAGCCTAACAGAAGACCTTTAATTCATAGGATCAAAGCCAAGAACAAGGTCCGTAGCCAACCATTACTTCATGGTAGCAATAAGCATACTTAGGCCATTACTCGCTGAGTCCTGGCACTTGCGGAACACACTGAACAATTTATCTGTCTACCCTGATTAACATTTCCAATTAGAATTGTCGAGCCGAGCAGACTACAAAGGCTTCGCTTGAAACTCAATTCCCCACGACGACCACTCAACCAGTACAACAACAGGACAACAGAAACAGCCAAAAAAAAAAAAAACGAAAGCTACCAGGGATAGCCAACAGAGCCGACTTAGTTACCCCACTCAGCTAGCCTGGAACAAAACTCTACAAGACACTGAAGGTTGCATCTCGGCTCCAAATCAAAACAAAACAAAACCAAAGGAGGAACCAAAGAAACCAACAAACTCACCACACTTCCCTCTAATCTCCTCCGCAAACACCCTCGCCGCCTCCAAGGCACTAGTACCAAACCCAAAATCCGGGTTCGACAACATCTTCCCTTCCCTTCCTTTCCCTTGTCCCTCTTCAACGCCTCAATATTAATAAGTTCGTAGCTTATCTTCTCGTTGCCGTGGCAAATACTATTGTGCTTTGATTAAGTTTATTTACCACAGCCAATGCAGGTCATCGATTCGGCCACCGACGGCCCTGTTGGTCGATAAATTTACTCGGCGGCTTGATGTTTTGTTTGTTGCTGCTTCGTTGCCGCTCTGTTGCTTACCTTACCTACCCCGCTTTCTTGAGTTGCGCACGGACCACAGTTAAGGGGCTTGCGCTTCGAGGCGGCCTAGCTTGCTCGTGTGCCATTGAAGCGGATGATACTTGCGGAAAGTAAACAACGCCCAACCATAACCACAAGATCGGGCGAGAGCAATGGTCGGGGAGAGGGGGAGGGAAGGGGAAGGTCAATGCAGCTGCATGCAGGATACTGTCAGGTAAATGCGTAGCAGACTACCTACCAGCTGATGAAGAGGAGGTATTAGTTAGTTCATAACGGGTGTTTCACGAAATCAATCTATGCATTGGGAATATATGTAGAGTGGGTAATTATCTGGTATTTTCAAGTCCGGAGATATCTAATACACAGAAAAGCGAGTTCAAGCAGGGAATCTCCAATGCCCCCAACTGTCTGCGACACCTAATGATAATAGATGCCACGTCCAGCAAGAAGTATACAAAGATAGTGCTAAGAACTACAAGTGAAGGTAAAATTTTACCCTCAACCCAACTCATAAATGGAGGTCCGTGAACCCCCCGACCCATTCCAGGTCATGGCCATGACGTTTGAAGCCATGATCACGGCTCTTCTCCTTGGCCCAAGGGCAACCCTTGCCCTTATCCCTAGCAGCAGTATCTTTAACAGTAGTATTCAACTTGTCCCAAACTCCAACGCCGGCTCCAAACCCAGAGAAGCCCAATCCAACATTCCGACGTGCCTTCCACAACTCGGGAGATTTCTCCGAGTCTGACGTACCAGTGTACGCTCGCCTGCGTTCTCCCAACTTGGACCACTTATCGCCAGTGGTTCGCTTGGGTGGTGGTGAGTATCGAGGGGAGTATTGCGGAATGACCATCTCCTTTGGGGTGTCATGGAAGAAGAAGCCATCCGCAACGAGGTCTCCATCGATATCATTGGCGGTGGTAACAGTATCGGGCTTCGCAATATTTACAAAAGAAGAGCTCTTCGGCTCCAACGGTCCGCGGCGTATCGTATCATCTTCATCGTGCTTGCTCTCGTGACTCCAGGTTCGTGCATTCTGCATTTGTCGTGCCTTCAATTGCTTGTCGGTTTCTTCCTCCTCTTCGATGTCCTCATCCCAAAGGTCACTCCAGCTCTTGGAGACGACCTCGTTCTTTTTGCCGAAGATTGATGCAAGGGATGGCAGAGGCTTTGGCTTTGACATGGTAATTGGAAGTGAGCCTGAGATTGGGGTCAGGCTCGCCTTGGGAGGTCCAGACTTCATTGGCCGTCTGATGGCCATCGACTTCATCGAAGCTCCAAGAGACGAGTCAAGCATGGATGCCAACGACGGGGTCTGTTGACCAACAGAGAACCAATCCTTATTGCTTTCCTCCGAGCTGGGAAAGAGATCCTCAGAGTCGTAGCTCTCGTCGTCTGCAATGACTGACAACTGACGGAATTGTTGAGGTGGGCTTGCATGCAAGGCCTTGGCCCATGGGAAGGAACCATTGTCCACTTGAGGGCTTTGAATGGATGGAGTACGAAGAGGCTCCCGATTGGCACTGGCGATGCCTCGTCTCTCAGCCATACAGAAGTCATCCAACGATTCATCGAAGGTGGTGAAGCTGACGAGGCGTTCGAGAGCCTCACGTGCACCTTGCAATGAACGCTTGCGTGGGTCCAAGCTCATGCACTGGGCAATGACTTCGTAGGTATCTTGAGACATGGTTGGGAAGACATCGAAAAGTGATTGCTTATCGCGGGAGAAATCCAAGAACAGAGGGTCCGATTCTGTCGGTGTGGTGAACGGGTTGCGAGAGAAGAGAATGTTCAACAAGCAGATACCAATGGCCCAGATATCGGCTTGTTCAGGTGCATATCCAGCTCCAGCTGAATCGTACTGTTCTGGAGACATGTATCGGTCACTTCCAACAGTCGTCTCGTAGGTCCACTTGTCGGTGGTAGCGAGGCCAAAATCACCGAGCTTCATCTCTCCGGCTTGGGTGAGGAAGATGTTCTCTGGCTTGATGTCTCGGTGGAAGAGGCCCTTGTCGTGGATATAGGCAACGGCGTCGACCAGCTGAAGCATGAATCGGCGAACGTGTTCGGTTTCCAATGGGCCGGTGCCAGTTCGGATGGCCTCGTACAGGTCACCCCTTGCACAGAACTCGAGGACAATGTAGATGTGGGCATCGGTCTCGAATGAATGGATAAGATTGACGATGTTCGCGTGGTTGCCTAGGAGTGCGTGGCAGGCCAACTCCTCGGACTTCTCATCAACAGCAAATGAATAGTCTCCATCAGTGATGGCTGACTTCTTGGTCAAGCACTTGATAGCAACCATCTCGTGGTTTGTCAAATCCTCGGCCATGAAGACCATGCCGAAAGAGCCATGGTTGAGAGGAGATACGGTCCTGAACCGTCCATCAAGGACGACTCCGTCGTAGAATCTATCTCGGAGGCACTCCATTTCGAGAAACGTGCAGGTGAGGTTGTTGAGTGTTGGTGGGTGGATAACGTAGATATGTGTTAATTAGGTGTGAGAGCGGCAAAAGCAGTAGTAGTAGTACAACGGCAATGTTTTTGGTCCCAAAGAGAATGCAGTTGAGCAGTACGGTTGGGAAATGCTTTTGTCTTTCTCTAAACAAAGTTGATGGCACACGGAGCTAGACTCCTGGGGAGGGTGGTCGAAGAGCCGAACCGGAATGGTGGAAATGTCGAATAATCAAACTGGCAACGCTATATAGATGTATTTCAACCGCCGAAAGAATGATAACTGGCGAAAACTCCGGATGTGTATCGTGATGGGTAGGGGTCAGAGGCTCATTGATGGGTATTCGAATCGCTAACAAAGGGAATTGTGTGGTGGTCGTAACAGATGGGACGAGTGTCCGGGAAAGAAATGAGAAGTCGTTATGCTGACATGGAAGTCAAATGTGTAAAGAACGAGTGTCCGAGGTATGGAGATATCCTCAGGAGCAGTACGAGCAAACGTACTGCCGGAGCGTGTTTGTTGTGGAAGAGTGAGGTGGGTGGTCGACGAGTAACGGGTCAACGGACGAGGCAATACAATCAACGGACGTCAATTGCAAAGTGTCAAGATGGTAGTCGTGAATGAAGTGTGTGTGATGGATGGGGAAGGCTCGAGAAGTTCGTAGATGATCGGAGTTGTATGACTCGACGGAGTTCGAGATTGTCAGATTGGAAATCGGTGGAAGCTGAAGTCTATCTGGAGACAATCTCGGGAACTGTTGTTGAAATCATGTGTTGGTTGTTTTGGTTGTAGGGAACAGGTAGTCGAAGAGCTTGCTCTTCGTCTGCCTTATCCGCTTGGGACGAACTGAGTTGTGTCGTGGATGGAGAACTGAAGCTTGAAGCTCGGAGCAGTGGAAGAGCAACAAGGAGATGATTCGCCGATGGTCGATCGATGATGTTTTCCGAAAAATCTATCACAGAGAAGTTGCACAAGTGTGCAATGCTCTTGTTGATTGGTTGTGTGGGTTGAGGAATGTTGTTGTTGCTTTGAAGCACTTGGGAATGACGCAGAATCGAGGTGGTCAGGGCGAGGTCGGCGAGATGACTCGATGGAAGAGTGGGAAGGCGAGGATGAACAAGAGAAGTGATGATTAGGCGGCGAGCGAGAGCGAGGAAGTAGGTAATTAGGAAGGAGGTGAGGTCGGAGAAGAGAAGGAAGGAAGGAGAGGGAAACTGCGAACGACGATGGATGTGACCAGTCCTAAGTATCGTGCAGCGTGCTTGGGGTTGGGGTTGGGGTTGATGGATGGATATGGAGATGGGGAGGAAAGAAGAGGTGAGAGAAGCACTGGCAGGACGAGGATTCATCCAGGGCAGGGCAGGCAGGCAGGCCAAGCCAAGTCAACAGCGAGTCGACGAGCGGGACCAGCTATGCCCTTTCGAGTTAGAGATCTCTGACGAGGACGGGGGTGTCGGCCTTGGGTTGATGTCGCAACCGCTGGCCACCACTGTTGTTGAGCCCTGCTTGTTCCTGCTCGTCCTGCTCTTGTTGTTGGCCACTGGCCAGTAGTAGTGGTGGCCACTCAGTGCACCCAGTCCCCCAGTCCCCCAGTCCCCCAGTCCACCGCGGGCTCGCAAGCACCGGCTCTCCGCTGCCCTGGCTCGCCTGGCCCAGCGCTGCTTCAGGGAGCTTCCAGATGGATCGAATCCGCTGCCAGGCTCTGTTTTAGTGACCAACCAGACAGTTCCAGCGCTGCAATTGCGCTACTCTTCGTACTGTAAAGTACGGCAAACCCACCGAACCCACTGGGCCACACGCCAGTCCACCACACCACACCAGACTCGTGGCCACGCTTGCCAGAAACAGGCGGGCTCGCTCAAATTGGATCTGGCACGGTGAAGGATCCCAGCAGGCGCAAGAGCGGCGGCGGAACTTAATGTCGGATAAAGGCAAGTGACAGGAACGCGGCCAAGCTGGCCAGTCATATGGAGAGTGCGGCAGGATGTGGAGAGGGGCTGATGCCATAGTCCAGAGCTGCTTTGGCAAGTTTCCACGGGTTTCCACCGCGCCAATGCCCACTCAGCTTGCCACCATTGGCTGGCGGACGGTGCACCTCTCAGACTCAGACTCAGACTGCTGTGGGGCCACTATTTAATGTTTACCTTATGCATGCATGCGCCTGGTTCTCCTGTGGGCTGCATGCGTAGGCGCAGCCTGGGCCAAGCCAAGCTGACCACTCCCGAACCTTGGAGGAGACAACCTTGAGCGAGATTTTGGTAGGTTCTCGTACTGTGCTGTAACGTATTTCATGCCTGAGGTTACGGACACACAACACAGCAAGACAGCAAGACCAAGGTCAAGGTCCACCACAGCTCGAGACACCCCTCCCTCCGATGACCGCTTCTCATCCCAATCGAGCAATCTGCAATCTTGGAAACAGACCACGAGGCATCTTTCAGAAACATGAGATCTGTACACAGAAACCGTCGGAATTCAAATGCCGTCTGCACTTCCTCATTTTACTGTACAGTACCAATTTACAACTGCCGCTCATGACACATCGTAATCTTGCGTACACACCAGCTAAGGTAAATTTCCTAGAGTTCGGATCCGCTCCCCTTTCTTTGAGAGTAGGTAATGAGTGAATGAGGTGACTCGCTAAAAGAGGAAACATCGTCAGCAGGGTCGTGTGACCTCAATCACCACCAAAGAATGCTTGCTGTGACGGGTGACGAGACACCTGCGAGACTTCCACCTCAAAGGATCTCACGACACCTCTCCTGACTCGTCGGACGAGAAAGAAGAAGAATCTGTCGACTTCTTTCGACGTCCACAAGGCATGCAAGCAATCCATTCTCCGCATTTCCCACTACTTTACTTCGAAAGGATCAATTGATCCTCCCCGTCACCGAGACATCACATCAGGCCAATTATGTCGTGATCAGCTCACAAAGGTTTCAATTCCCCTTAGCCGTCTTCCATGGCTTGAAAGCATCAAAGCAAGGGAGATGTTGAAGATATTCGGATACACCGGAGACCACCGAAAGACCCCCCTATCTCCCCGCCTTGTCGTCAGCTTTGGAGGTGACTTTACTTGGTCAATAATAAATTGCCTTTATGACGACTTTACATGCTCACACAAGCACCAACTTCGTATCGCCCGTGATGAAACGCCGCAGATCACCCATCTATCCAGACATTCATCCAGAACTCTGATATACCAGTATCTCATTCCTCGCCAACAAAACAGCCGCCGACCTCGCAGTCTGCGAAGTCTCCCAGGACCTCATCTCGATGTGCAGTTACTAGCGACACACAGTCTCGATCCTTCTCACTACTCTGAGGATTCATTCGCCAGAATAGACGCAGTCATGCCTCAGGCCCGAAAATCAGAAACATCTAAAAATGCCTAGAAACTACGGCCAACACACACAACCTATCACCAGTAACCGCCCTACACCTCCTCATCTATCTGAAGGGTTGTCTCGGGAGTTGACTGGTTGCCCATGGGAATTGGCTTTTGAATACCAAGTATACTCTGTGCTGTAAAACGTCTTTCGCTTCGTTGAGCCCTGCGAGGCCGTCGCGGCGGTCATCATCATTCCATCATATCTCATCTAAATGAAAATGAAAATAGTGTTTGGTCTGTGGTAGACGACGAAGGGAGCTCTACTAGGTTGTTGCTTGGTTGCTTCAGTTTCGTATGATGATCCCCACGCATCGAGCTTCCCTTCTTCCCTTTTAGCCAGTGGGAACTCTGATAAGCTCAGAGCATCCAACTCGCTCCCAGCGGCAGATCGCTCTGTTGGATCGCCCCATACATCAACTCAATCGAGCCTGTAGGGGGGCATGATATCTTTCGAATTCGTATCTCCGACTCCTTGGGGCTGGAGGCTGGATTCGCATGAGTATCATAGGTGCGGAAAGACCAGAAGGACAAGACGGGACCCTGAAACTCTCCAGTAATCTTGTCTTTGTTTTCCCACACACTGAAGGGCTGGCGGAAGCCGTCCGTCAAACAGTGCAACTGCTTTCGCTTCGTGGCGCCAAAACATCGTACTGCCACAAGACATTTACTTTCTGGTATGGCACCACCAGATGGTAAGGCAAGCAATCCATAGAGCGGAGCAGAATGCACGGCAACCTTCCGTAACGCCATACTGTACCACATGGCGAAAGCTGTGGCAGCTCTCCCTTGCTTGCCACGAAGCTTCAAGCTTCTGTACAACGGAGGTGAAAACGAAAGCTCTCAGCGTGCAGGACCCCAAACCTCCACCTGAACTCTCCGCCAAAGCCATTTATTTTATTTCTGTAAACCATCCCAAATTTGACCCACCTTCCATCCCATCACAATACCGATCGATCGCTTGAATCTTCACAGCACAGTAGGGATCTGTGACAACCCCACTGCTGTCGCGGGGACTCAAACCCCACAATTGACTTCAAATCTGATACAGTCATCACGTCACGTACGTCGAGCTTGAAGATTCGTGCGCTGGCGCTTCATGACCCCACAGTGAGCCCGTTTCAAGAAACGACAGACAGCGAGCCCGTCTGGAATTTCGTTGTTCCCATCGCGAGCTTCGCTTGAGATTTTCCTCCCAGCCTGCCAGCTTCCCAAAGTCCAGGAGCCAAGGCTAGCTTAGCGAAACAACAGCAGCACCAGAAAGCGGTGAAAGTCTTATTTCCATCCACTCGCTGCATCTACTATCAAGAAACGAAAAGATCTCCAACAGCGAGTTCACATCCGCGAATAAGGACCCTAGATACGGCTGAGCTTGGGCCTGGACAAGATTTTAAACCTTCACCAGAGGTTGGCTGCATTAAGTATTGCATCCCTAATCGATAAGATAGAGGTCTAGACCCTCTTCTTCTCTTATCCGGGAAATCTCTTCTTCCGGGTGGGTCCCAGAGATCTTGTTAACTGGATCTTGATCTTGAACTTGACAGTACGAGTAGGTAGTTGGACCTTGGGGGCCTGAGAAGGGAGCTTCCGCTGCAGCGAGCCATGAACAAGCACATGAACGGTGAGGTGAAAATTTCCCGTTGTCTCCAGATCCAAATCTATTGGGATCCACAATTCTATCTGCCTTGCCAGCAGTTCCTGAAGCTATCACACTCGTTTTATAGTACAGTCGTAGCCTTAACGCATCTGCCGCAGAAGATATCTGTTATTGTAAATAATGAAAAGTGGCTGTCCGAGGTGCACATACTTGTCTCCTTTGTCGTCTTCCTCCTCACTTTCGATCTTTGAAACAAGATGTCTTCAAGTAAAATTCTTCAACGGCTATCAAATCGAAAGCAAGACATTTCCAAAACCTCTCCATCCAGAAGAGCACAGAGAAATAAAAACAAAAACAAAAACAAAAAATTCTCCCTCCCGCAGCGGGGCCGTTGAACTGCTGGTCTTGTCTTGCCTTGCCTTGCCTTGCCCACCAACCTGCCTGCTTCCTGCACATGCGAACTGTGTGGACCAGAACCCATACCTGCCATGCAAGTCTCCAGTCCCCGAATAGAAAATATCCGAAATATTGAAAACGAAAATTCCTACATGTTCACCGCCATCACAATCTTAAAATTCCATGCATCTAGTGTATTGTAAACAGAGGCAAAGAATTTGCCACATGTCCCATTCCCCAGTTCCATTCCCATTCCCATTCCCGGCTCACGAGCCCCGAAGCGAGCGAATTCTCCCGGCGTGCCAACCACCAAGGAAGTAAATCGACAACACACAGACTCCAGCGCAACAGAAAACACCAGCAAAAGCCACATACACTGCAGCAAAAGTATCCATTTACCTGCATACACCCATTCCTCCCATCTTCCCAGATCCATATTCACGCCTCGCAGCTCGCATAACGCAGCTAAATCTTCCCTTACCCACTCGTATAAAGGGAAGGCTTGCATGAGCCCCACTGCATCTCACCCAGCTGCACCTTTTCCTGCACGTTACCTTACCTGCCCTCCTGCCCTTCCCATCCATCCACCCACCCAAAATCCACCTTCTGCATCCTTCCTGCACGCCCTCTGCACCACTACTGCAAGTTCCGCAAGTTCTGCAAGCCCCCCCAGCTCTTCCCGCTCACCTTGAGTGGTTCCAGATCCCACTACTATCCCCAGAGCAGAGCTTTGCGATTTGCTTCTCGTTGGTCGCCAGGGGGCCTAAATCAGACAGACACACATCCAGCGAAGAAAATTTTCCTTTACACCGCTATCTCGACACGACGATAATCTCGGATTCTCCTATTGACTAGGTGGTTGATCGATACTTGAGAGGACACGGTTGGGAAGTCCGTACAGAGCGACAGGGAAACTGGGAAATTAGTTGGAGACGGTGAGAGAGAGAGATGGCTGAGAAGTTGGAATTCGATGGGGTGCTGTTGGATATCGGTAGGTTTCTGACTCCCGCTCAGCTTCAACTTCCATTTCCCTCCTGGGAATCTTTCAGAGGGAGCTTGGACCAAGATGGATCTGATATGAGAAACTCTCCAAGAGTAATGAGTCACGTGAAAAAGATACATGGCTGACTCGTTGGTTGGTTCTTGCAGAAGGGACGGTCTGCCCAATTTCATTCGTTAAGGAAGTCCTCGTAAGTACTGATTCTTATATTATAATCAATGCTTTGCCTCATGGTGCGCTGTCTCTAAGTTTAAGGACACTTGATTTGCTCGTTCTATTTATATCATGGGATTTGCGAAAGCGAGGTTACCAGAGCTGTACTGCAAGTACAGTACCGTACGAGTCCAACACACAGACTGCCGCGCTTCCCAACATGCCGATTTCCCTTTCTCAGTCAAATACTTTCCTTCATACTTAATCCGCGATGCCGGTACCATTTTCTCCGGCCATCCATCCCTCATCAAGCAAGGCCATCCGTCACATGACTGCCGCCTCATACAATTCCAATGCCGCAGCAAGCGATGAGAGACCTACCGAATGAGCGAGAGATATTCCTCTTTTAGGGTCACCTGGGCGAAAAAGAGGCACAGACAAGTGTTGCGATACCTCGAATCCTCTCCTCCCCGATCCAACCTATTACCCAAGTCAATTCCATGATTCGCCACCTCCTGCGACGGCGAGAGAGCAAGGCTGCATCGTGGAGGTACACCAACTGCTGTATCGCCCGCCTTTCGCGCTCTTGTCCAGTCTTGTTTCTGGCGCTGTGGAACGATAAAGTCAACCCAGCCCATAAATCGAACGTCAAAGTGGCACGAGATCAAAATACTCGCCACGCGGTTGGTTGCATGTTCATAGCGTACCAATTCCGCAGCTGTCATGTCAGTCAAGTGGCTGGGCTTGGGGACTTTATTCTCCGCGCGCATTTGTTTGGTCAATCATCTCCAGACTTCCCACCAGAAGTCAATAATGCGGGGGAGGGGTGGTTGACTCGCGGGATATGTGCCGATTGAAATCTGTTGGTCTTTCTCTTACCTTACTCCCCGCAGTCTGGACTCTGGGGTAATTGGTCGAAGGTTACACGAGTCGTTGAAGGAAGTCGGATGTCTGGAATGGGCAATTTCCACTATCACAATCACATCTCTCTTCTCAGCTCGCTAGTCGAAGGTCTCAGTTGTCACTGAGTCTCAGTTTTGTTTCTTTCAAAGCGGTCCCTGCATACGCCACCAGTACCCCGCAACCCCAAGCAGTCAATTGACTCAATTTCATTCTCACATCACTCAAGTCACTCATTTAGTCCCTTACACCAAGAATTATCACTTGACCACATCCCCCAATCCACAAAGCAAACAGTATCCCATTTACCTCCACGCACTCACTCTTGCGCCCAAATCACCCCATTCTCAGGCAAGCAAACTAACCCAAGCCCCCTCTCTCTAGTTCCCCTACTTCCTCCGCACCCTCACAACCAGCCTCCCCACTCTCTGGACCTCACCCACTTTCACACCCTACCTCGCTGCCTTCCCGCCACAACATACCACCTCACCCGACACTTTCCTCACGCACATCCGCTCCCTCGTCGCCTCCGACATCAAAGCAGCACCGCTCAAGAACCTCCAAGGCTACATCTGGCTCTCTGGCTACCAATCCGGCGAGTTGAAATGTCCGCTCTTTGCCGATGTCCTTCCCGCATTTAGAAGGTGGGGAGAGCAGGGGAGGAGAATCGTGATTTACAGCTCGGGCAGTGTGGAGGCGCAGAAGTTGTTGTTTATGTACACGGATGTGACGGGGGATGGGGCTGAGGATGGGGATCTGAGGGGGTTTATCGAGGGGTATTTTGATACGGTTAATGCGGGGATGAAGGGTGAGAGGGGGAGTTATGTGAAGTTTTTTGAGGCTATGAGAGGAGTGGAGGGGAAGAAGATAGAGGATATTAGTAGGTGGTTATTCTGTAGTGATCGTGTGGAGGAGGTTGATGCTGCGAGGGAAGCAGGTATGCAGGCTGTTGTGGTAGTGAGAGAGGGAAATGCTGCTTTGAGTGAGGGGGATAAGGAGAGACACGTTCTGATTGAGAGTTTTAATGAGATTGGTGAGGGTGGGAAGGTGAGGTAGGTATCTAAGTATGGTTGATATGGTTGCGAGTGCTACTAGGACTGGCCCCTAATTTTATGCTCGCATTTGAATACTTGGAAACCTGATGGTGTTTAATCATAGATACTAGAAATAAAGCAATCGATTTCCGCAAATAGATCCACACGTTCTTCCCGCTCACTCAATCTGAATCGAACATCTTCATCCCATTCCCACCCCTATATATCCTCCCCATTTGTAAATCCTTGATTGAAGTGCCGTATCTTCGTCATCAGATGGAGTCATCAAGTTCTATCTGAATGATTACTTCCTGATCCCACTCGAGCAATACAGTGAGTTGCCCTAGCAGACCATATACTTGTTTCGAGTTAGTGACCAGTCCTCAACACGACATCAAAAGATCTCTTCTGTTTCCATAACTTAATGTCAACCGCCTGTATTTACAGTAACTGTCTCTCGTTTCTCAAAGAGTCCGATTCCATTGCCTCCGCCCCCATCAAGCACTAATCCCTTGCCCTCCTAAAAAAGTTACATCCCCTCATATCTCATTGAAGGTGAAAACCATAACTTATTGTTCAAGCTCCAAGCTATTCTTAGGACACACGAATCGTTGAATTGGTTCATGAAGTATGTGTTCGTAGACTAGACAGGCCTGCATCAACCGTCGTGTAGGTGACACAGAATTGCTGACATTGCTTTGTTTATTTACTCGCTTAGTGGAGAGCTGGGACATAATCAGAGGAGAGAGCGAGAAGGCCGTGTCTTGGTTGAAAGCCTGTAGACTCGCAGGAGGTCGCTCATGGATTCAGTCTATACATTGTATAGCTCTAGGAATACCAAAGCACGAGCCCTAATGTTAACGTCGGAGTAGACTACTTTACCAGCTGTGTATGGCACATCGCAGCACGGCTAAGTAATCGTACATAGATCAGATGGTGACATTCACAAGCCAAGAATAGTCGTATTTTCCAGATTCATCACCCTAGCTCGCTATGCTATATATACAAAGATTTCATCGCAGCCTTCCCAATGCTGATGCAGAAACCCGCTAAATGCAATGAGATGACCACCAGTATTTCATTATACGCTTGCCCGAAAACAATATACAAACTCACTTTTCTTCTCCGCAGGCTCTCGTTGTGAGCCAACATAAATACAGACACATCAAACACAAGAGACGGCCTACTCAGCACCAATCAAAGTCTTCGGCAAGAAAGCCCATACAGTTCCCACAACAGCGAGTATGGAGCAGAAGGCAATAAGCACATAATCCAGTATCCTCTCTCTCATACTAATCTCCTTGCCAAAGATCTTTAGATAGAACATGAGGGGCAAGATGACGCAGATAGTGAAGCACAGGGAGCTGCCCATAAATGCCATAATGCTATCGAAAGCCGGGAAGACGATAGCAATGATAACGAATACGACAACGACAAGGACGCGTACGATGACACGCAGGATGCCACGTGTATAACCGGAGAGACCTGTTAGTACTGGTGTATCGGACACGGACAGTGTGTCGAGTCCGCAGATGGCTTCGACTGTTGAGACGATGGGGCGGGCATTGAGAGGTACTTTGGTGAGAGGGATAATGGCGATGAATACACTCATGATGATGGACAACATGCGGGGATAGCCCTTGGTGTTGAGCAAGTTGGCAGTGATCTCCGTCGCCACACCGTCTCCGAACATGAGGATCCCTGCGACAGCCGTGGCACAGTCAAGGACGTAAGTAAAGGTGAAGGTGACTTTGACAGCGCGACCGAATTTTTGTGGATGTCGCATGTCTCGGTAGATGTTGGGAAACACGGAGTGACCGCCCCAAGGAGACATTAGGAGTCCGAAGGAGAGGGGGAGGGTAAGCCAGTTGCTGGGAAATAGGTACGTCTTTGCTGGCTCGCGGAGAGATCCTGGGGTGTGCGGCTTGTAGAATCCATCGATGAAAACAATTGAAACAACTGTGTAGGGTTAGTGACGTGGGCTAGTAAGGAACAGTGCTCGCCTGCTGGAAGATCTAAAAGAAGGGGGAATTGACGTACTGCAGAAACACGAGAAAATGCCAACCACACTACTGAAACTGAGCAGTCTCAATGGAGCAAAGTTCAGAGGTATCAGAAGAATACCACACAGAATCTTCCACTCATTAACACCAACACCGGGAATCAAAAGATCAAGGGTATCCGCAAAGAGAACAACCAATGCAACACACGCAGCCAGCAACTCGAGCATGAACAATACACTCGTGGCTATCCGCGCCTTTTGCCCATATGAGACGTAGGCCAAGTCTGCGAAAGTTATCAGACTGGCATCCACGTCCATACATTTCGCCAGAATCTTAGCCGTGTAGGCTGTAACAAGCGCTGAGAACGCAAGGAATACCATCCCCATTATCCAACCAGCATACTTGATACCCATCGGCAGACTGAGAAGCCCCACGCCAATGAGGACGTTGGTGGAATTGAAGATAGTCTGTGGAAGTGTAGACTGGCCGGCGACAGCGAGAACAATCTTCCCGTCTTGCTCAACTTCCTTGACGAGAAGAGGTTCCCGATCGCCTTCACCATGTATCCTTTGTCTTGCTTGTTGTTGCTTCCATAATTGACCTGCGTGGATCATAGACGATTCGCTCAATCCGGATCGTATTGTCCCATAGGAAGTCCCTGAAGCGCCAGAAAGTGGTGTGGCCAGGTGTGGAGGGATGGCAAACACAGAAGGGCTCCCTCTGATACTACCCTGCACACTTGCCATATCACTCCCAAGTCGCATCTTCTGAGATGCTTTGTGGTCGAGCGGACGCGGCGTAGTAGGATCGGATTCGGGTTCAAACACGGAGTCTTCCTCCACAGCATTCTCGGGACTGCCATGTTCTTGCAGATGTGCCCTGATCAAAGACGTTCTTGGATGGTGTCCGTACTCCTCATCCGTCCTCCCATACTCAATCGTGTCATCTATGCCTTGCTCCTGCTCCCCAGTAAATATGAACGACGGTCGATGCGGGGTAACCTCGAGAAAACCAGCAGCTCGAGTCCAACTTCTGGCAAAGTTCTCGATACTGTTTACACCTCCAACCTGTGCAAGGGAATTTAATCGGAGACCTATTGAGGATCTAGTGAGTCGTGTTAGTGGACTTGTTGTGTGAAGTTCACGGGAGAAATTTACCTGCGTCTTCGAAGATCTCCCTGTTGACCACTTTCCGATCTGTCTCTAGGAGTACCAAGCAAAGCAGAAGATTCCGGCTCCTCTTGGTCCCCAAATCTCACACTCCTGCCTCCGGTGGAGCTCACGGAGCCTCTATGGCCAGCTGAAGTACCATATTGGTATTCGTCCCAGTTCGACGGGTTGCTTCTCGACGTCATGATATCTGCAAAATCGCGATAGACCTATCTATCAAAGTTCCCCAGCTCGAAATATATACAACGAATAAATAAGTCAGAGACAAGAAAGCTCTGCAGAAAGAAGGACGAGTAAAAGGGCCGTGAGGAAAATGTTTCGAGGGCAAGGACTTGGAACGGGCTTTTGGTTCGAGGCTGCTGCAGTTGTGCAGGCTTGTTTGCTCTTATCGCCCCAGTAGGGATTGATTGCCAATTTGAGCAGCGCCACAAAAATCCCCAGGAAATAGCCCGCTTTATGGACAGAACTCGAAGATGCAGGATGGTGTCATTGGCAGATCGAACGTGATCAATGAAGGTCTTGAGATTTGAGAAATTCGACGAGAGGAGTGCATTTCACACCGTTTCTTTACCCTTTCCCGTCACCAAATCTTCAACATGGTAGCGCCTGTCAGGGAAGCTTTAAAGTGAAAAGAGTTTAGCTTTGGAGAGATAAGAAAACTGCAGGCAAAAGATCCCTGCCGCTGGCCACAAAATATTCGATATCCGACGGCAGCCGCACGAAGCGAGAGTGTGCACGGGCTTGGGGGAGATTTGACCGTCGATTTTTCGTCGTCCTTCCCCACAAGTCCTGTATCAAACTTGTTGCTTTGGAACGGCCCATGCCGTGCAGATTCTTCTCCTCGGGGACTCCGATGGTTATTGGATGGAGGAGACTCAGTTGCAAGATCGATGTTTGGTGGCATGACTCGCGAATGCAGAACATTGAAACAGCAGAGCAAGCGAAGGTCATTGTTTACTGCCTGGAGTTGCACGTAATGAATAGTGCTCATTCTGTGCTGACATGTTTTAGAAGTTTGCATATAAGCAATCCTTTTCACAAATTTAGTGCATGGCTGTGTCATGAACTTCTCCAGGGCTACCTGCGTGCTGGACAGGTTAGTGCTGGAGGAGGATGAAGCCACAATCAAGTGGAAATGTATTTAAACCATGGGATTAAAGTACAAAGTTGAAGTTTCTCCATATGCCATAATAAATACAAGCAACGACCCTCTCAGCACTTGATCGGGATTGTCTCGAGAAAACTTCCACACCGCTGCTACTAGCAACAACCTTGACGGGGCGAGTACTACCAGCTTCGCGTCACCGAAAATCCCAATGTCCACGACTCCTTCCAGGCCAACAGCACAGCCCAGGCATCAGATGCACCATGATTCACTTCAGCACAATAGCGAAGTTGTTCCTCGAACCTCCTGACCGCAGTTCCTCTTTTTTGAACGGAATCGTCCGATGCGGCTTGGGAGCATCCTTTCGCCACAAGTAATAGACGAGTTTATTGGATAGCTTTTTCTTGACCTCCACATAACCAAGGCTTCGCATAATGCTCTCCAGCTTCGCCTCATCCAGGTATCTTGAATTCGTAACACAAGAGGCCGGTAAGACAAGGAAGAGACTGGGTAAGAAGCTGGCCAGCCCTTCCGAGGCTGATGCAACTTTGAGAAATTGGAGAGTCCTCAGAAGCATTTTCCCTCTTCCAACCGCATCCGGGACAAAGTTGAGAACCAAAGAGAGACTGATGATATCAAATTGTTCTTTCCCATCAAGAGGAAGAGGTCGCTCCATGAAATTCTGCTGCTTGATACCCTCTGCCTGGCTGTTCAAGTCTATCCTTTCCACATCAAATAAACGTGACTTCGAGCAAGCATTACTGATACTCAAAGCTCCAACTTCCAGCAACCTAGCAGTCTCTCCCTTGGTCGCCAGCCCTTTCAACGCTGGCACAGCAGGCTCAAGCCATTCCATGAGAGTCTTGGAGGAGTCTCCGCCTCGCTCATTAGTCTGGCCCGTGAGACTTGCTCGTTGGTAGCTTTCAATACCGCCTTGTTGCTCGATTTGCTTCGTGATGATTGCAGCTTTGATATCATCTCCATCAGCAAGGGCTTTTGCTTTCTGCTTTTCCAGGGTGTGGTGTGCACGGATGAGAGTCCTGGTTGCTTTTCTGGATATTGATTGTTTTTGAAGCTTGATAGTCGGTGGTCTTCCTTGGGAAAGTGATTTCAACTTTGTCGTTTTCTTCTTGGCCATCTTGGAGTCTCGGGGCTAAATTTGTTTTGCTTCTTGGAAGAAGTTCTCGCCAAAAAAGAAGTTTGATCGATAGTCACGTGGTGCGGAGCCTAAAAGAGCCGATTGCGCTACTGTACCTAACCGAGAGCGAGAAAGAAATCGCACATTCGCAATTGAGCTCTTTCTCATCAACGACAAACGACGACAACCTCGCCAAAATCCTTCACAATGGCCCCAAAGGACTCAAAGAAAGGTACAGTCTCCTTTCTAGCGCATTGAAATATCTCGCCCGGTCTGGTTACATACTTTCTGCAATCCTAATCCAAACTTTTATTTCGAGTCTCGAAAAGTTCGAGTTCGACCACAAATAAAAATGCGACGATGAAAGATTGGAGGAAGGGGTGCGCGCACCAGCAGCAGCAGATATTGCGAGTTCTTCGTCAAGACAAGAGCGATTGCTGATGCGTAAGTTTTACAGGTGCTGCCACCAAGGGCAAGGGAAATAAGCAAGCCAGCGCTGCTTCTAAGGCTGCCTTGAAGGGTGTAAGTGCTACTCAGAATCCTCACTACCCAAGGCGATGCTGATGTACTGTTCAGGTCCACTCCCACAAGGTCCGCAAGGTCCGTCTCTCGACCACCTTCCACCAACCTAAGACCCTCCAACTCTCGCGCGCTCCCAAATACCCACGCAAGTCGGTTCCCCATGAGCCACGCCTCGATGAGCACAAGGTCATCATCCACCCTCTCAACACTGAGAGCGCCATGAAGAAGATCGAGGAGAACAACACTCTCGTCTTCATCGTCGACATCCGTGCCAACAAGCGTCAAATCAAGGAGGCTTTGAAGAAGCTCTATGATATCGACACCATCAAGATCAACACCCTTGTTCGGTAAGTCTCCATTCGTATCAGCCTCTGAATATGTGCTAATATTTGCCATAGCCCTGATGGATCCAAGAAGGCTTTCGCCCGTCTGACCGCTGATGTTGATGCCCTCGACATCGCCGCCACCAAGCTCGCCATTGTCTAATTGTCTGGTCATGATTTGGCGAGGATGGTTGGGAATGGGATACGATATGGTTATGGAAATGCCAGTGAGTCTCGTGGCTACGAACTCTGCGGTTGTCTTTGCATTCAACGGCGTACATGAGTTACATACCAATCGGAATTTGCACGCAAAAGTGCCTTTCAATCCCTTCATGATTCCGCTTCCACAACAACTTCCCTTGATGTGATATAAAAACCTTTGTATTGGGCGATGATATGACCAGCCGATCGCCTAGAGTGAAGTCCATTTCGCCCGTAAGTAATTTCTTTATACACTGCTCAGCCAAGTATATGGCATTACGGAGCTATATTCATACAATGCGCCTGCTCTGGCAAGCTGCGCATAGACATCCAGTCCCCGAGTAACATGATCCTCTCTATCCCATCTATCCCATTCTAACATAGCCCAGCCTTCATCCCTGAGTCCTCATGTTATCGAGATGCTTAATGACTGCAAAATTCGCATCCAAGAACCTATCCACACAGTTCTGCGCGCAGCTCTCCTCGCCCTTCTCCAGCTTGTTGCTTCGGATACTTCCAGTGACGCATTTCTTCCAGCAGATGTCCGTGAGGTTGTGAACGGCTATTCAATAACGCTTGTCAGCAAATGCTCCTTCCATCCCAAACTCAATCTCAATGAGTATAGCTGTCCATCCACTCCTCAGGCTCCGGTTGGTATGGTCGAGACTCCTGGGTATGCCATTGGGAACCACAGGTTCCTGGATGAGATGGTTAAAATACTAAATCTGAGACTCACATTGCTGTATCCTCGCCTTCTGGCTCTCGTTCACGATGAATTGTTGTAGCTCTTGTCTGTCCTTTGGTGTGAGCTTCGAAAGATCGATGTTCTCGAGCGCGGTGTTTGGGGAATCCATCTTTGTTTGTGTCTGTTCCTGTCTGTCGCGAGTAGATGTACGAATGGGTGGTATGGAGGAATGTTCTGGTTGGGTTGTGTTGTATAGTAATTTGTGTTTTGTTAAGGTAAATTTTGAGCTTGAGCTCGCGAAAACGATGATGCGCTGGGCCAGGCAAGCGTGGATTGTGATTGGCGGGATGGAGACTCACGTCAACGAGACTGGACTTCTGATAGATTTTCGAACTCTATTTTCTTTACAACCTTCTAAATTTTGTGTCTTTGAATTTGGCTTATTCCGTTCGCAAGGGCCTCGAATCTTATGCTTGTTCAATACTGCTTCGTCCTTTCATGCTTTCGTTGCCCTATTTCGTTCTGTTTCCTTTCTCTGCCATGTTTGTGAATGTTGATACTCCAGTGAGAATAACTTCTATGAGAAAGTTTCGATTCTGCAATTCTGGGGAAAGGTTTTCTTGGGGCTCAAGTGCCAAAATGCATATCGACAGCAGGATATGCGTGATAGTGAAGGCCTGAGGAATACCACCAATAGCGATTCTATTTCCGTATTTCCGGTGGACTTCTAACAAGTCCCAGAAGCAGAATGCAAATGCCAAGTAGTACGTAAGCTCAAGAATGGCATATATAGAAGGATAAGTTAGCCATACCCCCATCAAACAAACTCTCAATCCTCTCAATGTCCTCAGTCATCATGGAACACTCAACCCAATACCAACTCGACTCATTTACAACTCTCAACGTCGTCTCATCAGGGACTCCATCCCTCACAACACCCTCCCTCATCTTCCTCCACTTTTGGGGTGGCTCCTCCCGGAAATTTAAACCCCTTATAACGTCTCTAGAAGCTCAAAATCATACTCTCAGCATCGACTTCCGTGGATGGGTTTCTCCACCGGCCCTCTAGATCCATCGGCCTACTCAATCAACACATTCGCCTCCGACATTGAGACCCTCCTCCCGAAACTCTTCATCCAAGATTTCATCATAGTAGGGCACTCTATGGGCCGGAAAGTAGCACAGCTCATAGCAGGACGAAATCGATTCCCTAGACTTAAAGGTGTCATCCTCGTCGCGCCTGCTCCACCAACACCGCTTGAGCTGCCCAAGGAGATGAGAGAGCAGCAAAGGACTGCATATTGTACTGCTGAGTCCGCCGAGTTTGCTGTACGAAATGTGCTCTGCTCTTGTAATCCTCCACTGCCTGACAGTACAGTCATTTTACTCGTAAAAGATATTTTCAAGGGCAGTATATTCGCGAGAGAGGCATGGCCAAGTTATGGGATGGCAGAAGATATTGTGGCTGCAGCGAGGAATATAGACGTGCCTGTTCTTGTGGTTGCCGGAAGTCTGGATCGAGTGGAACCGATTGAGAGGTTGAGGAGCGAGGTATTTGGGAACATCAAGGGAGCGATTGTGGTTGTTGTGGAAGGGTCCGGTCATCTCTTGATGGTAGAGAGACCAGGGGTGGTGGCGGGTTATGTGGAGAGGTTCTCGGAGCAAGTTACTGCTAGGATAGATGTGAGATATGTATGTAGAGCAGGATAGCCAGATATGTTTATGCTGAATATCTGCGTGAGTTTGGAGACTTCCAAGACATAGCGCTCCTACATATATATGTCGCAGATGTATGGTCTCCCCAATCAAATTCACCTCACCCTTCACGATCAAGCACCATTTGATTATCAATATGAAAAGCACATTTCATACACCACACTAGCAAGTTTCATGTTTATCATTTATCATAGCGGAGTACTTGTACCACGTGTGTAACATCCAGCACTCAAGTAGAACTATGCCCTTAGCTTTTGTCCTATCCTCGATCATTCATTAATCGCAATCTTGCCAAATATACATCCTACAAGTACACATGATCGAACAACTTTTGTATAATACCACAAGCGCATATCTAGTCAGATGGCGAGTCAGACTCCGAATCAAGTTCTCTGAACAGAGTAAACTCGAACTTCCCATCAACCGTATCCTGAATGCTCTGTCGTATCATCTTCTCCTGACGTTCGCTGATAGCATTCTCGGCCCTTTGGTTCATGACTGATAGTAGCAGACCTCGATTAGTGTCTTTGAGAGTAGAGACGTAGCCATGCATTGCACGGTGTGAGAATGATGTGACGGCGTGGATGTTGAGACTGCGTAATTTGGGGAGCTGAGAAAGACCATGCCAAACAGCATCGTTAACATCGTATCCACTGAAGAATACCTCTTCAAGTTCTTTGAGGTTTGCGGCGAGGTTCAGAATCTCATCTGTACAGAAGTAATCAGAGGTAGAAAGAAGATCCAGATATTTCAGGTTTCTCAATCGACAGATGGAGGAAACGAGAACATCGATGTCGTCACGGAATGCGGTCTCAGCGTCTGCTCTCAGCTCCAAAGACTCGAGGGATGTTTGATGTGACAAGGCTCTGTGGAAATCTTGATTACCAGCCAGTGAATATCCAACGACTTGCAACTTCTTGAGTCTGATATTGTTTTTCAGGCAGACGTGAGTAAGGATCTTAGGACCACTGATAAAGTTCCGGAGAAGAAGCTCGTGAAGTCCTTCACAATGACCCAACCAAGTAATGACTTCCAGGAAGACATCGTTCTCCGTGGCTTCCAAGTCAACTGCTCCGTTCGAGTCAGAAAGCTCAAGACTCTCAAGTGCAGTGCAGCCTTGTAGAAAGGACAGGCTTTTGACGGCATCTGATCTCAACCCATCCATCTTCAACTTCTTCAGCGATTTGGCGTGATGATTCAGCGAAAGTAGAGTCTCCGGTCCCAAGGCACCAGCACTGAGCGCAGCAAAGGATCGAAGAGAGTTGGCACGGAGTCCACCAAAGAATGATGCCAGGTCGTGGTCAGTGTCATTCCTGAAACAGGTGAAGAATGTCAAGTCGTCGAAATTATAACAGCTCTCCAAAATAGCTTCTGCAACGCTCTTGTCGAGAGCAGCACCATCCCATAATGTCATGCTCTTCAGCTTCGACAGGCGGCTAATCCAATTGGCGAGAGCAGAAGTACGAATATTGCCTGACAAGTCGTCGACAGCGACCGTTGTTCTGTTTTCACTCGCTGCTTGGCTCACAAAGCTGGTAATAGATTCCCCAACCAATTCAAGAACGTTGGCGACATCCAGTTTCTTGAATGATGCCTTAGCTCCTCTCATCTTCTGCTTCATCGGCGTTTCTTGGGATTTCAAGAACTGTGTCATGTCGCCCGCGAAGAAGTTGTCCAATGCCTTGTCTCGGAATTGAGGATCCTCGAGCAGGTCGGAGAGGTTTCTGAGGTCAAGGGATCGGATATATAGACAATATGGATAGGCCGTGTTTCCGAGACTCGATCGAATGATAGACTTCCATAGCAATGCCCACTTGAGCAGTGTTGTCGTTTGCGCCTCAAGTCGGCCTTGGAAGGTATCGTTTTGAGTTAGGTCAGCGTCATTGCCTTCACTGCTGATAATACTTGACTGGAGGTGGATTCTACGATTGTTAGAATGGCCCTTCGCTTCCAAAACGCTATACGCACCTGTAGAGCCAGAGAAGCGCCGGCTGGACCAGATTCTTCCCTGCCAAGGCGCAGTTGAAGAGGGTGTGGAAGTCTTGTAACTTGGATACTTCCTCACAAACCAGGTACAAAACATCGGCTGGAAGCTCAATCATGGTGATTTAATGATGAATGAAGAGTCTGAATAATTTTGTTCCAAAACAACAAACATGAATAGGCAGAGACTTGATGTCCCGTGCCGTAATATATGCTGATCGTGATGGAGGTGGGTTGCCTGCAGTGGGATATTTACTGAACCCCGCAGCGCGTCATGATTGGGGACGCGACGGGAGCTCGGGCCACATCGAAATTCCCCAAGTCATGAATTCCATCTTCGACACTGAACGCCAATTTGGAGTTCAAGCATGTATTCCAAACATGTTCGTTACGGACTCATCGCATTTGATCGAGGGATGTCATAAGTGCTGAGTACACTTGTCATAATCTCGATCATGGCGATCCTTAGCTTTACTCTCAACCCCGAGTCCCTGGACAAGCTTCACAGTGCTCTGGCATGCCTGTCGAAGTTCTCAGAGGCTGTGTCTATAGAGGCATCTCATGACAAGGTCTGTATATTTCATTTCTATCCCGAGGCGAGTGCTGATTGCTGGTTCAGCTCGTTTTGACAGCTCTCAACTCTTCCAAATCAGCATATGCATCCTTCACATTAGGGAGCAAGTTCTTTTTAAAGTACCTTTACAAGCCTGTGAGAACCGCGGGATCTCTACCAAAAGACAAATTCACATGTAGGATATATAATAAGGTAGGATGTCAACGGTCATCTCATAGGTCACAGCTAATGGTATGAGGCCTTATTGTCTGTTTTCAAAGGCCGCACAGTCGATCCTACAAGAGAGAAGGACACCGCGGTTGAGAAATGCAATGTGTCTGTTGAAGATGGCGAAGGCCAAACCAAGAGTCGTTTTGTGATCAAAATGATTTGCAGACATGGTATGTCATCTGTATTGAAAGGTTAGGCAACTATTGACACGTTCAGGCGTTCTCAAGACTTACCGTCTGACGTTCGAAGCTGTTGCGCCTATGCATGCTCTGTTCGTCAAGGAGAGTGCCAATAATAGCTGGTCAATCTCTTCTCGGACCCTCAGGGAGTTTGTTGAGCATTTCGGACCTGGGACTGAGCAGCTAGACATCTACTCTGAAGATGGTAGGGTCAGCTTCACCAGCTACACAGAGAAGATCATGTCAGGAAGTGGTAGGTTTGTTGTTAAGTTGCTAGAGTCTTACTGATATACTGCTAGAAATACTGAAACAGCCATTACATACTACAATTGCTGTGGACACTCTTGAATTTGGCGAGTTTTCCGTTGAGGAGAAGCTTCACATTGTCATCAGTGTCAAGGATTTCAAAGCCATTGTTGCACATTCAGGCATATCAAACACTATGGTTAAGGCATTGTATTCGCACCCAGCAAGTCCAATGCAGCTATCATATAGCGAGGATGGTATATTGAGCGAGTTCATTCTTATGACTATTGGTGATTCGAGGGGTGCTTCAGCCACACCAGCGCCGAACGCCTCTAGAGCCACCTCGAAGAGACCAGCGTCAAGGCAGCCTTTGGAGGCGACCTCTAGCTCCAAGAGAGCAGCAACCTCGATGCCTCCACCACCAACTAGTGCTGCTCCGAGTCGAGCTCGTGAGGCAAGCAGAGTTTCCAGACCATCTCCTCCTCCACCGCAGCCTAGTGTTCAGTCGCAGTCGCTGTTCCTACCAGCGGATGATGATGATAGGCAGTGGGATCCATCGAATTATGATGACGACGACGAGCCGCTGCTCTGGGACCAGGGTGACGGAAAGGTAAAAATTCTTGATTCCTGCAAGCTCCCTTATGCTAAATTCTTCCAGAACTCGTTGACTATGAATTCCGGACCAGAGGCCTCCAATAATCAAGGCCCAGGTGAAAATGGAGCTTCATATCCCGAACCAACACAGCGTTTGGCGCCAACACAGAGGCTATCAGAAGTATGCTTCCTGTATTCTATGCGAGGCATTATAACTAACAGCCCTAGGTCAATAAACTCGGATTGTTCGACTGAACTCTGATGAGACCCGAGACCAAACATTTCCTGGTTCCCAGAACGAGACATAGCATTGCAATACACCAGGAGGAAGAACATTGCTGATCTACTTAGGAACAGCTGATGGATCTTTGGCCTGGGCCACGATCCTAGGCACGCAGATGAAGCAATAGCTCAGCTAGTGATACAAACCCAACTAGAAGCGCATCCCGCTCCGATACTAGATATTTTACTGCCAGGTGGTAGATATTGTGAAGAAGCAATGATATTCCACCTGCCCTTGACGTCTCCGTTCGTGGTACTTGGTCCGCAGTTGCCATGCTCACCCCAACCCCAGGCGAGAACCTTTCCATCATTTGTGAGTCCCAACGCATGCTCACTGCCAACTGAAATTTGTGATAGTGGTGGGAGCTCGGAAGGAGGCAGCTGTCCATGATCATCTCGTCCCCAAAAGTGTAAGGTTCCGTCCTGTTGCAAGAGAAATATGCTGCCCCAGGTCGCACCGACATCTTTCCACCCAGGAACAGCTTGTGGTGCCGAAGATCTAATATGCCACTTGTCGGACCCCAGAACAACATGTTTCCCAGTCTCAGGCTCACCAAGCAGGTATGTGAATTCTCGGCCACAAACTGCTCGAACAACCTTGAAATCCAGTCCAGTAAACTTCCGCGGTTCGTAGACAATGCCTTCAGGTTGACTTATCTGACCTTTTCGTCCACTCCCCCATCCATAGACATCTCCATTGCTCAGAACAGCAACAACATGGCTTACTGAAGCTGCCAGATCTACGACTTCGAGACCTTCCGGTGGAAATTCTTTGATCAGCTGCGCTTTTGATGAACGAAATAGAAGCTGTCCCAGACCAAGCTCCCCCTTGTTTCCAATTCCAAACGAGAATACCTTCGTAGCACGGTCATCTTCACCTCGTTGGACGATAATAGATGCTTCCCATGTTGCAGCACATAAAACGACCTCAGGCTTGGTTTCTTCAGTTTCGAGCCGCACTTGATGAAAATGGGCGTCTAGGACTTTCTGGGTCGGTAGAAGACCGCATGCGCCAGTAGTATAATCTCCAGAGCAGTAAAGATTTCCAGATGCTAGCAGTAGCGTATGGTTTCCTCCAGCTCTGACTTGAGTGGCGTGGGAGATAGTAGTGTCGGGATGGAAAAGGACCTGCTTAGGGACCGAGACGTCTTCTTTATGTCCAATTCCAAGCTGACCCGACCCGTTGGATCCGAGAGCATAGATCACAGGCATTATCGTATTCTGCTGCTTTTCCAAGCATGTTTGTTGTCTTTGTTTGAATTCAACCAGGGAGAATCCAGTCTATTATCACGTGACAGTACAATATGCGCTAGGTCGTGTGAGGAATGGTCGGTCTCCCTAGCGCACACAGCCGACTTTCTCCAAATTTCAATTCTTGCGAACTTTTCCTCGACCAAGCAACTCGACAACGACATCGACAACCGACCGCCACGATGCCTTCCTCGTACGTCGCCCATACATCCTATTCCCTCGAAGAAGAACCATGAATAAGGCGTCGAATGTGTTGGATTCAGTCTAGTCGGTGTCCCCTCGCTGGAGCACAATTGTATCGAAAGTCAGCTCCAGAGTGACCGATGCATGGCTCGCAGCTCGATTCTTCCTGAGCTTCTCCCTCATTGATCTAGGTCTCAACCTGTATCATGAGAGATGTAGCACGGGGTATTGAGGCTGAAGATCTACTTCTCCTTTAAATCTATTGCCGCGCACAACCAGTACATATGCTTCACCCACAGGCTACTTCACGGTTGATCAATGCGTTGTGCATCTCTCCTGGACTTTGTCCGGGGTATTGTTGGATGAGATCCAGGGTCGATTGGTGCAACCATCCTACAGTCCTTGCGGATTGCTAAAGCGGTATAACCATCGAGCCTCTCACCGATCAAAAACATACCTTCGAGTTAGCCATCTGCGAGAATGCTGCGCTTCAGCTGCAATTCTCATTCGGCGCTCTAATTCATACATTTAATTGTATGCTGGACACAAGACTGACCTGCAAAATAGAAGCGTCCCCACCAACGACCAGATTCTCGTCCCAGAGACCCTTCTCAAGAAGCGCAAGTCCCAGGAAAAGGCCCGCGAGGAGCGCACTGCTGAGCTCGAGAAGAAGAAGAATGTTCGTCAAATCTTTCATAGATATACACTGGGTGGCATTGTCGGACTTATATGATGCATAACACCATTTTTGCGACTAGACACCTAGGTGTCGATGCTGTCGCCAATTAACCATCTTTCGGGTCTGAACTTTGTCACCGATGCTGCCCTGTGTATATTGAGATTGTGTTTGCCCTCATCGCTAACCTTCTCAATATAGGCCCAGAAGGAGAAGCGTGGTGTCATCTTCAAGCGTGCCGAGAAGTACGTCAAGGAGTACCGTGACCAAGAGCGTGAGAAGATCCGTCTTCAACGTTTGGCCAAGCAGGAGGGTACATTCTATATCCCTGCTGAGGACAAGTTGGTCTTCGTTGTCCGTATCAAGGGGTAAGCTTCACATGATACTGTTCTTTGTAGCCCTGCTAACAGTTTCTAGTATCAACAAGATCGCACCAAAGCCCCGCAAGATCCTCCAACTTCTCCGTCTTCTCCAGATCAACAATGGTGTCTTTGTTCGCATGACTAAGGCCACTCTTGAGATGTTGAAGGTTGTCGAGCCATGGATCGCCTATGGTTACCCCAACTTGAAGACTGTCCGTGAGCTCATCTACAAGCGTGGATACGGAAAGGTCAACAAGCAGCGCATTGCTCTGACCGACAACTCCATCATCGAGACCAACCTGGGCAAGTACGGCATCGTCTGCATGGAGGACTTGATCCACGAGATCTTTACCGTCGGCCCCAACTTCAAGCAAGCCGCCAACTTCCTCTGGCCATTCAAGCTCAGCAACCCAACTGGTGGATTCCGCACTCGCAAGTTCAGACATTTCGTGGAGGGGGGAGATCTTGGAAACAGAGGTATGTTGTATCTCGGATAGTTCTAGGCCGCATCCCCGCTCTTCCTCTTGTGGTCAGTCAAATGAATTATGCTAACGAAAGGGGGAAAAAATAGAGGAGAAAATTAATTCTCTTGTTCGCCAGATGAATTAGACTTCTGGTTGGACGGATAAACTGTGGATGATACCAAAGTGCTTGGGGTTATCTGCTGGATTTGGCAGTTTGGCATGCGCGGCGTTTGATGAACAAAAATGAAATGACTTGCAAAAGCAAAATCTTGCCTTCGTGAGCTAAATTAAGCGAGAACCCCTCGAAAAGTCAAACACATTTTTCGATCTATTATTGCTCAACATTGAAATTTGACAATGTATTGGTGTTTAGATGAGACCCATGAATACTACCCCTCGATTTTTGTTTTGTCCCCCTAGGGACCCGGATGATGTTGATATTGCTCACAATCCGTAAACTCTCTTTGATGTTCTGTGTTTTTCGTGGACATTGTTCGCCCAGCGTCACAAGTATCACCAAGACCTTTCCAGATCCATAGAAGAACTCAGAAAATTCAAATATAATAGAAGGATTCCATTTAGGCCTTGATATCAAAGCTGGTTCCACATCCACAGCTACTTGTAGCCAACGGATTATCCACAATCTTGAACTGGCTCCCAATCAACTCCATCGTATAATCAACCTTACTACCCTTCAGCACCTCCAAACTCGGTCCATCCATGACAACCTTGGGCCCAGACCCATCATCTGCTGCAAACACCGTGTCGTCCTCATCCAACTTCTCCTTCTTCCCTTCTGGATCTGTTGGCGACGAGGGGGGCATCGCTTCGGAGTTGCTTGAAGATGTATTCGATGCTGGCGATGACTCTTCCTGTAGAGAACTGGAGTTGAAAGGTGGGAGTGTGGTGAGAGACATGAGGTATTGAAAGCCATGACAACCGCCACTTTCGACAGATATCCTGAGAGCTAGATTCGGGTTTGAGTCTTTGGACATGATTTCTTTCAGACGCTGCAGGGACAATTAGCTCTTAACACATCATAATAGGATATGATAGGACATACATTCGACGCCCGAGGGGTAATCTCGATTTGCATGGGATTGCCATCATCGTCATCTCGGGGGTTGAAAATAGCTGTTGTCGCTTGCCGTTTAGACGACGATGTGAAAGCCCTCCTTGTTGTAATTTCCTTCTGCGATGACAGGCGAACATGGGCAGCTCTGCTTCGGGTGTGGTATGGAGCACTTGGAAGGAGGAAGTCTAAGACCGGAGAGCTGGTGCGGATGTATCGTTGAGGGGCGAGTTGGAGGAAAGCTCGAGCGGCGGAGAAGGGAGTCGGAGTCGCAACCTGTGAACAGCTTCTAGTGATACACCGAGAAGCCATGATTATTGTGAAAGAGAGCGCGGGAGAGCCCAACAGAAGCTCGACGGTAGGACGTGGGGGCGGGGATAGAACGAATATCGTGACTGATTCAGGACTTTTTGATATCAGCGTCGGCGATTTCCAGGAAGGAAAGTACAGAAGCTGACCCCTGTAGTCACGTGCCAATGCTTGAACTGCATGGGCAAAATCTTTGTCACTTCACTGATTGCGGTATTGAATTCTTGTGTTTGTTTTTCGGCTTTCGGTTCTCTGGATTTAACAGCTGTAAGTCCATCGTGAATTGCATCATTGACGTCAACATCAACAATCATTTGGATTGGTAATACAGTAGGTAGGTGTCGCCGGCCTCTGTTGAAAGCGGAGCACAGTCGGTCGGCTGCATTGCGGGACGCGAAGTAGCGAGAGATTGTCTGATTGTGTAATCATCCGCTATTGTGATGTTCGTCTGATTTCCTCCAATGAAAGTTGTCCCAGCGTATCGCATTCCTGCCATTTTGGCGATGAAATGCGAGAATAGCATCAAACTGCCTAGTTTTGCATCGAACGACGCGGGTGCGTTTTTTGAGTATATAAGGTAGGTGGCCTCTCTTCAAGTTCTCTCTCATTTCCATATCCATTCATCACATCTTCAATCTATCAAATAATCAATCAAACAATCCAACAATACAACACTTTATCAGTTGTTCCCTCGTCCTGTTAAATCTATCCACTATCAAGACAGACAAGCACATCTTCACAATGGTCAGCACCAAGGATATCCGCAAGTCCAATGCGGCTTTCAAGTCCTCCGATCAAGCTTCTGGTCTTGTTGCCGTCTTCGTCGGAGCAACTTCAGGCATTGGGATGGGCTCTCTGAAGCAATTCGCAAAGAACGCCAAAGCACCCAAGATATATATCCTCGGGCGATCATCAAGAGCCGCAACTCCTCTTCTCGACGAGATCAAGGCGTCGAATCCCGAAGGAAGCTACGAATTCATTGAAACGGAAATTTCCCTCATCAAGAATGTCGACAAGGCATGTGATGAGATCAAGTCAAAGGAGAAGAAAGTCGATCTAGTATTCACGTCACCTGGATATTTGGCTTTTGGGGGACGCTTAGGTATGTTGCACTCCTCCTAAGTCATAAATCAAGATTCTGACAAATATTTAAGAAAGCGAAGAGGGAATCGACATACCCCATGCACTTCGCTACTACTCGCGCCTTCGCTTCATCTACAACCTCCTCCCACTTCTGAAAGCCAGTCCCCTACCTCGAGTGATATCCATCTTAGCCGGAGGTCAAGAAGCAGCTATCGATGTCCATGATCTCGAGGTGAAGAATAACTTCACATTCATCAAGGCTGCCGAAAACGGCACCACTCAGACGACACTCGCCTTCGAGGAACTCGCCAAGTCAAATCCAACCATTACCTTCATCCACAAGTATCCAGGGTTTGTGAATTCCGGCGTCCTAGACCGTCTCCTGGCTTCGGCTTCTGGGCTCTACACTATTCCCGCTACAGTAGGACGTTGGTTGATATTGCCAGTCGTCAACCTTTTCTCGATGACTGTGGACGAAGCTGGAGAGCGTGTGCTATTTCTTGCAACGAGTTCGAGGTACCCTGCTTCGAAGACAGCGAGCTCAGCTGGTGTACCTTTACAGCCTGGGATGAAAGTTGCGGAGGCGTCGGTGGAAAACGATGGTATTAGCAATGGTGTCTACAGACTGGGTCCTAATGATGAGAGTGCGAAGGAATCGCCGGTCTTGCCTGGTTACCGTTCGGATGGGGTGGATACCCTTGTATGGGAATCGACACAGGCTGTCTGGGAAAAGGCATTGGCAAGGTCGACGTGATTGAAGGACTGAAAGCGGCAGTCAGAATTTGGAGCGCTTGATGTATAATACTTAGTTGGTGTCACCCTTAGCGAAATTGACGTTGGATGTCTACGGTTTAATTCTGTTAATACTGCAAGTGGGCATTTGGTCCGGGGACATAAATTTGAACATCCTTTAGACATATTTTCTCCTGATACGTATCTAAACAGTACCGATATCATACGGTCATTGCTATCGCGCATGCCACTTGCTTTGTCTCTATTGTTCTGGTATCTTCGCTTTGGCCACAAGTCGTTCCTCCCTGGATGATCCACCGAGTGAGAGTGAGGCAAGTATCAGACGCTGTTTGAACAATGAAGCATCAAAGCATGTAGCATATGTATGTCTCTAGGCTTAGTTCGAGCTATTGGAGAATTCTTGAAAGCAAATCGTACATAAATGACAGTCATTCTGTGCTTTTGAGCCTCAGCTTACTGGTTTATCTGAAGCAACACAAAACTAGTCGATCCTGTACGATCAGTGGTCCATAATGAATGTACCAAAAAAAAACCGGGTCTCAATGTATTCAAGAAGGTTACCAAGGCCTGAGATTCCCTTGTGGCTAATGGAAGATTATGAAATGCATGCTAAACTTTCGAAACATATGTCAGAATATGATCACTGGCTGGTGTGACAGAAAAGATCGTCACGATCGTGCGGTGAATGGTAATTTGCCTTCGAATGGTTCCCAACTCGTCTAGACGCCATTTGACTTACTGGGCTACTATTACAGACCAGACACATGGGTTTATGTTTATTAGGGTATTCATCCATGGAACAGGAACCATTTTGGACACAATTTATGTTATCGCAAGTCTCAATTATGTCTTCTGCATACACAAAAGGCTGCTTGTTCCTCGTATTGACGGTGCATTCACAACTTTAACGGCTTACTTGTCAGCCTGGGGAACGATCTTGTCCCTCTTTGCCGCCAGCCACATGTCATTTCGGTTTCGTTTTCTGGCCAATGAAGATTCACCAACAAAGAGCAAGTCTGGTAGACTCCCAGTTTCATTCGGATGTCCCGAACACGGATACTCGAGAGCAATAATTTGTACGTGTAAAGGGATTCGTGTGCCTCTTGAGCTCGTTTGTCCTCGCTTAATATGCACCTGTTGAAACAGGTCAGCGATCAAATACAGTAGACGCAGCAACTCGGTAGCTGAACCTCCATTGGGATCCTTGCAGGAAACCCAAAGGACCTGAGAGCTGAAAAAGCAACAAAGTATATGCTGTGTTACGTATACTCGGGACAGGTCGTGCAGTCGGTCGGTTACACTGCTTTTTTATGACGCGAGATTAGCCGGAGCCGCCATGCTGGTCATCGTCTAATTTTTCATGCTGAGTGGTTTCTAGCTCTTTTGTAGCACTCAGGTCCCTTCAAATGACTCTATCTACAGTGCCAAGATGCCATATTCTGTCTTTAACATCTCATTGTCTCATTCGCTTATCTTCACCGGGCGGCTCGTCAACAATGGCGCACCTTTCCCCTGATCCAGACCTATCCCGCATATCTGATCGAGCGTGACTCAGCCAATAGCATTGGAATGGATAGATGTATCATTATTTGGGTGTGTATGGCCCTGTCTTGGGCCAAATGTCGGTCAAGCACTGCGCCACCCAACTACATGTAGGCGCGAGTACGCATTTGACCATGACTGCGCCAGTTGAGGGGTCAACACATGCAAACTCACCCCCTGAATGATGCTCCAAAAGCCTTTTCGGACCTGTGGGAGCAGATTCTGCCCCTGCTCGTTTGTTTTTCTGCATGCGGTTGTACTTAAACAAGACATTAGTTGCTGCGAATGCAGCTCGACGTGGCATTTGCGCCGGTTCCAGGCCCAAACCAACATTTATATACCTTGGCATGGCACCCTATCGATGATGTTGTCGTCATACCGTTGGTTCGTCCATTGAGATTGGTGCGGCTTTCGAACCTGGAATTCGCAATACACGCGTGAATTCCCGAGAACCGCGGCCAAATATGTTGCACGCGATCCTATGGACTGGCTTGGGTCGATAGCAGAACTGTGATCGAATTTGCAGCCGCGATAGGTCGATATGAATAGAGACCGAGTCATGTTGTGCAGATTTTCTTCCAAATGTTGGCTGTCGCGGATAAGCGGGCGCGAGCATCGAGGATCAGGTGTCCTTCCACACGTCTCGATACTGGGCCCATTTTCGAAAACCTACGTATGCAGATCAGCGCTTTAGATCTCACAAGTCAATCTGGTTACATACCAAGTTTCAAGAAACCGTCTGCTTCTTCGCCAATCCCATCAGCGAACATCCTCTTCATCCCCTGCTCATGTAGAGTTTCAACACAGGCGTCAAGAAGGCCGCCCATCAACAGGTCTCGCAGATTTGCTATTGATATGTCAGTTCGTGAATTCCAGCACACGAAAGGAAGTGTTGTGTGAGATGAAACGTAGAATAGGCTATCGGGAGATGGGAAATGTCCTCTTGTCTGCGAGATACCTCCTTGCAAACTCCTCTTCGCGAATACCCAGGGTTTATCTCGCTACTTCAACTTGTATGTCTTCTATAAACCAAAATTACTCACGATGTACACATATACACGCAACACCTCCTACATCATTGCCTATCTGCCCTGCCCATGGCAGGTTCGTCGAGATTTGGGAGGCGCAGGAAGGTGTGTAAGTCAGAGCAGTGGCAACCATCGCATTGTCTGCAAAGCCCAATATCACATCTTTGACATTTGGTCCATTCATGAGAGCTAGGTACTGGTCGAACCAGCCCATCCTTGCCTGCTCAAAACATGTCTTCGCCACAAGTTCAAGGACCTGGCCCATATCTGCTTGTGTACATGCTCTGTAGCTAGGTGTTGTGGGTGGAAATGGATCCTCTTTGTAGCGCCATTCGGGGAAGTTCAATATCAAATCATGAATAATCAGTCCTTGACCGGCAATCTCTCTGTTTAGCTGCCACCCTCTGCGACGAAACCAAGCATCATTCAGTGGTATATCGAGTGGGGGACCGTAGAGGATACGAGGAAACGTACTTCCGAGCTGCAAACGAACGACGCCTCGGGTTTTCTTGAATTCACTGAGAGCATGGCTGTGGAGACTCAATCCAATCCCCTGTTGTCGGCTCGCAGGCTTGACATAGAGGAAAGCCACCGATGCTATCAATCGTTCTCCCTCTTGATCCGCATAGGAGAGGTATGTAGCACAGAATCCGAGGATATCCCCAGGACCATTGTCACGAACGACTGCTTAACGAGTTACCATGATGGTACTTGGTTAACTCGGGGATTGGACAGGCTCTGCAAAGAAACGTCGATTCCAATGGAAGCAAGTGGGAAACTGATTGGTACTTACTATAATGTTTGGCATAGCCAGGACGGCGCAAAAGAGACGCTAGAGTGTGCTGGTTCAAGGCAAACCGACTGCTCACACAGTCTGTCCATAGATCCAAAACCCGGGACAAATCTCTTGCCTCATTCCATTGCTCAACAGGCCACAGCCTAGGCTGCTGAGAGCTGGAAATGGAGAACTCACCCAGTCCACCAGCTTGTGGGTGAAGATTTTCGCCGAAAACCAATGCTGCTACGGCTTCAAGAGCTGGCGGCGAGTACCCAGAAGCTTGCACGATCGTTGGAAACGGGCCGGGGTTGTCGGTATCTATCGTGTTGTTGCAAATGACAATGATGCAGGGTTTATTATCACTGACAGCAAAAGTAGTATCGGCAATTTTGAGCTGCAGTGGCAGGTTGGGCGAGACAACAAAGCAAAGGACAATTACATGACCCCTTTTGATAAATCCTAGATGTGTTGATGTTATTCCATTTCTATGGGGATTAATCAGCAGATGATATGATGGAGAAGGAGATCAAATCTCATGACCTTGAGGTGTATGGCACGTGTCGAACTCTTGGGTGCCTCCTGGCAAGTGCTTGACCAAATGGCTCGAACGGGTCACTGGTGTCTGTGGGATCCTGACTGATAGGAACCACAACCGGACTTAAAAGTATTATTACATCCGTCTCTTGTAGAGCCCTGATGTAACCAAGCCAGTCTGGCAAGTCTCTTGAGATAATCGCAAGGCTACGTCTGTTTGGATCCAGGAAGGCAGGGGGTCTGTGATGAGGCGAAGAAGGTGCTTCAGAATCGATGCTCCTAGTAATGTTGAGATTCGGACGAACACGAGGAGTAATATGCAGTCTAGCTTACATCTCATCCGTCTCCTCTGCAGCGGAGGCATTGTGTTGTTGATTAGACATATTCAAAGAACAATAACGAGAAATATGCTATCAATACAAGAAGTCAGCTTGATACAACGAGAGGGCTGCAATCGTGCCTCACTGTGAAACTATCTTAATAACGAATATTATCTGGGTGTGGTATTCTAAGTGTCTAGAAATCGTCCCAACGAGGGCAGCTTTCCGACAGCATGGCTTCGCTGGTCTATTCTCGGGTATGGCGTGCTGGGATTTGGCTGGGCGTGGACATCAGATTTGCCTCGAAATTCTCAGATGCGAATTCTTTGTGAAAAAACCAAATTACTCTGGCAAATCGGACTCAATATCGGTCCTCAAAATCTGACAGGCTGCGGAACACGAGAGCTTGCAACTGGGGCCTGGGCTCGATCGCGGCTGCAGGAAATGGAGACTACAAGCTGCATACTTAAGAGCTCCTTCTGTCAACCTAGGTCTCAGGGGTTGTCATAGGTCGTATGCGCTGAGCATCTACCTAGCAGAATATTGACTTTCGAGGTAGGATATTGGGCCCGACTACTCGTAGCTCCTACTCTGTAGATCCAGCAAATTTTCTCCCATTCCAATTTCTGCTGAAGGACTAGTAGATGGCAACCTAGTGTTCGAATTCCCAAATCATCTGCTCGCATATTTAGGCTTGTTTGTGTAACGAATGCAGAAGCCCCTGGTAAATAGGCACACACACTGGCCGCCATGCCTGCAAAGCTGGCTTTGCAGAAGCAGCACAGCAAGGATCGCCATGGAACCATGTTCATGTGGAAGCGTCATTGACCTGGATGCGCAATAGTTTGTCAAAACCATTTAGAGCAATTCATCCTCCTAAGCTCATAGCCGAGCGAACGGCAAGCGGCAATTTTGCCGGGCTTGAGGCTTATCTTCCAAACGCATGGCTGGCGATCTTGCTCATTTCCCATCAGAAAAAGCACACTCGCTGAAGATGGTCACACAGCGTACGGTGGCTGTGCTCTGGGCTGCTTCTGGCGTCAATGTCGCGGATCAAGCACCTGATTGCTCCATGAGCCGAGAATGCATTAGGCATCTCCAAAGTCGGTGGGAGTCCCGGATGACAGTTCTGACAGCCTCCACAAAAATGGATCTGTCCCTGGACCCAGCGTCTTGGTGGAAGAAAATAATGAAGCCTCGAAGCCTCGAAGCCTCAAGGTTCCGTATGGCCTCGCGAAAGGCCTCGCGAAAGGCCGACCAGAACTAGACGGCGGGGCAATGATACATATGCTGGCAGCACAGGTAATTGACAACCATGACCTGGATCGTGCAGAAGTAAACGATAAGTAGATACTCCATCAAAGATATGGGGTCAACGGGGTCTGCAACGTACCAATTGTTTACAGAAGCTTCTATTTCTTAGTTTCCAGTGGCCACAGTGGAATCGATCGACGGCAGCTCCAGTGAGATTTACCCAGTGCGCAGTTCCACGCCGCAAGCATCTCCTGGCACCAAGCTGTACAACGTAATTTCCTTCTGCCTGCATCTTTTGAGGTTGCATAGGTACTTCCCGCTCCCGGCTCTGTCTGCTTTCGAAATTCCCCAGCACTCCCGGCTTTGAATCTCGACTGCCATTTCCAGAAGGATCTTCAACCCGAGTCTGATGAAGGTTTGCACAGAAGGTGCCTGGTGGAGTTGTTGCCATTAAGACCCTGAAGACCGAGCCAGTACCGATTTGACGTTTCTTGGATTTGACTGTAATGCCAAAGAGCTACACCGGTAAGCAGCTGTCGAGAGCAGCTTTTCCACTAGGCAGGCCTAAGTCCTCAGCCCGCCACACGAGGGTTATATGCGGTCGAATGTCTGACATGCCACCTCAGCAGACAAGCTGTGTTGATAAGTGGAATGACAGAGCACTTAGAAAGGGGCCAGGTAGCTGATGCTTGATTTTCATACAGCATGCGCATACTTTGAAGTATCCGAAATTAGTTGAACAAGAAGACGAATGAGATGTATAAACAACGCGCGTTCCTGCCTGAACCTTGCCTGTTCAGCATAATGGCAGTGATGGATGTCGGAAAATGCTGCTGACATGCTGTTGTTTCGCATCTTCAACGATGAAGTTGATCCTTCTCGGTTACTGTGCACAACCAATCCTGCGGGAACAGCGATACATCAGATAAGCGACTGTTACACCAAATTGTGGAGGGGGCGATTTGCCAACAGCCACAGCACGCGCAACACCACCTAGATCTAACAGCTGAAACCCATTGCAACTTGTGCTGCTCACGTATTGCGAGCCATGGCCACGACACTGGACGATGATGAGACTATTTCCGACCTAATTGGGACCCTTCAAAGAGGTAAGGATCCTACGCGTCGTCGAACGCGTGATGAAGGGTGGCTACTTTGTGGGTATAAGCTCACAACATAAAAGCTGCAAACAAACCTGCGAAACAACGCACCGGCAAGATATCGGTCCTGATCAATAAAGTCTGCTTGCAGGCCTACGCAGATGGATTGTCAAATGCTTCCCTGGAGCAGCTGGTGGACATCATCACGCGTCCCAACGAGCTCGACCAAAGCAGTCTGGGGAACTTGATACGCAATCTCTATCCCGCGACCAGAGTACCCAACATTATCGTCATCAAAATCGTGGGAGGGCTGGGTCATGGCCGGCTGAAGCCGTCATATTCAGCGCAGGCGGCATTATTGAAATGGCTTATTATGGTCTACGATGTCCTGGAGGATCAAAGGGTACTTTCGCAACTTTACAGCGTGTTGTTTAACCTGCTGGATACTTCGACTCTGAGGTATCCCCCCAAACATCGAGCTTAGAAATCTGTCTCTTCTGACATTTGTAGACCTCAATTATGTCACGTGCTGTCCCTTATCACTCGACGAAAGCATGTCAGACCATTCAGAATACAAGCATTGTGAGATAGACAATAGTCCATCGCAGCAGAGTATACTGATGTTTTGTATAGAATGGAGTTGACGCGGCAAGGTGGAAATGAACCGTCTCTGGTGGGATTGATGAGAGTTTACAAAGACTACTATCCAGATGTTATTGCTGGGGAGGTCATCTCTGGACGAGCATCTGTATTCACTGTAAGTCACTCAGATGGAATCACTTGCTATGCACGCTGACAGGTCGGTAGCACCCGAACCAAGAATGGCGACAACGGCTTGGGGAGATCCAAGAACTTTACATACAAAAGACGCAGGACGGTCTTCCAGTTGAAAAGAGAACTTTCAGAGTAACCCGCAAGACTAGCACCAAGGCACAAAAATCGTTCCTACCTCAAGTGTACACTTCACACGCTCAAGAGGTGAATTGTTCCCAGGCGTCATATAAAATGCACTGCTAACAAGACAGACCTCTGTTACGCTGGAGGAGATTGAAGATGTTCACGATTTCATTCAGAAGCTTGAGAAGATCGAACCGCCCAACCAACTAGTCGCAGTCATTGATGACCCCCTCTTGCAGAAGTTTCTGCAGCTCCGGTCAAGCGAGACCAACGCAAAACGTGTTGATAGTTGGTTGATGGCTTTTTTCGAGGACCATTTGCAGTCAGCACATACTGGAGAACGACAAATACTGGAGATGCTTGAATTCATGCTTGGATATACCCGATATACTAAGGTACACTGTTTCTACTTATTCAAACAGTGTTAAGCTAACAACGGACATAGATACTCCCCTCCGCATGCCTAACATACCTGAGATCCATGCTTCCAAGCTGGAATGGTGTGGCTGGACGCGAAGTAGTCCTTGGTCTATTTGCATATACCCCGATAAACTCGTGGGAAGGTGTGTGTGTATCCATCCATCATTGGTTCTGTCCTGACTCGACAGACTTGTACGAATCCACATTCCAACCGCTCGAAGATTCCCTCCTAGAAACCGACACGACTACTTCTCAACTGGCTCTCCTCACATTCTACAAGAGTCTCCTCGATCAATGGATGGTGTTCCTTCTATCCCAGCCTCGCTCCCTCCAGGAAGCAGAAACAACCATCACCGCCCTTATAAATCACGCCAGCAACCTTTCCTTGACCATAATCCAAAACACCAACACCATCGTTGCACATTCTACGGTCCTCGACTTCTACGAAACGACCACCGCGCTCATTACCCACCCTACCCTGAAACCCATAGTGCGGATCACCATCCCTCCAGCAGAAGTGATCTATAGCCTCCTCTTCTCCACCTCACTTAGCACAGTAAGCCGCCTTTGTGCGATCCTCGCGCTTTACAAGAAAGCCTTCGAACTTGCCATGGCTCGTAAACCCAATAGCGCATCTGTTCTAGATCAACAGTCCTACCCTAAAGACTACGTTAATCATTTCAACGGCTTCCTGATGGATGTTTGCAATTGTTTCTGGCGCTCTAGAGCATTCAACACCTCGGATCCAAATGCACTCGGCTGCTTACTTCCCTCCGATGTCACGCAAGCACTCGGACAGTACGTCGCAAGCCTTGACACGAACCTATCCATACCGTCGCTCTTCAGCTTCTCGTACTCGCCTGTATTCTCCTCGCTTGCTATCGCTTATGTGCGGAATCTGGAGGATAGCTCAGAAGATCAGATTGATCGGAGACATGCTGGACCCGTTACTCAGAACTCGTTGAGGTTGCTTGAGAAAGATGGAGGCTTGAGACTGCCATGGGCGGATTACAAGCTTGGGGTTCTGACTTATATGGAGAGCCAAGGAGCTGTTGGTGTGGGAGAGTTGATGTACAACACTATGAAGCATCTCATGACTGTCAGGGAGAAGGCAAAGGCTGGAGCTATATCCTGACATCTCCGTCTCAACGTCGAGATTTCAGCGTTATTCATCATGTTTAGGCTCGCTTCTGTTGAAAGGATAGTAAAACTCGGGTTGGCACTGGACAAGAGGGAAAAAGGTACGGAGTTCTGAGGAAGGCTAACTTGCTATGATACCCAGCTCGTCTCGTATTAAACACTAAGTACCATGAAGACATTCTGCGCCGACGCCCAAGTCATCCTTGTCTATGATATTATGGTACATCTAACGTACCGTGCCCTTTCTTGGGCTATTGGAGCCCACCCCAAACGCCATGTAACCAGGGCCCCATCGCCCGTCCTTCTACACGACGGGTGTCCTTCCTCAATTTCACATCTCACTTGGCAAAAAGCAGAATTTTGACGTCCACTTCCGACCAACTCTATCCTCCCTTCTCCATCCATCAAAACGCTTGAACCCATTCACTACTCTTCTTTCAGAAGCCCTCTCAAGTCATGTCATCCCTCTATACCGATCCAATTCATAAAACCATCTTCCTTACAACTCCTTTCCAGCACCCAAAAGTGTCGAACCAGCGGTTCCTCCAGCCTTGCTCGCAGCCACAACACTCTCCTTAACCTTTTGAACAAGCACCGCACCAGTCGGGCTCTCAATTACAGACTTCACAGCCGTCTTCGCGCTCTCGTCGCCATTGTAGTAGAACCAGGCGCGGTTGGTGAGAAAAGCGATGTGCTGGGGAAGGTAAAGCGTCATGGCGATTATGACCATGCTGAAGAAGAGGAAGAGGAAGGAGTCTGTCGTTGAGGATAGCTGGTTAGCAAGTGCCGTGCTGTGTAATTGTGGGGATTTGGTTGAGATGGAGGGGGAAAAGGGGGGGGGGTTGTCTGAATTGGCGGAAAGGATACGTCAATGAAGAAGGGCGCTGGAGGTCTCACTGAAAATGAATTTCTCCGTTGGCGTCAACATGTAAAGTGAGAATGTGACCTATTTCATTAATCAGTATATGTTCTCTCTTCATGTCGGCGGGTTTCTCGCATAGCATACTTCATATTGGTATCTCTTCCTTTGCAGCCATCGGAACGTTGATGCGAACATGGTCATTGTATCTGATATCCTGAAGTGATTGGTAATTTACTGAGGGTAGTAGGTACTGGAGCTGTACAACTGGAGAACAGAGGAAAGACGAGGGTTTCAGAGGACGCCGTTGGATCGTGCTCGTGTTCCCGATCCGATGTTTCCAAATAATTGTCTGCGCGAGATCATGACCGGGTCTTGGCGCTGTATCATCGGCGAAAACCAATTCCGTTCCGATAGATAAAGTTCCAATTTGGCCTCGGATTCTCAATCCTTATCGCGAGACACTGCCAGAGAAAGGACTTCAACTTTCAAACAATATGTACAATGATACGAGGGTGGCTTTCCCGTATCTCAAAGGGAAGACGGCCCATCCTTGAAACCCTCGGAGGAAGGACGCTGCTACAACATCCAACTGGTGGCTCAGCGCGAGGAATCGCAGCAACATCGCCGACATGGGCGAAGAAGATGCCGGACCGGCCACAACCATTGGATGAGAGTGAGTTTACAGAGGCATTCTTGAAAGGCAGTGGACCTGGAGGTCAGAAGATCGTAAGTCTGTTTTTGTATTCCGTGACTTCCCCCTCGGGTATCTTGTACTAGACATAAATCGAGAGCTAATTCATTGTGACGTATCAGAACAAAACATCCTCTGCCGTGCAACTAAAGCACATCCCAACCGGTATGGTCCTCAAAGTACAAGCCACACGATCGCGTACCCAGAATAGGAAAATTGCGAGGCAGATGCTGGCTGAGAGAGTTGAGGAGCTCGAGAAGGGGAAGGAGAGTCGAGTTGCGGTTGTAGGCGAGACGAAGAGAAAGAGGAAGAGTAGTGCTGTTAAGAAGAGTAAGAGAAAATATAGACTGCTGGATGAGGCGAAGAGGGAGGGTGAGGTGCAGGAGTCAGAGGAGATCGACTTAGGGATTAGCAAGGGCGACGACTGAGAATGGAGACCATTGGCCAATTGATACGCTTCTACTTGAATATTGGTTGCAATCTCCTGAATCAAAGACTTCTCAGTCTTGTTGCACACAGATGATGTCACATCTGATCCCCAATGCGTGTATGAATAGTCATAGAATCAGATGTAGATCGTTTATCTCTATTTGCATCTAACAAGCAAGTATTCGATTTAAGTACAATGACAACTCAAAGCAGACAAAACCATAGTATCAAGGCAGAGTTCGAATTCACATGACCAGCAGTACGTACTTGCTCCACACCCAAGCTGCGTTCAAACGATCATTGATGAGTAAAATGTCTCTCAGGCCGCATTGAAATCCTTTGTTGCTTAGATGTATCTCAATCTCCTTGCAACGCCAAGAGCTAGGACTGTGAAAAGTACCAAGAATCCCAGGATGCCGAAGAAGGGCCCAAGGCTCTCAGAGTCTTTCCAAGGAACAGCCACGTTCATGCCGAACAGACCGCATACTAAATTGAGGGGAACGAGGATCGAGGCAAGCATGGTGATCTTGCTGAGGACTCTGTTAGAGTTGTTGCCTTGTTCGATGTTCTCAATGGACAGCTGAGCGAGGTAATTGCTGTGGGATCTGGAGAGCATCTTCTCGAAATGTGCCAAGTTGGTCATCATAGTGACAACGTGATCCTGGATATCGCCCAAGTAGAGGCCTATATCCATTCGAGGAGTGACTCTGTAGTTGGCATTGCAACGCTTGGTGAAACCCCTAAGGACATCTGCTTTGCCACCCAATAATTTCATGAGACCCATTACGTTTTTCCGCGCCATACCAATCTTGCGGAGAAAGGTCTGCATATCATCGTTGCGGGAAATAAAAACCTCATCTTCGATAACATCAGCTTCGCGCTCGATCCTGTTGATGATTGGAGCGAACGAATCAACGATGTTATCACTGGAGGAGAGTCAGTACAGGAACTTATCCCACATTTTGCAGACAACTTACATGAGGGCATAGCAGATCCAGTCAGAGCTCAAAGCAACAAAATCCTTAAGCTTGGTGATTCTTTGCCTGACCTGGACAGCGTGTGGGTTGGGTGCGAAGCTGAAGCTGAGAGTTCCCTCGCGGAAAACAACAACATAGATATTGAAAGGCTCATAATCTTGTCCACCGTTTTCTTCTTCCTCGACATGGAACGATCGGAAGCAAGCGAAGTAGTAGGATTGAAAGAGCTCAATCTTTTCGCGAGCCTCTTGAGTAAGAATATCTTCGATAGTCAAGGGATGGATGCCAAAAGCTCGGCAGATGGTGGTAATCTCTTCCTTTGTGGCGCTGTTGATATTCAACCACCAGACACCATCCTCATCATCAGTGGTTGGAGGCAAAGTAAACAGGCTCCGAACGTCTTCTCCGGGTAGAACCAAGTCACCAAACTCAGCGGCATGGATGGTAGACTCTCCCAGGGTCGAAAAGAATTCAAATCGGTTCTCTAGTCGCGGCTCTGTAGACTTCTCATCCAACTCAACCTCAGAAATCTTGCCACTGAATGGAGAGGTTCTACCAGAAGGAGCTTCAACGATGTCACCATTGGAGTTGACGATGGTCGGGATTCCAGTCTTCTGTGGGCGTAGGTCATGGAAGATACGAGCCTGTGGCTGGCCCTGAGGCGGTGTTCGCTCGCGAGTCTCTTCCTCGTCAATGAACTCTTGCAGCAGCTCAAAGTTGATGTTGAGCGAATCCTTTCCTCCGGCAGGGTGCAATGGGAAGCACACATCCTCTTCAGCAGTGTGGCGTGAATCGGCAATACTATTGTTGTCATTGTCATTAGTATACCTTCTGCTTCTGAGGCTGCGTCTGCTTCGGCGGCTGTCGCCCGAGAGAGTCCTATGGAGATCGCAATCTTCGTATCTTCGATTCTCCTTGTTGACGTCGGATAGGTCTCGTTCGAGACGTCTCGCTTCTGCAAAAGCCTTAACCGAGCTTGGAGGCGAGACTGATCGAGGGTCTAAGGTAGTGACAGTACCCCGACGGCTGCGACCAGATGCTGCTCGCAAATGAAGTGGCGAGACACCAGCCGATTCTCCGTCCTCGACAGCTTCTTCAAAGTCTCTCGCAATGGTTGGAGAAAGTCCTTGGTTGACAAGTGCAAGGTCCGGGCCCAAATTGCGACGGAAGTTGCTATGCATGGTGTCAACAGTACCACGTCTGGAGCGTGGCTTCTGTACGGATGTACTCTGATGTCTGTGATCGTCCAACTCTGGAACAGGAGTGCTGTATCCAGAATTGTTGGTGCTAGTGTTGCTTTCTTGGTCAGACATTGTGTCGATATTGATTTCCAAAAGTTAGGCAAGTATATTGTCCTGAAGCTGGCTTAAGCCGTGCAAGTTTCCTGTTATTGTGTACTTTCTCAAGCTCTCCCCTAGCACTCCTCTCTCCTAGCCCTCCAGGTCTGTTAAGGCAGGCAACGAGCGCCCACCGCGTGTTGGCGTCAATTTGATAGCGTTTTTTGCACAGGATGCCCCTGTACAGCCTTGATGCGAGTATCTTATCCGCCCAGCTTCTACCCCAATGTCAAATGCGTTGTTGGTCAATGTGTTATTTCGTTGTCGTAGTGGACCAGTTATGGAGGCTTATACCCGCTGTAGGCCCAGGTCTTTGGCCCAAGAAGCGGACGAATGAAGCAAACCGAGTAGTGATTGAATCCCGCCAACTTGAAGGATTACTTGGTAATGTGGTTGTAAATATTTCTCGGGGAGTGTGACGGAGAGCACGGCTGTGTCTGCTGCTATCGCAGATTTTCAGGGTGGTATTGCTAGGTGTGAGAGATGAAAGAGGACCTTAATATCGCAGTCGAAGTATCTGCTGTCGCCTGCAGATGTTCGAGACAAATTTCAGAGATGCGAAAATTCGAAGCTAAAGTCGTGAATGGCGACGAGGGTTTGGTCGGGCGATGACGTGCCAAGATGTTTGCACAAAGGCCGGAGCCGTTGATCTCAGAGAAGACTGCTCTGCCCTGCGCGTGCTGGAATGGTGATTCGTTGTCTCAAGATGTCGTGGTGTAGATGTGAGGAGATGGTTTGAGAAATCTCAATCCTTCGAGGTTGTTGTGGTGAAAAGGAGGAAGGGGAGAGGCAACTCGAAGTCAAGAGCCAATTTTTGGTCGGCTAGCATGCTAGTCCCTCACCAGCCCCACCAAAACACGGCCAGTGACTCCGCCAAAATGAGCCTCGAAGCATTTTCCACCTGGGCAGATGAGGCTGTAAATGCAAGCATAGGACGGCCACCGCATTGTATCAGAGATCTTTGTGAGACTGAACTCTAATGCATAATCCTACGGCATTGTGTTTCCATTATCCAGTATTTGACTTCTTGAACAAGGTATGCGTCCATGAGATATTTGATCACAGCCTACTGAGTGCGTTATTCGCAAAATCCCTCAGTCCCCTTTAAAGTCACGTGGAGCGGCGGCAAGGCTGAGCTGAAGATGCAAGCTCGCCTGTTTGGTCTGGACACCTAGGCACTTTGCCTTGAACCAAATCAAGCACGGCAGCCTCAACACATCATCATGGCGGATCAATTACTGGATCAAGTGCGAGAGCTTGCGGAGGGTCAAATTGATGTATACATTCCGTCCTCCAAAACGTCTTCATGGCTAACGGATGGGAGTTTGAGGGACAACGTCTGGCAGAATATCTTGCAACAGCATTGCTCGTAAGCCCCTCAAGTCCAGCATACCTGGACCTTCTCACTAACATGATTCACAACAGGCTATCTTCGGAGTACGATGAGTCTCGATCAAGCAAGCAGTCCAAAAACTGATTTTTTTTACAGGCTATCTCTTTCATTGTCGGGTACTTTCAACAAGATATCAAACGTGCCCTCCTCATCGGCTTGGGCGGCACCGCAGCTACATTTTTGCTAGTCGTACCTCCATGGCCCTTCTTCAATCGTCATCCCGTCAAATGGTTGCCAGTTGGTGGAAAGGAGTCACAGTCGCAGGGGATCATGGTTGATGGACAGGTCGTAGGTTGATCAGGGAAGGAGGGGACTACAACGGAACGGTTGATGGATGACGAGCAATCCTGGCGTTGAACGCTGGGAAACGATACCTCTTATTGCACCATGGAATTTCCTATTCACCACAGCTCGTGTCCCGCTATGGAATCTATTCCGTATGAACGCCAGTGTTTGGAGACAAGTCCTCCATGCGCCCCCGAATGCATCAACATTCATGTTACGGGTGGTGTCTTGATTCCCTCCTTGCCCCTCGATGTCCATGTGTCTCCCAAATTCATTATCATCTCGTTGTTCGTACGGCGCTCTTTGTAGAACCTTAACGACCATATTTCTGGAACTCCCAGTCTCTGTTGTCAAGTGGGCAAACTTGACGAGTCTTCAGCCAACGAGAGATGCAGTGGAAGTGGAAAGCGTGCTGTGAATTCATGTCAGCCTCAGATAAACCTGAACCGACAATATAACCTACATTGCAGATTCCCCATGCAACGGTACATTCTTCGCTGGTAGCAGAAGCTTGGTTGGCTTGACATTCGATGCCTGGACTTGTTAGATGGCATACTCCATATTATGAGCCTAGAACTTACAGAGATCCATAATGTGGTTTCTGCAGATAGCACAATTGTCAACGACGATATCCCAAGCCCAAAGAGCCACAGCGGACCACTGTGGAATGTCAGTCCTTCCATATGATAGGCAGTATCATTACAGATGCTCACCTTCTTCACTTCGAACCGCTTCTTGCCATCTGCCCCTCCTTCAGCAGCTGCGCCTTTCGCCTTAGCAGCAACTTTCTTAGGCGCGACCGAACCAGAAGGAGCATCGGTCATGTCTACGTCCGCCATGTTTATTTTCTGGTTGGTCTGTCGGGGGCGAAGAATTTGGTTATGGTAGGATGTGGGGGTAGCTGGGACTTGTATATGTATTTGTAGCGGGGGAGATGATGCTTCGTTTGTACCAATATCGGAGAAGCAGGACTGGGTGAAGTGGTTTAAACGCAGACTCCCGCAGGTATCCTCAAAGGTGAAAGTCGAAATCTATAGCCTCGAAACTGCTTTGTCGTCGAGGAGGCGAGGCTACTGGCATGAGTAGGCAAGTGGCCAGGGAAGCTGCAGGCAGGAGCTTTGGAAGTGAATGTTTGTACGGCGGACGGGTTGGCCGAGGGTGCAAGAAAGAAGGCTCACTCCGTACAAGGAATCAACTGACTCCCTCACTTCCACCAACCTCCCTCACAAAGTATCATTTCGACGATACGACACAGAACAATGAATAGAATGCTCTCATTTATCGACTCTTCAAACACCATACAAAGTCGTCGCCGATACTGCACCACAAAACAGCCATCCTCGAGCACTTGGCCGCCTCCTCCTTAAGAGCCTACCTCATCACCAACCCGTCACTCACGAATCGTCACGATAGTTACACGCGCCTCTGTCGCCCAGCGAAATCAAATATTGCTTTATTGTTTTCTCTCTTGCGCCCTTCCACGGCCGCTTATTTATAGGCCAACGAAGACATGTCTACAGACGTCCCATCAAGCCGTCACCGTCATACACGAAGTGCAGCCATGCCGCCTGCGACAGCCTCGTCGCAGAGTCCTGGCACCTCACAGAATCCGCAGAACCCTCATCATCTCAACGCGCAGGCACATACGCAGAATACGCAGAATATGCAGAACGACATGAGATCGAACTTTTTCCAGCCGCCGACCACGCCTCCACGTACCCCGCGAAAAGATAACCAGCCCACCTCACAAAATACATCAAGCTCCGCCGCACCAGAGACTGGTTCAAAGCAAAGATCGCGTAACAAGAATCGCCCAAAAAATGTCATGACATCTCCTGTAGCTTCAAGAAAAGATCGAAATACTCCGCCTTTGACAGGCGGCCAGTCCGCAGGAATGCCGTCATCTGCAAAGCCGATCAATACACCCTCTACAGCAGCTTATGCAGGCTCGACATTTCATGCTTCTCCAGCTCCATCAGCTCTTCCTATACCTAGCTTTTACTCGAAGTCCGTCCCTGACTCACCAGGTATCAAGGGGTTGAAGTCATTGAAAGGAGCACCGTTCCCAACTACGGACTCGACGCCTACACGAACCACACCATCTATTGAACAGATGCAAAGAGAAGAGTCACCTCTGGACCTCTTCTTCAAAGCAGACAGGGAAGAGAGAGCACGAAGTGCAAGCTCCACCCAGGCCCTAGCAGCCGCCAATGGGCCGTTCCCTCCGCCATTAGAGTCTCCTCGCAATAGCCAAACCCCACCTGCTCGCTCAACCCAAAGTCGTGCTCGTCAGAATGATTCTAATAGGATTTCTGCCAGTGGAATGTTTGCCATGGAGCTGGACGGTGATCGTGCTCCAGGAACCCCTGTTGGACCTGCATTTTCTACACCATACTCCGAGAGGATCAATGCCGCACGATCTGGTGGCCAACTTGACGGTTCCTATGAGCAATCACAGCAACATACACAGTCATCTGCAGACCGATCTGAAGCACTTAAAGCGTATCTATTCTCAGGATTACCACCAGTCGCTCCAAACTCTGTGCCGAGATACTCTTCCGAGGCACCACCAAGTGGCCACCGGAGTGCTGGGACTCCCAATAGGCAACAAACCAATGGATACCAATCAGGTCCTGAGCCAAGGATGATGAATGGTTCACGAGCAGGACGATCGTCGGGTTTGCGCCAGGAGGTTACTCCAACAAAGACACCAACCAAAACACCTGACCGCAATAATGTTTTTATGAACTCGCTCACTCCCTCACGACTACCAGCAAATGCATACACTAACGGGAACGAATTTACTGCTCAGCGCACTTCCCGCACACCTATGGATGCTCCTACTTTTGCCTCCAACGTAGGCAACTCAGACCCAACGATCAAAGGCATGGAAGACAGCCTTCGCAGAATCTTGAAGCTGGAACCTCCCGTTTCTTCTGATTCAGATGTCACTCAGGGACCAGCAGCTTCAGGATCAAGTTTAAACTATGTTGGTGGCCGGACCCCACAGATGAGCGGTAGTAATAACGGCATTATGCGATCATGATTGGGCCTGTATAATGTCACGAGGAGCTATGAGGACATGGCGTTGGTAATCGGACTGCATAGAATCCGCAAGTTCTCGAAATTCACTTGTTTGGAACGAAGATATGCGGATAACGGTATGTAACGTTGGATCAACTTCTTGACTTTCTGTAGAAATGTGTGATATCACTCGGGTCTAGGTCAGAGGTTCGGTGGATTGGGATTTCATTTTGTCTGTCTTCGGGCACCACTGCACATTCTGCACACTTACATTTCATTTGTCGAAGGGGAAGCAAGTACGTCAGAGATGCGCATGCTATCAAGGCTTTGGTCTTGGTTATAGCGAGCAATATCAAGTAGATGCAGTAATTGCGTGAGGGTTTCCATTCTCATGAAATGGATCACCTCAGTCAGCCACCCTTGTTGTTTATTGTAGAAACAATATGCTATCCTTAAACATTGAGATCCAATGGGCATTCACAAAACTGAGAACGTTACCCACGGCGTACTCGAATTAAGAATGTCGCTTGCAGGTACATACGTAAACCAACAAAGTCTTGCCCCATAAAATGTCATCCACGTCCCTGGCCCACCAGCCGAGCCCTTGCACATTAGGCTTAATCGCCCGATAGCCGCGTTCGCGGCAAAATAATATTTTGGCCACCCACCACTCCCCACTGCATCGATACTCTTTCCAGAAGGGTTTCATTATGCCATCATGAATCGACGGATAATATGTACTCGGTCTGTGTCCTTGGGACGATCGGTTCGGCCTCGACAATTTCAGCTTCAACAGCGATACTTTGCTGCTGTTGCGCAGGATCATAGGTAGCCAACTGCTCATCTCGGCCAACTCTTTATTGACTGTTTTCAGGCCATACGATGTTGTCGTTATAGGAGGAGGCCATGCTGGATCCGAAGCATGTGCTGGTGCAGCCAGATCCGGAGCCAGGACTGCGCTCATTACACCGAAACTCGAAAACATTGGGGTGTGCTCATGCAACCCAAGTTTTGGAGGGATTGGGAAAGGCACAATGTTGAGGGAGGTCGATGCTTTGGATGGAGTTGCTGGAAGAATTATTGATAAATCCGGCGTGCAATTCAAGGTTCTGAATAGAAAGAAAGGCCCGGCTGTGTGGGTATGTTCTTTTGGACATGTTGCGGGCTATAAATGCTTATACTTTATAGGGTCCTCGTGCCCAGATCGACCGCAAACTGTACCAGAAACATATGAGAGAAGAATTGGATACGTACCCAAATCTGTCGATTGTGCCTGGGAGTGTAGCGGATATCGTTGTCACTCATGAAGAGGGCCAAATACCAAGCGGGAAGATTACGGGTGTTCGACTGGAGTCGGGAGAGGTCATACAGACCAACCATGTGGTAATCACGACCGGAACTTTCTTAGGCGGAGAGATCCATATTGGGCTGGAGTGCCACCCTGCTGGGCGAATGGGCGAAGCAGCCACTTTTGGCTTGAGCAAATCATTGAAGGACGCAGGATTTGAATTGGGAAGACTGAAGACTGGTACTCCCCCTCGCCTGGCCAAAGGAACCATCAATTTCAGCATTTTGGATGCCCAGGCTGGCGATGAGCCACCAATGCCCTTCAGTTTCCTGAATGAGTCTGTTTCGGTGGAGGATCAGCTACTTTGTTATGCGACATATACGAACGAAGCATCGCACGATGTGGTTAGAGCCAACCTTGCAAACTCGATTCATATCAGGGAAACAGTCAAGGGGCCGAGGTATTGTCCTTCTCTAGAATCTAAGGTCATCCGTTTCTCGGATAAGGAGAAGCACATAATATGGCTAGAGCCAGAAGGTTTCGATAGCGATGTGATTTATCCAAATGGGATTTCCATGACTATACCAGCAGAAGCCCAAGAGCAACTTCTGAAAACTGTCAAGGGCTTGGAAAATGTCACAATGTTACAACCAGGTTATGGAGTAGAATACGACTACGTCGACCCTCGAAGTCTGAAGTCAACACTCGAGACTAAGAAGATACGTGGGCTGTTCTTAGCAGGACAAATCAATGGAACGACAGGTTACGAAGAAGCGGCCGCACAAGGCATCATAGCCGGTGTCAACGCCGGTCTGTCCTCACAATCGAAACCTCCGATTATACTTTCCAGAAGTGATGGCTATATCGGAATCATGATCGACGATCTCATCACCAAAGGAGTTTCAGAACCATACCGCATGTTCACATCACGGAGCGAATATCGTATGAGTGCCCGGGCAGACAATGCTGATCTGCGGCTCACTGCAAAAGGTCGAGAAGCAGGTATAGTCAGCGACAACCGCTGGTCTAGATTTTCAGACGAACTGTCCCAAATTGACGGACTGAAGGCTGCTCTTATGGCCAAAACCTCCAGTGCCCCCATATGGATCAAAGACGGCTTCAGAGTCGGCAACGACTCGACTCGACGATCGGCTTTTGAAGTCCTGCGCCTAGCAGGCGTAAAACTCGCAGATATGGAGTCCCTCGTCCCAGAAATCACACAGTATAACTCTCGCATTCAGACACGAGTCGGCATCGAAGCCGTGTATGCTCCATACGTTGAGCAACAGACAACAGCCATGCGCGTATTCCAGAAGGACGAGAATCTAAGACTTCCGCTGGACTTGGATTATGATAGTATTTTCGGGCTATCGATGCACGAGAAGTCTCTGCTCAACGTTACGCGGCCGGAATCAGTTGGCCAAGCGAGACGTATTGAGGGAATGACGCCTGCTGGGACATTGAGGCTATTAGCTTTTGTGCAGGGGAGGCAGAGGACTGCTGCGAAAGCTGTTGCCTTTGAGGAGATTGCTGCGAGAAAGAAGGAGTTCATGGTTAGTAATGGTAAATGAGTCGGTGATTCTGGGAAATAGATGAGCGGGTCTTGCATATTCCGGAGTTGGATTTGAAGTACTCTCTCGATTGAGAGTTGTACCTGTAACGTCTGTAACAACATGTATTGAACAACTGAATTGTACGATGAGACACACAAGGAATGTCAAAGCACCAGATGCTCTCCGGCCCCTTTTTCCGTTCTTCCGTGTTCTAGAGTGCAAATTGATTCGTGCGCTTCTCGGTATGGAAAAACTGGAAAAATATCATGTGGGAGCCGTCCGCAAACTTTTCCAACCCTTGTCAGCTTCCCCTTACATCTGCGTCACATTGACATTTGGCACTAACGAGACTTTCCCGAGTCTCATTATCTTCCTGCAGGCAAACTGTTGCAAAAGTCAAAGGATGAAGCTTCATGGTCACCCCTCTGCCAGTAGTGTAATTATAAAAACTCAAACTATTTACTATATATAGTACTTGTACCATGTGGCGAATCACCAATGTCCCTAAAGGCGCCAATGACTTTCAACCGCCGGCTGTATTTCTACATCCCGAATCCCAGTCTGTCTACTGCTGTTTTTTCCGCTTATCCTCTTCTTTTCCGAATCGGACACCGTGGGAGAGGAGGAGGTACTTGCTGAAGAAGTCTTCGGCGAATTCATCGAATTTGGTGTATTTTGCTCCTACTAGGATTGGTTTTAGCATGGTTCAGGACGGAGATGAGAGGGAGGAGTGAGCTGATGTATACTCACAGCGGTAAGCTGCTGCGATGCCACTGCATTCTTTATTAGCATAGTGTACTTTTCTGTTCAAAGGTACCAAATGGCGCTGGGGACAGAAGGACTAAGGATGTGGACGGGATAGCGCACCTAACGCAAGCCAGTTCGTGCATATTCTACATCTTGTTAGCAAGCCAAAGAGACTTTGGGCTGGAAAGTACACGCACCACTAGGGTCCACGACCCAGCAAATAAGGTGTTGTTCTTGCCATTGATAAACACCATTCCTTCAGAAAGTCAGCTGCTGTACAACACGTATGACTGAGGTCGAGGGAGGCTTGCCTGGCACCACTCGAACATAGTGCTGCCATTTATGTCCCAGCTGATGCCACCACTTCCTCTCAATGATCTTCGTCTCATCTATCTCGCCAATAGTCCAAAGCTCATCATGCTGTTTGTCCAGGAATATGCTTTGATACACATGTGCTTTCTCACCAGAATCTTCGCTTTCGGAGCTCGCTCGAAATTGATGTTGGTAGTTGGAACAGTCGAATGACATTTCGATCTTCTTTGGGTCCTGCTTGTACGATTTGGTGTAATACATTGGTCTGAAACCTTTCTCTTCTCCGTGTGGACCGCATTGCTCACCTTTAGCAAAGGCGATTTGATCTTCTTGTACTTTGGACTTTGGATCAGCACAAAGCCTGGGATCGAACTCAGTCTCATAGTGCTTGTTGAAATAGGTACTGTCCGAGTGTGTGATTGTGATATCATCGTAGAAGCTGGCTCCGCCCAGAACAAATCTCTCCTTTCGGCTTGCAGTCTTTCCCAACAGTTTCAGTGCATCATCAGCGAGTACGCACATCACAAGTTCGTCGAAGGTTTCGGTTTTGGTTGTCGAAACTGTGCTATTGCCGAGCTTGTTGTCGAAATAAGGCCGCGTTTGAATGGTGACACCTTGACTGTTCCTTTGTGTGATCTCAGCCACTTCTGTCTTGAGCCGAATATTGACTCCATTGGATTGCAAGTCCTTCCTCCACTGTTGAGGCTATTAGTCTATTGTGCCGAACAGGAGTTTCGAGAGTCTGAGCGGGGATCATACGTCTTCATAGAAATTGTGCAAATTGGGGAATGTAACCATAGTAGGTAGATTAGGCAGAAGGGTCTCTGGATCATAGTCCCACAACTTCATATTAGGATCATCAAACAGCCTCTCAAGAATAGCACACGAGACGTTCGCAGTTTGGTTTCCGGTACCTAGGAAAAGAGCAATGAGTGGATACACCATCTTGTCTCCAAAATCCTTGCTGAAGAAGAACATGCGGAGCATGATACGAATCGGAACCAGACCAAGGAGTGGCATAGTCCATTTGATGAGTTTGAGGACTTTGCCGAATTTTTTAATGTCACCGGAAAACTGATTGATGAGGTTGCTTGGGAAGCAATTGGTCCAGAATCCATCAGGACCCTTACCGAAAGCCACCTGCAACTTGACCTCCTGGGGCTCATGGCCATACTTCTTGAAGAAGTTGAAGGTGTGTTTGAATATCTGGACAGAATTAGCACGAGAGCGATATCTCAAGGAGTATTGAAACTACTGGAGAGCCTCCTTGGACACCGTCATTTATCCACCCTGCACCATACTTCCCTTCATCTATAGAAATTGACGTTGCCTGGCCTCCTGTAACTTCATTACGTTCTATGATTGTAACTTCGAAATTCTCGGGATGCTGGGCAAGAGTTGCTGCGCATGACTACAGGTACATATCAAATTGAATTTAGCCAACAATGCTTTAACTTGATACTTTGGAGTTTCAATTTTGGATGTGAAGAACGTATCGAAGTCCAGCTTACCATTCCTGCAGCTCCTGCGCCGATAATTACAACCTTCCTCTTAGTTTTCACCGACATTTTGTCCGAGTTGCTGACGAGAACGGAACTCAGGGTAGATGGAACTTTGATTTTCCCAATATCGATCTTGGAATAATATCAACGGTGGAATGGTCGTGGTGGTGATGCTGAGTAACAGTGTAACATAAAGTGTCGTATGGGGGCACGAGTCGTGAGGTCATTGACTAGTCTCTTCTGCAAGAGGCGCTTCCTACAAGTCTTCCAAGGCGAAGTAGACTTTCCTAGGTAAATGGAGGGAATATTCGACAATATTCGGATTTACTGGGCTATCGCAGCTGTCCAAGTCTTCCAGCTTGCAAAGGACTTATGCCTGACTTCTGCATCGCGTATAAGGAGTAATAGGTCTGTCGCCTGGATGACGTTGCTTCGGTCGTTGCTGCTCGCTTAAATAATTGCAAATGCCCCCCTATCTATGTTTAGGGTTATGTTAAATGTCGCTTGACGATCTGGGTATTGTAAATCCCGTGGTAGCGCAGATCATTTCTCAGATCGACGCGCCCCTTTGAAAGTCAACCTCGAAACAATCACGTCAAAGGTTCAAAAACTTGGTAAAGACAGCAACAAACACCGAGACCGCGACGGTAAGGCAGAGCTATACCGGGCTGATGCTGTTTTCTTGAAGAGGTGCTCTCTAGATGCAGATTCCAAATCCATGACCCTCCTCCCTACTGATACCCAGCGACAGGCAATCATCAATCATCGATCATCGTACCTTCCACCCGGCATCGTTTGTGCACTCACGTGACAATATTTGAGCTCACCTCAACCAACATCCACTACAGGGGCGAAAGCAAGTGGATTCACCTCCGACTCATTGTCATCTCCAGGTTTTTCGTGTTGTCATACACTCGAGGAGCCTGTGCATTCTTTCAGTAGGCTGTCAGGGAGATCTCAGCTTCGCCAAACCATACAATCGCCGGAAAAAAGAATCATCAAGATGTCAGAGACCGAATCTGATGAAGATTTCAAGAGAGCAGTGGCTCTATCTTTAAAGGACCAATCCACTGTTGCTGGTAGCAAGTCTACTGTCATCGACCTTGTCAGCGACAGCGACGTCGATGATGATGATGATGATGATGACGATGATCTTGACGCTCCGGTGACTGCACGAAAGCTTCCAATTTTCAATGGTTCGGCAACAACGCGATCTGGACCTATCAAGCCAAAGGCAGCAGGAAGTCTTGAATTCTCGCACATGTATGGTGATCTGGGATCTGTATTATCATCTCCTGGAACAAAAGCCATGAAAGCAAGTCAGCCAACTGGAGGTATGCTTGGATTGAATCGAAAGGCGATGGAAGAAGAGCGCCTCAGGCGACAGAAACAAAAGCAAGAAAGTGGTCAGCTCATAGCTAAGAACAAGAGACACGCTTCACTGTCCCCACTATCTGTGAAGGAACGAGAGGAGGTCTCCACGTACACCAACGGGCTTGGCCCCAAAGCCCATATTGCGTCGAAACCGGAGGAGAAGCGGCAGAAATTAGGGCATACCACGTCGAACGTTCTATCACGGTTTGAAGAAGAACTCCTCAGCAAGCCGGGAATCCGCTTTCCGGACGGTGTTGTGAAGAAGACTTGGGTGAAAGGAGTTCCTCGCTTAGGAGACGACATCAAGATTGAGGAAGTCCTTCAAAAGGACGATCTTCAGCTCGCAGTTCTCAGTGCATTTCAAGTGGAGCCTGAGTGGGTGGAAACAAAACTTGATCCGAAGACAAAAGTGATGTGGGTTCTGCAAGCTAAGACTGCTGATGAGGTACGTGAACAAGATTTGTTTGGCTGCGTTGAATGGCCATTCCCTTTGCCGGCTCGTTCGGAACGAAACCCTACGAAAATCATTAGATCAGCATCAATATAGAAGATAGTTGACCGCGAATACCTTCGTAGCTCGCTCTCCATTGCTTTCAGAGATTGCTGTGTTATCACTTGGCTCACATCGTTCGATGCATGCACTAACATATCACAGAAGCAAAAAATATGCTCGATGGCTCCTAGTAACTATCGCTTTTGTTTTCCCTCCATGGAGGGGAACATAAACTGCATGCACTCCAAGCTTCAACTTCTCGCATTCTCCACGCACCTCCGAGTCGTCATTCCCAGTGCCAACCTTACATCTTATGATTGGGGAGAAACAGGCGTTATGGAGAATGTCTGTTTCCTCATAGACCTTCCACGACTACCACCAGGTAGCCCATCAACCGAGCCTACGCACTTTGCTGAGGAGGTAAGTCTTGGGACGACGGCATTTTCGTACGAGTGTCTCAACCAATCTACCACTGAGACTACATTGGAGACAGACTTACATCCAGAAAGGCTGATTTTTTGACCATCTAGCTGCTTTTCTTTCTACATGCCATTGACCTTGACCAAGGGATAATAAACAGCCTGAAGAAGTTCGACTTTACTCGAACATCTCAGATGGCATTTGTACACTCGATGTGGGTTTTGTTTGGTCTTGTACCATGTGCAAAGCGGCTTAATTTGCAACAGAGGGGGTTCTCACCCAGATCAGGGAATATGGAAACGGACGGGATATTGCGGCTTGTAGGTAACAATCTCGTATCTCATACTTCCCTCTGCTATGCTAGACACGCAGATGATTGCTGTTGAATGCCACTTCATGCCAGGATATACTGAGATTCAGGTCTAATTCGAGTCTTATTGTTTAGGGGAACGGCAATTCGAAAACTTGGCTTACAAACCGATGCAGCCCTGGATATTGACTTTCTGGTGTGAAACTCTTACCCCAGGTATCATTACTCGCTACCCATGTGCTGATTCTTACTAGGCAGCATCAATCGGCAGCCTTAACCAAACTTTCTTGAAGTGCCTGTACAACGCTGCACAAGGTATGTGTGTCTTTTGTCCTTGTTTGTCCAGCCGTACATCGTGAAGATGTGGCATTACAAATATGGGAATTTTCCGATCTACAGGGACAGGGGTTTGACGTGCCAAGATTTACGTGTGACGGATCCGATTGACATGCCTTCCATGAACAAGGAGCTGACAAGGTAAATGTCACAGGGGATGACGGACTCGTGGAGTATGGATGGCGTGCCGAGAAAAAGTCAACAAGGAACAAGGCAATGTGTGAGACGGAGCGCAAACTATCAGACACCCTGAAAGACCGTTTCCGTATTTACTTCCCAACTGGGGAGACGGTGGCTAATTCCCGCGGTGGAATTGGGGTATGCAAGGATTTCCACACCATACCTTCACGCGTTTAAGCGCCTACTGCACGAATGCCAACTGACATGTTCACAGTGTGGTGGTACTATCTGCATACAAGCGAAGTGGTACGATTCAGCCACATTTCCGAGGCATCTGATGCACGATTGTCAGAGTCTGAGACCTGGTATTTTGATGCACAGCAAAATGATGTTTGTCAGGGGAGTAGGCGATAAACAAGATAGTCAGATTGCGTGGGCCTATGTGGGATCCGCCAACTTGTCTGAATCTGCCTGTAAGTTTCATTATTTCATTTCCGTCCGATTCGAATGTTTGCGTTTTTCAGCCTTGATCTCGCCATGGCGCCAAGTGAATCCCATATCAAGTGTCTCTCAAGTGCTGCGCATTAGATGCCAAGATTGACGAGAATAAAGATGGCTCCCATCGAGGTGTTGTGCTCGTCACGAGACCTCCGCTTACAGGCTCGCCGTAACTTACCGCAAAAGGAAGGTCATAAAGTCTTGTTTTGAGCAACATAGCTAGTACTCCAGTGTAGGACAAGAGCTTGCCAAGAAGTTCTCCACGTCAACTCCACATAGAAGTTATTTTTCTACAACCGATTTCTTGGAGCTCTTGCTAACAGCATTCATCCGCAGGGGGACGCCTTGTGCAGGACAAAGATACCAGAGAACCGAAACTTACCTTAAGAAATTGGGAATGTGGAGTCGTCCTACCGATCAAAGTCGATGGCGAACAACCTTCGGATCGCAAAGGCGAAGACAAAGACAAGACATCTTTGGGTATGGATGTCTTTCTTGGTCACATACCTGTGCCCATGCAAGTTCCTGGCAATCCATATGGACTTCATCGGCCTTGGTTCTACAAAGCCCATTATTGAGATCGGGATTCGCCAATAGCTCTGATAATGCCACAAGCAGTTAATACATGACTGCAGGTATTGGATAACTATCTTTGAAGCCTCAACTACACCTGATAGCAGCAGTCTTTAAAAACTGGACCGGAATGTTGGCTGCGACCTCTTTGCCATGGTCATACCCCTGACTCATGTAGATAAGAGACGCGAGGTACTTTTGTCCTTGGATGACATTGATATCACTGATTGCATAGCGCTGTATCAGATGCCATTCCTGAGTAGTGATTGAGTATGCCCTGAGGTATGGACATCTCGATGTTCTCAGTGCCTAACGACGCTGGAATTCCTGTGCGTGAGTACTCTGAGGTATCCCTTAGGGGAGGCCAAAGGGCGGTGGTGCAACAGCCAGCAAGCTGTGACCTGCATCATCCTAGCTGTTCATCATGCGCAGAACAGCCCATCAGCAAGCGTGCACAGGCACTTAGTCGGGAGCAGCCTTCCATAGCAAAAGTTTACCCATTCTTGTCTTTCGGGACTCTGAGCGTCGAAGTTGTCCGAGCCCAGGTGAAGTAGAATTGGCCTGGGACCAGATATTCCTGCAGGCTTTCGTCATAGGGGTTTACACTGTGAGAGATTTGGACCCTGGAGTAGATCTCGCATCGGGCATTTTGACACACAGCGCAATTCGCTCTACAACCAAGTTATGGAGCACTACTGAAAGCAGGTCAAAGTCAAGCACTTCTGCAAACACACAGACAACTGAGATCCGGAAAAACAGCTGATGAGGTTCTAGAACATGCAGCTACTAGGCTCGCACGAACCAAGAGGAGAAGATGAACCAAAGGGATCTCGTTCCAACTAATGTTCTCACCCGCGGCAGACATGAGAAAGCCAACCACGTGAGAATGTTTCAAGAGGTGAAACAGTAGCGACGATGACTACGATATGGCCGAGGATCAGCTGCATTACAGTCCACTCTGCCCATGCAGTTATCGCAGGTTTATTAGATGGAGGTAGCAGCGGCGCCCGTGGGGGAGGAGTGCGTGTTCACGCAAGTTTGCAAGTTCGTACGAAATGCGGACGTGGAAGCTCTCCTCGTCTAGTCAAAGCGTCAGGAAAGCAGCCCGAGCCACTGACTGTGTCTACCGACCCTCGACCATTCAACCAGCCAGCATCTATCCAGATTCCGGACCTCCTTTATCTTACCTTACCTTACCTTACCTTACCTTACCTTACCTTACCTTACCTTACCTTACCTTTGACTGAACTACTGCACTGCTTTGCTCTGCTATCGGAGACGGGATGGATAGTAAACAAGCTCGGGTTTTCTGGGCAGCGAGGAGCGGGTGGGAGCCGACGGCTTGTTTCGTCCCGGAACAGTGCCAGTAGTCCAGTAGTCCCCTCGTTGCAACCACCGCCGAATAGGTATCCTCTCTCTGGTGGTTGCTCGCTCGAAGGGGTTATGCTCTGCACTGGCTGGCTGGCTGGTTGACTGGCTAGCTGGCTTGTCTCTCATTTTTCGAACCACGAGGGATTCATGTCTGTCTGGCTCGGTCAAGTCAAGTCAAGTCCAGTCAAGCCCACGGCGTCCCGTTCTTGCAGAAACGAAGCAGAAGTGTCGCAAATCCTTAGGGGTTCCGATGTCAAATTCCCCGATCCGGTGGCTGCCACTGCCACTGCCACTGCCACTGCCAGTTGCCCGCCGCCCATTCGTCCCACCCAATCGCCTCCACCTGCCCGAGTTCTCCCCACCCCTCCCCTCCCCAACCCACCTCACCCCACCCCGCCCCCGACACCAAGCAAGCAAGCAAGCAAGCAAGCAAAAATTGAGGTGGTCACTGACCCTCTATTCTTCAGATGACCTGTTCATGAAACGAACCGAATGCAAGTTTCTCACGTCGTATCGCACTTCTACTCTACTGTACGTGCTGGTTCCACGACATGCTTGTACGCAGGAGAGGAAAGTACCGTATTCTAGGGCAGAAAGTCCCGAGAGTTTCCGGCAAGACGTTCTAGATGTCGTCAGTTGGACTTCCGGCGGAAAGCCAGGTATGTTGATGCTGATGCTGATGCTGATGCTTGTTAAATGGAATGGCCCGTGACGTTCAAAAGGGATATGCGGATCCCAATATACACTACACTACAATACACTACACTACAATACAATACACTACAATACACTACACTACACTACGCTACACTACACTACACTACACTTCACTGCGCTGCACTGCACGCTGAGACAAGACATAACCCAGATACCCCATCTGGTCAAACTCTTCCGCATTCTTTCCAACCCCAACGATCGCACTCGAAAATTGAAAGAACGTCTCAGTCTCCAGCATCATGCGCTCCGCTCCCGCTCCCTGGCCGCTTTTGCTTTCAGAGGCCGCTTTTGCTCTCAGAGGCCGCCAATCGCCGAAACAAACTAGGAGGGGAGGGGAGGATCAGGGACCTGGACCTGGACCCAATATCTCACTCAGGGTCCGATGCAGTCAATCTAACCGCCCAACCTATGAGCGTTGAAAGCGATGTCCTGGCGAGAATGGCGCTTGCAACAGATCAGATGCTGCTGAAAAAAGATAGGCAAGAATGATTGACATTGCCAGCGCATTTCTGAAATGATTGATTCTGTCGTTCGGTGTCATCATTGGCTTTGCTACTCTAAAAAAGCTGCATCCTCATCATGATCTGACCATTATCGTCGATCTTGCAGAGTTACGCCTTCTACCGCGCCACTTTGGAGATCGATCGACGACGAGGAGCCTGCCGTAGCACAGGAGCACCATTAACGCCCTAACCTTAACAGCTATGGTTATCTCCTGCCGTGGCTTGGGAAACTTTACCCACGGAACGGAACTTCTAGTGGCATCTGGGCGCACGCTAGACAGTCTATTGTTACGAATTGGGAGTGAACGGATCAACCACGTCTGACCGACAGAGCAGTGCCAATAATAATAATGATGCACTACTATCTCTCGCATGACCTCGAGTCAGACTGCAAGACGCGGCGGAAGCAATCCAGTCAATTTCCATCCCGCCTCAATCAAGCCAGCCGACCAACTGGTCTCTAAGTCCTGGAGGAATATTCAGAAGCAGGAAATCCATCGCGCATCGCATGGAAATCGTGGCACTTGGCTCAAGGCCTGGTCCCACAACGCCCAAGAGCTAGCTGCGATCAGAGAAGCGCTCTGCTATTTGCCCCAACCAGAGGAGAAAGTTTGGATCGCGCAACAATGGGTTGTCGACAGAGTTCAATGGACTTTCTAAATCCCCGATTTAGGGTTCCCATCAACTGTCACTGAAGCTTAGGTTGGAGCCTTATTCAAAGTCAAAGAGATTAAATCAACTTCATCTCTCGATTGAGCCTTACTTACTTACTCACGAGAGTATTAGAAGTGTCAGGAAAAGGGATCTCAGAACATGACTCCCAAGTTGAAAGTCGCGAGTCCGCACCATCAGTCCGCGTCGTCTACGCACAGCATCGCGACTACAGTTTTCGGGGAATTTTCCCGTTGTTTGTGCCGCTCTTCGACCGTGCCAATTGAAGACTGTGCTTGGTGCCCCATATTCACCGCTATGACATGTCGATGAATTGACGAGTGAGATCTTTGCCCATGATGCTGGGACCTGAGATTTTGACTTTCATAGATTTTGAGTTTGAGTTTCGACCCAAGTGGCGGCTTGTCCCTGGGGGAGATTGAAGTTAGAATGATCACGAAGCAATGCACATCGTGGGGGAACTGATATCACATGTCTACCACATCTTCAACAATTCCTCAGGGTCTTCGAGATATCAGCGAGGGAGTGTGACACAAAACATGGAGCTAGAATGTCTTAGCCAGCATGTTGGCATCAACTCGCAGGTAAGCTACTGCCGGTGAGGAGAATAAATATTACGTTACACCCCAACTGACTGAGCCCACCAGTGACCAGTAATGTATGAGGTGAGGATCAGCAAAGCAACTAGAATAGATCACATCGAACAGCTTTCAATCTGTGCGTGTCAACAACAGTAGTAATCAGTAGTCTCATCACAAGATCTACATTCCACGAAGGCTGGGTAGGCTTGCGTTGCCGTACACTTCAATTGAAATATTCACCCAGTCGGTATGATTGCCTAAAGGCCAAAGAGTAGCGTCCTCTATCTTTCGTCGTCATGGTGCAGCAGTCCAGACCAGATGCTCGGCAGAGTGGTGGCTTGATCGATACTACTGTCGGATCTCGCAGGTTTTACTACGACAACCTGTGTGTAGTTAGGCCGGCTGTGTCAAATTGTGCCATGCGCGAGACGCAGTGAGCGAGTGGCCCCCTGTCTCTGGAGAATGCGCGAATGCGCGAATGCGAGTTCGAATAATAACGCCATGACTGGGGTCAAAAAGACCTGGCGTTCCACGAATCCACAGTCGGCTTTGCCCAGCTTCCCTGCTTACTGCCCCTTTGATACCCTTGCTGCCCCATATTTTATATCGTTATTTCGATCATCTCACATCACGGAGTGTACCCATCTCGGTACCTTGAGCTATCCGCAAGCCGGAAAGACCTTCCTTCGCCTTGCCAAATCTTTGTATCAATTTGGCGCGCGCTGTCGGAATGCCGCTTGAATACCGGCAGACAACAAGAATGGGCTTTTAAAAATTGCAGGAATTTTGATCTGCTTCCGGGACGTCCGATTGGCTGTGATGATGCCCTGGTGGTCGTGAGTAGCTTGCGAATCTTCTCGTGGAGAACTGGGCCGGGAATTGTGGTCTGTTTACCGTCTTGCACCAGATACAAGTAAACGTATAGAACCGAGTGCCGAATTGACTTCTCACTGGCAGTAGTGCCAAGTCGATACGTGGACAATGTAATTACCTTGGTATTTTCGATCCTAGGGAGAGCAGCAAGCACAAACACTAAAAAGCCCAGTCAGGTCACAACATTCGCTATTTCGGCACGCAAAATACTCCACATAGCGAATACCTTCACTGGGTCTACCTGAGCAACTTATCCCCACCTTGCCATACCCATTCACTCTCACGTCACACAGAAGAGTATTCTGGGAATTCCAACAGAGCGGGAGTTTCGTTCGACCAAGCAGTCGGGTTTCTAAGAACCACATGAATGGTAACTCTAAGAATAACAAGTCTGGGCAACAAAGCAATTGGGTTTCTGATGCGTTAAAATGCCCCTCCAAGAATAAATCTTCGAGCAATCAATCAGTTGATGGGTCTTGTTTCGCTCCAGCAATCCCCCTGAAGAGATGGACAGCAGGGCTGAGAGCACAGGATCTTATTATTAGAACCACAAAATGATCGATGGAGAATGGATATTGGGGGTTTTGGATTGAGTGAGTGAATTGTAGGTGCCATGAATAAGAAGTGGTCCATGGGTATCAAACGATGACTGACCAAGGAGCTACCATACCGTTCCGTCCGTTATTTTTGCATCACAACGTCACAGTGCAAGGCAAGGAAGGAGTTACAGAGATTCTTCTGAGTCGTTCTGTGATGATAAGTTCACTGGCAAAAGACAGAAAACAGTAACTCTGGGGACGTATCTGAACACTTCTGCTCCTGAGTTGCATATTTGAAGGGTAAGATTTAGTTCTGTCTGTATCGAGCGAGCTTGGGTTCCAACTCAGGGATGGCCTACAGCCACGGCATGATGTATGGGCAAGAGATATGGTGTGGTGAGTAGGGCAGCGACATAGCCAGACTTAGCAGGGCTGGTTTGATTGGACTGGGTCGATCTTGGGCTCTTGGGCGCGGTTCTTCAGCGAACGGTAGTGTAAGACACGGCCAGCTAACCTTGCCTTGCTCGCCCTTGTCCTGCAGTACAGATGGAGGTGCATGTATCCATGCTGTACCGCCGCATTAGGCCCAGTCCCAGTCACCATCGGGACCCTGGAGCTTGAATCGAGTCCTTGTGCTGCGCTCGCTTCGTCCGGCTCCGCCAACGTCTTTCGCTTCTCCTCGTCACTTACTGACTGCTCTTGGCCAACAGTCTCATCTCCTTCAGTATTGCTGTACCTTTGCAGATAGTGTTGGCTGTGTTCAGAAGCGATGTGTGTTTTCCTGTATGTACTGTGGTTTGTACTCAAGACTCGTGGCTGGCAGCACTTCCACTTCTCTGTCATGGACCCCCTGTTGTTCCCCCCCCCCCCCCCCCTTCACGACTCCTACAGTAGGAGCTAGGGCAGCGGTGGGCAACGGTCCACAGCCTTTTTGGTCCCTGTTGCTCCTCCCCCCCGTCTCTCCTCATCAGTGCGCCACGCGCTATCTAGTGTGCAAGTAGTTTCGCGCCAGGTGTGTTGGATCCCTGCTTCCTCGAGGAAAAGAGCTATGGACTTGGAGGAAACCCTGTCGGGCTTTGTGGACTCTTCCCTGCCCTACCTGCGGGAGTGGAGTGGAGTGGAGTGTAGAGAGCACAGTACAATAGCAGTAGTGAGAGAGTCTGTGTGAGGTCTGCTTACGGACTCCTTCCCTCAAGGGCCTCAACGGCCTCAACAGTAGTCAAGACTCTCGAGATCCAAGCTATGTTCTATGTGTCTTAGCGGACGGTAGTCGCCGCCTCTGTCCCCTACTCTACCCTTACCCTTACCCATACCCATACCCCAACCCCGGCCTGGATTTGTTTATGAGTTGAATGAATCGCAGACTTGCCTTTCCCTTTCCTGTTTCTTAACCCTCCCTTGCCCTTGTCCCTGCACGCCGCCCACTTCAAAGTGTCTGATATTCCTCCCTGTCCTCTCCTTGCCTACCCTGGCCCAGAGTTACCCTGCTCTGCTCTGCTCTGCTCTGCCCTGCCCTGCACTTTCCCTCTTTCTCCTCTCCTCTCCTCTCCTCTGCTCTCCTCTCCTCTCCTCTCCACGGACACTTACTGCAGCACTCCACCACGGTACTTCTCGGTACTACTCAAGAGCAACGCAGGACGGACAGGCTTGAGCAAAGCCCCCGAACCCAGCAACCTCAGTCCTCCAATATCGATCGAGCTGGTAGCACTTGGGAGCTCCACTTTCCGGGCTGCCAGTGCCAACCCCCAAAACCTCCCGCCGCGCCGTCAACCTTACGACCTTACCTTACCTTAATATCCAAAGCTTTCCAGCAGCCTTCTTTCTTCACTACTGTACTGCTGTAAATTTACTTGCATGCTGTTCTGCCCAGACTTGTGCTCTTCCAGCCAAGCCATCACCCCTCAAATATCTGGCTCAGCCTCTCCGCGTCGTCGTCGTCGTCCTCGTCTCGTCGCCGCCATTCTTACCTTACCATTCGTGCTGTTTCTCGTCCTCCTCTCGACTCTCGGCTGCGCGTCACTCATTCTCGCTCGTCCCTAGTCCATCCCGGCATACCGCAGAGTCAACGGCATTTGTGTTGCTCCAGGATACCCGACCTGGATAGGGCTCCCCTTGGTCACCCCCGATTGTGCCAAGCGAACCTTGAGAGCAGACAAAACGGAGAGCACGTACATTCTACAGCTCACCTCACCTCACCTCACCTGCACCCTGTCCTACCCTGCGAACCCACCATCCCCTTCCCTTCCTCCCCTCCCCGTCCGTTTCTCGCGGGATCAGAGCAAGACCTTCCGCATTGCGCTCTTCTCGTCCACGGATGCTCTACCATCAGCTTCTTCGGTCGAAACAACCTTCGGCCCATCCCTTCGTCCTCGCTCTTGAACATTGGTCAGCGAACTAGACAGAGACCAAAAGCCAAGGCATAAACATACCCATCCAGCTCTACCCTCCCCTACCTGAGCAGGGAACATAAAGCTCACACTTGCAGTTGCAGTCGATCCGAACCTCCCTCTCCACCAGCATCCCACCGCCCCGCCAACTGAAGGTTTGATAAAGAAGTCCTTGCTCCCCATTCCCCGAGGAGCATCGGGGCATCGACTGAAGCCATTCCTTTCCACTTCAGGGATAACGTCCGACGACATCTCATAATATTCTCTGCTACTTCACCTCGACCTCCTAAGTGAACAAGCAACCACCATTTTCTCCCCCCAACACTCCATACCACATCCATAATGGCATCCGCATCACCACTCTCACCGACCTTCTTTGGTCATATTGCTTCTACTCAGGATGCTCTTCTTCTTTTCGAGGCTTGTCTCAGCGGTGCACTGAATCATGTTGCGCGCCGTCCCCATGATCGCGAGAGAGTCAGCCTGATCAAGAGTGGAAATGTCTTCATCTACGAGGAGCATTCATCCGGCATTAAAAGGTGGACTGATGGCGTACCGTGGAGTCCCAGTCGGATCTTGGGCAACTTCCTTGTGTACCGTGAACTGGAACGACCTTTCCCACCTGGAGAGAAGAAGAGGGCAATGAAGCGCAGCAAAAGATCCCCAGGCATCAGCAAGCCGGAACCTTTTGGTGGAAGTGGCATGAGCAATGGCTACAATCCCGCTTCAGCAGCAACGTCAACCTTTGATCCCCAAAACCCCAACTCTCTCAGCAAAGAAACAGAGCGTTCCTTGATTGGATCCTTGGTAGATTCTTATGGATTCAAGGAAGAAGGTCTGGTAAAGAAGACTGTCAGCGTTACCGTTGGGGGTGTCTCTCACCATCTTGTCTCGTATTACACCGTCGCAGATGTTATGAACAACAAATTTACGACACCTTCAAAAGATCCCAGGTTCCAGCATATCACGCCCAGACCTGATCTCATCACGAAGCAGAATTTCCGAACACCAATCGACGAGGTCGACTCCATGGACCGAATTGACGACCGATCAGTTTACGCCAGCTACCCGTATGCCCGCAACGGCTACGAAATGACCAACCAGACAATATCACATCGACCAATGTCACTCCCTACACCCCCCATCACCTACGGGTCAAACTCGAGCATGTACAATGGGTATGGGCAATATGATGGCCTCGGGCAAGGTCAACCTCATGGAGGATACCCAGGGCAATTTGGACACTCTCCAGGCCTCTACCCTGCGGTCAAGTCTGAGAGCTATGACGCTGGCGCGTATAGAACACAACGATACAATTCCGTCATTGGCATTGGTTCTGATCCATCCAGGGCTCAAGTGCCACCAGTTACTACCAATTTTGCACGTCGCTCCTCCAATTACGATCAGGGTGGCTCTGTTGACTCCGGGCTCTCCGGCATGTCTTCCTCCTCATCCGATTCAAAGCTCACAAATGATTCCGGATACTCCTCGCAAGGATTCTACGGTGGCGGCATGAGAGACTCGAACCCTTCGCACAGCTACTCAGCTAGGTCCCTGCCAACACCAACTCACCAAACAACTTTTGAGCGAGTACCTTCTCAATCATACAGTGGACCAGAGACTCCGAAGAGTGAGAACATGTGGTTGGGCCATCCGGGACTTGGTGGCAATTCGAGCGTTGGTCACGGTCATTACATAGCGCCTCAGCAACAGTGGGCCAGCACCGGTACATCCTAGTTTGCTCTCATTCTATGGAGGAACCAAAAATCATATATTGACGAATTTCTTTGGACTGTGGTATTAGTGCGGAGATCTGAACCATGAAGGCTATTCTATTGGCGTACTTGGGCAATTCGGATGGGATCATAGGCGGGAGAGGCTTTGGGTTTCATGGAGCGGCATACCCTCACTTTCGCACTAAAAATGTTCGGATCGCTCTACTATCGTTTTGCTTTGGACGACGTACAAATTCGGGGCGTATTTGGGGCATGTATTCTTTGTAATGTACTTTTTTATTGTCGTTAAACACTATAGAAGAAGGATACCAGTGGATCGCTCCCAAAATACTTGAAATGAACTATGTTCAAGCCATATCAAATCACATGTTGAAGCTTCTCTTGAACGAGTATGTTATGTTTTGAGCGGTTCGGAAATTTGTCGCCAATAGTGGCAGGGATCGAGGTCAAGATTTGGATCTCCCAAATACGATCTCTAGACATTACGGCAGCCCCTTCAGTGAACTTGATGCGGGAACATGATCTCGAATCATGCGAGGTTCGAGCAGGGGCGAACAAGTGACGGAATTCTCCATCTGAACCAATCCGTTCGCATTCCAGGTGCCTGCAACAGGGTACATAACGTTACAGAGCATGAGCTTGACAAATGTCAACTGCTACAGATGCTAGCCATATCCAATGAAGAGACATTTTCATATTGGGCACAAATCTGTCAAGATCCCTACAGGTTGGAGTCTAGATCGTTCTCTGAGACTTCTAAATGCTGGGATTGGGTTGCTGCATGCAAGCTGGGAAGGTTGTGTGACTTGTGTCTAAGCAGAAGTGCAACATATTGGGAACCATCCATTTGTGGTCTGGGAAATCAACAGGAACGAACACGACGAACAAACACCAGTCATCAAAACCTAAGCTATGTTCTCGTTATGCCGTTTGGCTGTCCCAAGAACAGGTGTCGTCAGGAGGATTAAGTTTAGGGCTGGTGGGATGGCTTGGTAATGGCACCGTACGTTATGCAAGTAGTGCCTCCCAGGTTTAGGAGCGGGAGGGGTGAGGCTGGCATGGGGGCGGGAATAATTTGATACTCGAAGAACGGTCGGGAAGGATGAACGGGAAAAATTGTACAAGATAGGATAGGATGGACACGAAGCAGGGTTGCGATAGGCCTACATCAAGCGTTATGATCTTGCGGACTTGTCTGGGGTAGAAGGGTTCGGTACAAGAACCGAGCGTGCCTTATCGAAGAAGGGCTCAAAAGCTTCCCCTTGCCATCAGTCCAAATGCGGGTTTCACGCCGAAACTCTGAAAGTCCAAAGTGCTAATGCAGCGCCAAAACTCTAAGTGCTCCACCAATTGCTGGTGCTCCTGGTCCAAACTTGCCCGTTTCGAGAACGTGCTCCGAAGCAGCGATTCTTGAGAGCGGTGCGGTACGGTAGGGTGGCCGAAAGTCAAATCCAAATCTAAAAGTCAATGCCGTGTCTACTACTAAGTAAAAGCCGGCGCAGGAGTAGTGGAGTTAAATAATGAGGATGGGTGGTATGGTATGGTGGTATCTGGAGACGGTAGTGCATGGGTGCGGGTGGACGGGCGTCCGCAGCACAAAGTCGATCCGGCTCGCCTGAACGGTAGGTGCAGTCGCGCGCCTAGAGACGGCGCCTAAAGACTTGGCACTCGCTTAAGACCTGTTTTCGCAGGGCAGGGAACTCTTTGAGTTTTGGCTTCTAACGGCCACGGGGGTGAGGCGACTCAGGACTCAGGAGGCAGAACGCAGGAGGCAGAACTCAGAACTCAGAACTCAGAACTCAGAACTCAAGAGTGGACGTGGACGTGGGATTGCAAGTGGACGTGGACGTGGACGCTCGCTTGCTTGTATTATTGGGACCTCGTAACGCTGGCACTCTTTCCGATACCGCCTGCTTGCCTGCCTGCCTGCTTGCCTGCTTGCCTGCCTGCCTGCTGGCCTCCGTGCTCTGAAACCGGCACTTCTCTCCATCTAACTTTCTCGAGCACCGTTCTATTCGTCGCCCTACTCTTCTTTTGTTCCGCCATTCCTTCGACCTTCCTCTTCCATCTATCTACCCTACACAACGTGCTCGCGCTACCATGCGATAGCCATGATGCTGTCTCGGAAACCCGGCCCCTGCCTTCAATGGGCTCAGGGAGCTGCTCGTATCTACAGCAGACGATTGCATCCAGCACCAGCACCAGCGCCAGCACCTGCTGACTCGAAATTCATGCTATCCCAAGGCTTGGCGGTCCTTCCCCAGAGCTCGGCCTTCCTGACGTCGTCGTCACTGTGGACGTGTACTCGATCCTCACGATGCATCGAGCGTTCTTGGCACAAGTATGTTATCAATTTTCCTGCCAAGACAATACCTACACAGCCAGCCTCGGCAGCCTGATGTTGATTTGAGATTATTAGGACTCAACTCAATTTCCTGCGGCACAAGGGCCTTCCCTACTCCACGTCCAAACAACCGGGTGACACCCAAGTGAACCAAAGGTATGCTGGAGGGTGATTTCCTTGTTTCATTGCCTCGATGTTCTTAGTCTGGCTAGGAATTCTCCCATCGCCAAGAGCATGGGATTTCGCCGATCACGTGTGCCACCTCATCCTCGACAGAGCTGGTATTCACAAGGCGCAGCAGCAAGACGATACTAACAGCTTCGATCCAGATCTACGGCTGCTGACCCCAAAAAGCCGCTTCTCAAAGTCCTTACGAAGATAACCCCACATGAGAACATCTACACGATACCTAACATCCTCACATTTTCTCGTCTCATAGCCGCACCAGTTGTGGGGTATCTCGTCCTCCACGATCATCATGCCTGGGCAGTGGGTCTCTTCGCATATGCTGGAATCACGGATCTAGTTGATGGCTGGATAGCCAGACGGTGGAACCTTCAGACCGTTGTGGGAACTGTCATTGACCCGATGGCGGACAAGACTTTGATGACGATTCTAACTGTGTGCCTTGCCATCAAAGGCGCTCTCCCTGGTAGTTCCAACCCGTGAACTCCGTTCCCGGACTACAATTACTGACCCACGATAGTCTGGCTCGCTGCCATTATTCTTGGGCGTGATGTTGGCCTTGCAATCACAGCCATATACTATCGCTGGATATCCCTTCCTCCGCCGAAAACATTCGCGCGATACTGGGACTTCTCCTTGCCATCAGCAGAAGTTCATCCTACGACCATCAGCAAGTATAACACTGCTCTACAACTGGCTCTGATTGGGGCCACAACGGCCATGCCGCTGGTGACTGTTGATGTTTCAACGGCAATGACGGCTATGCAGTATGTTAATACCCTGACTCGCTCAAGGACCTTCTGCTCTTTCGTTCCTCGACTCAGTGTAGACAAACTGCTGACTTAGCTACTCCAGATATCTGGTTGCAACTACTACGGTGTGGAGTGGCGCGAGCTATATCTACTCGAAAGATGCCGTGAAGATTTTGAATCAAGAGAAGGAACCCCAAGCTGGAGAAGCCAAGGGGAAGAAATGAAAATGTAACATCAGTTTGTATAAATACATAGCTCTGCCAAGCGAGCATTGAGCATTCTCGAGACGACAATGTCCCGCAGGGCGTTCCATCCGGAGGACAGCATAGTGTATATAAGCCATTTTGACTCCTTGGACATTCAAACAATCTCTGTTTATGAAGAAGTTCTGCTGAAACTTTAGACTGGCCAGTCTCTGTTGCCTTCCAAGTCTTCCATTCCACAACACCACAGATCATCATGCCATCAGCATTGTAGGGTTTGGAAGATCCCAGCCAGAAGCTGAGTATTGAGAGAGATCATTATCGTCTTCATCATCGCCTTCAACTACATTAAGGCATATCTCTGCGTTCCCACAACAGAACAGCCCCAAAGATCCTTTGTTTTTTTCAGATATCCCCATTCCTGCCCTTAGCCCAATCACTGCTCTATCGTATATTGACATTCTATCACACGAGCCATTGAAAGCTGGGAGACATTCTGCTCTTACTTGCGGACATCTCCACACCCAACCCTCCTCGCTCGCTCTTTCTATCGGCTCGATGTTGTTATCTGCTCGTATATGTCCCAGTGGTCTTCTTCCACTACTCCTATTGTGCCCCCTTTTCCTGCCAACTCAGAGCAGCACGTATCGTCAAAAATGTCCACTTCGTACCAAGAGATGGCACTGACTGGTGCTCCAAAGCTTCTTGAGCCTCTCCGCTAAGCAGCTCCGCTAGATGTTAGACGCCTGGTGCGAAAGTAAACAATGGCCGTAGAAAGCCAAATCGACTTTGAGTAGTTTCAGATGGAATGAAACTTTCTGCTGCTTAATTTGAGACATTCCACTTGGCTGGTTGGACAGAATGTGGTGGTCAAAACGGGAGACCTTGCCAGACGGTAGCTGAAGGCTGCTTTAATCATTGAAAGCTAAAGGAATGGAATTCTGAACTTGATAGATATCTATAGCAGTCTGTCTAGAAATCGACTTCATGCTTGTGATCCATAGTCGTTTGCTCAGGGGACATATGTGTACGATGAAGGAAAGTTTAGCTTGTAACAGCAGGGAATTCAATTATATTCCGGGGGATTGAACTTCGATCCAGTTGAATATAGTAGAACATGATGTCCGAAGCTGCCAGTGAATGATATAAAGACAGGGACGGAGTATGGTGGATATCTATTGGATCCTTATGGATGATGAAATAGTTGCCTGGATGCTTCAACAGTAACTGCTGGCGACACCTGTCATTCCAATAACTCGAGCCTAGCCAAGGTTCTGGCAATACAGTCAGCTTCTTAGTCTTCGATCTTAAGCTCTGATACTTGCCAGCATTTGCCAATAGGCACATTACATTGGTGGAAGTAGAGATTGTGAAGTTTCCCAGCCGCGCAGCGGCATCATGATATATTGGCGAGCTAATATGAGTCCATATCACGCACTTCCAGACAGACAATAGCGATCTCATCAACAGCCAGGGACATAGGGCAGCAATATAACTGTTGATTTGCGGCATTAAGCGAGTAGATTGTTGTATTGATATACTTCATTTCACTGAACTCCAAACACCTCATCATGACACCCCCGCTCAAAATCACCTTCTCCCAGTCTCCTTCCGTAACCTACCAGCCGCAGTCGTAGGTGGAGGCTCAGGCCAAGATGACACCGCATCCTCCATTTCTTCCAAGAAAGTCGTGCTGTTGTGTACAGTGGTCCCGCCAATGACAATGCGAACACCTGGTGACGAAGCATTAAGTTGAGACACCGTCTTCGCTTCTTCGAATGTGACGCCTCCAACAATGAATAAGATGATATCTTGAGGCTTGTCCCTCGTTGATCCGCCTCCTTCCACGAATGGGTACTGTTGCTCCCTGAGACGGCCTTTGATGAGATTTTGAAGTGTTAGTTCCAGGCGAGGCGCGTGTTGAGTGTAGACATTCTCTACTCCTTTGAGTCCTTTGAAGCGGTCTCGAGCACCTGAGAAAATGCCAGCTGATTCGAACATGTCAGAGATACCTCCCGCAGACTGAGTCTGTTGCAAGGACGAATGGTAGATGAGCAGCTTCGCGATGAGATCGATTCGCCGCTGTGGAACATTCCCAGCTGCACCGAGTAGGTCCACAAGTATTGGCAGTGCATTTTGAGGATGCTTCTCGTATCTGAGAGAGTACAGCGCGACTAGGCGAAGCTTAGAATCAGCAGTAACCGTTGGTGACTGAATGAGCCTTTGGACATTCTGGACACTGTCAGTCTCAGGGAAGGGGGTGTCTTGACGAGCTCGTTACCTTCAAATCACTAGCATGGTTATCATTACATGCTAGACTTTGCTCAACCTCACTGACTTCCAGCAGATTTTCCGCTCCAACTTTCCTGCTCAACTCGCCAACCAGCGTTACATGCTTACTCACGTTACCGGAAAGCTTTCGAAATTCTGGATACTCTTCAATGAAGCGCTTCATGTCCGCTATTGATTCGATATTCGAACTGTTCTTGGTTTTGGACTGGTATTGCTCGACGTAATCTTTAATGTTTCCACCAAGGTCTCCGAAGTTGAGATACATGTTCTTCTTGAAAAAGGGGTCTTGATCTTGAGACAGGACAACCTCCTTGAGCTCTGGTCGAACATCTGGAACATCGCTCAGATCCACTCTCCCATTCTGGATACCAAGTAGTTCATGGACCATTGCCTGGTACGTCCATTGGGTAAGGAGAGGCGTGATTGGGTCATCCCTCCGATCCAAGATGAGGAGTATCGGAGGTGTATCGACTTTCCTGAAATCAAATAACTGATCCTCTTGAGTAATATGGTACCGAATTTCCGTAGCCAGTTTCTTAGCTAGCAGGCTGTTCTTCTCATACCGTATCAGAGGCTTCTTCTTCAGTGATAAAAGCACTCCAATCAAGCCTTCCGTTGTTCTCTGCAAAGCATCTGTATTCCACATATCTGGATTCGAACTCCAGATCCGCTGCCTTGGAAATGCCAGGTCCAGAGTGAAGAGGTCTGGATTGACAACGATGTAATCTGCGAAATGCTCCTGCACCACTCTCACAACTTCATGATCGTCCGCCTCAGCCAGGCGCTCCAGCGATGACTTCTTGACCACATTACTGAAATATATGTTGTACTCGCCGTACTTGGGTTCCCGAAATTCGTCTATGAGGAATTGTATCGAATCTGCAGAAGGTCGCACGAAACACAAACACCGCAGATGCCTCATCTTCTCCCGATTCTGATTGTCTAGCCGGTCTATCAGATAAACTTCATGGTTCAGCAGCGCAGATTGGGTGATCGCTGTCGAGACTATAGATACAGTGTCGCTGTCCAACAGTAAGATCTTCATCTTGGCAGCTGGAGTTCCTGATGCGCTATCTCCGGCAGAAACCATCTTGGAGATGTACCCCGATACTGCTTGTACGACGTCCATGGTGTCAAGGTTCGAGCAGTATTCTCATCTCTTCCAGGTCTTAAACCCTGCCACCCAAGTCAGGAGCTCGATGGGTGCGGTTCTCGATCGAAAGGCCCGACCGGGCTCGTCGTGTGTGGTTTGAAGCTGCAGACAGTCCTTTCCAGTATTTGTACTGCCTAGCCTCACTCTTGCGCCAACAGGTGGCTTGTAAATTCGAGTATGGAGGGGTAGAAGACGGAGGTGGATGAGGCTGGTCGCAATTGTTCTAGAGAGCCGATCTATCAAATCCTTTCAGTCGAACAAGATGGAAACCAACTCCTTGTAGTGTGCCCTAAAGACGCAATGTAGCACCATGGGAGTGTGAATGTTGCGGCGCAGCAATACAATTCCTCAAGGCAGTCACAATTCGAACAGGTAAGTTACAGAACAGATGATCTCAAGTCCCAACAGCGGAGTCTACCTAGTACCTTGCTAGGGAGCAAGGGCGTCAGCTAGCCCTGTTACCCGTAGCACGCGCAAACACCCGCCTGACCGCGGCAAATAGCGCCGAGGTCCCCTGACGCCCAGCCCAGGCGTTAGCTCTGCTGTGCTTCTGATCATACCTTAAGCTTTGTCCCACCAAAACCAAAACCAAAACATCTCAACCTCCACGTCAAGAAGCTCTGATCCTGTTCCACCGTCGCTGATGGAGAAACGATAGCACCAAAGCGCAACATCCGCATCTTGTTCTGCAGCTTCCAAAACTTACCAGTACGGCACAATGCTGCCCTACATCAATCTCCGTAAGGCCCAAGAGAGATGTTCCCTCGTTCTAATGCGGCCGCGTCTGACGTCAACCAGCTTTTCAGTATGCTGCTGGCATGTTGGGAGCTTCAACAGATGAACGTAAGTTATGAGGCAACTAGCTTTCCTTGCTCCTGCAGAACTTGATTGACAATCAATAGTCAAGCTCATCACCTCCTTTTTGCTCTCATACCCGCTTGCTGGGCTGTTGAAGCGGGTCCCAGACGACAAGCCATACCTGAAGAACCTCTTCACAATAGGGCAAGTCCTCTTTCATCTAAACATCAAAACTACTGCTAACGAATGCAGTGTATCTACATTCTACCTGGTTGGACTCTTCGACTTATGGAGCGGCGTAAGAACCCTAGCTATAAGCTCCATCGGCGCCTATTCCATCGCACAATATGTTGATGGGCCTTTCATGCCATGGATTGGCTTCGTTTTCCTCATGGGGCATATGTCCGTGAGCCATCTAGCACGTCAGTGGGTGAATGACCCTGGAGCTGTGGATATCACAGGTGCACAAATGGTTCTCGTTATGAAGCTTACGGCTTTCTGTTGGAATGTGGCGGACGGTCGACTACCAGAGAAAGACCTATCCGATTTTCAGAAAGAGAGAGCCCTTAAGAAGCTCCCAAGTCTCCTAGACTTTGCAGGTTATGTTTTGTATTTCCCAGCTCTTTTTGCAGGCCCGGCTTTCGACTATGTGGACTACAGACGCTGGATCGAAACTACAATGTTCGAAGTTCCACCTGGGGTGTCACCTTCAAAGAAGGCTCCAACGCGAAAGAAGAGAAAGATTCCTCGGAGCGGTACTCCTGCTGCTTGGAAGGCAGCAACAGGACTTTTCTGGATTCTGCTGTTCTTGAAATTGAGCGGCTGGTACTATCCTAATTTATTAACTGGCGACAAATATATGACCTATGGTTTTGGTCACCGGATCTGGCTTCTTCATATGCTTGGGTTTACCACCAGACTGAAGTACTACGGTGTATGGGCTCTCACGGAAGGTGCCTGTATTCTTTCTGGTCTTGGTTACAAGGGTATTGATCCAGTGACTGGGAAGGTATCATGGGATCGACTACGAAATGTGAATCCTTGGGGTGTCGAATCTGCTCAGAATACCAGAGCATACCTGGGAAATTGGAATATGAACACGAACAATTGGTTACGAAACTACATCTACCTCAGAGTAACTCCTAAAGGAAAGAAGCCAGGATTTCGTGCTAGCATGGCAACTTTTGTCACCAGTGCATTCTGGCATGGATTTTATCCCGGTTACTACTTGACATTTGTCCTTGCGAGTTTCGTACAGACAATAGCAAAGAGTAAGTCCCTCATCCTTTCTTATAAAGACTTATCCAATACTAACAAAATCACAGACTGCCGACGCTACTTCCGTCCTTTCTTCCTCGACCCCAAAACTACCCAACCAACATCATACAAAATCTACTACGACATCTTCTCCTACCTTATAACCCAGCTAACTTTCTCCTTCACCACTGCGCCCTTCGTTCTCCTCACGCTTCCAGCCTCCTTCCTAGTCTGGGCACGGGTCTACTTCTACGTCGTAATCCTCACCGCTCTTGCAACCGCCTTCTTTGCTTCGCCCGCCAAAGCCATTCTCATCAAGAACCTCAACAAGAGAGCAGGGACCACTGGCCCACTGCAGAGGACGCATAGCCAAGATAGTCTGGCGAGTAAGGAGCCCGTGCTTGGACTGCCCAGTGAGCCGCAGAAGGATTTGGAGGAGTTGATGGATGAGGTCAAGAGGGAGATGGAGGCGAGACAGAGGAGGGGTAGTTTGAAGAAAGCGGCTACTGTGCCGGCGGGGAAGGCGAAGGCGATTTGAGCCGTTTGAACCGGTCTGTTCCAACTTGATTGACGGAAGGAAGTGTTTGAGCAAGGAAGGGGCCGCGCCAGATGTGCGTCTGCTTAAGCGCTATGCTGTTGACGCATAGAGGGGATGAACCCGGGACTTGGTGGGGCCGGGGGCCCAAGACTGGCGTCTCGAGACACAGTGCCGCCTTCAAACATGAAGCGTGAGAGCGAAACTCAATGCAAAATATACAGAGCACATGTGCTCAACTGTAGTAAAACTATACCCCAAATACACGGTCACATGAAAAGACACAAGCTTCCTTTCATTCTCGTGGATCTAAGCGAGACCAGCAACTTCGCAACTCTAAACAATCGTCACTGATCGAGGAGCTTCACAGATGGTTGTTAATTGTTAAATATTCTATTCATTGTCGTTCTCGTCCTTCCCCCTGCCTCTCTTATCTCTCTCCTCGCCCTCCAATTCCTGCTCTTTTCAGAGCACTCGATTACACTAATTGAACCAAGCGCCATATTTCTCGTCTCCCCTCTCTATCTAAACAAGTCCTCAACGGGCGTGAAAGAAATACCCAGTCGCATCTCGCATAGTTCGTAAACCAGAAAACATTCAAAGTTCCGCATTCAAGAGGGTATAATGGTCGCAACCCGCCGCCTTTCCCATCCCAGTTCTTTAGTTGTGGCAAGTGAGGTAGGCAATAGTTCATCTTCGTGATGCAATCGTCTAGACCTGACCCGTGCCAATCGTCCAAGGTGTGTTGTATGTATAATGTACAGAAAATCGGAAATTGTAAAATAGGTGGTAATAAAATGTGTAGTGATGTGTGATTGCCGTAAATGGAACATGGTAAATGAGATCTAGTGTCGCTTTTGATATGTGATGTAGGAAATATGATGTGTCTATTTGTGACAAGTGTGGATGAAATTCGTGAAGTGATGTGGCGTGAGGTAGACGATCGGAGGCGCTTTTCACCACCCTGAATTGACGCCAACGACTACCAGAACAGCCTGCCATGCATTAGTTACGTGCAATGACAACACACAATGAAAGATAACTTACGATAGCAGCCAGGACAAGTACTCCAACAAAAGACATGCACCGATTCAACCTGCGCCACCATTTCGCGCTCTCATATCGTGCCTCGTCCATTGGGCCGAATTGGCGCGTATAATCGTTCGGCGTTTCGTGCTGGTTCTCGCGGTCGTAAGAGCTGTCCAGGTTGCTCCGACTGTTGTCCCGCTCGCTCATGTTGCGTAATGGACGCGGGGGGAGGGGAAGGAGAGCTGCAATCATCCATGCTGCAGATATGAGTTAGCAAGGGATTCTAGCATTCAACTTTGGTAGCGTGAAAGACTTACAAAAGGGGAAAATAAACCCCACAATAAACATTACTATTTGTACATTCCGTCGTCCGAACCATCCACCTTCAGTAGACCAGTTCACTGACGGCGGTTCCCAGACACTTCGACGGGTAGCCCGTCGATCGAGTCGTAGGTGTGGTGACCAGATGCTCGACATGCTCCATGTCCTAAAGCGTCTCGAGTATGGGTCATTGGTATTAAATCGGCCATCATCGTCCCTTCGAGGCGCCGGAGTGATCTCCATCGACCCCCGCGTCGACTGACCATTCATCTCCCGCAGTCGCCGCCGCGGACTGTATATACTTAAAGGAAAGTGATCCGTGTTGGGTGAGCCTGTTCGGAAAGAATTACTGCGGCTGTCGGTCCCCTCCGTGGAACTTCCTGGCGCACCTATATATCGCCTTTCTCCACTTCCATAGTACAGCTTCGCCCAAGTGGGTATGGATCCAGCGAGCAAGCTGTTCGCTCGTGAACTGTTGGTTGAACGCATGGTGTTCGTGCGGCCGTTGTCCGAAGATCCACTATTGAAATAGCTGGATAGTCGCGTCCGAGACGGCCTCGCCCGCAAGTCCTGCATATCCGTGATCCCATCTCCATACTCGTCTAGGTCCTCAACCATCCTGATCGAAGAAGTGCTATTGTGACGTCCACCCCGCGCAAACGCTGGGGCTGGAGCTTCGATCGAATCGGTTCGTGATCGGGAAGAATGTTCCTCTTGAGCGACGGAAGAACTGATGCTCAACATCTGCCTGCTGTGCCGACTCTGCGAGCTCGGGTATCCGCTGCTCCTCCTGCCATTGTCGCTCGATGCCCACGAGCGGGAGTTTCGATCGGTGCCGCCATCCGACACCGAGAGCACAGTTGACAGCTGTGAGCTCCATTGATGCGGGTGCTCGTTCATGTGTGACCGCGGTGGGTGTAAACTTAGACTTGGAGGCTCCGCCCATGAACTCGACCCCTTAGGTTTCTGTTTGAGGATGGGTAATTGTATGAGTGCGCCACTGCCTACGATTGCTCGGAAAGCTTCCTGTTGGCTAAGTACGGTTGAAATCGATGTCAGGGAACCAGTTCGAAGTGATTCTCTGGACCGAGACTTGTAGTATCCTAGGGTTTCGTTGGATCTTCGACTCCAGAGTTTGGTATTGAGCGGAGGTACAACGAGAGATTCTTGTGAATATCTTGCCCGGTGTCTGAGGTCGGTGTAGGAATTTTCTGGAGAGAGGTCTCCGTGTAACTCGTAGTTGCTGTGTTCTTCTTCTGACGGTGAAGTACGTGGACGGTAAATGACAGACTCGGGTGGGGAAGATTCTCCAATTACTTGGTAGTTGGAACCGCTGGATGACGGAGGTGCAGCGTCAGAGTTCGTGGCAGAGTCTTCACCGTAGATTTTGTAATTGGTATTCTCCGAGGTGGTTGTGGTGGACTCCGTAGATACAAAGGACGGTTTAGTGGAGAGATCGTGCGACACAGAGCCGGTAGGTGTTCCGTCTGATGTCTCTGGCAGAGGTGGGAGAGGGCTTTCCGACGAAGTAGCGGCTCTCTGTTTGAGGTCTGGAGTTTTGGGCACCTTTCGAAGACCGCCAACGAGCTGATAGTTCCAGGGAGAGTTGGTTATATGATCTGCAGATATAGGTTGCTTATTACTTTGCGAGGCTGATGGGGTGGCAGGAATCACAGCTGATGACGCTTCCGGAGCGCATAAATTCGTGGAATTAGATCTATTTCTTGCATTACCGGTATTCAAGGGGAGCGAGTCGGACGACTTTTGACTGGCTGAGAAGAGGGAAGTAGGCGATTTCGAGCCATCGTCTACCGATTGAGGTGATTGGGGGTCGTCTTGTAGCAGGGAGAAAGTCTTGTTGTCCTTGTGAATGTGCAGGCGCTTCTTTGCAGGGGGCTTCGGCCGCGAGCTGGGAGATCCTGTAGCAGAACTGGGCCTCTGAGGCTGATGTGTATGCGTTGTTGAGCCAGAAGAGGTACTGGCACCACTGAAGCTCCTCTGTGCTTGGACAGTGGTGGTTCGTTGAAACTCCTCGTCTAATGCAGGAGTGTGTGATCCCTGCCCGAGCCCCAGTCCTCGTTGCAGCCCCTGTGTCTTTTCCTTGCCCTTGGCTTTGCCGGGCCCTAGAAAGTGACTTGGATGAGTTGGGAGGGGAGTCCGTGAATAGATCTCGTCAATTCCATCTCGTCCGAGGAGTTGCGGAGGAGTCGAGGGCACGAGTCGGATTCTGGCGAGTTCGTTGTTGTGGGAAGGGCTCCTCTCGTGCAAGATGCGCCTAGGCGAGTCTGATTCCGACATGAGTCCGAATTTCTCGTTCCAAGCCCTATTTCAATCTCAATGATCGATTGAATCGTCGTCCGGCTGCCAGCAAGCCCATGAGTGTTCATAACGAGAGCATTGAGGAGCTCAAATTTGATGGGGTCGTGTCCAAGGAGGGTGAAAGCACCTATAAGCTGAGTTTGCCTCTCTTCCTGTGTCTCCGGCGTCGAGCAAGTCCCGTCCTGTATGCGTAGGATCTGGTCAGAGTATGGGCGGGGGATGGGGTCGATATAGGAGTGGGATCTGAGTATCGGAGGAGTCGTCTATTATGAATTAATTGTCATAAAGTCGTGGAAGCGCGTGATGAGTATAAAGAAAACAAGGTGACGAAATGTCCCAGGAATGAGGTGAGGGGAAGGTCTGGCGGATAAGCTCCAAGGCTTGGGACGACGAAAGAGGGACTTGAACAGGAATAGAGAGAAGGAGAGAGGGGGGGAGAGAGAGAGAGAGAGAGAGGAGGAAGAAAGCCCGAAAGATCGCAAATCTGGAATCCAATCTGTCGCCTCGGCGGCGACATATCTGGATGGATTTAATTTCGAGATGCGCCTTGCCCTCTCGGTGCTGCACCTCCCGATCGAGCGGCTTCAATGTTCAGCCTCTGGGGAAAACCGGTTTGCCATTGGACGGCTGGGCACCTGGTGCATAATCCTGCAACCAGCGGGCAAACCATTCGATAGAAGGCGGCATCGCGACAAGGGCTTGCGTTTCTGCAGGTCTCCAGGAGTCCAGGAGTCCAGGGCAGGAGAGAAATCAGGGACGGGAACGGTGTAGGGCCACGTCGGGTTGGGGTGTTTGTTTGGTACGGAGCGAATCTTTGGCGCGACTTACTGCCTGCCTACTGCCTAGCTGCATCGCGAACCCAGCAAGCCAGCGCCAACGATGAGATCCGCCCTTGTGCGCCGCGTCTGCTGGCTGCTGTGGAGAGGCTAAAGTCGGTGTGTATGTAATTACAAGGAAGAAAAAAAGTCAGACCTTGAAATTATTACGATGTCCTGTCTTTTCATAGGTATCTATCTAAATGACAGGAACAGGAGAAAGGTTGGTTAGAAGACGGTGTTATTGTTTCGATTTAGGGATGGACCTGAGTTGCTCATGCACTGGCAGATACGGAATGCCATTGATTGGCGATAACGATTGCGATTATGGGAAGATCATATCGGGATATCCACCCTCTCCCTCTCTGTCGACCCCTCGTGTCCGTCGACGATGGGTGAGCTGTTCTCTCTCCCCCTTTGTGTCAGGGTCCCCCAGCTGGTGCAGGTGGAATGGATCTTTTTGGATGGGTGCAATCTCCGCCTTTTTCATTTTCTTCTCTCTCTGCATCCAGCCGCACAATAATTGGTGGCTGGATACACATGCACATGCACATGCACATGCAACGCACCTTGTTCTTGACATATCTGCTGGACGCGTCCAGACGCGTTCGAGTGGATCTGTTGATGACTTCATTTCGCAAGCGAGTGCCGAGCTTTCCATTCAGGGGTAAGGGGGGGAAACATCAGCCACCTCCGTGATCACTACTAGCCGGCCCACCTCCTGTTTTGCTCGGGGCTCGCGTACAGTCGGGGCAAGCAAGTGTCACGGGTAAGTAAAGGTGTTACGCACTAAATACACTAAGCCTCACTTTTACACGTAAATTCGCGTATTCTATTATCACTCTTAATAACAATTAATTATACCTATTTATTATAAATTACTATTATAATATATCCTATTTAAAAATATACTTTAGTAAGTATACTACGGAATCTAATTATAATAACGCCTTTACTAAAGCTCTTAAATAGGGTTTAAAGCACTCTACTAAAACTCCTATAATAGTAGCGCGTATATTCGATATAAAAGAGGATTCTATATATTAAGCTCTTTATAGGAGATATAATTAGCTAAGTATATTAGGTAAAGAGACTCTTATAAGAGGTAGCTATAATAAGGTTCTTTTAAAGGTTTAAGAAGAGGCTATTATAAGGTATTACTATAAGTAATAGGAGGTCGGTTTAGGAGTAACTTATCTAATAGTTAAAGTAGTAATTAATTACCTTCTTTTAATAAGTCTTATATACTAATTTAATAAATATCTACTAATATTATATAGTCTAAAGTGCCTCCTTATCCTTTACTATTAAAACGCTAGTTTTCCTTCTAGCTTTAGAGCTACCTTAAACTTTATATAATTAAGACTACACTTATAGAAGTTAAACGAATAAAGGCATATAATATTAAAGCTATTTAAGAGTAGTTTTAAGAGCTTAAATAAGAGATAGTAAGGCTTAAGATATATTATAGCTACTAGGTGTTAAATATAAACGAATTAGGCGTTTAAGTTAGCTATCTTACCTTTAAGAAAGTAGTAGTTCCTAGAGCTATTTCGAAGCTTTATATAGCTATATAAGGAAGCTAGAAGTAAATCATAGTTATAGAGATAATCTATAGAGATAGAAAGTAAATATTACCTCTATTTATAATAGCTCTTAGAGAGTATATTATAAAGAATTAGATTTCTAAGAATCTTCTTAGAGATAAATATATTAACTTCTCTTCTTTCGGTTATATTAATAGTACTCTTATTATAAATTATAGCTGCTATTTAATTAAATATACGTATATAGGACCGAATAAGCCATAGAAGCTCTTACTCTTAGATAGCTATAAGTCTTACTACTTTTTACTCTTTTAACTACTCCTTAAAGAGAACTATATTTAACCTTAGTACTTTCTTAGTTATCTTATATATATGTTATAACTTTTAGACGTTAGTGTATTTCGCCTATAGAAGTATTACTACTCTCTTACTATTAATTTAGCTTTACGTTCTTTAGACCTTTAGTATATTATTACTTCCCTTTTCCGAGATATTACTAAAATATAAGTAAAAACTATATAATAGTATATTATTTATAATATATTTAAGAAATCTAGAATATAGCTTTTAAGTTATAAAGTAGGAATTAAGAATATTAAGAGCTTTATAAAGAGTAAAGCCTCTATAGTAATAAATACAGAATTACCTTAACTCCTAGTACCTGTAACGGTCCGGTATTTACTTGCTATAAATACAGAAGGCTGCAGTTGATCTCTAATAATCGAGAGGTAGGTATATCACGTAGATAGAAGATAGTTACTAAGTATTAGAATACTATTTAAAGTTAAGCACGAAGCTCTTATCTAATAGCAGATATACTAGTCTTATATAGAACCTTTATTCTTCTTAGATCCCTTAAGATATTAGATCCTTAAATCCTTAGATCTGTTCCCTTATAAAGGGATCTAGGGATCTAGGGATCTATCACGTGACTTATCGTCTACTATAATCTAGGTAACTATTACTACTAAGCGTGAGTATATAGTAGTACTACTCGCTGTCCTATATTATTCCTAGTTAGTACTACCCTATTAATAGTACTGCTCCTTCGTTAGTACTAATACCCCTATAGTACTACTAATAGTACTATTAGCATATAGGTGCTAACTGAACTATAGTACTAAGAGGTTCGTAATACTATCCCCCTCTTAGCCTAGTATAGTCCTTATACTTAAGTATAACCTTAAGGGACGTCGATAGTTACTAATAACTATCTTCCTTATCTATTATATCTAGTGTTATAAAGAAATCGAGTGTCGCTTAGATAAAGAAAAAATAGAGTATCTAGCTCGCGCTCTGTATTAAGCGTACTACGTAACTCGTAAAGCCTTATTCCTTCTGCTATAGCTTTTCCTGTACTTACTTCTTAGATTTATCTATTTTAAAACGATACTTTAAGTATATTCACTTAAAGTGTTACGATTATAATACCTCAGGGTATATTAAGAAGTTCACCCTTAAATAACCTGTGTGCTAGTTTAAGATAGGAAAAACCGTGACTCCTACTCGCTTTCTAACGCCTCCCTCTAAGCTTATTAAGGATAATCTTACTTCTTAGTTCCCTACTTTTGAACCTAACGCTTACTTAGTATCCTTTTCCGAGGGCCTAGTCCCTAACCTTAGGTTCCTTTCTTTTTAGGTAAACCTGGATTTCTTTAATAGAATTCTCGTAGAAGCCTAGGGTAGTAGAGGTTAGATTTAAGTTCCTAAGTGTTTTCTGATTATAAGTACTCTTTCTATTTAATTAAATATTTTATTTTACTATAAAAATACTAATAATCGAGAATAGCCTCTACTTCGTATTTAGCGTTCGGATTAATTAGTTATATTTTAGTAACAGGAGCTAGTAGTGCTCTTAGTAGTGCTAGTTTAAAGAGAGATATATAGAATACCGGGTAGATATTTATTGTTTTTAGTAGAGCTAGTTAATAATTAACTAGTCCCTTGACTTTAGTAATCCTAAATAGTCCTAGCTTCTTATGATCTAATTTATAACTTAGTCGTTTAGTTGCGATATTCTTTCTAAGTAAGTAAACTTTATCCCCCTCCTTAAGTGTTAATCCTATACTACGCTTTCTATTATAGTAGATCGTAGATCTCTACGTGATAAAGAGAATATTAGCTAATAATTCTTTATAGAGCTATTTAAGCTTACCTACCTATAGTATAGCTTCTTACGCGGTACCCTAACTAGCTATTAGTGAGTTATATACCGTAGGATTATACTTATAATTCGCGTAGAATAGCGATACTCTAATAGTCTCTTAATCCGCGCTATTATATATAAACTAAGTAAGTAGGAGTAGTTATACCTAGTCGTTCTACTTATAGTTCATATAATACTAAAGATAAGTCTCTATTATCTAGTTGATTCGTTCTATTTATATATTAGTCTAAAGATAGAATATAGTTAATATTTTCTACTTTATTCTTAAGAGCGTGATAAGAGTTTTCTAGAACTTTAAGGTAAAGAGCTTATCTCTATTTAAGATAATCTTATCTAGTATTCTATAGCTTATAAAGATTATTCTAAGGAATACTTACGCTATTATAAGCGCGTCCTATGTTCCGAGTACTAGTACTATATATATATACTTTATAAACCTATCTGTTATTATATAGATCGAGTTATATATAATTCCTATAACTAAGTCTTTCAAGGGTAGTAGCTTAACTATAAAATCTAAAGTAATTAATTTCTATAGGCGAGGTAGTATTATTAGTAACTTCATAAGCCTATATAAAGCATAGTATAATACCTTATTCCGGATATATATATTATATAACGCTACTATATCTTTAACTACCTTCCTTATTCCTGGGAAGTAGTATTCCCTAGATAGCCTAGATAGCGTCTTAGCTGCCCCCTGGTGTCTATAAGCAGGTAGCTTATATTAGTGCGTAACGAATTTAATCTTATCTTTAGTAAGTATATAGATTCGTCCTTAGTACAGAAGCGTGCTATCTAAGGTAAAGGAGAATCCTTTACCTAGCTACTTCTTCTGTTTAGCTATAACTAGGTTATTAGTATAATCCTTCTAGATTTTCTCAGCGACTTAGCCTGTTAAGGCTAGCTATTAGTAATTAACTATTAGTAAATCACTATCCTTTCGTAGTATAGTATAAGATTCGTGAGTTTTATTTATAAGATATTCTAGTTTCCTACTTAGGGCGTCGGCCCTAGTGTTCTCTGTTCCTTTAATATAAGAAATTCGAAGTTTTATAGTAGAAAGTGTTTTATACTATTAAACCTAGCGTTAATTTAATTCTTTAGTAGTTATAAAGTAAATAAGATTCTTGTAGTCTATTAGGATCTATATTTCATAGGCGGCGCCCTCAAGGTAGACCTTCTATTCACGTACTATGTCTATAATTACTAGTAACTCTTTATTATATATATTATAGTTAAGTTCTACTAGTAATAGTTTCTACGAATAGTAAGTAACTAGTTACTATCTTCTGTTCTCGCCCGGCTAGCTGAGTATAGCTCTAATAGCGTAGTCTAAAGAGTCTATCTCTATATATATTTCTTTGTTAGGAGTGAAGGAAGTAAGTACTAGTTCTGCGATAAAAGCCGCTTTAAGTGCCTTAAACGCTTTTTATATACTATCGGATCAGTGGAATTCCTTATCCTTATAAATTAACTCTATAAGTAGCCCGGCGATTTTTAAGTAATCTTTAATAAATCGCCTATAGAAGTTAGTAAACCTAAGGAATAATTGTACTTCCTTAATATTCGTAAGCCTTATCTACTTGATAATTACTTTAATCTTTTTAGGATCTATAGCTAATCTTGTAGTAGTAACTATATAGCCTAGAAAGATAACCTTATTTATATAGAAGTTACACTTCTCTAGTTTAAGTAATAAGTAAGCGTCCTCTAACCTCTAGAGAATAGCTATAATATCCTTTATATATTACTCCTCTGATTTAGAGTAGATTAGTATATCGTCTAAATAGTATATATATATTACGTCTAAGTAAGGCTATAAAATATTATTAATTAGACACTGAAATATAGCTAGTGCGTTAGTTAAGCCGAAGGGTATAACTGTGTACTTATAGTAACTAAAATAAGTGCGAAATACTATTTTTTCTTCTTCTCCCTTAGCTATCCTAATAAGGTTATACGCTCCTCGTAGGTTAAGCTAAGTGAAAATCTTAGCTTTAACAAGTCTATCCTGCAGCTCCTTAGCTAATAGTAGTATATAACGATCCTTCTTTATAGCGTTATTTAATCGATAGTAGTCGATATATATTTGTTATCTACTATTTCTTTTTTTTACAAATAAGATATTACTCCCCTACGGAGATTTAGACTCTTAGATAAATCCTTTCGCTAAGTTTTCATCGATATATTACTTAATTATTATTAAGTTTATCACTGAATATTCCCTAAGTAGTTAGAATATTAGTTTAGTACCTAGTTCTAACTTAATCTGATAATTATAGTCCTAGTGTTTTAATAAGGCCTCGATACCTTATTCCTCCTTAAATAGTACTATAAACTTCTTATATACTAATAGTATATCCTTTATTAGTAGACCCTTATCTTAGTATCTAAGCTCTTCCTTAGAAGTAGCGCTAACCTCTTAAATACTTACTACTTCTGTTCCCGGTGAATAATAGTAGTCTTAGTAATAATTAAACTTAAGTTTTCCTATCTACTAATTGATAATAAGATTATACTTTTCTATCTATAGTAGCCCTAGGATAATATCGTGCTTTCTAATTCTAATAATATTAAATTAGATTATTTCGGAGTGCCTAGCGATACTTATATAGACTAGAGTAGTCTGAACCTCAATTAGTCTATCGAAGGCGACCTTACTATCCGCTAGTACTAGATAGTATCCCTTATCCTTTACTTTAGTTAATAGGTAGTACTTAAGTATAATAGTAGGAGATATAAAGTTCCCTTATACCTTAGAGTCTACTATCGCCTAAAGCTTAACTCTCTTAATTTTAACCTCTAATATAAGATATTTATCTCTAATAGTAGTAAGTTACTGCATATAGAAATATTCCTAATATATACTATAGTTAAGGACACTTTCCTATACCCTTCGATTATTATAGCTTAGGCTGACCTTATATACGAGCCCTATTCCGAGTTTAGTATATATTACTAGGTTATATATCTTATAATAGTACCGGCTGTTATTATTAATATAGACCTATATCCTATTATATTAGTTCTTAGCTATAATTTCCTATTTCTCGCCTACCTCTAGTAGCGCGCTAGTGTTAAGAATAATAGTATTCTAGAGTAGTAAGTGCTATATAAAGGTCGTTAGTCCTTCCTAGCTGCCAGCTATTCTCTATCTGATACACTTATAGTCCCGGTAGACTACTTCGTACTTTACCCCCTACAGTAGACCCCTTAAGCTAATAAGGCCTAGTTCTTAATAAGTAACCCTAGTAGCTATATTAGTCTAGTAGCAAGTATTATAGCTAACCTGATATAGGCTCTCTTCTCTTTAGGTAACTTCCTAAGTTTTACCTACTCTTAGTCCTAAGAGTTTAGGTTAAAGTAGCTCTAGTTCTAGAGTTCACTTAGGTTCCTAGGCCTTCTCCTTACTATTACTTAGTATTAGCTCTATATTATTATCTAGCCTAGAGCTATTATTATCTTAATATATATAGTCCTTAGGAGGCGTGCTAATAATAGTTTACTTAAGCTAATCCATAATACTCACGGAATCTCGCTTATTATCGTTAGAATTACCTAACTAAGTATAGATATAATTCTCCTTAAGCTTATCTATAGTTATATATTAATACGTCGCGGTGAGTTATCGTATTAGTTTATTATAAGAGCTACGTCCTATTGCGTTAGTATATTTCTTATCTATCCACGACTTCTTTTATTGATAAGAGCTAGCTATATAACTAGGAAAGCTATACTCGAAGTATAGCTTCTTCTCTTATTACTCGCTTATAACTTTCTTAGATAGCTCGCTGCTATATAGCTTTCTTTAATAACTTAGCTTTCGGAATATCGTATTAAGTTCTATTTCTTAAGGGTAAAATAGTTTCTTATTATTACTCCTTCTTCCTTAGTATATATACGTTCCGGAGTAGTATTAGCCTTTCTTCTTAAGTGCCCTCTTATAGTTTTAGTTATTAATCTTAATAGCTATTTCGATAAGTTCTTATAAGTTAGTAGGCGCGTCTAATCTTACTATCTTATCTTTTACTTTATCTTTTAACCTTTTATAGTATTATACCCGAAAGGCGTTATTATTCTAGCTAGTCTAATTCGCGAATTACTAGAAGGTAGTAGTATACGTAGTTACTAACCTGACTTACTTTAGGTTCTAGATATTCCGTTCGGCGGTATAGTTCTAATTAATATCACTAAAGACGCGGTTAATCCTATACTTAAAACCCTCAAAGGTTATAAAGATCTTCTGGGATTCCTTAGTTATTACTATAGAGACTCTCTTATCCTTAGTCCGGTTCTAAATATAGTCTAAGAGGAAGGTCTTAATCTAGTTAAAAGTAGATCCCCGGAGAAAGGATAAAGCTTAAAGGACTTTATTAGTCTCTATAGTGAACTAGTAACTATTAAAGCTTATATAGAGCTTAACCTAAGTGAGGTATACTCTAAGCTTAGATCAGTCTCTATAGTAGAGATCCGGGGCAGCGATCTTAGGTATATTCTTTAAGTCGAAGACTTTAATAGGAGCTAAGTAGTTATTCGATGATCCTTTAACAGAGGATATATTATCTTCGTGAGTTAGTACTTCTAACGAGAAGGTACTTAAAGTGTAATAGTCCGGTATTTACTTACTATAAATATAGAAGGCTATAGTTAATCTCTAATAATCGAGAGGTAGGTGTATCACGTAGATAGAAGATAGTTACTAAGTATTAGAATACTATTTAAAGTTAAGTATAAAGCTCCTATCTAATAGCAGATATACTAGTCTTATATAGAACCTTTATTCTTCTTAGATCCCTTAAGATACTAGATCCTTAGATCCTTAGATCTATTCCCTTATAAAAGGATCTAGGGATCTAGGGATCTATCACGTGACCTATTATCTACTATAATCTAAGTAACTATTACTACTAAGCGTAAGTATATAGTAGTACTACTTACTATCCTATATTATTCCTAGTTAGTACTACCCTATTAATAGCACCGCTCCTTCGTTAGTACTAATGCCCCTATAGTACTACTGATAGTACTATTAGTATATAGGTGCTAACTGAACTGTAGCGCTAAGGGGTTCGTAACAGTACCTAATACTCCTAAGACTCTTTAGAGAATAATAATAATTATAAAATCTTTTATTACTAGGGATCTTACTTAGTTTTCAGATAATATAATTAAGGCTTTCTAGTTAATAATAAAAGAGATATTAGTTCAGCTATATAAAGCTTATTTAAACGCTACTAACTACGCTCTACTATAATAAAAGCTTCAGGAGTATATAAACCGGTAAAATACCTCTTATTATATATTAAAAGATAGTTAAGCCTTCAGCGGAGGTATAGTTAAAGACCTATAGCTTTAAATCTAAGTAAAGGCAGAGAAGGAATAATTCGAAAACCTCCGGAAAGCTAAAAGGCTACTCTCTTAAGCTATTAATAAGTATAAAAAGTCTCTCTAAGTAGCTGGAGTTATTATAAGGAAAGCTAATTAAGCTAGGAAACAAGAGGCTTTTAAATATTAAAAGCGTAGAAAAGAGCCTCTGCTAGAGCTTCTAATTATTAACTAAGAGCTAGATAAAGCTCTTATATTAGTTGAAGCTATATTTTATATTAAAGAGAAGTATCTAGGTCTATTATAAGCTATTTAAGAGAGTTAAAGGGACTATAATATTAATAATAATAAAGAGATAGAGTTCTACTTTAAACTTACTATAAAGCGTGCTAGTAAAGGCTTAAGTAGTTATAATACGGAATTTATACTTAGAATAGCTATAAATACTACTAAAGAGGACTATATAGATAATATTCGAGCTAAGAATAATTATATATCTTTTAATATTTAAGTGTTATTAATTCATTTGAATATTTATTATTTATAATAGATTTTTAGTAAGGGCTATACTAAAAATAAATCTCTGATATTAATCCGGTGCGTAACACCTTTACTTGCCCGTGACACTTGCTTACCCCGACTATACGCGAGCCCTGAGTAAAACAGGAGGTGGGCCGGCTAGTACCTATCGATTGTGACCTCTCACGAGACCCAGGGTCACGATCTTGGAAGTGAGACAGTGTGAGGCAGAAGGTCAGCCTTATCGAGGACGACTCCGACTGTGACTTTCTTCTTTGGACTGCTTGGTGTTTAAGAAGGCTTCGATGCGACGGTATTTCTTGACATTTGAAATACGACATTCCAGCGCTAATATATTAGCATTCTGTTGGCTATATGCCGGTCATGGTTGACCACGTCGTCGAGGAATGTCTGTAACAAATAATAAATAGAAACAGTTCATCCCTCCGCATCCTTATCATGGTGATTGGGTTCGCTTTGTAGTCTATGCGCCGACAGTCTTCGAATGCCATCTGGCTGGCCAGGCTAAATATGCCAATTCATGCGTCCCCCATCTCGAAACAGAACAAATCTCTCTTAATTTGGAATTGCATGTTCTTACTGGCATCAAGCTAGTACAGTAGTGTTAAAGCTCATGGTAATTACATAAGATACTTCTTCAACTGGGATAGGCATATCAACGGGTACACTGATTGCGGAGAGTGTGGGTTGAGATTGTTGATCTGGAAGCGAAGCTGACGTTACTGGGCCGGCTAGAGCCGAGCGTCTTGATTCGTTCTCTCGACCATACAGTACATACAGCACCAATAATGCCCTTCCTTATCTTTCGAGTTGCCTAGCAGCAGCGCTCTGAACACCCGCAGCCACAGCATTCGCAGCTCGCTGATTCTCCTCCACGCATACCAACCTCGTCGCCCATAGCTGGGACTGGCTTCTAGAAAAGAATCAATGTTAGATCTGCCCTTCCCGGAGCTTCATCTATCTACAGGATTGACTATCTTACTGGCTGTTGGGTCTCAATGTTGCCAGTGCTAGCAGACATCGGCTCAGGAGCCTTGATTTGTTGTTGGACAATCTGGTCGGCAGGCATGATGACTCGTCGATTGTTAGTCCAAACGGCTCTCACTTCGAATGGATATCCCTACTGGTAGTGTGTGAATATTGTTTGTATCTCAGCGTCTGATATGGGAGGAAAACAGTAAGTCTTGGGGAAGAGAGAGCACTGCGATGTTTTATGCTCTTCAGCAGGCGGGGATGAGCCCCGTCTCGACCTCCTGTGTCAGGCTAATTCAGCTCAGCTGAGCAGCTTATGCTATTCTTGTTGTTGGCCACAGCAAATCATTGCAGCCACCGATTTGTATGCAGTTAGCACTTGTCACACCGCCCAATCAGAGAGACCTCTCCGGCTCGTGGCATGGTTCCTAGGTAGTGTCCTGTCACATACAAGCTTTACCTGCCGCATACAAGCCTTGTCTGCCGTTCATTGATGGAAATTCTAAACGGCGCCACTTGGTCACATACCAGCATTTCTACTCATTGAAACATATCGTATCACAGTTCATGGATGTATGGAATGCACAAACAGCTGAATAGCTTCGTGTTGAGTTCGCTGATACCATGGCTTGCACGCAGAAGCACCACATCTGTTGCATCGGGGTCCCAACGCTACTCATCAATATCAGAGCCATATCCAGCTGGCTCGTGGAGAAGCTCAAAACACCAAATTCTCTCCAACTTCAATTCGATACTTGACTTTCTGGCAGAGTTGAGAAGCTTGCAGACAAGCAGAGGCTTTCCGACTCGCGTCCCAAGAACCTGTCTGTTTAACAGAACAGCGATCTGTATATTACGACTTTCAGAAAAAGAAGTCTTGGGTAGAGTTGCACAGCGGTGTCATATACCAATTCAGCTTCGAAGACATAGGTACCTCAAAAGACCAGATATCGCCGGTGACAGACACGTGACTGTACCTCAAAAGCTACCTTGTCACACATGAGTGCACGCACTGCTTTGGTCAGCCGGCTATGTTACGAGCATCAAGTAGCCAGTCTCTGGCAACAGAGGAAGCTTTAATTCCTGAAGGACCTGGTCGGTGGAATTTTGGGATATCATTGCACGTGATTAGGACTTCAACCTCTCACGCATTCGTGCTTCAGTATCGGGCGTTCCCCCAAGGTAAGTGATACAATGGGAAACTAATCTCGGGACTTACCCTCCGTATGTCTTGCAGTAGTGGCTAATGAGTACATGGGTGTGAGTCTATCCGCTCATTCGAAGGAGGCGGAATGGTCTCCTTTCCTGACACCACTCTTAACTCGCTCACTCATGCTTTTGTTTCTGGCAGACTGGCTAATAATTTAAGCTTCTTATCTTCAATGGGCGGCGTTGAGAATTTGGAAGATGCAAAAGAGTGAGAACATATTTGGCAAGATATCCAAGGCTTCACCACTGCTTTGAATACTCTTGAGCAAGTTGATTTGCTCATCTATGACAGATTGATTTCTATTGTACTTCAATTGACATACTTGACTCATATTTTATCTTTCACGTGCCCTTCTTGACGATGAATGCTGGAGACAACGTCATACCAATGCAAGTTTGGTCCACAATTTTGTGTTTTGTTTCATTTGATTCCACGATCCCATGCATTGCCCAGTATCATTGGCGCTAATTGCAACTCGCTTTATTGAGATCCATAACAACACAGCGCCTTCTAAGTAAGCTTTGAGAATGTTCTTTTGTCTTTACATCATAAAGACTCAGACACTTCCCAAATCTCATGGGCTATTTCAAGCGGCACCCCAGAACCCTTACATTCCTCAAGTCAAGCTCCACACTGCCATGACTCTCGATAGGTCTCACGTTCCAAGGCTACCAGCATTCACATTTTGCCTCCGATATGCTCAGCTTCTCGTTGCCATCGCTGTGTTAGGTCTGTCCGCTTATGTCGTCACTTACTTCGCCTATTCCGGTGCATCCCTGTCATTGTTCACGGCAAGTACTTCCCATCATCCTCAGAAGGCCACATCTGACTTATGTCAGGCAATTGCCACAATCACTATTGCCGTCTACTACATCGCCAGTGTTACCTTCCGTCCAGTGTTCTTCAACTACTGGGCAGTCATTGGTCTCGATATCTTCGGCTTGATTTTCTGGCTCACCTCCTTTGCCCTTCTCGCGTCGGAAGCAGCAGCATGGACAGTCATCACGCACTTCGGCGACAATCGTGCGTACTCGACCACCGCATACTGCTGTAGGAAACGCGCTCTGGTCCAAAAGCGCTCAACTGACCATCACACCTATCGCAATGCCATGGCGGCTGGTGCTGGGCTTGGCGGGTTGGAGTTGTAAGGTTTCCCAAGCATTCGCAGAAAGAAGGAACTAATATTGAATAGTTTCATTTTCTCGACCACTCTTGGCTTTACTGCCTTTGCTGTCTCAGAGCATCGGCGGAGGGGCGGACACTGTATACCTACCCCTGAGGTAGACCTTTTGGCGGCTGAGCAGAGAGACCAAGAAACCCTTGCACCACCACAGCATCAGACTCAACCTGTATCCTTACAAAGCCAAGTTCGGTTCTCGAATGATCGGATAGGTACCAATTCTTATGTTTAGATCATCGCTGCTCTCAAGACATCTTTAGTGCGGCTACTGCTGCTTGTAATGTTCCTTTCGAGATTAGAGCGAGCCAGAGTAAAGCATGCAATTTGAGAGGATTGGGTCAATCTACGGAAAATTCATGATTGGCATCCTTTTACTATAAAATCTCTCATATTACTGTGTCTACCTTCAACATCACCATAGATCTGCCCAGGAAGATGCGGAGGTCGGAACTATCGTGAAGTTGCGAGAGGCAGACCCGACCTGTTCTAGAAATTAGGGTCTCGAAGCTTCTCAATGACTTTGCATGTATTCAATCATCATCAAGTTAAACTCTATTCCATTTTACCTTCGTCAACAGGTACATGCACTACAAACTTGTTTAATCGTCATGTCACTGCGTGTTCGGATGCCGAACTAATCTCCGCGGCAGTGTAGGTACCTTTGTTCCACAGGTCCCAACATGACAGCCGAGCAACGATCGAGTCTAGGACATTTTTGAAGCTTGTCTTCAAATTACTACTGTAATGCTTATAAGTACCCAGACCTGGATCTGGTATGAACTGCTGAGAAAAAGAGTTGAATATTATGTGTAATAAGTGATAAGTCAATCAATAGGTATGACACTCTTCTCCACGGCCAATACTTCGAGGTGGTGCATCCAGTACGAAGCCAAAAACCGATCCAGCGCATCCGCAAACGGAATGTTACAGACAGGAAACAAGAAGTACTGAAGACAAGCGATCTGCTCAAAATGATGTCTAAATATGTTGATTTGACTTGTGACTGGATATCTTAATCCTGTTGCCCGGCAATTTTAGTCCAATTATGAATGCCTGGCCCACGGTGACAGATATTCCCAACCCTGTGAATGTATGGCTGTCTCAAGAGTCTTAAAACTTGGTTCTAAAATAGTACTCATCGATATGAACACCTAGCCCGATATGCGGTGCCAATGAGGGCTTAAGACTTCTTTGCTGGACGGAAACTTGGCTTTCTTCACTTTGTTGTTGCCAGCTCGCTTAAGACAAGTCACCGGGGCAATACAAGGGTCTTTCCCGATTTCATTCTCAATCAGTTCAGGCATTCTTGTATAGTTCTGATTCATGGTTCGCTATAATTGAGTAAAATCTACTTTAGATCTCCCCAGCGACTTATCTGTTCATAGTCTAACCAACGGCGGGTTGGGACCACTGGGCCTGGCCAGCGGGAATTACACAATCCCATATTCCTATAGGCTTGTGATCGTCCGGGTTTGATGCGGGCCTTAGGCCGAACTCCACAAGATATTATAAATGATGCAAACTCCAAGCCCCCTGCAAGAATTTCTGCTGCTGCTCCACCTCCCCATTTTGGTCTCTTTTACCCCCTGAGACACCACAGTCCGCTTCAATGGGGATGATGCAACAGCCACAAGTACTCGGGCAAGAACAATCAGTTGGACAGAAAGGAGGAAGAGGACGAGGGCGTTGGCCGTGGAGGAGGTCGGCATTTTGAACCTTGAGTTCGGTCTACCGAAGGTCTTCCGGCAGTCCATTGTGCACAAAGCTAACATATTAATCTAATAAATGAACTCAAGATCATATATTCAGAGATTAAGACATCCAAAGCATAGAGTGTTGTGGAATTTGGTGAATTCGCCCCCAAAGTGTCTGACGAGTCGAGCTAGTGAATATTGTTGACTTCGCTTAAGTATCAGCAGTAGGCTATCGCTTAATTTCAGATCCTTGCTCCAAGTTCCCATAAATGCCACTCACTGCTCGTCTTCAGACTCCATACACATTGCAAGAAGCTATTCACAGAACACAGGACGTGTGTCTCCACTATTGCTGTATGTTGTACACTCAGTTTCCTGGGCTGGCTCGTCCAATTGTAAAACGATGAATCGTAGATGTAGATGATCCAATGTGATGGACACCGCGATGATGTTTCCTAATTGTGAGAGGCCACGAGACTGTGTATTTACTGCCAAGATCTTACCTGTTGTTCATTCCTGAACTTATTTCCAAGACAGTTAGATATGTAACTTGGAGATTCTCTAGACATATTCAGATATGTTGAGATATTAAATCTGAACCTGTCTCGATGCTCATCTCCAAATGTCCGCAATCATAGAGTAAGAGTTTGTCAAGCTCTAAATCTCTGGTATGTTTTACCTCCCGAATTGGCATTGGCTTGAGTCATCCTCCCTCCCGGCCACGTGAAGGTTTTATGAAGCTGCACCATTGTACCAGAAGTCGTTCTTCCGGAGTGGAAGTAAATAGAGACGTTTGAGCTCTGTAGGTGCTATTACAACCTGCACGTTGCGAGCAGCTAAAAGTTGTCATTTGGCGCAGTGCAATGATCGACGGGGGTTGGAGCGTTGAGACGTTTATAAGAACTTCTCTTGTTTGAATATGCACCACGGGTGCGAGATTAAGAGAAAGGTCTCAAAGCATACCAGGTTTGCGAAGAGTGTGCCGATGATGGGAATCTGAGGGACGAACTTTACGCGAGAGATAGGAATCTTTTCGTGATATGAGTGCGTATGCTTGATACGGTCACTTCCAATTGGGAGTACATATTTCATGACGACAAGTCTTTGCGACCCAGTTCTTCGCTGTCAAAATTGAATATTTTCCATGAACTATGACACCTTAGTTTTCTATTGAGTTGGGAACTATACCAGGCTGCCTTAGACGTTTCAAAACCGAAATGAGGTATCGGCAATTCGCCTAGAAGGATCCAGACCTTCTTCATTATTACTTCTAATACGTGTGATTTCTCTCCTTGTCCTCTTCAAGTTAAAACTTCCAATTTCCGGTGCGTTAGTTGTTCAACCTGTTAGGAATACTGTATGTATATTCTTGGATATCATTAACTTTTCGGTAGTTGTCTCTGCTGATGGTCTGTCTCCCACGAGATTCACTCGCATCTAGAAACCAATGCAGTCGATTCTGTGAGAACCATCGACCTCCTCCCCATTCATACTTCATTTGACATATAAAAACCCTTACACTCATATTACCAGCACACCAAAGAGCTCTCACTGCAGCTGTGCGACCGGTGTCATGGTGCGGCTTGTCCCACGATATCCCTTCCATACCAGTCCCTCTCATCCAAGAATGCTCATGCAAAGATATTTACTCCTCAGAACGCCGGGGGTCATGTCTATGGGTCCTAGAATCTGAGGTGAGGAAGAGGGAGTGGTGACTTTTGAAATCTCTCGATCTAGCTCTGCTGTCGAAGTAAAAATTGCTGTCACTCTCCATGGCTACTATCATTTGGCCCTAGCAGGACATTTGGAATCAAGATAAAATGAGATTGAGTATCAGTGCTGATGAGATAGGGAGGAAGTGACAGAAGAGAGGACGAAAAGGAATAAGACTTCGGATAGTGAAAGCTGAGATGGCGCATGTTTGTTTCTGTCAAATGTTTTGACTTCATGACAACAGGTTGACACACGCCAGGTGCTATTGTTTGGGGTAGAAGCTGGCGTGAACAGTATCTGTTTCTATACTTAAGGCTGATGGTCTGTTTCGTTGCGAGGAGAGGCTGACTGCACTTGATTTTCGCTGTTGTTGTATGCAAGTGAGATGTGTAGGTCTCTGAGCCTGCCTGCCACTTGGCTGGATTCTAGAGATGGAAAATCTATGCCAGTGCTACTAGCGATGTAGATGCGCAAAGAACATATGGGTTCTGGATGTGGAGAATGTGTGATATTATATTTGTGTTGATAGGCAGGGCAAACGTACCACCCAAAAAGAAATCTAAAAGAACAGCCAAGAAAATCCTCAGATTAGAATATCTGCCATCCGAACCGTTCCAAACGCCATGTATGCAGTCAGTCGTTCATCCATCATCCGCTCACCCTATGTCTATTATATACAATCTCCAACCCAGTTGAATCCGCTTGCACACCCAACGACATTACGCAAGCCCGCCTTCCTCAATTCCTGATAAGGAAACCTGAAATTTAGATATTCTTCTTGACAGTCTCAGGAGCACCATAGGATCTGTCATCCTCGCCTTCAACAGCCTTGACCATCGCCTCCATTTCCTTACATTGCCTCTCCCACTCCTTTTGGCCCATCTTGCTTTCCCTACGGAATAGCTCCTCGTTAGGCTTGCGGTAGCTACCTCCCAGACGATCCCATAGTGTGGTGTATTGTCCGTAGTTGTAGTTGAAGTACAAGTGGTGCATAGTGTGGCACGCGGCACCGTTGAGAATGGGGCTGTTTGCGACGTACTCGCCGTCGTGGATGAAGACGGTCCAAACCTGGACGAAGAAGAAGAGTGCAAGGTAAGCGATCTTCTGAAGCGGGAAGATGAACGGGAAGACGTGGTAGGGGAGAGATTGCGCCCAGCCGTCGACGGGGTGGAATGCGATCGCTGCGTATGGGGTGGGCATAATCCATTTGTGGTGGGGCTTGTGAAGCGTCTTGTAGACGAGTGGGTGGTGCAAGCCGCGGTGTATGAAGTAGACGAACATATCGGTGAAGAGGATGAAGAAGGGGAACTGTAGGAGGTTGTAATATTTGAAAGGCTCGCTGTCCAAGCTATCGTAGAGTTTCGAGTAGCCTCGTACTTCGGCAAGGAAGAAGGGCATGGTGAGGAGGGACATGACGGGCATGGCGTCGCAGGCTTGTCTGATTTCCTGGCGGATCTGGTTCTTGAGGAACTTTGGGTGTTTGAAGGTGGTCTTGTCGAAGACGAAGATGTATGAGAGGGATGAGACTATGAAGTAGAGAGCGCCACCAGCGAACCTAGGAAGTTAGCGGCAGTACTGGCAGATCGATTGGGAGACATACCACATAATGAGGAACAGAGAGAAAGCTTGTCGGTAGATGTTGTCCCTGTTCAACTCGCTCATGTATGCCGCGTCGCGGGGCGTAAAAGAGACGAAGGAAGTGGCGGGCTTGTATTGCCATGGCGAGGCTGCTTTCAAGCTGGCGATAGTAGAATTCGAAGCTCCGTCAAAGCTGTAGGGCGGAGGCGACGCAGGAAAGACTTTGGCAAAGACATGGTCGAAGAAGAAGGTATCGCAGAATTCGAGAGCGATATCCATGGTGGCGACTGTTGATGCGAGAGGGAAAGGGGGAGTTGGGTAATTAATGAGTGACGTGCAGCTCGGGGTAGGATAGAAACTCCAAGTAAATGGGTTTACAGCGACTTCTCGTCTTCGAGGTCGCGGTAGGTGGTGCAAAAGTAGGTGGCGGTGGTGGTGAGAATGTTGGAGGGAGAGAGGTCAGGATGTGTTCTCTTTGTACAACCGCTGAGGTGCAACTGGGCTGTGATTAATTTTGTCGATATCCGTACCTGACTGCCTGAGTAGGTACCTAAGGTAAACTTGCTGGGTTGAAACTGGCGAATGAGAAGGGCGGAATCGGAGATTTCGGCGGTGAATGTGGGGCAAGTACGGAAGCCGTGGGTGACTTTGCTGACTTTGGTGACAGGTGATCCGGTTACTTCATGTCCCGGGCGATGGAAATCAGACGAGGAGCTTTTATCAGGAGCTTTTTGGGGAGCACGGGTCGATCGAGCACGCGGGAGTAGTGCTTATCAGATCCAAATCGTGTGGTATTTGGCAGAATCTGCCCAGTCTGCGGCCGTGACTGATTTGCCTCTAGATTTATATTTACCTAATGAGCTGTTTGGTCCTGTTTGGCTGCCTTCCAAAGCTCGGTGAGTTTAGCTTTCAGTCCCTCAGCCTCACTGTGATTGATGGACGAGGCTGTGGAATCTCAAGAATTGAAAAGACTTTGAAACTTTCTTCGATGGTCAGATCTGCCCCTTGAGACAAAGGATGGGCAATGAGATGCGAGTAACTATAGACACTGATGGAATGCAACAGGTCAAGCACCGAAGAGAGGAGGAATCAAGCTCGAAATGGGCATGGCAATGATGTTATCTCGAGTCATGTCACACAAAAAGGTGTCAAGTTCGGTCCAGGTCCAGGTCGAGGTCAATCACATAACCTTCACGCTTATGTATGACAAGTCCGTTCAAGGATGTCGCTGAGATCCTGGTGGTCAGAAGGTTTGCGCTTGGGTGCGAACCATACTGTAGGAAGAGATGAGGAGCCTCGACCGAATCCGGGGTTGAAGCCATGTGATTGGGATCCAACCGTACTTCCAATCTAGAGGGACTTCTCATTCAGTAGTGGGAGGTGAAATGAGTGTCCATAATCTACGTTTGTGTAAAGATGATTCCTCTTTTCTCTACAAGATACCCCTTCAAGCACTGCAAAACCATCATATCTATCCTACCTTCCTAGGGTACTTACCTACCTTGGTAGGTACCAAGCCAAGGCAGATGCTGCGGCCGCAGAAATCACGTGGGAATGGTTCAGATGCAAGTAACCACAATGTCTCAGGTATCTCCTGCACTGTTGGACAAGAACGGCAGATGTGAAAAGTGACCGCATCATACTCCTCGTCAATAATACTGTAATCAGAACAGAAACATCAACCCAATATCTGATGGATTTAGATCACATCAAACCCCACGCCGATCAAATTGGTGGTAGCTCCTCTCTTACTTGCTAGCCCTCGCTTGATGAAAGAAGGAAACAAGCAAATGATAACTGCGCAAGGCCCCTGGTCTGGGACCGGCTGGGAGCAACAAGCTGGGCATATGCAGCGGCATTCATTGGGAATACAGGGTGTCAGATCTCTTCTGTAACATGCGCTTTTCCAACATACTGTGCCGTACCATAAAGACTCCTCGGTTCGACTAATTCTTTACAATTAATTGACTTGGGACTCACACGGACCTTAAAATGCGGCTCGGGCGGCTGTGAGGCGGACTGAGAAGAAGCAGAGGCCCCCGCCGATCGGTAAAAGTATCGTGGGTTTCTGACCCTTACGGAGTAAATTCCGGTGTTGACTCGTGATGTAGGGCGTAATTTGAACGAGCCTCGATATCAACGGAACGCCCAGTAGGCAGCTAGTCGGCATCATGTACGAGTAGTTCTCTCTCAGATCTACTGTAGCTCGTAAAGCAGTGACTTGACCCCCGAGCCCCCGAGCCCCTCGGCTGCCATACTTCGCCTCCTCGTCCACGGCATGGCATGGCAAGCCCATTATTATTGTTGCATCTCCATCGGACGCTAGAAGCTGGTGAGAAATGCGGTGGTCAGGACTCGGAACGGAAGCAGAACCCAAGCCAGACCCAAAGAGGCTTGAACCATCCCGCCAGTGGAACCCTTTTGGAGGGGCGGGGAGCTAACCTCACCCTTACCACTTTGATAGAGTTCTTCCTGGGTGCTGCCGAGCGGCTATCTTGCCTCACTTGCTCGACTTGTCACGACTTGTTAGCCGGGGGCCTTGATCTTTTCGGTGTGGCTTTAGCTAGCCTGTTTAGCGGCACTGGGCTGCATCCACATGCACATCCACACCTCATGCAGGCTGCAGATGCACGACAGGGGGCAGAGGACAGGGGAAGATCCATGTTTGTGCGGCGTCCGGGCTGGGTTGTCTTTTGCGGGTAGTGGAGGTTAGGTGAGTTTGGCGTGCTCCACAGGCGAGGCGACTTATTCGAAGGGAAGGGAAGGGAAGCAAGCGTGCTGGCCCTGCCCTGCCTGCCCTGCCTGCCCTGCCCTTTTGTCGTTCTTCCCAGCTTTGATCTTCTGCTCCTCTTCTTACCACCTCTTCCATCCATCCATCCATCTATCCATCCATCCTGGAGAAACCCACCTCCTTGCGTTCCTCCTCAATCGACGCGACAACCATATCGCCGCCTCTGCCCGTCTCAATCCCCATTGAAGCTTCTCGAAGGCTCCTGTCAACAAGCTGTCCGTAGCTTGAGCAATTCCTGGGCGTGCATCTCCCCTCCAGGTCTTGCAAAGAACCGGACTGCAACGACCCAGCCTGCCCTCTTGGTGCGCATCTCGGACTCAACCTCACCTCGAAGCGCACTTCAGTCAACAATTACTACCATCAATCATTATCATCTTCAACAGCGTACGCGGTATTACCCTGCCAAGCGCATATTTTGGAGCTGGTCGCAAACCTTGTTTTGATCAAGAAATCAGGAGAATAGCCCATCGCTATTGACGACCATCATACAATGTCGATGTATGCTCCTCATCGCGGTCTGGGAGGACCAGCGCCGGGTGCACCTAGCGGCAATACTCGTCTGAACGAATTGCTGGATAGCATTCGTGGAGAGTTTGAGAGCCAAGCTCGTCAGGGACAGGATGTGGAACATGCAAGTAAGTAGCACCTGCCTCCGTACAACAGAGACACATCACAATCCCTCTGCGGACAATGACTACTCTTGCTAACTGATTGTTCACAGTGGCTGCCCAGATAAATGAGCTGCACACCATTAGAGAGAAGGTCTACGGAATGGAACAGGCGCACATCGCGCTGAAGGCAAAGTAAGACAAAATTGAGCTACATCGAGATCAATACTGACTATGGCAGGTATGATGAGGAAATTCAACGGCTTCACCGTGAACTCGAGGCCCGAGGAGGTAATCCGCGCGCTCTTGGAGGCCCTCCCCAGAACTCGGCTCCATCACAAGCACCTCCAGCCATTGGCCACGGTCCAAGCAACCTCTTTGGAGGTATAATGGCAGGTCAAGGAGGACAAGGGGCTCCAGGTCTTGCACCACCACAGCAAACTGAACAACACGGTCCCCCTCAGCACCAGATGCCTCAACCTCCACCAGGACCGCCAAGCATTCAAGGCCCTCCCCCGCCACCACAGCAGGCCCCCTTCCAAGGTGGGTATCCTGGAGTGGGCCCCAACGGTTACTCGCAGCCTCCTCAAGCTACAGCTTCACCTGGTCCAGGCAAAGGGAGACCGCTAAACCGTGGACCCGGAGGACCACCTACACCTCAATCGAATCAGCCAATGCCATATCCAGACCCAAGAGCTGCTCAATCGCCACAAGTTGGCCACCCAGTGCCAAATCAGCACAACCAGTTCCGAGTAGGAAACGCTTTGGCTGAATTGGATCTAGAGCGCCTTCCAGCTCACCAGAAGAAGGTTGAGCCAGATTGGTTTGCGATTTTCAATCCTGAGGTTCCTCGCGTATTGGATGTGGATCTTCTCCATACTCTTCAACACGAGAGTGTCGTATGCTGTGTTAGATTCAGTCACGACGGAAAGTACGTTGCAACTGGATGCAACCGTTCCGCTCAAATCTTCGACGTCGTGACTGGTCACAAGATCTGCATTCTCCAAGACGAGTCTGTAGACTCGGTTGGCGATCTTTACATCCGAAGTGTCTGCTTCAGTCCAGATGGAAGGTATCTTGCAACTGGTGCCGAAGACAAGTTGATCAGAGTAAGTCTATCGGCCCAAGTGTTTAGGATAAATTGCTAATTATCACAGGTCTGGGACATTGCTACCCGAACCATTAAAATCACCTTCGCCGGTCACGAGCAAGACATTTACTCTTTGGACTTTGCTCGTGACGGCCGAACCATTGCCTCCGGTAGTGGTGACCGAACCGTCCGTCTGTGGGATATTGAGGCCGGACAAAACGTCCTCACTCTCAGTATCGAGGATGGTGTCACAACTGTCGCGATCTCTCCCGACACCAAATATGTCGCAGCTGGATCGCTCGACAAGAGCGTTCGCGTTTGGGATGCTACCACCGGTTACCTTGTCGAGCGTCTCGAGGGACCAGATGGACACAAGGATTCCGTCTACTCTGTTGCTTTCGCACCAAACGGAAAGGATCTCGTTTCGGGCTCCTTGGATAAGACCATCAAGATGTGGGAGCTCGTCGCACCACGCGGTCAACACCCAAGCAACGCGCCCAAGGGAGGACGTTGCATTAAGACTTTCGAAGGTCACAAGGACTTTGTCCTCTCCGTCGCTCTTACTCCCGACGGAAACTGGGTTCTTTCGGGATCCAAGGACCGTGGGGTACAATTCTGGGACCCAAGAACCGGCAACACGCAGCTCATGTTACAAGGCCACAAGAACTCTGTTATCAGTGTGGCGCCAAGCCCAAGCGGTGGTAGCTTCGCTACCGGTTCCGGTGACATGAGGGCGAGAATCTGGAGCTATAAGCCATACAACCCATAATCGAAAGGAGAAGTAAAAGATGTGGAATTTTGATTGATCACCAATGGCAACATATGGACTCGATCATGGCGAACGGACCGGCGTACTTGGTGGCTGCAACTAATTGATATCGGCATCCCTCTATTGCGATATTGATGGGATGGATGGATGGCTGGGTGGGTAGGTTTTCTTATTATTTGCTTTTTGCCCGATGTATTTGAAGTCATGGGTACTGTCTGTCGTTTTCTTCAAGATAGTATGGATGGATGATGACGGATGGATGGATGTCCGGGCTAGGCTCAACGAGACCGGCGGTTTGGCTGTGAGGAATGGCGGGTTGATACACAGTAGTATAAAAGAATAAAAATAAGTTCCATAATTATGTCACACTACTCCGGCTCCTGCCATCAAGGCTCGTCAAATCGTCCAGCATTATTGAACCAAGTCGAATAGAAATACAATGCAAGAATCTCAAATGCCTTTGGCATTTTTAGTCAAATTTGCCTTAGAAGCATTATTGCACAGGGCAGGGTCGAGGTGAGGAATGGAATTGCAAGAGGATTGTGTGGGGGCTGGGTTTGTTGACATCAAGAGACAAGGATGGAAGTTTGGAAGCGAGGGAACGTGGAAGGTTTGGTTTAGTTTATTTTAGCGAGATGTTTGTTGTTGTCGTTTCACTAACTGCTGTCTTTTCAGTGAGTGTTGTAGATTCTCGAGAACTGTAATAAACGGCGCGCACGCGCGTTTTGCTTAGGAGAAAGTGTGCACGTAGATGATAGGATGGAGTGCTGGGAAAATCTAGAGTATATTAGTGGTGATTTGGTGGAGGGAGATGGTATGGCGCTGGAGACCCCTTAACACACTGTGGGATTTGTCTCATGGTTTTCTGGTCGTCGTTGAATCTTTGCGCAGAAAGGGTGGGATAGGTTTTATATTTGTCTTCGCGTGGGTCGGGGAATGGATTGTTGGAGGTGATTGAAGAGTGTTGATGGGATGTCGAGGTGTGAAGGAGTGGGTGAGAATGTTTGGTTGTATGGTTTTGTGCTGGTGAAGTGAGGAGGTCAAGATGAGGGTGAATGCATTTGATCACTGAAGTGATCTATGGCATTGCGAGACGACTGTATAAAATCAACTTAACCTCCTAACACAGTCCTTCCCGGTCTGATAAATCATATCGCTGAAAGCTCATCTGAGCCAGTTGCGGTTGCTATTGTCAGCTATTTCGGTTTCCTGTCATGCTAGGATGCTGAAGGTAAGAGACAGTCAAAATATCAGGTTGCTACGATGCTGATTGTTGTGTACAGGGATGAGAGACGACGCTGATCAGCCCCAAGCGGTACATGACTGTGTACGAGAAGAGCAAGGGATGGGCCAGAATTGTTAACACCGGGTCTTTTGCTGTCAGGCTGGTCATTGCTGTCAAATTCGAGCAATTCCCATCCTCGGCTGATATTGTTTTACTAGTCATCCACTACTTGTCAGTATTTGACAATGGGAAGCAAGTCTGGAGTTCAACAACCTTTCACGAATAGGTGCAAGTGTCATGTCTCAGTACAAAATCCTCTTGTTGACTGACGCGTCGCTTGAAAACGCTGTTCTCCATACGCATATTGCAATCCGGGACGATGTATCCGTTGCGGAGGTCAATGGGCGAGATGATGATTTTTATAGGATTGTGTATGCTAGCAAGGATCACGTCGACTCATAATCCAAAGCCACCTAAATTGATTAAGAATAGGGCTTGGTGAGGTGAATTGCAGCCCTGGGATTGGATTCACTAACCGACCCAAACAAGAAACCTTTGACTTCTGATAAAAGGCTTCATCAATCTCGAATCACTCCTCGTTATAGTCAACAACCAAACATTCCAGACTATTCTTGGGCGTCCAGTACTGGGCCGCGTTGTATCCTCGCGGAGAATACTTCTAGTGTTCAAAGTTTGGTGAAGTGATCGTCTTGATCTAACTTGACTAGATCATTTGGTCGAAATGTAATTGGTCTGAACCAGTTGTTGTTGCCAACTTTGTTGCTACCAATGAAGACTAATGGAGTCGACCAACCGACACCTCGGGCTAAAATGGAGAAGAATTCGAGATAATGTAGCGAATGACAGTGAACAAAGAGCCCGATTCCTGGCTCGTGAAATATTCCAGCACAGTAAAAGTTATTTTACACCGCAAAGGTGTCAAAGAAAGACACAAAGCCGTTTGCGAGCTTCTGACCATCGTTTTCTCCTGATTCAAATCTTGACAAGCATGATGAATGTACTACAGATACTTTAAATGTGTCAGTTGATTATTAGGTATTCTCGCTTAAGGCGAGGCTAAGTCAACACAGAAAATTCGCCTTTGGTTACCTCCTGCGCCGTTTAATACTTTGCGTAAACAAGCCTCGAACTCCTATTATAAAAAAGCCGGAGACAGAAGTGTGTGAGCTTCCAGCCAGGAATATATATATTTGGCATTTCTCAGCTCGAGAACTGATACACGCCTGGAAAGTAGACCAGGGACAACGCCCTAACGGTGGATCCAGCTTTCTAGATATGTATCGTATTAGTAGTAGTCTGTTCAGCAACATTATTTACCACTATGTACCTCCACTTAGAACTTGGGCAGGGTAGTCCTTTTAACGAAGCCGGAATTAGTTTGAGAAAGATGTTGCCAACCGTAAGTATGCCGTCACTTATCATTCCTTTATTTCAGCTTTCTCTTGAGTGTCAATATCTTCGGAGCAACAAATCAAATTGTGTCTCGCTATCAAACTCTCTACAGTTTGTCTTCAAATTTGATGCAGAATTCAACATTTGTTGAGTGAGGATTCAAGACAGAAGACGTACAAGGATGACATGGTTGAGCGAACCCCATGTAAGTTGACTGGTTCAAGTCTCTGTGCGCTCAAGTTTTAGTGTCCAAATCACCAGTCTCGTTCCATGAAATCTTAGTGACGATGGTATGAGGAGTGCACTGATTGTTTGATGTTTCCCGACACTCGAAAATGGTTGGCATAGCCGAGATTGTGGCACTTTACTTGGTACCCTCATTCTTGCTTGGAGGGAACTGATGTCTTTGAAGTTCGTCGGGGGTTTGAACTAGGAGTTCTGTGTGAGTTTTACCCCTGTTTACGCTGGGATGCACTTGTGCGTGTTTGAGATGATCGTAACGTGCGTCTGGGCTTGAGTGGCTGCCATTATGGGAGATGCTGAGAAAGCGGATATTGGACACGATTTGCTGGCTCTAGCCCGATGGTAGACGATCAAACTAAAAGGTGAATTTGTGAAAACAATTCGATCTATGAATTGATTTCGCTACTCAAATTATCTTAACTGAGGCTGTTTAGGTTACCTACCAAAGTAGGTAAGCAGGCAGATACCTAGGCTAGCGGCGGACCCGCTTCATGGACTAAGCGACATAGACTGAAGGAAGTAAACAACACTCTCCAGAAACCAATCCAGGAACAATACGCTGAGTAAGAGAAGGGTGATTTGAGTGATTGCTCAGAGATAGCTCTAGGTGATTCACCTTGCAACATTTTGTACAGCATTTGGGCCTTTTCTCGTTCCCTCAGAGATCGGCAATTCTTGGGGATGGGAGTCAACACAAAGCCTGTTGGAGTCCAGAGAGTCAGTCTGACGAACACCACGATGGGCCATCTCACCCATTCTCACGACAGCGGAATTATGCAGCAACTTCAACGAATGTGGTAGTAGGGGCAGGTAATTACAGGATTTGTTTCTTAATCTCAGCTTTGACGTAGATGATTGTTCTTCTTTTGTCCATCCTATTGAATTGTTATTCCAATTTACATTATCGCAAACCCAGCTGTTGAAAGATATTGTAGCTTCCCAGATAGTTGGCATATGTCTATATTCACAATGCTTTGTGACTCGATTCGGGCCGATTCGGCTAGCGTATCGTTTCTTGCAGCCTTTTCAGCACCCGAAAGGAATCATTGTCTACTGATCCAGTACCTCCACCTCGACATGAATATCACATTCAACGAATCTTCTTTCATGCAGCCACGAACTGTCGATCACACTTCTCATTCCATTGACTTTAAGTAGAATGTCAAAATTTCAAGACCCCACAAAATGGACAATTATCTTCGTCCTCGGCGGACCCGGTGCAGGAAAAGGAACGCATTGCAGCAGGCTGGCGGCGAACTATCCCATCGCTCATCTCAGCATGGGTGACGTTCTGAGAGAAGAACAGGAGAAACCTGGGAGCAAGTGGGGTGAATTGATACGAAAGAACATTCTTGAGGGTGTGATTGGGCCTCCTGAAATGGCTGTGTCATTGCTAGAGGCTGCTATGACCGTGAAGCATAAAAATGAGGGTGTTTCCGTATTCCTACTTGATGGTAACATATTCACTCAACTTCATTGGGGTGGATCTGGGGTGCTGAAGAGAGTGATACAGGATTCCCACGTCGCATCGAGCACGTTAAACTCTTCGAATCTACGTTCGGTCCACCATCTACTGTGCTGTTTTTGGACTGTCCTGAGGAGGTCATGCAAAACCGCATTTTGAAGCGAGCCAAGACGTCTGCCCGTGTGGATGATAATATTGCGATCATCCAGAAGCGGTTCAAGACTTTCACAGAGACGACTATGCCTGTCATTGAGCACTTTAGGTCGCAAAATAGGGTAGTGCAGATTGATGCGTCGAAGGACACGGATGCTGTTCACAGAGACATACAGAGCATGATGGAGGAAAACTTCGGTGATGTCTTGGGAATGACCCAGTAATCATAGGTTGGTAGTTAGAATGATGAAATGCCTGGATCGTATCGCTTCTGGCTATGTACAAGGCTGCCTCATCATGATTTCCAGCACTTTGAATTGCTTAGAACCTGTTAACCCAACATAAACCAGATGCAGAAACACCTGGGTTGGACTCTGACGTAGCAGTCAACTTCACGATACCCACCAACGAAGCCAATGGTGAATCAGGAGCGACAGCTACATAAACAGTCTTTTTCTCGCCAAACTTCGCAGTGACCAACTCATTTGGCAACTCAACTTTCCATCCCCATCCTGTCACGCTAGCCGAAAGCCGATAAACATCTGACTTCAAGTATGCGGTGACATCTTGAGGGTGTGGTGCAGCAGCTGCTGCCGACGAATATGTGCCAGTGTTGTAGACTTGGAACGAGCAAGCAACGCCCTTCTTGGTGGGACGACTTCCGAGACTCAGCCAGTTCACGGCGACTTTGCGTTTATGAGGGTCGCTGGTGGTGCTGTTCAACGAGCGAACAGCAGTCGTATAGGATAACACGCCAGTGGAATCCCGGTTCACATCCACGATATAAAAGTGCAGATTGTTTGACTTGTCCACGAACTCATACTCACTCCCTGAGCGCGTGCCAGCATGGAAAAGTGCATCCGCCAACTGCCTGTAATCACCTACGGTGATGTATGCTGGTGTTCCATTCGGACGATAGAAATCCAGAAGCTTGATATCTTGAGGATTGGCGTCGATGGTCCATTGATAAGTTCCTCGCGCATCGTCCTTCGATTTAGAAATCATGACTCCTGAGTCTGGCTGGAAAGAGTCGGCACCCATTCGGTCAATGACTTCGAGATCAAAGTTATTATAGCCTCCGCCGTCACAGAATGGATCCGTGTTGATGTTGCATGCTGGGGATAGGTCTGCGTTCATCGCGACTCGGACTCCCATCAACTCGCCTGGGCTTGGTTCTACAGCGCGAGCAGTTATTCTGGCCACAACGAGGCCAGAAGTCGCCAGTGCTTCGCGAGATAATTTAAGAATGCTTTCTTGGCCAATCAACCCAATTTGAGCTTTGTCACGCAATGTATGTAGTGAACCCATAGAGCCTCCCTGCTGAGGAGGAATTTGCCAACGTGTGTGAGGCCCTCCTGGACCGTTAAAAGATCCCCGAGACAGCATGGAAAAGGGTCCGGTGTAGTCCCTACGAGAAGGCACACTGAAAGGATTGTTGTAATTGTCCCCAATATTGAGGAGATGGCTAAGCTCATGAGCGTAAGTACCCATTCCAGAGCTTTCGGCTTGGGTCGATGATCCACCTCCGGCATTTGGCCAAATACTGGAAGCAGATGCCCAAGATGACCATTCAACGTATCTAGTTTTGGCATAATTGCGAGTTCCATTTGCTGTGTTGGGACCAGGAGGACCAAAAGAATCTGGAACGTCCTCCTTCGTTTGGAACTTCATCTCGCCAAACTCTTGCCATGTGGATGATTCATCTTGCCCTGCAGATAAAATGAACACCAGCTCGTACGAGTCGGCAACAGCATCGCCAACATCCGCTCGCCAGGCACCAAGCGCATCGGTGCGGATATTGAGATTGCACTGGAAGCCAATAAGACACTCATTTGGATTCATGTCATTGCTGGTGCCGTATTGGAATGCTCTAGAGGGCATCCTGTAAGGTCCAAAAGCAGTCAAATCGACGCCAAATCGACCGCCAGAATCACCCATCCAGTACTCGTGGATCGTATGACCTCTGTTGAGGTCGTTGGGCTTGTTCAGAAAGTCTCTATAAAAAGCCGGGACAGCTTCGCGTGCAATGGTTGGCGCATGTGGTTGTGGATTGTTGAAGACTGTTGATCCTGGGGCAAGGGTTATCACGAATGGTCCATCTGAATAATCAACTGTGACGAGGGCGATGTTGAAGTTGCGATTTGAGCCTTTGACTGTGGGATCAGACCAATTGGTCCCTGGGGGACTTTTCCACTGTGACTAAGGTTAGCAGTGGAGACTTGGTTCATGTAAAAATTAGACCCATGATTGTGGAAATTCGAATTGTTCTGGTAGTACCAGTTATGCAACAGTAAAAATCAACATAATGCGAAAGTCGTATTCGCAAAAGTGAAGAAAGAGAGTGTCATACATCGTCCCAGGTCATATTGTCGGGATTTTCCCAGTTTTGCAAGTCAAGAATCGCAAAAGGGTCATTGTCGCTAAATTCGCTACGCGAACTCAGTGGCGCTGCCGCCCCATATTGAACAAACAAAGCACCAACAAAAGCCGCTGCGAGGTACTCCCACTGGCGCTGAGATGAAATTTGAAGCCTCATCGTTTGATGGTCGGAAGGACTCCAGCGAGATGTTTCCTTTCCAGCAACCGAATACCTTGAAAGGACCAAGGTTGGTAGACAGTTGTGGAAGGCGAGGTTCTTATAGTTATACCCAAGATAAAGTGTACGACCCCTCAATTGCCCTGCACAAAACTCTGACGATCTCCTCGCATCGACTTGGTACGTTATCGTCCAAACTCCTCAATAGGAAGCTCAGAGGCTGCCAAGCCTGCTGCCAAGATGCGTTCTCGGTTGATCGCTAACAAGTGCTACAATGTTACCTGCCATATGGAGATGTAGAAAGTTACTACCTATTCTGAAGAGTGGGATACCGTCTATAAGAGTGTTTAAACTTGAGGGGTCAGCCGAGCAATTAAGCATATGACGGATAGGACGGAAATTGTGCCTGCAGGTTCGGTGTTTCTCGGCATCACACAGAGTTTAGCCTGTATACTTGAGAGAGGGTTTCGGCCCCACGAACAAAGTTGCATCTAGATCAAACACGAAGTAGAGAGAGCCAGGTAAAGGAGATATACTTGTCGATGAACGATCTATAATCTTCCAATTCTCACGGTCTGAAGCCAGGCTTAGGTGTCCTCACGGCCGGATCATAAATTAGCTTCACACCGTCCAAAGATACGGAAGCCCGGGTGTGTGAGGAGATCAATGTGTTGGTTCATCGAGTAATTTCTGAGGTGTCCATTACACAGAAAGTGAATTCTGTGGCTAGAAATCCACCTTCGGGCTTGCATTGAAGCCAGGCAATATGTTCCATTGCCTTTGCTACAGCTATGCAGAGTTCTGAACAGCGCTGAAGTTTTATGGTGAAGGTATTCATTTAGTTCGCTGGACCACTTGTCATTCCTGCCTTCAAATGGTACAAAAGTTCCACTCTTCGGCTTCAAGCAGACTTGTGCTACCATCACTCGGCGGTCCATATTTCTGTGATCGAGACGTCCATAACTCAAGTGCATCTCGCTGAAACTTCGCGTGCGAGAGAAACCCAGAAACGAACAGGAACGCGATGAAGAGCAGTCTGCTTATTTGAGAACTTCGAAAATGCGAAAGAGGACTAATTGTTGAAGATTTCTCAATTAGAAAAGAATCTGTTGGGAGATTTGAAAGCGCGAAGTTCACCAGCTGCTTATCCAGAAAGCATGACATTGAAGAAGATCTCAAAACGACATGGCTGATGAACAGAACTGATGACATCTCGTCATCCAAATGATACACCAAGCAACTTGAACTGATACAGTGGCAAGAACAGTAATAACAGAGATCAACAGAAATGAAGTAGAAACATGCTGAATCAGGATATCTAAGTTTTTCATTCAAGAAAGCAAGAAAAAACACCAGCGAGACCGGTTCAACCACCCGTAGTTCACGATCTCAAACAACTTTTCCACTCGTCGGTCAAGCTTTTCTAGAACAGCCCACCAGACCCAATAATGAAAAGCAAACAGCAGGATTCCCAAACGTCTTCGTCAGCTCCCACCACGTCACATTTATGCCTCATTGTCTGAGTCGGTATGCTCGGCGTGCCGAGAGGGTTTTCCTGGTCGGATGTCGAAGTCCGTGCTTCGTGTTTGTACTGTAACTTTGCTTTGCCACTTAGTTTGGAGTGAGGAAAGCAGGAGGTGGGAAGGAGGGTGGCGAAGATGGTGGAATGCTTGTGGGCTGTTGGAGGGTTGATACATGGAGAAATTGGGCCCTGAAAACCTTATTTCGAAAGGTGGGTTGGTGGGGGTGAAATGATCTGCTGTGATGTGATATGATGGAGGTTTCAGGCTTGAGGGGTACTTGGCTCAGAGAAACTGGGGGGGTTTTGCAGGTCTTCTTAGTATGAACAAAACTAGAGATCGGGAACTACCCAAACAATGACCAAGACACGAGAAAGTTGAGCACTTTACAAGTATTTATTTCGAGAAGAACATGAATGTTGCGGTTTTAGGACCCGGAGTCCGTCAATCATTGACACTTAATGGATAGAGTCTGTAAAGCCTGCGCCGTTGTTCAGTAGCAGTGACAAAAGAAATTGGCGTCATGTCTGACAACCATCCGTCCCTAAATGCCCATCCAAACTCCTTCCTGCCTTCCTTCCTACCCGAACCTTGTCCCAAAGAAGAAATTCAAAGAAATCTTTGCGTAGTGTGTAGATACCAGAGTCGCCAGGGTCAGTTGGCGATTGAATAATGTAATTGTTGTAGAGAAGTCAGGGCGCCAATTCAAACAATTGTGCAGGTCCATAACCAAGTAAGGAATCCGATCAAGTTAATGAGCAGATACCGAGACTTGGACCGTGTCCGGCTTGCCGGCCCCAATCTCTCCTATCTCGCGACAACTTCCCAGTCTTGCAATCTTCCCCCGGAGCAACTATATTCTTTCGTATGTTGGTCTTGCTTGCTTCTATCATAAATTCACTATGAAAAGCTGACGAATTTCGGGTCTCTCGGTAAGCCATCAGGGCCGATGTTATTCTTGGCGAATCGTCCCTCTGTATGTATCCTCCTTGCCTCATCAAAGTTTACTCTGCGGCTCTTCATGATCTTCTGAATCTCTCTTTTGCTCTTGTCGTCCAATCCTCGTCTCGAGTCTCCCGAGGCGACGTTCCCGGACAGGTCGAAGGCTGACGACGACAAGCCATTTTCGATGTCGGCTGAGAAGGATGAAGGAAGGCGGGAGTAGAGAAATGACGATCCGGGTAGTGAAGGCATCATGTGTAGCCAAAGAGAACGCGTGAGGAATAGTACTGTTGAATGTTAGTCGCGTCGATACAGAAGTTGGGCGACCCGAGGCATACCGGTTGATATAACGAGGAGGCTGAAGACGGTGCTGTAGAGGAGATAGCCCATCTTCTCAAAGGCGTATTGTTACTCGGGGAAGTTGACTTTTATAGGAGAATGCTCGGAGTGCCCCTCTTGATGCTCCTGAGTCCTGATCCAAGTATTTAGATTATGAGTTGGGGCATGAAACTCGAATAGGGATGTTCAGCTCATTGGATTCATGCCGCGCTGCCGGTGTCAATGCGATGAGGCGGAGTTCGAAGAGTGACGAGGCTGTGAGCTAGTACGTGTACAGTCTAGCGGGTCTTAAAGTGGATCATCGCTTAGCCGCCAATCAGCAGCTTGAAGATCTCCCACCTTGGGAATTGCCAAAATCGAGGTTGAAGGGACGAAGTTGAGGAACGACTTGTCAAAGATCAGATCAACTCATCACAAAAATGCCACACCACTCGAGCCAAGTGTCTTCGGACTTGATCTGGGAGATCGTTGGTACGTTTGAAATCTGCGAAAATCTTGAGATACGCGATGGGGCGAGCAGGGAGATTGAAATGTTGCTGGTTAGGGTTTCGAGAAGGGAGCTGATTCTCGACTTTCAGGAGCCCAAAATGCCTTCCTCGTGAAGCGCGCCCAATCCGGAGGTGTCCGATTCTCTCGCGATCCTTTGAACTTGGTCAACAAGCACTCCCGCAAGGTACGCTATACATATCAAAATATGTCTGGACTGGAACTAACATGGAATGTAGCACGCCGGGTTCGTCAACGAGAAGGTACGATTTTATACGAAAAAACGGGAATTGGCATAATCGAAATACTGATCTGGATAGGCTGTCGGAATCCAAGCTGCTGAGGGCGACAAGGGAGGAGTTACTTTGGTCACCAAGAAGCAACAGCACGCTCAAAAACCAGGTGCCGCTGCCCACAAGACCACCTTCGGCGGAAACAAGACCACCAGAAAGTATGTTGATGGAATGAAGTTGGATATTGGCAGCATGCTAATAGTTTATTCAGGACCTACAAGGCCATCGTCTCCAGCACCGCCAAGTCTGGATACCGACCTGATCTCCGTGCCCCAGCTGTTGCCCGTGCCTCTGCCATCCGTTTCTCCCAGCGCCCTAAGAAGGATATTCCAGAGTCGAAGGTTCGTGGAGCTAAGGCAAAGAAGGCGGCTGCTGCGAAGGATGAGTAAATCGGGATGGGCATAAATGGAAATGGGAACGGTCTTGCTAGTTACTCATGAATAGAGCACAATTCCAGGAGTTACTTTGGCAGCCATTGAGATGATTGTTCAAGCTTCATGCATCAGTGAGATTTGGAATGTGACCCATTGGGGCTCTTGAGGACGTGTTGGGACTGGATTCTGTATGAAAGCTGCAGCTGTCCCGAGATCAATCGGCTATAGCGAATTTCGGAATCTCAAAAGCCCATCCGACAACTCCCAAACTTACAGCCGTGGATGCATGTACCTTATGAAAGTAGGTTTCCGACACGTGAAGATCGTGAACAGCCGCTCCAACAAGAAGAAGCCTCGTCCGATCCTCTCCGAAACAAAGCTACCTCGGCGAAGCGTTGTTCCTAGTGCTAAATATAATCTCAAAATCCACCTGGGCTCGCTGGGGACACATCCATCATTGTTGCTTCATTTTCCAAAACACAAACCGCACGAAAAGACGTTGATCCAGTTTGATACCTCCATTGTAACTTGCCCAGGTAAGCACAGATCCTCCATCCATCAGCCCTTGCCTGACCTGCCCTCCCGCCCGACAACCCAACCCCACCTCATTGCCTTAGCGCAATAGCGTGCCCAGCCCAGCTCAGCTCAACCCCTCCAACAGTTTCGAGCAGTCAGAAGACTTCAAAAGCTCTACTCTCCTCGACCCTAAGGAACCGTATTTTTCAAGCAAACAACTTTCTGACTTCTTCCCGCTTCTTCAATACCCAGTAATCCACACTCTAGGTATGTTTACTTGACTGGAATGTTGATGGAGGGGCATAGTTCAGTCAATGCGGGGTAAATGCTAACGTGGAGTGCAGATTTCAATCACCACAAATACCGCAAATATGGGAATCAAAGCCGGTACGTCCGCAGAAGCTGTAGAGGTTGTACAAGAGCTATACTGACAATAGTTCAGTTGTTGCCGGTGCTGCTGGAGGAATTGGACAGGTGAGAAGCTCCTTACTGTAGCTCTAGATTGTTGCTAATTCTTTTCTCAACAGCCATTGTCGCTTCTCCTCAAGGCATCGCCTCTCATCACCGAGCTGTCTTTGTACGATGTTGTCAATACCCCAGGTGTTGCTGCCGATCTCTCCCACATCTCCTCGCCTGCCGTAGGTCCAATCAAGCTAGGGGCAAGATAACGTAGCTGATGAAATACAGAAAGTCACTGGCTACCTACCGAAGGATGACGGAGCGAAGCTTGCTATGAAGGATGCAGATATCATTGTTATCCCTGCCGGAATTCCTCGTACGTACAAAGTTTTAACAGTGAAAATGATGTATGCTGACTCTGGGGATTACAGGTAAGCCAGGAATGACCCGTGATGATCTCTTCAAGATCAACGCTGGTATCGTCAAGGGCCTCATCGAGGTCATCGCCGAGGTTGCACCAAAAGCCTACATCCTCATCATCTCAAACCCTGTGAACTCAACCGTTCCAATTGCAGCTGAGGTCCTGAAGGCAAAGGGAGTCTTCGACGCCAAGCGTCTGTTCGGTGTTACAACTCTCGATGTCGTTCGCGCCGAGACTTTCGTTGCTGAGATTGTTGGCGAGAAGACCCCATCAAGCTTGACTATTCCAGTTGTTGGTGGTCACTCAGGAGAGACCATCGTGCCTCTCTTCAGCCAGGCTGGTGTTAGCATTCCATCTGATAAGTTGGACGCTCTGGTCAACCGTGTCCAATTTGGTGGTGATGAGGTTGTCAAAGCTAAGGATGGTGCTGGATCTGCTACCCTTTCCATGGCCTATGCCGGTTTCCGGTATGTTTCCTCCCAAGTTTAGAACTCAAGTTTCTAACAGCAACATAGATTCGCCGAAGCTGTCCTCAAGGGACTTGCTGGTGAGAAGAACATTATCGAGCCATCTTTCGTTTATCTCCCAGGTGTCCCAGGTGGCGAGGCCATTGCCAAGGAGACTGGCTGTGATTTCTTCTCGGTTCCAATCCACCTTGGTGTAAGTCTTGTTCAAGCCTCGAATCCACTCCAACTAACACTTTGTGTAGACCTCTGGTGTTGAGAAGGCAATCAACCCTCTCAGCAACATCAACGATGCCGAAAAGGCACTTCTCAAGCCATGTGTAGAAGGGCTCAAAGCCAACATTGCAAAGGGTGTTGATTTCGCCCACAGCACACCACAAAAGTAGTCTTCCCATCCTTGATCCCCTTTGATCCTATGTCTTCAGCCAAAAACGAACAAAACAATACCACCACATCTCTCGTTCAAACAGGATGCATGGCTCAAAGGACTCTGCCTTTCGTTTTGTCTATCTTGGTCTTAGCGTGCTTGTTTCTCAAACGGAAGCAGAGAAAATATCATTGACAGGTCTGGCTCTTCTTTGGTAAGGATTCCTTGACTGATCGTTGGCGCTTGCTTAGATAGGCTGTAATGGCTCCTTTGACTTCGATGTATTCGGATATTTGACACGAAGGCGTGTGTGGCTGGAGTTCTGTTCGTTCTCCTCTTTCATTCGTGCTTTTCGGACTCGAAATGGATGGATTGATCGAGAGTTGGAGAGTGCTGGTTGAAGGGGCAAGCGATGATGGATACTGGGACCTGACGGTGAACGGGATTGTGATATGGAATGGAAAAGTAACAATATATCCATCGGTTCTGATATATGGTGAGCCCGATCTAACCATTGAAGTCTTTCGACCGCTATGCCTCCAGCCCAATGCAGTCTTCCATGAACTCCAGAATTCCCCAACCCAATAACACCAAGTATGCCGCTAAATCGCACGAGTATGATCACAAACCGCACCATCAAAGAGTCACTTTTCTTTCCTCCTTAATCAGGGCTTCGCAACTATACTCTTGATCTGAAAAGTCGCCCCAGGTAGCTCGCTCGTCTCCGCCTGAACTGTAGCATTTATCTCCATACTCGCCAGTGCACCCCTTATGATGCCACAGGGAAACCAGAGAAATGGCTGGGCTCGGACGACGGCTTGGCCACCTGCTTCTGTTGACATGCGTGCGAAAGGTCGGAAGGAGTTATCTGTGAGTACATAGACGCCCTATTTAGAAGATTTGGATTAGTTGACTGCTAGAATTGGAAGAGAGACAGATGGGAAGGACAGGAAGACTAACTCGGTGGTTCGTTTTCAGGTTATCGATTTGTTTCCTGAAGACTAGCATCCAAAGGTCCTTGCAAAGGAACTTGATTACATCCAGCGTGTCTGTGAAGCGTGGTCTGTCGCGGGAAAATCTGTTTGCAAGGTTTCGGTCAGCAATGGTGTCTGTAACTTGTTTCCTCCAATATCTCGCCCTTCCTTGCCATGTGCTCAGTAGTAAGTCTATTGGCTCTCAAAATCTGTTGTACCCGCAGAGCAAGAGTATAATAGCATATCAAGGGTAGCACATACCGTTCAACAAGCCCCTGACCAACCCTATACCCCAGCATCTCCAACCGGTAAAACACCGCATCTCTCTCCTCATCCTCATCCATCTTCCTCGCAGCACCCGCACCCACTATATTTCCTCCCCCAGTCCCCGCACCGCCATCTCTCACATTCGACGCCACACTCGAGCTCTTGACACTGTCGTGCCCAGCTTTCGCAGGTAACCTGTCGTCCAGTGCTGCGGCGTCGACTTCGTTGACGATTCGGTATGCCATGGGTACAAGCTCGATCATGAGGAGGTCGAGACAGGAGGAGTTGAGAAAAGTGGCGGAGGGGTCGGACGCATTATATGGTGGAAGGGGCGCGTCGAAGGACATTTTCATTTAGGGTCCGTAGGGATGTGAGTTTGCTTCATGGAGGGGGTTGAAGCTTTGAGCTTGGGAGCTTGATATTTGGAGGGTGGATTCGAGATGGATCGGAGAAATGAAGGGCCGAGGTTTGACGAGGATGAAGGAAGCCGACCACCCTTTTTCCCTTTCTAATTTTCATGCTCAGTGAGGATTTTAGAATAATGCTGGTCCCCGGTTCTCATTAACAAATCTTGATTTCCATGCTGTACTTGTACTTTTGCTGCGTTAGGTCTCTTTCCTGACTTTGATATACACAAGAATGCCGTACATGCCCATCGTGCTTTGAAAGTACCTGTAACAGTTTTCTCCTCTTTCATTTCTTATCAATGAAGAACTTCGAAGACTTGGACTAAATGTTATATATTTGGTCTCGAAAATCACAAATTAAGCGGGTTCGATTTTTCTTTGATGGTGCAGAATGATGAGTTGGCAATGTTCTGGAAATATTTATGCTTCCAGCAAAAGCAGCTCCATTTCTTACATATGCATGTAGCTACTAGAAGTTGGTCCTGTTTAAAGCATTCTAGTCCATCTCGAGCATTTCACTGTTGGACTACAAGAGCCTGGAGTGCGGTTTGATGTTGGGATATATCCCGGACGGAAGTTGTGACTTTCGTGCTGTTAGCCCTTCTCATGTCCAGTATCAGGACCAAGTAAGAGTTAGAGAAACCATTCAACAGCCAGCACATGATGGCCAAAGCCAAGCAATGAATTTTATCCTAGTGAGGAGGTTGTGCAAAGTCTTGAATCGCGGGTATAGCCACTGGGCGAATGCCAGCAACCTTCATTTGCTTGCAGCTAGACTAGGAACAAACCATGGCTCGCCCAGCAATGAGGAAGTGACGAAAGGGGTCGGGGTCCCAGATTTGATTACATACCTGCTGGACAACGGGAAGGATATTCACGCAGTCAACAAAAGAGGATTGACTCCCTTCAGATACTTGCATTGCTTCGACCTTGTAGACAACACAATTAGATGCAAATCGACTTTGCAGTGGTATTATCTACGGACAAAAGCCGGGCATGACCTCCAGGCCTACCTCGTCAAGGAGTACCAGTTTACTCGAGGTCAACCCTTCTTACTGGAGGAAATACACAGGAGAACCACTCAGAGACTTGGGACTCCGCACTGGATCCTTGAAACTATCAATGGCACGGAAGATCTCATTTTCCATCTCATATTCCATAGTCCCATTGACTTCTTGTCTCACTGCGAGATATCATGTACCAGGCGCCAGGAACATGACCCGCGTGTTTCTGGGTTGTGGAACTCGAGGAAGCATAGCCATTGGAAGCTCAAATCTCGAGCCGCATATGTCCAGAGCTTTCTCATTGGGCCGCGGATCCATGGCAACAACAGCATTAGGAACTGGCATTTTTACTGAAAATTTATGTTGTTCATAGCTGCATATCTTTGAAGCTGTCGACACTTGTGTGCAGGTCGAGTTGAGGACTTCGAAATGCGTCGACTTACGCGCTCGAATGTAAAGTACAATGCAAAGAAAACTCGTGAAAGCCTGCCGTGTGATATCGTGTGTTTTCATGCCCACCTCTCCTTATGATGCAACCTCCAATCTTTGTACTCCACCGTCTCATTCCACATCTAATCCCATCCATATCCCTGATGCCGAATCCGTCCCAAATGTCAAGAGGAAAAGCCAGAAACTGTATTTCCAGACAGTGTGAAGGTCCATTATAGATGAGAGCTGACATTTCTGCTCGCAGACATGACCAGATCCGCCTCCGATGACACCAGTTCGAATGTAAAGCAAATATGAAACACAAAGTTAAGTCTTCATCGCGTCAAGTGCTGCAGTGTGACTTCGGTCGTTGCGACCTGCTAAAGTTTATTTCTTCAGTCCTTGGAAAGTGGATTCTCCTGAGAAGTGACTCTCGCTAAGGGGTTTGATTTCTCTGCTGTGGGCGTGCTGTGGCCTTGCGCAGGAGTGCCAAGTCCAGAAAGAGGGCTCACGAAACCGCTTGGTGGAACTGGAATGCGAATATCTTCCGGGGAGCCAGGAATTAATGAAGGGTTCAGGTCAGGGATATAGATTCGTTTTGCCTCGTTTTGGTACGAAGCCGGAATAATCTAGACACTATGAGCTTTCTGCCAGTAAAATGTGGAAGAAAAATATGAAATTTTACAGCACTTACCTCGATGATCTGGTTGCGGGGGAACTTCAATGATGGGATGCTCATGGCATCACAAGCCATTAGGTAGCCATACAGGACGCGAAGAACAGATTCATGGGCAATAATAAGAAGGTCGTTCTGTTCTCTTTCAAGTTCGAGAATGATGGGCTCAAGGCGTACTGCAAGATCATGGTATGACTAGTGTATTGTTAGCTATGTAGCAGCGTAAAGATTCCTCGTCAAAGTACCTCAGCTCGAGGGTAACGATGGTGGTAAGGATCCATTTCGTGTTTATGGACTTCTTCTGGATACATTCGGCGAATGGCATTCTCAGATAGCTTCTCGCAATCTCCTGGATTTAACTGGCTCATTTGAGATCGTTGCCGAACTCTGAACCCCTTTTCCTTGAAGTAGTCAGCAGTTTCGACGGTTCGCTTTCTTGTCGAGGTCCAGACTGTGAGGGGCTTTAGTGGTGCATCTGAGCCACCAGCAGCAATCAGAGCTTCTCTCTCAGCATTTCGATGAGCAAGAAGAGTATCCATCATCTTCTTGGCATATGCTTTGCCCTCTTCGCCAAGAGGTGCATCGGTCTTGTATAAGTCTTCCTGGTTTGAGGTCCCGGCTCTGGCAAAGAATGTAACGCGAGACTTGATGTGGAGATTCATGAGGTAGAAGACAATTCGATGCGACAGATAACCAAAGCTGACGTTATTATATTCGATGCTCTCACCCGCGTTGATCATCTTGACAAAATTAAGATCATCCTCAGTCATCGTCTCGAAATGAGGGATCTTCATGTCGATTCTCTTGAGGTACAGCTTTGCAGCTTCATCGGGATTCATATCAACAAACTGATGCCTATTAGCCAAGTGGGTGCACGAAGGCTACTTCTGCTTACATCGGGTGAAGATATCTTTACACTACGTGCATTCTCCTCCAGAATTCGCTGGTCCGTGACGTAAGATTCTAGGAAGAGGGTCTTAAAGATAATCAGCAACGTCGGCAATCATGGACCATTTGCCACTCACCTGTACGTCGTGCTTTGCAAACTCCTTAGCAAGTGACCGACGTCCACCTGCAAGTGGATTGACAGCGTCGTAAATTGCGACCTGGCCATTCTCGTGGTTCAACCAGGCATAGATATCCTCTCTGCACTTCTTCAGTATCTTCTGACGGAGCATTACAGATGGAGCAGAGGCGTTGATAAAGAAATAGTCTTCGGGAATGTCGACTCCAGCCCCCATTGTTGCTCGACGGTAATCACCGAGGTGGAAGACTCTGGTCTTTACACCAAGCCTATGGAAAATGAGTAGGCGATTCTGACGAAAGAAGCTGGAGAACGTACCACTGCAGATACCGGGATAGAGAGACTGAGATGTGACTAAGGTTTTTCATTAGCATCGCTGGGGACTGCATGGTGTTGCAACTTACGTTTTTCCTCGCGCTGGAAGACCAACAAGAACAATTGCGATTCTACCAGAATGAAAGAGTCTTCCGGACATAGTACTGTAAAGTTGGGCCGGAGCCATATGAGGAGTCTTGTCATCCTTGACATCGTGAACGCCGTCTATGAATGTAGATGAGCGTCTGCGATATCTCGGCGAATTTGCCGCAATCTCAGCTGTTCTGTACTCATGCAGATCTGCGTTAGCAAAGACAATGGAGCAAAGTTCTGGTCTGGTGTACAGCTTCGCCGCTCGACTGAATTTTAACTTCTGGAAACGAACAATTGGTGCCAACTCGTCACGGCGGATATTTTTCAAGGTCGCGGCTGCCTCAGCTTCGAAGAAATCCGATGCCTTGACAGGTTGCTCGACAGATGCAGAGCGCTTCTTTAGGAAGCTCAAAAGTTTCATTTGAACAAAGAAGTTTCGCAAAGAAATGGATGACGCGAGAAAATCAAAGTGTGGATGGTGGGTGATATATTCCTTTTGATTCTGGGCAAGATGTGTCTGAGAAAGGAATGAACCATCACTCACAAAAGCGTGTCCATGGTTCCAGAGTTACGACCGCAATGCTGACGGCCCGTGAATCAGAAGGGGAAGGTACGACAGCAATTGGCGTGCAAACGAACTGAACGATCTTTGGTTGCCAAACTGCTCCTTGGTTACCCAAAGGGCCAGCGGAAGCGATAAGTAGATAACGTGCAGCGTAGAGTAGAGTAGAGTAGACCGAGAAGATCGAAAAACGTCAATGCGTTGTTTGAAGATTGAAATGTGGACAAATGCCCGGTCGAAATCCACGACTTATCTGGATCAGTGCTCCCGGTCAACAAGTTGTGCTTATGTGTTCTTTGACGACGATATCTTGAGGTGTTTATGAGAAGGGAAGAGAAGCCGGTTACAGCTGCAAATCAAGCCCTCAAGGAAACAACTAGGTGCAGCCAAGCTGTCGGCTATCAGGCCAATCGTCCTCCCATGCCATGCTGGGACCCCACTGTTCTAGCTCCCTTGCCAGCTGATTGGCAGCCTGACTGCCTGACTGCCTGACGACCTGACCCCAGGAACCAAGCTCCTTTGGAAAAAAGTTGAGCGCATCTCTCTTTCAGGTGCATTTGCGTGTCAACCACCAACGATCCTACAGCTCCCACCACCTATTCCATCCTCCCCCATCTCCGTCTACTGCGGCAGATACCCTCCACGCTCAATATCCAACTTTCTTGCACCGATTCCCGTCATACACCTCCTGCAATGTCTGCCGTCGTAGAGTTCGAGAAGGAGTCGCCTTTGGGCTTCCTGTACAATAACCCAATCTCAGTGGGCCTTGCAGATTCATATGTTTCATTTTCGGAACGGAGGGCAGCTCTGGGACTGTCGAACCCAGGAACGGTTGAGAACATTGCACGAGAGGTCCAGCGCGATGTCTTCCTGAACAACTACACCTTCTCCGGTCTAAGGGCCGATCTTACCAAAGCTTTCAGCATCGCACCTTTATTCCAGGTCTCTCATGCGTTCGCTATGGGGTCTCAAGGGCTTCCTCCTTATACCTTTGCAGCTCTCTTTGGTACCAACAAGGTTCGTAGCACGCTCCAGGACGGTTTCTTTGAATCAAGTCCACATGGACTACAAAAACTAAACAAATATCTAGATCTTCATGCAAGGAAATGTGGACAATGAAGGACAACTTTCAACTAGATTTAACTACCGCTGGACACCGTCATTTGTGACGAAGACTAACATTCAGATTGCTCCTGGCAATCAAGCAATGGCACAGTTTGACAACGAGTACACCGGAGCCGACTTCACTGCATCCTTGAAATCACTCAACCCATCGATCATTGATGGCGGTCTTACTGGTATCTTCATTGGAAGCTACCTGCAGTCTGTTACACCCAGCCTTGCTCTTGGTTTGGAGGCAATCTGGCAACGCGCAGCTCTGAACCAAGGTCCCGAGACAGCCTTGTCATACTGTGCTAGATACAAGGGAAGCGACTGGATTGCGAGTGCTCAGCTTGCTGCAGGAGGCGCAATTAGCACATCGTACTGGAGAAAGTTGACGGACAAGGTGGAGGCTGGAGTTGATCTTAACCTCCAATTTGCTGGATTATCAGGAGCTGGAATGATGGGTGGACCTGCACGCAATGAGGGCATCACTACTGTTGGTGCCAAGTATGACTTCCGAATGTCTACTTTCAGAGCCCAGGTAGACTCCACTGGAAAGTTGAGCTGCTTATTGGAAAAGAGAGTTGCTCCTCCAGTCCAATTGACCTTTGCAGCCGAAATGGATCACTTTAAGGTCAGTTTAATTCACCGCGTGTTGGAGAGTCAGCACTGACCCTCCCTAGCAACAAGCAAAGATCGGACTCGCTGTTTCAATCGAAGCTGGCAGTGAAGAGCTCCAAGAACAACAAGAAATGGCAGGCGGTGCGGCTCCCGCTCAAATCCCCTTCTAATCGACTTGCAACTCGAAATCCCCACCCCTCCGCTCCTACCTAATCGAATATAATGCCTCCACCGAAGTGCTTGTAAGTCGGCCACCTTGAATATATCGGATGTCCCATCAAAACCCTCTACTTCGAATACCCTGTCTTACTATAACCACTCTGGTACATCATGTGGTGGTATTTCCGGTGTTACATTTGCGAATTTGGCGACTGTCATCCCTGGGAAACTCCCCTGCATGGGTTGGTGACGCCTAAAGATGTGACGATCATAGATTTTTTCCTTTTGCTGTGTCTTGTTGTCGCGTGCATCTCTGGGTAGCAATGTGAGCGTATTGGCCCAGAGCTTTTTGGGGGTACGTTATATGTGTGGATGGATGAAATACTGTATTATAGTGGTGGCTTTTGTGCGGGACAGGTTTGGGCATGCTGCTAGATACCTGTGTACAAAATGAAAAAAGGATATGGTCTCAGCCTCTGTTGATTTCTGTGATGTCGAATCAACTTCTGATGGATGAGGACAGCAAGGTACGCTCCCGTCTCACTGATTCATGCGGCGCTCGACCTGTTCATTTCCACTCCCTCTACCTAGCTACTTTCTGCTTTTCGGCTTTCTGTTTTGCCATGTTGAGGCGGTGGTCCATCCAGCCTCTATTTCGTGTAACAGCTCAGCGCTCGTCCCCTCAGCGTGTTTGTTCTTCACGCCAATAGAGCAATTACAGACCATTTCCCTCCTATGGCATTGCGAATGTTGAGCCATCGTTGAAGCTGCCCAGAGATGAGGCAAAATCTGCGCTGCGACGAGACGTCGCCAATCCACCAGCCCTTGCCACTTCAATGTGGCCTTCACGGTAATCTACACCAGCAAGAGCAAGGAATTTCGACTTCCCATTTCTTTGTAGCACAGCGTCCGATCCTTATGTCTTGCTGCCAGGCGCAATGGCTTCCAATCAACGGGCTGATCTCACGACTAGCTTTCCTACTTTGGCTGGCTGTATTGCGTTCCCTTACCATATCAAGGAAACGGCTCGTCGATGTCGTCAAGAACCTGAGACAGGGACCTCCAACATGCGGCATCCATCGCCTGTAATTCTGAATGTCCCTGTCTGCATGTGGCGGTCTAACACAATTGGAAACCTGCATCGCGTACCCTTTTAACTTCGGTAGAGCTGCTTCTCTACGCTGCGTATCCACACAAAAAGGGGGGACACGGTGAGATCTTCCGATTCCCGCCTACCTACTCATCTTTCCGTCACTTCAGAACGGCAGGCGAGGGAAATCCTCAACTCATTCATGTAGTGAATTAAGCAAGATCCAGCCACATTTGCTGTTGGCCAAGCTGTTGAAGAATTCGTGTTCTTCGAACAGTGATTCGTTGACTAACATGTCCTAGGCAAGAATTCGCGGTGCACAATTACGATTAGCTATCACCTGCGGGTGTATGCCAAAGGCTATCATCACGGTCTACAATTAGTCTCGAATGGAATATCACAATCAGGCAGTGCGGTGGAGTCCTCACAATTATCTCCATTAGTATCTCGATCAGCAGTGAAGAAGATCTCAACAATTCACAATGAAGATATCAGGCGAGCTGGAAAGCTCAATATCAGTAAGTATATTCTATTCCTAACCATTTAATAGCTTGGCCACAGTAAATTTCTTTTTTCATCTATTTTTGTTTCGGCTCAATTCCTCCTAACTCTTCCCGTTTCTCTGCTCTACCCTAGGTATACTTACAGGTCAAGAAGCAGCTCAACCGCAACTGTTTTGCCTGCGGCTTGCAACAGATTAAGCGAGAATCCGTTCCTTTCGTTGTTAGGCAAGCTGTTTGCATATCTCTTCGGCCAGCTGAATCCGCGAATACCATATCTCACAGGATATGATACCTCAGCGAGGATATCCTAAACACAGGCCATCGTTTTGATCAAGAGATCAGAAGGGAAGCATGCTGAGAATGGATAAATCTGGGCCCGCTTTGCTTAGGAATAAGAGCATCGCAAGCTTAATAGTCCTGTTTCAGACAATCAGTTCAGGGCACTTAGTGCTAATACGAGTCAAAGTCAAATGCGCAGTTGCAATGTGTAAGTACTTAACTTCTTTCCCCTCCCTCTCTATCTTTAAATAGCTTAGCCATAACAACCATTTACTTCTTTCTTTTTAAGACTTCCTTCTGTTAGCAGTCTCACCTTCAGATTGATCAGGCAAGCGAGACGAATATTACCTGATTGATGATATAGGTCAAGCCAATAGCTCCCGAGGATCCCAACAACTCTCAAGGCAATTAAGCATAATTTGGGCATCTAAACAGTTCTTAGAGCTTGAGAAATTACTCATTGCGATTGTATGTATTCTTTTCCTGCTTTCCATTCTTCAAGTAACTTGGTCAGAGCACATTGTGTCGCTGAGCTTTTCCTTCGTTAGATCTTGAGGTTGGCGCAAGCGGCAGTCAGTCACAATAACCAAAATAGCGAGATTTCGCCTTTAACCAACGTCTTTCTTTCGGATTGTACACTACCCACGCCTGAGTCAGTCACTTACGTTTGAGGCAGGCATTTCAAGAAGACTGGCGCAGTCTGCGATTCTTTGACCCTTCAGAATACAAAGGCATTGATAATCTGAGTCGCTTCCTACGTCAACACCACCACATGATTGTTCCTTCCCCACGCAGGAAGTCCATATATGCCTATAGGTACAAGCAGACCGGCCACACTAGAAGCCCTACGGCAATCTAAACCCCTGCTGGAATGCGTTTCCATCATCGTCACCAAGCCAAGACGTGACTATATCGCATCTGCGCCGCAAATCTACGCCTGCTATCAAGTTCATCACCATCTCGGCACTCTCTTGGGAACAAATGATCTTTTTGGACGCGTGAGTAACAACCCATGCGATTGGAGGAGTACCCAAGGCTCTGCCATGTGGTGACTCGAACGGGACAGAGGATAAGGATATCACCGATCTCGGGCGGGTCATCACATTCATAGTTGGCAAGCTCGTTATATCAGCTCGAACACGTCCAGCGCACCTCCACAGAGAGCTCCCTTGGCCCAGAAGTTTCGGTTGAAGGCAAACAAATCTACTCAGAACATTCTCTTAGACTGCAACAATTCTTGGCGAGGTGGTAGTTCTCGGCATTCAATTTCTACTGGTGAGTCGGGGCAGGATTCTGCGGGACTGCTCGAACTAGGACAGTAGCGAAGGAATAAACATGCGCAGGCAGTCGATATGCCCAATATCGCACAAAGATCCAAATTGCTTGAACGACACCAGACCAGTAAGGACAGCGTTTCCTCCTCCAGCCCCTAATCATCCGTCCTCGAACCACGTTTCTCTCTTATCCGCTCTATATCGTGGCAATCCAGAATACCAACAACCACGGAGTCACAAGATCATTCACCTCTTCAACTAAACCGATACTGGTATCCTCGTTACAGCTTGCATCGCATTGTGCAGTGTTATAAAAATCTATTCTACCAGGGTCTCAGATCGGAAGAAGCGTCAAGTATGACCACGTAGTATATGGCAGGTGGAAAGATGAAAGGAAGCGTGATAGGGTCTTGTTAGATCAGTGGATGACGGCCATGCAGGGCATCGAGGTGAAGGGATTCATTGGAACCAAGACTTCTCGAACGGACGTGTTCGCGATGCGGGTTGAGCCGTTGGCTGGATCTTGGGAAAGGGCATATCTTCTATTTACTAATGGGCTTTCACAATGGTTCGCAAAGGAGTTGGCGAAGAATAGATCGAAATGAGGACCGGGAGGCGCCCCCACTTTGAATGGTTGGAAAATTGGCGAATAGCAAGCCAGAAGATGCTGCACAAGATCGATACGCGGGGTGAGGCTTCGTGGATCAATAGGAAGCATTCCGAAGCAGAATGGCTAAATCGAGTCGATTCATGCATAGGAGAAAATTGTCCTTCTGGGCTTGAGGGTAGACAATGCGTGGCAGGCGACGCCTACGATGGCAATAAGTCATGCAAATGGCCTTCTCGATACGTACCTCTCGATATGTGTACGATCTCGCGATGAGAAGATGACACAAAAGAGAAGAAAGATCGAAATTGCGGTGACTGATCGATTTCATTCTTACAGATTTTCGGTGGCAAGTCTATTTTGTTTCAAAGGGATGCGATCGTTGTGGCACAGACGAGCCTTTCATTGTTACAGTTTGCTGAAGCTTTGACTATGGGGGACTAAGCGAAGTTACTCGAATCAACAGGTGAATTGCCGAGAGTAAGTTTGCGATTGACTGCTAAATTTGCGGTGTGGCTTACGCTTGAGCTGAGCTTCCAGTTGACATGGCTTGCTCTATTAGGCTGCGCTGCGATTGTGATGCCTGGATCGATGTTGGGTGGTCTCAAGCATCAGGTAACACCTACTCAGTTGGCTTATTTCTTCAGCTTCTCTTCCATTGCTATCTTTTATCCATATTATCCGGCGATAAATGCCTTTTGGTCATGTTCCTATCCTTTCTGTGAGTTTCTGTTAATCATAGCAGGCACTCAAGTGGCATGGTCGTGGCGAATATATAGAGTTCCGTTCTGAGCGATGAGGTTCCCTACTAGGTGCGACGCACTGATCTCAACAAGCACCCTCCTCTACAGCTCAGAAGCTCCAAGATCTTGGTTATTTTCGATGTCGGTGAAGTACCAACGTACTTCCACATGAGAATGTGTTGCTGTAAAGCATGTTTGTCATGGCGGACCAAGCGAGGGGCCCTTGTTTTGAAAGTGGTCGCTAAGCACATAAGCTTGCAGCTAGCAGATATAGGGCTCTTTATTGGCTCTGAAATTTGGTGCTATCGAACTGGCTGGTTCTCGGTACAACCTTAATTGCGGTTGTGCACTAAGACGACATGGTCAGTGACAGCTTTGACTTCTTCGACCATGAGGGTCGAGCTCTTACACAAAACGCAGGTCAAACCAATCGAAATGACCACAGACAGAGAGATTATCAGTTGAAGAGAGATGATTATAGATATTTAGGGAGCTGCTCCATTCTCAGTGTATCAGCTTCTTTGTGTTTAGAAAATATATGCGTCAGCCTCTTCTCAATCACTTGCTCATATTCCTCGAAGTTTTGTCCATATGTTTGAATAAAGCAAACCACGAGTCGCTCGGAACGTCCTCATTTCATGCGAAGTGACGGTCCTTACTCGTTGTGTGTTCTCTCGGCGCAGATCATAAGATATCGAGTTTTAGCTCGAAGGTGATGACGGCGCAACCTGCGCACTGAATCCATTGGTCCTACATCTTGAATTACATGGCTCAGACGACACGCACTGCAGTAGATTTGGCGCAAAATGGCACGGCATTGGCAAGTGGAACGGGACAGAAGACGGATGTCCTTCAGACTGTCAACGTCGTGACGACTATTCTGGTTATTTCACTCCTTACGCCGTTGATGCTCGCGAAGATCTACATCAAGAAATTCGTTGTCGGTGGCTGTTGTAGAGAGGACGGTGAGTCCATCCTACACCATTTGCAAAAAGAAATTGTCTCTGCAAGAAAGCGAGAGGGCAGTCGCGAGATGAATACGTGAGCTGTTGCTGACGAATCATGTGCAAAATAGCCCTCTGCTTCCTCGCTTGGGTATGTGATATGCGACTTTGTGTTGGCTGAGCCAAATCTGATCGTAGTAGTTCATGACAACAGGATACTGTGTGACAGGGCTTCTGAGTACGTTACACCTACAAGATTCAAGCATTGTCAGAGCTTAAATTATCTAACTGGCGACGTAGTGGCTGGTCATGGAGGAGGAAATCACGAATGGGAAGTCCCTCGGGAAGAATTGATACAGTTTCAGAAGGTCACCTCCCAAATCTCCCAATCCCTCTCCAACTCGTACATAGCTAACTGTTCCGACTCCAGATTCTTTACGCCGACACCATCCTCTACGGCCCAGCTGCCTTCCTCACCAAGACAACGCTCTTACTGATCTTCACAAGAGTCTTCTCGCACTGTACCAGGACGGTAAAATTCATCTATGCATTCATTGGAGTCATGGCATGCTACTACGTTCCCGTCTTAATTCTAAAGATCCGACTCTGTACGCCGATTGAGGGTCTCTGGGATCCGAGTGTTGAGTCGATGTGTTTCAATCAACAGAGTATTTTCTTCACGGATGCGATGGTGAGTGTAGCAACGGACGCGACGGTTTTAATTCTGCCGGGACCACTGTAAGCTCTTCCAAGACTTGCTGCAATTCCAGTACCTCTCAGATAACGGACATGATCGGGTTTGAGTTCGGTTCTGAGGAATGGATCATTGCCCCAGTCTCGCTTACAGCAAAACAAATGACAGCCTAGCTGACCATGATACACGAGCAGAGTCTTTACACTCAATGTCGGCATATTCAAGAGGATTCGGATTGGGATCTTGCTGGGAGTCGGTGGTCTCGCAACAATTGCTAGCACGTGGAGGGCTGTACTTGTGTGGGCCCCTGACGCATACGAAGATATCACGGTTACGTTTGTGAGGATCAATTTACTCGGGTTTGTGCCCCTTCAATCCATTCCAAAGACTTGAATCGGAAGCGGGTTACCTTGGTGACAAGGTTCATCTGAGCTAACCATCAAACAGAATTGCAGAAGTCGGCATAGGTATTATGTGTGCCTGCGTCCCGACCTTCAACATCCTCTTCACGCGGTACACCAAAGAGCACTGGGGTCCTAATGCCTACTACGCAGCGACGGGTGAGCGCAGCCCGGCGCTGAAAACCCCAAGATTACGAAGGTTAACGGGAGACGGGATGGGGGTTCACGTCTGGAGGAAGGGACATAGGTATAAGAAGAGTCTGGAGAGTGAATCTGGAGAGGGGATTGAGGATGGGGAGGTTGTGGTGCTGGAGACTGTGGTGGCTTTGGAGGAGAGGAGTGGTGAGGGAAGTAAGAATTGCAAGGTTGCTGCGTGGTGTAAGAAGCAGAAGAAGAGGAAGATTAGAGAAAATCAGAGGCGGGAAGGGGAAGAAGAGTGGAAGAAATTGAAGTGGGGCGTGCATGTGGAGAGGGATGTTGAGAGTGAAGCTGGGATTGTGGATGTTTTGGAAACAGGGGTTGATATTGGATATCAGAACGGCAGTGTTACAGACAGAGACAGAAATTTGAGCAGGAATAGGGAAAGGGAAGAGGATTCCGGATGGCCGCTTTCGGGAGGTGGGAATGTGTTCCCAGTTACCGATGTTGAGAGAGCTATCTGATGGATGGGAGTTCAATGGTTGAATTTCCTGGGGAGAAGGAAGAAAAATACCAAGTTTGGAGTTTAGCATTGATTGAGCGCTCAATAATGAATGAATATATATATATATATATATATATATATTGGCAATTCGGCTGAGCTGTAAATATACCATTATTACAGTGTTGAAGTGCTTTGATATTCGAGAAGTCCAGTCTAGGATAATGCTAATCCAGAGGCAAAGCCTGTTCTGCCCACTGGCCACTCTGAAGCGACTCCAGTACAACGAGAAGAAAGAATAACCAGGAAGTCTCGTAGACATGGAAGGTGCATAGCATGCACTGTAAGACTTTTCTACTTCCTTGTTGTTACATCACTCGATGATATGTGCTTCTTTTCCTTGTCGGAACAAGAGCTCCTTCGTCACTCAATTTAGTGAGATCCAACGAGCTCCAGGCTGGCATGACAAAGGAACGCTATGGTATTATCGATTGACACATGCCAAAGTACCGATTTTGTCTATGCGCCGGGGAAAACAAAATGTGACTCCAAGCGAGGAAAAAAGAAAGAAAGAAGCGGAGGAAAGGAGTCGATGGAAGGAAAGAACGAACGAAAAAGAAATTTATGCTGCATACGGCGCAGATGTAGATGCGCCACTAGACTGGGGAAAAAGGTTGAGGTGGGTCTTTGGTGTGTGAGGATGTTCGTTGGGATTTTCTAGAGGAGGTTTGGAAGCGGTCTGTCTCGCTGGGTGTTGGACTTTGAGAAAAGGAGTAAAGATATGTGGTTGTTGGGGCGGGATGGTTGGAAGATCGAAAGGGCGAGAGATGATAGATGTGAGTCATTTGCAAATTGCCTGAACTTTTTGTTAACGTGGAGGGTTAAGAAAGGAGATGCGAACTCAGCCTGGGGTGGCCGGGTGGAGATCCGATGTAGCGGACTGCGGGAGGGAAGAAGCGAGTTTTGTAGATCTGTGGATTTGAAGATTGTCTAGGCATCTACAGATTGTGCGACTCTCCATCACATCGGTACCGTACCTAGAGACATACATTGTCAGCATGGCATGGCAAAGTGGTGTTGAATAGTTTGGGTCAGGCTCCGTGGCACCCGCCCGTCGATTGTGCTGGGTTGTATAGTTATTGGCTGACTGGATAGAGTTGAGATTGTGGATGCAGAGGTGCTCCTATTTTGATACCGTAGGCAGTGAGACATCGTGCTGATCATGTCAAATACATGCATGTCGCTCGAAGCAGAGCAATCCAGTCCGGATAGGGATGGATTCTTGCTGTGGCGGCGGGAAAGGGGTTTGGCGAGCCGTTCAATGCACGTGTTAATCCTCCATCCAGAGGTAAGAGATCTGAGGTGTGTTAAGTGTAGGGGCTCGGCATGTATATCTCATGTACGGCCTCTGACCTGCTGCGTGCCTGCGACAGGTAATTGGTGATTGGCGCTGAGTTGTTACGAGAGGGTGTACGGTGTGATGGGGGGTGGCGATGACGATCCATCTACATCATGAGGTGTATGAGATGCGGATATCGGATTGGGCTAGATGTCAGCTTGGCTGGATGGCAGGGAAAATGCCTCATTCACTCCTCCTGTCCCTGTCGGATTGTAATGAGGGTTGTGCATATGTTTCTGGCATGCTGGCTACGAGCGGTTTGTATTATTGTGTTGTTGTTCTTCACACAAGGTTGTGAGTTCTGATCCATTTGAGCGAGTGATGAGAGAGTGACATGAGTTTAGGGATATCGATATCTGATTCCGAGCATCGTCACTTTTTGGGACGTGGTGTTGTGGTAGGCTTCTTTCCTGACTTCCTCACTCCCCCTAGTTTCTACCCCACTTTGAGAACAGACCATTCATTACCTTTTTATTGACCCCTCATTCACGTCCCACAACGACGGTATCCCAAGCGCCATTGTTGACTTTGGCGTCAATGACGAAAGTGATAATGATGGAAAGATAACAACTTGATCCGTATGGATGTGAAGCAATTCTTGCCAAGTGCCGTCGCCGTTTAATCGCGCGCATAGAACCCGGTCTTGATATTGCCATGTGAGTGATAATCTCATCTGGTTTGGCAATCAGGCGGTCCGTTGAATCTCGAATACTATGCTTTCCAGGTCTATGATTGGCCGATAGCATGGCAACACGATGGTGACTCGCTTGAATTCTAAATGGCGATGAGCTGATCTGGATTTGTAAATATTCTAGGTTTGGAAACAATCATTGGTTCATAACTGACTCGGGTTACACGCCTCCAGAGCACATGCAAACTTAGAACGAGACGTGATGGTAAAAGGAGCAAAGAGATTGAAGACTGAATGGCCAGACCGGCAGGTGTTCCGGGGTCAATATCATCAGCTGGCATGAGGAATTAGATAATGCCTGCTGATGGAACCAGAGGTCGAATCGCATCAAGGAGATGGCCGGAGTCTGGCTAGAATGAAAGGAAGGCCTGATTGATTTCTTCGCCTGTTCCTGCTGCTCTGCTGTACAGTGCTGTGTTGTGCCAGGAGAAGCTGTGTGAGGGCGACAGGGAACTTTAATGATCGTTTTGCCTCTCGTGCAGCACGCTTAAGCTTGCAGCTTGTAACGTGGGCTTGTTGGAGCCCGAGATATTGACTCTGCTACTGCTCGCTGTAGGCAGAGGCAGGGTAGACATGCAGATATCCGTTTGCTCGTGCCAGATGCCCAGATTCCAGCCAACGGTAACCATTGGATAGCTGAGGCTGTTTTTCTGGTTCTGCTTCGACCTTCTCTTTTCTCTTGCTGTAGCCTGCGTGTGTCACTACGGTTCATCACTTGCTGGCCACCTGCATCGTGCTGTGTAATTGAAGTCACGGCAATCTACATTTGCCCTGTTGATTGCTTGGATTAACTGCTTTCTGCTGCCATGATTGGACCGGTGATCACGAAGGGTAGACGACCAGATCGGAGGGGGAACAGTTTCGCTTCCCGAGTTGCTTCAAATGGCCCTGCTCTGCGTAAAATGTCTCGTCGCTCGTGTTCACTCAGCGGCTTTTCGATACCTACTAACAGCAGTATGTTACTGTCTTTGATTTGCAACCTCATGGGCCTGGATCTCCAAAGATTCGAGATCTGGATACCGCCACTTATTTCGGGATTGTGGCGGCGGCCGGCTTGCCTTGTCACTGGTCTTGCTCGGCACCCGTCGGACCAGCAAAACATCGTCAGTGGTTAGAATTGTGAGTAGTGGTTACAAGTCAAGCCCGTTTAGCCTCCTCCGAAGCATTTTAAACCTCAAGCTCCAACAAGGGGTTTGGTCACGAGCTCCTTCTGGAGCGCTAATTGTGTCTGAGAGGAGCAAGAGTGGAGCATAGAGGAGGGGCAAGAGGGGCGAGATGTTGGCGCCCAATTGGGAGGCATGGAGCTTTTGGTGCACCGCTCGGTACGGTACAGAATCGAACTTTGATCCTGGATTCGACGGCTTGCTCGTGGCTTTACCCATCATGTAGGCGTCTGGAAAAACGGTTTGGGAATGGAATGGTATGTCCTGATGTCGTTGTGCGTCCACAGCACCCCGTGACTATCTTCCTGCTGGGGCAACCTGAAATATAGTGAGTCCTGTTTGGTTGATTGGTTGATACAGTAGGATGAGGGTTGTGAGATGCAAGAAATCCGGCCAGGTTCACAAATTTCAACCTTGATGATGGAGATTCCCATGTTGATGGTACTCGTCCCTATTGGCTGTTGAGGTTGCATTTTGGAATGCTCACCCGCCTGCACATGATTTATGATAGTCAATTTGCTGCACAGGAAGTAGTGTAAGCAGCTGGAGTGAGGCATACAGTAGCATGGCTCAGCTTCCTCCGAATAGCTTCAATTCTCTCCTCTTCAAGCCTGAAGCTTCGAGCTCCAGGCTCATCGAAAGTCAAGTCAAGTCAAGTCAGGAATGGATCATCGGGACGGACGTTTCTTCTGCAACTCTAACATGAGATCGAGACAAGCCAGTGCGCTTTGCAGGTCTTGGCAGAGAGCTCACTGCCAGGGGCTGCTGTGCTGTGCTGTGCTGTTACCAGTTAGAGGAGGACAGCCTGCTGGAGATATTTGGCCGAATGGTCTGGTCCGCATGCCTCGCCGTAGCAGCTAGCCAGCCCGCATGCCGGGCTCTTAGTCAAAAGTTTGAGTTTCTCAAGAGTCAAGACTGCCTCACTGCCTCTACTGTACCACTTCTGACCTGCGTCCTGTTCAGTAATTACTCTCGACAGTGAAATTTCAAGATGAAAAGCTAGATCCGCGGTCTGATTTCGTGCATCTCGCACCGTCACGGTGGTCTCGTCTTCCCCCTCCTAGCTTCCGAAGCTCTTGACAGCAGGTCTTTTCTCCTGTCTTTATGGTGCATTATTATTGAGAGACGTGACTGAGGTGAGGTTTGGGATTGTTAACTACTGGCCCGTGCCTGCTGTTCCCTGCCCGTGTCCAGGTCAGGCCTGCTAGGCTCTGCTCCACTGACCACGAGCCTGTCAAAGATTTCAACCCGAGTGGCCAGTGGTGAGATGGCCGGTGGTCAGCCATGGTTAGGGATGACGGACAGCCCGCGAGCAGGCGAGTCGAGGGGGCGACAGATACAACTAGAGTACGAGGCTGCGCGGCAACAACCACAAATCGGCCTGTGCTTGCTTAAGAATTCTATTTACAATTCCGGTCCTTATGAGCCTCTTTATCAGGGGCTCTGGCTCTGGGCTCCGGGCTCTGGGATTCTATCAAGAGGAAATACTAGCGCAGCCTCCCTGTTGTTCACAGGCACAGGCACAGGCACAGGCACTCATCACATCGCATCGCATACTAGTTGGTTGAATCGATCTTACCACTCTCGCGCTCACTCGATCGATATCATTTATCATCAGTCTCGGGATCACGACTCGGCGGCTCGAAGACAACTGAACTGCAGGAAGTAGATCTCGGAAAGCTAACCAGCTACCTGGTTCAAATCAACTCAGGAGAGGCACAGCATAGAAATATGTACTGTACTGCAGCTGTCACTTGTAGTCACGGCACGCCCGCGTACAACAATGGGTGTTGATGTCGCTGATCTGACAAGAACAGGAGGGACGAGATGTAAGGATGTGCACGCGAGGTGACAAGACATCTATGGCTGCAAGGTGCGAGATGCCGGTATTTGTAACTCTGCCTGTCCTACCTTCTCTCGTGAGGCTATTGCCTTTGTCACTCTGGACCAGCCTGCTGGGAACGCTGTACATTCAGCTGACCAGAAGTGGATGCAAGACGGATGTGCTTGCTCTCAAATTTGTCCGTTATTGTGTATCGATACGTCATCCATTGGATGTTAGGTACTGGAGAGGAGGACAAGAGTATTGATACACTGACGAGGCTCGACTGGAACGCATTGCTTCGTGATGTTGTGGTGCGTCTCGGCCCCAAATGCTTCACTTTGTACCTGACTCTTGGCATGAAGTGGCCCGGTTGATCCACTTGACACTGGATCTGGTAATCAGCTTCAGCTCCTATTTCAAGCTGCAGCTTTGAGCAGCTGTTCAAGCTTGAGCTGTTGCAGATCGGCGGCGACCCAATGGCATGACTTTAATCCAGGGCTGATCTTGAAATCACCAGTCTTCAGCGGTGCCGCTTATCCATTTGTGTCTGCATTGGGAGGGGTTGCGATGCAGTACCTATGCAGTATTGGCGTCAATGACCTACCATAGTGGCGGATATCGACGACAGACAAACAGACGGACAATGGATTGAATTCCTTTACCTGACGTTACGAGTGCTGGACCAGCATCAAGTGGTCCCATGATCGTAAGTGCATTCTTGGCTCCGCCGTGAGGGCAAAACGAGGGTATCAAAGGTAAATTCTGCTGTGGCATATATGAGGAAAGGGAAGAGAATACAAGAGATGTAGTCCTGACTGACGTAGTCAAGTCATTCCATGCATTGAATATGTAATAATGCACAACGGTCATGCTTCCAGTAGAAGAGGTAGGAAAAGGAAGTATCTGTTGACGTCGTGGTCGAGCGAGAATGGGCTGTCTCTCTGTCTCAGCAAGAAAATACATGGTCCGGGTTTGTTGTCTTCTTTCTTTCTAGAACAAAGAACACAACCCGAGTCCCTCGAAAAGCCAATCTAAAACATCCTTCGTCCCTCGAAAATCGCATTCCATCACCATTTTTACAGTTTTCCAATGCGAGTTGCCCATTGAAGATCCAGACTTCTGCAGCTACGTCGCCAGCCAACCACAGGGCTCCCCAGCCCCTCCCGCAAGCCAAAACCCAACGCGCAAAATCATCACCGTTTGCCCTGCCATCGTCAATACCAGAAAGACCAAAAGTTTAAGAGTTACCCTGTCAAGGTAATTTATTGATTTTCTCCTGGCACTTCCGTCTGAGGCCAGGTTCTGCTTCCTGCATCACACTGTGGCTCGCTTGAGCATCAAGCTTCACTCTTCAAATTTCAATTCTCGAACCTCTAGCTGCACAGAACTTCGCTTACGGCCCTCGAGCTCGAGTCTCCAAATAATAAGTACAATAATACCCCGAAAGCCAGCGCTTATCTTGCTGCCCGCTCCCATCTCAAACGCTGTTAGTTTGCCGTTTTTTCGAGGTACCTAGGTAGGCACTCTTGGGACTTGAAGATCCATCTCCTGCTGTTCCAGTCCCTCCTCTCCTCTCCTCTCCTCTCCTCTCCCCTTTTCCCCTCTCTCCCGCATCTCCACACTGCAGAAAGTCGCACATGGTTCCAGTGCAAGTGCGAATGCAAGTCCAGCATCGTGGATCCAGAGTTTCCAGGTGCATTGCCGACCCGTTTGCTCTTTCCACAGTCCCTTTCGTACGGCACTCTTGCAAAAGATGTCTGTCGGGTCTTACCTGCTCTCACTCATCCACATCCACTGGACCATTCTACTACCTACCTTACCTATACACACTCCACTCTTTGCTTTGGTCAACAGCCTCACCACGTCCCAGAGCATCGTTCGGTTCTTATGAGACTGTCCTGGACTCCTGGACTCCTGGTCTCCAAGACCTGGCCAACCCCTGTCATTGTAGGATGAGGATGCGCAGCACAACGTCAGTCAAGCAAAGCTAATTTGGTAAGCGATTACAGGAGGCCGGAGCCACCAGACGCCCACTCACGCATGCACGTACCGTAACATACCATACAGTAGGCCGGCCCCGCCAGTCACCTGCACCGCAGCCAGGCAGGGCATGCGATTCAACAGCGGAGTCAGCCAACCATCGGATTCCCAGACCCAGACCCAGACCCAGACCCATTTCGCGGGCTCGTGAATGACCACGGTGGACCACAACCGAAGTTCAGGTCAACCCCAGCACAGCACCACAGCACCACAGCACCACAGCACCACAGCACCACAGCACCAAAGCCTCCCGACTCCTTCTTTCTACCAACCAAGGCCTCTCCTTTCTGCTTCACCTTCACCTTCACCTTTCGCCTTCAGTTCTCACCAACCCACCTACCTATCCACCTACATACAGACCTAAAAGCTACAGCTTCAGCTTCTGTCCGGCTCCGACACTGCGAGTCTACTCTCCCTAGAACAAACGAACGAACGAACGGCCGTACATCTCCCACCACATCCACATCCACAGACTCGATTATTCGATACTCCACTTCGAGGTCAATACGCGACACACACCGCACGCACTGCAGTAGGTAGGCTGATTCCTTTGAGGCACGCACACGCATAACACAGCACAGCACAGCACAGCACAGCACAGCACAGCATCCTCCGTACTGCACATACCAGCTCAACGACGCCAGCAAGCAAGCATTATTGTCCTTGTCGTCGAGAGCATCAACGCCCAGCCAGCCCGCCAGAACGACACTAACAGCACACACCGTCCCCTGCCGTTCACCCTACTCTACTACTACTACTACTGCCCGCCTCCACCTGTCCCAGAAAGGCAGCGCTCTTCCCTACGGTTGAGCTCAGTGCTAGTGACCACGTCCAAACGGTCGTCCCTCCCCCTCTTCCAACCACCGGCCTGGAAATCAGTCCCTTTCCCCTCGTCTCGTCCTCCCCTCACCTTTGCTACTTACTACTGCACCTGCAAACCGCACTGCGCTGCGCTGCGCTGCGCTGCCCTCCTCCCCTCCCCTCCCCTCCCCTCCCCTCCTTGCCCTTGCCCCCCCCAGTCAAGTCAAGTCGTGCTTAGTCCCAACTCATCTCAAATTGGAGCGCGTGAGCAGAGCCAGTCTTTCGAGCCAAGGAAACCCAGCACCTTACCTAAACTCCTGCGCCTGTTTCCCTACCTTACCTCGCTCGACCTTACCTTGTTCTCTCCTCTGACGACCTTGACCTCCACACATTATTCACAACCTCACCTCACCTCACCTCACCTCACCTCACCACTCTTCGAGACCGCATCGAGTCGAAGTTCGCCCAACCACCCTTCGACAATCAGCATTCCAACGCCCCGGCAACCCCCTCTCTTGCACAGCCATTCATTCCTCGCCTTTTCAGCCTCAGTTTCACTCGGCTGCAATTCCGTTACAGAAGCAAAGACAGTGAATCAAATCGTGGTGGGACAGCCGTCACGTTACTGCCTTATTCACTGGAGTTGATCGCAGACCGGTCCTCGTCGCTCAACCCTGCACTCAATTGCCCAACACGGACTTCACCAGGACATCAGCAGCTCTCTCGTCAATCCTGCTCGTCTTCAGCCCTCCGCACTCAAGATAGCAAACGTTGTTTTGGACCTCAAGATGTCGCAAAATCGGCCGGCAGCCTTCTCGAGTCTGAGAATGGGAGGTAAGATCACTGCAAGAGCTCAGCTTTGCACTCAACACATGCTAATCTTCAATCCGTAGAGGTGATCCGCGAAAAGGTCCAAGATGGCGTTACCGGCGAAACTCGAGATATGCAATACACACAATGCAAGATCGTAGGAAATGGCTCCTTCGGAGTTGTCTTCCAGACCAAGCTCTCGCCTTCTGGTGAGGATGCCGCTATCAAGCGCGTTCTGCAAGACAAGAGATTCAAGGTGCGCAATGGACTAATCCGAGTCACTGGGGCATTGCTAATGTAAATTAGAACCGTGAGTTGCAGATCATGCGCATCGTCCGTCATCCAAACATTGTCGAACTCAAGGCCTTTTATTACTCCAATGGTGAACGAGTGCGTATACCCCGCTACCAGATTTCTGTCCGAATGCTAATGGGGGTGTGGCAGAAGGATGAGGTCTACCTTAACCTAGTTCAAGAATATGTCCCCGAGACCGTCTACCGTGCTTCCAGATATTTCAATAAGATGAAGACAACCATGCCAATCCTCGAGGTCAAGCTCTACATCTACCAACTCTTTCGCGCACTCGCCTACATCCACTCTCAGGGAATCTGCCATCGCGACATCAAGCCACAAAATCTTCTCCTGGATCCAAGCACTGGTATTCTGAAGCTCTGTGATTTTGGTAGCGCAAAGATCTTGGTAGAGAATGAGCCAAATGTTTCGTACATCTGCTCCCGTTACTACAGAGCCCCTGAGTTGATTTTCGGCGCCACCAACTACACAACCAAGATTGGTAGGGTTCCCCGCACTTGCAGAACCGGAATGCATTTCTAACCTCACAACAGATGTCTGGTCCACTGGCTGTGTTATGGCAGAATTGATGCTTGGTCAACCATTATTCCCTGGAGAATCGGGTATCGATCAGCTTGTGGAGATTATCAAGGTTTTGGGTACGCCTACGCGTGATCAAATTCGTACCATGAACCCAAATTACATGGAGCATAAATTCCCCCAGATCAAACCACACCCATTCAACAAGGTCTTCCGCAAGGCTGACGCGAACGCAATCGAGCTTATCTCGCGTCTCCTTGAATATACTCCCACCGAGCGACTCTCAGCCATTGATGCCATGGTTCACCCATTCTTCGACGAACTGCGGGATCCTGCAACCCGTTTCCCAGACTCACGTCATCCAAATGGCCCTGTAAAGGATTTACCAACCCTCTTCGATTTCTCTCGTCATGGTATGACCCACTCCCCTCGAAACGAAATTACATAGCTAACATGCGCGTCAGAACTCTCCATCGCCCCACAGCTCAATAACCGGCTGGTCCCGCAACACATTCGTCCAAGCTTGGCGGCCCGTGGTCTGGATATCGATAACTTCACGCCCATGGCAAAGGATGAGATGATGGCTAGGCTGGATTGAGAGCCTATGCTTTCCCAAAGATGATTGATGAATAAATGCTTTCCTGTCGTTCGGCAACTGGGCTCTATGAGGAGTCGATTGTTTCGGAACGTCTCCCACCGGCAAACCACCATTCAGCATACTACCTGGTCCTGCAAATAAAAAGTTGTTTCACCACCTACTGCAGACCATGATTGATTGTGGAAATACGGAATATATGGGAGAATACGGGATCTATGATGGTTATGCGTTTGGAAGAATACCCACGAGATGAGATATTGGCTGAAAGACGGTGTTTTCTTCTCCCAACGACATATCTTGGTCTCAATTGGTCAAAATTTCCGTGGACACGACTCGATCGACTGGTTCATGGGTTCTGGCTGTCGATCAACCTTTCCCCTTCAACAAACCTCGTTTTTTAGACTTTTTGCATGACGGAAATAGGCCTTTGCTTTTCTATTCTTCTTGTCCAACTATTGGCGTGCCTCCTTCGATAGCGAGCAGATGGATTGGGCTGCTGGACTTCCACTGTTGTTTTTCTTCTACATCCCAAAGATTCAGGCGTACTTTTACATTTGATGGCACGCTTGTGTTCGATGATTGCATGGAATGGGTTAATTCCGCGATGGGGAGGGGCGACCGCCTGGTCTGGCACGGTCAAAAGATTCCTTTTCCTTTACCTAGGTCAATGTGCCATTAGTGGCTATTAAAAGGGGTTCCGGCTGGCAGAGATCATCAAAGATTTTCCATACATGAGAGATTGGGACTGACAATGAGACTGAAACTCAAATTGAAAATCCTCTCAAATATTACGCTTGTAGTATTGATACTGACGTGAGACCTGGTTTATGAGGTCGTTTGCGACAAGTCAAAATGAACTTTACCACAAGTGACTTTGCAGCAACTGGAATTTTTGACAGCTGGAAATGCACCTCAACTATGCTAGAGAACTCAACATACTTTCTCATAGGCTCATCTCAGCCGAAATAAACAACTTTCAACCTGTAGGTTAATTGTTTGGGCTCCCACGTGACGAGCTCGCAAGCTTCCAATTCGCGTGTCAACCCAAGCGTAGCCGTGGACCCTATTTTATTTCGGGACGACCAAAAACAACTCCAATTCCTAACTCTACGACAGTATCTGCTTCGTAACAATGGCAGACTATGACCAAAGGCCGCGCGGAGGCCGCGGGGGATACAACCACCGCAAAAGAAGATACAGAGGTAATTTTGAACCTGAGCTCTCATTCAAACGTGGTAACAAGCAACAAGGCTGACGGTTTGGTGTTTCTCCCCGAAAACAGATGAAGAAGACTACGACCGACGCCCACAGCGCCGCCGCTACGAGGAACCCCTCTCCTCCCGAGTTCGCAAGCAATTGCTCGCCATCGCCGAAGTGCCTGTCAAGCGCGTCGAGGATGAAGTCCACAGCATCGCCAAGACCGTGTGCGACAACTTCGAGGACGAGGAGCTCAAGGAGAGCTTCTACGAGCTTGTCGTCCAGCTGGTTGTCGAGCAGCCGTTCAAGATCCCCTTCGTGGCGGCGGTTGTGCTGGTTGCGAATACGATGCGGAAGGATGGAGAGGCGGTTGCCGAGGAAGTGCTTAAAAGGACGGTGCTGCGAACGAATGCTGCTATTGCGAAAGGCGAGTGGAGGGAGACGAAGCTGCTGATGAAGTTCTTGGGGAGCTTGCAGGGCTTGTTGGATGGGGAGGGAATCTGGACTGTTCTGCAGGATATTTTGACCAAGGCAGTGGATTTGCAAACGGAGAATAATGAGGAGGTTAGTCTGGACGAGAGGAAGAGATACATGGCGAGCTGGACTTTTGCTAACATGATTGGTACAGACTATTGGCCCGGAATTGGTCAAGATCATTCTTTTTACTATTCCGTATGTTATGGCTTCTTCAGCAACGGACAACCAGGACAAGGCTGCTAGTATGGTTGAGAATACGGACATCATTGCTTCGGAACCGCATGTTTTGCAGGCGCTCGTGGATCCATATCCCGGAAATGGAAAGGAGGAAGCTGCTTCACCGACGGGTGTATTGATGCTATTGCAGAAGCAATTGCAGAACGAAGCATCGACTGGATGGGAACTCTCATGTCTTCCGAGACCGTGGAAGGGTGTCTTCGAGGAGGGTCGCGAGGACGTCTTGGTCGAAGCACCAAAGCACACCCTTCCTGCGATTATCATCCCCGAGATCGTCAGCAATGGTCCAAGACCGCTTTTCCCGGAACTTTACTTCTCGGTCTACGCAAACCAAGATGTCGAAACTGTTGCACCAACATCTGACATCGCGTCATGTTTGATCAGAGACGCTATTGTTGATACCATCAACATTCTGGACTACAACAGAAATGCTACCGCACGCTTTTTGATCGATATCGACTGCTACTTCTCTCCAGGGACCTTCGTCAAGAGAGCTACACCGTTCGACAGACTTCGAGATATTGAGGGTGATCGCTCGACTTGGAAGCCAGAAGATGTTGCAGTTGATGCGGTGTTCTCCCAGCTCTTTCAACTGCCAGCACCAGAGCACAAGTTGGTGTACTACCACTCCGTCCTGACCGAATCGTGTAAGATTGCACCGGCTGCAATCGCACCCAGTCTCGGCAGAGCCATCCGTTACCTGTACCGCAGTGTGGATTCCATGGATCTAGAGCTGAGCTACAGGTTCATGGATTGGTTTGCTCATCATTTGAGTAACTTCGGATTTACATGGAAGTGGACTGAATGGATTGATGACGTGGAGCTGCCGTCGTTGGATCCGAAGAAGGCGTTCATTGAGGGTGCGTTGGATAAGGAGATTCGTTTGAGTTTTGCTCAACGCATCAAGGGAACTTTGCCTGCTCCATACCAGGCTTTGATTACCGAGGAGAAGGAGAAGGACACTCCTGACTTCAAGTATAATCTTCCAGGTGAGTCTATTCGACAATTGTTACGAGGAAGCGGCTAATGTGTATCAGATACTCCGTTCGCTCAGGAAGGTCAAGAAATCATGACTCTCCTGCGTAAGAAATCCCCAGAAGATGCCATCCAACCTGTCATCGACCGAATCCACGCTCAAGCACTCGAGATGAAGCTCGGCGACGAACTAGTCTACTCAACTGACGCCTACGTCACAGCCATCTGCTACATTGGCTCCAAATCCCTCTCCCACGTCCTCTCCTGCATCGAACGCTGCAAAGAGCGTCTTTTAGCCCTCGGCCCCACCTCGCCGGCAGCCCGCAAGCAGATAATCGACAGTGTAATGGAGTACTGGAAAGACCAACCCGGAATCGGCGTCAACATCGTCGACAAGCTCCTCAATTACACGATTCTCAGCCCAGCCAGCGTAGTCGACTGGGCACTTTCCAAGGATGGCTCCCGTTTGGGCCAGGCCCACGTCTACGAAATGATCTCCGCAACTATCGGCAAGGTCACGAATCGCGTGAGGCAGGTCGTCCGTGCAAAGAAGGTCCCTGGTTTACTGCCTGAGCAGAAAGCCCTTATGGATGAGACGGTCGAGCGGGAGAGAAAAGCTATGAAAGATCTCTTTGATACGATGGAGGACCAGCTTGTTGCTTGGGCGAGTGGAAGTAAAGACCAGATGGTGCAGAGTGGTGATGCTGGTGGGCCTGAGGATCGCATGATCAAGCAGTGGGGCGAGCGATGGCTGAGAGTTTTTAGACGGAAGATTGCTGTCGAGGAGGCATGGGTGCTGGAGTTTGAGAGTCAGAAGGTTGAGGAGTTTGTGGGTGCTGTGGAGGCTGGCACAGAGGCAGGTGCGACTGTTCCCGCGGCCAATGGTAATGCTGAGGGAAGTGGAGTTGCAATGGTTGTGGATGAGGTTGATGGTGGTATCTCATAGACGCCTTTTCCGAATTACGGAGGGGTAGCATGGGTACAGGTTGCACATCGGCTGGCAATGGAGAAGAGAGGAAAGTCAGCGTCAGGATCAGCATTCTCCTTCTCAGCTGCAGCTCCACTGCGGAGGACGATCTAGCACCTTTTGATTGTGTTTTCTGGTCGCAAATTTGTACTGTACAATAGGCGCTACGTCCGCAGCCAAAAGAATAAAAGGAAGGAGAGAATAAGGAGACTTCTCATAGATCTTTCTAGTCTAATCTGGGAATTGATGATGTGACAGCTCTGACTTTGAAGTGTAGGGGTGAGCTTTGGCTTAAAGTCAACATTCTTAAGCGAATGTAACAATCATTAAGTTACGGCCTTTAAAGGCTTGACAGCCTTAATTTCACTACGGCCCCCAAGGAAACTTTCAGGCATAACATGGTGGCTCTGTCGCTCACAGATAGATAATTGATTGCGATCCTCGTGACATCACTTCTCCGTGCGCAATTGTACAACATTCTCAATTAGATATTTTGGTATCTAGCTACTAGGTCCCCAATGCCATTTCAGTAAGAAGGTAAGTAGGCAAACTCTTCTCGCTACACCTAGCCTAATGACTCTTTGTTATATAACACTCCATAAACGCCTGCAATGCCCCCAGAACACCGTTGACTTTTCGCAACCTTTCAAATCATGCCCGGTTGCCTCGCCTTGGCTTTCGTACAATCGTCTCCGTTCCCCAAGACGTCCCTATTACCTCCTACCAGCGTAGCCTGGAGGAGCTTGTTGTTGCTGCTGCTGTTGTTGGAAGCCTGGTGGAGGCATAAAGCCGGGTGGCATCTGGCCAGGCGGAGGACCACCGAATCCTGGCGGCATAGCCTGTGGAAAACCAGGCGGCGGCGCAAATCCCGGTGGATGGAAGTCTTGAGGACCACCGTACCCACCTTGAGAAGGAGGAGGACGCTGTGGTAGTCCTGAAGGTGGAGGAGGCAGCGGCATATTCGGTCTCTGAGCCATCTGCTGCTGTTGCTGAGGCGGCGGAACAGCATTATATCCACCAGGACCCGGGCCGCCTCCGAATCCAGGCGGGAGGTTTGGCGGCGGAGCTCCATACGCGGGTGGAATCCCACCCATACCCATTGGCATACCGTTATCCATCATAGCAGCTGGACCCTGCGGCACACTCCCATTCATCAGCAGCTGCGCAGGCATGCTCTGCACCTCGGGCATGACATTATTCTTCTTGCCCGAGCTGGCGAGCATACGCTCCGCCTCATCACCGTGTCTCTCGCCCTTGCCGTCCTTCTTGTACGCGTACTGCACGGAGATGTCCTTGTTCATGAGGTACTGGCCGTTCATATTCGCAATGGCGTCGTCGGACGCTTCGAAGCTGGCGTACGAGACGAAGCCGTAGCCTTTCGAGAGACCGGACTCGTCGCGTGCGATCTTGGGGGGTGATTGGAGGGAGCCGAAGCGCGAGAAGGTGTCGTAGAGGGTCTTTTCGTCGACCATGGCGTCGAGGTTGCCGATGAAGAGCTCGGCGCCGACTTCGATTGGTTTTTGCTTGTCTGCTGAGGCCTGATTGAAGATGTCAGTATGGCACTTCAAGGTGAAAAGTAGGAGAATCTGTAGAAGATAAGGTAACCAGACATACCTTATTTACTCGAATCGGCTTCCCATACAAACGAACTTGGTTCATGATCCTCGCAGCATATTCGGCATCCTCCTCACTAATGAACTCCACGAAACCATAACCCTGATGAGTTTGCGTAACCCTATCTTTCGGCAAATGTACGTTGACGATCCGTCCAGCCTGCAGCATGAGCTCCCATACCAAACTATCTGTAACTCGCTCGTCGATATTGCCGATATAGACAGTAGCTTCCTTGTCTTGCTCCCTAAACCTTCGCATTAACTCCAAGTTCTTTCTTCTTTCTGAATATGGGATAAGAAATGTAGACTTACCAGTGCCGTGCGCCAGACATCTTGAAGCTCTTGATCTCGTAGATATGTGGTGGGGAGCTTCCTTTGCGAGGCGCGTTTGTTTGATAGGAAGCTTTTGAAATATTTAGCGCTAGTACGGACTAGGCGATCTGCGATAGGTCTTGAATGTTTTTTGGGAGCCGGGGTTGCGTTTGTTCAAGCTCAGGACAACGACCTTGCCAGATTCAACCCAGTTCAAGTTTGTGAGTATATGAGACGTTGTATATGATATCTGGATGGTTTGCTGATGGTTTGGTAGCTTCGCAACGATATCCAAAGCAGTCAAGATGCAACTTTCAGAGGAAACAAAGGTCCGACTTACTGGTCAACTGCTTTGGAGAAGATAGGAATTAACGGGATGATAGGAGCGCATTGGAAAGGTCATTGACTTGTCTCGTGTTGCTATTCATTAGTATGATGCCCGTTCCTACAATGGATACGCAGTTGCTGACCTTTGCAGTGGTTACCTTCCCCTGATCATCTACCTTGGTACGGCATCTATGGAGCTTGGAACGAAGTCTGAGGACTAACAAACCTAGGTTATACTCGCAGCGAGCCTCGTCCGTCTTTCATCAGGTACGCTGACCTTCATACTTTGCATCTAAATCTGTTGCTAATGGGTCTACAGACTCTTTTCACCTCTCGCATAAGTTTGATATCCAAACCCCACGATACGAACTACCCAGCCTCCTACGAGCCTGCCAGGATTGAGCATCACAGAGGATGAATGTATATGGGATGCAATTTGGAGGATACGATGGGTTGCGTGTAGCATAGAAGGCGTTTTTGTAGGGCACATGGGATTGTTAGGGAGCCCATGAATGGATGGATGGAATGACTGTTACACCACCAATAACTGTACTATAGCACGTATTAGTGCAATCACCACTTGCAAAGATATCATGGAATTTAGATCTATATGTCTTATGGCTGTGTTTGATGGCAGAGTATCTCCTGGGAGTTGTGCAGTGAAGCAGGATCTCCAGTCGGAGCCTCGGCGATAAAATATTTGGAGCTTCAACCTCGTCATCTGAATTTGTAGCACCACAACCCATCATGACAACCCCAACACTGCCCTTATGACATGAGTGAAAACCATGCGCGCCTCTCCTCCGCGCTGGTTGAGACCATCGCCGGGCTCTCCGCCGGTACCATTTCCACACTGGCGGTCCATCCCCTCGACGTGATCAAAACTCGCCTTCAAAGTCAAGCTCCCCTCCGCGAAATACTCCCATCCTACCCAACACTAACGCTCACCAGTCCAACGCAACACTTCTCAAATCCCGGCGAATGCCTTCACAATCCTCCGTTCTCTCCTCTCCAACAACCATCCAGTCCAAAGCCTCTATCGTGGCCTGACGCCCAATCTCATCGGCAACGCCAGTTCCTGGGCTCTTTTCTTCTACTTCAAGTCCATTGTCGAGACACAACTCATTGCTTTCCACACTCGGCCGTCCCAACCGCTCTCAGACTCAGGCCATAATGTCCCACCTGCATCACGTAGCGTGCTCACGCCTTTTGATTACTTCCTCGCATCAGGAATATCAGGAACCTTGATCACACTCTCTACGAATCCGATATGGGTTCTCAAGACACGCATGTTGAGTTCCGATAAAGGAGCTGAGGGCGCATACAAGAGTATGTGGCATGGAGCAGGACAAGTATTCCGGAACGAAGGACTACGAGGTTTCTACAAGGGTGTCGGAGTTAGTCTCCTGGGGAATAGTCATGGCGCTGTGCAGTTCGCCGTCTATGAGCCTATGAAGAATGTCTGGCGGAATTTCCTCTCCCAGAACGCCCTCCAAGAGTCAACACAGGATGGAAAAGAGGAGAAACTGGGCAATACAGCTACGCTGGTGATTTCTAGCTCAGCCAAGATCTTCGCTGGTACAGTCACGTATCCGTACCAAGTCATCAGGAGCCGATTGCAGACTTATCATAGCGAGAAGCTCTACGGGAAAGGCATCACAGGTGTTGGGACGAAGATTTGGAGGGAAGAGGGAATGAGAGGCTTTTATAGGGGCCTGGGAACGAATGTGTTGAGGGTTTTGCCCGCGACGTGGGTAACCTTCTTGGTGTATGAGAATGTAAGGTATTATCTGCCTCTTTGGGATGGATCGGCATAGAAACAAAAAGTCTCCCATTTATGGCCTTGCATCTGGCTATGATTCATACTGGGAGACATGTGTACCCAAGGTTCCCAGTACCCATAAAGAGCCCAAAGAGCTAGGGACAGGACCAGGGCGAAGATACATTGGTATAGCACTGCCACGAAAGACCACTCTTGTGTTACATGTCATATTTGTTTGGAACTTTCTCCTACTTTGGTTCTCCTCTTATGATTTTTCGCATCTCCCACAGTTTTCAAGCACACGATGACAAAGCTATGAATTGGCCAACCGTCTAGTCTTAGCTATGGGTCCTTCTGAGCCGTCTTCCTGAATATGTCAAAACAGTTTTGGGGCCCATACTATTCTTGACATACTCTTGCATTTTCCCTCCTCAGCTTGACAGAGGCATATACGGACGTCGAGTGCGTATCCAGTCGTTGTGTGTGATTTGGAACTGGAATTTCTCAAAGTCAACACATTACACTAAGATAATTGAAAGAGCTATGGACGAATTCATTACTCCTGTCTCTCAAGGATTACCCTCTGTTTGATTTGATACAGTGTTTACAAAGGCACATAAGCGAGACACAAAAAATGTGCTGTTCCAGTCGAGAAAACATGTACAGCAAACCATCATGGTTGGATTTCATTATGATACCTATTCAAATCGCGCCAATCTGATCAAGACTGCGCCATAACTATTCCACTCACTCATCATCTGAGTTGACAATGATATACGCATTCTCACTCGAGCTTCCCGGAACTTCCCCAATCCTGGGCTCCCAATCCAAGATCTTATCACATCGCCAAGTCTCCAGACTGATATTGCAGCCACGATCCTGCTCTGGTGAGCCAACATCACTCTCAAACAACTTCTTCCTAGCATCCCGAATCCTCAGGTACTGCTCCATCATGTTCTTTGCCGCACGCTTGAAATCATAAAACCAATCCTGCCAGTCCGCGCTCAGGAAAGCCTTGTTCAGACTCCCCTGCACAACTCTGTCTCGACTGTGAGTGTCGTACTGGCTGTCAAACCGTTCTTGGTACAAGCGAACAATTCGTCGCACCTCAGGAGAAAGATCTCGAACAAAAGCTCTGGCGCAATCTTCCAGAAGTAAGGTACCTTCAAGCAGGTCCTCCATTTGCTCGCCAACGTCGGCAACCTCGTCATTCCGGAACACTGCATCTGGACTTAGGATGCCGGGCCGCCCGTTAACTACTCCTTTCTGCTTGTTCACAAAAGCTCGTAGTTGATCCATGAAGTCGGCGATTCGCTGATACTGTGGCTCCAGATATTCGAGGATGACTCTGCGTTGCACTTTGAAGTCATCAAGGTCATTTTCATCGCAAGCGAACTTGGCCAGTTCGAGCGAATTCTCGACAGGATGTGTGACCGATGTCTTGAACGGATTGATGAACTTTCGGTCGTGCCTCGTTTGGCGGAGGAACTTGTTGGGAGATGGCATAATAGCCATATGTTCTCGACAGCACCAGCGAACCTTGCCCATATCGCCACGGAAGATTTGCGAACGTTCGAAACTTTGGGCATAGCCAAGAACTGATGCGTACATTGAGAGTGGACTTGGGCTTCCTGATTCAGCAACGATTTTGGCATCCAACTGAATATCATAAGCGACCTCCTCTGTTCCACTTGCTTCGAATTTCAGCTCTCGAAGATTTCGGAGGATATTCAATGGTGCAAAAACTGTGGAAGCTGGGAATATTTTATCTCCTACAAAAGGGCCCTCATATTCGTGGAATCCTCTCCATTCGCGAGTGAACTCCTTGCCGACAGAAAGAACTGTGACCGACTTTGGCTGGGTGAAGAACAGCAATCGACAGAATTCGAGCAACTCCGTCGTTTGAGCGTACTCATATCCTGCGAAGCAACTGACCATGACCTTCCAATGCTTTACTTTTCCGAATTGAGGCTGTTTCGCAAACTGGGCCAAGTTCATGTTGGTATCACTATCATAACGTGTCAAAGGACATTCGAGCAACCGAGCGCTACCCAGCCCTCTCGTTCCGTCACCACTGAATCCGAATTCATGCCCAATGCAAGAGACGATGAAAGTATTCTTTTCGTAGAGAACATCTGATGCCTCTTGGTACACCTGTCTACACGTCCTCAATACGGCTGGACAGAGTTCGTATTGATGATTGGCTCTGGATTCGAAGCGAGACTCAATTGCCTCTATTTGGGAGAGCAGTGGATTAACGAGAAGGTAGCCATAGACCATTCTACGTACTTCCAAGGGAAGTTTTTTGAGGAATGACGAGGGTCCTTGAGTATCTTTTGCGAGGGTATGAAGGTTGGTTGCTCGTTTCTCGTTGTTGATTGGGGGAGAGGTGGTAACCGATTTGGTAGAAGTCATACGACTCAGTATTTCGTCCAATTTGGTGAACTGTTGATCAAGTCCGGATAGATCGACTGGTCTCGGGAATCTATTCGAGGCCCCAGAGAGAGTACTGGACGAATATGAAGGGACGGGCACACTAGTTGTGCTTGTAGCCGTTGAAAAATCATAAGGAGGAGGAGGCGAAGAAGGCGGAGGAGACGAAGGAAGAGGAGAAGAAGCAAAAACACTTTCTAACTCACTTTTTGAGGACTCGGATATCCCAACATATACGAAGCTTCTGTTGGACATGGCCATCTTTGACTGAATATGGTGGTGGGGGTCGTCGGTTGCAATCGAGTAATAAGTGTCTTGAAGTTGTTTTGGACTGGAGTTTGGTTATTGACCAAGGAATGAACTTGAACGGAAGAAGAGGAAGGAGAAGAGTGGAGGGAAAGAGATTGAGAAGACATGGCTAAAACATTGCGTTATGGGCCTGTTTTGTGTTCCTGTTATCATTGTCTTGAGTTTTCATACTGTACTAGCCTTTTCCCATTGTCCTAAGCATTTACCATTGTCCTGACCAGCCATTGTTCTAACCACTTCCCATTGTCCGAGTCCTGTTGTGCTTGACCATCGCTCCGCAATGCGCCGATTTGCCTTGTCCTCACATTTGAGATTTTCTCGAAGTTGAGCAGGCAAATGAACGCTGGTACTGTAACCGGCTGTAAAATCACCAAAGCAAGTAAGGTGATCGAACCTATTATCGAGGCTATATGAGTATATAACGAATGTTCATTTGCAATGCTGGTTCGAGACGATAGGAGCAAAGTCCGGCAGAATTATAACCCCTTTTCTTCGTCGCTTAATTCTTGAGCGCGGACGATGCTTCAAATATTCCAAGCAGAAAAATGAGCATAACGCACCAAAATTTCTCTGTTTCACTTTTGAGATCTGGTGATTTTGAATGGTAGAAGTCGTTTTGGTATAGCGAGAAGGACCTCTAGGGATTCTGCTGGTTCCACTCTCTATTATTCTTGGATTCGTCAGTACAGGGATGCGAAGACGAGAATAAGTAATCTATGTAACTCCTCTCCAACTGCGTCGATGTCCTACAAGAGCTCCCAATTAGAGGTTAAACAAGCTAATTTGGATGGACATTTGGCGAATGAAACTTGGTTTCGTGTGGATATGTTGGTATCTACATCATCGCAAACCCAGCAAGGAGGATACATGCTGCCATTCCCCAAGATTATTCCTGGTTGTAGCCCATAATCTGCCTCTTTTTGTCCTTGACTCAAAAACAGAGAAACGTCATGGAGTCACTTTTCCTCGCAAACAAAAGCGAGGAGATGTCTCAAACGAATTGCGAGCACACGAAGTGCAATGCCTCGTAGACGAATGGGAGCATCAACTTGGAAAGACAACAAGACATGACTTGAAGGGAATAAGGCAGAAGAAGACTTCTCATATCTGCTTCCCGCTTGTTCAAATATAGAAGAGGATAACAGCCTGTAACAAAATGGCATATATTTTGAAATTCCTAGACCCTTCGCTATGCATCGCCAATCCATGCAATGTTGTTTATATACAACCCAAGCCAAATCCAAGACACAACGAAAATGTACAAGACCGTAAAAAAATCTTCCTCCCTCATCCTCCCTCTCCTAAATGTTTCGTTCAAGTCCAAGTTGCCAGACTGATCGTCATTCTCTATATATCTTTACACATCATCCTTGTCCCCACCCAAAAACCTCTGCCACACCCACAGTATTGATCCTCACACCAACCAACGCTACCAGCACACCCACCACGTCAACAATAAGTAGCACAAACGCCGCACTCATAAATTTCGGGCTAAAGATCCTATACAGCATAAGATGTCTCCTCAGATGCCCCGCCCACATCGTAGTCGCCAGCCCAATAACAGCATAATACGCAAGATGCCACGCTAAAGCCGATACCACACTTCGTAGTATCCCCGTCTTGCGAGGCTTCTGCTTCCATAGAACCACGAGCGGAACGGCGATAACGGCGAGGATCTGCGCGCCATAGGTGTTCAGACCGACAAGGATGGGTGAGTATGGGTAGACGAGGGAGTGGAGTGGGATGAACGCCGATTCCCATTGGATAGAAGAGAGAGTTGCTTGGTGTCCGGTCTTGAAGAAGTGGAAGGAGCCGAGGAGGGCGAGCATGACGGGGCCGATGGGGGAGCTGGTTAGGGCGTTGAGGTCGAGGATCTCGACTAGGGAGAGTATTTGCCAGGCCATGAGACTGAGTGCGCCAGCGCCCATGGGCTTCTGCACGAGCAGGAGGATGAGTAGGAAGTTGATGACAAGGAGGCAGTAGCGTGTTCCATGGGTGTTGGCAAAGCCGAGGATCGTGACTGTTGCGCCGGAACTATTGGTCATTTGTGCGTTAGGGGACGAAGGAGCGGCGGTTGTGCTGATTGATACGCAGGGTGGTGCATAGACAAAGGCCGGGCAGCCTACGCCGAGAGCTATGGCAAAGATGGTTTGAGCAATTGGAACTCGGATGGACTTGAGTCTTCCCTCTGGGACGTAGGACGAGAGCCATTCGCCATCGTCGGCAGCGTCAAGTGTCCAGAATAGGGCACTGAGAATGAGGAGCCCTCGGAACACCCAGCTTATCCAAGCTGGTGCGAAGCCCTCAAAGGATCGGCTACCAGTGTAGTAGGACTTGATGATAGAGGGCAGGATTACAGCAATGAGAAAAGGAATAGCCAGTTGCCATGGCGCAGATGTGGAAGATGTCGACGAGGCATAGTAAGTCGATCTGCAAAACGGCATCTGCTCCTCTCTGCAAAGCTTAGAGAATGACGCCACCCATCCCAAGGCAACAAAAAGCACAGAATGATATACCGCAAGTGTTCTATCCGGCACATTCTCTATGCGGAGAGAAGACACAGCTGCTGCAACTCCAAACGTCGAGATGAAGAACAGCAGAATACAATCCTCCCAGATCGTGTAAGAGTTTGAAGCAAATCCAATCGACTGACTGACTGTAAACACAACAGCAAGCCAGCCCCAGAAAGTGGTCGGAAAAGGACTAGCAAAAGCCATCCTTCTCCTCATCTCTTGATACAGAACCCCAACGAGACCGGAGACAGCACAGACGCCAAGGACAAAATTGGGTAGTGATTCCGGCTTGACGGAAAGGAAGATTGCTGGTCCGCCAGCACCTCCAAGAAGCGTTCCCAGCAAAGCGCCACGCACGAGAGATCGACTACTAGTCTCGTCGTCAGCGTTGAAAGTTGAATCCTTAGCAAAAGTGTCAAGCTCCAGCTGTAACTCCTTCCGATCCAATTCTGGATCATCAACTGCATCCCCATCGTCCGAGTTGCTATTCGCAAAGAGAATCAAAGCCACAACACCACCTGCCAAGATGGCGATACCGAGCCCCATGCTAGGGACGTCAAATCGAGCCCACAGGCTTCGGCATATCCTCAAAGTCTCAGCTTGAAAAGCAGAAAATGCCTCATAGCCTTCTTTCCACTGCTGTTTGCCTGTTCCAGCGAGAGCAGTCTCGGCAGTTTCCCATAGGGTATGCGGCGACCCTTCAAGAGTGCTTTCGTCGATACCTCGAGCTTGCCAGTATGCAGCTTGATATCTTTTGATACCAGCAGCCGTCATTCTCGCGACAGCTGCAAGATTCTTCCAAGCATTACCTTTCCTGCCTGCAAAAGCCTCTTCAATAGGCTTGCCCAGATTGCTGAAGGGGATTGGTAGTCCCAGTAACAGAGCTAGTGTCGGCACCAGATCAATCTGATTCACCGGCCTAGATCTTGCGGTCTCGGGAGGCGTGACAAATGCAGGATCAGTACGTCCGAAGATCCCTTTCTTGGAATACATCCACAACGCAGCCTGAACCTCGTCATCGCTCTCCCCACCATGATCACCCTTCCCATCCATCCCATGATCCCCCATAACCACCAGTAGTGTATCGTCATCCAATCTTTGCACAACCTCTCTCAGCACTCCATCCATCTGAGCCAGCTTTGCAGTCATAGCTGGATGATTAGGACCATACCGATGACCCGCATGATCCACACCAAGATAATGGGCAATCATAACATCCCAATCGCCCTTCTTCTCCTTCCCAAGTAGAGGCATGATATGCTCATTCACACCATTGTCAAGCGTGTGCAAATCCCAGACATCAAAGCTCGGATACGCTCTACTGATCGCCTCCTCGAAAAACCCGGGGAAAAGAGCCGTCCACGTATCATCTCCCAGATGTACAATCCTCCTGCCCGCATTCTTCAACTGCATGAGCAAATTATCCTCTGTGATAGCCTCCCCTCCAAAATTCGATCCCATCTCCACGAAAGTCGGTAGCGTCCCTGTCGTCAACCCTTTAACCCTGACCAACGTGGTAGTCGGCGGATCCGCAATAAACGGCAGTAGGAACGCATTTTGCGGCTCCTTAACAGCAGTCTCATACAAGAACGGTAACGAATTATGGAAAGCTTGCGCGGGACCTGTTTCTGTGGAATTGGCGAACGGGATGGTGAAATCGTAGCGTAGAGCATCAATTACAATGACAACTGCTTTCTCGAAGGTTTTAGGATGCCAGCAGCCTGCTTCGGGAGTTCCTGACCCTTTGAAGGAGTTGTGGATGGCGATTGGGGGCGAAGAACAGCTGGATTTCTCTTCGAGGACGAGGCGGGTGAGGAGGAACCCTTTGGTGAAGAAGTAGATTCCTGATGCGTGGACGAAGCTGCGATTTCTGCATTAGCCAAATTCAACTGCCTTTCAGATCCCAAGTCCAATTGCAATTCCCTCCTGTTCCAAACACAGTTTCACACATAAGTTCCCAGTTTCCCCAACGCTCAGCCCCCTACATCTCTCCGTCCAAGAACCCAGACAAAGTAAAGATATCCAACTCACAAAACCCAGCAAAAGAACGCCGCAACCCAACTCCACTCCCCCTTCCACCTCACCACCTTCCTCTCACTCAACCTCTCCACCACACTCTTCTTCTTCCCCAACCCACCCAATCCCCCACCAGCAGCATTCCCATCACCCAATCCCGCATCCTTCAGCAGCCCCGCAACCTTCTCTCTATCCTTCTGATCCCGCGCATCCTGCAGCGCTTTGGCGCGCGCATATTGCGCGGCGATGGAGTTCGGGTTTCCGGTTGAGGAGGCGCGGGGGACGGTGTTGCGGACTGTGTGAGGGGCTTTGGATTCTGTTTGTGGTGGTTGGGGGGAGGTGGACATTGTGCTGGTTTCCATTCCTCCGAGCTTTACAGCTCGGGATGAGAATGGGAGAAAGGAAGTAGGACTACCGTGAAGCTGGAGAACAGTCTAGAGAAGCTGCCATCAGAGAATTGGCATGAAGGAGTGTATGAATAGAATGTATTGAGGAAGTATAGTTTCGCTAGATGTTGAACAACGGCCGCGTTGTGAAGTAGGGTTTGGCGGACGCGACACTATTTTTTGGGTTCAGGGGCCGAGGTTCCGACTTTCTGATTCGCTAGAGCTCGAAGCTTGACAAGCTCCAGGGAAAAAAAATACAGCTTTGTTCAACCAAGAATGGATTGTTTGACGAGGAATATCGCCTCAACTAAGCAGTATTTTCTAGACAAAAGCGCCAACCGTCATGATCTTCCGGCGTTTGCGGATTTCTGCAGCATTTTGGCCGCTTCAATACTTTAATCAGTACGATATTTCAATGTCAAAAGTTTTTGAAAGATATCCGGAAATCTGCAGCCCGTTGGACATTTACGTGTATCTGAAAGGAGGCTAATCATGTATCGAATGTCTCATATTTCACTAAGACAAAGTCCCAAAATCGTTAACTGCTTGCTCGCTCATAAACACATGACTATACTACAATATATGCTTCTCAGGCCTTCTCAGTCCATTCCTCTCACTAATGATTGTCCTGCCACTTGCCGTTGCGACATCGATGGCCCGTCTTCTTGCCCGCCTAAATCCTTCCACGAGTCCTCCTCCCCTGTATCAGCTTCTCAATTTGCCCTCAGTCTTTCCGTTACCCCAGATGAACTTGCCAACCCGCTCACAGAGCCAAGTTATACGAGTACTCATCCTCCATGTTCTGGCTAATCCAAAGCACAACCGAGCTATCATCAAGTCAGCAAACCGCAATCTAACCCTCTCTCGCTGAAAGAACCATCAAACTCACCTCAACATAACCAACCCATTGGCCACCAAATTCGCAACTCCCATATACATAGTCGGCCATGGCGCACTAGGCACCACATACTTCAACACCAGAACCGTCACACCACCAGCCATACCTCCCGCTAGACTCGCAAACCCCAAGAACAACACCACGCGGGCCTTCCAGGCCACTCCACTCCCAGAGTACGAGAAAGAGTCGGCGGAGAGCCGGGTCTTCTCGATGCTGTTAATTATGAGCATGCCGAGGGAGGAGAAGATGAGAGGTAGCCAGTCGATGAAGGTTATGTGGATGTCGGAGCCGTTCTTGGCGCTGTGGGACCAAACGGCGGCGTCGAGGAGGACGAAGAATGCGAGGGAGAACTGTATGATTAATACTTATTAGCTGGATATCGTTCGACTTGAGCACTGTCTCCAAATGTAGCTCCTGGGTTTAAATACGCCATAGCAGGGTGCTAAGAAATATCAACCCCAACGAGGCTCTGCTATCATCCCGCCAGCCATCTCTCCAACACTCTTCATTTCAACCCTCCAGAGAGATCGATAGTAACTCACCAAAGCCCCCGCGCCATAAACACCCGAACTCCTCGCCGTAGCGCTATTCATCCACTCCGGCTTCCTGAACTTCCAAAGGCGCTCTTCCGACATCTTGGCTTGTCAAGCTTCGTTCAACTGTCCTATTTCCTTTTCCTTTCTGATCGAACTCCGAAACTTCAGCTCCTAGTTTAGCTGCAAAGAGTCGATCGATATTGTTCGGTGTATTGTTTTACTGTTTTGTTGTCGCAAAGTGTTGGTTGTAGTGAGCTTGATGCACTGAGATGAGGTTGATACAGCTGGGCTCGGCCTGGCTTGCGCGGCTGACAAGGTGGGTCTTCGAAGATCTTTAGCGCGAACAGCACGTGAGGAGGCTCGTTCTGAGGTTGAAGCCCATGGTTTAGGTTAGAACTGCTGTATGTGCTAACTGTAAAGCATTTCCGCAGTAGAGCATTTTGGATTAAGAAATATTCTCTAGCCATCAAGTAAACATGTTCTCTTTTGGATTTGCTGAAAATGCACAATGCTATGTTTGGATCTAGCAAAATACCTTCGTTTCGTCCACTTCTAAGTCACAAGACTTGCTTGCCCAGCCAAAAACATAGAATATTTGGCAGGAAACAACCCAATCGAACGCAGTAGCAGACTAAAAATACAGAACGTTTAAGTTTTTACCCTTCCATTCAGCCTATCATTACATACGACACACACTCCTTCTTTCCCTTTCCTTTCCTACAAACTTCGTTTCCACTATCACCATCCACCTTCGCCCTCTTCCCCTTTCATCATGCAATGCCGCACCATCTATGGCTCCAAATTAAATTAAAGCATTACTTACGTATACCTCAACCACCCATTTACTCCTCAAAACACGGTATCGAGGAAAGGCAAAGAGTATCGAAAACTCCTCCCAGTTCACTCATCACGCAGCCACAAGAAGCACCACCCTCCTTGAGGTGAGATCATAGGTAGTAAACAGAAATTTGTCACAACTGTATAGTACAACAAAGCCTTGCCTCCACTTGTACGTCTGCTTCCTTCTCGTTGCCAAAGCCTACCAAAGTTCATCCAGAAACTCAGCAGCCAGAGACACACAAGGAAAAGAAAGCTCGCTCCGCCAAAAGCCAGGTAGTCTCAGACAAGAAGTGATGAGGGTACAAGTATTTAGTCAACTGGTCAGCTCAAAGAGTAACGCAGTCCAAGTTTCGTATATGCTATTTGAATTTCGCTCAATTCTCATATTCTCGAATACGCCCCTCCGTCTGTGACTCCGTTACACTCCACTCCACTCCACTGCTCTGCACTCCTTAGACACACAATACACAGTTATACATGTCTCGCCCTTCCCCTCTCTCACTGGTTCAAGTCCTTCTCACTTTGTTCGTCCAAAATACACTCTCTCATTCGTATGGTGTGAGAGAGAAAAGTAGTAAAGCCCGGCCACAAGTACCGCAGAAGAAAAGCAACAAAACCTCCCAATGCATGCATGCCGTCAATCAATCAGTCAATCAGTCAATCAGTCGAAATTTCCTTTTCCATTATGACAGGTCTCCTTTCTTTGGTGGTAGAAAGAAAACTCCCCCATATCAAACGCTGCGCCTCGTAACGCCTTCCTTTCATTTTCGTATCTCTCTGCTCGCGGTAATAAACAAAGTGGGTGGGGAAGGGAGACCTTAGATCTCAATCGTCTTCATCGTAGAATCATCATCCTCAACCGTAGCCTTCTTGGGAGTGCCGTTTGTCAATCCGCTGGTCTTGACGGTCACATCCACCTTCTTGTTCTCTTTGTCGTCATCTAATGATACAGGCTCCAGTAGGGATTCCAGGGTCTTCTGCTTCTGAGGTTCCCTAATATCGTCGCTTGGTCTTGGTGTCTCTACCTCCACAAGCTTCTCGGGCTTGATACCGTTTGTATTTAATCGGATTGGGGCAGCACGTTCTTCAGTAACTCGGGCAAGCGGACTGGATTTGCCATAATTTGGTCGGTTGGGACTGGCCACAGGGGAAGCTCCACTAAACCGTTGCATTGACCGTCCTCGAGGCTCACCACTGACTTCTGCAGTTGGACTGGCATATGGCGAACCGGTTGGAGAACCGCTAGGCTGGCCATTCATGGGAGCTGCTGATCTGCGTCGAACATTCTTTCTGCCATACTTTTGATCCATTCTCCACCTCAAGATATCCAGGTATCCGGGTTCGACGTTTCTTGACTTGAATTCCCTCAACTTCAATTCCTGGGTGTCTTCATCAACGAACCATTTGCCGCTGTTCAGGTCATCTGCGAATGTGGCCAGGAAAGCAGACCAGGATCGAGCTACCACGTATTTGCAGTCATAATCGCGGCCAAACAGAATCACTTGTCCCCATTTTCCAGAAGGTCCTGGAGCCAGATCGACTGCCAAATTGTTTCCACCCCAATCTCTAACTAGAGGAATCCATGAAGGATGAGCGTAGACTTTTTGAATGGCACCGGCGGGTTGGGAGTCCTGGCGAGAAAGTAGCTCTTGTCTCCAGTGAGGGTTTTGTGATGATCTTGGTGCATCCTTCGAGGAAGAGGCGGCAGAGCTGCCACCAAATGCCTTTACCGGAGCAGCGGGCTTAAAATTAATTGGCTCTTGCAGATACTCCGCATTGACTTTCTTCCAGTTCTCCCACTCCTGTACAATCTCCTCGCAATCTAGCAGCATAGAACTGAAGATGATTCCGGTTGGGTTGCCGCCTCTCTCTTGGCCGTCGTGTACCTGCAATGATTCACGGACCTCCATTGGCAGCGAGCAGTCCAATTGGTGTTCCAGCTCATTCAAATCATTCGACGTGCATCCCTCGCACAGCTGGTCATACAATTCTGGATAGTTCTCTTCTGCCCATCGGTCAATTCGCTTCCAAGAGTGTCCAGGGGGAGGAGGTGGAGGAAGACCCTCATTGAAAGGTTGTAATTGGATTTCTCCAGGTGTAGCATTCTCGAAATTCTCATTTGTGTTTGTTCTGTGTAGAGCAGCGCTCGATCTCATGCCAGGTGAGTAAAGGGATGGTGATAGTGGTGAAGGGCTATGTGGGAGAGGAGAGCCAGGATAAGCGCCACCGTTCAACGCGGATGTCGAATGTCTTCCTGCATCTTCAAAGTATGGAGAACTGACATCGGCGCGAGATTCTGATGCAGTGGTAGCGACGGAGGTTAGAGGGGCATGTCTGCTTTGTGCGAGAGGGACGTGTTGTCCTGTGCGGTAAGGAGAGTCGTAAGAAGAGTCTGTTCACATTGTTAGGACGGCTGTCTCTAGGGAGCTAACAAACCAACGTACGTCGGTCATAGCTGGTCATCGTATGCCAGAACGATCGAAAGGCTGAGCCGAACCTGGTGACACACCTGCTGTTAGCATGATTGCATATACTTCTCGAAGAGCGTGCGGGCGGAGAGGGGGTGATTGTCGGTGGTTGAGGGGAGCGCAAATCAAAAAGGGGAACACTCACGACGCCATATCTGGCGATGGTGCCGTAGTTGCAGACAGCTTGAAGTTGTTGTGTTTATCGGCCTGCCGTGTTGGCTCTGATGATACTGCGAGGTCAAGTGGACGAGCGAGCGATGTCAATGGTGATGGTGAAGCCGTGAAGAACTGGAAACGACGGTGGGTGGTGGTTTAGAATTCGCGTTGTTGGAGGTTTCGTAGCAGGTTATGGTAGGGTAGGGGAGGTATGGAGTCCTGGCACGGCAAGGTACGGTGGTACTGGTACTGGTACTGTTCGGCCGGGGGTCCTCCTGCCCTGGCCTGTCTGTGTTTTGCAAGCTGGAGCGGAGTCCAGTAGTGGTGCAGCGAAGTGCAAGTGCCAGTGCCAGTAGTGCAGTGCAATGCAGTGCAGTGCAGGCGCAGGTGGAAGTGATTAAGAGCGGGGCCGTGATTGGCTCCGCCTGCCTGCGACCTGGAAATGGAAATGGAAATGGAGGTCGATCCAAGATCGTTGACTTTTCGACTTCTGGCCTGGAACGATGCCGAATCAATTGCTGGTTTGCCCACGATGGCTCTTAGTTTTTCTTATTATAACTTGTCTTGTCTCGACTTGGTGAGGGTGTTCCTGAACGCGGACTCTTCCTAGCCAGCGGGTAAGGTACGGCTCTGCGATAGCAGATAGGGGAAGGGCGGGTGTGGTGCCAAGGCTCGATCTGAGGTGAGGTGAGGTGAGGTGAGGTGAGGTGCCTGGGTGCCTGGGTGCCAGTAGTGGAGAAAGAAAGGTAGAGAGCCACCAGAATCAAGATCAAATTGTGAACTCAGGTCAATAAAGTTTTGAGTATTCTAATAATTGACTCCAACGGTTTCTTACCCTCCCGTTGTGGGCATGCGTCGGCTAAAGGAGGTAATCTTCTCGAATCAGGGGAACAATGCTATTTTAGAGTGCCGTCGTGAATAGGGGCCATTCATTAGATCTGTGTCGCTTGCCATCGACGTCTGTCTCTGTCTCCAAAAATACATCTTGTTCCCAAGGGAGATCAGTGACCGTCATCAGCTTATCACCCAGGGAGCAATCACTAATGAGCAGACCAAAGCAGAACCAGAACCAGACCTTTCTCTACTGGTCGTAACTTGAAAGTTCAGACAGAATCCTTCCGGAATGAACAGTATCCAGCCGAGCCAGCCCCCCACTGGCAAGTTGGCAACAAAAGATGAAGAAGCTTAAAACCCTGATGCTTGCTTGATCTCCTTCATCCGCAGGTCGAGTCGAACAGTACGTCACTGTTACCATAATTCTCCAGTTCAAATTCTTGAATCATTTAATCTGCCGGCTATTAACCATTTTATTAACAAATTTCCTACGTACCAACATCCAGTCCTCTGCTTACTATTATTACTCCCTACCTATACCGTGCAAGAGAGGCCTCCAATATCAACCAGAGACCTCCTCTCCCAACTCCAAACATAGCTATAATATCACCACAGAATCTTACTATACTTCCATTCAACACCAGCACCTACCTATGCTTCATATCAAATCACCAGACTCCACCAGCAACAAATCAAAAAGCCCCTCTCAGTTGTTCTGCAGCTGCGTTTCATGTCCAGGAGAGGGCGGGGGCAGACAACGCCCACACGCACGGCATCTGCAGGTCCCTGCGAACGCCATTTCTTTCCCCCCCCCCCCTCCTGCCACACCCACACCACGCCCACCACACCACACCACAGTGGCCAAACAAGCCACCATCTTTGACACCCCAGCCCAGCCCAGCCCAGCCAAACTGTACAGGGCATTAATATTCAATTCGCCGTTCACCCACCACACCACATCCACAAATACAACGAACGCGAAAGCGAAGTGGCTGGTGACGAGCTGACTATCGTTACTGGCGCCGCCCGTTTTGCAACCTGCCACCCAGACGGAGCGAAGGCTAGTTACTCGCATCCCAACAGCCAGCCTCTTGGCGTCATTTTGCAGCTGGGGCTTGTTTTTCTATTCTGTCATGTCAGCCCCTGAGATATCCTCCCCTCGCTTGCGCTCTCTGCCGAGTGGCAACAAGCACCTCCAGCACCTTCAGGAGGAAACAACAGTCGCTCGAGAGTCGCTCGCCCCTGTAGCGTAACATCGCATCTGCATCTGCATCTGCATCTGCATCTGCATCTTCATACCCAACAGCAGTACTGTACTCCTTCCACCCACACGACGTAAATCGGAATCCAAATCTAAATATAAGTCTAAATCCTATTCTTGCCCAGTTTTAAGCATATCAATTCCCCCATCCATTCATACTGTATAAATCCCGTATCTCTGTAGATCCCTCAGGCGCAGCACACACCCACACCCTTTCAGAAAACAACACGACGTTTGATTCGCTACCCCCGCATTCCAAGGCCGGATTGGAAGGGGTCATACGAGTACAGAGCACACAAATGACAACCCTACATCCGTATCCAGTGTTGGAATGCTGAGCCACACTTCCGGTTTGAATGTTTGAATTTGCCACAGTGAAGATCTACCTTCGTACGGACGATTGAACGCCATACCGTGTGGTGTGGTGTGTGGCGTAAGGATGGGATGGATATGTTGATTGTGTCATGGTATTGTTGATGAGGGTGGGGATGGGATTCTGCGGAGGTGGAGGGTACCAATAAGAGAGAGCGGTTCTAAATATACATGCTATGCCCTGTGACTGTGCCGTATGAGGCGAGGAGTGATGAGGAGGAATTTGGAAATTGTTGGAGGGGAAGCGAGTGCTGTAAAGCTTGCGTTGTTTGGATTTGAATTTAAGATCGGGGCGACGAGGTGCTCACTACTTGTGAAAGTCTCTTTTCATTTTGTGTGACAGGTCATCTGTTTTGTATAGAGAAAGTCGACAGAGCCTCATAAGTAGTCATTCATATTCAGAACCTTCAAAGTCCCGCTATCTTACATATAAAGAAGTTTCGAATCCCAACTCCTTCCCAGCATTGTTTATCTAAGCAATTCTGCCAAACCCTAACTCTCCCACATATACTCACTCAACTGTAATGAGTGCTCGCCCATTCCTCTCTTCGCAACCGTACTTATCCCTCTCTCCGGACTAGCAAGCTGCTCACTGTAGCACAACTCGACCAGCATCTTCAACTCCTCGAAACTAAACAACTCCTTCGCCCCACTGCCACTCTCTTTCTCCTCCTTCGCATGCTTAACAATCGCATCAGGACCGGCTGTGAACAAGTCGAAGAACTTGCCCGCCCGGTCAAGATTGACGTTCGCTTCGATATTCTTGAGGTTTTGTTGTAAAACGAGGATGTTGAGTTGCATTCTGCCGCAGCCGTGTGCATTCATCGCTTTCACCATGCCGGCGTTGCTGACGAGGAAGGTATCGACGAGGAGGCCGAGACCGGTGCGGATGAAGGAGATCTCTTTCTCGCGGAGGAAGGTCGTGACTGTTTCGTCGTAGGAGACGAGATCGGCATTGAGACTCAGTATTCTAGGGTCCGGATCATTGACCACTTGCTCGAGGAGGTATGGTGCTGACTCCGGAGACAGGGCAATGGCTAGGGAATGGATGATCTGGCATCTGATATCCATATGGAGTGTGAGAAGGACTGTGGCAGCGAGCTCTTGGTAGGATGAGACAATGGAGTCAAAAGCACTGTGATTGGGTGAGTGACATGCAGTGTTCGAGGATTGAGAGTACTTACACGACTGTCTCCTGAGTCATCGGCAAGTAGACTGGAATTTGGTCATCTTGTACCTTTGTGACATCATTGAGTAAAGTCCATCGTCTATTTGTCGGCTTCTGCATTGTCGTCCGGGAAGAGTCAGCATCATTGCGAGTGATGTGACGCAGCTGATCTATCTTGATAGCAATCCACTTCATGCTCGTGTAAAGGACACATAGCGATGAGATGGTCTCACGATCCAGAATTATATCGTCCAACTTCAACGGCGTTTCGTTGGTCTTGATGATGAGCAAACCTGTCTCTTTTTCAAGCAGTTCTCGATCCTCCTCCTCTGCTGTCCACAGCTTTTGCATGGTTTCATGAATATCATCTGGCTCGCTTGCCAGCAGGGCAGGTAGCTTCAGGGTTGTGCCGTCTGTGTCCCGGACTCGAGACACTAACGACTTGAACCAGTCGTAGCATCGATCATAATAACGCATCATCTGGGTGATGATAAGCGAACTTAACGCCTGATCATGAGGAATTGTATCCAACATCCGACAAAATGCAGTGATCAAGGCAAAGAACGCAGACGTTCCCTTGAATACTGGTCGCCGGGCGATCTTTGTCCATTGAGGATCTTGCTGGAAAGAGTCTGTCTCTTCGAAGACCGTATCGCTGAGCTTCCCTAAGGTTTCATCCAATTGGGGAAGAAATACGTTGACGAGGAAATTATCCAAAAATGATGTCAACGTGCTTGTGACCAGGTCAGACCCGGGTGGAACGATGTTCTTTAGTCTCTGCAAGAAACCAAGCGTGGGTGGTAACAATAAGCTCATATTGAACACACTCGGCTCTACCAGTGACTTGTGGACACCAATCCCTCCAGTCTTGTCATAAATGGATGTGCTTGCTCCACGACGTGATCCGGCGGGGCCTATCGTACTCTCAATCCGACCCTGGCCCTTCTTCCCATCTACGCCTTGCTTTCGACTTGACATGAGGCCTGGTACGGCTGCCCTTATGATGCCTTCGAGTTCCTGGTACTCTGTTGTCATCTGCACGGACTTTGAGTCTGCATCAGAGAATGAAAATAAGTGCTCTCGCTTTGAGTCTTGTTTTTTGCCACCTATTTTCGGTGAGGAATCAAACTGGTATACATCTGCGTCGGTTGTGACATAGTTGTGCAGCAAAGACCGTATTTCATTCTGGTACAGATTCCAGAGTTCTCTAAAGCCTCCTAAAAGCATCGACGAATTTCGTCCTCCTTCTCGCTTCACGACAGACTTCACGACATCGTGAAACACTCTGTGACTTTCTGCAATTGACTCGAATTTGGCGTACAGGGTCCAAAGCAAATCGTAGATGACATCAGATCGGATGCTGTTTTCACGGCTTCCAAATGCTTGGTTGCCTTGAGCATTAGACAAACCACCCCGCAAGGAGCTCGGGTGCTTTTGATCAACCTCACTATTTGTCTCATTGACGATTCCAAAGAGCTCGACTGGGAGCCGCTGCTTGATGGTATTCACAGCAGATTCGAGGCGCCCAAGCTTATTCAGAGACTCGACTAACAGCTCAATGTAATAGAATGTGTCTGCCTCCGGATTCCTCGAAGGATCCTCCACAAGCGGATCCGTCAAGTCCATCGCGTCGAGTACTTCGTAGAACGGCCGTACAGCAGTAGCCTTTTCGGGTTCCTTCTTGCCTGGTGCTCCCTGACCTTTTGCCAGACTCTGCCATCGCTCCTGGCAATACGGTGATTTGAGGTACAAATGATCATGAAGCTCCTCCACAAGGATGTCCGTCAAGGCATTTTCTTGATTCGTCAAGTAACTTCTCAGATCACTCAAAGCCCCGATGTCGTCCAGTGCGGGGGTTCTAATACGCCGCAGGGCAGTCTGGAGTATTTCCACCGCAGTCAAAAATCTCTTTTCTGATATTCGTGCCTCCAGCTGATCTGGTACCAGTCGCAGATCTTCAATTTCAGAGAGTGTGTGTATTAAATCGTCGTATTTTTGGGATGCTGTGGCCAGCTTTTTTAATTCTGGATCTGTAGTGGAGAGACTTGCTTTTGACTGGGTCAAGGATTCTTTCAAAGTTCTGACCCTCTTCTGCGAGGTCTGAATGCTAGCCTGGATCTTGTGAAATGTGCCAATTGAACTGTTGAAGCCCTGATGGTGCTCGTGAACAATGGCTTTCAGAGAGTCCTGAAGATAACGGTGCGTCTTCTCAAATTGCCGGTACTCGTGTGCTCGCCCGACAGAACTTGTATCTAACAGCTGAAGGGCAACATGGACAGGCACGCATTCGTTCTCACACATGGCCGGCCATTCTGTCTTTATGTGTTCCAGGACTACGCCTATTTGTCTTTCCGCATTGCTCTCTGGCGCAAGCCTTGGAGGACGCGCGAATGCACTCCTTGCTGCTGGAGGAGAAGGGGTCGTTATCGGAGGAGTTCCATATCGGTCATCATATCCAGTTCCATAAGGATCATAGTCGTCCGCTTCTCTGATCGGTTGCCCATAGCCCCCTCCATTGCCATTCCCATTCGCATAGGGGTCCTCGGTGAAGCCCCCGTACCGATTCCGGGACATGGCTTATTCTTCGCAGTCGCCTCGTCTGTATCGATGTATGGGTGCCATCCGCAGACATTCGGTTATCTGTCAAATTCTCGAAATGTTCAAGCTCATGTCTTGTTGACAATAGATTCAAGAGAGTCGTCGGCATGTCGGAGCTTGAGCTTCAAAGTAGGACTAGCGTATCCGGTAGCGCGAAGGAGCTAAGTATTTATTTTCCTTCACACGCAGCTCTCATGTTCTTCCCACAACAAAAACCTTCTGCACTTCGAGCTATGTTGAAAGCATACAACTCTATTCTAGCTTCTGTGCGAGGCAAGGTGTCCTCAAAGAATAGATCACTTCAACAGTCCCAATCTAATGGCCCTACAGAATTTCATCTGTTTGCAGACCTGCCACCTGAGTTGAGAAGGCTCATTTGGAATTTTGCTTTGCCGGCCAGGATAGTGGAAGCTTCTTTGAAGTATGGTATGTGTAATCTTGTCTGGTTACAGCTTCGTTGCATGCTACGGGACAATGCTAACATTCCTACCAGCTGAAAATAGTTGGCGATGCCACATTGCAAACTCGAGGTTGGACAGCCCAGACTCCAGGCAGATATCTGCACTATTTTCTGTCAATGCCGAGTCGAGAGCTTTTTGCCTAGAGTCTTACATATCCTTCTGTGGCGTCTCTTTGCATCGCAGCCTCGATGTGCTATACCTCTCATGGCAACAAAGCCAGCCTGGCGCCACTATTCAACATCGATCAAGTTCGATCGCCATAGAAGGGAAGCCTCTCAGTCAACTCCATACTGTTGCTATCACCCTGATGCGCAATAACGAATATAATGACAATCGATTTGGAGCTCTGGTGGATTGTCTGCGGACTTTCGGAACACCTCGCAAGCTTCTCTTGTGCCTTGTCGGCCCCAATCTCCCCAATTTGTTCTCGGACATCACGGGCTTCTCTATTTCCACTGGGAAGAACGTTGTCCTTTTGGACTGGCCAAACAGAGTCGAGGAACACATGGGAGAATCTGTGGTAGGGCATGTCATTGAAGCATTGGAGGCAGAAAAGTCCAACAACCCTGGCTTCGAGATTCCCATTGTCGATGGAAGGCTGCGGTATATAACCGTCAGCAATCCTTCTCGACATGTTCTCAGAGATCCTCTTCCGTTCTAGCCTCCGGATCTGTGACATGAACGGTATGTCCCAAAATTACGTCGGCTCGTGGGAGCTGGGAGGTTCTGACATGGTCGCCGTTTCTTAGTCTTTGCATTGTTTCTTCGTGCTTGATATCTTGCAGCATACAAGCTACAAGTTTGTTGTCCATTTTCCTCTCCTATTTCTTCTTACACGGACTCGTCTCAAACACTCTGGGCCTTGCTTCCTTTCCCTTGTGGATCGGTTCAACCTATGGCATAGCCCTATTTTTGGAAGACGAAGACTGATTTCGTCCGATTACTCACCGCGATATCTTATCCTTCGGGCGTGGATATAGTGGTCCATATCTTCTGGTCGACATTCTCATGCTTTAAACTCATTCCTGGGAAAACATAAAGTGCCAAGGGGTTGTAATGTTAATGATGTGTGAAAGACTTGGCTACAGCAATACGAATATTAAACACATCTTCATGTACCAGCTTCCTGTTCGCAAAGTGAATAAAGATTTTTTTTTTGGCTGAAAGTATTTTCCGAAATGAAAGTCCATTCTAAATAACCCCTCTCGTCTCGAAGTCCGGTCCAATTTCTGTGCAGCCCTAGTTTCTCAAGAGTGGTTAGTGTTTCCCTCTGAATAGAACATTCGGCATCAGTTTCATCGTTTGATCTATAATGAATTGGTTTGGACCAAAATTCGGGAAGAATCACTCTACTAGAGAAGATTTGCTGGAAGTGCTCACCTATTATCACACGCTGTGCTCAAGGACTTGATCCTTCCATGGGCCCCGAATGTTGACGAGCACATTACCAACGTTAAGGTCGTTCAGTTGGTTGAGCACACCATATGAGATGGAAGATGAAAGAATTTGTGAGATACATCTGGAGGGAAGGCAAGAGTGAATGGCTCGCCACCTTGTCAATCGTGAAGAAAGAAGAATGAGATACCGGTATTCTCAACGCTGTTGATATTTATGTTGGTATTAACCGAAAGCGAAAATTCGATTCTTACAAAAGGGTCACTTCTCGCATCAATTAGTCAGTAGATCAAGCCTATCTTTGTTGGCAAATGTACCTAGGTAAGAAAGCCAACACCGGTCTTAATAGCTAAATGCCCTCGCTTATAGTTCTTCAAGGGATGTTTTGGGGAAATCGTGATCTACTTGCCGATGCCTAATTCATCTCAATCCAGCCTCTATCCAAAACCCCACACATTGTGGACTTTAAACCTAGAACGTCACAAGACGTGAAAAGTGAGGCTGGTACAGCTCATCTAAGATGTGACGTGCTTTATCTTTTATTTTCAAGCTCGACTCACAGAATTATTCATACTTCGCCTGGCACCATTCTCCTATTGTACATGTTCAACTGATTTCATACACGATCACTCGCCTCATCATGTTCTCGATCACTTCACTCTTCCTTTTGCTAAACTTAGTTCTCATATTTGTCCCCAGTATCCTCGCTCTACCCTCCAACAACCCGGCTTTCTCGCCCCGCCAAACAAAGCCCAGGAAGCCATATGTAAGACTTACTTTCTCGAATCATAGCCTCTTCTGCCCTCCGTACCTTAGGAATTCTCCTATTATGAAGCATATTGAATGACTTACCACCTCACAGCAACTCCGCGGCGTCCAATCCCCAATCTTCCACCTGTACCTGCAAACCCTGCCTTCCAGCAAGTCAACCAGCACCCCCATTCCCGTAATGGGCCCTGAATCTACTAGCGAATACTTCACCATCGGCAACACCATACAAAGCGTCAACAGCAGCCTGTATCTCAATATTGGGGAGAAAGTCGACGGGAGGAGCTACCTGCCGTTGAGTTTTGCGAAGACGGCTAATACGACTGCCTGGGGATTGGAGGGCGATACGGTCATCACGGTAACGGGGAGTGCATATGGGAGGCGTAAGTATTTCTTTGTGTACCTGCTGTTTTCGATGATTTACTGTTGGTATAGAGTTGGGTTCGTGAAGTCACTGCCTGGTTCCAAAATACTTTCTCTGTTTCGAGCACAGCTAGTCTGGCTGGTTTTAGCAGCCTAGAAAAAGGGAGGCTTCACGATTGATGAACAGGTCTCGCAATTTAGGCAGTCACTTGTTGATAATAGGACCGAGGATGTGACAAGTGTTTCATGGACATCATCTTTTTACCCTACTCAACAGACAAATCTAAGTGCCTATCGACAAGGGTAACACCAGTGTACTTCACGCGCTGGACTCCAAGCAGGTGCCTGTTTAGTACGTTTCGGAGATCATTCAAATTTTTTCATACTCCTCGTTAGCATTTCCTTTCAGCGTAGGCATCAATACGATTAATAGCTCAGCTCTGCTGCCTGCCTCGTTTCTACATCTTCCCATAATTTCGAACGTCAACCTAAGCAAATAAGCTAACCACTCAACTACCTCCAGAACTCAACTTCCTCGCCTGCAACTCTAGAACAAACGGCTACTACGATCTGTACCTACAGACCGGGAGCGACGTTCCAAGCGGCGTGACCTGTAGTAATTACCAGACGATTCATACACCTTGTTTGTGCTAGGTTAGAAGTGACAGATACTTGTACAGATGAGGTCGCTTGTTGAGTGAGTGAGTCTGAAGCTGCTGGAGATCAGGTCGTGTGAAGATTGGAAGGCAGGGAGGTGAGAAAAGACCCCGAAATCGTTTCGATATATATGAGCAAGTCTGTACATATCAAGACGTAACGAATATGTTGTATATATGCACCAACATAGATCTGTTTCATATCTGTATTACACATTTATTCCGCCTCTTTTCTGCTCCTCTCTCATTCTATCATCCCATTGACTCCCTAAGGAACCACGCTCGACACTCCGTCTCCCCTCAGATCCGTAAAGAATCCCGCTCCCTTAACATCCTCCATAGCAGGACTTCCCGGCGCCTTAACACCACACTTCTCCACCAAATCCCCCGCCTCATCCATCTTCCCTTGCAAGAACTTCACATAGTCGTTCATCCCACAACTGCGTCCCGGTCCGTCCTGGCATGACGGAACGGGGTACACGGCGTCGTTGAGAAGAATTCGGATGTAAATGTCTTTGTTGGCTGGATCCGGGGTTGCGGTGCTTGTTGGAGTTGCAACGGAGGATGAAGATGAGGATGTTAGAGTTGAAGTAGCGAGTGTGGTGGTAACGGAAGATGAGGTAGCCGTGGGTGTAGAGAGACACGAACAAGCGGACGAAACTCTACTGGCCAACCCACCACAGTTGCTTACAAAGGTTGGGAGTGGCAGACCTGTCGTAGCAGTGAATGTAGGGCAGAAATTCTGCACTTGCGCCGAGGCACCGATCATTTGGCGGAGACAGTTGTCGTGTGCGCAGTTTGGTGCAATCTTTTCTGCGGCCCGCTTCTCCTGTTCTCTGGCCATGACCTTTGAGGCCGAAGCTGGACAGTTAAGTCTTTCCAAAGCGACAGTTCCACGCATGTTGACGAAATGACTCGCAATATACGTATGTCCCTCTGGAATCTCGGTCGCTCCTAGAACTGTGGTATTATCCCAAACACCAGTAGCAGCACCTAATTCTGTAGTCTGTCCATCATTAATAAATGCCATAATAATCTTTGGCAACTCAAAGGTTTCTCCAGCAGCATTCGTGCCATTGACACCTGGTCCTTGCGCTAATAGTCCAACAAGGCTGTTCAGGTACGGAAGCATCATCTTGGAAGCGAGATCCACACCAGGTCCAATGCCATAGTAGTAGCGAAGATCTTGGGCGTACTCGTATTGTTTGAGTTCTGCGTCGGTGAAGATGGAGCAGAAGGGAGAGAGAATGCCAGTAATTTGAGATTCGAAACCACAAAGGTATGGGAAGATGAACACATCGGCGTCGTTGAAGACTAAATCACCCGTGATCATGGCGTTGAGACGGGCTGTGATGGGGGGGAGGAAGATAGATTTGTACGTTGTCACTTTTCATATCGGTTAGTATTGCAAAGTTGTTGTACATCCAGGGCAACGAGAATAGGGGGTCAGATAGGACTTACTATAATCACCACCATTGCCATCCACAAAGTTCGGGCAAAGGTTACTCGGTGACAGCGAGTTGAACAAAGCATTTGGAGAAGCCGTAGCATTGACTGTGATGACTTGTCCCAGGTTAGTGGCAAGATGGCCCATGAAGCCTCGAACAAAACTCTGAGCAGTCTGTACCACGCGAGCATACAGATTAGCCCAAACGATGAATTTGTCTCCGTATGAATACAGGTTGGGATATCTATCCACATTAGTCAGCTGTGTGGTCATAGATAGGAACAATGAGGACTGACCTGGTTCTCAACCGGTAACCCATATCATGTGCCTCCTTGTAGCCAGTAGTACTCTCCTGAGCAATTTGCGCAGAAGGGTCCGTCAGCACTGGTTTCCAGGTGTGAAAGAATGCCATGCTGCCAGTGGCTTGGAAGGATGCGTTTTGCACCTGTTTTCATTAGCACCAGGACCGTCTAGGTCAAGCCAGGAGGAAGTTACTGACCTTGTTGTAAAGTGCGGTCCACTCAGCATATGCCCCAGTATCAGGGTATCTGCTGCCGTGTCTCGAACTATACGCAACCTGCTCGACGGTACAGCCCTCGGGGACCTCATTGCTGATACCATGGATATTGGGTCCTGTATTGATCAGCACTGATTCCGCACCCTCGTCCATTCTTTCTATAATCGCTTGCCCCCACTCCCAAGAACTAGAGAAACTGAAAGCAGCGAACTTACCAGCAAAGTAAGGACTGTTAGCCGCAAGCCACTGCAATGGCTCCTTCGCAGAGTCACTTGCAGGAAGCAAGATGTCATTCGGCGGAGCCAGAAAAATCTGTGCACCAACCACTTGAATCCTAGCAGCAAGTAACAAAGCACCAGCGAACTTAAGTGAGCTGAGGACTGCCATTGTTGCTTCTTCTTCTGCCCTATTCCTGTTACCGAATCAAGGAAGATGTGAAGTCAAACAAAGACCCAAAGACCAAAGACAGCAGAGGTAAGGAACAAAAAGTCAAAAGCTCAAGTCAGAGTATGGAATAGGACATACTTATAGACTTTCCTCTAGGATCCCAAGATCCCAAGACCGAGGTGTCGGCACACAAACCGATTGGGGGACCACCACCGTTACCACGTTGTACGCTGCTAGGCATTGACCTGACAAGAAACGAAGCCGCTAAACTCCTCTCCGCGATTTTGTAGATCATTGATAGAGCACGTGGGTTGATGATCTGGTTGTCCGATGTGCGTGAGTTTATCGCTCGGAGATGATGCCCGCATATTGCCCGGGGACCCATCCCCTGCCAAGATAACACTCCACACTTCATATATCCTCGCTTTTGTGCTCGTGAAAGAAACTGGGCTGCTCCACAACAGGGCATGCCTTGCATGAGGTGTCGGTTTACCGGATCGAAGATATCAGGGCTAGATACGCATTGAATGTGATTTTGGGTTTCTAAACCGTTTAGTGACAACCTTTCCTTCATTGGTTTTTGTAGAGAAACATGCTCAGCTATGAATGAAAAGGAAACCGCAAAACCTAAAAGAGAACGCAGTAGAAAAGAGTTTGTATGATTGAAGACCGGTTAATTGATCGATAAACGACAACGTGTTGACCTATCCTCCAAGCAAAACAGCCAGCTAAAAACAAGCCAGATATCCGTTCTCTGAAAGAGACCACCCAATCGCTCGACCGCTACCAGAACTTTTCGGAATGTAAACACGTTGTGGGACAGGAAAACACGGGAAATGGCCCTGCTCGAGTCTTCTTCGTCTTGATCAAATTCGTCAAGTTCGTGATGTACGCACAAATTGTCTGTAGAACGCTAGTATGGGTCAGCGCAAGTCTCCTTTAAGAATTGAAGCTGCATACCTTAGAAGCACTTGCGGTGGACGATGGAAGGTCCGCTCTCGTCGTACTCTTGCTTCGAGATCCACATTTGCTGGAAGGTAGATAGGGAGGCGAGAATAGAACCACCGATCCAGACGGAGTACTTTCGCTCGGGTGGTGCGATAATCTTGACCTTCATGGAGGATGGTGCAAGAGCGGTGATTTCCTTTTGCATACGGTCGGAGATACCTGGGTACATAGTGGTTCCACCAGACTAGATTCGATCAGCGAGGTTCGTTTGGCTTCGCAGATTTCAAGACTCACCATGACGATGTTACCATAGAGATCCTTACGGACATCAACGTCACACTTCATAATGGAGTTGAAGGTTGTGACGTGGATACCACCAGACTCAAGACCCAAGACAGATGGCTGGAAGAGCGCCTCAGGAGCACGGAAACGCTCGTTACCAATGGTGATGACTTGTCCATCAGGAAGCTCGTAGGACTTCTCCAAGCTGGAGGACTGGCTGGCGGTTTGGATTTCTTGCTCAAAGTCAAGGGCGACGTAGCAGAGTTTCTCCTTGATGTCACGAACGATTTCTCGCTCGGCAGTGGTGGAGAAAGTGTAACCACGCTCGGCCAAGATCTTCATCAGGTAATCGGTCAAATCGCGACCAGCCATATCAACACGAGCAATGGCGTGAGGAAGAGAGAAACCCTCGTAGATGGGGACGACGTGAGTAACTCCATCACCGGAATCAAGAACGATACCGGTGGTACGTCCGGAAGCGTAGAGGGAGAGAACGGCTTGAATGGAGACGTAGAAGGCTGGTGCGTTAAAAGTCTCGAAAACAATCTGGGTCATCTTCTCTCTGTTCGACTTGGGGTTGATTGGGGCCTCGGTAAGAAGAACTGGGTGCTCCTCGGGGGCTACACGCAGCTCGTTGTAGAAAGTGTGATGCCAGATCTTCTCCATATCGTCCCAGTTGGTAACAACACCGTGCTCAATGGGATATCTCAGGGTGAGAATACCACGCTTGGACTGTGCTTCATCACCAACGTAGGAGTCTTTTTGACCCATACCAATCATGATACTGCAGTCTTCGTCAGTTTCGAATTCTTTGTACGCTGCCCGCGCAGGCGGAATAGCGGGGTCAGAAGGCCTTACCCATGGTGACGAGGACGACCAACAATGGATGCTGTGGTGATTGTTAGCTGTGATATTCGTCAAGACCGATGAATCGCAATCGAGCAGAGCTAGAGATTTTGCGACTACCAGTCGTTCTAGCTGGTGGAAATCTTACGGAACACAGCTCTGGGAGCATCATCACCGGCGAAACCGGCCTTGCACATTCCGGAACTGCAGAATCCGTCAGTCACATCCCTCAACAATATATTGTATTCGAGTATCGATGCTATCGAATCAAGAGGCTTGATAGGAAGAGTCCAAGCATTCGTTCCCAGCTAAAATTCCGGGCTGGGAGCCTCCAGGCGGGAGCTTACCCATTGTCAATGACGAGAGCTGCGACTTCTTCTGTAGATAGCAAGCAGCATTAGCAAATATCCAAGGAGGTCCAGCCCGATGCGCTGAAGGTCTAATCGCAGTAATGGGGATGGGAGGTCTGCTTACCCTCCATGGCTGCTGATTACGACTGAGCGTCAAATAAAAGTGAGTATTTGTGGGATGGCGGTGTGAGGTCCTCACGACGATAAGATCGAGAGAACAAAGAATAGATGGCGGAGGACGACGAAGGGATGTTCGTGGTCTGGAGTGGACTCGAAAGGAGGTGGAAATTTCTTGACGAGGTTGAAGTGAAGTTGAAGTGGAGGAGACAAGGACAAGTGCAAGCAGGCGGAGGACGATGCGATGTCACAGCGAACGAACGAGGTCGGGTTGTGTGGGCCGCGACTGCTTGATCGGGGAAGGCGAAGCAGGATGTTGATTGGACTGGAGAGTATGCCGCTTTAAGGGGCAAGGAGAAGGAGAAGGAGAAGGATCTCGAAGTCTGGCGAGACTGGCGAGCCTGGGCGGATGCAGCAGTGAGTGAACAAAGAGCGGCGACGGGGATGTAAGTACGAACAGCTGTCCGTTGATGACAGTGGCTGGGAAGGATAGGCAAGAGTGGTTAGGTAGAGTCAGTCCGCTTTTGAAATTCAGGTCAATTCCAGTCAAGGCCGAGTTATGTCGGCGTTGGACCTGTTCAAATAATGAGGTGGCTAGCTATGAAGGATCCAAAGGCTCATGCTAATGCTATGCTCAACAATATCCCAACCTGGCCAAGCCGAGACACATCCACTTCACACCGCAAGTCAACAAGCAGGCAGGCAAGTCAGCACAGACAACCTGGGATCAATCTGAATCCCCTCAAATCCCATCTCATAGTCGGAAGCCTGCAAGGCAACACCAAAACCGTTCCATGGAATATTTCTGTATCGCCGCCAAACGCGCGTCAACCAACATCCGTCGCCGCCTTTTCTACTATATTTACATCCAGCCAAGCAGGCACTTGTGCTTGTCAGACACACAACCGCATCATCCCTCCCTCTTTGACTTCTCTTTGTGATGTAAATATGTCTTGCGTACGTATGCAAGGGCAGCACCATTGAAGCTCATAATAAAATTCAGCCACCAGCCACCAGCGGATCGGCTGGGCTTTGGAATTCCGATTTCCCCATCGATTCGAGGAGACCTCGACAGCTGTGCCCTACGGCGCCCCAGGGACCAACTTGACGCAATTAATGAGGGGCAACTCATGGTGGGGTAAATCGCATCACTCGATTTCGGGTTGAGCCTGCCAAATAAATTAATGCATGAATTGTATTCGCCACATGAAACTCAGCACTGTCATGGTTTGTTGTTCAATTAAGCTCAAGGTTAGGAGATCCTTAGTCCAGCAACGTACCATGGTTGAGTTGGGAGTGACAGGAGGAACGATGATGTAGTATCACGTGGGAGCGTACTTTGACGGCCAAAATGTGTAACCAAAGTTAGACAAATTAATGGAAAATGGTGATGATGATTTCTATGGCCATAGTCTCCAGTACCTTGCTCATGAATGTTCTATTACAAAACCAATACCAAAAGTGCCATGCTCATCCAAGCATGATACTCAACTCGGAACATATATTTTCCGTTCCGTACAAAAGTTCAGAAGCATCCAGCAACATCTCGAACAACCTCAATTTAAAATCTTGAAATCACTAAGTACAAACCGCGACTACCGCCCCAAAAGTCAATGTTTTAAATATTAGACCTCACTTAAGTATTCTCGTCGCCTCATACAAACACAATTTGAGAATCTCCATCAGCGAATCTCAATCCTTCCAAGGGCAAACAAAAATTACCCCTCCATCAACCCACACCTCACTGCCACAAACCACAATACGCCGTCACAATGGATCCAAATCTCCAATCCCTCCTAAAATGGAGCGTCGAAAATACCTCCACCTCCACAGCCACACCTCCCTCAGCAGACGGCAGTACCCCCTCCTCCCGGCCCATCAACCCCGACGCGCTCAACGCCCTCTTCGGAGGCCCCAGCGACGCCGACCTCATGAACCTCTCCATGTCCGCGATCCTCTCCACCGATCCCGAAATAAAGCTCGAAGACAAGCTCATCGCCTTCGACAACTTCGAGCAGCTCATTGAGAACCTCGACAACGCCAATAACCTGTCCCCGCTATCCCTCTGGGCGCCATTACTGTCTTGCTTGAAGCACGAGGAGGCGGAGATTAGGAAGATGGCGGCGTGGTGTGTGGGAACCGCGGTGCAGAATAATGAGAAGAGTCAGGAGAAGCTGGTTGAGATGGGGGAGACTGGTATCCCGGAGTTGGTGAGGGTTGCGAGGAGGGAGGGCGAGGAGGAGAGTGTGAGGAGGAAGGCGTGTTATGCGTTGAGTAGTGCGTGCAGGAATTTTCAGCCAGCCATGGATCTTTTGACGACGGAGATGGGAGGGGAGAAGGTGGATGCGGCGGATATGGATGAGGTTGATGTGTTGATTGGGGGTTTGAGGGATGGGGCTAAGTCTGGTGGAAAGGCATGATTTATAGGATCCTGAGAGTCGGTGAATTGCTTGCATTTGAATGGCGTTTAGGAAGTTGAAGGCAGGTTCAAAACTTTGGGATGGCTATAAAGGCTCATAGCAATGGAAGTGGGTGGAGAGCATGGCTTCTGGATTTTGAGGCAGGCGAGCAGCGGACTGTCTCCAGCTGTGCTTCTCCGGAAAGGTTATAGAATGGATTGTATGTCGAGCTACTGAGCTCCAGATACCCTGATAGAAAAGCTTCGAAGCAATTGCACAATGACGAGCTGATACATCAGTATTTTACATACCATTTGGTGCGGTGTGATTTATGTCATACAATGTGTTGATTTACAACTAGTATACATGGTGTACATTCTATCCGCACCCCTCTAACTCCTCCCAGACCTCTAGTCAATCAACTTTCCATAAAATGGAACACCCATAGCAGTCATAAGTAATCTGGCATGTCTATCAGAAGTCGCTGAGGTCTTAACCGTAACGTGGAATCCTGGAATGAGCTTTGGTGGGTACATCTTAAATAATCTGTTAGTATATGAAGCATAGACCACAGGTAAAGACTCAGCTTACATCGTAGTTTATCTCAACTTCCGGGAATAAAATTGCTCCCTCTCTTGTGAAACCCCAAGTGATATTTCCACTGCTATCACCAGTAGATCCTGTATCCAGTTAGTCAAGCTCAAAATTCAGTTGAACAGCTTAAGCTTACCCTTCACACCCGGCCAATCCTTAATCCTTGGGAAGACCAGATTTATACACTTATCCACAAACTCATACGCTTGGTCTCCCCTCATCGTACATGTCAATGAAATCGGCATCTGCTCACGAATCCCAAACTGCGAGACACTATGCTTCGCCTTATGCACCACGGGCTCTACCCCGGTGATAGCCTGCAACATCATACCCGCTACATGCAAATGCGATGAATCGTCGATAGCTCCCTTCACCATACTGTGCACTGTAACCTCCTCAATCTTGGGGATGTTGCGGAAAGTGATATCCTTCTCCACGATCCGCAACTTCTCTCCTGGACCTCGTGGTCCACGCTTCGGTCGGCCCTTGTGATATGGAGAGCTGTCGTCCCAAGTCCTTAGTCGTTCTGCTTTGGGGACTTTGACTGTTCCAGGAGGTGTGTGGACGTATGCGATGGTCATGAGATCTGGTGCGATCATGGCCTGGTAGGTCTGTTCGAAACGGCTGCTATTGAATGGGCCGGGGACGAATTCTCTGGAAGCAGGGTCGGATTTGGGAGGAGGTTGATGGGGATGTAGAGGGCCGCGATAGTATCTTGGAGATTTGAATTGGTAGCTATGAGAGTGTCAGTAAATACAGATCTAGACATGCTTCGCCCACCCATTTCGAGCTTACCGACTGGCAGGAAGCTGCGTCCTTCTCCCCTGAGTCCTCTTGATCGGATCAAAACTCTTCACTTTCTCATCCACAGCTCCATTGGACAGAAGTGATGATTTGGACTCCAGGTCCTGGAAATCCTCAGATGTCTCCTGTGCCCCTGCTTCTGTTGAAGCAAACCGTCTGCAGCTTCGAGTTGTAGAGAGAGTCGCAGGTCTAGCATCTCTTGTTGTCAACCTCCGCAGAGCTGACGGCAGCTCCCTCAAAGCCATTGCAATAGTTCGAGGTATCGTATTCCTGGTCGTCCCAAAATCTCCTTGGACTTCTGTCACTGAGGCATCAAATAGCGAGGCAGAAAAATAGTTGTGGCTAGCGGGCAGCTGTGATTGGCCAGGTCGGCTTCCGCTCATACAGTAGCTAATTACGTCGGGGCGACGGGCCTCCCTGATCGATCCGGCAGGGATCCAGCAGGTCCCCTACACTGCACTGCACTGCACTGCACTCACTCACGTATTCGGTCACTCACTCCACAGCTCGCCTCGACTTCGCAGCCTTCAGTACAAGTACGCCGGCACTGACTGACTGACTCCTGGACTGGACTGGACTGGACTGGTGGGGTTGAAAGACCAACGCCTCTCCTCTCCTCTCCTCTCCCAACCTAACGTTGCTTGCCTACTTCCAAGGTGACGACTCTCTTTTGGCACTCTCAAATTCTGCCGAACACCTACTTGGCATGGAATCACGCTGAAAAGCCACAGAGGAGAACCAAGCTGTTCTACTTCGAAATCCTTCTGTGACCCCGCCATAAGAACAGCGCAACATTACATGAAAGTTCGAGCGAACAATTCAGTCAAGACACAATTGTTTCCCCCACGGCGGATCTCAGAATATAGAAGCACCCAGACAAACACACACCATGAACATTAATCGTCTCATGAGTAGGCGGGACAAGGATGGAAGTTCGCATCGCCGAGAGAAGTCGCGCGACAAGAGCACAGACAAGAGTACAGACAGAAAGGTAATGTAGCTGGCAACCCCGTCTATTTCGTCCCTTTACTGCTCATTGCTCATGCTGGAATTAAGCCCCAGCATGCGCATTCTTTTTCATCTCTGTCCAAAGCTTTTTCGAATGCAAGCAGCAAATCCAGCCCGCTCGTTCGAATTTCGCGGATTGTTGTACAAGGCATTGGCGCTGACTTTGGACCTCGTTTCCAACTGCAGTCCCGACCTATCTCTAGCGATGGACTTTTGTCTATCTTCAAGCCTGATCCCCAGAAAAAGCTCGAAAAGGAACACGCGAAGGAATATGCGAGCAAGGTATGCAACTCTGGACGTGGCAGGCTACAGGGACGCATACTGACTTGGGATTCTAGGTTCAAGCAGTCAAGCAGCGATTGAAGCAGGAAGGGATTACAGACGTGAAGGAGGAGCATATTAACTTTGCCCTGGGATCCCATAATGCGGATGGAAGTGTCGAGAAGGCTGTGCAGATGCTACGCATTTTCCAGCAGTCCCTCGAAGGACTTATCAAGCCTTATAGCCCCGACGTGTACATGCGAGGGGCCATAAACCGGAATGCGGTCACTTGCTATATCGACTCGCTATTATTCGCAATGTTCGGCAGGCTAGACAGTTTCGAACCCATCATACTACGAGGATTTGAGCAGGAACCGAAGCGTCGCCTTGCTGCGATCTTGAGAGTCTACGTTAATATGCTGAGGCAGGGAATATTAATCCATACTGATATCGTATGCTAGAACTTCCATTCTACACACCCATTACTAACGGGCACCGTAGACTGAGCAGCTACAAAAGGCGTTGGCAGAGTGTGGCTGGGAAGAGGCAATAAGTCCTGACCAGCAAGATGTTTCCGAAGCTTTCAACCAACTTGCAAGTATTCTCGAGCTACCATTACTCTCTTTGAAGGTGGACCTGTTTCACTTTGGCCGAGACGACGACCCAGACGATCATAAGGTCATTGAAGAGCGCCTCCTTGACGTTGCAGTACCAGATGAGCCACCGGAAGGAAGGTCGCACGTTCGACTAGAAGATTGTCTGGAGAACTATTTCAACAACCGTGTGCTTGTATTGAGACGACTAGAACGCACAAACACGAATTCGTCTCTCAAGCCTTCGAGCTCGCATTACGAGGAGAAGGGTGAGGCATCAGCCCTACCACACATCAACGTCAACGTCAACGAATTAAATTGGTCAACGCCTGATTCTCCCATTACCCCAGGTACTCCTCTTACTCCAAATGGTGGCCGAGATGGTGGACGAGACCGTGCGACTAGTATCATTCGACATGTAGTGATCCAGGAAGAGGGAGATCCTGATGCTGCAGCTGAAGCTGGTACGACGGTTGTGGAGGTTGATGGCAACGCTAGCATCATTTCTGGTAGCGAGGCGTTACGCAAAGGTTCTGTTCGCAAGGAGATCATGATGCCTGCGTGGCAATTCTTCAATCTAATACGTCCGTCGCCATTTTCACTACATATTCTGCCATATTTTTTAGATCCTTGCGAAAGACATGTACTAATTGGTGATATAGCTTGGTCTACGGACAGTCAGACGAAGAGTGATGCTGCCGTTGCTGCTCACCTGAAATCAAAACCAGTTCTGGGAATCTGTTTGAAGCGATACGGTTTCAATAAAGGCCAACCCTTTCGAAAGAATACTCTCATCGACATTCCTTTGGATATTCGATTACCTCATTTCATCAACGACCATGGCGAAGTCGATGAAGATGGTCCATTGATCGGACAGTTCAAACTCTCTCTGCAATCAGTTGTGTGTCACCGAGGCAACTCGACCAATTCCGGGCATTATATTTCCTTCATCCGCGGTACGACTCCAATTGTCGACGGAGACTCGAGGTCGAAACGGAAACTCAGTGATACGAATCGACCCCCTCATTATTCTGAAGAGCGTTGGATCAAGTCAGATGATCTTGCTTGTCCTCGGGTCATAAACGTGGATATTGAGGAGGCTCTTAAAAACGAAATGCCTTATCTACTGTTCTACCAAGTCCAACCCTACGAGAACGTGTCGCCTCCGCCAGGGCCCGAGCCAGATATCGAACCTCCTTCGTATACCGATACATCCTTCAAGGTCAGCCTCACAGAGAGCACACCGGTTGACAATCAGCCAGGCTATTTTGATGGCGCTAGAGACGAGCCTGCTCCTAGTGTCAGGGTTTCCAACGAGCTCGAACGGCCGCAAACCCCACGACAAAGCATCAACCTTCCAGACGATCGAGCCGAATTCCGACGAGGTAGCCTGGCTTTCACCGAGAACAGCATGACGAGCACTTCCAGCAGCCTATTAGGAACTTCGACCCCAGTGACTCCTATCGAGGAAACGACTGCTCAAAGAATGTCACGAGCTGCTTCTCGATTCACAAAGCTACCTAACAGAAGCCGTCCAACAAGTCAATCAGGGGAGAATCGGGTGGAGAACCGCATTAGTGCCACATTCTCACGTCTGAACTTGATGAAGAGCAAAGAAGGGCTCAATAACCCCGAGAATGTCAAACATTCTATGAGTACCGGAGATGTCACATCAGAGCCACGAAAATCAATCACCTCCGACGAATATCAAAATGAATTTAAAGCCCACCTTGCTGAAGGCCCTCCTGTTATCGAGCGTTCCAAGAGCAAGAAAGAGAAGAAGCGAGACAAGAGTAAGGGTCCAAGCGAAAAACTAGACGGAACCCATCATCATGGCCACTCGCACAAAGAAAAGGGGACGGGGAAAGGGAAGGTGAAAGACGGCGTTCCGGACAGGGAGTGTAACATTATGTAAATAGGCGCTTCTTTTCGGCTTGTTTTTGTATACATATGGGAGGAGTCTACTTTGGCGCTCCATGGATGCATTGCATGAGCGGCTGGGCTGGGACAGGACAGAAACATGATAGAGCGAGCATCTTCATCGGCTGGCGTACAGGGTTGCCTGCCTTCGAGCAAGGCTTTTAGTTTGGGCGTGTCAATGTTTTCTGGAAAGCTAATTGTTATGTTTCTGTTGAAGTACTGGAAGGTGTGGACATTGGACTCTAGATGGGGCGAGCTGTGGGAGCAAAGGGCATTGCATTCTCATATGTGGGATTGGGTCGAATATCCAATACATTTCATCTGAGCTCATGCGAGGACAGCAGAGACCCCAAAGTTTTGTCATGATTCCAATTTCAGGTCAAACATAACGGCACAATTTTCAAGGCCCCTCTGCGCTCGGAGTCGATATATACCACATTGCCAATGCCGACATAGGTCTGCTCCAAGTGTCCATTCCCAACAATTTCACAGGACATTCAGCCCTTTGGGTGTCTTACCATGACCCCTCTAACTGACCAATGGACGGCTTCCCAATGGAAGGTGCTGCTGAACATCAAGCTTCCTCCCCGACATACCCCAACTCCACAGCAACCTTTACCCCACAGCCTCCCCAAAAGCCACCAGTGTCCCCGCTCTGTAGCAGGAAAGTCTCTCTGACCCCACCATCGCCATGTACAAGTTGAGAAACAATGTGATATTTTCCTTGCAACACTTTTTCATTTTCCTGTTTGCTTCCTCAACTTTTTGTGCCCTTCCCTCCACTTTCTCATAATATGATCACTTACATTCATCGTCTCTTTCAATTACAAATATCTGAATAGGGACGGTATAGAACAGGTAGCGATGGCACTCCTTATCCTCCTGCCTCTGCTGCTCCTGATCTGTCTCCCACCTTCTATATCGCCCCAGCGCTCCTCGATCCACTTCGGTATATCCCTGGTCCTTTCTGGGCAAGGTTCACGCGCTTATGGAAACTGATTGAAATTTATGGCGGGGAGTTTGAGAAGACAAATATTCAGCTGCATAAACGATATGGTGAGTTTTGCGGGTTTGGTTAAACGCTCTGCCTTGGGTTTCTGCAAACTTGTCCTGTCGGACATGGTACTTGACGAAAATGCGATTAAATCAAGAGAAACTTGAAAGAGAATAAATTTGTTGCTGATGTCTTTCGTGTGTTCAATTTAGGACCCATTGTTCGAATTGCCCCCGGCGAATACAGTATCGATGACCCCGAGGCTACGAAGGAGATTTATGGCTTGGGCGGGAATTTCGTGAAAGTATGCTTGTTTCAACAAGACCATTCGTTCACAAGCTTACTAGCTCCTTAAGAGTCCATGGTACATTGCAAGCAGCAATCCGGATCCTCATGCAACGCCCGACCTGTTCACTGATCTCGATCCAAAACGGCATGCGGCAAATAGGAGGAAAGTGGCTGCGCTGTACTCTATGACGAATCTAGTGCAGATGGAGCCGTTTGTTGATGAGTGTTCTGAGTTATTGATCAAGAGATTTAGGGAGTTTGGGGTGGCAGGGAAAGAGGTGGATATGGCGCGTTGGTTGCAGTGTTATGCTTTCGATGTTATTGGGCATATTTCTGTACGTACCGCAAATTTTGTTGCTTTCACCCCATTCCGCGACATTGTTTTCTTCTACTTCTTTTGTGTACTTGGATGTCGCTTTGGCTGACTCGGCACATTCCAGCTAGCAGACCGGTTCGGCTTCCTCGATGCCGGCGAAGATATATCCGGCATGATGGCCGCCATCGATGATTACCTCTCTTATCTCACCCACGTCGGAGTCTTCTCTGAGTTCCATCGGACAATCGCCGGCCTCCTCTCCCACTTCTCTCAGAATGACACCGGAATGTCTGCCATCCGTAAATTTGCTCAAGCTCAACTATCCAAACGTAAATTCGAAATCATTCGGTCGGACAAGAGGAACTCCAATCAGGGCGACTTTATCACCAAGCTCTTGCAACTACATGAAGCTGACCCGTCCAAAGTTGGCATGAAGGATGTTTTTATCACACTCATTACAAACATTGGTGCTGGCTCTGACACAACATCTGTCAGTCTCGGCTCTGTGATTTATCACCTCTGCCGAAATCCAGATACAATGCATACTTTACGGAAAGAAATCGACGACATGGAGAAAGCAGGCCGTAACTCCAATCCCGTGACATTCATCCAGACTCAACAGATGCCGTACTTGCAGGCTGTTATCAAGGAGGCGCTGAGAATTCATCCGGCTACGGGGTTGCCGCTTGGGAGAGTTGTTCCCAAGGGTGGGAAGGTTATTGCTGGGCAGCTGTTTCCGGAAGGTGTAAGCGCTGCGTAATAGTGCCCTGATAGATGAACTTCTTCTGATATACTTGGCAGAGCGTCGTAGGTATCAACTCTTGGGTAGCACACGCGAATACCCATATATTTGGGCCCGATGCGGCAGTGTTTCGACCTGAGCGATGGCTGGAGAGTAAAGAGAAGAGTACTATGCTGGACAAGTATTTCTTTAGCGTAAGCTATACAGTCCCTCATCTCAATCTCTTAGACAAATGAATCAAATTACTAATAAGAAGCAATAGTTCGGCATGGGATCTCGCACTTGCATAGGCAAGAACATCAGTCTTTTGGAGATGGCGAAACTCATTCCGCAACTCGTGAGGAATTTTGATATTGAGCTAGTGAATTCGGGAAAGGAATGGAAAACGACGAATAAATGGTTTGTGAAACAAGGTGATTTCTTTTGTAAGGTTAGGTTGAGAGAGGGTGATTCTTAGTGGATGTTGAGATGTAGTGTACGAAGTGTTGTGAATGTGGGCAGAACAAAATCTTGCATCTTCCTCATTGAATCCGCAGAAGCAAATCTCAGATTACTGACGAATTTTCTGCAACGCCCAGAATTGTATGCTTCATATCTGATATTGTATTGTATTGGATGTTCAAAATTTTGGTCCGAGCAATCAAACTCAGTCATCGTACACGACCTTTGCTTTGTTTATTATTGTTTAGACACGCTTGGCTGTCTCGCTTCCCCTGAGATGGTCGGGTGCCGGTAAAATTTCGGTCGGACTTAACAGAAAGGACGTACCTAATCGCGGTGATGGTGTTGAGCACCTCATCGACAGCCAAGACTTGACACAGGTACCTGAAGAACATATCTGGATCTTAGGTGAACATAACTCCCCGGTTCGTTTAGTCCGACTAGGTTTTTCTGAAAAGGACTGCAGACCAGTTGCTGGTTGCATTTTGTTTGGCTCAACATCAAGGCCCTGCCTTACTGCTACATTATTATCCTGGTCCATTTCTTGCAACTCCACTGGACAGTTGATTTACTGAGTCGGGTTATATCTAAACCCGTTGTTTCTTACTTCACTATTAAGATGGATGGGCAACCCGTTCAATTCTACAGCTATGCTCAAGAGCTGGCTCTCCAAACCTTCCTCCCACTACTTCGTTCACACCTCCCCACCAGCAACCCACTCTTCAACCGACTCATCGCACCTCACAATGTCCCATCACGTCACTGTCTCTTTGCTGCAACAGTTTCTCCATCAAATATAGACTCCTCCTCGATTCCGCCGGTCATTCCTGAGATCTACACCCTCCTCTTCGCCGACCGGTCGCGGCATCTTGAATCGCAAATCTGGCTCTTCAACCCTCTGATCACATATCCCCAACCCCTCTCTGCCTCAAATCAGATCCACCTCATGACTCATCTCGAATCCACGATTCTCTTTCTCAAGAACATCCAAATCCCTCAAGCGCCAGGCTGGCCTTTCTTACCAATCCTCAAGTTTGGCTGTCTGCACGAAACACTTGCCACAACGCTTCTCTCCATTGGTAATGCTAAAGGTGTTGTACGTAGACAAACTATCTGGAATCTATGGCTGGTCGAAACGGGCCCTGTGTCTAAATCGAAGAAGAAAAAGGAGTTACCAGAGGGATTCTCGATGACTAGAGTTCCGGATGAGCAGCTCGATCTCGTGCTATCTACTTCGTCTATCCCTCGACAAGCTGAAACATTGAAGCAGCAGCCAAGCGTCGGATTACTAGATCAGGATGGCAAGATGGTGGCATGGGGCTATATTGGCATCGACGCAAGTTTCGCCACGTTATACGTCTTACCCGAGTTCAGAGGCAGAGGACTCGCAAAAAGTGTTGCTGTGGAGTTGATTGGAAGGTTAGGGAGAGGAGAATTTGTGGACTTGGGGTATGATGGGAGGAGTGGGTGGGTGCATTCAGACGTCTATGAGGGGAATGAGGGGAGCGAGAGTGTGATGAGAAGTTTGGGGGGAAGGGTAGGATGGAAGAGTATCTATATGTGGATTGATTCTGAAATGTTCTAGTTCTATGTAAAGGGAAGAGAGGCGTCTACACCGTCTTCAAAGTCTATCCTTTCAATTCGGTATGTCAGTAATGACTTCCATGTGTGTTGAGTTACTCTGATCCGTGAGCTCCCTCCCTGCATACAATGCATCATGTCGACTTTTATGTGTCGGTTTCAATTTCAATACTTCCAATATCCGTCCTTCCAATACAGGTGTGCAATGCTGACTTCAAAGGTGTGATACATGACCCCGTCCATTCCTTCAATGTCCGTTCCATCGCAATGATTTGGTATCAGGAAATCCGAATGGGAATTGAGGATTACCATTGGCAGCCATGTCTTGGGCAGCATGAATACCATAGTTGCCAGTGGGGTGTTGATGATCATCCAACTGGTTGAGCGAAGTACTAATATCCTGGCCCTGGAAGTCCTGACTTGGAGTGCTTGAGACATCCGGTACATTTATATACTGTGCCTGGTTCATAGCAGGTGAGGTGTCATTGCACTGATTTGCAACATGTCGAGCGTAGCTGGGAGTATTTGGCTGTTCTGCATTCTGGGTCTGGGGAAATGACTGGCCGAATGACTCGAAGTGGCCTTCAGTAGCTAGAGCGTAGCTGAAAGGGTTTGGCTGATAGGTTTCTTGGGCCTGCGGAACCGGCTGACCGACCCACTCGAAGTGACTTCCAGCGACTTGAGCATGGTCAGCAGCATCCAAAGGATATGAGTTCTGAGCTTCTGATGCCGGCGAATAGAATCGAATCCCAAGGCCATGACGAAAGCTTGTTTTTTCTGACGAGTTTCCCTCGCACGTCTCTCCCTCAGGAACGTACTGAACAAACTCGAGGGGAGACTCAATAGTGCGAGCTCTCTTTGTACGCTTAGTAGTCTTCGCCATCGGCTCCTTCCTCCTGCTTGGTCTGCGATAAGGTGGAGTCTTGGTCTTCCTCACTGGCATCTCCTCAGTCTCATCTGCCTTGTCGGGTCGCTTGCGCTTTTCCTGGAGAGTTGCACCGATTTCTTGGATTCTCTTCTCATTCTCGGAGATCTTGTCCAGAGTTGCTTTGGTACTGGCTTGTGTGATTGCGATTTGCTTTTTGAGCTCCGCCATTCGCTCTTCGATTGAAAGGGCTGAATCTTCGGGCTCTTCCTCGTCGACTGTGGTAGCGTCATTGCCTTCGTTGCAATAGAAGCTGGCGGGGTCGTCAGTGTTGAGATCTGTATTACTGCTATTGTCTCCTGGAATGCAAGACTCTTCTTCGAAAATTTGTTGGCGATAAGTCTCGGAGCGGGTTTGGACTTGATGTTCAGTGAGTGCGATAGAGAATTCCTGATCTTGGTAGAACTGGGAGTATCGCTGGTTCTTTGGGACGTAAAATGATGGTTGAAGATCGGTCTCATCACGATTGACCAGCTGTTCGTATTGCCGACTTCCCGAAAAGTAGGGTCCTGGCTGATGGCTTGGTTCATCGAAAGACTCATAGTATTGCTGGCTTTCTAGAATCTCGTACGTCAGTTGGGACTCTTTCTCGTTTTCATAAGGCTCGCCGCTCAAATGAATTGTTGGAATGCGAGATGTTTGTTGGCCACCATTCTCGCCATTCTGTTGAGTTGCTGGGAGGCGAGTTGCAGGCTGGCGGTCTTGTTTGTAATGACGCTCAGATTTTTGCTGACCAATCGGACAGTATGTCTCAGGCTGAAGACTATTCTCATTGTTGTAAAGGTCATCGCTCTGTTGATTTGTTTGAGAGTAGGTCGCTGGTGAGCAACTGGACCGATGCTCCGTGTGTTGCAGAGAAGGAAACCCTTCCCAATCACACTTGACATTGAGCTGCCTCGCTTCGTTCGAGTCTTTTGCTTGCGAGAGAACTGACTCTTGGGAAGATGGGTGTGCAACTTGAGTGTTCATGGCGCCCGATTCGAGATATTGCCACAGCTCATCTTCAGATGCCAGCCTTCCGAGGTTGGCCCAATCTTCAAAGAGAGAATCCATGAAGTTAAAGATCACATCATTATTGCGGAAGTAGGCATCCAAGATTTGCGAGGTGTGATATGAGACTTTTGGATTAGTGAGGACTTCGCCAATGTCATTTTGACAGGAGGAAGCTCTGTCGTCTTGACCAAAGGTCTTACTTGCCTGGCCAACTAGGCTGCTGGACTCTCGGTCGCTCTGAGAAGAGCTCGATTGATCATCAAGAGTATCAGCGTCAGAGCAGTAACATGTTGCAGGGGTCGAAGTTTCAAGTGCGTCAGTCGTAAAATCCTCCTGGTCAGACTCAGAGACAGTAGCAACATCCAGAGTAGGGTCTGTCTGGGCAGCATGAAGATCGGGGTCTTGACCCGCCAAGCTGGAATTGGTAGCAAATGCATGTTTATCTGCAGTGCAGATTGACTCTGATTGGACTCGAGGTCTCTCTGACGCAGAGGTATCGTTGAGGGTGTCTGACTTGCCTATGGGATTTGCGGTATGGCTGGCCATTTTACTATTCCAACTGGATTTGAAATTGTGACTTCGTTGCAGAAAAGAAAGGGAAAGGAAGATACTGAAATATGAGAATTCAAGAGGTTGTGTATGGGACATTTGCACGACGATGCCGTTGCCATTGTTGTTCCGTCGCCAGAATTCACAATGGTAAGCCAGGAACCTCAATGCTTCGCTTCAGTGCTATTGTAAAACACCATCCTATTGTGAAGCGAGACAATCTCAGTGCACCCATAGCAACAATGGAAATGCTGAACTGATGTGCATCGAGTAATTGATCTCTGTTTGGACTTTCCCATGGGACGATGTGCATTTGGTAGATGTTCCACATCGGGGGACATTGCGACGGCCACGGCAATGATGCATGTCCCACGGAATGTTCATGCCTAGATGACACCAATTTATGAGCTTCCAAAAGTAATACTTCATCAAGTGATGATGCGTGGGCTAGCATAAAATGAAGCTAGACGATAGTGAGAATTCTGCATGGCTGAGTGAGATTGGACGAGCAGAAGGAGAAACAGCAAGAGATTTAGCCGTGGAAGCCAGGCCAAGCTAAACAAACCTTTCAAATGTATATGGGCTCTCCCCATGGTGTGCGGCTTCCTTTAAATCTGCGTGTTATCCTTCGGCGAAGTCAAACAATCAGAAATCTGTCTTTCCAGGCACAAATAGAGGTATGCGCGTGATCCAAATATGCATTCTCGCTGTTTTCTCTGCTGTCACGACTCCCAGCTGGAAGTAATAGAGCTGTACTTAGGCGTCAGGCAACTAATAGGCACTGTCTAGCAGTCGTCTAGCAGGATCCATCCACAATTGGGATCATATTCGCATTAATGAGAAAGTTGCCATGCTCCCAAATGCGCATTGTCCGCTTCGCAACCGCTCTTCGCACAAAGAACGTCGATTGTCAAATATCGGGAACAAGAGCATAGATCCTGACCGGATACAACTCTTTTGGTAGCCCCTTCTGAATCTCAGTCTTCTTGATCTTCAAACCTGCCTTCTCGAAGATGTCCCTGAATTTCTGGTCACATCTACTCGGCCTTAGATCAGCAAAATTCACCTGTTCTGTATTCCCACCAGCCACGAGATACGTACCTCGTAACACTACTATCCACTTCATCGAAACGGTCCTCTCCACTCGTACTCAGATTTTCCTTGACGATCACCAAGCCACCCTGATTAATCGCTTTCGCGCACTTCTCCAGATAAGACTGCATCTGTAAGTCTGTCAGGTGACCCAAACACCATTGATTCCAAATCAGGTCGTATTTAGCGTCGGGAGACTGCTCTGGCGACCAGTCCTCCAATCCAATGTTGAAAATCTGGCCAATACCCTCCTTGCCCTTGAGGTTGTCGGTGAATTTAGTGATAGGCTCGACGATGTCGACCGTGGTTGCAATGCCGAGAAGGAGGCCTTCTGTGATTCTACCAATTCTGAACAATTGGTCAGCTTAAACGAACTCAATGCTGTAGGAATAATGAACTGTGTTTTTTTCTACTGAGCAATGTCTGGAGAAAAGGTGGGCGAGCCGAACTAGCCATGCCCTACAGGTAGGAAGAAAGCTCACATACCCAGCACCACAATCCACCACTCTTCCCAGCTTCTTCACACTCTTCCCTCCAACTCCAAGCTTAGCTAGGAAGTTTTTTGACCCTTGCAAATCCACCTTCGAGATATAGGGAAACCCTCCTAGCATTCCGTTCACATCAGCATCGATGGATTCCCAGTACGTGAGGGCATTTTTGTGATTGATTTGTGCATCTGCCATTTTTTATTCTGGCTTTTAGGGATTTGAAACGGTCATGGAATTCTCATTGTTTTGAGTTGAATCGTGACTTCATTTTTGAAAGATGAGTGAGAAAAGGAGGTGTGGTTAAAAGGTTCGAGATCGCTCGCTTAAAATGGTACAGTAGCGCGAGGCTGATGAGTGCAAGGCTGAAAGCCTCTTCTGACGGCAAGCTCGATTTGGTGTCCAATTGCCTTGAACAGGGGGTTAAGTGGGTTATTAAAATGAAGCGTGACGGTAGGGACTGCTTTTCTTGTTCAGGTAGAAACCAAAACGAGGTAGAATAAATGTGGCTTAGGATATACATTTCTCATTAAATACTACCTGTTCCTGAAGAACGCCGTCCGTCCGAATACTCAGCCTGGTCCCATGCCAGTTGGTAATACGCAAGTCCAAGTCCGTATCCAGTACTCCATCCAAATAAGTCATTACTCTTCATCACTGCTATCCACAATGAAACCCGCCTGTACTCTCCGCCTGGTCGGTCTCGCCGCAGGAACCACATCTTCATCATCGTCCTCATCATCAATGACCATTGCAGAGGAAGTCTTGATGACTTCTGGTTCTGGAGAGACAGGACTAGGTTCCTTGGAGATCCTACGTCTCTTGGGCTGCGAAGGTCTTGTATGTGGACTTGACAATGGCGTGTCTGTTGTTCCATCTTCAGATTCAACTAGGACGTCATCTCTAGCAGCTGAAGAAGATCCTGCGCTTGCCCTGTCGGCACCATCATCGCTCTGCTCAGGGGAAGCACTCGTTCGGTTCCTTCGAATGTCTGTCGTGACGACATCATCATCTTCATCACTGTCCACGGTAATGGCGCTCGACTGCCTCTTCTTGTTCCCTTTCTCTTTGCCAACCTTTTCGCCGACATAAAGCAGATCCTTCATCTTCTCGATATTATTCCTATGCCGCATCCTCTCTTGCTCGTCACGGAAGAGACGGTTTGTCTTCTCTCGAATCTCCTGTTCCTTGGCAAAGAAAGCCGCATCGGCCTCCTCATCGTCGTCGCTGTCGACGACATACATCTCACTCTTGATCTTCCGATTCTTTTCAAGTTCTCTCTGCCTCCGTGCTTCGGCACGTGCTTTGAGCTGTTCCTCGGTCAAGCTCCTATCCTCAGCATCCTCAGCATCCTCTGTGCCTTCCTTCCTTCTGAGTCTACGCTTCTTCTTGAGTTCTTTTAGAGCGTCTGATTTTCTTGCAGTTGGTCCACCAGGTTCAAAAAGTAATTCCTCCTCTTCGTCATCATCGTCAATTCCGTCATCGTCATCAAACACCGCCCGCTTGCGAGCGGCAGTGCTTGCCGACTTGCGCTTAATGAAGTCTCCAGCTTCTTGCCCGTCATCGAAGACGGGAGGGCTGAACTCAAACTTCTTGACTAGATCAAGTGCTTCTTTCAGCTGATCACCTGACAGGCTTGATGGAATGATCCAAGAACATTCTGGATCATCCTCATCGCCAGCACGTCTGAATCCAACCAGGGTCATGAGAAGTCGCAAGTGTCCATTCTTGAACATAGCAATCTTCCGAGCGCTATTGTCGGGCTTCACCACTGTACAAAATCAGCTCGGTCTTTTATATTGGGAAGGGGTTCACTTACAGATCGAAGGGGGCTTGGGCTGTTCGACTTCAATGACAGACGTGCTCTCAGCTTCCGTAGCTGGATCCTGCTCCACGGAAGGCATAGCTGTATCCAATCCCTCCCAGCTCCTGCGCTCAACCTCGGCTTCCACAAGTTGCGACTTAGTCCATTGAATATGTTCTCCTTCGTTCCGATCCAGCATCGCACCAACGACGATTCCAATTTGATCTTCCCATTCTCGTCCTCCTTTGACCTCGAGTTCAGCTGCAGCTCTTGGCTTTGAAGCCACAGTCTGCTTCTCATATCCGTATTCGAGATAGTGAGCCGTGCTATTGATTTTGGAGAACAGCATCTCTACAACCAACTCAGGGCGTTCCTGAAGCTTCTTTGTGCACTTCCGTATGAGTTGCTTGACCAATTCATCCCATTCCTTGAAAGAGCTTGACTGCGAGTCTAGACCTTCTGGGCCTTTAATCATCTTATGCAGAAGAGCAATGATATCAACTCTGAAGAGCATGACACTCATCTCCTGTTTGAAAGCAACCCGATAGAAGAATCGATGGCATCGTTTTAACTGTGCTGCTTTGAGATCGTTGTAGTATGCTGTGAATGTGACGAATGTGTCGATGCATCCTTGGGTCACGAATCTCGAACTGAAGCGTTTGAAGTCGAATTTTCGTTCGCCCGAAACTCGCTCTGCTCTTGCTTCATCTTCCCCATCCGACTCATCTACAATATCATCATCCGCTCCATCTTCACCTGCTGCTCGGGCAGCTTTCTTCTTGCGCCTTATCCTCCTCCGTGATCTCACTTGCATGTCCGTGTTTTGTTTGGAGTACTGTTCTAAGATTCGAAGGTAATTGTGTGCAAGCTCCGTACAAGAATCAAGATAGCCAAACCCTTGGTCTTTGTAGGTCCTGGTAATATTTGCAACTCTGTCGTGTGTCGTCTCCTCATAAAATATGCGATTGAGAATATTTTCGGCAATTTCTTGATCCTCCTCAAGAGGTGATTCGGACATTTCTTGAACAGTGAGAAGAATCTGAGTGAAGCACTTCATTGTTGCACTCAAATCTGCCCATGCCTTATTCTCGTATGTGAAATCCATGGTTCTGTTGAGAGTGACAAACATTTCCTGATTCAGTACAGTCGCCACGAGCGAGTAGTTATCCAAATCTTCTGGCGCAGAAGGCTTTTTCGAGGCTTTCTTGTTTCGTCGCCGAACGCGTTCCGCCTCTAAAAACCAGGACACGAGGAAGAAGAATTGTCTCGGGTGATATTCCATAATGCGCTCTGCCTCTCGGTCGATAGCTTTACGAATGTTATTGAAAAGTGGATTGAAGCCCGAGTCCAAGAAGTCTTCTACGAATGATCGGAGATGTTTGTTCGCTTGTGCATTCAGCATGACTGGTGTGTCAAAGTCCAGCGGGCCATTTTCGCCTTTTGGTGCTCTCCTCGGCGGCTTGAACTTCTTCGTGCTGTCCATCTTGGCGAGAGTTCGTGTACCGTCTAGCAGAGCGGCCTGTCCGGAGATTGTAGTCATTTTTGCGTCCTCCCTCTGCATCCATACCATGGTACCAAATCGATTATGCCTTGTGGGAGCATTTGTCTGGTATCCTCTCAACATAGCAGCTTCTTTTTTCCTCAGCATCGCTAATTCGTTCATATTGCTGTTGTCGGCTTTCCGTTCGTCCATGAACAATTTCTCGATGTCCACACCCTTGATTAAATGGAAAAGAATATCTAAAACCACCACATCTTGGGTATTGAAGTCTTCTCCCATCGTAGACGAGACTGTCAGTAGCAAGTGAAATATATCTTGGTAGTCGAATGCGGCGATAGTCGCTGATCTCGATATCTCAGCCTCGTCACCATCATATTGCACATTCGGAGGCGGTGCAATCTGCGCAATGTTCCGTAGAAAGTACAACAGTAATTTGATGATTCCTTCATCCCTAGTACTCCGGTCTCCCATATTCTCCGCCATCGATGGCAATGCAGATCTCACTGCCGTATGTAGGATTCTCGCCCCATCGAAGTTGATAATCGAACGTTTGTATCCCAGCTGTGCGATTTGCAGGTACGGAATGTGCCGATGGTGGTTGACAGTCATCTCCTGAGTACTCCTCTCTAAAGGCCATGTCAACGGTACCAGTAGTTCCAGACAGGCCAGGGCAATCTTAGACTTCAGTCTATCCTCCGTAGCGTTTTCTTGCCATGCGGCAAGAATCTGAAGAAGATCTCCTCCAACAAGATTCGACTCCGCCAGACATCGTGCAACGTCCAATCGATTCGCTTTTTCGTCGTAGAGTTTCAACCATTTCTTCAAGTCGCGCAGACAGGCCAGCGCATCGTCTCCAAGAACGTATCGACCATCTTCGTCCGCACCACTTCCTCCTAACTAGACGCGTCTGTCAGTCTCGAGCGTCAACACAGCAAGAAAGAATATTCCACTTACAGCCGTAACAAGACTCGAAACATATGCCCTGACCTCAGGGTCGACAACATCTCGATTTCCATCAGCCAATTCCATAATGCGTCGATAGTTGCTGGAATTGTCCAAAACTGTGTAAATACTCGAAAAACGGCTTTACGCGTATCTGAAGTTGCAGCGACGCGCACCCCTGCACGCCCCTAATGTCTTAGATTCTCTAGCGCTCCCGCTCTTGAGCCGAAGCTAAGCTTCACCTCGGTAAGATTATATGGGGAATATCAACATCCATCCTTCCCTCTTACAGCCTTTCCTCCTTGACACTTTCTCCGTCCCAACGCTCAATCGACAAAATGATTACGCCTATACTGAGAAAGAGCCTGACACAAGGTGCCCGCCACACTAGATGCTTCAGTTCAAGCCCAATGCTTGCGGCGCAGGAAGTTAAGAGGCTTGGTGTTGTTGGCGCCGGGCAGATGGTACATCTATTTCCTGGCTTTAATCCGCCGAAAACAATTGCTAATACCTATGAAGGGCTTGGGAATAGCACTTGTAGCTGCGCAGAAGGCTGGAGTACCTGTAACTCTAGTAGACACCAACCAGGCGTCAATAGACAAAGGTTTTGCCTTCGCCGGTGCGTTCTCCTCCCCCTACAGTCCTCTAGATAACCCCACTAAGTCATCCCTTTTAGACAAATTGCTCGCCAAAGATGTCTCTAAGCAACGAATCACCCAATCCGAGTCCGATACCATCCGTGAGCTGCTTAAACCTTCCACAACCATGGATTCCCTCTCCGAAGTAGACTTCGTCATCGAAGCCGTTCCTGAGATCCCCTCTCTGAAATTCAGCATTTTCTCCTCCCTAGCGCAAATATGTCCACCACACGCGATCCTTGCTACAAACACCTCTTCGATATCTATAACGAAGATTGCCGCTTCGACGACCAAGGATCCAACAGATACAAGTGCTAGCTCGAGGGTTATATCCACACATTTCATGAACCCGGTGCCGATTCAGAAAGGTGTAGAGATTATTACAGGCTTGCAAACAAGCCAATCGACGATCGATACAGCGATTGCGTTTTGCAAAGCAATGGGAAAGATCCCATCTCAATCTGCGGATTCGCCTGGATTCCTTGCGAATCGCATCCTGATGCCGTATATCAATGAGGCTATCATCTGCTTGGAAACCGGTGTTGGGAAGCGAGATGACATCGATGCTATCATGAAGAATGGAACAAATGTCCCTATGGGTCCATTGCAGCTGGCAGATTTTATTGGTATCGACACGTGTTTAGCGATCATGAAGGTACTGCATGAGGAGACAGGAGACTCAAAATATAGGCCTAGTGTACTGTTAGGCAAGATGGTTGACGCTGGCTGGTTGGGCAAGAAGAGTGGTAAAGGGTAAGTTGCTCTGTTCTTTACCGATGTGACAATGTCGCTGACCTCATCCAGATTCTACGACTATTAGATCATTCAGCAAGAAGTCGAAAAGACAAATGTAGCAAGGGAAAAAGTTATTATGATGGCCCCAGTACCCAGCTAGCTACACCGTAGATCCCTACTCATTCCTTCTACTGTGCCATGAATGACCATGAGACCCCATCTAAGAAGTCAAACAAGCCCTTTCCATTCCAACCCGATGTTAACACTTCCACCACTAAACCTTCGCGCCTTCTCACTGTTCCTCACGATTTCCTCTCCTTGGACTTCACATCATCTCGATCACCTAACAATTCAGATGAGATCACCACCCAGTCTCTGACTTACAGCGAAAATCAACCAGTCAATCAATCAACAGAATCAATCACCTTAGAAAATATGTAAAAAGAAAAAGAAGATTGGAAGACCAGGGTATTGGAACTCATCAGAACCAGAAAGACAAATTTCGTAGCACAAGAAAGACTAAAACTATCTACAGCTGTAAAAGTAAAGGTTCAGAACCAAAAAAACGAAGACACCACCAGAAGGAGAAGAAAACAGTACTCGGGCCAGTCAAAAAGCGATAGAGGCCAGCCCTATACCGAAATTCGACGCATGAGTGTGTTGTGGTGTCTTGTACAAGGAAATAAAGTGAATCAAAAAATATACACAAAAATAGAGCCCGGATTTCCATCCACAGTCGAGCTAGCCCAGTTCATGACATGGGAATAGCTCGAGATTTTCTCATTCGCAAGCAAGGAGTGGGTTCGTCCAACGGAGGTTGAGAGCTGACCTGCTTGCGAATAGGCTTATTACAACCAACTGCATCAATCAGGAGAAGAAGAAGAGTGAAGAGTGAAGAGTGACGAAGGTGTCGTTGTCGAGAATTTTTGTTGAAAGGAAAGGTTCAAAGAGCGTTTAGTTACTCCTAGTTGCCGTCTCTTTTCTTTTCCACCCGGTATCCATCTTGATCTGAGAGGGACAGGCTTCCCAGAAGTTACTCAAATACAAGCCGGCATTGTGGTCAGGTGTGGGACGAAGTCGAAGTAGAGGCGACAGGCGAGGGGAATACTAAATCGCTGGTATCGGGAAAAGTACTACGCTCCTCAACGACAAAGATGTCGGCGATGGAGCGGTGAAGGGTACGGCTTGTGCAGAGTATCAATTGATTGATTGATTTTGTAGGTGTAGCTTGGTAGGCAGGAAGGTAGGCAGACAGGTAAATGTCCAACTTGACGCTCGGAACGCCGAAGTGTGATGCTTTCGTAACCAAAAGAAAATATTTGTCGTTGTTCGGATATAGTGCGAAACAAAACTCCACCCAGGGAATGTTAAACAAAAACTTTGCATGCAGTAAAGTAGAGCTGATTGAAACGATTTGGAATAAGCATCGTCAAGTGTCGTCGTCGATGGTTGATTGTTCTGCACTGGTGGAATGCATGAAACCTAGGAACTCGCTTGCGGTCTTGGCAATTTTAGCTTTCATTCCACCACGTTCTGGGTGTCACCGCGTCTGTTCGTCTCTTCTATGGACTCTCGAAAGTCGCCGGGATCTCAAAGCTTCTCTTGCGCTTTTGCCCAGTGTCATATTCTAACGGTCTCAAATACGACGCTTCTTCGTTGTTTCTGACTTGTTGTTGCTGCTGGTCATCGACATGGCTCTGTCCTTGGCTGTTGTGGTCCCCATTGCTGTGCCCCTGGCTGAAATCTCTATCGCTCTGTTGGGTACGAACAGGACTGAGATTCGAATTGTACGCATTTGAAAAGTCTTGCGGTGGAGCCATTGGAGCAGAGAGCTGCGGGATGTTGTAGTCCCGGTTTGCATGTGTTCCATCCACGGGAGTTCGTGGCAGAGAGAAATCTACAGGCGCGGTTAAAGGCGCGCTTGCATAACCGCCAGTAAAAGCATGAGCGAAAGAGCTGCTGCGAGGAGTGATGCCCTGTGGTGAGTGGCTCTGGTTTGGAATGATACGGTATTGGTTTCTGAGGTCCAATCCGGGTGGGAAAGCTGCCGACGACGCACGAAGACGCGACATCGAAGAGGAAGCACCGCCGTGCGAGGGAGGGTATGTCATGTGAGTTGGTGAGCTTTGGATGTTCGAGCCTGTGAGCAAGAGTAAGTTAGCACGTGAGATCTTCGTCAGGGGCTGAAACCCGTTTTAGATCTGGTTTTGGGACGAACCTGAGTATGAGTTTCCATCGTACTGGTGCGCATTAACGGCGCTACTGCTCATTTGCTCTGGTTGATACACGGACTGCTGGCGACCGCTTAATTGAGGACTAGGCTGCCCCGTTTGGTAACTATTGTAGTCTAGTGTTTCTCCTTTCCACGACATACTTGATCTCAAGGGAGACTGAATAGTATCAGATCTTGCTCTTGACATCGTTTCGCGCAGCTGCAGAGGTTGAAGGGGTCGAACATGCTGTCTCGAGTGAGAAAGCGCTTGATAGCTATTCTGGCGATCAAACGGATTTGAACTTCGAGGGCCGGAGCTCATCGGACTCGAGAGGTGGCTCGAGTAGTACCTGTCCTGAGAATTCATTGATAAAGGAGACAGGATGTCCGGAGAACCCATCGATCCTCCAGAAAATCCAACATGGCCGAAAGCTGGGCTCAGACCAGTAGGTGACATGTGGTCCTCGTTGTCGCTCCTTCTCATTGTATCCACCATGAGTGGTCGCATCATATGGTCGGCGTATCCTGGGACGAAGTCCACAGGCGATTGCATCGGGGTCCCAACACCATGGACAGCGCCGTAGGGTGAGTGCAGAGCTTGCACATTGTCAAAATCATCTGGGACAGCACGCATCTTCATCATGCGCTCCCGGTCGTCCGCTGTTAGTCGCTTTATTTTTGCGCGTCTGCTCTTCATCAGTTTCTGATCCAAAACAACATTGATGCAATACCTACCGATTTTGGAACCAAACTTGGACCTGGCGAGGGCTTAAACCAGGAATCTCCCGAGAGAGTCTTTCTCGGTGAGCCGCGTCAGGATGCGCCTGCTTCGCAAACTCACTCATCAAAAACCGAGTTTGTTGATGTGTAAGTCTGATAGTTGGGTAAGGTTATGTTCCAAACGGGGACATAGGTGTCGACTTACCTAAATCTTTTCATTTTTCTACGCTCCGCTCGACGCTCAGCAGCTGTCTGTGGCGGAGCTCCCTCCTCCACCTCTGCATCAATCATATCATCATCATCATCAAGCTCGTCATCCTCGTCTTTAATATCCCCCTCGGCGCCTCCGCTTTCATTGTTGGGTAGTGTGCTTTGTTGTACTGGTGCGCTTGAGGCAGAGCTCAGTGGGTTCGATCCAAGAGATCCCAGGGACAATGCTGTGGATTCCGTGGAAACCAGGGATTCATCGCGCGTATGGTTATTTGCTGGACGATTGCAGTCCCCTGGTGCCGAATCTGGCCGTTCTATGATTGGTAAAGTCTGCTGGGCTTCCTGTCTTAATGGTCCAAGGCTGTGTCTGTGCTCCAATGCCGGCCTTTCGCTTCCCGAATGTTGTTTTTGGCCATTATCTGTTGCGTTCGATGAGCTCGTTTGGTTATATGATGGCTGTATTAAACCACTGTCACCGGGAAGAGGGAACGTTGAGTACTGTTGTCGCCAGTCTGGCTGCGCCGGCAATGGATCAAAGTTCGACATGCGGGAAGACGCGACGTTTTGATATAAGGCCTCGAGCTTGCTGGAAGACCAAGTGTTCCGTCCTGAATCGAATGGCCGTGTGACAAGCATTGAGAGAAGAACTGGTGGCGTGTGTTGATACAACAAGTCGTGGACTATGATGACCTAGTCGTGTAGATACTGAAAGCTCAGATCTCTGGTCGAGGCTGAAAGGAGGCCAGCGAGTTTGTGATATCTCGAGCCTTGGAATAAACGAAAGTGAGGGCTGCTGAGAACAATGGCTGATCACGGACCAGAGGAGAACATATGGCCTATCGAAGGCAGGTTTGGTTGTGTAGTCGAGGCCTGCCTAGAAAGAATGAAAGAAGGGTGGTGGTGAAGCTCTTCTCAAGTTTTGGGAAAGTGTAGAAGAAATGTAAAAGCAGATCGTCCCAACGCAGTAATTTGATTTCGGTCCCTAAGTAGATAAGGCTGTCCAGATCCCTCCACGGCGTGATCTAAGGTGGATCAGACTGCCAGACTTTCGACTCTGGGCGTGCTTCAGAACGCGTATTGTAGCCGAAAAGGGTCGATAGCTTGGGGGTGAGAGTTCACAGACCACACGGTCTATATTTGAGATGAAGCGGCGGGGCAAGTGCTGTTCAAGGATGAGTTGGGTTCTTAAACAGTTGTGGCGAGTGTCCTGCGTCGTCCAAATGAAGGGCAAATTGCTTGCTGGCTTTATGACGTGCGGCGGAGTCCGTTTTGGGATTTCTGAAGATCCTGTACAGAGGGGACAGGATCCGCTGCCAGCTTGATTTTCCACGTTCGATCGACGAGCGTCGGATGATATAAAGCAAGATTGAAGGGAGTTGATCTGATGCCTGGCTTATGATCACCATTAAAACAAGGGCACTGGACCCGAGAAGCGCCCTGTAGCCCTCGACCAGATTCTTTGGACTAGCAAGCCAGCCCCTGCTTATGCAGACCAGGAGAGAAGCGTACCGCTGCTGAGAAATATCAGCAGTCTCTAGACCCTCTCGTACAATACCAAGTCAGGCGCGGTTCCACACCGGAGAATTTCTGGTGCTGAGGAAGATGAGTACAGGGCTTGCACGGTGACCCCTGGCAGTTGTGTGAGAGTTCGCAGCTCAAACTTTAGACGACAGGGCAAATCATTACGCACGTCCAGAAACAGTTGTATTGGGGTCGTTTGGCGGGGAAGCCCAAGTGAGCAACAGTAGCAGCATGTCGCGCATGAAAAGCTGCCTGGCTATCAAGAAACTCAGGACTTAGCCACAAAAGAGAGAATGATATCCAGACAAGAAGAGAGAGGGGCTACCCGGCTCAATGACTAGTGCGGGTGTGGCAGCCCTTGTTACTGGTGTGGGGAACAGCAAATGGCAGAGGAGGCAGCTCGAAGACAAGCAGCCACACGAAGAGGATTGTATCGAGGATGTTGCAGGGCAAGATGAGGTGTGACGGGGGGAGGCCTGGTGCCGGCTCTATCGTCCGATGCTGGAGGGAGAAAGCCGCCAGAATGGACCAACAGCATCTTGCGAGCAAAGTAGGTTCAGGGGAGGGGACGGCTTGTTCGCGAGGTGCATCGATCTCGATTACCCTGGTACTGCAGTGCAGTTGGTACAGTACTAGATGGTACATCGAACAGCTAATCGACATTAGGAGGTGGAGGTACAGTAGCTTACCAGAGACTGCACTGATGAAGGACGTCGACGTGTTACAAAACACGCAGGCAGGCAGTCGAAGCGAAGGGATATGATGGAGCCTGGAGGCAGGACAGCCTGGGTCTAGCTCTCGGCTTCCGGGCGCCAGCCATTATTATTATTGGACTCCAGAGACTGCGAGGCTGTTCTTCTGCGGGCCAACGCAGAGCCGTTGTCACAACGAGGGTGAGGGTCTCGAGAGGATGGAGGTCAGGTAGGGATACCGGTGCCAAGCGAGTACTAGGTGAAGGACAGCGGCAGAGCAGCGGGCAGGGACAGGGACCAGGATAGGGAACAGGCAAAGGGCAGGGAGCTTACTACCCAGAACGTCTTCGAGAACGATTCGATTCATATCGACTCGAGAACGTGACATCCCTACCCGAATTACCTTTACAGCACAGCGCAGTACTGCCATCTCATCGTCGGGATCACTTTGTCGGGAATGATGGTGGGCTGGGAAGGCCGACTCTCAGACAGCCCAGCCCAGCTCTCAGAATGGCATGTCCTGGATTCAACATGCGAATCCGGGACGGAGCCGAAAAAGCCCTAAGCTTCTCCAGTATCTCGGTCGAGTCAAGGCAAGCCAGCGGAAATGCTGCCGGTAACGAAGTCTGCTCATACATGTTCCTTTCGGAGCAGAAATAGGAACAGGGCAGGTAGGGAAAAAGGCCTCGGTTACACCACGTCGTTACTCGCTCGCTGGCTTGCTTGCTGCCAACAAGAGAATCCTTAATCCTGCCATGCTGGGGATAAACTGTCTGGAGTAATGCACAATGCACTGGGTGCCGTGCATATGTTCGGAGCGGTGCGGTGCGGTAAAGGATAGAGTTCGATAGGGTAGTTAAGCAGGCAGATCAGAGCCATGCGAGCCAGAGGACCCGACCTACGGCCTTCAGGTTGAAATCAGCAGCAAGCTATTCTGTCGAAGGTTCCAAGAGCCTTTCTGTCACCAGTACAGTAGTGACCAGGCTGGATGGATATAACTTCGTAATGGAGATGTGTGGTCAGGGTGGGGGTGCCTGCATCGATATCTGGCTGGACTGGGGTTTTTGGGACACTAGCTCTCGCAACATCGGCCGTAGAAGGACTAGAAAGAAGCCATAGAAGGCTTGGGCATAGGGTTGGGCTTGCAGCCGCTGGTCTGTTCTCCCCAGCCAGTTCGCCAGCAACTCATTTCTGCCGCAGAGGAGAGGAGATGAAGTGACGTGCGGTGGGCGGTGTCTCTCCTCTCCGCCCTTGTTTTTCCATGTTTTTCCGGCCAGAGGAGTCGACGACAATTCTTGTCTGGTTCTGATGGGGCCGAATTACTGGCGACGTCGACGGCTCAGGCTCAGGCACAGGCTCAGGCTCAGTTTCAGGACAACTGGGATGGCATGGACGGGAGGCGAGACTGCTCCCTACCTATAGGTACCAACAGTACAGGTATAATAAGGCAAGGTACTGTACCTAGGTACCTAGGTAAATTTACCTAGGCGAGCTAGGTCATACAGCCCCTCCATGGCTACTTACCTAGGTACGGTACGGAGGTAAGTTAGGCTGGGCGTGAGCTACAGTAGAAGCTGTTTGGGTGGGCGGGGCCGTAAGCGACGCTGAGACGAGACGGCAGCGCAGCGCAGCCCAGCGCAGTGCATAGAACGGCCAGAGCCAGAGCCAGAGCCAGAGCCAGAGCCAGAGCCAGTCTGGTGGTGCTACAAGCTAAAAGCATGCTGCCTAGCATGGCCGTAACTTTACCTCTTTACCTCGCTACAGTATTAAATTTACTATTTACCTTAACTATTTGACCAGACCGTGCCTTGGACTCCTTGTCCCTGTCTGGATTCTACCTACTACTGTAGAGTAGAATAATCTCCCATCTCTCACTCCGTAAGGTCTGCGTTTGGCTCGTCCATGTCCATGTCCATGTCCATGTCCATGCTCTTAGCAGCCTCACAAAATAGCTGCTGCCCTACCGGCGGATCTCGCACCGAGGACCGAAATCTCTCGGACATCAAATGCAGTATCGGTATCAGTATCATCACTGGATGACTTCTACAGTTCTACTTGTCTTGTTCTGTTCCGTGCTGCTCCGTGCTGCTGCACTGCACTGCACTGCACTCTTATCTGTACGTCGCCAGTGCAGAGCTGTTCCGGTCTCTGCGAGTATCTCGTATCGTGCCTGGAGGTGCCTGAAAACACCGCCAGCCTCTACTCATGTGCGTCACGGAAACCTTCTTTTCACGGAGGTACGGTCCATGGACTGATCACGGATCACTACTGATCAGGTTCGCAGATCTGCACAGAGTCCGCAACGCACGCCCTCACGCACGCACGCACGCACGCACGAGTACCGAGGCGCCGTACCCGTTCGTCGCTAGTTCAAACGCCTAGCCACAGGGTCCTGCTGGTCTGGCACAGTGAGACAGTAGTAGTGCACTGGAGATAGACTTCAGATGAGATCGTCTGTGCGGTCGGTGAGCATCATGATTTCCAGCCCATCTCCCATGAGTCCCATCCCTCCCGCGCCCGCCCCTCCTCTCATCTCATCACTACTGTACTCCGTAGGTAAATTACTACTGTACTTCACCATAATCCCGAACTTTAGATGTCGGCCAGAGACCTCCCTGTCGCCCCGACCGTGGAAGCTTGCTTTGCCTACCTTATGTTTGCAAATATTGAACTGCACCGCACCAGACCAAAGTTTAGGGCAACACAGCGAATCCCAGCTGGCCGGTCCGTCGCCCCGGGGCCCCGCTCCTACTGCGGTGCAAGGTAACCTCAACCTCTCCACGACATTCCCTTGTAATCCTATCTACTCTCTTATGTAGAGTGACTCGACACATCTACGAGCAAGCTGGCCCTCGGTGACATCTGGCATCGATAGAGTTACATCCGGAACGCCTACTGTACGCAATTCCTCTGGCTGGCTGGCTGGCCGACTTACGATGAACGGAGATCATCTGGTCCGTTTTCTTGTTCTTCCCCCGCTAAAGGTTCCCGATTCAACGCACCTGAAGCATGAAACCCTGAGCCTGGTCGGTCAAGATCAAATTTGCAGGGCTGATTCTGGACACTCCAAGAGGATCTGATGCCAGGATCTTGGCGACGGACGGAAGAGAGTAGTGGAGTGGCAGCACGATGAGACCGACCGACCGACCGACCGACCGCCCGAAAAGTTGCCTTTGGCAGCGCAATCTTAGAGCCTCCGATCTCATCTCTTCAGCGTATCAGAAAGTACTCACTCATCCGTCACGAAAATCTGCTCTCTTGCTTTGGCAATAATTAATTACCTTTCCCTGGACACGTTAACCGTCCGGTGTCGTAGTCGCATAGGGCTGAGACGGATCAGAGACACGAATTGTTCCACTGCTCAAAATGGGCGGGCACAAATGCATAAGAAAGAGCATAAACGTTGGCCTACTAAACTAGGAACCGAAAGTTTGTAGTGAGACTGCTATATTCCTCGAATCACCTGTGAGGAGTTCTTGGCATGCTCGAAATAGGATGCGGAGGCCATCTTTTTGGAGTCGGAAGGATGTGGGAATCCATTTTCGGAGTTTCTTGGAACATTGGGAGCACAACATATCTTTATGATTCGCTGAGGAAGCGAAATTCTATTCTCGAGGGGGAAGGCTCCGGGTTGGAGACAGCTTCCCGTGCAGATTCATACATAACAATAAAATGCATGTGGCAGATGCTGGATATGGCTCGAGCGACTAAGTACTCTCGTACTGTTGTCACCGCATACAGAGATTTGGGGTGATGCAGGAACACAGGTACGGAAAATTCTTGAAACGGCACGGGTGCTGCAATTCTCCCGTGAGTCGGATGGTTGGATCGGAGTGCAGTGGGGGCGGCCTGTTGTGTCTTCCAACTGGTGCACCTGCAGCAAAAGTCGGAGCAGTGGGACTGTGGGGGACTCATCCTGAGGCTATTTGCCGGCGGTGTCCGAAGCGCTGCTGGCAGCTGGGATGTGAAGCACACATCGCATCGGTCCCCTCGAGACTGCGACATCACTTCATCACCCACGGTAACCTTCCTGTCGCCCTTCTCATGTCGCAGCTAGCTCTTACCGCACACCATCTTGGATCTTTTCTTTCGCTTTCTCAAACGCTTCCGGCTCGCAACCAAATAACAGCGCCCAAGCTTCGGCCAGCTGAAATGCAGTCTTTGTTTGGGAGCACCGCTGCATGCATTTCACTCCCCCATCACGCTCTAGCCGCAGAAGAACTGGTTGGTAGTTGGGTCGCACACATGCCTGGCATCCATCTCAGCCGCTGGGTGAATCGATCTGTGGGATCTACCGGCATCTTCAACCTCTTCTCAGTGTTCCCGCAGCAGCGAAGGCTTTCTCTAGGTAATGCTACCTCGCTTACCGATGCCGCAGTTGCTTGTCGTGAACAAGCCGGGCAACCGGGTGGTGGATTGGGCGACAACAACGGTGCATGCTGACTGTTAGGTTGTCCCTCCATCCATCGTAACGGTGAGACCTCGTCCACTTATCCTCTTGTGAACGTACCGAGTCGGGAACGGCCGTCTGAGAAGCGGATGCGGCGTCTATCCATCGGGCAAAATAAGCAAAGAAGGCAGGTGAAGACGACAAGGTGGAGAATGATCTCCGCAAGTTTGAGAACATGTTCTTCTTCGAGAAACCGTAACGGCATCTCACCCACCAGCTCTATATCCTCGACCTGCGTGCCTATTACGCAACAGTCAGTCAACTTGTGCACGTCTCCAAGGCAGAGTGTCGTGGCAACCACATGACGATTTGTTGTTTTCAAGAGTCCGAGATTGTAACGCAATTCATCGCATCCCCAACCCCCATCTTTTCTGTTCCTGCTCACCTGTCCACCCCTCTCGCGGCAGCTTCATCAAGCATATCAGCCAAAGTCATCGGCGAGTTCTGCACGATGCAAACGGACCAGTGGAAAGTCAGTCTGGCTTTGCGGAGCGGTTTAGCCGTGACTTAGGAGGCAGATGAGGGGTGCATAGCTCGCTTAAGCCCCTGGTGCTGCTCAATGCTCATCTTATGGAAGACCCAGTCTTAACACAACCCTTGTACACGACCCTGTACCTGGCTGTCAAGCTGCCTCCGTGCGGCGTCGATCAGTGTCCTCGATGAGCGCCACAGCAGCCACGAGGTGACAGTGAGTCTGGCACTACCAGTCGGGTTGGAGGGACAGCCAGCATGATGCTATCAGGACTTCCAAGCCACACGATACCAGTCTGCCAGACCTGCATGCAGATTATCAACAGCTTCCATACCTACATGTTCAATGCTGTATAATTTCTGCACTTCTTTGCAACCTAGAGATCACGATGCATTCCTGCATCGCAGCACATAATCTTCCCCACCCGCTCATCTCGTTTGGACAATGTTGACCCTGATCCTGATTCTGTTAGTTCTTATGCTGTCATATCACGGCGCCTCTCTTCCTGTTTTTTTCTCCTCGGTCATGTGTGTTCAGGAGCTTGGAGCATCCGCTGGACGGAAGTTGGAATTCCGCGATAGCCTCTCGACCTATGAAAATCTTGCGAGTCGGTACTTGGGGGCTTTAATCTATTTTATATTAACTGAGCGGTCTCATAAGATTAAGGTACAATATCACGCAGGTTACGAGCTGCGTACCTGGTGGTCCTGCTAGGTAGACTTTTTCTAGATGCTGTCCGACTGGTAGTTTTTCTCCGGGCAGCATCCATCTAATCTCTCTAGGGCTGCCGGGTTTGGCTACTTGACTGACCGACTGTTTCCAACAACCTGAAACCCAGATTCAACGACAGCTCATCAGATAGAGGCGCTTGCGCAGGTGGGGAATTTCTTGGCATTCGCGCAAAGGCTCGGTCTCGAGTTTGAACAAACGAGAGGTGGGCCGGGACAGACAAAAATGAGGTAAGCCCCATTCTTGATGCTGATTTCAAAAGACTGAACGGTGGACGGATGCGAGGATTAGGGGGCGACGAACACCTGCGCTGCGTACTCCGTAGACGCGCATACCTTCTTCCCACGTGTTTCAAGCGCATCCGATTGGATCTAGGTGGATGACTGGATATAGGTGGACTACTGGATCTAGGTGGACGGCTGGATCTCCTAGATGAGTGGACTTATTGTGGTCCTAGTTTCAGTTCCTCTTCAGTTTCTATGATATTGTGCATCTCCTTACACCATTGCACTTGAAGATCCATTTCCTTTCCCTGGCCCTGGTCACATGCAAAAAACCTCACTTTTCAAGATTCGAAAATGTTGAAATTCTCCATTGTTTAATCAAGTAAGATTAGATGGAACCGTCTAGCTACTTGGCATTTCTGGTTGCTGGAGATTCGTCGGTAATTCGATCTCGGGGATTTGGCAGCTTCAGACCTGCCCTGGACCTGGATTCACATCGAAAACTGACTCCATCGCAGCACCTAGCAAACACGTTTATCCAATTCTTGGTAACTCGGTCCGAGCTCAAAGTTCGTGACCAGCATGTTATCTTGGGACCATCCTCAGTCTCAACCTTCTTCCGTCTGATTTTGATATCCTCAGTCAGCTACACAAACTCCCGGGAGTGCGGAAAAACTGCGATGCGATTTGTGTTCCAAGTACCAATCAAGATGGGACGACTTCGGTGTCGCGCCAAAGCCAAAAATGATTTTCTCATAATGCGAAACAAAAGTTTGTTGGGCATGGGACAATTTTAGATCCTGATAGACCACCTAACACAAGGATTCCATTTCCAGGCGTCTCTCACGAGAATGACAAAAGAGAAACCTTTTCATCCGCATGTATATGAGTCTTCACTTGGCTTCGTATGTTTCTTGACTTAGTCAAGTATGCAGGCATATTTCCGTCGTCGTCGTCAAGTTTCTCCAAATATACATCCTGAACCTTTAGCTGAGAAAGCTCACAACATCTAAGTCTCATCATATCCACAGCACTATTGGTTCTAATTTTCAAAAGTCTCAATATTTCAATATCGAGTTTCCCCCACCTTTCCCACGCTTGTAGTGTGACCTTCCCAGTTAGGGCTTGAAATAAACAAGCTGCGTCAATCAGCCAATCAAGTACGATTTGCCGAGCCTACGATATTAAATCAATCCACCGCCTCAATTTAATCCACAGCATCTAAATCTACTCCCTGGGTCTATCATTCAATCTATTTGTCTATACCATGTCATTTAAGGAACTCCCACCATTGTTAGTTTCTGTATGACCTAGCAGGGCACAACGTCCGATCCGTCGCGCACGTTAAGCCACGCGCACGTCGTCAAGACACACATCGCGCTGGCCAGGGTAGTTGGAAGTAACGGTACATGTCTCTCTATCTCAGCGTCTATTCAGCCGCCGATAATGTACACGTACACACAACACATCTCAGCCATGCCTTGCCTTGCAATGTCGAGGTCATGCCACGCCAACGGTATTGTCGTCAACAATCAAACCCGGACTTAGCGACCAAACGTTGCCTCGAACTCCATCTAAATCCCTCACTACTTCACTTTCTTTGCAATTTGGCAAGTCGGCACTCGGCTCCCTCTCGCACACTCAAAGGTCAACTGCATTCCCTTCCAGACCGTGTCTATGACCTGACATCCGCAGCCTCCTGCCTTTTCCTTGTCCGCATTTGTCACTGCGGTCCTCCTTTCGGTCGCCTCATTATGACCTCTCATCTATCTCCCACAACTCAAGAATCTAGAATTCATATCGACGCTCCCAAAGAAGAACCCATCCTGCGGGACCCCTCGTGGAGAATAAAGTGTCGTACATGAACTCCATCAACAGGATTTCCAGGGAACAGACGGTCCCTACGCTCGCTCTCGGAGAATATCTCATGGCGTCCTATACCCTTCTTGCACACAGAACCACGTTCCCTCTTAAGCTTTTCTCTCATATTGCGTTCGTTATATGTACACCCAGGATATCTTACTTACTGGAGCCAACCTACTCTATTGTGATCTCCGCTAGACCAGGTAGCTAGCCCTATCTACTTTGACTGCCATGTGCTCATCATCTCATTTCCATCTATATTATATGGTGTTTTCATTAACCTTAAAACCCTCGCCGCTGCCGCCAACTTGGCTTAGGGAGCTAGGCGAGCATGCAGCTTGTCTTTCTTTTCCTCTGCCTTCCTTGTATCCGTTTCCTGCCTTGCACGTCGCCAAATCCCCCACTGCCTGATTCTACTCCCCTGTCTCTTTCTCCACGATCTCCCCGCCCACGGCACGTAAGCGGTTCCTGTCCCTGTTTCTTTTCCATCTCGTCTCCTCGTATTTCGCTCATAAACCTGCCTGGGATATTGTGCCAGCTGCTGTGTAACGGACGGGCCAAGAAGGACTTGGCCAGTCAGTCGGTAAATGGAACAGAAGACCCAAGGCCCGTTTAGCCGCGCAGAAAATGGCATAACATAGCATAGGATAGCAAGCCTGGTTCTTATGTTATTTGGATCGATCAGGAACCCGAGGACAGATAGCTTATTCGGAATGCAATGTCGCCATACCTTTATTCATTCTCGAAGATGGTAAGCCTCCATGTTGAATCATCACATCATACATATGAGTCCTCGCTCCATGTATACTCTCGGTGGAATGGAATGGGAAGGTGGCTTGCTTTGCTCCTCTTCTCATCACTGTCATGTGCCCTAGCATATCTTCATTCTTAAGTGATCATCAAGTGAATCGAAGTGAAAAATTACTGCGAAGCCGATGCTTCTAAGGTTATTACCGGCACACTCCGGCCTACACAACTGCCATGCCATGCTACGCACGAAGCACACTAACAGTAGCACAGAACGCAGCAGCATCATGTGGATAGCAGAAAGATCGGACGATCAGCATGGCAACCATTCACTCAACATTTCATAGGCAAGCAAGCAAGGTAGCCGGCCCGCCCTTCCAATAGGAGGCTCGCACTACTCTTCCCCGACAGTCAGCCCATATTAACTCTGGCTGGGGGGTCAACAACTCCAGCTGCAGAACGCGAAGCAGCGACGCATGCGATGGAAATCTAACATCAAAGAAGAGAGGACAACAGCAGCCAAGGTTGATCTGGTGTGGTCCCCCCCTCACCGTCAGCTCGTCCTAAATGCAGGGTGTGGATATGTCGTGTGATACTATACCAGCTGGTGAAACCGTACCAGCCAGCCGTCCGCTTGTCCGCCAGCTACGCTATGAAGTGAAGTGGAGTCATAGAAAGTTGTTTGGACAGTGTTGATTGGTGTCGGTGTGATACTTTTGTTTATAATACCTGCCGAGATATAGCTCGTTACTGCGACATGATACGGGTGATCTGCATATTGACTCTCTCCGAAGATATTCCGCTCGCTGTTAAGATCAAATAATTAGCTCACTACGTCGAACTTTCCTTCTTTCTGTCTTGGTATCATGTCCTATATTGCACATGAAAAGTAGGATATCAATATCAATATCATAGTAACAACGTGAAGGTGGAAGGAATGGACCCAGACCGATCGCACGATCAGAACCATACACAGCGAAGTCAAACGAGAAATATTGAAACCTGGTGAAGATTATCATGCAAGACTGATGGACTTGGAAAGCATGTTAGATTGCAGACCGCAATAGCATCGAAAGTAAGGGATTGAGTTTCGACGGACTCTTGTCTCCACGGCTTAGTGGATGAGAATCGCGGAACCGATGGGGGAATTCTAAGGAAGGGAACTGGAAGGGAATGGTAGGAAATTGGATTGGACGAAGAATCGAAGGGGTGGTAAGGGGAAGGTTTCGAACGATGGATCGAGCGAATGAAGGACCTGAAGGGGAGCGGCCGGAACGGCACACGGGATATCGTTGCACGAGTCTAATGTGAACTCTACGCAGGTACGGATTTATGACTAGCTAAGTGCATTAGAAAATTAATGGAGGCCATGTTTTTCCCATTTACAGTCAAATTCTATATCTGGGAAGCGCAGAGCGGAGAAGTGTCTCCACGGCATTCGGATCCACCCACGACTTACCAAGGTGCGGACTTTACTCGAAGGACGTGATTTGTGGGCGACGAAACTCCGGGGTAGTGAATAGTAATTATAATGAGTAACGAGTGTTGTTTTGAAGACGTGCGCCTTTCGTACACGGTTTTATTCACACATCTATCACCTGCTTCTCGTGTTTGGGGAAGGAGTAAGTGGGACACGAAGGTTGACTGCAAGACTGCATGATACTGGGGACAACTTAGTTTCAGGTATTTCTACGTGAAATTTTGGTGCTGTGATGACAATTATACCTTTATATTTTGTGAATGCTGTTTTGCAAAGATGTCTTAACGTTTTGGTTGACATGTGGCTGGTGAAAACCATTTCTGTGCCGGGAGAAGTCCGAGATGTGTTTAATCCTAATTTCCGTTCAGTTTTCCATCCTAGTCCCAATGAGAAGTGGATAGAGAAGCTGAATTACTGGCTTTTGAGTTGCCAGTGCCCCTCATATATCGGTGCTTGAAAAGTCTGTAGATGGGAGGAGCTTTACGCAAAAGCTGTTTGTATTTGCGAAGTACCAGGCAGAGCAGATTTCAAAGAATTGATTGAATGAAGCAGTTGATTCTTGGAATCTGACCAGCTCCTATTTTCTAAAGCACTTCTTGGTTTTCTGATCGTGAAATATCAAGCTCTTTCAGCTGCTAGCCGTCCAAAGTACATCCGTATTAGTGACCAAAATCAGCCCAGCCTCACCGTTCATTCCTGAGATATGATGGTGCAACTTTTCATAGTAGTGTGGGTATTCTTAGCTCTTGGTAATTGTGTTTTCCATGGCATTCTCATCTCGTTGTCCAGTTCGAGGGCATGTCGCTAAGCGAGAAGGCAGCAAAACAAAGCAAGCAAGTTCCAAACTAGTCTATATGATATCACAAAGGAGGATATACCAGGAATTTCCTAGTACATAATTGGTATTCGAGGATCATATTGCCGTAGATGAAGCATCGCATCGAACTTTTGAGCTTCCATTCTCTCCACGGTTAGAGGTCAATACCAACTAAGCACATTCAAACTTCTCCAAGTTATAGTATGGCGTAACGTGCTGAGAATAAGTGAGCATCAGCGCTCTCTCGGCTTTTCACTATAATCGGCCAGTGTTTAGTTCTCAAGACCCTCCCTTCTGATCCTCTCTTTCTTCCTCTACGGCTAAGCAGCTAGGTTCTACGAACAAATCACGTTGATGTTGTTCTGGTGTACAACACCCGGACAGATGCATTTATCGAAAAGGTTACATCATCCAAGATCGCCAAACAACGCGACCGAAGCAAGAGCTAAGAAGGGGTTGCCGGCTTATGATCGCACCAGATTGTGTTTCATCTTGCTTGACGATGCCTCGGCGGTTATTTCTAGCTGACACATTGTGGTGGATGGGCACGCGTTCGCATACCAGAGCCATTTGGTGCTGGCGTACAAACTGACCTAGGCCTATTTTACAAAATTCGAGGTGGGCATGTGGTTGGGTTGTACTTCGCATTGCTTTGCGTCACAGTCTTTGGTTGCGTCTAGGAGTGAGTGCTTTCCCCGTGCTCCGTTCTCGAACAACTCCACGTGTATTGTGGACTACAGGTTCTCATTTCGATACACAACAGGCCCAAAGCTGAAGAAATGGTGCACGGAGTCTCTCCTTCCACAACACATTGATGAGTAGGCCTATTGGTAATGGTATCATTTTTCTATTGCTATACCAACTATTCTAAGCCATTGCCTTCTTCCCAAGAATCAAATTGGTGGTGTACACGCCGTCCGAGCCTTCGACACCACATCCCAATACCCCGAATTCCAATGACCATGGAACAAATGCATACAACCAATCCATCCCAAGAAGACAACACCAGGGTAGATATACCATTCCAATCCAATGCTCACATACCACGCTACGACCCGAATGCAAACTCCCTCCTAATCCCTACCAAATCCTCACCTCAGACAATCATTCTGCCTTAATTGTACCCATTCGTCTTCCCGCTTCCGTTTGTACTTGCTCTATTTGGACTCCTTCCATTAGAAAGATCCGAGAGAGCGGTATGTTGCTCCTCCTGCTCCGGGCCACCAAGTAGGCCGTCCATAAAGCTGATATAATCATACTGGGGCATTCCCCTATCTTCTTGAAGATCAGGACCTTTATGTGGCGGTACAATCTGCGTGAGTTTCTCGATCACATCGTCTGGCACAAGACTATGTCTTAGATCCATTTCGGTCACATAAGGTTTGCCATCTGCGACTTCACGGAAACTCTGGAAGACTTGCTCAGCAGTGTTTTGGTCCTCGGTTACGTCGACCATGAAGCGGATGAATTGCTCAAATGTTACGTAGTCTCGGCCATTAGACGTCTCGAGGAAGTAGTCGTGCATTTCGTCTTCGCTGAAAACGAGACCAAGGGAAGCGAGAGCTGCGCTGAACTCGAGTTCTTGCAGACTATTGGTAACGTCTCTATCGAAGTGTCGGAATACGCTTTCGAATTCTTCGAGTTGAATGGGGGTTAGATTAGTCATATTTCGGGCAACGACTTGGTTGTCGAGGAAAGCAAGTTTCTTGGAGACGGAATTCTTGACTAGGCTAAGCTCGTAGCATAATTCATCGTAGGTGTATGTTGTAAAGTCGTTTTCTTCAATGTTGGCCTCTTCGCATTTACGGTCCACCTCTTCGATTTTCTCAAGGTATTGATTCATGGGTGATAGGTTCTCGTTCAATCGTCGGACATGCGTTAGCTGATCTTCGACATCGCCCTCCAGTCCTGATATAGCTAACTGCATCGTGTTCAAGGCCAGGGCGAAATCGTTGGCTTTGTCTGCGAAGGATTTCCGCAGTGCGTTCTTGATGCTAGAGACTGATTAGCTTAGGTTTTTCACAGGACGATATAAAACACTTACTCTCTGATGGTCTCGTTGATCAACTGTCCCCTTGCCATTTCTGATCTCATCAAGCTCGCCCACTCGTCGTCCAAGACACTCAGTCTTAACTCTGCTGGTGGATCGTACGGCCGCAGCCGATACGTGCTCATTTTTGTTTTGATATTGCCCAGCAGGGCAGCCAGATCACTCTTTTCCGCCACCCATTCCCTCTTCTTCCCCCTCTTGTATGCACTAAACTCCGTTGACTGCTTCTTCGCATCAACATATGTGCCCTCAAATTTAGCTCCGTCCCATCTCAATCCCTGTTCGTGGATCTGCTTCAGCAATTCTCTCATCCTCCTCTCGTAGTTACTTTGCATCTCCCAAGCACCCTGCATATTGTTGACGAACTTCTCAACTCGTCGCCCAGCATTCTCGACCTTCTCCATCTGTGAAAAGGCGTGGAACCAGTATGCTATGTATGTCATCAAACTGCGTTCATCCGGTTTGGCAACATCACAGACATCTTCCACATCCAGCAGGTCAGGGATTCCAATTTCAGTCTTCGCAATATCAAATGCTAATTGCATGTTCCCGCGGTGGTCGTTCTTGTCTAACGCATCGTAGTCGATCAGGTCCGGTCTGTGGATATCCAGAAGAGCACAAAACGCGAGGCCATCATTCCAACTGTCCGTGAAATTCCGCACGTCGACTTCGTCATAACAGGCAGTCTTTCTTTGACACCAAAGCAGCAGACCTTCTTTTGCAGTCATACCCTCCTCATTGATGTCCGAGATCGTGAAGCGTAGAATTAGGGTCCAGATTAGACCCAGTATGATCTTTCGATTCCCATCAACAACATCCTCAGCACCAATGTTTGTCATTTGTATGCCACGAGATTTGATGAAGTCGAGTGATAGATTCGCATTTTCAAATCGTTGCACGCGGAGTTTGGGCTTCGCGGCATATCGACCCAGGGATTCGTTTGAAAGGCATTCGAGCAGGTGTATTAGAATAACCTATGATGGGTGGATTAGCAGATGTCCCTGCTGCAAAACGTTTGGGCATTTTTACTCCATCGCTAAGATCTTTCACCAGATCTACTACTGCCAATTCTCTTGGTTTGATTTTGGTATTCAACCTGTATACTAGTCAACAAACGATCCCGCACGCATCTTCCATTCTAGACATACCATTTCGTAAATGTCTTTTGCTGAACAGTAACCCATTGTTGCTGCTCCGCAAATGCCATCTTCACAAGTCCCTGTTCATGCGGCGGTTCAATGGCCTTCAATCCGTGATCTGCCGGTAAACTGGAAATCTGTCTGAATCCCCGCCCTTTCTTTCGGCCCAATAAATCGCTGTCTGTTCCACCGATTGTAGCACTGCGTTGAAGGCGAGTAGTGAATTGTTTGGAGCGGTTGGCTTCTTTTTGCTGGGACGAACGATCGCGACGTGCCTTGATGCTTGGTGGCGGTGATGGTGGAAATGCAGGAGTGACGATGCTCTTGTTTACTTGTTCGGGGGTTGCGGGCGGCTCCGCACTGCTGGTCGGGCAACCAGCCTGCCTGGCGTCTCCGTCATCTGATGCTGGGGGCGTGATTGCCCCTACGCGAGCCCCTGAAAAGCCCTCCATCATTCCGAAGTCAACAACGTCAAAAAACAACAAAACGCCAGAATTATATCGCTTTCTGGAATCTTACGTCTCTTCCTCAAGCGCTGTGCTTTTCTCAAATGGCTAGATGCAGGTCCACAAGGCTATTTAAGAGGACGGAGAGACCACTCTTCTGTGTGCAGGGTCATGCATGTTGCGGGTGTCGTCCTCGATACCGTCAATGCATAATGAAACAAATCTTTTCTCGTCGCAGTGAGCACTCCGCCACTCAGCTTTCCGAAGCCCATAAACCCCGAAAGTCGGTATCCATCGCCAGTGTATCATCAAATCCATGCCGAAAATCATGATCGCCTCCCCGTTCCCCTTCTTTCACTGGGAATCTGAGGAGATCTTTCTGGGGCTATGGTCGCCGGATCGAGCAAATTGGTCTAGCCACCGAGCCCTGATATATAATAGAGTGTCTCTTATGAGGGTAATTGCTGCCATTTATATGATACAAAGCACGTCTTCGCCTCCCCCTACATCTTCAAATATCCAAGATGATTGTGTAGGTGGCCAGATATGTTCAGGGAGTGCTTGCATAAGATTCTCAGGTGTTTGGAAACACTTTGCCCAGCTGCCATCCCAACACGCGACGCGTTGCATAGCCTAGTCCACGATATCCCCTGATAGATGCTCTATTTTCTCGATTCAGGGGTTCAGAAGATCTGCATCGAAGAGCCTCGACTTGCCTCAGATCTGTCTTCTGTCGGACAGCGAATGACGGCGGGCGTGGCAGTCTCATCCAAGGGCTTCAATGGCGGTTAACTGTAGGAGAACGAAGGTATGTAACCGGAAGAGATATTGCAATGTGGAACTTTCAAATCACTGCTCCTTGCAATGTTGTCATTGAGGCCCAGGGCGCTTTCATTGAAATCGCTGCGAGCATATGAGCTGGGTTATTTTGATCGTGAAACACTCCTCCTAACTTGAACCCATTTCGGGATTTGCCAGTACAGGTTTATGTGAAGGCAACCTGGCATACCTTTGACCTCAAAGTTCTGAAATAGGTATATCAGGTTGATGGAGGCGTGACGATAGTAATCTTCGAAGCCTGCTACTTTCCATTGCATACCGGCCTTCTTTTCCCTCAATGTCGACGAGTAATACCAGCACATGCACCATCTACTGAAGGTAAAAAGCGGTGAGATCTAATCCGTTCTCATCGCCACTCCCCTCAAGAGCCAATGAGCAGCTGATCACGTGATGGTACAACAGCACAATCAGAATATCGTCTCGATGATATTCTCGTAAGAACGCAAAATATCAACAATGTCCACCGATTCCACGGCTACCCTTAGAGCTCTCGACGAGGGCTACGAAGCTACACAGTCTCTCACACTTCCGTATAGAGGACCCGCACCAAGCACGAAACCACTCAACGCGACCTCGCAAACTTTCATCCGGAAACCCAACACCCCAGCAGACCCCAAGAAGCTCTTCCGAACGCACGTAATCAACACATACAAAACAGACCGTCTAGGATCAAAGTCATGGAGATGTCAAGTCTGTGGAAAGAATGCCACAAAAGTGTACCATTCAGCTGCCTCAATTTTGTCGCCACTCGGATCCAGCCTGGTTGACGAGCTCATATTCACGTGTAACGCCCCGCGCTGCAGTAATTACGGCTCAGATCTGGCGGATCATTTTGGAAAATACCAGGTTCCGGAGGCGGCGGCCATCAGTTGTGAAAATTGTGACAGAAGATCGAATGTGAAGCTCTGTGGGGGATGTACTTTCTCATGTAAGTTCAATTTCTTCATGTATTAATAAGCGAGACCTTGCTGAACAATGAACGAGATGGATCGCGGAATGGAAGTACTCATATCGTCGGTCATCAGAAGAAGCCCAGGAATCGCCGAGCAAAGAGTCAGCAAGGTCTCAGAAACCCACAGTTGGATCCTGTTGCAGCGGAGCAGCTTCTTATAGAATCTGGCAGGTTCTCTAACAACGACGAACGTGACTTGCCTTGATAAACTACAAACCGATTATGGGAAATGATGGGTGCATGGCTGGCTTTCGTTGAGCCATGGACGGGTTTGGATTTGATGGACTTGAGTGGTCGAAGAAGGCTACGCAGCTTCATGCTCTGAAGATTTCGAGATGGCTTCACGTGGCGGGCTTCCTCTAAACGTGAGAGCATGGACAGCATGGGGTGCATTTGATAGGTAAGGTCATGTGGGTATGGGTATGGCAGGAGTCACATCTCAATCGGCCCTTTGCTACCCTTCTGCCACTCTTCATGCACGAATGAGTGTGATAATCTTATCGCTGTCATAGTCTCTGTCCAATTCAATACAGAGCGTGTCAGCTGAACCTGGAATCAACGAATTACCTCGAGGTATGAAGTCAAGATATGAATAAGGCTTCTTCATTGCTCTAGAAATTACTTTGACATTCAGTGACCACTTAGCAACTTCTCAAAAGAAAAATCCACCGCGATAGCGCCATTTACATCGACCACTGGAAGAACGTTAGCGCTGCAAAGCCCAACATCTAGGGATCAAGATCTCAGAATATAGGAAATAACAGGCGAGCAAAAGTACATACTAAACCCTGAACATTGCCCTCCGAATCAGTAAAATAAGCCACAAAGCCCATATTATTGGGAAGCTCGACCTTCGGGCTGTCCATCACACAGTCAGTCAATCAAACTCCGCTCCAAGCATGACCGCAGCTAGCTCACATATACAGCTTCCCACCTGCCTCCTCAACTTTCTTCAAGCTCTCATCTACACTCTCAACCGTAATCGTAGCCCTTACAGAGAGACATTTCTTGTCACCATTCCCCGGATGCAGAGCAGCAGAGAGGAGCTGCTCAGGCTCGACTTTGACGAATCCCCCGTTCGTGTGGCCTCTGCTGAACATGACGAAAATGGGCGAGCCTTTGTCGTCGAGCATAGGGGCCATGCCGTCGTATGTCCACTGTCGATTGTTAGTGTCTGAGTTTGAGATTGTAGAGTCAGGATGGGCGGCAGAGATGATGGAAGGTGCATACCCCGAAGACATCGGAGTAGAATTTCTGTACGCGGGCCATGTCTGTAGCTGGAATTTCGGTCCAGGTTATTGAGCCAGGCTGAATCTGTCAGTGAGGTTCAGAAAGATGGAGTCTGGCGACACTTACAACCGGACGGCCTTCTGGGCATGCGGACATTGTTACGATGTCTTGTCTTAGAATTAAAAGTACTGTTTTTCTGTGTTCGATATTTGACTCGGACAATCAAGCTATGGAAGACAAACAGCTTATGGCAGAGGATGGCACGTTGAATGCAACTTCAGGGGACGGAGAGAGAACTTAAATAATTTCAATCGAAGGCGCAAGATGTTATCGGTGCCAACATTACCCCGCATCATTTGCGATGAATATGAATCGTGCTTGCGGTTAGTTTCAGAGAAAGCCATGTCTTGCTTCTTTTGTTTGGTATATTCTTGGCTTCGATCATCAATTGGCCACTGGCCTGATGCTGCCTGGAAAGCCGCAAGCCACGCACATGATACCGCGATGAAGATCGCGTTGAGCGGGATGCAGAAACGCGGTGAAAAATGTAGTTGTATTAATCATTGGCTGGACTGATCAGTAATCAGTTCTATTCCTATTATTGTAGCTTGTTTGTTATGCCAAACTAAATCTCCGTTGCTTTGGCACCTGTCGCAGGCTTACGGACGTACGACGACAACCCTGGACTAGAAGACGGCAGGCAATTACAGTACAGTAGCGTTGAGAAACGTTATTTCGGTAACCTCCTCTAAAAGACCTCCAGCCATCACAAGGGTCAGAGCACATTATTCCTTTGATTTCTCGAAAGCCAGAATTTGCTCTGTAGCTGCCTTGACGGACTCCTCGAAGGTGGTGAAGCCCGATTTCCCAAACTTCCTGAGCACCTCAGCAGCGCTTTCATTCGTCACAGTACTGAGATCACACCCTGCATCTGGAAGGTCATTCATGAACTTTCGAGCAGGATACAGCCGTCGGAATACAGCTAGCATTTCATTCCAAGTATACGGCTCGGCGTAGCCAAAGAGACGCTGATTGTCGATTGTCGTCTCAAGCAAGGCGCCGACATGGAGACGGGCACAGTCGATTGTGTCAATGGCGTACTCTGGAGATGGTCAGATTGAGTCACGGATTCTGTGACAGAACCTACGCGATGGAACAAAGCTATGCAGTGTGATCTCTCCGTCGAAGAGGCTTTTGAGCCACCCGGTTGTACTTGGGAAACCCTGATGCTCAGGATCGCACACGACCCCAAAATTTGCACTTGGCAAGACTGCATGTTGTTAGTTGTTGGATCATACCACGCGAGAAGTTGACTTCTACCAGCATTGAAGACAAAAGACGGCTTCGTATCTTTTATATACTTCCACGAAGCAGCCTCTGCTTCAGCTTTTCCTGCGGCATAGACGTCCATCGTTCTCTCTGGGCCGTAGGGCGGCGGTGCCCATGCAGCCTTGATGGCATGTTCGTTCCAAGAATCTGGTCCGATGCTGTAATCGACGTTCGGCTGAGGATTGGCTGCAGCCCAGGAGGTGGAGGTGTAGACGAAAGCTTTGACGGAAGGCTCTTTTGCCGCGGACTTCAATGTGTTGACAGCGCCGTCAATAACACCTGGAATGCCAGTATTGGGATCGAAGGAGCCGACGATGGACGCAACATGTGCAACCCCAGAGACTCCTGAGCTGAGTCAGCATACGGCGAAGCGAGTCGGAAGTAGGAAATATACCTTTGACGGCTTCATCGAAGGCTCCTTCGTGCGCCAAGTCAGCGACGGAGATCAGCTCGAAGTTGTTCTCGCCGTACAGTTTGTCGAACTTTTGCTGCATCCAGCTTGCTTTTTCCACGTTTCTCACGGTGCCACGGACTTTGTAGTCCATCTACTGAGAGTTATTTTCATTGAAAGAATGTAAAGATGACAGAACATGATTGTCTTCCTGACTCCTTTGAAATGGATCGAGGATATTGAGGCACTAAAAGACGAGAAGGGTCTAGCATCACTTACCTCAAGCAATAGGTTGGCAATGTTACTTGCGACTAGGCCATTGACTCCTGTCACAAGGATCCATGATCCAACTGGTATTCTCGGGCTTGGATACATGATGAAAATCGGCCAAGTTGCACAATATTGCAGGTTTGTTGAACTTTTGGTTGAAAGGACACACAGGGGACGCTATGAGGCAGGAACAGGCTCACACTTATATATTCTGGTGTCTTGGTATGAAGTCTAATCCATTGCCATCTAGATAAGTCGAACTGACGTGGTGAATGCGCAACGTAGCCGCATCCATCGGTTGCGATATGTTTTGGAAGTGAGGGGAACGCTGACAAGCACTTCATATGCTCGTCTCTAATTATTAAGGAGATCAAGATACTTTCAAGGACACACTTGGAATTCATGCCACAGATAGTCATTTTCTTTTGGGGTTTATTGTTTATGCCGATCATCATCCAATCAAATCGAGAGGCAGAAAGCTTCCAACAGGTCAACCAAGAAGGACGAGTTCCGACACTATCCTCGATCGAGGCAACTTGATACATCTTGCATGCTTCCTCCCCGCTGGCGTACATCCAGGTACCGACACTATGTCCCCGAAAATAAGGCTGCCCGAAAACGGAGACAAACTAGCAAGCTTACGGCAATATGATAATTCACTCGGCTTATAAATCAACGAAGCGTCAGATTCGCTTCCGTTGTTGTGAACCATGCCGGTTGAGGGCAAGCAGAAAGTGACACTAGTACATTTTTCGACAGTGTCACTTCCTCCCACTCACATGTCAATCTTAGGAAACTGTGGCTTTTGATGCTTACAGCGATGCTGATAAGTTCTGTGCTGCCCTTGGCAATGCTCTCTCGTAATCAGTGTGGGCCTGTCCATTGGCTCGCTCGTTCCAGGTGCCTTACAGTAAGCAGAGGTACCTCATGCTCGAGCTTCTCTGCCAGCTCTTAGCAGGGCTTCTGATACTAAAGCTTTTGGTCGCTTCCTTTAATTTCTTGATTTGCTCATCTACATTCACTTTCGTTGCTGTTGCAACTTTTTCAAACCAGTAGATAAACTTTGAATTGAACGTCAAAGTTGTTCCACGTACAGCTACTACCCCACGATGTCCGACATCTTTCGCGATGCTCCAATTGGACAGATCATTCGTCTCATCACAAAGAACAAGATCCTCCAATATCCAGAAGAAAAAGCCGATTTCAAGTATACATCGGACTATCTTATGCCGCCTCCAGCAGAAGAGAAAGCATTGGTGACAACAACAACATCTAACACAATACCTGTTGCAAAGAATGAAGAAGTCGAGGGGCAAGCGGAAACCGCACAAGAAGACCTCGACACATCTGACGATGAATCGACAACTCAATCGTTGAGAGCGAAGCTGACAATGTCAAGAATTCTCAGTCGTCCCATCATAATGGAGAGAACGGTTACCATGGCGGAAGTGGCACAAGCGTACAATGCAGCCGTAGATGTGGAAAATATCTCAGAGCAAGTCTGCCAGAGGATCAAGCCAAAAATTAATGAAGATGGTATAATGATTGTGGATTGGTACTCGACCACTGATCCCGAAAATCCACAACATTACTCAAAGGGAAAGAAGTGGGCAGTGGTTTTGCAGCTCTAGTACGGTATCCCCTCAACAATCGAGACGCACAAGTTCTAACACATTCCTAGTTTATACACCCTCGCAGTCTACAGTAAGAACACTCATACTTTCATTTGTTTGAAGATGACTTGAGGTATCTATTTTGCTAAGAAGTTATTGCTTCGCTTCAACGTCCTGATGTCACCTACCAGCCTGAAAGCAAGTACTAACGGGAGATTAGTGGGGTCTGCCATCTATACCCCAGCCATCCCATATATTGAGCATATCTATCACACCATCCCAGTTGTCGCGTCCTTGGGCCTGGCTCTCTACGTTCTCGGCTATGGAATTGGACCTCTGCTCTTCTCACCGCTGTCCGAAATTCCAGTAATCGGACGCAACCCGCCTTACATGTAGGTCTTCGAAATCAATTTCCTCTAGCATCTCCAATCGACTAATTTATTATACACTTCTGAGACACATTCCCATACTTTTAATTTACTGCCCCAATCTTGCACATGCTTACACATTACTCAGGGCAACTTTCGGCATCTTCGTCATTCTTTGCATCCCAACTGCACTCATCGATAATCTCCCGGGATTTCTCGTACTCAGGTTCTTTCAGGGCTTCTTTGGTAGTCCTTGTCTATCGACCGCTGGTGCCACTATTGGAGATATGTACTCTCTCATCCAATTGCCGTACTTCCTAGCTGGGTGGGCAGGGTTTGCTACCGGAGGGCCCGCGCTAGGACCCCTGATCAGCGGATTTTCTGTTCCTGTGAAGGGCTGGAGGTGGTGAGTGTTCTCCCCTTTTTCGCAACAACACTCCGAAAAACTCATAATTATGTGCCATTACATGTCACGGAAACTCTGAATAATATTGCATGAGTTCTTTACTAACTTGTCGATCAGGTCCATGTGGGAAATGATGTGGATAGCAGGTCCTGTATTTTTGGTGATGATGTTCTTCTTTCCGGAAACATCTGCGCAGAATATCCTCCTCCGACGTGCAGCACGCCTTCGGAAACTTACCGGCAACCCGAACCTCAAAGCACAATCTGAGATTGACCAAGCCAAGCTCAGCGCCTCGGAAGTCGTCACCATCAGCCTCTGGCGACCTATCCAAATCAATTTCCTCGACCCTGCGGTAGCTTTCACGAGCCTCTACATATCTCTCGTATATGCTATCTTCTACTCTTTTTTCGAGGTCTTTCCACTGGTGTATGGCCCGAGTCCGGATGGGTACGGTCTGAATGCAGGTCAAATCGGGCTGATTTTCCTGAACATCATCGTTGGTGTGATGATTGCCATTCCAGCGTACTTTGCTTTCCTCCACTACCACCTGGAACCTAAGATGAAGAAACATGGATTTGGGGCTCCTGAAGAAAGACTCATACCAGCTCTCTTCGCCTCGTTCTTGACTCCTGTTGGCCTTTTCATGTTTGCATGGACTGGTAGACCAAGCATTCATTGGATAGTCCCAACGATTGGCGTCACCATCTATACGGTTGGCATATTCATCATTCTCCAATGCGTCTTCGTCTACATCAGCATGACGTACCCCGAATATGCTGCCAGTTTATTTGCTGGCAACGATTTCTGTCGCTCGGCATTGGCTGCAGGTGCAATCCTCTTCTCTCGACCACTCTTCTTAAACGTTGGAATCGCAGAAGGTGTTACACTGCTTGCTGGATTGACCATCTCGGGGGTCATTGGGATCTTTGTGCTGTGGTATTACGGCGCTAATTTACGTGCGAGGTCAAGATTCACGGCTAAGTGACCAAACATGGGGATCTATGATTGCGGAATGGTACCTGGGCTGCACTCATCAGTAATCGTTCACCCAATGGGCTACTCACGGTAAACGAATTCCACGATTGTTGTTCAGCCCCTTTTCTCTCGGCTAGCCTATTTACTTTTAAGCGAAGCTTTGTTTGCGTTGAAACAGTAGAGGGAATGCCAATCTGAAAAGTTAGTGACCCGTACAGGTCAGAGGGAGAACCACTCAGTAATATAAAAAGCATGAGAGAAGCACATTTGCTACTACAGAAATCCGCGTTTAGGGACTTTAGGTAGTGCTACACCAACACCGTCAGATGTGCAAGACGTTCATGTCGCCACGTCACAACTGAGCAAAATGTGCTATATTGATAACATTTAACGTAGTTAAAGCAGGGCGTAATGTATAAGGTGATTAGGTTTGCCTAGTTGGGTTAGATTTGCCGGATTGCATTAATCTGCACAGAAAGCGAGGTGGGGCGACCTACCTGCAACTGAGATTTGTAATCAGCAACCATCAGAATGAGAATCGGATAGACTCAAAATCAGCATTGGAGACACTACTTTAATGTCTAAGATGCGTGAATGCTTTCATTGATCTTTGTCAGCAGTGTTATAAAATCCTTGTTAGAGTATTTAATCCTCATTCCGCAAGTGGAATTATGGTCCAAGGATCAGACAGTTGTGGGGGGAGTTATCATTTTGTGACATATACAGGAGCTCCAATCACTGATCGAGATGCTCGAAGATTGGCTAAGCGTAATGTCATGCAACATATCCACCGCAGTAGGAAGAATGCTCTTGCGGTCCGACGGCACAAGCCGTTACTATACAGTCTTGACGTGCTGCACGAATTCACTGAACGACAGGCGACTTCTTCAGAACCACTCGACTTAGATCCTAGCCACACCAATTTGGTTCCGTTTAATGTGCCAGATAATGCATGCTGCTCGGCATCTCCCCAAAAAGATGCAGTCCCGGACAGCATGTCGACAACAGTCCTTCTGCCCGGCATAATGACCATGTACAGGCTCGGAGCTGGTCGCGGTGACCCGTTTTTGAAATTTCCAATCAACATCACTCCCAGATCTAGGGAGCTTGTAGACATCAGTCAGTGAATTGCCCAATTAAAGTGTGATTCTAGATTCCACAAAGCTAACAGAACGAGTAGTCTTCAAAGAACGGGGAGGCAAGGCAAGCCCACTCAAGGTTGCATGGTTCCAAATAAGCATACTCGATGCAGCAGCGTTCCACCAATTACTCTCAGGTGCCGCGACATATTTCAATAACCTTCGAAATGGAGATAGTTTGCAAGCAGATGAAGAATCTCTTGCCCATCACACCTACTCGCTTCAGTTGATCAACCGGCAGATGCGAGACGTGAAACTTGCAACAACTGATGGCGTAATATCCTCAATCATTGGCTTTGCTTGTTACTATGTACGAATTCCCTGTAAACATAGCCTATATTTGAAACTGAGAGGGTCATAAAGCACTTGGTGGGAGATCTAAGGAGCTGGAAGATGCACTTAGATGGACTGAAAGAGATCGTTCACTCGCGAGGCGGTATCCAGACTTTAAATTCTGTCAGATTTCTGAGAATCATGCTGTCTTGGTAAACTCATTCTTGTACTCCTTCAATTGTAGCTGACTCCTTCAGTATCGACATATCGGGCTCTTGCACCCTTGACGACGTACCAAACTTTCCTCTAGCTTATCCGATTTCCACCATACAGCCGTCGATGCCTTTCTCAAACCTAGAGTCGAAGTACCGACGCATTTCCAACAACCTCGCTTTTACCTTCAGAGACAACTTCGCACTGGTCGAACTTTTGGTAGATCTGATTCGAGAATCCTCACACTTACAAAGCGAGATCCAACTAACCGAAGGAAAGATCCTGATGGACTCGATATATATCTGCGACTACACCAACCCACTTCTTCACAGACTGTTGTCACTCCCAAGGCAAAAACACGCATCGAAAGTTGCTGATATGGCTGAGATGATTCGGCTGGCTGCAATACTGTACCTGATAGGCATTCGGCAAAGCTTTGGGATATACCCAACGCGGGTGACGAGCCAGATTCGAAAGTTGTCAGTCTTGCTGATGACATCTGAGACTGATAGCGCTCAGGCGAGAATGTGGAAAGACCGTGGGTTGGGTTGCATACAGCTCTGGATTATCGTCGTAGGCGGAGTATTGTGTGACGAGAAGGATGGGGCATCGTGGTTTGCGAAACACCTACATGCTGCCATGCATAGGATGTCTGTAGCAACCTACGGTGATTTGGAGGGATTTTTGAAGGGCTTTTCTTGGGTTGATGAAATTCACGGAACTCTTTTGAAAGATTTTAGAAGGAAATTGATTACTTGAAACAACTGACTTCAGGTGGACCACATCATCGGACCTTTGTCAAGCTCTACTAAAATGCACCCTGGGCTTGGAAATGCACTCTCATTGGTAAGTTAATTCAGGTGACTCAGCATAATGCTCTCGCAGCGTATCTTCGCAGTCTTTGTTCCTCTCCCGATTTCACCCTTTCCAGTAGGAGGTCGGAGAAGCTCGAATAAAGCGTGCCACAACCACTACAAGAATTATACAATACTTGGAAAAATGACTAGTTCACCTGAATCAAAGTTTTGCACTACTTGTTATTCATTTATTAAAGATTATGACAAGTCCGGCAAATCAATTCCGCTCTATGTCGACGGATCTTTGAAAGCTCGAATCGTGGAAGGCTGTGAAATATGTTCTCTGGTATATAAAAGTATGAGCTCAGAGATTTTGCTTGACTTCAACCGCTCCGACTTCCGTCTTTCAACGACGTATATGTGGCGAGCAGATGAATCAGCAATGCATCTGTACTTCAACGAGCAGATCAATCTGGCGGGAAGCAAGTACGTCAAGAGTGTCACAAGATTAGAGAGAACGTCTCTTGTTCGGGAAGGTAAGTGCAGAATTGCATCTGAAGTAACATTGTTTTGACAGAAATTACTAGCTACAAGGGCTGATATGGACTCACCTGTGGTGACGGGCAAAGAAATTTCATCTTGGGCGTTGGTGAAGCGATGGGGAGAAAATTGTTCGAGACATAGCAACTGTACACCACTCGGATCTCGGACGCCATTCCTTCCACGTCGTCTGATTGACGTTGGAACTGATAGCTGGGACCAAGTAAGGCTCCAGGTAAATTCTGAAGATATGAGCGCCGCTCAATACATGACTTTGAGCCACCGGTGGGCTGGAGACATGCTTGGAAGACTCACTACAGAAAACATCGCGCAGCTTCTATGTGTGATACCTGAGACATTCTTATCGGCAGTTTTCAAAGATGCTATCATTGTTACAAGGCGCCTTGGTTCCAAATATCTGTGGATCGACAGTCTTTGTATCATCCAGGACTCCATCAAAGACTGGGCATCTGAGTCGGCATCAATGCATTTGATTTACGGCAACAGCTCCTACAATATTTCGGCTCTGGCAGCATCGAACTCTGCAGACGGGCTTTTCTTATCGAAAAGCACATACTCACCAATCCGCATCAACATGTCCATTCGTGGTCTCGAAACTTCATACATACTGCGGATGAATGACACATGGTACGACTTTGTCACTTCGTCTCCGCTCAATCTCAGAGGCTGGGTCTGTCAAGAAAGGCTATTAAGCCCCCGGACACTGCATTTCACCAGCCATCAACTATTCTGGGAATGCGGACAGCTATCTGCCAGTGAAGACTGGCCGGATGGAGTTCCCTCACACCCGCCACCAAAGATAAATCCCAATTACCCCAAATATATTCTCCCGCACGATGACCATGGAATCAAACACACTTTTTCTGAACTCGCCAGAGCAGACCATACAGTCGACAAAGTTACAGCTAAGAAATTTTGGGCAAAGGTTGTGAAACTCTACACTCGCGCATCCCTGACATATCCCACGGATAAACTGGTAGCAATTTCTGGTATTGCAGCCCGATTCCAGCCTCACTTTCAAAATCGATATTTGGCCGGATTGCGGAAGATGACATTGCAACAGAGCTGCTGTGGAAAGTCGAAGATACAGATAACGTCGACACGGTTTCGTCCACGAGAATCTGCAGTCTCGCCCTACTGAGTATGTGGCACCGACTTGTAAGTATTGGAAGAATCAGACTTATCCAAATGCTGAGACATGCATTAATCTCATAAGGTGTCTAGAATCAAGCAGAGCTGACTTGAAGCCATTCTCTAGGGTCATGGGCGTCAATTGTCACCGCCGTGGATTTAGCAAGTCTGCCCAAATCCGAAGATCCCACAAAAGACGCCTTTTTGGGCCAAAAGGCCCTAATACGAGTCTTAGAAGCTTCCCTGCAACACACCAGTTCAGATCTGTACGGACAATTGAAGGGCGGACACATTCAAGTCCAGGGCCGGCTGGCAACAGCCCACCAACGGCGCGGTGAAATTGGACGAGTTGGTTTCGATTTGGATCTCAAAGTATCGACTGAGCTCAGAAGACATGAACTCCGACATTTCATAGTAAGCATCGAATGGGATACTGTCGAAGCCATAAGAAATAAGAGCGAGTTCGGTAAACACCTGTACCATCTTTTGCCTGTGCGAGAAACCAAGCTGGTGGTTACGAAAGATAATCGGCTGTCGAGCCGCGTAGAAGGACTAGTTCTCAAAGCTACTTCAAAGCCTTCTGAATTTCGAAGACATGGAGTGTTCGACTGGTATAGGATTGAACGGAGGAGGGAAGATGAGAACTGGATTCATTCTCTCAACGATGCACAAACGCTCTCGATACAAGCCCAGAAGCACAGATGATGGACAGGATTCGGGACTTGAACGGATGCTACCAATATACTTTCAATATCATCTAACAGGAATGGTGAAGTAAAAGGTAAGGGACAGCGAAAATGGGGTTTACGATAAATTTGGTGCTTTCAAATCATGATAAATACTGTCGACGGGGATAGCATTGGGGTTGGAAGCACCGCTTCGTGAGCGGAAATCGTGCGGGGGAAGAGATCTTCAAGGAATTACTAGATGTTCCAAATTGGAGACGCTGGTGGATTTTAGATGCTTGAGGTTTAGCATAGGAAGGGCATAAAAGGCATTTCAAAAGGGTGAGGGGAGACTGCCGCTTACGAAAGGGGTCTCGGCTATTGGCGAGGTGTTGTTGACAATCGAGGCGGTGCGGTATTGAGGTGTGGCGTTTGCTTGAGCGAAAATTCTTGCGTAACGTATCATGGAATCTTTGCTGAAAGTAATCTCAGAAAGTTAGGAATCATAAGATTACCGAGCAGACTTGATGCATGTATACTGCCTGCTCTCTATCATTGCTAAATGATGCGGGGTGCTCACGAGAGGGAACAAAAAATGTCGATCACTGGTAACTTCTGCTCCAATTGCTCTTTTGGACGCATCTGAAGCCGAACGGTGTTGTATCGCTCAACGCATTGATATTGCACTTATAAGTGGCTAGATAAGAAGATTTCTCATGGGATGCAAGTGCAGCTTTCTTTCCAGCTTATTTTGAAGAAGCGAAGTCCGTACACACAGGAATGGCCGGGGAAAATTTGACTTCCATCTGGCAGTGTCTCAGTGACAATGCCGTAAACAGCTTCTAGCGAATAAACACCCCATCAGATCTACCAGAACAAGACATATGTTTTCAACAAGCCTAGAATACTTTTGTCGAGAGAAAGGCCCTTTTAGATCCAGTCTGAAGGCTAGTAATGCACGGGTGTATAGAACTGGGTTCCAAGTACTACAATAAGTTCTTCCAGGCATTTCTTTAAGGGACTGAGATCGTACGAGAGTCAAAATCTGAAGCAAAGAACCAAGGTCGAGACACCACATAGCACTTGACTTCGCCATCGACCCTTGAGCATTGACATGTCAACTGCGGTAAATGAAGTCGACTACAGCCAGTGAACTTGTCACGCCCCGACATTCACTCCTGCCATAAGCCAATGGCACAGACCCACTGGAGAAGAACAGGTTCGTGGAATTTGATAATCCAGTCTCTACATGGCGTGGGGTGGTATAAGATCCATGGAGGGGTTTGAACTTTGGGAAGCGCTTGCGAGAACTCGCTGTAATAATGCCCCTCAGCTTCATGCAGAGGGGTAAATAGACCTGAAGCTGCCGGGTCTCGATTGTGCAGGGGCTCAGGTAGCGCTGATTCGGCATATCTGAAATGGCTTACTTGAAAGGTCAAAGCATCTTCAGAGTCTCCACCAAGGTGCATCATCTCGACAGGACTTTCTTCAACAGGAAGGTTCAAGACACGGATATAGTACATAGAAATTAAGCGTCTCAGCGGGAAGGAGCTTGACCAGCGCGTTTTGATAGTGGCATATCCTCAACTGTAGATTTTGGGACCGGAAAAGCACATGCGCAAGACTGATTGTCGCACAACAAGGTGAATGATAAACAGAAGTACAATTACGACATATGAAGCCTTGTCAAAGCCGTTTCCGCTTTCCAAACATGGAGCCACTCATCATCTCACCACTTGCATCCGGGATGTCTTGTTAGAGGCTGAAGATCAGAAGGCTACAAAACTTCCTTCTTTGTTTTCTCTTGGGGTTCGGCAGAGACGCCAAAGAATAGCAGCCGCCGAAGAGAAACGGGGTTTGATATCCGGTTGAGGAATCTATGATAAACAATTGTCATTGGAGCGGGAACATGTTGCATAAACACTCAAATCGCCCAGAAAGGTTGCCCTTGCGAATCTCATGTGCTGTATGCAAATCATGACTCGGATGAGGCTGGATTGTACCTTCTCACCCCCGAGAATATCAAGATCTAGTCACGATTGACACAGCAGGACAGACATGCCGTGCAATTGAGTCTGTGCTCCGCAAACTTTGTGTGAAGGAGAAACCTCCGAAGACTTCAAGGTACCCGCTTTAGATATGAAATCGTCACCGTCATCCAGACGATTGAACCCAAAACAGCGAAGCTTGCGAAAATGGGGGGGAAACCGGGTGTAAATGTTAGGGCTTTGTACGGAGCGAAGTGAGATGACAGGCACATATGTACCTGTGCACACCTGCACATGCGCACCAACACCTTCATGGTTGCCAGGGTCCATTCTCTTGAGCTGAAACGCTGCCAATTTGAGTTTCCAGTGACCCAGGGTATTTGTTTGACGAATGCTGAAGCTGTGTAGGTCATGTTCATCTGATTTGATATCTGCACAGATCCAAATGAGACCAAACCAGTAGACTCTAACGGTAAAACTCTAGCATCTGTCCTGCCGAAAATATCGAGATCTGGTTGAGGAAAATTGAAACTGCATGGATGTGAGAAAGGTGCAAATTTAAGCAGCCAATGAGCAGCCCGAAACAGGCATGGGGATCTTGTAAATCTCATGCCGGATCCCAGAATCGGCGTGGATTGCGAATTTTGAGGCTGTGGCATGGACCTTGAGATAATGAACTTCTTATATCTCCTGAAGGAAGCTCCTTTGATCGGCCCTCTTTGGTGGTTGGGATTGGTTTTCAGCATCATAGAGCTGTATGAAACGAAACCTCCACCGAGCACCGAGATGGTTCCAGTAGATTGCCGACCGAGACGGACGCGAGATGCCTGGACCTGCATCATGCAAAATTGCCTTTTCGTTCCTGCCAGATACTGCAGGCCCCGGATGGGTGCGTGAGATCTATTCAATGCGTCGCTCTTGAATTTCATCGAATCGTGTTCGCTGGTGTGGAAGTTGTTTAAATCAGGGCCGGGGCAGAGAAGAAGGATCTTCACCAGGGGTCCCTCCACCAGATCCCCAAAGCGCTTCCATTTTGCTTTTCTCATGAGTGCGGCTGCGGCTTTGGCGGGAAGCTTAAACCTGAATCCCGAAGAAGACTCTCTCTGTTGAATCATAAGCCGAGCCAAGAAGACGCGCTGGTCTGGCCGTGTCTGCACTATCTCTAGATAGATATCAGGCGGCCCGGAACGGTTGGACACCCTTCAACGTCCGTAAGCAAGTACAACATGTGGAGAAGTCGAGCAATGGCCTAAATGTAGTCTGTGAGTGAGATTCTCATGGGCGGATTGAAGTAAGTGGTGCAAGTAACGAATATGTACATGAAAAGGAAAATGGAAGAAGACGTCACTCCTTCTTTCGTCGCTGACCTTTGTTTCGACGAACAGCCGCTTTCTCACAGCTGAGAGCAATGCTTCGAGTGAAAGTGTCAGCATAAAGATCGGCGATTAGTCTTTGAAGAGAGAGAGGGGGGGGGAAAGCGAGTAGCCTCAGCGGGGCAGCAAGCCAAGCTTTGGGTTCTACAGAGGTACTCCGTAACGTCGTTCAGTTAGATCAGCGAAATCATCGTGGAGATGCAACCAAACGGGCTGCTCCCCCTGCTGGCTCGTTCGGTCGGGCAAGCATGGAGCAGATCTGCAGGTGGGCATCACGGGCGAAGACGCCTGTCGATGTCGAAAGGATAATAGCAATTGTCGCCACGTTTGTGAAATGTGCATGTATCATGACGGTCAAGGTCAGCCCTGAAGTACATTACCGACCTATCTCCCCCTACTTTAGTATGGAATGGAATGCTCTGAGTTGGAATGCGGCATCACGTGCCTGCGTTCGTCCCAAAAACAGAGGCGCGGGTTCGTTGCACCTGCACTCGCATTTGCAATTTGTACAACCACGCACGCATCCCGTGTCCAGGACCAAGCCAACATTCTTCCGACCTCACCTGGGTATACTATTTGCAACTAATGGCGACTTTGCTACTGTTCTCTTCTCCTGCATCCGAGATGTGCAGACACGTGCTGAATGGAGACCAGGACTGGTTGTCCCAGTTCCACAATGTGCGTATTCTGTCCTGTTTATGCCGTCGGCTTCCTTGCCTCCAATTTCTTCTTCCGCCCCTCCCGTCCTGCTGCCAGGTGCCAATGAATTCTCGAGGAGAAGTAAATACCACTAACGACAAAAGGGCCATGCCATGATGGCATACTGTAGATCTACCGAAGGCTGATCATACACATTGCTTCGGCACTTCAAGCGAAGCAGTTCAAAGTTATGATTATCTCCCGCGAAACACTCTACACAAAAGTCACTTTGCAAATCCTCATGCCTTCACTCGCAATCCTGAACACTTTGGGACTAAACCCGGGGATCTGACGACCCTGGCCCGACCAGCCGGCTGGGTCGGCAGGGGCAGATGCATGCATATCTTGGGTCCGAGCCCCCCTGGTCGGTGGACGCTCTCGTCGATGGCAATAAAGGTGCCACAGCTCGAGCATGGGTGAAGCGATCGTTGGGTCGAGATCCCACGACATCTAGCCTCAGTGAGGCGCTCTACCAGCATTAGTTGCCCAGTTCATCCTATAATTTCATCCCATATAGGTTACATTGTTTCTTCGACGGATGCTCTCCGCAACCAATTGTTGAGAACATCGGTTATTGAGTTCTTGGGAAACCTGGTTGTGTATTCTGAATCTTTGAATACTGCAGCTGAACGTTGAGACGCAGCAGCTAGTTCAGATTTCATGCCAAAGCCATCGTACAATCAATGTTCATGGCTGGACCAATTTACGTCTATCAGGGCTGAAGAATGTCATCGAAAGACGAGTGGTTGACAACGTGTCAGAATGGTACGCATAATCCTTTTTCTTGGAAATAGTTTGAGTTTCCAGCGCGGTTTATTTGGTCTCCTTGCACAGATTACGCACTTTTGAGATGAACACGATACATAGTTCCCTAGAACTGGCAATTTCACTGCCAATCTCAGCTTGCGCCGAGAATACGAAAGGCTGAAGTACCTTGCACTGGCTGCAGCAAGGCTGCCAAAGGAGATATGAGGCTGTGGATGTGGCCTATTGAGGCAATAAGAGTGGACGGTGTGCCACAAGGGTTGCTGCCCAGCCAGGGTTGCACTGACCAGCGCGTACCGTTTCCATGGGATCAGGGCTTGCAGGCCAGCCGTCAACGCATGCTACCCTCCGCTACTGGCGTTGTTGTTTCGAGAGTTCTGGGAGCATGGAAGGGACACTCCACGAGGATAGGAGACCTAGGAGTTTCAGCAAAGTGACATAGTCTCATCTCCCCAGTTCGCAGCTTCGCCTGCTACTACTGTCATGCACGACGATCCACAGGAGAAGGAGCTGGCAAGTACAGTCACACAACAAGCGCCAGCGAAAGGGAACTTGTTGGTAATGTTCGTGTTGTTGAACGAATTCCGCCGGACCTGGACTTCTGGATTCTGGAAGCTGGATGCTCAGTAGCAAACCGAGACAAGAACCCGACTCTGGAGTCCTCTGGAATGCAGCGAATGCACCTGAACTGTAGTGCAGTAGTGTCTGTAGACTCTCGATGGCATTGCACTTCTGAGTGAAATATTACCTGTCGCACTGACCAAGATTTATGGTTTCGGCGGGAGGGTGCTTTCCGGTTCCCCGCCCGCACGGCCAATCTACAGCCAGATTTGCTCCCGGGACCGTCGAAGCGACGTACTTCTGTCATATCTCAACCAAACCTCATCTCAATCTCAATCTCATCCCATCCCCTCCCCTCCCCTCCCCTCCCCTCCTATTCTCTTTCCAGGTGCAGACGCGAGATCCTGAGATGATGCGAGCCTGAAGGAGACGGACGAGTCCTGTCGCAGCCGCCGTTTGCGCTGGAAACCGTCGAAGCCTCTGCCGACGGCTGACCGTACGGCAGGCTATCTCCGCACATATGAGTATATTCAGTTTTCATTGGACGACGAGCTGTTGGGCTCAGAGCGGGCGCCAATCGAGAAAGCTGGGATGGCTGCGGCCGGTTCCACTGATTCCCATGGCCCGTCGAACCCTAACTGATTTTGCCTTCAAGGCGACTCTGGACGGCCGTCGATAGTTTGCTCCTACAGTAGAGTCCTAGCCAGTAGTGCTTAGGAGGCTTGGAGTGCAGCACGGGCATGGGTGGCATTGATGGCGCCCTGCCCGAATCCTGCCTGCTGCTACTCGTAATTTACTTGCTTGTAATTTAAGTCAGCACCGGAGAGAAATTCTGACATAGGTTGGCCTGGCCTGGGCTGCCCTACCCTGCCCTGCCCTGCCCTGCCCTGCCCTGCCTGGAAAGCTCGCTACTAAGTAGTAAGTACTGGGACCAGAGGCAGGCGAGGCAGGAGGCAGGAGGCAGGAGGCAGGCTATGTCTGTGGCCCCGAGGGCCCCTAGGACCACCATACGCACCGTTCCGCCCCGGCACCGATCAGGGCAGGGCAGGGCGTGGCCAGAGGGCACTGGGCACTGGCACTGGGGGACCACCACCACTCACCTCACACTCACACCCAGACAGAGCAAGCGATTTTATTACTTCTCTCTCCACCACCACCACCACCACCACTACCACCACCACCACAGCACAACCACCACCACAACCACCCACACACCCCCACGCACTCCCACTCCCACTCCTCGAGCACGATGTCTTTGCAAGCTTAATCCCTCCCGCAATCCCTCGCTAGCAGCGCTGGCATCTGCTGCAGGCCCCATCAGGGCCATCACAGATCGTGTTTGGTGCCTCGCAAGATCCCTGAACCCGGGTTACCAATGTCTTTGACCTCTTTCCTCTTTCCTCCTTCCTCCTTCCTCCTTCTCCTCCCCCTCCCCCTCCAGCTACTCATCCCCCCATGCCGTCCCTCTCAACAGGACAGGGCTCCACGTCCACCACCCTGCTTCACGGCTGCTAGTCGAGGTCGATCGATGCTAGTCATCTTTGGCCAATACGGAGAATTGCCCCAAGCTTTTACTTCCCCATTCTGACGTCTGGAAATCACCTCACTCGATCCAAGGGCATCCACCGACAGACCCACGCCATCCCCTGTAGGGTTTGGCCTTTTTATCATTTACACTTGTCTCTGAAAATACCTGCGGCCATGACAAACCCCTGTCACTTACCCCCTTGTCAGGTTTGGCAAGTACTGGCACTCAGTCCCTTAGTGCCATTTTGCAATGATTCTCAGGATGTTGTCGCTCAGTTTTGGTATGGGAGAGTCTTCATACAACTGCGTCTTAATGAAGACATTTACTGCTTGCCATTAAGAGCCTTGTCCGTTTCATTGCAATGCCTCCTGGCCTGTGGCTTGTCATTGGTGCGGTCTCAATCGGCCAACGCGGGATGGATCTTCTGAACCACTTCGAAATATTGCTCTAGGCGGTGGGGGCTCGTGGCAGACTGTATATGAGGAGAGCGGTAGCCATCTTGTGAAATCTCGGAATGAGATACCGAACGATTGGTAACCCCTCCAAACTCGACCCCAGTTGCACATCAGCTCAAGCCAGACACTTCACCACAAGGTGGTCTTAAAGTAACACAGCCAGCACCTGTCGATCATCAACATCTTCAGGGCATACAAAGCAACGAAAGCCCACATATCGCCAACTCACTCACAGACAAACTCTTTTCTTCAGTTTCTTTCGGCGGACATTTGCTTTGATTTCTTTCCTGCATCGACTGCCTATTTCACGCTTTGCACACCATACATACGATTTCTGCAGCAGCAACACAGCAGTTCTAAGTTATAGACGTCTTGCCTCAAAGCAAGACACAACCGGCACGCTGGCAATTACAGCACAAGCGCCAGGCCAGGCCTGGGGACGTTGGGCTGAGCAGAACACACACCAGCCGATCCAGACATTCTACACAATGGATATTTCTGGTATTGTTCAGTCATACGACTCGCGGGCTGCCTCGTCAGCGGCACTTTCTCGAACAATCATGGCTCCTCAGTATTCTCCGGCGCAGACATATAGCGGAGCAACTAGCCACAACATGGTAGCAACACACCCACAACAGCAACAGCAGCACAATCCGTTCAGTTTCACTGGTTACTCTGGACCCAACACGAACATGATTGTCCCAGCGTTTACGAACTGCAACTTCATTCAGCAAAGACCACTCCCGCGCTTATTGCAAGTAGACGACGATGGAAGTCGACAAGTCTCGTACCCCCGAACGTCCCGAACTGGCTTCATTGAAGAACACCATAGTCAAAGCCCACCGGTCAAAGCAGAATCGATGTGGCCTGCCCCAGCCAGTAACCCTGTGTTCAACTCGGCCGAAACTAAGACTTCTCCAATATCGACACGGGCGCAAGAGGTTAACTTCGGAACAGAAGTCGATACTTTGATGAAAGCCATCCAGGCGAAAGCGCAAACCACCCCCCCACAGGCAACCTCCTCTGCCGAACAGATCAGACCTGTGGTAGGTGCTTTCCATTCTCCCATTTCAGCACAAGCTACTTCCTACCTCGGAATGTACGCTTCAAGAGAGGAGTCGAAGTACAAGCTCACCCATGCTGCTCCTCAGGAAGAATCAAGTAGCCCGAAGAACTCGAAGAAGCGTTATCAATGTACGATTGCGAATTGCAACAAGAGTTTCTATCAGAAGACACATCTGGACATTCACGAGAGAGCTCATACAGGAGTCAAGCCATACGTAAGGAAGTCAACCTAAAATACAGTATAAATTCGCTAACATCTATGCTAATAGGCATGCAAAGAGCCCGGCTGTGGTCGAACATTCTCACAGCTTGGAAACCTGAAGGTACATTAGACACCCCGAAAACCGACGATGCAGCCTCAATTCACCACTCCAGCGCTAATGTCTTCTCTCCAGACTCACGAACGTAGGCACACTGGAGAACGTCCATATCAATGTGAAATTTGTGGAAAGCGGTTTGCTCAACGAGGCAATGTCCGCGCCCACAAGAACGTCCACGACAAGTCAAAGCCCTACCACTGTCGCCTTGACACCTGTACAAAGGACTTCACCCAGCTGGGAAATCTCAAGGTACGTTGATTTGTTGCCTTCTGTAAATTCATCACAATTATCCACTCTGGCAATCGCATAGTGGCGATTTTTGCCTCCGTTTCAACTTCGGTCCTTGATCCACAATATGTTTACTTCTTCGCTTGCACCCCTCAAACAACCTGTCCACTCCGCCACATCTTCCTGAACCATTCTCTTACGCATGAATGATGAAATCTTCCTCCCCTATTGCTTAGTTCGTCGATAAGCAGACATACGAAGCAAGGTTCACTAAGACCAAAGCTGATGACATTACCACAGTCCCACCAAAACAAATTTCATATCGAGACCATCCGCAATCTGACCGCTAAGTTTGCTTCTATTAAGGACGGCGACATTGTCCATGCCGGCGACAAAGAACTATGGGAGTATTTCGCCAACCTGTATAAGAACAGCAACAAGGGTATCAAGGGCCGTGGTAAGGATCGCAAAGTTGGCTCCGTATCTAGCCGGTCCTTCAATTCCGGTATGCGCAGCTTAGGTGTCCATGGGAGAGGCTTCGGTATGGCGGGCTCCGGCCGCAGTAACATGGTTGTTGGTGTCGGCGGTATGGGGGCCCCAAGTGGAGGCAGAGCCGATGGTGGACAGTACGACATGTTTGATGTTGATGACGGGAGCCAGAGTGGACAATCACACATCGTGAGTAGAGGCGCAAGCTCAGTTGGAACGTGTTACGAGGACGCGCCGTCAGACGCTTATGAAGACCATGGACGAGGCGCCAACGAGTTGGCGTTCGGTGACAGGATATACTAATCCTCATTGTCGAGAGACGCACGAATGACAAAGTGGGAGATAAGGAAGATTGGACATAAATATGAAGGGCGGAGTTGTAGCAATACAATGCAGGCGCAAGTACAGACGCCATTTACGATTGTTGATGAGAGATGAACGAAACACGAACTGGATTAAGCATGGAGGAGCCGGCGCAACCCAGCAAAAAACACAAATGTGTACTACTATCACGAACACGATGAACGACACTTGATTCTGAACATAGAACTAGTTGGATTATGGACGGCGGGGAGGGGAAATAGACGGAACCGGACTGGATATATGGTTGGGCTGGTACTCTCGAGGCATCTTTATGGTCATCTGGTTCTCAGGAGGGGTGGATGGTTTTCTTCATTTCTCAACGTCATCACATGCGATTTTATATCCCTATTCTCATATCAACTATCTATCTAGCCATCTCGTTGCTTGCATCAAAGTCGATCTTGGGTCGCGATCTTGTATTTTCATTCTTTTTGGTCGTTTTGTCTATCTTCACTTCGCACATTCACTACGGAACTCTGTACGGAGAGCAAAATATTTTGTACCAATGAAGGGTGGGTATTTGTCAAAGACTTTACTGTTCTAAGACTCCTTCTGTCTTCACAGAGAGAAGGTTGGCATCATCAGGAGGCTTTCTACTTTTAGCTCTACCCTGGTCAGGGAGGCTGTCTGATAATCGGTCAAGCATTACGCTTTGCTCAGAAATATACTTTATTAGCAATATCAACATTACTCCAGATTGTGGACTTCTTGTAACCATCAACCTTTGTAATCCCATTGGTCATTGATTGGCTTTACAAGCATCGACGCGAAACTTAGGATAATAATATTATTACTCAATATTTGCCACCAATGTTTCTAAATATTGTACTGCTTGGTAGTTGTCTCGATTGATTGACGTTCCAGGTTGTGAGAACGGAAATGCACTTTCGTCCCGGGCTCTGAGGTTGGTCGCGACCTCTCGGTTACTGTAGCGTTTGCCTTCAACTCCCCCTTTGCAAGTGCAACAGCCGAACAGACATTGAGTAACCCCAGCGTGGGAAGCTTAATGCACGCTTATCTTCAACACCACGTCCTCGGAAAACTCATGGCGTAATTGGCAATCGAGATCTGGCTATCAAATCTCATAAGAAGCCGACTAATTACTAGCATTCTCAACATCGGAGGGTTGACCGTCGGCGAACGTGGGCTCATATCTCTTGCTCTTTGTGTGCCCATTGATGCGATCACGTAACGCCTCAGGGCAACCAGCCCATGAAATCCCGCGCTGCGACAACTGATAAAATGCTCCCTAAAGTGCAAGCGACCTGCCTTTTCTGGGTCCTGGTCCTGGGGCCTGTTGCTGGTGGTGCTAGCACATTGGCCTGCGCACTCACGCAACGAGTGATAATCCGGACCCGAAACCCGTGCTCGTGGTCATCCTTTGCTCAAAAGGTAAGTTTTTCGCGGGACAACGAGTTCAAGGGAGGGATTTACACTGGCTAATAGCCTCGCCAGAAATTAGACGATGGGAAGGCTCGGCCCAGAGCGGTACGGGCTTCACCGCCGAGCCGATTTGGATAGCAGATCATGAAATCCCAAGATTGTGGTCCATACCATGGAGCATGCCGTTTTGTACCCCCGGAGAGACCTCGTGCATCGATTGTTGGGATGCGGAGTGTGATGGCTGGTGTTGGAGAATGATGTGTAATGTTACGTGCGTGATGGCCGAAGTAGGTCCAGTCACTACGGTAGTACAAGACCACAATCAATGCACAGACGTCCGCCTGCGGGACGAACCTTCGTGGAGAATTGACATGCGTTCGTGGTGGTCTGAGTCCTGCACCGTAACTTGTGAGATGTGATTGTGCGACGGAAGATTATCCTCGGATGCAAATGTATGTATGTGATGGCGTCGTGATATTGGCAGTAGTCGCCGAATTGCCACAGGTGAGACCGGGAGGTGCGGGTGTGTTGTGATGTCTTGGAAAGCAGTGGTGGTAGTGGAGTGGATACTCGTAGTGGATGGAGAAACGAGGCACCACAGAACGAGGGATGATACAGAGACGACCCCCTGACGATATAGAGACGACCCCTCCTATATTAAATATAGCAGAATCCTTAGATTCTACTACGTAACTGTAAATAACTATATATTAAATTATATAGGTAATACTACTATTATTAATAATAAAATATTTAGAGTAAAGGAAAAGATACTAATATAAAAAATAACTAATTATACTATATCCTCGGGATTACTTCTAACTCCACTTCTACTTCTTAGTCTTAAGATAACTATAATACGAATACTAGCTTATCTAGCTGATTTTAGCTTTAAAAATAAGGTATTCCACTTATCTTAGGTATTACTACTATTCTCTCGTGCAGAAAGGGATAATTACTCTTATTATACCCTATATAGCGGTAATAAATATACCTCTTTTTATTATAGTTATACGAAGTATAAGCTAAATAATAAGCTAATCAAGCTTACTTATTTCCGTATAGAATACGCTTAAATTAGCTAAGAATATAGCTAGATTCTGCGAGTATTTACTAGTTATATTATTTACTTAAGACTCTTTACTCTACCTCCTTAGAATAACGATTTTACTTTAATATTAAGTTAAGAATTAGAAGAGAGAAGAGCTTAAAAGTATATCTTGCGTTAGTTAAATTAAATACTAATAAAAGTGGAAATCGAATAGTATTATGATAGGGTAGTGTAGTTCTAGGTTAGAAGATAGTTAACCTGTTTTATAAGGTTATATAGATAAGCGTAATAGCGTATAATAAATATATTATCTTCTCTCTCCTACTCTTACTACTTATTTAGTTAGTAGTCCTCTATATCCCTACTTATTATATACTTTAATAGCACTACCTTACTTCTTTTATATTAGTAACTTATATAGGGATCTAAAAGTAAGGCAGAGGAATAGCTAGAATATATTTAAGCTAGTAGTAAAAGTAAGAGTTAGAATTTCATCGCTTAGTATCTTTATTATAAAAATAAATAGACACGTAAGAAGCAGCTAGAAAAAAAAAGCTCGAAGAACTCTTATTTAATAAGTAAGATATTAGGAAACAGTAGAATATAAGTAAAGAGAGCTAAGAAAGTATAAAGGAGAAAGTTATTATATAAAGCTTAGAAGATAAAGTTACTATAGTAATAGAGAAAGTTTATATAAAGAAAATAAGTAAGGAATAAATAAATACGAAAAGAAAGTAAGTTTAAAATAAAAAAGAAGCCTAAAGTAAGGTATAAAAGGAATATAAGGAAAAAAAGTTAAGAAGATTAAAGTAGTTAAGAGAGCTAAGTCTAGAGGTTATAAGAAGTATAATCGCTACGCTCTTACTAGTAACTCTAGTACTTTTAACTTTAGTAATATTAAGTATACTATACCTTATAAGTAAATACTAAAGGTTTAAATTATTTACTAAATTCTTTAATATAACTATATTTCTAAGAGATCCTAAGAACTAAAAAACACTAAGTATAAAGGAAAGTAATATAATAGAATATATTTAAGTCCGAAAGGAAAGCTATTAAGAATTAAAGATTATGAATTCTAAGATAGCGGAAGTTAAGTATATTTCAGTTATACTAGCCCTAAGTATACTAAGCGCGCTATACTTTAAAGGAGCTAATATTACAGAGTTCTTAAAGTGATATACTAACTAATATAATAATACCTAATTAAAGGATATAAACTAAATTAAAAGGCTTCCTTAATATTATAATCTTACTATTAGTTAGTATATTAAGACGCTACTAAAGTAGATAAGTAAGAATTAAAAAGAGCTAGTAGTATCTCTTTTAGAGAAGTATAAGGATTAAGATACTTTTTAATAAATAAACTCCTAATTATTTCTTAAGGCTCTAAAGTTAAAACCGTAGACTATAGAAAGTGATATAAAGTAGTTTATTCGATAATTCACTATAATCTTAGCTACCTTAGTAAAAAGAAGCTAGTTAGAAAATTATACTCGAGGAGTATAGTTCTTAAATAAGTTACTAAGGGACGTTTATAAGAAGATAATATATAAGAATAAGATTAATATTAATAAGCTAAGTATAATTAAGTTTAACAACTTAGTTAAGATAGCTACTAAGATTTATATATCTAATAAGATAGTCCGGAAGTTTTCTAATAGTTATATAAAATAAGAGAGCCTTAGTAAATTAGTAGATTTACTTAGCTAAGTACTTATTACTCTTAAGGTAAAGAGTTAGCTAGTTCTCTCTATTATTAGCCTAAAGATTATATCTATAAAAGTAGTAAAAGAAATAACCTAGGTATTTAATATGCTAATACTAGCTGTAAGAGCGTCGCAGGTTCTATAAGCGCCTAAGGGAAGATCGGGATTTAGCTTACTTAGCAAAGGAAATCAGTTAAAAGCCTACTTAGTAGAACCTAGTAGTTAAGTTAATTTATTTAAACTACTATAAGGGGTATACTTAGGCTAACCTTAGCGTCCGAATAACTCGCTAATTAGAATATATACTATAAGTACTTATAAGAATCACTAGAACTAATATTTCTACTATTTAGAAAATAAGTACTTCTATAGAGACTACCCGGACTTCCTAATAAATATAGAAAAGAAGCTTATATATAATTATTAAAGCTAGATATATTATAGACGCGCTAGTAGTAAGAGATAATTAGTTAAATAGTATAGGGGGGTCCTAGTAATAGAGGCTATATAAGCTAGTTAAAAGGGAACCTCGATATAAGGAGCTAATAAGAGATAAATTAAAGGGAGTAATTTAATAGTATAGCTAATATAAGTACTATAGTACCTTATAAATAAAGCTAAACTTATAAAAGTAATAGTAGTAAAAGTAATAACTTAAGATAAGTCGGATATTAAAGAAGATAAGGGAGACTAAGAAGCTATAAGAATATTAAGAGCTAGAAATAAAAAACTAAAGAGCGGAAAGAATAATAAGTAAGTAAACCTAAAGAAAGTATTAAAAAAGTAAGTTAAGAAGGAAAAGAATTTAGTAACTTTAAAAGTTCTATAACTTAGAAAGTAAAAGTAAAAAGATTTAATTAAAAAGGTATTAAAAGAAAGAGTATAATAAGGAAAGATTATTAAAGAAATAAAGATAAATAAAAAGTAGACTAAGAAGTTAAAGAAAGTTAGTTTAAGAGTTACTAAGAAAGTAAAGTAGTACCTAGATATCTTAAAGTAAAGAGTGTAGCCTCTAGAGCTATTAAATAAAGTCTTAGATAATAAACTAAAAGGTATTACTAGTAGGGAAGTACTTATATACTTTAAGCTCTTATAAAAATTACTTTTTAAAAATATAACTATAGTAAAGTTACTTTAGACTACTAAAAAGAGAGTTAGAAGTAATTAGACTAACTTAGTATTAATAAAGTCGGTAAGAGTAAAGGAGATATTAAAGAACTCTTAAGTCTTAGTAATTAAGAGCCTAAAAGTTAGAGTCCGGCTAAGCTCTTTAATTATAATAGCACTTATTAATTATAAGTTAGAAGCTAATCTAATAACTTCTATAATTACTTTAAAGACCAGGCTCCTTATTTAACTTAACCTTAACCTTAGAATAATAAGCTACTTAAGAGAGTAAGAGAAGTTCAAGAGATTATATAAGAGAGTAGCTATAAAGATTAGAAGTATCTTAATAGTAGGGAGTTTTTTTACTTTAATATAAGTGAAGAATAATATAATCTTAAGCTAACCCTTTATTATAGCAAGTCTCTTATCGTTTTCTTATAGTAGAAGTTATTAGTTTACTATAGTTATAAATAATAACTAAACTAAGTAAGTTATAGTAAAAGTCACGGATTTAATAAGGTCTTATACTAAATCAGATATTTTCCTAGAAAACGCTTAGCTAAAGCTATAGTAATAAGTAGTTTTAGCGATAGATCTACTAAAGAGAAGAGTAGGTTAACTAGCGTATTTAGCTCGCCTAGCGGAGAAAAAGTAAAGGTATTTTTAGCTATAGTATTTACTAAGTCTAATAAAGAAAGAGATAAGGATACAATTCTTTTAAGAAGTACAGATTTAGTTATACTTTTATAAGTAAAAAGAGTTTTTCCTACTATTAGAGTTTAGAGTACTTATAAGAAGAAAGCTAATAAAGTTATTTTAATTTAAAAGAGGATTTCAGATAAATTAAAGCTAAGAGAGAAGCTAGACTAAAAATAAAGGCGATTAGAGTAAGAGAAAGTTAAAGAGCCTATTAAACTACCTTACGAATTTAATAAGTAAATAACTTTAAAGTTCTTAGAGTTACTATACGAGATAAAGTTAATACTAGAAAGAATAAAAGAGATAATAATTAGAGGGAAGTTATAACTATAAAAGCGCGAGCTTTTAAAGGAGATACTATATAAGCGCGAGGCTATAATAGTATTTAACTTCTTCAAATACAAAAGGATACACGAAGATATCTACTTACTATAAGAAATTTATACTATTTCGTATAAGGTCTAGTAAGCGCCTAGATTCCTAGTACTAAAATATCTATATAAATATATTAAAGATATACTTATAAAGAGGCTTAAAGCTAGTACCTTAGAATATAGCTATAAATTATATAAGAATTAGTAGTTTTTAGTTAAGAAAAAAAGTAAGGTATATTAGATAGTAGATACTATAATAAAGTATAATATAGTAATAATTCGAGATATTAATTTACTACCTAATATTAAGGAAATATTAGAAGATTTTATAAGGTATATAATTATCTCTCTAATAGACTTCTTTTTTAAGTATAATTAGGTTACCTTATACCTAAATAGTAAAGACTTAATAGTATTCTAAATACTACTTAGTCTCCTCTGCTATACTACCTTAGTTTAGGAGGCAACTAACTTTATTATATAATTTTATAAGGTTAGAAAAGCGATTCTAAAGGACTATAAGCCTAAGAGAGCTAAGATATTTATAAATAATATTCCTATCTTAGGCCTCTACTTAAGGTATAATAATAAAGAGGTTAAGCCTAGTATTTAAAGATATATCTTAGAGTACTTTATTAATTTAGATCTAGTCCTAGCTAATATAAAGAAAGTAAGAGCTATAATTAGCCTTAAGTCGCAGTTCGAGGTTAATAGCCTAAAGTTAGTAAGCTATATATATACTATAAAAAGTAAGTTACTAGATAGTGAAAATATAATAAAGATACTTAATTAATAGGAATACTAAAATATAACTAAAGTTAGGGTATTTCTTAGAGTCTATAGCTACTACTATATTTAAATTGTTAACTACACTAGAAAAGCTAAGCTACTATACCTTTTACTTTAAAAAAGAGCGGAATAAAAATTTAGAGATATCGAAAGGTTCGTAATAGATACACTGAAATTAGCCCTAATAATAGTCTTAGTACTAGTTAAGCTAGACGTCTCTAAAGGAAGTAGCGAAGTAATTCTAGTAATAAATATAAGCTTAAAGGAATAAGAGATAATCTTAATATAGCTAGATTATAACTTTAAGCGCTATCCTATTAGATATAATAGTAGAGTATAGATAACTATAAAAAGAAACTATAATACTACTAAGAGAGAGTATTATAAAGTTTTAAAGGCTTTAAAGAAGGTCCGAGGAGTCTTAATTAGCTACTACTTTATCTTAGAAATAAACGCTATAGTTCTAGTTATATAACTTAATTAAAGAGCGTTAAACTTACCTAAGGCTTTAGTTATAAGATAGATTACTTAGATACGCTTTTTCGATTTTAAAGTATATTATATACTAAGAACTAAGTATATTATAGCAGATAAGTTATCTAAGTAACTAGCTACTTAAAAGAAGTTAAATATTAAGGCTTTAGAAAAAGATATTAATAACTTCATAAATACTTAGTTTAGTCGAGTTAAGGTTAGTATTTAAATAAGGAGAGTAATACTCTATTTATAAGGGGTATAGAGTTTAGATTCTAAGCTTATTATAAAGTACTTTCTTATACTAAAATAGCTAGCTAGAGTTAACCCTAAGGACTTCAGGAGATTTAAGTAGTAAGCTCTTAATTATATAGTTTAAAGCGAAGTTCTATATTACTATACTAATAAAAGTCTTCTAATAAGATAGGTTATAGATAGTAAAAGAAAGCGAGAGATAATCCTTAAATCTCTCTATAAAAATATAAGCTATAAAAGATAGGAAAGTATATACTAGAAAGTTATAAAAAGATATTTCTAGGACTTACTATACTTAGATATTAAAGCTTATATAATAATATACGAAGTATATTAACTTCAAGACTCTACTAGGATAAAGGAAGTGCTTTATCTTACTTAGATAAGCGCTCTATAAGCTAAAGTAGGAATAGATATAATATATTTACTACTAAAGTAAGAAAAGTACTATTTAGTTATAATATAAGATAATTTATCTAGATAAGTTAAAGCTAGAGCCTTAGTAAATACAACTTTAGCTGCTATTATAGATTTCCTTTAAGAAGATATAATATATTACTATAGAATCTTTAAAAAACTAGTTATAGATAAAGAGCCGGAAAATAAGAAGTAAATAAAGAAGCTCGCTTAGAAATATAAGATCTGAAAAGTAGTAGTATTAGCTTATTATATCTTAGTGAATAGAATAGTAGAGTAGGGATATAAACTTATTATAAACGCTTTAGCGAAGATAATAGATAGAAAGATAAGTGATTAAGTAAGAAATTTATACGTAGTACTTTTAGTAAACTATTATATAATTAAAAGCACGATTAAGTACTTATTATTTTAAATATAATATAAGTCAGAGGCAGTTTTACTAGTAGAAATAAGAGTTCTTATATAAAAAGTTATAGATTAGAAGAATACTTAGATAAAGGTAGAGACCTTAGCTTTTTATACGAGGCAGATTTAGATTAGAGATAAAGATTTAAAAGAGGTAACTATAAAGTAGTATAAGATATAGGTAATAAGTAAGAATAAGTTTAATATTAGTCAGCGGATTTAGTAAGTAGAAATTAAAGTTAGTAATATTATTCTACTATATAATACTAAATAAGAAGTTAATATATCTTTTAAACTAAAGCTTAGCTACTAATAGCTTAGCTTATATAAGGTTAATATAGCTATTACAGAGAAAGGGATATATATACTCTTAGAACTCTATAGTACTTAACTTAGTAGTATATTTTTAAGAAACTAACTTAAAGTCTTTTATAAAAAGGACTCTATTTAAGAACTAGTAGAAGTTAGTAAAGATCTTAATAAGTCTATAACTAAGGGTTATAGTAAAAAAGAAGATATAGCACTTAGTAAGATAGAGAGTAACTTAAGAAGTGATATCTTAAGTATAGTACTAGTAATAAGAAGGTGAGCTTAAGCTAAAGCTAACCTTTAAGAACTAGAAGAAAAGTAGGTAGTAATTCCGGAGAGTAGGTATATAGCTATTATAATTAAGTAACTAAGCTATAGGATAATTTAGCTTACTTAGCGAGAGAAATAAAGTAACTAGAATTCTTAAGGGAACTAAGAAATTTTAGTAAGGTAGATAAGTTATATTTACTTATTAAGTAAAGGAATAAGTAAAGTTAAATATTATTAAATCTTATCTATTAATTACTTATAATAACATTAGTATTAAACAAGAAAGGAAGGAAATAAGTAATATTATAAGTAATATTATAAGTAATATTATAAGTAATATTATAAGTAATACTTAAAGTAATTATTATATAAAGAAATTAAAGGAAATAATTACTTTAAACACTAAGTATATAACTGAATAAATCTATACAGATAATAAATATAGTAGTAAGAGGGACCTATTAGACTAGGGGGGTAGTATCTTTAGCTATTTTATTATTATTAATATCTATTTATTCACTACTTTTATTATTACTATTATTATAAGTACTATAGCTAGCTAAGAGAGGAAAGTACTTACTTATAGTAGTCGGATAAGTTAAGGAAAAGCTACTTAATATATTACGCTTAGTAAGAATAGCTTTAATAGTAAATTAATAAATATATCTATTAAGATAAGTTAAGTAGTAATACTTACTATTAATATCTTAAGTAGAAGCGCTATTAATATAACTAATATACTTAAGATTAAAGTATATCTAATAAGTAATAAGGAAAGACTAAGTATTAGCTAAGTTAGAAGTACTCTTATTATAAGGGTATTACTAGAGATACTTATTAAAGAGTAACTTAATCTCTAGGGAGTAGCTAGTAATAAAAGTAGAGGTAGTTATAGTAGTCTTATAATAGAGGTAAGCTTAGCGCGGTTTAGTAGTAGTTCTGGAAGTAGTCTTAAGGGCCCGATACTTTATAAATCTCTTCTTCTTTTTCTTCTTAGAGTAGTTATTATTATTCTTATCCTTAATATTATTAATATTAATATAGACCTTAGTATCCTTATTACTATTAATAGCTTTCTCCGGAGTAAGAGTAACCTTAGAAGACTAGTTAACTTTAAATATAAGCTTCTTAGAGGTTATAAGAGTAAAGGTAGTAATAGTAGATATAAACTTATATTTAATAGTAAGAGTATTACTTTTATTAGAATTATCTTAATCTAAGGTATTATCTATATACTTATTAGTGCCCTTTAACTTCTTTATAAGAAGGATCTCTTTCTTAATAGCTTTCTTAACGCAGATAGAACTAGAAGTAGAAGAGTCTTTAGAAGATAAGCTAAGAGTCTTTATAAGTAAGTTAGTTAAGGCTTTAGACTTAATATACTTCTATAATTCCTTCTTCTTATAGTTATTAAGAGAGTTACTACTACTAAATAAATACTTATTATACTACTACTTATAACTATTATACTCTTTTATAGAGATAAAAGTTAAGTCTGAAATATCTGTATTAGATCTTATAGTAATACTACTATAGAGAGGTATATTATTAAACTCTATAATAAGGTCGTTTAGTCTAAGAAAAGTGTAACTTATAGACTTTTAACTAAAGTATATATAAAAGTAAGAAAGGAAGTTAATTCTTTATTTATTAAAGACTTCTATTTTAGTAAAGAGCTGCTTATTAAAAGTAAGAACTAAGAGGTTAATTATATAGTTAAATAAATATACAGTTTAGTCGGCTCAGATAGCTATAATAATATCCTAGATATAGACTATACTAAGGGTTAAGCTATATAAAGAGTACTCTAAGATATATTAAGCGGAGATATTCTTTAGGAGTAATACTATTATAATAAAAGTAATAGAGGTATAAATTAAGAGTATAAAAAGTATAAGGAAGGTAATAGAAGGTAAGGATAATAATAATAGTGTAAGAGAGGGAAGTAACTATAGAAAAATAGTTATTAAAAGAAAAAGGAAAATTTAAGAAAATAAAAGCGTAAGAGGATTTTTTATATTAAGTGAATAGTAGTAGTAAAGCTATAGAAAAGGTAAATTTAGTAGGAAGAAGCGTAAGATAGTAAATAAAAAGGTAAATTTTAAAAGGGAAAAGTAAAAAAAGTAGAGAAGTTACTAGTTATTTATTATATATTAGTTACTAGCGAGTAGCGCGATAATACGATTAGAGGAATAGTAGGTTATAAGCTACTAAGCGAGGTATAGGAGCTTTTAAAGGAGGATTTAAGATACTAAGGATTTTTTCTAATTCGAAACTTTTAACTTTCTTTAAAAATAATAACTTCCTTATATTTTACGCTATAATAACTAAGTTATTATATAGATATAATAGTTTAATATAAATAATAGAGGAGATATAAGTATAGGCCTAGTTAAAGTACTTATAGAAGATAGATTACTAGCTTTTACTAATTTTAATAAAATAGTTATATACTTAGATAGGATCTTACTATAAGACTAGTATAATATCTAGTTAAGAGTCTTAGAGATTATAATAGTATATTATAATAGGGCTAAGGAACTTATTAAGTAAGTATATAAGTATATAGAAAAATTAAGAGTATTCCGGATCTATATATTAGAGAATAAGTTTCGCTAGTCTTAGATAGAAGTTTAAGTTATAATTATTAATAATATAAAGAAGAGAAATAAATAAGGTAAAGCTTATAAGAGTATAGCAAAGAACTAGATAGACTCGAAAGTGCTAGCTTAGCTAGTAACTAAGTTAAGAGAATTCATAGGTATCGTGTACTATAGGAAGGAGCTTTATATAGTATGAAAGTCTTAATTTATTAAGGTATTTTAGAGCTCTCTTATAAGGGGAAGCTTTAGGAGTTCTAGTTATATAAGTAGCCTCTAGTTAGCTAGAGCGCCTTAGGGAGTGCCTTAGGTGCGTTAAGTGTATAATATACTCTCTTACTTAGCTTTATAATAGTAAGCGAAGCGATATAAATAGTATAAATAATACTACTTGAACTATAATAAGAGTTAATACTAACTAACGGCGTTAAGTCTTAAGTGCTTAATAGCTTTAAATATATAAACTAGGTAAGTTCTTTTAAACGCTCTTTCCTTAAATAATAACTTTAATATAATATTAGTAAATATAGCTAAAAGCTTTTATGTCGCCTACGCCTTACACGCTTTTAACCTTACTATTACTTATATAGTAAAGAAGAAGATTATAAGTTATTAATTTAAAGATTCTGATATAGTTAACGTTATAAGGAATCGTTAAAATTATATTAATACTTATAAAATAAGCTTATAGCTGCTACAGCTCTTTTATTATCGCTACTCTACTACTATTATTATTACTATTACTACTACTAGCACTAGTACTAACTCTTACTTACTGCTTTACTATAGTAGGGGCTATCTATACTATACTTTACAGCTATTATATTTGCGGTAGTTTACAGGGTATACTAGGCGACTTTTATTATAATAAAGAGATAGCTTTATGTTGTTTTTATTATTATAAAAATAATAAATCAGGTTGTATTATTACTTCTGTTCGCGTTATTAAACTCTTTGCCGGCTACTTAGTAGCCTAGGCCCTTTTAAAGGGTATACGTGTAAGTGTTTTTTTATATTATAATATTAGAACAACGAAATATTAAGGTATTAATATTAAAGTGCTAAGTGAGGCTAACTTTATAATATATATAGACTTTTATAGTCTACTAAGCTACTATTCGGAAGGCCTTAGAGGCTAAGGAGGATAAGGATAAAGATAAGAATAAGATTTGTACTATTATTTGTAAGTTATAATAGTAGTCTTATAGATTTCAGATATTATCTAACTATTAATATTAGCTGCTACCTCTACTCTTACCTTTACTCTCTATAAAGAGACTACTATTCTCCCCTTTTATCTTGTTTTTAGTACTATAAGAATAAGCTCTGACTTTATAAGAGCTACTATCGTTACTTTTACGACACGTTTAACCTTACGTGCCTTTACCTTAGTAAAAGTTGATATTATAGCTAGCGCTATCTAGTAGTTAATTAACTTTCTCCTCTCTCTTTAGTAAGTAGTATAAGCTTTATAACCTTTAAGTAGTAGCTTAGGAATATTACTTTTTTATTATTATAGTTCAGGCTAGCGTATTAGTATAGCTTTATAACTTAGAAGTTATAGCTTAAGATTAAGTCTCTTACTCTTCGTGTTATTTTAGCGCAGCTTTATAACTTTAAAGTAGTAGCTTAAGATTAGGTCTTATAATTTTACTTTTTCTTTTCTCTTTAATAGTATTTAAGAACTATAAATATAAAGTAAAAGAAACGTAATAAAAGAAAGTGTTTATATAGATTATATAGCTTAAGCGAGTTTCTTAATATTAGCTTAAGAGTCTTAAAAGTTTAAAAGAGCGATAAACACTTTAAACTTCTACTTTAGTAGGTTTTTAGTTAAGCTATTAGCTAGTATATTATTTATTAAGAGATACGTTACCTAAAAACTCCCTTTTTTATACTCCTGTTATAGCTATATATTCTGTATATTAATATACTAAAGCTTTATTAAGATTCGCTAGTTCTCTTTAACTATTAGCTGAATCGTTTATTTATTATTATAGAATATATTCTATAGAGCTCTTATATTAAGCTTTAGCTCTTTAAAGAACCTTTAAAGCGCTATTACCTTTTTAGTAATCTGTTTTATACTAAGAAGCTCTGCCTTAGTTATTGAAGTAGTAATAGTATCTTATCAGGAGGCTTTTTAAATAATAGCTTCTTTAAATAGTATAATTAGGAATCTTTAAGAGAAATAACGTGATTTAGCGTTATCTATAAAGGATACGTCTAAGGTAATAAGAAAGTATATCTTTCTGTTCTTTTAACTATAGATAATAGCTAGGAATCTTAAGTTAAATAGATATTATATAGTCTAATTAACCGCCTTTAAGTATAGCGCGCTTAGGTTAGTAAGGAAGTATAACAGTTAAGAAGCTATAAAATCGACGTCTAGCTAGAGTATAATAGCTATATATAGTATTGACTTAACTTTCTTCTAATACTTTTTAATTTACTTAAAAGTTACTATACTAAGGTTCTTAACTAGCTTATAATATAGGAGAGGCGTATTAGAGCACTTCTTATCTATTATATTAAACTTTTAAGTTATCTTCTTAATATAGATATTATATAAGAGAGATACTATTTTCTTTTCTTTATTTTATACTACTCGCACTTTTAAGAACTATTCTATATCTTCTAGGACTATTAGCTTATATGTTTTATATAGTTTATCTATAATTATCTAGCCCTTTTCAGTGTATCTGATATAATATAAGACTTAAATATCGTCGACGTAGAACGCTATAAAGATAGTCTTATATTAGTTTATAAAAATATATAGCTCTTTTATAAGTAAAGATAGGTCTAGCTTACTAAGTGTCTTTATAAAGTCGCTGTACTAGAGTATAAGTGAGTCTCTTAAGTCGTAAAGCGCTTAATTAATTTTTACTACTATTTTTAGTCTTTTCTAGCTTTTTAAAGGGAAACACGAGACTAAGGCGTTTCTTTTATCTCTCTTTACGTTAATAAAGATATTAATTATATTAAACTGCTTTACTTTTAAGTCGAATTAAGCTGCTAGTACTATTATAACTTAGAATAACCTTACTATAAGTATAGCTATATAAGTTAAGAATATTATAGAGTTATCTTATATATTATTTTGTATTATAATCTAAGACTTATAACACTTAAGTTATCTTATAGAATCTACTTTATAAGTAAATACTTACTTTAAGAGAATTAGTAAAGTAGCTATATCTTCCCTAAGAATTAGTTTTTAATAGTCTTAAGCTTTTAAGTTTAATATCTCCCTTTTTATATTAGCTTTAAACTACTTGCTATATAAGTGACTCTCTAGCTCTCTTTAGTTTTTAGGTAGCTTTAAGAGCTTTCCTTAATATTAGTTTTATAAGTTAGAGGCTTTTACTTTTACTTAGATATCTAATATAGCGTTTAAAACTATTATATAAAGTGTAATAGTATCGTAGCTATTAGCTTACGTTAGAGTCTTACTATAGAAAGTTGTAATAAACTCTTAAAGGCGTAAGTAGCTATCTTATCTTAGAGCTATTACTATAAAGTAATAGCTATATGCGGTAAGCCTTTTATATTCTCTTTAAGCTTCTTAAGTTACCTAGATTTAATTACACTTTATTACTTGCTACTATTAGTAGCTATTTTTAGCTATCTATAGAAACTTAGTCCTTATCGCTTTAGGAGAAGCTTTTAAAAGCTTAGTAACTTATTGCTTAAGGTTTTATAGCTATTAGCTAAGTAAACGACTTAAGGGTATATTTATTAGCGCGCTTCTTTAATACCTAGACTAGTATTATTACTACTTATAGTATCTTTTTAGTATTAAAGTAAGAGATAATTAGTCTCTATAGCTTTAATATCTCTTAAGACGCCTTAACTTAACTTCTTATAAAAAGTTAGATTTTTACTATTATTAGTAAAGTTATTATTATAAAGGACTATATCGTTACTCTTTACTTTTAAGGTCTGACTCTTATAAGAGGCTAATTTAGAGGTCTAAGAGAGCTCTAGCAAGTCGACCTCTATCGGCTCTTATACCTTTAATATTACCCTTAAGCTTTATAGAAGCTTTACTAAAGTAATATCTATTAGTTTTAATACTTCTTTAGTAACTAGTATAATAGTCTTAATACTAACGTTAACTTTAACTATAGCTTCGTTTAGTTTAGCTATATATTTTACTATAACTACGTTAGTAATATTACTAATATTATATTTTATATCTGAAGTAATAACGTTCTCTTTTAGGTCTTTAATAAGCTCTCTTAAAGTAAAGGTAAGTTAGCTAACTTTCCTTTCTTTCTTAAGAGAATAAAACGTTATCTTATTAAATCGGATATTACGCGTAATCACTATATAGTATAACTAGAGCATTTAGATCTTATATAAGTTAGAAGTAATATAACTAACTAAGTATCTAACGTATACTTTAAGGCTAACTTTAAAGCCTTTATAATTTTTTTTAGTCTCTCTATTAGTTATAACTAAATATACACGCGCCTTATACGCGTATACTTTACTTTAGTTAAGTCTTAAGTTAATTAAGAGCTTCTTTACTATTAGTAGATTATATTACTAAAAGTAGTTCTGAAACTATTCTTAAAGTACTTAATTAAGACTCTTTATCTCTTAGCGTGTAAAAGGACTTATATTATAAAGGTAGATTACTATATAATATACTTTTAAGTAAAGCTTCTCTAGTAGGTTCACCTGAACACGTATCTTAATAGATTTATTAATAATCTCTTATCTTATATACTTAACACTATTTATAAGTTCTTTAGTATATAGCAGGGGATTCTCTACTTTTATCTCTTCTCTTATAGTTTATTTCTTATACTTTAACGTGCCTTAAATAGCTATAACTAAGGTGTTATTATTATACTAAATAATATAGACTAATAGTCTATATTAACGCTTAGTCTAATATTTGAAGTTCTCTAAGACTAGTATAACGTAACTAGCTAACTTACTTAGTAATATATAACTAAAGAGCTTCTTACTATACTTATCCTTAATAATAAGTAGCTAGCGAGTATTATTATAACTTATATTAAAGTTAAATAAGTCTTAGAGGATTTAGTAGAATAGCTTAGCTATTTTATTCTTTAACTCTTATCTTAACATAACGTTTTTAGCGTATATAATAGTATAGTCTTTACACTAGATTCTTAATACTCTATTGAATTATACGCCTTTCTTTACTTTAAGTAACACTTATAAAGTACTTTCTCTTAAATAGCTAGTGTATAAGTATTATAGTTATAGAGTTACAGAACGCTTTTTAAGTAGTTAATTTAATAATTGGAAACTTTACTTATTTAAGTTACGGCTTAGAGTTAAGTATATTATAATAGGCGTATATATTAAAGTCACTAAGTTATAAGAGTAACAAGAGTATCTAAAAGGCTTATATTTAAAGAAAATTAAGTTGAACTTTTAAATTAGTTATCTAATAACTACGCTTATCTGAACTTTCTTATACTATAAAGTGATATCTTTCCTAGAGTATTATAGCCTAATGTCTTTTAGTAACGCCTTTAAGATAATATTAATATAGAAATCACGGATTATAGTAATATTATTAAGTGATAAGTCTTAAGTATTCGGACTATTTAGCTTAGCTAAGGAGTTCTTAAATACTCGCTTCTCTTTGCTAACTACTAGAATTCGTTATATTTTAGCTTTTATATAGTTATTATTAGTTAATCTTTTAAAGGAACCTAAAACTAGCTTATTCTTATGATTAACTAAGTGCTAAGCGCTATAGTTATTAACTAAAGTACTTTCTAAAAGTATATAAGGAACGTTAATAAAGTCTATAGCGTAGATTTTAAGTGTCTTTTTAAGGTTTAAGAGCTTTAAGTTAATAGTAGCTACGTTAATATTACTAGGGTATTTTCTTTTAGCTTACTGAGATAATAGTTCCCGGTCTTTGTTAGGCTTCTTTTTAGTAATCTAAGCTATAGAGATAGTAATATAGCTTTCTTTAGAGATCTCTTAGCGTAGTTTTATGTACTTAAGTACCTAGATAGCCTTATAAATCCTCTTGATTTACTTATTATTTAGATAGAATCTTATGCTATTAGCTTAAAAGTTATTATAGGTGAAACAGAGCTTTTAACACTTAATTAAAGGGTGCTAGTATCTGATTCTATAAAGGCAGTTAGTCTTTTTATCTCTTTAATTTAAACGGGAGCGATTTTAAGAGCTTTCGGAATAGTCTTATAAGCCTTTTATATTAGAACAACTACTTAGTATTAGCGTAGCGTAGAAACTATTAACTCCCTTACCTTTATTCCGGTAGTACTCTTTTATATTCACTATAAACGTTAGACTATACTCTTTTAGTATTATACTATACTAATATCTTAGAGTATTATCTTGTTACGAACCCCTTAGCGCTACGGTTCAGTTAGCACCCATATGCTAATAGTACTATTAGTAGTACTATAGGGGCATTAGTACTAACGAAGGAGCGGTGCTATTAATAGGGTAGTACTAACTAGGGAATAATACAGGATAGCGAGTAGTACCGCTATACACTTACGCTTAGTAGTAATAGTTACCTAGATTATAGTAGATAATAAGTCACGTAATAGATCCTTAGATCCCTAGATCCCTTTATAAGAGAATAGATCTAAGGATCTAAGGATCTAGTATCTTAAGGGATCTAAGAAGAACAAAAGTTCTATATAAGACTAGTATATCTGCTATTAGATAAGAGCTTTATACTTAACTTTAAATAGTATTCTAATACTTAGTAACTATCTTCTATCTACGTAATACACTTACCTCTCGATTATTAGAGATTAACTATAGCCTTCTGTATTTATAGCGAGTAAATACTAGACTATTACACTTTAAGCACTTTCTTATTAAAGGTACCGACTCATAAAGATAATATATCCTCTGTTAAAGGATTATCGAACAACTACTTAGCTCCTACTAAGGTCTTTAACCTAAAGAATATACCTAAGATCGCCGCCCCGGATCTCTATTATAAAGACTAATCTAAGCTTAGAGTATACCTTACTTAGGTTAAGCTTTATATAAGCTTTAATAGTTACTAGTTTACTATAGAGACTAATAAAGTCATTTAGGCTTTATCCTTCCTCTAGGGATCTACTTTTAACTAGATTAAGACCTTTCTCTTAGACTATATTCAGAACCGGACTAAGGATAAGAGAGTCTCTATAGTAATAACTAAGGAATCTCAGAAGATCTTTATAACCTTCAAGGGTTTTAAGTATAAGATTAACCGCGTCTTTAGTAATATCGATTAGAACTATACCGCTAAACAGAACATCTAGAACCTAAAGTAGGCCGAGTTAGTAACTACGTATACTACCGCCTTCTAGTAATTCATAAATTAGACTAGCTAGAATAACAACGCCCTTTAGGTATAGTACTATAAAAGGTTAAAAGATAGAGTAAAAGATAAGATAATAAGATCAGACGCGCTTACTAACTTATAAGAACTTATTAAAATAGCTATTAAGATTAATAACCGAAACTATAAGAGGGCACTTAAGAAGAAAAGCTAATACTACTCTAGAACATATATATACTAAGAAAGGGGAGGTAATAATAAGAAACTATTCTACCTTTAGGAAATAGAACTTAATACGATATTCCGGAAGCCAAGTTATTAAGGAAAGCTACGTAGTAGTAGGCTATCTAAGAAAGTTATAAGTAAGTGATAAGAGAAGAAGCTATACTTCAAGTATAGCTTTCCTAGTTATATAGCCAGCTCTTATTAATAAAAGAAGTTATAGATAGATAAGAAATATACTAATATAATAGGACGTAGCTCTTATAATAAACTAATATAACAACTCACCGCGATATATTAATATATAACTATAGATAAGCTCAAGGAGAATCATATCTATACTTAGTTAGGCGATTCTAATAATAATAAGCGAGATTCCGCGAGTATTATAGATCAGCTCAAGTAAACTATTATTAGCACGCCCCCTGAGGACTATATATATTAAGATAATAATAGCTCTAGGCTAGATAATAACATAGAGCTAATACTAAGTAACAGCGAGGAGAAAGCCTAAGAACCCGAGTAAACTCCAGAACTAAGGCTACTTTAACCTAAACTCTTAAGACTAAGAGTAAGTAAAACTTAGGAAGTTACTTAAAGAGAAGAGAGCTTATATCAGGTTAGCTATAATACTCGCTACTAGACTAATATAGCCACCGGGGTTACTTATTAAGAACCAGGCCTTATTAGCTTAGGGGGTCTATTATAAGAGGCAAGGTATAAAGTAGTCTACTAGGACTATAAGTATATTAGATAGAGAATAGCCGGCAGCTAAGAAGGACTAACAACCTTTATATAGCACTTACTACTCCAGAATACTATCATTCTTAACACTAGCGCGCTACTAGAGGTAGGTAAGGAATAGGAAATTATAACTAAGAACTAATATAATAGGACATAGGTCCATGTTAATAATAATAGCTAGTACTATTATAAGATATATAACCTAGTAATATATACTAAACTTAGAATAGGGCTCGTATATAAAGTCAGCCTAAGCTATAGTAATCGAAGAGTATAAGAAAGTATCCTTAACTATAGCGTATATTAGGAATATTTCTATATATAGTAACTTACCGCTATTAGAGATAAATATCTCATGTTAGAGGTTAAAATTAAAGGAGTTAAGCTTTAGGCGATAGTAGATTCTAAAGCATAAGGGAACTTTATATCTCCTACTATTATACTTAAGTACTACCTATTAATCGAAGTAAAGGATAAGGGATACTATCTAGTACTAATAGATAGTAAAGTCGCCTCTAATAAACTAATTGAAGTCCAGACTATTCTAGTCTATATAAGTATCGCCGGACACTCTGAAATAATCTAATTCGATATCATTAGGATTAGAAAGTATAATATTATCCTAAGGCTACTATAGATAGAAAAGTATAATCCTATTATTAATTAGCAGATAAGAAAACTTAAGTTTAGTTATTACTAAGACTACTATTATCTACTAGGAATAGAAGTAGTAAGTATTCGAGAGGTTAGCGCTACCTCTAAGGAAGAGCTTAGATACTAAGACAAGGGTCTACTAATAAAAGATATACTATTAGTATATAAGAAGTTTATAATACTATTCAAAGAGGAATAAGGTATCGAGGCCTTACCGAAACACTAAGACTACGATTATCAGATCGAGTTAGAACTAGGTACTAAACTAATATTCTAACTACTTAAGGAATATTTAGTAATAGACTTAATAATAATTAAGTAATATATCAATAAAAACCTAGCGAAGGGATTTATCCGAGAGTCTAAATCTCCGTAGGGGAGTAATATCTTATTCGCAGAAAAAAAAGATAGTAAATAACGAATATATATTAACTACTATCGATTAAATAATATTATAAAGAAGGATTATTATATACTACTATTAGCCAAGGAGCTATAAGATAGACTCGTTAGAGCTAAGATTTTCACTTAGCTTAACCTACAAGAAGTATATAACCTCGTTAGGATAGCTAAGAGAGAAGAAGAAAAAACAGTATTTCACACTTATTTCAGTTACTATAAGTATACAGTTATACCCTTCGGCTTAACTAACGCACTAGCTATATTTCAGTATCTAATTAATAATATTTTATAGCCTTACTTAGATATAATATATATATACTATTTAGACGATATACTAGTCTACTTTAAATCAGAGGAGTAATATATAAAAGATATTATAGCTATTCTCTAGAGGCTAGAGGACGCTTACCTATTACTTAAACTAGAGAAGTATAACTTTCATATAGATAAGGTTATCTTTCTAAGCTATATAGTTACTACTATAGGACTAGCTATAGATCCTAAAAAGATTAAAGCAATTATCAAGTAGATAAGGCTTATAAATATCAAGGAAGTACAATTATTCCTTAGGTTTACTAACTTCTATAGGCGATTTATTAAGGACTACTCGAAAATCACTAAGCTACTCACAGAGTTAACCTATAAGGATAAGGAATTCCACTAGTCCGATAGCGCACGAAAAGCGTTTAAAGCACTTAAAGCAGCTTTTATCGCAGAACTAGTACTTACTTCCTTTACCCCTAATAAAGAAATACATATAGAGATAAATTCTTCAGACTACGCTATTAGAGCTGTACTTAGCTAGCCAGGCGAGGATAGAAGATAATAACTAGTCGCTTACTATTCGCAGAAATTATCACTAGCAGAACTTAACTATAATATATATAATAAAGAGTTACTAGTAATTATAGATATAGTACACGAATAGAAAGTCTACCTTAAGGGCGCCGCTTACAAAGTACAGATCCTAACAGACTATAAGAATCTTATTTACTTTATAACTACTAAAGAATTAAACTAATACTAGATTTAATAGTATAAAACACTCTCTACTATAAAACTTCGAATTTCTTATATTAAGGGAACAGAAAACGCTAGGGCCGATACCCTAAGTAAGAAACTAGAATATCTTATAAATAAAACTCACGAATCTCATACTATACTATAAAAGGATAGTAATTCACTAATAGTTAATTACTAATAACTAGCCTTAATAAGCCAAGTTACTAAGAAAATCTAGAAAGATTATACTAATAACCTAGTTATAGCTAAACAGAAAAAGCAACTAAGTAAAGGATTCTCCTTTACCTTAGATAGCATACTTCTATACTAAGAACGAATCTATATACCTACTAGGGATAGGATTAAATTTATCACGCACTAATATAGGCTACTCGCTTATAGATACCAGGGGGTAGCTAAGACGCTATCTAAGCTATCTAGGGAATACTACTTCCTAGGAATAAGGAAGGTAGTTAAAGATATAGTAGCGTTATATGATATATATATCCGGAACAAGGTATCACACTATACTCTATATAAGCTTATAAAGTCACTAATAACACTACCTCGCCTATAGAAATTAATTACTTTAGATTTCATAGTCGAGCTACTACCCTCAAAAGACTTAGTCATAGGAATTATATATAACTTAATCTATATAATAACAGATAAGTTTATAAAGTACATATATATAGTACTAGTACTTAGAACATAGGACACGCCTATAATAGCGTAAGTATTCCTTAGAATAATCTTTATAAGCTATAGAATACTAGATAAGATTATCTTAGATAGAGATAAGCTCTTTACCTCGAAGTTCTAGAAAACTCTTATCACGCTCTTAGGAATAAAGTAGAAAATATTAACTATATTCTATCCTTAGACTAATATATAAACAGAATAAATCAACTAGATAATAGAGACTTATCTTTAGTATTATATAAACTATAAGTAAGATAACTAAGTATAACTACTCCTACTTACCTAGTTTATATATAATAGCGCGGATCAAGAGACTATTAGAGTATCGCTATTCTACGCGAATTATAAGTATAATCCCACGGCATATAACCTACTAATAGCCGGTCAGGGTACCGCGTAAGAAGCTATACTACAAGCAAATAAGCTTAAATAGCTCTATAAAGAATTATCAGCTAATATTCTCTTTATCACGTAGAGATCTGCGATCTACTATAACAGAAAGCGTAGTATAGGACTAACACTTAAGGAAGGAGATAAAGTCTACTTACTTAGAAAGAATATTATAACTAAACGACTAAGTTATAAATTAGATCATAAGAAGCTAAGACTATTTAGGATTACTAAAGTCAAGGGACTAGTTAATTATTAACTAGCTCTACTAAAGATAATAAATATCTATCTAGTATTTCATATATCTCTCCTTAAACTAGTACCGCTAGGAGCACCGCTGGCTCCTATTACTAAAATACAACTAATTAATCCGAACGCCGAATATAAAATAGAGGCTATTCTTAACTATTAGTACTTCTATAGTAAAACAAAATATTTAATCAAATAGAAAAGGTACTTATAATCAGAAAACACTTAGGAACCTAAATCTAACCTCTACTACCCTAAGCTTCTATAGGAATTCTATTAAAGAAATCTAGGTTTACTTAGAAAGAAGAGGACCTAAGGTCAGGGACTAAGCCCTTAGAAAAGGACACTAAGTAAGCGTTAGGTTCAAAAGCAGGGAACTAAGAAGTAAGATTATCCTTAATAGGCTTAGAGGGAGGCGTTAGAGAGTAAGTAGGAGTTACGGTTTTTCTTATCTTAAACTAGTATATAAGTCGTTTAAGAGTAAACTTCTTAATATACCCTAAGATATTATAATTATAATACTTTAAGCGAACACACTTAGAGTATTATTTCGAAATAGATAAATCTAGAAAGTAAGTATAGGAAAAGCTATAGCAGAAAGAATAAGGCTTTACGAGTTACGTAGCACACTTAATATAGAGCGCGAGCTAGATACTCTATTTTTTCTTTATCTAAGTAATACTTGATTTCTTTATAACACTAGATATAATAGATAAGGAAGATAGTCGTTAGTAAACTATTAACGTCCCTTAAAAGTTATACTTAAGTATAAGGACTACGCTAGGCTAAAAGGGAGATAGTATTATAAACCCCTTAGCGCTATAGTTCAGTTAGCACCTATATACTAATAGTACTATCAGTAGTACTATAGGGGCATTAGTACTAACAAAGGAGCAGTGCTATTAATAGGGTAGTACTAACCAGGGAATAATATAGGATAGCGAGTAGTACCGCTATATACTCACGCTTAGTAGTAATAGTTACCTAGATCATAGTAGATAATAAGTCACGTGATAGATCCCTAGATCCCTAGATCCCTTTATAAGGGAACAGATCTAAGGATCTAAGGATCTAGTATCTTAAGGGATCTAAGAAGAACAAAGGTTCTATATAAGACTAGTATATCTACTATTAGATAAGAGCTTCGTGCTTAACTTTAAATAGTATTCTAATACTTAGTAACTATCTTCTGTCTACGTGATACACCTACCTCTCGATTATCAGAGATTAACTGCAGCCTTCTATATTTATAGCAAGTAAATACCAGACTATTATACTTTAAAAGATAGAAGTAGTTTAAGAGGTAAGAATACTATTAATATAGTAAGATATTATAGTTAATTTCGTATTTTAAGTAAGCTCTTATTAGTAGTACTCTGTGAAGGCTTAAGGCTCTTTTAGGAAGTAATTATACTCTCTTAATAAGCTTAATTCAAAGTAGTAAAGCTCTTATTAACTTATAAGTCACTCTTTTATATTAATTCGAAATAAGTAATCTAATTTAAAAGTATTTTACTAATAAATTCGATTAGAATCTTTTACTTTTAATTTAAACTTATAGCTACTCTTTTTATAGCTTAGAACTTTAATAATTTAACTATATTTCTTTGAACTACGACTTATAGTAAAAGTATAACTAGTAATAGTAGCGTAAGCTTATACTATATTAAAAAGAGTATTAAAAGACTTGTATAAACTAGTAAGAAGTAATAAAAGTAGTTTAATAGAAAAAGATATATCTATAAAGGTATTAAAGCTAAGAATAGAAGCTTTAGAATCGATTTAGTATAATAGATAATATAATATCTAGTACAACGTGTCCTATATAAAATTAGTAGTAGCTCGCGTACCGGGCTTACTGCTGACGTTTATAAGTAGGTTAAGTAGAGGGAGTTGTCTCTATATCGTCAGGGGGTCGTCTCTATATCATCCCTCTACAGAACGGTGAGGCGAGATGGGGCGAGATGTGTGTGGGTGGTTGGTGGTGGTGTGTGGGGTAATCCTGGCGTAGATCTATGCAGGGCTTTCCCTGCCCCTCTTCTGAGTTGTTCATTATCCCGCTCAAGAAAAGCCACTGGGAATAAGCTGCACTGCGAACCGCACAATAATCGCCTAAGGAGAGCAGGCCTTGGGCTGGGCCCTTATGTCATGCCTCTCCCTTGATCTTCATCACATCACCGGCCACAACATGTCCTGAAAGGCTGAACGGGGCTTTGATACTCCTCATAGTATCGAGATCTGACATGGAGTCTAGATTGGGCAATGGCCAGCACGGCTGAGAGATATGCGCATAATAGGAGGACTCTTATTCACAAAAGAATGGCGTGATGAGTTGAAATGTTTATCGAATGATCTCCCAGATCCTCTCGATCAGCCTCCATGGAGAGTTGAGACGAAAAGAATATTGTCATTGGATTGCAGGGCGTATGTGGCTTCCCCTTCCAGCTCCCAGTCAGCGTCGTTGATGAGGACCAGGATGCCCGGGCGGCTGGATGCATGAAAGTTGTCAGTGAGTGTGTCCCGATTTGGCGACATGTTTTGAGACAACCTGAAGAAGCGAGGGGACTGGAAACGGTGAGGGTTCTGCTTTGCGGGGGCAGCCATGTAGAGGAGGCAGAGCAACCCTAGACAAGCTGATGCGCAGCATGCAATTAAACGATCGCGATAATGCAACCAGCAGAGGCTGGAGGGTAACGTAGAATCGTTGAGAAGCGGTGTATGGTGACTGCATGGGGAATGCAAAAAATCGAGAAAGTGGCTTACACGTGACCGTCCAATAGGAACATCTCCTTTCTTGTATCCTTCATGAGTTCCTCGCAGAGATAGGCGACTAGCCATCCGACTGTGACCGCGTTTCCCTTGTCGTCTTTGGCAGGGACCTCGATTTTGTGCTTTCGCTCGTCGGAGAAGAGCATTTCAAGGCCGCCACTGAGAGCAGAGTTTAGCGTCGCAACCCCCACGCTTCAGAGCCTGAAAGACACTTACGAGAACTCGACGGTGAGAGGTATCATGGTGTTGGACGTCATACTGGATATGTAGGAGGGCCCAGGGGTGGTGGGAGATGCTGAGCTCTACTTCTGCAAGTAATATCAATGCGATGTCTAGAATGTAGGAACGACGTTGTCATTGGAAGAAGGTGGGCGGTCAGGGCGGTGTGTGGCCTTCTCCCTTAACGTAATTAATCACTTGTAATGTGATGTGATGTCCGTTGGTACCTTAGGTAAGTAGATACTTACTGAGGCAAAAGAAGACTACAACTGTGAGTATATCGCAGGAAGTGATTGTTCTTCTAGCTTCTCTAAGCGTCTTGATTTTATTTCTCCCTAGAAAGTTGTGCACCTACGTTGAGCTTCGCATTTTCAGATACCCTGGTGGTCCCCTGAAGTAACGATAAAATGTTTAGCCGAAAAATCTTCACTCAGAAACATCGTCACTAAACCCCGTGACCAGTCCACACAATATCACAGGCGCAAGATCTCTAGGCTGGTATCGAACGCCAATTATCAGGCGGGCGACTTCAATGAGCTCCTCGAATCGCTTCGTCATCCTCTTTTTGCACAACTATTGAGCTGCTGCCTGGACATGAATTGAAAGATGGCACGAGCCATCGCGGAATATCTGGCGGCAGGGGCTAATCGACATCCCTCTGCGGCAGATTGGGACGTTCTATCTGGAATACTGGCATATGGTGCTGATAGAAATGTTGCATTGTGGCATCCTCAAGTAAGACCTCCCGCCATTCGAGATCTCAAACTTGCGTCCTTGCGCACATGGAAAGACCGAACAGCAACCATCTGCTACAACCAAGAAAATGACTGAACCCAAATAGAATGAAAACTCAAAAGGAGTTCAAACACTTCTCAGCGGCCACACAGACATTGTCAATGCTGTCAAGTTCGTACCTGAGTCCCCAGGTCTCCTCCTCAGCGGCTCGGTGGACAAGACCGTCAAAATATGGGCCAAAGACCAATCTTCCCAAAAGTACACATGCATCCAAACACTCTTAGATCACCAAAGTTCCATCAATTGCATAGGGGTCTCAAGCCGCTCTCCCAAAATATTCGCCACAGGATCCGCAGACTCAACGATCAAGGTGTGGGCTCTGGGTGAGCAGAATGTAGCGTCACTACAGCAAACGATCACTATCTCGCCTCGATTCTTTCCACTGTCTCTAGCTCTCAGCAACTTGGCTGATGCGCTTGATTCCTACGTGCTTGCTGTTGCAGGGACGAAAGATATCATCCAGCTTTACATCCGAGACTCATCAAAAAGTTCGGATTTCAAATTTCAAGCTACGCTAGCTGGTCACGAAGGCTGGATCAGATCATTGGAGTTCACTCAGGAGAGTTTTGATCCAAAGAGTGATCTCATCCTGGCATCAGCGAGTCAGGATAAATACATACGTCTATGGCGGATCCATCAAGGAAAGGAGCTACCTGCCGCAGCAGCAACCGCAGATCCTGCTTTAGGAGCATTCCTACCCGGAAAGTCTCTGTCTAATAAAGCGCATCGATTCAAGGCCGACGACCTGGATTTCTCAGCTACGTTCGAGGCACTTCTACTTGGACATGAAGATTGGATTTACAGTACTCAGTGGAAGTCCACTGGTGGCAAATTACAGCTTCTTTCGGCGTCTGCGGACAACTCACTTGCTATATGGGAATCTGATGAAGCAACGGGAGTTTGGATTACAATTGCACGAATGGGTGAGATTAGTGCGGAAAAAGGATCCACGACTGCAACAGGTAGCACAGGTGGCTTCTGGACTGGTCTGTGGTCTCCTTCGGGTGAAACAGTGGTCTGTCTTGGACGGACTGGCTGCTGGAGGTTATGGGATCATGATCTTGCAGCTGATAGATGGATTCAAGGCGTCGGTATTAGTGGCCACACACAATCTGTGACAGGAATTGCGTGGTCACAGGGAGGAGACTATCTACTTTCCACCAGTTCTGATCAGACAACGAGGCTGCACGCCAAATGGAAGCGAGACGACCTTGTTTCCTGGCACGAGATGGCAAGACCACAAATACATGGCTATGATTTGAATTGCATCGACTCGCTGGGAGCATCGAAATTCGTCTCGGGAGCGGACGAGAAACTGCTCCGTGTGTTCAACGAGCCCAAAGCCGTCGCGAACATGCTAAGTAGTCTCTGTGGATTTTCAAGCTCGCACATAGAGGATATGCCAGATGCTGCAAACATGCCTGTTCTAGGCCTATCCAATAAAGCCATCGAGGCAGTAGACGACGACGAAGAAATTGCACAAGGAAATCCCAAAGATCGCAACGCTCCTAACCCTGCCTTCATCGTCCGCAAATCGACACTCAGCCAAACCCATCCACCTCTCGAAGATCAACTATCACGCCATACACTATGGCCAGAAATTGAGAAACTCTATGGACACGGGTATGAGATCTCAGCTCTGGCCGCCAGCCACGATGGGGCTCTCGTCGCCACAGCTTGCAAAGCAACGTCCATTGATCACGCTGTCATCAGAATCTTCGAGACCGAGCATTGGCATGAAATTAAGCCGCCGTTGACGGCACACTCGTTGACGATTGCGCGACTCAGATTCTCGTCAGATGATCGATACCTGCTCAGCGTCGGCCGAGATCGGCAATGGGCAGTATTCCAAAGAGATGAAGATGAGTCACGCAAAAGAACATATAAATTGGCAGAATCAAATCCAAAAGGGCACTCTAGGATGATCCTAGATGCTGCTTGGGCACCGACTGCAGGAACCGTGTTTGCGACTGCTGGGAGGGACAAGCAGGTAAAGATCTGGGCGAGGGAAGAAGCAAATACAGGTGGATACGTTTGTAAGGCGACCATTGCGGAGGATACACCTGTGACGGCGCTGGACTTCATGAATGTGTGCTTGCCTGATGGCCGAACTTACCTCGCGATTGGAACCGAGGTTGGCCGCGTAAGAATTTACAGTGTGGGCGTCAAGGAGACGTTCTCTGTGATCGAGCTGGCAGTCGAATATCCAAGGTCTGTCCGTTCTCCCCCGTGTGCAAAAGGAATACTGACGAAGCCAAGCCCACATCCATATTCCTCAAAACCTATTACACAACTGGCGTGGAAGCCCACAAGCGGAGAGAAGACCGAGGGTATTGAAATGGAACTTGCAATTGCAAGCGAAGACAGCTGTTTGCGTGTCTACTCTATAAATCTATCTAGCTCTACATAGACACTTTCAGTTCTTATCCAATGCCGGTGCAGTGTTAAATCCTGCACCAGTCTAGGAAAAATAGGTAGAGCAGTTGAAATGCTCATGCTCTGCAGTCGAAGAAGTGCAACCAGATAAACAACCAAGGGGAGATTCCCAACCCACCGCCCGGCTATGAACAGAGTCCAGGATGTGTTGAACGCCGGGCCGATGTTTAATGATGCGCAGACCTATGCATTCCCAAGAGCCGTTGAGGCCTCCATATAGTATCATGATTGATCATTACCGTAACCCAACCCCAAAGAAAATTGCAATGCTATCACATCATTCCTCAAGTTAGTTTAAAAAGTCCTCTTCTCAACACTCTCGGAGCCATAACCTCCAACTCCCCCGTTCAAGTATGCAGTCCCCTCACTCGTTCTCCCTAGATTCCTCGGGCCCCTCTCACTTAGATCATCCTTCAGCCACGTCAACACCAACTCCCCCAATCTCGAATTCCCTGTATCAGTTCCCCTGCCATCTAACTTGAATGTCTCAATGCCACCCCATTCCTTGACCTTCCCCAAACTCATGTGTACCAGATGCGTCGGCCATGCCGCCAGATTATCAAGGATATGCGTCGCATACACAATTGTGCATTTCCTGGTTTCCGTCTCCTTCTTCAGGAACCCAAGGAAGTTGCTCCTACTCAGCAGATCCAAATCAACGGTAATCTCATCCAGCAACAGGATTCTCCACGGCCTAATCAAGCCCATGGCAAGCTGGACCCGTCTGCGCTCACCATCCGAAACAGCATGCATGCGCCAGTCCAAATCAATATCCAGCACCTCCACCAACTCGTCTTTCCGCTCGGGATAATGATCTCCACCAACAGACTTCAGTAGCTCCCGTACGCCGATGTCTGTTCGCACGATAGGATTGAGTACCCATTCTAAACCGAGATATGTGACACCCTCGAGACCATCTTTGAAGGGGTCAAGTCCGCCCACGGAGATGGCTCCTGATGGCGCGAGACGCTTGCCAGAGAGCAGGCGTAGGAGAGTCGTTTTGCCAGCGCCGTTAGCGCCAATGAGGAGGGTGCGCGACGAGGGCGGGAGGGAGAGCGTGAGATTTTGGAGGCCGAGGGACCGGTCAGGAAAGGTGTAGGAGAGGTTGCTGACGACGATTTGGGGAGCGCCCGTTTGGTCGATGTATTGGCTTGACATCTTGCTGCTTCGGGGAGGGCTGTTCGGGAGACGCTTGAGGGAATGCTGCGAGAATTGAAGCCAGAGTGAGAAAGGAGAGGCACGCGGGTGTGAAAGTGGGAGCTTTACATCAGCCTCGAAATGAAAATATTTGGACATCATGACGACACCATGCGATTATCTTATCTTATCGCCGACCAACAACCCTGTCGATACCAAGAATATTCATTTGCGTCGAAATGTAAATATAATACGAAACCGATTCCGAGCAATTTATTTCTGATTATATCACACAATGGTTATTCCCTGGAGTAAGCTCCCGACTAATCAAGAGACGTGATGGTCATTGAAGGAAGCAGGTCGTTCACATTAGGTACCGAGGCAAGTCCAACAAGCGAATGTGCATGTTTACATCAAGCGTTTTGATGGAGTGATTATTTCCTGGCGCTTTATTTGCGTTCGAGTTTCACAGATATACCAACAGTGATGATAGTCATCCAAGTGGATGGACGGACATAGTCCTAGCATGGCACATTTTGACCTCGCGGTCGCATAGAAAAAGAGCTTTCCCTGGCGGCAAATCGCCTTCGATTTAGGTACTTCATTTATTACATTTTGAGCCTAATTAGGTAGCATTCTCATCCTTTCTTAGTACCTATGTACCGAGCTGCACATCTCTGACCCCATACTCCCGGACATCGAATGTCTCTTCCTGCGAGGGCTCGTGTCTCATATCTACCCAACCATTTTTAGAGTGACCTTAACGGCAAGCTCGCGTGACCTTGCACAAATAGCACCTTTCCAGTCCTCCCAGGAAAAGCTAGCATCAATCTGCCCATCTCAGAATTGCGAATCCAGTCAGTCGAGAAGGAGAGTGTCTGTCGAAGAATTCAACGCTGACTTCTTCCGGGTTGGTCAGAGCAGGCCAACGGTCGCGGTGTGAAGGAACGAGGACACAAGTCCGGGCTCTCGGGTGCTAAAAAGCAGTCGCTTCAGGGCCGTGGTGCTGGACCGGTACGCTAAGCGGACCAATATTGAACGACCACACCCTAAAATTTACGCGAAAGCCCCGCCAAAGCCTCATCCTTTGTACCAGGCACGCCTGGCCTCTTAGGATTTTACCTCTTAACTCATCAATTCTTCGTCGCATGAAAACCTCGCATCATATCACAAATCAGTTTTCACAATCGCTTCTTGCCCAAGGCCACGAGCCCAAGCAGGCCACATTTAGAATGATGGTCACACCACCATCCATATCCCTCTCCTCAGAGGAACTAACTTCCGTTACCCACCTCCTCCACCTCTTCCACCACCGCAACAAAAACCAACATCGCCTTTCAAAATGGTGGAAAGCATTCTCCCAGCTCAGACGCCAAGTCGGGAAATTACTGCTTGAAGTGGAAGCCTTGGAGACATGTGTGAAATTCTCCTCTGCTCCAGCATCAGCCTCAGCCTCAAGCAGCAAGGTAAAGAAAAGGAAGGGGGAGGGCAGCAGAGATGAGGTTTTTAGGGGAGGTGGAAGAGAAGGAGAGTCCAAATTTGTCAGAGCGGCGAGGGAGACGGTTGAGGAGCGCGTGGAGTTCTTGGAGAATTGGGTAGTACCGAAGTGTTTTCTGTGAGTGCAGTTTTTCTTCTCTTGAGTTTTGAAACTATATTCCGCCACGTGTACAGTGTATTCTTTTCAATTTGAGGTGATTTAAGCTAAAGATGGTTTTAGGGCGTTCTCAAATGTCGTGGCTGATAATCAGTATGCGGCTTTGGGCCTTATGTTGATGGGCACGCTTGCGAGGTTGCAAACTGTCATGAAGGATTTGGGGAGAGAACGTGAGAATGGAGGTGGTGATGTCGAAGAGGATTGCGAGGGTGATGAGAAAGAGATAGCGCCTCTAGAGAAGGACGATGATGCACGCAAGGCTGATCTTGGGGAGGTAGTAAGTCGGGAAGGCGTCCTAGGAATCGAAGGACATGTCGATGACGAGATGCAGCTCAAGGTGTCTAAGAAGCTGAAACGCAGAGACAAGGCCGAGAGGGGGGAGGAAAGCGCAATAGGAGGAGAAGCGCCGCCTGCGAAACGACCTAAGAAGAAACGGAAGAAGGGAGGCGATGCGTTCGATGAGCTGTTTGCTGGTTTGATTTGAGATTTAAGCATATACCCATCGTCTTTCTGTATTGATACTCATTTGCAAATCAATCGCTTGCAACTGAATACTGAAAATTAGACGTTCTATTCCTGTTTTTTGGCGCCTTCCTTTGTCCTCTATCCTAGTCTATTGATACATCGTCCCCAACCAATACAGCAAGCCTCCCAATCCCACATTGACACCTAAATGCTGCCCCAGACTCCACGCCATACTATATAGATATTTAGGCGAGAACACCGTCCATATAAACAGATGCGTTCTCAAAAATGTACAAGCTGCCATGACAAACACCAAGCTCGAAGTCACGAACACAGTCAATAGCGCGAGATGTCTTCCCAGTAGATTTCTCTCCTTTCCCTGCCCAGCACCTGTCCTCCTTAACCGCAGCAACATGATGATCGTAGCGGACGTCCAGAAGATTGGTCCAGTCCAGTTACTAGCGAAGGTCAAAATACCGACGGCCACCACGTTGTATCCGCTTACGCCATTGTAGGCGCTGGACAGGTCGACGGAAGAGATGGCGTTGGAGCCGCCGAATGCAAAGAATGATGTGTACTGGAGGAGGAGGGAAGTAGTACTTATTTCAATGAGATTAAGGTCTAAATCATTGAGAAGGTAGAATTGGACTGAGAAGAGGAGGATGAGGGGAATGTTAGTAGCCCGGGACTGAGTGATAAGGAAGAGGGTTAGGAGGTCATGAATTGTGTGCATCGTCGCTGTTGTACTGGTCAGAGAAATACCGCTTAATTTTGATTGGGGATGTAAAGCTTACGATTTGGACGTTTTGAATTCCCAAATCCAGACCCAATGGTGTAGACCAGCGTGAGGGCAATGGCTCCAAATGCCAGTCTGGCTCTGCCGATCAATGATGCTCCAGCACCTGCTTCGCTGTCCGCCATATACTTGGCGATTCCAGCCATCAACTCCGGGGAATCCTCATGAGTGAACGCTAGCTTGAAAGTTATGGCGGCAGTCACAAGAGCTGTCGATATTCCCGCCGCTACCATCTGTGGGAAGCGATAGAATGCTCCTGCAGCGAGAGATTGGAGGTTCCATAGATATGTAAGTCCCACGCAGGTCCAGAGGGTCAGTCGATTTTCAGAGAAGAACGTTCGTGCGATGTCAGGTTCGCCAGCCCATTTCTGACCGGTTTGGTTCCAGCGTCTTGCGAATCTTGAAACGATGAGTATCAAGATTGAGCTTACTGCAAGCAAAATACTGTTTCGGCTCTGTTTACGTGTGCTGTGGTATTTTTAGTGCTGAAGCTGGGTAATGACTGGGAGACATACCATTTGACCCAAAGTAAAACAAACCATGCCGAAGTGGCCCAATACCAGAAATGCTGCTCTTCTTCCACGTAGCTGCTTGCGAACATCATGATGCCATATAGTAATGATATCAAGAGGATTGGGAGTGATTCCTTGAATGAATTGACCAAACTGGAATAAGCTGCATTTGATCCCAGGAGTAACGCCAAAATTGACACCGCTTGCCCAGTGGCGAGCTTTCGAACATCGTAATTGCTCGCCGTGCTGCTCATGATGTCTTGTGCCTTTTTCAACCACTATTCATTGTCAGAGTAATCTCCACTTCCAGTTTCGTTACCTACTTTGGTAGTAACTCGTAGCCATTCATCAACGGTCTGACCTTCATCATCAGTTTTGGGCAGGCGCTCGGTCACGAACTTCCACTGGCATGCGAGCGCATCAATATTGCTAGACGGTTCTTTGCAATCTGTTACGGAACTTGCTGCTTCGAATAATGGAAATGCTGCTGTAACAACCCCCAGAATTTGTCTTGCATTTCTCAACAGAATTTGTACTCTATCATTCTCTATTCTCATCAGCATTACACGGCAAAACTGGAGCAGATCTATTACTCTTTGGCCAGAATGAGAGAAACTCTGGAATCATGGCTCCAAGGTTGTTTCGGGGTGCCGGAAATCCAAGAAGTGATCCTAACGTTGGTGCTATGTCTGACTGCTCAACTATAGAGTAATATTGGAAGTCTTCTTCAAAAGGAGCTGGAGCGCGGTGACCTGAATTTATTGTTCTTAACTTCGGCGAGATGAAGACAAGAGCCGGCGAAGTCTCTCCAGGAGCAGATCCTCCGTGGTTTCCGGCATCGTTCATTCCATGGTCTCCACAGAGTACCAGAAGGGTGGACTGTAGGTGCTTTTTGTTTGTGATGGCTTCATAGATTTTTTTCACTATGCCGTCCATCTCATGCTGTTTAGGGATCATGTTCGGGCTGTAAGCTGTTAGTGTTGAGATTTGATTCGAGGGAGGGTATGTACCCTCTAGGTCCAGTTTTGTGACCGATATGATCAAGCCCAAGGTAATGCAGCACCATCGTATTCCAATCGTCATTTCTAAGCTCTTCAGGGACATGTCTCGTAACATTATTGTCCACTTCTGTAAAATCCTGGTTCATAATGATTTTTAGCTACACCTCTATGTACAACCACGAAACCTTGACTGACCGAAACAAAAAAGCTTGATGTCCCATCCGCACGATCAAAGGTTTCGGGAAACAACTTCAGCCAAGTATCGTCTCCATACATGATCATTTTGCCTGTACCTTTGGCTTTCATTTGTGCAAGCCATGTATCTTGTGTTGCGAGCGTGGAGGATGTATCAGACTCGGCAAAATTCAGGATCAAATCAAGGAATGATGGCGTCGATCCTGTCGTAATTGCCTTGATCCGCGGCATAGTTATGGTGGGAGATGTGGCATGGGCAGTGAAAGGAACGGCTTCTCCATTTTGAATCAAGCTGCAGGGCTGTCAGCTGAGTTCTTTGTTACTTTGATAAGTCTGACATACCTTTGGGTGAAAAGAAATCCTGATGTGTTGGAATACACGAAATCACTATAAAAATCAGTTTAGATTACTCCACGACACCTGGAAAGAAGCTACCTTCGCAATGCATCCACCACCATGAACACAACCTTGTCGAAGGGAGCTCCTGGGAGCGAACCATCTTCCAAAGCTTCGTATTGGGCCAATCCTGGTAGAAATGGTTTATAAGGAAAGAATCCGCTGGCAAATATCAATATGGCGATAGGAATGAGGATATTCGCAGCAACGAGGGAAAATGTTGAAGTCCGAGAAGCCATCTTGCTGGAAGAGTCCAGCTCATATAACAGGTAAGAAATCCAGAGGTATCGATATGCACAAAGAATCAATCTTGCGGGACTTAATTATGGCCATTGCTTCACTTCACACGGAGGTTGGATTAAAGGAGTCGAAGACGCGGTTTGAGCAATCTGTCATTGGCGAACGCGATTTAAGGAGCTAGCAGGCTAGCTGCGGGCACTGATAAGGGGAAGGAAGGCTTATCGATAGGACCCCATAAATAAAAAAGTTTCCGGATTTCCAACTTGGTCGAGGGTGCGCGGACGCATCTTGCCCGGTCAAGCAACGGCCTCGAGCAGCAGGAGTAACTCCCGAGATTGAATTTCTTGCTCAAAGACTTCAGTTGTAGATGAGCCTAAAAGTACTTGAAACAAGTAATCTGGAAACTTTGTATCCCATTATGTAGAGTCAAGATCTGGACTCTCCTAGTGGTGATTTTGTAAAAAAAAGTACTTGATGCGCCTGCCAATGAATGCAGCGGCCATGAAGTCGCAAAGACACCAAAACTCCCCCATAAATATCTCAACAACGCCGTAAAGTAGATCTTCTCCTTCCTCAGTCTTTATCCTCACTTCTTGCCCTTCGACTTCTTGACTTTACTCCGTTCGTTGTACTTGGGGAATACAATTGCGCTCCTCCGTTTGCTGACCCGCCTCTTGATCTCTCCCTTCCCAGACTTCGAGTCGGGCTTTTTAGAGTCGACTTCCATAGCTGTAATCAGGAGTCAGATTTGGATGCATTGTGACGAGGCATTGTGTGGAATGAGAGCATACCTTCTGTCTGCTGGGCCACTGCCGCTGGCACTACTTTCTCTTCCGTTGCGACTGAATTTGTGAGTCGCAAGCAACTACCATTCTTGGGAAGATTTCATACCATCTTCTGCCTCCATATCCACGTCCTTCTCTGCTGGCTTGGGCTTGGGCTGTGCGGCCAATGCCAGGAGCTTCTCCGAGAGTCTGGCTGTGCGGTCTGTTTCCACTGGTCCAAAGACCTTGCTCTTTAACTTGACATTGTTCGCCTTTTTCGTGGAAGCTCTTGCACCTTTGGCCATGATGCCGAAGTGATATAATGCGATGTGATATGGTACGGGATTATCGGTAGTGGATCGAGGAGCAATTCGCAGTAACGACCGAGTTGGATGGAGTGGAGGTTGTTCAAGCTCTTAGATGCGCTTCCAATACCTTGTAGGCAGTTTTTCAGTCCAGTGCGGGCCCATGCCCGCATTTTAGCGCTTTGGAGAGGAAGCGCGAGGCGAGGCGAGGCAAAGGCACGTCGATGGTGAAGTCGTGGCTCACAAGGCGCCCTCAAAATTCACCAACCTGTGAGGAGCCGTTACTACCAAAGGAAGGAGAGAAGGCAGCCCGAGGCGAGACAAAGATCACACACGTCTATCGCGCATTTCCTTCTCCGCCAGTATCCCTACATCTTTTCGCAACCTCGCATCGCACCGTATAATACCGTACCGCACTTCCTCCATGCCCTCCTCTGCCTTGGCGCCTGTCCTCCAGATCCAACTCGAAGAGAATGGCCTCAATGGGGGGCGTCTACCTCGATTCCGAACCTCTCTGTCGGATCGTCAAAGGCGGCGGCTTTCTTAACAGAACTCTACAGACAATCTGCGGGGGAGAGGGTCTCAGCAAGCTCGGCGTGAAGGCGGAACTTCAACAGCGCATTATCGACAGTACGTTCCTTCCCACAGCCTCGCCTCGAGAGGCGGCTACCTACCCCGAGTTATACCACTCCATATACAGACCTCTTCGCACCATGTAAACTCCAGACTGATTTCTTAACTCTCTAGGACTCCAGCTTTATGCGAGAACGAACAATGCGCCAGCTTTCCAGCGGTTGAAGTCCATGATAGAGAATCCGAATAGTATACAGCCAGCCGGTATGGCGAGCGCGTCGCCCTCGGTCGCCGGTACTCCAGCACCGCCAAACCCCTATCTTAACGGCGCCGCATACACGATAGGTGGAGGTGTGAATGCGAATGGCTTCCGGCCTCTTGGACACCCGAGTACGTTGTTCTTGCTGTTGTTACGATACGCTACCTAAGGTCTGACTGTCCGATAGAAATCGAATTTAAGCCCAGTCCATATTTCGAAGTCAAGGAGCAAATTGGGAACCCTTCACCATGCGAAGGTATGCAGCATCAACATCTAAGTATTTATGGCGAAGCTAATTTTACAACCCAGTCATGACTCAACACCGACATACTGTCAAGATTATTCTCAGACCCGCCGACTACCCGATACTTTCCCGAGTAACTGGTGACCATTCCCTGAGGGTGATGGTCTTCTGTGCTGGCGATATTCAAGGACGACAAGACATCGCTTTCCCGCATCAATCTGAGATCAAGGTTAATGGAGGAGAGGTCAAGGCTAATCTACGCGGATTGAAGAACAAGCCAGGCTCTACAAGACCTGTTGATATAACAAAGGATCTCCGTTTCAACCCACCAGCATACAATAATTCAGTCGAGATGACCTACGCTCTGACTAACAAGGTTGGTGGTGACCTTTTTCAAATCAGCTGCCTCAACTCCTCATCTCGTTTCCTAGTCCACCCAAGTTGCTATTTGCCCTTTACGCCACGCTATCTTTATCAACGCTGACATTTTTTCCAGAAGTTCTACCTGATCATCTACGTCGTCAAGGCCGTTCTTGTCACGGATTTAGTGAAGAAGCTAGAGACTGGTAAGAGGATTTCGGAACTAGCAGTTCTTGAAGACAGTAAGATTGTTCTCCCCTCTGCCAGGTCATGTAGCTGATGAGAGTTTCAGTGCGTAGTAAAGCCCGAGACGCCGATATTGTAGCCACTGCTTCAGTCCTATCACTGAAATGTCCACTTTCCACGCTAAGGATAGATCTGCCGTGTCGATCGACAGCCTGTCGCCATAACCAATGCTTTGACGCTACATCATACTTACAACTCCAGGAACAGGGCCCTACGTGGCTTTGTCCCCTCTGCAACAATCCAGCCCCTTTTGATAGCCTAGCTGTTGACGAGTAAGTAAATCCGGCCCTTCGCTTCCTGTTAGGAGTGCTAATACCTTGAAGATACGTCAAGAACATTTTGAAGGCAACTTCAAGGTCGATTGACCAGGTCATTATTCAGCCTGACGGAAAATGGGATCTGAATGACAAGAAGAAGGAGAGTGCTCGACCTCCTCGACCGAGCACTGGCATCACTAGCGATTCTGATGATGACCTCGTTGAGATTACCAAATCAGGCGATAGCGTACGAATGGGAACACCTCGTGTAGCCGCCGCCTTCCAAACAAATGGAAGCTCTTCTGTCCAGTCTCGAGAGCAGTCGAGTTCATCTGTTCCAAATAGAGACTCTATAGGCTCCACGAGCGGGAAACGTACAATATCGGATGTCATTGACCTTACGTCCAGTGGGGATGAAGATGAAGAGCCATTAGCAAGGCAACCCAAGCGACAATTCACTGGAAATGGCTATGGCGCTCCCGCGACAAGTGTACCAGTCTACCGACCTCCACCTGGCAATATGGCCTACCCAACACGTCCCGCTTGACAATTCACTCTTCTTTATTTTCTTCCTTTGGCATATTCTTGCTTCACTTGTAAATAATTTATGATTCCCAGGGCTATAGCGAATGGTATTTCGGGCGTTCAGGTGAAAAGGGAAGCATATGAGGAGTCAATGGGGCCGTCAATCGGACAGGCGTCTAAACCAGACGGCATTGCGTTTTGCTTTTATGTTCAGGGATGAGTGTGTTCAGGGATGAGTGTGGTCAAGAAGTCCACGGTTCTGCTCCAGGAAAGATCAACATGATCTTGTGTGCAGAAAAATACTCGATGTTGTGTTGCACGCCTAGGGATTCGAGTTTCTATTTCTGATCTGCGTCAAGGTGGATTACTATGCCTCGCTGGAGGACGTTAGCAATTTTTAGCAAGCACCCCGAATAGATAGACACATACAGAAAATGTCACAAGATACGTGTTCGGATGCCTGTGAATCGTCCTGGAGTCCCATGCCACCTTTGACTGTTATTCAGGATTCTCTTCAATGTCTATAGCATCATGGAAAGAAAGGACGCCGATCTAGACCTCCGTGTCATGTAGTGGACACAGACCAAGTTGAAACAGGCCCTTTGAAAATGCTACTCGTCTGTATTCCCATACATACAGATAACAGATTGGCTCTCCTCCCCTGATATCGCGGTCAATAAGGAACCACATAATTGTGTTTGTGGACGTCAGTTGGAACATCCTCCCCTTGTCTAGCTACCTGCCTGACAATTAATTTGACCAATGAGCGTGAACAATGCTATAGGAAACTGCAAGCGCAAGTTCTAGTATGTTCACTGTTCACAGGGGCCATATCGGTATCCATCTTGCTGCATTGGAAGGCAAGTGCCCACTCTCACCCAAGCGGTGCCAATCCGCGCTTGATCTCAATATGTTGGCTCAAGCAAAGCTTCTTACTTTTCGTCCGAGTAACATCTGGATGAATCGGCCTATTACTTTCTATGTGTCTTTATAAATGTCACTCTCTTTATTCCAAAGCGCTTTATTTCTTCTGGAGCTACTTCAAGTTTGAAAGCAATTTAGTGCAATGAAAGTAAGTTTGCGGCTCTTGATCCTCGTGGGTTTTGTTTGCAATGCCTAAAGAAACAAAATCCGCCAGACTCCATCGCCATGCCATATACGCTCTCAATAAGGAACATCCACAATGTAGAGCAAAGTAAAAAAAACTGTACGCTCGCTCCCAATACCATGCATACCATGCCATGCTCAACGCCAGTCTATCTTTACAAAGAAGACCATAGCAAACCTCTTCTATCACTCGCTCGTTCTCTCATCTGATCCTCCGCTGTCATTAGCAGAGACTGCTACGTTGTTGTATATCCTTGGTGGAGGCGTCAATCTGGCACAAAGAGTTAGTCAGCCTCTTCTATCTTAGAGGTAGACAACATCAGAATTTCCCATGTCCAGTCAAGCTGGTGGCGGTGTGTCCATGTTCATCTTCTCCAAACTTCTGCAACAAAATGGCGGAAACAGGCTTACTTCAATATTTCAAACTCATTGTACTTCTTCAAGTACTTGATACCACGCCGATAAGCCCGCATGTGATCAGCTGGATTCTTTGCTCGGAAAGAAGTGCCGATCAACTTTGTGATGTTCTGAGCGTCGTGAAACATTGGGTCGAAGACGATGAGGTTTTTCGAGCCGTCACGTTTGCGTTCAAAGCCGACTATTGTCATAGAATGACCTAAGTGGATAGGTGTGTTAGCATGCCTCCTCGAGAGTTTGGATGGGTTTCGAGAGGTATGCAGTAGCGGAGAGAGAGAAAGAGGGTGACATACCTGGGTGTTGGAAGTATATGGGTGGGAGAAAAGTGCAGCGGATTTTTGGGTTATAGTCGGTACAGCCGTTGACAAAGTAGTTTTCGACAGCGCGGAACAGGAGCTCGTGTGCTGGTGTAGATTTGCCCTGTGGCTTGAGGCCTTGAGCATCACAGCTTTGTTTATCAGTACCTCAACTGATAGGCAGAAAAATGTAGACTTACGCGATTCCTAATGAGCAAAACATTGCTTGTGCCTGTAATCACTTTGTCAGAAACTGTACTCTCGTCGAGAAGCAGATGGGTGGCGATTGCTTACATCTGGGGTTCCGATATACTTTCTTGTGCCTCGAATTCCACCAGTCTCAATTCGACCTGTAGAATTTATACCAATATCCCAGGCATTTTCGATGTAGTCCTGAATATGGAAGATGCTGGGTATCTTTCCATTGAAGTATTCGTACCCTTGGGATTCAACGCCGATGATATAAGAGCATAGCATCTGGATGTTGCGGTATCCACAGAAACCACCTAGTATCATTAACATAGCCCCTACTGTGATAAATGATGGTCAGAGTGCTTACCCTCCCTTCTAAGCTTGGAAACATGCCTGACAGCTGGATCACAGAAATACGCAAAGTCAACCTGCTCATCTTGGTCACACAGCTGCTCAAGAACCGGAACGATACCGGCAGTCATGTTCGGACATATCTTGACCTTCCGCATCGTGCCATCGCTGTCGAAGACATTACTAGTCTTGACAGCGCCATCTTCTTCAAGAAGTTTGACAAGCCATGAAGGCATCTGCTTCTCGTGCGCATGAGGACCGAGTTCTGATTTCTGTGGTAAAGTGAGTTTCCTTTTCAAGTGCTGCGTGGTGGTTGATAAAAGGGAGGTCTCACACCAAGCCGACGGCGTGCAGCTGCTTTTGGAACAGAAGAGCTCTTGGAAGACGAATCTGGCATCTTCAAGACTTTCCTCCAAGCGGCCTTCGCTGAAGCGTGGCGGTCAGGAGAAGGAGCATCGGGAACCACTGTCTGACCATCATCCTCGTCATCGTCATCCAGATTCTGAAGAGCATGAGATAGTTTGATATCGAACGCATCAGCGATAGCTGGTTCAACTTTGAGTCCAACGCTTAGAGAGCGATCTGAATTGTCTGAGTCAGCAGCATCTTGCTCTTCCTCGTGCATCTCGATATGACTCTCAAGTTCAGCCAACAGAAGATCCTCCCCGCAGCCTTCGACTGGACAGTGGATGTATTCCTCATGCTTGCTGGAGTCCAGATCTACAAGAGCGGCTATGCTGGTGTCCTTGACGATAAATGGAGACTCTCCTCCTTCGGGGTGCTGAGTCTCCAGGTGTAGCTACAGGGAATTTAGCAAGAGGGTTTAATGAAAGAAAGCAGGAAGAAAGTATATGTACGAGACATAAAAAACATTTACCATGATCTGATACTCGCCATCTGCGCTATAACCACAGAATGGGCAAAGAATTTGATCTCCTCGATCCATAATGTCTGCGATGGTGTTTTGTCAAGCTGCAGTCTCCGCCTTGTCTGGTTCAGGACGTTGCGTATATCTTGCATAGGCGTACACACATTCCTCGGATGGTGTTGACAAGGGCGGGATTTAGGGTTTGAGGTCGGCTGTTTGCGGCATTTTTGAGTGCAAGGCCATCAACGTAGATAAAATTAAAGGATGTCGCGAGGCTGGGGCCATGAATTGTGAGGTATATTAGGTGGCTAGCAGTAGCGGGAGATGGCGTGGCCGCATGAATGATGCGCCCAATTGGAAGTTGGAAAGTACAATTCCACTCCCTCATCAACGGCATTATAAGTTTACAAACAAATTGCAGCACATTCTCGACCATATTTTTGCTCAGAATGACTCTCTATTCTTACGATGTGACAGTCTACAGACTGTTTATCATGTCATCAAATCATGCGGCAGACAAACCCAGTGACACGATATTGTCGGATCTGTCTGGGGCTCTTATTCATTTAAACATCCGAAATGGCCAAATCAAACCTTGAGATCCTTTAACTTCTCTGCAGCTTCTGCAGGAGCAGCCCCAACAGGAGCAGCCTTTACCTTTGCTGCCTTATCACCAGCCTTGCCCTTCGCCTTTTGAGAGGTGGAATCCTTGGGTAGTTCCTTGGAAAACGGAATGAAATCAACAGCTCCAGGAAGATACTTTCGGAGCGGTTCTGGGACATTGAACCCCTATATACTCAATCAGAACAAGTATGAAAATGACACGGGGAAGGTTCATACCTCTTCGGTCTGGAAATTCTCCAAAAGACAGCACAGGGCTCTCTCAGTTGCGCAAAGAGTTGAGTTCAATGCGTGCACATACTTCTTTCGGATCTCAGTCTGTAGCTTGGCACCGTATCTGATCTCTAGAGCGCGAGACTGATAGTCTGTGCAGTTTGAGCAAGAGACAAGCTCCTTGTACTCGCCTTGGAAGGGGAACCAGGCCTCCAGATCGTACTTCTTGGAAGCAGCATTGTTCAACGCACCAGAGACGATGGCGACAACGCGATATGGGACACCGAGTGATTTGTAGAACTCCTCAGAGACGGCGATCATTTCGTCAAACATCTCCCATGACTTTTCTGGGTCGGTGAGAATAAATTGCTCGATCTAGTGGAGAGTGGATCAGTAAATGACCAATGATCTGACATTGGACAGTTCCTACCTTCTCGAACTGATGAACACGGAATATACCCCATGCATCACGACCATGAGAGCCTGCTTCTCTGCGGTAACATGACGAAAATCCAGCGTACCTAAGGAGAATTAGTCAGCCTCTTGCTAGCAGTTGAAGGAAAATCCATACTTGATGGGTAAATCCTTCGCAACCAACCACTCGTCGGCATGGAAAGCAGAAATTGGCTGCTCAGAAGTAGCAATAAGGTACTTGTCGTTCTGTGCATCTCCGTCCACAACCTTGTACAGCTCTTCGTCGAAGTCCTCCAACTGCGCTGTCTTGGCCATGTAATCCTTCAGCATAAACTGCGGGGTCTGCAGAGGCGTGTATCCCTTTGAGTCAAGGAACTCCAATCCGTAGTTGATCAAGGCCTGGTTCAAAAAGACTCCCCATTTCTTCAAGAAGTATCCTCTATGTCCAACAACCTTCACTCCTCGCTCGGGGTCGTATCCGTCCAGTCTGGTGAGAACCTCGTGGTGGGAAAGAACGTCGCGCTTCTCGACTTTGAGGCCTTCAGGAGCCCAGTCTCTTTGTACTGCGTTGAAATCCTACACTCTTTGGTCAGAATCAGAATCACATAGTACAGCCAATCGCATGCGCAATCACCTCATTCTGCTCAACCGTCACAGAGTCGTGCACATAGTTGCCTATCGTTCCAATCTTCTTCTTCAGGATCTGTTCCTTTTCTGCCGCAGAGTCCACCAGGGCCTTCTTCTCCTTCTCAAAGTCCGCCTTCTGCTTCATGAGATCCGCGGCATCTTCCTTAGCCTTTCTCTTAACGCCAATCTGTTTCTGGGTCTCGTTGATTTTGGTGTTGATTTGAGTTGCTGCGTATTGGGCTAGGGGAAAGTCAGCTCGTAATATTCCAGCTCTGTTCGGAACAGTACTCACTTTTGCGGTGGTCCTCGTACAGCTCAATCACTTGGTCCACAACCTCCTCAGAAGCATACCGCCGTCTCTGCGACTCCTTGATCTTCTCAGGGTTCCCACCCTTCTCCTTGATGAAATCGAAGACGTCGAGCATTTGTATGTTGTTCTTTGCTCCTTGGAGAGCTGCGAACAGGGTATCTGGTTGTGCTTTATGTCTAGTTCTCTGTTTATTTGAGTCACGGCGAAGACAAGACGAATTGCCAGTTCAGGTTATTTCGGTTGGTGGGGTAGTTTGGCAGACCTGCAGGGATCCCGATCGCGGTTTAGCCTGGACGCCGGAGGACTCATCGATATCACGTGAAGAGGGGTATCTTCGAGGCCAGACAAGTGCTGCAAAGTCGATGGCAGGGGGAAGACATTCGGAATCTGTACCTGCGTATCTTTGTAGAGTCCTGAAGATATCGAATGGCGCTGTACACATATGGCTAAGTGGATGTAGTCTTCACCCTTTGTCGACAAATTGTATGCAGTGAAATCAGAAACCGTTGATTCAATTTCCTCAAATCGCTTGATCATGATCAACTGACTGTCGCTCTGTGCCTTTAATCCACTTGAAAGTGTAGTAAGGCCGTTGAACCTAAACGCCAAGCCAAATCATTCCTCTCCGAACGCCAAACAAACATCCAGGGAGTCAAGCAAAATGCAGTCGTTCCACCTGATTCATCACAAATGTCCTCCACATCCCCGCCCTACATGACCATGCACTTGTTTCCATCAGCAGGCTCGTTTGGGTTGGTAAGCTTCTCAATTTGACCGATCATCAACTCGAAAGCCTTGCCGACGTTCTCATTGTAGCGAGCACTGGCTTCGGTGTAGGCGCAATTGAACTTCTCGGCCAAAGCCTTGCCTTGCTCAACCGATACCTGGCGTTGATCGGGACGGAGATCGCTCTTGTTACCAACGAGGACAACGGGTACCCAGTCAATTCCCTATGGTTTCTTATCAGTATGAAATAATGAATGCTGAAGATGGAGACTCTTACGAGGTGGTTTAAGATCTTGTCGCGGATGACCTGAACCATTTCGAAAGATTGAGTGGAAGCAACCGAGTAGACGAGAACGTAGCCATGGATACCAATGAAGTGCTTGGAGTTCAAGATCGAGTACTCATCCTAAAAGAGTAGAGCGATTAGCCACACATCCCATTGCATCCCATTTCATCCCATTCATAATTTCCCTTGAGATGAACATGTGATCAGCCGGGGTGGGTGGGAAGACCCATCAAAGTCTCACGTACCTGACCAGCTGTGTCGACGATCTCAGTGGCGTACTCTTGGTTCTTGTACTTAATGACCTTGCTGAACGTATTCTCAATAGTGGGATAGTAGCTCTCGACAAAGTGACCGTCGACGAACTGAACAGTGAGCGAAGATTTGCCTTTTCGAAACGATCAGCTTAAGTTCCAACCATGACTTTTGCCTCGAGCTTGGCAACGGAAGTGAGGTCAAGGTCAAACGACTGCAACTTACCGACAGAGCGACTGCCAACGATAGCAATCTTTCGTTGCTTGGGTGTAGCGGAAACCATATTTGTGAAAGTCTATCTGATTTGGTGGTAGATATTGAGTTGGGATGAGAACGGATGGGTGGTTGCAAGAGAGCGAACCGGTGCGAACTGCGCTGATGTTCAAAGTGGAATCGTTGGGCAGCAAAATACTCGAGGTCAAGCTTTGCCTCTCGCCTCGCCTCGTTTCTTTGGGTTAGGCCAAAACTCCCCGCGACTGAGACGTCAGAGGGCGGCAGCTTTGTTTAGGCTATGCCGATAGTGAAAGACCCTGAGTAAAGCAAGGCTGCTGTAATTTATTTTTTCTTGGAAGAAAGTCTTGTTCTGAGGTGTTGTTCGTTTACTTTTTCCTTGTTTTTTCTGGTTATACATGACAGCCATGGGGCAAAAAGGAGAACATCAAACAGGATGCCTGACTCTCGTAAGTTTGCCCAGGCTCAACGCGAGTGGTCTTCTTGGATGAAATATCTAGAGATACTTCTCTACTCTGGATTAATTCATTCTTGCAATGAAACGTGTTCTTGAGTCTAGCTTAGTATGCCCGGAGAGCTTTCTTGATTCCTATGCTGCTAGTGACCAGTAGGATTTCCAAGCCGAGTATCGTGGGGTCATAATAAGCACTTTAAATCTTCCACGTCTTCAACGATCTGCTAGTTGGAAAACAGAATCCGGCTCACTAGTCAAGTATAATCTGTGTGCCACGTTCGAATCAAGTTCTCCTGACCTTGGCGGTGCATTAGAAATTTGTAGGTGTATGTGGCTGTTACTAGAGGCACGGATCGATATTAAGACCTTGTCACATAACTGCTTATGAGTCTCCTGCATAGAAGTTCCTTGAATATAGCATCCGGAGGCTCATAATGGAGGAGCTTCCACCAAGAGAAGCCCTAAGAGAGAAGCAACTGAAGAATTTGAAGCACGAGACCAATACTCACACTCTAGCAACACATACCCGAGCTTGCATCGTCTGGCAAACTCGTTCCTTTCTCGAGTCAGTCTATGTAAAGACGAAACCATGTTCAGATAGTAAGGCGTCCAATGAATTCGTGCCTTTTTCATTCTTTTCGAGAGCTTTTTCCGAGAGAGATTGTATTCTGCCACATCTCCCCTGATTCCCTTTCCAATTGAGGTCCAAACCCTAGACGCCATACACGCCAATCATATGATCTCCACGTTGCCTAACCCCATCTCCAAGTCCATGCACGCAAGCTTCCTTGCTTTGCTCCAGGAAAAATCGCTCGGTATTGTTCCGCTAAAAGTACAGATAGAAATCTATAGAGTCACCATTATGATTGACGTCTTTATCGTGGCACTCGTCTCGTCTCGTCCTCTAGATCCGATCACTCATTCCTCTCCCTCCTTTTTTGCGTTGGGGTCTTCGATGATTTCTCCTTCGCGGTTGTCACCTTCGCATCTTTCTCGTTCGAGTTTCATTGGCATGATCATGGCTAATTCGGGGCAGTAGTCGAAGTTGCCTTTCCTCCGGTCTGGATTCTTCCATACATCATCTGAAAGGCCCTCTCCCCCCTCTCTGACATGATATCCCATGGGCTTCTCGTGCCATACATCCTCGACTGAAAAGTGATCTTCTTGTTTTCCGTTGGCCACCTTTGCTCCTGGCAATACTGTAATTCGCTTGCCAAACCACTCATCCTCCGGTTCTGTGTCGTTGTATCGTGATTGAAACCCTAGTATCTTCCTGACTGACGAAACTCTGCGAAGTGAAAGTCCTCCATTCCCTGCGAATCTATCGTCCGCGGTCCTACGCAATGTTACGTCAACTTGAGTTTGAGCAGAATCTGTCCGTGGTCTCCTTACCTTGGAGCTCCTGCCCAGCTGTAATGCAACCAATCGTTCAGGCTGTCATCAGACCTGGCGCACATAATGCTGTCCGATTCAAACTTCAGCAGCCATTCCACCTCCGGTAAAAATTCATCGTAGAACCGTATGTCCGTCAGCATGCGATACACGTCCTCCTTCGAATCAATCTTCCATGGTTTTGGCAGTATCACCAAATCCAGCTTCCCGTTTGCCTCCTGGTATTGCGTCGCAAAGCTGCGAGAGACACTGATGACGCTCTTATTTGTCCCAATGAACACAAATCTCCAATCCGGGGGAACGACAGCAATCATATGTAGAAGTTGTGGTACGAGGTGAGGAATCGGGCGGCCTTCGATGAGAAGGGCGACTTTCGAGGCGTTAAATTGGGCTTTAGGGTCGTACTGCGGGTGCCAGTCGACCTTCACTGCTGGCAAATGCTCAATCGCATCGTGATATTTCTCTTTCGCAATGTCCTTGACCGTCTGCTTGTATGCGGGCAGCAGACTTGCGATTGTCCAGCTGGGAATACCCCGTGTCAGCCTTGAGATCTCCACTGGTCAGCAAACGGAACGCAGGGATAAGCACTCACGTTATGGCGAGAGAGACAATTATCAAGATTTTCGTCCTATTGATGACGAAGATTCCACTGGCCAGAGAACCAGCATGCGTGGTTGTCATTGTCGCGATCTGGGTGGAGCACAGTGGCTCTCGAGTATGTCCAGCACTGCAAGTGGCTATCGTGGATCGCGAGATAGGGGATGACGACGGGTCCACCAGAACCTAAGGATGCGTGATGGATGAATGTTGCATAATGGGCTCTTGGATGAGGTGCGTCGTGCTGCCCGTCAAGTGGTGACAAGAGGAGCTTCGCAGATCACAGATGGGAGAGGGAAGCGGAATCGAAGGTAGGAAAACATGAAAGGGAGGGAAAAGTATGTATTTACTGGACTGGACGCACTGTATGGGAACGGCCAGAGGAGAATCGACCGGACCTTGGGGCTGACGAGGCTTGCGTTTAACTGTAATCTTTCTAGGGCCCGGAGCGTGGCCTATCACAGCGCATCGCAACCCCTGTGATCGACCCAGAACATGGATTTGCCCAGCTGAAGCTACCAAGGTAAACCAGTCCAGGCTTATCCCTGGTTACGAGTAAATACTTCCCACAGTTTGTTCTATTCTGACGCCCTAGACTTCTGTTTGCACCCCAGAGGGTGCTATGATCATCTCGGAGTCATGGGGTTTGGTAGCTTTCTCAATTTCGTTTTTGTTTTAGCATTTGGTGCTTTCCTCTCTTTATGCCAGCTCAAGCCCTATCAGTGCTTCAACCTTTTGTACTATCAGTTGTGTCATGCATTGTGGTTATTCGGGAATCGCCAAGCAAGGAGTGACTATCTATGGCTCAGAAGCAGTAATGACCACAATTCATCCCTTGCCTCCTATTCTCGATTATCCATCCTTTTCTGTTTATCGCCTTCCATAACCTCAAGTGTTCGCATTCCAGATGTCTATCGAACATTCGTCTGTGGGGCTTATAAGTCTTCCAGTACTGGCATTCTTTGAGCTCAATGACTTATTATGAGGTTGCCATGAGGCCTGGGGCTTGGTAGGGAAGTAGATTGGACTGCCTCGACAAGATTTGATAATGCCCAATGTTTCATTTCTTCCTACAGATATCACATCAAGCCTACCCAAAAAAGTCCATTAGTCACTGACGGATTTGGACCACGACAATTTCAATTATCGCCCCGTCGAGTACCCATTAAGCTTTTGATACCAGCACACCTTGTGTAGTACCCCACATCACACCAACAACATGAAATGGAGTTGGGTTGAATGCTTTCTTGAGGCCAGGCTGGCCTGATAGTCAAATACACCAGACTGAGCATCAAGACAGCCTTGAGTTTATTGAAGGTGGTTGGCTTATCTTACCATGTAACTTGACGTGCAGCAAATAACGGCGGGACAGCGGGAATCTCGGACCTCTGCTCTCAACCCCCGTGTGACTGGACTGGCAGCATGAGCATGAAATACTCTCAAGTAACTTTTATTCTTGCGTTTCACAACGCGGATTCGAGCATCTGATTCTCACGGAATCCACAGTCTGCGCCCCTAGAGTACCGGCCTCCTGCTTGAGATTTGAGGAAATGCTACTTCCCGTGAGGTAGGTTCCTGAAGTAAACTGCGTTCATCTATCTACCTAGTCACCGGTACGCAAAATCGGCAGGTATCCAGAATCCTTCCGTTAGCTCGACATGATTTCTTGAAATTCATTTTTCCAGCCCATTAAGCTTCCAACAGATCTATGTTAGGCAGGATTCAATTCTGTTGGCGACTCATATTATCATTCTCGGACGCTCGATTTTCAGGGCTGTGAAACATCGCGGGACTCATCCAAGGGAGATTTCTAGCCACGCGACCATGGCCGCCCTCCTTTTCGTACTTCATTCCTCTAAACTTTCAGATGCTTCACTTGGAAGGCTTGGCAGGCATGGAGGTTTCATCCAAATGCTGATCTGATTCATCTGAACATTTTTATTCCAGAGCCTGGTAGATTTCAGACGATTTCCCCGGTCAAAATCCTCCAAAAGGTCTCCTGTGGGCTCACGAACCGCCAGACAGTCTGTGAAGAACTATGAGGCTCCTCTTGATGGTTCAGTAGTAGCATCTCTATTCGCACACCTTCCTGGAGCTATTTCGTCTCAGCTTTTTAGACTTCCCACTACATTATGCCCGACTCCAACGTTATTAGGTGGAGAACGTGGGACCCAATCAGGTCTCTCAAATCATCATCTGACATTTCCACCTTGTTGAAAATCCTCATGTTGCGCAGCTGAGTACGACGCTGACGCACAGTCCACAGAAATGGCTTGCTATAATTCTGCTGGACTTGAGCGATAACATGACAACATCAACGACTGTATAAGCTAGTGGCGGTGATGTCGACTATTTTTCAAAGGTCAGCAAGAGTCTTGACAATCTGGCAACTTGCTAACTAACCTGTATTATCTTATTAATCCTGATACTCTCCCCCCCTTTAAACAAACGTTAAACGTGGACTTTTGTAGGCTAAAGTCCTAGTAGGCCTTTTCTAAGTAGTTACCTCTTTTAATAGGCTTAAAGTATAAGCTAGATTCTAGTTAACTATAAAAGTAAAAGTAGCTTTAAAAGGTTTAAGATACACTTAAAGCTCTGCTTAAGGCTAAAAATCAGTAGAATTATTAGATTAACACCCTAGCTAGCTACTCACACAAGGCCTAGTTTTAATAAGGTTTAACGTTTGTTTAAAGGGGGGGAGAGTAAGTAGGTATGCAAGGTATGCTAGGCTAGGCAGGAAGTTACCATGTCGCTGGTGAAATGATAACTCTAACCCCTGGAATGATCAAATGTGTGGAAGATGAGGACACCTGGCGAACTGGTGTTTCCGAGCAGGATACGAAGAACTCATGCGACGAATAGAAACTGGATGACTTCGTAAAACGTGCGTTATCCAGTGCTGACAGCCTCGTATTCCATGTCAATGTGGGTTTGCCATTCGAGTAACCAGGCGAATCGTAGCGCTGTTCCAGCTGCTTGAGGGGTCCCTTATCTTCTCACCTGTTAGCCCCTCCCTTTCCCTTCTAGCCAATAATTATACTGTAAATTACCTCGTTAAACTGTTGTTGCCAGCCACCACCAGCCACCACCAGCCACAAGCAATTCTGACTTTGCAGGCCGCAGACGCAACTCTGTCTGGAGGAACGGAACAAGTAAATAATGTTGGCTGTACATATTTTTGACAATCTCACCATTAACAGATTTCTTTGCAGCTTTGTGCTTTGAAACGCTGCTCTGTGCTTGACTCAGGATCCCGATTTCGTGGTTGACAGCGCGGCCGATCAAGTTGACCTTCAAGCGAATTTGAAGGCGGTGAACTCGCGCACCCCTTTTCTTCTCCGCCCAATTTGTGTGGATTTGGCCTGTCGAGGGGTTTCCACTTCAAAACTATCTCAGTATCACCAGCCTTCATCTCTCTACGCACCCGAGCACGGTAACTGGACAACTTTCCTGCGCATTCTGCACAAACTTTCGAGCCAGCGCCAATTATTCATCATGGCCGCAAACGGAACAGGTAAGTTGCGGCGCAAAAGTGCTCTCTCACAGTGGGATGGAATAGTGACATTGACAATTGCACAGCTCCAAGTTCAGGGCAGAACAAGTTCTTCGAGGACTTTGGTGTTTGGAAAGATGCGCCAGTCTTGACTGGAAGCACCAAGTACGAGCCGCTACCAGACGTCAAAAATATTATGATCACAGGAGGAGCAGGATTTATGTAAGTGTCCTAGGTGTCAGCGTGACAACAAACAATGCTAATTGCCCCAGTGCTTGCTGGCTCGTACGACATCTTACCTTGACCTATCCCAACGCATACAACATTGTATCTTTTGACAAGCTTGACTACTGTGCGTCCTTGAACAATACCCGGGTCCTGCAAGACAAGAAGAACTTCACATTCTACCATGGAGATATCACCAACCCCTCCGAGGTCATGGACTGCTTGGAGCGTCACAATATTGACACCATCTTCCACTTCGCCGCACAATCCCACGTCGATTTGAGCTTTGGTAACTCATATGCTTTCACACACACAAATGTTTATGGGACACACGTCCTGTTGGAGAGCGCAAAGAAGGTCGGAATCAAGAAGTTCATTCACATTTCCACCGATGAGGTCTATGGAGAGGTCAGGGACGATGCCGATGATCTGTTGGAAACCAGCATTTTGGCCCCAACGAACCCATACGCAGCGAGCAAAGCTGCCGCAGAGATGCTTGTCCACTCGTACCAGAAGAGTTTCAAGCTACCCGTGATTATTGTGCGTAGCAACAATGTTTACGGCCCACATCAATACCCCGAGAGTGAGTTCCCAATTCCCAATTAGCTTAGCAGCTGCTAACTTGAGGCAAGAAATTATTCCCAAATTCAGCTTGTTGCTCCACCGCGGTCAGCCAGTCGTTTTGCATGGTGACGGAACCCCAACGAGAAGATACCTCTTTGCAGGAGATGCTGCAGATGCGTTTGACACCATTCTCCACAAGGGTCAAATGGACCAGATCTATAATGTCGGCTCTTACGACGAGATCTCCAACTTGACCTTGTGCTCCAAGCTCCTCACTTACCTCGACATCTCCCACTCGACACAGGAAGAGCTCCACAAGTGGGTCAAGCACACTGTCGATCGTCCGTTCAACGATCACAGATATGCCGTAGACGGAACCAAGCTTAGACAGCTCGGCTGGGAACAAAAGACCAGCTTCTCGGACGGAATGGCCATCACCGTTGACTGGTACAAGAGATTTGGCGAGAAGTGGTGGGGTGATATCACCAAGGTCCTGACACCTTTCCCAACAGTTACTGGAACCGAGGTTGTTGCTTCCACCGAGTTGGTTGAGGACATCAATGACAACATGATTGTCGATAGCGACGACAAGATGACCCTGGCAAAGAAGAGGAAGACAGACGCTTAGAGTGAAAGAAAGTAGAGTAGAGCGTGGTAGAGCATGTTCCCGACGATCTGGCTTTTGGCATGTGCTCCTTTCATGCATGGGCATTTTCTGGCAGCTTAATCCGCGCACCATGAGCAGCGTTATAGACGGTGAAAAGAATGACATCGATTGAATCCCTAGCTTTACAAGCTTCCAAAGCACTTACTCACTCGCTTGTAAAACGACAGTGGCGGTGGTATGAATGGCGTGATGTTGACATGTATAGCTACAAGTATGGGCAGGAAAAACAGGCCGGCGTCTGATATCTGGACTCCTAGGCTTCTCCAAACATTGGTTGAGCCGAGTTTCGACCTCATGTGCAAGGAAGCTGATGTTGGCTTACCGGTTACGGGGGAGGTGATGCATTGACTTCGAAGAACGGACTTTAAGAATGTGTAGCTGCAGCTGCCTGCAGGCAGCTGAATTCATACAAGAATGCTTCCTCTCCGTACTATCCTGGATGTTGCATGTCCCAGAATGCGATTACCCGGGACGAGCGGGCGTCAGGCGTCGGCCTTCGATGACGAACAATGATTCTCGAAGGACTGGATGGTGAGAGACTGAGTTATTGGACTTGAGTAGTGTATTCCTCTTTGCACTTACCCACGCACTCATTCTCTTGTAATATTCATACGTTGTGACATCACTCTGGGGGACATAGATGTACCACTGACACTTCACTCCACTCCAATCCCGCCCAACATTGTTACTGGCACTTATCTGGGGCCCATGTCTTTTCCAGCGACCGCCTCGAGCCGATCCGGCTCGTTGTGAAGTGACTCCTTGCTGAATGCATATCATGTCCATGTCCTCAGTACGGCATCCTTTCGTTGGGATTCCTTCGCTTCACTTCCATCACGGCACAGGCCGCCCCCACGTCTTCAGCGTAAGTTTGACCGTCGACCTCGCACTGGCCAGAGGGATGATGCAGCATCCTGCAGCCCGTCACAACCTGCCGGTCCCCTGGCTTCAACACTGCACGCTCATTCGAACAGCCAGATTCAGGGATTCTTGGGGCTTGCCTGGCCGCCTGGATCTGCGGAGAACGGAACGTTTCCTCCCCTGCCATTACAGTATTGTTCTTGTTCTTTTGAGCAAGGCTCAGGGCTGGCTGGCTGGCTGCGATACATTCCGAGTCGGGCCCTCACTCACTCACCCACCTATTTACTTGCCTCGCTACGCACTGCACTCTCTTTCGCGCTCTTAGCGTCCGAAGTCCTTTCACGTCCAGGGGTGGGCATGGGCAGTGGGCACGGACTCAAGCCTGGCTAGAATCCTGACGAAACAGTACTGTAGGTACGGTACGGTCGGGTACAGTACAGCACAGCACTATTACTATTACTACCCTATTTACTACTGTACTGTACCTCAGGTAACTTCGTAAGGATGGGGAGATGGAAGGGGCTTGATATCGGACCATTCTCCAGTTCAGGACGGATTTGTGGGCGGTATCACCACCTCACCTCACCTCACCTCACCTCATTGTTAGCAGGCCTGATCTAGCCTCCCCTCCTCTGCAACTAGATAGGGTATCTAGCTAGGTACGGTGCAGTAAAGTACTAGGTATTTATCCAGGCGGGCCTATCTTTGCTCTCCCCTCGTTCCACATTCTTCATCTCCTCTCCTTTCGTCTCTCCTCTCCTCTCCTCCCCTTACTGTTCACCTCGCCTGTGGCCACCAACAAATTCACTGCACTGCACTGCACTGCACTGGACTGGACCTGCAGCATTTAGCCTGACACTGCCTTTCTGGGCCCTTCCCGTGCCCTTGCCCTTGCTCTTGCCCTTGCCGCTACAGTAAATTACAGTACAGTAGCAGGCTAGCAGCACAGTCCGGCTACCCAAGAGCATGGAACTGGCGACCAAATCCCGCTATCGTGTCACTGGGAACTGGGAACTCTCAGCCTGCAGCCGGCACTGGCGCGTTGCTCTTCAGAGCTTTTGTTAGAATATCTTAGGTCCGCGTCCGCCGCATCAAGACTGCCTTACCTACTCACTATTGGGACTAACTGGGAGCAGTCACCGCCCCCCGCCGCCCAAGTTCCCGTCTTCCCCTCTCTTGGTTCTTGGTTCCTGTCCTGTCCTGTCCTGTCCTGTCATGTCATGTCCCTTCAAAACCTTAAATAATCTTCTCTTCTTCAGCTGGCTCAAATACTGTTCCGGATACTCTTTGCTTCCTCCAAATTTGACAACGTTCCCACCACTTTCGGTGTGGTCATGACAAACTTTGCCGCACAGCTACAAGTCAACACGGACGCTAGGAGGGGCAGATATAGACCGAGGTAGCAAATATTGGGCACAACATTTTAAGACGACGAAGTTGCTCTGTGAAGATGGCACAATTGGACCGTGAGCAAGAGCGCCATACTTTCTCCAACCACTCATCACCAACCCGAGAAACAGAACTGCCTTTGGTCCTAGATGAAGACCAGATCGACGACGACATGGACGACGATGAAGATCTTGCAGCCGACCTGGTTCGGTACCGGGTCCAAGCTGCCAGAACTTTATTCCATCAGCCGCGCTCAGAAAGCGATACACTGCAAGTACTCAACATCTAGGAAATAACTTACAGCATGACTGACCATTTCCATACAGAAACTCCACCCAATCCTTATACGATACTGATATCGAATATCTGACTATCCACCAGAGGCGTTACTGCGAGAATTACAGCATGCCAAACGACGATGCGGAGCAGGGAAGATTACAGATGCTACATGATATTTTCCTTGATGTTATGGGTGGTCGCCTCTCGATGGCTCCTCTCCAAAATCCTCAAAAAATATTAGACATTGGGACTGGGACGGGAGAATGGGCCATAGCTATGGCTGAAATATACCCAAGTGCCGACGTGACTGGGACTGATATTGCCAAAATTCAGCCAACTTCAGTACCATGCAATATGGACTTTCAAATCGACGATGCCGAGTATGACGGTGGGTGGACATGGACCCCTAACAGCTTTGATCTGGTCCACTTTCGAAACATGATTGGGGCATTTGCAAACTGGAATCAAGTCTACAAAGAGGCGTACAAGGCCATCAAACCCGGCGGCTTCATAGAAGTGGTGGATCTCGAGATCACCACCTTGCCGGACTACTTCCCTGATGAACCGATAGTCGTCAAGTGGTTTGACACTTTTGTAGAAGCAACCAGGTTGGCTGGAAGACCCATGACTACTGTTCATCTAGATCCACAGGTTCTAGAAGCAGCGGGTTTCACGAATATTTCCGTTGTTACGAAGACGATTCCTTGTGGAGTCTGGCCCGATGAGAGTGAGGAAAAGAAAACGGGTATGCATTTCCTATCCGTACTATACGACGGCATAGAGGCAGCATGCCTCAAAGTCTTCGTCGAGCAGCTCGGCTGGGAACCCGAGGAAGTCACTAAACTTTGCAAAGAGGTGGCGAAGGCTATCCGGGCCCTAGCACAAGATCAGCGGAGATCGCAAGGGTTCGGTATGGACATCAAAGTCCTTGTTGGGAAGAAGCCGGGTGGGAACGAGCTTGAAGTACCCGATGACAAAAGCACCATGGGCGACAGCATGCGAACCATAAGAAATGGTCATTTATCTAATGGGAATTGAACCAATGATGATTGCTGAAGTGGCATGCAATTGGGTCGGCCAAGGCTGACTGTGAGAATTTTAGCTAGGCGTTGGTTGGGGAGGATCTCGTACATTTGGAGACTGCACTTGGTCTCCAATTGTTGCGTTGTGTTGAGTTATGATGGCTTGTTTTGCATTGTGATGACTGGTTCATAGATACCCTACATGTATGAAGATTTTTGTTAGACCTTCGAGCTTTTCAAGACTTGTCCTTGGAATTTGGTTTTTATGGTTGCTGCTACCTCTTCTTTACAGCCACGTATTCCGAGGCCCTCCTTCTGTTCCATGCATCGCAAACTTGCGTCTTCACACCTTCCTCTCTTTCAAGAACGACGCTCACCAGCTGAGTGAGGAGCCTCGCAGTGCTGTTGTGCGGTCGATGGTGGATGTAAAGGTTCAGAAGCACGGGAGCTACCCAGGTTACGCCGAGGTCGTGGATGGAAGCATATCTCGTCGTCCTACAATGGGTATACGGATTCCATGCCAGCCCCTGCTATTATTTTCGCTATTATCAATGGCCCTGGCGAGTTTGTTTATTCAGACATCTCTTGTCAAATTCCATGTGGCTGCCAGCATTGGCGTTGTGTTACATTTCGTTGCATGTCAACGGAAACGGCGCCACCCTCGGCCGTATTTCTTGCGCTTCATGGATTGATGTTCGATACCAACAGACTCGATATGCTAGTCATCATTCCACGGACTTTCATGAAATCCAACAGAAATCCACGAAATACCCCTCACAGCCGCGAATAATTGCACTCGTTTCGCGATTCCGTTGACTTGAGCCGGGAACTCTCCTCGCTCATGCATCTTTCGCAATTCGTTGCAATTTCAAGCCTCAACAGCATTTGGTGAAACGTTTGAGCGGCCAAGTGAAGAGGGGTAAGTCTGCCCTGCACTGTCGCAGAAATTCCCCCACTATTGTTGAACTTGGGAGGTCACGTAGCATGTGCTTGTGTACCTGCATTGACTCCAGCATCCGCTATCTGGTGGAACTACACCTACCTCTTGTGAGTAGGTCCCGTCAGTATCTCATCAAATGTGATTGTTGCCTTTAGCAAGAGAGTACGCATCTATCTTGGCAACTTCAACGGCTCGCGATTGAAGATACAATGTCGTTCAAAAACCAGCACGAGATCTGAATGGAGTAGTCAATGTATGCAACGGTCCGTAAGATTCTCACTGCAAGGTCTCCCTCTACTTAAATATCTCCTCTTTCTCTTGATTTAGTCTTCTATCATCTCGAGAAACTCTCCTGCTACTGGTATATCCAGGATGCTTCTATTATCTCTCGGACTTGCCTTGTGCATCGCCCCCTTTGTCCAGGCTGCAGCTGTGCCGAAATCTCATGTACTTCATGAGAGACGAGACACGACTTCAGCCAAGCAATGGGTGAAACGCGAGCAGCTTTCTCCCACAGCTATTCTACCCATGCGAATTGGTCTGAAGCAACAGAATCTGGAGTACGGTCATGACTATCTCATGGACATGTAGGTTTCAACTACACTGGCCACTTCTCAAGCTTATTGTTATCGAGATCTCATCCAGACTCGCCCAATTACGGTAGACACTGGACAAGTGAAGAAGTCATTCGGAAATTCGCTCCCACCCAAGGGACCGTTGATGCGGTTACCGCATGGTTGACTACCTCTGGCATTAACGCTCAGCGAATCACGCACTCAGAAAACAGAGGATGGCTGGCTTTTGATGCAACTACTGAAGAGGCCGAGGGCTTGCTGCACACCAAATACCACCTTTACGAGCATGTTGAGGGTCATCTTAGTCCAGCATGCGAAAGGTATCTCTTTTTTCTCCCTCCATCTGCATTGAAGCATATGTCGATTAACGCTATCTAGTTACCACCTCCCAGAGGAAATCCAAACCCACATCGACTACATAACTCCCGGAATCAAGCTATTTGCTCCCAGAAAACGCGCTCTCTCCTCTCGCACCTTCAGCGGCATCTCCAGCCCCAGCAAAAAAGTCGATCCCTACGAAGGGTTCCCACCAATGGCAGCAGGCGAGCTGTCGATGTGCCACCGCTGGATCACCCCAGCCTGCATCAGAGCACTTTACGGCGTTCCTCAGAAACCAGAATATCCTGGGGGTAAACCGAGGGCGGATAACGCACTTGGCATTTTCGAGACCGGCGATACTTATGCCCAGCAGGATCTTGATCATTTCTTTGCTAATTTTACGAAGTATATTCCGAAAGGAACGGTAGGTGCTGGGCGAGTCCATTCTTCTCATCTTCTGAATGTTCCATGACTTTCAGGAGACATGTCTTTTTTCCCGCCAAACATTCCAGATATGGCATTTCTGATTTTCTACTGAATACAGCATCCCAATCTCGCTGCAATTGACGGGGCAGAGGCGCCGGAACCCGATGCGTGGTTTGGGGGTGGAGAGTCGGCGCTGGATTTTGAGCTGGCTTATCCATTGATTTGGCCGCAAAATATTACGCTGTATCAGACTGATGATTGGTATTGGACAGGATGGGCGAGTGTTGGTGGTGGAGTTAGTTGTCACTATGTGTTAAGCAAGACCTGATACTGACGTCTATAGTTCAATACATTCCTCGATGCATTGGATGGGGTAAGTTGATATATGTGTTGTGTCCGCGAGGGCAGACTGACACCTGTAGTCTTATTGTACATACTCAGCGTTTGGAGAGACAGGAAATGATCGTAGGTGCCATGTATTTCTCGCGTCTGGCAGCTACTGATCTCTTCGCAGCGGGTCTGGATCCAGTCTATCCCAATCCATGGACAACCGATGGCTATCAAGGCCAGCTGATGTGTGGCGTTTACAAAGTGAGTTGCTGTAATTTCTTTGTATATACCTTGACTTACAGCATATAGCCCGCGAATGTGATCTCCGTTTCGTATGGTGGTCAAGAATCAGAATTGCCGGAATACTATCAGAAGAGGCAATGCGATGAGTATATTCCCAGTCCACCGGTTCAGGTACCTGACTAAGATACCTCCCAGATACATGAAGCTTGGCCTTCAAGGCGTGTCTCTAATTTGGGCCTCTGGAGATTCTGGAGTCGCCGGTCCCATATTCAGACCTGGTTCAAACGGATGCATCGGAAGCAAAGCTACAGTTTTCAGCCCAACATGGCCAAACAAGTAAGTCAGAGTCAGCGCCATTCAAGCCTCCCCTACATCTCCCATTCTACTAATAAATGTCAGCTGTCCCTACATCACCAACGTTGGCGCCACAAAAGTGTATGCCAACCGCACCGTATACGAGCCGGAAAGCGCCTGCAATGATCCCCTCGGCCAGCCTTACCGTGTAGCATACTCCTCTGGAGGAGGATTTAGCAATTTCTACCCTGCACCCAGCTACCAGCAGTCAGCACTGGAAACGTACTTTGTGAAGCATGCGCCAAAGTACAAGTCGTATAACGGAAACGATAACTTTGATAAGGAGGGTGGAGTATATAACCGTCTTGGGAGAGGGTATCTATGCATCATTTCATCCACTTGCTTCCACGCAATGAACGAATCAATCCCAAGTAGAAATATAGGAATTTAGCTGACCCATCTGGTGTCGTATAGTATCCCAGATGTCTCTGCCAACGGTGACAACATCCCCGTCTTCTTCGGCAACGACTTCTCCCAGTCGGGTGGAACCAGCGCCTCAGCACCCATCTTTGCCTCCCTCATTAACCGCATCAACGAGCAGCGTCTCAATGCTGGGAAGTCAACTCTGGGATTCCTTAATCCGGCACTATACAGTAATCCGAGCATGCTCAATGATATTAAGAATGGGACGAATCCTGGGTGTGGGACGCAGGGCTTTGAAGCTGTGGAGGGTTGGGACCCGGTTACGGGGTTAGGTGAGTATTGTGGCTCAAGTGAATGATGATTGCTGATGAATTGTTTAGGAACACCGAATTATCCCAAGATGTTAGCGTATTTTATGAGCCTGCCGTAATAACTTTTATGTGTTGGCTGGCAGACCCGGTGGCTGGTTTCTTTGGAGCAAGGGGACGAGCTTTTTAGATGGGCTTACTAGTGTTCTTTGAGTTTTGTCTCTCTAGCCATATTCAGGTTTTTCGTTGTTTTCTTGCCAATGACGATTAATGAATACAACTGCTGGTCGCTTCTTTTAATGTGAATTTGCTTGAAATTTGGATTTAGAACTCCGCGGCAAAGGGACAGGATCTTGTTCCTTCAAGCAAGGTTCAGCGACGCTATCAAAATAATCCGACCACTCTTTTGAATCTTGTAGTGTTTGCGAGAAAACTGGATGGAAGAGGTCCTCGCTTGGGCTAGCGAGATCCAAACAATACTAAGTCTCTCTTCTGTGTTGATCATTTCCCCATTCCCACCGCCCCGATCTGTTCTTTCATACAGAACAAATGAATTGGAGTAGGTTTATCATTGTCATGTGAAGTAAAAGAACGGGCAGTCTCCCAAGCGGGTGCGATACTTGGCGTCAGGGCGTGAATCTTTTTGATTTGTAGCTGTAACGCTGTGTTGACAGGAACTGTTCAACGGGTATGGCAATGATTGGTATGATGCAGCAGATCAGTTCTCTGTTTTGTGAAAATTACGCGGGTAGGCAGTCGGTTCGACTCGGACCCTTTTCTAGACATGATTCACAAGTAAAGTAACAGTCAATTCCACTTGGTTTACTTTAATTGTACTCCACGAATCCAGTGAGACGCTGCCATTGACGCATATTATAGCCATAGAAATATGTATATAATCCGGGATGGAGAACCACTATCCCAGAAATTTCAATGTACACCTCAGGAGTAAGCTGATTACAATGCACGTTACCGCAGTTCGTTCCGATTGAGGGAACAGAGGTTGAAGTTTCTCTAGCGCTCTGGGAATTTCTAGGTCATAGAGGTAGAAATGATAGATATTTCATTGGGATGTTTCCTCACCGAAGAACAGTGGTTTATGTTCAAGTCTAAATGATCTCCAGCCAGGCCCTTCAGAGCTGCTGTCATATGCCTATATTGTATTATGACAAATTCAAGTCTAACTACTATCTCTTGTGATAATAAGAGTTAGGACATCTGAAGGCACTTTTCGGGCATATATAGCATTGTAAATGTATAGCTGAATGAGTAATGGCATGCTCGATATATAAATTCAAGTCTTTGAAGCCTTCTATCTTGTTGATTTGTCCAAGGAACAAAAGTAACGCAATCACTCAAGAACACCAACGCCGTAGCCAAATACAACCACCTAGAGGAGTTAAAGAGATTTTCAACGCGCACAGCCTCGCTATGGAAAGTCTTCCACATAATGAACGCCATTCCGAAATCTTCAAGCTGCTCGCTTTACGTTAAAAATATGTTGAACATGTACCGAAGTGGTCCAACTGTGCACAAACCCAGCTTGCAAATACCGGACTTCGAAGCCATTGCTCTATGTCACCTTTGGTACCCTGCTGTTGGATCACCCCAACATATGGCTGGCTTCTAAGTTTCGTCGTTCTTTTGTATTCCTTGCTAACTCATCGACCCACCAGATGCGACCCCGCGGTCCAAAAACCACCAGGGCGCTCCCACCGCTGCGCAAAGGACGATTTCTATACTAGGTGGATGGATAAAGCTGACAAGACTGTTGTGAAAATTCGAGGGCGTATATGCCGTGAACAGCTTATAGTATTAGAGATTGAAACTCGAGTTCTGATGGAGAGATTGGTGAGTATGAGGATCTCTAGGATGGAGTGGCTCGCTCTGTGTTCAGAGGTGGAGAGACTGATATAGTGCGAGGGCAGAGGTGGTCTCTTCTGAGCTTTAAATGTGATTTGGAGCTTTGAATACCGTGCTTGATTACGGGGGTGACAGAAGCGTCCAGTATCTCGGGTTTGATTCTCGCTCCTTCTTCTTGGTCTATTCTCTTGCCTGCAGAAGTATGCTGATTACTCGGAGGTGAACCTGCTACTTGTATGTATCTGTTACTTATTGCTTATTGCTTACGCTGCAGACGCCTGTTTTTCACAGTCCACTCAACAAATTTTTTTTCGATGCTAGGGAAGTGTTATTGATTGTGGGGTCTGTAGGTAAGTTCTGGAATCGGTGAAAACCCAAGTCTTCGGCTAAATCCGGCCACATTGTCAACAAACTGCGCTCATGCTGTGTTTTGGGGCTTTTTGGGTTACGGAAAGTCGTGTCTAAACACAATTTCTGATCTGTGTCAAATTTGTCTTGTCATTTGCAGGAAATCTCAAAGTAGCTACTATGGCATAGACTGCTCCCAAACGCCATGCCAATAAGCCCGCAAGTATAGTAATTCAAGCAAGCCTCCAGAGGTATTACAAATCTAGGTATCCTTACGCCGTTTGAACCAGCCGGCCATGTGTGAGTGCTCATCCATCCGCATTGTACTGGCACCTGACAGCCCAAATATAAACTCCCGAACTATCTGCGATAGACATCACGCTCTCGATCCCGTTCTCGGTCTCTGTCTAGCGGCTCGCGATCTCGAGGCCCACGATCTCTATCTCGGTCTCGGATTGGACTGCGACTCCGGCTACGTGTTCGTCCGCTGCGACTTCGTTCGTCATAGTCAAGTCTTCCACCATCTCGTTCCCTGTCATGCCGACGATCTTCAACGTGTCTTCTCACCCGGTCATCTCGTGGTAGTCGATCATCTCTTTCCCTCGGAGGTCGACCGCTGTCAGGGCCGTAACTCGGTATATAGGTATCGATATTCGAAGGTCCGCCTCTAGTTCTCGGCGGTCTATCCAGGTCACGAGATGCTGATCGATAACCGTCTCGTCGATCGCCATCTCTGCCACCGTCTCTTCCCCCGTCTCTCGGCGGATCATACCTGCTGTATTCCGCTGGAGGTGGGGGTCTTGGAGGGAGTCTAGTATCTGGCCGATGATCATCTCGAGGTCTTGCCCAAGCGGGCCTGCGCTCTTCTTGTGGAGGTGGTGGAGGCACACCGTTGCGATATCCACCGTGAGGCGGCGGAGGGTGTCGACTGCCATTGTGGTGTCGATGGCCGTTGTGAGCATCTCCATTTCCATATGACCCGTTTCCTCCCTCCCCTCCCCAGCCACCAGCAGGTCCCATTCCAACCGTTCCGCCTTTAGGTGCTGGCGGAGGAGCAGCTTTTTGACTACGGAACTTCCTCCTATCCAACTCATGAGAGTCTTCGAATGTCGGTAGATCTCCAGGTCTGGCAGGAAGCGGTGCAGTAGTGAAGTAAGGATGCTTTAGCGCATCGATGGCATTGGTTCTCTTCTTCCAATCGAGCTTCAACAGTTCATTCAGCAGAGAAATTGCCCCAGGACCAAAGCTACATTCTGTTAGATAACGACTTCGATCTCATTCAAGGCCAGAAAACTCACGGTGCAAAGCGCTTTGCCAAGGTGGGGGGATGTGGTTGAATGTTTAGGCCTTCAGCACCCGGTAATGATCTGAACTCCGGCATGTTATCTTCTGTTGGAGTGCCCATTAAGTCGAATATGATTTTGAGCTGATTGGGGTCACTGTCTCCTGAAAGGATGGGCTTTCCAACGAGCATTTCTCCAAATACACAGCTATTGCCATATTAGTCTGGCACACACTTTCGTAAGTGGCTTAACTTACCCCACTCCCCATAGGTCGATCGCAGTCGTGTACCTTCTCAGATGTAACAGTAGCTCGGGGGGTCGATACCACCGAGTTACAACAAGTGTCGTATAATCTCGATGGGCTGTACCTCCACCTTTTCCAGCAACCGGTACTTCTTCATCATAATGCCGCGCGAGACCGAAATCTGCAATTTGAAGGATTCCTTTGTTGTCGATCAGAAGATTCGCAGCCTTCATATCTCTGTGAAGGATCTTCTCATTGTGCAGATATCGGACCCCCTCCAGCAGCTGCAGCATGTAACACTTTATATGCGATTCCTGAAGCTTGACTTGAGGGTTTTCCAGCAGGCCTGAAAGATCGTGAGACATGTACGGGGTGACCATATACATGATAGCTCGCTTCCTCTTATCCACGGTCTTGTGATGCTGCTCCACAGCCATTTCCTCCAGCTTGAGTATGTTGGGATGCGACAGAAGCTTCAGAAGCTTGATTTCTCGCAGAGCGGTGATTGGAAATCCGTCCTTCTCGTTGTGCATCAGGATCTTCTTCAGCGCGAAGATGGCGCCTGTCTTCTTTGACCTTGCCTTATGGACTTCTCCGAATGTGCCTTCTCCAAGCTTCCCCAACATCTCATAATCGTTGATTTTCGAGCAACCAACAAATCTACTGGAATCGCGTATATGCTGCTGCGCGAACGCAGCCGAAGAGATGCCATTGCCCTGCGGGCTATCTGCGTGAACTGGAGTCGCCATCTTGGAGATTGGAAGATGCTTGTGTGATTCTAAGACGGATCCGGAGTCGAGTCGACAGTTCGTATATCGCAGCCGAGCCGAAGCAGTCGGATGCGCAAAGTTGCGACTAGATTTCGGTGCTTCTGTTCATTGACTGGCGGACACGAGTTGGTTCTCTGAATCGGTGGTGCTTGATAGGTGAAGGTAGAACTGGCCAAGGAGAAGCATCAGTCGAGGTTTATCTTCCCAAGTGTTGCATTTCGTTGATACTGTGCAGATACGCCGCTAGTGAGAGTGGCAGACAGCCATCAAGGGGAATAGTATTGAATGAATACATCCATTGGCAATGAAGGCGTTCGACCTCATCGACCATGAGCTTACAATGTCCGGAGCGGATTAAGTATTACCCACTTTCACAACCCGTCTCCACGTTAGTGCGGCTCAATTGACCAGCTTCACGACTAAATCAAAGGACCCCCTCATCCCTGGTCAAGACAATTGTACGTTGAAGGTTCATCTGCGTTAGTATTCCTTCCTTACTTGTCTGTCTGGTGGTGTTGAACTGTTGTCGCCCTAACTGGAGCCATTGCTGTGGTCGTTGTTTCTGGATCTATCGGGCTGACCCAATGAGTAGGACAATGGCTGCTGGCAAACATCCAGTAACGATCCCGCATGTCCGTCCCCTTTACAGGTTCGCTGGCACAGCACTTGGCGCTTCAATGTGGTTCTTTGTAAGGTTCCTATTTATCACTGCTATCTTTGAAATGGCTGCTAACACGGCGTAGTTGATGTATCGCGCAAAGAAAGACGGTATATCCTCCAGAAAGCACTGCTCAAGATTCGTACACTAATTTCCAGTCAGGACCCGCGCTACTCGGCTGGAAGCACCCATGGGATCATTGAGCAGCTCAGAACGGATGGAAGGTTGAGATTATCGTGGAACTGAGGACGTGAGATCCGGGAGAGGTACTGGGAGAACACTTTGGAGGATACTTCGAGTTACGCATGGGCGGACGATGCACTGTACATACGGAGAGCAACTGCAACAGAAACAAGCACTTGGAGTCATATTATTCTGAAGTCTACGAACGGATGTTATTCTATGAAGCGCTGGGCTTTTCAAACAAGTAATGGGTTACGCCCCATGTGTCTCCTCCTTCGTACGCAAACAGCTCGGCACATGCCATGTAGAAGATTTGCCATCTATAATACCACATAGCCGTATCTTTCTCTCCATAGGTCTCGGTCAGATGGGGCCATACTTCCTTCTTGCTGGCAGTCATCTTGGACAACCAATCCTGATCCTCATATTAGCTTCCGGACTCAGCAAGCAGAAGAGTTTGGGTCTCACCTCACAGGTCTTGGCATAATGCTTGCCAGAAACCCACCATTGGGTCTCCAATTTTAGATCCTTTTGGAAGAACAAGAGGAGATCAGCAGAGGGCATTGTTCCTCCGGAGAAGAAATGAGTGCTCATCCAGCCCTCCTCGAAATCGTACGGAGTAGTTTTGTGAGCGAAAATGTGAACAAACAGCTTTCCTGATGGCTTCAAAGCCCGGGAAACTTTGGCCATGAGGAGCTCATAGTTTTTCATGTGTTCGAAAAGCTGGGCTATATTAGAACGAATGGATTTGGGCGCAAGAACATATCACGTACTTCGATGGATACGACACGGTCGAAGCTTTCCTTCTCAAATTCGTAATCAACAACATTGCCCGTGATGACTGTCAGATTCTTTAGACCTTTCTCTTTGGCTTTGGAATCGATGTAAATCTTCTGAGTCCTCGAGTTCGAGAAAGCCGTGATCTTGGATTGAGGTAATACTTCAGCGAAATACAATGCCCCGGATCCCCATCCACACCTTAGTCTCCAATGAGCGAGGATTCTCAAACATAATACCAAAGTAGGACTCACCCAAGATCCAAAATGTTCATTCCGTCCTTCAATTGGGCTTTCTTGATATAGGTCTCAAGCATGGCAATTTCAGCTTGAGCAAGAGTTTCTCCACCCTTCGGGTACAAGCAGCACGAGTACTTCATTCGAGGACCCAGACATGCTGCGAGGACTCCGGTTCCCACCTCATAGTGTTGCTCATTCGCTGTTGCCGTCTCAATCGCGATCGGTCGACTTCTAAGAAGCTCGACGTAGCTCATCTTACGCTTGTACTCTTCTTCAAGTGACGTAGTTTGGATGATCCTAATTCGGTCTGCCAGCTGACGTCGAATTCCCACTCGGATCACAGCATTGGGGAGATAACCTCCGTCAAGGATCCAGTCTGAACAGTCACTTAGTGTTGAAGCTGCACGGAATGCACGAGATCTTACCGTAGTTCATTATCGTGAATTGAACGTGGACCAAAAAGTGAGGGTTTAGCGCAATTGCTTCACAAAAAGAATACTCTAATAAATTGTTGAGATGAGGGGACTCAAAACTGTTTGAGACCTTGGAACACGGGATCAAAGCGCGGATGTTGTGGTTTATCATCTCAAATAGACGCTGTCGTTTGCCGTAGGTGCCCCCCGGACCATGAAAAATCACTAGCCGAAATTTGTTACGTCACTCTTGTCAAATGCTTAATTTGTTGCTTTATTTATACATAGCATTTGATATATATACAGTATTGCCCTCTTCCTCAGGACACCTCGTTTTCTATTGAAGAGCACGCATTCCTTCTAGCACGATCTTGTATGCTTTGCGCTTCTTCGGCTTGCCCGAGACAAAGATCTTTACTGCACCCAAATGTTTTGCCAATCTTGGGAAGATGTAGTTCTCGGAGGTCCACGCGATTGCGACGTACCCAATTCCTAGAATCAAGATGAAAGTCTTGAAGTCCCAATCCATCTTTGTCAGTTGCATGAACTTTGCTACCCCTGCCGATGGATCGAAGAGTAGATAGGAGGAGAAGAGCAAAGCGACAACAATTGTAACGACGAATGGCACTTTGTGTTCTGTTAGTCCGACACTTTACCATCCAAGAGATGACTTACAGTTGTGGGAGATTGATTGGCGAAATGGCGGTCCTACACTAAGGACAATTCCAGAGAGAATGTATTCATAGCAGGAGACCAAGAACAGAGTCGTGTTCTCAGAGTTTTCCACATTTGACTTCTCTCTGTTAAGATGGGGAGGGATGAACCTGAAAATATTAATACTGCTTTATGTGATGCTAGACTGACTACTAACCATGGTTGTCGTCGAACTGCCTGAAATGCAACTGCTTGTATCAAGATGCAGATTACGATTTGTCCAAGCAATGGCGTTAAGACCTTGCGTGATACGAGGTTTGCTGTCGGTCGCTTCTGACACAGAACTGGGAATGGACCCGTCCATCCCACTAGGCGGCGTTAGCAAAGCATTTTGCTTATACGACGAAGAGACTTACTGAAGATGGCAATTGGCAGGATCAAAAGGAGGTCGATGAAAAGAAACTGGCTTTAAGTCAACACAATTTGCGGCTGTTAATCAAAGAGGTGGCATACCTGGAAGTCTCCCAAATTCGATGCGGAGGCGTAAAGGAAGCTGACCGAAGTGAATTGAATGGCCGAGTAAAGACTCATATACTTGAAACAGCTGAAGCTGGTTACAAGAGCAGCGCGACCTTCCCTAAGCACAGTATCAGCAAATGCCGCAGCCGAAATGGAGAGGGCTGGGGAATACCTGATGACTTCGGGAACACAAGTAATGTCAAAGACACGACTTGTGAATGGAGCTGCAACAGATGCTTCTGCCTCTGAGAGTGAAATGCCAACATCGGCTGCTGTGAGAGCACCACAGTCATTTGCTCCATCGCCACAGAAGCCACAGCAATAGTCTATGCTCTGAAGCTTCTCCACCAGCTCGTGCTTCTCATCGGGAGACATTCTTGCAAATACTTGGCCGCATACCAGCATCTGAGAATGTTAGAGGGAGCACATTTGCTTGTGAGGAGAAGATCACGAACCCTCTGTAGCACATCTGGCGAGGCGAAGTCAATTATCCACCTGAAGACATCCCCGCTGACTGCCAGTGAATAATTGCGAAGGTTAGTAATATCATATGGAAGTGATGCATCTCCTTCCGCTGGTGGTGGCAATGGCTAGAAGAATTAGAGCACACACATTGAGACTGAGATTGGGGTCTTACAATGAGGGTGTTTTCATCAAGCGTAAATATGTTGTTGTCTATACTTTCCCACTTCAGAACAGCTTTGGGATCTTGGAAGTCGCCTTGAAGATTTGTTAGCCATAGAAAATACTAAGTTTGGGTGCTTTGACCGACCTTCAGCAAAATGGGGTACGAAGCAATGCGCAGTTTTATCTATCAAGTTGCACTCCCGTGCAACACTGATAGCGGTCAGGATATTGTCGCCAGTACACATGACTTTCCTGATACCTGCTTCGGTAAGCTCATCGAGAACGCCTGCTGTGCTTGGCTTCAGTTTGTTCTCGAAGATAATGAACCCGATAAAGTCCAGGCCAGACTCTGCCTCATGTCGCTTCATCTTCTGTACCTTAACCCAGTTCAGCTTGTTGATGTGCTTGGTAGCAACGGCAATGACACGGAAACCTCGGTGGGTATAGTATGCGAGTAGATCCTCGTAATCGCTTGGAACTGTGTTGATTTAGTGAGACAGTATCAAGTAGCTGAAGAAGGAGGTAAGACGAACAGCTTTCGGGTTTACAGATATCCTTCATACATTCCGGAGCGCCTTTGACATAGATATCGCAGCCTGGAGAGCCAAACTTTCGGACGATGACACTTGCTCTTCGGAGTTGAGAAACGAACTCGAAGGACTTCAAGATGCCGAGCTCTATGGGTGATCTCTGCACAAAACGTTAGCGGAAACCAATTTTATTTGGATCATACAATGTTTACTGATGCACTCTGAGGGTTTTCGTTGTCGTCTAGATCATATTCCATTCCAGGTGGTGGTCTTGCAATGGATGGCGAGAGGCCCCTCTGTTCCTCATCATCAGCGTCGCCGCCTTTCTGTTCGCCTTCCTCGAAAGACCACCCGGTAAATTCGAACATCTTCAAATCTAGAGGGTCCCCCATGAGTTCACCATCCACGACTCGCAACGAGTGACAGGTGGCCATGGTGTATAGTGCGGCTTTGTGGGAGTCGTATTCAATGGTGGGATCTCGCTCATACGCGGCGCCAGGAAGTAATGACAGAGCATTAGAAAGGATATCGCTGAATCGATTTGCGGGCCTTTGTGCAACGCGGACCCCTAGGACGTCTAGACCATCCTCCGTAAGGGTTCCTGTCTTGTCGAAGCATATAATATCGAGTTTACCTCCGACATTGACTCTCTGAGGGCTGATGCAGAAAATCTGCTTTTTTCTGAGCCGCGTAAGAGCAAAATTCGTACCGATTGTCAGAGTCGCCGGCAGAGCTGGTGGTACAACAATCGTAATCAAGTCCAGAGCTCTGACAATGATCAAGTGCCACGCGAGCTCTAGCCGAACGAAGTTTATAAACGAGGCCACAAAGCCGAGCATAGCAATTCCACCCATGACAGAAATGTAGCGGAACGAATCTCTATAGAACTTAAATCCCGAGGGTTTAGGAAAAAGCATAGATCGAACAAGGGCGCCTTTAGTAGTGTTGAATCCAGTACGAACAGTCATTGCTAGTCCGACCGCCTCATCGTCTTTGTCATCTTGCGGACGTCTGGCCCGGATGATCTTCGTTCCACAGAACAGGAAATGCCTCGCTAATTCAGGGGCAATAGATGTAGCAGCCAAATTGAGAGCTGCAAGTGATTCATCACTAGCTGGCACTTTTGATACAGGGACAGATTCACCTGCTTATATTAGATTATTTTCAAAGGTAGAAGTGCAGTCTTACCAGTTAACATGCTCTCATTGACGATACAGTCTCCGGCTAGTAGAATGCTGTCGCAGGGGAATTGCGTCAATGCCGGGTCTGTTACTTCGTAGACGTCTCCTGGAACGAGCTCGCTTGATGGAACATATCGCCCTCGGCGAATCAGCCACAGCAACCCAACCAAAGGAATCAGACCTACAAAAGCCATTTCGCAGCACACGGATGTCACATTCAAATTTAGATATCTCTCGTAGTCTTCTCATCGTCTAGGTATCCATGAGTTTATTGCTTATCAATAGGAGATGGCATGGGAGCTTACAGAGCGAGTCTCAATGAGTGTTGTAGTTATGCTCACAACAGAGATTAGGAAAATGCAGGCTGCATAGTAATAATACTCATCAACGGACCAGAGAAGCAAACTAGCTATCTGGAAGACGTAGAAAGGGTGGAATGCCTAAAGGGGTAAGTAGAGGCTTCAGGCTGGGGTTAATGTGACACACCTCATCCATCAACAGCTGCGGAATGGTTTTCTGCTTGATATCGATCATGTTCTTTCCAAAAACGAGCTCTCGACTTTCCTTCTCATCACCATCAATTCCAGCTCGAATAGCTTTGACATCTGTCCAGGTTGGGTCCTTCCAGCTGTTGCAAAGCATGAATCTGTCTTTCAAAGGATGAAATGAAAACCGCATGTATCTATAGTCGAGTATCCGGAGATCGTCAATAATAGGGTCATCATCTTCATCATATGACAGGATGTATTTGCTTTGAGATGCACCAAACACGGTAGAAAGTGGCCTGCCATAATCCTTGGACTCAACATCCTGAACTACAAATTCACCCCATTGATTCTACTATCATTAGCGGAAGTTAAACATCATGGGAATGTAGTCTAGCCGTCAAGGGGGAAAAAAACTACACATTATCTAATGCGAAGGCTCCAAAGGAAGTACTCACTTCAATGACAACCCATGAACAGTCGCGTAAAGGGCATGGCGTTCCAACAAGACGCACTTGCCACCGCGGGAGCCATCTAAGCAATAGATATCCAAGTCCAAATGTAAGGAGGCATATGGTGAAATATATGGCAAACCCCACTGTAGATGTCCGAAATCCAGCCACTACTATGGTCAAATCTTCCGTCACAATGTATATTTTTTGGCTCGTCCGGTGCCCACGCCCGAGAATACTACCCTCCGTGCGAGCACTATCACTCCTAAGCAATCGATCGTGTACTGAAGTTCGGGAACGTGCCCCAGAAGAGGACCGCCTCATGACTGAAACCTCGTCTGCCTCGAAATCCGTAGAACCCTCTTCTTCCCCGAAATGAAGCTCGGACTCGTCGTCTAAGATGGCGCTTTCGTCCGAAGGTGGGAGAGGCTCATCCTCGTCCTCCTGGTAATAAGTGAAGCTTGCTGTTGAGTCCGCCCGGCCTCTGCGATGGGCAAAAGAGGATACGCTGGTCGGCACACTCTCGCCCATTGGGCCTGCGAACATCTCGTCCTGGGCCATTTCCACTTCATCCATGAAGCTGGTGGTGGAGAGATTGGAGTCCCTTCTGTACATCTGCGCATGGCCGTTTGAAGGGCGACTTGCGCGATCGCTGCTTCGACGCCCATTATGAATGGGCATTCCATTGGATCCGTCCATGGTGTACAGGGCAATTCACGCACCTGGCGTGGGCGGCGCGCAAGTTGGAGCGGGCAAGATTGCTTAGTAGGAGGCAATCATGGCATGGTGAGTTGCGGTTGGGGCGTAAAGGTGGATGGGATGAATTTATCGTGAAGCAGCAGAGTCGTGCGCACAAGGCCCTCTGGAGGTTTGCAGTGGGAAGAGTGGAGAGGGAACAATTTGCCCTGGCAGGTAGTTTGGACCAAATTTATCGCAGGACTGGTGGGGTTGGTTTTGGGGGTTTTGGCCTGCTTTGCTTTCCAGGTTGCTTTGCTGCTGTACCTTACCTGGTCATTTGCCGTCTGTCGTCAGTCGTCAGTCGTCTGGTCTTGTAGTTGTCTCGTCCCTTATCGCCTCTCCTCTTATCGCCAACCGAGACGTCACGTCTGCTGTTTTATCTTCTCAGGCGCTGGCTGGGCGTGTGCTGGGCGTGCGGGCAGGACACCCACGGGCAGCGAGACCCAGTCAGCCAGTTCCAGCTCACGTTACTTGCTCCTTAGCGGGGTTGTGGAATTGGCTGCAAGCCCGACCCGAGTGGTTGAGTCTGGTCGCCGGCCCTGGCCCTCACCAAACTTCCTGCCCCATCGCCTTCCACCTCACTTTTTACAAACCCTTCCAATATCTCCACCCGCATCGCATCGTCCTCCGTTCCACGACACAAACGTGTCTACTCGACTTCTTCCATCTTCGACACCCTCGCAATATCTTCTTGCAGCCAACAAGATGTCTGAAATTCCCAAGAAACAGACGCAGACTGCCCCGTAATTCCTCACCTTTCCCCTCCTCCCCCACCGCTACCAAAACCTGGGGAGCCATATCCTCCCACCAAAGACTACAAAATCACCTGGCTGACATCTCGTTGCAGTACCCCCCAGAATACACCCGCCAACAATGCTCCCATTTCATCCCACGCCCAGCAGCCAGGTGTTGGCACGATCAAGGAAGGTACGCGCATCGCATTTGCCCCTCACCGAAATTTTACATCCAGACCACTAATATCTACAAATAGAGGAGCTCGACCGCGCGGCTGCAGCATCCATCTTCGCACAGAACCCCAAGCTTGTTCAGATGATTCAAGGCAAACTTGGTTCCCTCGTTGGCCGATCATCTGGCTACGTCGAGTCTCTTCCCGCTCCTGTGCGCCGTCGAGTTGCAGGTCTCAAGGGTGTCCAAAAGGAGCATTCGAAGCTCGAGGCAGAATTCCAGGAGGAGGTTTTGGAGCTGGAGAAGAAATACTTTGCCAAATTTACCCCGCTGTACCAAAAGCGAGCGACCATTATCAATGGTGTTGCCGAGCCGACGGAGGCGGAGATCAAGGCTGGCGAGGAGGACGAGGAGGTCGACGACGAGCCCGTTGAGAAGTCGGAGGAGGCATCTGATGTCAAGGGTATTCCAGAGTTCTGGCTCTCCGCTATGAAGAATCAGGTTTCACTCGCAGAGATGATCACTGACCGCGATGAGGCTGCTCTCAAGGATCTGACTGATGTCCGTATGGAATATCTTGACAAGCCTGGTTTCCGTCTGATCTTTGAGTTCGCCGAGAACGAGTTCTTTACCAACAAGATCGTCACAAAGACCTACTTCTACCAAACCGAGAGCGGATATGGAGGAGATTTCATTTACGATCATGCTGAGGGTGATAAGATCGATTGGAAGACCGGCAAAGACCTGACCGTACGCATTGAGAGCAAGAAGCAACGCAACAAGAGTAAGTCTTTAGATTTGATTCAATCGAGCCACAATCTAACAGCAAATCCTAGACACCAAGCAAACCCGAGTAGTCAAGAAGACTGTCCCAACGGAATCCTTCTTCAACTTCTTCTCCCCACCGTTGGCGCCAACTGAGGAGGACGATGATGATGCAGCTTCCGATATCGAGGAGCGCCTGGAGCTTGATTATCAACTTGGTGAGGATATAAAAGAGAAGCTTATTCCTCGTGCTATCGATTGGTTTACCGGAGAGGCTCTTCAATTTGAGGAGTTGGATGATGATATGGAGGAAGGTGATTTCGAGGACGAGGATGATGATGAGGATGATGCTAGTGAGGATCACGATGATGAAGAGGAGTCGGACGATGATGTAAAGCCGACCTATACTTCGGTATGAGAGGACCTAAGTTGCTAACAAATCCATAGGACGATGCTGCGAAGCCCAAGCAGGAGGCGGCTGAGTGCAAGCAAAGTTAAATGGTGTAATGCATTCTTATACCCAACAGCCACACCTTCGAACAGTCACTGTCTTCACCATCAGCGCATGCGACCAAGATGCATGGTCACGACCTATGCTTTGGCGTAGAATTCTCAGGATCCAACACATTGGTGGTCTTCACCTACATGACGACACAACGTTTCTGTTTCTTCTAGACTACCGAACTACCCTAATCAGCTCTCGAGAGTCTCTCCTTCTTCACATTTGCTGCACTGCATTACTTGGTCCATACAGATATTTTCAGGGGCGTTCTTCGTAGATGACAAATGAAAAGTTTACTGAGTCTCATTCCAATGTGGTGATGTGTCGTTACAAACAACCCTTGCTTCCGGGCCAAGGGGCTTTGTTTTGATGAGTGCCGATCTAAAATGTTGGGGCATCCTAAAGCCCCTGAGGCTGGGAATCCCGTCTTCGACCTGCTTCGCCCTCGTATCGTTGCCCCTTCATGCCAAAATTGATGCCGCAGATGACCTTCCTCTTGGAAATGAAAATCTCAGAATATAAAATGAAGCATAGGTGAGCTTCATGCAACAGAACTAGCATACCCAGACAGGGCATGTTTGCACCCCACATAAAGCTATGCAAGTATCCCTGCTTCTGTCGAGTTTGCAAGGAACGACAGCGAAAGACACAGTGTCAAGAGAACTGGCTGTTGAAGAGTCAAAGAGAGCCTGAGGAGTGGTTGAAGTTCACCAATTCTAGGTGGAAAAAGAGCCTCCTGTGCTATAAAGAAATCTCAACTACTTATTCATTGATTGCAGGTGTGCTAAGAACATTCGAGGTCTTGGTGGGTCTTTTGTTGACTCCCTCCCACAATCCTCCCACAAAGACTGCATTCTAGAGAACAGTTAGAGGAGATAGATAGATAGATAGATAGCACGAGCAAGGTCTACATGCTAATTACCTCTCGTCTTGAAGTCGAGGAGATATTCGGCGTGAGGACATAACTATGAGCTTGGAGAAATCGCCGACGCTTACGCTGCGTATACGCACATGCCATGCCATGCTGAACCATTCTCATTCCTGTCAACAAAGTGCTTCGCTGCATCTGCGTCTGCGTCTGCAGCTCTCATGCACCCTCAGACGCCCGTCTCCGACTCGCTCTTCTCACTCGGCGCTTGGTCCTCTCTAGTAGAAAAAGGGGTAGACGCTATTTCTAGGCTTGCGGCTTGCTCTCAGCACTTCTGGAAACCAGCCGAGCAGTTTATCCCTGCAGGGTGCTCTTACGCGACCGTCTCCGACCCGGACGCTCCAAATATCTGAAGACTGCTCTGCACTGCACTACACTGCACTGCACTGCACAGGACACGACAAGACACCGACTCCCTACATAACGGTTCTGTTCATGACTTCTGCATCTGGGACCGTCGACCATCGTGCCCTCCTCTGCCGCGGCCTAGCTACCTCCTAACGCCCTTACGATTGCTTCTTTCTGCTCCAATAACTTCTTCGCCAGGAGTTTGTTGGTTGATGCATGCTGCCCCTGTTGCAGCTCTCCTCTGCCGCGTTCATCGCTGAGATTGTTGAAGGGACCTTGATTTTGAGCTCAAGGAACGTCACGTCGCCCCTTCTGAACCGCCCAGATGGCGCACAACTATGATATTGGGACGAAGGCATGGCAGCCAGATGCCACCGAAGGTTGGGTGGCCTCCGAGGTAACCTCGAAATCTGCAGAGGGGGATAAAATCATCCTCATTTTCACCCTGGCGAACGGCGAGGTCAGTTTCCCATAGGCTGGACAGATTGCGTATTCATACATTCGTTCAAAGAGGATGCTAATTGTCCTCCCTTCTACAGACTAAGAAAGTTGAGACCACTGAGGAGGAACTGGCGGAGGCTAACAACTCGAGACTGCCTCCGCTGATGAATCCTACAATGCTCGAAGCAAGCGATGATCTCACGAACCTCTCACATTTAAATGAACCTGCTGGTTCGTTCTACATATACTTTCATTCTGGATAGCACTGATTGGAAAACAGTTCTCCAGGCAATTCGGTTACGGTACTCACAAAAGGAAATCTACACGTACAGTGGTATAGTCCTAATAGCCACGAATCCTTTTGCACGAGTCGACTCTTTATACGTTCCGGGTATGGTACAAGTTTATGCGGGAAAACAGAGAGCGACACAAGCACCCCATCTCTTTGCTATTGCGGAAGAAGCTTTTGCGTATGTATATTCTGGTGGAAAACATTACGGCCTTCTTGCTGACCACAACAGTGATATGCTACGGAGTGGGAAGAACCAGACCGTCGTCGTTTCAGGAGAGTCCGGTGCTGGGAAGACTGTCAGCGCCAAATACATCATGCGATATTTTGCAACTAGAGAGTCGCCCGATCAGCCAGGGACAAGGAAACGTGGAGTGGAGGCTATGAGTGAGACGGAAGAGCAGATTCTTGCTACCAATCCCATCATGGAGGCGTTCGGAAACGCAAAAACTACACGAAACGACAATTCTTCCCGCTTCGGAAAGTACATCGAGATCATGTTTGATGATAAGACAGCTATCATTGGGGCCAAGATTCGCACATACTTGCTGGAACGTTCAAGATTAGTGTTCCAGCCACTGAAGGAACGCAATTATCACGTCTTCTACCAACTCGTCGCGGGAGCATCAGAAAAAGAGCGTCAGGAACTCGAACTAGAGCCGGTCGAGAATTTCAACTATCTCAATCAAGGCAGCTCCCCTACCATTGATGGGGTTGACGATAAGGCAGAATTCGAAGCATTGAAGAAATCGCTCTCTACTATTGGTGTTACTAGCAGTCAACAGTCAGAAGTCTTCAAATTGCTCGCAGCTCTTCTCCACCTGGGAAATGTCAACATCACAGCATCAAGGACGGACTCAGTTTTGGCTTCCACTGAACCGTCTCTTGTGAAGGCGGCCTCAATACTCGGGGTGGATCCTGTTGAATTCGCCAAGTGGACTGTCAAGAAGCAGTTGATTACAAGAGGGGAGAAAATCACGTCAAATTTGACTCAGCAACAGGCTATTGTCGTCAGGGACTCTGTCGCCAAATTCGTATATTCTAGTCTCTTCGACTGGCTGGTTGAGAATATCAATGATGCTCTGGCTACAGAAGCAGTGATAAGCCGGGTCAAGTCCTTCATTGGGGTTTTGGATATTTACGGGTTTGAGCATTTTGCAAAGAACTCATTCGAACAGTTTTGCATCAACTATGCAAATGAAAAATTGCAACAAGAATTCAACGCACATGTTTTCAAGTTGGAGCAAGAGGAGTACCTGAGAGAAGAAATTGACTGGACTTTTATTGACTTCTCCGACAATCAGCCTTGTATTGATCTCATCGAGGGAAAGCTTGGAATATTGTCCCTTCTGGATGAAGAGTCCAGGCTCCCTATGGGCTCTGACGAGCAGTTCGTCAACAAACTGCATCACAACTATGCCGCCGACAAAAACAAATTCTACAAGAAGCCCCGTTTTGGAAAATCTGCTTTCACAGTTTGCCATTATGCTATCGACGTCACATACGAGTCCGATGGGTTCATCGACAAGAATCGAGATACGGTTCCTGATGAGCACATGGCCGTACTGAGAGCTTCTTCTAACCAGTTCCTTGGACAGGTTTTGGATGCGGCCTCTGCAGTGCGAGAAAAGGATAGTGCCTCCGCTGCTTCGGCGGCTGTGAAGCCTGCAGCTGGTCGTAGAATTGGTGTTGCCGTAAATCGAAAACCGACACTAGGTGGGATCTTCAAGTCGTCCTTGATCGAACTCATGCACACGATCAACAATACAGATGTTCATTACATTCGATGTATCAAGCCCAACGAGAGCAAGGAATCCTGGGTCTTTGAAGGTCCCATGGTTCTCAGTCAATTGCGAGCTTGCGGTGTTCTCGAAACGGTAAGAATTAGTTGTGCAGGGTACCCAACAAGATGGACTTATGAAGAATTTGCGCTTCGATACTACATGCTTGTCCCGTCGGTTTCGTGGACATCAGAAATCAGGGACATGGCGAACAAAATTCTTACGAAAGCCCTCGGAGCAAGCAGCGGGGGTGGAATGGACAAGTATCAGCTTGGCCTAACCAAGATTTTCTTCCGTGCTGGTATGCTGGCTTTTCTCGAGAACCTCCGGACAAACCGTTTGAATGACTGCGCTATCATGATCCAGAAGAATTTGAAGGCGAAATACTATCGTCGCAAGTATCTAGAGGCACGAAATGCTATCTTGCTCTTCCAGTCGGTCGCCAGAGCGCATCTTGCTCGGAAGCACGCTCAAGAGACTCGCAAGATTAAAGCTGCCACAACAATCCAAAGGGTTTGGCGTGGACAGAAGCAAAGAAAGAGTTTCACTGCCATCCGCAACAATCTTATCCTTGCTCAAGCTGCCGCAAAGGGTTTCTTACGACGACGGGAGATTATGGAGACTCGTGTTGGCAACGCTGCTATTTTGATCCAGAGAGTTTGGCGCTCAAGACAACAAATGAAGAGCTGGAGACAGTACAGACGCAAAGTCGTCATCATCCAGAGCTTGTGGCGTGGTAAGCAAGCACGCCGAGGATACAAGAAGGTCCGGGAAGAGGCACGCGATCTGAAGCAAATCTCCTATAAGTTGGAGAACAAGGTTGTGGAGCTCACACAATCCCTTGGCTCAATGAAGAGAGAAAATAAGACTTTGATAAGTCAAGTGGAGAATTACGAGAGCCAGATCAAGTCCTGGAAAACAAGACACAATGCGTTGGAAGCTCGCTCCAAAGAATTGCAAAGCGAGGCAAATCAGGCCGGTATCACTGCAGCCCGCCTCGCAGCAATGGAAGAAGAGATGAAGAAGTTGCAAACAAACTTCGACGAGTCGGCTGCGAACATCAAACGGCTGCAAGAGGAGGAGAAGGAGCTCCGTGAGACTCTTAGAATATCCAACCAAGAGCTTGAGGAAACGAAGAGAAAGAGTCAAGTTCACGAGGCTGAGAAGGATACCTTGAGACAACAACTGGTGGATCTCCAAGACCAGCTCGAGCTAGCGAAGCGAGTGGTACCAGTCATGCCGACCAACGGTGAACTTACCAATGGTGCCGCCGCGCAGCTGCCGTCGAACGGTCTCATCAACCTCGTTTCGTCGAAGAAGCCAAAGAGACGCAGTGCAGGTGCCGAGCCACGGGAGATCGATCGATTCAGCGCAGCATATAACCCTCGTCCTGTATCTATGGCGGTCACCGGAAGCAATCTCCACCGTGCTGGTCTTCCAGGCACAACTTTCGTTCCAGGTGTTGACAATGTTGAATTCGAGCTCGAGAACCTCCTCGCTGACGAAGACGGCCTCAACGATGAAGTGACGATGGGCTTGATCCGCAACCTCAAGATCCCGGCACCGGGAACTACACCTCCACCAACGGATAAGGAAGTTTTGTTCCCCTCATATTTGATCAACTTGGTCACTTCCGAGATGTGGAACAACGGTTTCGTCAAAGAATCAGAGAGATTCCTTGCCAATGTTATGCAATCAATCCAACAAGAGGTCATGCAACATGACGGTGATGAGGCTATCAATCCGGGTGCTTTCTGGCTCTCCAACGTCCACGAGATGCTCTCTTTCGTCTTTCTTGCAGAAGACTGGTACGAGGCGCAAAAAACCGACAACTACGAGTATGATCGTCTTTTGGAAATCGTAAAGCACGATCTTGAGAGTTTGGAGTTCAATATTTACCACACCTGGATGAAGGTCCTCAAGAAGAAGCTCCAAAAGATGATTATCCCAGCCATTATCGAGTCACAATCTCTACCTGGCTTTGTAACCAATGAGAGCAACAGATTTCTCGGCAAGCTCCTTCAAAGCAATTCTGCGCCAGCTTTCAGCATGGACAATCTCCTGAGCTTGCTCAACAACGTATTCAAGGCGATGAAGGCTTATTACCTAGAAGACTCTATCATCACCCAAACAATTACGGAACTGCTTAGACTAGTTGGCGTCACTGCATTCAACGACCTTTTAATGCGAAGGAATTTCCTCTCTTGGAAGCGTGGTCTTCAGATCAACTACAACATCACTCGAATTGAGGAATGGTGCAAGAGCCACGACATGCCAGAAGGAACGCTCCAGCTAGAGCACCTGATGGTAAGTAGTCCTGTCTGAAACACGGTCAAATATACTAACAACAAACAGCAAGCAACAAAGCTCTTGCAGCTCAAGAAAGCCACATTAAATGATATTGAAATCATTCAGGATATCTGCTGGATGTGAGTATTTCCATACTCCGCCCGAGAATTTTACTGACAGTGCCTAGGCTTTCACCCAACCAAATCCAGAAGCTTCTCAACCAGTACCTTGTAGCTGATTATGAACAGCCTATCAATGGTGAAATTATGAAGGCCGTTGCCTCTCGTGTTACTGAGAAGAGCGACGTTCTTCTCCTCACTGCTGTTGACATGGATGACAGTGGACCATACGAGATTGCCGAACCCCGGGTGATCACGGCGCTGGAGACATACACTCCATCATGTAATTCTACCATGCTTGCTTCACGTTTACATACATGACTAATCCTCAACCAGGGCTCCAAACTCCACGACTCAAGCGTCTTGCAGAGATTGTTTCTGCACAGGCTATTGCGCAACAGGAGAAACTCGACTACCCACTCGACGATACCAATGATCTCACCGACAGCGAGCTGAATGGATCATAATAACCCCTTGTCGAATAGCTTCTTGACGGTTACGACTTATTCGCTTCTCCTGTACCATTTTCTCCCTACGTTCTTTTTGGACGATCATCTGCTGCTGTTGGCTTCCAAACGGGCATGTTGTATATGGAAGGTCTTACCTGTTAGCGATCTCATGTATTATGTGAGAATTTGTTACCTGTTGGAATGACTGCACGTGGGATATCTAGGTGCATTGTACAAGACATCTTCGATTTGGCGTTGATCCTTTTTCACTTTTATGGATAATGGTGAGAGGAGATAGAGAATCTTCCACACCCTTCAGGCGCAAGGTTCAGCAGCATGGCATGAGGCAGGTAGACATTAATATTCCAAATGCCACCATGATCACGCTCTAGATTTGCCTTAACCGCTTCTATATGTTTTAGTGGATTTTTCCTTTGGGCTATGTTGAATTCGCTTATCTCGACTCTTGCCAACGGGATCTACAAGTCTGTAGGCCGCTCGAGGTTATTGGCATTTTAGGCCAGACATAATTAGGTGCTGCTTCTTTGTACGACCTACCTAGGTACCAATTCCTGTGGACGCGAATTACAAATATCACCGTGGAAGGCAAGGTCAATCAGTGTTGAATCCAGATTGGTCACGTGGATCCACCCAACGCTAAGATAAGGACTGTACTGTACTGTATGGTAGCTTATCAGAGAGGGGTTCAAGAATTTTTGTTGATTTAAACCTTCAACACATCAGTTCCCTGGCCACCACCACAACACCCACCATGCGCAACCAACCAAACATTATTGTGACCGGCACACCCGGTGTAGGCAAGACAACCCATTGCGAAAGTCTCGCCCAGAGCACTGGCCTTAAACACCTCTCCATCAACGATATTGTCAAGGAGCGGGGTTGCCACGATGGGTACGATGAGGAGTTCAAAAGCTGGATTGTGGACGAGGACAAGGTAGCGGATTATAGATTTGGCGATCTGGCGACCATGAAGCTGACACTTTGGCTTTGTAGTTATTGGATGCGATAGAAGACGAGGTCAAAGAGGGCGGATATATCATAGATTGGCACGCTTGCGACTTATTCCCCAAAAGCTGGATTGATCTAGTGGTTGTGCTGCGTGTGGACTCGACGCTCTTGTACGATCGATTGAAGGCGAGGTATACTTCCCCAATCTTGACCCGGTTGAAGGGCTTAGGTAATTGACTCCCCTAGAGAGATTATCCCGAAGCAAAGCTCCAAGAGAATCTCGACTCAGAAATCATGGAAGTCCTCCTGCAAGAAGCCCGCGAGTCTTACGACGAGGAGATTGTGGTTGAGCTCACGAGCAACAACTCAGATGAGATGGAGAGTAATATCGAAAGACTCGAGGCGTGGGTCAAGCAATGGAAGAAAGATCACACAGAGGATGCTCAGTAGAGGGTTGGCTTGTGTCTATTGCTGCAACGCGGCGTGTCATCCATCTCAGGACTCCTCCATCCACTTCTTGAGCTTTTCCAAAGCACGAAATCGATGCGAGATCTTATTCTTCTCGACTTTGTCCATCTCAGCATAACTGGGGAACGAGACTTAGCTTGTGGCTCAAAAGATCTGATGATGGAAAGGGAACTTACGTCTTGCCCTCATACTCGAAGATTGGGTCCCAGCCTGAGCACAATCAGTATTCATGTGTAAGGTATCGAAACGACAAGAATGCAGCTCACCAAAATTCGTTGGTCCTCTCGCCGGTACGATTTTGCCCTGCAGGAGTCAGAATTGATCTTGGAAGGGGACAGGAATATTTACATGCGTCCTGCCTTGAAAGATAATTGGCTCATGGCTTGGACCTTCGCAGTATGCAAATGTGCAAACGGCCTGAGCAGACTTATCTGGGAAGGCGGCGAGCATGTCGTTGAGTCCTTGGTGGCCGAGAGCTTCTAGGAACCACTTGCTGTAAAATGTCAAAATTGTATCCAACTTGAGCCAGAATTTGAAAATGCATTTATGCAAATGATAGATCATTGTGAGTTTCGAAAATATGACATACATATAAGGACCCGGTAGCTCTTTCAGTGCATTGAAGCACAGACATGTATCTTCAACTAAGACAGGACCATTGACCTAAGAACTCTAAGCAGTCTATCATCTGAAGGTAGCTTGCTTGCTAGGCCACTTACGGCGGCAGCTGCCCTCCGACACTTATCAGCGGAAATTTCTTCAATGGTACCCTGGATCTCAACTAGATCCAATGCCTGGCTTTTCAGATCTACAGTGTCGCCCAGAATAGCCTTGACTTCTGTAAGCTTATTCTTGTTGCCGGTGATGAAGTTGAGTTGCTTGGGAGCCATGGTGGGGGGTCTGAACGTGGGATGCAGGTGAGGATGAGAATTGAGATAAAGGTGATATTTGGCTCTCAGAAACGTAGAACAAGCTAGCCGCCAAGTATTATTCGGGAGATAGGTACGAGCGAAGCTCGGAAGGTGAATGTGGTGATCTGAGAAGCCTTCATTCTGGATGTCATAATGAGAGAACTTTGTGGTAGCTGCTGTTTATTGATAAAAGGCGTTTCGAACTGGATGGAGACACCCTCGAACAACGACCTCATTTGCAGCGGACCTCATTCATGCATCCACCACATCAAAATAAAGTATTTAAATACCTACTAATGCATCCCATCATATAGTATTCGAGACAACTACTGGTCTCGCAGGGATATGGACGACTTTTACAGACCAGCAAGCTGCCCTGACTGTCTTCCTCAGGGGCTAGTCGCCGACATATACCACTCACTATCCATTTCGCCAGCCATACTAGCGACTCTCCTCTTCGGCCCCATTCTCATCTTCCTTACTGCTCGGCTATTACTTATAGGAGATACTCCAGACCCCAAGGAAGAAAAAGAACAGACATCATGGATGGTTCCATTTCAACCTGTGCCATGGCGAGTCCTGGAATGTGTAAGAGCGAACGAGCTCCCTCAATCTGGCAATCAAAATGCTGATGATTAAGTTCTTTGGAGTGCCGAGACGGAGTGAAGAGAAATACAAGGAAATATCAGAAGTAGAAACCTTTCCATGTGAATTCGAAGAACGTGGACTGACATAGAGCAGGAACTGAAGGCATGTAATCGCTTCATCCTAGACGAGCCACACATGACCTTGCTACTCAACAATGCAACCCAAAACCTCGAACGAAACATCCCACAAATGATCTCTTTCATAAACACTTCCATCGATCTCCAGCCATGGGAGCAGCACGCCCAAGCCCATTTTATCTCCTCGTCAGAAGCAGAGCTCAATCTCCAATCTCTCATCCGGGACATGACGGGCTATGCCCTCGTCCCGGCTGTCTTCGGCCATGCACTCCTAGAGAAGTATCCTGCTATCCTGCACGACTTGCATATTATGGATACAGGTAGTAGCTACCTTCTGAAGAACCTCCCGCCTTGGATACCATGGCCTGGTGTCGTACAAGCGCATATGGCGCGATTTAAGGCCTTACAGTGTTTGGATGAGCATCAAAAGGCGGTTGATGGAATGATTATGGGTATGGGTACCGATGCATCATGGGGGGATTTGGAGGATGTGAGTGAGCTGATCATGAAGAGAAACATTGTCTTTAGAGGTAACTCTGACCCGTTGGAATTTACATGCTCGTACTGATTGTAGAACTGGAATAGAGCACGGACTTGAGCTCAAAGAGCGAGCAGATATAACCGTAAGTCGACCTTTTTCTTCAATACTCTCAAGTATGCCCGAAATAACAAGCAATGACCAGATCTTGTACTCTCTAAGCACCCTTCCATCCCTTATCATCTTCTGGCACATCCTCTACATCCTCAACACACCGAACTTACTTTCACGTATCCGGACCGAACTCAACCCCTACGCCAAGATCACCAAACCTTTCTCTATAGGCGCCATTTCCGAAGCACCGAAACTGGTACTTGCTAGTCAGGGCTTGGCTGAGAATTGTCCGCTGCTAAGATCCACGTATCTTGAGACGATTAGGATTGTTGATCAGGGAGTGGTCATGAGTTCATCTCTTGGGGGAATAGAAGGGTCAAAAGAGGAGATTAAATTCCCAGAGACGTTCGATCCCGAGCGCTTCCGTAAAGCGCCAGTAGCAAGCTCGAGTTCTGCTGGAAATACAAAATACGCCTCGATACACAAGAGCCAGTTGTTTATTGAACGGGGATGTCTAGCTGTAGTAGCAGCTATCTTGGCATTTTGGGACTTTGAGCCTATAGAGAAGGGGTCTGGGTGGAAGATTCCCGATAAGCAGTGGATGCGCGGGATTGCGCTACCGGCGAATGATCTGCGAATTAGGGTCAGGAGGAGGAAGTTCGACTGGGCTGATTGAGGGACTGCTGTTGTTATTAGCTTGGGTAATCTGGAGCTCCTACCGTAATCTTCACTGCGAAGATGCTCTAGTTAGCTTAGGAGGGGAGAATGGCAAACCTAGAAGGGAATTCAACCAGGATGTAAGCATCCACTGGAACATGCCTTACAATTCACATTCCATAACCTGAGGCGAAATACACTGATGTCTCAAAACAGACAATTTTCAATCGTAGGTTGCTAAACTAAACGGTCTGTAGACCACGACGATTTGACTTCATTTGAGATTTCTTCTACTTCATATTGGATCCAGAGCGCGAAGCTCTTATTGCTTATAGCCATGGTCTCATGTCCAGTATGGCCTTGAGAAGGATGCAGATATCTGCCAAGGTAACTAGGTACCTATTCCGACAAAAGAGTGGAGAAACCCTGCCAATTGCTCTCAAGAATGACCCCTTATCCAGTAACGTATTTGGATCGTCGAATGAGATTTTCAGTCCTCTCCTGTAGGTTTATACATGATTGTGGTGACGTACTGACCGTACATGTTAGCATTTGCTTCATAAAGATATCAAGAGGCTCACCTTTCTCTTGTATCTCGTCGTTGCCGACACAGCGAGTACGTTGTTCTTGATACTGCTAGTAGCCAGGTGATTGAGAACGGTATGGTTTGGCATGGTTAAGACACTGTTGTCGTCTTTCATCGGTGTAGCCGCATTGAGAATTGGCTTGCCCAAAAACCCAGGAAGGCTGGGCGGGGTTGGAAGCTTCTCAATTGCAGCGGCTGCGTATTGGTATGCGGGAGTTTCTTCAGCCTTGTCAAGATCAACAAGATATTGTGGTACTTGCGAAGAATATCGTCCCGGCGGTAAAACCGACTTGGTCCTTGGAGTCTTGGGAGCTTGTGGGTCGCCATCCTCTGGAGCTTTAGACTCGTCCTTTGCAGCTACGTTTGCCTCCGTATCTCCACCCGAAACTGGAGCACCTGATGCTCGTGCTATAGCTGGAGCTTCCTGTGGTATGTCATCTGCGCTGACTTCAATGTAGTTTACCAGATTGTTGCCAAAGTCCACTGTAGTTGGAATGTGCTTGGAACACTGCATAACACCATCAACAATGAATCTGATATGATGAGTTCCTGGCTTGACATGTATGATAGCCCTTAAAATGCCCGGTTGGCCAGAACTATATACAGTCAGTACCAATCTAATTGGATATGAATAGAGCACCGCAAGCTCACTTACACGGGATGTAAACGGTACTTCTTGTTCCATTGGAAAATAGTACCTGTCACGTAGACCTTTTGCTCCGATCCTTGTATCTTCCATTCGAATGGGGTGGGAACAGTGGCTTTGTTCTTGTCAATGCGCAACTCCTCTGCGTCCTCTTCATCGACGGTAGTGGTGCTGAGTGCGGATGAGCGTCGGCCCAGAGTTTCGTTGTCTAAAGCTTCTATATCCAGCACCGGAGCATCTATATCTGTTGGGGCAATTATGGGCGATCCTGGAGTGTGGACCTCCTCCTCGATTGGAAGGGGTAGCCGCGGTGGGCGAGTCAGATGGTATGACATATCTTGTGTTGCTGGAGGGCCTGATGGCTCGATTGATTGGGAGTATGATCGAGAGGTTGTAGCATCAACGTTAGGAGCAGGTACAGGGACATCGACGGGTTTACTGGGTTGGTCCTTCGCTTCCGACTTTAGTTCTTCTTTGGACTGCTGGACCCCCATCTGCGACTCGCTGCTGTGGTTAGATGGTGGTGTATTGGCGTTGCTATTTTGACTCGACGGCGGCTGTGATTGCTGTGGAGTTGGAGTGATTGATTGTGACTGTGACTGTGACTGTGACTGTGAATGTGAATGGGAGTTGCGTGAACGATGCGCAGTAGTTCCACGAGCCTGGGCTAGAGACGGCTCTGCAGGAGCTCGTTGCGCTTGAATCAGATTGCGGGGGTCTCGTCGTGTGGAGGGGGTGCGTGAAGCTTGAGCTTGAGCTTGAGCTTGAGCTTGTGCTTGAGCTTGTGCATCATGGTTCGAGGGCGAAGGCGAAGGGGATGAGGAGGCCGAATGCGAATGCGAGTGGGAGTGTGAGTGCGAGTTCGACTTCGAGTTTGTGGACGGATTGTTGCCCATAGTGAAGCAGTCGGGGAGGGCGAGGGCGAGGCAGGAGAAGCAGATAGGTCGGGAAGTAGGGTCTGATGTGCGAGGTGAGTGCCTGGGCAGGAAGGTACGATGCAGGGCAAGGCGAGACGACGGGAGGTATCCGGATGTCTTTGTAGATGGGGCACGGGAGGGGTCGAGGAGATGAAGAGACGCGGGGTCGAAGACAGGAGAGGGGTCCAAGAGAATGGAAGAGAGGAGTCTATCGGACAAGAGTTGAGATGTTCACATTGACGTGCTGTGTTGTGCTCTGCCGTGCTCTTTACGGTACCTAGGTATGTCTAGTAGCGTATTGTTGGTGGAAGCAAGATATAGGATGGATAATAGGTATGGCTGCAGAGAATAAAAATAGATAGAGGCAGGCGGGGGTAGGATTCTGAGATATGATGCTATCCCCAACACTGTCACGATGCCCCCGGCCCAGCCCAGCCCAGCCCAGCCCGGCGCCGAGCCGCCCCGCCCCGCCCATCCAAAGACGCTGACGCTGACGCTGACTCCCCCGAAACCCCGCGCCAAATTGGCCAGTCTCGCAGGCTAAGGTATTGTAAAGGTACCAAGGTAAATTACTTATACCGAACTACATAAACGACCTTGAGGCAATTAAGGTAGGTAGGTATCATTCTGTCATTCCTCCCGGTCCTCCTCTCCTCGCCCGACCCCCTACGATTATACGTCAAGTACCAGGGAGCCAGGGGAGCCAGGGGAGCCAGGGGAGCCAGGCCAGGGTAGAGAGACTGAAGTAGGGTCGCGCTGGAGGGCTAACCACCGCGCCACGAACAGAGCAGAGCAGAGCAAACCAAATCAAAGCATTCGTGTTCTTCGGCCCTGCAAAACTTGTAGTACAATTCTACAATTCCAACTACAATTACCATACCCACCACACCTATACCTGTAACTCAATTGATTTCATTACCCAGCCATCATTGACGCCTCTCATCCTACGTTCAGTTCATACGTACTCATCGATAGTCACAACTTACTCTCCCTTGCAGCACGCTTTCGCTCTGCTACCTGCTCGTCACTTCACAACGAGGGCGCTTGAAAGCAGTCTTCCAGATGCGCTTGGACATTGAACCCGGGCATCAATCATAAACATGGGCATGACCTGGCTCTCAGTTCTCGAGGTCACCTTCTACTATGTCTCTCTCCCTATTACGATCATTTTCCGGTGGATCGTGGCATGTCTCACGCTAGTTTCCAACCTCGCGATGTACATATCGTCAGGCTTCCTTTTGCCGCTGAGATTTCTGGCAAAATTCGAGGTCTGACGACATCTTTCTTAAGTACTTTGATTGCAGCTAACGCGCTACTAGACTATGTTTATCTATCTCGGTGTTGCTGCTGTCATAGGCCTCATCACTGGATCTATCCTCCATCTTTCATCTAGTCTTCTCGATTCTGTTTTCAACTTGACCACTGCGCCGGAAGAGACCGGCAGATCCGCAGCTTCGGTTCGAGCTGCACGTGAGCAGAAGAAGCTTGAGCAAGCATGGGACAGGATTCCGACCAAAAGTACGAAGGGTGACCTGCGTAGTGATCCTGAGATGGAGAGGTTTGCAGAGTGGCTTGAGAAGGGAGATCATGGGGTGCTAGGCCAGACCATCCTTGAGGAGGATGACTCGGATGATCTGGATGGATTTTGACAATCCCTGGCAGCAACTAAACGTACAGGCTGGAATTTTGTGTCTGGCCCGAGTTCGTGTCTGAGCCTCTTCAGTCCCTCCATTTAACGAAGACTTCATCTGTTCTGAATCGTTGGGTACAGGTGCTTTCCTCAAGAGGTGTTCTGAAGCCTGTCTCGTACGCCAGCAATCCAGCATGGGCAATCATGATTCCATTGTCGATGCAGAAACGTTCGTCCGTTGCAAATACACTTCCTCCCCTATCCTTTGCCATCAATCCCATCATCTCCTGAAGTCTTTCGTTACAGCCCACACCTCCAACAATCAGCACTTGATTGCTGCCGACGTGTGCCATAGCTCGTTCGGTAATCTCCACCAACATTGCATATACTGTCTCTTGCAGGCTGAAGCACAAGTCTGCAGTCGTGATCAATTCTCCACTGATTGGATCTCTTTGATTCGGATTCGCTTTTAGTTCTGCCGCAAGTATATCGATGCTGGAAAGAATTCCTGCAAAAGAGCAATCCATTCCCTTCACCGCATATGGGATATCCAAGAGAACCTTCCCTTTCTTTGCTAATTGTTCGATGTTGTATCCCGGAGCAGGGTCATTGCTGATCTCGAGGGTGCGGGCAAATCGATCCAGACAATTTCCTACAGCAATATCAAGTGCCTCCCCAAAAATCCGATACCGTTGCTCTGCATACGCGATGACCTGGGTGTTTCCTCCGCTCACATACAAGACTACCGGATTCTGGGCACCTGTGATCTCACGTCCCATTTCGATATGACCCACGCAGTGGTTGACACCAACAAGTTCTTTCTCCCACAGCAGAGCGAGCATACGCGCTGCTACAGCCACACTCTGCAAAGGGGCACCCATTCCAGGCCCTTTTGTGTAGCATATACAGTCGACATCTTTAATGGCTACTCCGGCTTGGCTCATGGCCTGCTTGACAAGCTTGACAACCCATGACCTGTGGTGTTTCGCCGTGTCCTTGGGCAAGAAGCCCTCTCCGGGAGGGGACACGAAGGTATGACGGATGTTTGAAAGTATTTGTGCCGGTTTCCCATTCGGAGGATGCGAAATGACACCAACTCCCAGTTTATTGGCGCTGCCCTCGAGACCGATGGCAATCATTTTAAACGGTGTTGATGTTTTTGGGAAGATGGAGGGGAGGGGAGGAGTCTCTTTCGGCGGGGTTGATGACCCTGGTCAGTTCGCCTTGCGATAAAGAAAAGTCGATAAGAGTCCCTCTTCAACATAAACAGGAAGGCAGAAATGCGACACAAGTTTTGATCTGATTCTTGTTGTAATCTAAAAGAAAACCTTCAACTATTAGGACACTGACTCTAGGTCATACTTTATAGCTTAAATGTAATATTAGTCCGGGATGTGCAAAGCTGCGACGAAAGAAAATAAGAGGCAGGGCTAGGTAGGTATTTTTCCCACGCTAGTGCCTGCCTGCCCTCGCTTGATACCGTCTTTCCTCCGACTCGACTTTTGCACTTCAACGACCTTTACTACAATTATTCCCTCCTCACCACCCGGTATTCTTGAATATTACTCCTGTTCCGAAGAATAAAAGTATGGACGGCGACGACTTCGATTCCAAGACCGAAGCCTTTCTGGCATGGCTCAAAACTATGGGTGTCGTTATGAATCCAAAAATCTCACTGGTTTCTTTTCGGTCAGCATCTCGAGGTCGGGGAGTTGGTAAGTACAACATCTTCTTCGACATCCTCCACCCTATTTGCGAGTACTGCTTGCGCAGCCTTGTCAGCTTTCTCTCGCTCTCGTCTCTATCCCTATGAAGTACGAGGAAAAGAACTGACTTTTCCAGTTGCGCTGGCGGATATCGAGGAAGATGAGGGCTTGTTCATTATCCCACGTTCAGCGGTCCTCAACACAACCACAGCTCTCACTGCTACCGATACTGCTACCACTCCAGCCATTTTAGAAATGCCCAGCTGGTTGGTATGCTGCTACACTCCATCCATTTGAGAACTGTCCAGTTGACACCACTCCCTAGGCTCTCACTGCAATCATCCTCGCCGAAGGAAGCCGACAGGATTCTATATGGGCACCATACCTTGCGCTACTACCTCGAGAACTGGACAGTCTGGTCTTCTGGTCGGCAGCAGAGCTGCAGGAACTACAAGCCAGTACGGTGGTGAGCAAAATCGGACGATCTGCTGCCGAAGACATGTTCTCCCAACACATCACTCCGCTGCAGTTAGAGAATGGAAGTGTAGAGATGTGCCACCGAGTCGCATCGATTATCATGGCCTATGCATTCGACATCCCTGAGAAGGAAAGCCAGGAGGAAGCTGATACTGCGGAAGGAGACGACTTAGTTTCGGATGACGGAGAGGACGAAAAGACAATACTGGCCATGATTCCCCTTGCGGATATGCTTGTAAGTCACGTCTCCGGTCCGGCGCATGGACTTCTTTCACAATTTCCAAGTTCCCAGTACTGAATTCTGTCGCCTTAGAACGCCGATGCTTCAAGGAACAATGCCCGCCTCTGCTGCTATGATGAAAACCTGGAAATGAGAAGTATAATGCCTATTTCTAAGGGAGAAGAGATATTCAACGACTATGGTCAGCTTCCCCAATCAGATCTCCTCCGCCGCTATGGTTATACCACCAACAATTATGCTGTATATGATGTCGCCGAAGTCTCGACGAAATCTATCCTTGCATTCCTCGCCAAGGGGCAATTGCTGAGCGCGGACAATACTCTTTCCCCATTGAGCCGTGAGCAGCTGGACCGACGAGTTGAATTAGCGCAGGTCTGTACATCTCCCTTTGTTTTTTCATTACCTCGGATCCTGGGCCCCTGAATCCGTTGCTTAAGACCGAACTCTAGATGGTCTACCTCTATCTGTGACTTCGAAATAAACCAGTGCTAATAACAAACAGCGCGAAGGTGTGTACGAAGACTCCTTTGATATCTGTCACTCTGGCCCAGATGGCCCAAGCATCCCGGACGAACTACTGGGGCTCTTGTTTTTATTACTAGTGGACGAAGAAAATCTAGCCGCTATCGAATCGTCTCAAGCTTCCCTTTCAAGTCGCCTTAAGCTTGCAACAGTTCTGGTTGGAAAGGTACTGGCTGTCATTCTCGAATCGCGTGCCAAAGAGTACTCGACGACTATTGAGGAGGATCGAGCTCTCCTGCAAGCTGGAAACCTCACAAGTCGACACATCATGGCGATTCAAGTGCGACTGGGAGAGAAGCTGGTCCTGGAAGAAGCCATACAGGAAGCCAAATCTTTCACGGGCAGCGACAAGAAGATGCGACTGAAGCACGACTCGGCGCCTAAAACCCATAGCGGGAAAAGGAAGGTAGAAGATGACGCGGCAGGAAGAAAGAAGGGAAGAGTCAGATGATAAGCAACGATCGCAAGCACAACTAGTGGCACACTTTTGTTGTTACAAGCGTCGAGTCGTATGAGCGGCATCTGGTCTAGAGAGAAAATTGATACTCGGGCAATGAACGCAGAAACGAATGAAATGCTAGACCTGGGAACGTTACAAGTAGGTACGAGTTAACAAGTTTTTCTTGTTTTAGTTAGGTTGAGCTCGTGTGAGCAGTGCTAAAGTTACATCAGGTTACCCGTTCACCTCCCTTATACCGGGGGGAACGTCTGTCTATTTTGACAAGTATGCGCTGGCCCATTTCCGTTGACAACGCCTTGAAATCCAAAGGAACATCCGTAAGTGATGCCCTGCAAAGAACTATGATGTACATAATGTTCAACAAGCACACGCATGGTGTTAGTGGTGTGGGTTGTGGGTTGTGGGGAGAACTGTCGTTCTTCAAGCGCTTCAAGTCGGCGCTTGAGGTTGTGGTTGCGCAGACGTTTGTTGTCCTGTCGCAACTACTCGATTTGCTGGACTGATGCCAGTGTTTCTAGCTTGCTGGATCGATCGCTCATCTTGTCGAGAACGCTGATTTTGTGGATTCAGGTGAGCAGGAAAGGGTATGGTTGCACGAAATCGAAGAGCTTTCGTGTCATAAGGATCTACCTCGTACACCGGTTGCTCATCATCGTCATCTTGGTCATACTTCCAGCGATCGGACATTTCTGTATCTACTCCCCTCTGTGGAGCAGCCATTCCTCTACGGTCGATCCAAAGTCGGCCACCTCTACCGATTCTTCTTCGATAAGCTGGCTGCCCACGGGGCTCATCTTCTTCTGGAGGAGAACCATATCGGAACGAGAAGGGCTCAGATTTTTCCTGGACCGGAGAGAGGTGGTCGAAGGACTCTGATGTCACGGAAGATGGAGGAGTCATCAGATACTGATACTGAGCTGTGGCAGGTCGGAAACCCATCTCAGCACCTTGTCCATGGACTGGTGACAGTGGCTCTCGAGTCAGATCAACATGGCCCAAGTTCCATTTGCGGTGTTGCTGGGCTTTCTCTTCGATCTCTATCTGAAGAGCATTTTCCTTTTGGGCCACTATGTCACTCAGCAAAATGAGGTCAGCGTCGAGGGCTTTGCCATCTGGTCTTCCTTGGAAGCGCATCTGCGACCCAGGCAGGCGGGGTGGTTGAGCAAAGTCGGCTATCTTCCTCTTCTGTGGCTGCGAATTTATTAGCTGTGTCAAGGACTCGGCCTGGAGACGACGTACACGTTGGTTGATTAGGAGATCATCGTCGTCTGTTTTGATGCCAAGTCTGACCTTAGCTTCTTTGACCTTAGCTCGTTCCAAGAAGATAGTCTTTTCAAGATGTACGAATTGCTGCTTCGACACCTCTCTGTCATGCGCGAGTACGACTATCTCATTAGCCGCCTCCAGTTCCCTTCTCAGTCTCTTCAACTTGTCTACACTCTGTGTGTCACGAGCTCTCGTTTTCCTGGTCTGTCGAACGTCCCGACGTCTGAAGCAGACATATGGATCAGCGTCATCTTTGTTTTGGTCAACTTCCTCCTTGAGTTTTGGTTGCAGCGGATGATTATCCGAGGCTTGTCTACGACTCTTCCAGTACTCAAAAACATCCTTTGCGAAAGCGACATTCCTGCCTTGAAATCGCTGGGCGATGAGAGACTTGTGATCTTCAAAGGGTAAGATGGTACCATCTACTGATGCAAAAGGAATCTCGGAGTCATGCTTGTCCTCGAAAATCTCCATCAACTTCTCGAAATCATCCTCGGTACACTTCGCTGCTTGCGGCTTCTTCTGGTTATGTGCTTTGAGAAAGACATCATCCTCTGTTGTCATGTTGTACTGGACACCAGTACACTCCTCGACAGTTTGGGAGGTACGGATGTATGTGGCTGGTTTATGGTATTCCAGGCTGTAGAGGGCGTCATAATCGATGTCTTTACCCTCTTCAGCAGGAGGCGCTGGAATCTCTTCGACCTCCTTGGCAGTTGCACTGGTTGTGGTTCTTAGTGCAGCTTGTAAATGATATTCCTTGGGACAAGGGTCAGCCTTCAATTTCGTCACATGGCACAGCCATGTGGAGATATCAGATGGTATAAACGTGACTTACTTTCTCTTCGGCCGCCTCCACCCCAGATGGACCACCTTGATAGACATTCAATAGTGAACTGTAATCATCGGCGTCAAATTCATCTTCTCTGAAGACATGTTGGGGTGTTGTCTTTGCAAGCTTCCTTTGACGAACTTCTCTTCGCCCGGGATTCTTATTAGGAGCCATATTGTTGTTGCTGTGTGTTGTGCGTTGCGCGGTGGGTGGTGAGGTCAGGTGGTGCGATCTGAAGCTGCGATCGCGACTTTTTCACGCTGAAAATTCGACACCGTAGATTTGATATCATATTGCGATGGAGCCCCAAGTTTTAGAACATCTCGACGCGTTGATGATGTGCTTTTGATGAACAAAGATGGCGGATTTCGAAGCGTGCGGCCAGGTGTCGTTTGAGCAGAGTTTTCGACGCCGATGAGGAAGGTGGCCCGTGCCCTGGTAGGCAGAACAGCTGTCCAATTAGAGTCAGTGGGCTCGGTGCTAGCTCGTAACCGAATATCAAAATCAAAATCCGGCTAGCTGAGGAGACGGGGCGACTGACTATCTTCGCATCTGATAATTGTACATGTCTTTGAAATGCAAAGTAAGGTTCTATAATATATTCACTGTGGCTTTCCTTCTCTGTGTCCAGCGCTACCGGCATTATATAAGCCATGGATACACAGACTCAGGAGGTATACTATGCTACGGAAGCGACAACGATCATATTCATCAGATCTGTGATTTCTGGGTAGCCCTCAAGAAATGCACAGTTCAACCGTGTTTTTACTGAGGAGAACTTGAGTTTCGGATTGTGCTGTATTCGTGCATTTGTCATTTTTTGGGGGTTGTGTTAGAAATACGTACAATCCTTGGTGGTGGAGCCTTGTCAAGTCTAGTCCATTTCAGTCGAAATGGCTTGTCCATGGCTGTAATCACTTAACAAGATATCGATCCGTAATTACGCACAGTTATAGCTTGGCGGTTGTATCGACTCGTACATACGACAGGAAGTAAGTTGTCCATGTGGCCGTGTCGAAGTGGAGTGCTAGACACTTGATGCCAAGAAACAACATTCATTGGCAGTTTTCCAAAAAAGAAAAAAGATATACATTTTCGGATTATGAGATAAATCCTTCGTATGTGTTTCGAAGGACATGAGATTAGACAAGCGGCAAAATGACAACTCATAATGCGGTGATAAGGTAAATTCTCAATGTAACCACATGACATTGGGCTTTCATTAGCGCGGTGCAGCTGGACCCTTTGAGTCTCCGACGACCTCGACCTCAAATACCCCACAACACTTAACCCCTCCACCCCGCACCATCGCCAATACAACTCATTCGAGATGGGTAACGCCAGCAGTTCAATGCTAGAGAACATTGTGCAAGGCTCTAATTGTATTGGAACCTTCCCGCCCGATCCCATCGAAAGCTTGCAAGCTAACCTTGCCCTACAGTTGATCGAGATGAGGTGGAAAGAATTCGAAAGAGATTCATGAAACTGGACAAGGTGCGCAGCGCAGGCAAGAATTCGACGTTGATATCCTGCTGTCAGAGCTAACATGAAAGCGGCCTTCAGGACAATTCCGGCACGATCGAGCGCGACGAATTTCTCAGCCTTCCACAGATCTCCTCGAACCCACTCGCAACTAGGTCAGGAATACATCTCTTCAAGTCTGAATGCTGGCAGAGAGGCCATAATGTTGACTGTCAATATGCAGAATGATAGCTATCTTCGATGAAGACGGAGGCGGAGACGTAGACTTTCAAGAATTTGTCTCAGGACTCAGCGCATTCTCAAGCAAGGGCAATAAGGAGCAGAAGCTACGGTTCGCATTTAAGGTCTACGATATTGACCGCGACGGCTACATCAGCAATGGCGAGCTGTTCATCGTGTTGAAGATGATGGTTGGCAGCAATCTGAAAGATCAGCAGCTGCAGCAGATTGTTGACAAGACGATCATGGAGGCTGATTTAGATCGCGATGGTAAGATCAGCTTCGAGGAGTTTACGCGCATGGTGGAGAATACGGATGTTAGCATGAGCATGACTTTGGGTGAGTTTGAAATTCGAACCTTGGCAACTGAGCGAGATGGTGATATGGCTTAAGCTGACATCAACAGATCAATTTTGAGTTAGAGGCTGTTGAGAAAGCAGCAATTACAGTCACACCCGATATCACGGCCAGTAGTCATTGGCTCAGGCTCAACAGAGGAGTCACGTTTGGAATACTGGCCAACTGGTTTGGGGTCTGATGACATATCTCTCTCCTAAGAAAATACCACGGCATTGAAGCCTCCAGTTTCCAATATGCTATTCGTGTCTTTCGAGCAGCTTATGAAGCCAGGTAACGGCTTTCTATTTTGGTACGGAAAGTCCTCCATATCCAGCAGTTTACTTCCCGAGCCGAACGCTACAAATTACCTCTTCCAGAATATGGCTTCCTCCCTGTAATTCACCCCAATCTCTTTCTCGTACCTGACTCTTGTTTCGACCTACCCTAAGTAGATCGTAACCACGGAAATTGCATTCCTCGGCCTCGCCGTTAGAGCATGAACAACTTTTCCATTCCGCGTCAGCTGAAAGCAAATCCATGCCTGAAAAATCGTCCAAAGAGTTTATGGTTCGTACTTCAAAGGCCCGGTGGACGAACGAGGCGCATGAATTATGCCCAGTTTGTGATCCTTGGCCGGAACAACAGTGTCTTGTTGCTATCGTCATTTCGCGATACAAGTGCCTTAGCAGATTTTGAAACACTACTAACGACAGCGTATGCCGGCAGGTTCATTCGATGAATCCTGAATCATGCATAACTTTACCTGATCCTGTTTAGTCTCTCAAGCCGCAAGCCGAGCCGCTCATGGATCGATGCGAGGATCACGGTTCTAACGGTGAGGGTGAAACATTCTAGAAAAGGAAGAAAGAGATGGAATCTGTTTCGAAGTTTGAAGCACGTGCCTATTCCTCGTTAGCGTTTATGCATCGGAGAGATGGTTGTATGGATATCTTCTTAACCTTCCAGAAACGAAGTGAAGCAGGGCTATCCTGTTACCTGTTCGAGACACTTGAAGGGGCTTCCCTCGACGGATGTGTCAGTGGGTGCGGTAGAGAAATTCGGAAAAAGTTGGACGCCGGTAAGGCTTAGCGTCAATTCGAACCTAGGTCATTTTTGGCCCTTCCTTGGTTGGGCTGTGAGTAATCTCAGTTCTCCTTTGGGAACAGCTTGCGAGCGCCGAGGAGTGCTGTCTGTATGTGGCCGTCATGCAGAAGTTGGATTGGAAGTACGGCGTGTAAGCATGGAATTTGGAAGGTAAGATGTGATATCAACCTGCGAGGCGAGGAATGGGCTGGTGTTGTTGCATCGTTCAATTATGAAGCGAGGCCTAAGATCGATTAAATATTCCTCGATTAAATATTCCATGACTGGATATGATGTGGAAGATCTATCTGAAGTAGCTCTTGGAATCTGAAGTTCGCGTGGACTTTCAAGGAGTTCCCCTTCACATTTAGAAAATGCGCCGAAGATTCGTCGAGCTTGCATGGGTTACTTGCCATTACTACCGTACACTGTACAACTTTACAAGTCCAGTGCATGTTAAATGACGCTGGGTGATCCGAGATCTTCGCGCGCCCCAGCAAGGCTGATGCAACAACATCGAAAGCCAACTTTCCGTATAGCTGTATTGGGACGTTTCAACCGGCGATCGGAGATGCCACGAAGTTGCGAGCAATTCGAGATTTAGATTTGCTCTCCGCCAACACCTACTGTACGTTCTCTCCGTCTCTCATTTCTTCATTGGCTCTATGGTTGCGATTTGATCTTCATGGCATGCGTCCGAGCAGATATCCCATGTCAAGTAGTCAGTGCAGTACAGTGCAGAGACTTTCGTCAGAGATGAAACAGGAAAACATTTTCACAATATTCACAGTTGCCGCGGTCACATTTTCCCTGGTGTGATTTTGTTTTCGACTTTGCGATCATGCCAGCTGTGTCTGATGAGGCGTGCATGGCGCCCAAGGATACGGACTATCTGAGGCTTGAGATTGGCTGGGACACCATGGAACTTGGCACAAGCCCGAGAGCCTGGAACTATCGAACGAGCTGGCGATGCTGCTGCAGTGCTGCTGTTGGTAGACGACCGGGAGGAAGCAAGCCGAGTGAGGCGGTTCCTTTGCGTTCATGGTGTTGGCGTATCTGTTTGTCACCATCATTGTTTGCACTTCCCACGGCATGTTGGTGTTGATGAAAGATGTGATGCCGCGTGAGGGTGCTTGAAACAATTGTGACATATTATTTGGCCGGCGCAATTACGGTAAGGTTAGGAGATGGTCACAGCGCCGTAAATTTGATCAGGGGCAAGGCTAGGTACCTTATGGCAGGTAGGGGCGAGGCAGGGGCATGCCGGATATTGAATCTCCCAGCGCGCCCCGCCGCAGGCTCTGGGTGCCCTGTCAGACGGCGATCCTCCAGCCAGGGGTCTCATGCAGGCTCATGCAGCAAATATATCGACAAGGTATATTTTGACGACTGCTCATGGATCAGGGTTCAATATTCTCCCCGATGGAAAAGGCAGCACCACAAAGTCCACGACCCGACCGGACTGGTTGGGCATGACTGCACCATCGTCAGCCATGTCGTCCAGAGTCTTTCGAGGGACATGGTGCCTAAATCTACGGAGGTAGGTTTACTGACTGTAAGGTAGGTATACATTACCTACCTAGTACTTACCGTGGGAAGAAACCTGACTGCGCAAGACTGGCATTATCTCCCCGGAGTGGAAATAGCTTGCTGCATGGATAAGGTAGAGTTCGACGCCAACGTCAGGCAGCAAGTGTTTCTGTTCTTCAGCAACGCTTCAGGGAAACCTGGAGCTTGCGGCTGGCCTTCGTCAGAAGCCTGGGGCTGTTGCTGTTGCTGTTGCTGTTGCTGAAAACAGAAATCACCAACATGCACTTTGTGGCTGCCAAAGTGGATTGTGACAAGGTAAGTACTACACGCTAACTGGACAGCCTTCAGAGTCACCGTCGATGGGTTTCTGGGTTTGCTTACTTAAACTACCTAGGTAGATTAAATTGCCCTAGGTATTGAAACTTTCTTCACCATATCACTTACCGGCGAAGTACGAGAAGACCGGCAATGTACAGACAGCCAGTGACCTAACGTGAATATCCGCAGTGAGCAAATCAGAAAAAGGTGAACTTATGACGAAAAGGAGGGGACTTATCAGCTCGACCTCATTCTGTCCTTGAAAGAAGCCGACGGTAGCATGTCGTCTCGATTCCTGTCCAACGCCATATTACCTCCTTTTTCTTCCCAGGTATGACAACAATGTGCATTTTTGATGGACTTTCCGATGTCAGGCGACGATCAGTTTCCTAGACAGTATCCTATATCTGCCAGTAGTGGTCTGGACATTGCTTCTTGCCGTCGAGGTTTTCGACTTTGCTCCGTCATTCTCCGCCCTTGCCACTCCTTTCAGCTGATGGATTCCTTTTGGTGGGCATTTGTCGTTGCAAAGAAGTCTCTCGGACGAGATGGGCTGGCGGGATGTGTGGCTGAAGCCTCCTATTTTCTCTCCGGACGACCCGAATGCAGCTCAGCTCCGGTCCCAGCACCCAGGCCCAATGTGCCGGTTATCCCTGCAGTCTGGCTACTTTTTCCTGGTTGAGGCTTTCGGATTTTCTTCTTCTACTCGATCGGACGCCAAAGCAAGCTTTGGTTGCTTCACCTGTCAGTTTTCCAAGCATCAACGCCTCATCCGGCGATCTTCTGAAGGGAGCGGGAGAGGGGTCTAGCGGTGCACCAGATCACCAAACATAACCACGGAGCCCAGCCCAGTCCACTACTCGGGCCAGGACCCTGCACTGCTTGCCCTGTCCTTACAAGTCACGTCTTTCTATATAATAAAATATTTCCGTGCAATATCAGAGGCGTCGCTCCACGATCCCCTCTGATCTTTTTGAGCTCTGAATAGCTTCCTGCCCAACCACCTGAATTTTACCTACCTGCCCAACATTCTGCCATCTTGGTGTGTGGGAGCACGCGCCTGAGTCGGGCCTCAAGTCTTTCTGCTGGGTGTCTCTACAACAACACAACACTTCTCCGGCTCTACCGTGGAATCTCTCGCAAGTTTTTCTACTTCTGGGCAACTAGCAGGTCGCCTGCATACTGGCCGTGGCGTAATATCCTGTACAATAATACTGTACACCTGTCGTGCGCGAGAGCAAGACAAGAAAACAGCATTCCGGAAGCTTTATCCCGACCCAACTCTAAATCTCAAACCTATATCCCAGCACCCAAGCGCCAGCAACTGCCAACTTTCGGCATACAGTACCGGAGGCGGAGGGTCGTAACTAACCTACTTCTCCATCCCTATTATTCCACCCCTTGGGGCCGTACTGGAGTATCGCCAGAGTCCGGACGAACAAGACGTCAGAAACACTGAACCACACTCAGGAACTCTTGTCCTTGTCTACACTACTTCTATCCGCGCAGCACTACACTACCTATACCTCGTCAACTGTATTGTGCATACCTCAGCTATCTATCTACCCAATAGAGCAAGAGCAACATTCCGCTCTTGCCTGCCTATCACAGCACAGCACAGCACAGCACAGCACAGGACGGTCTCGAGGCTTGACAGCATCAGCGGACTCAGACCACATTCTTCACGCGCAAACACGCGCTCCTCACAGAAAGTGTTGGTGTTGGCTTCCCTTTCGCTCCTGGCAAAGGATGAGAATTACAAAAAGTGCGGAAGAGTCTAAAGTTACAGCACAGTACAGTATCCAGTGCACCAATAATAATACCTGACGAGAGAAGAGAATTGGAAGTCTGCATCACGTCGTCACGTCCACTCTCCACTCCACTCCACTCCACTCCACTCCAGCGTCAACAACGTCGCCGCTAGTACCTGACATTAGTCCGCAAACGTCGGGACATTCCAAGCACTTCAATTGGACAATTAGACAAATTTCAGATCTTCCAATTAGCACCAGCTGCACCACAAGCTACCGACCTAGAGAAGGTCTCCAAGGAAGGTCGGGTCAGGACTCAGGAGCAGCAAGTCGGATTAGTGCGGCGCCAGAGCGTTAGTCGAGTCGAATCGAGGACGGGGACGGGGACGGAGTGACGCAGATTTAGATTCAAATTGGTGGAGGACTCACTACAGTACTCACAGCAGTAGTGGTGGTGGCTGAGGTGTCTGGGACTATTTCTCCCCTCCCCCTCCCCCGAGCCCTCCCCCTTCCCCTTCCCCTTCCCCTTTCCCTTCCCCTTTCCAGTCTGTTCAGTGTTCAGCCGTCCCCGACGCAGATCTGTCGTTCGCTCATCGTATCGCACCTGTCCGCTCCTGTCCGCTCCTGTCCGCTCCGGCGCTTTCGACTCATCAGGTCTGGCCAGTCTCGACCAGTCCTCCTCGCTCCAGCCAAGCGAGCAACATAGCTGGGTACTCCTTGCGTGCCACTTCAGGTACCTGACCTGACCTGGCCTGGCCTGCCCTGGAGTCTTGCGCGCCCTGCCTTGCCTACCTTGCCTGCCAGAGTCCTCCAGCGGCTGCCAGCCTGTACTAAAAGGAGGTTCAATTGTTTTATTTCTATGGAAATTTACCTTACCTAGTTTTGCTTTGCTTTGCTTCATTCACTCTTCACTTTTCGGGCATACCAGACCAGACCCGACACTCCGAGCCTACCTAAGGTATCCCTTCCATCATCACCGTTGCCTTACTTTATTAGGTATTCTTCACCTCGCCCTCCACCTCTGCACCTACGGTAGCTCAGAGCTGCTTCATTCACCGCATTATTCGAACCCGGTTGTGAAGTGTTGTTGGGCCCACGCTGTTATTCGTTTGGCTCCTGGTGCTTTACTTTACTTTACTTTACCTCACTTCACTTCACTTCACTTTACATTACAGGACACTCCTCCAGTTTGCAAGTCAACACATCCACCAAGAGCTACCTTAGCTGCAAGACATTATTTGAAGACAAGGCGGCCAGACAAGAAAACCCCGGCCCCACTGCTTCGCCAGAAACCCAGAAACTCCACTTCACGACCACCGGCATTCATCACTTTACACGTGGCTTGCAAGACAAACCGCCAAAGCAGGAAAGGCGTCGTCGACTTTCAGCCACAGATCTTCCTCTCCATCTCGGTTTCCTCTAAGTAGTCTTCTCCACATCCACGTCCACTTCCACCAACCACCGGGTTCCTGGCCTGGCCTGGCTTGGACTCGAGTCAAAATCAGAGTCAAAGTCAAAGTCAAAGCCCTGACCGGCTAGCAAGGAGCCTTTAGCCCGATCTGCACATATCACCTCACTACTACCTTCACCACGGGCGTGCCCCCACTAGTGTTAGTGTTAGGTAGTACTTAGTAGCTGGTATCTAGTGTTCGAGCTTCTCTCCAGCAGCAGTAACAGCAATAACAGCAACAACATCAAGCAAAGCAGAGCAGATCACAAGCACAAGCACACGAATATCACCGCGTCCTTCGCCTCCTTCTCCTCCGCCTGCGACTACGACCAGGTAGGACGTACCATCATCACCGCCATCACAAATTATTGCTGCAACTCCTGCTGCATTATTAGCACTGTAACTCTACAGCGCTTTACTGCACCGCGCTTCTGCAATCTGCACGTCCTTCAAAAAAAAACGTTCGCCTTAGTGTTGCTCTCTTCGGTTCAGACTCGACCTAGTTCGGCAGCCGGACTCACTCCTAGCATCACAAGGCAGGGCACGACTTCTTGACGTTCCGACGGACGCACTTTGTCTCCAGTTTCATCAACTCTAACTCAACCTCACTCATTTTTTGGTTCAAGATTTTGAGGCACGCTACGTGCATGACAGTGGACTTTCTGCGTTCAGGCGTCCCGATTCATGCCCATCCCGCTTGTGCGCTGCTTTTCACCGTCCTCCCTGCCATCCTTGTCAATTCAGGAAGACCGATTTTTCCTCCATATCCTCCTGATATCTTAACAATCGGGCACCGACCGATTCCTGTACCCAGCTTTCATCGGGTTGTTTCTCCATAGATTGCCCTTCAACACTGAGACAAACCCTCCTTGAAACCGGGTTACATCAGATCTCGTGGCCACGGCTTCTAGAAGACTAAGTCGACGTGCGTGCACGCTTCGCCCTTAGAGAATCCTCGGAACAAATAACTTGGCCTGAACCATAGCAAGAGAGGCGCTCTCTGCTGTACCAAGAACTACCACCAATTCATCATCAGCTTGTTCAGGTCGGCCCAAACCCTGACACTGGTGCCGTTTGCCCTACGAAGCAGATATCCCGCAAGGACCTTGCCTGTCCCAGCATCAAGGATTTACCCAGCAGCGGGTGACGGAGTCTTGCCAGCAAAACGTTGGGCCTGTATTCGCCGTTTTGTTCATATTGTCTTCTTCCTGCAAAATTAGTTCTCAGGTCACACAAAATCTGAGCCTTGCGCCTCACGACTCAAGCAGTAATTTGTCTCTCTCTTAGACGAACGTCCTTCTTTCGTCTATTCAAATTCGAACTTCAATTCTGCAGCTCGGGCTTGCCAGCTGGTGGACTTCAAGGAGGGCGATTCGCACAAAGCAAACCCAAAACTCTGGAAATTCCTTCCCTCTGGGCCACCTGCTCTAGAAACTGCTGGTCTGTCCACCATCGCATTCTCTCCTTTCTTCTTTGTAGAAGGAAGAAACGTTAACAGGGTCATAGCATACCCAATCCCACTCTCCTTTGTGTACTTTCGAAATCTCCTACGAGAAAAATACCCGGACGCGTCGCGACTATCTCCCCCGAGGGAGCATGAGCTTGACGAGTAACACACCAGCAAACTGGCACTCCTACAATCATCGCCAGCTCCATTGCAGGTGGCGGCGCATCGACTTGATCCCCTACTAGCAGGCTCGACGTCACCCTTCCCGCGGGGCATGGACGACAACAATCGTCGAAGAAGGCAAAATGAACCGCCATATCAAGGGTCAGATCCTAGGTTCGGTGCAGATCAGAGCCAGGGTCGCGGATTTTCGAGCTCCTCTGCAGAAAGATATCGGCCAGCTCCTTTAAACACCTCGCCATCAACGGGTCGTGGAACAGCGGGTGCTTCCGCGTACTCAGGGTACTATCCTGAGCCTGCTTCGTCTTTTGCAGGCTCATTGCCATCCAACACTTTGCAGTATCAGCCAGGCTATGCTCAGGACCAGAGACAGCAGCAGAGTTTCACTGGCTACACTCCGGACATCAGCATGTACAATGTTGGACAGCAGACTGCCCAAAATACTGTGTACGACTCGACCTCGCAGTTTCAGGCACGGCAACCTGCAGCAATGCAGATGCTTTCAGATGTTGCGGCACCGTACTTTCCCAATGAACAAAACAATCCGCCAGGTCCACCTTCACTGCAACATCATGCATCTTCGGGGTCCTCTGCCGTTTATCAACAACACCAGCAAAGCCCCGCAGATCGAAGTGCTCCTCTTCTTCAACAAGGTTACCCTACCAGCATGAGTATGGGAGCTATGAATCAGAATGCCCCAGAGATTATGGAGGAGGAGGACTTCCAAGCACAGGGACCTGGGATGGAAGCAGCATATACGGCCTACCAGACAGCGTTGAAGCAGATCTTTCAAAACACAATCAACGGGCGTCTGGGGGAAGCAAGTCTTTCGCTTTTGGAAGTATCTGAGTGGCTTTTAGGGCATGTCGGGGATTTAGGTAGGCTCTCTGTTTCTTCTGTTTGATCCTGCCAACTAATGGTTTTCTGATAAGGTCTTACTGTAGACGAAGTTGCGCTTCATAGCGATCGAATCCGTCTCTGGGGTGAATTCAATACGGCATGGCTTAGTATCTTTCAGAAACAAAAGGATATGCTGGAGTCTGGGCAGCAGCTACAACGTGGTCAAAGCTTAATGACCCAAGAATTCATCAACAAGATGGCTAAAGATTTAATCAGGATGTGTGATGCCGTCGAGAAGCATGGTTTGGTTGATTACCAGTATGGAGTTGCTGAAGAGCAGATAATTATGAGTGCGTATTGAGTGTCTCTTTGAAGAACCATTACATGCTAACAACGGAATAGTCCTCACCGAATGTCTTGATCTTCAAGAGTCAATGGAGGGGGCCGGATCGACTTCGGGCATTGGTAGAGCACCTCCTTGAGCTCCTGGCCTCCATTATCGTTATTTCCTTTAATTATGTCTAAATACCATGTAACTCTATGGTTCTGTCACGAGTTTAGCGCTTCATGTTTGATGTTCGATGGCGGTCACGACAATTGGTTTTACGAGGTTGGGTTACGTCCGGGTGTTGGTGGGGTTTGCATACTGGCATTTTCAGGGGTAAAAGGCTTGTGACAATAACAATCGGATACACTGGCGGCTGGATGGTGGCTCGGGACGGGGAGGAACTGCAATGGAGTGATGGATGGTATTACAGGGCGGGCTTTCACAAGCAATCCGGAGTCTTTTGTCTATTGCTATTACTAGGCATTACCATTTTTGCCCAGGGCCAGCTGCAGTCGCTACTTGGTTGCGTACGAGCACAGTACATACACTTGCCATGAATAGAACATTGCACATACACAAGAGAGATCATACTCAGGTCAGCTGGTCCCGACTTTTCCCATGACGGCACTTTGCACGTCTTGGGCATGTAAACATTAGCTGCACCCTGCAGGGAGGCAACAAAGTAACATTCTCCACCCCTCCACCCCACGTCCAACATGTCTCAGCCTTGCTTCCCGCCAAGCACCCGAAAGGACCAGAAAAGAAAACATACCTACATCAAGATCAGATCTGGATCGTCCGTCACCCAAGATCTCATTTTCCGGGGACCTGGTTGTCACAGCTCAGCTCAGCACAGCCGGCTTCCCGGATTTCCCAGCATCGGGGTTCTCCCGGATCAAGTTACGACTCCCCTGCCGTGTTCTGTAAGTGGTGCAGCGTGCTTTGCTTCTGTGATTCGTCACATTCTTCAGACTACCTGTCATATGACGACCTGCAACAAAGCATTCCATTGTCAGGAAGACCTTCGGCACGATTTGGTGAGCGAGGATGGATTGCGGGTCGCTTGGACTTCTGGCGGTGGCTTGTCTTTGACCAGCTGATTGCAGTTGATGTTATATCGACTTCTGTTAATATGCAGGGATTAGTACGCTTGCTTGGATTTGACTTCTCGATAATCAAATTGGACTCTTGACGTGTCAGTGTTATTGATTGCGTAGTCAATTGCCGTACACTTTACTTTCCCATTGATGTCAGACAGACCATTGGCTAGGATGTACAAGCAACTCGCTAGGATGCCGAGTTGATAGACAAACTTACCAGGTAAATTATATTAGAGTTATATTAGAGGCGCCTCCATCTAAGAAGTGAAGAATTCAAAAGCAAGTGTAAGCTAAGCATAAGAACAAACTAATACGGGCGTTCCATGGTTCCAGCGCTTGCATGCAGAACTTGAAGATCTTGTGCCACGTCAAAAGGGTAAGGCGACAGAAGGCACCGATCTACATCAATTGATTCGATTTGATTTGGCAATGCAATGAGGCGTCAGCACAGCATGCAGCAGCTAGGAATCCTGGGTCCATGGCCCTGGATCTGCACTTCATTGGGTGCAGTCTGCCACGTCGAACGGAAGTAAAGCCGGGGTTGGGGCTGGCTTTGTCTGTGTGCTGTTGACCTATATGTTCTCTGTTATTGGTCTGGGCAGCAGAGAAAGAGGGCGAGGCTGGCCAGCAAGTTAGGCTCGCAGTAAATGTTGCGTAATTATGCTCATACGAGTAGTCAAGGGAAGTGGAAATCGATACCGAAAAGTGATGATCTTCGTGAAAACCTTCTTATCGAAGCATATTTGCCGTACCTTGGAGTGTGAGAAGCAGGCAGAACTGTTACCTGCCGCAACAAATGGCCGCCCTTCATCGATGCATTGTTATAAAATTCCAACGAGTGGAATGGGGATACATCAACTGCCAGGTCGGGGACAAATCGTGTCGAAAAGAACACGCTATTGCGCTATTCTATTCATCAATGCTGGCTAACATGTTGTGATCACGTTTTACCACACCTTTGGTAGGTAGCTGCCAGCGAGCTCAGAGCCAAAATGGTTCAACGCCTTTTGGCCAACGAATACTTCAAATTGGGTGTATGCATCAGTAGTCTGAATGGATCTGAAAATGCCTTACAGTTGCTGTATTTGACATCTTCCCTTGCGAGAACTGTCAGGATGTGTTGCGATAGTAAGCTGCATGTCGTAACATCCGATTGCGAGTTGGTATTATCCTTGATACAATATGATACAGAACAGAGAGTTTCTATCTTTTGACCCATGCGGGCATCTTTCTGGCTTTGACATGACCTGGTTTCTTCCTTTCCACTCTTCTCGGATCGCGAGTAACACAACCAGCTGTGGCATGTCAGAACTGAACCAAGTAATAAAAAGAAGCAGGTGTACTAGTGCAAATGAGTTCTGAAGACTTACCTCTCCTCAATGCCGGCTTCAGTCCGGGCTCGTGAGCCAGTAACGCCTTGCCCACAGCCAAGGTCAAAGCTTCTGCTTGACCTGTCGTTCCACCACCAGAGACAAGAGCCCATACGTTGTACTTATCCATCCTGTCCGTGGCCTTCAGCGCCCAGATGGCGCTCTCTCTATCATGAATCCTTCCAAATGCCTCCGCCAGTGTCTTTCCATTGATCAGTACCTCACCAGTCCCCTCCACAACCCACGCTCTTGCCGTAGAAGATTTCCTCCTCCCAGCGCCTAAAGCCCTGCCCAGGCTGTCTATCGGTATGACCTTTGTGTCGTTCTGATATGGGTTGATATCCTTTTTGTACTCGTTCAATGCTGCCTTGACTTCTGGGGGCATGAGAGATGGATGTATGGAATTCAGCCGTTGTAGCAGTTCGATGATCTTGTGGTACTTGGATGCCTTGACAGATTCTCCGACCATGTTTCGGTACTCGACCAGGGACCGCCATGCTACTCTTGGAGCTTCTCCTGGCTTCACGGTTGGCAGAGCAGAAAATCTGCGAACAAGGCTTTGAAGTGCCAGGAGATCATCGATGAAAATCGGTTGGGCAGTGAAGTAAGATGGTGAGTCCGGCACAAGTCGAGCGAAGAAGGGAGGTTCCTCTATTTCTCCATCTGCCTCCCCGCGCCCACCAAACTTGATTTCTGGAGCCGCAATTCCAGCGTGTAGCCGAGTTGACGTCGAGAAATGTTTGGTTGAAGCACTTAGAACTGCCCTGCGGACGGGTAGATTGGAGGGCGTCATTCGAGGCGTACAGGCACTTCGAAATCCTTCACGGAGACCTACGGGGAGCCATGCCACCTTCATCGTTCAAATAAAAACACGCAGTAGTCGTTTTCGTTGTCTGAACAGACCTTGCATCGACAGACAGATAGGATCGGATGGCTCAAAAAAGCTTAGTCGGCCTCAGGTTGTCTCTGCGGCCTCAGGCTCCAAATACTCACAACAGATGGAGCTTCCGATGCCCTAGCCGTATTCATCCTAGCGGTCTGTCCCCACCATCGCATACTTCAGAAAATTCTCCCGCTGAACTTGCATCAAGCTTCTTCTTCCAAACAAACCCAAATACCAAATACCAAACCACAACATAGCAAACATGGCCCCGTTCGGAAAGCTCTACACCTACCCGGTATGTCCCTTCTCCAGCTTCTGCATGCATAGCTTTGTCTCTCTGGAACCTGCAGCTAATCATCGCAACAGGGCAACCCCCGCTCCACCGCCATTCGCGCTGTGGCTAAGGCCAACAACGTCGATATTGAGATCGTTGAGACTGAGCCAGCGAAGGGTGTCTCGGCCGAGTACCTCAAGATCAACAAGCTCGGCAAAGTCCCAACCTTCGTCGGTGCTGATGGCTACACTCTCCACGAGTGCATTGCGATTGCCATCTACAGTACGTAGCCATATCATTACCCCTCTGTGCCCGACACTAGAGAATACCCTGCACCCCTCTGGCGCGCGGTCCCTGCTATGATGAAAAAACCTTTTCAGTTATCCCTGTCTTAACAATCGTGTGGACTTCTTAATTAGACTCTGAGCATGCACATCAACCTTCATATTTCTGCTTTGACTTGTCCATGACCCGCCACTGACAGTCATATAGTTACCTCTCAAAATGAGAAGACCACTCTCCTTGGTAAGACTAAGCAAGAGTAAGCATGCCCTTGGTTCCAAGCGCATCACCCATACTAACTTTCTTAGCTACGCTGCTATCTTGAAGTGGATGTCCTTCTTCAATACCGAGATCCTCCCTACCCTTGGTGGCTGGTTCCGTCCTCTCATCGGCCGTGATCCATACAACAAGAAGAGCGTCGATGACTCGTCCAAGGCCGCCCTCAAGGCAGTCAGCGTTGTTGAGGAGCACCTCCAAAACAACACCTACCTTGCTGGTGAGCGTATCACTCTTGCTGATCTCTTCGCTGCTGGTATCATCTCCCGTGGATTCCAATTCTTCTTTGACAAGACATGGCGCTCTGCCAACCCCAACGTTACCCGTTGGTATGAAACTGTCTACAACCAGCCAATCTACTCTGCTGTGGTTGATCCGCTCGCATTCATCGATGAGGCCATCAAGAACCAAGCCCCAAAGAAGCCAGAGCAGGCCAAGAAGGAGGCCGCACCAAAGGCCGCCGCTAAGCCAAAGGCAAAGGCAGCTGAGGATGAGAAAGAGGAGGAAGTGCAGGAGGCACCAAAGGCCAAGCACCCTCTTGAGTCCCTTTCAAAGCCAACCATTCCTCTCGACGAGTGGAAGCGTCAATACTCTAACAGCGACACCCTGGTTGCCCTGAAATGGTTCTGGGAGAACTTCAACGCTGACGACTACTCCATCTGGAGAGTTGACTACAAGTACAATGAGGAACTTACCCAGGTCTTCATGACTTCCAACCTGATTGGTGGCTTCTTCGCTCGTCTTGAAGGCTCTCGCAAGTACATCTTTGGCTGTGCTTCCGTTTATGGTGTTAAGGATGACTCTGTCATCCAGGGTGCGTTTGTCATTCGTGGCCAAGAGGCTCTGCCCGCTTTCGATGTTGCTCCCGATTTTGAGAGCTACGAGTTTACTAAGCTTGACCCAACCAAGGCCGAGGACAAGGAGTTCGTCAACGACCAATGGACCTGGGAGAAGCCAGTCACTGTCAATGGTAAGGAGTACCCATGGGCTGATGGCAAGGTCTTCAAGTAAACTTGGACCGAAACATGTTCTCTTCAATCTGGTTTTAGCGTTGGGGAAATAAATGGGATAGCTTCATGGACGGATGAATGTAACGATCATGATAGACGGAAAGGTGTGAACACCTATGGGCCTTGCTAGGTCCCGCAATGCAATACTACAATGACATTATGTTTTGTGTAATCGTGCTGTTTTTTTTTTGTCAACCATCTATGCACCTTGTAATTATGTGTTTTGATTTTCTACTGCTTGTTGGGAATTGCACAAAGGAAAATCGTGCCCCGGCATGGGCGTTCATCTGTTGCATAACCTCTCGGTGTTTGAATCTCATAGATCCCAGCTCAATGCGTCTCTGTAGGGCGTAATCGTAGAGATGTCGAGCCTGGACAGTTGTCGCTGTTCTATAGCACATCAGGAGAGTTCATAGAGGAAGGTTTGAGATGCTCACACTTAGCAAGCCTCCGATTCTTGAGGCCACTTTCTAATCACTTGCTAGCTGCCTTATGCATGGTATTGTATGGTTTGACCTGCGACTGGTAGAGCAGCTCTGAAAGGACGGGCTCGGAGGTAGGCAGCAACATTTGAATGCATACTGAGGCTGTTCAAGTAATCATGAACCTGTGGCAGGATCTGTCCTGGCTCGTTCTCATCGCCAAAGAACTCTGGGATCGAGATCATGTTGAAAGGCTCAGTTCTCCCCTTCTCGGGCGAATCATCCACCAAAACCGTGTTCACATGACTCCATCTCCCGCCGAACTCGAATGAAGGGTGAGCTGCCGCGATCTTAGGATCATCCCATAGCTTTGTCAATCTCTTGTAGCACTGAGTCCTCGCATTGTAATCGATAGGTGAAAGACCAAACATTTCTCGTCCCCATATTGCCACGACCTTGCGTCTCAGTTCCTGGTCAAGAATGGCGTCACACATGAGTTTGACGTTCTCCGGCCTTGCAGACGACCAGATCACAACCGTGAAAGTGTTGATACAATATCTAAGGAACCTGGCTGTATTTGGCCGGGCGATGAACTTCGAGGGTGCTCGCCTGTTGGGTCGGAAGAGAAGTGTGCCATTCAGATCGACAACGACGAGGAGATGTTGAGCTTGGGGAAGCTGGCGTACAGGCTCATTGCTCGCAGAAAGGTAGGCTTTAGAAGGATTCGGTATACCCCCTGACTCTGGAGATGGTGGGATAATTGCGTCTCTGCGAACCTTTGCAGATGGAGTTCCATTCATATTTCTGCCTTGATTCGTGTGCCACTTTGGATTTCGGTCGTTTGGAATGAAGGCTCGAGAACTTGAGTGTTTGGTGGGTTTGGGGGAATCTTGGGAGGAATTTCTGCCTTTGATCGAAACTTTTTTGAGTGATTGGGTAACGGCGTCGATATCGTCTGTAGAGACACCGTCTCTGCTTTTCTGAGGAGCAGCACCAGACTTCTCCAAACGAGGCGACGCTGGTTGAAATGTGTCTGCTTGCGGGTTCATGATAGCAGCTTGATGAGAATATCGCACACCTTTATAGAAGAGGCCATTGGCTCGTCTTCGTGGCCAGTATCGTAGAGCGTACATGGAATCTGTTGTTCACCTTTGACCAGTGTTGGCAACGGTATGAAAAACATAGACGTTCAATGCGGTACCACCGTACTTATCTAATCGGATTGCCAGTCGTCACCGCCTCTTGGCGTTGCTTCAACTAGCTTAGTCCAGTTGACGGGCTCTGTTATCGGCAACTTTTTTGAGACTTTTCAACAGCACCAGCAATTATGTCTTCGGCGTCTATAAAGCGCAAAGCACCAGAAACCCTGCTCCAGCGTCGTGTGAGACCCAGGCGGGAGCCGAGTGTGGGATCTGAAGGAGCCAGTGAGAAACCTGCCGCAGACTCGAACGGAGAGGATGACGATGAGGAAGAGCCACGGGATGTAGTAGAGGATGATAGTGAAGAGGTTTGTTTAAACCAAGATATCTATACATACGAATCGCTAACGCAGTCTCAGGCAGAGGCAGTCTCAGATGAGTCTGGAGGCGAATCTGGGGGCGAAGAAACATCAGATAATGCTGCATCAATATCATTTGGCGCATTGGCTAAGGCGCAAGCGTCTATGGGATCAGGTCGGAAGAAGCGGGCCACGAAGAATAAGGATGGAGATACGTGGGAAGACAACGAGGCACAGGAACGGAAAGCTGGTAGGAAGGATCACCGAGATTTCAACAGATCAAGTAAACATGCCCCCACCGAAATATCGAGCAAGAAGGCGGTTTCCCGGAAGCGAGAGGTGGTTCCTGTAGTCAAACGAGCATATCGCGATCCAAGATTTGAGGCTATAGGCGGACCGATTGATGAATCAAAAGTCAGCAAAGCTTATGCATTTCTCGACGATTACCGCGAAGACGAAATGAAAGAACTGCGGAATGCAATCAAGAGTACCAAAGACGAGGACGCCAAGGAGAAGCTGAAGAGGGCATTATTGTCAATGGAGTCCAAGAAAAAGGCTCAGCTGAGAAAGAATAAGGAGCAAGAGATTTTAGACCGGCATAGAAAGGAAGAAAAAGAGTTGGTGAAGCAAGGAAAGCAGCCTTTCTATCTGAAGAAGGCTGAGCAGAAGAAACGTGTCTTGCTTGATACGTTCGGCGAGCTCAAAGGAAAACAGCTTGATCGTGTCATTGAGCGGAGACGAAAGAAGGTGGAGGGTAAGGAGAAGAAAAAGATGCCATTTACAAGACGAAATGTCGAGTAGATCGGTATGGTTCCGAGCGATAATTAGCTTGCAGGAAGTCTTCTTCGCTCGCAGATTAGATACCAATAATATTGTTCCAGAGATTCGAGTCTGGCTTGTACTTTAATGTATGGCAGTGATACATCTACGGTGCGTAAAATTAAAGAAGGTGCACCTGTTTCATGCTATTTTCAAAAAGTTCACGACATCTTACACGGCTCCCCAACCTTGCACATAGTAGGAATGCGCCGCTCAGCTTCCTATGCAGGCTGTAGGTTTCTTCTGGCGGAGGAGCCAACCTCTCCCTGATCATTAACGGAATTAACTCCTTCACTCGATCTGTGATTGTCTGGTTCTTGAAGTCATAGATCTCAGGTGAAGATTCCAAGAAAGGCTCGGCGAGCGTCAGTACGGATGCAATATGCGCATCAAGCATTGCCTTTGACTCCCGCCCCGTGAGATAGCCCAGCTCAATGGATAGGGCCTCTACAGTGTCCCTGTCTGACCTGGATGCGGCTGCCAGGAGCTCTGTGTATTTCGCGATGAAAAACTCGGGATATTCTCGTGACGCACCAAAATCTAGCAGCTCCAGCTTGTTCGTTTTAGCATTGTATAAGAAATTGGTCCAGTTTGGATCCGTTTGCATAAATCTGAATTCGGTGATTTCGCGAAGGCAAAGGCGAAGGATCTGTGTGCCAATCCAGTCTTTCTGCTCTTGGGTGAAACTCTGGACCCTAGTGACGCCAATGCCATCCATGAATTCCATTGTCAACACTTGTTTTCCCGAAGCTTCCGAGTAGAATTTCGGGACAATGAACACATCCTTTTCGTCTGCTAGTAACCTTTCGAATCTCCGTCCGCATTCGGCTTCTCTGGCGTAGTCACATTCCCATGCCAGTTCAGTCCTAGCATTGGCGATGGTCTTGTCAAGAAAGAGGCCCTTTGGCAAAAGCCGAGAAGCAGTCAAAAGGAGGGCCAGATTATTGAGATCCGAATCGATTGAGTCGGCGACTCCGGGGTATTGAATTTTCACGGCTACACGGGCGCCATTGGATTTCAAGACAGCACTGTGAACTTGTCCAATTGAAGCGGCCGCAAGTGGCTTCTCGTCAAAGCTAGAGAACATTGCTCTCCATTCCGATCCAAGGTTGGTAGCAAGTACTCGGTCACGCTGGGAAGAGGGCATGTAATCTGCCCTATCTTGGACTCTTTGCAAGACTTCTCGGATCGGCTCGGGAAGCATCTTAGAGTCTTGAAAGCTGATTACCTGGCCAAGCTTCAAGGCGGCCCCTCTCATACGGGAGAGCTTCGTCACGAGTCTGTCCATGTTGCCAGCGCTGAGCATGTAAGAACCCTCATTGCCGCCTCCTGCTACTCGACGAAGGCTTTCGGAAATTGCTCCTCCAACCATGCCAGCCGCTAGCCCTCCATAATTCCACAGTCTCCCTAGCCTAGATGAAGGCACTTTCGATTCTTTCAATTCATAAGGTGTCAAATCTGACGGACTGGTAGTTTCCTCTGCTATAGACGCGGCGAGCTTCTGGATGTTTTCGTCATGTCGTTCCCGCTGGACATCAGGCACGGAAATTCTCGTAGAATGATCATCCTGTTGACTGTGAGCTTCGGCCCTATTGCGGTCGATGCCTGTGGTAGCTACTATCTCGTCGCTGGACATACTAGTACTAATCACATCCTTCTGCTTTCCATTACCCGTTCGCCCTCCCTGGATATCACCGCCGAGAAGCCTAGCGACTCGTGGACTATGGAAGAGATCAGTGTTGATACCCACCGGGAGACAATTGTCGCTAGCAGGGAAACTTGACGAGCCGTAAAAGGTGTCGGAATTTATCTCTATTTTTGGCAGATGTGGGTCTCCTTGTGTGTCTGATGCGTGGCTGGGGAGTTGTACTCGGGGTAAAGAGGAAACAGCCGGCGAAGTATGTGTCGACTTCTCATAAAAGCTATCCTCGCCATGTCCTTCTTCCAGGGGACCTTCGACAGACCTATCGTATGCATCGGCTGTCTTGAAAGGTATTTGCGCAGGTTCTGGAAGTCGTGCATCTGCAGGCGTCGACTTTGACTCTTGTGATGGAATGGGGATCGATGACGCATCTGAAGCGAGCGGTATAATTTCGTCGTGATCCAGTGGCTTCTTCGCTGTTTCATCCTTCAGTCTGGTATGTATTATATCGTGGTCTAATGCAGACTCATTCAAGTCCGAATCCTCGGGAGGGATGGTCCCATCTAGTAAAGGAAACCGATTGGCCTTCTCCTGCTTGATTTCTAAGTCTGCCTCTGGAGCTTCATTCACAGCAGAATTGGCTGGCGACTTTTCGTAAAAATGATCTTGTTCTATACCGCTCCGTGGGTGGGACTTTGAGGGTCCAGTAGTTGATTCTTTCCTTGGGATCTTCTCTTCTCCACTCGCTTGGGCCGGTGTATCTGAAGACCATTCTGGAGCATCCTCATTCAAGCGCGAAGCAAGAAATGAAGCTGCTTTTATAGTCTCAGTGACACGATCCGTCTGATTGCGCACAGCCCTTGCCAGGGTCGATGTCCTATTGTAAACTTCCAACTGTCTTGATCTCAATCCAACATGCTTCTGTGCGACGCCACGAGAAGCGTTGAACAGCGCGGCAAGGTCCAAGAGGCGCTTCCCAGCCATCACAGCAATTTCCAATTCGATGCTGCAAATGGCTAACTTTCCATCCTGCACGGCGGTGAGACAAAGCGGAAGGAGAAGACAGCGCAGGTTTGTGTTTGTCTGGTATTCCGTGGGATGAAATGAAAGAATCAAAAATTCGTTGATGACGTCCGCCAGAAGAGAAGGTCAAAGCTCAACCTCACTGATTGAGGATCCTTGGCGAGCTTGGCAAGAGGCTCTCCTGCGGCCTCCATTGTATTAATAGACTATTTTGCGGCTAAATGTGGTGTCACAACTTCGTTCAGGCTTGCACTTCCCAATCTTGTAGGTATCCAATTTTAACTTTTTGATGTTTTTGCAGTTCTAGCTCGTGATATAGAGCATTACTTTTGATGAATAACATAACGAAGAGTAAACACTTGATTCGGTTTATCCTTCAGTCATGTACTATCCAGTACCTCTAAGAGTAATTGCGCTTCTTGTCGCAATCTATTGGACTGGCTCTTCGATAGGGCTTTGGTAGTCTATTGAGAGTTCCTTTTTCAATTTCACATCAGATAAAGCCGAAACCCAGGTAACGTTCCCATCTACTTGGTTGAGGGCGTCCAACGAGCCCGTAGGGCAGATTTAGTCCGCACAGTATTGAGGTTTTGCACGCCGAAAGAGGATGAAGATCCACGAGAACTTCCACTCCCAACTTTGCTCCACAACCGCTGCGCAGCTGGAGTTAGTTGACCAGGCACGACTCTTGGACTGCTAGGGAACCTCGGTACCGGAGTCGCATCTACCTTGCCTGTCATGCCATTTTTGGTTGATGTTCGTTTAGCGTGTGCGTTTTCGTCAACCATTCGGTGATGCAGGTCTTCTCTTCTGCTCTGATCCATGATCACAAAAGGGTTCTTCGCAAGATCTCCCTTGCCTAGGTCAATACTTGAAAGGGGCACTTGCATTTCGTCTTCCGGCTCGTCGTCCACGAAAGCATACCCATTCACTCGAGGTGTTTCGTTGCATCCTGTTCCAGACTCCAGGTCGCTTGCCCGTCGTCGTCCATCGATAGCATCTCGCACAGCTGACAATGACGGCGACGGTGGTATGTTAGTTTCGTCCGGGGCAATTATAGTAGTAGGCATGCGAGTGTTGACATACACGACTCCCTTTGGGGCCGCTCTTGATTCATTCTGTAACCTTTGTGCAATTGTCTCAACTGAATCTTCCACGCTGTCGAGGCGGAACATCAAGTTGTTATCCGGCTTTGACTTCCACGATTCGGGACGTGCAGACTTCTCGTTGACATCACGAATAGCTAACCTGTCTCTTTCTCCACCATCATCCACAAGAGAGCCTCGTGACTTGAGAAGCTTGGCTTCTATCTCTTTCTGCTTCAGCATCATTTTCGATGGTAATTTATTGTTGGCTGACCACATCCAGGCATACTTCTCGGCTCGCGTCTGATTCTGCTTATCCAGAAGTTTGTAGAAGCTTTCGTTGTCTTCGCTCGTATACAAAGACTGGAATCTATCCAGGCTCATGTTGGTGTCGATCTCTGGCAGTGTATTTGCCTGTGAGGATGTCGTAGTATCTGATGTGGCCGACATAGGAGTATCGCCCGCAAAGGTTCTGGGGGTATCGGTTGCTCGTAGCGGGGTTTGAATGGAAGTGCCGCGCCTACCTCTCCGTCTACCAGGTGTCATAACTTGTGTGAGTCTACGGCTGGCTGAAGAAATCCATGCTGGGTCTTGCGAGTCAAGGGCATCCAGGTACTCCTGCTGCGTTTCTGTCTCTAACAGCCCAGGGAAGAAATCCCGGGCGATAATCTCAGATATTGCATCAGTGTACGATTCCTCGTCGATGACGTTTTTGGGCCTCTTGATTCTCTTTGGTGGCGGCGGCATCAGTTGGGTATCTGACGACTTCCGTACAAGCGCTGAAGATTGTGGCACGTCCATACTCCCCGAGTACGTAGTGGAAGCACCAGGAAAGTTTGACATCCGAGTTCCAATCGTCGTGACTTGGAGCCGTCCTGGGAGGTAGCCCGCGGGTCGTTGTCGCCGATTGTGCTTGTTCTTACGCGGGTATAGCCAGTTGGTGGGCCTGACTGCAGGGGAATCAAGATGAGGTTGGAATGTGTGTGCTGGAGTGCTACCCCCCGGTTTGCAGAGATAGCTGTGGAAAACAGAGGATACTGGCCTGGTACAGAGCTGTATGCTACGATGTGTTCGTGGAGTTGGGATGGAGCCGGAGTTGAAGTAAAGTGCAAGTCGTACCTAGTCAAAGAAACTGGAGCCAAAATCAAATCCCCACAATCAGAGGTCCGGCTAGCCTAGCCGAATATAGCGTAGCATTCCTACCTAGTTGGTCTTACCTTGTTTCCGCACTATGGTTTTGGCTCGGCTCTGATGTTGACAGGGCTGGACAAGCGCAAGCGCAGGGCATGGGAAAGGAAAGCTTGGACTTGTGATTTCCGTTCGTGCATCGTTCGCGCCGCCGCCTCACTTCTGCTTGCTTCCTTTCCTCAGATACAGAAGTTCCAAGTTCCTTTCAGCACTTTGCCTTTCTTTCCCTGCATCGTTTTGCGCAGCTGCATACCGCTGTCATAATTCTGCCAATATTCACACATCTCCACACTTATAAAATCTACCCCGAGAACTTCGTTTGCCCTGCCCGCCACACCACGTCCCTTCGATGACTCTCTCCGAAGACCAGGCTGTCGCCTTCAAGAACGATGGCAACAAGGCGTTTGCTGCGCACGACTGGCCGACAGCCATTGATTTCTATACCAAAGCGATAGAGCTTGACGACCAGAAACCAACGTACTACTCCAACAGAGCGCAGGTACGTTCTCGGTCCTCATTATACTTGCTCGCGTGACTGACTCGGGATGAAAAGGCAAATATCAAGTCCGAGGCGTACGGCTATGCCATTGCAGATGCTACAAAGGCAATTGAACTCGATCCAAACTTCGTCAAGGTGTGTGTTCGCTGTGGGCCATAGAAATCTCAGGTAGTTGACCACCACCCAGGCATATTACCGCAGAGCCGTCGCTTACACGGCTATTCTGAAATCGAAAGACGCTCTACGGGATTTCAAGACCGTTGTTAGGAAAGCGCCGAATGACAAAGATGCGAAGCTTAAGCTGGCAGAATGTGAGAAGATTGTCAAGAGAGTCGCCTTTCTCCAGGCTATCGACCCCGGGGATGAGCCATCTGCCGCCCAAGGTCTGGACCTGGACTCAATGGTCGTAGATGCCAACTATGATGGTGCACGATTGGAACAAGAGATGACGCAGGAGTTCATAAGTGATATGTTGGAGCGATTCAAGAACGGAAAAAAGATTCACAAGAAATACGTTTATCAAATCATCTTGGCGGTTAAAAGGATCGTTTATGATGAAGCAACTATGGTCGAAATGGAGATTGAGGATGATGCAAATCTTACCGTCTGTGGAGATACACATGGTAGGTGGCTACTTCTTGTCTGAGAACTTTACTAACATCCTATGTTGGCCAATTTTTCGATTTAATGGAACTATTCCGATTGAATGGATTCCCCACGGAAAAACACTACTATCTGTTCAATGGCGACTTCGTTGACAGAGGCTCCTGGTCAACTGAAATTGCTCTTCTGTTGTATGCGTACAAATGGCTGCGCCCAGCCTCGTTCTTCATAAACCGTGGAAATCACGAGACCGATGACATGAATCGTGTTTATGGCTTCGAGGGTGAATGTAAGGCGAAATATAACGGTACGTGTATTTTCCTCCTTATTCTTGCAGGCATTTTGCAACAACTTTTATCCTGACCGTTTCTAGAGCGCATATTCAAGCTTTTCTCGGAGAGTTTCTCAGCACTGCCGTTGGCGACTCTGATTGGCAAGAAGTATCTTGTGCTTCACGGTGGTCTGTTTTCTGATGATAAGATCACTCTGGACGATATTCGAAAGCTCAACAGGCACAACCAGCGGCAACCAGGCCAGGCAGGATTAATGATGGAAATGCTGTGGACAGACCCACAAACCGAACCTGGTCGTGGTCCCAGTAAGAGAGGTGTCGGAATGCAATTCGGACCAGATGTGACGAAGAGATTCTGTGACAACAACGGCTTGAAGGCTATCATTCGCAGTCATGAAGTCAGGATGGAAGGCTACGAAGAAGAGCATGACGGGAGATGTATTACAGGTATTTGCCCTTTGAATTCGTCTATGTCGAAAAGTACTAACTTCTAAAAAGTCTTCTCTGCGCCCAGGTACTGTGACAGCACTGAGAACAAAGGTGCCTACATCAATATTGGCCCTGATTATAGACTCGATTTCCACAAATTTGATGCTGTCCCACATCCCAACATCAAACCCATGGTTCGTGACTTCCTAAACTCCGTAGTAAATCTGCTGACAAGGTACAGGCATATGCACAAAGCAGTCTCATGTCTATGACCTAACGAATTCAACACTAGAAAAGAGCACGCGCATCCCTTGAGATGGTTTCGTTACATACTCAGTATTCAAAGCATTGCGAGATGGCGTTGGACTTGGGATACCAGAAGCTGGTAGCGGACACCAGAAGACCTAGAAAGGACAGGTGTACAATTAAGGGATTAGATACCCGTCGCATGTTGATCAAAGGTAATAGAGATATGAAACGTGCTGCATATGCCGAACAAGCCCAATCCTCCTATGACCATTCTCTTATTTATTCCATATTTGATCCGCATCTCCTTGCGCAATCAGAACGCTGAGCCAGGCTCCTGAGGACTTGACTCTCCATCCCACGTTGCCATACACCTCAGTACCTCCGTTCCATCCTCCAACCGCTGCAAGCACAGGACTGAGATCTTCCCGAGGAACTCTGATCCAGGTTTCCCTCCCATTGACCTTCAAAACATCAATAGAGATTGATGAGCCTGTGAGTCCGAGAAATTGGCTTAGAGCAGACCCAATGTAAGAGCGGACTGTGAGAGAATCCAGTAGGAGATCTGGTGCATTTGATGATTCGGCGATGAGCTCGAGACAGGCATACGAGAACTGGTGTGTCTTCATGATTTTCGACGTGATTTCATGTCCTCTTTGGAGCATCTGTTGGGTTTCCTTTTGATCGGCAGTGCCTGGGATATTTCCGCTGCTCACCATCATGGACGAACCCCGTTTTGGGCAGCTGAGCTGGTAGTCGTCTGAACAGCTGATACCAAAGTAGAGTGCCGTCGCCGCTGGCACTTTTCGTTCAAGCTCGATGATTGCGAATGCTGGCCACGCAAATTGACGGCTATGGCAATTATGGGGCCAGGCCTTGCCTCATACTCTCTACGTACATGCAATTGTGCTTGACGATAATTCATACACGGCTTTGCTCCCATCTCATCCTTTGTTCTCGCTATCGTCAACATTTTCACGCTAAGCCAAAATGAGTGATAGTGCGAAATGAGAACAAAAGGTTGCTTCTATCGTCTCACATTGCCTTGCCTCTCGTTCTTGGGCCCGGACTTTAAGGTGATTGATATTTAGTGAAAACTTAAAGTTGTGAGAGAAAAATATCGTGCTGTGCCGAACATACAAGCTCAGGGTGAGCTAGATATATGAACCATCTTTATTTTCAGTAATGTTTTCTGAATTGCCAAGGCACTATTGATATCCTGTTGATTATACACGACTACTGGTGAACTTTAGATTCTACGAACGGCATTTCGTTAGACAAAGATGCAGGCTTTCGGTTACCCTTTCGCATTACCTACCCCTACTTCTCAGAATATGACCAAGCGGACAAATAAGCAAATGGCGTCAACCCTAGGGAAGTTGGTAAATCATTCCAGATTGTTGCTAGGGAACAGAGACCAGATTTAGACGCAGCAGAGGGTCATCTTGAAGTCGCTTCCCCTCGGAACTCAGACCAAGCTTCCCGCTCTGACAGCCTTCATTAACAGCACACATCAGCTTCTGTCGGTGTTCGAACGAACCACACATTTGATACCCAATCCCACCTACCTCAGTCTTATGACCGGAACCTATCATTCTCATTCTCTCTCACTCTCGCTCTGAATCATAATCTATCATTGCATACCATGTGGGACCTTCTCCCACTCAATTTCCCCTGGGTCCTTCCCTTGATGGCACAATAATTAGTCTCCAATCGCATGAAAATGTTCTTCATAGTAGGGGTAGCTCACAGTAGTTCGTCCCACTCGGAGTGAAGCCTAACTTTTCAAGAACCCTCCCACTTCTGCTGTTGTCCCTCTCTGTCTCTGCAATGAAGCGTCTCACACCTCTTTCAACCACAGCCCATCGCATAACAGCCTCTGCCGCAGTTCTCGCTATTCCCGAGCCCCAGCTACCCGGTAGATCAGTACATCGTTTTCCCGATGTTCCAGGCGGAAAAATCATGTACATGTGGCAAACTTTCTCGCATCATGGATGTTAGAAATTGAGCAAGAGACACACATACCACTTTTGTGCGACACCATACCTCAGCTCAACCATCTCACGCCAAGGCGGAAGGGGAGGGTCATCTGAGGCTCGCGGCGGCATAGATGTCGTGCTTGCGTCGCGGACACCTGCATATCCTACCCAGTCGACGGATTCCATGTGCAACAGATCGAGGTCATGTCCCACAAGAATCACAACTTCTTGCATCCCCTTTCCTAGTTCTCTTCCTTCGCAGTCTTTGAGTCTGGAGAGGTCACATTCCTCTGCGAGTCGGCCAACAGCGAAATCGCCCATTTCCGTATCTCTCTTCCAAGATCTTTCAAGGGCTGCTAATGTTTCCTCGTCGCTCCATGACCTTGCCGGGAACCCCTGCCCGAAGCCCATTTCACAAAATTCCTTGCTGGCATGGAGGCTGGCAAAGAAGGCTCGGTAAGTAGGCAGTGTTTTCGCAATCAGTGCAGGGACAAGGATTAGCGTTCTACTCCGGATGAGTAGCGCGAAGGGGATAAAGTGCTTCGTGTCTTCTACGGGCTCCATTGTTACTTCGTTTTGACGTGATGTAATGCAAGTTTTCGAATTTTTGGTTGGTGCTGTCACCAGTAGGAGTCTTCAGTTCTTAAGTGTGCTAGCTTCCGGCTGACAGCGGCTGATCTCGCCTCCGAAAAGTATTATGGAGCAGGGTTATTCAGGGGCTACAAGCGAGCGATTACGCGGTATGTAAATATCAACACTGCGTCTTGTCTTCGCATGAGTACCTGATTCGGGCTTGTTAATCAGAATCAGAATATGATAAAATGATAGGCATTTGTGTGATATATATCTGTACCGGTATGTTGCTCTATCACATCATTTGCTTGCGAGCATCCTTACAGGCAAAGGCAGGTAGGTGTAGATGGACTGTCCCCGGATAGTCTAAAGACAGTTCTTTCTTGTCATTCTATGATTTTCTAAGAACGTTCCTCGGACTGTCTTAGAATAGTACTTTAATTAGGGACAGTTTAGGGCAATTCGAAATTGCTACTTGAGTGCCTTACACTTAGGTATAACTTTTATTTATCAGAGTACCCCTATTGAACTATACTTAGTTGTACCTCACACGTTGACTTACTAAAGTGAACTTTTCACGAATTGATTGATTCAGTTACTCTTAAGAACTAGAAGTAGGAGTTGATCTTGTACAAGAGGTACCGAGTAATTAATTGAAGTGGAAAGAAATCGACTTCTATTCCTTTAAGGAACGAAGGGGCTCTTACCTTAGAGGTAAAATCCCTAAGAAAAGAACCGTTCTAAGACAGTCCGAGGAAGGGTTTTAATATGGAACAGTTCTTGTAAAAATAATCGCTATTAGACCGTCAGGGGATAGTCCATTTGCACCTGCCTTTGCCTCTAAGGATTAATGGCAAGGATTATTGTCGACATGTCACCTTAATGCCAGAAAAACAATTTTACAGGGCACAGCGCTGAAGCCAGGCGCTAAGATTCTGTAGGTTGCTTGTACTACAGTGCACGTGCACTAACTTTGGGCCCTGCAAAATTTGTATTCCGATTGGTATTTGAGGGCATAGATATGACTGCATGCGAGAACGTATACCTCTCTCGTTTTGGTAGCTATGAGTCTGTTGCGTCTCTCTCGGGGTGACTATCCAGTGCTACACATATCATGCAATACAAGCTTGGCTGTCTGTATATCTGAACTGGTTTTCGGACTTTCAAGCATTTCCCAATCACTATATGGATTAAGTTGCTAGTCTATTCTCCCCACTTCGGTATACTTATTAAGAATGGTAATGTAAGGCAATAGTCAGTATAGTATGAGTCAAGCCTATTCAGCGCAGGCTGAATATTGTGATCTTTTGGTCCTGTTAGTAGAGTTAGTATGAGCCTAACCTCAGTATCACTACAGGCAACCTCTGGCGACAGAGCTAGGAAGTTACGCCAGACGATACCCCCACTCGCTCAGTTACCGGGAAGAATGAGCTATAACACATATGACTTTTACTCTTGATACCGTGTGTAAGTAAATTTATAAGTTTAACTGAAAAATCATTGCTACCACTCGAATCCTCGTCAAAAATGAATCCCTGGTCCCTAGCTCTGATTGCGGCTTTGTCTTCTAAAGCTTTGGTAAGACTGAGCTTCACTCTTGTTGCATGACTTCAGGGTAAAGTTCGTTAACTAAATATGATTTAGAGATGATTCTTATTCTATATACCCTAAATGCTTGATGAAAGATAGCTAGCAATGACACGAAAATCATCACAACTTCGATATTGTATTAAACATTACTGTTGCTCCGAGTTGTAAATATATTCATTCAGATTCGGGTGTAGGAGCTACTCTGAGTCTCTGAGGCTAATCTACATTGTACCTTTCGGTGGGAAGAAGTACGACAAGGTGGTAAGTTGCATCAAATACCCAGCACATTACTTCAAGAAAAGTACATAAATAAAACTACAGCGACAAGTTTATGTACTCGAACTTCGAGAAGACGAACTTTTGTTTTGTTTCGTTCCAGGGAAGGCACTTGTTGAGATTTTGTGAATACGAAGTAGTTAACTTAGAAGACATCAACGACACTTCTATGTTTTCGTTAGCTAGGCTCATATGCCTGCTCAACGAAAGGACGTCCTTCGTCCCTACCTTAGATATATGGGCACATCGCATTGCGTCCACTCGTCCAGCAGACATTTCTTTGCACCACGTAGAAGGACATGGAAATGCTCCACCGCACCTACGCTTTGTAGCTTCGGGAGATTCTTGAAATACAAAACCCTATCCCCAGACACACCATCATTGCGCATTCGTTGAACGAAAGTTCGATCAACGAAATCCTCAACAAGGGACTTGGACTCGGATGTCAATCCCCCCCCTTCATTGACCGCTAGTCGCGTCTTCATCCACACAACCAGATGAGTTATATCATCTGTTAACCCATACGGCCAGTCGTTGTAGATGATCTTGTAGTCCGATTCGTCAGCGAAAGGTTCGGGGTTCTTTGGTTGGATCGGACAGTCCAGCGGCTGCGGTGACTCAGGATCGACCCAGAATAGACGACTTTGGAGAAGGAAAGTCGCGGTGGAACTTCTGTTTGAAATAATCTCTTGTGACCAGTCCATATAACGGCGGAGGATTGATGGTGATCGCGGCAAAATGGAGAGATCATGTCTGGCTAGTCGAGGTTAGCTATTAGATAAATAAGATCGGCGTATGAGAAGTGACCAGATGCAGAAGGAAATACCTATGGCAGTTTTGAGGTCTGTCCACGTATATGGGATAAATTCCTCATCTGACATCGAGAGAGTTGCTCGATCTGTTGCGGTCAGATGGAAGGGTGTCGCAACCATCTTGTGAGCCTCGTCGTATAAGGTTGATGAAGCAATAGTTAGCAGCAAAATTGGACTGAGAAGCTTCAAGGGCAGGGGGGAACTCCAAGCTTACTTAGAAAGTGATATTTGTTGTTGTCAGTAGCCAATCGAGTGATACCTGGTCGGGACAACGGCTTGTTCGGTGAGCGTTCAGTTCGAGCCAAAAGCGTTCCCAGGCTGGTCACACAATCCTCTACTCTGCGGATTCTCGATTTAGACTGTCACACCACACTACGCATGTCAATTCTCTTCAGAATCTTTTTGATCACCAGTCATCTAATACGCTTTTGTAAACATATTCGTCTTCACGACCTACTATAGGTATACGAAGGTAAATATCTCGGCAACCTTATCAGACGACATCCTTGCCACACACCTGAACTGCATATCTTAGGCCGAGAACTAGATCTTCAGAGTACTTGCATTCTATACCGATGATCGTTGATACGAGCTGTTACATGATTTAATCTGCATTCCCAGACAGCAGAAGCTGCAGAACCTATCCACTCTCACGCCCGCAGCTTAGCAGCATCCTAGCAATGGTCTAGAAAGAACGATTTCGCTGCCGCAATCACCAAATCCTGTTCCTCGGTGGTCATGTTGAAATGTAACGGAAGACGGACAAGACGCTGGCTTTCGAGAGTGGTAAAACAGTCTTCGCCTACAAAACGACCGGATTGTAGCCCGATACTGGAGATCAGACGTGGGGTCAGTCAATGAGCCAAAAATATTCGTCCGAGGTACGTAAATAATTATATATATGGCCTGTACTTACGGCCTTGAATGAAGTGGTGCGAAGTGCGCAGACGCAACTACCCCGTTTGCTTTCATGTGACGAATGAAAGCGTTCCGCTGGTCAAGTGATCGTAACTTGAAGAAGAACATGTGGGCGTTATGGGTACAGCCTGGGCATCATTGCATTATCAATATGATGACTGTGCTTCCTACCGACAACCCGCGGTCAAGGGAAAAGATAAAGGGGGAAACTAGTTCTGGGACGGAGGATTAAGCCTACCAGATGGGACCGAGGGCATGACTATGTGACCTTGGCTTGCCAAAGGCTGAAGATGAATTTCGTACCGGCTCCAAAACTCATGACTAGTTCCCCGGTCACGTTAGCTCAGATCAGAGATGCTGTAAATTGAAATACTGTACTGTATTCTCTGTACCATGGGTGCTTTCTCAAATTGAGCCCACAGGTATGCGGCCTGGACCTCTGACATGAAGAAGTTGGATCCGATATCTTCCCAGCAATACCGGCTGACCAGACCTCGAAGAAACTGCATTCGGTTCGTTCCGTTATCGTACACGATCTCTGCACGAGCGAGAAGCGATTCTTTATTAATGGATAGTGCACCACCTTGGCCACCTACGAGGATCGGGAAGTCAGCAATTGTTCATGGGTTCATATTCAGGGGACAGATGTGGGTTAATATACTCCTCCGATACCCGGCGTGAGTGAACGGTATTGGCTGAATAACTCACCAGATGTGAAGTTCTTGGTTTCGTGGAAACTGAAACAGCTGATGTCCCCGATGGACCCAAGACAGCGTGACTTGTAGGTGGCTGTAAGGGCTTGAGCCGCATCCTCTACAACAAGTAGATTGTATCTATCGGCAAGTGACATGATGCTATCCATCTCGCACGCAACACCTGCATACTTCAGGCACGTGGTTAGTAATGATGTCTTCCTCTTCTTAATTTATTTTGGCTCTATAAGTCGTGAGTGTATCATGATATATCCCTAATCAGTGTGACAATATCTCCGTAAAAACATTCGATAGAAGGAACAGCAAACTCACATGCACAGCCACAATGACTCTTGTCTTGGGTGTTATGGCAGCTTCGATCAATTTGTGATCGATGTTCATAGTTGCCGGCTCAACATCAACATACACAAGAGTTGCTCCTCTCAGCAGCCAGGCGTTTATAGTGGATACGTAGGTATATAAAGGTACAATCACTTCATCTCCAGGTTTGACGTCAAGAACTATCGCGGCTATCTCTAAGGCAGACGTGCAAGATGTCGTTAAAAACACCCTACCGCGACCATTGAGTTTGGCGATGAATTCTGAATAACGACAAGTGAAATCTCCATTACCGCCAAGGCATCCGCCGCCAGCAGCTGCTTTAACGTGTTCGATTTCAGCTCCCAAAGACAAAGGCTGATTGAATGGGATCAGAGAAGTGGCGTCCAGCATAATTATTCGGGGTGCGTACAAAATCCCAAGAGATGGCATATATAAGATGCGACAATAATACAACAATAGAGCCGACGGAGGTATTCTTACGTGATAAATACTAATGAAACGTGCTAGTTGCACGTAGTTCGATTCTTGATGGTCTTGCCGGATATTCGCATGAGCCGTATAGTGTAGAAGTCTCTAGGGAGAGGAAATGCGACCTAAGGAGGCCTTCTTCGACGAGGAGGCATTCTCAATGCAATGGAGCGTCAGACAGTATAACTGCATTCGACCTTGTAACCCCCACGAACTTCACTATCTTATCAATGCTACTACGGTTTCCGATATACTATTGACTAACAAGTGTACTGCAGAAATTTCTCTCTCACTATGACGTGACATTTTTACTAGATGTCCGGGGATGTATTACCACCTGAAGACGTGAGTTGTTGAATGATATACATATATTTTGATTGGAAACATATTCCTCTTCAGGTAGCGACCTACCCGATAGCTTCCAAAGGAATCTAAGGGCATTATCTCAGTGCTCATAAGGTGATACGACCTCTACCACGAGCCAATTGTTAAGACATAGCATGTGCCTCGGGAAGCTAGTTCTAAATGTCAGCTTGGCTTTAGAGACATACAGCGACACGAGGAGGTAACCAGCTCGCATCGAGGTGTTACGACATACAAAATCAGCTCAATTGTGCCTACGAGGTTTCAATGCTCGAAGCTAGCCGAAATTGAGCTTCGCAAAGGCGGCTAGTAGTTAGACAAGAAAGGTCTTACATCACCTCGCTTATTCAGAGGGTAAACATAACATTTCGGTTTTACCGGTCGGCATCGGATTCTCTGCCCGAATGGCTCCATAGTTATGGGTGTCTGTCTATCACATGCTTCATTCTCCCCTTCATATGGCTACATTACTTGGTAGTATGTACTTCTTGCACGCCCTACTTATTAGTAAACTCGGCTGCCTGCCTAGCTATAGAGTGCTCTTCCTTTACAGAAACATTTTCTTCAGATATTTCGTGGATTAAAGCCAACAGAATACAGGTTTCTTATATATATTATAGTTAATGTCCTTCTGTACGCTATGAGGTTCTGGTGTACTGTACCCCTCATTCAAAATTAGCGTGCTTCAAATACGGATATGGATACCTCCGTACGGACGTATGCCAAAAACCCCGCTAAGTTTATGTAGCTGTCGCAATAGATAATCCTGTCTATATAGCCTGTCATAAGTTCGACAGATCTGCCACTGATGCACTTTAGGCGTACCGGCAATCTCGGCAGCGAGTATATACATCTTCGCTCTCCGGATGCTAGACTGGCTACCACTAGTAGTTGTACTTTGTGTCGTTTTATTGCCACTCTTTACGCATAGTTCTATGTACAAGGGGAAGTTTAAGGGTCTTAGCGGAGAGTTCTCGTCTCCGGTGATACTAGACTTGACGCAATGTAGGTGACAACATAAGCGTGTCGATCAAAAGTAATCGATAGCCTCTGGATATGCCACATACTGGCGAGACACGTATCACAGCATAATACTTAGGTCAGTATAACTCGTGCCTACCTAGGTGGTACTAATCTCGGAGATACTATTAGTAACGGCAAAGTCTCCTAACAAGCCGAGCAAAATATTCGGTCCCAACGTATATCTAGATGCTCTCTGTGGACATAAATGCCAAAGGTACACTTCATAAATTATCATCGAGAGAAGGGGAAAGGAGAGAAAATGAATCCAGTCCCTTTGAACGGAACACCACAGATTCATCCTCGGCTGCCTCGGTTGCTCAAATTCCGCTCTTCACACCTCTTTATTATTACCACTATCTGTGCTACAGCATTCACAGTCAGTTCTAGGTACTTGAATTGTATTAAGCAATACTTTAGCTAACTTAACACATTAGGATAGTTTCATTTACGCTATTATGAGGGCTGCGTCTTCAGATGAATATATGGTTTCTAACCTCTGCAGTTTGTGCTAGTCTTACCTTTCTCGCTGTAAGATAGGTACTATGTTATCCCTGAAAGTAGTATAAGCGTCTAATAGCCATTTAGTGGATTTGAAGTCCGCTAACACTAATAGTTCAGAAATGGACGTCTGGGCTCCTCGGGATATTTAGTGCCGTTGTACTAGTAGGATCCCGTGAGTTACTAGAAGTTACAGATACTATACTCAGGCTGTGCTGAATTCTAGTAGCAATTATGGGTTTAATCTCCGATAGTGGAAAATCTAGGAAGTCGGCATATACGTTTGGACTTGTATGCTTAGTTAGTGGTATCTCTACTCTTGCTATCACAAACCAGCTTTAGATGCTAGTTATTAGTAGAATACTTTAAGGCATTTCCGCAGCAGGTAAGTGTAAGCAATTCAGAGCTGTATTTTGTCGACTGATCCGGGAAGTGGTGTTTACGGTTGGCCTAGCAATCGTGGCAGACACAGTCGAACCTAAGGATATCGGATATTATATGGGCTATGTCATATCATGGACGAGTTATAGAAATCTCATAGGTCCTTTCTTTGGGAGCATTGCTTTCAATTTTACTAGCCACTTCGCTGTCGTGGGATTAATAGGATTAACTGCGCTCGTCGATATTCTATTAAGGCTGTTCATGATTGAAAAGAACGAGGCAAGGGAGTACGAAGCATCCCTCGATGCTACAGAAAGCACTAGACTCCTGACAAGCTGCTCACAACCTCTACCGATTCCCCCAACAAGATGGAAAATGTTCAGCCTCCTCGCGAATCCCAGAGTGGCAACAGCAATATACGGGGTATTTATACAGTGAGTTTGTTTCATATCCTCGATTGTCTTTTCTGATTTTGATTTGAATTTGTCTCGGTTAACTCGCCTGTCTCGCGGGATTATTGTCTTTCCCGGCGAATACTAAATTACAAACAGCGTTGTTATAATAGCGAGTTTCGATGCAGTACTGCCTATTCTTTTAGGCGAGGTTCTCGAATGGACTTCTTTAAAGGTTGCATTGTGCTTCTTAGCTATTGCTGTTCTAAACACACTTCTCGGCCCTGTGGCAGGAATACTGTCAGACACGTGTAGTCCGGTGTAGCCTGCCTTCCTTGGATGTATTTTGACCTCTATTCCAATGATTCTCCTCCAACTGGTTCACGAGAACACTAATGAATAAATATAGCTTCTCTACGGTCTCCTAGTAGCTGTTGGTGTGTAAATACCTGAAATTTCAAATGTGATATTTGTAGGCTGATATCCTAGAAAGGTACTGCTGCAAGTTTAATTATATCCCCTCTCGCAGTAGACCTATTCCTTGTCGTGGATATACATGTGAGTCGAGACTCGCCCTTAGGGGATGCTCGAGAGATGGATACTATATGTGGATTGTTTACTTACTTCTATAGGTCTCCGATAGTGATAAGCCCGCTTATGCACAGTCATATGGACTTTTCACCTCTGCGATGGCGGGTGGCACTCTCATAGAACCTGTGCTCGGTGGGTACCCGAAAGAAACATTTAGGTGGACAGCTATAACATGGGGTCTAGGTATATTCGTTGCCTTTGGTACTATCTCAATTGTTAGTCTATCATGTTCTTTATGATTTCTTTACTAATATTTACTCTCTAGTATCTCTTTACTAGATAGATTAGAAGTGAAGAGGTTAGAGAGATTATAGAAGATTAATTAGTTAGTATATATATATATTATAGTAGGGCCACCTAATTTTAGTGCTTAGTGTAGTAGAGAGAGGTTATGTTATTAGTATAACTAAGCGATAGTACTTCGAGATTTTGAATTATTACTCTTTTAGATTATTATTTTTAATAACACTACTTAAGATTATTATAATAATTACTATTATTTTTTTTCTTATATAAAGCTTAATATTTTATAGTGCTATTAAGAATTTATAAGATATAAAAATAATATATAATAGTCTCTTAAGTAGAGCTAATACCTTATAATAGTACTATTAATAAATAATTTGGCCTAGTAGTAAGATTAAACGATTTTTTATTAGAGGTTACTAATACTTAAAAATCTACGAAGATATAAAGTACTACTTCTCTTATAAGTAAATACCTACTATCCTAATAGGACTACATATTAATAAAACTAAAAAGACTTTATATTATTAGTAATATTATACTAGTAAATAAATAATAAGTATATATTAATATATATTAAAATTAAAGATTTAATCTGAAGGTATTTAAAAGTATATATTATAAAGAGTATCTAAGGGTTAAAATATATATTACTTTTCAAATAGCTCTTAGCTAGCCTTTATAGAGAGTTCTTCTTTTAACTAAAGTACTTATTTCTTTTAATTACCTTTTATATTTCTATTACATAAGTCTATAGACTAATACTAGTAAAACTTCTTTTGGAAATAAAAGGTTTCTTTAAAAAAAAAAGAAACTAAAGATATAATAAAATAATAAATATTTAAATCATAAGAATTAATAGTTAGACTATATTTAGTTACTATTTAAAAGTAATTCTACTAATAAGTAAAAATATAGATAAATTATGATTTACTATTAAATAATATCTTAAAATATAAATAAACATATAAAGAATTAAATATTATTATTAATTTATTATATAGCTTTAAAAAGTCAGAGAGTTAATATTTTATCTAGATATAATTAATAATATAAAAGTAAAAGATAATAGTAATATAATAGTAATAATAGTAAATACTATTATATTATATTTAAATTAAGTCTAAATTTAGTATATTTACTTATATAAAGATAACTTTCTTTTAAAACTCCTTTCTTTTTTTATTAAATAATAATAATAACTCTTATAAGTTTAAAATTAATACTATTTACCTTAGAGATTCTTACTAACTAAGAGATTTCTTTAGAAGATATTATAATAATAGAGGTTTTTACTAATATAAATAATACTAATCCTTTACTCTCTTAGTATTCTTTTAGTTATATTTTATATATAATACCTTAGCTTTATTAATTATTAAAACAAAAATAAAAGATTATATAAATTTAAGAGTTCTTTTAGTAAGAAGTACTAGTATTATATAAAATAAAAAGATAAATATAAACTTACTATAAGTATTCTCTTATTTAAATCTCTTTTATAACTCTTTTAATTCTAATCCTTAGTTACTAATAAAAATAAGTTCTAATATATATAGCTAGAAAATATTATATCTTTATTAGTATTATTATTAGTAAAGATTAAGTTATTATTAAAGAAGCTACTATTACTTTTTAAAATATTATTATAGTTATTAAATCTCTTATACTAAAGATAGTATTATTAGCTATTATAGTTATATTAGTAAAGCTATATTTCCTATATAAGGAAATATCTAGAATTATGAAATAGAATATTATAAGTATTTCTTTTTCTTTACTTGATTCGTCTTATTTCCCTTTATAATTTATAATCTAATAGCTTATATTCTAAGAGATGCTTATAGTTTATAGTACTTAGTAGCTACTAGTAAAAAGTAAAAGGCTTTATTAAATAGTTTAGTTAATATAAAGTACTTTAAAATAAAACTAAATACTTAAAGTTATCTTAGACTTAGTTTAAAAAAAGATTTAGCTATTAGTCTTAGTAGTTTTAGTAATACTAGTAATTTAAATAGTAGGTCTTTTAGTTTTATATTAATTAATTAGCTTTTTAAAGAAAAGAAGAATAATAATAATACTTTAATATTTAATCTAACTCTTTTACTTTCTTATCTTTAAAGAAATAATTATAGGATATAGACTCTACTTAACTAATAAAGCTACGTCTCTAGGTAAAGTGTACTAAAAAGTAAATATATATTAAGAAGTAAGATTCTTCGTATAATATTCTATGAAATACTTAATAACTATAATATAATATATAGATTTTTTTTCAAATAAATTCCTATTAAATTACGTCTTTTTACTTATATTTAAAAACTATAAGTATTATATATTATTAAAGTATACTAAATATACTATTATTACTTTTTAATTATATAGAATTAAGCGACTTCGATTAGGACTAAGGTGCTCTAAAGCGAGGCTCTTAAGAAATCTTACTTTTTAATATACGTTTACTTTTTAATATATCTTACCTAGAGGTATAGCTTTACTAAAGGGTAGTAGTCTTTAATCCTACAATTAAAGAAAGTAATAGAAGTAATAATAGAAATAATATATAAATATAAAGGGCTTTTAAGTCTTATTTTAGATTAGCTTTATAATTAGTTCTTTATAATAGTACTTTTCTTATACTTTTATATAAAAGTAGCTTCTTATAGTAAACTAATAATTAGTTCTTATTAAAGTATTATTATAAAGCTGCTTATTAATACTTTAAATTAAAGAGTAATTATCTTAAAATCAAAGTTATTCTTATTATTATATCTTACTTAATTGTGAAGAAATAAATAAATTATAAAAGAGAGTTATAAGGAAATTAATATAAAAAATAAAAAAAAATATTAAAATACTTTTATTATAAGTTTAAATTAACTTTAGTTAACCTTTTAATTTATTCTTTTATTTTTACTAGTAACTAGTTAGTATTAATAAACTTCTAAAATACCTTATTCAAACTAATCTTTATTATAATATTATAGGAATTATATATTTTATTAATTTATAATATCTCTATTAGTTTTCTATATTAAAATAATTATTAGATACTTCTTCTTTATAATATTAAGTTTTATAATATATTTATAAAAAGATAGAGAATTAATATAAACTATAGTAAGAAGCTTTAAAAGATTTAGCTTAATAGTTATTATATTCACTATAATAACTAGAGATATTAATATAATAATCTATACTATTATAATATATAATTCTAAATTAAGTATATTAAACACTAGTGCTATATAAGCTTATTTTAGGTGTAGTATATACTTTAGTAAGTATATTATGTATATAATATACTTTTAGTTTTTAATTCTAATAAGTAATATTCTCTTAAATATATATTTTAATATTATAAATTCTATTTAATTAAGTATACTTTTTATTAAATAAAAGCTTACTTTACTATTATATAATAATTAAAAACTATATTTATCTCTTAAGTACTTAGTATATATATAGTTTTATTACTTTAATTAAGCTTTTAATTAGAATCTTTTAATTATTTTTTAACTTTTAAATATTTATAATTCTTTTATAATTATATTTACTTTTTAATAAATTTAAAATCTAAATAATTACTTAATCCTAATATTATATACTTAAAACTAAAAAGTTTTCTTACTTAAATAAAGTCTTTAGTATTAAGTATTAATATTTCAAGACTTTAGCTTCATATTAATTTAAAAGCTTTAAATACTCTTTCTTTTATTTAAATCTTTAATAAACTTCCTTAAGTTATAAAATAAATTATAACTAATATAATAACTTATAAAACAAAATTATATTAAATCTCTTATATTAAGTATAAATTAAAACTTATAAGTTATATAGTAATATAGAGTTTAAAAACTATATTATGATTTTTAAGTAAATACTTTAGTTTTCTTTAAGTTATTTTAAAAGCTTTAATATAAGTTATATTAATAAGAGCTTTAAATTATAAAGTAATAATAAAAGCTAAGTAAGAGCTTTAAAAGACTAATATTAAGATCTAATAACCTTAAATAACTTAATATTAAAGGCTTTATAAATGTAATAGTATAATAAATATTTATTAGTAGTTATAATATAAAGTAAAAAAGATAATAGAAGAAAGAGGTTCTTAAAAAGCTTTAAAAATAAGTAGAAGAGATATAGCTACTAGTAAACTAAACTAGTCCTAAGTTTATTATATAACTCTAGCTTTATAGCTTTAAACTATTAGTCTTATTTATATAACTAACCTATTATAATTAATCTATTATATTACTTCTCTCTTTAAGGAAAGCTTATTTTTAAGCTATAAAAAAACTTCTTATAATTTACTTTATATATAATAGTATTATCTATTAGTTTATTATATATATTATTATCTTTTACTTCTTATATAATTAGCTACTTAAGAAGTAATCTAAGTAGTCTTAGTTCTATAAAATTAACTTAATAAAAATCTTAAAGCTTATATAAATAAGTTATAAAGTCTTTAGTAAAGTAGAATTTAAAGTTAAAATTAAGCTTTTTCTATTTTACTTAATATTATACTATCCCTCCCTCTAAAAAAACGTTAAACAGAGGGTTTTACAGGCTTCTGAGCCAGGGAGCTGCGCAAGGGCCTGTAGCTAATCAAATCGTTATAAAACCCTCTAGAATAGCCCTTACGTTCTACTTACATAACCCTCTACTAGTAGAAAAAGCGAAGCTCTTCTCTCTATACCTTAACTTAACTTTATCTTTATAATATAATTACTATTATAACACCTCTCGCAGATAATATTATAGATATTTAGAGCCTACTTTATACTCTAAAGACTCCGCGAGTCGAATATATCTATAAAGTACTTAATTCGTAGGCCTCTAATAGCGATTCCCTTTTACCTTCGCTTATTCTATTCTCTTAAGCCTTAATGTAATCCTAAGACTCTTAAAATAGCTCTTACTCTCTGCAGATACTTATTCGAAAAGTCTATACTCCTCTTACCTCTTAAACAAACCGAATTCGTATTAAAACAGCTCTTAAATTTAGCTATGACCCTTAAGAGATACAGTTAAAGCTAAGTTATACTCTTTAGTAAATCTAATAAGCTAAAGAATATAGAATTACCTCTTAAAAGTACTAAACTAGACACTTTTAAAAGCTAAAGATAAATACGCCTACTTAAATAAAGCTCTATAATTAGCTCTTTCAGTCTCCTTCCTACTAGTATATCACACTAAAGTATATTCCGTCTCTTGTTCCTAAGTTTAGTATATATAAAGAACAAGCTATTTAGACTAGTTTTAAGCTCGTAAGTTATAAAAGATAAGTCTCTATAAAGAAAGGATTTTTAGATAATCCTAAGGTTTATAGAGAACGTCTTAAGTTTACAGAAGAAGCTAAACACTAGTCTCTTAAATAAGTCTTTTAATAGATATTCTTAGATGAAGTATAAGCCTTTAGAGAAGTATATATACAATCCTACGTTACTTATAAAAAGAATAGTTCCGATCGATACTAAGCTAAGTGTTTATAGTATAAATATAGTAAAAGACCTGCCTAGATATTTCATAGTATAATTATACTTAGAAAGAAAAGACTAGCTATCTTTTAGGAGAAAGAATAAGGTTTAATAAATTCTACTAAGTATAATATAATTATACTAAATAATATATAGATATTTATCTAAATAAAAGAGAATTAAAGTAATTACTTTATTTAGATATAAGATAACGCCTCCTACTACTAATCGTAAGCTATATATATAAACCTTGAGAGACGTTATATACGATATATTAAGTTCCTACACTATTCGCTAGACCTTAACTTAATAGAGCACGTGTAGAATTAGATAAAGAATTAGATCTAACATTATTATTATATAGCGTATTACAACGCGGTAAGAATACCTCTCTAAGAGCTTTATTAAATTACATAAGAGGCGTAGGAGGCTATTCTAGAGGATTTCATAAAGGGACTTTATAATTCTTAGTAGAAGAGGTATTAAGCTATGATTAATATATAAGGCGGCTCTATAAAATACTAGGAAATCAATAATATTTATATTATCTTGCATTTAGAAGCGGTAAGCTAATTTTCTAGAGGGTTCTACATCCTCTGTTTAACGTTTATTTAGGGGGAGAGATAGTAGAATCTTATCTTATTTAAAGTATATTTTTAAGATATTTTAGATTTCTTACTCTTACTTTATATTTACTTAAATAAGTTCTTATTCTTAAAGTACTTACTTAAGAAATAAGGTATTATTATATTATTAAAGTTTATTTATAAAAAAGATAAGATAAACTTTAATTAAAACTAAAAGATCTAAATAAAATAAGTAACTTTTCTTTTTAAGAACTTTAAATAGACTTACTTATTAATTATTTAGTTTCTTCTTTAAGTAGTATATTTTCTAGTTTCTTATTATTACTTATTTCTTAGTTAACTTCTTAATATAATTTATTTATATCTTATTACTTCTTTTCTTATTAGTTATAAAGGAACTCTTAAGCTTTTCTTCAGGCTTACTTATAGTAATAAATAAATACTTATATATTAATAATATTTAGCTTTTTAGTAATTATCTACTTTTTAAAGACTTATATAATAGAGTTAACTAAGTATAATTTATTATTAATAAAAGCTCAGATTAATTATCTTAATAATAATTAATAAAAAGCTTAAAGTATTAATTTAAGTATTACTTTATAATTTCTATTTAATTATCTATTTAAGTATAATATATAATAAAGAGTTTAACTTTAATACTAAGGATTTAGTAAAACTTATTCTAAAAGAAGAAAATAAATTATAGACTTTTATTTAATATTATTATTTCCGAGGGTTTATTAAACTTTTAATAATTAAAGATAAATAGTTATATTAAGTTATAAGTTATATATATAAAGAAGTAAGAGATTAATATTACTTTTTTAAAGAAATAATTTATTATAATAAGTATAGAATTATACTTAAACTTATCTTTTAGTATACTCTTAAAGTTTATTATTAAGTATTATTATAAGTAGTTAAAGATTAATAAAGAATAAAAGTACTTTAATATTTTATCTTGATAATAGTTTATTTTATTATAAGCCAAGTAATTTAATATAAACTTAACTATATCTTTTAGTATACTTAGCTAATAGTATTTAATATAAAGTAAGCTAAATATCTTAGACTTTCTAAAGTAAGTAATAGAAACTTAGTTATAAATATACTAGATAAATCGCGTATATAAGTTATTTATATTTAGGACTTATAATTAACCTTTAAATAAGAGTAAGCTATTTTCGTAGAGAGTAATAGTCGGTTCCTCTTTGTGAGGCTGCGAGCTCTCGCTTATAATTAGTAAAAGTAAGTATTATACGAAAGTAAGTACTACGCTAGAACTAAAAACTTAAATAACTTTATAAATACTTAAGTAATAATAATAAAAATTAGCTCTATAAAAAGCCTTACTTTTACACTTTAATATTATAATATTTTTAATAGTTTAGCTTAAAAAGCGTAAAAGTAATAAGTAAAATAGTAAAAATAAAGAAAAGTTTCTGATTTTCGCTTAATTTTACTAGTATAATTAAAGGAAAATTAAATCTGATATTTAGATTTTAAAAGTAAAATAATCTAGCTTTAATTAATATAATAAGCTTAAAAATATAATACTTAATAGTTAATAGTATAAATAATAGATATAACTAATTTAAAATTTAAAAAACTAATAAGTAGTTATAATATTAGAAGTTTTCTATAGAATTCCTAGTATAATACTTACTTTCGCGTAACACTTACTTTCACTAACTATTATATTATAAATTAAGTTCTTTTAATTCTTCTTATTAAATTATTAGAGCTTTATAAATTTGGTTAATATAAATAAGCTTTATAATTAGATTAGTTTTATTATTTAGCTTAAACTTAACTAAAGATAAGTAATATATATTTAAAAGCTTCTTTAGTTCTTTTAGAGTATATAAGTCTAACTAGCTTAAGTAGATTAGAGTTTAAGTATATAGTTTATCTTTTATTTTAATTTATTTATTAATATCATATTCTTTTTATAATAATATATCTATTATTATATTTTAGTTTTTAAAGCGATATATAATAATAAAGTAAAAGTCTATTAGAATCTCTAACTAATAAGCTTATTATCTTATAAACCTCTTAATAATTATAAAGTATTTTAGTACTTTATAATCTAAGAATACTTAGAACTATTAATATCTTATTTATAATATTAGTTTTACTCTTTAATAAGTAAGAGAATATATAATTATTAGTATTTCCTTACTATAAATATTATAGTTAAGTTTAATAAGGGTTATAAGCTTAGATAAGGATATAATTAAGTACTAATTATTATTATACTTCTTTAATAATACTCTTAAGATTACTTTATTAGAAGTATTAGTTTTAATTTATATTTTTTATAATATATTATCATATTTAAAGTAAGTAGAGAATAAAATAACTTTTTTTAAAGCTTAAAATATAACTAACTAAGCTAATATTATCTTAAATAAAACTAAAGCTTTAATAAGTTCTACTAGTAGTTTAATAACTTTATTATAATTAAAGATAAATTTCTAATAGAAGTTATAAAATCTTAAGAATAATTAAATACTTTAATTTATCTTAAAACGTTCTTAGTTATTTATATATATTATTACCTTAGGGTTAATTTTAATTCCTTTAGTAATAATATAAAAGCTAAAGAATTTAATCTTTTTAATATAGAACTTACTCTTTTAAATATTAATAAGAAGTTTATATTATTATAAGTATTAAAGGACTTTCTTAATATATTTCTTATATTCTAAGGGATTATTAAAGTAAATAATAATATTATTTAAGTAAGTAGTATAAAAATTATTTAAGTAATTAAAGAGTATATTATTTATATATTACTAAAACATAACTAGACTATTTATTAAATTACATAATATTACTTTATACTTATAACTCTTATACTAAGTATAAAAAGTAATATATTTTTTAAAAGTAAGATCTATATAAATTTAATAGAATATACTTTAAATATTAATCTTAGTAATGATTTTAGCTTAGTTTAATTATATAACTACTTTATTAATAAGACGTAAAAGATACTTATTCTTTTAAATAATCTTATTTAGTTTTTAATAATTAATATAAAAGTAGAGATCTTTATTTAGCTTTTTAATAAAAAATTTAATAAGTAAATAAAGCGTAACTTAAAATAATAAAACTCTTATTTAAGTTCTCTTTTAAGTACTTCTTTATTATTCAGAGCTTTATTTTATTCTATTAATATAAAGAGTTATATTTATAGTTAATATTCTTTTCTAGTTTAATTTTATAATTTAGACTTAAGATAAGGTTTAAGAGAGAGTTAATAGTTATCTTTAAGAAGGTACTAATAAATTCTTTATATTAATAAGAAGGCTTCTTCTTTAAGATATCTTTATATAATTCTTTAAGTTTAATAGAAATTTATAACTTAGCTTTTTAAGCTACTTAATTAATTACCTTATTAATTTTATTAAATATTATTATAAAGAATTCTAATTTAAGAAGTTATAAGATATAATAAAATCTTATAATATTAATCTTAGTAATATCTATCTTTAAAAGAGTCTTTCTTTTTTAAATTAAGTATTAATAAAGTAATATTATGTTTTTTAAGACTATAAAAAAGAGTTTATATAAAGTAAATAGCTTCTTTTTTATTTATTTGATTAAGTTTTATACTTACCTATTATATATTAAGATAAAAGACTCTTAGATAAATCTTTAATTTTCTTAGTATTATTAGTTTTATTTCTTTTTTATTTAATAGTATTTCTTTTAAGTTTCTTACTTTATTATATAATACTTTTAAGAAAAAAGAGAGAAGTATTAAAGCTCAATAAAAAGTATATTTATAAAAGCTAGCTCTTTTATATTTTCTATAGCCTAAATTATTACTTAATAAAAGAAGTATTTATTAGTATTCTTTATATTTATAACTACTTATTATTAGAATATATCTTATTAATTAGTTACTTATATTTATAATAAGTCTAATAATTATAAAGTATCTTATAAGAGCTAAAATAGTTAAAAGAGGATCTTAAGGATATTCTTATTATATAATTAAATAAGATAATAATTCTTAATATTTAATTAAATATCGAAATAAGTTATTTAAGTCTACTTTAAGATAATTTTATAATTCTTTAAATCTAAGAATATAAATAAGATCTTTTTCTATATATATTAATTAATCAGGATATTTAAAAGAATTATATAAGAAGTGATATTATTAGCTTATTTATTATAACTTCTTACTTATATAGAGTTAAATAAAAAAGTAAGTTTTATATTAAATTTCCTTATAAAGTCTTTAGTAAAGTAAGTATTAATAAAAGTAAAACTATTTACTTTAAAGTTAAAAAGTATAAGTAATATAATTTTAATATTATTATAAGATAATATATAAAAGATAATAAAACTTTTACTGCTTATTAACTAATATATATTAATCTTTTTAAGATTAAGTATTTACGTAAAAAAAAGTTTTCTCTTAAAGTTTTAAGTTTTTTAACTTTAAGAGTTTTTTCTTTAAGTTATTAGCTTTTTTCTTTTTAAAGATAAGATTAGTATTAAAGTAATATTTTAAGACTTTAACTTTTATAATTATTATAATATAAGGCTTTAAGTAATTCTTAATAATATAACTTATTTTTTTATAATTATAATATATAATAGCTTTAAGAAATAGAAGAATTACTTTAAGTATTATTATAAAAGTTAAAATAATAAAGATAAGAATATTATTTAAAAAAGTAAAAAGATAATTAAGTCTCTTTTTAAAAAAAAAGTTAAGAAATCTATTATAAATATAAAATCTTAGAAACTTCTATTAAAAGTAAACTTATAAATTACTTAATTCTTAAAAGCTAAATATAAAGAGTTATAGATATAAGTAATAAGGCTTTTAATAAATAAGATATAAGTATTTTAAATAAGCTTTAAGAACTTTAAGTAATACTTAGTAAAGAAGTTATTTACTACTATTTAAAGCTTATTTAAAGCTATCTTAATATCTTATTACTTAAAAGTATTATTATAGATATTATTAAAGTAACTAAGTATTTCTTTAGTATTTATAAAAAGATCTATAGTACTTACTTTAAAATTAAAAGAGTAAGTAATTCTAAATATTACTTTTAGTATAGTTATATATTATAACTTAAAGCTAATATATAAAAGTAAATTAAGTATATTATTCTAAGCTATTAAAAGTATTAAAGAACTTATTAATATACTACTTAAGTAAAAGTCTTTTATAGTATCTTTAGTAAATAAAAGTAAGTTCTATTAATACTTAAGAGATATTATCTTAGTTATTTTTAGATAATTTATTATTATTAAAGTTATTATTATCTTTTAAGTTAAGAGCTTATTATTAAGAGCTAGATAGCTTTAGCTTTTTTAACTTAGTAATTAAGTTAATAAGTATTTCTATTATCTTTTAAAAGTTTTTATCTTATTTATTTTAATATTTAACTAGCTTTTAGAGTTCTTTAAAGCTCTTAGAGGCTTTAATTACTATTATAAGAGTAAAGTATTTTTCTTAAGAGTAGTTTTACTAGTTCTAAGGGTTCTTATTAATAAGAGATATCGAATACCGGCGCTATATAAGCTTATTTTAAGTTTAGTATATACTTAGTAAGTATATTATATATATATAATATATTCTTAGCTCTTAATTCTAATAAGTAATATTCTTTTAAATATATCTTTTAATATTATAACTTCTACTTAATTAAATAAGCTCTTTATTATATAAAAGCTTACTTTATTATTATATAATAGTTAAGAGCTATATTTATCTCTTAAGTACTTGATATATATATAGTTTTATTACTTTAATTAAGCTTTTAATAAGAACTTTTAATTACTTCTTAATTTTTAAATCTTTATAATTCTTTTATAAATATATTTACTTTCTTAATAGATCTAAAATCTAAATAATTACTTAGTACTAATATCATATATTTAAAACTAAAAGATTTCCTTACTTAAATAAAGTATTTAATATTAAGTATAAATATTCTAAGATTTTTACTTTATATTAATTTAAAAGCTTTAGATATTCTCTCTTTTACTTAAATCTTTAATAAGCTTCTTTAAATTATAAAGTAAATTATAGCTAATATAATAACTTATAAGATAAAATTATATAAAATATCTTATAATAAGTATAATATAGAGCTTATAAGTTAAATAGTAATATAAGATTTAAGAACTCTATTAAGCTTTTTAAGGGAAAGCTTGAGTTCTCTTTAAGTTATTTTAAAAGCTTTAATATAAGATATTTTAATAAAAGCTTTAGATTATAAAGTAGTAGTGAAAGTTGAATAAAAGCTTTAAAAGATAAATATTAAGATTTAATAACTCTAAATAACTTAATATTAAAAGTTTTATAAATAAATTAAAAAGATAATAACTAAGTGATACTTTAAGATTATAAGTATAAAAGTTATGATTAATAAGAGCTTTAATATCTACGTACTTTTTTAATTACTTAAATATATTCTAAATTAAATAAATAATATTATTTAAACCTTAATTAAGAGTAAATACTAGTTATTACTTAACTTAATAAAAGAACTTAAGCTTAACTCTAAAACTTAAATTATATTTTACTAAAAGCTTATATATAAGAGTATTTTATATTATATTTTTAATATAAATAAAATACTTAAATTATAAACTTCTTAATTATTATAAGTAACTTTAATTATATATAATCCTATAAGTATTACGTTTAATATAAAGAAGCTAATAATCTTAAAAGAGAATAGTTATATACTATTTTATAGCTTATATAACTATGTTATATAAAGGAAGTTAATATATAATATTATAAACTTATAAGTAATAAAAGTAAAAGATATAATTACTTTATTACTTTTAAAAGAAGAAATAATAAAAGATAAAGTTTATTTACTTTAAAATCTAATAATAAAATAAATTAAGTATTTAAAAAAAGTACTTATACTCTTATAATAAAATATATAAATAAACTTTTAAAGATTATAATAAGCTCTAATTAATAATATATAAAAACCTTTCTATTAATACTAATAAGTATAAACTAAACTTAAGTAAAAAGAAGCTAAAGGAAATCTATAAGTACTTATTAATAAATACTAAAAGCTACTTAAAATAAAGTTTAAAAAAAGTATTAATTTATTACTCTTATTAGAAATTAAAAGTATTCTATAAAAGTAAAGATTAAATAAATCCTTAAATAAGTTAAAAAGCTTCCTCCTTAGAAATCTAATAAATAGAAGAAAGAGATAACTTAATAATAATTATATTATTATATTTCTAGACTTAAACTAAGTATTTTAACTTAAAGTCTACTTTACTTAAAGAGCTTATAAATATTACTCTTTATTAATAAGTACTTTTTTTAAATAATTATAAAGTTATTAACCTTATTAATAATAACTCTCTATTAAAACTAAGCTTATTTATAAAAGTAAATCTATATAAAACTATAAAGTATAAACGCTCTTAGTTATTAATTATTAGATATAATACTTATATACTTAGAAATATACTTATTAAAATAGATAAAAATACTTTTAACTTTATACTTATAAACATAACTATAATTAAAGGATTCTATATAAATATTATTTTAAAAGCTTATCTTTAGAATATAAAATTATAATACTATAAAATAGATTATATACTTAAATAATATAATAATAGTTCACTTATAGAAGATTATCTAATAGTCTAATAGTTTATTTATAAACTTAATCTTATATTCTTTAAATATAATAAGTATTTAAATTACTCTTTTAACCTTTATAAAATCTTATTTAATATAGCTAGTATTATAGTATTTATAAGTGAAAATAATTTAAGAAATTGAGTATTTCACTTATTTTATAATTATAATAAATCCCGCTTAAATTTAGAGATAGTATAATATTTATAATTAAGATACTTAAGTCTAAATACTCTTTAAAAGCTAATAAAAGCCTTAAAAGAAGTAAGAATAATTAATACTATAGAATACTTAAAGTATAAATATTATATACTAATATATACTACTTAAGTTATATATTATTACTTATTAAAGTAAACATTAATAAGGCTATTCTAAAAGATTAGTTAGGATCTATTTAAGTTCTTAAAATACATTTAAAACTACTATTAGCTTTTAATACTTGAATATAAATATAGTAAATTACTTATTAATTATATACTTTAATTAAAATCTTATAATAAAGTATTTAAAAGTATTAAAAGCTTTAATTAAGTACTAAGTATATACTTAATTTAAGCTCTTATAATTAAGAAAAAGTAATTATTATAATTTAAGGATTTATAAGATATAAGATATAAGTAAATAAGCTTAATATTAAGCTTAAGCTCTCTCTTACTACTATATATAAACTAAATAATATAGTAGAATAAGTTAATTAAGAAATAATTATATAAATAATAAAGAAATAATTATCTATAAATCTCCTTAAAGAACTTAAATTAAAATATACTTTAATAAGTATCTACCTTTATAATAAATATCTTAATAAAGTGTAAAATTAAAGATTACTACTTAAGGTTAATCATTAATAGTTTTATAATTACTTCTAGTAATATAATCTTATGATTATAGTTTATATAACTATAGATTTTAAACTTAACTAAAATAAAATCTATATATATACATATAAAATATACTTACTAATAGTAGAATAAATACTTAAAAAAGAAAAAAGAGCGTTTAAAGTTAATATATATATATAAGCTACTTTATAAGTGTTTATACTTTTAATATCTATAAGATCTAAGTGCTATAGCTTAATTATATTATTATTATATAGAATATTTACCTTAATAAAAGAAGCTTTTATATCTTTCAAAAAGAAGAAGTAAAGATCTTTATTTAAGAAGTTTATTTACTTATTAAGCTCTTATAAAAAGATAAATAAATAAAATATATCTTAAGTAATATAAAAAGTATTCTTAATAATATATAAACTAAGTATATAAATATATTAATTAAAAGGATTTCACTTAGTCTTTATAAGCTCTTAAAGTAAGCTTAAATTATACTTATTAATAATAAGAATTAGAACTTAAGAATAAAAGATTATATTAAAAATCTAAGTATTATAATTAGACTTTTAACTTTAAAAGATACCTTTAAACTAGAATATATACTTAGTAATTCAAGGGATAATAAGTAATTATTAATAAGTATATTTAATTTAAGACTTACTTAAGTATAAAGTGAAATCTTAAAGAATTAAACTAAAGTAAGTATAAGTAACTTATAGATTTAGAAATAAATATACTATAAGATTAAATAAGAAGTTCACTATATTTAATAAGAATTAAAGTTTAAATCCTAATTAAATTACCTTTAATAATAATAAAAGAACTTATATTTTATTTTTATCTTTTAATATTTACTTCTTTATATAATTATTATTAATAAACATATATATTTCTTATATATATATAAAGTTCACTTTAATTAACTTATATATAAATTATTAATAAAAAATGTAAAGATATTACTTTTAATAAAAAAGTTATTATTTAATTTAATAAAGATAATAATAATAAGTTTTTTATTTAATTCTCTCTTGCTTTTACTTTATATTTTAATTTTCTTTAGAATAAAATTAATTATAATAATAATAAGCTTTCTTCTTCTTTTAAGATTACTTTATATATTTATTTAATTAATTACTTATTAAGCTATTTATATTATCCTCCTCTTATTAATAATGTCTTATTGATAATCTCTTATTAATAATCTCTTATTAATTATTATATTTAAATTTAATAAAATAAAAAGAGTTATTATTACTCTAAGGTTCTCTTATAAGTCTATAATTACTTCTACTCTTATTAAGCTTTTAATAAGGTCTAAGTTATATTAAAGGACTAATTTTATAAAGAGAGTTAAAAGTAAGTAATTTTTTTATTAACTTATTAAATAATTATTTCTTCGAATTCATATTATTAATATATACTAATAATACTTATAAGAAATATGTTTACTTATTTATACCTTAAATATATTAGATTTATACTCTCTAATAAAAGTAATAAAAGTTACTATTATATTAATACTATTACTAATAGTAATTAGTATTATAATTATATATCTAGATATATAATTACTCTTTCTTATATGTAAAATAATTACTTTTATTACTATATATCTAATTATTATTATTATAAGAATAATAAGATTATAAGTTAAAACCTTTTTTAGTATTTAAGATCTTATAGTTAATATATAATAAGAGTAAGAAAAGTACTATAAAGACTATATAAAATAAAGAAGCCTAAGGAGCTAAAATAAAGAAGTATTAGAATATACTTAAGTTAGAATCAAGAGAGAAAAAGTCTTTAATTCTCTATTATAGTATTAAATAAGAGTTCTTATAGATAATAAATATTACTAATATAAGGTCTAACCTAAGCGCCTAAGGTACTAACTAAAGTAAGATAAAAGTTTATTCTATATTTATTCTTAATTAGATTAATAGTCGTTCTTAACTATAATCTAGATGTATATTATATATATTTTTAAATAAGAAATAAAAGAAGAAATATATAAGTATATCTCTTTTTTTTTAGAAAAAATCAAATTAATAATATTAACTTTTCTACTTAATAGCTTAATATATTTTATAATAAACTTTTAATCTTAGATTATAAGTTACCTTTTACTCTTTTTTAACTTTTATAGGACTTAAACCCCTTTTATTTAATTTACGCTTTTTACCTTTAAATAGAGTGAGTATATTAATTTAGTTTATTGTCTTTACTTAGTATTATAATTAAGTTAGCTTTTATATATATCTTTATAATTGTAGTATTTCGTAGAGGTCTACTAGTATTAGTAAAGAGCTAATCTATATTAGTAAGTTTAAGAGGCTAGTCTGAAATTAATAGTCTAGTAGTTATAATAGTAACTAGTATTTAAAAATAGAGATATTTAATAGCTTTTAGCTTTAAAGCTTTAGTCTTAGTCTTTCAAGGCTTAAGTTTAAGTTAAAGTAAGATTAATTAGGAATTTTTAAAAAGTTTATCTAAGAATATTATTATCTTAAGTTATAAATTATTATTAAGCGTCTTGAAGATAAGATCCTTATTTTTATTTTAATTATTACTTTAAACTCTTAAGCTAAGCTTATAAGTATTAAAGGTCTTAAGTTCAGGTTCTTTATTCTCTTTATTACTATTTTATTCTTATTTATCTCTTAAGCTAAGCTTAAGAGTTAGAAGTTATTATAAATCACTTTAGTTATTATTATTAAATATTAACTAGAGTTATATAGGTAGATTAAGCTTTATATTAAGATCTTTAGTAGTATTCTAATTATTATCTATTAATAATCTCTTCTCTAAATTTTCTAACTTTTTATTTTCCTTATTATTTAAGTCCTTAAGTTAAATAACTTCTCTATTATAACTTAATAATTCTCTAAGAAGGTCTTAATTAATGATATTATTAAGCTTAACTTTATTATCTTGATTCTAAGCCTAGGACTTCTTTAAGTAAGCTATTTCCTTTATATTTAAGGTTTTATCCTAAAGGCGATTTATAAGTTTAACTTATAGCTTTTAGTATTATTTAAGATACTTTTTAAATTCTTCAGTCTTTATTACTAATAAAGTAGTAGTTTTAGTAATAATAGTAAGATTATTTTATAGTAGATAACTAAGTAGAGCTTTTAAAAGAGCTTTAAGTCTAATTATAATTAAAGTAATAATAAATAAAGTATAAGTCTTTAAATATCTTATAAATCGCGAAGTAGTTAGAATCTTTTATTAAATATAGCTTATTATATCCTTACTAAATAAAACGCTATTCTTAAGTTAATCTTTATTTATAAGAGTAGTATAATTATTAGAGAAATAAGTGTTTATAGCCTTCTAGTTAAAGTTTTGTTAAGTGAAAATTAATTTAGTAAGACTCTTTTAGTTAGTTAAAATAATAAAGAGACTAAGTGACTTATTAGTTCTAGTGTTATATTTACTATATAGTTCTCTTCTATAGATATTTATAAGAATATATATCTTTTAAGCTTTAGTATAATAGATAAGTTCCTTTAAGTTATATAACTTTTATAATCTATTTAAATAACTAGAACTAAATAAGTCGATATAAAATCTATAGAAGTCTAAGATATTTTAATAAAGATTATTAGTTTATAAGGCCGGCTTATAAGTTAAGGAAAGGGTATAATAGTATATATCCGCCTTAGTGAAAACTTATATTTAGATATTATTAAGACCTAAGATAATTAGAAATTTAAGATAAGTAATAAGTTAAGTTTTATTATTATTACGCGTAGTAATAGTAGCTAAGTATAGTCTATAATTAGCTTTAAGGCATTATTATAAGATATTATATATTATATTATAAAGGAATATAGTTCTAGTTCTATTCTTTAGGTCTAAGTAATAGTAAAATTTATATACAGTTAGTTCTTAACTTAAGATCTATAAAAGAGGCTTTAGCTTATTATCTTTAGTAGAGGTAGTAAAGTATAATACTAAGAATATCCTATTAATATTTATTAAGCTATATATACGTAGTTTAGTATTATTTACTTATAGAAGATACCTCTGTTAGTACTTATAGGTTTATTTATGTTATATAATTTCTTTAGTAAATATAACTAATACTTTAAAGTTAAAAGAGCTAAAGTATATTATAGCTTTAGTCTTAGTTATTACTTTAGTTTTATAAAAGAGATATATAAACTTCGAGTTAATCTTAAAGGTTTTCAAGTCTTTAATATTTATATTAATAAGATTAAAGGCGTTAAAGAGATATAATATTACTTTCTTATTATTTACTTTAATAAATGTATTTATATAGTTAGTATATTAGTAAAGGTAGAAAAAAAAGAAATTCTCTATATTATTCTTAATAAAGCTGAGAAATCGCGCCTTCTTAGTAATAGTAAGATCTAACTTAAATTAGTTCTTATACTTAATAATATACTTAATTAGAATAAGAGCTATATAGTCGTAGTTAATATTAAGCTTTAGATCCTTATAGATATATATAACTTTAGGAGTATTAGGTTTTTTAACTTATAAAACTATCTTATAAGTAATAAATAAGTGTCTTTTACTTTTAATATCTTCGAGAGTCTTATTATAAGAGAGAATATATCTTAAGATAGTATTTACGTTAATAAAGTCTTATATAATAGCTCGGATAATATTAATAAACTAGTTTATTATATCTTAAGTAATAAGGGTTATAATACTATTATTAGTAAGGTTAATATTTTCGATATTTTAAATCTACTTTTAATATATTTTAAAAGTAAACTTAGTAAAGGCTTAAAAGTAGATAAAGTATCTCCTAAGGATATAAGTTTCTTATTAATTTATAGTATTATATAGTTCTAGCTTATATTTCTTAAGTTTAGTAATATAGTACTTAATAAGTTTAAAATAATTATAAACGAGATAAGTAATACTAACTTATAATTTCTTCTTAAGTATATTCTCTAAATTAGACTTACAAGTAGTTTTAACTAAAAAAGTAGTATTAGTCGACTTTAATTATTCTTTTTATTTAAGTAACCTTTTTAAGAGACTATTACTTTATTTTAAGTTACTTTTTATATTCTTTAATATATTAGTTTCTATTAAGTCTTTTAGACTTTATTAGTTATCTTAAGTAAGAGTTTCTAGGTTTTATTAAGTTATAGATTCTATTAAACTTAATAGAGTTTCTTATATAGTTTCTACTTATAAGATAGTCTTAAAAGATAAAATAGTTATTAGGTTAGTTATCTTATTAGTTTTACTTTTATTATTTTATATTTCTTTAGTTATTATTAGTATAGTTACTTTTATAGCTTTCTTTCTTTAATAGAAATATAGAATTTTAGTATTATAGCTTTATTAGAATAGTTCTTAAGTTTACTATTATTATTTTGTTGAGCGAGAATAAAGAGTCTAATCTAAGATAGTTTTAATCCTACTTTCTTTAATATTAACTTAGTTAAAATAACCTTAGCTTAATTAAGAAATATAGATTTTAACTTCTTTTACTTTTACTAATAGGTATAAATTATCTTATTATTTAAAAATAAGTTAGTTCTTATGCCTTTAATATAAGTTCTATTTTTAAAATTTAAGGCCTCTTTAAATAATTATTAGTTTAAAGCTTAAATTATATATAAAATATTAGTTATCTTTTTAAGAATTATAATAAGATTACTTAAGCTTTAATAGCTCTAATAGTATTTTATAATATATTTTTATTAGAATTTAAGTCCTTAGTAAGTAATAAGAATTTATTTAAGTTTAGATTTATTTTCTTTAACTTTATTTTATTACTATCTATAGTTTTATATAAAAGAGTATAAGTAAGAGTTTATACTATAATATTCTTTCTTATTATACTTATTAAGCTTTTAAGTATATATTTCTATAATATCCTATTAAGTAAAAGCTAGTTCTTCTATTATCTTAATATAATCTTAAAAATTATTATTTATTAATATAAAGACTACTCTTTTCTGTTTTAGTATAAATCTAGTTAGAACTTTTAAGATTTAAGTAAGTTTATAATATATAGTTTTATTTTATTTAATCTTAATTTTAGACTTATAATATAGTTTTATAAGTATAGTAGATAACTTTTTCGATTTTAGTTAAGTATTTTGCTTTATAGATAAAAGGTTTTTCGCTTTTTAGTATTTAATAGAAGATATAGACTTACTTTTTAATCTAGAATTTATAGTTAACTTATTATTATTATTAATTGTAATTATATTAGACTTTAAATTTCTATCTTACTTAACTATCTTAAGTAATAGTTTTTCTACTTATAAGTTAATCTTATAAGTTAATAGTACTAATTTATTAGATTTTCTATTCTAAGTTATCTTTAGTTAAAAGAGTACTTATAATCTTAAATTATAAGGTAGAATTATTATATTTTTTTTCACTTTATACTTTATAAGTACTAAAATTTTTTTATTAATATAAGAATTAAGTTTAGAAATAGTAGAGAATAAAGCCTATATAATTAGGTAAGGCCTTATTTACTTAAAAAGGTTTATTATTTACTTATAATTTATAATAAATATAGTCGACTTTTAAATTAAGTATAGTACTTATTCTTATTTGTTATTACTCTTATAGTTATATGATATTTACTACTTTTTATCTTATAATCCTATCTTATAAGCTTCTATGTAGAATTACTTATAGAATTAAATATAATAAAAGAATGATAAGCTTTATAAGTAGGTATAAAGGAATAGTAGTTTAAAAGGAATAAGATTTATACCTAAGAAGTATAATATAAATAGTAGGATAATAGAAGAATATAAAAAGATAATTTAAAAAGGAAAAGACTAGTAGCTTAATAAATGAAATAATATTAATTAATAAGAGGTACGATTTTTAAAATAAGATAAAGGTGATAAGAAATAGTAAATTTAGAAGTAAAAGAATTATAAGTAAAGGAATTTAAAGAATAATAGAATTTTTTATTAAAAAATAAAAAAAAAGTAAATAAACTAAAGAAAAAATAATAATATATATCTATATTTTATTCTTAATTAGATTATAAGATAACCTTATCTTATAAAGCGTCTAAAATAATATAATTATTTATTCTCTCTATTATTAGAAGTTATAAGACTAGTGCTTAAGGATATAAATTTCGATTTAGACTTAAATAAAGTTAAGTTAAGTCCTTATTAGAGTTAATATACTTATTATTAATATATCTAAACTATCTTCTAATAAGAAAAAAAAAGGATTAAGTTCTAAGAGTATAAGTATTAAGTGTTATTAGAAGAAATACTTAAGATAGTTTATAGTAAAGGTTTTATATAATTAAACTCTATTAAGCTCTTTAAAATAGTAATAGCTCTTATTAGTATCTTTTTTAGAGACTTAATATAGATTTATCTAATAGTAGTTTAGTTTAGTATTAGTTGACTTATTAATTACTCTTTATATATTATAAAATAAAATAAGATTATTAGTTTTAATTAGTTTAGACTTTAAGACTTTTAACTAGTCTTATACTTCTATTATAGATTCTTAAAATCTTTTCTTCTATAGAATAATCTCTTTTATATCTTTATTCTATAGCTTAAGTTACTTACTTTATAATATAAGAAGATCTTCTTAGTTTTAAACTTTTTAGTAATTAAATATTTTCTAAATAAGGAATTTACTTTCTAGTAGTAGTATTAAATCTTATCTATATAATAGAAAGAACAAGATTACTCTTATTAGTTAATAAATAGAAGTTTATAATATAAATAAGATTTTATAAACTTTCTTAGTCTATTAGTAAAACTCTTCTTTTATTATTTTAAGAAGATTATTAAGAATATCTTAATATATTCTTTTTATTATTTTATTTACTTTAGAGTTATATATTATAATCTAGACCCTCTTAATACTATATTTCTTTATAAATACCTTTATAATATCCTTATTTTCTAGCTCTTTATTAACTATGAGTCTTTTAAATAAGTTATAATAATAGATTATATTTTCTTATAAAAACTTAGTAATCTCTTTTACTATAACCTATATGAGGGTTCTTTCTTTTAGCTATTTAAATAAGTCCTTTTTAACTAGTATAAAATATTTCTTTCTATTATTTAAAGTAAAAACCTTAGTAATATTAAGGCTAATATAATTAAATATTTTAAATAGCTAAGTAAGATATAATAGGTTTTTCTTTTATTTTACTTTTTATTTTTAATAGTTTTTATAACTTTTATAAAATACTTAGTAGTTCTTATAGAATCTCTTTTAATAGAATTACTTAGATAGTCGAAAGAAAGTCCTTTTAGAACTATAGTATTCGCTTTTTATATAATACTTTTTAATAGCTTTAAATTACTTTATTTTATTATTTAAGACTAGTTAAATTATATTTCTATTATTTATTTAATAATAAAAGTATCTATCTTATACTTAATATAAGAGAGTATTTATTTTAAACTTCTTATAGTTAGTTAGTTTAATAGTAACTAGCCTTTAAAGAGTTATTAAAAAGGTAGCTAGCTCTTTTAATTTATTAGAGTAAATATCTTATAGAATCTAGTAGTTTAACTAGTAAGATTATCTTATAAGTTCTCTATTAATAAGAGTAATAAAAAGTACTTTAAGCTTATTAGAAATCTATTTATTTATATTAGGTTTATTCTTCTTTATAATATTAAAAGGATATTATTTTTTTTACTAAGATAAGCTATTAGTTATAGTATTTTTTATTCTTAGAATATATTTAATTTTAAAGTCTATTAGTCTTATTTAAGTAATTTAGTTTATTAGAAGAGCGCTAAGTAAATTACTTATTACTTTATTAGGCTATTTAATTAATACTTTAGTATTAATCTTAAGGATAAAATAGACTTTATAAAGTTTACTATATATCTTTTTTATAGCTTTTAATACTTCTTAATATTTTCGCTTTATTATATTATATTTACTCTTTATTATATTTTATAATCTGCTTTTAAACTTAGTTAAAAATCGCTTTTTATCTTTATTAAGCTATTAAAGGACTACTTCTTAATTAACTAGGCTTACGTTTATAATAAGGATAATTAGCTCTACTTTTATATTATAGTCGATTTTAATTAAAGCTAAAGTACTAAGAAGAGTATCTTTAAGTAACTTTATTATAAGCTTTTAAGCGTTCTTCTAGTTAAATATAACCTCTTTCTTTATTATAGTATAGATTAGTATAATAATTATAAAGAAGTTAGGAATTCAGATTTAATAGTAGATAATAACCTTAATAAATACTTAAGCTTTTATAATACTTTTATATTTCTTTTATTTATAAATTTTAAGAACTTTTATTATTTTAAGATATCTTCTATTATAATCTATAATAAACTTTATTATCTTAAGTTTAAGTAAATAATATTAAGACTTAAAGCTAACTATTACTCTTATTCTCTTAAATTAAATAAGAACTTTATTTAGGTTTTAAATATACTTTATATTAAACTATTAAATCCTTAGTAGGACTTCTTTATTATTATAAAATAACCTTAACTCCTTAACTCTTATATTATCTATATAAGATAAGTTAATATTTAAAATATAGTTTAGTAAAACCTTATAACTAACTTAGATAAATTAAGTAATTAAGTTTATAGCTCCTTATAGTAGTTTAGTTATTTATAGAAGATTAATAGGTATATAAATAACTATTATATCTTAAGATTTAAGAGCTAGCTTAAACTAGTTATACTTAGAAAATAAATTAATAAAGGATACTATTATTAATCTAGTAAACTTATTAGAGAATTAATTAATATTTAGTAGTATATTTACATCTTAAATTACAACTTTACTTATCTTTATAATAGCTATAATTAGTTAATAGAAGCTGTTTTCTTTCTTAGTTACTAAGAACTATTTATTCTAATAAGATTTATAGTAAAGCTTAAGGATTATTTATTTAAAGTATTCCTTTAGTATAGTAATTAGTTTTTCTTATAAAGCCTTTAAAACTAAGAAGGACTTCTCTTATTACGCTTTATAAGATATAATCTTAATTTTTAAAAGTAGTAATACTTTATATTATATAAAGTTAAGTTCTATTTTGTTAAAGGCTAAAGTTATTTCTTTATTAAGAAGAGTCTAGAATAATAGCTCTCTTTCTTATAGTTATAAATATTTCTTAATTATTAGTAAATTAAACCTTTTCTTTATAAGCTGATTTTCTTTTAATAAGTTTAAAAACTATTTAGTAATAAAATCTCTAAATAGTTCTCTTAGTATTAATAGTTTCACTTTCTTATCTCTTTTAAATTAATTATTTACTTTATTAGGCTTATCTTTATTTAAGTTTTTAAGATCGACTAATTAAATCTTATTTACTTTTCTCTTATATAATATATCAATTTTAATTAGTTAGTCTTATTATATATTTATCTTCTTTTCTTTTACTTTTTTATTAAAAAAGAATATAAAGTTCTTCTTTTCTTTTTTTATTTAAAATATAAAAATTTCTAACTTTTATTCTTATAATCTTAAATTATAAGTTCTTTTCTTATACTTTTACTTTCTCTTTTTCTTATTTTTTTATTTTTTTATAAACCTTATAAGCCTCTTAGTAGTTAATAGGAACTAGTAATCTTAGCGTATTAGTTTCTGAATTAAAATAGAACCCTTTTAGGTCTTCTTTTATATTAGTATTTACCTTAGTAATATATTATCGTATAGTAATAGAGTAGGCTTTTATGTAGTAGAGAGCTTACTTGATTAAGTAGAAGTTATAGTATTAAAAGATATATTTAAAAGAATATTACTTCTTAGAATTAGAGGCTAAATATATATTATATATATATAATATACCTTTATAGTATATTTGAATCTATAAGAGCTTATTATTAAATATATTAAATATAAAGTTAATATAATAGACTAATTATATAAGTAAAGCTAATATCGTAAGGCTACGAGGCTAGAGTTATATAATAAACCTAAGACTAACTTAGTTCACTAGTAGCTATATCTCTTTTACTTATTCTTAAGGCTTCTTAAGAACCTCTTCTTTTTATTATTTTTTCTACTTTATATTATAGCTACTAATAAATATTTACTATATTATTATATTAGAAAAAATTAACTTTACTTATAAAAGTTCTAATATCTACTTTAGCTAAATTCCTTAAGTACTTTTTAAGTATAATTAAGTTATATCTTTAGCTCTCTCTTTTCTACTTTATTTCTTATACCTTATTACTTTCTTAAGTACTTTTAAGTATAATTAAGTTGTCTTTATAACTTAAGTACTATCTTTTACTTTTTACTCTTATACTTATACTTCCTTATAAGTAATTTTAATTCTTTCTAGAAAATAAATAAAATGTAATATAGTATTCTTCCTATAGTTAATCCTATTACTTCTCTAATACTAAAAGAAAGAAATCTACTTTTATAACTTTCTCTAAACTCTTTTCTTACTTATATTATATCTTATAAATATAATATAAGAGAGAAGAATAATATAATCTTTCTAACCTTTTATAGTAATATTATATCTTCTACTAAAAAGAATCTTTAAGATTAATAAGATTATTTCTAAGAAGAATAGTTAGCTCTTATACTAATAGTTAAGGCCTTAAAAAGCTTTAAGAAACTCTAAAGATTAGCTAAATACTAAGATAAATAAAATAAAAACCTCTAGAAGATAATAAAAATACTTAAGAACTTAACTTCTAAGTTAAAGAAGCTAAAGCTATTAAGCTCTTAATAGTAAGCTCTTAATCTAAAAAATAATAATAACTTTAATAATAATAGATTATTTAGAAATAATTAAGATAATACTTCTTAAGTATTAGTAAAGTTTACTTTTAATTACTAATAATACTCCTAAAGACTCTTACTTAAGTAATATATTAATAAGTTTTTTAGTACCTTTAATAACTTAGAATAATATACTTAATCCGCTTTTATAATTAATAAACTAGATATTAATACTAATTATTATTTAAATAAGAAAACTTAATATACTATAATATATAATTATACTAAGAGTAATACTTAGAGTTATTTACTTCCTCGCTTTAAAGTTAATATTATAGACTTTTTTATAAATACTAAAGAAATACTTAGTTATTTTAGTAGTATTTATAGTAATACTTTTAAGTAATAAGATATAAAAATAGCTTTAAATAAGCTCTAGATAATAGTAAGTAAGTTATTTATTAAGTATTACTTAAAGTTCTTAAAACTTATCTAAGATATTTATATCTTATTTACTAGAAGCTTTATTACTTACTTTTATAACTCTTTATATCTAGCTCTTAAGAATTAAGTAGTTTATAAGTTTACTCTTAATAGAAGTTTCTAAGACTTTATCTTTATAATAGATTTCTTAGATAAAGAAGTATATTAAACTTAAGAATAATATTAGTGAATTATAATAACTACTTAAGCTCTTATACTTATAATCTACTCTTTAATCTTTACTTTCTTTAAAAAAAAGTTTAGTTATTTTTCTACTTTTTAATAATATCTTTATTTTAGCTACTTTAACTCTAATAATAGCTACTTTAAAAGTAATTCTTTTTTTTCTTAAGATAGTTATATATTATAATTATAAGAAGATAAATTATATTACTAAGAATTACTTAGAGCTTTATATAATAATAGCTATAAAAGTTAAGGTATTAGAAAAGTACTTTAGTATTAGTCTCTTCTTTAATAAGAAAGTAAATAACTTAAAAGAAATACTCTTAGAATTAGAAAACTTAGAACTTTAAGAGAAGATTTTTTTTTAAAGTAAATACTTAATCTTAAGAAAATTAATATATATTAACTAATAAGTAATAAAAGTTTTATTATTCTTTATATATTATTTTATAATAATATTAAAATTATATTACTTATACTTTCTAACTTTAAAGTAAGTAGTTTTACTTTTATTAATACTTACTTTACTAAAGACCTTATAAGGAAATCTAGTATAAAACTTACTCTTTTACTTGATCTTATATAAGTAAAAGACTATAATAGATAAGCTAATAATATTACTTTTTATATAAATTTTTTAAATATCCTAATTAAATAATATATATAAAAGAAGATCTTATTTATTCTTTTAGATCTTAGGAACTATAAGATTATTTTAAAATAAACTTAAATAGTTTATTTTAATATTTAGTTAAATATTAAAAATTATTATCTTATTTAGTTATATAATAAAGATATTCTTATAGTCCTCCCTTAATTAATTCAGTTCTTATAAGACGCCTTATAACTATTAGATATATTCTAAAGATAAGTAGCTATAAATATAAAGGATATTAATGAACCTTTTTTTTACTAAGTAATAGTTTAGACTATAGAGAATATAAAAGAATCTACTTTTATAAGTATACTTTCTACTAAGCTTTAGTACTTCTTCTTCTTTTTCTAAAAGTATTATATAATAAAGTAAGAAGCTTAAAAGAAATACTATTAGTTAGAAAGAGAATAAAACTAATAATACTAAGAAAATTAAAGATTTATCTAAAAGCTTTTTATTTTAACTTATAATAGCTAAATATAGAACTTAATTAGATAAATAAAAAAGAAGCTATATAACTTTACTTTATATAAATCTCTTATAATAATCTTAAAATATATAATATTATTTTATTAGTACTTTACTAAAAAAGGAAAGACTCTTTTAAAGATAGATATTACTAAGATTAATACTATAGTATTTTACTATATCTTATAACTCCTTAAATTAGAATTCTTTATAATAATACTAAATAAAATTAATAAAGTAATTAATTAAGTAACTTAGAAAGTTAAGTTATAAAGTTCTTTTAAACTTAAGGAATTATATAAGGATATCTTTAAAAAGAACTTTTTTTACTAATATAAAGAATTTACTAGTACTTTCTTAAAGATAACTACTAACTCTCTATTAAACTTTATTTTAAGTCTAGATTATAAGATTAAACTAGAAAAAGATATTAACTATAGATATAGCTCTTTATACTAGTAAAGTAAAGTAAAACTCTAAGTAATAAAAAAATACTTAAAGAAAAATCTAAATAAGAGTTTTATTATCTTAAGTTATATTCTATTTACTTACTTAACTCTTTTTATAAAGAAACTTAATAAAAGCTTATAATTTTATATTAACTATTAAAAGCTAAATAAAATCACTTAAAAAGATAAGTATCTCTTACTTTTTATTAATAAAGTATTTACTTAGTTAAGCTAAGCTAAGATCTTTACTAAGATTAATATCTAGAGTATATTCTATTAGATTTATATAGACTTTACTTTTAAGGAATATATTATATTCTATACTTAGTATAAGAGTTATAAGTATAAAATAATACTATTTAGTTTAATAAATAGCTTAGCTATATTTTAGTAGTATATAAATAATATAATTTTTAACTACTTAGATAATTTTTATACTATATACTTAAATAATATTATTGTCTATTTAAATAATCTCTTAGAGTATAAGAAATATATTAAAAAGATTCTATATCGCTTATAATAATATAAACTCTTTACTAATAATCAGAAAAGTAAGTTCTATATTAAGAAGATTAAGTTCCTTAGCTTTTATATTATTACTAAAGAAATCGAAATTAACTTTAAAGTAATAGTATATATAAATAGCTAAGAACCTCTTATAATAATCCGAGGTATCTAATTATTCTTAAGCTTTTATAACTTCTACTAGAAATTTATTTTAAATTATAATAAAGTTACTAAATCCTTAGTAGAACTTACTAAAGCTTTAGTCTTATTTAAAATAATACTCGCTTAGCTAGCTATATTCTAAGTCTTAAAGGAAGCTATCTTATCTCTTACTTACTTTAAGTATTATAATATATTATATAAAATACGAATTAAGACTAATACTTCTAATAAATTAATCTTAAGAATATATCAGTTAAAAATTCTGGCGCCGGGTGCATAGGCCACCCGCTATTTTCGCTATTTTCACCGAATAGTCGCTTTTTACGCCTAAGACGCCTTAAAATATAAGAGGCCGTTGTATATCGGCCTTAAATAATAAGAGGCCGCCTTAGGTGCCCTAGGGGCCCTTTATAAGACCCACTTTTATATATAAGCTAGACCTAATTAGGAAATATATAATATTTTTAATTAAAATTAAAAATTAAAAATTATTTTTATTTTTAGATTTTATATTAACTAAAAATAATTAGACTAGCGTAGATTTTAACCGAGAATTTAAAAAGATCTATACTTTCTACGTATATCCTTAAAACTAGTCTCGCTAAGCCTTTAACACTATAAATATCTATACTAAAAAATCGCTAACATACTTATAATTCGATTCGAGTAAATACTATATAGAGGTAAGCTGCCGCCTTACCTAATCGGGCGATATAAGCCTAATAATACCTTCTTATAAGATATACTCTTATTAGTATCCTTAGTATCCTTAGTATCCTTAGTATTCTTAGTATTCTTAGTATTATTAAAGCTTTTAGTAAGCTTACTAATATACCTTATATAACATAAAAAATCGGACTCACTTTTATTTTATACGCTAGTCTTTATTAGGCTTATAAGCACCTATAGCGCCTTAGTCGCTTAAGGCGCCTACGTCGTTAATTTAAATTACTATATATAGCCTTAAGGGTCGCTAGCTATTAAATTAATTAATATATAACTTAGGCTAAAATAGCGAAAATAGCGCCTACAGCGGTTAGCCGGCGGCTGCCTGGAGCCAGATCTTTTTACTAATATATTATTATAGAAGTATAGTAATAATTAGTACCTAGTTATATTCTTATTTAAGATTATAAACTTTACTAAACTTAACTATAATATCTAGAATAAAGAAATACTAGTAATTATATATTCTCTTACTTATTAAAGAGTAAAGCTAGTATTATAAATAAGATACTAGTATTTCTAAGTATTCTTAGGTTATAAAATACTAAAATACTTTATAACTATTAAGAAGCTTATAAGATAATATGTCTATTAGTTAGAGATCCTAGTAGACTTCTACTTTACTATTATATACTATCTTAGAAACTAAAATATAGTAGTAGATATACTATTATAAAGGAAATAAGATATTAATAGATAAATTAAGATAAAAGATAAGCTATATACTTAAACTCTAATTCACTTAAGCTAGCTAAACTTATATATTCTAAATAAGCTAGAGAAGCTTCCGAATATATACTACTTAGCTCTAATTAAGTTTAAACTAAATAATAAAACTAATCTAGTTACAAAGCTTATTTATATTAATCGAATTTATAAAGCTTTAATAGTTTAATAAGAAAAATTAAAAGAACTTAACTTATAATATACTCTCTAAGAAAATAATCTACTGTTTTTAATAGTCGATTATAAGTCTTAGATATAGATAGTTTATATATATAACTTATTTAATATATTTATAACTAAGTCTTTATAGCTTATTCTAAGAAATCTAAGATATTTAGCTTATTCTATACTAAGTACTACTAGCTAAGATACTTAAAGATATAACTAAGTTTATATTAAATTACTTAACTTATAATTATATAAACTATTATTAAAATAAGATACTAAGATACCTCTACTTTTTACTAATCTCTAATTACTTATAATAATACTTAACTATAGACTTTAGAAGTATATTAAAAGATAAGTTTAAGTATAATTCTATACTTATTATAATAGATTATTTCTTTAAATAAATAATATTAATCTCTTACTTTTTTATATATATAGCTTATAACTTAATATAGTTATTTATCTCTAATTACTAGAAGTTTAATAAACCCTCGGAAATAATAATATTAAATAAAAGCTTATAAATTATCTTCTTTTTCTAAAATAAGTTTTATTATATCTTTAGTATTAAAGTTAAACTCTTTATTACTTATTATACTTAAATAGATAATTAAATAAAGATTATAAACTAATACTTAAACTACTACTTTTAGCTTTTTATTAATTATTACTAAGATAACTAGTTTAAGCTATTACTAATAATAGATTATATTTAATTAACTTTATTATATAAGTTTCTAAGAATATCTTTATATTAATTAAAATATAAGTATAAGTTAAGAATAAGTCAAAATTAAAATAAGGTTTAGCTAGAGGCCTAGTAAATAGTTATTAAGAAGCTAAATATTTACTAATATATAAGTATTTACTTATTACTATAAGTAAGTTTAAAGGAAAGCTTAAGAGTTTCTTTATAATTAATAAAAGAAAAAGTAATAAGATATAAATAAATTATATTAAGAAGTTAACTAAGAGATAAGCGATTTTATATAAGTAATAATAAGGAATTAGAAAATATACTATTTAAAAAAGAAACTAAATAATTAGTAAATAAGCTTATTTAAAGTATTTAAAAAAAAGTTACTTATTTTATTTAGATCTTTTAGCTTTAGTTAAAGTTTACTTTATCTTCTTTATAAATAAGCTTTAATAATATAATAATAACTTACTTCTTAAATAAGTACTTTAAGAATAAGAACTTATCTAAATAAATACTAAATAAGAATAAGAAATTTAAGATATCTTAAAAGTATACTTTAAGTAAGATAAGATCTTATAATATTAAGCTAAATAGAAAAAGCTTAATCTTAACTTTAAATTCTATTTTACTAAAGACTTTATAACTTATTTATATAAGCTTTAAGACTTCTATTAAATATACTTTATAAAACTAAGATCACTTAAGTTATTTATTAAATAGCTAATTATATAAAAAGTAGAAGATAATAATATATATAATAAATTAGTAAATAATATTATAATATTTAAAATAAATTCCAAGAAATTTTTTAATAGCTTAAGAATAAGCCTTTCTTAAAAGAAAAAGTAATATAATAGACTAATTATAATAAGTAAGTTACATAAGTAAAGCTAATATTATAAGGCTATAAGACTAAAGTTATATAATAAACCTAGGACTAGCTTAATTCACTAGTAGTTATATCTCTCTTATTTATTCTTAAAGCTTCTTAAGAACCTCTTTCTTTTATTATCTTTTCTACTTTATATTATAGCTACTAATAAATATTTATTATACTATTATATAAAGCTTTTAAAATAACTTAAAGAGAGCTAGAACTTTTACTTAAAGAGTTTAATAGAGTCTTAAACCTTATATTATTACTTAACTTATAAGCTTTATTTTATATTTAATATAAGAGATTTAATATAATTTTATTTTATAAGTTATTATATTAGTTATAATTTACTTTATAATTTAAGAGAGCTTATTAAAGATTTAAGTAAGAGAGAGAGTATTTAAGAGCTTTCAAATTAATATAAAGCTAAAGTCTTAAAATATTTATACTTAGTATTAAGTACTTTATTTAAATAAAAAAATCCTTTAGTTTTAAATATATAATATTAGTACTAAGCAATTATTTAGATTTTAGATCTATTAAGAAAGTAAATATAATTATAAAAGAATTATAAGAATTTAAAAATTAAGAAGTAATTAAAAGGTTCTTATTAAAAGCTTAATTAAAGTAATAAAACTATATATATTAAGTACTTAACAGATAAATATAGCTCTTAACTATTATATAATAATAGAGTAAGCTTTTATATAGTAGAAAGCTTCCTTAATTAAATAGAAGTTATAATATTAAAAGATATATTTAAAAGAATATTACCTCTTAAAATTAGAGACTAAGAATATACTATATATATATAATATACTTACTAAGTATATACTAAACCTAGAATAAGCTTATATAGCGCTAGTATTCGATATATAGTATTAAAGACTTTCTAAGCAGTTAATTAATTATTATATTATCTTAAAATTTTATATAAAGGAAATAAAGGAAGTACTCTCTTAGGCGATATAGAGCTATAAAACCTAATTAGATATAAATCAAAAGTAGATAGCTATTCTTATTCTATAGTAGTACTTATAAGATTATATATAGTTAAAGTTACTTATAGTAATTAAGAAATCTAAGATACTAAGTATATTATTAGTACCTAGAATATAATATAAGACACTTTTATATATAAGCTTTTTTATAAGATTTAATTTAAGTTCTAATATTAAGCTTAGCTTTTTTTAACTTAATAATAATTAGTATTTACTTTTAATTAAAGTTTTAATAATACTATCTATTTAAGTAATTATAAGAATACCTAGATATTAAAGCTATTATTAATAATAACCTCTATACTTATTATCTTAAAATATTATTTTATTTTATTTTTAAATCTACTTATAAAGCCTTTAATATTAAGTTATTTAAACTTATTAGATCTTAGTATTTATTTTTAAAAGCTTTTACTTAGCTTTTATTACTACTTTATAACTTAAAGCTTCTATTAATATAATTCAAGTTAAAGCTCTTAAAATAGCTAAAAATAAACTAGAGTTTTTACTTAAAGTACTTAAAAGGGATTTTAAGCTCTACTTTACTACTTAACTTATAAGCTTTAATTTATATTTAATAAAAGAGATTTAATATTATTTTACCCTTTAAGTTATTATATTTAATATAATTTATTTTATAATTTAAGAGAGCTTATAAAAGATTTAAGTTAAAAAAAAGAGTATTTAAAGTATTTAGATTAATATAGAGCTAAAGTATTAATATATTTAATATTTAATATTTAGTATTTAGTATAAGTAAGTAAGTTTTCTAGTTTTAAATATATAATATTAGTATTAAGTAATAGGTTAGATTTTAGATTTATTAGAAAAAAAACTATAAAAGATTTATAAGGATTTAAGATTAAAAGAGTAATTAAAAGGTTTAATTAAAAGCTTAATTAAAGTAATATAACTATATATATATTAAGTACTTAGAAGATAGATATAACTTTTAATTACTATATAATAATAAAGTAAGCTTTTATTTAGTAGAAAGTACTCTTAATTAAATAGAAGTTATAATATATAAAACTATTTTTATAATATAATATTAGTCTCTTATAAAATAAGTAATATAGTATATTATACTCTCTATCTAAAGTAAGTAAATAAACTTTTTTATATAAATTAATAATATAATATAATATAATATAAATTATTATTATAGTAAAATCTTTATAATATTAATAACCTAATATTATAATATATATAAGGTATAATAAACTATCTATAGTATGGAAAACATATAAATAAAGACACCACATAAAAGAGCTACATAACTAGTCCCTGTAGCGTAGCTACCTTAAGGAGGGAGAAGTTCGAATGGAAAAAGTGTTCAATTGATTCTAAGTTTATCGTATGATTAGAAGTTCTTATAGAACTTCCCGGATTGTAGCTGCCTAAATGCCTGAGGCCGAAACCTCATCCCTCTGACTGTCTTACAATAGAAAAGCCTATATTACCTCTATATACCTACTAGAAGTATAGTTTAAAGTAAAATATATAACTAGAGCTTATAAATTATGAGATACTTCTTAAGAAGTTTAATAGCTTGTTTAGTAACCTATACTACATTTGCGGTGACCGGTCCACCTCCGAAAGAACTCGTTACAGTGACAGTGAGTGGTTTGCTCTTCACAGTGGCAACAAAACTCCAGCTCCCAGGGCTCACAAGTGTCATAGCAGTAAGTGGGATTGGATTCTGTCCTGCGGCTGTGATACTTAGAAGTATCGTTGGATCTTTGCTGGTAGTGGTAGCTGTGACGGTCAAAGTTGTTGCCCCTCTTTGATTTCGTCCAGTGGCACTGGTAATGACAATTGTATCCACAGGCGGTTTGACAGTGGCTGTTGGAGACGAAGCTGTTGTGAGAGTAGAACTTGGCGTAATGGTAGTGGTTGGGAGTGGTGCACATGACGTTGCTGGGGGAGGTACAGCTCCTGGCCATGGGTTTAATTGACCAACAATGGCCTGAGACGCTGGAAGAGGGAAGCCCAGCTTCCCTGGAGTGTACGGGCCACCTCCAAGGGCAAGATATGGAATAACCTCAAATGAGTTTGGGAATAAAGGTGCGCCGAAGTCCAGAGGTTCTGGGAAGATGTAATCAAAAATTGGCTGAATGAATTCACCGGCTGTTATATTTCCCGCTCCAATTGTGGTACCACTTGCCATCCTGTTCGATGTTAGTAAGATGATGTACATATCAGCCATCTCAGGATATTGGTCGAGAACAAATAAAGCCACGCATAGTCATATCAGGTATTGCTTCAAGAAAGCATGGCTTACCTGAATCCAACATATCTCGTTGCAGGGGTGAGATCAGTCTTGACCGGCGTTCGATATACAGCACGACCGAGAGGTTGTATGGCATTGTTCGGCTGCATCGGAACGTTCAAGGTCCTTTCCGTAGTCTTTCCGGTACATGGGTCTACATCGAGGGCAAACCAGTCGAGGAGACCACCGCCAACATCAGTTGTGAACGCAACTGCACGGCTCTGTCCAATTTCCCCAGCTTGGTTCGTAACCACACCGAATATGGCTTCTTCGCAGGTGACATATGCGGGCTTTGTTCCCGCTGCAGTAAAAATAGCTAGATTTGCTACGAGATTATTTACCCCTGTAGTGGTTGGGAAGTTAGAGCTCCTCTTTCATGCTTATTTTGGGTATAGATCAGGCAATATGGTGCCCTGGATGCGTGAGGGAAAATAGGAAAATCACCTACACAGAGTACCGCTGATCTCCGTTCCAGATACAGTCACATAGTCCCCGACAGCAAGTGGAAGCATCTGACGAGGATCTGGATCAGTGGGTGTAAGAGTTGCTGGATCTTTGAAGGTACTAAATAGTTTTAGCGTCGTTTTCTTATGGGAAAAAGCTGTGGCGGGCTTACAGTGTAGTAATAGGCTTCCCAGTGGCAGGGTCGTTGGGTCTATTCTTAGCCGGGCATAGTGGGTCTGTAGTCGAGCGAGGAATACAGACAGGAAATCCATTTACCGCATGAATCGATGGGTTATCTGGATCCGAGGTCCAAAGTTCATTTCCACTTTGTGAGAGGCCGAATCGTCCGACTGGATCATTCAAGACGCAGTCCACATTACTGGCACCAATTGTGAAGTGCCCAGTGCCGATGTTGATGGAGGTGATGAAACCCTGCACAGTCTGGGAAAACTTCTGGGATATGTAAACCAATCCGGCAATATTCGAACCACCAACTCGATTTCCAATCACATGTGCCTCCCATGTTACGCCACCAGGTAGATTTGCAGCACCGTTGTTGAAAAGTTCTGGCCCTAGGTCATCGGGCTTGGTTAAGCAGGGATCTTACAGTGGCACAATGAAAGAAGGTATTGAAACGTAGGTATAGCTTCGGAGAGAAATAATAGTGTCTGGAGGTAGACCATAGTGATAAAGTACTTACAGGCAACGGTAATACCGGGAAGAGTGGCAAGAAGGTTGGTTGGAACGGTTATGACGCTGCCGTCAACAGTGATGGTTCCTCCCCTGAGTGGATTTGTAGTTGTCGTATCGAGTGCCATGCTGCAGAACAATCAGTTTTATTCTATTATTGAAAAGAGAGCATCATACCCATTGATTGTACCCGTGACGTCGAATGGGCTTGGGTCATAAGGTGGAGTTTGAGAAAACACCGAGCCAATACCGAAGACAATCAAAAGGAAGAAGGAAACGATCATCTTAACCTGATTGAACATCTTGACTTCCGTATAGAGAACAAGATAGACAGTGGTTCGAGAGAAAACATCTTCGCAAGCCAAGCCAGGTAGCCAACCATATATACACGCGTGGTGTGGGTGTTGCTGCTCTGGGCTGATATCTCTCTTAACGTAGTTCGGTGGGTCTCGACCAGGGCGATTCAGCGATGGAAGTCAAAGACGTCTGATCATGATCCACAGTATTTTAGGGTGGTACTGGCTGTATGAAAAGATTACTTCGTGGACTCCTCATTTGCATCGCGGTGGCTTATCCTAGGCCGATGCGAGTGTCACTGATAACTTTCTCTTGGAGAGTGAGAGTGAGAGTGAGAGTGAGAGCGAAAGTGAAAGTGGTGCGCTGGTTCGGTAGGTAACTTAGTCTGCATGGTCGGGGTGGGGTGATTTGCCCTGACGGCGCAGGTAAATTTAAGGTAACTTAGGCGATCGGGAGGTACCTAGATAGGTAACTTACAGTACCTAGGTAAGGTACCTAAGGTAGGTGGCACTGTAGTAGTAGGAGTAGGAGTAGGAGTGGAACTTGTATCACCCAAGGTTGTCGCGCTCGGAAAGCTTAGAAGGCTTGGAAAGCTTGACTTGACTTGGCCTGCTCCAGCCACAGCGCTAAGCTAAGCTAAGCCGCTGGGCCTGTTAAGTTACAGGACTAAGTTCCTGCACTGTAGCAGTCAGCAGCACCACTAACAGCCACTGGAGCCGAGAACTTCACCCCTTGTGCGGCTGAAGACCTCTTGCCAATGATTGCTTCCCAGTGACCCTCTCTCCGTCTCCAGGTGAGGTGAGGTGAGGCGGGGCGGCGCGGCGCTAGCAGCTAGAGTAGCCTAGCCGACTTCCTGATATCATGTTCATGTTCATGTTCTCAACGCCCGCCAGGTCGGATCGTGTTCTTCTCAAGGGGAGGAGGGCCTTTGGGGATCCGAACACACAGATTTACCAACTTGCTATTTTTTGAACGACAGACGCGTACGCTTCCTGCGACGACGTGGAGTTTGCAGGCCCCGGAGCTTTGATTCTTTTCTTTCAAGGTTCAGAACGCATGCATACATGCATACATGCATAATATATATTCGTGTGCTATCCGGAGAAGACGGTCGGCGGAGACTCTTGGTTGTCTCTTTGACTGCATTTTGCATGCAGTGGAAAATTGGTTGTATGGAACGACACATGACAATACCTCATGCCTCACACGAGAGGCTCTTGGGGAGGTGTGGCAATTACTGCATGGGCTTGCCGGTGTTTCGGTCCGAAACATTTGAACTGTACCTACTGTATGCCGAAATGTATTTGAGAAACCAGGTTAGGACGGCGCACGACACTCCCAATTGCGCCAGCAGGCGTGTGCCAAAACAAAAGAAACCTGTTTAGCGTCTTGGGAATTTTCTTCTGATACTTTAAGCCATGTCTTGAACATTTGACCTGACGATTGGAGGTCCGATAGTCCCAAGCGCACAACGAAATCTTCAAAGGCCGATGCAAAATTTCAATTTCCTTGTAGAATTCGTTACAAATCTCCCGCGGGGATTTTTTTTTTGGTAGTTACCTAGGTACTGCATTCTTTGCCCTCCTCTTTAGGGCCATTCCCACCCAAGACATAGATGGCGTAGACGAGACAAACATACATCCGCTATGTTGCATGTAAATTGAATGCGATGCTATTCAGTGAGGGGGAAAAAACGTCAACTGTCCACTTGCTGTTAAAACCTTCTTTGCAAGGAAGCATGCTGTGGCGGCTCTACGATTAAGCACCATGCTCGAAGTACTTGTTTGATAGTAGGAAAATAGCCAGCAACAGTGGTACCCTGCTCCCGGCCATATTACGAGGCTTTGAAGAAGCAGGTACTAGATTTGAGAGAGTTGATTGGTCTTTAAATGTCTAATAGTACAAATTGGAGTAGGTGTATGTATTGCGAGCGTATTGGTAGACTTTGTAAGGTGAGGGAGGAATAATGCATGGTCCAATCAAATACAAGTCCGTATAATTAGATCAGCTATCTGGCCTTGATCCCACAAGGGGAATGAACATTGACAATCTGCGAGTGGTTCCCAGATCTATTTTGAATCTATCTACTGCCTGAATAATCGCGACCCGTGGTAGGAATCTGTGCAGCATGTCGCATTTTGTCTGTTACTGGTCAAGTTTCCAGGTGCCATCCTTTCATGCTTTGTGAAGACGAAACGTTATTACTAGACCGCATCGATATTTCATGGAAAGTCAGAGCTTGAAACAGGGCCATTAGTTGAAAACGTCAACACTATCAAGCACTGGAAGCCACCTGATCAAGTTATATTGGTACAGAAGTCATTTTTATGATTTCCGGATCCTCATCTGGATGGGAGACCTCGTACCGGGTGGTGGATCGGGGTGAGCAGCTTTGCGGACTTGTAATTTGACTGGACGCCTCCAATTGTTTTGTATACTTGGAGAGCGAACAGCGTTTTTCCAAAACCCTAGTCCAAGCTTCTATCTAAACACCCCTACTTGCTAATGTACCATCTTGAGGAGACGGTGAGTACCTCAGAGCCACGACTTGTTGCCATCTGTATCTGTTTACATTTTGCTTGGCCGTTTAAGCAATAGCAGACATGGCCTGTCTTTACATAGCAATGCTACCGCCAATGACAACTTCTATACTGTCAAGCTCTTGATCAGGACCATGGTACGGGCGAGCTCTACAACCTCTTCAACTTGCTGATTCGATTTAGTACCGCTCAACGACTGCTTTCGGCTCTTGTTGTCTTGAACCAAAAGATCAAGAAATTACCTAGCACGGTGATCATCAATTCTTTTGGGCTGATGCTGGATTTCATAACTGCACACACAGGCCAAACGCTTCAAGCGATGTACTCGAGCAGCTCTCGGTACTGTAAGCTATAGAGCTGGGCCAACGGCTGTCACACTGGGAACTGAACGGAAGTAACTCATTCTTAACGCGCTTCCACATGTGGCTGGGCAAAGTGTCTTGAAGTATCCCAACAGGTTACATTGTGGACATCACCAATCTTACTGTCCAGCACTGGTCAGGTATGCCTTAGCGAGGCCGTCGCGAAGCTGGCCTCGAGAGCCTAGGTAGCTTTGCATCCTGCTTCCTAAATACGTACAGGTCGTGTCGCTGAGATAGACACTGAAGTAATGGTAGAGAAATTGAACTGCGAGGCTGCTGGCCTCCTCCATTTTCAGCCGGCTCCCCTCTCCTCTCCCGTGTTGTTCCGGCATATCGCAAGGCCCTCCGAATGTGCCAGAGCCCATATCTCCACCAGATGCCGCACACGGGCCTTCCAAGTAATTTACATGTACAGTAATGTTTCGGCAGTGGCAGAAAGGTGGCAGAAAGTAAGTGTCTGACAAAAGCAGACTTGGATGTTTTTAATTTTATTTGGCTCTAGTCGACTGTCATATGATCAGCATTATCTTATCCTATCTCGTAGGTGCGCTTGGCTTATTAGCTCACGGCATTCGAGGAAATGTCATCGAATGACAGGCAGAGTTAAAAGGTAGAACCACCGATGTGAGATAGTCCTGTCTTCCAACTATTACCGAGGTGAGACAACAAGACGGTATCTTCCCCGTCATTCGCTTGGAAACACGGGCTGCTCCTCGTGAGGGCTGCGTGGCTTGCATGTTGTTATTGAATTGAGGTCCGGGGCAGCTTGGCACGCAAATCCCCCGCAAATCAGGGTCTTCCCTCCTACGGGGGTGCCAATCCCACCGAACCGCATCTCGTACTCAGGATCCACTTTCGATCTCTGTCTGCACAGAAACAGGTCGGCATGCATTGATATCTTCCAGCTGTCCGACCTTATATCCCAGGAATAAAGGATAGGAGGTTGAGGCTGAATTCAGCAAAGGACAGCTGATGAGACACAGGTGAGGGGTAAAAATGAATAAATCTCCATGTGCCCCCAGACTCCGCCGGGAGTTTCTTCATAGTCGCCTAAGAAAAGAGAAAACATGGAACATATTTTGTTTCTCGCCTTTGTTGCCAGTGCGTCAGCTTGCGTAATTCCAACTACACCATTGTCAAACACCATCACCACCCCATTCAGGATCCAGGTCCAAAATGTATCCTACCCAGCAGTCAATAATCTTTATATGAACCTCCTCGAAGCTGGAGGGGGAGATAAACATTTGTACATTGGTCCTGTTGGAACACCTACATCCAACCTCGTGTTGACCGCCGGGGTGATCGAGCAAGGCGTCGTTCATGCCGTGATTGGAGGCGAGCATTCTGATATCGACAACACGGACAAGATGTTCATGACTGAACGTGGTGATGCTCGAGCAATCTTTCAGCCAACATATGCCTGTAATCCGCAAACGGATGCTCTCCAAATCGAACTGAGATTCGTGACTTGGCAGAACCATGCACCAGGTCAATGGATCTGTGTGAGGCCCACCTATGATAATGCGTATGAGTTCCGCTATTATCCTCCTGGAAATACAGGTATGTTCGAGATCATTTCTCAAGTAAGGCTGATTTTACTGGCATTTTGCTCACGTATGCACCATCTGCAGCGAATGATCCGAACAAGTTCTGTGTGAAAGTGACACTCGTTGCAGTCGGAGCAAGCGGAACTGGAACAACACTGACTACATCGACCACATCGACAGCGAGCACTAGTGTATCCGTTGGATCTACGACATCAACATCAACGTCGACTAGGACTACATCTACGTCCACAAGCACTGCATCAAACCCGCCAGGTGGTACCTCCTCCGCTTTGCCATATACAGATATGACTTCTCAGGGATTCTCCTTCATCGGATGTGCGCCTGAGGAGCGGAATGACCCAACAGGACTAAAGGGTCGCACGCTCTCCGGTGTTCTCTACGCAGACGATACTCTCACCAACAACAAATGCATGACGTTCTGTGCCGGAAGAGGATATCGGTACGCTGGAACGGAGTATGCACGTGAATGCTGGTGTGGGAACTCTTACCCGCCTAGCCGGCAACCAAAGACCACCAAGGCCAGTCTGGCGGGGTGCTCGACAAAATGCAAAGGAGATACTTCACAGTACTGTGGGGGCGGCGACTGGCTGAGTCTCTACCAGGCCTGTGCTGCGGGCGGGCCATGTGTAAATGCCGTCTTCACTTGAAAAATACCTAATGATAATAGAACTCCGATAGGTCGAGGGCTACAAGTAATGGGAATGGTCGTGGGAAGATTGAGCATACTCCAGTGTTATAGAGTATAGTGGTGAGCTTGTTTGTGCAGCTTAGCTTTGACGAATCTCCCTAGACTTATAACTAGATATTTATCTTTCTAATATTCCACTCCTCGTTTCCCCATGCATGTCATCCCTGTCGGCCTTGGTCAGGATGTGCAACGTAGCCCATCACACATCAGTACTCGGTATATGACACGCCGCCGGCATTGTTCGACCGAATATAATCACTTCATTGCAAAAGGATACTAGTCTTTTTGTAGCTGGAATTTTCCCTTTGATTTAAAACCCTTTTCCCTATTCAAAATCGCGTCGAGCTATTTGATCCCCTATCAAAACTTGCACATCTCGCTTAAGTTAAGGTTTCCACCCTAGTAAGTAAACAAGAGGCAAGGTCGGCTCATATCAAGTACAATCAATTTAGGAAAATCAGTAGCGTAGACCTGCAAGAATGTTCTGGATCATCAACGTGAAGACGCAAAGGGAATGGAGTCACCAGCACAATATGGGCTTGCTTTACCTCCCTACTACAATTTGCTTCCAGCAAGCGAATTATTTGTGGGTACAAACCTGCATAACTTCAACCAAGGAATCCAGAGTCCGGGACCCAGTCATTCAAAAAAATGGAAGACGTAATTCGCCGATATTTACGAGCAGACTGCAAGCCTGGAAAGGTCCTCGTACTTGGTAAGCGAATGTATCCGAAAAGTATCCGAGCCTCGTTCACACTCCGGATATATACCCATCCTCCGTAGGTCCATAAATATCTTAAAAACGATGATTGATTCATGACAAGAGATATCTGTTGTTAATTCTATGTTTGCGAACCACAACATGACCACCACAATTCAGGACAAAGACCAGTGGAGCGCCAACGCGGGTACTTACGCCGAAGGCAGCAAGAGTATCAACCTCAGCAACGCCCCTACCGAGACTCTGTTCACGCACCTGAATAATGCATACCACTTTTCAACAGCCAGTGCCATTCTGGACGTCGGAAGTGGGCCCGGAATTACCATCGGGAAGCTGATCGAAATCTATGGATCTCGACTCCCTCCTAATGCGCAGTTGTAAGTGCTTAAGGACCTGAAATTGATATCTACTAAATTTCACCCAGAATCGCGTCCGATTTCAGCGCTGGCATGATAGACCAAGTCCAGAAGATCAAAGATGAGAAGGCGGGCGAGGACCCCATCTGGAGACGAGTGGAGCCAAGAGTACTCGATGCTCACACCCTGGATGGAATTGAAGACTCATCTATGAGTCACATCACCGGCACTATGGTATACAATCTAGTAGCCAATGGTAGACAAGCTCTCGAGGCGGCTCATCGTGTTCTCCAACCCGGAGGTGTCATTGGGATGACGCTTGGCGCAGGTGCTGAATGGATGGAGCTGGTAATAATATGCCTTTCGATATCCACATCTGTCCCCCTACAACAACTTTTTTCTTGTTAGAATTTTGTTGACCTTCGTGTAGATGGCAATCACGGCTAAAAAGATCCGCGGCGAGGAAGCTCCGGTGTTTCAATTTCCCAAAGACTACGGCACAGTTGCTGGTATCGAAGCAGAGTTCAAAGAAGTTGGGTTTAGCTCAGAGCATATTGAGATTATGGAAACTTCCATGGATGTGTCTGATCCCAAGCCGTTGGTCGACATGTTTGTACGAGGGAAGAATCCTGGAGCGATGTTCTTTGTCGGTGATTATTCGGAGGAAGAGCTGGATGCGTATGTGGAGGAACTGTTAAGATTGATCATAGGCAAATATCCTGATGTACCGAGGAAATTAATGGGGCTTTTGATCGTGGCAGTTGGGAAGAAGTTGGCATGATCTTAGATTTTGAAAAAAAAGCTCTGAGATCTGGCGAGCTTGAACATCAAACCAGAATCACCAAACACTTGGACAGATCAAATAATTGACTGTACCAGTCTCAGTATCTCTATGATGACCCATCATTCTGTAGTTCATATTCGGTACCTTTGGTGCAGTACCATCTTTTCCACATCAGGAATAACAACTTGGTCGACCCGAAATTAGTGGCCGTGTCCCACAGCATGACATAAGCCCTTGTCCGAACTTTAAAAACTGGCCCCCATTGCCTGCTCGGAATATATATTCCTTTCATAATGTTCTGGTCGGGGACTCGGTACTCTCTTCTGAGTTCAGGTTCTGGCTCAGGTGCAGATTCTGGCACCAGGTCTCGGTTTCTGCACCTTGTCCACCAGTTCCAACGTCATGTTCTCCGCAAGCGTGTGGTCCTGGGCACATCAATATTCGTTTTCTTCGCTGTAATTATATCCTGTTTCCCATATCATAGAGTAAGTACGCTCTCCTAACTCATAAGAAAACGGTGGTCAATTATACTCATGCTCGGGGCTAGAAATCACAACTTTTCGTCCCCTCAGAAGCTCTGCGGACACCAAAAATCAATGGATTCGAGATTCCGGACGCACCCTTACGTCTTGTCATTCCAGCAACCACATCAAATCCGAATTTGTGCAAGGCAATTCTCTCCTCAACTATTCTCAACTTCACAGCGCCAACCATCGTCAATTGGGGCCAAGGACTCCATCGGGATAACTGGGAGACCAATGCAAGTCACATAAATAAGATAACTGGAACACTTGCCTACCTAGATGCTCTCAAACAGGAGCATGACCACGAACTCGTCCTCATCGCTGATGGCTTTGATAGCTGGTTCCAATTTGGACCCGAAGTTATCAAGAGTCGCTATGCCAAGATCACCAAGTCGTTGCACGAACGCACCAAAGCCATGATCGGAGAGCTTACCTTCAGAGCCGAAGGCCTCACTCAAAGTATCGTCTTCTCTGCGCAAAAAGATTGTGGGCCCAACATGAGGCTCGATGATATCGGCTGCTATGGGCAGATCGAGTCGCCTCTATCGAAAGACTTATACGGACCTGATACAGATGTACTGGACCCAAAAATGCATTTGCCTTTGCATTTCCGTCCTCACTTCCTGTGCTCGGGGGTCATAATCGGGACAGTGCAGGACCTGAGGAAGATGTTCGTCCGCGCGACAGAAAAGATCGATACGATGCCACACAGAGGCAGTGATCAAGACATTTTCAACCAGATCTACGGTGAACAGAACTACCAGCGCGAAGTCATGAGACTGCGGCACCGTACACTGTGGGAGGAGATTCGGGATGATATCCTGAAAGTTATGGGCAGACATCGACCATCAATCACGGACCCACATCCGACAAGAAAGCCGATGGAAAGCCATGACGGAGCGCCGCTTGACTTTGGGATCGGTCTAGACTACGGGCAAGAGATTTCGCATTCAACCGTACTTTCCGAATGGGATAGTCGTTGGCTTACGATGGCTAACGTCAAAGACGCCCATGACCAGCAGAGAAACACTGACCAGAGGGTCAAAAGGGTGCCAGGAGACGTTCTTGAAGGGCCACCACCATTCATAGGACTTCCAGGTAATGTTGGAAAGAGCCACGGAAAGATAACCTCGAAATGGAACGAGCTCTCGCTGTATTCACATCTGTATACGGGGTCTATGCCTGCGATCATTCATATGAATGGACTCAAGAGTATGCGAGAAACCTCCTGGGACAAAATGTGGTATCATGAAGAGAGGAGGAATATGTTGAGTGCCATGACGAGAGATGTGGGGGCGTGGACGGTCTCTGGAGAATGGCTATCTTGGGATGAATTGTGTAGAGGGACAGAGGACGAGGTATTTAGAGACTCTCTGGGGCCTTGGAAGAAGGAAGCCAGGAAAGAGGACGAGAAGGTGGAGAGAAGAGGAACGAGAAAGAAACCGAGGGGGTAGGAAGGCTTAGGAAGACGTGGACATAGAGGAAGCTGCTGGAAGGAGTAATGCGTACTGAATAGTAGGAGTTTTCATGAAAAAGATCCGTTCCGTACAACATCATGTAATTAATAAGGCAACAAGTCAACGTTCGTAGGAAATGTAAGAGGTAGGTAGGCACCTAGGTAGTCACCTAGGTAAGGTAGGATGGCAGGTGTCTTGAAGGTCACGAGTCATGGTGTCCACACTGCTTTCGCCAAGACCTAAGTTAACCAGGTGATCAGACCTCCAGTCCAGTGTGCAGTGTGCAGTGTGCAGTGTCCAGTACCTAGGTACCAGCAGGTAAGGAAGGTACCACCTACCTTAGTGTCGTGTGGCACGCGGCGCGTCATCACTGCTCGCCTGCACCACACCACACCAGCCGAGCCGAGCGCCCAGCTCCAACCTCACTTCACTTCACGATAAGGTCTGTCCATTTTCCTTCCATTGATCCATCCGTCCTCGGCCAACAACCATCATCACCATCAAAACAAACAGTCAAAAATAATCCACCCACAGATATGATGTTCTTCAAGTCAGCTATCGCTTTCTCCGCCCTCCTGGCCGTCGCCTCGGCCATGTCAGTGGTGACACTTAACCGCGATAGTAAGTGGCGAAGTGCTGGCTCTACTACATATTACCTACCTCTACCCTACATCGCTAACACATTAACAGTCCAATTTGTCGCCGTTGATGCAGTCCCTGTCTCTAACATGGCCAGTGAGTTCCCTTGCTCTCGCCTCATCTGCTCTCCCTGCCCTGTTCCCGTGCTAACTCAGCCCTCAGAATCATCTTTCTTCGCTGTCTCCGGCTCGGTATGCGATAAGGAGGACGAGGCCGACTGCAAGGAGTTCTGTGGTCTCTCAGAGCAGACTGCCACCTGTACTGCCAACGGCAACAAGGTGACCTGCTCGTGCAAGGGCGGCAAGAGCGAGTCCAACTGCGAGGAGAGATGTCTTCTTTGTATGTCACGTGTCATTCTCACCCCGCCTTCCCCGTACTCTCCATTCCACTCCGCGTCTAGTCTCCTAGGTTTCCATCGCGCCAGCGAGTCATGAAAAAGTTTAGCTGATTAAGTTCCTTTCTTTGATAGGCATGCCAGACAAGTCTTCTCTGGATGAGGCAAGCCGTCTCTTCAAACTTGGTGGAACAAAGATGGAATTGTAGGAATTGTAAAGAGTCCCGTAGGTCTGCATTGTCCGGGCAGTGTCGGCGTATGGCAGCAGTCACTAAGTTATGAGGGTGCACAAGGATTTTCATGTGATTTAGAAATTGTTACATCTCGGCTGTGTTACCAACTATGTATTCTTTGACCTACTCGGCCAGAAAGGACGTAGACTCATTAGCCAGTGAGGCACTTGGCTCCAGTGTCGTGAAGTGTCTATGTATAGAGGCACAAAGAGATCTAACCACCTCACAGCTCTTTTTGAATGTTTCTATTTTGAGTCACGTTCAAGAGCTCTGTACGGAGTCCTGGATGAGTTTCTCCTGCATCATTGAAACGACACTCTATAATATAATGTCGGATAAAAAAGTGCGGCCAAGTCGTTGGGGGCATTCTGTCTGACCACCTGGCTCGGTGACAACGGTTCATGCCCAAAATTTATATGTCGAATGAGAATATGATGGCAATGAATTTGGTATACGAGCTGGAAGATGAGTTGAAAGCTCTAAGAATCGTTTCCGACGATGAACCAAAGGGGAAACCAAAGGTCGCCGATATGCCATAACGGATGAGACTTGTGCTCAAGGGCAAGAAACAGGCGGATCAAGAACACTTATTTGGTCTGCCGGAGGATGGGATGAAAGACTGTTTCCATCTTCATGGTAGACCAGTTCCGGGTGTAGCTTCGTTAAGGATGGCAGACAGAGAACAGGTTGAGGTATTACAACGATTTTTGAAATTGGGTAGATGCTTCAGCTGCGAATGTCGACGTTATTCAGAGTGGTGTGATTCGGGTAAATATATGATGTTGTAGAAACGCTAGCGAGATTTCTGCCGGGACTGGGCAAGGAGTAGTTAAGTAGTGATTAGAGATAAAAGTGGTTTGGATATCCGGAAAACATATTCTCTCATCTATTACCATCTCGCGAGAACAGTCGTAAAGAACATTCATTTGCTCTCACGACTCTCAGTGAATGAGCTGTGAATAATGATATAAATAGATATTCGCTCTCTTGAGTATCTTTCTCTACTCATATCCCGATGGAGCCGAACAATATCCCCCTGATCTCTTCCGCTAATTCGATAAATCCCTCCACATGCCCAACCCTATCAGCGCGTGTAGCCTGTATCATTGACATTCTAGAGATTGGAAGTGTGGACACGGAGTAGCACTGCAGTTGGAAGCCGGGCTTCCTAGATGAACGGGAGTTCCTACAGACATAGTAAGAAGCAGCCAGCATAGATCAAACTTTCCAAGCTTCAGTAAGGAAAGATAATGATTATGTATTACTGAACAATAACCCCGTGCTGTATCTTCGAGGGCTTGTTGGTGTTGACCGGCTCACCCAACCTCACCTTGACAGCTTAGCGAGTTCGCTTACAGCAAAACAAAACACTTCCCCATGGATCCAGGACGGGACAAGCATGGCTTATGCGACACAAAGATTACACGGCTTCACATGAATGAAAACTTATTTGTTCAGCAGAGTCGTAGTATTTGACCATTATACCCTAGCCCAACCAATGTCATCCTACCAGATTGATTGATCAGTCACTCTTACTTCGCCAACCTCTGCTCCAAATCCTTCCCAACGCCACCTAAACACCCCTCAATACATTCCAACCCCCGGCAACTCCCTCGACGCTTCAATTCCCCATGATCATTCACTATCCCAAAAGTGGTAGCAACTCCGACGCATGATATGCACCACTCCTCAGCGAAGTCGTCAAAGCCAACAACTCAAACTCCCCTCAATAACGATATCTCCAGATCGACAATCCTGCGGCAAAAGGGCGGGTGTATATTTTGAATTGAAACCATCCCCATACTCAGAGTATCGGGCAGGTAAGCATTCCACGCCGAGGTCATGACTTTGAAGTACCCAGCTTCGTAATTAGTGCTGTCGATGAGCACTGGGACTTCGAGGAACCTCCCTATTGTAGAACGAAAGTCGTAGTGTGAGAACACGAGAATTTCGTCGATGGTGGACCAGAAAGTGGCCACTCTCCAGCGAAGTCATATTGTGCAATTGCTGAAGTGATCATTGATGTGGTTTTGTCTCTCATGTCTGGCATGTATGTGCTTAGATTGGTTGTATTGTCGCCACAGTCGAGGGCAGATGTCACATTTTCAGCCTTCTGCCGTGGCATCTTTGGTGTAGGCTCCAAGAGAGGCTGTTTCAGATTGAAGGGTTATCCCTGGGATGACGGGGTCGGATGTCAATGTACTGTTAGCTTGGATTCGCTCGATCAAGACCTTTCACACGAACAAAATCGAAGTGAGAAGGTAAAGGTCTCAAATTGAAAGAGATATTATGATACATATCATCCTCCTATAACAGTCATGCGAACAGACTTGCTTACAAAATACGACAATCATCTAAGTAACGTACAATAAAGCAGGAGTAGACTGGTATCATAACGCCATAAAATGCAGACAGATGTTCCACCCACCCAAATCCACCCTATCATGTAATACCGAATCGAAAGCATCCATATCGTATCGACGCAAAACCCAACGCCATCCCAGCATCATTACAATCGTCTAAGGTATCACGTACCAGGTATCATAAGTCCCATCAGTCAGTCGATCAGCTCGCTCACTCACTCACTCAAGCAGTCAAAAAGTATATCATAGAAACCCTCCCTCCGTACCAAAGGCCCCCACACTTCCTCTCCAACCACACCTTTTATCACGATTCTGCGTCGCCATGTCACCACCTCGCATACTCATACCCATATTATTGTTCAAATTTGAACGATCAAAGTCCTCAGGGCCGTACTCACTACTCCCGCGACGGCTACCGTCTCGACCGAAACCCGAGCTGTTATTTGTCTGCACGAGAAGAAGGCTGGAGGTACTGCTTAAGCGTTTAGCGAACTCCGTGAAGCTGAGACGTTTGACCGACGTGCTGCTCCGCCGCTTATCCTTTGCGTCTGTGCTCCCTGCGCGAAGAGTGCTGTTGTTGCTGTCTCTGTCTCTGAGGGTGGGGACCGCAGTGCTGGACATCGAGCGAGAGGGAAGTGCTAGAGAACTCGGTCGGCTGCCTTTTGGGCGGGGATTGGAAGGCGTTGTTCCTGTTCGAGGACGGAGACCGTTGGAGCCGGAGTTTCCGTAAAATGCAGACATGGCTTGGGGATTTAGGAATGGGACTGGAGGACTTCGTGGTGCAGGAGATAAAGGCCGATTACCTGTTGATATCGGAGTACGTCGACCAGAGATGTAATCGAGAGCTCGTTGTGCTGGTGTTGGGATCGATACCTCCTCATCTGACATTTCGATATCATCGTCGTTATCTGGCTCGCCGACCGATGAGTCCTCTGATTCCTCTTCCAGTCCCCAATTCTGTCTCTCCCTACTAGGCTGCTTAGCCGACGATTTGGCCTGTTTCCTTTCATCTACCTCTCGCATGAGGGCCTCGAAACGCGCAATACTACTGATCTTCTCATCGTCCTTGTCGGGAATTCGATCACTTCCTGGTATGCAGCGCATCTGAAACGCTCTATCGAGAATGGTCTCTCTAGGTCCTGGTGGTGTTGAAGCAATGACTGCAGCCGGCGTAACAGCAGATGCTATACTATTACTTCCCCGCGTATGTGAAGACAGTGCCGATGACCGCCCTTGCGCTGATGTCCAACCTTCAATGAATTGATTATCGTATCCAGAAGTCGAGGCAGGGGAAGGCAAGTCCGTTGGCAAAGTCGTAGCGTAGCCAAGGGGATGGGGCGATGCGAATCCTATATGTGGGGGCTGGGAACTTGCCCGGGAAGATAGATCGGACCGTCTTGACCGGAGACTGGGAGAGGGCGAGATCATGGCTGAAGGTCTTTCTCGCGGAGGAGGTGCGTGTGGATAACTACTCTGGCTCGAGGCCCGATTGCCCAATTCTGGTCTATTGGCAGAGGTGGAAGGCCTCCTAGAATTCCCAAACGGATTGGTGAACGCATTGAAGACTGGACTTAACGGGCTCATCACCCCATCCTCCTCGTCCTCATCTGTAGTCAGAAGTGGCTTTACTGCAGCCTGCCAATCGTATATGCTATACTTCTCCTCTGGTATCGTGCGAAACAGTAGGAAGTTCACCCAAGGGTCCTTCGACGAAAGTCCTCCTGTCCTGCTCGACCTTCGCTTTCGCTGCTTCTCGGAAATTGAATCCGGTTTCATTTCGAACATCATTGTCGGTAACGACGGACTCTGTTTCCGGTGCTGAAGAGCTCGTATGTCGCATGACTTGAAGGCCGATACTGGATGCTGTGCAATGAATTCCCAATCGCCCTGCCAACGTTAGACGTCGATCTCTCCCGGCGCATCTTGTCCGCCCATACCTTTGCTTTGTAGATTGTAATATATAATTTCCTCCCAGCAGGCTCCGGCTGCGACACATCGACTAGGCTCGGCTTTGACGAAGTGGCCTTCAATCCCTTACGTCCAGCACTTCCCCGTCCCGAGCCATCGGATTGCGGTAAGAGATCGTTCTGCGTCTTCAACATGGACCCAGTACCGAGGACGACATATCGAGTCTACGAATATAGTCAGACCAAAATTCCCAGCACGGAACATGCCAACTCTGCAAACAGACCTTCCATAGAGCCCTCCCGATGATGGTCCCGCGCTCTGGCGGAACCAACATCAACCCTTCCATCACAATCATGTTGCCGCCGTTTGCGCGCACCCAGTCCAACTCCTTAATCTGCCGGTAATGCTCTAGATCGGGTGGATAGAGCCAGACAGAAACAGCACAGAATCGAAGGAGTGACTGATTAAAACATAGTAACCGAAGAGCGAACAGTATGTCCTCGACCTCAGGTACGAGGAATCCTTTCCGTAGCAGTGGACGAGCGACGGTACGAATGTTGTGAGGAGAGAGAGTAAGTAGGAGACGAGGAAGAAAGTAGCGTTCGGCGTGGTTCGTTTGTCGCAAGCCGGAAGAGGATTGGTTTGCGGGTATGTGCCTTGCTAGCCAGTGTGATAAACTAACAGCTCCCCACTAACTTCCTAGACTGCATTAGAAGTCTCTACGCCAAACGGTGGATTCCTGGTCGTGACCCTTGTTTTGTGCTCCTCCTTCTGTGTCGTGCCCTTGCCCCCTGTGCCCATCCCGGTCCCGGTCCTGGTCCTGGTCCTGGAGCCTGGTCCTTGCCGCCGCTGTCGTCTCGTTTTGCTCCTGGCGACGGCCGCGGGTGAACCGAAAACGTACTGCAGCAGGCGATATATAAACAGAATTTTGCGGCTCGTAAGAGTTCGAAAAGCCTCGACTAGAGTGGAGAACACTGGGAACAATCTATATCAATTCTGGTGGCAGCTTTGCAGGCCAAAATATACTCGGTATCTCAATACCGGAATCTGTCCGCTGTTGGTGGTGATGGAGCTAGAGTAGAGGCGTGGATTGAAGCCGCGGGGTGTGTGGTGCACCGAACTCTGGGGGGCCACGATGAAAGTCTGGAGACGAAGAAAATGAGGCGGGATGAAGGTGCTACACTGTCACAGCAAGCAAGATGAAGCCAGAGATCCGTACCAAAGAATCATAACGGGACGGAGAACGTGGGACGAAGTCTCGGATACAGTGGAATTGGAGGCAGTGTTCTTCACAGGACCAGAGCGTGGATACGTAAGGTATCAATCTCAACTCTGGGTCCGGTAATCGATTGGGAAGAGGGGGAGGAGAGTTACATATATGTATGGATGCTGTACTAATGCAGCATGCAGATGCAGGTGGCAGCAGGTAATTCATGCACAATTTTGTATTTCTTAATTTATCTCCCATGGGATGGGCGATGAGGTAGATCATAGTTCGTAGTTTCATAGTTTCATAGCCCTTTTCATTTCCTAGTTCACGAATGAAAGTGCTGTGACGTTTGCAGCGATAGGTAGGTGTCTATTTATTTATTTATTCTCAGGAGGCGATGAAGAGTCTGTTTACTTGCCTTGCTCCTTGCTTCCCTCCCCCGCCTTTCCCCCCTCCTCCTTTTAACAACCAGCGTCTATCCAAGCAAAAGTTCCAAAATCAAATCGGGTTGATTTCTTTTTCCTTTGTTGCCGTCTTTCTTGCAGCTACTCGTCTCCCTTCCCCTCTTCCCCTCGTCCCGTTCTCACCCTCGTCCAGCTCATCCGCTTGCTCCGATCCAACGGGAGGTCTGGAAATGATTATGACCCCTCGTAGTTTACCCTATCATTGCTTCTCCATATCGTCCCCGGCCCAGCACTTCTCCACCCTCCCCTTTTTCTGATACTTATCCACTAAAGTGTCCACGAGGCTCACCGTCACGCAATTCAGGTTTCTGCCCTGCATTAGTGTGTTGAAGGCGCAAACTCTCACGACAGTGACAGACCGAACCGACCAGCCCGCCATGCGATGCCATGCCCAAATCGATCTGGTATCAGTCGGCCACGGGAGATCTAGATCTCGTCTTTCCAGGCTCTCAAGAGCCTTTCTTTTAGGCTCATCCACCAATCGATCTCGTGCCCTCCACTCTGGCCGAATTCCGTATGAAGTTACACCAAACTTCCACTGCGGATTTAGCCAAACCAAACCTCCCTATCTACATCCCACCACCACACATCCGCTCGACTCAGGTCATGACGACTTCGCACGTGGATGTACAGATAACACTATGCATTGCATCACTTCACGTCACATTCCATCCATATAATCTACATCGTACGCGGAACTAAGTGCAGGTACGGTAAAATACTCCCTGGAATTTATCCAGGTACGCGGGAATGAAAACACGCTCTCTCAATTGCCGGCTCTCCGTCAACCGAAAGCGTGCGCGCCACAAAATGAATAGTCAGGGGCTGAACATTTCCATCCAAGCCCGCACCGCATGGCTGACCGACTCAAACGAGACGGTGTGACTTTAAAACGAGGGAAGCCCACACGGAACTTTTTGACTAGTTGTTAAAGCTTCACTGAAATGAGTTGACATGACTTTTCCGTCTTGGTCTCGGCTCGGCCCTGCACTCTCGTTTCCTTTGCCCAGATAGGGAAAAGTTGAGGGTGGAGCACAGAGATAGATGGATGCCATGTCATGGTGGTCTGGCATGCGGCCCGCAAGGGAAGAAAACTGCTTAGCGAGATGAATAGATTAAATAGTAAGATCCAAAAAGAGAGTTAAGTTTGATAAACCCTCCCTTTACACGTGTGCGAGAAGGTTACCTAAGGCCGATTGAATATCGATCATTGTAAGTCTAAATCAAGTCTATTTTCGGTTGTCGGGGTCATCAAATGCAACCCTCAAGAACTTTGTCCCCAAGAACTTTCAATATAAGGATCAGAATAACCCACGACTCATCTGACGGACCGTCCATCCAGCTATCATGTTCGCCCCACGCCTCCCACGCCGAACCACAAGATTCTTCCTATGGTTGAGATAACTCGGATAAGTCATGAAGCAGCCTCTAATCTCTAATTTTTAATATCAGGAGTCCGGGCACTTCTTCCCATCATGATCCATGTCTGCACATAGACTTTGCAGAACACCCCTTGAACTACCTTTAAGTAGGTATCGACTAGACGAGGAATGCAACAGACAGGCTGTTAGGCGGAGAAAAAGGTGGCTGATTAAGACATGCGGTTATTCTACTACAAATTCTCAAAATAAAGCGCAACAAAAGATGTAATGAGATATTCCTAAGATATAGAAACAATCATCGGCTATTTCTAAAGCTTACCTAAAGACTGTTTCTATTTTGTAGAGTTATAGATCAAAGCACAGTGTATTCAGTCAATTAGTTTTGATGTTCTCAGGGTGCCTCACTCGGCTATAATCTCCGCCCAACAGACAGGCTACCAATGATCTATAAAACGGACATATGCATTATGCATGCAAAGCTAACCCTGCATAATATTAAAACGCAAACAGCAGCGAAGCAGCGCAGTAAAAATAAAAGTAAACTAATAGCTTAATATCCACTCTTAATCCTACTCTGAACTCCACTCTCAAATCTGTCCTATTAAACAACACCCATACTACATTTTATTCTAAGGTAGGTTCAGTTACTAACTTGTAGGTCTCGTTTATTAATTAGAACTTCTTGAAGCTTTTTTCTCCCTTCTCCTCTTACTCTCGCCTTCCCCTTTTACTTTCCTATCTTATTAGCCCCCTTGTAGAACTATTTGTTAAACGTAAGTAGACTATTACTAATAGAACTAATGCCTCGCCTTGCCTTAGTTACTATTAATATCTTGAAACAGAGCTTATAACTAAGTAATATATATAGATATATATTAAAACCTAAGTTCTTAATTTACTTACTTTATATTAATGTATTTCTAACTAATTCAATTCTAGTGTTAATCCTATGATAAAAGAGGCGTTCTATGTAAAAAGATATCAGGACTAATCCTTCCTCTCGCCACGCAAACGATAGCAATAAGAGGCGTCTTATTATCCAGAAGCTGGTAACGGTACAGTGTGTTAGAAATTATATGGCAGAAGCTCTAGAAGGCCAATGATTCGCCGCCGAATGGGGAGACTTGCAGAAGCCACTCAGCCTGGGGTCAATGCATAGTGCCATGCTATCACCTTGCAACACGCAGCCTTGTGAGAGACTGTGGGAGCTGAGCCTCGAAGTCTACCCAGTGACGTGTCATACAAGCTACGAGGCACAAGAACAGTTTGGTCTTTGATGCGCAGACCTGAGATCACCGCACATCAGACATACCTATTCCGACAACCTTGGTGTTAGAGGGCTTCCAATATCGAATCACAATGACTATATTGATATCGCCTGAGTCCACGGCCAATGGAACTCTAGCGAAAAGAGACGACTCGGAAGTATTTAGGAGCAAAGGTGAGCAAGGCGAGCTATTCCATGCCAACACCGGGTATGATGGGCAGGCTTTGCATCCAGGTAGCGATGATCGGTACCACTCGTTCGCTTCTCAGCGTGGAGCATGCAACGCAAAATGGTACACTGACACCTGTGCATACTTTTGGGCTCTATCAATTGCCATAGAACAAGCTCGGCATGATGTCTGGATCATGGGGTGGTGGCTCTCACCAGAAGTGTACTTGCGGAGACCCCCAGCAAAGAACCTACTGTATCGCCTTGACCGTATGCTTAAAGCAGTGGCTGATAGAGGAGTGAAAGTGAAAATCATCATAAACAACGTGAGTCCCGGTGCTATCTAAGGAAGGATTTTCGTCAACTTATTCCTTGCAGGATTCCGAAGACGGCTTGACAAGTAATTTGCCAATCCTTTCTTGGGCGTCAACTTGTTCTGACTGCTGCACATGATTTCAGATGTCTCTTTACAAACAAAACTTGCTCTTGAAGCTCTGCATGAAAACATTGTGGTAGTCCGACATCTGTATCGTGTGAGTAGCCAATGTTTCTGCTCAACCCCAAGAAAATGGAGAGGACACAGGAGTGTAATATTTACTCATCTGGGAGTCCTTAGCCAGAAGATTTGTCAGAAACTCTGAAGGAAAGCGGCGTCAGCTCCTCGTGTATACCAAATACATATTGGTGCAACCACGAAAAGCTTTGTATCGTTGATGGAAGGAGGGCTTTCATGGGAGGTGTTGACATATGCTTTGGTCGCTGGGACACAAATGCCTATCCGAACGCGTCAGAACTCAATTCTATGTTACTGAAGCGTTCTGACTGTATCAAAGCGATGCTCACCGAAACAATTCCGAGGATCTCTTGTATCCTGGTCAGGTAAGCCTGGAAATCTTTTGGAGAAAATATACCTAACCACTGCGAACAAGGACTTCATGAATGCTCGAGCATTTAACTTTACAGCACCAGATCACCCGAAAGAAACCAGGCTCAATCGGAACACCGACTACAGAATGGGATGGACTGATCCAGCAGTATGCCTTGAGGGTCCTGTTGTTCAAGATCTGGTTGCCCATTTCAGCCAGCGGTGGAACTTTGAACGAGAGCGGAGCGGCGAGGCAGGTCTGCAAGCTAGGCTCTGTAGGCCGCCGGCCTGGGACCGGGATCGAAATGAAAAAATAGCTACTGCCCATGCTTCGATGGGTTATCATGACGACCAGGAAATCACCCAATCTGTGATGTCAAGTGCGAACCACACAGCTGGGAAAGCATCAGCGTGGGGTCAAAAAGAAGAAGGAACTCAAGCTGCCATCTCTGTGCAGATTGTCCGCAGCATCTGTAAATGGAACCATGGAACAACAACTGAGGTATGGTCTGAACAAGCTCATAGAAGGACATAGGGTATTGCTTACTTTGAAAGCATTCAATTCTCGATGCTTACCTCGATATCATCGAAAAAAGTCAACATTTCCTGTATTTTGAGCAGCAATACTTCATCACTGCGACAACAGAGGAGCAGTATCCCGTACGAAACAAGATTGGAAAAGCCATTGTGGACAGGATCCTCCGAGCCGCGAGAGCGAAACAGAGGTTCAAGGTCATTATCGTGATGCCTGCTGTTCCAGCATTCGCAGGGGACATCCAATATGACTCCAGTCCTGGAACTCTAGCGATAATGGGTTTCCAGTTCAAATCCATCTCAAAGGGCGGAAGTAGTATATTAGAGAAAATCAGAGAAGCTGGCTTTGTTCCCGAGGAATACATCTCATTCTTCAATCTTCGTAGCTACGATCGGATCAACCCTGGCACCTCCCCAGATGTCCCCAAAATATCTGGTAATGTCAATGGTAATGCCTTCTGTGGAAACTTTGAGAGATCAGTTGCTAACAGCCGTACTGGTTCTGGTGAGGATCCAACTGCTACATCTTTGCACCCAGAATCCGACGCCGCACAACACCAGCAGACCCAAAGCGCTCTGACACCCTCATACGACAGTATCAGCTCCGCCTACTTGCTTGACGGACCTGCTTTTAGCTCTATCACCCTAAAGAATGGAAATGTTGACGAAATTGAGACTTACGTTTCTGAAGAAGTATACGTTCATAGCAAGCTTCTGATTGCTGACGACCGAATAGTGATCATCGGCTCTGCAAACCTTGGAGATCGCTCAATGATTGGGGACCGTGATTCCGAACTCGCAGTAGTCATTGAGGATTCCATCATGATAGACAGTCAGATGAACGGAGAGCCTTTCAAGGCTGCCCGTTTTGCTGCGAGCATGAGGAGAAATCTGTTTCGGAAACACCTTGGTCTAGTACATCCACAAGATCCTACGAAGCCAGATGACAATTCTCTTCCGATCGATAAATGCGAGAACATGTATGACTGGGGTTCCGATCCAGATATTCTCGTCACAGATCCACTCTCCAACGATTTCGAAAATCTGTGGTCCCGGACAGCCCGCATCAACACAGAGATATTTGAGAAGGTCTTTAGACCAGTACCGAGCAATGCAGTAAGAGATTGGGAGCAGTATCACGAATACTACGGAAGGTACTTCGATGTGGAGAAAGGGAGCAAAAGAAAACCAATGCTTCGATACGGTCACGTCTTCAAAGAAAACTTTCCAGATGGCGTTCAAGATCTCGAAAATGAGCTTGATAAAGTGAGAGGTACACTTGTGGAGATGCCTTTGGGCTTTCTCGCTGAGGTTAAAGACCTAGAGAGAGAAGGATTCGGCGATCAGCCTTTCCAGGCTGAGTTGTATACATGAACAACGACGATGTCTCTAGACTACTTAAGGTCGCGGATGACAGCGGGAACTGCCTGCTAGGTTTTTTCAGTCCAATGACAAATTTCTCACGGCCATCAATAAACAAATATATCCTCCAATTCGTCTACCGACTCAGTGCAAAACTGTGTCAAGCAGAAATTAATGGGTGTGCTTGCTCTGCCTGGCCTTAAATAAATTTATTTATGCAGAAGCCCAAAAGGCATTATGAGACTAGGACGGCATGCATATTCTTTCGGGCGTAAGCGCCTTGCTGCCTACGTGTAGCCCAACCCCGTTACGCAAGGCTGTTTTTCAGCTGTACTTGACACCTTACAATGCTTGCACTTTTTCAGCAAAGCAGTGGTGTTTCACACCAAGCCACTTATCACCAAAAACTACCCAATGCCACACCCGGTCTGGCAGCATGGCTTGCTGCTCAGCCTTACTCCCGAAATATATAATTATGCTCCGTGGTCCACTTTTCTTTGCTCTTTGCAGTGCTTTTGCTATCCTCTTAGAGTGTGAAGTATTTGATTAAATTCGGCGTGATGAATGATCGTTTCAAGGCTCAAAATACTGGCGCTGCATGGACTCAAGTCGAAGAACTTGATTTTGATCAACTGTTTAGTGCGTCCGATCGTTTGACTTGTCTCGAGCTTTGGAATTTCGAGGTGAGTGACTTTTTAAGAAGAGAAAGCTTCCGATACAAGATCTTTGATACTTCCACAGGATCCGAGCAAAAACCTTGCCAACTATGGCCCAATGATCGGTAAGGGGGAAGAGGTTCTGTCCAGACTTGTAAATACTCCACATCGGCATTTTGAGAGATTTCTAATACTTCAAAAGGGCAGTGAAGAGTACAAACAGTGTACCGAACGCCTTGTCATATTGTCCGTGACCTCCACGAGATACCAAATTTTTGCTAACCAAAGAAAGCTTCTCCGAAGGAACCACAGAGTGCTCTGATCGGGACCCGTATACCTTGAGGCGCATCAATCCCCCTTTCCGCGTTCAAAAGTCAACATTCAAGTCGATCGGTGATGCTTTTTCGCTACCAATGAGGTTCCATTTGGAGATGTATTCTGACGGTGCGACTATGTTCATGGACATGGGAGGGCTACTTTGCGAAGCTGACAACGAAATTCAAAGTAAGCATATCGCTAATTCAAGACTGTAACTTCCTGACACTGGCTGATATTCATCCGAACAGCTTTCGCGTTGCAAAACAGCTTCACCACAACGAGCCAATATAGCGCCAGCTTCAGCTACAACGTTGCCACGCGAACCACTGGTGCATTTATCCACGGCCTGTGCGAATTCGAAATACAAGCACTCGTCAATAAACTCGTGTCTCGACGAAACAACATCGCGTTCCCCATGATGCTACCTCTCCACCTCCTAGCCTTCCGTGCTGACTCGGCACGAGGTAAAGTAGGAGACAGCCACCGCGAGATCATTGAAATCGAGCACCAAACCGGCATTCGCACGAAATGGCACCCTGGAAAGCCATGCTGTGGAGATTCGCGAGGAAACACCTCCGAGAAGCGGCGCTACGACGATGTGGATTTTGATAAGGTGACCGCGGATCTGACAAGCTTTACGTCGAAGCTCGCTTATGTGGAATATGTCTGTGAAGTGCATCTGCCAATGCTGGATAGCTTCGATGCTATCAATAAGCGTATACTACAGACATATGCTGAGAATGGAAGACGGAGACTGGAGGAAGCGGAGCATCGACTTCGGACGGAGAGTGGCTTGCTGCGGAGCTCGTTGCAAGCTACTTATTCGAGGGCAAAGTATTTATCTAAGCGAGGACAAGTTCAAGTGCAGACGGTAAGCTTCCTGATACAAAAGCCTCAAGGCAAATGACCTAATTCCGGTGTAGATCTATAGTTTGATAGCACAAAAAGATAATGCACTGAGCACGAAGGACAATGCTGCACTGAAAACCATCTCGGAGGACCAGAAGCGCATCACTTTGATAGCTGCAAGAGACAGTGCTGCCATGAGGGTGATATCCGTTATCACGACAGTCTTCATTCCAGCGACGTTCTCAGCAGTGGGTTCACCGTATATTACGCTCTGCTGCTTCTGTTGCTAACATGCTCGCAGACATTCTTCAGCACCACATTCTTCAATTTTCAAAAAGGAAATGAAGGGATTGTATCTCCTTGGGTGTGGCTGTATTTTGTTGTTACAATCGTTCTCTCTGTCTTGATCATCGCTTGGTGGTATGTCTCTTCTAGGCGCAGATGGTATGAGATTGAGAGTGAAGTTGGCGGGCTTGTCGCCAAGATGGAAATGAAGGATGCACGAGACTCGGGGAAGGATTCAGATCAAATTGGTGTACGGCACGTCGAATTTGCCTTGAAATAAAGTCAAAAAGAAACTGCCGATTTTGATTGGAGGTGAGATAGACTGAGCAGAGTTTGCACCAGGTCGGCAAGAGTGGAGATCGGGTCCAGTGCTCCAAAGTCAACATTCGGTTCCACTAGCCTTTAAATTAGCGAATAATGGGAGCAGTAAGCAAGGCAAACCCACGACTCGGAGATGTGTTGTAGTGACGACAACTACAGATCGGATTTCATTCTACGTCTTAAACAGACGCGATGCAATCAGATCATTCAGTACACAATGAAACCTCTTCCGGAAGATCCGCGAGTTCGATTATGGTACAGGTCTGCACTGACCTTGACTGGTTGAGATTAATCCTCCGGCTTAATCGACTCTAACGAAGTAGAATCTAAAATCTATTATAACAGCGGCCCAATGGTCATCGGTACAGCCAGCTCGCGAGCCCAGAAATCGACTTCAGACCTCACAGAGTGCTGCGGAACGAATCTCCAACTGAACTCGTCGCACGCTCGCTACGTCCGCACTAGACTAATCCTGGAAGCTTAAAAGATCCCGTTTGTTTCCGATATTAGTACATGTCAAGTTGAGGAGTGAAAGGTTGTTTGCAGGAAGGTTTTTAGGCGAGACGTGTTCGAAGCTGAGGAGGATCAACACCACCCCCTCGCTTATCGCAGCCTTGATCAGTTGTCAATACACATCGAATCGAACGGCTACTCGAGGCCACACACCCTTCTAAGATCTGTCAAAAGTTGTGTAATTCGATAGTAGCTTTACAAAAAATGCTGACAAGCGAAGAAAATACGAGAGAGAAGTATAAGATTATACCTACCGGCTATCTTGAGTAAACAGAAGCACTGTTGTGGCTGCGATCACAGATAATCCGACAACTGCTACCGACTCTTTCCTCATCCCAACTCATAGCACCCGTCATACTTACACTTATATATTTACACAATGAGCCCCCTCTGACGTCCATCCGTGTGGCTCCATTCCGCCAGCACGTGAGACCCCTTTCCCACCCTCAGCTGACACCTACCACGCGAAGCGAATCAGAGACACCATCAATCCACATCCACATCCTAAGCCACACTCCCCATGACTACCTAGCCAACCTTATCGCATTTGCTTTTCCTATGAACCTACCATCCTGCAACTTATCAAGTTGTAGTGCTGACTCCGATAGCGTGATACTTAGATCTAGGTCCTGCTGACATCACTAACCGGTTCAGTTCAACGACAAAGCTGGTGTAGTGTAGGAACTGGTTTACCGCTTCACGAGTGCACGAATGAGCAGGCGAGTGTTGGACATCCATGAATTCGGGGTTGACTGTATCAACTCTGCCTAGGTGTGAAATAGTGCACGTTATGAAATCCGTTGAGGAGGCGCCGGAGGCGCGAGTCGAAGAAGTACAAAATCATGGTTAGAATACCATGTTAAAGCTGATGAGGTGACCTGTTGAGCGAAACTTAGTGTTCTCACTGCTGCAGATGAGTTTGTTAAGTCGAGAGTGAAGCAAAGTGTGGTAAGGGGCAGGAGGCGAAAGGCACATGGGAGCGGGAGAGTGAGTGAGACAGAGCAAAGACCTTCGTCAGATGCTGATGTTCGAGGACCGATTTCCTGTATGGGATGCGAATGATGGTGTGCGGCACGGCGCGGCGTGATCAGACAGACAGATGGCTTTGTCTATAACAAGGAGGGCCTGCTTTTTCTCTTTCTTGTAGAGAAATGCTTTGTGATATTCTAGCAAGACACCAGCTTTGTTGACTTGGCATAAAAACTGTTCTGAGTATAACCTCTTCATTCGAACCAAACATTGTGCGGCATCTCGCTGGGAAACCCACGTACATAGACACTCCATGGCTATCTTAATACCGGATCAACCCGGAATTCTCGATCCTCTCTCTGCCCCTTCAAAACCACCACCCTCCTCTAAACCACATGAACCCCCCCTTTCTCACTCACAACGACAGCCATATCTCCCATCCGACTGCACAATCTGTCACTCCCTTTTCCATACACCTCGTTCCGACGGCACCATCGAAACCCCCTCTCTCATCCCCTGCGGCCACATCTTCGGATCTATTTGCATAAACCGCTGGCTTGAATCCTCCGAACACAAGAACTGTCCAAATTGTCGCCGTGAGATGCGGTATCATGGATGTGGGCACTCTGTTATACCGAAGTCTTTGCCTAAACCATTCCCACGCGCGTCAGAGGTAGAGGGGGATGGCGATGGTCATGCGGATGTTGCTATGGAAAGCGACAGTGATTTGAGATTGAGAGCTGTGAAGGCCGAGGATATGCCACCCCTATGTCTGCTCTGTAGAGAAGGTAGGGAGATGGAAGAGGTGGTTAGGAGGGCGGAGAGGAGGCTTGTGGCAGAGGAGAGAGCATTGGAAGGGCTGAGGGTGTTGCCGGGGTTGTTTGGAGGGTTGTATAAAGGGTCTGGGAGTACGAGTGGACCGGGGAATCTTGGGCAGAGGAGCGAAGAAGCAAGAGAGACGTGGAGGAGGGATATGGAGGTTTTGAGAGAGGGGTTGATGAAAAGGATGGAGGGGAAAGAGGAGTGGTGAGATGGAGGTTTTCTGAGTGTGCCAGAAATGAGGGCGTTGGGGTTTATTGTTGACTTTGACCGGTATAACTTGGGCATTGGAGTTGGGACCAGTTTCTTGGATATGGCGTCTGGTGTAGGCGGATGCTCAGGAAAGCAAGTACAATAGGAACTGAAAATTGGAGACTGGTATTCTCGCTGGGGTATTCTGAATCGCTTGGTCTAATGTGGCCACTTCCTTGAGCCGATCTTGCGTCTGATGCTTGGTGCCGGCGTCTTCAATTGGGAATGCCCTGATGTAACATCTCTCCACCTCATTCTTATATCGTCTTGGCGCCTCGGACAGATGTTGCTTATCTTGCTTCATCTTGACGATGTCCTACCCTGCCTCTCGTCATCTTCCTCATCGCTATCGTCTTTGAACCCTTCTTCTAAATCCCGACTCAATCGTCTGCCATCGTCATCCCTCCCTCTCCGGGCATCCAGGGATAAGGCTTCCCTTCGATTCTCGTCCACCTCATATAATTCTTCCCCATCCTCCTCATCGAAATCACTGCCAGAACCATCCTGTGCACTGACTGCGTATTGGTCCCTGTTGAATTGTGACCTCCAAGCGGACGGTAACACCCATCTCGCGATCGCATCTAGTATTCTCCGCCGTATCGAGGAAGTCTGTGTGGATATCGTGTCTAATGGAAGATACTGGCTATACCTCCCTTTGTACCGTTTCCATATTGGGACCACAATGTAGGATATCACCAAATAGAGGAACAGAGATATAATGGCTGGAATTACCAGGGTCTGTGAACTGTCAGATGTGCTTACGAAGGATACGCAGATAGTCTATCTAACCTTTACAACCGAAAAGAAGCCCATATTGACCGTATCCTCGTCGCCTGCTAGCATAGAACTTGGCGCGGGATGGGGAATATAGACGTCGTCGCCAGCTCTTTTGGAAATGCCCAAGGCTCGTGGCTGCCACGCGGCGTTCATCCAGGTCTGATCAGGCTAGGACCTTCGCAATGGTTGTCTTCGCAGTTGATGGGAAATATTTTAGAGAGGAATCACTCAAAGAGGCGCGGAGTCGCAATAATCATGGAATGGCCGAAATGGCCGAAAGGATGTGACTTCTATTTCTCAGCTAGGAATCGGCGTCGAGGAGCAAGGCAAATGAGTGCATTTGCGCGCGCGGTTGGTTGCACTTGGGCAGGTATAAGTATTGGTGCTTTCGTTGGTTGGATGGTTGGGTTGGATGGTTGATGGTTGGTTCGGTGGTCGGCGACGGAGGCGATTCTCCCCATCCCATCCCATCGCATTCGAGTCCTTTATCCATGCTATTTCTGGGCATACTCGGGTTCGCTTCAGGGGTCTCAACGCTGCAGTGCAGTGCAGTGCAGTGCAGTGGGCGGCGGGTGCGGGTGCTGGGCTAGTCCGTTCGGAGCTTTCCAATGGGGAGGACGGCGGCCAGCAAGGCTAACTTAGAACTTAGAGGGATGGACAGCCTCGAATCGAATGAATAGGGGTTTGACGACAAGCAACACCACAGCACATCACGTCTGGAGCCATCTTTACGACTCTCTCAACAAAACACTCGCTCTTCTTGTTTGCCTGTCTGCAATTCTGTCTTGCCTGCCAGGAAACATTCTTTGCCCCTCCTTTGTCTTTCTCTCTCACCAGTCACGGCTTCTGTCACATTCCGTCGTTTCTTGTGTGCACGGTCTTAGTCCGTGTTTGATGCCACTGCAGCCCTGGGGATTTGTTTCAGCCCCCCTTTAACGAATCAAACATTGTCCAGCGTCAGGGAAGGCCTCCTGCAGTTGTCGATAGATAACAGGAGATCTTTTGATTTTATTTTGTAATAAGCTTTTGCTTTAGACAGTTGCGCGCAGACAGACTGGTATCTTGACACTCACTCGAGCGGTGGCTGTTGTTGAAGTACCGAATATTGGGTAAGAACGGCCTCTTATCAAGAAAGAACCACCTCCCCAGCTCCCAGCTCACCTGCCCACCTCTGATTCTCTGCACGTCGCAGACTTTCAAGAACCTCATGCTGATCGATCTCTCCATGCAGCATCTCCCTGACGACACCGCCAGTCCTATCACCGCCTCTCGGAAGATCCGACGACCCTCCTGCTCACGTAGAGGAGGCATAATGCAAAGCACCAGGACGTGAGACATTGGACAACTCTACATACATCACTTTGTCCGCGGCCAGGCAAAGGCGCATCGCTGCTGGACGATCCAAGGCAGGCCAGACCGGCAAGGACTAGGGCCCCGTAGCTTTTTGCATAGCAGCGAGGCAACTGATCGAAACATACCATCGAATGGTTCCCGCTAACATGTCTGCCGCCGACAGCAAATCCCGCCAATCTTCTGGCGGCAAGTCATTCTTCTCTAGAAGTAGCAAGAAGGACAGGAGAAATGCCAGCGACGAGGGCAAATTGGGCGCAGATCTGGATAAAACAAGCACCGCAGGATCCAGATCATCACGGCACGCCAGAGGCTCCTCTGTTGCATCTTTAGAAAGGCCCAGTTCGCCCGGTGCGGATTTGGGAGGTCTGAATATGATGGCAGGAGTCATAACGTCTATTCCTTATGACAGCGTAATGGCAGATGGGAAATCCCCCATACCCGTGGATTACCTGCCTCGACCCGACCAGATGCCAATTCGAAGAGAACCTCTGCCGCATCACCTCAACAAGCCGGGCTCCGACTATCACCAATACCCATCCTTTGATCCTGCTACCCTTCCCAATGGCAGCTCACACCCTTCTGGGCCACGGCCACCTCCAGGAGTTGGAAACATTACCATGGCATCTACAGGGGATCGGAGAACCCAATTACAACAGTGGGGACCGGGGAGGGCGAGCAATGCGAGTACTTTGAACGGGCACAACTCACGATACGACTCCTACTCAACAGCACAAACTTCGGCCTACGGGAGGAATTCTTTTGACCATTCTAGCGCTGACTCTAGTACTGACCGCTCCAGCGTCTTCTCCTCTGGAAGCTCGTCCAGGACAGCTATGCCAGCTTCTCAGTCTACCAGCTCCTTCAACAGCAACCTGTCGCCCTCCCATGCATCGAGCCGCGAAACCCACCGCCTCACGAAATTCCCATCGCATTATTTGTCTGGGTCTCCATCCGGTTCATTCGGGGGAGAGGGCTTCAATCTCAACAAGCCAACTGATGACAGGGTGATAGAGGAGCAGTTTTTGGCTTTGATGCAAAAGCGAGGATGGCACAATCTACCAGATCAAGCAAGGCGACAGATGATGGCATATCCTGCGGCAAAGAAATGGACATTGGTGCACCAGGATCGACTTACGGAATTGCAAGGCGAACAGAAACGGCGGACGAATATCAGGAATACAGGGCAGTATGGACGAGAAATGGAAATGCTTGCCAATGCGGAGGAGGAGGGTACGCCAGAGTGGTTTGTACGGAAAGTTATGGACAACAGCATCTCCGCGAAACAGTTACAAAGTTTAGCTGTAAGCTTGCGAACGCAACCAATTGGATGGGTCAAGACCTTCGTGGAGTGTCAAGGACAGGTTGCTCTGACGAATGTATTGGGGAAAATCAACAGACGGCAAGCCCAAGGACCTGCGCCAGCCGATGGATCAACGAGCGACAGGGACCTGGACCGCGAGTATGATATCGTCAAGTGTTTGAAGGCTCTTATGAACAACAAATTCGGCGCCGACGATGCATTATCTCACCAACAAGTTATTGTGGCTTTGGCAACATCTCTTATTTCACCCCGGTTAACGACAAGGAAACTGGTCAGCGAAGTGTTGACCTTCTTATGTCACTGGGCTGATGGTCAGGGCCATCTCAAAGTCATTCAGGCTATGGACTATGTCAAGAATCAGCAAGGAGAAAATGGCCGGTTCGATGCATGGATGCGGGTGGTCGAGGTCACAGTCGATGGGCGAGGAAAGATGGGCAGTTTGGTAGGAGCCAGTGAAGAAGTCCGAAGTGGTGGGATTGGAATGGAGAACCTCTTGATGGAATACGCAGTTGCAACACTCTTCCTCATCAACATGGTTGTGGATGCGCCTGAGAGGGATTTACAGCTTCGTGTCCATATCCGGGCACAATTTACAGCATGCGGTATCAAGCGAATTTTGACCAAAATGGAGGGTTTCCAATACGATGTTATAGACAAGCAGATTGAACGATTCCGGACAAACGAGGCCATTGATTATGAAGATCTTCTGGAACGTGAAAATAGCAGCATCAAAGATAGCATTGAAGGAGAAGTCAAAGATCTTAGCGACCCGACTCAAATCGTCGATGCTATCATGCAAAAAGTTCAGGGGAGCAGGACCCAAGATTACTTTGTTTCTGCTCTACAACATCTGCTACTTATCCGGGACAACGATGGAGAAGAGCGGTTACGGATGTTCCAGTTGGTGGACTCTATGCTCAGTTATGTTGCTATGGACAGGAGGTTACCTGATATGGATCTTAAACAGAGTCTCAATTTCACTGTTCAGAGTTTGCTTGACAAGCTTCATACGGACTCGGAGGCTCGGCAAGCTCTTGATGAAGCCCTAGAGTCTCGCCAAATAGCCGATTCGGCCATGGCAGAGCGGGATGAAATGAAATCCCAAATCGAGCTTGGAGCCGATGGAATGGTTGCAAAATTACAGAAACAGCTGGACGAACAAGCCCAGGTTATCGAAATCCAGAGGCGGCAAGCGGACGCGCTGAAGAGCGATTTGGAGAGTATACAGGCACTTCGTGCTAAGGAAGCCCAGAGGAATGAGCTTGAAACCAGAGAACTGTATCTCATGCTGCGTGATGCCCAAGATATTGCTGCATCGAATGCTGCTAAGGGTACTGCTGGAACTGCATTGGGAGAGACCGATCCTTCCCAAATGAAAGGCATACTCGACCGCGAAAAGCTCATGGACCGACTTGAGATGCAAATTGAGCGTCAAAAGACCCAATACAAACTCGAGGGTCGGGTATGGGGTGACGCTGCAGGTCCATCCGATCGCTTACGAGCACTTCGTGAGGAGATGGATGGTGATAGCCGATCTGGTGGTGGTGCAACTCCACCTAGAGATTTCACCAACAGCATGCTCGGAAGCGTATCTCGCCAAACCAGAATACCTCGGAAACCTGTCAACTCCCAAGATATCCTATTCGAGGATGATGATGGTGATGACGAGGAGGGTATTGTCTTTGAGAAACCTCGTGTGGTGGAAATGAGACGACCCAAGCAAGCACCTGGTTATCTGGCGGAGATGAACTCGAAGGTCAAGCGTTACGATGCTAGTGATGACGAGGATGGTGATGGAGTCACCACAGGACCTTCGCATCCTAGTCTCGAATCCGACCCGCCAAGAACACCGAATGATGAGACAGCACTGAAGGTCGAAGGGTTCAATGGACCTCCGCCTCCTCCGCCCCCTCCAATGCCTGGACAAACTCCTGGCTTTGCAGGACCTCCCCCCCCGCCACCGCCTCCCCCACCGCCTCCTGGATCTCTTGGTGGACCACCACCACCTCCGCCTCCTCCTCCAATGCCAAACGGAATGATGCCACCACCACCTCCTCCGATGCCTGGAAAGAAGTCTGGTGGTTACTTGAATCAACCATCGTACAACGCTGCTCCTACGCTGGGTATGCCAGTTGCCAGACCGAAGAAGAAGCTCAAGGCACTTCATTGGGAGAAGGTTGATACTCCTATGACAACCCATTGGGCAGCACATGCACCAACCGCAGCCGAAAAGGAAGAGAAATATGCCGAACTTTCAAGAAAGGGTGTTCTGGATGAGGTAGAAAAGCTTTTCTTGGCCAAGGAGATCAAACAACTCGGCAAGGGCGCTGGCAAAAAGACGGACAAGAAGCAGATCATATCTAGTGATCTGATGAGGACGTTCCGTAAGTGTTGGATTTCAACGGTCTGGGTGCAACACTAATTATTTTCAGAAATCTCGCTTGCTAAATTTTCCAATTATTCCGTGGAGAAGATCGTTCAAATGGTTATTCACTGTGACAAAGAGGTTTTGGACAATGCTGTTGTCATGGATTTCTTGCAAAAAGAGGACATGTGCAATGTACCTGAAAACACTGCCAAATTAATGGCGCCATACAGCAAAGACTGGACTGGACCCGATGCCAACAAGGATAGCCGCGAGATGGACCCTACCGAGCTAACTAGAGAAGATCAGATTTACCTTCAAACAGCTTATGAGCTTCACCATTACTGGAAGTCAAGAATGCGTGCTCTGGCTCTCACCCGAACTTTCGAGGCGGAATACGACGAGGTTTCGGACAAACTAAAGCAAGTTGTTGCCGTCTCAGAGTCACTACGAGATTCAGTATCTTTGATGAACGTCCTTGGTCTTATTCTTGATATCGGCAACTACATGAACGATTCAAACAAGCAAGCCAGCGGATTCAAGCTGAGCTCTCTTGCACGACTCGGCATGGTGAAGGATGACAAGAACGAGTCTACTTTTGCTGATCTTGTGGAGCGTATCGTTCGGACTCAGTACCCAGAGTGGGAAGGCTTTACCGACGATATTGGGGGAGTAGTCACGTCACAGAAATTAAATGTTGAGCAACTTCAACTAGACGCGAAGCGCTACATTGACAACATCAAGAACGTCCAAATGTCCCTAGACTCTGGTAACTTGAGCGACCCAAAGAAATTCCACCCTCAGGATCGAGTCAGCCAAATCGTACAGCGGTCGATGAAGGATGCAAGACGGAAGGCTGAGCAGATGCAACTCTACCTGGAGGACATGATCCGAACGTACGACGACATCATGGTCTTCTACGGCGAGGATCCTGCTGATGAGAATGCACGACGTGATTTCTTCTCTAAACTTGCTATCTTTGTTACGGAGTGGAAGAAGTCAAGAGAAAAGAACATTGTTCTTGAAGCCACTCGCAAACGTAACGAAGCATCTATGAAGCGCAAACATGCTCAGCTCAAAGTCACTGGATCATCAGATGGAAGCGCACCGCCATCGCCTGTCTCCACTGGAGCCATGGACTCGCTGCTGGAGAAGTTACGCGCTGCAGCTCCGCAAGCTCGGGATCAAAGGGATAGAAGGAGAAGAGCTCGCCTGCAGAACAGGTACCAAGTACGTGTTGCTTCTGGACAGAAGATACCCGATCCAGACGAGATTCCGGAGATGGAGGATGCACTGAAGAGTCCTGAATCTATCAGTACTGAAGGTCTCATGAGCCCTGAGTTGACCGCTCCTAAAGAAGGCTCCGAGGATGATATTGCTGAACGAGCCGCCCTGCTCCTGCAAGGAATGAGAGGAACCGACGGTGCAAATGATGCAGAGGAGACCGAGCGAAGAGACAGTATGAGGAGAGCGCGTCGACGCGACAACGCCGAGGAAGAAAGAAAAGCTCGACGACGACGCCGAGAAAAGGCCTCCAGTGTGTCTGAACCCCTGGATGGAGACACAGTGCTGGAAGAGGAGCCAGATACGCCACAAACAGCAGAAGCACCAGCTTCTGAAGACGGCGATAAAGAGAAGGTGCCGACGCCCACCACGGTGGTGAGCCCTCCAAGCCCCGACGGCTCTAAAACAAAACCTATAGAATTGGAGGAGTGAGTAAGAAATGATGCAGTACGGGATTTGACATATATGACTTTTTAATGTCTAGTTTGTGCCTCTCTCTCGACAAAAGGGGAGAGGAGATGAGGAAGCAAGTCTCTTCCTCACTTGTTTGATACAATTTTCGTTCTCCCGGGGAGCTTGCGCATACATATATGGTACGCAATGCTCGGCTTTTGTATCTAGGTTCGGCTTGAGGCTGGTTTATAGGTTTTTGGGCTTTGTTGAGGAGACGAGAGAGGGAATTCGAAGGCAGAGGGAAGTGTTGGCAGTTGATTGTAGTATATGGCCTGGTTGTGGTTGCTTGCTCCAGAAAGAACTTCGAGAAGATCGGAGATGTATAATGATGATGCAGGAAGCAAGAAGATTTTGCGATAGGATGGTGATAGCATGGGGAGGAATATCAAACTGGAGGAGTGTACTTCATACCGTTCCGTTCCGTTTCTCTGCATAGCGTGCGGCGAGGGCTTTGACTGGTTGATTGATTGATTGTTGGTTGATTGATTATTAGTGAGTGAGGGAAGTGTATACCTCGCGTGCAACCGAATGAGATGTCGTTGCAACTTGTTAATGTTGACTTCCCTGTTAATACTGTGATGATGTGACGTCGGATAGCTCGATGTATTGTTACAGGTCTTTGGGAAATACTCCTCGATTATTGCTTCGGATTTTGTGTTGCTGGGCCAAATGAAGAGGAGAAGTTCTGACGTTACGTTGATTTCTGTATCTGGATTTGCATTTTGTGCTCTCTCACCTTGATGATGTTGCCATTTCACATTACGGATGCATGATTTGATATGAATTGACCTCATATTCGTCTAAGCGTGTTGTTCCTGTTGCTGTTGATGTTGTTGACTATGTTTACCTTAAGCGAGTGTTGATGGTAAGACGCTCAACGTGTCATGTGATTCCAGACATGGCGAACTTTTCATACCGTGGATGTGTATTATTAAAAAATGGGTAGTTTGTCCAGAATAAAATGTCGGCTTTTAAGATTGTTAGGGAGAGTTTATGGGCTCACTTTAGCATTTTGCGTTTTGTTGAAAGCTTGATGATTCGGGTACCGGACTAGACTGATCATGACAGGAAAGAGAGAGCGTATTCACCTGTCAATGGAGGAGCGTCAAACAAGCTAAGATAGAAATGGATGAGATAAGAAGCTCCTCGCTTTCTCGTGACTTCTATCTTCTTACAAGTACAACTACACAACAACGACACCTCAAGGCATCGCACTTTGGCTTGCGAGATCGATCAACGGTAGCTCTGAGATCCTGCTGCGTTAAGGAAGAGAGTAATTAGATCTCGGTATGTTATTAAGTTACTCATGGTACCTCCATGGGGTGTGAGAAGGTGAGCAAAAGGTTGAATTGTCGATTAACTGTGGTGTTAGGTCTCAGACACATTGTGAGGTGATCTCAAGTGCACTATTCTTTGCTAACTGTTTACTGCTAGGTAGCCTCAAGATTTTTCGACCCATATACACTGACAGCATGGCTATCTTAAATGATGGCAACGACACGTACGAGGTCCGTATCAAGAGATACCCAGATGGCACGTACTTCGACGAGCATATCAAAGTCGAAGAGCGGGAGAAGCTAGGCGCAAGAAAATGTACTCGTTACCTCGTTGGTGAAGCAGACATGCGCTACACAATTGAGTTTACGCTGCATAAAGGCTTTGACTTTGGTACATATGATCGCGCACAGGCACAGTTGTATTTTCCCGGCATAACGAGCTCCATCTGTCACTTGGATGTCTTCAAGCCTCTGGGTCTCGAGGGCCTGACCTCTGAAGATATTACGAAGAAACTTGAATATGCAGATGTTATTATTGGTGGACGTAAAATGCTGGGCACCCGGTTCGCATTTCGTGGCCTTGCCGCCGGTGAGTTTTGAGATATCAGGAAATAGTCACAGAAAGGTGCTGATTTTCACCATAGATGAAAACCTCAAAAGCTCGACTGATATCACAGGTATTGACCCGCAGAATTTGGGCTTTTTCGAAGTCATTCTCCACAAGTTAAGATGGGAGCAGAGACCTTTGTCTTCCTTGAAGCATGGTAAGAAGGTTGCAAAAGCAAAACGGGCGCAATTGAAGGCTGCTATACCAGCTACAATCAAGGAGTCAAAGAAGCCCTGGGATGCCAAGAAGGTCGATGAAGCCAGTTTCTCTAAAGATGGATTGACATGTGCTGTTGGGTATGTATGACTTCATATCACTCTGTCCTTGGATTGCTGACAATATAGTTTCGTCGGCGGCAAACCAGAGATGAGCCGAAATCAGCAGTGCTTAAACCACCATGGACTTCCTCAGTCACCAGGCCCAGCTGAAATAGAGATACCTCTGACCGAAAGTGTGGCAATTACTGGCCCATTTATGGGCTTTTACTTTCGTTATCGAAGCGCAGGTAAGAGTACCATGACCGCTCTTAGGAGAACAAGCCTTCTAACTTTCTGTCTATAGTTCATTGAGCGGACCGGCATCGTTCCATATCCTCCGCCACTATATCTTTACTCCTGGAAAGATTTAGCCGAAAATGAGCGTAAGATTATTATGAAGGAGCTGCAAGCGATCAACAGAGACCATGTCCACCAGGCCTTGGAAGCTAAACATGGAGCAATAATCACAAAGCCTGGTAAGGGTCGCAAGATCGAAGAACCTAAGGAGTGGCGTGCCTGGTCTAAGATGTATCCATGGGAAAGGGAGTTGGCATTTGATACGCTGAAGGCAAGTTCACATTTGTCTAGGTCACATTTAAGATCTAACCAGAGATCTAGAAGGCGAAGAGGGCATATGAAAGAGGAGAGGTTCAACGGCAATTTGAGAATAACCGTGGGGAAATCATCTCACTCATCGACGACGAGCCCAAGGATGGCGCCCAGTCCAAGTCACAGAAGCGTGCAGTATCCATCATCGAAGACAATAGTTCCAATGATGACATGCTAAAGCCAAAAGTCAACAGAGAGGGCAACGGCGAGCCGAAAGTAAAGGATGAACCGATCGACATTAACGGTCCGCCAGCCAAGAAAGTCAAAAAAGTGCAGAACTCTGCTCCAGCTGACAACTGTTCTGATGATGAGGGACTGAGGAAGAAGAGAGAAAGGATGAAAAAGTTGGCTGAAGAAATTGATGCTGAGGAGCGCCTGGGGAGAATGAAGCGCGAGCATCGGGCTCTGGAAGCAGAGATTGAGGCTGAGGAGAAACCGAAGAAGAACAGCAGGCAGTAGAGGCGAACAAATCACCAACACCACAGAACGTACAGAGAGATATCCGAAGGGCGGGTCCACTATGGAAGCACTGTTGTTATAAGAGCTCGCAGAGGACTGGCATTACTTTCATCGGAGGGACGAGGGCTGGACTCGACACTAATTTGTTTCTCTTTCCCGAATTCGAGAAACATTCAGCATTACTTCCACATGAACACTGTGCCCAATTGAACTTCTGAAAAATCACGAATTAAACTAGAATAGCAGCTTTTTGTGAAGCAAGGCTCACTATCAAGCGCAAGTTGCGCAACTTGGAGCCAAGCAGGTCAAGATCGAGGGAGCTCTGGCATCGTAATTCCTGGAAACGTATAGTACAGTCCCGTCGGGTTTACTTTCAAATGATGGACTTCTAGCTCCAATTTAACAGTCGAGACTACAATTGTATGAACATAGAAGAAATAGATCTAGAAAGTATTATCACATGCTTCCCACATCACGAGATGTGAAACCCCACACCCTCGCCAAAATAACAACAAGGTGCGAATTTATCAAGCTTGCATTTAGCCGGGATCCAACGATCGCCGGCACTTTCTGCTCCTCATTCATCCCCGCCATCAGCCATCGAGCCAAACGATGAAAGGCATGGCGACTCGGGCGAGCACTGCCGAGCCGTGGCCCACTCTTGCTTTTACGTTCGTATATATCCAGAAGCCGGGGAATCATAATTGTCCGTATAATTCTGAGACATTCAACACTCCCAATCCCTTCCAACTTCCATTTTCATCATATCTAATTACCTTCTTCAGAATTAATCCGAGAGTCCAAAATGGCCCAATCCAAACAATTAGTCTTAGGCTACGATGGTGTCCATCCCTTTTCAGAAGTCAAGATCAGTGATCGAGCGTCTGTCCAGGAATTGTTGAAGACATTGCTGGATCCCTTAAAGACACATTTCTCTCCTCTCAAAGCGAGGATCAGAGTCCCGGGTGGGACAGCTGTGAGGTTTGATCAAACGGCTGCGGAAGTGGAAGGAATTTGGAGACCAGCGTGGGGATTGGCTGCGTTGCTGGCTGGTGGTGGGACGTATGATGGTACGGAGCTGTGGATTGAAGCTGTGAAGCAGGGTGAGTCCCCAGTCAATAACGTCAAATAATTGGATGTGGAGATTGGTCTTGACAAATTGTTGAACAGGAACGAATCCCGAGAGTCCTGAGTATTGGGGCGATCCAAGGGACAATGACCAAAGAATGGTTGAAATGTGTCCGATGGGATTTACGCTTGCTGTTGCTCCCGTATTTTGGGAGTCTTTGAATGAGAAGGAGAGGAGTAATGTGGAGAGGTGGTTAGGAAACAGCATCAATGAGAAGAAGTAAGTACCACGAAATCTTTAACGGATCCAGCTGACGGGCAAAAGTATGCCGAATACCAATTGTTTGTATCCCGACTCTCTCACTTGATCCGAGAGGTCTTTTCATCAAATCGAGGGTCACTGACTGAGCACATAGGGCTGTGGTTCCGAGTCTTTGCAAATCTTGGGTTGAAGAAAAACGGTGGGAAGTATTCACAGGAGAAAATCGAGCAAGATATTATCCATCTCAATTCATTCTTTAGAGGTGAAGGTTGGTCCAATGATGGACCCGTTGGAGTCTGGCAGCAGGATTACTACAGTGGAAGTTTTGCCATCCAGTTCCTGCAACTCCTGTACGCGAAACTCGCTGGAGAAGATGATCCCGCAAAGGCTGCCGAGTTCAAAAAGAGAGCCCAGGATTACGCGCTGGATTTCGTCCACTATTTTGATGAAGAGGGCAGAGCAACACCATTTGGTCGAAGTGTTGGGTATCGATTCGCTATGGCTGCGTTCTGGGGTGCATGTGCATACGCCGACATTGAGCTCCCAGCACCCTTGACCTGGGGAATTGTGAAGGGTCTCCTTTTGAGAAACCTTCGCTGGTGGCAAACACAGCCGGAAATCTGGAGTCCGACAGGAACTCTGACGGTTGGGTATTGTTTCCCCAACATGTATATGGCGGAGAACTACAACTCGCCTCAGAGCCCGATGTGGGCGTGTCTTGCATTCATATGCTTAGCTGTTCCTCGGGATCATCCATTCTGGACATCAGAAGAAGAGCCGTATCCGACACAGTTGATACCAAAAATCAAGGCTCTGAAGCACCCTGGACACATAACCAGCTATCTCGGTGGTCATCGCCTGATTCTATCGTCGGGCCAAGCCTGCAGCTACCCAATGAAAGGAACTCATGCAAAATACGGAGCGTTCGCTTACAGCAGCGCTTATGGATACTCTGTACCTACCGGATGCTACACTCTCGAGCAATTCGCACTCGCTTCTCAGCTCGGGGTGTCAGATGACGGTGGTGATATCTGGAAGACTCGTCGTGTCTGTGAAGAGGCAGTGATCGAGACGCATGAGGATCAACCGGTTTTGAAGTCCATCTGGAAACCATTCCCAGACGTCAAGATCAAGACATACCTCCTTCCACCTGTCGAATCAAGTCCCAACTGGCATCTACGGGTCCATAAAATCGAAGCTGGGCGTGAAGTAATGACTGCAGACGGGGCCTTTGCAATTTATAACGAGACGAAGCCAAACGGTCGATATCTTGATCTCTACAATTCAAAAACCTGTGAAGGAACCTTACCAAAGATCATCGGAAACTACGATCTTAACACTCCAGAAGGAAGCTCGCCAGGGGCGAGTGGTGCTTTTGCTGTGTCCAAAGGAGCTGTAGGCATTGTTGCCCTCGAAGCTGATACGCAAAGAATTGCTATGCATGTCAACGCTGATCCCAACTCGAATATTGTTGAGAGTAGAACTATCATCCCGACTCTCCAGCATACGATTAAGAAGGGCGAGACTGTTTGGTATGTGACGGCAATTTATGCCAAACCATCGGGAGAAAAGGTGCAGCCGTCAACATATCTTGATGGCTGGGACAACAGACCTGCTGTCCCCAAATGGCTTACAGCGGAGATCTCAGGGTAGAATGATCAATATTTCTGAATGGCGCTCTTGGTCGCTGTCAACAAACGAAGAAGTCTCTATTCGCACGCAGGGCTTTTGCGACCATGCTCTATTTGGTCTGGCAACATCACGGCGTCTCGATCCAAGAAACATTAGTGTATATAAAAAGTTTCTCGGGATTTGCTCCTTTTTACGGTTTATCAGTCAAGAATAGGTGCGGACAGTGTACGTCAAGCTCCAAGAAAATTGCCCGGGCGGAGCCTACACTACTGCTCGATCAAGCATCAGCCGCAAGTCGATAACTCCAACGACAGTCCAAGCAAAGTGAGAGGATAACCATGCCGGCTTAGTGATGTTGCATCGATTTATCCATATGCTTGATCGAGCTTTTGTGTTCCTGTCAAGATACCAGTCCTCAGGACGTCCTGTCAAGAGTAAGTTATCTGTGCCGCTTCCGGCGTCCCTCTGCCGTGGTTCGCACAATGCCAGTTGGATATCCATTGGAGTGTGCATGGGCCGGTAACCCTGAGCTGCAGTGGAACATGTGAGCGCAGTGTCCTGATACCAAGTGGCTGTTGTTTGGTTGTCCAATGCAAGTGTAATTCGGCGTCAGAACTTCCAGGAATCGACGTCCCACCTTTCAACCAGTCTACACGCCGTTTCCAATCCCTTACCATTCATATCGTTCATATCAAGTGGCTGCTTTTAGTTGTGCCTGTCTGAGGAGAAGCTATGAGCTGGATAAACCGAGACTGACGACCCGTGTGCGGGGATCCAATCCCCTTGTACCAAACTTTAGGATTGGATCTGTTGGAGATGGCCAAGTGGTTGGATATTTTCTCGGTTACCGGTTTTGAAACGTTTTATCCATTTTATCCAATCGACCATTGTGCGGGTAATAGCTCATGGGACAAACTTTACCCTTCTTGGCCAAAATAGAGTTACACTGGCTAGGGTAATGTGCATGCAGGTGCGTGATGCCACTGCTATTCGCACCTTCTCTCCTTTAGTCCAGGATCTCGAATAGTATATGAACAATGAGTTCCGCCATGTCACAAGGTTTCTGTTCTCCCCAATCCAATCTTGCTGTCCTTCAGATTTCCTCGCCACAAGTTGGTTCACCCTAGAATCGCTTCACAGTTTTCCGTTGACACTAACGCACTTACTGAGACTGAGATCACGAAATCGAAAAAATGGGGTTGCTGCAAAGGGTCGTTAAAAATGAGGCGATGAGGACGTGAGTGTAGTCAAAGCTATGGAGCTGGATCAATGCTGAAGTCCTCTGACAGAGATCCTCCTGAGATCTACGGATGGCGCATCTTCGTTCTGGGTACGTTCTCTGCCCTTCCTGATCGTCTTGCAAAGAGCAAGAAGCTATTTCAAGTCTTCCATTTTATCATCTTTGAAACATCCTTAGCTAACTTTTTCTCAGCATGTTCAGGTAAGACTGAAAACCAACATAACCCGGCAGTTGTACATGAGCTTTGGGGTGGCCCCACAGCAGTCGAAGTGGGGTCGTGTCCTCGAACATGGGTTGTCCGTGGGTCGGGCTGATAATTTACAGCTTGCTTTGGTGGAATGCTTTTTGGCTGGGATATTGGATCCATTGGTGGCATTATTGTGATGGAAGCATTCAAAAAGTACGCTTGCATAGCACTTGAAAAGAGCTTATTATCTAACCTACCTATCACAGAGAGTACAAAATCACTCCAAAGGTTGCCGCAACCTTGAATAGCAACAGTAAGTACTCTAACGAATTCCGTTCGGACTCGTCTAATACCTGTACAGTCGTCAGCACTCTTCAGGGAGGATGTTTCTTCGGATCCTTGATTGCCTACTACATTGCAGATAGATGGGGAAGAAGACCATCTCTCCTTTTAGCAGCTGCGGTGACTTGTGCTGGTGTCACTCTTCAGTGTGCTACTAAAGGTTATCTGTGGGTTGAATGCATTTGTGACACTCAATATTAGCTACTAATCGGATATTACTAGTGATGGGCTCTACGTTGGACGACTTATTGCCGGCTTCGGTGTTGGTGCTGCTAGCATGCTTACACCCCTTTACGTTAGCGAGAACGCACCTCGTGCTATCCGGGGTGGTTTGACTGGCCTCTATCAATTGTTTATCGCTACTGGTGTTATGCTCAGTTTTTGGGTGAACTATGTAAGCAGTTCCATTTGCCTCGTTTCGAACTAAAATCCTGATACCCCTCAAAGGGAAGCTACAAAAACTTCAAACCTCAGAAAACAAACAACGCTACCTGGCTCCTCCCACTGGCACTTCAAGCCATTCCAGCGATATTCCTGTTTCTCGGTGTGTTTTTCTGCAATGAGTCTCCAAGATGGCTTGCTAGAAACGATAATTGGGAGCAAGCAACTGCTGTCATCTCTCGGATCACAAAGTCTGTACTCTTCGCTTTATTTTGAAATTATTTGCTGATCATCATGAAGCCTTCCTCGAGACCACCCCTACGTCCAGATGGAATTAGAAGAGATGAGAGAACAGCTTGAAAATGAGGCAAGAAATCCTAATTTAACGTTCTACTTGTCAGGGATGCAGCCAACTGACCTCTGCAGCGACGTCTGATCGGCGGTGCTTCCTTCTGGGATTTGCAACGAGAAATGTGGACAATCAAGGGAAATCGCAAGCGAGCTTTGATATCCATCGGGCTTATGGTCTGCCAACAAATGACTGGAACGTACGAATCCATCTATCTTCCTCGATTCTCGGGCCTGGACACTAACAGGACTCTAGTAACGCCATCAATTACTACGCACCGCTCATATTCAAGAACTTAGGAATCACCGTGCGTATTTACCAAACACTCCCCGCCTCCTCAAACTAATATTCTTGTAGGGAACCGATACCGGTCTCTTCGCCACCGGTATCTACGGCGTCACTAAGATGGTAACCTGCGCCGCCTTTCTCCTCTTCGCAGCCGACTCCCTAGGACGCCGCCGCTCCCTCCTCTGGACCTCAATCGCCCAAGGCTGCGCCATGTTCGTAATCGGCTTCTACGTTCGATTCAAGCCCCCCGTTCCAGGCGAACCCATTCCCGGCGTCGGCTACTTCGCACTCGCCTGCATTTTCCTCTTCGCAGCCTTCTTCCAGTTCGGTTGGGGTCCTTGCTGCTGGATTATTGTCTCTGAGATCCCTACCGCGAGATTGAGGGCCATGAATGTTGCGCTTGCGGCTGCGACGCAATGGCTTTTCAATTTCGTCGTCGCCCAGGCGGTGCCGCATATGATGGAGGATGTTGGGGCGCATGGGTATGGGACTTATTTCATTTTTGGGAGCTTTTGCTTTAGTATGTTCTTCTATGTGTGGTTCTTGATTCCCGAGACGAAGGGGTTGAGTCTGGAGAGGATGGATGACATGTAAGTTTCTCCCCGATGCTTGAGAGCTGTCAAATGATGTATGCTGATATGGACACAGCTTCGGTGTTACTGAATTAGCTAAAGCTATTGGTGATGAGGAACGTGCTCATTCTCCTGTCGAGAAGAATTCTCACACTGAAGTCATTGAGAGCACAGGGAGCCCCAGATTCCAAGAGCAGGCAAGAGACAGAGAAGTGCAGGTTTAAAGTACGTTATTTTGAAGCGATCATAGGATAAGTGCATACAATTCGACGATGAAGTAACTAGAAATCAGATTAACGTTTCTCCTAAACCATGTACATTTTTTGCTGAATTTCGTGGGTGACATACTCAAGATATTATGTTGCGTGTGAGTATGCTCGGAATCATGGTAGTATGCTGTGAATTCACGATGCAAATTATATATGTAGACGAGGATTTGTTGTCGGAAGCATCCCGTAAAAGGAAGGCACATTCAATGGAAGCTGACAGACTAACTTCGGGGACTGATTTTAGATGTACGAATATTTAATCACAGCTTGCCTTCTGCCCTCAACTCCTGCACTTCTCCAACAATACCAAAAACCTCACTTGCATCCAGAAAGACATCAAAGTGTTCGATCAGTGCCTCGCCAGATTTGAAGTCAGCACCAGACACAAGGTGGACGACACCCATGGCTTTGATCTTGATGGTTCGCCTGTAGGGATCATCCTTCACCCCGTAGCTTATGGTACATGTCTGGTAGATCTTGTTTCCTATTGTGTCTGACGAGCGTAAGTACATGTCAGCGAACCTCGTCCGTATGCGACATAAGCGAGGGATGAATTGGCGGAAGTCGTACCTAGATTGACGATTTCATGCTTCATCCTGGCCAGGAGAGGGAAGGTGGTGTCGAAGAACTACCGCTTAATTTCAATTAGATGTACTCTCGTACCGTAAGAAGCGTGAGAGAGATTGGGGAATGTTGAGTACCTCCGTGATAGCATCAAGTCCAACAAGCAGCTCATTGTTGGCAAATTTCAATGTTCCGTTCTTGATGTAGAACTTGCCCAGATCCGTCGTAGTCAATGAATCTGAAGCTCTGTGGAACTGAGAACTTATTAGTATCTGCCTGAGATGGCTGGAAAAGTAAAGAGCGGAATTTAGAAAGCGACCCACTGCTTTCATCCATTCCGTGATGGCCTCCTTGGATGCGTTTTGTAAGGACATGACTGAACAGTATTGCAGGTTCATGTGTATAATGGAAAGATGCAGAGAAATTTCTGAGATGTTTAAAGTGAAGGAGTCAAACTGAAGGAGTCAAACCCAAAGAAAACAACATGGTCACATGATCGGATACTTTCCGGAGACAATTGTGATCGTGCTTTGAAATCACCGAAGAGCATGATTTAAGATGGTTAGTAGGATGTCTAAGATCCAGGAGGATCTGCCGTTCGGCCTTATAGAAATGCAGGAAGCGGCCACGCTCTTCACCACGTTTGTGTTGCTTCTTGCGGGCGAGGTGGATTTATCCCAAAGGTTGCACAATAATCGGTTTTCAAAACAATTGATCTTTTAGACATGTTCGCTTCCATAACAAGAGCAAGCAATGGGAAGGCAACAACTGCAAGCCGTAGGCGTGATGCAGAGAGTTTTGAAGGTAATGATCTGGGTCGAGGAACGAACTGGAAGGTCAGATATTAGTAGAGCTCATCTGCCGAAGCGAGCCTTGAATTCACCAAGCAACTGCATCCTCCTCACACCACAACCTTCGATGTTGTGCTACTGACGCCCCATGGAAATTACCAACTGGTAAACATGCTAGAGAATTGACTGTTGCATTGACATACGCCAATATCTTTGGGGACATTCAGGTTTGGGTGGCATTCTTCTGTCGCTTGATCGCAGTAAGCGCAGCTGCACGGCCGCTGATACATTACCGAGGACACCTACAATCCTCGCTTATCCATCACCAGCTTGAAGACATTCCAAAAACCCACCAAGTAAGGCGGGCTAATCAATGTTCTATGACTACCCTTCACTTCATAGTATCCGACTTCACCCTCAACAAACTCATCCCACATTCCGATGAAGTCTCGTCTCCTATAACATAGTCAGTTTGATTGTCCTCAAGACTACAGATGCCGTTCAAAATGCCGAACTTACCCCTCCTCTATAGTCTTAGCCTTAACTAAGCCAATCAATGGTCCAGTATAAAACACATCCATCTGCTTCACTATGCCATCCGGATCATAGTCATGAGCAATAACCTTTAGTTGCCAAGCCAACTGGGCCCAGTTATTCAGCTTCTCTCTTGTCATGCACAGCTCATCCAAACGACCAGGTGAGGCTAAGTCAAAAATATGATCCAATACCTGTTCCTGAGTGAGCTTTCTCATGGCTGAAAGATTCTCATACGCGTAGCCCTCGCCTATTAGTCCCAAGAAGAACGCAACAGTCATAGCACACTCATACCAATCATATGTGCGAGCTCTCTCCTTGAAGCGCGGAGGCTGGTCTAGTGTTCCGAGGAAACTAACCTCGGAGCCGCCGAACTCAAGGATCTTTGCAATCTCGAAGGTGAGGATAGAGCCGAATGAGTAGCCGAAGAGTGCATAGGGACCTTGAGGTTGCACACGCTTGATGCCAGACAAGTAGCTATGAATCATCTCTGTCATGGAGGTGTAGAAACCGCCGTCTAAGGCGTCGAAACCGCGGGCACGGAGAGCGTACACGGGGCGATCAGTGATGTAGCGTGCCAGGTTCATGAAGATCAGAATCTCGCCCATGCCAGGGTGGACGAACCAGATTGGGGTCTTGCTACTTCCGGGATTGGCATTCAAGAGCACGACAGGGTCGTAAACTGCTGCGTCTCCTAGCTGAGATCGTCGCTCCCGAATCTTGGGGATGAGATCTGTGATGGAGGATGCGAGGTCTCGGAGGGTGGGATGGGAGAAGAAGCGTGTGATGGGTATTGCTGGTATATCTAGACGCTTCTGCAGACGCATCTTCAAAGTCAAGAGATCGATCGAACTGGCTCCCAGAGTCAGAAGGTTGTTGTTGACACCGACCTGAGCAGTGTTTGCTCCGAACAGCTCATTGCACAACTCGACAAGAGCAATCTCAATCTCTGTTGTTGGAGGCATGAAAAGCTGCTCATAGAACCTATCCATGCTCTCCTTGTCGATGTGGACAAACTCATCAAACTGCCCTTCTTCGAATGCCTTTCGGATCTTTGGACGGGACAGCTTGCCAAGCGTAGACTTCTGCAGGAGAAATGCTTCAAGAGGAATGATCTTGTAGGGGCGAGCCCCGCAGTAGGTCACAATGGCTTTTGAAATGGCTGTTGCGGTTTCTCCTCTAGCTAAGAGGTCCGTTGCGTCGTACGTTGGTAAGTACACGACCATGATGACTTCTGTATGAGAGCCTACAGGACGATAACCGAAGACGACTGTGTATGTTGGAGTCACACCAGGAATATTCGCCTCTTGGATGGCTGACTCGATACCTTGCGGCTGGAGATTCAAGCTGTGCTTCGTCAGCTATCATCTTCGTCCATACAATGGGATTTTCCCGAGCTTACCCGTTGACAATGACTAAATCTTTTTCTCTTGCAGTCAAGCACAACCGTCCATTGGTGTCAAGAGTTCCTTTGTCACCAGTTCTAAACCATCCATCCGTGGTATATGACTCCTGAGTTTCCTCCTGGTTGTTGAAGTATCCTGGGAAAAGAACAGATCCACACACTTGTAGCTCTCCGATCTCGCCTTGGTGAGCTTTCGAGCCATCCATTCGCACGATCCGCATGAACATCCCAGCTATGGGTTGACCGAGATTAGCAAACTCGGATGATTGCTTTACGTCATAGGCAGGGCAGTCAAGGACATTATATATCGATCCAGCGCATGTTTCCGTCATACCAGTTCCTGGACGGATAAAGCTCTGCGGTGCATTATAATGCCGAAGTAATTTTGTGAGATCAGCACATGTCTGGACCACATTAGCTTCACCGCCCGAGATCAATGCACGGAGACATGACAAGTCCAAATTGTTGATTGGCCGGTGATGTTCTTGACTTGTAGACAATATGGTGCAGTTTTTTCGGCTAGATACAAGGGTCAAATTTTTGAGCGTTGTTGTCAGAGGAAGCTCATTGGTTGCGGCGGACATCAGACCAGGCCGTTTGGGGGAGGCAGTTCGGTTCGGCTTGAGCAGTTCATTAACTAATGTTCCGAGGAAGAAGTTCGGCGCAAAGGTATAGGAGACTCGATGTTGATGAATCTTATCCAGAAAGCGCAAGGGATCGTGCAGGATCTCTGCTCCAGGCAGGTGCACTTGGTTAGCGGCCAGGGAAAGAGCATGCAGATGAATCTCAACAAGGTTAGCGACGTGATCGAGCCCAATCCAATTCAAGAAAGTGTCCGAATTTGAGGTACCATGGAGCTTGCTTTTGCCTTCAACAGAGGCCAGAATCTGGTCATGGCTCAGCTGAACAGCTTTGGCGTTGCCACTACTACCGGATGTCAACATAAGGACCGCAGTATCGGTTCCTTTAACGCTGGAGGTTGGACAAGGCGGCGCGGTTCCAGCGTGAGCAAGAAGTGTGTCTCGGCACGTATCAATCTTCTTGAACGTCCAGACTTGTTGCTTGTCCACACCCTCGAAGTCACTGATAAGCTTGTAACTGGTGAGTACTGTTGGGCTCCTAAGGAGCTCCTGCAGCATCTTGATGTGCTTTGTCCGCTGCTTGTCATCTTTACTGAAAGGGCTTGAACTAAAATAATAGGGGTCAGCTCTGGTAAATGGGAAACGCTGGCCCGGACCAACAAACGTCGCTTTCTCTGGCTCAAAGAAGATGCGTCGAGGGGCGACAAAGTTCTCGTGTAGTACTTACAGACATGGTATACCTCCAGCAGCAACAATTGTCCAGAACCAGTGAATGCCTTCCAAGTGTGAGTCTACATGAAGCAAAACGATTTGGCTGGAATTCAACTGCAAAAGACCCTGAATTACAATAGACTCTTGCAGTGTGTTCTGCTGAAGCTCATAGTATGTAATCTTGGTGCTGTTGCCAGAGTTTTCATATGCCCCGAGCGCGGTCGTGTATCTATCTCTACCTTCAGGGCTGTAGACGATTATTCCCTGTGAAGAGACGTCCTTTGCAGCACGAGCAAGTAGCTGCAGAAGTGTTTGTGGTGCCGACATTGTTTTTGCTGTAGAGCTTTACGCCCTGAGTGAGGCAGCAGCTTGGGGGAGAGAGTTCCTGATCGAATGTTGGACCGAATGCTGCTAAGGGCATTGAATGACAGGCCTGGACGAGTTTCCAGCTCGTTAGACGCAAGATGTTCCAATTTCCCATTCGAGCCTGAAATGTGGGTTTTGTAGCTTTGTTTACTTCGGTATCGGCTGCCTGTATCTTGCTTGTCCACGATTTGAGGCACAAACGCCAAGAGAAAGTTGTAATCGCATAACACTATGATGAAGTGAATCTGTGTCAAAGGCGAAGAGGCATCCATAGTGTATGTGCGTCCTTCTATAGCGCCGCAAATCCGGACAGCCGCAATAACGCAATTCTGAAGCAAAGCATCGCAGATAAATGTAAGAAGAACCTACGCGAAATATAAAACCACCCAGCCTCCAGGACCAAGCCATGGCTGCGATGCCCTCAGACTCTTAAATGAAGTATTGAGTCTGATTTTTGAAGACCAATCAACGAACTTAATGATCGCAAATATGTCGTTACCGGTGGGCCAAATAGAAGCAGAAGGAGAACAGCATTTCCTGGAAGAAACAAGTAGAATGACAATGATAACAGCCCCTTATGTAAAGAGGCAGCCTCAAGGCCTGAGGACACACGACCACAAAGATAATCAGGAAGCAATATATAATTCAAACAATACAAAGATTCAAAGGGCTTACGGTAATGGGTTGAGGAGAGGTGATTGCTTCAGATGCCCCACGAATGTACCAGACAGGGCGACAAAGTACTCAGTGACAGAGGGAATGGAACAGTTCGTGCAATCTGCAGATCATGAGACATGATTTCGTGCTCGGGGATCTTTCCATCGGCCTTGCTGGTGTACACGAATTCTGCCACTCTGCGTCTTTGCGAAATTCTGACTTCATCTGGAGGCTGATGCGTTGAAGCCGTGTAATATGTCTCTTGGAACCTTGAGACTATTTCACGGAAGCGCTCCATTTTAAGTGGTCGGTTAGATACAAAGGTTTTCGTTCCACAGTGATCCAGTTTCGGGAAGTTTGAATCTGTCTAAAGTCAGGTGGCCGTGTGGTTCGTTCTCAACCCTGAGAAAATAGGAGGCGTCGGGGAAACTTAGGCTTTCGGCCGCGGCGTTTCTTTCATCCGATTAGGTATTGAACATTCAAGGTAGAATGAACAACGGTGAACCGTTACTGGAGCAGAACCAACAGTATCGTCGTTGGAATAATTAGACAGAGCTTGTGTTGGATCCGGTATACCATGGAATGATCATATGGCCAAGGATATTATCACGCGCCACGACCCTGAAGCCTGACACCCCCAGGCGCATCCCAATGTCCCCAGCATGCTCGACCAGCTCTCGCCCGTTGCTTCAGCAAGAGTGCGAGCTGTCCTCCTACCAATTGGTCAAATCAAACGCGCCAGATTTCTCAGCTTCGTGGAGAGGCTACAACCAGAAAATGTTGTGCGACTGGGCGATATCAGTCCAGATGGACGGCCGAACAGGAGTGAGAGATGCCCCTCGAGTTGAAGATTAAATGAAGCTTGCAGAGAAGTGCTGACCTCTGTAGATATGTTCTCCCCTCTCGGCTTTGCAATGGGAATGATAGTATACGACCTCACTACCTTTTATCCGCCTCCTTCACATGTTGCACTCTCTCCATTCGAACTCTACCGCGAACCTCTCGTCATCATTGCTCTGGCAGATGGCGCAGAATTGGACCACGTCTCATATCGAGGAAACAGGAGAAGTCTCAATGGAAATGGAGTTCCCCGGCCAGAGCATAATATGAGGGAACTATACCAAGATCTGGAGGATTTGAGAGACAGATACCCAAAGGCATTGGTACACCAGATATTGTTATTCGATCATGATCAGGGCAAAAGTACCGCAACCCTGCCCGAAGGACTTGTAGCGGTGCCACCACCGGAAGATTGTAAGAGAACCACAATGAAAACAGTAATGTGCGATATATCGTCGTTGCTGCTAGCGGAAATGACTACTCTGGCAAAGTCACTCCAAGCTTTACCAATCGAATCTCCAAGTCAGTCTCAGATTAGTCGACAGCAAAATGGAGCCTGGCAACAAGGGCAATCAGAAGCAATCTCGCGCCGCAATTCTCAGTTTTCGCTACCTGCAGACTCCCGTTCTGCTTCTCCTGGAGGAAGCTTGGACAGGAGTCATGTTCGGATGTCTATGCCAGCACAGCTACAGCGCGCGAATTCCACGTCCTCATCACCTGCTGGCAGATCGGGCAGTCCTGCAAACGGAGTCGCTGGGGCTCGCCAGACCACTTTTGATGATATCGCGGGCCCAGGTGTGAAAGATCCAAAAAATGCGCAAAAGAGTGTTCCATCTCGGTTCGCAGGAGGCGACCCGATCCGAGATACCAGCCAGGACCGAGTCTCTGTCCAGGGATTCGGCTCCAACAGTATCAGTGAAAGGTCGAGAAACAAAAACAAGGGTCGCATTGGTATCGTCATTGGGTCACTTTATATGACAGCAGGCAGATGGCCAGATGCCCTGAAAGAATTGGTGGAAGGTGCTTCTATTGCGAAAAATAATCTTGACCACTTGTGGCATGCGAAAGCTCTTGATAACATTTTGGTCAGCATGCTCATGCTTGCCTGGGCGGGATTAGACTTTCAAATCCCCCAAGTTTGCTATGTGTCTGTGGACAAAGCTCCGTCGACTCCAAACTCGCATGATCAAAGGGGACCAGCAAGTAATCGGCTCGTCTCCTTACATAATTTGACGGTGCTTTTGCCAGAGCTACTGGACAGGATCCTCAACTTGTACGCTAGGTCAGCTAACAACACTGGGGAGGCCTTGCCACAATTTCCGTTTTCCGAATCGGTAATTCGGTTCGCAAAGCTTCTGACAGCGGTTCATTTAGCTGGAGGGACAGTAAATGATGATGTGTTGCAGTTTTTGGTTATCGGGACACCATACAAAACGCCAGCGAACCTAAAAACGCCACGGCTGAACATACATCCAACACGAACAGAAATTGCTACAACTTTAATGCGAGCATTTCCAACCTCATCGTCGCCGGAAAGCTTATCGCTTGTTGACCGGACTATAGTTTTGAGCGGAATCGGGTCTGTCCTTGGGTCACTCGGTTTTCACAGGAAAAAGGCTATGGTGCTGCGAGAGCTTGTTGCTGTCATAATACCTGGTTTAGTGCAGGCCCGCATTAAGGGTGCTGCGGATATGGGCGTTCATCCTGCTGCTGGACTGGCTGCCCTTAGCTCTGCCAATGGGAATGCAAATGGAGCTGGAGCTCTCGACCTTGGCGAGGGAGATGTTGAAGCAGGCGTCGACACTTTCCTGGGTTTGCTTGGCCAAATTTACGGCGTGGTAACTTCAAAAGCCAACACGGGGGAGGATGGCTTGGTCGACGATTCTGACGAAGCAGCTATTGAGAGGATATTGCATAATGCAAACGTGCGATCTTTCGGGGGCCAGAGTCTGAAGATGGATGTTCTTCGCTCTTGTATCAACATATGCGAGGCACTACCAGACTTCCACGGTGTTTTGAGGTTCACAACCGACTTATTAAGGACTGCTGGCAGCGGAGTAGCCCCAGGACCTCGTAGCGAGGACGCTTCTCCTTTAATAAGCCGTGAAGAACAAGTCAGACTTGCAACGAACATATCCAGAACTTTGAGTGCAGCCAGAAACCTTGGCGTGAAAGATCTCCAGGCTGAATATTGGGACGAGTTCTTGGTACGTGGCGTGGAACTCGAGCCTCTACAATCAACCCGAACACCAATTCCACACACAAAGAGCGAATTGCCCGGGGCAACTGCTGTGTCGGAAGCTCGGGAAGTCAACCCTTTCATTTATAATCCTTTTCTACGAACTCCAGAGGCAGCAGCTGTGGATCATCTTCTGGTAGCAGGAGAGGGTGCAGTATTTCGAGTCACACTTCAGAATCCATATGAGTTTGATATTGAAATTGAAAGCATCAAGCTTGAATCAGAAGGGGCAGAGTTTGAGTCAGCAATACAAAAAACAGTCATTGGACCATATAGAACACAGATTCTCACGATTCTTGGGACCCCCAAGGCGGCAGGCCAGTTCAGGATAACAGGTTGCATAATTCGTGTTCGAGGATGCAGGGAAAGACGATTCCCAATATTCGACTCACCCTGGTCACCCCAACGAGAGCTTAAGGTCAAAACCATTGGAGTTGCAAGTCTATTCAAACCAAAAGACCGTCCGATCAGTGTCAGTTCTGGACCTGTCACAACGACGCCTGCCATGGTTCCTCCGAAACCTTTCTCTCTGGGCCTCAGTGTTATCGAGAGGCAACCGGTCGTGGTTGTGAAGTCAACAAGCCTTTCTCAATCCGCTTTGATGGTCCTAGAAGGCGAGCGCCAGGTATTTTCAGTGACGTTGCAAAATTTGTCCAAAGAGACACCAGTGGATCTTGTGCTTTTCTCCTTTAAGGACTCAACCCAAACACCACTTCAAACTGCTATGAGTAATCGCGACGCATCACCTGCAGAGCTCTACGAGTGCGAGCTTATATTTGCTCGTAAGCAAGCATTACGCTGGAAAAGAACCGACAATGAGCGAATTTACATTGAAGCTGGTGGAACTGCTACCTTCCAGGTCGAGGTTCTTGGACGGCCCGGATTAACAAGTGCTATTGTCCAGATCGACTATGCTCATCTTGGCGTCCCTGCAACAGAGATCCAGGAGAAGTTTCACACTCGGCAAGTCAGTCTACCACTCACGGTGACTGTCAATGCCAGTGTCGAATTGGCTAGAATCGACATTCTTTCTCTTACTGGGAGTATCCCACGCTCACTAAGGTCAACATTTGAAACGACGACGGCTCTCGACGAGGATCTCAAGCCCGAAGATTACTGTCTGATCTTGCTTGATCTGCGGAATGCATGGCCTTCACATCTTCATGTCCATTTGGATATCGCGAATGGGGGGTCAATTGACGAGGAGATCCTTCCTGGTAACACCTCACGTATCATGTTTCCTATGCGTCGGATATTCCTCGAAGATCCGTCGGCGTCGATTCCTGCCCTAGACCCCTCACGAGCGCGACAATTTGTTGTCAGCACTGGTCGAGTATCAGCAGATTCCGAACGAGCCAGTCGAGAAGCATTTTGGTATCGAGAAGAGGTCCTAAAGATGTTACAAGGGACTTGGGCTACAAAGTCAGGGCCACATCGTCATGGGGATATTGAACTGCGCGGAGTCAGATTGAGCCAGCGCATGATCGAGGCTGTCAAGATTGATGATATCGGGATCGACCTCTCCATTAATGGCAATACCGCTTTGAAGCACGAAATGATAACAGACGCATTTTCGGAACTAAAGGTCCGAATCACCAATCGGACTAATGAGTCAATCAATCCACTCCTACGTCTCCAACCGTCTCTTCGCAACCAGCCTCATAACATCTCACTGGACCTCTCTAAGAAACTCGTGTGGAACGGAGTACTGCAACAAACCTTGCCACCACTGGCAGGTAAAGACTCCATTGAGATCATCTTCGGCGTCACAGCACTCGCGCGAGGGGAGTTCGACATCGGTGCCTCGGTCGAGGAGACCCAGCTGAAGGAAGAGCCCAAGAATCCAGAGAAAAGCGAGGGCGGCGGCAGACCAAGAGCCAATACTCGCACGATGATGGATGCAGTGCTCGGCGCAAGAGAAAGGCGAATCTGGCATTCTAGAGAACCCTGTCGGGTCGTAGTTAGAGATGAGGAGAGTGGTGATGAAGATGATGATCGTGACGAGTAATGTACAGTACAGCGTTGATTGCATAGCGGTAGGGTGTTTTGGAATATGTGTAGATGACGACGTTGATGTTGATGTTGATGCATGGGTTCGGTGATTATACCATTACCTGAAAGAGGAGCAGTGTGAATAGATTCTTTGTGATGATAATTTATTAATTCTTTCCGCAGCGCTGGTAGTCACCCGAAGTCTGGTCCTACTATTCGGGTGGCAATAAAATCTATATAGTACTTCCATTTCTTACCCTACTTGCTCTCCAGACTCAAAACTCTGGTAGTCCCAGCACATTCCTATCGTTGTGCCATTTGTTACATTCTTACTTAGCCGAATTACCTTGGTAAGTCAACCCCCACGCATATAATAGTTCCCCGGTGCAACATCGGCACGATAACCTTTCACGCCTAACGGTTGTTCCATCGAAGAAGAGAAGTTTGTTGGCTTGTTGGCTTGTTGGGCACTTGGCCGCGGCAGCTAAACCTTCCAGTCTCTAGTGTGGTCACCAAATGACGTTTCCGCGTCTCACTGTCCTGTCCGTCCCTCCTGCCCTCCCTCCCTCCCTCCCTACCTCCCTCACCTTATTCCGACGTTCTCTTATCTAGCTCTTAGCTCCAGCTGAGTCTGCCTCTCCATTCATCAATGCCATCTCTGAATCCCCTCACTTTTTCTTTTTTCGTTCCTCGCACTTTTATTACTCGCTCACAACTACCTACCCATAGCATCTCTAAACTCCGCAGTCGGCCCTGCTCAACACAGTCCCATCACAGCCACTTCATCAACTGGCAAAACAAACCCCGAGTCATCCATCAATCCACCATGGCTTCATCATCACAAAATAACGCCAACAGCAATGGCGCCGAGCCCATCGACAATGTCTCTCAATTCCTAAGGGAGAGCCAGGACCGCATCTTCGTGAACAACAAGGCCTGGGTTGACTCAAAGATCTCCGCGGATTCGGACTTCTTTGCGAAGTTGTCAAGTGGTCAGAAGCCGGATTATCTGTACGGAAGCCTTTTCTTACACACCAAAAATGTCGCCGATGAGTGATTTCGATTTCGTGGAGGGGTTACATGCGATGTAGTTGTAGTGCTGATGCAAGCTTCTAGGTACATCGGATGTAGTGATAGTCGCGTGCCTGCCAATGAGATCATGGGACTTGATGCCGGCGAGGTTTTCGTCCACCGGAATATCGCCAATCTGGTTCCGAATACGGATCTGAATGTTATGTCGGTCATTGAATATGGTAAGCACTTTCTCCTCAAGCTCAATTCCGCTTCCAACTGTGTGGTGGTTACAACATCAGAGCCTTGGCTTCACTCAGGTGACATCTCGGCACCGTCCGAATAGTCAACGAAAACTTTGCTATCTAACCATATTAACCGATTGAACAGCCGTCGCCCACCTTCACGTAAAACATATTGTCGTCTGCGGTCACTACATCTGTGGTGGCGTCCAAGCCGCCCTCTCCAACACCGACATGGGCCTCCTCAACCCATGGCTCCGAGGCATCCGCGACGTCTACCGTCTGCACGAGAAAGAGCTCGACACCTACGATGATGCTGAAGCCAAGTACCGCCGCTTGATCGAGCTTAATGTCTTGGAGCAGTGCCGCAATGTGATTAAGACTGCTGTTGTCCAGCAGAGCTATACACATAACGGCTATCCGATTGTGCATGCTTGGGTTTTTGATTTGAAAGATGGGTTGCTCAAGGATTTGAAACTGGACTTTGAGGGGACGCTGAAGGAGATTAAAAAGATTTATGATTTGGATGCGGGCCCAAAGAAGATGAAGTAATGGGTTTGTGGTGACAGTTAGGAGTTTGGGTGGGATTGGATCGGATGGAAGGGGAGTTTGTGGTGAGTTTGTGTTAGTCAGATGAGCGTGGAGGGAGTTGAGGATTCTGTTTGTATGAGTGTCGGAGAGTCAGGCTAGGCAGAACGAAAATTCGAGACTCTTTCTAGACTGCTGTCCCGCTATGTCCTAGGTTGGTCCTGTGCCTTCAAGGAAATTCGATCATTCCGTCTTCTCCTCCTCAAACTTGCATCTTCTGTTGCACCCTCTCTGATATCCTATTTCAAACCCTCAATCTTTTACAACTTAAGTCTCATTTCATGGCAAGTATTACCCTATCTTCCCCATCTCATTTACACATCCACTAGTATCCTTTTTCCAACTCGTTTGCACCCCCTTGGAATTCTTAAATGTATCCCCACTTACATCTTTCTCCTAATTTCTGTTTCACGTCCTTGAACAACTTCGATAAGCAGGTCGCGAAATAACTTCAGTTATAGCACTGACCTTGAACTGCGGTGCAGGTGCCTCACCCACCACGTCACTTCAACGTTCGATGACCGGTAGTCCTTTACAAAATATATCAGCAGCCGACTGCTGTGTTCCCAATCGTCTGGTCCCGGACTAAAAAGTCAGATTGGATTGAATTACTTACCCAATTTCTGTGGAGACAGAACGTATCAACGGGCTCAGTCCAGCATTCACGGATACCTCTGAAGAAAAACATTCCTCCACGTCTCCCCGGAATACGTTCTTCGCATTCAACAAGCAACATGAATCATCATCTGAACAATCCATCCAGATGTGATTTGGATATACGCTGAGGATGAAAAAAATATAAATAAAAAATAAACATACAACAGTGGGTATTCGCTGGTGGTCACCCACCCAACTACTAATCCACCGGTCTGGTGCTTGTGTATGGCAGAGCGGACGGGATGCCCAGTTCTCACCAGCCTATGGTCGTATGTGACAGATAAAGCAGTATCTGATGCTAAGTACAGTGTGGCGTAGAGTAGAATTCCACTCGTACGGCTCTTCTTGGGTGGGGTGGGGAGGAGGAAATTTGCTGATGTAGCAAGCGAGAATTGAGAACTCTCCCTGAGCTTCCACTTCTTAGCCGGGAAACTATTGAGTTGATTGGGAAAAGAACTTAAAAACTTTTAAAAAATAGGGAATGTATGGCTGGTGTTACGATAATGATTTAAGAACATTGCTCGTTCTTGAATGCTACCTTTTGTCTTTGGGTAATGAGTTATACAAGAACGTACGTAGTAAGAGCAGAGGTGAAAGTTTGTTTTATAGAAGTGGCACAAGATACATCTACTCATCCCAAGCAGCATCCCAATGAATAACCCGGCCTGGTCTTTTGTCCTCCTGGTACTTGTGAACCACATTAGCCGAGATCCACACCTCCCCAAACATCTCTGGTCGTCTCTCCTCTCTATAACACCGATTATCGCACAGCCGAAACATAACCTGCGGGACCACCTTTGGAACATGCTTCTCAGCATTTTCTCCCCACCAACGATGATCCTCGTTAGGTGCAAATTGATCCATCCTCATAAATTTCTGCTTTGCTGGCACAGGAGGTCTCCACACCGACCCTGGATCCGTACCTTCAAAAGTTTTGAGACAAGCCTTCCGCTGGAAATTTCTCCAAACAGCGACCTGTAGCAGCCATCTGACTTTCTCTTGCCACGAAAGCACAGCTACGGCAAATCCAGGGCTGAGAATAATCTCAAACAGTTTCTCCGCATGAGGCTCAGCTTCCCTTAGAACAAGATCTGATTTATAAAGCTCATAGAATTGGCTGAACTTAGACGTATCGTCATAGTTGACTGTTTGTACTGGGGCATCGGCTTGTAAGCCGAAGAGACCAGACTCTAGAGCGGCTGCTCTATCCACATGAATAGAGATAATGACCACAGTGGCGTAGACGGTTTTGTTTTCGTAGTCGTAGAGACCGTCTACCATCTTCCCGAGATCATGCGCTCTTGTATCTTCAGACTTGCCCACTGGCATACTTGGGGTGGAAAGTGACATAAAATCACTACCTGCAGAGTCTGTGTCCAACGGCGCCAAAAAGTGAGGATGTTTCAGTTCTTCCAAGTCAAAAGGATAAAGAAACTCTCCATCGACGGATATCCGCATATCGTAAATCTCATTTGCTCTGTACACAAAAATGTCCATTGTGCAATTTCCAAGTTCCGAGTCATCGCAATCATTTATTCTGTAATACTCTTCATCTCTTCTGCGTGTCCTGGTCAAGAAATTAGTATACTTTTTTGTTCCGCCTGTCCCCTCTGGATCCCGGGATCCGAAGATAAAGATATCAGTATCGATCCCGGATAAGTAGGATTCGAAGGGCAGGGATGATTACCAGTTGATGTGAAGTGCCCTATCTATATTTGGCTGCACCCATATAGATCTTAAGCTGGTCTTATCGTACGAAATCTGGTGCCCGCCCCATTCGAACACCACCTCGCGTGCTTCGCGACAGACCAAAGCGAGGAGGGGGACTCGAGCGTTCTGTAGGGTGGTGCGGACAGGCCAGCAGGCTTGACGAGATTCCTTGCCGTCGAGGAGTGTGAATGGGAAGTCTTCCTCTGCGATGCGACGAGGAAGACAGCACTTCCAAATGAGCTGGCGAAGCTCAAGGGGGAAGTGGTTGAATTGAGGGAATGAGTCGGGAGGACCCATTGTGACTGAAGCCACGGTAACGTGAGGATGTGAATTGCCCAGCAGAAGACTGTATGTCGTTTGAGTGATAAGATAAGTGTAATTCAAATCAAGGAGTGGATTGTGATACGACTTGTCTGTTATTCTTTGGCGCTTGTGCTGTCACCTGCACCTATGTCAAGCGAGATCACGGGACCACTACTGTAAGACGAGTTTCGTTGAGAGGGACTTCTCATTCATGATTTTCACTTTAAAAGTACTATTTTCTATAAATATTCTTAAAGACTGCAGTTGGGAACTATTTTCTGCCAAGTAATACCCGTAAGTCTTTCCCTTGTAGCTTCGAATTAGGACCCGGCAGCCTTTCAAGTTCAAAGCTTTGATCCGCATCAAGTCGAAGGTTTCAGGCGAGAGAAGGGGACTCCTTACTTGAAGTCAACAAGCATTCATTTGGTGCTGAACTGCATACTGCGTTATGAGTTCTCTCCCTGAATTGCGGTAACAAATTTTCGCTTTTTTGATCAACTCACGGCAGCCTAGGCCGGCTAATAACTTATACAACGTTGGCCACTGTGGCGGCTAATATTACTCTTCTGACGACAATAGAACACCCGAGAGCCACCAATCATGCAATCCAAGAATATGGTAATATGGACTTGATTCCATGCAATCTCACTTAGAGATACACGAATGATAAAGACACTCCGACGCTATTGTGCCGACCTCTCAATAGATCCAATTTTCACTGCGAGCCACATGTTCTTCAAGAATTATATCTCTCCGGCTCTGCTCTCGATCTGGATGCCTTTTACTTTTACAGCAAGTCGTTAAGTCCAAGACCTCAACAAGCAAAGAATGTCCTGCTGTCCGGCCCGCCCGAGATTATCAGCCGTGTTCTCAGCGGCTGCGACACGTTCCCCCGGTTGATCTCGCTCATTTCAACATGCAAACGACTTCAATCTATATGGCTGTCCAATATCTCAACTATGATTTGGCACATGGGACAAAACCAAATACCCGGCTTTCGATACGCTCTGCTAGCCGTAAGTAAAGTTATATTTGCATTCATTCCCCTGTCCCGTTCTTTGATGAAGCCAATGTGCAAGATTTCTCTTTGGAAAAATTTGCAGAGTCGCATGACAGTACATCTGGGATGGCATGCTACTTCTCAAGACTTCAAGGTTTGACTTACAGTCACACAGTGTCGCAGGTACGTGCAACAAACCTCGTGAAGGAGGCTATACGCGCTGGCAAGGAGCCCCCAGAACCATTCCCAGTCGAGGGACTTTGTGATCAGCCGTGCAAGCTCCAGCCAGCCGAAGTGAGGGAGAGATGCTCAATCTCCAACATTTGGTCAGATGCACTGAGCGTATGTGCTTGGCTTCTGAACTTTGGGGTTCAGTAGACGATCCACCGTTCAGGGAGGATGAGCCTCGCGAGAAGCCACCACACCAGATGAGACTGTGGAGAGAGAGGTTCTATAGGGCTATTTACAGGATTTTCATCGCTGGCTCTGTGCTCTATGGCGTTTACAACAAGCCGTTCTCCTGGAACGCCGAGAGACCTCTTGGTGTCCCACGAGAATATCTCAGAGAGTACGACGCATCTCGGGACTCGATACTTTACAAACTTGGAAGATGGGTCTGAACTTCAGCTGATCGCAAATCCAGCTTCCGTGTTACGGGATTCGCATGATTCCATTCTGAACAGCGACGGGATGCCAATAAACGTCGATATGGCCAGCATACAAGACTTTATTTTCAGAAAGTTTGGCTACCCAAATCACAGCGATAATCATCAAATTCCCTTTCTAGATCTACAATTGTTCGATTTTACGCTGAGGGAACACTTTGGGTTACAGTTCAACATCTCAGCTTTCGACGATTTCGGTTGTCATCAACCTTGGAATTTGTTTGTCAACAGTGCCTCAATCTTTGACGGGGTTAGCTCTGAGCGCACGCAGTACGGATTTGAAGTGCTAGGTATTCACAAGCCCCGTACAAATTGTAATTACCGATATATCTCATAGAGGCTGCAGAATCATGTTCTCGTTGTCCGTAATGAAAGAATCCTCAGCCATGCATCTTGTATTCATTCTCTGACCTCACTTCGGCTGTCAACTCTGGCTCTCAGCAGAGAGGCTTTGTTCCTGCGAATAACACTTTGGTAGAAAGGGCAACTCGGATAATTCAAATGGTCTCAGCGGCTCTTTCAAGTCTCAATAATAAACAAATTTTGGAGCAAATTGTTCTAGAACTACAGTTCTTCTCTTTGGTGGCTGAAATCGGACTGTCTTGTTTCCTTTGTTTGTCATGTTCAAATCTGAGCAGTCAACTTTCAGTGGCTGAAAACCTATATGTTTCACAGTCGCATTGGAAGAAATTTTTATAGCTGATATAGCCACACTATTTATGAATCTCTATGGATGACATGAACCTCTGACCTGAATCGACCAGCGTGATATCAGATAATTACCCTTCGATAGGAATCGACCCTTTCATACAGAGCGAAAGGTGTGAGAGCAATCTTGGTGCAGAAGTAAAGAGCCACTTCAAACAGAATACTCACCTAAATCACATCGCCTTGCCACCCTTCTCACTCTCTTGCCACATCTGCTCGGCGCCGAGTTTAGATACTCATTTGCATCAAAGTTCCTAGCCAGGGTGTCTTCCCTTCTCTTGGTATGCTGAAATCATCAATCAACTGGAAACCCTGTCTCTGATAATACCTACTCAATTTCGTCAGATTCTGCTATGATCTGGGAGCCTGAGTATTGAAGGAGATAATACTGACCGGATCAGCTTTCTCTCATTCCCGGCCCATCCATCGACATAGAGCACTCTTTTCCCTAGGTTGCGGCCAAACTCGCGCACCCCACGAATCAACGCTGGTCCAGCTCCTCTGTTCAGATCTCCGATACTATTATCTGAGACCATCACTTCCAGATAGATACTACTAGCGTGCTCAGCATCAACGATTTGAATGTGACTCTGCTCCGTGATGTACGATGGGATCCATTGCTCGCGGACAAATGCTACCCCAGCTAATAGAAAGCGGCGACCATCAACGGTCCGGAAGCTCCCATGCTTGGGCTCAGTGGCTTCAATTTGGCACTCTCGCTCAACGACGAAGATGCGCAATCCTCCACTATCGCCTCTGCCCTCCGGGCCGGTGAGCCGGTTATGCTCTGAATCTACAAGCTGCTGCATAGTTTCTTCAATCCAGCCCTCCCGGCGAGAGAAGGGTACTGAGCCCCATTGTTCATGACTGCCGATGGAAGCCAGGTATGGCAGGGCGGCATCGAAAGTGGAAACGATGAACGGCCCATCAGTATCGACAGCTTCTCGAAACGTGAATTGGGACAGTACGGAGGACATTTCGACGTTATTTCGACGTTATGTTCTGACTCACGTTCAATAAGTAGGTACTATAGATGAAAGCTGGATGGCCGATCTTGTTAGATACCAACAGTGGTACGAAATGCTGTAAGCGCCATGAGCCATGAGGTTCAGATATGTGGGGGATGAAGCGGCGTAGGCACCTCTTTTAGGCATATCTTACCAGTTGAAAGTTACGGTAAAATAGGACTGCATAAGCACCCTGGCGGACCTTAGGTACACAATGGGAGAACAACCGGTAAGGTACGCTTCAGGATCACAGCAAAGTGGACACTGCCAGGCAGTGGGGCGGACAGCGGATCTAATTTACAGCACCGAATTGCAAAAATGGTCTGATACGTCTGATATTTCCTTGGCGATAGCAAGCGAATGTATTTCAGACTTCAGCGCATGAGTAAATCCCCGTCCAGCGATTATCTCGGCATCCCGTTCTTGTTCTCATTCCCAACTGTATCTATCTCCATACATCATCATCAAATCGCAGACATAGAAACCAACAGCAAGCATTTCGTCAGTTCTCAACGACAGTATCGTACTGCTGGAAGCCTGAGATGGTAACATGATTGCTTCATCTGCCAGCGACCGCTTCCAACTCTTGTGCCGAAGGATCATTTTTTCGGAATGCACCTTTGCCGTACAGTACCTCAGCTTTCGTTCTCAGATACCGCCCTGCTCTGCGAAAACAGCAAATTCTTTGTTTTATTCATAACCCAGTGACTTGTAATGCCCTACCAGTCTTACTACATTATAGCGGTGCATTTATAAGTAATGCTGAAAAGGCTTCTGATATGTGTTTTGTTATCTTCCACATCTACTTTGACCAGAAAATCAGCAAGAGTTGCGAGGCAGCGACCCTTACTAAGTAGAACGCCCATCTCCAGAAGAGTCACTTTCTTGAGACCTTTAATACTTTGAGGGGTGAGCTAGGGAATAGCCCGAGCCGTTCAATCTCCGCTCCAACATCTTTCAGATGTAAGATTTAAACAACTCTGAGGACACTATTTGACTATCAAGAAAGCCCGAAATCCCTTCTTAAGAACAGTCTCTGAAGCCGTCACTGTTTGCAGAGATGATGTTTTGTATCGTAGTTATATAACAGGCTGTTGAGTCAGTTTGCTATATCCTACCATAATTGTCGTCGACTAAATATGTAATTTGGCAGCGGGTACAGCAATGATCACCAGACGCTTAGAATTCTCAGCTCTCCAGATTCGTTAACAGCTGCCGTCCACCAGAACCTGTCAAGGGCCATGTGTAGCTGATATATTCATTAATAGATTTCCAACTCGCTTGATTCAGAGGAAAGGATGTCTTGTGAGACCTCACTATTTGCAGCCGTGAATAGTTGACTGAGATAAAGGTATATACCGACCCTCTGCAAGCTTCTTCATTCTTATCTCCTACTTCCTTCGACAAAAACATCCTTCAGGAAGAGCTCATGAGAACAACTCCATAGTCTCAACCAGCCCCACTGGATAATAGTCAAGTATACAGCACCACTAAATACACTTTTCGACAAGTCATTTGACTCAATAGCAGGGAAGACCATACAGAGTTTAGAAGTCTAGCAGCCGTGAGTTGTTGACCACTAGCGGCGGCCTATATAAAATGGCCTCTGGTCTCTTCTCCCTCCTAATATTTCCTCCAACTTTCTTGGACACAAAACCTTCAACCAAAAAGGAACGAGAGAGTATGGAACGAAACATTTTCGGGCCACTCGCTTCAGCCAGTTCCGACAGAGTACTTCTGTGTTTGGCCAAAGATACGATACAGTCAATACAAATATTGATAATCGATGCACCTCCTGGGTGAAAGTAAACCAATACCCCACAAAGCTGTAATTCACTATGACTGTGGACACGACCAGACCCATATAGAACTGCCAGACCCATATAGAACTGCCAGACCCATATAGGAGATCCCATGCCCTTCTGCCGGGCCTTTTTCAACTAGTTTCACCCAGACCATGGAACAGACTGATCGCTCCTATCAGTCACTCAGCCGAAAGCCTTTGGTCAAGGCGTTCCACGGTATCGTACCAACGTCAATTTTAGAGGTTGGCTTGCTTGACTAGACTTTGAGAGCTTCAGAGCCAGTGAAAACACTCTAGGCTGCTGGTTCCTCCAAGTCTTCCAGGTCCTCCAAGTCCTTGATGGTTTCCATCTGTGAATTCCGTCTTCACAACGGTGAATTTCCGACGATCCAAGACTATATAAGAGTCTATCCTTGGGTCTTTCTCCAAGTCTCCTCGGCAATGGCAGCCACAAAACCTGCTAGTGTAGCAGCTATGCTCAGCCAATGGCCGAAGACTTGAAGAGTATCTTGAAGTAGGTACCCAACACTTCACAGGAGGTACCATGCGAAAGCTTAGGCTTTTATTTTCGATTGAGTATCGGTCATATACGTTGAAGGGTGTGTCTATTGGTTATTATACTGGACCATCCGGCTATCGGTTGGAAAGGAAGGAGCATGCCTATTCGAACGTCCTTATAGTTAGACTGCTCTTGGTATTTTCGAAGGGTATGCCAGTTTGTGCTAGCTCTCGCTTACATGTTATTGATTTTCTGTGCTTCAGGTTCAAGAAGCACAAAGACGACTGGATTGGAAAGCCATCCAAGTAATAGAGGACGGTTCTTTTGCACCAGAGAACTGACCTCTGCTGTCATGCGTAGAGCTACCGTAGTCGTCCTTGGATGGTGACACCTTACGAGAAGCAGTAATGGTACGTGATGGAGGAGTCATTCATGGCAGGAGGGTACCGACCCATTGGCAAGCTAGAGGCTTCTGTGAGACCGCTTTCGAGGAAGTCCTACTTTCAAATAAGCCTTGGGAGATATGTGGAATCTGTAGAATCTGAAAATTGATAGGATTTGATGATGCTGCTGCTCTGCTAGAGTGTAACTTCTTTTCTCTCAAGTCAGAAGCTCTTTGACTAACCTGTAAGTTTCGACTCCAGCAATGATAGAGCTGAAGAAGCTGTGCCCAGAGGAGATCCGGATGAAGGTATGAAGACTTTGGGATGACTTTGCAGCCGAAAGATGGCAATTCACTCCCAAGTAATTTGGCAATTCACTCCCAAGTAATTTCCTTCTGGCACTTTTGTTGCCTGGGATTCTGGGCAACTTTAGTCGGTATGGGGGAGGTACAGGTCATGAAAATTGTGTTCGCTGTTTGTACTTGTCTCTTGTACGTTGCTAATCTGTTGACACTGCAAGTTTGTCGACATCAACAAGAGTCCTGAGCTCCATGTATAGTGCAAAGGCGCCGTGAAGGTTCTGCGATTGTTCTGAATTTGCGAGGTGTTGATACCATGGGAAAACTCGCAGGTAATAAGTCTCAGAGAGGATGGAATATCGTTAATAAGAAGTTTCTGCAGCTTCGTCGTTGCTAGCAAGACGCTCAAGAAGGAGTTGTGACCACCAAGCAGATTCGCAGATTCTTCAAGGACTTGAAGCACTTGACAGCTGTTGACGTAACTGTGAATTCGGTATGTGTGCATCGACACGTTGGATGTGATTGTGCGGTATTGTTCTATGATGTGTGCAGCTTTGACGATGTCAACAAAGACTGAAATGGCTTGACAAGTGCTGAGAAGACTCCATTGTACATTCATGATACATGCGAATGCTTAACGTTGAGGAGAAAGATTTCCAAAATGCAATTTAGGAAGATTGATGGGAAAGGTATGTCATTTCTCTAAAGCAGCGTTGTCGACAACGGAGGACGGGTGTATACTAAGATAGCAGAGCAGGACCCCTGTCTCGGCTCCGTCCTCCCACAAATTTTTACAATCTGACCAATCCCGACTGAACAAAACAGAAGCACTAAACAAAGCAAACCAATCTTGACGTTATTCACGTCTCTCAAAAACCGAAGAAACAAGTACACGGCCTCTCGATCTTCAATTGGTCGTAATACAGCTAAGTTCTATCCTAAAGTAAGTATTTTTGAGTCCCTTCTCCTTTCCGCAGCACAAATGAGGAATTGTACACAACTGTGCAAGAAGAATACTTCTCCTTCTGTCCTTTCTGTCATTATTCGCAGTCTGCTGTCCGCTCATCGGAGGAGATAAGGACGTGCCGGCTGACCTTTTGGGCACGCTTTCAGACAGGAGGTTCCGCTCTTGAAGCCATTAGCGAACCACGACAAAAACACGACCCAGATTTCAAGACAACCTTCTCTACTTTCCGGGAACTTAACAGCTTATCATCATTTGTTCAACCTTTGAACAGTGCTGCTTTTGAATCTGTTGTCTCCTCATAGACGGTTGACAAGTACGCTCAGAGTCTCTTCAAAGAGATCCAGATATCGTCAAAAAAGAGCTTTCGCGTTCCACGCATAAAACTTTCATCCTCCTACCCGATCCAGAAAGCAGGAAGAATCAAAAATGTGGCGAGGCAACAACAACTACAAGAACAACAATCACCGGGCTAGGAGACCGGCTGACAGAGGTGGGAAACGAGCAGGATCAGTTGCACCCAGGTCATTCGGCACAATACCACCCACAAATACAACATCTGCCTCTACCAACAATATCAACGCTCGTCAAACGGCGACTGCACCGGGCCATAATGGACTCAGCGGCAATAGTCGAGAAGATTGGGGTTTAATGGGAGATACCCGACCACCAACTCCTTCGGAAGGGCGTGCCCAGGTAAGAAACACGCAACATTAAATAACAAACGAATACTGACAAGCAAAAAGTACTACCATCGCGCTGGCCCTATTGAGCAGCAACGTACCCGAACATACGACAACGGCACTGCGCTTACATTTGGCCCCGATGTATGTTTCATGCAAACAATACTTCTCAAACACAACTAACAGAAGACAACAGGATCCTATCCCAGAACCAGTACCGGGTGCCGCATTTGATGATCAGTTTAGACAGGTCGATAGCGCTATCCGAGACCTACAAGTTAGCAATTCACATGGCCCACGGCCCAGTTCTACTAGCAACGCCCCTTACCAGAACTTTCGTACCTCGACGCTCGATCCTAAAACGATGCTAGCATACCGTTACCCTAACGGCGTTGTGTACCAATTCGTACCCAGTAGGAATGCTTCCGTAGAGGTTATACCACATGTTCGTAGTCTGGTACGGCACTTGTCAGAACAACCAGGAACTGCCCATCCAGGGGATTCTACAGACACTCGTTTTGGTGAGAACCGACCAAATCAAATGTCACAAGATATCCTGGCAACTTCTGGGAGCCACGAGGCTATCCAGCAGGGTACAAATGTCGCTCAAGGTTCTGACGACATAGAAGGTCCAATCCACGAGTCACGTGGTACTTTCTATATCGTTCGTCCGGTTCCGGGGTTCCACCGCCTCTCAGTCCTCCGAATGTCGCAAGCCGATCTTACAGCATACAAAACTACCCTGGCAGATCCTATAGATACGACCGACTCAGCACTGACCCCAATGTCCCAAATATGGTACGGGACATTGGTGGCGAACTCTATGAGATCGAGGGATACGAGCGCGGATCCATGCAAGATGCCCACCCAAATGTCCCAAGTGACATTCAGAACTTTGGAGGCTACCAGGCTCTTACGACTGGATATGGCCTTCTCAATTACCAATCAAATGTCGCAAACCAGAGCCAGCACTTTGGAAACCACTCATATCCAGAATACGGAGCCGCCCCTCCCCCACCCACTCCAAACACCATTTTCAATGTCCCCACGACATTTGAGGACATTGAAGAGCCGCGAGGTCGTACGATCGAGCGAGATGCCGGATACCTGCGCCACCACCGACGAACAGCCCAGAGGGGCAATGTCCTCTGGGGACAGGAGCTGGATGAACGTAACATTGCAGATAGGGCTCGAGGAGAAGGTATCTTAGGTGGAGATATCGACAGTGGAGAGATCCGGACATTCCTCCAATTCCAGGTACCATCAGAGCGACGAAATACCAATGAGCAAAAAGGCTTCACCACACCACGCGCCCTCTCCCCTCCACAATTTCGTGTCACAGAACCATCTCCGATCGCAATGCCAGAAAATGCTACAAGACAACTGGAAGCCATGCAGACATCCGGTCGTTCTTCAGCGCCTCCCGCACCCATCATAGCCATTCCGGGTGGCTACTTCGTTACACCATTGTACCAAGCGCTATATGCGCAAGATACCCTCCGAAGATCCTCGCTGCCAGCGGCCGAGGGACGAGCAAGTAGTGTGGACAGCAACGGCGAAAATCGGATTTTTGGTGAGTTGGCAGGGACCGTTCGTGCACCGAGCCAGGAGGGCAAGGGACGCAAGCTGTGGAAGAAGGACTTCGGCTCAGAGGATGGTGACAAGAATGCTGATAAGGATCCAGAGGAGTGATTGTAATGAAAGTACCAGTGTGTTATGGAGACATGGCAACTACCATGATTTGGCCTTGCTATGGAGCTGGGATGTCGGATTAGTATGTACTGATTATACCACGAGAGCGAGACTGCATTTCAAGGGCTTTGCTCAACCCATTTGAATGTCCTTACGCCGTTATGACAATAGAATAGCAATATAAATGCCACTGGCATACAGATATCACTGCTCTGAATATAAATGTCGCTATGAGATTCCATGACATTGTGACCAGAGTTGCGAAACGCGGGGATGAGGTGACGTTGAATTTTGAGGCTACTGTAGTGGTGGGGGAAGGTCACCTTACAGCGCGTTTCACACGCGTTCTGTAGCCGAGATCTCCCAACTTCAACAACCCTACAACACCATGAGATTCAAGACCTCCGTACGGAATATCCAGACTTTCACGAGTACGTAGGAATTATTCAAGAGTGAATTACAGCTAACACTACCTAGAGCTCACTGCTTCGCTTTCCTCCTTAGGAAAGGTAGCATGGGTACGTCTGGACAATGATGCCGTACGCTTCACAATCATCCCAGAGACAGGCACGCAAGTATGGGCGTGAGTACTTCTATTCTTCTCACAACAGACACGATACTAAACTTCTAACAGCTCCCTTTCAATCGACTCCATCTTCGAAGACTACACCATCCAATCCGCCGCCCCCAACAACACAATCAACCTCGAGCTGCCCCTCACACCCCTCCACCGCGCCCTCAAATCCGCCATAAACGCCACTTCCGCCTCCATACGACTCACCAAGAAAGACGGCGTGCCAGTCCTCTCCCTCACAATCATCACCAACACCATCAGCAGTGGCCACAGCGGGCACGGCTTCCTCAATGGACCTGGCTCCAGCGACCCCTTCGGCGATAATGCGTTTCGGGAGGAGAGTCTGGACGCGGGTATGGGACGCGACAGAGAGACGATTGTGACGCAGGATATTCCCATTCGAGTCCTGACGGCGGATAGTGTGGAGGGGATTCATGAGCCTAGAGTGCGCGAGTCGGATGCGCATATCATCCTCCCGTCGCTGATCCAGCTGAAAGCTATTTCGGACCGGTTCACGAAATTGGCGATGGCCACGACGAATGGGCGGACTTCCACTGCCGCGCCAAAGTTGGAACTAGCTGCTAATATGCATGGGAGTTTGAAGTTGAGCATTGCGACTGATGCGCTGAATATCTCGAGTGTGTGGACGGGATTGACTAATCCGGAGCTGGATCCGAGACAGGTAGAAGATGGGGCGGATTTGGATGAGCATCCGAGTATGAAGTTGAAAGCTGCTGGGCCGGATGCGTGGTCGACGGTTAGGATTGATGGGAGGGACTGGGGAAAAGTGCTGAGTGTTGGGAGACTTGGTGGACGGGTCATTGCTTGTGAGTTTTTCTCTTTCTTCATTTCATTTTGAACTCTTGATCCTGATTCTAACTTAATCTAGGTTTCTCTGATGAGCATGCCCTGATTCTCTACGTGTATCTGTCAAACTACGATGGAGCTGACGAGTCTGTCCTGACTGTGAGTCCCCATTGCAGAACCGTTGAAATCCTGCTAAATTTGGCAGTATTACATCTCATCCTTCAGCGTATGATTCCATGAGGGAACCTGTTTTTTTTAAGCGACGGTGTTTGGGAGTTTGATACCTCTTGGCTTGGCTGGGATTTAGCTAGATCGAAATAGTCGAGTGACATCGCAGCTTGATATGTTGGCTGAACTAGTGCAAACAGTTCTCATATCTATTCTCTATCTACTATGAACCTAGATATGCCCTCCTTGGACATCCATTCACCTTACATTATTGCAGGCTCTACGACAGTTTACGGCTGCAACACGACGCCTGTGGTCGGTCTGGCATTTGTAACTTTGGGACACAACAGTAGTAAGGATCATGGCTCTGATGACGATTTCATAATGCACCGTGTTATATGATGCTCTGAATTTATGCGGGTATATATGTCCTCTCCTTCCATTACCCCACTCACCACACACTCGTTTTCTCCTCATCTGCCATTAACCCACACACTCCTTCAGCCTCCGAAATCCATTCTCAACGCAATAGTCGGTTCCCTCCCTCCATCTTCATCGACCACCTTCCCAGACTCCTGGCTCTGCCTCCCCTTCAAAATCACACTCTCCATGAATCCTTTCTGCTCCGTGCTCATCCCACCAACCACGCCTCTAAAGGCAGTCTGGTCACTACCCGCCAGATCCAGAAGTCTAGCACTCGTCTCCTTGTACACATTCTCGCCCTCGCTATTAGCTCTTGCAAGGAGCGTCGGCACGACGACAGACATTGCGACAGCTTTTTGAGTGCTGGGGAGGGTAGTGGTGTATATTGTCAGGGCGTGTGTTACGAGAGCGCGAGCGTTCTCCGGGTCTTCGTTGTTGGTGTTTGTGGTGAAGGATATTAGACGGGGAAGGAGGTAGCGGGATATACTCTGGTCTGCAGGCGTTTTGGGATTCTGTAGGAGGAGCGTGCGGATACAGCCTGCGGCTACTTTGGCAGTCTGTCTGGTGTCAGTCGCTGATATCTGTAAAAAAAATGTAGTAGGAAGACTTACCATGCGATCACTTAGACAGTCTATCAGTTCGTCTAAGTACCGTGTGACCAATGGCTCACTGGCTGACATATAGTTTACGCCGCTGGTGAGAAGAACCGTAGACGCTAGGAGGGTGTTTTTCACACATGGGAGAGACGATTCTGACTCGCGCTTCTGGGCATGGAGGTAGATGGACAAGAAGCGTTTGAGACATCCTTGTACTTGGACGACATTGGCATCTGGTTTGTCTTTCTTTGTCTTTGGGGAAATACTTGACATGAAACGTTTGAGGATCGGAAGCGATTGAGGTACAACTACAGCTTGGCAACTTGCTGTTCCAAGGATGGTAGCGAAAATGTGGATGATGCATGCATGCAAGTCGGTCTTGATAATTGATGGAAAGACCTCCGCTGCATCGACCAAGGCGTTCAGAGATGTGCGGATAAGACTGACGGCTTCATCCGTCAGCTGATGTCGAGCTGCTTGCTTTGCCTCAATAAGGTTTGGCAAGAGACCGGCTAGGACGAGTACAATAATACGAGTCAACTCAAAGAGCTGCTCAATATCTTCGGACAAGTCATCGCTCTCTTTAGCATCCGCCTTCGTTGCCGACGGATGTGCTATACACAGCCCTCTGGCAATCTGTACAATGACACCCTGAACATCCAAGCCCTCTGTGAGGACAAGCCGATCAAGTAGGTCCATCGTCTCCGAGAAAATAGCTTCACGATAGATAGCATGTCCCGAGACACTTGGATGTAGGATCTTCTTGAGAGCTTGCAGTATCTCCAAGGTCTGTTCTTTCGTAGCTAGAGCATCGCTTCCAGGTCGAGCAACAAGCGCCTCGAAAGCAATCCCGAAAAGGACAAAGAAGAAAGCGACTGGCTCGTCCCTATAATTGATATCGCTTCCCTTCGAGTGGCCATTGGTTGTCGGTGCATCCGTCTCTTTGCCATCAAGAGCATCGAAGACAAACTCGCTGTCTTGCTCGATGAGACTCGCGATTGCATCCACTAATTTAAGCCAGGACTCTTGGTAGAATTTGAGCAGTGTCTCGCGATTCAAGGCGGAGTAAATCGTGTCCAAACTTCCCGAAAGAGACGGCGGACCGAGGCTCATGCTGATATCTGGCTCGAATCGAAGGCGAGCGAATTCTCTTAGAGACGCAAGCCAGAGAGGCGTTAATGTACCAATGTATGGTTTCAGCACATCGACTAAGTATCGCTGCTCGGTGCTAGCAACTTGGAGTTCAGCCCAGCCAGAGAAGACAGCCATCTTCACCATGACTTGGGCGTTGGAGCTAAGACCCTTCAAATCTCCGATAGACTGGACCTCGGACTCAGTAGAGAAGTTCTCGAGTGCTGTAACCAAAGTCTTGAGTATGCGACCCATTCGGTCGACATCTGTGACAATACCTGTGGCAATGAAAGCAGCACAAACGTTGACTGCTTCCGATGCTAGCTCTGGGGAGGAATCAGCAGCAAAGGCGGGAGTAAGAGCGGAACTGATTTGGGCTTGATATTGCTCCAGGAGTGGCGCTTCGGCAAAGTCAGGATCAGGTGTTTTGCCGAACATCTTGAGTACGGCATCAATGATTTTCAGTCCCCAGACTCGCAGCTCGACCACATTTGAGGTAGAGGCTGAGAAGGCCATGCGAATAACATCTGCAATCCTTCGTTGTAATGCCAGTTCCGCTGCGGTAGGTTCTTCTGCGTCAGGTGGAGTGGCTTTGCTGACTATGGCGAACATCTCAGCCAAACAGCTCATGGCGAAGGTACGGACTTGCCATCTCAACGGTTCTTGCCCGGATGCTGCAGAATTGGCTCCGTCATCTTTCGCACCGCCACCAGACGCAGCGAAACCCGCAACTTCTTCGTCCTGGAGGTCAGGCATTCCACTGGCCTTAGCCGACGGAGCAGCAGCCTCTGCAGCTTTAGGACGGGTCATTGTCAGGACTGTTTGGCATCTCTGCAGCCATCTTGCGGTTTCAGTGAGGCACGACTGCCTCAGCCAGTTCCTGATCACATTTCTGATCCCATCATGGTTTGGAGCCGAGTCCAGAGCCAACCACAACTGGTCCTCGAACCCGGATTCTGCAGCTTTGACCACATCTTCAGAGTTACGCTTCATTAGATTATAGAGACCATCGACCGCAATGTCTCTGAGATCTGGATAGTCGGAGCTGAGGTCTTTCTGAAGAAGTACCACATAGTCTATGAAAACCATGTGGCCAGGTGCATATAAAGCTAGATGCTCGAGGCATCGCAGACTGCCACCTTGAATCAAGGCGCTGTCCTCTTCCTGGAATTGTCCGACAAGAGTCAGAATCAATTCTCTGGGTTTGCTCATGTCCTGCAGATCTGGGCCAAGCACATTGACCAGAGAGTCTACACATCGTGCAATCACAACTGTCGTCGACAGTTCCAATTCCAGATTCGAAGTCACAGCCGATGCAACTTCCTGATTATGGGTATCTCCAACATAAAGTTGGCCGACCATCCCAAGGGTACTTGTAACATATCCCGAGAAGTTGAGTCCTGCAGAATCTGCAACCCCAGACAGTGCAGCAAGCGCCCAGAAGTGTACAGTTGGGTGCGGATCATTACACAGAGACATTAGGATGCCAAGAATGGTCTTGAGATGGAAGCCAGCAGCCATGCTCCCAACCTGGGCATGAATTGCTCCTAAGGCCATAGCACACCCGGCTCTCGCACTTGGCTCACGATTCCCAACGATGGTGTCAACCAAGTACTTGATCTCACCATTCGTGAACGAATTTCCGGAACTATTGCAGAGTCTCGCTAGAGCCTCATACCCTATACATCGAATGTATTGGTCTGGATGAATGACGAATGAATGAAGGATCTCCTGCATAAGTTTCTCCACAGCAGGATTTGTGAGGTCGCCTGAAGGTGATTGCGTCTCTTTGACAGCGACTTTGAGAGTGCTGAAAAGTGCAGTTGCAACATTGACATTCATTGCTGCTTTGCGGCCAGGATCTCGTTGTAAGGATCCAGCAGAGAGAAACGTCGCTACTTGCTCCAGGATGCTCTCTTGGATCTTGGGCGGCGTTAGTGGGAATGCTATGGCGAATAGCTTGATGGCAATATTGACGACTTCAGTGGCTGGCGGATCTGGCATAGCATCAACCTTTCCAAGATCGCCCAAATACAGAGCTAGCGAGTCGTGTTCGAGTGAGCTACAGATCGGAGAAAGTAACACTTTCGAAATGGCACTGTCAGAGCCACTCTCCTTCATCCAGTCATCCTGAGTGTTGCTCTCATGCTGGCCAGCCAAGCTTTGAACCTTGAAGCCCCTTACGAGACCAGTTACACCAAAACCACAATTATCTCCAACATCCCAGACAGTTTCGAAGTTGCCAGCAGAGCTAGCAATTGAAGTGCTCAGAGAACTTGGAGTGTAGTTTTCGGGATCCGCGAAGAATGATACGGCAAGGGTAAGTAGATTAGACTGCAGCAGTGCCTCACTCCCACCCGCCGGACTGAGATTGACCAATTTCGCATAGCATTGAAGCACGCGCCGTTGTACCATGAGGTCTAAATCATGAAGTTGCAACGATGGGAAGAGCCGCTGACTGATGTCTTCAGAAGTTTTCTTTGATGGAAGACTTCTAAGGAACGCAGTCGTGTTTTGTAACATAGCTGCTATACGCTTTGAAACATCCACGGTCAACAGCCTGCTGTTGAACTGAAGAAATGCGAGGATGGAGCCCAGAGCACACTCTCGCACATGAGTGAGAAAGGAAGATTCGAGGTAACTCCGCTGAGAAGTGTTATCCTTCGCAAGTGGCTTGGGGAGAGCATTCTTCCATAAAAGAAGTAGTTGCGAAAGATGAATCTTGACGAAGTTTGGTCCCAGTGACATCAGCCCGCCTATCAAAATCCAAGCAACTTGGATTTGAGTACTAGAGATCCGTAGCTCTGATTTACTTGATGACTTCAGAAGTCCTGTGGCGAGCGAGAGAACTCGACTGTTGACATCGACAGATCCGTAAAGGGGCTGCAGAGGAGCTGTGCTAATCATCGCAGACAGGCCATTTGCATATCCAACGCATCGCCGTGGAGAATTTCTGCCCGTAGTGAGAAGTGTCAATTCCCGATTTACGCTATTCATGCAGACTGTGAGACAAGGCAGTAGCTGCTGAGGACATGCAAGTGTAAAAGTCCGCAAGCAGTAAGATGTGTAAACTTGAACAGTGTAGCTCGGATGCTGGAGGACTTGCAACAAGCCATCTCGACAGCTATCCGAAAATGCATTTGAAGCAGATCCAAGTGTCTTGATCAACGATGCAAGTGCACTTAGAACCGCAATCAGAGAATGCTTCCCAGGTTCCGCCCGCTCCTTGATGACTTGAGGATAATTCTTGAGCACATCGTTAATCAGAGCTTTCGCAGCATCTATTTGGCCAGGCTCTCCAAGAATGGAGTTCCCAATAACTTCTTCCAGGATGATCTGAACAAATCGACGTGTAATTAGAAGTCGGTATCGGTTGGTGGTGATATTCGGGTGGCTCAAAACGTCAATCGTCAAACTGTCCACAACTTTCATGTACATCGTCTCCACAGTCCTCTCGCTCAAGCTCTTAAAGATGCGGGCGTAGCACACTGCTATCCCAGCCCGCGCCTTATTGCTAGTTGAGCTCTTAATGTAGAAGGTTGACAGCTGCCTGAGGATTTCAGGTAATGTAAGAACCAGAATTTGGCTCTTTTTTGGCCCCGGACTCTCAGGCCGTTGGATTTCTTCGTCATCGTCCAACTTCTTGGTATTTACTCGTTTGATCTTCTTGATCTTGGGAATTTGGCTTTCATGTGCTGGGTCGTCCGATTGACTCTTTACCATAGCTTCAGCAAGACACTCGGCCGCAGCTTGTCGTACCAAGGGACTTGAGGAATCGATTGTCTTGAAAAGTGTTGATTTAAGATTGTCGAAGTCGCTTGAGTTGTCAAAATACGGAGAGCATTTCGAGAAAAGTCTCAAACAGTGGCAAGCCGCAACCTGGACTAGAGCAGCCTTGTCGGTGGATGCATGGGTCCTGGCTTGCTTCCAAACGTCCCTTGCAATACTATCATCGATGCTCCCCTCAATCATTTTCACCACCTTTCCCAGAGCTTTGAAAATAGCAGCTCTCAATCCAGCATTGTTGGCCGCAGGCTTTAACAGCTTTAGGAGAGCAGAACAGGCCAAAGGATGCAAGCCAATTGCGCTATCACCTGCTCCAGCAAAGACATCCCCCAGACAATAAACAGCCGCATGTTTAGTCCGTAAATCAGCTTCTGTCTTCGCCTTTCCACTACTGATAACATTGACCAGATCATTGATAGATTCAAACAATAGTTTCCTGTCTCCTTTTCCGAGAATATGTGCAAAACACCTCCCCAAATTATTCCTTATAACTCTCGTAGGCGGCGGGGCGGCCAGATTGAGGATTTGCATAAGCTCTTTCTTGAGGTACAGCTGCTGAGCCGTACAGTCGTCTGGCTCCAGGCTTTCGACATGCTTGGTGAGGCTCGAGACGAAAGTTAAGAGGTAGATGTCTTGCTGTTCGGAGGGGAGGGCTTGGAGCTTCTTGATATCGAGTTCGGGGTTGGATGATGGCTCGCGTGGCGGCGGGGGAGCTTCGCCAGAGCCATTGTGAGAGCTCGGGCGGGAAGTTGAGGACATTGACACGTCGAGGAGAGGAGGGAGAGAGCTGATGGACGTGTATATTTGGTGGAAGATGTATTGCTATCTGGGTCTCCTTTTTGGGAGGTCGAGGCTCAACTCGCTGTCTACCCTACCCCAGACAAGGCCACTTGATTATCTTGCGCCTGCGCTCCACAAATCAGGGGTCGTTGTTGAGCTCCATCGGCAAAGCCCCGGGCGAACTGTTATTTCTGGAGCTCTAAATACTGTACTGGACTTCCAAGCATTAGTCCTTTAATTGCACAACACATCGTTTCATACAACTGATCTATTAATATGGCTTCAACTTCCAGAAATCTCCGCCCGTTGGTGCGCCAAAAAGACTTTATATGCTCCAAATGCCTCTTCTCAACTACCTCATCAATTCAATCAGGTCATAGCAGATGGTCCAAGATCAAACACGACAAAGGCGCCGTGGATGCAAAGAAGAACGTCCAACGCTCTCAATTCTCGCGCGAGATCGCACTGGCATCAAAATGTACACCTGCCAGTTTTCTCCAGATCAGATCAATGGACTGACCTCAATTGCAGTATGGGGACCAGATGTCAATAGCAATTACCGGCTAGCTTCAATCCTGGCAGCCGCAAAGAAAGGTACTTAACGGTACACACCTCTAGTACGGATCTTGGAGAAAACTGACAACTTACAGCTGGATTCCCTAAGGCATTGTTAGAAGGTGCTGTTGCGCGTGGCCAGGGCAAATCGGCAAGTGGCGCAACGCTCGAAAGTATCACTCTCGAAGTCATCGTACCGCCGACAGTCGCATTCATGATCGAAAGCGAGACGGATAATCGTGCAAGGACGCTCATGGATCTGCGGTATATTGTCAAAAGACATGGTGGTAGTGTGACGCCCACGGGGTATCTATTCCAAAAGAAAGGACGAATTGCATTCGAGGCGGACCAGACGAAATGTGTCGATGATGTGTTGGATGATGCCATTGAAGCTGGCGCGGAAGATGTTGAGGCCGACGAGGACGGAAGTATCGTTGTCTGGACGGAACCTAGTAAGACGACTGCTGCTGCGGAAGCTTTGCTGAAAAGTCATGGCTTGAAGGTGGAGAGTGCGGATATCTTATGGGATGCCAACGAGGATACGAAGGTTCCGCTAGAGTCCGAAGATGCGGTAACAGCACTGTCGGCATTCATTGCGGAACTGAGGGAGAATTCGAATGTGCAGGGTGTGTATGCCAATGTTGCCCAGGGAAGTCTGGCAGATGATGTTTGGGAAGAGTTGCAAGATAAATTAGACTCATAGATGGGTTAGACAGGAGTAAGATACCCATGGATGGGGAGCCAGATAGATGTATATATGATTTGGGTTTTACAGAAGATGTACATTTGTAGGATACTGTACAAAGACAATGATGATGCTCATGCCCCTCTGTCGTTGTCTCCGGGATTGCGGTGTTTCCGGGCCATTCCAACGCCATCAATGCAAACGCCTTGTTCATGCTTAAATGATACTTTTCAGCACAAGCCCGTAGTCTCGTAATCTCACAAAGCCTCTCGCCAGGCCAACCTCTGCTAGATATCCCGCCAGCTATCCATGCCACATGCTGAATCGTTTCAATATTCCCATTCCCATGTTCCATCTCCCTCAAGAATCATTTCCCTCCGCACTCCCATTCCGCCCCTGTCCTTGAGCCTCCTGCTCCAATCTCTTACTCCTCAAATACATCCTCCTCTGCCTCAACCTCTCCAACTCGCTATGAATCTCCTCCTTGTCAAACGGGATCCTATTCGTTTGCTCCGGCTTTGGCCAGAAATCTGGGACCGCAAAACGCTTGTCGAGGTTGGTACCGTAGTAGTACATTATAGCAATTGGGAACATGATGTACATGCCAAACTGGTGGTCGAATTGTTAACTTAATTATTCTTTACCAGATCCGAAATGGTAGGGATGGTGGGGAAACTTGGTTACCTTAAAGACTTCGAGATTGGGGCCCCCCATTTTGAAGATGTACAGACGTGTGTAATCCTGATTGTGGGAAAATCGAGCTATTTTGTTGTTGCCAGGCGGGATTTGGACGTCCGCCCCAATGGTGGTTTGATATCGAAATTGATGCCTCACCTGACAAGGCTGCCCATTACAAAATTCATCCTTTGGACGCCACCCCTGTCAGCTTTAAATCCAGGCCGAGGCTCAATCGGCTCAAGCTTCGAAGGTCCATTACCCCACAGTCTTGCTTACGCCCCTGTTTACTTACATCTCCATATGTTTTTCTCAATTCACAACGTTCATAAGAGTTGAACTTGGAAAGTCATTTTTCCCTGGTAGCTTACTTTAAATTTTGTTTACTAGTACAACTTCACGATGTCCTCCTCAGAGTCCTCACCAATATCCCTCGAGCTTAGAGGCAAGATTGCCGTGATTACTATCGACAAACAGCATAAACTCAATGCTTTGACACAGGATGAATATTATGAAATCGCTAGATATATGAGAGAGGTTGCGGCCAATGATGATATTACCGTTACGGTTTTGACTGCAAAAGGTATGCTCATTGCGACCTTCCACGGATTTCAATTGCTGATACTTCTCCAGGACGATACTTCTCAGCGTAAGCCCACCCATGGGAAGCTCTCAACTAGGTAAAAAGTTTGTCTACTGACAATCCCCAGCGGTGCCGACGTGAGCATATCCCGCGAGCTCCCAGAAGGAACAGATATCGGCAAGCACTGGCTCCGGACATTCGTCTCGAACAACCTCAACATCACCCACGCTTTCTACACGCATCCCAAAATTCTCATTACAGCTCTCAATGGGCCAGCAGTAGGAATATCAGCCGCTCTGATCGCTTTCTCTGATTTCATCTACTGCGTGCCATCCACATTCCTTCTCACACCATTCTCGTCTCTTGGTTTAGTAGCTGAAGGTGGCGCATCCAGAGCTTTCGTACAGCGTCTGGGCATAAGCAAAGCCAACGAAGCTTTGATTATGAGTAAAAGAATCCCGGCGGAAGAGCTTTTGCAAGTTGGATTCGTGAATAAGATATTCGATTGTGGCAAGGGCGAGGATGAGAAGTTCAGGCAGTTGGTGTTCGAGGAGATTGAGAACCGGTTAGGAGATCATTTAATCGGCTCGAGTTTGACGAAGATCAAGGCGCTGATCAGGAAGCCTGAGACGGATTTGATGGATGCACAGGGTGTGGCGGAAGTATTTGCTGGACTGGAAAGGTTCACGGCTGGGATACCACAGAAAGAATTCCAAAAGGTCGCCAGTGGGCAGAAGAGACATAAGCTGTAAAAATTTTAGAAGCTTTCCTGTAGAATGATTGATTCTCCACACCTTGCGTATAACGCACCTGAAAAAGTGAAGCTTTGTGGCTTGCTAACCAAAAGCAATAGCCCTCCTAACAAGCAAGCCTGTATCATGCCCCACGTATGAACGCCAAACCTTCCAGACGCCCGCAATGCCATCAAACGAATACTTATTTCTCCTCATCCTGCGCCGCCTTCTCCGCTGCAGCTTTCAGTCTCTCCTCCTGCTTCTTCCAATGGCTTCCCTCTTCGTAGGTCTTGCTGATTCCCAGCGCGCTTCTAAATCGATCATCCTGCTTGATCTTCGCCTCTGCCAACTCATGAACCTGGTGCATCTTGAGTCCTTTCTTCGCTGGGCCACTTCCCCTCTCACTCTCTTTCAGTAACTTCTTTCGTAGTGCATCAGCCTGCTCCTCGATTTCGTCTTCATGAACTCTATTGAAGAACTAAGTATCAGCTCCTGTCCGAGACACAGTGGTCCAGCAAAGAGGCAGCAAGATAACATACCCTTCGTCCTCTAATAAGTCACGCAGCTCGAAGACTTTTACCTCAATCTCGCGCTTCCGATCATGCTCCAAGATATCCTTGTCTGGCTGCCGCTGACGGTGCTTCAGACTGTCGAGGTCGGTCGAATATGGCTTTCCTTGATCGCGAGGTTTGAGATGCGCCAGGTTGCGCTGAACGTAACCGGACGTACCGCTACCTCTGGGGGTAGAGAGACCGACGTTTGAAGACATGGCTTTATGTTATTCTTGGGGACAGTCAAATGCGTTTCTTGTATTGTTGAGAGCTGGAAGTGGAATGATTACTTGTGGTTACTTACTGGTAATGCTGAGCAACAGAATTCAGGTCGCTGGAAAGGCGGTCTAGCACTAGCGTGGCAGAATAATTCCAGGTGCGTGGAAATTGCCCCTCCATGCTTCCAAATGTGACTCAATATTTGCATTACAAACAATTTATTCCGCTCTTTCTCCTCAAATTCCTCTCTGTTCTTGAAAAATTCTAACGACTCGAAATATTCTTCTTGGTCGGATCTCAAATATGCCAGCGTTAGAGTCAACAAATGGTCCTCGACAGGACCCGGAACCCCTCACAAAACTTCCATTCGAACCAGTCACCAAATCACATATCCTGCACTGTTCCTACGATTACTGGCATCCAAAGTAGAATAATTCCTCCAAGACTATGCGCCTTTGCTAACGACTCTAGGTACCGCACATCAGCCCTGAAATCTCGCATCATTCCCCTCTCCCCGGCCTTCCTCTCCTACCTTCGCGAAGACGGCATCGTCCTCCCTAGCGAAACACCCACCTTTCCACCTCCCTCAACATACAATGATAACAGCACGAGCTCCGACTGGGACGATGATCCCATCCCGGACCCTTCCCTCGCATTCTCCTCAATACACCAACAGATCATCACCACAATCTCCGAACTAGGCGGACTCGTCGCCCCAAAACTCAACTGGTCCGCACCGAAAGACGCAACATGGATCAGCATGAAGAAGAACAGCATGGAATGCGCCACGCCAAATGACATCTATCTCCTCCTCAAATCCTCCGACTTCATAACCCACGACCTCGAACACGCCTTTGACGATTGCGAAGACGACGACTCTATCAAACAAGAAGATATCCCCTACGTGCTCGTCCTCCGCAAATGGTTCAAAGTAAACCCTTCCTGCGAATTCCGGTGTTTCGTAAAAGACAGACGCATAATCGGAATCTGCCAACGCGATCTCAACCATTTCGACTTCCTATTCCCGATGCGAGACCGGTTACGAGACACAATAATGGCATATTTTGACAATACACTGAAAGATACCTTTCCAGACAACAGTTTTGTCTTCGATATCTACCTCCCAGAACCCTACGACAAAGTACGGTTGGTAGACATAAATCCCTGGGCGCCACGTACCGACCCGCTACTCTTCTCCTGGCTCGAACTCCTCACCATGCCACTTCCCACGCCCCTCCTCGGGATCCCCGACTCTTCAGAAAACCCAGCACTTCCACCATCGAGCAGCGACGAAGATACATCACACGAAGACGAGGATGTCGAAGAAGTAGTGTGGAAACCCGAGATGCGGCTAGTGCGCAAAGACGATCCAGAGGCATACAGTTTTGCGAGTCCGCAGTATAGCGCGCATAAGCTGCCGAGAGATGTTGTAGACGCGAGTCTGGGCGGTCAGAGTAGCATGCGGGAGTTTGCGGAGAACTGGAAGGGGATGATGGAGGGTGGGGTTGAGATGCAGAGGCCGGGGGAGGAAAGTGATAGTGATGAAGGAGGGGAGGAAGAACTGGCTAGAGGGGTGCAGGATTGTAGATCAGGTACTGATTAAACAGCTACAAATGTATAGAAGGAAGATTATACTCGATATGACATCAATCAAGCATAGCATGTGAAGCGCCACATGAAATAGTGAATCAACACAGTCCTTAAACGGCCTAAATGTTCCTCGCTTACAGCACTCAAGCGAGCCCCTTTTCTTTCCAATGTCAACAACGAAAATCACATGGGTAAGCGAAAGCGAGCATCAATCTTACCACGAGGAAAGAAATGAATCATTATCAACTTTGCTCATTAAAATACGTATCTATTCGTTGATAACGTCTTGTGTTGATTAAGTTCTGCCTCTGCATCCCAGCGAAAAGAATATCAGAACCCTGATGCTGGGAGGTGCTGGCCACGACACTAGCTCGGACCTGCTCAATCCCGTCCCCCCGAGCCAGAGCCCCAATGTTTGCAAGCATTTGTTACGATCGAATTTCTGTGCTCTGGCTTATCCGGCGATCCTGCCAACCAAGGCCCTACGTACCCAGCCCAGGAGGGACGCGAAACTCTCCAAATTTGGTAAAGCGAGAAATGGAGTGGAAGAAGATAGTACCTCGACACCAGCTGGCATATGATGAATGATTAAATGAATGTGTTGTAGATCTTCGAATATGAGTTCGGATGGCTGATCTTAAGAGCATGTTCTGGAGATCCGGGGAGTCGGAGAGGAGGTAATTCCTGCGTCTCCGTCACACTCAACGTCCTACCAGGCAACACGGTATGCGGTATCATTCTCATATTCGATGGCACCCATCATCAATACTTTGGAGTCGATAATGTATACCGATTACAAGAACTGATATGAGTTCCAAGCGGAGAGATCGCTTTCCATCTCTGACACAGGAATGAACTTGTGCTGTTGCAGTCCACTCTTATCGAGCTGGATAGTAGGGAAGTTCAGTTCCTTGGCAGAACTCTCATCCTTGGCCAAGATACCCTTCTCAGCATCAAGCTCCTGGATGCTTTTGACATCTGAGAAAAGACCTTGGATGCCAGAGTCGGCTTGGGTGGGGAGGGAAAAGTATGGTTGGGCGGCATCGGCATAGCTTTGGGCTGTTACGGGAGTTGGTGGTGGGCGATTGCCAGTTACTCGTTGGAAGACACTGGAAGTGAGGAGTTGAACGTCTATTCCGGGTGGTACTATTAGTTTATGGACAGTACTACAAGCAAGGTGAGCTTACTGAACATAGCCAAGTTTTTGGTGTCCCATGCAATTGCAGCATGTGGATCTCGCAAGATTGATTGCTTGATCTTGCCGCCTACTCCAACTGACATTTCGGCGTTGAAAGGGTTAGATCTCTGAAGGAGACCACCTCCTTGAAGGTTGAGGACAAGGTTTACTGTAGAATTCGATTCAGGGTAAGTCTAAGCACAAAGGTGACATGGATAATTTTGTCATCAAGCATCGCACTGAAAAACTTACATCTAGAATCCCATAGTGTGAGAGAAGGTGGTCTACTAAAATCAACTGTGTGCCCATATAATGTGACGCCGAGGTACTCACTCTTTTCCAAATGACGGCTGTTGTAGAGAAGTCTCATCTGTCCTACGGGGACACCATTCTTTGCTGAGATCGCACACATGAATTCGTAGATTGAAGCATTGGAATGAACCATGATGAGAAGCTTTCCCTCTTTGTTCAATTGTTTGACGTAAATGAATTGAGTCGGACCACGCTTGATCGGAACAACGAGGATCTGAATGGCACCAACAGCTTCCGTCTGAGCGACCTGGGCCTCGACAGAATATCCTGAGCCCATTGGGACAGAAACAAATTGCATGACTTCGCCATTCTGCTTCGCAATGCCGTCAAGCCAAAGTTGACCCGTTCGGTCGGGATCAACGACGACATAGTCTTGGACGCTTCTCTTTTCATGGATCAAACGGCTTCGACGAAGAACAGTTGCAAACGAATCGACGATGGGCTCACCACTAATGGCGTTGATACCACCAAGGAGGACTTTGATTGCAAACGGGCGAGTGGATTGGAAGTTGATCCAGAGAGCTTCATGTCCTAATTGACGCGAGTGAATGAGACGTCTGGCCCCGAAAACAGTGTGCTTTTGCTGAGATAACTCACGATGAATAGGCATGAAACAACCGCCCTTTAGCGCCATAGCCTCTGAAAGAGTCTTTTTGTAATGATCGATATTGTAGAGAGGGAAGTTGCCAAGATCTGGAGGCAGATTGTACGTTGTACCGTCATCAGGCTATTTGTCCAGTCAGCGGCAACTAAGGTGACGGTAGCATCGACCTCACAACTCTGATAGTACGCTTGAAGGTAATCTTCATAGCCTCCTCATCTTCACCTTGATGAACGTGAAGGCACTTGTGGGCGTTCAGCTCTGGAATTGGCTTGCCCAGCGTCACTCGGAGTCGGTTTAGTCGGTTTGTAGTAGCCATCTCGAGAGTTATGTTTCAAAGTAGAGTTCTGGAAAGTATTGGCCATATTTCAGCACATAAGAAGTGGAATAGGACAAAAAGGAAGGAGAGACGACAAGTAGTAAAGCCTGCCAGCGTAAGGTGACCAAAAGGCTGTTTGTCACTGCTATAGATAGAAAGAAAACACATACCTATGTTACTGAGAGAATAGCAATCAAAGTGTGTGAAAGTGGTTGTAGGGAAGCTGATTGAAGTCTCTCTCAGGGTTGTTACTGTTGTCGAAGAAGAAGAAGAAAGAGTCTCAGAATTAGGAAAGGTCGGGCCTTTTGTACCTGTCCAGGGCTAGCAAGTGAGGTAAAGATGCTCCGGCAGAGGAAGGGTCGATTCACTCCAAGTCGATCTTGTCAATTGAATGGAAGAACACTGAGAAAATGAAATTCCGACTTTTACAAACATAGAGAGAGCTTACAGCTTGGAGACTTCCAATAACAAACGGTTCAATGGCAGTCTTGATTCATACTTAATCTATTCAACTCTGACAACCACCTTACCAAAATGACCACCTGCAAAAAGGTAGATCAGAGCCTCTTTAGCTTCTGCAAATTGAAAAACCTTATCCACTACGGGCTTGATCTTCTTCTCTTCGTAGAACGCTAGCATTTCCTCGAATCTCTCCCTCGGTCCATTCAACAAACCCTTTAGCGTAACATTTCTCCTCAATGCCAATACATTCGTATTCGTCCTGTCTCCAGCCGCGTCTCCCTTTCCAGACAGGTATCCGATACAGTTTATCAATCCACCAAATGCTATGCATTCGAACGATTTCCGTAATGTTTCTGCACCACCATTTTCGAATATGATGTCCACCCCCTCGTCGTCGGTCATTTTGAGCACTTCTTGCTTCCATTCTGGATTTGTTTTATAATTGATTGTTTTGTCAGCTCCCAACTTCTTCGCTACTTCGAGCTTCGCGTCTGATGAGGAGGTAATGATAACTGCCAGCAAGATTAGACTGCATAAAGCAGATATGGTCACTGTTCCATACCTTCGGAACCACTAGCCTTGGCAATCTGTAGACCACTAATGGCCACTCCTCCAGTTCCTTGAATCAAGACTTTCTCTCCCCTTCCACCAGGCTGCCCAAGGGGTCTCATGCCATTGACAGCCATCCACGCCGTCATTGCCGCAATTGGTAGGGTGGCCGCTTCTTCGTCACTCAAATACTCCGGTTTCCTGACCAGTCCCTCCGCATCGAAAGCTCTATACTCGGACAAAACTCCTGGAAGGGGCAATCCCAGCCCACTTTTCATATCCGCAGCCTTGACCCGGCCCTTGATATGAGTCTGGTTGAAAATACTGAGCACTTTGTCTCCCACGGTCCATTTGGGCAAATTGGAAGCGACTATTCTGCCACACATGTCGGAACAGGGCACGATTTTGGGAGACTGGGAGCCGGTCGATTTGTGGTGGTTGTAAAGACCCATGACGACTTCAGTGTCACGATAATTGAGAGCAACTGCAGAGATCTTGACTAGCACTTCAGAAGGTCCTGGGACTGGCATCGGTGCCGTAGTAGAGGAGAGGTTTTCCACTCCATCTTGGTGGGACACCCATTGCTTGATTTGAATTGGGAGAGACATGATACTATCGAGAGCTGTAAAATATGCAATGAATTTCAGACTGAAGGTAGTAAGAGAGATATGTCGCCCATTAGACAGAGGAAAGAAATGATATGATGAACATAAGAGGCGAGAAACAAGGTATTTTATAACAAAGACATAAAGAAATCACCCCACCATAGCTTCAAAAATCTTATCGATGTGGAGTGCAGATCGAAAGTCCGATAATGAATCGAGTAAACTCTTTCACCATGCTGAGTCAGGTATGACAAATATTTGTTGTTCTGGATTGTACCCCTTTCGAAACGAACTCTCGTTTCTTGAGAAAATAATAATATAATTCTCCGGCGGGGAATCAAATAGCTGATTGTGACAAAGGGGAGCGTCCAAATTCAGAGTGGGTAATGATATGTTTCGTGCATACGAAATTCAGAAAAGTCATTAGATGTTTTGAATAGGTTTAGGAGTATCAAAGGTAGGTACTAAATTAAGTTTAGAAATTCTAAGAAACAGAGCTAGGCTCGATTAATTTCCGGTAATCAAAAGATCCAAGTTAGATATGAGAGCATCTTCTACAGATCGGTCGGTCCTAGAATATCAACATATTATTTCTCTTTGATTTAGGGAGATAAAACCCCCTTACAACTACTTACTTCCTTTTTTACACCAGGGACAACAGTCAAAGTCAGAGCTAAACAAGAATCTCCATTTACTAGCAAACATCTAGGACAGGAAGGGTATCTGCAACTTAAAATGTAACCAAGAGAACTTAAGTCTTCAGTTAATCACATATCCGCTATCAACCACCTATTCAATATCAGTCCTATGCCAGCATCGCCATATCAAACCCTAGTCAAGAGAGTTGAAACTCACTAAAGCATGACCTTGCACAAATGTAGCCTTGCTACTACACAAGAACAAACATGCATCTGCGATCTCCTGCGCCGTCCCCATTCGCCCCATCGGCGCAATACCCACAGCTGGTTCTAGGACTTTGGCGAACTCGGCATCACCTTGTGTCATTGGTGTACTGTTCGATCGGTCAGTATTTCGATTCAAGAAAGGGCATATGGTGAGGGAAGGCACGGACGCGATGACACCAGGACACACGCAGTTTATTCTAATGTTGTCCTTGGAATAATCGATCGCGTCGCTCTTGGTCATAGAGATGACGGCTGCTTTTGACGCACAGTATGCAGCTACAAACTCTGTATCAATTTTCCCATCCTGTATAGAGCATCAGAGAAAATACTCACGTGCGTTCGGTCTCGACACGACACCCAGCTGACTTGCAATATTCACAATACTGCCTCTATTCCCTAGCCTCCCGTCATGAGTAGGCAGAGGCTCTTGCTTCAGCATCTGAACAAGCTCTGCTCGTGACGACAGCCAAGTGCCGCGGTAGTTGATGTTGTTGATGAGATCGAAATTATAGGCGCTTGTCGAGGTTGAACGCTCGTTATTGCCGATTACTCCTATGCCTCTGTATCAGAACCATGATGCATGCAGTATCTATTCCACGTGCTTTTGTCCCGAAGTGGGCGGACGAGATCTCGGAAACAGTACCGGCAGCGTTAACAGCATAGTCCACACGCCCCCATTCAGACACAGCAGCTTGTACCATGCATTCCACTTGTTCCTCCTCAAGCATGTCCACCTGATACACCATAACCTCCGCGAGTGAGGAGACTTCTTTCATGTACTTCTCAGTCTCGAGCAGCCCCTCGCGGTTGCGATCACATATTGCGATTTGGGGACATCCTTCCAGTGCGAAGGAGATTGCAATGGCGCGTCCAATCCCTTGAGGTCACTTTGATATCAACATAGGGACTATTTGCAAATCAAGGGTGGACAGAGATGGAGAGTGAAATAAAAAGCGGTGAGATGATTGGACAGAAGAGCACGAGAATCTTGGCCATACCTGAAGCTGCACCCGTAACTAGTGCAACACCCGGGAATAAGGTCATAACTTGACGCTTGAGGAGGCTCTTTCAATTGCTCGACGCAGGAACAACATCAAACCAGAAGAAGAAGAAGAAGAAGAAGAAGAAGAAGAAGAAGAAGAAGTAGAAGTAGAAGAAGAAAAGCACGGCACAAAACGGACGGGGGATACAGATACAGCTTTCATTTCTTGAAGTGCGCGAGGTCAAGGGCACAAGGCAAGGCAAGGCAAGGGCACAAGGCAAGGGCACAAAGGGAGAAAGGGAGAAAGGGCACACCAAGCTCATCCCAACTTTGAGTTTGCAGGAGTGGGCTTGGTGTGCTTGGTGTGCTTGGTGGGGTCGCTTATCTCGGGGCACAGTCCCGGAGTGGATTGCCTCTCTGCCACTGCACTGCCAGATGACGGCATTGGGGTGATCACAAGGTCCCCTCTCATCCACTACACCGACCAAAGGGTTCCACAAAAACACTGAAAAATATACCCAAGGTAGGTAGGGTTCACGAACGATCGGTGAGGCAGTTGAGGGAGGCAGTTGATGGAGGCAGTTGATGGAGGCAGTTGAAGCAGGCAAGTGAGGCAGGCGAGGAAATCAGGGTTGTGCGCGTGTGGCCCCAGGCCCCATAGTGGGCTGGGTTTCACAACAATGGCATCATTATTCTCTCATTATTCGACGACCCATCCTCGTCCGGCGATTTTCTTCTGCGTAACCTTCCTGGCGGGTAACGGCCACCCGATACCACCCATCCCCTCGGCCCTCAAGTATGGGATCACCCAGCACTCTCTCTCGTTGGCGTCTCCTTGGCCTTTCATCTTCGGCATCACCTCTTTGATTGGCTTGCCGTAGTGCAGCAGAGGGGTCCCCTTCGCCAGCGCAGCGAGCTGTCCGCCAGTGATGTCTGTCAAGGCGTGCATCCGGGTCTTGGGGACCTTCTCTGGCGTTGCAGCTGCGGGTGCGGCTCGTTGGAGGTAGGAGTACACTATATATTCGGGACACTCCTGTGGACTGATATGTGCGAGTGGTGATGAGGGGTGAATGTAGACCGCCTTCTCATCATCGTGCCGCTTGATATGCGAGGGGAACAGCGTGACGTACGGTACGTCGATGGCCCGATTGGGTTTGCGCCGCACATCTGGCGGATGGGGTGACAGATCGGCTCGCATCGCAATGTGGTCTATGAACCCAGCAGCTACCATCTGCTTGAGAGCTTTGACCTGTTTGGCAGAAGGTGGGTCGAGCTTGTCTTGAAATTTCAGACCTGCAAAAGATGTGATGTTGGTTCGAAGAAGATCAGTAATTTGCTTGCGAAGTTGCAGAATCTCCTTCAGAACCTTAAAACGAACAAAATGTTCCTTGCACCATTCTTCAGTGGGCTCGTGGGCGAATTCCCCTACCACCTGGAGAAGTTTAATAGCATCAGATTTGTCGTCGAGGAAACAGAAGTCCTTCTGCGCCTTGTTGAACTTTCGTCTGATATCCAGACGTACATCCTCTTCGATGCGGTCCGCACTCGTGAAATAGGCGTCCTCTTCTCTAACGGGAGCGGCTGCTACAACCTGGTTCTCGGGAATGAAGAAATCAGGTGCAGAAAGGCCGGCAACTAATGCGATCGTGTATGGTAGGCAGTCATGCAGATGCCCCACAAGTAGTATACGAGCGAAGCGAGGCGACAAGGGAAATATTGACATTGTTGAACCAGTCTGTGTGATTTGCCCAGTGGGTGATAATGCCGATAAATATGTCAAAAGTTTCTCTGAGCTTGCGAGACTTTGGCGATCCGGCGGCGTTGGAAATGGAAAGTTGACCACATGTTGAAGGTTCATTGCTTTCAACTGCAGCACGACTCCTTCAATAGGCATTCGTAAGATCTCTGGTTCGGCAAATTCTGGAAAGTCTCGTTCAAAGACAGCTGAGGAGTACAGTCGATAGCAGTGACCAGGTCCCGTACGTCCAGCACGTCCAGCACGTTGACTCGCACTGGCCTTACTGATCCAACCAACTTCAAAACTCTGAACGCCAGTTGTCCGGTCATACTTGCGCTCTTTAGATCTTCCACAGTCGAAGACATAGCGAATGCCTGGGATTGTAAGACTCGTTTCTGCAACGTTGGTAGCCAGAATTATTAGGCGAGAGTTTTCCGGAGGGGGTTCAAAGACTCTGAGTTGTTCCCTTGTCGGAAGCAACGAGTACAGTGGTAAAATGTGCATCTTGGTTGGACCAGTATCCGCCTCCTCCTCAATATTGAAATCCTCGTCATCGAGATTGATGTCAATCTCTTCGTCTTCATCGAAATCATCGTGAGCATCCTCCATCGTATCCCCGAAATCCACATCTTCTGCCTCCATGGGTGCGTCTCTTCCAGATATTCTAACCTGAGGACCTGAAGCTGTCTGACCAATTCGGAAAGCCTCTTTGAGCTTCTTGGTCAACTGTGTGATCTCGTTCTGACCTGTAAGAAAAACAAGGAAGCCACCAGGAGGTAGCTTCTTGTGGCCTCTGCTGATTTTCCGGAATGCATCTTCGACGTAGTCGTGATGCGTTTTCCGTGCAAAGTGGTTCACAACTGGGTATTGTCTGCCCTCAGCTTGCAAGACTGGCGGCGGCTTTGCAAAGAGAGTCGTATTTTGGGTGAAGTCGGTAATTCTCAAGGTCGCAGACATGATAATGAGCTTCAACGGTTTGATCGAGGGATCTTCCGTGGCCATTCCCTCGCGCAGCTTGACAACGCGACTTAACATTCCAACCAGAATGTCTGTATTGACACTTCTCTCATGAGCTTCATCAATGATGATAGCAGAGTATTTCCGCAGCGCAATATCCTGAGCTACCTCTCGAAGGAGGACACCGTCGGTCATGAATTTGATGGCAGTGTCTGATCCGACGGTACCCTCGAACCGAATTTGGTAGGCGACTCGCTTTCCATGATCACCCAATTCGTCGCCAACACGCTTCGCCATACTAACAGCAGCCACACGACGTGGTTGGGTTACTCCAATCATTCCTGGCGTCGGTGAGTCCTTCGTCCCGTAGCCCGCTTCATAAAGGAATTGGGGAACTTGTGTAGTTTTTCCTGATCCAGTAGCGCCATAAACGACTACTAAATTATTGTTGTGTATTGACTCCATGATCTTTTGCTCCTCAGCAACAACAGGAAGCTTTAGTCTGACATCTTGAATCTCTGATGTCCTATTTATCGTCACACTGTAGGCTTTCCGGCTGTCATTGGCTGTCGTTTGCAATTCCAGAGGCAGAGGATCTTGCTCAGGAGCTCTAGGCTGGAAACCAGCTATTTTCGGAGTTTCTGTCGCATTCGGGATATTTGAGACGGTCTGGTAACCCAGAGCTTCATTCAATTGCTGATTGGCCCATGCCTTAAAAGCAGATGATCTTGGAGGTTTGGGAGATCCCTCCTCGTTTTCTTCTTCCGACGACGATTCATCTGAGCCCTCGTCCTCACTTTCGGACTTTGAATCTGAATCTGACGAAGATTGCTCGCTCTCTTTATCGTCATCCGAAGCGTCTGATATATCGTCATATCCTTGTATCGAAGCACCACTGTCTGTATTGCTGTTCAACTCAGAAGCCGAGCTGAAACCCTCCCAATCTGGTTCTTCAGGAGCTTCATGCTTGAATGAAAGTTTAGAATTGACCCCTCCCCTTCGTTTGCGCTTCTTCAGAACAGGCTTTCCTGCTTCGTCGACCTCGAGAGGTCTCTTAAGACCTCCACCAAGATTGACAACAGGTTTTTTCGGCTGGATTGGCACTGTGATTGGAATCTTGAAAATCCCTCCAGTCTTCGATTCTTCCACATCCTCGTCCGCCGAGTCCTCATCCGCAGCTTCCCTGAATGTCCTCTTCTCAAACAGAAGCTCGTCATTGTTCCCGTCGACATCAATCCCAGCCTTATGTTCAATCAACGCCCGCTCGAGTCTCTGTCTCTTCGTTTCGCGACCTTGACCTAGTCTGCTGCTGCTCTGGTAGAGACTGGTATCCGTTTGTGCCTTTGCTAGTCGCGCAATAAGCTCCCGGTTCTCATCTTTCCTCAACTTCGTCTCCAGATATTTCTCTAATCGCTTTGCCTTCTTTCCACTGATCTTAGGTCCCTGCGCCTCGATTTCCTCTCTCATGCGCCGCTTCTTCTCCTCGTGTTCACTTGTCGCGGTGGGGATGATCTCCACGGCATTGGAGTCGACGACGGGACCCTGCGAGGTGCCCTCTTTTTCTCGTCTTTCTCGTTCTTTGACCTTGTGCTTTCGTTGTCGGGGGACGAATTTGCCCATGTTGGAAGTATTTCAGAACATTTTCACGCTGAGGGGTTGCTCGATTTTTTTTCTGGAAGTATTTCCGTTTTGCCGCTTAGGCATTGCTTGGAGGGGAAGGCGGTGAGAAGAATGGACGAGGCTGAGAAGCCTTGTCAATCGTGGAATTCCAACGACATTCAACTCTCCGTCCTCAGAGAAACATAATCAGCAGCAACATGTCAAGCTCGAACATATCTGGAAGTTTGCAAAATATGGAGATCGGTGGTGGGGTAGAACCATCTCCATTTCCTGCATCAACAAAACACGCTGCCGGTCTTGTCAATGGACAGGAAACTGATGTGTCGTCCGTTTACTTCTCAGACAAGATCCTGATCACAATCTCGCAAGAAGGTCGGCTATCGCAATGGGTATGTTACCTCATTAGTCTTTTATCTGATGTCTGTCTGACAGTTTTTTCTGCAGATTCAAGTGCCTTTGTCCTCTGCTTCTCCGACCTCCTTCGATACAGCATTGCCATCAGATGACCAGGACACTCTTCCGCTCAGCCACTTAACGCCGAAGACTTTGCTTGGTGCAGGTGGAGACCAACGAGAAACTATTGGCCATCTCTACGCCAGCCAGATTGCAAGCCTGATTGCTACAAGAGATCCGGAGGATACGCGAACTGTTGTGGTTGGCTTCGGGCTTCCGAAAATAGACATGGAAAGGGACGCTTTCTTTGATATGCTGGAATTGATACAGAAAGTCATATGATTGGCCAAAACGAAGACATGAATCAAATTTCATTACATGTGCGGGCCCGGTAGAGGGCTGGCAGTATCCAGCAGTATGGGCTTCACGATTGGTACGAGCTACGTTATGGTCATATCCAAAGCTGCCAAACGGCTACGAGCTACGAGTTTTCGAAGTGCTATGAATACAGATGTTGAATCTCGCTTTTCATCAAGTCAACAATCTACTTTATGCGGAAATTATGATGGCACTGGGAGCTTGTGCCCGGAGAGCTTGTTGCTTTTTGAACTCATCTTCTTCTCTTTTGAATCTCAGCTGACACCCTGAACTAGAGTTAGTTGCTGCGTGCATGGATTGATATCGGACTTCTTACAATCGCCGCATGATATGGGCTCATATTTTGGCGGGTTATCCGCAGATGTGCACGACGGTACCACACCTTCGACACAGTTGAAATTGAGACCTAATCATCTGTCAGTGTCTGGTGTTTCACAGGTCAGATCTGTATCTCACCGAAGAAGAACGGCATTGATACTCTCTCGACTGTCGATCGATTGTATACCCTGTGCACCGTGCTCTTGTATATGTCGTTGCACAATCTCATCATAAAGTCTCCGATATTGACGACAATGGTACCCTCAACAGGTGTGGCCTTGATCCATTGTCCGTCACGATTCAAGACTTGTAGACCACCAGTCATGTCTTGCCAGAGAAGAGTGAACAGTTGGAGGTCAGTGTGACTTCCCAGCCCTACAGAGTTGTTCTTTGTTTCTTCCTCAGTTGTGGTGGGATAGTAGTTGAAGACTCCGTCAGCCCCAGGGTATGTTGTGCGGCTGTCGAAATAGTTTTCTTCCAGGTCAAGACTCAGGGCGAATACTCTCACCAGTTTCCTGGCCAGGGTTAAGCAAGAAGCCCAGTAGTGCAGGACTTCTTTCTTGAAATCAGGCAGGTGAGAAGTCTCTTCCCAGACAAATTCCTCTCCCCTGATCCATGGTTTGACTTCTTCTGGGATTGCGTTCAGGTCTTTGGTATCAGGATCATACTTTGGAGCATATCTCCAGCCCAACTATCCTGATGATCAGCAAAGATTCTCGGTGTTCCTATCTTATCAGTCGCATACCGATTCCTTGATATCGACACTTTCTCCAGGGCTGATGTTGGTGCTTCTTGGCCCATTGTAACCGTTGAAGTACTTTGATTTATCCTTGCTTACTCTCATCCTCTGCTCGGTAGATTGTTTGAAGAAACTGTCCTGGTCAGTCAAACTCAATTTATCCTTTAGCGATAACTCACGCGAGCAATTGCTTTCTGGCGTCCGCAATTGTCTTGTCATCAATACCATGATTTTTGATATAGAAGAATCCAGTATTGACAGCTGCAGCTCGAATCTGCTTCGACAACTCCTTCCTTTCTTCAAATTTGGGCGAAGACAATGGAGTCAGATCGATAATCGGAATTTCCTCGGCAGTACAGTCTCGTGGAGGAGTGTTTAGGACCTCCCGAAAGACTGGTCCATAGGCTGTACGAAGCTCCAACTTTGAAGTCGACGAAGATGGCATTGTGGTTGTGGTCGACATATTTTCTGTGTTTGAGAAAATTCTGCGAAGAATCTCTACGAGAATCTCATGTGATGAAAACGTTTATATCTCAAAGGAGGGATTCAGGGAGTTGTTCGCCCACGGATATGGAGATAACTGTGTTGCCTAACAGTTGTGAGCCACCATTAACAATTCTTGACAGGACTTACTTGGCCAAACTTCGGCCCTCGCCGGTACCCGCAATTTACAATTGTGTACTCAAACTAGTCTTATCTTCAAATGCTGGGATTTTGCGTTTCGCTCTTTCGACCTCCTATTCGAGGTTCTGGTTCGTTAATCCCACTCTTAGCTGCCTTTTGGTATACCATCACGTGCACTTCATCCCATTCTTGAGGATCTTCTCGGAAGCCTCTTCAACTTCGGTTCACTGTCGGGAATTGCGCGTTTGTTATCTGAATTTTACATGACTATTTGCAGTGACTTTTGTGTTGATATGGGCTCTCCTTTTCTGTATGTACTGTGGATTGGAATTATTGTGTATTGTTGAGAGTAAGCGTCTGCTAGTCAGAAACTATGGTTTGGCGCCGTTCAGATGAACCCAGCGATACCAAAAATTAGAATTTTAAGCTGTGGTAAGTGCCCTGTGGTAAGTGCCATAGTACCCTAGATAGCCTCTTCGTCCGTTTAACACACACTGTCGCCATGCTCTCCACTTTGATAGGGCATATCTCTTGGCCGTCGCATCCTCCCTTGAAAGTGCGATAAGCACACCATTTTTCTTTCACAGGATACATATAACATCTAGGGTACTCCTCTTTGGCTCACCTGAGTTTTTCCTGCGTTGTGATTTCCAAGTTGCGTCTTTCTTCCACGGACCTTCTCCCACCTTTACACAATGGCGAGCAGTCTTATCAGACGCATCAAGGAAGGCATTCCAGCGCCTCACTTGAAAGCAAAGGGAGCTGATGATGTGGATCCTGCTGATATGTGGCTGGACAATGACGATATCAGACCATTGAAGCTTCAGGATAGAACTTGGAATCTTTGGACCTATCTGACATTCTGGTTCTCCGCTGGTAAGTAATTATTTTCGCCTATTATCCGAGAGTATGTCACTGAGAGACCATTAGTCGCAACCGTTTCCAACTGGTATGCGGCATCAAGTGCGCAAGCTTTGGGTCTCAGTATGTGGGAGTCTGTCGGTGTTACGTTCGGTGGTCAATTCCTGATCGCCATCGTCATTGTGCTCAACGGCAGAGCTGGCGCCAAATACCACATCGGTTTCCCAGTCCTCAACAGAGCTTCTTTCGGTGTTTTCGGTGCCTGGTGGCCTACATTCAACCGCGCCGTCATGGCATGTGTCTGGAACGGAGTCAATGCAGTTCAAGGAGGACAGTGTATCTATGTCATGCTTCATGCTCTTACACCAAAAATAGCAACCATCAAAAATGTTATGGGCAAGGGATCAGCTCTCGACTCTGGTGGCATGATTGGATTTGTAATTTTCTGGCTGATCACTTGTTGCTTCTTGGTTATTCCGGTGCCAAAGGTACGAATTGAAAATTCCGATGAAGGTCAGTTTCTAACAGATGGCAGATGAGAGGTCTGGTTTATACCAAACTCATCGTATTCATCATCTCAGCCGTCGTCATGCTTGCATGGACAGTCTCAAAAGCAGGCGGTATTGGCGATGTAGCAAAACAACCCGGCACAGCTTCAGGATCATCGCGAACTTGGCTCCTCATCAGGTTCTTTATGCTAGGAGCAGCAAACTGCGCAACATTTGCATCAAATGCAGCAGATTTTCAGCGCTACGCAACCAAACCTAATGATGTGATCCTCGGCAATCTTCTCGGCTTTCCCCTCTCCAATCTGATCGTCTCAATCGTTGGTAACCTCGTGGGCGCAAGCAGTCAGCTCGTCTTCGGCGAAGTGATCTGGAATCCAATCAACTACCTCGACAAGCTCCAAACCACCGAATACACCTCCGCAAACCGCGCTGGCTGTTTCTTCATCGCAGCCTGCTTCGCCTACTCCGCGATTTTCTCATCCATCTTCGAGAACTCCCTTCCAGCCGGGAACGACATCGCAGCACTCTTCCCAAAATACCTTTCCGTCCGCAAAGGGTTCTTCATCTGTGCTGTCGTCTCCTTCGCCATCAATCCCTGGTACTTGCTCGGCTCAGCCAGTATTTTCATCTCTTTCATGGCATCGTACCAGATTTTCCTGTCAGCCATTGCTGGAGTGTTGCTTTGTCACTACTACATCACCACACGCGGCTACCTAGAGATCGAGGACCTGTACACTTCTCGCAGAACAGGCGTATATTACTACACTGGCGGCTGGAACTGGCGCGCGTATGTCGCCTACATCGTGGGCATCATCCCAAACTTCTATGGCTTCTTGAACAACATGGGTGTATCCGCCCCAGCTGGAGTCACTAAAGCGTACTATTTCGCTTATCCGATTGGACTGTTCGTCAGCTTCTTTACTTATTGGGCGTGTTGTGCTTGGAAACCTCCGGCGGTGACGGTCCCATTAAGCGAGTGGCGGGAGCCCAAGGACTATGTGAGGCCGAGTGAGAGGGGTGAGGTCTTAGAGGCTGAGGGAGATGTTGAAAGTTTTGGGGGTGGGAGTGGGGAGGTGAAGGAGGTTGGTGAAGATGGGGTTAATGTCGCAGCTGTGAAGAATATCGGGTCGTGAAGAAGTAGAATATTTCGGTGGAGCAGGAGATAATGATAAGAGGGACAAAGTCACCACCACTCTTGAATGTGCTCCAAGAGAGTGCTAAAAGTGATATTTTAGAGCGGCCGTGACCGATCATTGCTTATGCCTACCGTGAACTTGAAGGACGCGAGGATTCCGTGGCGGAACATTATTCGTGTGTAGGTATGCACGTGATGTTTACATCGGCTGTCGTCACAAAGTAGCAACCGATGTTGAGATAAGTTATTTGCGCGGTGATCATATAGATCCGGCTAGCTGTGAGCACTCTAATACTCATTCTCAATTTAGAAACAATAGGAACAAATCACATGTTGAAGCAAGACTTTTGTCCAATTTCGTGCCTACAATTCGCAGTTTCTTGATTTTCTGCTCCATCGCAAATCTTTCGAGAAAATCCCTGTTTATTTCAGCTATTAAGCAAAACGCCTTGTTCAATGCCGGATTTACATCTGGAGGTTAAGCTCCTGTCATTTCCAACACCACCAGTACCATCACGCAACCAAACGAAGAAAACAATCCCGAACTATGCCAGACACGATTACTCTACATGCCCATATTGCTCAACGATCCACTTGCAAAACTCCTCCCACTCAGCATTCCACTCTTTAATTCTCTGGGCACGAATGCCTGTCCCATCTGGCCCATTTTCAATATCCTGCGTCCACTCATCGTCTGTTTGATCCTCGTACGCAGACCATCGGACGCTGTTTTGCGCAAGCGATCCCTACCGACGTGGGGTCAGCGTGAGATTCGACACGGCGTCAGCAGCAAAAACAAGATCAAATCGAAAGCGAAATATAGGAGAAAACATGCACTTACCAAACCCGCCAACCCAAGATTATCCCACCCCTGCAACGCCTGCCAAAAATCATGCGACAAACCCGCCGTATCCTGCCCCATCATACTTGGATCATCATTCGCAATTGCCGCCTTCACACCTCTCGCCAGTAGCGCCGGGAGGGGATGCATCTTGATACTCGCCGTATATCTCAACACCTCGTTCGAAATCGGACAGCATTCTACCATGATCCCTTTCTCCTTCACCATATCGATCAAGAGGGGGTGTTTGTACAGCGAGAAAGCATGGCCAAGACGTCGGGTTTTGAAGAGGATGGCGTCGTAGAGATTCTGGTCGGTGGAATCTCCGTCGCCTACGCATTCGCCTGCGTGGAGGAAGAACGGGATGGTGAGGTTCTGCTTTTTGACTTCGGATTGGAACCAGATGAGAAGTGGAGTGAGGGAGTGGAGGGTTCGGCCCTGGTCTTCGGGACCGACGAGGTCGTAGCCAGAGATGAGAGTTGGGTAGAGCTTTTTGGCTTGCATGCAGATTTTCATGTCTGTTTTTCTGGTCAGTCAGATTGCCCATTCTGTTTTTTAATCGGGCCTTCAGGCGGAGGTATTGAGTGAGGTAAACATACCCGTAACAATGGCCTCATCCTCAAAACTCCTCAAAGTGTCCCAAATCAACCTAATCCCCCAGAACCCTTTTCCCTCTTCACTCCCCTTGAATTCATCAATCACCTCTTTGAAAACCCTCACCAGCTCCAGTCTATTCTCCTTCAATTCCGCTTCCCCCTCCAATCTGAAACTCCTCGTCATCCCACGCATCTCAATCCAGCGAATCCCATCCGCATAAGCCGTCTCCAGGAACTTCCTCAAAAATTTCCGCGTGACCGGCTCGTAAAATACTATCGGTGTGATGGTCATGAATGCCGATTGCAGTTTCCGCCAGATGGCGTCGACGCCGAGATGGTTGGATACAGCTTCGGTTTGCGTGATCGAACAACGTGATTTCATCCATGCGCAAAATCCTGATCTTTCGTCTGAAGGAAATGTCACTGCTGCATTTTTCAAGGATACTTTTGTCATCGGTTCGTAGCCTTCTTCCCAGATTCCCTTCCCGTTTTCAACCTTCTCTACAGAAGTAGAAAATTCAATCCTGATGTTCACATCAATCCTTTCCCTGTTTTTCTTATCACTCAACGCCTCTGATGCATAGATAACCATGCCTTCCGTCCGCACAGCCTGCTCAAAAAGCCATTCCAGATCGACCATAGCGCCAAGATGGCAGTGCAGGAGTGCTCCTTTTGGCATGCGTTGGACGATTCGCCAGAGGTGGGTGGTTTCCATGTGGTTCCTGGCGGAGTTGAATGTCATACCTGGGTAGAGCTCTTCTTCTTCTCCATCTTGTTTTGACGGTAGGGCTGCTGATGGAGGAGGAAATGTGCCAGTATTGAGGTGAGGCTTGCGTTGGTTGGAACTCCATATTGTGCTGTGTTCTTGCTGCCGGATTTTGGTTACGATGGTGCAAGCCCGTTGGGCTGTTGGAGAGAGAGTCTGCCGGAAGTGGAAATCTGTGAATAGTTGAGTATGATTGTGTAGCTATCAATGTACTTGAGGACAGAACTGGGAAACTGATAAAGAGGTCTTCTTACCGCTTCGCTGCTCCTTTTCACGTGATATCAGATCCGAGCGATTACCGAAGAAAGCTTGCACGGCATCTTTATTCTCGGGACTGTTGTGGTCCATTGTGAATGAGTTGGGTAGTGATGTTTAAGCTGAGGTATGAAGCGTTGTTTTGAAGTTGCGAGATATGAAAACTTTATGTCGTTCTTAAAAGGTCAAGGTTGAAGTAAGATTCTTTGAATGACTCATCCGGGCAAGCCCATTTATGGATCATTTTGGACTCAACATGGAAGCCATGTAAGACGACAAATATAATTCCGAGAATTTTTGATGGTTGTCCAGCAGGCACCCGTGCCAAGATCAGACGAAATCCGTTATGTGCAACGCATTTCAGATGAGAACAAAGGCTCAAGGCCCGTTTATGTTTCTCCGACGAACTGAACCTCCATCTTTGATTTACTTCAATCAACACGATCCTTCTTCGCAGAAACTTCTACGCCAATATGTTCCACACTCCCGCTACTGCCACTGCTCTCAGGGATCAGCTCTCCGGTAGCCACCCCCTCAACAACCTGGTCAGTGGTAAGCCCGGACTCTTTAGCTACCCGAAGCAATTTCCTCTCCTCAACATATTTCTGCAGTTCTCGCGCCCTTTCTCAACATCTACAAACAAGATGACTATACTAGCTGCTGCGCATAATGTGAAGAGGAATGGGAAGCCCATCCAATTGTTGTTGGAAGAGTTGATGATCGCTTGCACCACATTTGGTCCGATAATGCTCGACTAGAATCACAGATCAGCTTGTGGAAACCAGGGAAGAGTGGGCGAGGCGAGACCAGACATACGGCACGGTTGGTGATACCAAAGAGACCGAAGAACATGTTCTCGTATCCACGAGGTGTCACCTCAGACATCATGGTCTGAGCATAGGCATAGTAGGGGGCTTGGAACAAACCAAAAAGAATATTATAGATCCAGAAATCGCGCACGTGGTGATATCCAACCGTCTTTGTCCAGAGACCCAGCATACCATAGAACGGGATAAACACGCTGAAGAAATTAGTGACCATGAACATATGCTTCGTCTTGATCTCGAAGTATTTCTGTATGTACCAGAATCCGAAAGTTGATGCGATAGAGGTGGCAGCCTGAGCAATACCCAAATATGTGATCTCCAGGAAGAAAAATTGCACGATGTTGTTTTGGATAATTCCGACCAAGGAGCCGGTTGTGTTTAGACCGTCTGCCAAGAGGAAGAAAGCCACGAGGTAGATAAAGGTCTGAGGGAGATGTCTGATTTCTTGCAGAGCAAGCCAGACCTGTTTCCAGCCAATTGTTGCATAGTTACTTCCTTTGGGGATTTTGGGCCCGGGACGAGGTTGTTCTGATGGAAGATGTCAGAGAATGTCTTGAAAAACGAGCCGCTGCCGAGACATATCCCAGTGAAGAAGGACTCACGGAAAAGGAACCACCAAATTCCAAGCACGACCCAGTCTACGATATTTCAGAATATGATCTGTCAGGCCCCTGAGATAAACTTACAAGTATTGGTCAGGCACAAAGCAAGTTTGTTGCCGGAAGGATTACCTTGAAGCGGGAGAAGCACGGAAAGATTGATCACCAGTGTCAGAAGGTAGCCGATATTCGAATGGGCCGTGGAAATACTGCTGACATGGTTTCGCTCCAAACTTTCGATCTTGTCGTATTCGGCTTGACTTATTTTACCCCCTTTCAGATCCTCATCTCTTGCCTTCCGTACATGTGGCTGATATCGAGCAAGCCGCGGGAACAGTGCGGCGTAGAACACCAGAGTGGCACCCTGTCAAGAGTGATCAGCGATAAAAATAGAGCATTGTGGCTGTAGACTCACATATGCAATGTAAGCTATGATGTAGATAACCATAGCAGCTGGCCACTGCTCTGGATGCCTGATTGCCATCATGCCGTATTGGAAAATCCAACAAATGAGAGTGAGAACGAGGAGCAGCCATCTTCCAAAGGTGCCGTAATCTGCAGCAGATCCCAATCCAACAAACATCACAGTCATGACCGCAAAGCAAATCCCGTTCGCAATGAGTACCACGCTTGCCACAGATCGGGTCCCTGAACCCCATGGGATAACACATCCCGCGTTGCCGCAATTACCTTTCTGAATGGGATGGATATCTGGATCGTGGCCAGCACCGGTCAGAGCGGATTGAAAGAGAGCTTGAGAATATGATCCAGGACCGACTCCATTGTCACCCTGATATTATTAGTTGCGAGTACTAGCTCAGAGTTGCTCAATCATCTTACATTGTAGTAGAGATAGTATGACCACAGCTCCTTTCTCGTGGTCGTTGGCTGACCAAAAGCATCCTCATCTGCACCAAACAACTGTTCATATTTTCTAAGATTCTCTTTTATGAAGTTGGCTTTCTGGGCATCCGCCTCAGCATTGTGTGGCGGAACATCATTTTGAGTACTGTAACCAATCGAGTCGTCCATGTCGTTCAACAAAGGCTCGCATGACTCGCGATGGGATCTCTCGAAAGACGAAGCCATCTTGACGGTGTGACCAGTCTGATATTGTTATAATTGCAGTTGCATAAGGAGCTACTACAGAGAGAGAGAATCTCCTATATAAAGGGGTAGCGTACTCAGTAGTACGGCCTACAGTACTGAGTCTACGCCTACAATCCCCATATTTCTAATAGCCCCCCTATTCTCTATATCTGTAGTAAATAGAGCCTTCCAAAGTAGTATAGCGCTGAATATTCCCGAAGCGACGCTAGAGTATCGCTGAAGTATTACTAATAACTTATATTATATAAGGAGCCTCGATTATGCCTTATTAACTCCTGTAATATACTAGTATATATATAGTACCTATATCTCCTGTTTTCCTAGGAGTTTAGTAACTTTATAGTATTAAGGCATATAAAATAGTATAAGAGTGCACCTAAATCGCTCTCTTATTAATAATCTCCTACTCCTACTACTCTTATTTACCTTTCTTTATAGCTACCTCGCACTTTCCTTTTATAGCTACTAAGATATTCCTTACTAGCTTTCTCTCTAGCCTCTAGGGTATATAAAAGTCGTTCTCTTCTAGTTCTATTTCCTTTCCTTCTTCTTTTAACTACGGAATAAGATTCATCTTAACTATTAAGTGTAGTAGTTATATATCGTGTTTTACTTGATTTATAGTTATATATTATTATTAAGAAAGATATTTATTAAAGGACTGATTTTCCGCGAAGAATATTCTATTTTTTATAGGTTCTACTATTAGAAACAGCCTTAATTTATACAGATCTACTATTAATTAGCTAACTGTTATTAATCTTAGAGTTATTATTAGAGAATCAGTTATTACTAGGTAACCCTATATATATCTTATATCGTTTAAACGATTCTAAAGGTAAAGCTTTCGTAAGAGTATCTACTATATTATTATTACCTAGAACGTGTTTTACTACTAACTTATTATATAAAACTATGTTATCTTGAATATAGAACTAGTGGATATTAATATACTTTACTTTTAGATAGAATTTCTGTTCTTTTAAGAGAGATTTAGCTCTAGTATTATTAAGATATAGCATAGGAATTCGGGATAGCTTTATATCAAGGTTTTTCTATAGCTTAAGTAACTAGGCTACTTCTCTAGAGCTATTACTAGTAGCTATTATCTTAGAATCTAAGCTAGAGAGAGCTGTAGACCTTTGCCTATTAGTAGCCTAAGAGATTAGACCCCTGTAGAACCTTACTATCTATCCTTAGAACGATTTCCTATTATATTCCGTCCCCTATATAGCGTTAGTCTAAATATCGAATATATTATCGTTTAGCTTTCCCTTATATTCTATTCCGATTCTAAATGTTATTCTATTACCTTCTATACGTCGTAGATATCAGAGGAGAGGTTTCGTGTCTTAGAGGTGAGATTTAAAGGGATTTAATATATACCGCGCTAGCTAGCCTATTATATAAGTAATATTAAGTCGTGTAAGGTTTAAGAGGTATATTAGAGAGCTGATAATCTGCTGAAATAGTAAGATCTCTTTAGGGGAGGCTAGTATAATACCTTTATCTTTAGCTAACTCCCTTAGTACTATTCTAGCGGCTGCAGGTAAGGTATTACCTCTAGCTGCAGCTATTCTAAACTTTTCTAGTAGCTTTTATATATAAGCTATTTAATAAATCTGTAGAGTCTTATTCTTCTTATCCCTCTTAACTTATAGGCTTATAAACGTATCAATAGCTCTAAGGTCTTTACTTTTCTAGGTCTTTAAGAGCTATTTCTTAAGATATTCGTAGTCAGTAGGGTTACTTATAATTAGTATATCATTAATAAAAACTAATACGTACGCTTTATTCTTAAAGATAAAGAGATTAGGGTTAGCTTCTAATACTTCTAGACCTAGCTTTTCTATCTTATCTTTAATAAGGAGCTACTATTCCCTAGGTGCTTATTTTAGGCTATAGAGAGAGCGTAGGAGCTTTAGATATATATCTTTCCTTCTATTTAGCTCTAGGTGAAGCTTATTCTATATCTCCGGCGTCTTATTATTTAGAATCGTTATATATATATCTTCTTTTAGGTACATGTTTAGGAAGGTAGTATTAATATTAATATACTCGATCTCTAGGTCTCTTTTAGCTGTAATAGCGAGTAGTGCTCGTAAGGTAGAATAGTGTATAACGCTTGTGAAGGTATTAAAGTAGTTAAGGCCGTGTTTTTACTTAAAGCCTTTTATTACGAGCTTAGCCTTTCGCTGTATTATAGAGCTATCAGAGTTGATTTTGTTACGTAGAACTAGTCTTAAAGATATTAGTTTCGAGCCGGAGGGAAGCTTACTAAAGTATACTCTATAGGTTCTAGCGCTTTATATAGCTTGTAATTCCTTGAGAATAGCGGCTTTCTATTCTACTAGATTCTCCCTTAGAGCTTCTATAATAGTTATAACCTTAAGAGGTTATATAAGTTTACCCTCTAGCGCAATTAGCGCTATTTAATAGGTTAGTGCCTTATTAAGGATTTACTGAGAGTATAGCTTCGTAGTTGTTACCTGAGTAGCTTACTCGAAGTATTATTTTCTACGCTATTTCCTACTATATCTTAATAGTAGAGTATTATTAGACGCGTTTACTAGTTAAGTCTATTTAGGGAGGCGTTAATTAGACGCTCTCTTAGTATCTCCTACTATGTTTTCTATAGCTAACCTTCCCCTTGAAGGATTTTTAGCTTCTATAGCTAGCTTCTCTCTTAGAGGTCTTTTAGCTTCTATAGCTAGCCTCTCTCTTAGAGGTCTTTCTAAGCTTTTAGTACCTTTAGCTAGCCTCTTAGTAAGTGCTAGACCGGTAGCTAGTAGTAGAGGTCTTTCTACTACCTTATTACTGCCTTTTAGTATAGTTTCCTTACTACTAATATATATAGAGTATATTATATACTTATTAAAGCTATAGTCGGCTATTTCTAGTTCCTTAAAGGTTTCTATGTTTAGGAGCTTATAAGTTAAGGTATTAGCTATACCTACTAATATGAAATACCCTGGAATTGTCTTTTACTTTATTTTACCCTGATATAGCCCTAGTGGATATAAAGGGTACGCTATAGAGCTAAATACTCTTATTTTAGAGAGGTTTACAGGCTATCTTTTGTACGTTTCAATTAGAGTGAGTCTAGTAGCTGTTTTATATAGTAAAGTAGTAGTTAAGCGTCTATTCTTTAGCTTTACTACCTACTTAATAGCGTAGTACTATATATTCTTAGGTATCTTTATATTATAGAGGATTAAGCGTGTAATCTTAGCTAGTTTATATATCTATCGCTTTACGACTCTATTTAGAGAGTATTTATATAGAGGAGAGGGTTCAGGAACGATTCTACTCTCTTATAGCTAGTTAATAAACTTAGGACTGAACTCTCCCTTACTATTATTAGTCCTCTAGTAGATAATTATGCGGAATTTACTTTGCCTTTAAGTTTTAAGCTATAGCTTTAATTTCCGAATAACTAGTTGAATAGTTAACATAGACTTATTAACTAAGAGATCTACTTAATATATCCTTGTGATATTATCTACTACTAAAAGGAAGTATTTATAGCTGCGAATTAAGCGTAGTAAGATACTAGAGATATTAGCGTGTAGTCGACGAATAAGTATATTAGTTCTATTATCTAACTTCTTATTAAAGTGCTCTTTTATATAGCTTATAAGGTAAGCCTTATAATACCTCTCTCCTTTTAGCTTTAAAACAGAAATCGGTCTTATTCTGTAACTGCTATAAGTAACTAGTTTCTTTAAATAGGCGTAATTTATATAGCTTAAACGCCTATAGAGTAGATCTACCTTTATTTCCTCTGTGCTAAGCTAACTCTCTATTTGTTCCTTTAGTAGCTTTAAGTCTAATAGAATTGTGTTATACATAACTTAATATTAAGGATTTATATCTAGAATATATAAACCTCTGTTTCTTATACCTATAAAGGCTAGTTCACTATTCCGGTATTTATTTACTAATATCTTAGTTAGTTCCGTATTAATTCCTTCGTCTGAGAGTTAATATATTAATACTAGCTTTATAGCTTCGAAGTTAGGTACGTATTACATATCTTTGAGGGTTAACTTATTGATAGTAATATCTTTATAACCTTTAGCTATCGAGTATAAATTAGTTGCTATTTTAACGTATTTAGCGTTACGCTAGCGCTTAAGTTACTTAAACTTAGCTAGAACTCTACTGAAGTAGCGAGTAGCGCTAGAGTCGATTTTCTAGATAGATTCTGTAATAGAGATTATTAATAAAGTATATTCTATATCTTTAGCGTAGTAAATCTCTTCTAAAGGGAACTGTAACGGTCCGGTATTTACTCGCTGTAAATACAGAAGGCTGCAGTTGATCTCTGATGATCGAGAGGTAGGTGTATCACGTAGACGGGAAGACAGTTACTAAGTATCAGAATACTATTTGAAGTTGAGCACGAAGCTCCTATCTAATGGCAGACGTGCCAGTCTTATATAGAACCTTCGTTCTCCTTGGATCCCACAGGTCCCTTGGGATCCTTCACGACATAGTCGTACTGGATCCCTTGGGATCCCCTGGGATCCGTCACGTGACCCGACCGCGGAAGGCCGCTGCCAGATCACCGTGACCTGCAATACTACTATAATGTAATGCTATGTGATACATGTTCCTTAGACCTTATTGGTTCCTGTGAGCTTTACTCCTAGGAGCCGTCCGACTCCCAGGAGTACGCCTGCTCTGAGGATATTTCCTCCTGGGACCCAGCGGGCTCCCAGGAGCGTCCGTAACACTATCCCCTCCCTAGCCTAGCGTGGTCCCCACGCTTAAGTATGCCAAAGGAAATATCGACGACTGCCCACGGCCGTCTTCTTCTTCCATCATGACCTCTGAGGCGACCCGCAAGAAACTTGAACGTATCGCCCTGGCCCTTCGAATCGATCGTTCCCAAGACGCAGAAGAAATGTCTCCTTGTGATTTTTGTCGGCTTCACAAGCGCCGCTGTGTGGTGGATTCCAAGGAATCCACTCGCTGTTCGGAGTGCGTTCGCAAGAAGCGCTCCTCTTGTAATTACACCTCGAAACTCCCGTCCTTGAGCGACTGGTCCTCGCTGGATCGCCAGCGCCAAAAACTTCGTGACGAGGAGGAAGAGGCGATGGCGAAAATCCTCCGCCTTCGCAAGCAACAGCGCTTCCTGGATGATCGCGAGAAAGAGATGATCCGTCGAGGCGTCGAGACGCTCGACGAACTCGACGCTGCTGAAGCTGCCGAACGCGCGGAGGCCGCTCGTCAGGAAGAAGCCGCTTCTTCCCTGGCGGAAGCCTCCCGCTTCCTCGAGGATCCTACCCTTGATCCCCAAGCCTTTTCCGGGTTGCCCGACTCCTTCTGGTTGGGGCTTTCTTTTCCTTCCCCCTCCGCCGCGGTCCCCCATGCTCCCGATGGTACCGCTGGAGGAGTCCCGAGCAGTGGAGGTTAGACTTGGGTTCCCAGGTGTTTTCCGATTGTGGGTACCCTTTCCACTTGATCAAATATTTTGCCTTGCCGTGGGAATACTGACAGTCGAGAATAGTCTCTACTTCGTACTCGGCGTTCGGGTTGATTGGTTGTATTTCGGTGACAGGAGCCGGTGGTGCTCCTGGTGGTGCTGGTTCGAGGAGGGATATATGGAATACCGGGTGGATGTTCATTGTCCTTGGAAGAGCTAGCTGGAAATTGACTGGTCCCTTGACTTTTGCAATCCTGAATGGTCCTAGCTTCTTGTGATCCAATTTGTGACTTGGTCGCTTGGTTGTGATATTCTTTCTGAGTAAGTAGACTTTATCCCCCTCCTTGAGCGTTGGTCCCATGCTACGCTTTCTGTTGTAGTAGATCGCAGATCTCTGCGCGATGAAGAGAATATCGGCTGACAATTCTTCATGGAGCTGTTTAAGCTCATCTGCCTGTAGTATGGCTTCTTGCGCGGTACCCTGACCGGCTATTGGTGGGTTGTATGCCGTGGGATTGTGCCCATAATTCGCGTAGAACGGCGATACTCCAATGGTCTCTTGATCCGCGCTGTTATATGCAAACTGAGCGAGTGGAAGTAGTTGCACCCAGTCGTCCTGCTTGTAGTTCACATAACACCGAAGATAAGTTTCCATTATCTGGTTGATTCGTTCTGTCTGTGCATCGGTCTGAGGATGGAATGCGGTTGACATTTTCTGCTTCATTCCTAAGAGCGCGATGAGAGTTTTCCAGAACTTCGAGGTGAAGAGCTTGTCTCTGTCTGAGATGACCTCATCTGGTATTCCGTGGCTTGCGAAGATTGTTCTGAGGAATACCTGCGCCATCATGGGCGCGTCCTGTGTTCCAAGTACTGGTACCATGTACGCGTACTTTGTGAACCTATCCGTTATTACACAGATCGAGTTGTATACGATTCCTGTGACTGGGTCTTTCGAGGGTGGTAGCTCGACCACGAAATCCAAAGCGATTGATTTCCATGGGCGAGGTGGTGTTGTTGGTGACTTCATGAGCCCATACGGAGCATGGTGTGATGCCTTGTTCCGGATGCATGTGTCGCACGACGCTACCACGTCTTTGACTACCTTCCTCATACCTGGGAAGTAGTATTCCCTGGATAGCCTAGACAGTGTCTTAGCTACCCCCTGGTGTCCATGAGCGGGCAGCCCATGCCAGTGCGTGACGAATTTAATCCTGTCCCCAGTGGGTATATAGATTCGTCCTTGGTACAGAAGCGTGCCGTCTGAGGTGAAGGAGAATCCTTCGCCCAGCTGCTTCTTCTGTTCGGCTATGACCGGGTCGTTGGCATAGCCCCTCCAGATTTTCTCGGCGACCTGGCCCGTTGAGGCCAGCTGTCGGTGATTGACTATTAGCGAATCACCATCCTTCCGCAGTACGGTGTGGGATTCGTGAGTTTTGTTTGCGAGATATTCTGGTTTCCTGCTCAGAGCGTCGGCTCTGGCGTTTTCCGTTCCCTTGACATAAGAAATTCGAAGTTTAACGGTAGAGAGTGTTTCATACCATCGAACCTGGCGTCGGTTCAATTCTTTGGTCGTTGTAAAGTAAATGAGATTCTTGTGGTCCGTTAGGATCTGTACTTCGTGGGCGGCGCCCTCGAGGTAGACCTTCCATTCGCGTACTGCGTCCACAATTGCCAGCAACTCTTTGTCGTATATGTCGTAGTTGAGTTCTGCTGGTGATAGTTTCCGCGAATGGTAAGCGACTGGTTGCTATCTTCCGTCCTCGCCCGGCTGGCTGAGCACGGCTCCAATAGCGTAGTCCGAAGAATCTGTCTCTATGCGTATTTCTTTGTCGGGGGTGAAGGAAGTGAGTACTGGTTCCGCGATGAAAGCCGCTTTGAGTGCCTCAAACGCTTTTCGTGCGCTGTCGGACCAGTGGAATTCCTTGTCCTTGTGGGTCAACTCCGTGAGTGGCCCGGCGATTTTCGAGTAGTCCTTGATGAATCGCCTGTAGAAGTTGGCAAACCCGAGGAATGATTGTACTTCCTTGACATTCGTGGGCCCCGTCCACTCGATGATTGCTTTGATCTTTTTGGGATCCATAGCCAATCCTGCGGTGGTGACCACATAGCCTAGAAAGACAACCTCGTCCACGTGGAAGTTGCACTTCTCTGGTTTGAGTAACAGGCAGGCGTCCTCCAGCCTCTGGAGAATGGCTGTGACGTCCTTCACATGTTGCTCCTCTGATTTGGAGTAGACCAGTATGTCGTCCAAATAGCATATGCACGTTACGTCTAAGTAAGGCCGCAAAACATTGTTGATCAGACGCTGAAATGTGGCTGGTGCGTTAGTCAAGCCGAAGGGCATGACCGTGTACTCGTAGTGACCGAAACGGGTGCGAAATGCTGTTTTCTCTTCTTCACCCTCAGCCATCCTAACGAGGTTGTATGCTCCTCTTAGGTCAAGCTGAGTGAAGATCTTGGCTCCAACGAGTCTGTCCCGCAGCTCCTTGGCCAATGGTAGTGCATAACGATCCTTCTTTGTGGCATCGTTCAATCGACGGTAGTCGATGCACATTCGTCGTCCACCGTCTTTCTTCTCTGCGAATAAGACGTTACTCCCCCATGGAGATTTGGACTCTCGGATGAATCCCTTCGCTAGGTTTTCATCGATGTATTGCTTGATCGTCATCAAGTCTGTCGCCGAATATTCCCTAAGTGGTTGGAATATCGGTTTGGTACCTGGTTCTAACTCGATCCGATGATCGTAGTCCTGGTGTTTCGGCAAGGCCTCGATGCCTCGTTCCTCCTTGAACAGTGCCGTAAACTTCTTGTATGCTGATGGTATATCCTTCATCAGTGGACCCTTGTCTTGGTGTCCGAGCTCTTCCTTGGAGGTGGCGCTAACCTCTCGAATGCTCACTGCTTCTGTTCCCGGTGGATAACAGCAGTCTTGGCAACGACTAAACTCAAGTTTTCCTGTCTGCCAATCGACAACAGGATTATGCTTTTCCATCCATGGCAGCCCCAGGATGATGTCGTGCCTTCCAATCCTGACGACGTCGAATTGGATTATTTCGGAGTGTCCGGCGATGCCCATATGGACTGGAGCGGTCTGGACCTCGATCAGTCCATCGGAGGCGACCTTGCCATCCGCCAGTACCAGATGGTATCCCTTGTCCTTTACTTCGGTTGACAGGTAGTGCTCGAGCACAACAGTAGGAGACATGAAGTTCCCTTGTGCCCCAGAGTCTACCATCGCCTGAAGCTTGACTCCCTTGATTTTAACCTCCAACGTGAGATGTTTATCCCCAATGGCGGCAAGTTGCCGCACACAGAAATATTCCCAATGTACGCTATGGTCGAGGACACTTTCCCATACCCTTCGATTGCCATAGCTTAGGCTGACCTTGTATACGAGCCCTATTCCGAGTTCGGTGTATGTTACTGGGTTGTACATCTCGTAATAGTACCGGCCGTCATCATTGACGTGGACCCATGTCCTATTATGTCGGTTCTCAGCCATGATTTCCCATTCCTCGCCCACCCCTGGTGGCGCGCTGGTGTTAAGAATGACGGTATTCTGGAGTGGCAAGTGCTGCATAAAGGTCGTCGGTCCTTCCCAGCTGCCGGCCATTCTCCATCCGATACGCTTATAGTCCCGGTAGACTACTTCGTACCTTGCCCCCCACGGTGGACCCCCCAAGCCGACAAGGCCTGGTTCTTGATAAGTAACCCCGGTGGCTACATTGGTCCAGTGGCGAGTGTTACAGCTAACCTGATACAGGCTCTCTTCTCGTTGGGTAACTTCCCAAGTTTCACCCACTCTTGGTCCTGAGAGTTCAGGTTGAGGTGGCCCTGGTTCTGGAGTCCACTCTGGCTCCTGGGCTTCTTCCTCGCTGTCACTTGGCATTAACTCTGTGTCATCGTCTGGCCCAGAGCTGTCGTTGTCTCGATACACATAGTCCTCAGGGGGCGTGCTGACGACGGTTTGCTCGAGCTGATCCACGACGCTCGCGGAATCTCGCTCACTGTCGTCAGAATCGCCCAACTGGGTGTGGATGTGATTCTCCTCGAGCTCGTCTGTAGTCATGTGTCGATACGTCGCGGCGAGTTGTCGTGTTGGTTCATTGTAAGAGCCACGTCCCATTGCGTTGGCATGTTTCTTGTCTGTCCACGACTTCTTTTGTCGATGAGAGCTGGCCATGTGACCAGGGAGGCCACACTCGAAGCACAGCTTCTTTTCTCGTCGCTCGCTCATGACTTTCTTAGATAGCCCGCCGTTGCGCGGCTTTCCTTGATGACTTGGCTTCCGGAACGTCGCATCGAGTTCCATTTCCCGAGGGTAGAATGGTTTCTTGTTATTGCCCCCTCTTCCTTGGTGCATGTGCGTTCCGGAGCGGTATTGGCCTTTCTTCTCGAGTGCCCTCTCGTAGTTTCGGTTGTCAATCTTGACAGCCATTTCGATGAGTTCTTGCAAGTCGGTAGGCGCGTCCGATCTTGCTATCTCATCTTTCACTCCGTCTTTCAACCCTTTGTAGTACTGTGCCCGAAGGGCGTCGTCATTCCAGCTGGTCTGATTCGCGAATTGCTGGAAGGCGGCAGTATACGTGGTCGCTGACCCGACCTGCTTTAGGTTCTGGATGTTCCGTTCGGCGGTACGGTTCTGATCAATGTCGCCGAAGACGCGGTTGATCCTATGCTCGAAACCTTCGAAGGTCATAAAGATCTTCTGGGATTCCTTGGTCATTGCCGTGGAGACTCTCCCATCCTTGGTTCGGTTCTGAATGTAGTCCGAGAGGAAGGTCTCGATCCAGTTGAAGGCAGATCCCCGGAGGAAGGACGAAGCCCAAAGGACTTTGTCAGTCTCCGTGGCGAACTGGTGACCGTTGAAGCCCGTATAGAGCTTAACCTGCGTGAGGTATGCTCTGAGCTTGGATCGGTCTCCGTTGTAGAGATCCGGGGCGGCGATCTTGGGTATGTTCTTTGGGTCGAAGACCTTGGCGGGAGCCGAGTGGTCGTTCGACGATCCTTTGACGGAGGACATGTTGTCTTCGTGAGTCGGTACCTCTGACGAGAAGGTGCTCAAAGTGTAACGGTCCGGTATTTACTCGCTGTAAATACAGAAGGCTGCAGTTGATCTCTGATGATCGAGAGGTAGGTGTATCACGTAGACGGGAAGACAGTTACTAAGTATCAGAATACTATTTGAAGTTGAGCACGAAGCTCCTATCTAATGGCAGACGTGCCAGTCTTATATAGAACCTTCGTTCTCCTTGGATCCCACAGGTCCCTTGGGATCCTTCACGACATAGTCGTACTGGATCCCTTGGGATCCCCTGGGATCCGTCACGTGACCCGACCGCGGAAGGCCGCTGCCAGATCACCGTGACCTGCAATACTACTATAATGTAATGCTATGTGATACATGTTCCTTAGACCTTATTGGTTCCTGTGAGCTTTACTCCTAGGAGCCGTCCGACTCCCAGGAGTACGCCTGCTCTGAGGATATTTCCTCCTGGGACCCAGCGGGCTCCCAGGAGCGTCCGTAACAGGAACACGGGATAAGTATTATTATCTTTAATTTCCTCTACTTTATTAGCGCTATCTCTCGTGTAGGTATTCTTAGCTTCCGTGTAATCTATATACTAGTAGCTATAGCTTTTATACCGGGCACACTAATTTCGGCCTAATTTAGGGCGATTTCCTCTCTTTTCTATACGCTCTCTATATCTTTATTAGCTATCACCCCTACTATTATTATTCCGTCTTTCCTATCCTCTCCTATTCTCACGTATATTACCTCTCTTATATAAGTAGCTTTTACCTCTCTAGCTTCTACTATCTCTGCTACCTCTCCCTCTATTATAGCCTCTATTCACGTAGTTCGCGACGTTACTAGTAGCTATAAGTTAAAGCTGTTCCCTCTATTAAATTTAATATTCGTTAAGCTTTCGTATAGTATCTCTAAGATCTAGGTCTTACGATTCTAAGGTAAGCGCTATAGTAATCTAAGCTCCGGACGCTAGTAATAACTATAATAGCTTAAGATATATATTCTTATTAGTGAGAGGTTTACTATCGCTACTAAGCTTTACTTTAAAGAGTAAGAGCCTTATAACGTAGTTCTGAAGTATTTCCTTCCCTAGGATAAACTTTATCTTAAAGAAATTGTCTTTTATATTAGTAAAAGTAAGACTCCCTTGAATTACTTTGCTTTCGTTTATATAAATAGCTTCCTAGAGAGGCTTAGTGTTATTTAGTTTAATAATATCTCTATACTTAGGAAAGAGAAGCTTAGAGATTAAGTTAATAACTATTTTAAAAGCTTCTTTCTTTTCCTTAGCGTAAGTATTCTACTAATTAATATTATTCGGCACGCTAACTTCAGTAAGAACGTGATAAAGAACACTAGCTCTAGCTAGCTCTTATTTAGTCTTAAGCTCCTATTTAAAGAAGTTATTAAACTCTAGTAGAGTTTTGCCTTTTAAGGCTCCGGCGACGTAGGGAATTAGTGCTTTTAATTAGGATAATATCGTAGCGTAGTAGCAGATACACTAAGAGTTGATAAAGTGGAGATCTTAATAAAAATAAAGTTTTAAGGTCTTTTTCGATCGATTAGAATTGCTACTATATCATAATTGCAGTTGTATAAGGAGCTACTACAGAGAGAGAGAATCTCCTATATAAAGGGGTAGCGTACTCAGTAGTACGGCCTACAGTACTAAGTCTACGCCTACAATCCCTATATTTCTAACAGATATATCCCACCACTCCACCTCAATTCTTTCGAGACCAGGACCGGGACTTCGGGATCGTTATCGGGCGGCTTGTAGATACTTGCCCCAGAAAGCTTGACACCTCAAGTCCGGCTCGAAATAGGCTGGTGGCGGCCAACCAGTACGCTGGTGGGGAAAGATCTTCACGTAAATCACACAGTCTCTTCAAGTCTCGCCTCCATCATCCCTACAAATCTCTCTAGAGCCCGTGTGAGCCTGTGGTATACCAGAGATGGGGGCAGATTACAATTGCAGTGCTCTGTGATGCTACGTTGCATATGTAGCGAAAGGCAAGCCTCTCCCGTGCTGTTTAGGTGTTGATTGAGTTTCAGCATCGTGAGAGTTTGCGGGATGATCAGCCACACGTGACAGTCTTTGAATGCTTGTCTTCACCACCCCCACGTTTCTCCATAAATCCAGAAGATGATATCGCGAGCCTAGCGATGTCACGTACCAGGAGAAAGCAACAGAAAAGAACGTCGACCTAAGGTACTTAGTAAGACTTGATATTATGCAGCTGCATCATCGAGTCTGCACAATCTGACAAGAGCATCAGTCTTTGAACGTCTCGGAATGGCGTCCCCTCCCACCACTCCGTGGTCTAACGAAGAGCTGAGGTCGAAAATCGGGCAAGTAAGTTGAATTATATATATTTACCTTGAACATCCTTTTTAACGAGTGATCGTTACATTATTACATTCTCATCCGATTTCCTTGATCGTTACAGCTTGCAGTAAACGCCACCAATCTACGGCTTGCCAACTCTTGGTAGTATACTTCGTCTGGAAGCATAATACTGAATTTCTGTATCTTAAGCTACAAGGGAGGACTTTAAGGATATCTTTACTGACAAACACCAGCTCTTTATCGTTGGATTTCATGGTCACGTGGCGAGTGAAGATATCAAAACTCTCATTCGGACTCACAGGATTGGAGCAGTCATTCTCTTCCTACGCAACGTCGATAATGCCACCCAGCTTCTAGAGCTTACGAACTCACTCCAAGAAATAGCAAAGGAGGCTGGTCACAAACAAGGACTTTTCATAGCCATCGACCAAGAAAATGGACTGGTCACTCGTATCAAGTATCCCGTTGCCGCTCAGCTTCCTGGCTCAATGGCGCTGGGAGCAACAAGTGACGCCGAAAATGCGTACAAGATAGCATCTGCTACGGCTGAAACGTTGAAGAGCTTTGGAATCAACACAAACTATGCACCAATTGCAGATGTCAATTCCGAGCCTAGGAATCCCGTCATAGGAGTACGTTCTCCTTCCGACAATCCCGAGACGGTGGGTAGACTTGTATCTGCTCAAATTAATGGATTGAGTGAAGGGGGTGTCATACCTTGTGTCAAGCATTTCCCAGGACATGGAGATACGGCTGTCGATTCTCATTACGGACTTCCTATTATCAAAAAGAGCCGTGCACAACTGGATGCTTGTGAACTGATACCTTTCAGAAGGGCGGTAGCTGAGGGTGTTGACTCTGTCATGACTGCACATATTGCTCTGCCCGGTATTGGAGATCCAGCCTTGAGCGAGGATCATCCGTCGAAGAAGATACCTGCAAGCTTGAATCCTGATGCTATCAAGATTTTGAGAGAAGAGATGAAATACGAGGGGATGATTGTCAGTGACTGTCTCGAAATAGATGGTGTCAGAGGCACATTTGGCACCGAAAAGGGTGCTGTGATGGCGCTCAAGGTTGGCTCTCCAATCACAGTTTTGGCTCAGAAGACTCACATTAAATAGGCCGGAACGGATTGTGTCATGATCTGCCATACTATGTCAGCACAAGTTGGAGCAATTGAGCAGGTGATCGCAGCAGTGAAGTCAGGAGAATTGTCCCAAGATACCATACAAACATCCGTAGCAAGAGTAGAAGCTCTAAAGTCCCAATATGTATCCAATGCTAGCATTCCACTCTCGACACTAGCAAATGCCGAGGCTCGAAACAGTAGGCAGGCTTCACTTGCATCAGAAGTTTATGCGAAGAGCACGACGGTTGTTCGAAGTGTTACTGGAACTGTCCCAATAGCGCTAGACTCGACGAAGAAGATAGTCTTCATCAGCCCAGGTTAGTAATTTCTTTTTGTCAAATTTGTCAAAAGTTACCTGGCATCATAAACTCGACCGAATCCCCAGATTCTATTTGGTTCCTCAGATCCGCAAACATGCAGTGCTAACGCATCAAATAGGAAAGACACCCACTGGTGGTGGTGCTGTTGAGAGTGGAGAGGAGAAAACAAGAGAAGCGTACACACCATCAACATATATCGATGTTCTCCGAGCCCAGTACCCTAAGATTGTCGATATTCAAATTCATGAAAGCAATCCACTCTCTTCGGATGATGAGAAGCATATCTCTGATGCAGACACTATTATCTTTGCGACAAGAAATGCCAGCTTGAGCCCCTACCAGAAAGATTATGGCTTGTCGTTGGGAAAGAGATTTGCAGACAAGCTGATCGTTATCGCGACCTGCGATCCATATGACTTCCTCGAAGAGAAGAAGGAGATCAAGAACTACATCACCATCTACGAACCCACTATCCCAGCATTTAAGTCCGCAGTCGACATTATATTCGGTGTTACCAAGCCATTGGGCACTCTTCCTGTCGGAACTCCACCTACCAAATATGATATCCGACCCCTCTCGAAGTCCGACGAGGATATCCTCCATCTCTTGAGTCTATGGCAGATGATCTTCCCCAAATGGCCCATGGAGCTCAAACACCTAGCACAAAATCTGAGGCAAGAGTATGGTCACCACTTCATTCACGAGAACGGCTTCGTCATGTCATTTTTCTTCTCTCTAGAGGGCATAAATCACGGAAAGATTACAGCTGTTGGAGTCTTGCCTGAGTATCGAGGGAAAGGTCTCGGCACTACTCTAGTCGCTAAAGCTCGAGAAGCACTTACGGAACAAGGAAAGCTGAAGAGTTTACAATTCGGATCTGTTTTCCCAAGATTCTGGCCCAGTGTTCCCATCGACTTTCCTCAAGAGACCAAAGACTTCTTGTTGCATAGAGGTAGGTCGGGGTCGCATCCCTCTGTCTGACGTTGCGCTCACTTTAGCCCCTGAGGGTTCCGTAAACCAATCGAGCCTACAGCACGAGATTTCTACCGCAACATCACAGGCGAGATTGCACCTCCTGATATCCTCGCTCGAGTCTCAAAGCTTCCTTTGAAATTCGTTCCTTGGTCACCAGAGCTGTATGATGAATGCATCACAAAGCAACGAGCGAATTTCAAGAACGTCGTCAGTCTATCGCTTTCCCCGTTCATCTGCTCCAAGTCTTGTTTCCTGACTGTGTTTATTCTCTAGGGCTGGGTGGAAGCCTATGAGCGTCTCGCCCTCGCCAAGCAACACCACGAAGCTCTCGTCGCCATCGACCCCAGCACCAACGCCCAACTCGGCTGGACACTTATGTGCTCACCATCCGCAGTCGTTCTCGACGATTTCGCATTCATCAACCTCCTTCCATCGAAAGAGAAAACTGGTCTCATTGGCTGTGTGGGTGTTGATAAGAAGGCTAGAGGGAAGGGAGTGGGACTTGCATTACTAGTTAAAGCGATAGAGAATATGAAGAAAAGGGGAGTGGAGGGGGTGATGATTGATTGGGTTACTATTAGGGGGTTTTACGAGTTGTTGGGGTTTAAGGTTGCTTGGGAGTATGAGACTTTTGAGTGGTGAGTGTGCAGACCTATCACAGAACTGGCTTCGATATTGCCACGAGGGTTCTGTGGTAAGTAGTCAGTCGACAAAATATCTACAAATACCAACCAAGATCTATGCTGGTTTGACTAATTTGATTTCAATCATATTCTCATCCGAATGCGGGATTCTAGAAAATTTGCAACTTTTAACACAGTAAGAGAGGTCAAGACCAGACTGGAAAATCCTCAAGTGAACTGAAATAACTTACATTTGGTATCCTTGGAGCTTCCTTTCAAGTCGAATCTCTTTGATCATCGGCACGGCAATTGACAAAAGGTCTAGACTCAACATCACAACAAACGCTCCTTCCCAGTTCCTCACCACCTTCCATATGATCCTAAGCCAACCGCAAAATGCACTGCTGTAAATATTAAACACCCTCTTCCCCTAGAGGACAATGTGCCGCCTCCCTATCTCCCTCATCGTACTTTTTCCCTGATATTTATTCGCTTGGTCCACAATCACCGCCGGCGCACCATGGATCAAGCCACAGTCAACAGCGCCATTGTCCTTACCGCCGTTGCCTTCCTAATCATCCTTTCACGTATCTTTCTGCGAAAACTTCAGCATGAGCAGTTTCTGCCGGATGACTGGCTTATGATGGTGTCGGTTGCGTTTCATGTCGGTTTTACGGCGACGTTCCCGGCTGTGGTGCGTACAACTTCTTCTTGGATTCCAGTATGGGGCGGACTGACGAGGTGTGAAAGGAGGCGTGAGGAAGAGATATGAGCTGATGGATCGAGCAGATTTATAATGGTATCAGTACAACGCAGATGGAACCCGAGAAGCTGAAGGACGATGCGGTGATGAGAAGTAAGGGAATGTTTGATCTGGTACAATGGAAGAATCTGCTGATTCGGACCAGTTACCTTAGCTTCGAAACTTGTTCTCGTTGGAAGGGTCTTCTACGCGACATATCTTTGGTGCTTGAAAGGCTGTATTGTAGGCACACCCTGCCTGCCCTTTCTCCCGAAACACAGATTCAAGCGGTGCTGACGGGATGGAATAGTTGATATACTACACCCGACTTTCGGTTCGATCCTTTGAGCTTCTCCTGGTGAGGATCGTCGGTGGAACTGTGGCTGCGACTTGGATATTATGCCTGGCTACTTTCTTTCTGGAATGCCGTCCAATTGAGCTTTATTGGCAGGTTCTGCCCAGTGCTCCCGAGTGTGCCGCAAGTGTCTCCTCTATAGGATCTGGGGGCATCGACTGACCTGATGTAGAAAGCTGTACGTCTGTTCTCTTACCCGAAGAGTTCCATACTTATGTTGAGCTAGGTGGTAGAAGTTATTGTGATGGAATCGGTGAGGCTCTAATCTGCGAGACAAGATCTGAGACCTGACATGCTTTAGTTAAACATCTCGACGGATGTATTCATCATGGTCATTCCGATTCCGCTTCTCCTCAGATCGTCTCTGTCGGTTAAGTAAGAAGCGGATGGATGTTTGCTCTATTTGTGAGTTCGGAGCTGACTTGGCGGCTAGGAACAAGATAGAAGTCTCAAGTCTTTTCATAGGTGGCCTCTTCGTATGGAATATGCATCTAATCGTGTCCTTTACCAACTGAAATGTAGATAATCTTCGCTTCGATGCTGCGATTGTTTATTGTTTTGGGGGCATTGACGACACAAAATAAGTTGATCTGGGCCCAAGTGACGATACCTGTTCCTGCATGATTTGAGACCGAGCTAACTTCACATGCCAGATCGAGTGCTTCGTTGCTGTCAGTATTTGCCAATGCTAGAGAGAGCCATACTTACGGAAGCCAGACCATTATCGTCAATGTTCCAGTCCTTCAGGAGATGTGGCGTCATGGCTGGGTACATATCCGCAAACGGAGATTTGGACTGGACCAATGCTCATCCGAATACAACCTCGCAGTCCGAGCCCCATCACACTCTACTGCAACAAAACGTTCATCACGCCTGCCATCGCATGCGGATTCCAGTGAATCGGAGTTTGAGAACGGTCTAGAAAGAAGTGAGACTGTGCCAGTAAGAGGAAGTAGAACTGGAATTGCTATCCGGAAATCAGTGCGCCCACACCCACCTCACTTTAAGAACATCAACTGACGTAGAAAATCTGTAAACAGGTTCGCAAGATCAGTAATAAACTCCGCAAGAGTCTCGAACAGCTCGAAATTGAGACCTCGGTGGTCCTCGTGCAGCATTCGAAAACCGGTATTATGACTCCAACACCTGGCATCGAGGGCGGACCGAATGAGGATGACTTCTTCACAGCTCCCACACATGGGAAAGACGGCACGGCTCGCATTAGGACAGAAGTGTCGTGTGGCCAAGATGGTCTGAGCAGTGACAGAGGTCCGAAAAGTCATATAACCAGGTTCTTGAAGGGAGATCAAGGATGTGGGTGAAGAGATTCAAGACTGCGGGAGGGGGATCAATGTGATTTTGCGCATGATGTGGATAAACTGTTGGGTATTCATTGAGTCCTTCCTTGGTGAGGCGGGTTCGTTGAAGTTCTGAGCCGGACTGGCCTGGCTTATGAAAGAAATATAAGTTAGCACACAGACTGACAACGAAACTTTGGGATATCACTCACTTCTCGAGAATCAATCATTCCACACTTCGCTAAATTCAAGGCACTGAGAATAATGCGAAGCCAGACTGCAAATGAAATGAAGCAGAATCCATAATTCTATTATGCAAATGCTCTACCTGAAAAAGACAAACAACAATCCACCAACCATACAATCAATCTACTTGCGCCTCGCTAATGCATACCAATGCCAGCAGTCTTAGTCTTAGTCTTGCTATAATGCCCAATACCTAATGCTAAGAGTACCCAATGCGCCTGCATGTATGCGTGAATGAACGAATGAATGAAGCAAGCCACCAATCTAGGGAACGAGCAAACAAAACAAGTTAAGCGAGAGAATGGAAACGGGAAACGGGAAACGGAACATAAACAGGGATGAACACCGGTGTAACGCCAGGGGGAAACAAATATGCACCAGAATGTACATGCGAGCCACGTAACTCGATTTGGAGAACCTGGACTTAAGAATGCCACCCTCTAGTCTAGTAAGCTCTGGTTCTGGTTTTGAGGACGAGTCTGATACTCGATTTGAGGCGGGGCTGCGGGTTGAGATGTAGATGAGGAGGATGTGGCAGCGCTGGCTTGGATGTAAGCCGCGCAGCGGGTCATCATCTTTGGGAAGTTGGTGGCTGCTAGCATCTCACTAAATGTCAATTGTCAGCGAAACTCTTTAAAAATGGCGAGGAGGAATGGGTGTGTAAACATACGTATAAAAACTATGCTCCGCATTATGTTCCTTCACGATGTTGTGTGCCAGCTCATGAGCGATCACAATCCACCAATATGCAGCAGCCTCACTCTTGCCCTCTCCACTACAAGCTGTCATCTTTGCAACATGTAATTGCGAATAGAATCTGAAATTGCAGAAAATCGCTCCGCCAGAATTGAACGCGATTGTTCCGCCACTCTCGTCGTAGAAGATATGCATAGCGCGACGTGGCAGCGCGTAGACATCACAGACGTCTTGGAGGAGAAGTGAAAATGTGTTGAGTGCGGAGACGTTCTGTGTGAGGAAGGTGGTGGGGTCCATGGAGAGGGTTTTGGATATGAAGATGCGCGTGCCGTTTGAGGCGTCGGCGAGGAAGGTGATATTCTGCGAGGGTGTGGAGTCGCAGTATGTGGCTTGCTCCTTGACGGTTTCGGTTCGCGGTGGGGAGAACAGAGTGGAAGAGTCGTAGGCGCGGGAGGATTGGATAGCGTTGTGGAGGTTTTGCTGTACGGCTGCAGGGGATGAGACTTTCTCGGTGCCTTTGTTGGCTTCGTCATATGTGGGTGGATTGTCCTTCGGCGTGGAACCGCCTTGGTTACCACTTCCACCACCAAGGAAGTTTTGAAGTTGCTCTTGCACTTCGCTGCCGCCACTACTGCTGGAGGAATTGAGGCCAAGTCGCTTGGTGAAGCTCGAGAAGATGTTGGGCCGTCCACGTTTGGGGTTTGGTTGGGGCGAGTTCTCTGGTGAGTCGGATCCAAATCCACCAGGCATAGGCATGCTCTCTTCACGAGCAGCAGCTGCGGGCACCATTTGTCCTTGCTGTTTCCATTGCTCTTCCTGCTCTTGTATTTGCTGCTGCTCGATGGCCATCTGCTTCCTACGTTCTTCTTCGGCCATTCGCTGCTCTGCGGCTTTGGCTCGCAGGATACGCTCTACGTTGTATCCACGTGCTCGTAATTGGAACAAACTAAGATTTAGAAATTGTTCGAAAGTCAAATAATCTCTCTGACTAGGCCGATCGAGAAGCAGTCGACTCACGGCTTGACTGATTTGGTAGGAATCGAGATCTCCTGCAGTAACAAATAGTGTCCATCCAGTCTTCTTTTCATTTTCAAGAGCAGCGGATCTCTTTTCGTTGTGGGAAAGACTGTGGCCACGGAGAGAACGTCGGAGGTTGATTGCAGTTACCACCTTGACTGTGAGGTTCTTCTCCAGCCATCTGCCATCGTGCTTGATATTCTCACGTCTGATCTCGTGCAGGAACAGCTTGGCTCTTTCAAGAACATGGAGACGAAGTTTGGTTGCAGGTTCCTGCTTTGCAGCTTCTCCACCGAGGCGGAGATCCTCTTGGATTAGGCTTCGAAGAGTCTGTGCGCCGAGAGCGATATAGAAGTCCTCTAGTTTCTCTTCCTCTGGGGCACAGATCAAAGATCCCTTGAACAGACGGTAGCCCACATAATCGTCATTCTACATCCAGTCAGTTTCATGTCTCGTGGTCGGGAAGTCTATACTTACAACAACAATGTGGCTTGCCACCTCTAGCTGCCACTGCTTGATCGGAGCATCCTCCATCTCCTCGTCCTCAAAGTCATCGCCGCTCAACGAATCACCATGTTTAGATTTTCTATTCTCCTTCCTTGCGGCGATGACCTTTGTACCAAGAAGGAACTTGGAACGTCTCATCTGCTTGAAGAGTTCCTTATCTCGCTTTAGCTGTGGAAGCTCATCCGCCAGTTTCCTCAACACATCAAGATACTTGTCATGTGTTTGTAAGATTCCAAGCAATCGAGCTGGTTCTCGGCAAGCTAAATTAGCTAACTCGATAGTTGTAGGCTCATTCTTTGAGCCACACTTCAGTAAGAAAGCATTCCCTTCCATTCCGAAGTCCACAAAGTCGAAGATCTCGTTGTAGGCTGAAGAGCTTCCGAGATAGCAATGCTTCGGAGTAAGATGTCGTACTTGCGGTTGGCTCGCTGAAACTTTGCCATTCGGATATCCATTGGCCTCTTGCTTCTGTGGCGAAACTGGGACGATCCGAGAATCGCCGAGGATAACAACTGCTTGTTGGGAGATCTCGCCGAGACGACTAGAGAAGTACGCAAAAAGTGCTGTAGCTTCTTGCTTGTTTTGAGGTGGCTCAGCAACGAGCTTCTGCATGCATTCAGATATTGGTGGATCCATTGCTACGCCGAACTTCTGTTCGCCATTAGCAAGGACACTTATTCAAGAGCTGTGTAACTTACATTCGCATGCATACTCAACTCCTTCTTTAATATACGGAATCCCAAAATCGAACATCTCTCATTCGTGAAACATTGCGATGGAGTGACCAAACGATCGGTACCTTGTATTGGCAGGAAAGCTTTGTTCGACTGATGGAGGTCAAACGCTGCATAACCATTCATGTGGTGATTGGAAATGAAATAGTACATAGACCTCTTTCTCAAATTGTCGTCGGCTGAAGCCATCATATCTATAAGCTCGGGAACAGAGGGATACGTTCTGAGGCCGAGAAGAGCGAGGAATCGTCCCTCTATACTGGCTGGCCGATAGCTTCCAGGCGGCCCTGGCCATTGAATTATGGGTAGAGCAAGTTCCCGTAATGAGTCCTTGGGCTCAAAGAGTTCGGAGACTCGGTACAATCTTGCAGTGCCCTGAGTTGGCTCAAGACCCTTAGGACCAGCTTCGGCTGGACATATCTGGGAGTTCCTTAATCTCTGAATGTCTTCTTTGGGAATGTCGTCTTTTACAGATGCGAGGTATTTGATGACCTCCATATGTCGATAGTTTACAGCCTTCTCGCCTGGTGTCGTTGCCGGGGCGGGTGCAAGAAGACGTGCAAAGATCGTCTCCAGATCTACAGTCTTTCTGACTCCAATTGCAGCGAAGAACTTCTCTTTCACACCAGGGCATGATGTAACAGTTGGTAGATCATCGAATAGCTTCACACTGGCGAAGAAAGACTCTCCAGGCTTCTTCATACCAGCCTTAGTCGGGATAATCGAAAGAGGCTGAAGAAGTGAGGTGACTGTGCCCTTGGAGCCTAGACTTAAAAGATCCCAAGACTTGGACAAGACCTGTAAGACACTGGCCGCGAATGCTACCGAAGTCGTTAAGTTCTGATTTGCTGGCCTGTGAGCATTCGTCTCGATCAGGTACCGGAGCCAAGGAACAATCTCCAGTGGTTCCCAACCTAACGCTTGGAGCTCGTTGACAGCCGTGGTCCGGGTGAATTGGAACGGAATTGTGGTCGGTGGAATAGGGAACTCCGCTGGAATCTTGCTGACATTCAAGTAGTTGGTAATCGTTCCCAGAGCGATCACATCGCCGGAGTCCTCAGAATGTCCTGTCATGGCAACAGCAACATCCATCAAGAAGTGTACTGTTGCTAAGTCCATATCCCCAGTAATGGCTTTCTTCCCAGCCCATCCGATGAACTGTACCAACTGCTCTCTACTAAGAGCCTTGGCTTCCAATTCTTGCTTGACGTCGCTAAAGGTAATTTCGGTAATGAGTCCAAAGTCTTTAAGTTTGTTAACGAAGCTCCCCTCCGCAATAATACCTGGTACTACTGGGATGCCTTCTACAAAGCCGCTGAGGTCTTCTGTTGCCAGTCGCACCTTAGTGGTTGGTAGAACACCCCGAGTACTGTAGATTTCGATGGAAGGTTTCTTGTATGCAGTCCAGAATGCTTCCTCAATAATCTGTGAGACTTGTGAACTTGGCGTTGACTCTCCAAATGTAAATGTCTTCAATGTATGCAAGGCTTCGGGCAAAAATTGAACGATTTCAGCATTAGTGACCTTGGTGCCATGACCGTTTAGCTCTGCAGCACGTTTGATTCGGGCTGAAAGATCTGACATTTCGCTTGTGAAGGCAAGTCGAGCCATGATACCGGCAACGCGAAGCATTTCAAGGTTCCAGGTTCTCACCCATCTTGCGTTCAGATCTATTGACTCACGCTCGACTGTAGGAATGACAGAGGGTGCCGAAAGATGCATTCCAGCTCCGGTGGTTTGATGAGTAGGGAAACCGATGAAGATCCTTCCACCAGGCTTCTTACCGGGGAGTACCGAGGAGAAGATATCCACACCCTTCGCTACCAAATTCTCTTTGGATGAGGCTGCAGCTTCATCATAGGATGATGTAAGAATGGCAAGTTTGGTCGTTTTCGGAGGTGGCTTCTTTGTAGCACGCTCCAGCTCGGAAGCAAAACTTGATGTTACTGAGGTCTTTACAACAGCCGTAGTGACTCGTAAGAAGACATTCGCAACTGTAACTGCAGTCAAGTCCTCAAGGACAACTTCCTGAAGAGCTTTTTCTTCCTTCATAGCTTTCGTCTTGAGTTGTGAATGATTCGTACTAGCGGTAAGTCTCGAGAAGAAAGACCGCAGCGAGGGCACATCAGAAGAGCTGTTTCCATAGGAGCTCTCATAGCTCGGCTTTGATATTGATGTTGGAACGGAGGGTTTCCAGCCAACAACATTCATAAAACGAGCATCCATCTGAACGCTCTCCCGATCCATACTTTGAACTTTCATCAACCCATCTTTTGTCTTGGTCTCGACATCTCGAGCAATCGGTACCTCGATACTCGGCGCGGACTTCTTCTCCAAGCTTATGATCTTCCAGTCGTCCACTTGCAGCTCGATTTTCTGTAGAGCAACAAATGTCAAGCTAGTTGCCAGGAACTGACAGATAGATAGAAGATTTGGCATAGGCGTGGTGGTATTCCGGTAGTCGAGTACAAAACTGGTATTAGGGTTGCTCTCTTCGGGTGGCAACAGGAGTCTCTTCGTATATAATGAGTTTGCCTTCCAGTAGAATGCCATAGCCTCTTTCCCCGAGCTCACGAATGGTTCCTCACAGTCTGCAAAGACACTGTAGAATCCAACACCAAAGGCCCCAATCTTTGTTTCATCCGGGTTTCCCTCTGCTATCCGCTTTAGTCTCGACCAGTCGTTTACCCCAAATGGCTGTCCATTGTTTGTGACAAGGAGACGTCGTAATGTATGATGTAGTAGGACATGTTTCAATACTTCTGACTGGTTCGTTGTGTTCGAGAGGGGGACTGTAGGAGACGGTAGAGTTTCGAATTTGATTGTGACCGTTGTAGCTTGGGCGTCCGCGGCATTCTGGATTAATTCTCGAAGCGTGGTCCATTCTCCAGAGTAACGAGCGAGGACTTTGTCTATCAGAGCTCGAGTATTAACCGTGACAGCCTCCTCATCGTCTCCATCCTTCAGAGCCGCCGCTCTGAGCTTCGTGAAATCCATCCTCGAGGTGACGCAACGATGCTCACCTGCCGCAACGGGCTATCCTATTTCGCAGATGTTCCTCAGTACACCAAATAATACTATAGCATCTCGTAAACTTAGAATGATGTCCGCAAAGCTCTATGTGCGGATCGGTGGTGGAGTTGAAAGGTGCTGAAGGGGGCGATGTCTTGTACTGAGACTCGAGGCTGAGGAAGGCTGCGAGGTGAAGACACGGTTCGTTTGTCTGGATGAGTGCCTAGGCGATACGCGGACATAGACTAAATAATCACGGGGATAGTTTCTGTACCAGCAGAAGCTTATGGTAATAGCATTTCAAAATGGTGGGGTGAGAAGGCAGATGCTGCGTTGCGTAATGTTTTGTTTGGCAGGTGGCGCGCCTCAAAGTCTAGAAACGTTGTGATATGTACTCGAGTACGCGAAAGTCACGAAACAAGGTTGCACAACCACAGCCCTTGGAGTGTTTTTTGAACACAAATAAACATCTAATTATTCTGCCATTTGCATGTAGCCAACAACCATAATGTACTCTTTTGTTTATGACGCCAAAACGCCTTGCTAAAAATAAATCCAGATCAAAGCCAACCTTATCGTCTTTCACGGTCCCCGCCCCTGCTTCCTCGATGATCTCGGGTGTCTGGCGACCGACTCCTTCGAGGTCTTTCACGCCCTCTCCGCTCCTCTCGTTCAGCCCTGCCTCTTCCCTTATCCGGACTTCTGCTTCGATACCTGCGCTCTCTCCTCTCCACACTGCGATCTCTAGGCTTTCTGTCCTCTCGTTCCTCTCGGTCCTCACGATGTCGTCGAGTTCTGTGTCTATCCCCGCTTCTCGACCTATGCCTCCGTCTCTCCCCACTTCTTGACCGATGACGATGCCGCCTATGTCTCCTCTCGCGGCTGCGACTCCTCTCCTCACGCCGTCTGCCTTCCCGATCTCTACCTTGCCTTTCCCCGCCTTTCTCTACTAATCCTCCGTCTTCTGGTGATCTGAAATCTCCCTCGATTCGATCGACACCTTCAGCCTTCCCCACGAAACCACCAAATCCCCTGCCTTTCCCCATATCCTCATTTTCATCCTCCCCCACACCCGCATCCTTCACAGCACGATTGACTTCGCCAACACTAATTGCATTGCTTCCGGTGACATTTCTGTCTGCGACCGGTAAGCCCAATGCCCTAGCGAGTGCATCCTCCTCAGCCTCCTTGATCCTCTTGATTTCCTCTCGCCTTTCTCTAGCTTTCTTCTCCTCGGCTGTTTCTCCGTTCTCGCCCGTAGCATCGTCGGCTTTCGCGTACCAACTTAGATCTTTGCCCTTCTGCCATCGTCCCACCGGTGCCATGAGCGAGTGGCCGAGGTAGTTTTCGCGGTGCTGAGATGTTTGGACATCGTCCCAAGAGAAATTAACACCACCCCGGGATCCTTGCTTTCGGATTGAAGAGAGGAGGTCCATGTTGCTGTATACTGGGTAGAATGTGTGAGGTTGCGTTGTAATGTGGGCGACTCTGCCAGGGTATCAAGACTGTGACAGCCGGAGAGGAAAGGCTGGATGCTCTGCAGCTAATCTGGCTGGGGAAATCGATAAGGCTGTTTGACATCACGTGCAATTAAGCTAGCAGGAGGCTTCCCGCTCCTTAGCTCCGAGCTTATTCCAGAGCCTCGTCTCCATCTCTCGTCAGCCCGATGAGTTCCCAGAACAGCGAGCAGCAATTGTTCCTGCGCTTCATATTGCTCAGAGACGCCAAGAGTCTGAATAGCTTCATTTTCCTCCGTTCGATGATATAACCAGACTCGGAGATTCTCTTCCGATCCCCCTTCTTAACATGGCTTCTCAGGAGATTGTTCTCGACGAGATCCAGTGGAAATCACCATCGCTTGTACAGCAAATGCTGGGTGTTCACGAGAACTCAGTCCTCCACTACTTTGCCGGCTCCCCATTCTTCGACCAAACATCGAACAATGCCGTCCTTACCAACCAAGCCATGTTTAATCCGAATATGCTCGAAGTTATACAGACGCGTGCCGCATTCGAGGGCCGGTTGAAGACAATGTCGGGCTTGGAGTTTCTCATTGCGGAACAGCCTGCAGAGATGACGCCAGGAACAGGAACTGGGGTATGGGTCATTAGGAAGCAAACACGAAGGAAGAAGGACAGAGATGAAGACGAGATCACCATCCATTCAACATACTTCGTCGTCGGCGACAACATATATATGGCCCCTACAGTGGCAGATGTTCTGGGAAATCGCACGGTAAGCTAGGTTATAGTGCGCTCTTCAAATACTGCTAACACCAAGCAGATGTCCATCATTTCCTCACTTAACAGATTCATTACAAAAGCCGCTGCACTCCCAGAATTCAGTCCTGCGCTAGGTCATGTATACACGCAGCCACCGACTGGAAACCGACTCAAGAACGGTGAATCGCAACTGAGTCAAGGCAGCAAGGAGAACACCCCTCTTCCGGAGTCACTCCAAAATCCCAAAAAGCCTAACCCCTCCGCATCGACAAGCGGGGCTGACTATCTCGACAACCGACTTCTTGAGGAGACAATCAATATAAGTCTCAGGTACGGCGACGAGTATATGGACGAGATCCCAATCACTGGAGCACCTGGAGAATTCCATCTATCATCTACCGGAAGGAAGGACAAGGATAAGCTGATGGTGCCAGCAATCACTAAAGTACCGACATCAGTACCGAGTAAGCCTGCCACGCCAGCCCCGCCGCCTTTGAAGACGGACGTCCCGCCAGAGAGGAAGAATAGCAAGGCGGAGAAGAGTCCAAAGACGCCTGGAATGCCAAAGCCGAAACGGAGAAAGAGCAAAGGGCTAGGTCTTGGCTCCGGGGGGATGAGTCCAACAGCGACTTGAAATCTGGCAAATTGGGTTATAGAGGCGTTTAGGGCTGGATGGAATATACCCATGAATTTTACGAAACAGCAAAATTACGAAGTCTTTGGGAGAAGCATGGACTATTGGATGGTCCATCACATCATGCTCGGGGCTAACAAGGTAAGCTGTGTGGGTTGTCCCCAACATTTTGCTACCTCCGCAATAGCCCAGCATTCAATTCTATAGGCGAAGAACGAGGCGAGGTACTGCAAGTCTTCTCATGAGAGCAAGTGCGTCTATTCCCTGACTTTCTCAAACTTAAAGTCAAGGCCTTTAGTTATCTCCAAGTGGCCGTCCATGCTGAGACGAAAGCTTTAAAGAAATCATATCTCATATTCCATGAAAGCTATACATGCAAAGCTATCTTATATCAGATACCCAAGTGTTACGACATTATGACCATTCTTAGCTCAGGTCCCAGACCTGACCCTGTTCACTCCTGCTGTACTATGCAAAACTCCGCGGAATGCGACCTTTGAACGCCATTCTATCCAAATTTCCAAGCAAGTACCTGAACCGCTCACTATTTTTCTCTTCATTCTTCTTCTTGCCTTCCCTAATGCGAAAAGCGTTGGGTACGGCGGGTATCATCATATCACTTTCCACCCTTTTCTTCCTCTTTTCTCTCAACATCCACCTCCTCACAAAACAGCCATCACCACTCCACCAGCCAACGCCCCCAACCCACCCATCCAATTCGCCGTTCCAGTCGGCGCCGCCCCCGCCGAACTCGTACTTGTCCTACTCACACTCGGCTGAGCGGTCGAACTGGAACTTGAACTCGAGCTTGAACTCGAAGTCCGAATCGGTACCGTCGTGGCACCACTCACAATAACCATCGTCGTCCCCGAAATAACGGTCGTGCTGCCCGAAATCGAAAACTTCGGGTCCACAGGCAGGGTCGTAGGACCCAACAGTACCAAATTCGAAACTCCTGATATCACAGTCGTACCTGGGGATATAGCTTGCAGACTTGTCGAAGACGGCACAATGATAAACGGCGTGCCATTGAGAGTTGTTGTGGAGCCTTGTAAGCCCGGCGGAGCGAGAGATGCCGGGATGGAAGTTGGGCCCGGGATGAGGAGGAATGGAGTATTGTTTATAGTAGTTGTCGAGAATGTCCCGGATCCTGCTCCGACATTTGGAGATGGAGCTGGGATATTGGTCGGGCCTGGGATAATCAGGAATGGAGTTCCATTTATGGTTGAAGTTTGGCCGGTGAGGCCCGCTGGAGCATCTGAAAGGGGTATCGATGTCGGCCCAGGGATTGCGAGAAGAGTCGATCCATCTATAACAGTTGTTGGAAATGTCCCTTGTTCGACTCCAGCTGGAGCGGGTACATTTGTTGGCCCAGGAATGATCAAAAACGGCACGCCGTTGATTGTCGATGTAGTGCCTGTCAAGCCAGCAGGTGCATTCGCAAGCGGTATCGAGGTCGGGCCTGGAATCACAAGAACTGTCGAGCCATCTATCACACTAGTGGGAAATACACCACCTCCTGGTTGTTGCTGGATCGTTGTTGGACCGGGAATAACCAGGAATGGGGTATTTCCAATATTGATCACGCTGCCCATTGCTCCTGGCGGCGCATTCGCAGCTGGTATCGTTGTTGCGGCCGGGATGATGATCGGTTGAGGTGCCGGTTGTGCTGCGCCTGCTCCTTGCCCTTGCAATTGCACTTGTCCTTGCCCAGGCTGAGCGATAGTCGTCGGACCAGGAATTATTATCACGGGCGTTCCTCCTATGTTCGCAGAACTACCAACCGCTCCAGGCGGTGCCTGAGCAATAGGAATAGTGGTTGCTGCTGGGATGATGACTGGAGCAGCTGGTCCGGGGTTTGGGTTTTGGTTTCCCTGGGGAGGATTCTGGGCTGGAACAACGGGAGGAGGTGGGTTACCGAACATGGAGTTTATGATGGCGCCAATGGAGTTTCCTGGGTTGGCTGGAGGTGGCACGGGTGCCGGAGATGGAGGTGGCTGAGGGACGGTGAAGGGACGGACAGGCCCGTCGACGCCTGAATCGGGAGGGCTCGGTGGGTTTGGATTGGGGGGATTGGGATTTGGATTTGGACTCGGCAGAATCTGCCCAGCACCCGTCGGTTGCGGTGGATTTGGATTTGGCTGCACAAGAGGCGAATCCGTCACCGGCAACGGGATCGGTACAGGACTAATCTTCTGCTCTGACTCTGGCTTCGGCTGCTCAATGGGCTGTGGCTCTGGTTTGGGCTCTGGTTTAGGCTCTGGCTTTGGCTCAGGTTTAGGCTCAGGCGTTGGAACCACCGGCTTCCCAACATATATCGTCACCGAGCTCGTTAAATCGGAAGCCACCTGCTGTACTGTCGAAGAGAACTGTTCGATCTCCGTACAGGTCGCAGCCTGGAGAATGGACGGTCCGCCTGGTAAGCAAGACTGCAATTCTGGATTCTGGTTCTCCACTAGGTAATCGAGCACGACTTGAGGGAGGTAGCCGTATGCCTCCTTGTCTGGTCCTTGCGCGCAAACATCCGGTGGTCCATCTGCGCCATGCTGTCCCCGCAGAGGTTGGTAAATAAAGGGTGTTTGAAGAGCAACCATTGTCCCTGTTGGCAAATTTTGGGTATCTGCCGGCTCTCCAGCTGCATCGAGATAAATCGTTTCATACCCCAACACAGATCCGGTAGATACTGTCGTGAAGGCTTCATTTGACGATGTAGCAGTTTTGGTGGTCGTGTAGAAAGATGTGCTGGTCGGAATTACGGTATAAGTCGCGATATCCCGGCCGCCAAAGTATGCTTCTGCGTTGGAATTTATCCCGTTGAAGACATCCATGTTGTTGCCTTTTGATGTTTGGGCACATTGGACGTTGCCTTGTTTATCGGTCACTGCGTCTACGGTTATTACCTTGACAGTGTTATACACGTAGAATGCTGCTGGTGAGTTCCTAACAGAATCCAAATTAGCCAAGTAATCATTTTACGTCGAGAAGGAAAAGCTGTCTGAACTTACACTGACACACCAGCAGTCATCGTCGCAGTCCCATTCAACATAGATGTCACTTCCATCGGGCCTGGAGCAGGGTTGAAGAACCCGGAAAGTGGATTTCTTCCAACCTGGTATGTCCAAGTAAATGAAGCATTCGTTGGAAGAACCAATGTCTCCGTCCGAGATGTGGTGATATTAGGTAGATTAGTATAATAGGTGATGAAGGACGTTACGTTGACTTCCTGGACGGCGGAACTGAGGCGGGTTTTGGCCCACCATTGCTCGCTGATGGTATCTTGAACTACGAAGCAGCATTTTCCAGTCACGCTTGCGAGAGAGGTTGAGCTGTTGGTGATGGTGCTGCTATTTAGTGATGGGAGTCCGGACGAGGACGAAGACGAAGATGCTGTGGTAATTGAAGTGTTTAAACTTGGAGGTAATTGTAGACCCAACGCGTCTCTTGAGGATGCGGAGGTACTTGAGGCCGAAGACGAAGAGGGTTTTGACGTTGAAGAAGATTGAGAAGATGGAGACGACGAAGTCAACGTGCTGAGCGACGATGATGAAGAATCCCTCGAAGACGAACTGGATGAGGATGTAGATGAGATTGTCGACGAGTTCGTAACTATTTCTATGTTCAGTATATGTTTTGCTACTTCACAACGGGGATGACCTTACAAGGAGGAGTTCCTTGTGCTTGAATGCTGGAAGCGACTGTGAGCACCAGCAGGAAAATACTACGAGAAAACATCTTGGAAAATAATGAAAAGATCGTAATGACAGTGATCTTAATTCAGATTCAAGAGAAACGTGTATATTCTCATGAGGATTCGGTCAAGATCTGCAAAAGCCAGCGGGATCCAGAACGATAATAATACCAAAGCACAATCCAGAACGTGCACAGCCCTTCCTCCAGCCATTGCCAGTCATCAGGCAGATTATTTCCACTGTGTCACCATTAGCAGTGCAAGTCCCGGACAACGCCAGAAGCCTCTCAGCCCGAAAGCTTGCTGAATGCTGTTTTGATTGGCCTCGTTTACCTCGCTAAACAATCCCTCGGCTCTGCCCCCTTATTGGACCAAAGACATGCTTAAATCGACGCCCGCCAAGCAAAGGGTCTCACTTTGGCTCCCACTCCGCCCCAGCCACTTCTCTAAAATTACTCCTCTCCGTCCAATACTTCGTCCTTCTTTACCACTTCCACGGCAAAGGCCTTTGTTCATACAGAAGCTCGTTTGAGTCTCCAATCAATTCCCAGTATTGGGAATCTCAGTGACCCTTCGGTACCACGAGATCGGAGGGGCAGCCTGGGGGTTGGCACAGGGCTGAAAGCCAGAAAGCAGGGGCTGTATGCAAGCTGTCGGCTTCCTATTGTCAGGATCCAAGGGTGCTGGCCCAGCTGAATGGGAACAATTTACACATGTGTTTGCCTTTTCTAATTGCGTAAGACACTTTCCACGACAGGACTCGGCATGTGTTCCCTTGCACCAAGGCGTTGACATCTCCTGATCTCACCAAAGATCCAAGCAGTAAGTCTTTCTCAGCCTTATTATCTCCTCGGAATGTTCCCATTGGACAAGACCCAGCACCGCCGAATATGTTTCTTCGTCTTGATTTCGCAAAATTTCAAGCCTTCTTCCTTCCTACACTCCCCAAATTGCGTGTTTTGAAACAGCCTCGATGGTGAATAGCTGGCCTTGACAATGCTATTGGCACTGCATAGTGTTGTCTTGCACTTTGCTTTCACAGTGTCGCTTCTGGAGCTCACACTACCAGTCTGTGAAGGGAGAATCTTTGCAGACCGACTCAGTGCAAGGGCAACTCTCCCCGCACCAATCTCAGTTCTGCCTTCGCAGGAATGGTAAATACCCAGAACAAACCCTTGGAATCCAATACTAATGTGAATAGGGAAGGAAATGATGGACCGTGGTCAACATTTACTCTCCAGATTGGAACACCTCCTCAAAATGTCAAAGTTCTTGTCTCCACTGCATCCACACAAACTTGGGCCGTGGCAACCGAAGGATGCGGAGCTGGAGATATCACAGAGTGTCCCAAACTACGTGGGGGTCAGTACAATTATACGGCATCATCAACATGGGTTTCAAATCTTGCCAATGTCTCGAACAATATTTACGGACTGGGACTGGAGTCTGCTTTGGGATTAACAGGAAACGGCCGATACGGATTCGACGACATTACATTAGGATTTCAAGGGAGTGGCGGGCCAACTCTGAAGAACCAAACGATCGCTGGAATTGCTGCAAAGGACTTTTTCATGGGACTATTTGGGTTGACGGCTAGACCGAGTAACTTCACGAGTTTCGACAATCCAGTTCCGAGCTACATGGAGAACTTGAGGAATCAATCAATGATACCGAGTTTATCCTGGGGATACACCGCTGGTAATCAGTATCGTAGGTAATCCACAAAATCATTGAATACTCGACATGCTGACCTGAAGCCCAGGATTGAACGACGTTCTTGGGAGTCTGACTTTAGGCGGTTATGACAGCTCCAAGTTTTCACCCAATAATCTCACATTCGACTTCCCCACAAACGACGATCCAGATCTTACCGTGAAGCTCGAAGCGATAACCACCAGCTCCAGCATCTCACTCCTCCCATCATCCATCAATACAGTTCTCGACTCAACAGTGTCCCATATCTGGCTCCCAACCAGCGCATGCACACTTTTCGAGAACGCATTCGGCATAACCTGGAACGAAACTGCCCAGCTCTATTTCGTCCCCGAAACCCAACACACCCTGCTACAAGCGCAAAATCCGAGCGTAACTTTCACACTCCGCCGTCCGGATACAGTTTCGTCGGCGACTGAGCGCGTCAACATCACACTGCCATACGGCGCTTTCGACTTGACAGCTTCCTGGCCCCTAGTGGAAAACAACACCCGCTACTTCCCTCTCAAACGCGCAAATGACTCTTCGCAATATATTCTCGGCCGAGCATTCTTCCAAGAAGCTTACGTGATCGCCGACTACGAACGAAAAAATTTCTCCGTCTCGCAATGCAAATGGGATTCCTCGCCTCAGAGAATCGTCACCATTTCCCCGCCTTCAGACAGCCCCAACAATCCCAAATCCGAATCATCAGGTCTCCCAGTCGGAGCGATTGCGGGTATTGCAGCTGGTGGTGGTGTACTCCTTATTGCTCTTGCTGTAGTACTGTATTTCTGCTGGTGGAGACCTCGACAGCGGAAACGGAAGACGGCGGAATTAGCAGCAAATGAAATTGCGGTGCAGAATCCGCAGCAGCAAGAGTTCTTCAAGCCAGAGTTAGATTCCAACGAGGTGAACAATAAACCAGGGATCCAGATCCACGAAACAGAAGGAAGCAAGGTATTTGCACCAGTTGAGATTGGTACAAACCCAGAGATTGTGTACGAGATGCCAGCAAGGGAAGAAGTAGCGTCTGAAATGACAGGTGCGAGCCAAAGAGGCGATGAAGTTGCAGATGAGAGGTATTTATATGGAGGAAGAGGCGTAAGAAGAGGTGATAGAACACCAGGATCTGCGGCCACGAGCAGGCAGTCGAGTATCAGTTCGGGATGGGGATCTCCACGGACCATGCATAGCGAGCTGGCTGGAGGGAGGGGAAGAGGTAGTTTCAATGAGGCGAGTCCGGGGACGGATACTCTGTCAAGTGTTAGTTCAGGCTGGGGATCTACTAATCGAACGAGTGGAAGTGATAATATAAGTCCAGCAAGTCCAGGGCAAATGAGGAGAGAGCAGAGAGGGAGTGGTTTACGATATCAGTAGACCAGGGGAGGGGTTCTTGTTATACTTTGTGCTTTGGTTTTTGTATATATCAGACTCTTGTATGCTTTGTAATTCCATGAGATTTCATCCCCACACGACAGCTTCTACTTCTTTGCAAGTTCTAGGTTTCTCAAGTAGTCTTAATATAATACTTCGGGGCTTTCGACATCTGGTCATGTCGCAGGAGCTCCGTCCAAAAGATCCAAGATCAAGAGTCCGAAAGAAATGAGCGCAAGTCTCCGATGAATTATATCCAAGGTTACTTAGGGGATCAAATGAAAATCAACACAGCTCCCAATGTCCTACAAAACGGAATGGTTACAATGCATGTATAGCCAAGGGTCAGGAACAGTTCGCTTAAAATCGCTACCTTCAGGGGCCTGATGGCCTACCATCAACAGCGAACAGCGAACATCCAACAATCCTCAGTCAACAACCAACAACCACCATGAACCAACAGCCAAGGCAGGCGCAGCACCATGCTACCATATACAGCCCACTTTGAATTTCGGCCACTCTCTTGAAGTCGTAAATACATATGTTTTCGATTTTCTCTAATCCAGAACTGGAATGTATCGAAACCCACTTTCACAAACACATCCTTCATTGCCGTTACCACGAATATGTTGAGCGAAATGATTTTACGTGCAGGAAAGTGTGTCGCGTGGATGACTGCCACGGTCTTTTCGACTTCATCACATTTGATGACGAAAAGTGTCATTGTAGCCTCAATTCCGGGAATAATTCCAGGAGAGTCCAACCTCAAATTCTGTCACGAGTCGAGACCGACAGACTTATTCGCCGTGGAAAGAATATCAGTCCATCCCACCCCTCCACTGCTGTAATGATACCACACTCTCTTAACTTCTCCACACTCTGTATTCTAACCTTTCCAGGGATGAGTATATTGATATATATCTATACGGTATTGCTGGATCCACAATTTGAACCATTGGCATTTGTTAACAGGAGTAGGAACATTTCTTCAGAACATCAATAAAAACGCAACCTGGAAATGGTATATAAGAGATATCTACCAAGACGGCGAAGGTGCATCTGGAGTCCACCAATTTTGTGATGCGATGGAGTGGGTCGAGCAACCAGACAAGAACCATCATCCTCGCTGCCCGCCTGAGAAGGGCTTTCCTATGTTGAGTGTTCATACATGGGTACCTTGGTTCGTGGGAGAGGTAAGAATATATCCTCTATACAGTTCATTCTAAAAACTGACATGATTGTGTTAGGGGAATTACACGGTCAAGTTTGATGCGAAGACGAAGGAGGGTGAGAGGATCTATTGTTTTGATGGGGAGTTTGAATTGGCCTACCCGGAGAACAGTCAGAGAACCAAGTAGTTGGATTTGAAATAGGTTACTGCTGGAATTTATCTTTCTAGAGAGATGTTTGGTAGCCTAGTAACACTTGTGTTGTCCTTGGAAGCTGACTTTTCTGATTCAAGCGACGTTAAAAAGTCGTTCGTTGAAAATTTTGTATCGTACCTTTTTCTCGACTTCTCCCAACGATCTTAAAGCGCCGCACAGCTCCAAAGAATTTACTAAGTCTTCTGGCTCGATCTCCCTACCATTTGGTCGAAGACTGGAGTCACTGGGGCTGGGCTGCGGGGATCCTTGAGAACCAGCAAAAACCAACAAAAGGATCTTCGAGGATCAAAACACCAACATTCAGGACCCAATGACCAAAGAACCTTGCCAAATCGTGCAGTGCTAATCAGGCTACATTCTTATCACCAACTTCCACAATACATCCATTCTCCATTTTCCATTTTCCTACCCTACCCTCCAGAATTTGCTCTTCCAAGCAGCTCTTCCATTACAAACCAGACCCCAGATATCAATCATGAGATTCCTCTCGCAAACCACCAAATTTCTAACCGTCCAAAGCTCTCTTCAAAGCCTCCCCGCACCAGGCTCAAATGCCATATCAAGTTCTTCAATCCCAGGCGACATCCCCGGCGATTCAAATCTAGGCTACTGTCCCGAATCGCTCCCCACCGACCTCTTCTCCATTTCACGATTAGAGATCCATCCCGCGCCACCCCTCTTGTACGTATCCAATCCATCTCAAATATCACTCATGCCATCACGCAACAGCTAATCGAATCACTCCTCTTCAGGGAAGAAGATGTTAGAGTCTGAGTCTACGGTACGTCGCATACACTCCCAACCTCTAATATCCAACCTCCACCCTCCAATCTCCAATGTCAAAAACCTGCCATGAATAACATGACAACATCAAAGAAACTCACAGCCCCTCAACAGGCACCTTCCTCCAAAACATAACCGTCAACGCAACCTGGGACTGGAGCGTCGACGTCCAGCGCGGCCCCGACCACGGGCACCAGACCGGCACGCTCGATTTCTGCAATGTAATGGATGCAATTGAACAGCCTGATCCTTATATAGAGAGAGATTGTCCACCTGAAAAGGGGTGGGCGATCATGCACGCTGGGTCATTTTTGCCGTGGTGGTTGGGCTCGGTGAGTTATTTATCGTTATCATTCTGATCTCATCACATCTATGTTTACAGGAATTTGATACTGATTCTGTAGGGAAACTATTCGGTGAAACTTGATGCCAAGACTAAGGAGAGGGAGAGGATATATTGTCTTCAAGGGGAATTCCCTCTGTTGACTCGGGATGGGGGGACTCGAAGTGCTGATGAACTTAAGTGACACTTTCCAAGAGGGGCTTCTTCGTAATGATTTCCACTCATTCAGTGCAGAACTCAAGCATTTCAATCAGTTAAGATTATTATCATAATAGAATCAGTTTTCTCATCTGTGTTCCTCATCCGTGTTCCTCATCCAAGACTTCTTAGTTTGAATAAGAGAGAAAGTGAAGTCCGAATAAATGCCATTTTTGCTCGGGTTTCAATCTTCGTCCTGCTCCAACTTACTTCTTAATATACGCTGGAGAGACAATTCTACGGTAACTACGCTCCCCGAGGCCGAGTTTATCCTTCTGGCCTGATACTGGGTTTGGAGGACCAAATCTCCAGAGCAGCCTTCGGTCAGCCCATAAATGTTGCACTAAACCTAGGATTGAATACACCTTCGTACTACCTGATCTCCTCGGTGGGGCACAGCCTCTTGCTGTACACATTACACTCAAAGTCTCCAAAAAGTCACAGCTTAGAAGCTTGAAAAGCAACTGCTGACAATAAAGAGTGTCAGTCCAACCTCTTAAGCCACTAGAGGACCAACTCCGACTGAATCTCAAAATGTTCGACCTCCGTATATATCCAGCCACCAACATCCTTGTAATCCTAAACATAACTAATCGAATTGTTTCTCAGCAATACAGACTTACGGAAAGATCTTTTCTAATCTCAGACCCAGCGATAATCCCACTGCGTTTGTAGAATAATAATCAAAGACACCAGTCATTACCTTAATCCAAGAATCGGATGCGACGCAACATTTCACGTGATGTTTACTTCCGGCTTTTGGGACATTTCCATCAAGGAAAGACCACGATTTTGATTATCACCCCTATGTGCCCTTCTATTGAAAGATTGGAAGTATCAAATAAAGCCGAGTACCAATCTCGAGCCTGCGACTCATCATGGATAGATGAGGGTGTAAGTACCATGCCTGACCCTTTCAGGGTCAGAATGAATTGATTTGCGCCGGCATAAAGCAGCAAAGAATCATCAAGCAGAAACATCTGAGGGCTTCAAGGATGCTAAAACTCAGGTGAAAAGATAAATGTAGGAATTTTAAGTGCATTCTGGACTTTAAAGCTGCCCTTTGAGGATTCTCGACAGCGGCTGACCACTCGATCACATCACAACTTCACAAACTTGAAGTAATACAATACCTTAGGAAGCTCAACACACGCCAAATAACTCCTATTTTGACTCACTCCCCAAATAATGATGCATCCCTCCTTCCATCACTTCAGCATCTCCATTATCCCTCCTTCCAATAAGTATAAACCTTAACCTCCCAATGCATCAACGGCTCCCTTCCCACCCACTCAGCAGGCACATTCCTCCCCTGCGTAACCTCCCTCCAATCACCCCTTTCCCTCTCCGGCCAATTCGGAACAAAATACTCACTACCAGGTGTATCGAAATCCGTAAAATTAGCAACCACAACAACAGGTTCGTGACCAGGAGCTCCTCGTTTCCACGCCATGATCTTCCCACCCCGGCTGGAATCTACGTGGAAAAAATCCGTGTCGTTGTCTCCTAGGGCAGGGCAAGACTTCCGAAAATGGATGAGAGTTGAGACGTAATCGAAGATGCGGGAGCGCCAGTCTTGGGATTTGCGTTCGTAGTTCACAGGGTCGATCTGCTTCTCTGATGTGTCTCGGTCGTGTTGGTCGAGGAACTCTTCGCCTGCAAAGATCATGGGGATCCCAACGGCAGTCAGGAGTAGTGCATGAGCGAACTTGGCGCGACGTTCCATATCGACGACTCGGTTGCTGGAGAGGAAATTGTAGAGACGCTCTTTGCGGAAGCCTTCTGTGTCATGAGATGTGATGTAGTTAACTGCTTGAGCTCCATCCCAGAATGGATGGTTCGGATCTTGTCTACAGTCAACCATTTTACGGACTGTGTCTTCGAAATTATGGTCAGCGGATTCGCCCAAGATGACTGCTCGGATCCTTGCTTGGAAAGGCTCATTCCAGAGAGCATTCAGGGAGCCAGTTTGAATGAGGTCAAGCGGACAGCTCAGTTCTTCGCCGATGACGAGGAACTTGGAACTAAGAGGACTGATATATCTTTTACGATAGACAGCCGTTGCGTGTTCCTTGTAAGATCGAACAAAATCGTAGTTCGCAATGTTGTTCACGCTGTCCAGTCTGAGACCGCCGACCCCGAAATCTGACATCCAGCGATGGACATGTGCTTTGTGAAAAGCCCACGAAGGATTGACATCTTTGACTTTGCCTGCAAATATTCAGCATTAAATCATGGCAGAAAGAGGCCTCACATTACCTGACTCTGGATCGTATGTATTGGTGGTCCGAATGTACCGCCAGCTTCTTCCACCATACCCATCCCGGAGTTGATTGCCATCTGTATGAGGGGTATGCGATTGCCAACGTTCATTGTTACCAAATTCAGCCGGTGATCTTGGATCGATGTGAAACTGATCGTACGCGATGTATATATATGGATCATGTCCAAAAGCCATGACCACATCAGTGAAGAAGCGAACTTTCTTCTCGTGAATCTTATCAACGAGTTTGACAAGGGAAGTTGCAGTTCCAAGATTGAAATCAGTGGCGAAGTAGTTCGCAGTGGCATATCCCCACTCGCCAGTTGGTCGTGCATCCGCAGCTGGAAGAAGTTCAAGAGCATTCACGCCCAGATCTGCGAGAATAGCCTGCGTGGCAATTGCAGAGACAGATTTGAAGCGATCGCCAGCAGAGCCAGAGTCAAAGAGTGCTAGAACATCGGTGAACGTTCCAGTGTCCATTTCAACATTGCCAACTTTCGTGAATCGGGCCCAGGATGTTGGCAACTCATAGATGACCAAATGATTGTTGTCTGGAATGTTTTCGAGACTCGGAACTGCGAGGATATTAGCGATTGCTCGAGTATTTATATTCTGCTAACGATAGTGTGATCAATCTGAAATATTCTTGGGTGAAGCTGAGCTTACTTTTCACCTGACCAGGCTCATGGCCATCTCGATCGCAAGGCCACAGCTTTCCATCACGAAACTTGATCACAGAAGCTGGTTGTTGCTTGTCTCCCGTGAGTTTCGAGACTCTGTAATCCACATTGTACGCAATTGGATCCGTGACCTGCACTATGCCTAGATTCTCTGGAGACTCATCTTGGATCTCGAACCAGTAATGGTATGTGCCGTCACTTAATGCTGGTTGAATGTCACTGGGATCGATTTCCCACAAATCTTTGATCGTGCTTGTGAGTAGTCCTCGGAAGACTTGATTATACGTCGCAACGGTTGCTGGCGGGCTAGGATTGAATGTCCCGAGGACCAGCTGAGGAGGTCTGGAATTATCTGGCTGGCCAGGAATCCATAACACAAACTTGGACCTTCTTCGTTCCAAGAGATCGTAAGACATTGCCAACTTGGCTCAATAAAAGACTTGCTTGTGGAGATCGCTGAATGAAAAAATCATGAGGCAAGTGAAATTTTCAAATGGATTGTAGGCCGAGTGAGAATGTATGCCAAACAGGAAATGAGAAGCTGAAAGTAAGCGGCAGATTGGACCATCAGCTTTCAAGATGTGGAGGGCTGAAGATTACGATACATTGAGAGAGGTGCAGGAGTCAGAAAGAAGCTGCATTCAACCTATGCAGCGGGGAGTTGCGACCTTGGGGATACAGGCATTATGAGAGGTCGAACTGCCAGCCACAAAAGCCACGAGAAGGAAAGAACGTAACACAAAACTGGTCGCAGAACTTTTGGACAAGTGCTATTTGGAGCATTTCATCTAAAATTGAAGTACTATTCCCTTGAAGGCGACTGCTGTCTGACTGACATGACCAAATGAAAGAAGGGTTGGACAGGCAAGATAGCATGGCACGATGCAGCTTCGAGAAGCGAAGTAGATTTCGGGGCGTGAGACTTGTACGACCTGAGCTGCGCATTGGTCTCTGAACAGTGTATGCTCACTGTTTGGGTCTGGAGATCTAGACGTATGCGAATATGTTCTGGTGTATACCTAATATCCATGATGTGTTGTGATCATGACTAGATAGTGATATTATAATGGATGTTCTTGGAGAAGTTCAGGGGCTGTACAGTACGGAGGCTGGCTGGCGGACAACCCCTCACCAAGCCCGCCCCACATGACCACCACGCCAACCCTTAGGTATGGACTCCTGAACCTTCAAGCATCAATGATGTTCAGCAACATTCAAACCAATTATTCCTTCGGAGCAACACTTATGTTGCGATATACATTCTTACTTTCGCGACAGCGATGCATCATCAGCCCACTACTACACGCGTCGTCAGAGTCTTGTGACAAGGAAGTTGATCCGTCTTACACGCAAATAGCCCTGAATTTTGGCACCGTTCTGTCGTCCCCTCTGTATCTGGAGCCTTCGGACGTATCGAATTGTTTCTGCAACGGCATCATTATATAGGAACCGCGGGGATACCCGTCATATAATTGTTGTCCTATCAAAGGACACTGGACTAGGTCGGAGAAGCCCCAGTGGTTCTTCCCCCGCTCCGGTGCATTAGATGCCGTATGGAACCTCCCGTAGCAAGGCTGCAAGCAAGTTTATGTCCAAGATTATAAGTACTTACTTGTTTCCTCCCAATCTTATTCCTGTTCTGTCAGATTTCATTCTCCATCTTTGGTACTACCCCTCATTCAGTATGTCAAAGCCAGCCGGAGCTCCAAGTGGACCACCAGGCTTCCCTCCATTCGAAGCCTCTCTCTCAGACTTGACCAAATTATCTTCTGCAATCCATACTTCAATTACAGATTACGAGAATGCAAAGACCCCCAAGGAGAAAGCTGCAGCTCTGCAAAAGATCCAGGCCAGCTCCACCAGACTGTCCCGTACTACCACGCCTCTCCAGCAACAGTTCATGCAAATCAATTTCGGGCCTAACGTCAATGTTGCAATACGAATCGGACTTGAGATGGGTCTCTTCGTATGCCTTTGATTCCCGCTGATTCCACTTTGCTGATCATTGCAGACCGCACTCCCAACATCTGGTGACCCCTCCACCGTCGCCAACCTAGCCCGGCAGACAAACGCTCAAGAAGAATTCCTGTTCCGCATAGCACGAACCCTTGCCGTCTTCGACATCCTCCAAGAATGCGACTCTCCAACGTCCGATTTACCATCCTACAGTCATACGCCTTTCTCCCAATTCCTCACTCTACCACCCGCAGAAGCTTCCACTCGACATCTCTTCGACAACATGCTACATGCACAAGTCAACTCTGCGCGCGGATACTACCTCAAGTACGGCTTCAAGAATCCCGAAGACTCGAAGAACAGCCCGTTTAGCTTTGCGAATGGAAGGGATGATAAGGGCATCTTCGATATACTGGAAGAACAACCGGAGAGGATGAAAATGTTCAATAGTGCTATGGCGATACAGGCTACATTGGGGCTGAAGGATGTCCTCCTCACGTACCCATTCGACAAGCTGGAAGCCAACGAAGACGGTGTGGTGCTCGTCGATGTAGGAGGCGGAAAGGGACAAGTCATCAACGAAATCCAGACAGTATACCCCAACTTGCATGGCTCCATAATACTAGAAGACATGGAAATCGTTCTACAAGGCGGTACAATTGTCCCAGACGAGATCATCAAGCAGCCATATGATTTCTTCAAAGAAGAGCAACCGATCAAAGGTACCCTGCTACCCCCCTACTCTCCACCCCTCGTATCCCGCACTAATATTCCACAGGCTCAAACTATTTCCTCAAATCCATTCTCCACGACTGGCCCGACTCGTCCTGTCTCCAAATCCTTAAGAGCCTCGCCCCAGCCATGCGCGGCTCACCATCGTCGCGCCTCCTCCTCTGCGAACTTGTCCTTCCAGATCGCAACCCCACTATCGGCCAGGTTCTACGCGATATGAATATGCTTGTCATTGCAGGTAAGGAGAGGAATAAGTTGCAGTGGGAGAAATTGCTTGGGCTGGCAGGATATAAAGTTCTGGGCTATTATGGATTGGAGAGCCCGAATAGTAGTATCATTGAGGCGGTGCTTGATGAGTGAGGCCGTGAGGCATGGGGATGGTGGTGGGCATGAAGGGGAGAAATTGGAATCTCTACCTCATTCGTGGACTTCAGCTCTAATATATTTATAATCCGCTCATTTCTGATACCGAACACACTGGCAGACCATGCTTGAATGGTTTAATACGTGAGGGCCGGCGACTGTTACTAGTAAAACGCGAAGTGGGGACCTGTTTATTGACAGCCGAAGCGAGTTTGTTTGAACAGGCGATTCGACCGCCAGCCCCTCTCATTGATATAAGACAATCTTCGATTTTTCTCTTAATACCTTCGGGAAATGTATTGGACCACAGCCAGTGCTGAGCAGCCGGCCAATCGATCATCCACAGAATTTTCAACAGGGGGATCCTACCTACTCGGTGACCGGTGACGGATTAGGAAATAGTCACGTGGTATCATCCTACAGGCGTTTCACGAACCGCCTGCTGTTATTCTCGCCACTATTTCACAGCTGACTGACACTGCAAATCTTTCTAATGTATTTGAATATAAACTCTCGTCTGGATTAGCAACATTCTCATATTATCTTTACATTGCTCTAAGTCTCCTCCTCGCATCTTGACTTGCTGAATGGGGGCTCGAGGCTAGGTTGACGCTGAATCCGAAGTTGGTGAGCGAAGCTGGAATTGATACAAAAGACCCGCAACAATTCAGACGACGCCGATGCAAATATCTCTGTCAGTTGCACTTAGATCACCTGAGCAACCTCTTGACAAAAAGAGATCAGAAATACTTGGGCGACGACAATTTCCCCCAAGTCACCTGACCTGCTTCATGAGGAGTAAGGTACCTACCTACCTTGAAGCATCGCCTCTATACGCAAGAATACATAGACTGGCGGACTGGAGAATTTCAATGGGTTATATTGAATAGAAGCTTGCTAGCCGTCATGGATCCTCCATTTGTTAAGCTGAATCCGGATCAGAGACATAGCTCAAAGAGTTCGGATTCATCGGATGGGTTCAGCCTCCAGGGCTCAGTGTCAGGAGTATGTTTTGGTGTGCTGTCGGATGGGCATTTTTGCTGACTATTGATTAACAGTCTCAAAGCACTGCTCAGTCTACACCTCCAGGTAGCCCTCCATCAGATCCGGGCACGCACAACACTTCACGAGCCAGATATCATATGAAAGATATTGGCGAGTTTGCAGAGGCTCTTGAGACTGTACCTATCATTCCAATATTTTATAGCAGAAGAAAAGTTACTAAATTTCCCTCCAGTCAGCCAACCGAGCACTTCCGAATCGTGGACTTACCCGTTACAGAGACGTCCAAGTCCTGCTCCTGCGATGGGAAGAAGACGAGCTAGAAGTAGAATGGGAGCTCAACGATCTCGCCAAAGTCTTCGGAGACTACGGTTTCACCACCGAGACTTGGTTGATTCCAACGAAGTCACCGTTGAGGAAGATGATGGCAAAGGCGCTTGAGTTCATTGATGATCACGAAAATCCGGATACGTTACTCATTGTTTATTATGGAGGACATGCGAAGATCAATGAAGCGAGACAGTCGACTTGGTCATGGTAAATATCCCAATTCGTGCCAAAAACTCCTACCACTTCGGGACTTATTGTGTACAGTACTCGAAACATGAGTTATAGCTCCTTCGAATGGAACGCCTGCCAGAGTCTATTCGAACAATCCACATCAGACACCCTATTCCTCTTCGACTGCTGCTCCGCAGCAGCTGCAGCTTCATCTGTCCCAAGCCGCACAAACGCCATCACAGAAACCATCGCTGCATGTGGCTGGGAGACGTGGGCTCCTGAGCCTGGTCGTCACTCTTTCACCAATGCTCTCATTGAAGTCCTGGAAGAGTGGATCGACCGAAAATCGTTCTCGGCTGCGATGCTGCATAGTGAGGTTCTGTCTGTTCTTAAAGCGACGAGACCGAAGAAGAGACTCGAGATTAGCAAGACGCCTATTTACATTGTTACGACGTCGAATCCCAAGACTTGCAGTATTGAGATTCGTAGGCGATTTCAAGGCTCCATGAGCCAGAGCTACGCTCAATCCGAGCCATTTGCGTCAGACCAGGCACCGATACGAGCTTCTGTACCTGAAGTGGTAGAAGTCGACGACAAGTTTGACTTGTCATCACTCGTTGCGACACTGCCAGACAATACATTCACAATACCCCACATCATCATGTCGGTAGCCCTCGAGACAGATCAGCTGCTGGATGTCAACGCTTTCGAGCAGTGGATGAAGGACTTCCCCGCACTTGCCAAATACGCGAAGATACAGGGTGTCTACCAAAGTTATTCCACACTGGTACTGCTTTCTGTACCCGTGGCTGTGTGGAACCTCCTCCCAGAGAATCCAGCGTGTAACTTTGTCGGTTACACGAAGTCGGACAACTTGCTCAGGCCTAAGATTGACTCAAATAAAGGAGGAGTGACGGAGGGTATCGACGAGGTGGAGCCGGTGAAGCGTTGTTTAGCTGAGATTTCGTTCGATCAAGCCGAGTAAGTATACGGAGTAGCTTTCGTCATATTATCTGAGCCCCATGCTCCCCACCTTCCCATTCCCCAAGGTATCATCTCACAAGAGGAGATCCTTGACATCCATATCGAAGAAGTAGTCATGGCATAAATGAATTACTGACAACAATACAGTGTCGCCATACCTGCCTTCAAGTTTAATCCACCTGCGACCCGGGGACTTAGATGGCCATCACTTGACCCATTCATGTTGACGCCACGAACCTCTCGCGAGACATCACAATTAGCTATTAACTACACACAAAGCCCAATCTCCAGCTCACGACCAAGCCTCGAAGCAGCAATCACGCAGAGCCTAGGACTTCCGCCAAAACATTGGGCGCTTACGGTCCAGCATAGTACAGGCGAGGTCAAGAACTTCACATCGTCATCGCTGGCACCATATTGCGACGAGATATTGACGATTAAGTTCACCAAGAAATTTAAGAAGTACACCGAGCGAGCTGATGGCCCAAAGTCACAACAAGTCGAATATAATTCAGGTCAGTAAATTGTACTATGCTCTGATTCCAATACTGAATGCCAAGCAGGCTACTACAGCGAAGAATCCAGCACAAGCCTACGCCCTCAGTCTCGTGTCGGCTACCACGATTGGGATTCCGACGAATCCGGTGACCTCGTATTAGTTCAGAAGGGCAAACGGCGCCAACCTCACTGGACCCCCGATTCCGAAGAATCCGAAGAAGAATTATTCGCACCCCTCCCAAACACCAAGCAAAAACCCACAACACTGAGAATAGGAAACGAAAAAGAGCTGGAGAAGTTCTACCACGCGCGATTCACCGAACTTCAGAATACGCCATGCAAGATCCTAGCTAAAGCTTTCGTCAAAGCCGTTGAACCGAGGAAACAATCGAGATATCCTTACAGCAAGGGCCAGATAAACGCGCCACCATGGTGGCCTGCGCTGAGTGGGACGAATTCGGTGCGGCATAAGGATCCGGACCATCTGTTCAAACAAGGCACGTATTCTTCTAGACCCAACCTAAATTCTAGCGATAAAGCTAACAACAAACAGAGCGCATCCAACTCCTCGTCCACATCCTCCGCATGAGCATGGAGCCTGTCGCATCCCAACACCCCTCCTTCCAAGACCAAGATATCAACATCCAGAAACTAGAAGGTGTCTCTTCCGAAGCATTATTTTCATGGTTCATAGATCCTGAGAATCCAGAAAACATGTTTCGCGCGCCATTGATGCGAGAGCTGTTCACAGTCGCAAAGTATGAGGAGCGGTATAAGAATGGTGAAATTGGTAAGCTTCCTTTATTTTGGGTTTGGAGACTGAAACTGAGATATGGCTAATACTGCTGTAGATGCTGATACGGAGATCTCTGTCATGTATCTGGGCAGTCTAGAAGAGGAGTCTGGTGAGGATGAGGATGAGGATGTGGCAGTAATTGATATGCACGCTGCGCCAACTTCTACCGTGGTGGAGAATCAAACGCCAGGGCCTGCACGCGGTTCAAGTTATCTTGAACTTGGGAATCAATGGCGGCATGGATTGAATTAAAGTTCTAGTTTTTGTTTATACACAATATAATCCTTCGCTTGACCAAAAGCTTCGAACATTCCTTCTCCCAAGTGTCGTCGCCCACCAACCTGGGGGGAGGTCTCCGATCTCGCTTAAAATTCCCGCCCCACTCTCATCAACATCAACAAAAACCCAAAACAAAAGACCAAAAACATCACCAGAAGCTCACACAAACCACAAGACCCGCCTAAATTCTTCGCCTCCATCCAAAAATCTATACACAAACAAAATGGCCAAAAACAGCAAAACTCGACTGGAAGCCCAACACTCGGATGCGTGAGAGGTCCCAGTTTACTATACGCAACTTAATATGTTTTCTAACGATTCCGCCGTGTTTGTTGTTAGATATTTGGTTTTGGATACGGTGTTGGCGACTCGGAAGAACCGGGTTCGCCCCTGTTCAGGACGGTGGCCCGGTTGTGGTAGGGAATTTGCTTATTTCGTTATATTTGTGATTCAGAGGTGGATGGATTTTTGGTGGGAGTTGGGCGAAGTTGGATTAGATGTTGGCATGCCGGTGAAATTGATGGTCTCAGCAACCAGCAACACCCTGCCGTTGCTGATCTCCACCGACCTGCAACATCACCAGTGTATCGCAGCTTTCGTTGTCGTCCATCGAGGATCCAATTCGGATCGGTTGTGAAGAATCTCTATTCTGTAGCTGGACTGGCTCTTGGCATTTTGTGTTTCGCTTTTCGGGTAATCCTCCATGGCTGGGAGTGGTTGATTTGACCAGTATCTGTACATGCTCCCCTCCAAGCTCCTCAGCATCTTGAAGTTCACGACTCAAAGCAGAAGGCTGTTTTGACCTCAGAAGATGACCTAATCTGCTCCCAAACTCACGAGTCTTGCTCGATTCCCATGTGGCCATGTGCACACCATCATGAGTCCTGGATATTCGTTGCAAGAGACCTCGTTGATTGAGGACTAATTTTTCTTTTGTGATTGTGGCGTGTGGTACCGTAAGCTGAGTCTGCAATACCGTGAAACCTTTCGGGGTGCCAGAGATAGGATTTTCCGAATTACACAGCGCTATACAGTCCGTGGTAGGATCGTACTCCTTGTGGATTAAACAAGCATCATTCACAATGGCATACACAGCAGTGAGGTGGGAGTCTTCCAGAAACGCTACCCAGCGGTTCAACCGTGTCTGAACAGGCATCGAAAGTTCTCTCTGTCCGTTCAATAGTGCCGCACCAAAGCCAGAAGCTGACATCCCAGTCTTATCAAGTAGTTCGAGAACGCAGCATACAAGTTCTGCCATGTGAGTGCGTGACTTGTGGTGCTTAAGCCAAACATCAACAATGGCATGATCAGATGAGCTAAGCAAAGCTGATCGGAGGTCTAACCCAAAGTCTTTTTCTTTCCAATCAGGAAACTGGCGCTCCAGCAGAGATTGGACTTGTTTCATTGCGATAACATCGCGAAGCTTCACGCGGCGAGCGTTGCCGGTGCAGTGGCTGATTTCAACGCCTAGGTATAAGTTCAAGACGTGGGGGTTGGCTCTGCTTGGCTGATTTGTCCACGTGTTCCATACGGACCGCTTCTGAGTTATACATGGCACCTTTTTCTGTGTGCCCATCACGGAGATACCAATATATTGCGAAGCGGTGAATCCGACTTGACGTTCATCGTAGGCCCAGCTCCCAGCCATCGTACCGAGAGGGCTCATGCATAGCCCATAATCGCGCTCTAGATCATAGAGCGAGTAGGTACATTTGGGATTGATACCCAGAGCTGGTAGAAAGTTTGCTCCGATGAGCAGCTTTTGTGTCTTTGGGATGAGAGCACTTTCTTGCAGCTCGACTATACAATAGCGCGGCAGTGGTGATCCAGGCAACCAGTGACATGACACAGCACCTTCGATAGGACATGGAGCGTCCTGCGTGACGCGAACTATTCGGCCTGTGCCAATGTTTATCTGTTTGTAGTAATCCGAATGGTCATTTCCTGCAGAGACTAGCCAGATTGGTCCCCACGTCTCCGCCAGAGCTCTGAACGTTGTCAGAATTGATAGGGGTGCTGCGAACGAATCTCGTTCGACATTCCACTAAAACTCCCATCATTAATATCAAGTCAGATGATCTTATTTCATATAATGTCAGAGATCAACAACGTACCAGCAGTTGGAATGTCCAGACCTCTTGACTACCGACAAATTCGTCCAGACAGGCTAGTCGTTGAAGAGAACATTTGAAGCCTACTGAGTCTCCCAAGTCCACTACTATCTCTCGCTGTTCTTCACCTAAGTAGTCTAGATCAAATCCAGTGCCATGAGATCCCATGTATAAGACTAGACCTAAATCTAAGAACAAGACCAGAGTTCTACAAAGATGTAGAAGGTTGCAACTCTGGAGAAGCGCTGGATTTTCAATGCAAAGCTTTGCCATGAATATCTGTAATGCAGGCAGGAGGGTATCCACCAAAGTTGTGACTGTCAACCGGTGTGACTTTGGCTGGCCGTCTCGGAACATAATTCCTAAGATGGTATCCCCAATAGCGTCGTGCAAGTCAGCCACAAGATCCCTGGGCACTTCGACCATTTCTGCAATGCCGGTTGACCGGAAAATCAGAACCGTCACGAGGTCGATATCTAAATCTTCAAGCATGTTGAGAATATTACATAGAACCATGTAACTCTTGCCAAGACTCAGTACGGTGTCTGGAGAAGCCGTCGGGTCAAACGAGGCCTTGCGAGCAAAATACCGATCGAGACACCTCCAAACCTCCAAGCTGCAGTGAGAACTTGCATACATGCCGTCTGCGCTCTTGATAGCATCATTGTTGAATCTCCCGGCGGTTTTAAAATACTCCGAGCTTTCCATAACGGTCATCTCGCGGCTGTCGAGCTTTTCGTAGTAAGTTTCAGGGCTGAGAAGACACTCGTCGTCGTCAAAGAGAAGCTTCGGATCTGCAACGGCTCTGTGAACAGGCCTTTGGGTTTGCCTTCGGATCTTTCGAGAATTCTGTGGCTGTTCAAACAAGGATGGATTGTCAACCGCTGTCGGCATGGGACTGGTGTCTATCATGTCGTCCTTCTGGAATCTCGTCTTCGCAATAGTTATGAGTACCATGTGAACTGTGGCATTTTCTCCGATTCGATAGTACTTTAGATCTCGCTCGTCTGTCATCTGTTTTCCAGAATATGTCAAGTAAAAATCTGCCTTGATGATGTCGATCGTATCCTGGATTTTTTGCTTCAAACTGGCTACAGTATCATCACCACTGACGTCAAAGTCCCATCGCACTGCAGATCAGTCAGTAAATTCCATAGGATTGGGATGCAAATATGCCGCTTTTGTTATCCAGTAGACGCCGAGGGGAAGGCTACAGGAGGACATGTCGACTTACCTCCTGACAGACTCACTACGTATATGCGCATTTTGATGTATGGGTATACTGAAAAGAGGGAGACAGAAGGCTGGGTATGTGATCCAAATTTTGACGGGATCGGAGAACGACATGTGGTTTCGAAATCGGCGCTTGAGTAGAGCTGAAAGATTCATCTGTTTTGTGGCTGGTCATGTGCTTTCGTGGCGCATATGCACATGTGTGACTTGTACAACGGAATACTGATGTCGGGCTGAAGCATTGTGGAACTTGGGTAGGGATTATATTCTATAGGGATATTTCAAAACAACACAATCCATCAGTAAGAAAGAGTAATATTGTATGAGACTACCTGGCTACTCCAAAAACTTCCCATAAAATTTTGTTATTTGGCATTGGTTCCCGTTGGTGTTGGTTCAATTTTGTTTCAGTGAAGTAGGTAGTCGCTTAGAAAATTGACAGGGCACGAGAAGCGACTTGGATTTATTTCGCAACATTGATTACTCAAAAGGAGACGGGATTAAGTACTAGTGATACAAATTTGTTTCATTTGCTACCGGGGGAAGTCGCATGATTGCAATGTACAAGCCCCCACATTTGACACAAAAAATGCGTTCGTTGAATTGCAAGACAGATGTGCCGATTTCAGCACCGGAAACGTTCAGACCGTCCACTAAGTACCAACACTGCTGGACATCGATCGGTTGAACATGCGCCAGGAGAGGAACAGTGGAATGTGTTGCCGTTATAATTACCTACTTGTGCCAAGGGCATCGATTAGTTGCAGACTTTTTTAAAGTGAAAGAGGCTTTTGTAATAGAAGTTTTTTGGATTACGAAAAAGAGATAGCGTTGGGGTTTCCCCTTGAACAGTTCGCCTTTCTAGCGGACATGTTCCTGAACATACCCAGCGCTCGGGCGACATTTACAGTGGAGACCAGCGCTATCCTACCTACACTAGGCACGGGACGATCCGTTCATTTAAACCTCCTTCGAGGCCATCTCTCAACCTCCTCCATTTCTGTTCCAGGTCTTCGCAATGGTGCACATGAAATTATCCAGGCTCGATATCCATATGAATTTGACTGGTCTCTAGACACCTTTGGCTTCTCTTGGCCGGACAGTGCTCCGAGGGACTTTGCCCAGATTGTGGCTCGCGCCGCACAATTGAAGCGATTCCAAGTTTCCAGGAAAAAGTACACTGTCTTCAGTTACCCCTTTCCAGTTGCTTTACAAGTACATCTCTTTCTTCTCATTTTCATTTGATATACTTGTCGTTCCTTATCACCTGTAAGTACGTTGATATTCCGCAGAAAGATAAATGAAGACAATGTCCTTGAGGTCTTGGATCTACGAACCCTTGTCTTGAAAAGTACCCCGCGATCAGAATTTCCCCATCTCTGCTATGGAATACAGAACAGGCGACGTTCCACAGGATGCTGGTCTTCCCGTCATCATTGGAGCCGGTAGGTTCGAACCGACATGCCGCTGTTCTACACCGCCATGTCACTGAATCTTTTCAGGCTGTACCGGCCCTGGCCTTGCGATGCCCAGGGATTGAAGAAGATGCCAACATACCTTGGTATTTTTGCCACCAAAAGCAACCATCCCAACTAACAAGAGATAGAAAAGCATTCCGGTCATCGTCTTCGAAAAGAATGCTGCGATATCATCCCTTAGCGCGAGAGATTGGAACATGGACTTCACTGGGGCGTGTCCACCCTGAACTCGTTGATGCCAGATTCCTCCAGCGCCAAATTTCAATCCGTACAAGTCGACCCGAATGCCCCAACCAAAGCCATCGACAACCTAGCTATCCTCAATGGCGCAGGCAAAATATTGAGCGCACCTGAGGTCCCGAACTTCCATCGCCTGCGACGCTCGAAACTGCGGAACCTGTTATCGAAAGAACTCGACATACGATGGAACAAGCGATTGAAACATCTGGTGTATGAACAAGACGGAGAAGGGTCACGGCTGTTTTTGGAGATGGCGAAAATGTTACTGGCAGGTTGATTGTTAGTGCAGATGGCGCAAAATCGACTGTTCGGTCCCTTCTCCTTGGACCGGAAAAGGCAGCTTCAACTCGACTTCCATATTCTGCGACTTTCGTACAGTCGAAATTTACAAGCGAACAAGCACTCTTTCTGCGCTCTTTTCATCCTCTCTACATAGCTGCACCGCATCCAGACGGATACTTCGCGTTTTTTGGACTGCAAGATGCGTCGGAGGTGGACAAACCGGAAGACTGGACATTCTTCTTCTACATTTCTTGGAACTCATCGATAGAACAGCAAGGAAGAAACTTGGGAATAAGGCGAGACTTGCACAAGTGAAAGAGAAATCGAAGGAATACTGCGAACCACGGAAGAGCACATTCGAGTGGGTGTCTGAAGATGAAGCCGCCTGGTATTTCGACCTCTCGGTGTGGGATCCCAGCCTAACTGAGCATAATTGGGACAACAAGAATGGGAGAGTTACTCTCATTGGAGACGCGACTCATCCGATGACTTAATGTACGCTACGTTTCCTTTGTGACTGTCAGCTACTGATGCCTAGATGCCGAACGTGGGCAAAGACTCAACCATTCCATCATCGATGCAGGCAGACTCGTCGAGTCACTGACGACGACCACACAATCCCAAGTCTCTGCAATTGAAAGTTACGTCGCAGAGATGAAATTTAGAGCTGGAGAAGAATTTAGACTCAGCGTCATGAATACAGGTATGTTGCATGACTGGAAGAAGGTGCTTGAAAGCCCAGTCATGAAGGCTGGATTGAAAAAGAACAAGTGAGACTGAAAACGATTTTGACAATGATCTGCGTTTTGCTTGCGTATTCAACCGAGTTGCCTATCTCTGTGACTAACTTGTGAGTCTTTCGAAAGATTGATTGCCGTCGTGCTGGGGAGCGGGTATGTAGTCAGCTCATGATGACAATATCGCCATCTCGTCTTACACCTCTCTCACCTGCTTTATCACCGTGTGTGAATCTTGCACTTCTCTTGCACCATGAGAACCGTCACCGACTTCATCGCCTCCCATAATCACCGTCATCTACACACCAGAAAAAAACCGCAAAAGGGAAACAAAGCACGTTTCTAAAATAATCATGGGTGATACGAGCCTCAGATCCCATGACCATCGGCACACGCTGTTACTAATTCCCACGGCCCCCAACAGAGTCACTAAAGATCATACCGACTACACGCCCCAGCCTCGTCGAAAATATATCTTCAACTATTGATCTGCAGTACTGCTGACTATACCGGCACTTAAGTGCAAACCATCCCTGACGACTGGGTCCGATTCTTTTGTTTCGTCAGGGACTTCAGCCTCCTTCTGTCACACCTGGCCGACGTAAGACACTCCATTCGATTTGCTTTCCGTAGGGCTGGACAGAAATACCGGCGGGTGTATCGTAACACTCATACGCCCTGCTCCTTTCTCCGTCTCCCATCCATTGGTTCTCTCTCGTTCTGCCGCCCCTCCAATGGGCAAACAACATTCTGCTGACAACTTCGAGGAATGCTGACAACCCACACACGTACCCGTCCCGAACCCAATTGTTCCTCCCACCCACCTTCAACATGTCTCACATCCATCTGAGTAGTCAATACAGGCAGAAACAAACCACGTTTTCGGTTCCTGACCACGGTGCCAACTCGATCACAAATGTCTCCACTCCGCCGTCAGCCTGGCCAAACAAAATATTGCATCCAAGCTAATATCCAAATGCCAATCCCGATACTCAGCAGAAGCCTTTATGCATCCCCCATCTCGCATCATTCATCCTCAGAAAGCCACAAGGCAGAGTGAATAATCCCCACTAACAAAATACTAAACCTAGATCTCCTCGTCAACTCAAATTCGTGAGTCGAATGCTCAGTCTCAAACATCAATTCAGTGTCCAGACTACAATATCAAAGCCTCCCATTATTTAGGCAAGGGATATTTGACGACAAAAGACGATAGCCACAGTGCAAAAGAAGCCTGGATATCGAATCCAATCCAGCCGGCCCCACGGCCCCCCAACTCCCCGCCCGATTCCCGACCCAATAGCCTTCCCCTCTGTTTTGGCTTCGAAGCTACCGAACTGCGGCCATGCAGCTACTGTAACGACGTTCTAAAGCAATGCACCGAATGTTCTCTACTGACTTAGTAATGCTCCGACATGCGTGTGCAGACGCCCGTTTTCATGAAAGGACCCAGAAACAAAAGATGGTTAATTTATCAGGCTTTCGATTTCGATGAAGAAGAGAGGAGATGTATATTTCTGTGTGTGTGGAGAAGTAAGTGGGTGTCTCAGATTCGCGGGCCCCAATCCCAAGGCTTAGACGAGATCGATAATCGTATTTATTATCGAATCTCGATATCCGATTTCCCTTTCTGGGCATCAAGGCTTAACATCAAGGCAAGGCATGGCAAGGCTTCTCCACAGTCATGCAGACAGACTTCTCTGAGCCTTCCATGCAGCTACCTAACCACCACACACGGCCCACAAGGAGGCCAGGACCAGGACAGCCCAGCGAGATATGTCTACCGGACCATACGGTACGACCCCAAATGCCACCGAAGCGTGCAAGAAACGTGTCGACCCTGTCTGTTCTTGCATAGTCTCTCCACTTCTCGATGATTAATCTCCCGGTTTCAGTTCACTGCTCTCCTACCACGGTACTCTACCTCTCCATCAAAGCCTATTGCTGCAGCCAGCTGGTAAACCCCACCAGTCGATTAAGACAGAATCCCACGAATGTGGGATCTGGATGAGTAATTTGCTCAAGCCTTACGTTGATGGCTTCTTACTGGTGGATGAAGAATCGACTCTTGGGAAGTGGTACGATTTTCTTTCTCTTGAACTGCTTTTCGAGGGTTATGGAGATGCAGATGAAGGTGCAGATACGGAATTTGGGAATCGAGACATAGATGGAAGGTATTACGCTACATGCAGTCTGATGGGAAAGATAGAAAGGCTAGAGGAGGGGAAATCACACTTGGAAAAGAAGGTATCCCTAGTCTCTTTTTAGCATCCCTTCTTGTGAAGCTACCATTCCACTAGCCCTCTAAAGAAGCCGAGCCACACATTGATACACAATCACAAGTAACCAACCAGAATATTTAGAAGTTCTCTTTTTCTATTCTTCCTATCATCTGGCTGTCTAAATATCAAAGTGACCTTTCCGCTTGATAAGAGTCACATCCACCTCCTGCCCCGCCCGAGCTTTCCGGGCCGCTCTCCTCCCCTCTATTCCATCGCTAGCCGACGGCCAAGCTCGCTTCAATCCAATCAAAACAAACACATCACTGTTTACTGTAGCCTACCATAGGTCTAAGTACCATAAAAATATCATTGAACTGGAACGACCTTCCCTATTTTGACTTCTGGCTCCGGCGGCTCGGATTCCGTTAAGTGTCCGTATGTGTATTTGAGTTTTTGAACGTGGAGAGACTCCAATCCCACAGGTACGTCTAAGCGTGCAGTCCTGGGAACAAAAGTTAAGGCAGTGAAAGTGTGAAATGAACTTGACGAGTGACAGCAAGTATAATGACGTATGAAAGCGCTCGCTAAGTCCAAAATATCGTACGAGTTTTCGGCATTGAATTATTCCCCCATGACATGCATCCCGCTCTCCTGCATTCTACATTGCTACCTATTTTGCAACGTCCCGTATCCTGCTGTACCCATCCTCCGTCGTTGTAGAAACCAATCGGGGCCAGTCGTACTGTATGCACACACCGTCGTACAATCCAGCCAATAGTCAGTCTCATACCAGATTCCACAGTCTACCGGAGGCGCTGCATAAGGGACCTTCCTCTCACCACCCACATACAGGGCGAGGCAAGGTAAGGCAAGTAAAGTAAGGTGAATTAAGTCGACCCCAAAAAATCACATTGTATGAGAATTGAAATCAAGATTAATTCAAGCTCCAAGAAATGATCCCATTTGAAACAGACGACGGAACAATAGACACTGAGAAATTCTTCCCCCACATCCCACAAATCCGTCTGCGCCTCCCTCCCACGCCCTGTAGAGCTAGCAACCCGAAAGAAGCCTGAAAGAAATTGATGAACGAGCTCGGCTCGTGGTTTACGGGGATGCCTGCCTTGCCAGAGTGTAGGATCTGCTTCTGTAAATAGAAACAGAATAAATTAAAAATAATTCTGGTTGAACTTGTATTTGGGGTACAGTACATCAAAGATGCAATAGAACTGGTTTCAGAAAAGTAAACAGTTTTGATGAGCGAGAAACACGAATACATGTGTGAAGGTCCCGCGTATTCTTTGTGATTTCCACAGCGGCGGGGAGAGCTCCGGCCCAGCGTCTGGAAGCGAGAATTTGACAGGAGGTTCAGATGAGATCTTGACCAATTGAAGTCGAGGTCTCGTATTTGAGGCGTATTTGAAGGACCCTCCTGTCGATAGACCGAAAAGGAATATTTCATTCCAGTGTTGAATGGATTTGGGTTTTTTCTGCAGAGAACAGTCTATCTCCGTACTGTGCCCTGCAAAGACGTAAAGTCCCTTTTCGCAGGACCTTTGAGCAGGACGAAAGGAAATAGGTTTCGCCGCATCGTGAAAGTACCTCGTGAAGATGCATTCAGCGATATGAAAGTGAGATATGTAACGTTTCGTCTCGTCTCGTCTCGGTTGTAGCGCAGCAGAGGTAGGTAGGTACATTAGGTACCTTGCAGTATTACCCAAGAATCATTGCTTACGAAGACAGCCCATATCGCCTCCCGTGACCAATGTTGACTTTTTTCAAGCACAAGAATTTGACCTTTGATATTGTATGTAAGCCAAGCGAAACTTCTTGCCTGAAAATCTTCACATCGTGAGATTCATCCCAGTAAAATGTAAGCGAAACCTATGTTTCACAGTGGAAGTTTACGGAGCGTCCGTACCATACGCGCCAATTCTCTTGTTCTCTCATCATCATCATCATCTCGGCGAAATGTCACTCGTGCAGAATCGGGCGCAATTACCTTCAAGTCCCTTCTCTGTCCAGCATCACTGTACCTGAGGCTCCACATTTCACGTTGCAAGTATTCCTCAGCCAGCCTCAAAGGCCTGAGCCACAGTGCAGCCGAGCTGTCTAACTCAACGGCCCGGTTGAACGTCAACGGGTATAAACGTGATGCATCGGGGACCTCAGACCTGATCGTGAGATGTGGCTCGTGCGATTTATAATGGAGATAGGAGAGTGGATAAGTAAGCGGGGAGTGAGAGGTGGGATTTTTCTGGAGGGGTTTGGTGCTTGAGGCTGGCTGAGTGGGAGAAGTGCCGCCATGAGAGTAAGATATCAGACGAAGACCCGCTTTTTGATTTATTTGTCAGAATCGGAGGACGCCGTCGCCGAGAATGAAGGTCAAGAGATAATCTTTCGGAATTGTTGGATTGAGGTGAAAGATTGATTGTTCTGGAGATAGAATCGAGGGGAAATACAAAGTGTGTGTTTTGTTGGTAAGAGATATGGCGTGATCCACACAGGGGTGGCTGCTCGGGTCCTACACTGGCACTGGCACAGCACATTCGCTAGGTACTTCGTACAGGCATAAACTATTCCGGAATTCTAGTCCGTGCACCCCCCTGTGTTCTTTAGATACTTGGCAATGCTGCTTTATTCAATTCCTCTAATATTTTGTATGTGCCCCTTGCGCCTCAATCACTGCTTTACATCTGTCCGGCATTTCCCTAATCGTAGTACAGTATCAGGGTTCAGGCTCCAGCGATTGAGTTTAGGGGTCCAGGAAATGGATATCACAGAACAGCTAGTTGAAACCAGTCAAAGAAAAGTCGCAACTAAGAAACAGCCCGTTTGGGGCATTGGAGATGGTACTTTTGTTACTTGTCTGTACTTGAAAGTCATTACTGTACAATGAATATCCTATTATCTCATGGATGATTTATTTGCCGTTCCCTGCCAAGCATCTCTCAGGGCTTCAGACCCCCAAAGTTAGAGAACAGATCACAAAACAAGAAATATCTCCTTAGGAACATGCTTGTTATTGCACTGTACACCGCACCGCTAATTCGGGTTTGCACTTTTGCTTTTTTCCTCGAAAGAGTTTATTCTTGGCAGAGGTATTTTGTCAACAGTCGAGGCGGCGGTGCAATCTTTCCAATACCCGATCTCAGGAATGTATTTTGTGCAACTCTATGATGCAACTGTGCTGCATTTGATGACTTGCTCTGCCTACAAGTCTTACCCCTTTGTTGGTCTTACTGCGGTCCTTCAGACCGTGTAGTTCTTTTCTTGTCACGTTCTGTAACAATCTCATCGCCGGAAGAGTCATCCCAGAGGCAACCACACAAAAACGTATCTGCCGGGAGAGGTATTTTTGATAGTCATCATTGCCGACTACCAAATCTTACAGCGACGCGCATACCTCCCTAAGGAATTTAGCATTGTTAAGTCCATGAGCCGTTGAACCGACCAATTGAAAGTGAGAAAATGCGAAGTCGCTGAGCACGAGTTGAGGTTGGCTGTCGTCGCCGATTTGAAATTGTTTACCCCCACTTGACTCTTTCTTGGAGAAGATGGAGGGGTTAGCCAAGACCTTCTGACCTTCTGTCAAACTTCCATGCAGGTGCATCAACGCCCTCACATAGGACAGCATAGGGCGTGGCGTTAAGACATAGCGGGGCATATCACCTCCAGGGACACATCCACTCTCCTTCCACCTTCTGCATCTGTCTATTCTATACGTCTCTTCTTCCAATCTAATCCATTCAAGTGATCACATCCTCAGGCCAAAAGTCTATCTCCATCAGTTCAGTCAGCTTACGCCAGCCACACCCCAACAACCCAATCACACCCCGCCTAACCAACCCGGTTATTTATACGCTGTGGCTGTGATAACCCTACCAGTAACATATTCCCCTCCAAGTTCCAGCATCCACTCAAGCAATCAGTCATCTCTAATTTGGGGTCCGTTCCAAGCCTTCTATCCAGCATCAAACCCACACTTTTCTGATCTCACTCGCACCGCACCGCGCCAGGGGAAGGGGAAGAAAGAGACGCCGAGGAGCGAGCACCCTGGCCACTGCGCGCTTCACGCATCCCAGCCTATCAGCGCGCAAACCAGGCATAGGAAATCGGGAGTACCGTGCTTTCTCAGCCCTATGGCATCCGTCCATGCCCGTGTTCCATTTCCAGAAGGCCGATCTGATCTGACCTTACCGGGCCGTTGACTGCCTGCCTGCCTGCCTGCGTGGGTGTGGGTGCGCAGTGTGTAGCGTATCACGAGTGGGAGTGTTTGGGGACCGAATCATTTTGCAAAAGGGGTTACTGGAGGTGTGTTTACTGGCCGCCAGGAGTCCAGGACAGGGTGTCAAGACCGCGTGGGAAAGATCGATTGTGTTCCTGCAGGTACGAGGGAAAAACTAATCCGGACCCACGCCTTTTGTCACCGGTGTGGGAGGGGGTTACGCATTGCCTTGCAGTGTGCAGATGTATCCCATTCCAGCCTGGACACAATCGCTAGCCACCCCCAATTGCAACCGAAAAAATATGCAGTAAATTAGGTTTTTGGCAACTTAGACAATAGCAAAAGTGTTTTGGGCAATCAAGATACGGGGTCTTTTGATTAGGTACATTTAGTATTTTGGGGTCCATGTGCCGCGCTGAGCATTTCCTGTGCCTTCCAATGTCGATAGATTCTGCCACTAACAGATCGCAACACGCAGAAAATCCCATCTTGGGAAATCGCAACGACGGGCGGGCATGCACCCAGTTGGCCGGATAGGCTAAGACAGGGCTTACGGTAGACAGACAGGGGACGAATGGAACTCCTAGTAGCTGGGACTTGTACGGACTTGTACTGCAGAAACACATCCCTGCCGGGTCCTGATTACATGACGCTGATGACTGTAACGCTCTGAGTTTGTGTCGGGGGCTTGGGGCTCAGTCCGGGCTCGGTTGACGCTTGACGGCCGGACAGTTAGTGTTGACCTGAGTGGTTTGATAGACTTTTCTTACTTGCACCACCTTGGGGTTTACGTGTGGGATGGAATAGATGCGCAGTAAGTGGTTTTGAGGAGGGAGGAAGGGAGTGAGGTGAGGTGAGGTGAGAAGTATATAGAGGGGCTTGGGCCTCGTCGTTTCATTCCTTTCTATTCTCATCATCATCAACTCACAGTCTCAACAGTCTACAGTCTACAGTCTTCACTTCGAACAACCAATCACTTACTTCAGATCCTGACCTCGCTTCAACTTCACAACACTACTATCAACATCCTCACACTTTCACATCCACAGCACCTCCATCCAAATATCTAAACCACACAACCAAACCAAATATCAAAATGGCATTCACAACCTCCACCACCTCCACCCCAACATTCACCAACTCCGGCCGCGGCGGCTACAACGGCCCCGCCTCGTCCTCCGATTCCGACGACGAATCCCGCACCCTCAACAACACCCCCTCATTCGCCAACTTCGGACGAGGAGGTTACAACAAGGGTCCCGATGACGATGAGGAGGAGGATGGACGCGGAGGTTACAACTAAGCGCACCACCTCGCTTGGCTTTTGAGTTGGAAGAGTTGAGGAGGGGATCTCGCTTCGCCAAACCACTGGGCACGGACAGACTCGCCTACCATCCAAACAACCAATCAGCTACCTTTTATTGGTTGCGAGGAGGAGATCGCTCCCTTTTCCTCTCTCTCCCCTGTTCTCGCTTCGACAATTTCAACATCGCCAATTCGCTTCACCTTCACTTTCAGCATTGCATCGCATCGGATACATCGCATCATAGAATTAAACGCATCGTCTCACGACAAAAAACATTCCGGAGTTCTTCATTTTTTTCCCCTTGGGCAGGCAGGCAGGCAGCATATAGAATATTCTCGGCATTTACACTGCATCGCATCGCATTATCGCCAGCATTTTCAACACACAGCATACTGCATCGGCATCATCATAGACCGGCGTTTCTGCTCTTTCTTTTCTGTCTTTTGACTTCTAGATTAGATGGATTGGGAATAGACGCATAGACATGGCGCATCTTGGGGGTTTGTTACATCTATCTCCTTGGGTATACGACTCGCATCAGCATATTTTGGGAAGTTTTGTTGTTTTGTGGGCATAGATAGCGGTTCGCTTCATTTCTTGGGGATGATTTTGGAGGGAGGGTGGTTTGGTGATGCATTTTCTGGGAGTCCTTCTTGCGCTTGGATATTAGGGGAAGGATATGGGGATTGGATTGGGACTGGGAAGGGAAGAAATTGAACTGGATGATGGATTGATGAAATGGGTGGGATGGAAAGGTGGGATCGGACAGGGCTGGATTTCCTTCTTTTCCTTGACACATTCATTCTTCACTCTTCTGGGGTTATCTCTTCTCTTTGGGCATATTTCTACAGATCTTAATGAAGCAGTTCTTCAAAACTTTGTGGCTCTGCCGCTCTGGTGCTGCTTGATCCCCATGGCACTGGTGACATGTCATCGCTTATATTTCTTGAGAGTGCCGCTGTTAACTTGCCTTTTGGACAGGAAGACACAAATCCTAAAGTCGCATGATAGAAGATTGCTAAGAGGTAGGAAAGCAAATAAAGCGAGGCAACACACCCCTTTTTGGTCAGCTGACTTTTAAGTAACGTGACATCTATCATTCCATCAGAAACGAGAATTTACTATACCTACCTTAGAGGAAAGATGCGATCGAAACTCAAATATAATACAAAGCTAAGCTAACGTTAACCGCGACCCCTGGCTTAATAAGAAGTAGACTCTCGTTAGACTCTTCATTGATAACCCCTTAAAGACTTGACAAACGCTAGATAGCTACCCGACTATCTATTTAGAGAAGCGCTTTACTATCCGTGGGCGTTGGGCTCATTTCGCCTCTAATTAGGTATGGAAATGATGGACCGAAGAAGCTCGCCTGACTGGAGTACATGCTAAAAGTACGGTGCAAAATTGAATCATGCAATTGTATGCAGGCTCCGAGAAAGGTTCAAAGATGTGATGATTTAGTGGTATCGGATGAAGCTCCGTGATCTTGGCAGGCTATCTGTGCTGTGAGGAAGCATATCACTGGCAGGGTCGTTGCTAGATAGTAACTTTGACAAGAATATAACCCATTTGGAGCGTCAAGGGCAGAAGACTACTTTTGCTAGCTGTAATTTAATCTTGATGTATTGTCTTCTTCCTCTTCTTCGTCGCGCACAATACTTGTTTTTTTCTTGGCGTATCTTCTGCGGACTGCTGAGATGCATGTGGTTACTCTCATGATGGTATACCAAAGGAGGAGTAATTGTCTGGTGAAGTAGGAAGGAGGCGGAGGTAGCTCATATTTGATGCGTACGGTATCGGGCCCAGAGAGTCAAGTCTCCATTGCTAATTATTTTCCTGCCCCTACAAGGTCAAATTAATTGATCTAGAGTTGTCACTAAAATCTGTGTCGCAGTATCCGTACTGCGTTCTTGGAATCAACCGGCTCCGAGGGCGTGAAGATGCATATCTACCTGCAGTGTGATGAGACTCTCTTCAAATGGACAACACGTACCAATATCTGAACCCCTGACGGGGGAACTTACGTCAAAGCTTTCCCAATGTCAGATCCACGAATCAGATACCTAGTTTCGTATTTCCTGGCGAGTAAGATCCGATATGATCTGATTAGATGCTACCCTTGTCTACACAGTGGCTGGTCAAAAGTGGGAAATATCCGACTTCTTTCCTTGATATGCGTCCCACTATTCATGTCATCAAGACCTGCCAAAGCCAATTAACTGGTGAGGTGTTAGACGCGCTTGGCTTGGCAAAGGCTCGACTCTAAGATACTTTGTCTCGTTCTGCGAGTGAGAAGTGCTGTGCCTTGCTTCTACTATGTTGGTTTCTTAAGCGAGTCAAATAGGGGCTAGTTCGCTAAAGCCCCCACCCCCTTCAGGGACGGGATGAGACGGAAACAACTCTAAAATAAGCTTGTTCTACTGTACACCTCGCCCTGAGAAGATCTGTATTATGGGAGAAGCACTCCGCCGCACTGCAATATCTTTCTATCCCAAACGGATCGTATTTCCAACTTCAGGATTGGCGGGTGACTCAAGCATTTGTCAGAACTAAGTCCTGCTGCTGTAAGCGCAAACTCTTGGCTTTGACGATACTTGGGTATCCATTTTGGAGATGGAGCAGCTAAAGGAGCTAGCAAGGAAAACAAGCGCACTGCGCGTTCGGGATCCGGCTCCACTGATTTTCCGGTCCAGGTGAACCCCTCCGAGTGGCTCAGCACCCCCGCTGCTTAAGCGTCATCTCACAGTCTGGCTTTCACTCAAAGACTTTCGAGGCGCCACCAGCCTTGGGTTTATAAATGTAATGGGGAGTGTCATTGTTACGTCTTGGAGACTCAGATGAACCTTTACTACTGACTAAGTCATGAATATGGAGTCCTCGAACTCGAGTTCGCCTGCCAGAACTTCTCCTCCAAACTCAAATTCGAATTCAAATCCGAACTCGAAAGATGGTGGGGAGCGGAATGGGGTTGTTGAGACTGCGAGGTGGGCTTGTACCATTTGCAGGGCTAGAAAGGTATGTTTGGAAAAATGTGGAAAATTCAAAACTTGAATGAAAGATGAATCAAGGATGCAAGAAACTTCATATTAACTTTCTGTAAGGTCAAATGTGACCGCATTCTGCCCCATTGTACGAATTGTACCAACAAACCTTCTGGATGCCGATATGAGACAGCTAGGAAAAGAGTGGTTCGGCGCTCGTAAGATCCATTCTCGTTAGATACAGTATGCGAAATTAATGAAGGAAATAGGGCATACAAGGACATGGTCGATCGCTTGGCCAAGATGGAAGGTGTGGTGAAGGATTTTTCCAGAACCAAATCGTCAACTTCACCAAGTAACAGCCTGGACAACGAAATTCATCAGGATCCAGTCAATTCAATAGAAGTTGCATCTCCAGAACGTCGAGCTTCCGGTTTGGTCTTTGAGGATAATGAGATGGTCAGTATGTGGGATCCGCCAATATCGATTAATGGCTCATTGGGCTCGACGGAGGCTGAGCCGTTGAATTATGCTGATGAGACGGAGATGGAAGTTGAATACACGGGTGAGCTTTCATTTCTGAGGGTCTGGGCAAGAAAAAGCTAATCTTTTAGGGTCATTTTGTGTTTTCTCTCCCACAGGAATTCGGTGGGTGAACAATTTGGTTGGTGACAACTTGTTTGGACGAGAAGTTTCCACTTTGGCTCTATCATCACGGCCTCGAGATCACTGCGACAAGCGTATAACATCTACACATCCGCTTCCCAGCAGAGACGTAGCGATCGTTTGTGTTAATGGTGCGTTTCCCCTGCTCAACCAAATTATACCTGCGCTCACATGAAGTAGACTATTTCTCGGCGTTGAATCGGGATATGCCCATATTTGACAAGCAGGAAGTAATTGATGGAGTCGAAAGATTCTACACAACCGGAATAGCACCATCTCGAGGCTGGTACGCTGCCATAAATGTAATCTTGGCACAGGTTTTCCGCATAAATAGTGAGAGGAAAGATTCTCCTGATGCCAAAAAATACATGGGAAATGCGATGAGTATGGTTCCATCGATCTTAATGTCAAAACCAAATCCATTAAGTGCTGGCGCGTTGCTTTCAATGGTAAGTTTGCCCTGCGTTTTTATGTTCGAGTACAAACTAATTATATCGCCAGGCTCTGTTCTTCTTCTTGGTCGCTGAGAATCACTCTGCAGTCATGTTGCTATCGACAGCTGTTCAACTGATGGTACTTGGCGGTTACCACACCCCTTGCAAACGATCGAGGCAAACAGAGCAATCAAAACTCCGCGAAAGACGACTCTTCTGGCAAGCTTTTATTTTCGACCAAGATCTCGCGCTTCGTATCGGGAAACCACCTATGATAGGTCCAGATTTCACAATAGATCTCCCAGAAGAAAGGCCTGCGGATGGAGTTGGAACTCTGACATTCGAGGAAAGCGGGGTCACGTTGAATTGCATTCGCGAGCAAGTCATCCTGGCAAAGATGCAAAGTAAAGTCTACTCGACGCTATATTCGAAAGAAGCAAGGCAGAAGTATGTTCATGAAGAGATCCAATTAATTTCAGAGCTGGACTCCGAGCTTTGTGCATGGAAGTCGCGAATTCCGGAGATCACCAAATCTACGAAGGCCCAATTCTTTGACAAAGATCCTGGTCTGATCAATTTGACCATCTTGCATTACGCATACTACCAGTTGGTCATTGTGATCCATTCGTTCATCTTCCAGAGTTCCAACTTGGAACAGTTGAGAGACGATTTTGACCGTATACATTCAAGTGTAGCGCTCTGCGTAGGGGCAGCAAGAGCGAGGATTTCGCTTCTGAACTTCCACGAGGATAGCCATATGTTTTCATTGTACGCTCTCCCTCACACTCCCCACTCTTTATCCACCTTATCCTAACAGTTTTCCTTCTCAGACACCTCCTCAACAACGTCTCCTGGAGTCTCGACGTAGTATTCATCAACATCCTCCAAAACAAAGGCACTCCCTCCGCACGTGAAGACCTCAACCTCCTCGGCCGCGTCATCTCCCGCTTCAAGAAATTCGACCCCGATTACCGCGACGCAGTCGCATTCCGCACAGCCAGTCTTTTCCACCAAGTTGCGTACCGCGCTCTGCAGAATTACGCGAAATCGCAAAACCCTGCGCCGAATCATATCAATAGGCCAGACTCGTGGCATAGATATGACGAGCAGAAGACTATTCCGCCATATCCCGAAACGCCAAATGAACCCGATATGCCTGTACCGACGTATCCCGTGAGACCGGTCATCGATCCGGCTCTGCTACCTAGCATTACCAACAATGGTTTAAACATGAATGGGGATTTAGATCCCATGCAAGACTTCACGCCTGATTTACCACTGGGAAGTGATTTCTCGCTTCCTACAGATGAACAGTTCCTGAATCTCATACTGGACAATCCGATACCGATGAGTGTGAATGGGAGTTTAGGCGATAATAGTAGTTTGGCGTGGACGGGACAGCAGCAGATGGGGCCGGATGGGCAGTGGAGACTTCCGTTGGGTTTGGATCCGCAGTATTGGCAAGGACTTTGGACAGATTTGCCAGCGGAAGATGAATGGATGCAGTGATTGGAAAATGGAATTGAGGGCTTGGATGCTTTGGCGTTTACTGAGGGTGGGAGTCGAATGGAAAATTTACTTTTGGAAATTGGGTGTTTTGAGCGGATGGAGTCTTGGACGTCCTCTCAACTCTGGCGTCTGGGTATTTGGCTCAAAAAACCTTAACAGTGACTGTATTTTCATTAAATTCAGAGTTCAAAACACAGGACAAAATACCATGAACCACTGCGATAATTCTCCCTGGCTCAAGGATCAAGATTCTCCCTTGTTTACATTCCGCCCACGGCAGGCAGCACCTCCTCACTCAAACATAACAGCGTGAAAGCTCCTCTCATGAACGACAATATTGCACTATGATATCACGTACATCTGATACATGAGTCCCAACCAATAAAAGCAACCACATCGTAACATGTCAATGTTTACCCGTTTCGTTCTCTGCGTCCTGCCCCCACCACAAGCGAGAAGGCGTGCCGAGCCACTAAAAATTTAGGTTTCCAGTAGCGTAGCCGAGCCCCTAATTATCTCGCGTTCGCGTTGAGTGAGGCTAAGCCACCGTACCTATGCATGTGCATCTCATCCACCTTTTCTCAATGGTCACAATCCTTCAGAAAACTCCCGTAAGCTTGATTGATTATCGTATAGTATTGTGATCCGTCTGGGTAACGTCTGCGGAATAGGTGATTGGTTTGGGAGGAGTGTGGATCCTTGGCTGGTGATAGGGGTCAAGCTGAGGGGTGAGAAGGGCCGGAGGGTAGAGAGATACCATGGTGTTCATGGGGAGGATGAGTAGAGGGTGTGAGAATTGCAGGTGTGTTGTTGCCCAAGCATTCGCTGAGACGGAGAATAGGTTCTAACGATTCGAGCAGGAAGTTACATACGAAGGTCAGCTTGGGTCTACACAGGAACGAACTCCAGGAGGTACCTGGTGCTGACTAGAAGCTACAAAGTGTGATGAAAAGCGACCCTCTTGTTCGCGCTGCGTAAGAACAAACAGACAATGTACCGGCTACAGAGATATCAACGATCTCATGTTCCGGCACACATCTCCCAAATCCAGCAGAAAGAAAGTCCGCCCAGCAGCGAACAGCGGAACTGTACTTCTTCTCGGCAGGTCACATGACGCCTTCGCGAAGGAAGGAGATATGTTCTCTCGCAGTCCGGGAAGGACACTCCTTCCTTCAAAAGAAGACCAGAGATTATGTTTCTTCTATCAAACGATTATCGAGAACTTGGTAGATTCAGATCACACGCGGTACCTTCACAGTCAACTTCCAGCTCTGTTCTCGCGCTCAAGGTCAGGATCCGCGCTTCAGTTGGCAACAAAGGCAATATCGCATGCTGCCTGGATGAAGTCTCTCTCGCGTGGCTATGATGAAGAAATGACTGCTGGTAGACATTATGCCCAGGCACTTGCAAGTTGGCGAAGACTATTCAGGATCCGATTGAGGCGAAGAGTGATGAGACGTTGTATACGGTGCTGCTTGTCTCTGGATACGAGGTGAGTTTATCGCTGACAAATATGTTGAAAGCGTTTTATTGATAAAGAACTGACTGACATCACACTTTCCAGACAATAACATTCAATTCTGAAGCATTGCCCGCTTGGGGAACTCATATTGATGGTGCCACAGCCTTGGTGAAGAATCGTGGCAGCGAGAATTTCCGTACCCCTTTGGCATGTATGATGTTCCTGTTCATCCGAAGAAATGCTGTATGTGTTGCCCTCTTCTCTTATCATCTGAATGTACTCTTATGATATTTCAGGCACAAAGTCACGTCCAGACTTGCACGCCTGTCGATCCAATCTTTGAAACTTGTAGCGAGTTACTGGCGCCGTACGAGAACATCGAAGACAGATTGCTTTCAAACACTATGCATATACCTAATTTGCAGGCTTGGGCCAACGGACTTCTCTTCAAATATAGTGCGAAAGTCGAAGAGGATGAGATAACGGAGCTGCTTCAAAGCGCTGAAGACCTGGACTACGAGCTCGCGAACTGGGCTCTGGGGGTTCCCTCCGAGTGGTCATACTTCACCATCACGCGCATGGAAACTCCAAAGACTTCATCTATACGTACTGGGCTATTTATTCCAGATCAGCTCCATCGATATCCAAACCTCTACGTGGCACGAACGTGGAATCTGTACCGAGTCTCACGATTAATCATTCAATCCATAATATCCCGAGTCTCTGCCTTGAGTAGCAGAGCAATAAACACCAGCAAGGTCCAAATCGACGCCATTAGCCAGTCCATGGTCTCGCAGATCTGCGCTAGCATCCCCTTCCTCCTCGGCTACGACTGCTCAGAACTGAAGTACACCAGCACTTCCTCCTCACCAACATCCCTTTGGCCACAATGCCTGCCAACTAAACCTAGATCATCAAATAATCCCGGCAAATTCTCTCTCATCTGGCCTCTGTATGTTGCAAGTAGTGTAGAATCAACTCCTGAAGCTCAGCGGAATTGGATGCGAAAGCAGTTGGATTGGATTGCCGGGACAGGCGAGGCTCATGCGCAGGTTTTGAGAGATTGTAGGAGTCAAACCTTACTTGGAAAGCCGGAGGCTTTCAGATTTGACTGTGTGTGAACAGGCTTTCGCTAGCACAGGATTCGGCACCGAGCCAACGAATGGCTTGAAACATTGCTTTTCAGTCTATAAATCGAATCTGGAAACACGCGTCTGGATCGGTTCCTAGTTCACAATCTCCACCGCTCCCAACGAGCTCGTGCATAGGCTTGTCTGGGCTCATGTGGATGTATCTCAGCCCCTGATCTACCAAATCCACCAATCCGAAAGAGGAAATCGACGAGATGGCCAATCATTCGCCTTGACCACACGTGACAAAAGACCAATTGCTTTCTTCGACGTCTTGTTCAGTGGACCGTCTCTGATCATCTACGGTACATGATAAGAATTCATGGTGTCCTCTGGGTCGCAGCCAATTGCGTGCTGTTGTGCCTGGACCCAGGGGAATTCTCGGGCTGGGCCGCAGCCCTAGAGTTCCTTCACTGTCGAAGGTTTATAAGCTCGACCTGTCCCAGTATCTGGCATGAATGCGCAAACAAATTTTTTGATATAGATCGACTTGCCGTCATTCTTCTGCTGACACGCGTCCATTCTAATAAGTGTAACATCAAGATGCCATCCACTAAAGAACTTGGTTCAACTAGAACACTCGAAAAGTCCCACCTCGTCACACCTGAAGAGTATGGCATCAAGCTACAGGCCCCTATCGAGATGAAGCTGTCGCCTATAGATCAAAACATGCCCCGTCTGTATGGTGGTCGCTGGATTCTCTGCTTCCCTCTGCCGGCTGGGGTGGATATGTCTGTCGTGTGAGTGGCCGACCCAAGAAAGCTGACATCTTTCATGTTTCTGACTTTTATATCAAGCTTTGAAAATTTGAAAAGAGGACTAGCTCAGACGATTGCTTCTATACCGTGGCTTGCAGGCGATGTGGTACGTTACTTCCAGGTTTTGCCAGTCTGGATAGTCTTTCTTGGTGGATCAAAAGCTAACACAGTCAAGGGACCGGAAAAGGGGAGCGACCCCAAAGATGCGAGACTCCAAGTAGTTGAAGGCAAGGGAGGTGTAAATTTTGTGTACGTATCCACTCTCCCAACTTTTCATACCCAAAAGTGCTTACACTCAGTAGTTACAAAGACCTTACGTCCATCCTCCCTTCCTTCGCGGATCTCAGGAAAGATAATTTCACATTCTCGAAGCTTACCACTCCGTTGGTATCACCACTTCAAGTCATCCAAGAGGCACAACCTGTCTTCGCAGCGCAAGCCAACTTCATAGAAGGTGGACTTCTCCTCACTGTCGGGAACCATCATGCTGTTTGTGATGGAGCGGCACGAGATCACATTCTCGAGATTTGGGCACGAAATACCAGTGCCATTTCTGGGACAAGACCCTTCACAAAGCACGATCCTAGTTCGAACGATCGCTCGCCATTGAGCGCCGGTATTCCAACAGACAATATTGCCGCCTTTCCTGAATATATGCTAGCTCCAACACCACCTGCGGATCAGACAAACTTGGCGCCACCAACTGCATTCCAAATGCCGCCAATGGCAGCAAAAATATTCACATTTTCGCCCTCGATGTTGGCTGCTCTAAAAGCAGAAGTAAAAGCATATTCCACCAACGACGCTGTTGTCGCATTCTTCTGGCACCACATGTCCACCGCCCGCAATCTATCGCCTATCGACGAAACAGCCACCTCAGCAGCCCTCTTCGCAAGCAACATCCGCAGCCGCACCTCCCCTCCCCTTCCGCGCACCTATCTCGGGAACGCTGTCCTCGGCTGCCTCACTCCCCGACTCTCCATCACATCTCTCACGGACCCCTCTACCGGTCTCCAACTCGCCGCTTCATCTCTCAGAACCGCCTTGAACGACATAAACAAACCGAATCGCATCCCTCTCACCATTGGTCTTCTCTCCTCGCGTCCCAACGCTCAAGATTTCAAGTTCGCAGCTAGAGGCTTCCTGGGCCCTGATATCACTGTTTCGTCTTGGGCGGATATGAGAGTGCGGGAGAGGGAGTGGGGTGGTCTGGGGAAGCCCGAGGGGTTTAGGGTTCCGTATGAGGCGGCGGATGGGGTTGTTACTGTGTTTCCGAGGCTGGAAGGGGATGGGATTGAGGTTATGTGTGGATTGGAGTCTGGGGCCATGGAGAGGATGGTGGGGAATGAGGAGTTTAGAAAGTTTGTTACGGATGTGGTGGAGTGAGGAACCTAACAAGCGGGAAGTTCGACCTAGATCCAAGCGAGGTTATGACCAGGAGCATTACCTCTTACAAAATACACCTTGCAATCTAAGTCAAACACTGAGTGTGCATCTCAAGAATTATACAATAACATAAAGTGGGATTTATCGTCGTTGCTATTCAAGAGCTCGCTAAAATCCAGGGGCAGATCGCTAAAAGTGTTGAAAACGGAAACAACACAACAGTTCTTCAGGCTGATCATGCAACATTCTGTTTCGCCTAAATTTCCAACCTCCCGAGCTTGAGGTTGGATACCATTCCAAGCTTACACGAAGAAGCAACAACTGCTCCACTTCCCGCTCGAATGACCCATTTCGAGAGGCACAGCAGTGAGATGAGATTGTTCGGTCTTTGGCGGGCATTGATGTGGAGCACATTCACACCCAATGCGGCGTCCCAATCTTATCAATGGGACCCCTATTTTTCTTCTTGGAAGAGCAAAATATATATCTTCAGAACGCCACTTCGAAATCTCGTTTGACGATCTCTGCCGCTGCCGCTGCTGAACTCACTCGTTCAATTATCCAAGCAGTAGGAAATATGCTTATCACAATCATTCTTGGCGGAGTTCTGGGAGCGGGGGTTGCTGTAGCGCAATCTTCAGCATCGTCCAAAACGGCTATTCAGAGTTGGATTCCCGAGCCTTTGCCGTCGGTTACGCCTGATGGGGTCGTCAATCTGTTCATTCAGGAGATGGATGGGTATGCTGGTCTGTTTGAAGCATCCGTTATCAAAGTAGTGAGTTTCTAATCACATTGGTATCTTGGTGGGGGAAAACGCTCATTTATGAAACCAGGAGGCATCTTCGACTACGTACTGGGTCGCTTGCGCTTCATCTATTTCAGAGGATGCTTGTCCGTTTGATCCTATTCCGCCGTATACCGGCATGACTGTCACGCAAGGTGCGAAAGGTATGCAGATGACGAACAGCGAGGAGGGCTGGTAAGCAATTCCAATTTCTCCTTTTCCCTGCGATGAGGATGTCCAGAAGTGATTTCAATTTTCGGCCATATAATTAACAAAGTGTAGGTCGGTCCCCCAATCCTGTACCTTCGCTACTACAGCCGCCTCTGTCGCTACGTGTACGAACTATTGGTCCGTGGGACACACTGCAGACGAAATCAATTACTCACTGTCGACATCGTACACAGATCAATATACACGCACGTACGTCGCCAAACTTCCATATAAGTCTTGGAGGCTTGAACATTGGGGACAGCCGCCATTCATTCCTGTGTCAATCACGGCTGGTGCGGAGAAACTGGTCGCTGCAGCCTCAGCAAGGACGACTTCCTCTGGACCGATATCTACGAGTAGTCAGAATACTGGGACAGGCATCATTTCGCCTGCTCCTGCAGCAGCTCAATTAGCTGTGGTGTCACAGACATCAACTTCAGCTGTGTCCACTGAGACTGCAAATTCAGGGGCTTGGAGGGGTAGGAAGTCGGATGGGGGGTTCGTGCTTAGAGTGTTTGTCATTCTAAATGCCGGGATCTATATTCTATGATGCAAATGGTATGCTTGAAAAAATGCGGCCATGAGTAAGCTATTGGTAGAAATTTCAAATTAAACCCGCCGTCTATATATCCCTATTCCATTTATCCCCGTCACTTAGTAGGTCTGAAAACCTGCTGCTCCTCGAGCTGAACCTCACTTCCGGAACCTCCACTAGCCCTCTTCTCCAGCTCCAAGTACTTTCTAATCTCTCCCGGATGTAACCAACAAAATAGCACCAAAACACCAAACATAAGAATGGCATCAAAAACATACATAAACACCTCATGCGAGAACAGGTACCCCGCATTACCCTGCAAGAATTCAATCACACGGAAAATGCTTCGGATCAAAATCAGAGCACTGGAGATATACAGCGCCCAGAGATGCTTCTTCCACGGTACCGAGAGGGATGTTGAAGTTGGCGATTTTTGTAGCCGGGTGTGGAAAATGAACGCCACGACAACGAATAGTCCGAAGAAGAGGATTTGGAAAATCAGACCTCCAACCACAACGTACTCGCCGGTCTTCGCTTTGCTGGATGAGGACATGAGACCTGCGCCTGTGTTGTTTAAACTGTATTAGCCATTGTCCAAATATCGAGAATATATACCCCGGCAAAAAGGAATCGAAACTAACCTCCAGATTGCAGCAAAAACGCAAAGATATCGCCACACACAAAGATCTTGGTCAGCCACTTCTGGCGAACCATCGAATACCTCTCTCCATCCGTCATCAAGATGACCCGACCAAGTATCATGTAGATACTACCCGCGAACAGAGCTGGCGCGACAAGTGTGAGGACCGACTGGATGATATAGGGGCCGAGACTCCAGTTTGGGGCTTCCTGAGAAGCGGAGTATGCGCGGGCTGCGAAACCGATGACTTCAACTAGGAAATTGTTAGAACAATGTTCTCGATTTTACTCCCCCGATGGAGTATTTGGTAGCTTGACTTACAAAGTCCTCCAAGTACCAGTGGAATTAAGAACCATGCTCGACTCTTGCACATCTGGAAAATGTGCACCCCTGTCACAATCGCGAATAATCCGGATGCGACTCCTGCGATGGGGACGGACGGATTGTACTGGTACAAGAGGTAGACATCTGTATTGTCCGCCATGGTGAAATTATTCTAGAAAATGGGTTTGCCGTCGATTGCGACCTTTATTAAGGGGTCCTCGAACAAGGTGGAGTAGAAAACAACTGAATTCGGCTCCGGAATCGCAAGCAAGATCCTGGCTTTCGTCGTGAATTGGGACGACTCGAAATTGGCGACGTTTAAGGAGAAGGATCAGTCAAACTTATTATTATTTTCGTCCTGAACAAAGATAGAAAGAGTAGAAACAAAATCAAAAAGTCCCAAGTGCAGCTCGCGCCTATCTATACCCAAGTCGCGATTCGTTCCCCATTCTCGACGCCCCTGGATACGTCGTATTGCCGTGTTCGTGTGTTTTCACAGGCTCGCTTAACTAGTGTACGAGCAATACGGCGTATTTTTTGCACAGCCGCTCGCCGCCCACTGGCATACCCTACCCCCACTTGTCAAATTCAATGTCTTTATGGGCTTGGCACTTCCGCGGCGGGTTAACATCGCCCCGGATTCGAGATTACGTGTTAAGGTTGAGCCTCATTCGTAATTGATACGGTACTACTATACCTTGAAAAGTGGAACGGGAAGATCATCTGAAGACGTAAGGTTAAGGTTAGCCCTGATGTGCAAGCATCTGGAATTCTCGATACGACGAACCTTATTGACGCACGGAGATTTATTAGACCTTTTCATACCTCGATTCTTCCAATTGAGGTTCTCAGTCGATTACTTAATCGTGCATATCAACGTCTCAACGTGGGGTTGTTGACAGTATTCGGCTATATCACGTGGCTGGCTCTCACGAATTAATACCTGGACATTGGGTGACAAGCTGCGGCTACTTCGCTACCGGCATTCACAACAATGATTCCGTACTTCGTATGTATGAATTATGTCATTGGATAGAACAATATTCCTCTTTACCCTTCTCTTCTGGCGTTTTTCGACCTGGGATTCGGTAACCACCCCCAACGATCATTCGATAGAGATCAATTCTCTGCTTGTTCCGGACTTCATCCTCCTCATGTGAAATATCGGAAATCTTGATGAGCATCTCCCAGAGCAGTCACATCGATCTGTGGCCCACCCTCAACGGCATGGACTGTCGCTGCCGCAGCATCTCTTCTTTTATTTTCTGCTTTCAACTTGAAATGCAGAAATAGGGAAACTGGCACGATCAAGCCTGTGAGTCCACAGCCGACAGCAGTACCTTTCACGTAATATGGCCTATTCAGGAGAACTTAACTCTCGCCCTTTCAAAGAACTGAACTTCACAACGAGAGAGATACGTACTTGTCTTCATTTGGAAAGATTGTAGCAGCAACGAAGGATGAGCATTGACCGAAGATAGCCAGCATCGACATCACGACCCCCTTCTTCGTGTCACCGGCCTGGTTGTTGAGCATCCAGGTCATGTTTAACGCAAGTGCTGGGAAGACACCACAAGATGCAAACCAAATTGCTGCATAACGAACATGGGTGTTGGTTTGAGAGGCTAAAAGCCCATATCCGATTGCACCAAGGGTAGCAAACCCAGCAGTGAAGGGTCCTCGGTTTCCAAATCTCGCAGTAGCAAAAGCCGCACCGATACAGCAGATGAACGCGCCGAGATATGGTGGTGCAGTCAGGCCCTGGGCCCGAATGCTTGTGTATCCTAGGCCCTGAACGATGGTTGGAAGAAAGTTGGACAAGCATGCGAAAGAGTAGTTGCAGCAGAAGTGGTTCAAAGCATGGCAGTAGCTCTTATAGTCAGCTATGCCGGCCCAAATTTGTGCCTTGGACAATTTGCTCTTCGCTGTTGTGTCAATGGTTTGCAGTCTTTCAACAGCAAAAGTCTTCTCGTCTTCTGTCAAGAACTTGGCACTTTTGACATCATCCATCAGGTAGAAGTAGACAACAGGCGCCATGAGGACCGTAGGGATACCCTCTACTCAAGAATTAGTTGTGTCGCTGACGATATGTGAAGGACTTGCCGATGATCAAAATCCATCTCCAAGATGCGATATGAGACTCGATATGGGAAATTCCGTATGCCATGGTGCCAGCAACACAGTTTGCAATAGGACTCGTTCCCAGTAGAAGAGCAACCCGTGCTCCAAGCTCCGATCTCTTGTAGGCCAGCGACATGAAGTATGGTACGCCGGCTCCAAAGCCAGCTTCGAAAAGGCCCACAAAGACTCGTGTTGCGATCATACCGCCGAGGTTGTTGACAGCCCCGCTACACATAGCAGCACCGCCCCATCTTCCAAGTATCAGTTGTGCTGCCATGTTGACATTGAAGAGGAACATACCCGATACATAGTACTGTGACGTAGATATGGGCAGGGAAGATCTTCCAGCAGAGCACGAGCCATTCGCAGGAAGTGTAGGTGATGTAAAAGGAGAGAAGTACCCAGGACCACTATTGCCAATCAGCGGACTCTGTATTTTAGGGGAAAGTTGGACAGACCTGAACACTGCTTAGTCCCAGATCTGTCTGAGCTCCTGCGGTCTTTGCGTTGCCGATGTTGCCTCGATCGAGGTAAGAAAGGACAAATAAGACACAAAGAAGTGGCATGAGATGTTTATCGAGCTGTTGGGTTTCAAAGTCAGCACTGTTCAAATTCCCAGTTTGGTCATGTATTGGAAGCCCGGTGCTTTACCTTGCGACTGATGACCTGACTGAGAGCTTGTCGTCTCTCACGTTCGTCGATGATGGAGGTGGTCTCCTCGATATCGCTGGCCTTCTCTCGACTCATATCCTCGATGAAGGTTTGGTCCTGTTTTGTCGTGGATTGCATTGTGTAGGTCTTCGATCCGAAGATCGAATGATAAGTAAAATCTTTGGAGGATGTCGTCGATGATCTAAGAGCAGTTGCTACTGGGGACTGAAGGATGTCCCTTCTTTATAGACTAGGCATTGCTTCTCCTGAGCGACGATGTTGAGCTGGATCCCGGCTACCAAACTCTGGGGGACACGCCACAGTGGACGAATGTTGGGGCCCCGCGTTTTGACCGTGCCGGCCTGACTCGCTCCATGCCACTTTTGATTCCACTTATTTGCGTGTAATAGTCTTGGAGGCTTGTTGTTAGTTGTTGCGGGGTTGAGAGACACGAGGACGGCAGGGCCACCGCTACTATCCGCGTTACGCTACAGTAGCGTGTCCAACTGCCCGGGATCAAGTTCACCATCGTGAATCCTGATTGTTCATTCAGCTCGAACGAGTTTCACATTCCCTGAAAAATGAGCTACGGAGTAGATCATACTCCGCGAAAGGCGGCAGGCACATGGAGAACATAGAGCTTTTTGTTGTCTCATCCGCGCTCGGAAGCAGTCCACTGCCAAAGCCCCAAAGCCTCTATTTACAGGCAAGACATGTGTTTTTTCCCTCTGTAATATGCACCCATGAAACACCAGGCCAAGGTCACTGGTTAAGGTAAGCCATTACAACTTCGAATTTGATGAAAATATCGAGGAGACACCTGAATAGATTCGTTATAAGGCAAAGAGAAAGATTGTTCAAGAGAGGCAGGTGATGAATATAATGATGCATATTGTTTGTTAAAACTATAAATGTCCAAAGTTCCCAACGTTGAAAATTAATCCCACTGATGCCCATTGCTACCGTTTTTCGATCCCTCATATTGGTACTTTTCTTCTAGCTTGTAGTACTTGTTGAAACCAACACCTTCGCACACTTCATCGTAACTCAGAACGACGGGAGGCTTACCAACCGTGAATGATGCTTTGATGTTTTCGAGGGTCTCTCTGATACTCTTGAGCTTGGCTGCTACAAGAGTCCATGGATAAGCCACCGCCGAATATCCCAGTCCAGCGAGCTCACTTGCAGAGATATTCTCAGTCTTGCCGCCTTCGATGATGTTCGCAAGGCAAGGAAAGTCAAGATCCTTCCGCATGCTCTCCATTGTTGCACGATCTGGCAATGCCTCGACAAACACACAATCAACACCAATCTCAATAAATTTGCGAGCTCGGGTGAGAGCCTCATCATAGCCAAGAATCAAACTGTCGGTCCGCGCCAAGATCCAGATATCCAGACCTTCGTTTCTTGCATCTACTGCAGCTTGGATTCTGGCGTATGCTTCGCTTCTTGATACCACAGATTTTCCTTTTGTGTGTCCACACCCTGAGGGAGGAGTCAATATCATTGAGACATGAATGCGGGGTCCGGGTTCAAGACTCACGCTTCGGCCATGTTTGGTCCTCAATCATAATGCCCGCTGCTCCAGCTGCTGCAAATCTAAACTGGATTTCAGTACTGAAATTCGAGATTCTTAAAATATTGGGAAAAACTCACCCTTCGACGGTTCGCCGAACGTTCATGGGACTTCCGTATCCCGTGTCACCATCGGCAATGACTGGAATGCTGACCTGCCTAACAGTTTCCTGGATCTTCCCCGCCATCTCCTGAAACGCAATGTACCCAGTGTCGGGCAAGCCAAAAGCAGACGCAACAGCATATCCTGCAAGGAAAACAACCGGAAATCCAGCTTCCTCGACAAGTCGCGAGCTCAGAGCGTCGTAACTGCACACATGAGCAACAATCTTGGCAGGATCATTGTGCGCTTCTTTGATCAGAGTTCGCAGACGGGCGGCCTGAATAGATGGAATTCGCCCTCGGACGTTGGAGATTTTGAGATTTAAATCTTGGGCTTGATCCCCACCAAAGCCAGTCTTTGTTCCTATAGTGTCAAACTTGTAAGGATACGCCACTGTGTTGACAATTGACTTTGACATTTTGTGAAGCTGAAATCTGGGAAATGGTGGATTATTTTTCGGCGACGGGTGGTTGGAGAGAGGAGGAAAGTTGATGACCAGATATCTCGAGTTGCTTTTGCTACTGAAGAAGGATATCTAACATATATAAGGGCCATGATCATCTTGCTCTTAGCTTTTACCGTAGCCGATGTCGGTGCTTGGGATATGTTCTCTTAGCCCAATACTACTCGTATATGCGGCAAAGGCCGGTGCTCATGTGTGATTTTATGGCTTCATTGATTGCTGCATGCCGCGTCCGCCGAATGCTTCCCAACACGCGTACCTAAAGGCACCCCAGGTTCAAGTTCTCGGGAGAGGCTTGCCAAGTACCCCGCTCGAGAATAGAGTAAGCGAGCACCTCGAGCCCCTAAAACAATCCCCGACTAGACACTCCCACCTTTAAGTCTGCATGGTATGGCTCTCCGCACCATATATCTCTAGGATCCGCCGTGTAGCAGAATATAATCCTGGTGAGATTCTCGGTAATGCTCGGCGCTCCGCCTGACTGAACATAACATCACATATCAACCGACAATGGCAGATAATGGATTGACGACAACGCCGCCAGCATCCGCGAATTCTTGCTCGGATGACCGAGCGGCCGAGGAGACCACAAAATCTGCTCCAGAGAAAGCGTATATGCGGACTTATGTTGCCTGCGCAAATTGCCGTGCGAGAAAAGTCAAGTGTATTATTGGAGCGCGGCCGCCATGTGCAAAATGCCAACGGGAGCACCGAGAATGTGTCTTCGATGACCAGAAAAGGTCACAGAAACGATCACAGAAACGGCGGAAGCCGCCAGTGTGGTCAGATGTCGAAGCAACATCAGGCCAGAGTCCAGATGGGCTGCCGGAAGACGCTGGACCTCAATCCAGAGGCGACGCGGCTAGCACAAATCAAGAATATAATCTTCCATCAAAGGATCCCAAAACAGTGGGAATAGCACCAGTAGCGGCGCAATATGACGTTCCAATCGGTAGACAGGCTACACAGCCTCTCACTGATAAAGTCATACGTGCTGTGGTAGCGAAGCCTGGTGATGCTTTGAACCTACTCTTCGATGCGAGTCAGCCTATGGAGCAACATTCAAACTTCAATCGCAGAGAACATGGTTTACAGAATCCAGAAAGTATCAACGATGATATCAGCATCCAACGTTTGGCAGATCCAACAGGCTCGAGGAACAATGTATACCAGAACTTTGAACTCCCAGCATCTACACCTGGGCTGACCCCCGCCGTGTCAACTCTGTCTTATCCTACAGATGATGTTATGGATGTTTGGGACAAGTGTCGATTTGTGCGACAAGGTTGGTTCACGTCTCAAGAGGCTGTGACGTATATTGATCTGTAAGTACATCAAAAGGATTTAAATTCAGGCGTAAACTGCTGACGTTTCAAGATTTTACCAGAACATGGCACATTGGTCACCAATCCTGCCAGATTTGTATCAATACCATCACAATCACCACCGGCTAATTGTCGAAGAGCCTGTGCTCTGCACTACTATCCTTATGATCTCTTCAAGATACCATGTACTTCCTGGCGTGGGTGGAAACTCGAGAGGTTACCACATTCACCATAGGTTATGGCATCACTGTGAGCATTTGATAAACCGCATTGTTCTGGGCCAAGAAAAATATTCAACTGCAAAGACTAGAACGCTTGGATCAATCGAGGCTCTGCTCCTGATCTCGGAGTGGCATCCACGTGCAATACTGTTTCCACCAGAAACCGATGGATGGGATGCACAATTGCTATCTACAGAGATCGATGCTCGTCATCGCTCAATAGCCCAAGATGATTCCCCGCCTGTCCGATGGCGAGAAGATGTTTTTCTGCCTACATCTAGGTCTGAATCTATGTCATGGATGTTGGCCAGTGCAGCCTTGAGCCTTGCATACCAACTGGGGGTCTTTACAGAGGATGGAACCTCGATATCTCAGTCGAAAAATACCAACACAACCACTTCACAGCATGCTCGGATTCGAAAACTGCTTTACGTCTATGTCAACCAAATATCAGCACGTCTCGGGTGCCCATCGATGCTACCTCAAAACATAACCTACCTAGCATCAGAAACAATTGGACCTTTATCATCAACTGGCCCCGAGTATCATTGGGCTACATTCATGGAGTATTGGATGGACATCACCAGGTTAATGAAGACTGCCTTTGATATGTTTTTCCCATCCGCGACTTTTACGAAACAGCTACTGTTGAGTGGACGCTATGTTCCACTACTTCAGCATTTTTCGCCATCCCTCGACAAGTGGTGCGAGAAATTCACTAAATTTCCCAGTAAGTTGAGCAAATGTTTCGATTGAGTGCTGTAAAGCATCCAGTAGACTCCTCAAAATTATGTTTTCTAGCAATTAAACAGCATATCATCGATTGAAAGATGTTGGAAGCTGACGACAAATAATACAGATTTCTCTCAACCTTTTGAAGACATTCTTTTCATCGAATATCACTACACGAAAGCGTATACAAACTCACTAGCAATCCAGGCAGTTGTAGAACGGGCCATATCGCGGGGAGCCGACAGATTCGGAGGCGATGATGACGACATTCTTTCCCGCTCAATGGATCCTCAAGACTACCGATTTATCAACGAAGTAGTGACCAGCAGTCGCGAGATTCTCCAGAAAGGCATCGCACTGGTCCGATCCGAAAGTCTCAAATTCATGCCCATGCGAATCCTGCTCCGCATCACATCTGCATCACTCTTCCTGCTCAAAGCAATCAGCATTGGCGGCCCAAGTGTAGATCTCCAGGTCTCCTTGAAGATACTGGATGAGAGTAATGCCGCACTCAAAGCTACGCCTGTTGACGACATGGACCTTGCATCACGATATGCCACATTGATTGAGCGGCATGTAACACGTTTTCGTCACAACTTTACCAGTTCGCGACAGCCGGATCTTCCACAGGGGTTCTCTTCTGGAGTACAGGCTTTCGGAATGAATGCTTCTTCGTCGTTCACCGAGGGACAGAATATGCGTCGCAATGATGTGAGCGGGATCGCGGAATCTTCTACTCAATTCGATGATCCGCTGTCAATGGATACGCAGATGTTTGGAGGATTCGAAGACTGGAGCTCTCAGCCTTTCGATCCATCACTGGCTCCATTTTCAACGAATGGAAATCAGATATTTGTGGGCTTTGATGCGGGCTCATTGGACTTTTTGTGGAATATCCCAGATTGGGAAGTTTAAGGAATTCTTCCTCGCTAGGCACAAAATCCAACATTCATTTCTCCCCTGTCATTCAGACCGTTGGCACTATAGAAGTGTTCATAATTGTACTGATTCCTGTTACATCCAAACAATGTACAAGATGTTGATTGTACCATTACGCATTGTAAGCCATGGCTTTTAAACGACATGCCTTTCTAGGATCTGTGACTTCACAGCCACATTCCTATCTTTGAACCTATCAAACTGAGTGCCAGCCAAAGTTCCCCAATAAAAGATCGACCTCATAGCCAGCACTCCAGCAGGATGAAGTAGATGCCTGTTTTAAACGTGAGGTTTGAGATATTCCAGAGAGCCATTGTATCTGCTCCCTAGATCGACCCACACGGCACACTGAGAGCCACTCGCCAAGCCATCTGCAACCACGGATAATCGCGGGGCATCATGCTCCTCGTGCCCATTAGCCAAGCTCCCAGCCATCGTTGCACTGCCTCCTTTTCCCGAACCTTCACTCCGCGTCTCGGAGGGCGGATTGCTGCCGCGATGTCAGTAAATCACATACCTTGCAGGTTGCGAAATGCGGGGGCGGGGGAAGCTGAGGTGTGCTGTGTAAGGAGCTTCGCTTGGTCTGCGCTGGGACGCTAAACGATGTTGACTTGGTAGCTTAGCTAGGGACCCGAGTTCAGAAAACCTGCCTTCTCACATATAGACAAAAAATATTGATTTAAAAACGAAGAAAATTGCGGGCAACTCTCATCATTACAGCGATTAGCCCTCATCTACAATCAGAAGCCTGTACAAAACTCGCCAGAAAAACATTTCGCCAGTAGCAAGCAACGATGGGTGCCGAACAAAGCTGGGGCGGAATCATGAGCACTTTCGAAGACTGTGTTCTCCTTCTTGACAGCAGTGAGTTCAGCAATCAACACATATACTTATATCTCCCAGCAAACAACACTCTGTGTTCAATTCCGGTACTGATATTTTGGATTCTAGACACCCTGACTGCAGCAAGCCACTTCGACGATACGGTTATTTGCCCCAGCCAATTGAAGCAGGAGCAGGGTTCCGGCGGGAAGAAAGATGAGAATGAAGTTGGAAGAGCGCGTTTTACACAGAGTCAAAGTCCGTCAGACTCGGATTGGGAGACGGTGACTGGGTCGGAGATTGACGGTATGTTCGGAGCTCTACTTCCAACCCGTAACAAAGTGCTGACAAGGTTTATAGAAACAGACAAGCTGTCTGTAGTGATCTATGAAGAGGAGGAAATGACAGAATCTGGGATGGAATATGAGAGTTGGGAGGACTTCTTGACTGTGTATGGCTCGGAGGATATGACGAATCATGAGAGCATCAAGGGAGAGAAAATGTGCTCGACTGCTTGTGGGAGCAAGTCGGGAGATGGGAATTTGGTGCAGTCGATAGAACTGGAAGACTTGCAGGTGGAGCATGCTTGAGGATAATACTTGTTGTTTGGAAATGATAATGTATCACGCATACTAGAGTTGACACTCACAACATCTGGCACTTTGCTGTGTAATTTCTTCAAAACTTGGTATTAGAAGGATTTGCTAGTTAGACTTGGAAAGATCGCGATGCTGTCTGTCAGATATCCAAGATAGCACACTGATTCCCACCAAATCTGTCACAAAAAGTCCGTTTCCTTCCTTTCCAATGTCTTCACAACCGCAATAGCCTGCTCAGCAATAGTCAACGTGAGGACAGTATGCGGCAGTATCCTCGCAAGATGTGGCAGAAATCCTTTGTAACAAGCTAACAAACCCTCCGTCATGACCGTCTTTGTCAAACAGTCGAAAATACCACGATACAACGTCCCGTTCTGATTATACATCCGAGCCATGATAGTGTCTTGCGTTGAGTCAGCGCTGTCATATCAAACCAAATTCGCTACAGCCAGCGGATAGAATTGTATCACTCACCAACAGGATGCATCAAGCAGCACACAGCACACCCACTGATCGAACTACCAACCAAATGCAAACCCGTTCCTTCCTTCATATTCATCCTCTCGACCAACACCCTTTTAGCAGCATAATAACAAGGCAACTGCGCCGAACTTCCAACCCCCGTTCTCAAAATCGCCGCATCACAACCACGATACAAACCCCTCAATCCCTCCACCCTATAAACCCTTCTCAAAGCATCCCAAGTACTCTTATAAACATACTGCGTACCCATCGGCGCCACTCTAGAGTACGTCTGCATTCTCGTTTTCACCAGGAAGAACGGACTGCCGAGCACAGCACCGATGATTCCAGACAGAGCACCAGAGAAGACATTTATGCCAAAACTCTGCTTCTTCGCATCTGCGTAGAGAAGAGAAGTGAGAGTTGATCGGATGGGCTCGTAGAATCCGATTCGGCTGCCGTTGAGGAGGAGTTGGTAGGCTGAGCCGGCGCCGAAGCCGCTGTAGATTCCGCGGATGCCTTCGTTGCGTAGGATGACTTTGAGGCCGTGGAGGGGGCCGTTGTATATTCGTGTTTGAGATGAGGTCTTTCGGAGCTCACCTTGGAGTTGCATGCTGGATGGTGTTAGTATATTGGATCAGCTTTGGGAAGGATGGAAGTGTTTTTTTGATCTTACCGAATTTTGACCGTTTCGAAGGGGTGGCTTGCGATGACTGCTCCGCATCCTGCAACGCCGCCTGCAGCAAAGACACTTTCACAATTTAGCATATACTTCTCTTGTTCAAAAAATTACGATGTAAAGCACTCACCCTGGAATTGACGACATGAGGATGGGATAGTATAAAGAAGCACGGCGAAGAATATGCACCAACTTTTGAATACCGACTGATCTTTTGGTATTTATGAAATCTAAAGGCAAGCAAGAACGAAATATTTGGCTCGTACTTCAAGAGATTATAAAAAAAAACATTAACTCGCAGTGCAGTCTCCATGAGCTTTACTCTCCAAGTGTGTCTCCGGCATGTTGATGTTGTGCCGCGCTTAGCCGAATCTGAGGGTTGTCTCGCCTCAAGCCTCAAGCGAGGAAGCTGAGAGGAGGACAAACCTGGCAGGATCTTTTCTCTGAAGCCGAAAGTCTTGTTCTTGAGACTAAAGTCACTTTATCATAAAGAGGCATATACTACAATAATTATCTAGCTGCCACATCCATGGAGCTGTGCCCTTGATGATTCCCACGCAGCAGACACGCTCAGGGCAGCGGTGCTCTATCGGTTTAAAGGCAAAACGCTGCACTTCTATTCCCCACTACATGAGATAAGTACGGCAATGTGTGAAATACTCATCACGATGTCGACAATGCACAACATTCAGATAAAGACAGTTTGTTTTCTGAAGCCAAGGGGTTTCTGTGCTCTATTCTCTCAGCTAATGCAATTGACGAACGTCCGATTTAGACGCCGTGTGAACCAAACTACTTGGGTGACAAGTCCTTTCTCGCCTGCAACGTGAGGTTCACAATCTCAACCACCATATGCTCCGCTTCATCCTGCAAGAATCTCCCAAACTCCTCTCTATCCTTCCTACTCGCACCCTCCCACGCCGGATACCAAACCGCAGAGTAGATCTCAATGCCCGCCTTACCCGCCTCCGCTACCTCCGCAGCACTCAAGTCCCGAACCGCAATGTGCAGGACACCGAATGTCGTTCCGTCCATCAATTGCTTCAATCCAGCTCTCTGGAGAGGAAGCAAGAATTGTGGACCTTGGTCCCAGGATGCGGGGTACTGGATGTTGTTGAAGCTTGGGATAGCATAAGAAGGGACATTGAAATGAGTTCTCTGCATGCCAATCTTGGATGTCACGCCACCCCAGCCCTCCAAGATCTCAGAATGCGTATCCGTAGCATTGCTAGGTGTGGATTTGTAGTAATGCTCTGGATTACCATGGAGGTTCGCGGCATCAGCGAAAGGTGACAATGTCCAGCCGGCGAACTGAATAGCCGTGAGCGTCGAGCCGTAGTAGGCCTTGACATTGGCACGGGCTGCGATCCAGGAAGCCAGGTTCTTGTCTGACTCTTTGACGACTTTGGACCAGAACTTGTCGGCATTCTTGATGTCCTTGGAGAGGAGGTCGAAGAAGATGCGTTCGTCGTCGGACTTCTCGATGATGCAGTCCTTGAGAGCGTAGACTGCGTTGCGCTTGTCGGCAAGGTTCTTGTCGGAGGGGACGGCGCATTGCTTGCCCAGATCTGTGGACTTGATGCGGTCGTAGGCGATGCAGGCGGCATCAATCTCGTAGGAGTCCTTGATTGGGGTGGTCAATGGCTCGCTGGAACCGAGGAGGCGGACTTTAGAAATGTCAGCACTGTGAACTGCAATTTCTTTGGATCTGGGACTTGAGATCCTGAGACAGACATCGAGGTCCAAATCATGATCTTTCAGAATGATGGGCGAAGTTTGTACATACCTTCGAAGTCAACAGGAGGAGAACCGTGAGTCTCAATTCCTGCCGCAATGGCCACAAGACCAAAGGTCATGGCGAGAGATTGGAGACGCATCTTGAGTATGATAGTCAAGAATGGGATGGAGGAAGTTTTTCTTGATGAATTGTAGAACACGAAGCTGGTCTGAATTTTCGAGGTAGATACCGATTTGATGTAAGTTCACCACAGGCAGAGGAAGCTTATAAATGTTGAAAAGTCCTCCATGAGCACCGGGACCAATCCTACCTAGTCTCCCCTGGAATTCACTTACTGTTGGCACGTTCATTCTGGAAAACCAACAGCGCCTTTTAGAGTCACACACCGCTGATCGGAGACTAGCAAGGTACCTAAGGAAAGTAGGCTAGAAATCTGCAAGAATGAGTTGCAGTGGGCGACTGTTTAGGTAAGCCGTTCAATGAATTAAATTGGTACTTTTATCCAATTGTGGCCGGTAAATGTGGAATTGATTTCTTGGCTTCCTATTTGGGACGGACGCTCCGGTGGTTGATCGACTAACGTCATACTTATTTCCTGGTGTGCGATTGGCCATTGTACGAAGGATGCATGTTGAATATTCATTTCCCCAGAGCATTATGAGGCGCCATTCCTTAAATATCGCAAGGAATGTGACTTGACCCACAAGTGGCGGCTCATCGTTAGTTACACAGGAATTCAATGAACTCAAGTAAAAATTCATAGTTTTAGAGAAGTGAAGCACAAGTAATGATTCATCGAATTCGTAAATTGTATCAGAAGCTTATGGGATGCTGCCCTCCAGATTGAATATGGTACTGCTCGAATTATACTATGATAAAAAGTGTTACCGGTCTCGGAACCACCAACCGCCAACGGAACGGACCGTAGCTTCTCTCTTATTCGAGCCGACCTCGCCGACCACGGACAATCACTTACCTTTCTCCAATAACTGAAAACGGAATGCTGTCTCCAGTAGTACTTTCCAACGATAACTTGTACTCAGTCTGCGAGATTCAAATTGCGGTCTCCGGCTCACCCTATTTGTCAGCATCCTAAGGTTAAGCACATATCAGTGGAAAGCAAGGGCCCGAAGAACAGCTCGAACTATGACAAATAAAAGTAAAGTATCACTTCAAAGTGCATATTGAAGTGTAGGCTTGTGTCCTCAAAGCTGCCCACGTTGTCCACCTCAGCTGAGGCAAATACCTTTCCGGGTTTCCCAAATCCAAATCGTCATCCAAATTCCGGAAATCCCATAAGTGTCTATACACATTAAGACAATCCCAAAGTTGTTGTTCAAACTGCTCTGAATCGGTGTCCCCTGTATTTGGATTGAAGATTAAATTCGAACGCTAGGTGAACCCCTATGCAGATAAAATATAATGAGCTTTTCTCAATCACCGCTATTCTGATCCCAATCAACGATGATTTGTAGATCACACTTACTACACATAATACTAGTACTCAGATCGAATCGCAGTCGGGAAGCGATCCCCCTCAACAGGATTCGACTTCAGCACCTCCTCAATCTCCTCCATTTCCTCCGGCGTCAACACCACATCCGCAAAATTCTCCTTAACCCTCTCCACACTTCTCGCACCCACAGCAAGCACAATGAAAGGCTTCCCCTCCTTCCCTTTACTCTTCACCCACGCAAGCGCCAGCTGCGCCGCAGTCACACCTTTCTTCTCCGCCAACTTCTGCAACTCCTGCACCAGCAAAACATTCTTCGCGAAAGCCTCTTCTTGGAAACGCGGGAAGTTCTTCTTGAAACTATCCTGCGGGATGTCGCTTGGTGATTTGATGGCGCCGGTCAACATCCCAGCGCCAAGCGGAGTATGGGCCGTGACTACAATGCCGAGCTCAGCACAGGTGTCGGCGACGCCATTGCTAAAGATATCAGTTGCCCAAAGCGAGACCTCTGCTTCCACCATATCGATCTTAGTAACTTTTGCAGCTCGACGGATAGTCGATGCTGCTGCTTCAGAGAGCTGAATGCCGTTGATCTTGCCTTCTTTCTTGAGCTCTGCGAGAGCGGAGACGGTGTCCTCGATAGGGACGTTGGGATCGACTCTGCAGGGCCCGAAGACGTCGATGGTTTTCTTGCCGGCGAGGATCTTGTTGGCATTGTCGACTGCTTCACGCATGTAAGTTGGCGAGCAGTCTAGGACCATGGGTTGGAAGGATCGGACGCCGGTTTTGACGCAGATGGTGACTTTGCTGGCGTCTTCGGGGTATGCGGTAAAGTAGCGGGCGAGTAGGTGGAGAGACTAGATTCTGTTAAGTATGGGATGTATGTTTGGGAAAGTTTTAGGGTCTTACGTTGGCATGAGGCGGTCCGTAGAAATCTGCTACGTTCCAAACTGTTGCTCCTGCTGCAAGTGCTGCGCGCATTGCTGCAAAGGCGGTGTCATCTGAAGTCGGAGCGGCTGGATTGGCCGTGAAGTCTAGTCGGGAGATGTCAGGAGAATCCGATTGAAAAGTTGGAATTAAACAGAGTCTAACTTACTCATAAGACCCAGGCCATTGGCACTGATGGGCCTTCCTACAAGTGTTGCCATGATTGGGTTCAAAGTTTGCAATTGGGGTTGGACTTCGGTTTTTGACCTGGAAAATTCAAGTTGAAAAATGCGAAGACTCAATGCGATGGATTATTCGATATTCTCTGAGGGAATCGAGAATCTTTATAGTCACAGCTTCAAACTTCTGCATCTATGCAGCTTACCATTTCGGTCGACACTCACTTGCGCATTCCGTGGAATCCACTGGGTTTTAGTTCCCTGTAAGTCCACAAAAGTTCCTCCGGGTTATGATATGACAAGATATTTTGAGCTTATCATCCAGTTCGTGCCGCATCTAGCTTCTGTAGACTGGAAACTAGTGGTGTTCGACCAGTTACAAACTGGATTGGGATATCCTAGCGAGCGGACGGAGTTAACCTTGGGACTTTCTCCTACCAACGAGCGTTTAGAGGTATATTTGACATAAGTTGATGTATTGTAGATGAAGATCGCACAAGGCAAGGATTGGCCGGAGATACCGGCTTTTGAGCTGGGACAAAGTCAAAACAGGTCCAGGACTCGCTTAGTCACAGCTGACTACTGTAACCATGCTTCTATTTCAACTTCAACTCCACTCAGCCACTACTCCAGTCGAACTTGACATACAACAAACAGGCAAAGTGAAAGTCCCAAGAACCACACGAATTACCACCACAAGTTCCTTGAAAAAAATATTCCTAAAATGGCAACGTTCAACCATCTGGCAGATGATGTTCTCCTCAACATCATCGATCGGATTCATATCCCCCAATCATTTCCTTAGCATGGCACATGTATTGAAGAGCTTAAACCGCTGCGTCACGCCGCATCTGTATCGATATGTGTATCTATGGCCGAAGTCTCCCTGGGCGTCAGATCCGCCTGTCTTCATTAAATGGCCGAATAGTCTCACCCAGATGTATTGTGCCGCCGACCAACGTACACGTATCTTCCACCTCGACCTTTTCAAGCAAACGATTGTTCAACGCCCAGATCTACGACGATGTGTAGTTGCGGCAAGCTTTGAGTGTCGAGTCAACGACTTTGAGAACCATCTTGTTTCCGTTGTGGTTGAAATCCTGGCGGGGTCCGCCGAATGTTTGCATGCTGCTCCAGAAATGTGTATTCCGCCAGCCCACTACTTCAAATATTTGACATCTCTGGAAATCGATGGAGAGGAACTGAGGGGCAGTTACGAGGGTGCTCTCTGCGATATTTTCTGTCTGCCGATGCTTCAGTCGATTTCTGTGGCTCGTGTAAAGAATTGGACGTGTTTTGACACCAGCACCATTCGAGCTGACCGAGCCAGGACATCCACCGTGAAAAATCTTTTACTCCGAGAGAGTGTCATCCCGGGTCCCGATCTGAAAGAAATCCTTACTTGGGCGAAAGCTCTCAAGTCTTTTAGACTCGCGCTCCATTTTCGTGGCCCGCAAGAAGGCCACGAAGTTGTTCATCGGGCTTCGGATTTTAGTGACGCCCTGCTGCCTCAAGCGTCGAGTCTGGAAGAGCTTCACGTTTACTGTGAATCGGAATTAGTTTTAAAGGCTGATCCATCCACCCTTTTTGACCAGCCTAACACAGTGGACCTTCGCGACTTCACCAAGTTGAGACGTGTTGGTCTTTGTCTCTCATTTCTGATGGTTTCCATATCAGATGCAGATTTCCACAATATTGATGTCGGGTCTTTCCCTCAGACATACCAAATATTGCCCCCAGCATTGGAAGACCTGCAAATTGAAATGCCAGACGACTTTCCACCTGCAGTCTTCTTCGCAACAGATCAAAATTGGGAAGTTGAGCTTCGGGCCGGTGAGTTGAGCTCCATCATGAGCGCCATATTTGAGAACAAACAGACACATCTTCCGCGCTTGAAAAGGGTTTTGTTTTTCCAGTGCCGGAGTGTCGCAGAAGCGGAGGACCTGCGAGCGATTCCAGGATGTTCCCAGATGCTGGAACATTCTGAATCCGCTGGGGTAGATGTCTCTTGGACCAGTTGTAGTATCCCGCCACTCTTCAACCATTGAAATGTTTTCGCACAGCGTTTTGGCGGCGTCAACAAAGTATGAGTTTTGTGCGCTTTACTTTCCATGTTCCAGTTCAATGCCTGTTTCTATTTTGACACACTTTATGTTTTTCTACATCACTGTCAAGTTTGCGAGCAAGTCACGTCATGTTTTTCGCTTCCTTGTAAGCGACGGCAATGCCATGTTGTGCTCTAGCATGGCAGGATCTGGATTACTCAACATTCATTGGCACTCAACTGTCTCTCAATCATCAATACTGTTGAGCATGTCTTCTGTCGAGATCTAGCAGGCGACGTGAGGTTGAAACCATGTGCTTGATATACCAGCATCGCTTCGTTCTTTCCTCGACCGTCGGAACCTCAGGCAGTGTACAACTTGTATTAACGTAGCAAGGCACTGAGCTGCACCAAATACCAGCATCACTAACATTATTAAGCACCAACAACATCGGTAGTAATTAAAAAGGACTCCTCGCTGCACCGTCTCGCACACAATGCCACCACTTCCCAAATCTCAAGCCGAGTCCGATCATGTTCAAGACATTCCACCACAAATCTTATCTTCGTCAGCATCAAGGAAATCAGACCGCGAGCCATTTCATGCGACCTACTTACCAGGTGCTAGAATGGGAAGTAGTCAGCAGCACCCGAGCCAAGACAGTGTTTTCGGAGCTGGTGACACGCTGCCAATCCCGTTGATCAGGATACATCCTCCTCCCATGACAAGAGACAGCCAATACTCCGTCGGATATTCCAAATCGAAATTGAATGACATGGGAGGCAAAATGTCGATCAGCATGTCCACGGCCACTCAGATTCCAGGATCAATTGGAGCCGCAAGGAGTGATCGGGTTTATGTGACACCATATCCAAAGCTGGAAAAGGGAGATAGGCTGCGGGTCCCTGTCGCAAGGCGCTTAAGATTGCCAAAGGCATCGAAAAACAAGGCGCCTTGTAAACCATCGGGGAAAAGAGGAAAACCTTCAGAGCACTGTACGGAGCCCCGCCAGATCATCAAGCGGCATAAACACTGGTCGTCGCCAACGTCACAGTTCGGCCTGGCAAAAATAAGGAAACTAGAGGCTGCGATGGAAAAGGACCAACGTCTGTTGGAGAAGACGGGGGACGACGCATCCAAGGCCGGGTGCTCTGAATGGGATTCCGGATTCGATTACGGATTCGAAGACGCCCTCGGGAACAGTTGTCAAGCTGCTCAGTCCAGCTTCACTTCCCCTTCGCTTGCCCCCGAATTGGAGAAAGGCCCTCCAATATTTACCTTCAAGGTCCCTCATGAGTGCTCACATTCATTGGCTGCCAAAACAAGTAAGGGTCCTTCCAAAGCCACTTTTGAGGTCTTCAAGAAGCAATGTATCAGGTCGAACACTGGGTGAGATTTCTCTCTTACGCCGCGGGGAGTGCATGGGCGGCGTGCACATAGATAAGACTAGGGAGTAAAAGTGTTAGAGAGGGCATCCACAAAGCTGCTATCAGAACCACGGAAGAGGATTTGCCACGGCTCACTTCTATGTCGTATCGGCGACCATGAGAGATTTTCTCGCAGTTCTGTAAATAGCACTGGACCACGGATGATATGAATTATACCAACTTAACATTGGCGACGCTCACGACTCACCACTCTTCCCAAATTCTACCACTCTTCTTCGAGCTCCCAGATTAGAGCTACATCTCCATCACCTCCATTGTACTTTTTGGGTCGAACCTTCCTGCATCTCAGCCATTTGCCAATACTCTTCCTTCTGTGCTTGGGAGGTGCCTTCCTCGAGTGTTGCACTGTTGTGGAATGCAGCGTTCCTGCCGTCATCTGGAAAATCGCTTGTCCTCTCCCTTTTGCCCGTGGATTTTCTCTCAACAATCTTCCTTCACCATCATCAATCTCGTCAACAATACCTACCATTCATCATCCTTATACACCTCCATGACCAGTCGTCCACTTGACTGCATCAATACCAGCCACACTCACTTCTACCACAGACAATCTTTGGCCCCTCTCCAAACAGACCTAGACGCGCAGCAGCGACACCAAGCTCAACAAGGCGCCCACCTCAGACGCAGCTCCCAGTCTCCCAGACTATCATCTAGCATGGCTTTTATCAACATCTGGACCAACGACTGCCCCAACTCCAAAGACGACAAGAAAAAGAACAAAGACGACAAACCCAAGCCTCCTCCCTTCCCACGCTCAAAGTCCTCCAAGTCAACCAAGGATAAAGATACCCACACTCCCGCCCATAAGCCACACAAAGAGCACAAGCCTAAGGCCCACAAACCTCCCAAAGAACACAAGAAGCATCCAGAACCCAAGAAGTGCAAAGACTCGAAGCCGGAAGAGTCCAAGAAACGCAGCTGGTTCTCATGGCCACGGCAGTACGAGCCAGCCAAGCCTCCAGTCAACCTCACCAAAGCCCCGAACCACGATACTGGCAAGAAGGGTGACGATTCCAAGAAGAAGGTTGATGAGCTGAAGAAGAAAGATGCGGAGTTGAAAAAAGAGGGTGCCGAACTGAAGAAGAAGGACAAGGAGCTGAAGAAGGACGGCGCTGAGTTAAGAAAGATTGGCGATGACTTGAAGAAGAAGGGTGATGAGTTGAAGAAAAAGGCTGAGGATATGAAGTCTGCTGCGGAAGGCTCGAAGTCTTCCAAAGCTGCAGACAAGAAGACGAAGAGTCAGGAGCAGAGATCCGATGGTGATGATGGCTGTGACTGTCCATATGATTAGATGCCAGACATCAGGATACAGGGCTCGTTGGGGATGAACCTTCACATTTGAGTACTGGAATGGATGGGTTCGGAAGGTGGAGTTTAATGGTCTCCAGAAGTGGTAGATTGGACTTTATTATTATCTTCTTGTGCTTGCTTGTCAACAGGTCTGGCTGGTAATGAGAAGCAGACTGGGATTTCATATGTGATGTTGGGATGCCGGGGCTAGATTGACGATAATGAAATTCAAATTGAGTCTTCAAGTCTGCATGATCTTCATTTCTCCAACGAATAACAATTCTCTATAGAATATCGTAAGTCTTAGCTCTGCATCTCTAATTGATGATGTAGTCCTCATGATATCCCTGCTATCTGGCTCTTCACACCCAAGCACTAACTGAAACCTCGCACAGAATCACAGCACTTGAATCCGAAGGGGAGCGTGTCATGACTGGTTGTTTTGTCGAACAAAATCTATTCCAAGCTGACGAGTTAGGGGAGCAGCTACTGTCGTTGCATTTGCACGTACACGTACCCGCCTCTGAAGGTGTGGATACTGGAGTTCTTCTTGGACTGGTCCTCGGTGAAGCCACAGGACATGCGAGGGTTGCCTCCCGAACATCGAGCGCAGAGCCAGACCAGCTTAAGTTCAGCAGCGACACAAGGTCTTTGCTCCAGAATTCATCATCGAACCACTGCGCCAGGTCGTCAAAAGCATGACCTTCATCGGTTTTGGAGTGGACCGGTTTCTCGGTGCAGAAGGACGGCGGCAATTGCAGATGTAATGCTCGCCACATCCCGTACAGTTCTGGATTGTTGTTCCTGAAGATAGCTGATAAAGTATACTTTATATTGATCAGCTCAACCAGTGGAAGCCCATTTTTACGATTCTGGAGGGTTGCAAGCAATCAAGTGAGCGATACCCATGCATGACCCTCGCTTACCTATATGTGCCAACAACACTGGCGGCAAGAAGTGGGCAGTGCTACAAGGGTCGGACGTCACCAACGCAAACGACTCGATAATCCAACGAAATCCTCCTTCGAATCATTGAAACAACTCTCCAGAGGAGAAGAGGACAAATCGCCCGTCCGGACGCAATCGTGAACCAGCTAGTACACATGATCATAGTATGGCGACTTTCCAGAGTTTATCCGACGAGATCCTCCTCCTTGAAGTTCAGCGTTTCATTCCCCACGCAGCCCTTCTGAAGATAGCCACAGTGTGTATGAGTCTGAATCGCTGCAGCACTCCGGAAATTTACCGGTACGTCCATTACCATGAGCCCTGGAATCTCATATCTTCCAACAGGATGGGGAGATATGCTCAAGTGTACGGCTGGTACGCCGACAAGTCTCGACCCAACACCAAGATCCACTCCCTCCAGCTATTCCTGAGAACTATCTCCAGTTCAGAAGAATTACGGAGACATGTGTTTGGTGCCAGCTTTTACTGTAACGCAGTGGATGAAGATGAAATCACCGCGAAGGTAGTTAGGGTGTTGAGCGGTTCTGCTCACTTCCCACCCATCCATCTTGCCCCATATGGGCCTCTTGATGCTAGCACGATAATGCCGGTTCTGAATACTGTGACCTCGCTAGAAATCCGATTCGATCACTTACAACCAGCTCTGGAGAGTGAATCCATACCGATGGATACTTGTTACGACGTTTTCTGTCTGCCGAACCTTCGATCGTTAGCGATTATCCACGTTCGGTCATGGACTCCCCAGTCTTCAAAGGAGACCTCGTCGAATACAGAAAAGTCTATGTCGAGAGTCAAAACCTCAAAGGTCACTTGCCTATCCTTCTTTGCAACAATCCCGCCAGGTCCGGATTTTGACCAGATACTGTCGTGGCCAAACGCGCTAAAGTCTCTTCACTACGAGCTAAGCACAGATGATCATCACAGCTTCGGACTCGACTCGCCCACTCTATCACCTGTGGATTTCAGCACAGCACTCTTGTCTCAAATGACGAGTCTCGAAGAACCTGTCATCTATGGCGACTGTCAAGGAGATAACAAGGGGTATATGCCGGCAGAAGTCTTTGATCTACGACTTTTCCCCAATATCCGCGTCGCCGGTCTGGGCCTAGGATTCTTGATGGTGTCGAAGCTAGATGCAGAGTGTGCGGACGGCGTTGTCGGCGATTTGAAATGATTGCACTAGACAATAAACTCTTATTCAATCGAGTCACAGGGTTTTTCTTCGATGGTAATGTTGATCAGTGCTTCTCTAGCTTGGAAGTTGGAGATTCAAATATCAATCCTTCCACAGTGCTCAAAACGTCAAAGTTGAAAAGTGCCGTTGAGATTGGGACATGATAATTAAAAGGCAACAAAACAATGTGGCCAGATCATGCTCACTGGAAGATTCATGAAGTAGTCCAAAATAATTCGTCGTATTTATTTGCCTCAGAGCTTCAAACTTGCCCTTACAAGTCTTCTCTCTTACATTTTCCTTCCACCCACTTTGCGAATGCCACAGAGTTGTCGTCTATGAAGACACAGAACAGATCAGCAACCCATATCAAAACTGGCGTAATAAATGCTAACGTCAGCAGAAATACAAGCGTGACACCCCAGCCGCCAATGTTACCGCCTGAAAGGCCAGTGGCCCATCTCAAAACAGGAGGGAACAATCTAGGAGCCATAGACTCCAACACCGACCAATGTATCAGATACATTGAGTAGCTGATTTTCCCGAGATACCTCACAGCTGGTGTGGTGAAAATGGCTTGCAGGAACTTCAGTTGCTGACAAGCAAATATTATGAAGAAGGCAACTAGACCAAACCATGGGAGCCATATTCTATTGGCCTGCATGTTGTATGCTGATCCAGTGTGCCGTATAATCCAGTTAAATCCGGGATCCTGCTCAGCGTAGTCCTGTGGCCATCCAGCCAACCAAATGGTCGGTATCAAACTCAGAGTGCATACGACTTTTAGCGTGATATTGACTATCCTCCTCAACTGCTTCAACTGTCTGAATCGAGTCTGCTGTCGAGGCGAGTATCCTGGCTGAAGAACTCCTTCTTTATCTTCGGCCCCCTCTTCCCGCAACAAGACTTCGTCCTCCCCGTCTGTATTGACCTGGTGAGTCTCAGACCAAGAGGATTGCGTTTCCCACCCCTGTTGGATCAACCCTAGCTCTGCGAGCCACATGCCCATCAGGAATTCGGAGACAACCCACTGTCCTGCTCGCATGGCGACCAGAATGATAGCCGCAACTAGTGCCATTCTCACTTGAACTTTACACCTAGACAAGGCGATTACTGGGTGAATTAAACGTCAGCTACTTCGCAACCGAGAAACTTGTAGCTTGCAATCAGGATGTGAGTAGACCAAGAAGACCTCATGCCCACATTGAAACAGCGAGTGAAGAGGATATTAGACTATCACTGGGTACTTACGAACTGCAAAGAGAATCACCGAGTTCGCCATCTCTATTGGAATGGTCCACAGGTGTGGATCGGGGTGAATGAGCACTCTTTGATCCGGCCACCAAAAGTCAAGAATCTGTTTCAGTTCCGTCCACCATACCCCCATCTGCGCAGCGAAAGTCGTACTTCCGCCTGGTCGCAAGTCTATCCACAGCAGTATCTGCCCAATGAAAGTCGACCCCAAAACTGGTAGGAACAACCTCATGGCTCGACGGAACAGCGCCGAGGATACGGTGCTTAGGACGGCAGCATGTTCGTTGGCTCGTAATTGCTTCAGCGACTTGAGGGAGAGTGCGTATCCGGAGATGACGAAAAATATGTGTACCATGGGGTGCCCGCTGAATATTAGGCGGATACCAGGAAGCTGGAGTGGGGAGGATGGGTATGGAGTTTGGTCCTGCGACAGTGGGAGGCCGTAGGCTGGCAAGATGGTTGGAAGGTATTTTCCCTCGACGTGATAGATGTAGACGAAGAGGGCGGCGATACCGCGGAGTCCATCGAGATAGCTGGTTGGAGAGATCTTCCCCAGACAGGATTGCTGGGAGGGATCGAGGAGCGGCTGTATGAAAGTCGGGAGCAGGGAGATACCCACTCGCTTAAGCGGTTGGAGTAAGAGAGGTTTTGAGAATCCCATGTTTGATTGACGATTCATTTGTGAGTTTGATGGACTGCGTACGATGAAAGATGTCAGGTACTTATATTATACTACTATCGATTCGCGTCGCGCCTTGACGCGAGGAATGTCATGTCGGAATGGCGTCTCTAATATGACTTGCAGTTGGGCCAAGGGAGAACGCCACCAAGCGAGAACGCGCCATGCCATCCAAGCGATCAACTCAGGTATGTCATGACCAGAAACCTGCAACCTGGCTGGGTTGTGGAAGGTTGTTAATTGTGTACACGTCTTATTTGATTAAAGAAGCATAGCTCGAAAATCAGGATTGACACTAAATAGTGTAACATTATTTAGATGCCTACGAGTTCGAAGTTCTACAGGAACCGCACACTGGTCAAGTCAACTATTTCAATTTATCTATTACACACCTTTCAGTCCTCGAAGCTCACATTCATGGCTGGTTTTGTGTTGGCATTCAGTGTACTGTTTGAAACAATCAGCATATGTATCTAACTATATCTTGGAACAACTCACAATATGTCCGGCCTGGAATAGCTTCCCACAGCATCAAAGTCCATCTACTCAAATCATCAGTAGAGATCCTTTGAAAGTCTTTCGGCTTGTGCTTATCTGGCTTCTGTTAATTCAGCAAGATTCAGTGTCGCGTAGACGATCTCCTGCTTGTCTCTGACAGGTTCGGTGAGGAAGTTTCCCATCGGTCCGACAATACAGGAACCACCATGGTTCAAGATGTCGTCCTGAGCCCATTGGTTTCCTTCGGGGTTGCGATCGGGGTGCTCCAGTGTGAAGGACGGATAGTCAGATGGAAAATCCGAGACCTGGGAATGTCAATTCTTTCTCGGCTGGCCCCTGTGGTATAGATCCTCACTTTGCAGAACTGGTTGATCGAAATCACAAAGCACCTGCCCTCTTTGGCTATGTGCTGTATTGTTGCGGCCCATGTCGCTGGGTCATCAGCAGTTGGTGCAATGTAGATTCTGTCAAGTGTCAGTTGTGCTTCCATCACAATGTACTGAGGATCAGTTCGCACTCAATCCCGCGCTGATAGAGCGCGAGTCTGGCGGCTGGCATGTAGTTCTCCCAGCATATCAGACCTCCGATCCTTGGCCCAGATCCAGTGGAGAGTTCAGAAAGATCCTAACTTGCCAGGATCCACGCCATGATATCACTCGAAGAAGGCATTGCACTGTAGGTGACTTATTATAAAAGCGAGGTCTGTGGTAGCCCCCCACTTTTACGTTCGCTAAATATTCCGGTTGTTTACTTGTTGCATGAGCCCAAATGCTGACAGGAATAGATCACTATAGCCCAGACACCATATGCATTCACGGCATTATGATTGATGGGAGACACTGTGCGAGTCATCTAGCGAGAAAGTCTATAAGGCCACGATACCTCTATCGCCGCACAGTTTAGGCTTTGCGATCATCCCGAAACCTGAAAGAAAGAATGGACTCAATAATAATGCGAAAATGACTGAGCAAAACAATATGTACAACTCTCCCACCCAATGTTCATCTTTCAGCTCGCTAGATATAACATCCGCAGTTCAATATTGTGGGTCTGGAAGGCTACAGCAACCCGCTTTACCGAGCTTATGCACCCGTGATGATATAGATCTCACCCGTCGAATCGCTAGTCATGAACAACCTATCCTTCGAATCAAACGCGAGCGTCGTTGGACGGAAACATCTCGATGGACAATTGGCATTGTTAGAATTGTACAGGATGTTGACAGCGGCCGTTGTGCTAGTGGTTGGCTCGACGGGCTGTCCATTTCTGAATGCTATGCGCGAGAGTCTGTATCCGTCGGGTGGTGAACGGTTCCTGGATTGCCGTTAGAGCTGTCTTTTTATAGGACTCAAGTCTCGACTGAGATGAGAGGTTAAAAGTAAGTGAGATGAGAGAGGTAACGTACCAACTTCCATGGAACGCAATGTACGCCGCGGTACCGTTCCGGTTGAACTTCACATCTAGCGGCGCTGTGTGAGCAGGGAATGTCAAACGAGGAGCTTGACGCTCTAAACACATCGCATCTGTGTTGGATCCCGAGGGGTCGCCAATCAAGAATTGCGTGCCGACTTTGATGTTTGCGTTGTTGGGGAGAACGCTTGGATCCCACGCTGCGAAGCATTGCGGATAGCCGTAATTGGCGCCGCGCTGAGGTGATGCTGTGGTAGAGTTGAGCAAACCGTGGTAGTTCAGTTCTTCACCTGGGTTGGTGTTGTGTACATCCACGCCTTGGCGACGCATGTCGTCGACGGAGTTCTCGACGGACCACTGGGACCTTTTAGCATGTGATGAATTCATGAAACGGTAGAAGATTATACTTACGAATCCACCGCTGCTAATATCCTCGCTCATACCGACGCTGTTCCGCAAGCCCCATGCTATGACTTCTCCAGCTGTGTAATCAACTGGAGCGCTACTCGTTCCGGAGATGCTGAATGCTCTGATTTGGCTGCGGCCTGAAGTGATTTGCGCTGTTGGTGCATCAATGTTGCCGTCTGACCCTCGACTTACGAGAAGCATATTAGGGTTGAATTTGGATACCCACAATGTTCGGGTAGAGTGTCCACCATTGCGCATGTTCTGAATGATGGTCTTTCTCGTGCCGACTGTACCTGCGACGGCATCGTATGGGTAAGAATAAACATTTGTCAAACTTGAGGCGAAGAGGGTTTTGCCATCAGCAGAGAGATCGATGCCGTGGTTAAGCTATAGAAATTAGTAAATAATTGCTATACTGCAATGCTGATGACTTACAGTGTTGTCTGCGATCAATGTCTTGCTCGAGGCAACACAGACGTTGATCCCACCATTATCGGTGAGTTTGATATATCTGATTCCTCCACCACCTTGTTCTACGACGAGCAAGTTTCCGGCAGTGTCAAATACCATTCCTCTCGGAGATTTTAATCCATTTATGACCACTCGAGTTTGCACACCTGAAGCGGTGACTGGCGCCCCCTGCGCAGGATTGATAGTTGAGCATGTTTGGCCATTGCTCGAAGTTGCGAGGACCGCGAGCAAAATTGTGAGAGTGGAAAGGGACCGAGTCCAAATCGATGAGAAAGCCATGGCTGTTTCTCTATCACAGATAGGTGATGTGCTGAGACGTGAAACTTGTGATACTGGGGCCTGATTTCAGAATGTTTCCCACCTCGGGCTTCCCCCCATACAAATACTTACACATCCACGCCTCCTGACCCCATTTTTAAAGCCTGATATGGTTCTTAATTGAAGAGGGGAAGCCAAGACGACACATACCCCTCAATTGCCTCATGATTTTCACATAAAACCCAGCAAGCGTCCTGGTGAAGAACACGATGGCACCTCAATCCTGAGAACGCGATATATAAGATCCGGGAGATGTGATCTCGGCGCTCGGCAGACCAGTCAGAAGGAAACAAAAGCTCCGGATAAGTATACGATGAAGATATGCCGAGCCAGCAGCATGTAAGCGATAGATTCGGGGTAGATGTCCGCCCTTGATTTCCCACACCTCGGCGATATTTGGCTATTTTATAATTCTTGGCGATGGGGATGTCGTAGCGAGGTCAGGTTGTTGTGTGGTGGAAAATCCGATGGGAGATCTGGAGTAGCATTTTGAGCAGCATGAGATGCCATTTCAAGTAGATAATTGTAGATCTCAGGGGGGAGAAAGCAAGGGAGATCTCGGTAGTGTTGATTAGGAAGGTAGTATTTCAGAACGCGAACTTGACAAGCGAAGGACAAATATACTTTTTGCAAGCAGAATAGAACGACACAGACCATGAAATGTGACTTCAAAAAGACTCAACAAGTGAACAACGAAGTCAGACGAAGTAAAAAAAATCCGCCAAAGTACGATTAGCGGATATCTAATAAAAGTGATCAGAAACAGGTTGAAGGAATGGCACTTGCAAATTGCTCGCAGGCCACCGACAGGGTTAGGGGCGGTGGATAACGTCGATCCCCGTCATAGCACTCACTCCGGAGCCAAAGCTGTATTGACCTGCTGCTTATGGCTCATGTTATGATGATGGAACGCTGCTGAAGGGAGTCAAGAAAGGTGCAAGGAGAGGGGAGAATATGGAAGGGGGAATCATGACTCAGCCATGACTAAGCGATGCGTATTGACACCTCAAATGTCCTCATGCAGGGTCGATGTTCAACATGTCAAAATCGTACAAGGTAATACTACTTGAAGAAGGGCTTCTTTTATCATTTGATACCGAGTATGTTCCGCACCCTTGGATCAGATCAGGTACATGTCTGTCACTATCATCTCCTTTGAACCTCAAACCGATGACCCAAATCCTTTCTTTGGGCGCAAAGCACTATCAGGAGCTTCCAGGAGTGCATAGCGAACTATGTCCTGAAGTGTTCCACTACGCTATGTATAATTCCAAAAGTGACCTCTGAAAAGAAGTTACACAATTTCATTTTCAATTTCCATTCAACTTTCAAATAAATCCCTTTCATCGATTGTCCTCTGTTTAAGGTTTTGAGGCTGCCTGAAATCTTGTCCCGCAGCAGCTGCCCCGCCACGCAAGTCCCAACGCGTCATGGGACATCCAATCCGCCACACTCGACACCACAGCATACTTGATCACAGTAACACCACCAGGAACAAGAGAGACACAAAATGACCTGAACTTCCAACTTTCTGCTCTTCATCCAGAGCTTCAACATACCGATCAACAATCCGCCAACTTTAAGAGTACGCAGCTGGGATAACGACAATGACGTCGTCAAAGAACCCCGCGCGATCAGCATCTCCATCGAACAGCTTCTATGCTATGAGCGACGACGAGGAAGGCGACTAGTGAGTACAGTTTTCTAGCGTTGAGGGAGAGATACCGGTATCTTGGAGACTATTTTGCCTTTTGGATGTCCTGAACCTGACGGGGGGGCACTTTGCATTGTCTCTTATCAAGGCAGTCGGCGATGGGAATACTGACATGCTCGTAGTAATACCATTACCCATACGACCTCTGGCAGGGGGGTGAAGCTTCTCTATTCAAAGAGCAAGGTATGTTGTGTTCTATACGTCCTCCACTACCTATCGACCTCAGCCAAAGTCCTCAGAACATTACCTGACATTCAAATTGCAGGTTTATATCCACCCCACCCCCTCCGCAAAGGACAATATACCAGGGTATATTGCACTCCTTCAGCAGAAGCCAGCACCCGACTCTCGACCCACTTCATCCTCCTCCCCATCTTCGAGAGCGAAAGCGGCCTCTTCCCTCCTCCTTGCCTGGGTTCCCGAACATTCCCTGGGCGATGCTAGAGATACATACGTGAAGGTGGATCTGGCAGAAGGCGACTCTCCTCCGAAACAATCATACCTCGTTCCACCTCCCCCGACCACGACTACACACTCGAGCTCGATAGGACACTATGCCTTCGCCATTCCCGTCTCTGCAATATACAGTTTACTGGTTCGACCTCCGAGTCTTGGGTGGTGGTTCGGCAGCGTTATCATTAATAGCAGGGCGGGGGATTCTTTCCCGGCCCTCTTTTTCCACGATTCAGAATGTCAATCTACAATTCTACAAAAAAAGAAGCATGCGAGGGAGAACTTCGATCCCTTTGGTGCGAATGGGGAGATGTTCTGGGGCGGAGACGAGGTGCTGAGATGGCTGAGGAGATATGTCGAGATTGAGCGCAGTGGTGCGGAACCTAATATCTATTTGATCGAGCCCAGTCTGGAGGATAAGGAGGCCTTCGGTGGAAAGCCAGTTACAGCTGCGTTGGTGAGGCCGACGAGCAGTGGAGCCAATGTGACGGGAGCAGCCGGTTCGGGAGCTGCATCGAGCTCGAGAGGTCCCAGAGATGCAGCTATGGATCCAGTCACAAAGTTTGTCAAGGAGGCCGGATGGAACCTGATGGAGAAATTCAGCAAGGTCACAACTTTTACAAGACGGACGGCAGATTCGGTTATCGACAACCCCAAGATGCCACCACAGATGAGGAGGCTGTTGAAGAACCCTGAGGTACAGACATTACAGGAGGAATTCGACAGTGCAAGGATATATTTGGCAAGATGGGCTATGGGTATTGCTGAGCAGAGTGAACGAGATCGAAACCAGAGAATATGGACAGCCAGGGATGTCCTGGAAATGGAGGAGACTGATGTCGGAGAATTCGAGCTTCTGGATACTGAAATGGGATCATTGAGTATGAAGGAGCAGCGGAAAACAGTCACTTTGAAGGAATGGAATAGCTACTTCGACCAGCGAACAGGAAGATTACAAGTCACTGTTGACGAGGTCAAGGAGCGGATATTCCATGGTGGGCTTGATCCCGAGGATGGTGTAAGAAAAGAGGCATGGCTTTTCCTTCTCGAAGTCTACGATTGGCATTCCTCAGCCGAGGAACGCAAGAACGAGGCAGCTAAACTCCGGGACGAATATGTGAAGTTGAAGGGTGCATGGTGGGATAGATTAATTGATCTTGGTGGAGAAGGAGAGGAGGGCGAATGGTGGCGTGAGCAGAGAGGCCGAATAGGTTTGTCACCATGATAGCCCACCCCAAGCCGCAGTATAGACTGATATATCCCATCTCTTGGGGTTCTTGCAATAGAGAAGGATGTGCACCGAACAGATCGTACAATTCCGCTTTTCGCAGGAGAAGACACACCACATCCGGATCCGTCCTCGCCATTTGCAGATGTCGGAACCAACGTCCACCTGGAACAGATGAAAGACATGCTCTTGACCTATAACGAGTACAATCGCGACTTGGGTTATGTCCAAGGAATGTCTGATCTTCTCGCCCCTATCTATGCCGTAATGCAGGACGATGCTATCGCATTCTGGGGATTCCAACATTTCATGGACCGCATGGAAAGAAACTTCCTCCGCGATCAGAGTGGCATGAGAAAGCAGCTTCTTACTCTGGATAATCTAGTCCAACTTATGGATCCCAAGTTGTACCTGCATCTTCAAAGCGCCGACTCCACGAACTTTTTCTTCTTCTTCCGCATGTTACTTGTCTGGTACAAGCGCGAGTTCCCATGGCTAGATATCCTGCATCTGTGGGAAGTGTTGTGGACGGACTACTTGAGCAGCGGATTCCACCTCTTCATTGCTCTTGCAATCTTGGAAAAGCACAGAGATGTGATTATGGAACACTTGCAACATTTCGATGAGGTGTTGAAATATGGTACGGTCGAATCCTCCCTCCTGGTTCAGACAATGAAGCTAATTTGAAACAGTCAACGAGCTCTCCACCACAATTGACCTAGAATCAACACTTGTCCGCGCAGAAGCTCTCTATCGCCGCTTTCAGCGCACTGTCGAAGCCATTGATAAGAAATCCAACTTCCCAGCCCCGAAACTGCGACAGCGAAATACAGCTTCGACACAGAATGTATCGCTCGGAGGCACGCAATCATTACGGCCAAGCTCACCTACCTCACCCTCGGCGAATACCTCGGGTGTCGATACTGTAAGTGCTGGCGGCACGAACAGTGACCCTCCAACAGGTGGTGAGATTTCTGCAGGTACAGCGAATCCATCAACAGCAACTGCTGCGAAGGGTAATTCGAAGGGTAAAGGAAAGGGAAGGGGCGATGAGCGGAAGAGTGCCGAGCTGGAAGATCAAAGACCTAAAGTCATTAGTCCTGAGCTGAGAGGTTTACTCAGCCGGAAAGTAGAGGTCCTTCCACGAAAGGTAGTTAGGAACGAGGGAGAGGGGTTGTCCAGTATTAAAAAGTAGATATTCCGGGGCGGGTTTATGACTATGGATGGGTGGAGAGCATGATACATGAATCGGCGTTTGGGATGGGCTGGGGACCTACTTTTGGGCATAGGTTCATGGTTTGACCGTTTGTCTGCTTTTAATGTCACTGGAACTTCCGAGAACTTTGATTTTACCTCAATTGTGCGCCGCACGGTGTTCTTGGACGGGTATATACACTCCTCGCCCAACCTTTCCCCTCCCCTTCAGCATCACTTCACCATCCCGATCCACCATCTGGTGTCCTGGCTAAAACCACACTATTTCCTCCTCTGTTATCCCTACGCACCCATCTCCAACTTGACGACCTCACCCCTCCATCCTTCCTCCACCCTTTCACCCATTCTCCTCCTCTTCCATCCCCAATCCACGCCTCCCATTCCTTCATCCCCAGATCCCCCTCTACCCCAAAATCTCAAATCCCAAATGATATCTACCCACTAACCATCAAATACACCAACACAAGCGGCCACGCACTACTCATCACCACGGCGGCAATCACACTCGCGGCGCTGAGCCTCCTATCCCCGCGTGGTCCCCTCCACCGATCGGCAAGCATGCACGTCGACATGATCATGAACATGACGTAGACGGCGCCGCCCCAGAGGATGGGTAGGCGGATGGCGAGAGTGTCGAAGTCGCCGGGGCTGAGGACCACCTTGGAGGTGTCGACTGGTTTGAGGTCGGAGAGGTTGGCGCCCATTTTTTCTTCTTTTGGAGGGGGTGAATTGAAGAAGGGAGGGATTAGATTATTTTTGTTGGGTTTGGGAGGTGCGAGGGTTGTTGTGAAGGCGTGAGGGTGTGGTTGTGGAGGTTGAGGTTGAAAGAGTTGACCAGCAACGAATGATGAAGTTGTGATTGAGATTGAGATAGCGGAAGTGAAGAATCGGTCAATCAATCCAAATAGAAAAAGCGACCCCCCGAAAAGAAAAAAAGAAGAAGAAGAAGAATAATCGTATCGTAAAAGGGATCTGCAAGCAGTATTGGTAGAATAGAATCGAAGAAAGGGATAGAGAGAGAAAGACCGGCTGACTGATTAGCAGAAGAGAGGAGAGAGAAGAGGTGAGGTTGAGATTGAGGTGAGGCAGAGAAGGAAAGGAAGCGAAGAATCCTCAAACGGGACGGGGGTATAATCAAGCTTTGTATTCCTATCCATAGTAGCCGTTCTACACAGACAATAATGGCAAGGGCAACGACAAGCCTCCTGTGACGACCGACCAACCCCACGGCCTTCAATACCATACCTGGCTAGCTCACAAGAAGAGCCGAAACATACTCCTCCCACGGCCTGACACCGGATGGCACCTGGCACCTGGCACCTGGCAGGTAGGACCAGAAGAGTCAAGACGAGAACAATGGGCGGGCGGGGCTAAACTACCTATGGTATGGTACAGAGGTAGGGGAGAGAGGGTTGGAACTCGGCAGGATGAGGTGGCGGTCGCAGCGCAGCGCATTGCTGTACTACTGGTACGGAAATACTGTATTGGAACGAGCAGATCGGACCTGGGACGTCGCATGCGGAACTGAACGATCATCCAGTCGTCTGACAAAGCTTGTCTGAACTTTAACGGGTAGGTAGGTAGGTGAGGGGAGGGGAGGGAGGGTGTGGCGTTTGGGCAACGGGTAGTAGTGGGCAGGGCAGTACTGTAGTAGACTAGTAGTAGTGGGCACGAGAAGGTGGTTGATACTTGATAGATGGTGAAGGAATATGGAGGCTGAGACGAGGTCTACGGTCAGGGGTGGTCTCGGAAGTTGGGTCTTCCATGTTTGGGCAGGAGATGGAGATAAGCGAGATCTGGTTGTGTGTTTGGGGTGTGGATATTTACTGGGCGGCGGGCGCGCGGGCGGGCAGCCTGAGCGAGCGCTGCAGATAATTCCTTATGGGTACCACCATCCTGTGAATAAATTGTAATCAGACTTCTAAAAACTCTCAAACCCAAAAGAACCCCCTTTCAATTTCCATCCCCGCGATAAAGTTGCTCCTCCTCACCGATAGAGTTATAGATATCATGGGAGTTTCGATCGGCGGCACTCACTTCACTCAACTCAACTCAACTCAGCTCAATCAAGGGGCTTCGGCTCGCTAACTTAGCTCAACCCCTAAGCGAGTATCAGACTCAACAGACAGGGGTCCCTGAGACGGGAAACACCCTGTATTGGGACGAGCTGAGTTTTGGATGACAGGTGCTGTGACGCTGGGGAATTCTTGGGACGGCAGGTTTGATGTCTGATGTCTGAGCCTCTTGGCTCTACTTCTCAGACGAAGGTTAGAGCAGCGGGATGGGAGTCAGTTTGAGCCGAGGTTGTGGCATTGATGATGCCATCTATCGACTCAGTTGTGAGCTGGGAAATCGGATGTGCTTTCTTGGGGAACCGATGTGTTTATTAGTGTCACTATAGTATGGTCATGAATACAGTTTATGCACACTGCTGGCTGGTTATGAGATGATGGCTATGAAACCTGGGCTCGCCCTGGGCGGCTACTGAAGCTGGTTGCGTCACGTGACTCATCACCACAGAGTTCGCAATCAATTACCGTGAGCAGCATAATTCAGAGACATGCAACGATGCTGATCGACGCGATTGGAGTCGGCGAGCGAGCCTAAAACCAGAAAGGATCGATAACATTGATGGGGGGCAGTTGGGCGAGATCAGGATCAGACTTTCCCGCAACAGCTCGGCTGAAACACTTCTTGGAGCCTCCTTTCTCCTTATATCATCACCGTTCTACAAAAACCCCCAGCCGCTGAAGATCGCAGCCATTGAATTAGAGCCTCGAAATACGATATCAAGGCGAACCAAGAGTTTGGAATGGGAAGGAATGTAGGCTTGGCTGAGGCTGGCAGGTTCTTTCCACCGGCAAAGGTGTGATGGTGGATGTCAATGGATGATAACTGAAAGGTTGCTGAAAATTGAAGCTCAGAATGCCACGAATGCGGGAATACATTGATTGAATTCAGATCATGAATGGAAAGTCAAATCCAATGGAATAAGTGCTATCAAATGAAGTTGATGCAGGACGATGGATTAGAGTTTGGGCAGAGGTTAGATCCTTCGCCTAAGCCCAATTTCGGCCAAGCGAACCTAGGAGTCTGAGGAAACGACCTCAGAACCTCGATAAGCAGCTTTCAGTCACGATCACAAGACCCAATCACTCTAAGCAGTCGATTGAACCACCTAGCAATCCTAAAGTCTAGGCATGGCCTCGTCTCAACACCTCGCCTCAATCAGAGCCACACAGCGAGCACCCAGAAGCTGCGTCACATGCGCCAGAAGAAGGGTGAAATGCGAGAAGAAAATCCCATGTCGAGAGTGCATCAGTCGGGGCATCGAGGCATCGTGCAAGAGAGAGACCGTCAAAGTCAAAGGCAAGATCCTAGTCAACGTGTAAGTCTATTTCATGAAATCCCACCAACATCCTTTGGCCCGTCTGTGGATCGGATACAAACAACCCTGCCGGAGAATAGCCTACAAAAGCACTAAACAGCCAACAGCGAAAAGTCTACGAGTCAAGAGACCCAACCAACATATCAACAACTGCTTGAAGAAAATGAACGTCTCAGAGCTCAACTTGCACGCCCGGCTATCTCGCTCCCTAACAATGAGAGGTGTTCTGGAGCTGTGAGGAATATCACGGAGAATTTTGAGCGAGATCTTTTCCAGACGGTTAAACTCCTGAAGAGGAAATCGACGGTGTCGACGGAGAGTGATGTAATATGGCCTACTCCAGAATGCGCTGCTAGTGTTATTTCGTTTGGCAAGTTATGGACTTCGTGGATCCATTGTGCTATTCACCATCCCACTTTTGAGAAGGAATGCGATGGGTACTGGCGACTTGGATATCACGCGCAAGGAGACGAAGTTGAGAATAGTCTTTGGCTGTCCGTGTATTTTGCAATTCTTAGCGTGAGTAGAAGTTCGAACTGAAAAAGCCCGTACTAATGGTGGGAGTCTGCATTGCTATTTATGGACGAAGCTGAAGCTGTGGAATCTGGAATCGCTGCAGGTGAGTGAAACAGTTCCTGACAATCGCAAGTCATTTACCAAAATCATAGGCGACGTGAGGTTGAAAGTTCTCCACTGGTACGATGCGTCACTGTTCTACTTATACAAAGGAGACTTCCTCCGCAATCACAACGTGTGCACCGTACAGACTGTCGCAATCCTCGGCATTGTGTTCAACAATGTCGGAGATTCAGACCTACACTACTCCCTCTGGGGAGCCGCCATACGCATTGCCCAAGTCTTAAAGATGGGAAATGACACAGACAACGCCAATGATGATCCCGTCCAGCAACAGGTCCGTCGAAGACTATGGTGGACCTTGGTACTCTGCGAATGGCTTCCAGTGCCCTACAGAACACCGTGCATCCTAGAAGCAGACTTCAAGATCGAATTACCAGCTTCGCTACACGAAGACGAATACCTGACCGGAAGACGCGACGGACTCCCCCAACCAGACCTAATCGACTACCACATCGCCATGAGCCAAATCGCCATCCACTACCACCGCTTCCGCTTCGCCCTCCGCCACAGCAAAGGCACTCTAGACGACATTTTCCCGTTGGTAATCAGCGCCGACGAAGCCCTCGCGACCTTCATAGCACAACTCCCAGCACATCTACAGCCCGAAGACCCCGATCAGATCGTCTGCACGTCCACTGATAAAGACCCCTGGATGTGCTGGCAGCGAGGGAATCTCTGCGTTGTGCTTCTGTATTATAGGATCGTTATCAATAGAGTCTTGCAGGACCAGTGGATACACGACCCTGCTACTTTCGCGCGCACGAGATCGATATGTCTGAGCTCGGCGAGGGGGATTATCAAAATGACGAAGGCGTATACACAACCTATTGCACGACATCGGCCTTGGTAAGCATACTCTAACTCATATTCCAAGACTTCTTACTTCTTCATTCAAAATGAAAACTGATCCAACAACCCCAGGCCAACCTCCTTCCACCTCTTCTCAGCCGCGATCGTCCTTCTCGTCGAAGTTCGATTCCATCCCGGCGACGCACATGACCACTACATGAGCGATATCAAATCCTGCGTGGCTTTCCTGGATGAGATTAAAGACCAGAGTACGGTGGCTTCTCGAGCGGCTGAGATTCTGAGAGAGCAGATACGGGATTATGAGCTTGAGGTTTCTTGAACTGGGGTGCTTCTCGTTGGTTCTCGGACTGGTTGTTTGTGTGTTGTTGTTTAACGTACTTCAATAGTACTGCTCGGCTGCAGAAGGGAATCAGACGGTCCTCAGGAAAAGGTGATTTGGGGTCGAGCTTTGGATGCGGCGGATGAGAGGCAGCTTGTTTGCGAGCTTATATTGTTGAAAGACTTCTCCCCATATGGAGAGGGTCATGAAATTGAGGCTTCCTATGATATTTAAAAAGGCTCGGGTTTATGATGGCTTGCAAGGTGGATGACAGGTATATCTTTAGACGAAAAACGAGTGCGTTCATTACGGCGTCGTCGGCGTTTGGCTTGAATGAGGGGGGGGGGTGGGGGGGGGGTTCGACCAACTTGATCACAATCATCAAGCAAATTCCCTGCTGCTTCGAGTTAACGCACCGCGGTTCTTGAAGTATCATCAAATTAACAAATGACTTAGGCACACAATACTTGCCAGGCATCAAACCCACCTCATCTCAACTTACTCAACTCAACCATCTAGTCTCTGCAATCAACACATCTACATCAATATATTATATATACTTGACCGATTTTCTACTACCCAAGAGTATCAACTAAATAGAGTTCCATAAACCCCAAATCCCATCATCATCTCATTGGATTTGCATAACATCGTCGCCTATGACGAGGAAGAGATTCCGACTCAACAGCCCTGGCTACTGGCCCTTGGGAATGGTTGGATGTGAAGGTGTTGTTGAGGGATGAGGAGTGGTTTGATAGGGTCAAAGATGAGAAGTGAGGAAGTATGTGGTTTAGGAAGGTGGATGGGATGGCTCGGGGTAATTGGAAGGGGGGGGGGGGGGGGGGGGGGTTAGAAAAAAAATGACGATGAAGTGTATCAGCGGAAGGTGTGAGTTCGAGGAGGATGCATGCAGGTAGGTAAGTGTGGCTTGTATTATTTAAGCATGGGGCTGAAGGGATACTTTCTGTGAGTATGGATATCTTTCCTGATTTGGTGATCGAAAATATGAAGTTTCTTCCACGCAGGGTTTGGAGAAGGTGTGTTTGTTCAATGACATGACATATCAAAATGCCGCATCTCTCGCGTTGGGAGATGCCTTCTTCAACGTCTTCTTGTGGGGTTTGAAAAGATTGGATAGACACCTTGTTGACGCCGTGATTGATATTCTAGATGCATGAGTGCTTTGTTGTTTATCTTAGACTTGAGGAAGATATTTCTTTTCTCGGGATTGCTGCATCGCTTGGGAAAACAAGAATGTGAAGAACATAGATTCGCACCTGATTTGATACTAATCTGTCTTTTCATTTGCAGGCAATCTACTGCCTTTATCCTGAACTTGGGAGACTACTAGGTGGCTATTGTTGGCCGTTATGTTGGTAACTCGAAATCCACGTACGTGAAACGTCAACATTTAGGCTTCCACTTTCCTTACCCCGCCAGCCACACCTCCAACATCCTCCCACTACAATACATCCCTCATCTCAATCTCAAAAACGCTATACTCAACTTCATCCGCCGAAAGTAATATTTATCATGGGCGTACCAAGCAGCGTCCGATGGTACCACCTCCTCGGCTTCTTCATCCTAGTCGGCTCACGAGATCTCTACCTTTGGACACTCATCAAAATCCGCGACTTTTACGATCACTCATGTAACATCTTGAACTCAACTATCTACAATCTCCAAATCACAAGTCGTAACTGCTTACGTCTACTCCAGCTCGCACCTCCCCCAGAATTCACCCGATTCGGAACCCTCCCACTGGAAATCAGACGACTGATCTGGTCATTCGCAGCAAGTCAGCCGCGCGTTATTGAACTTGGACATTCAAAAGATCGCAAGACGCGGAAACATGTTCTTCCTACTCACGAGATAGAGAATGGAGGGGGGATTCGAAGCATCGCAGAAATCCCGCCCGTCTTGCATACATGTCGAGAATCCAGGGCTGAAGGCCTGAAACGCTATATATTAGCATTCGGAACCCCAGAGCATGAAGCGAGGGTATACGTCAATTTCGCAAACGATGTTGTTTTCCTCGGGAGGAGATGTCCTATATATTCTGCTGTGGGATCGATACCTGCTACTTGGAGTCGCAGGCAGGAGCACTGCGTGCGGATGAATGATCTGGAGAAAATTACTCGTCTGGCGATTCGGTGTGAGTCTAGTTGGGGACTGGTGGTGAATGCGTGGGATAGGGAGAGGTTTGGGGGGGTGAGGGAGGTGGTGGTTGTGGGGCAGAGGTGGGGGGAGAGGAGGTTTGATTTAGGGAGGAGGCCGGATTTGAGGGTGAGTGGTGAGGAGGGGGTTAGGTGGGAGGATGTTGGGAGTGTAGGGAGTGAGATTAGGAAGTTTGTGGGGATTAGGGTGTTGGAGGATAGGGTTGGGATTCGTGGAGAGAGATTGGGGGAGAGTGAGAGGCTGATGAGACGGGATGTGGTTGTGAGGGATGGGTCGTTTGTGAAGGGGTTGGGGGATAAGTGGTTTAGTCCTAGGAGATCGTGGGTTTTCTGAGGTACTGAACCTCTGCAATATATTTTCAATCGTCACTCGTGCAACAAATTGCTTGAACTTCTGGGATATATCACAGCCCATCACTTACGGGGGTTTCCAGGCTATATATCAGGTTGGAGAACATGGTCAACAGAGGGTGTATACTGCTGCGGTGGAATATTGAGAGAAGAGAGGGGACGAACCAGAGTGCGTTCCCTTTGTCCCTTGGACAGGTTAACGGTCTGGACTTGCAAACGAAACGGAGACAAAAGAATCGATCAAAGTCACCACTTTCAGTAACGACATGATATCAAGGACAAACAGATTGGGCAAGACATAGCATTGCCATCTAGCTCCACGCCCCGCTCTAAGGCCTTCGCTTAGCAAAAGTGAAGCCAAAACGAGGATCTCGAGCTGAGTCTCCATGCTATCTATCCACCAATAAAACAGAAACAAAAATAAAAGAACACAATTGTCCTCAGCGAGAGTCGAACTCGCGACCTTCGGATATCAGGTGACTTTCCTTGTTTGATCAAGGAAATCATACAGAAAGGTTGTATGAGACCGACGCTTTAACCAACTAAGCCATGAAGACATCTTTGAATTGTGATTCGATGACGGCATTTCCTTATCTGTGTATCTACGAGAAACAAAAGTCTCTGCGAAGGAAAAGCTTATGGAGAACCCCGCTGCGGGGCAAGGTGCCAGCAATGGTGCGTGGGGCCTTCAGCCACGAGCCGAATAATGCAATACACCGACTTGAGGGACTACAACGACCAATTGCTTAGGACTTTTGATTGCAGCTATGCATTCCACGGTATCTATACTATGCAATAAATCAAAGGCATTCAGCCAGTGATTTGGACCATGAAATTCGAGCTGTCTGGTTTCTAATTCGGTCTCGCTAATAAAATAGGGGGTGCATGAACGACTTCGGGGCCCGTCAACATAACTGATTCGACTAAACTTTAAACATATCTTGTCTTATCAATTGACCGGTGTGCCTACACTAAATTGGACTTTGAAGTTGAATCTGCTCAATTGTCTTCAAGCCCTCACAACACATTCAAAGAACAGTAAGTATATTGTTATTCACCTTACTTGCACAGTCCTACAGTCGTCAACATCCCCTATCTATTCCCATTCCTCCAATCTACAGATCACTGTAGATTTTGAGGCAAAGGACGGGAGCCGAAGAAATACACAGCTTCTGTTCTTGGCTTTTCAACCGACACCAATCAGCTGCTCACCAGCCTCTTTTGCCATCTTGAAAAAGTGGCAACTTCCGTACTCCAATCATCCACTCCCCATGGCAGTTCTTCGGAGTCGTCCGCATGCCGATTCAATTGGACTGGAGAAGGTAAGCTTAATACCCCACCTGAAGCCTGTGCAATCTTGTTCACCTTCCCTTACTGGGTAGTCCGCCAAGTTATCATATCGACATTGCGCCAAACAACTGCAGGAACCCATCGCCAAGTGATCGGCCTCCCCTCAGCCGTTCAGCTTCCAGAGACATGTCCGAAGTGGCCAAAAAAACGTGGTCGGAGACTGTTTCCTTACTCGGTCGTGAAAGATAACGACAAAATCAAGGGATGGGCTGCATGATGAGGTTATAAAAGAGTTTTGGTTCCCTTACTTTTTGAAGGGTTACATTCTGCCCATCAATCCCTGAATCTAGCGATCATGAGGTTCTCTCTCGCTACCCTGGCCTTGGCGCTCAATGCCGTCGCGAATGCCGTCACTATCAACCAAATCAACGGCATCAAATACCTCTCCCCATATGCTGGTCAAACTTTGACTGGCATCAAGGGATTGGTGACTGCTAAGGGACCATCTGGGTTTTTCCTCCGAGACACGACACTCAACCTCGACATCAGATCATCAAATTCCATCTATGTCTACGGAAGTCTTGCTCTCAAGAATGTCACAGTCGGAGACATCATCACGGTTGATGCGACAGTCGCAGAATACCGATCGACTTCCACTTACCTGTACTTGACCGAATTAACATTCCCAAATAATGTCAAAGTTCTGTCAAGCGGAAACGCTGTCAAGCCGGTCGTCATTGGCGAGGATCTTCTCGTTTATCCCCCAACGGAGCAATTTTCTTCCCTTGACAATTGGGACGTCTACTCCCTTCCAAACAACCAGAGTCTCGTTTCTACAGCAAACCCAACTCTGCAACCACTCCTGTTTGGAATGGACTTTTGGGAAAGCTTGAGTGGAGAACTCGTGACCGTGAAACTCCCAGTTGCAATCACCAAATCCAACAGATACGCCAATGTGTGGATTGCTGGATCATGGAGAAAGTCAGGAACCAACAAGCGTGGTGGACTGACCATGAGAGACAGAGGTATGTTTTTCCCTGGAAAATTAAAGGTATTCCTAACAGCATTTGTTAGACTCTAATCCAGAGACACTTGCGGTCATTGATCCGCTTGATGGCACCAAGAACCCCAACACTGTCAAGCTTGGTGATACCTTAGAGGAGATCACTGGTGTCCTCACGTACGCATTCGGATACTACAGTATCTATCCCCAAACAGCTATCAAGGTTGTAGCCTCGGCGTCTCCAGCAACCCCTCCACCCACCACTCTCACTTCCTCCGGGACATGCAAGCAGCTTACAGTTGGTGATTACAACGTTGAGAACCTGACCCCAAAATCAGCGTGGCTTCCGTCAATCGCTGATCACATCGCCACATACCTGAAGACTCCAGATCTCATGTTTCTCCAGGAGATCCAAGATGACAACGGAGCAACAAACAATGGAGGTACGTTATAGTTTTTCCTGTGCAATACCACGTGCTAATTTCTCCCAGTCGTCACTGCAAACTTGACCCTGACCACTCTCGTCAACGCCATCTACAACATCTCCGGCATCAAGTATGCATTCACCGAAGTCCTCCCCACCAACATCCAAGACGGCGGCGAGCCAGGCGGAAACATCCGCCAAGCCTACCTCTACAAACCCGACATCCTCCGCCTCCACAAGCCCAACCTCGGTGGACCCCTCGACGCAAACGAGGTCCTCCCCGGCCCAGAACTCAAATTCAATCCTGGACGTATCGAGCCATCTAACCCAGCGTTTACAGCGAGTCGTAAGCCCTTGGCTGCTGCGTGGGAGACGCTTGATGGGAAGAACAAGTTCTTCACTGTGAACTTGCATCAGGGCAGTAAAGGCGGTGGAAGTCCTCTGGTGGGAGACGCTCGGCCTCCTGTTAATGGGGGAGTTGCCGATCGTTCGGCGCAAGGGAATGTCACGGCCGTAAGTTCCGCTTCTCTTCTCCTTCCTTTCGTTCTCCAGGTTACAAGACAAGCTGACACAATGCAGACATTCGTCTCCCAGATCCTCAAGCAAAACCCCTTCGCCAAAATCATCGTCGCAGGCGATTTCAACGAGTTCACATTCGTCGAGCCCATCGAGACTTTCAAATCCGTCTCGCACCTCCTCGATCTCGATGATGTGACTCTCACGCCTTCAACTGAGAGGTACACGTACATGTTCGATATGAACTGCCAGGAGTTGGACCACATGTTTGTCAGCCCGGCGTTGATATTAGGAGCGGCGTTTGAGCATGTTCATGTTAATACTTGGAGCTCGTTGGCGGATCAGAAGAGTGATCATGATCCGAGTGTGGCGAGGCTGAATGTTTGTGGGTGATGTGGATGATGATTTGGGATGATTTGATGATGTAATGAAATGGAATGGAAAACATATTGTAGTGTATCAAAACTTAGATTATGACGAACTGCATGGGGGGGTTCTCGTCCATGATTATTTATTCGTACCCCGCTCACTGTGCTGATGTTGAGATCTAGGCAAGCAACTGGAAAGCATCTCTCTATCCTCGGGAGCTGATACTGTAAACGCGGCATCGGCAGCGCGGCGTAGTATTCCCTGTTCTTAATTGATGTGATGTGAATCATATCCTTCAATTCCGCCGACTCTGTCAAATTTTTCTTTCAGATCTAAAACTCATCAGCATTACACATATGATATCCCAGTCCCAAATCGATCACACGGATTCTAGCTGGAGTGGATACTATCTCTATCTTGTCTGCCTCAGAATAACCGACAACATCAGTGATCAAGATAGTTTCGAATGCGGGGGAGCAGTGCTTCAGGTCCATGGTGCGCGTTTCTTGATTTGAGGGGCGTGTGGGAGTGCAGGTGGTTTTGCACGGGTTATCTATTAGTAAGGGCATCGGCATCGGTGGAAGGTAGCCTTGTAGTTGAGAATTAAAGTCTGCTGGTATGATCACCACGCTCGACAGATCTAGTACTCGAGATTCGTATCGTACAGAGGCCAGAAATGTTGTCCCCACTTCGAGTGGAAATTTCGGAAAGAGTGTGGATGTCTTGAGGTTATCGCTATTCGCTGGCATTGCATCGTTGTGGACGGGAAGTGAAGACGAGAACCCTGTTTCAGATTTGGGGTGACTGCGTCCGAGGGTGAAGGAGGATGAGCAGGGTTAACCTATTGAATTGGGAGAGGCGAAGTCCTGTCCCTCGATGAAGCCATATTCGCTGATTCCTTGCCTCTCAAGAATTTTTGTGGATCTTGATTATTACGAGCTCGATTTTGAAGGCAGTAGCGGGGTGTTGAGCTTGAATCCTGGTTATAATTTGCAGTAAACATTCCTTGTGGTGGAACTTTGCTCACTGATCGACACACCTCTCAGCAAAGCTCGGACTGGCATGACGCCGAAGATATGAGCGCGACTGGGGCTTGGATACGATTAGGCTGATTTGTGGAGTTCGAGGTTCTTGAGCTGTCTTTAAAAATGAGTCGAAATATATCCGTCTCGAGAACTGATAGGTGAGCGTATCGAGATTGAAGTAGATTCGAGTTTGGACTGTAGGAGTGTGAAAGCAAATGAGACCCAGAATTTGCGCTACAAGAAGCGATCTGCGAAATAAGAGCTGTATCGTAATGAAGTCCCAATATCTTATAGTTTTCTGAGTAGCATTGCATTGACTTGTAGCAGCGAATCTACGATGTAAACAACTTAGCCGAACCTTTTCAAGTTAGCATTTTTGGAGGCGTTGTTTGAAACATGTTCTTGGAAAAGCTTTCGTAGAAGATAGAGATCTGCATTTTCTCTTAGAATTCTTGGTAAATTATCGTTCCATACTATTATTTTGGTCCCAGTGGTTCAATTTGCTTAGGTGCGCGGTAATGTTGGGACAGTTTTCAGGCGAGCTTTGATTGGCTGAGCGAGAGCTTTGCACGTGACTTTCCTACCGCCTGATTCTGCCACTTCTCAGTCCTGTGCAAGGAAAAAAGTTCAGCAGCTTCTCTGTGCACAAACCATTCCCCTCTCCTTCACAACCACAACATATCTGCTGCAATTATCAGCTCCGAGATATTTCCTGACACGATCTCCACTACAGACAATTGAATCGCAGCGTCAGATTCCGCCATGTCTTCAGACGAAATCGTCTGGCAGGTTATTAACCAGCAATTCTGCTCGTTCAAGCTCAAGTAAGACCTCACACCCCCCTCACCCTCCATTCTAACACAGTCAGGACTACCAAAGAGAAGAACTTCTGTCGCAATGAATACAATGTCACCGGCCTCTGCAATCGACAATCCTGCCCGCTCGCCAACTCCCGATATGCTACCATCCGCGCAAACCCCGACTCCGGCACCCTCTACCTCTACATGAAGACCATCGAGCGCGCACACATGCCCAGCAAGCTATGGGAACGAATAAAGCTATCGCAGAACTATGCGAAAGCTCTCGAGCAGGTCGACGACCGATTGATCTACTGGCCGAAGTTCTTGATCCACAAGTGCAAGCAGAGACTTACGAGATTGACACAAGTTGGGATCCGGATGAGGAGATTGGCGAGAGAGGATGAGAGATTGGGTGAGAAGCTTGTGCCGAAGCTGGCACCTAAGGTGCGCAGACGTGAGGAGACGAGAGAGAGGAAGGCGGAGGCTGCTGCGAAGGTTGAGAGAGCTATTGAGAGGGAATTGATCGAGAGATTGAGAAGTGGTGCTTATGGCGACCAGCCACTCAACGTCAGCGAGGCTATCTGGAAGAAGGTCTTGAAGGGACTCGAGCGCGGTGGCGAGGGAACCAGAGACGAGGATATGGATGAAGGCATTGAGGAGGACGAGTTCGAGAACGAAGAAGAATACGAGGATGAGGAGGGTGTCGGTGAAGTGGAGTATGTCAGTGATCTGGGCGAGGACGAGGAAGACCTTGGAGATCTCGAGGACTGGCTAGGAAGTGAGGAGGAGGCCAACACGGGTGACGAGGATGAGGAAAATAGCGAAAGCGATAGCAGTGAGGATGATAAGTCGAAGAAGCTCCGAGCTCCTGGAAAGCGCAAGAGAGGTGTGGACCCGAAGGCCAAATCGAAGTCCAAGACCAAGAAGCCCAGAATGGAGATCGAGATCGAAGAGGAGTTCGAGGGTGCGCAGAGGGAACTGGCATTGGCATAGCTTTAATCTCGGTACATTTTCGCAAGACGCTGGGGTTACAATTATCTTGTGGAGTTTGGCAGGACGAAAATGGAACTTTGATCATGGCATACAATAGCTTCTATACATGTGGCACGATAGACATAAATGGTAGCTCGAATCTTCTGCGGAGCACAGCTGACTTTCACGATCCTGCATGTGTTCGCTTGATAAAATATCTCCCTAGACCGCAAATTTGCACATGTTCAGATGCAAACCCAGTCGAACTATGGCTCAATCCGAATAGTTCCTCGCCTTCAAGCCAATCACTAGTGTTTAAGGAGAAATTGTAGCTCTCACACGATATCTTCTGTTGGAGTGCGACGGCATACAATCACAAAAGATTCTCCATCAGGGTAACGGCTGTGTGAATCATGGAAGCACATCTCAACAAGTCGGCGAAACAGACGTACAATGTTGCACAACCAGCGCGAAGACGTCATAAGTCTTTCACACCGTTGTGATACTAGTTGGAAGAGGGCCGCAGCGTGGGCCTGGGGTCAGAGGTCCAAAAGTTAGTTTGGCAAGCCGAATTATGAAATGCTATCTCTTTGAATAATAATTCGCAGTCTTCAATTTATGTGATCTATTCTTTCTTCTGGCTTTCATAAGGACCTAGGTAGTAAGTGCAGATGTTTACACATCTTCACTCGCTTATTGAGACGAACCGTGTCAACATTACGGATTCTACAGATGTCGGCGATGAAATGTCATTGATGGAACGCAAAATAATTTAAAATGTTGTTTGATAATGGAAAAGATGATAGCAAATCTCCATAGCGGAATCGAGAACGAGTTTAGAGCAGTAGTAATGTACATTTCTTTAGGTTGTATACTACATCATGTGTTGGACTCTAGAGAATATTAAAGCCACCTTTTATTGTAAACCCCGATTTGTGTATCAATTTATCATTCATCCAGTGGAGATCAACCAAATCAATTATATGAGCAATCCATCTTTGATTGTATTTTCTGATCTTTCAAGCTCCCAGTGCCAACGAGAGTTTCAGCACATTGAGGGGTCCCGTTCGCTAGCCTCGCGGGGTCGTGCCCCGTGGGCCCGCAGGAAACGACATTTCAACTTCGTGGTCGCATAAAGTCGACCTTCGCCAGCACTCCTTCATAAACAACACCACGACGCCCTGCCTCCCAATACTGGGACTGAAAAACAAGACAAATACCCTTCTTCACCGACTCACCTTCAAACGGGCTATTCAGGTGGCAAGTAGCTCTCGCGACAGACAATCGACCGCCCCTCGGCGGCAAAAACCTCGACCATGGCATCATATTTCTCTTCCCTCCTCACTACCACTACATCGAGAGTTGCGTCTATTCGGCAGAACCTTTTGCCTACAGAGAACGATGGAGATACAGAGGATGACACCCATCTCTGCCGCGTCCTCAGAGCCTACTACACCGAAAAAGGACGATCATTCCCCGGCTGGCTACCTCCCGATCCAAAAGCCCCTCCCCCAGTCGTTGTCCAACCGGTGTATGCACAATCATCAGTAGGGTCGCGATATGGAGGACTACAAAATCAACCTGGCGGAGCATCTGGCGGAGGACTGGCAAGTTTGTGGGATAAGCAACCACAGCAGCAAATCCAACCACAAGAACAACAGAGTCTCAGACAAGGACGAGGACAAGGAAGGATGGCAGCGAGTGGACGAAACCCTTTTGCAAGTCAGAATGCACCCCAGCCGCAGCAAGTTGTTCAATCCCAGCCACTGCCCAGCCAGAAGGGAGGCAGCTACCAGCAGACGATGTTTGGCAGAAATGATTCTACCCCTCCTGGAAGCTCTGGAGGACCTGCACCCATGTCCTCTAGGCAGAGACTCGCCGCGCAGTTTAACAACAAGCCAGGTGCACAGCGCGCGAATTCCTACGAATCGAGCGGATCTGCGGCGCCCCTTACATCGGCGAACTCACCTTGGTCGAACAGTGGTGGCGGTTATGATGCTGGGGGATACGATGCTGGAGGCTATGATGCGGCACCGAGAAATACAGGACGTCAAGGATTGCCCAGTGGACCTGCAGCTGGCAGACGGGGACCTGGGCTTCCTAGTGGACCGAGGGGACCGCGGTAGAGGATTGTTGGTTTTGATGCATTTGCTTATGGGATTTTGTTGCATTGCATGGAGTTGGAGGAGGCTGCAAGGTCGTTCTGGTTTGGAATTTTCAATAGGCAAGGCCGGGATTTGCAGTAGCAGACGAAGAATCTCTTGGCTCCTGTTCAGTATCGCTTGCTTTTTGGTGACATGAAAACCGAGTTATGTGTGGGAAGTATTTTCCAGTACAATTTTGACGATTGGTAAGATGTGCTGTGCTTTTTTGATGCAGTATTTGCTTGTCGGGTCTAGATCATAGCCCCCAATTGTTCCCGCTGCAGTTCTTGGATCGATTTCAGACGAGTAAGAGCTTGTCGCTTGGATGCCGGACCAAATCTGTGGATTGATCTGGATTCAATATGGGCATTGCAGCTTGGGAGTCGGTTTATTTCAACTCCGCTGCAGCGAGTGCTCCCCTTGCGGACCTTCCTTACGTCCGTACTGGTTCATTTTGCCACACATGTTTTTCATCACATTTTGATATCACATCCGCACCTGCATGGCGATGGCAGCCGAACACGTCCCGTCTTGATCGTCCTGCATGTGTTTTATGCAGAACATCGAAGCCCTCCACCAGATCTTCCTCCACCTCATTCGTCCTTGGATCACATTACTCTTTACTGCAGCTATGTTCAAGGTGTGCCCCCCACATCTGTTTGGATTAAATCAGGTGCAGGACATCTCATCGCCAAGCCATCACAAAACTGCTTCAGCAGCAAGGGTTTACTTCTCTGCTCGCAAATCCTATCCTTCTTAACTCTTTAGTTCTTTCCCCTGGCCACGTGCCAGAATTTTCATGCGGGGTCTAGAAGTAGTCAGCACTCTATCTCTTTCTGCAGCCATAGAAATTGCAGATATCCTGGCTGCCGACAAGATACTTTCACCTAATGCAACTTTCAAACTACCATCCAGTCCTCCCTGTTCAAAGCATGGCTGGCCCCGAAAGTCAATCAGACCACCATCTGCAGCACCTCTACCTAGTCAAATAATTCGTCGGGTATTGGCTGCAGCGTACATGCTTGTTCCAACAAAAGTGCGTTGAGTTTGTTGGTTTTCCTTGGCCGGCATTCGCTTAGATGGTATTCCTACTTGTTGATGAGCGGCAAGAGAGAGGTTGAGAACAATCTGGTACGACAAAAGCCGCGTAATAGCCGACAAGAGCAAAGTCCTTTTGGGGCAGAGCGCCGGAATCGAAGCAGGAAACGCAGTTCAATATGACCAACAAATGAAGAAGGAATCAGAAGGATCACGGAGAACGGCAAGAGTTCTGCAAACGGCTAGAACTCGCCAAGTGTCCAATGGCCATCCTCCTGGGATCCAAATGTGCACCTTAACGATATCGATCACAATTCTGCAGCAGGAGCATGCTTGGGGTATGCGACTTTCTGTCCATCAAGTGGTGCCTTTACGAGAGGTGGTCGTAATTGATACAGTGACATCAAGTGTTGGAAATCCGTTTGTACTGGCCAGATCTGCTCACCGCGTTCAGCAGCAGGAAGTAATCAACGGAATTGGAAGTGAAATTGGAAGTGAAATTGGCTCCTCCAGCGATCTAGGCACTTTTTTTGCATCAATTCCTCGCATCAGTTGGTTCCTCGTTCCTCTTCAGTTCTTCACTCTAGCAATCCTACGAGAGGCATCGACACTAACAGCTCAACGATCGGCAGGGGATGTCCTGAAACAGCTCTTGAACCGTTGTTACCCACCTGGGTCTGGATCTGGATCTGCACTTTTGGATTCTGGAAGAAAAGGGCCACGGCCTGGAATGATTGCTCTAAGGGGACAGCTGACAACCGAGGGGCAAAGCATACATTTGCCTCTTGATGACAGCTCAGTGAACTATATTGCACGACTTGAGAGTTTGGAAACACAAACACTGGCGGGAATGATGTTGGGTTGACAGTTGTCCCTGTGTCAAGTGTTGATATCAAATTGATACGGATGTTGACGTCCGGATCGTCCGCAATACGGGAAGCCCGTTGGGCAAAGAGCACCCATCTCAAATATATTTGGATCCACCACATTTTGCAAAGTCTCGATCGGGATTTTCGAGGATCCAAGCGGTTTGAAGCCGCAGCACATGCAACATGAAAGACTTTATTCCCGTGACACCGACTTTTCACCCAATTCTCGGCTTCACACGTCAGCAACATATATCGTGACAGGACAGCTGTTCTTGGTCCCACGACGACCTTGATCGAAATTGACCAAGTCGTGGCAAAAAATCAACCTCATCTCCCGAATCTTAGATATGACACTGCCAGATACCGGATCTGATCCGCTGACACGTACTCCGTGTGACATATGATCAGGAACGAACCACTGTGAAGCCTCTGGCTCCAGCCCACGGCTACGGCTTGCAGCGGGAGGAGAAAATCAAAAATCAGAAACCAAATTGGCTTGCGAACCCGCTTGGAATCTTTTTCAGGATCGAGTATATAGTTCCAGACGAATAGCAACCTAATATCAAATATTCGAATTGTCGCAAAGACAGTCCTCCGCTCCGGCCACCGACTGAACCCCTGCCAGCACAAGAACTCTCGGCTAGGCTTGGCAAAAGCAAAACAACGCCCCTCTGAGGCTTTGTGAGCGATAGTTGACTATAGATCTGGGTTCCGATGCAATAATACGAGCAGTCATTTGACTGCTTTTCTCAAATGTGTCTCCAATCATCTTACTAGAGTTTACTATTGCCACGGCCACTGTCGGACCTAGCGGTACCTTCGGGCTGATGCTGGTCAATGCTCAAGAAACTCTGACTTTCTGACCAACGTGCACATCCCCCTCGATCCCCTCATCCCGCGGGGCGACCCTATCCAGACCCCCTCCCTATCGCAACATGGCGCTTAAAAGCACCGTGGCATCAGGCATATATTACCGAGGGCGGGTAGCACCGAAACCATGGAACAGCGAATGATCATATCCTACTAGTTCTGCATGTCTAGGGTCTAAGTATCCCGCAACCCAATGGCAAGAATTCTCCGCTTGGAAGTCTGAACTCACAGAGCAAGTCTAGCAAGGTTGGTTAGTAAATCTACTAGGTAATTATCTCTGCGACTGGCGACTTGAAAGATGCTTTCTTTTCACTCCCCCAGTATCCCACTTATGCAGGTACTCGTCCTCGAGCCTAGCTACCTCCGTCACCCAGCTGTGTCCCGCGTCGTCTACCTAAGTAGTATTAGACTTGTTTCGTTTCTATTTCTTTCGTCTGACGTCTGCACTGCGTCTGCATCCAAGTCGACTTCCCTTCCTTCGTTACACAAAAAGATTCCCGTCCCGTTGTTTGTGTGCTGCCAGCCAGCTCTGCCAGCTCTGTCCCCGGCCGGCACAGCAGCACAACAACAACACGATCACATCCTCTTTCAGACATACTGACAGACTGACGTCCATACGGAAAATTGACTGAGCAGTCAAAAAGCCATGTAAATCCCAAGCTTCAGAAAATTGTTCCTTGCTTGCGAGCAGCATTAACCCCGCGTTGCTACTGCTCCTGCGCTCCTCCGCTCCACACACACAGGCAATCCTTCAGATTCGAGATCCGATAAAATACAACAACACACTTATACACACGGCAACACCAGAAGAGTCAACCAATCCAACTTAGCTCAACACAAAAGAAAATACTTTCAGCTCTCTGCTGCGATTTCATATTCAACCAGCTATCTAGCTTACCCGCCAAAAATCCAGCTCCATGATTCTCGACTCCAGCTACCCGTCGCTGGCGTCGACATTTCCTCGTCCTCACACCCAAATTCATACCCACTCGTGTTCTCCTCATCGAGAACGAAAACGGGGAGAAATCGGAATGGAGAAGGAAATCGATGTGGACACCGCAACACTGCAACTACCCGCTGTAGATATCGATATCGGCATCCCAGCAGCCCCAGCAGCCAATCTTTTCGTACCACCTCTTCCGATTTCAAAGAATTGTGTTTGGAAGACAGTTAAGGCGGAGAGTGGTGTTGATGTTGAGATCGCGGTTGATGTGTACTTGCCGGCGCCGGCTCTGACGCCAGGCCCAACTTTGTCCGCAATTTCAAGTTCGTCAAGCAAATGCAAGCCTGGAAATGGAGATGGAAAACTCCAAGGCAAATGCAAAGGGAGTGATAGTGCAAAAGGTGACCATCAGCTCCTCCCCATCATGCTCTTCATCCACGGCGGCGCCTGGCTCGGCTCCAACCGCTCAGACTACTGCCGGCCACTGTTCCACCAGTTCCTTGAGCTCGGCTTCGTGGTTGCGTCTATGGATTACAGACTTAGACCTGAGACGAATTTGGAGGGGCAGTTGGAGGATGTTAGGGATGTGGAGGGGTGGTTGAGAGGTAGTGGTGGTGGATTGGGTGAGGTGTTGAAGGGTATGCGGATGGAGATAGGTGGCAGGGGAAGTGGGATTCGTGTTGATGTGGAGAGGGTTGTCGTTGTGGGTGCGTCGGCGGGTGCGCATTTGGCGTTGTTGACTGTTAGTATTCCTTCTTTTCTATGATTTCTTGCACCTCGTTTCCTTTATCACAGCCACTCCTTTCCAGCAGCTCCGGAACATTAACTCGAAGAATTTATATCGACTAACTTCGTGACAGCCTAAGCTATGGACCAAACCTCCCTCTGCTATTCTCTCTATGTATGGACCTACCACTATCCATTCTCTGCAGTATCAACAAAAAGGCCGATTCTCCAAACGTTGCAGTCTCCCTTGCACGGCGGAGACACTGGCTGCTGCTACGAACTATGCGCTACCACCTACGGAGAAGAAAATTAGTCAGGTTAGTACCTCCACGGATTTCATTTCTCAGTACGAGAAGAAAGTTTCTAGGATCAATAAAGTCAATTCTTGCTGTCTTCTTTCCTTTTTCAAAAGATCTAATATCAAGACTTTGAAGTTTGAGTCTTGGGTAGCGAAATCAAGTAACAGAACTGACATGCAACACAGACTGGTCAAGATAACTACAGACCTCGCAACATCATGGCACGACACCTTTTTGAAAGCGGGATGATGGCCGAATTTCTGATCAAGGGGTTAGTGAGGGGGAAAGAGGGCGAGTTATGCTTCCCTGAACGAGGAAGCGCGACTAAAGAGGAGATCGACTCAATCAGTGAGTTTTCTATAACCTTCCTCTCATATCCTCTTCATCTTCCCTTCTTACTTACTCACGTACTAACCTCACCATCACCCCTCCAGGCCCAATCCACCTCCTCACCACACGCCAACACCCCTACCCACCAGTCTACCAAGTAATGGGCACGTCCGACGACGTCTTCGACCCCTTACACGTCCACGATTTCCACGATGAGCTCAACAAACAAGGTATCCCAGCTCACAAAGTCCTTGTTCCGAATGTGTTGCATGCGTTTGATATCCTTGCGGAGATAGGTGGTGAGGTTGATAGAGAGATTGTAGGGCCGGCTGTTAGGTGGGTGGCGAGGTGGGTGGGTGTTGAAGAGGAGATGTGAGAGGGGTGGGTGAGTAGGGGAAAGGGATGTGATGCCTCGACCTGGGTGACTCCATGCTTCAATTCAGTTTGGCAGTAGACGGACGCGGACCCGAAGTGGTGAGAGGATCTGGGGACGAGGGATGGATGGCTCAGCTATTGATAAGTTCAGTCATGATCCTGTGAGAGAAACAAAAGGTAAGATATACGTTCCGCCGACTGGAAAGACGCACCGCACCGCATGTCTTGCGCTTGTTGGCGTTGGTGTGCTTGTTTCCCTGGCTATTTCCTTTCTCTGAATCTGCTTCTGTTATTTGGGGACTTCTATTCTTAGATTCTACTTTTGTGGTTGGCGTTTTCCATTCGCGTCACTCTCTCGGGGTGTGGATTTCTTCAATTGTTGTGTGGGGTTCTTCTGGTCATGGGAGGTATTCTGAGAAATGGGGGAGTTGAATAGAATTTAGATTAGAAGGAGGTGGTTTGGTGTATTGTTTGGGGAGGTGATCTTTAGATGGTTATGCGAGGGGCTTTAGTCTTTCTTTTTTTCGGCCTAACTTTGACATGCCATGCGGGGTATGAATGATGACGGATATGAAATTTATGATTTTGTTTTTTGATGCTCGATGCTTGATACTTGATTCCTGGCTTGGTTCATGCTTTTCTGGTCATTGGCGTGGCGTGGCGTTTCTTTGGGAGTGTATGGGGAGTCCTTGATGGCGAACGTGGGAGTGTGACAGGGAGTATGGAGAGGATTTTTGAAAGACTTTTTGCAGATGAGATGGTGTTTTTGGGTGTTGTGAATTTTGAAGACGATTTAGGTTTGGAATGAAACTGCGTTATTTTGCTTAGGCCTTTGAGTTCTTGTTAGTTTAATGTTTCTTTATTCCACAACCGTTCAGAATCTTGTTACAGTACGTGACGAGAGCTAAGTTCCAAAGTGAATTTAAATGTGATTCCAGAAAGAGCTAGTCCTCGGCGAGGTATTCTCTTCGAGAGTCAACCATAGTCGAAGCTCTTTCTATAAATTCTCATCAACAATATAACCACCTTTATCAGAGAGCTACGACAGATCTCCACTCTCGAAATTCTGGTATGCTCAGACGACATAAACGATACCGCTCACCTTAGTCTACACTACAAGATCTCGGATACTAGATATCAATCCCTTCGACTTTGCCTGCCATGTCATCATCATCAAACTCTGGGTCGATACCATCAGTTGGAATCTCAGCTTTCGATACCTCCCTCCAAAGTATACAAGATCCAACAACAATGTCGACTTCAGCCAGCTCAGCTCCTAATCCATCTACCTTTGACTCTGCTGTCCAGATGCCTGCCCACGAGAAGGAGCTCAGATTCACCCTCTTCCCAAAATTGCCACTCGAGCTTCGTGATATGATTTGGGGCCACAGCTGCAACGAAGAGCGCATCATCGACGTCCGAGCTGTGGTCATCAGTGGCCTTGAGAACGAAGATTTCTTCATGCGTCCAGAAGACAACCAAACACCAAAGCCTTTCCAAGTCAAGAGCTTCACTTACACTGTTCCGTCCGTCCTTCACACTTCAAAAGAAGCCCGTAAGATCGGTTTACAACATTACTCTCTCGAGTTCGGCACCAAAATCGAACGAAAGGTCGGTCCGGCGACCATCAAAATCTCAACTCCAGCTCGAATCTACGTCAACTGGAACCGCGATCTTATCTTCCAACTACCTCCTCCAGACAAGGATACCAGCGTACAGCGCGACCCAATACCATTCCAGAAGGAGATGAACGATGCAATGTGTAAGGACCTGATGGTCAACCGCCCTAAACTTCGCCGCGTCGCTTTCAGCAGCTCGCCTGCCGAGTCCTTCACAGGCGTTAACATTTGGGCTCTTAACATCTTGCAAACTGGACGAGATAATTGTGTATCCATACGTCTGGTCGGCATATGATATCCTCGAGGAACATGGATCAGCCACTCGCATTGGATTTCTAGACTTGACTGAGGAGACGGAAGAAAGATTTTATGATGAGGTCGAGGGCGGGGATGTCGATGGGGTATGCGATGTTGCGGTGGCAATCCTGGTCCGCGTTTTGGTATTGGATGTGCGTTCTCGAATAACTCCAGTGGATGGTAAGATTGTCAAAAGGAGAAATGAAAGCTGCTTTAGGAAAGTCATGACCTTTGAGACACCAGACAGGAGTGGAAGTTATCTTGGTCGGTACGGGTGGTAGTCAGGAGGTTATGATCATGGGAGATAGTGATTATCCTTGTCACATGGGACTATCTACTACTCCACATGGCTCGTCATACCAATGGGTATGATTTTATGGTTGAGATGCCCTTTTATGGTCTTCGATTAAAAACTATTATTCTCTGGCTTCTCAGGAATATCTACTGCCACCAAACCTTTCCTCCACTCATGTCAATAAGACCTGTGACTTCGAACAAGCTTCCCCGAAATGATAGTCAAATAATTTCTCGCAGTTGCCGGTGCTCACAGTTTGAGTATGCGAAAGAAAAATGGAGATGTATTATGTCTACCGTAATTTTATGTCGATTGATGACTCTTTGGCCGAAACAAACTTTTACTCCAATCCAAGAGTGAATACGCAATTTCTTGAGAACGTCATGCAGTGTCTTCTTTGTTACCATCATTTGGAGAAACTATAAAGGTACCCGTCATTCCAGTTTCGATTATAATTCAAATATTTTCGCCCCTGGGATCAGTGAATGTGAGCTTGCAAGAGCTGCACGGCGCTAGTTCACAGCCGATAACTTCTCCCACACCTCACCATCATAAATAAGCACCTCTTCTTTACGATTCTCGTAGAACCTCGACTCAACTCCACCATCACGGCATTCTCACCCTTGGTTGGTTGCCAGAGTGAAACAACACTACAGCTTCTCGTCATCAGCCATCTCTCCAATCGGGTGGTCCTCTGAGTTTCTGACTCTGAAGATCTGAAAAGTTCGTACCCCTGGTCTTCACCTTGTCATATTTCTTGACGTTAACCAATGGGCAGGGCGAACAGGTCTTCAGTATCTCCCATCACTTCTATCTCATCAGGTCATCTCTCTCCTCTCAGACGTCCTGAACTTCCAAGACTTCTTCGCGGAGAAAGTTCAAGAGGAGCTCCTTCATTCTCGACATGAGCAACATGAATTCTACCTCGATCTCACCATCCACTTCAGCTGCGTCCACCATGACTTCCAGTGCTTCCACGAACAATGCCGATATGAAGCCCGACAAGTCCACACTCTTCCCAAATATGCCTCTTGAACTGCGAGAGATGATCTGGACCCAAGCCTGCAGGGTAGAGCGAGTGGTGGATATCTGGGTTAAGGTAGTGGGTGGAAGCGCCGGTAAAAACTTCTTCGACACAATCCGGGTGCGCCGTGCCGTCAATTACAAAAGCCACGCAAAGCTCCCTTCGGTACTGCATACTTCCAAGGAAGCTCGACAAATCGGCCTCAAACACTACACCATGGTGCTTGGAAGCAAGTATACAAACTCCTACCGTGGTACCAAGATCGAGTTCTCTACACCTGCACGAATATACTTCAACTGTGAGTACGACATACTTTGCCCGATATTTGCGTCTTGGGAGGCCGAATACCAGTTCATGAAAGACGTGAGCACTCCAGAAGTCTTCCCAAAGATACGCAGAATTGCTTTTTGTGTCATGACCAGCTTTAGAAGCTATTGGGCACAGCTGGGCAATCTTCCTGATTTGGAAGTCTCTGTATATCCTAACTTCTATGTTCCGAAAATCTTTTCATTGAATGGCTTCAACCGAGTAGACGATTTTCACATGGAATTGGTTGATTTCGACGAGAAGATGGACTATCACCAATACGAGACAGCAGGCTATGCGCCAGCTTGGGAGCAAATGCTTGCTGCGAAAAGATTCATACAGCGGGAGTTCAACGAAAGCTCATGGAGATTTTGTAACTGCGGGAAAGAAGTCGAAAACTGCCATGATCCCTCTCATCGCCTGATTGATTTGCCTATCACCTTCAAGAACTTGAAGGCTACAGTCACTGATAGGGAGCAGGCTTGATGGGACGAGGCAAGTCTGACGTTGATGAAAGTTAGGGAAACATGACCCATACCGCATCATGGGGAGCTTGGGATTGGGTGGATTGTGTTCTGGTCGGAATGGCGCTGGTACTGGTTGTGGGATGGCTTGAAACCAGCACAGCGTGGAGAAACTCAGCCGATGTGGCTGCACAAGAACCTCAAAGCTATACGTACTTGACCCTTGAGATTGAAGCACATGTGCACGCGACTAGAACAAATCTGGTTTACTTTTGCATTCCCTACCAAACTATTTATGAAACCTGTCAAACATCTGAGATTTTCTTCAGCGTGTTGACTTGAACTTTGATTGACGTAATTTGAATTTCAGATCCGAATTCCAAGTAGCAGATTTCCCAGTCCATTCAAGTTATTAAATTTTCTTCAATTAGTATCAACGACGTTATTTGTTGGTAGTTTTACCTTCTTTTAAGGATTCTCATCACATGAATGTGGTAAGCGAGATATTCCAAGTCCAAATCAAAACAAAGGACTGCAACGTCCCAGGTTCCACCTTATGCTTTTAGGGCGAAGCGAAGGTGTTGGTTAAACAAATATTAAATATCTCAAGGATGTTTGTTAACATGGAATCAATTGATTGTTTAATTGTTTCTACATGTCGAAAATATTCACTGTGGTTTATTGTCGTGGTGGCAATTACTTGTTGCATCATTCAATTCTACTCTGAATCGGATGACTCAAAGACAGTGACTCAAGATTCGACTTTGCAAATGAAAGCGGCTAATCGCATCGCTAGTCGATGTCGCTCAGAACTGTGCCATCTCGTCTAAATAGCGGCGTGTCAACTCGAAGTGTCTGCTTACTCTCCTCGAAACAATAAAGCTCACCAACAACAACGAACAATCCCGATAACAACTCTTCAAAGAAATACTGGATCCTCATACCAGAAGTCTAATCCACGAATCTCTCAACAATGTCAGCCTCAGCGAAAAAGACGGTCTCGAAGTCAGGAAAGCGGTCATCAGCATCAAATAAACCAGGCAGTTCGACTTCGAGCTCTAATCGCACCATACCCGCTTCTGGAACCTCTACAAGCTCTACAGCATGCTCTCCCTCTTGATCCAACTCCCTTGCTAGCCTCGCTATCTCGACAGACCATGTCACGGCTGCTTCGTCTATTGACGGCACAAAGGGGCCCGCACTCACATTTACTTGCTTTCCGAGACTGGCTCTAGAACTCCGGAACATGATTGTAACTGATATGAACAGCTTTCTATGTACGACAAAAGCAATGCTGACAACGTCTCAGTGGGAAGAGATCTGCTTCCTCGAAAGAGTTGTTGATTTATGGTACTGAACTATTATCAGAGAGCATAGATTCTCGGCAACTATGTTTGGAGAGTACCTCAACGACGTCATGAAATACGAGTAGAAGGGTTACACTACACAACCTGCGATCTTACACAACTTCAAAGAAGCTCGAGCAATTGGTCTTATACACTACAGCCAAGATTATGGCCTTCGCGAAGCTGACTTTGAGTCCGGCAGATATGAAGCATCCCATGTCCACCACCCTGGTCGAGTATACATCAACTCTGCTAGCGACATTATATGTGTCCCTTAAGGTCATGTTTCTTGGGGGAATCATACGAAAGGGATGTATCGCGTGGAAATTATGGTCTTCGATACCTCTGTCACTGAGTTTAAGTCACGAGCTTCGACGAATCGCAGTCCCGAAACGTGAAGTCGATGGTCACGGACTCATGTGGCTCCTCGCATCCAATCAATCCATCACCGAAGTGATTCTATACTCGGAGCCCGACGAACTTAAGAAGCTGGTGGCGGAACCATGGAAGAGTGGCAAGAAGGCTTCGTTTGAGCTAGTCAAGACCTACGAACATATTGATAAATCGAAGACTAAAAAGCGAAACAAACAAAGAAAAGGGGAGAGCCTGCTTGAGGACTATCCCCTAAGCTGCCGTTAACACACTTTTGCAGGGTGTAGGGCCGAAGCGAGGCGCTAAGGTTCCAGTGAGTCCCTGAAATACAGGGCACATACGCTACGCTCAGCCCCTGGAGAAATGTGTGTTCTGAACGGCAGCTTAGGGGATATATCCAAGATCACAGCTAGGGTTGAAAACTGGCAAAAGTGCAGAGAAAAGTGGAGTGTCATTCCAGGAGAGCCGAGGAGGACTGCTCTCAAGATTACATTTCGTGCCATGAAGCTTGATATAGCAGACATGGAAAATAAATGGGAGCGTTGTGTGTCATTTGGCATGGTAGAACGATTCCCAAGCTGGGGGGAACTTCTCTTATTTGGGAACGAATTCTTGATGTCATTCTAGACGAACAAATAGGGTACATTATCATCAGCGGTGATGGTGATTGGAAAGGGGAACCACAGCTTATATTTAAATTTGACAGAGGTCCGGAAATCGCAAGGGCAGGATGAAGAGAAGATTGGCTGGCTAATTTCGGGGTCAAAGGAAGGGAACACTACAGCACTTTATCATATGAATCATTTGCAAAATACCTTGATCATGTTGTATGTTTGAGAGCTCTGCATCTCAAGATTATTCTTGAGATGAAGCTCATTTCAGGACCCGCATTCCTCAAAGGGGGACGCTCGCTTAGGTAGCTATTGATGTTGACGTTTCCTACATGTGATTGTGTTCTGTTTGCACAAATATAAAACTCATCATCAATATCACTCTTATTTTCTAGACGAAGGCAACAGCTCTATCATCTCGAAATCACACAACAGGCAAAAATACTCTCCAGAGCCTACGCCATTTCACACGTGACTAGCATCAGCACAAAAAAGCCTCCCACTTTTCAATTCCTCCAAACCTCATCCATATCAATCAACCCCACCCAAAAAATGTCCAACTCAACACCCACCCCCCTCCCAAAATACATCTACAAAATCCTCCCCTCCACCCCCGCACCACCCACTCCCCTCCCCGCCTCCCTCCCCCTCTCCGCCCTCGACTCCCGCCACAACTTCATGCACCTCAGCACCTCGTCCCAGATCCTCCGCACCCTCCAGAATTTCTTCTCCTCAGAATCCCACGTGTACATCCTCCGGATCCCGTACGAGCGAGTCGCGAGGTTTATTGTTTGGGAGGACACCAAGGGGAATGCGCCGCCTGAGAATGAGGGGGCTTGGGATGTGGATCAGAGAAGGGAGTTCTTTCCGCATGTTTATGGGAATGCGGGGCCTGGGGAGGGGGAGCAGGGATTGAAGATGGGGAGGGAGGAGGTGGAGAGTGTGGGGGTTTGGAGGAGGGGGAGTGGAGAGGGGAGTTGGAGGGTTGAAGGGTGGCCGTTTGGAGAGGATGGTCCGAGGGAGTGAGGGAGTGAATGAGTGAGTGAGAGGGATGGTGGAGGAGATTGGTTACACGTGATGTGAGCAGAGTTATCAGAATCTATGTATTCGATATCACTTTGGATGCTGAAATCTGTTGTCGATCGTTCTTTTCAAGTAACAACCAGAAACGTTCCGGACAGGAATTATGGGTTGCGAATCCTCCATACGGACATCTGTAGAACTGGAGTTATTGTTACATTTCCCCCTCAGAAGTCTCGCATTGTGACGTGCAGAGTTCTGTTTCCATTTGCGCAGAGTCCGGATTTCTATCTTTCCAGCAAGCCCCGCGTTCACCATTTGATCCTCCAATGTGGGGATAGCTTAGTAGCTCGTGTATATGCCCTCCAAGCATCAACACCCATCCAATGTTTGGGAGTCAAGTATCTGTCTTTATTTCGCCCCAAGTTTACTTATTCAACCAGTATTTCCCACATCCCTGACTCCTGGATTCCTCCCTCTGCCATGTGCCTCTCCTACTTCGCTCTCAGCACTCAATTCTCCTACCGTCCTGTCACCAGAATCCATCTCAACAACCGAATCCCCAGGCAATTCCTGTGGCGTCTGACGAACAGGACTCTTCCCTTGTAATTCCGAAGCCATCGGATGCATATGCACAAACTGGTCATTCTGGCCAGCCGCCCCAAACTCAGACTTCGCACTCTCATTATCCACATTCAATAATTGTCTACCCGCCTCCGTCTTCTTCTGTTTCCTTCTCCTCAACAGATATGCACCGACAGCAAGTCCCAGCACAACCACTCCCAGCGCAACACCAACGCCGATTCCGATTTTGGCGCCGCTGCTCAATCCTCCTCCTCCTCCTGAGCTTACTTCCGAGGAATCTGGAGATATGGTGACGGTGTTGGTTGGTGCTGCAGGGGTAGTTGTTCCATTTTGGTTGAGGCCGACGAGGATTGGGGAGGTGCGAGCGGTGGGTATGACGCTGAAGTAGTTGCTGTTGGACCCATTTCCTGCTTTGTTCGTAGGTCGGAGATCAAAGTAGCAGGAGTTTACATCAGACCAGCCGAGGAGGACAAGTGTTGACCCATTCTTTGGAGCGACGTGCTGGATGAGTTCTGTGAGGTAGATACTTAGTGATATACCCCTGATCAATGGATGCTGAGGCCATACTTGTGAATATCGATTTACTGTTGGCTTCTTGCAGAATGTGTAGAGTAGAGGTCGCGCAAAGGGCGACGTGTAGGTAACATTGACCGTGTCCATATAATTGAGAACCAGTCCTGGACCTGCGGGGTAAAGGAAAGTGACATCCGGGTTATTCTCCGCTGCCGTCGTCAACCCAGCCAGCCCCAAGAGCGCAAAAGAAACGAAAGAACAATACATGATGAAAACCTGGCTCAATGCGATGCTGAGAATGAAAAATGATGTCTCCGCAGATGGCCAGAAACACGGAAGAGACAGAAATGATGTGCCTGAGAAAGTGGCTCTGTCTTCCTTTTTCAACCGCGGACACGGCACGGAGCGACAGTAGTACAGATCCCATCATCTCACTAAATGGAAAGCGATCGACATCCAACCACTCATGTAGATAAACGCTAGCCATAGTCTAACAAGGCTTGAAAGCCAATGAGCTTGACGCGAACAAGCGTAACTTTTCATCCTAAATTAGCATCCATCGGTGGGTCCGCGGTGGATGTTATGCTGTGGTTGGTTGGAGGTTCGAGGGCTGGGTACATGCATCTTGGAGAAAGAGGCTGACAACCCTCGACCGTGGCGGTGCCAGGCGTTTTCATATGCAAAACTCACAGCTCCTAAAATGACAAGTCTCTTCAGGGATGAGTGCTTGAGATAATGAGGGAAAAACAAACTACTCGACTGATCCAGGCCCTTAAGCGAAGGGATAAGGGCCGTCAACACCATCTAGATGAGTTGGAACAGACTACGAGCACCTCAATACTGTCATCTAGCGAGAGTGTAAACACTAAGTTACATGTCAGTTTAGATGTATCGCGGTGGCCATTGATTTGGAGTTGTTGATTCTTCTTATACTGAATTCATTCCTCGAAAGGAATCCCTCAAAACCGTTCGCGAAAAGCACTCGGGAAATAGTCTAAAGTGAGAAACATATTATCTAAAGCTGAAATGGTGGTAGCTAGAGTCCCGTCACAGGTAAACTCCGTATTCTGTGCAAATGTGCTCGTTGAATGACATGTCCTCGTTGCAAAATTTCACGACCATTTCAAAGAATCTTCATCTAGAAGCATCCGCTCTCAGTATCGAACGAGAATATAACAACACAACGGTAATGGCGACACAGTCTACTCTCACTGGCTACTCTTGCATCTCCAACTGTTATATTCATCAATACTTTGCAAAAAGCCACGAGCCTCAAGCAGGTCGCCCAACATATCACTCCAAGCCTTTCGGTCTGTCCTATCGTTCTGTAAATAAAACCCAGCACTCAGCCTAGGCTTCCTCGCTATCCAAAACCTGGGTTAATAAGCCGCAGATTCCCAGTCAAGAATCCCAGTGACAGCACCCTCCAATACCATCACATTTGTCGGTCCAAGGTCAGCATGATAGAAGTAAAAGAGATCTCCGGTATCGACATCGAGACGAGATTCTGGTGCGATATTTGACAGGTGCGAAGCGAATGCTTCGGATGAGAACGGTCCTATCGGTCTCGGTATCCACGATGGATGAGAAGGGTCAGCGACGTCATTGAGAAAAGGCTCAACAACCCCTTGCCCAGTGGCAGTTTCGAATCTGGGGGACGAGATCGAGGCAAGCTTGCAGCAATATTCGCTAATCTTGGTGGCAATGCCAATCCGTTGATCTGTTGTAAGCTGGGACCATTCCTCATCTAAAGTTCGACCCTCCACACGTCTCAGAATAAGAAACGTCCTATTCCACGGGCGATCTACTCAAGCGTAGATGACTTCCGGGACAGGAATTTCTGGCGCTTCTCTTCTAACAAACTCAATCGTTTGACTCTCAAGCTCCATCTCTTCGCGTCAAGCCTTCACTTTGCAAAAGGCATTGGAGCCAACACTCCAAACTGTTGCAGACGTTCCGCCTTCATGCACTAGTCCCGTTTCTGAACCATCTTGTGGCAACAGAAGGTCTTCATCTACCTGGTCGCAGAGATAGAAGGTGTCATCACCGTCTTGCCAGCTCACGATTACGTTTGAGGGGACTGGTCTGGTGATGCGTTCACAGACTTTGGAGGAGCCCAAGATCCAGTGATTTGGAGTTAGACGGCGTACAGATGTGCCTATCGGGGGTGTCATCTCACTGCTGAGAATTAGTCTTCTGTGGTAGCGTTGGAGCAATCGTAAAATAAAAACCAAAACATGTTGGTCCATACACGGTATCAGTGGTGTTCAACAGGACAGAGCCAGCACTCTCGTAGGCTGTGCAATTGGTGGTGCCTAGAAACTTTTCATAATTCAGCCGCTCAAGAAGACATAGTAGTGCCGGGGGAAAGACTAAACGGAGAGGAAAGTAAAGATGTTCAGGGTGAAGAAAGTCAGTCCTTCGCCGAGGAGAGGGTAGAAAAGGTTGACCACATCAAGCCCTGGTCCAGTTCGGGTCCGAAGTTACTGTAAGTTTAGGGCCGGGAGCTGCCGCCACTTAGGCACTTTGCACGGCTTAGTTGAAATCTCGACTTCCTTCCTTTACTTTCCCCAAACTTGCTTTATTATGATTTTCGAGAGTTGAACGTAATTATATTATGCTATCCATGAGAACTCTGTAAAAAAAAAAAAAGAGGAGGGGGGCGGGTGGCGGGATTTATCCAGTGAGTAAGTGTATCTAGGCAATCGAAAGGTGAAAACAGCTGGTGCCTAGCGTTTGGGTTTTGACGCCATTACAGTACAGGAAAAGAACCTGGAACCGCCGAAGAGCACCTGTCGTGCCCCGTCGACAGGGAAGCGATCGCCTGACAGCCACTGGAGACAATATCATCGAGCATGGCTTCACAGATTTTCAAACCAATGGGATCATTTCAGGCATGCAGTAATCCGGGGTAGACAACACTCTCCCTGTTGCAGAGACCGAACAATAGACAAGAAAATGATAGGCTGCTGTCATGGATGATTATGTGGACCTCAGTTCTGAAATAGGTCAGTCGCTTCGCTGCCATAGTTCTTGTGCAACGTTCCCTTCGTTGGAACGGAACAAGACATTGGAACGTATTGAAAAGAGGTTCTTTCTACTGATTTCTCTCGGAAGAAACTTACTAACCGAAGAGAAACTCCAAACGTTTTCGACCACGCCAGAATCAAACGCTGAGGAGAAGCGTGATTAGAAAGGTTTTGTTGCGCATCCAGAACGTCCATACATGAGGATGCTTGAAAGAAGAGGGGTTCACAAATAACCACTTAACGGCTGTACAGTAACTCTTTGGAACCTATATCACATTGCCAGATATGATCATCAAGCCTGACGGGAACCGTGCTTTATTGAGTCCGCCCTTCGTCTGTGGATTTAAGCGAGGAATATTACCAAGTGTTGTTTACAATAAGGTGCGCAGCCACTTTGTTCGCCTCACTCTTAGGCTTCAGAGCATACAAAATGATTGGACTCCTGCCCCGTGATGATATAAAAGCATAATGTGGGAACTTTTTTAATCGTGGCAGACGTCTTGTAGAGGAGCAGAGGTCAAAGTTATCCAAGACGAGCGAGCTGGTGGAAGGGAACAGGAACCATCCAGGTCTCCATACAGCGGAGTACAGTCATTCTTTCATTTCGTCATGCTCGCGCCGTTGATTCGTGCGGTGCAGTCTGGCGGCGAATGTGCCTCAACAACCGATGCACAAATATTGCAAAAGACTTTTCCAATCCAGAAAACACACATATATCACATATATACATCTCAAAATCCCCTCCCCAGCCAGTTTGTACCATCTCCCCCACCTCTATCCCCTCACAACTCATCATGCTTATCGCTCTGCACCTCCCAAGCACCACCACTCAAATCCGGCATCCCCATAATCTTCACCACCAGACTCGTCCAGCCAGTGAAATGCTGCGTTCGCTGTCCCTTGCCCGTCTCAGGGTTATACTGTTCCCAAGCAAAGCCGGTCTCTGCCCAGGCGTCGTACACGGTCTTGATGAGGTTGAGGCGGAGAGTGCTGTATAGGTCTGTGGCGAGGGATTTGTGGGGGCCGGGGGTTTGTGCGTATTTCTGCGCCGGTATGTCAGTTCATATATTTGTATTAACAAATGGGATGTCGTAGGAAGAAGAAGAAGTTGGGAGATTGGTGACTATGAAAGAACGGATTCGGCAGGAGGAAGACTTACAAGCAATTGCACCACAGCTAGATAGTTCATGTTCATCCACACTGGACCCCTCCAGTAATTCTCATCGGTACCATAGAACTCATCCTTCTTACTTAAACTCCTCAGACCGTGTGCACTCCACAGCTCCTCTTCGTCGCCAATCAACTTCAAGATATGACCCAACTTCTCACTCTTGGGATCCAGAAGACCCGTCAAGAATGGGAAGAGTGAGATATATCCCTTGTGGCAAACCAGTGCATTCTCCTCATAATCGTCAATAGTGGCATCGCAGTAACACTTGTCTTTCTCACTCCAGTGAAGATCATCGATGTTGCGGAGAATGGCTGTCTCGATCGTGCTGAGTTCCTTGACGTCGTCGGCGTAGTCGAGGAGTGTGGCGATGTTCTTGAGAGATTTGGTCATCATACCCATCCAGGAGATGAGATCGACGTGCAGCTCTCCTGGGTGCGGTGGTTGAGGACGTGGGTAGTCATCGAGCCCGCTGGTCAGAATGTGTTGGGGAGTGCGGCCGCGCCATCTGTATGCTTCCTTAGTGCTGAATGCATCGCGGTCGTAAGACTTCAGATCTCCAGATTGGGTTTTGCGGTACCAGAAGTAGTGCGTTCTCAGTTTGGGGTAAAGTTCTCGTAGATAGTGGAGAGCGAGATCCAGATCTTGAAGGTAGACGGAATTAGGCTTCTCGCCGAGGCTTTCTCGTGCTACTTTTGCCTCCGGACTGGACCCATTCATGGCATGGATCTTGGAGATGAAGTTATCGACGATGAAGAAGAGGGTGGGAGGGTTGGCGTAATGTGGATATTGGATTTGGAACTCGGCTGGGACTTTGCTGCGTGCTTCAGCGCCAAGGATCTGTTCACGGCCGATCCATCCATCTTCGTCCATCAAATTGAACCAACTCTTCACCACTTCTAGAGCCAGGTCCAAATCCCAGTCAGCGACTGGCATCAAATGGAAACCTTCATCCCAGAGGAAACCACGTGGGAAGAAAGGTCTTGATGGCACAGTGGTGAACAATTCGGAGGGTCCTTCAAGCTTTTCATGCTTCTGGGCTCTAACAGCTGCAGTCTCCTCCCAGAATCCTTCATTCTCCTCATCATACTCTGGAGCATACGATCGGTCCACAATAGAGTCTCCATAGAAATAGCCGAGTCCACCAAGCAAGTTCGAAAACATGCTTCCAGCGAATCTCTGAAGAGCTTCAACACCAAATGGCGGCTGAGGGTCAAAAGTAGCAACGAATCGATCCCAGAATCCTCTTGATCCACGAGACAAGAACTCTGAAACATCCTGGCTGGTATATTCTTTGCCAGAAGAGCCGCTGTTAAAAATGACATCAAATTCAAAGTTGCCCTCGAATACTTTCTGGATAATGTGCAAGTTTCCTGGAGCAGCTTTGTTCTCGAGAGTATACACTTGCCACGGAGGAGGTGGGTTCTCCTCCCCATATGTAGCAATGTACTTGTCGATTTGGTCTTTCAACCCCTTGAAAATAATAGGCTTAACTTGCCACAGAATCGTATCCGGAGCTTGAAGCGAATGAACAATCGTACGATCCAAAGGCTTCTCCTCATACGAAGGATGCGAACCAGCCGGATGAGTTCCCCGTCCGGCCGTAACGGTAACTTTATACTCCCCCAATCCAGCCGAGTCACCTTTCAGCGTAACATCACCCTCATATCCCAAGTCATTGGGCTCATTCTCAAGCTCCAGACTTCCAAGTCCTTCCAGGGAGTTGTACCACACGACTGTAGACTTGAGATCTGGTGGTGCACCTTCTCGCACTGTGCCTCTAACCCGGACAGCCCAGCCACCGCCGTTGCTTCCTCCAGGGATCTTCACAAAACTGGTGCGGATGTTTATGCCATTTCCCTCATCGTAAATTGTTTGCTGGCCTCCTGTCCGCGCGTCATATTCGTCCCAGCCGTAACCTTTCATGTTGTCGCCCTGCTCGCAGGTATGTCTGAAGTCTGCAGAAGGCACCAATTAGCACAATTCAACGTTCTCAATCCCAATGCACCAGAAGTTTTCCAGTAAAATGGAGAGTAGAGGGCTAAACATACTGTTCTGCACATCTTGATAATTGTCTACCCTCGACCACATCAATCCACCCATCAAACTCTTCGGAATCCTAGGCCTAACTCCAAAATACAAATTCGGTCTATACGGGCCCCAAAGCAGACTATCATTCGTCTTCCTCGCAAACTCATTGTACAAAATCGCAGGGTCTCCTTCAGCAACTACCTGTGTTGACAGGCAGGCTGCGAATAGAGCTGCCACAGGCAGAATGGGGAGAAGCATGGTGGTTTTGAAGCTTCAATTGGGAGGAGGATGGATAGCCAGAGCTCCGTGAGAGGGATTTGAGGAGCTCGAGGGCGTGGCGGAGTGAGGGGAGGTTTTTCTGTAGGGAAGGCTGGGGTGGATTTTGAGAACACCGTTGCGGGTTCGTTGATGTGCAGCTACGTATTCAGCCTGTGTCGCGAGGCTGCAGGGAAGGCTGACTAGTGATGCTTTCGGACGGAAAAAGGTCACGGAACGAAGAATGGGAGATCTGGTCTGTATGTGCATCTTTCATTGGGGGAACTTCTATTTATTTGGCACAAAATTCTTGTCTAGTGTGCCTTGGATATAGCTAATTTATCTTGTTTTGCAGCAATCATTTGAGTTTGGTGGTAAAGCCACGACTCACTTCTAAGAAGCGGATATTGACAAGGGCCCGTCTGAAATATACTACATCCCAGAATCCACTGACACTTCCCATGGAATATAATAAAGGCAGAGGAATAGCGATATCAGCATACGTTATCCATCATCAACCCATCATTCATCATTCTCTGCTTGGACTGAGAGGCCTGTTGAAACCTCCAACCCGATTCATGTACTGTCTGTACTCGGTCTTCTTCTCCTTCCTGACAGCATAGATATCGTTCCCTGCAACTTTCTGCTGGTGCGTCGTGCCGAATCCGCCGAAACCCATCATAGCCTGCATAGCAGCCATGCCGTCATCCTCCACGATCAGATCATCGTCCTCCTCAATTGGCTTAGCAGCCTTCTTGCCCTTCTTTCCTTTCTTGCCGGGTTGAGCTTCTGCATCGACTTCCATTCGCTCGTGATCCTGTCCATTTCCAGCAGAATTGACCTTGAACGAGACAGGTGGAGTTGCTGTTCGCGCTTTGGTGAACTCCTCCTCGGCGTGGTAGGGTTTGGGTATCTCCTTCTCGGCCTCAGCCTCTCTCCTAGAATCTCTATCTCTCTCCCGTCGCGGACTCCTACTCCTCGTACCTCTCTTCGTATCCCTTGCCCTGTCTCTCGATCGCTCTCTCGGTCGGTCTCGGCTTTCTCTCCCACCATCTTGAAAAACATTGTCAGGCTTGGCTCTGAAACAAGACGCCACCTCGTCGGTGACAGCACTGGTACTGGCAGACAAACACATACCTCTCTCCTTGTAATCCCTATCCCTCATATCCCTCTCTCTACCACCATCCCTATCCCTCGCACTTCCACCATCTTTCGAAAACGCATTAGACTTCCCTCTATGACAAAGCGCGACAGCTTCAGTAGGATACATACCTCTATCCCTCTCCCTATAATCCCTCCTACCACCCCTCTCACCCTCACCATCCCGATCTCTCCCTCCCCTACCATACCCATCCCGCGTATCTCTCTCGCGCTCATCTCTGCGTCCTCCTCGCTCACGATCTCGACCACCTCCACCTCCAGCGCCTCTCGAATCGCGCGGCGACCGACTGCGATATCTGCGATCTCGATTCCGGTCTTCTCTCCTGTCATTGCCGCGATCTGGGCGCTCGCGCTCGTCTCGTTCTCGGGAGGGGAGGGGTGCTTGAGGTGCGCGTCGGTCGGCTTCGTCCCACATTTGCTTACTGTCTGGGCGGCGCGCGCGTTTGTATGGTGGTTCTGCCATCGTATGTGAGTGTCCTGGGGTTGAAGGCTGTGTATTTGGTGGTGCGGACGTGGTTCTAGGTCTTAGACAGAGGAGGTTGCGAGACAATGATGAGGACCTCAAATGTTGATGAGGCTGCGAGCTTCAAGTTTTTGACAAGGATAAGGTGGTCCGTGCGAATCACCTGCTTTCCCATTCCTTTGTTTACTGTACAGTTATGTCTCTTCGGCTAATACTGCAAATCTAGCGTCACTCTGAACTTTAGAGTAGTCGATCCTAATCTTCTTCTTGGCTTCAATCTGGTGTATCTGGTGAAACTATTCCAAAAGTATGCTCCTTTGCTTGAGAAAAGCAAAATACACAAGTCTGCCTACTCAGCCCGCGCAGCATAGCCACAGTAGGCGTTTTTATATGCGTGCTCCTTTTTTATCAACTTCTTCCTGGAACTTTTTTTCTTAAAAAATAAAATTTCTTCTGTAACTCGAATACTTATGTGCTCCTTCGCAAGCTACAGTATGGCCCAGCAAGTGCCTTCCGTGCCGCAATCATCAGCTCCAGCTCGCAGGAGCGGGGATACAATTCAGTCTCTGGCACGTGAGTCCTCAGGCGCACGCCCACGAACCCGTCCATATCTTTCGTATAAGGATTACCTGGACACGAATGTTGAAGACTGGCCTGAGTTCCGCTGGATGCAAGTTTTCTTTATGCATCCCGGCGGAGATCCGAATAATACCAATTTGACTATCATCGACTCCGCGAATGGGAGTCTTCATCCACAATCCATCACAACTCTGGATCCTCACAGCCTGACAACGGCTCTAGAAAATCGCCAGCCCGAGGTGAAAACGAGAATAATTGTTGTCCACTATGGACAGAGCTTTTCTATTGATCGACGTGTTGTGGATATTCTTGGCAGTGTTTATGACCTAGATCCTCTTGTGCTGCAGCGTCATTTTGAACATGATGCTATGTGGCTAGAAGATGGGCTCAAAACTTCGAAACATATTGAAGAGCTTCTTCCCGAGGCCCGCCTTGCATTACTACCATCTGAAGAAACCTGTGAAGGGCGATTCGTTCATTTTGGCTTGTCGAATTTTCGCTATATAACCGCAATGTACTTCAATCAGAAGGACAAAAATGATCAGACCACTGGTAAGGAAGTCCTGAGCATAAGCACAAGCCAATATCTTCTAAATACCAGATAGTGCTCATTTGGCTGCGATTTAATCTTTCTATCAAGGACCGGCTTACATCTCTTGGAAGAGGTGTTTATCCTTCATTTTCCTTCGCTCCCAAACGCCTGCTAGGCCCAGGCAACAAGATTAGCGCGGCGTATATTTCAATGTTATTGACTTGGACCCCCGATCTGGTGAGGAGAGGAGACGACGATTCGCATCAATATCTTGCGCCGCTGTTACAACTTTTCCTCAAAATTGAACTTTACGAATTCCGGAACGTTATGGACCCCAATCTTGACCGTTATGTGGATCACGACATAGATGGAACCCTTACTGGCGTGCGAATGAATCTTGCTTCCCTGAAAAGAACAAAGAAAGCATTTCGGGAGTTCAATAAAACTGAAATAGGCCGCCAGCATCAGATGTCTCCAAATTTGCTAGACACTGCTCTTTCCGAACTAGAGTCGCTAATATCAGACTACGAGGAGGCTGAAGCCGCGTGGAACAGCGAGAGACGGGATGAACTTCTCGATGCTCAGCTGAAAGAGGCTAGAAAGTCAACCGAAACGGCCTTACGCGTAGCAAGCTTAACGAGACTCGCAGTCGTATTCATTCCTCTCAGTTTTGTCGCTTCCGTCTTTGGCATGAATATCCAACAGTTCAACGACGGGAAAGTTAGTTTGTCAGCCTTCTTTGGAACCGCTGCAATCATGAGCTTCCTGACTTTCTTACCAATCCTGGGACTGATAGATAAGGAGATCACCGTCGCTAATATCAAACTTTTCGGAAGATCGCCCTTGCATGGATTTTGGCTTTTGGCCTTCACACTGTCACACTTCCGGAAAAGCAACCGGGCCCTCTGTGAAGAACGTCTACTGTATTTCCTCAGTTCGGGAAGGAGACCAAATTTTAATAGGGACCCTAATCTCGAAGACGAAAACTTCTGGATGAAGAAATTTGGCTGGGTTACTCCAGGGCGTTGGCAACGATTCTGGATAGGCAGAGTGCTAATGATAACAAAATTTATTGAGAGAGAGATAGATCGCGAAGGTTGGAGAACCAAGAAAGGGTTTCTAGATAAGATATTAGGAGATTTTGGATGGTGGCAACTCGAACGATGAGACCGGTGGCTCGTCTTGAGTACTAGATATGGCGGTTCTCTTGGGCCTTCGGTTAGTTCCCACCGGTCCGCTTCAGCGGCGTTTCTGCCACCAACCGATGGCGGATACTGACACGGAAGACTATCGAAGGGATAAATTTCATTCATATTAGTTGTTCAAGGTCAGAAATTCATAACAGATACTTAACAACACTCTTTTTGTTCGGCTTGTAGTGTATTGGCCTTGGGCTTTCGCCTCTATCGACGGGTATCCCGGCGAGCGTGATAACGTATTGCAGAATGAGGGTGATTTTCAAGAGCACGGCATGATCTAGGTGAGCCAGCAGATACGCCTCGGTCTATTCTTTTACTGGGCCTGCTAATGTCATCCTGCCGTTGCGATGGTGATGTCCTTTCGTACGAAATATACCCAAGTACTTGGAGAAGGAGACGAGGGATGGCGCTCCAGCGCCCAAGTCCCAGCGTGCTAGCTACCCAAGAGAAAGGTAATTAAGTTATGATACATTCACTGTACAATACACTTGTCATATTATATTTATCACCCTCTGTCAGCCACGAATGGTGACAACGATCTATGTTGCTCCCTCAGTTCCGGCGCAAACCCTATAAATCGCGACCCAGACACACCGATGCTTCTTGAAAATTATCACGACAGGATATTTTTTTGAAGGCGACTAACCGAGCTCGAGATGTATCATTTGCGGAGCCAAGTCTCATCCCAATGTTATTACCTACCGCAGTCAAGTCGGCAGATACCGCGAAATACTTCTAACCAGCAATCCAACCAACCAAACCCCCTCTAGGCACGTCTCGACACAAAATCCAGTCCTCACAAGTCTTACAGAATTCAAACTTTGTTGCACATCGCAACTTGAACGTTTCACACGTCACGAATAACTCCACGCACCCCTCCAACCCAAACCCCCCTAGGTCAAGCCTGGACTCTAGATCCGGCGAGTCTAGATCAAGGGAAAGTTTAGTTTGTTGCACGTCGGAGTGGGAATCATTCGCATTTACTATTTTTAAGAAGTGTAAGCGTATGTTTGTATAAAGAGAAAGTTTGGTTTGTTGCACGTCGGAGTGGGAATGTTCGCATTTACTATTTTTAAGAAGTGTAAGCGTGTGTTTGTTTACAGAGAAAGTTTGGTTTGTTGCACGTCGGAGTGGGAATGTTCGCATTTACTGTTTTTAGGAAGTATAAGCGTGTGTTTGTTGGTGGTAATGGATCCACTTGGGGTTGGTAGCTGGTTTATTGTTATATGGTGCTAGAACAATATGGGCTTCGCTTACCGTGAAAATATATGTCTGGTTGAGCTTGACGTCGTGCAAACTAAACGACCAAAATATAGCCCACCCTCGACTTAGAAGCTCTAGTTTGCGGACTCTCGACTTCTGGTCTATAAGATGGCAGTACTACCCAAGCACTAGCCTCGGATCACACCATAAAAGCCCCGGTGGACCTGGAATTGGTCCAGTATCCAATAACAAGAGCTACAGGAGGCTTTTGTTGCATTTCGCAGATAAGCTTATGCAGGTCCCTCTTATCGGTACCAGCTCTTGAGTTCACGGGTCATTGTTTTACAAGTCTAAACTTCTCACCTGTGTGGGTTTCTTGTTGCTTATCAGAAATACGCTAATGCAGGGTATGTCTTGTCAATACCACGGTTATGACTCTGGATAGTGTAGTAGCACGTCTGTAGTGATTGTAATGTAAGGCATTTCCAATTGCACTATACAAAGGAGAACCTGGTTCTGAAAGGAATACCGCCAGCAAGTTTTGTCTTGCTATTGAAGATCCTAGTATTCTTATCCACTTGCCTGGGAATATCCTCAATTCTTCATTAGGCAACTCAAAGGATGCGTTGAACTTGCGCTCGAAGATGTATTATTCCTTGATTTGTTTTCGTTGTCGTCATTGCTACCAAAACCCGAGTCCTCTTCTGCGGTCGTCAATGATGTACTTTGAGATGGGACACTTTCTGCTCCGACTGCCCATATCAGTCTCTCTACTTCATAGCTGCGTATCGGTCTTTCTACAACGTCTGACAACTGCCTTTCTTCCTCTCTAGTCGCGAACTTCCTTACTAAATCGGTCATCTCCACTGTTCGCCTTTCAAGTGTGTTCTTCTTGTCTTTGACCTTCTTGTATTTGACCTTTAGCTCTTCCGCCTTCTTTTCAAGAAGATTGCTTCTCTCCTCCTCTTTCAATAGCGCTCCATTTAGTTGCTCAATCGATTCGCGGAGGGCTTTGTTTTCTTTCGTGACTTTCGTCTGCAGATTCCGTCGAGTCTCCAAGACCTTTATCTACTCTAAAACCTTCGCCTTGTCGTTCAAGATTGACTCGACATTATTGCAACCTTCATCCTCGAATATTGCAAAAAGTAACCCAAGAGGTTCTCTCCTTTGACGACACAAGAACTCAATCATGGCCTTGATTATCCCACATTCATTCTTTTCCCACTCACCCAGGGCTGTGTCCGTCGTATTTGCTCTCAGAGTTTGTTCCCCGCTAAGTATTATCCGCAGCTTCTTATTCTGATCGTGTAGTGTTGCTGTGATTATCCTTAATTGCTCTGGGCGACGCGGGTAATCCCCTATTACATTCTTTATTTCTTCCATCATGATCTTATCAGATAATTCAGAGTTCTGTGCATAAGCATACATCCACTCTCACTCTGCTGTGATCTGATCAATATCGGCTTCGTTGTTGAAAGTCGCTGATACTAGCTGATCTGGCATAACAACGCAGTTGGCTGGTTGACTCGATCCTTCGCTGGTGATACTCTGGCCTTCCAGCCTCATCTTCTTCTACTAGTTCTTTCGAGGCGAGAGCATGTTCTCCTTCCTTTTTCCTCGACGACACAAGAACTTGATCATGGACTTGATTGTCTCTCTTTCAATGTCTGCTGGCGAAGAGGAAAATCTGGATTTGAAGCTCGACGGGGAGGAGGGGGAAGACGAGGAACGTCTCGTGTAAGCCTGGGGGGTAGTTCTTTTGTAGGTCTTGTTTCGTGCAGAACGCGTGTACAGAGACAGCAAGGGCAGTTTGCAGCAACGCGGAGATTGAAACTTCAGGTATACTCGTCCTAGATCAGTCAGTAAGATTATCATTCACAGATAGAGGTGGAAATACCATTCTGCATGCTCTCTGAAGTTGGTGTTGTAGACTGATAACATTTTAACGCCTCAGCCTCTGCACTACGCATGTTTGTTAGAAGGGAATATGGTGTAAAGCAGGATAGACTTACGTGATATTAAGACAGTGGTGGTCTCTGCTGGCGAGTGTAAACATCTTGACTAGAAGTTCGAGAGGGAGCAGAGGAGGTGCTATGAAGGTTCCTTAGAGGCCTTGAGGAAATTTTGGTGGAAGGTGAATGTGTCAGAAAGGGCTCTCTAGAAGTGTTGGGAACGTGATATGTTACAACATTCAAAGACACATGGATAGCATAAAAACTCAAATCCCATTCAGATTAACCTTTAACTAAAAACACAATCTCGCCTTCCCTTTCCATAACCCCACCCCCCTACGCACCTTCCTCATCCTGACTATACTCCTCCCCACCTTCCTCAGCCCACGTCTCCTCAAACTGAGCCTCCAACACACCCTCGAATTCGCCCTCGGCACGGCGCTTAGAAGCAGCAAGAGCCTCCTCGAGGAAATCAGGGTCGTTCTGTCCCGCGCGACCGATCTCGACGAATGCGGCAAGAGCGTCCTTGAATCCTGGGTTGGCGAGCAAGTCGGTGATGGCGGTGGGGTCGATGTCGGGTGCGGATGAGAGGACGGCAATGGCTTCGGGGTGTTGCAAGATTGCCTGGTGGCATGTGAGCTTATGTGGATGGTAGGATTGGATGAGAGGATTGGGTGGAGGGAACTTACGGCGATGTTTGTGCTGTAGATTGGTGACTCTCCATGAGCGACAGCTAGAGTGGTATCATCCAGCATCTTATCCTTAGCAGAACCCTTACGCTTAGCCTTTCCATTGGTGAGCTTGCCGTTCGCGAGTTTACCCTTCTGCTTCTTCTTGGGACCGCCACCACGCTGACGGGTTGGGTTGAGAGGTGTACCGAAGATGCCGGGACCGAGGCGACGGGGTGCGCGGGTTGTATCGTCTCGACCGTCGGAGGAGGTTGTAGATCGCTGTGGGGAGACTGATGGAGCGACCGGATTACTGTTTAGGGCTTGGAGACCGGCAATTGGGTTGGTGGTTTCTGGAATCGGGCTGGGAGGAGACTGACGACGAGGGTGCTCACCGTGTCTCCTTCCAGGGTACGGTGAATCGGTGTGGCCAGTGGGGGTTCGACGCGCTCCTGAAGGTGGAGGTGGAGTAACTGGATTCGCACGAGAGGCTCGACGAATAGACTCTCTTCCTGGAGTGATAGGAGAGGTGCGGGGAGTAGCAGCTGGGGTGTTGTGTGGAGTGGGGATCAACATATTGTCAGTGCAAGACGAGATTTGTAGACCTTCAAGGGTGGTAGTGATGGTGCCATTCTGTCCGGGAACCGTGAGGTATCGACTAGACTGAGCCTTGAGGGAAATTAGCATATGAAACTCGAGAAATGAATGAGATTGTCATGTGGAAAGGAGGATTTTGGACACAGTGCAAGTGACACCGCATTGCAGAGAGTGTAAGATGGAACAGAGATCATTGAAAACGAGTAGATTGAACATGTAACATAATATGAAGCCTTGGATGAAAAAGTCTTGGCTCGCGACAGGGTGGCAATGGCTCTGCCTGGGTCTTCGAAAAGGGACAGGAATTCGAAGAGGAAAAGAAGATGGAGAAAGACCAAAGAAGATTATACTCGAAGCTTCAAAGGGATTATAAGTTGTGGATACGCGCGTCGAGCTAAACAAGAAAAGTGTAGAAGGTGAAGGGACGCGACAGCGACAGACAACCGTACACAAAGAAGCGATTTGTGAAATCGAAAGCAAGAAATGAATTCGAGGGTATAAGGATGGCAGTGAGACGCGTGAAGAACAGGAGGTATGAAAGAACAAGATCGATGTCTGACTTACGAGTGGAGTGCTTGGAGCAGTACCGTTTGTAGCATGACCGTTGACGCCATTCGAGTCTCTTCCTCGGAGACTGCCGCGAGCAGGGAGGGGAGTGTGAGTATAAGCAGCGATTCCTCCGAAGAAAGGTGGCTGAGCCGTGGGAACAGAGCTCAGAAGTTCATGGCGGGAGGGAGCCTCAGCGACCATGGGACCAAGCAGAACGCGAGGGGTGGTGCCAAACTCTGGAGAGGATGGACGAGTTGGAGGGACAACGTTGTTGATACCAACGTCATTACCAACGTGGCCATTCATTGATATACCGGAGAAACCATTAGTGAGATTATTAGAGCCATTGTTGAGGCCATTGAAGCCATTTCGGAGACCCCCTTGGGGACCGCCGTTTGTTGACATTTCCATCACGAAGCGACTGACCAGATTGACGTAGAGAGTGTGGTGTAGTACAGAAGCGAGTCTGAGCCCGGTTGAGAATATATAAGAACAAGAATTGGTGATAGATTCTTGTTGTGAAAAGATCGCGTTGCGAAAAGAAAGGTTGATGAAGGAAAAAGCTGGTGAAGTTGAAGTCGAAAGGAAACAATTGTCCTCATGTTCCTGAGCAAACAGCTCTAGAGAACTTCGAGTTAGTGCCGGTCTTAGGCGACTCTCAAGCCTTGGTGTTCAGGTGTCCACTTCGAAGCGGCCGGAGCTGGCAGAATTCCACAAGCCACAGCCTTGTCTTGTCCGGGCCAGCTTATGACCACATTGAAGATTTGGACTGGACAGAACTCCCCAATATCTAGCAAGTTTTCAACCTCCACGAACAACATTGTCCAACAAACAATATTCCTTTGTGAGAAGGTTCCTTGTACAAACAATCGATATCTCGAGCCACTTTCAACCGAACCCCTTTTCACAAGACTTCAAGTTTGTGGCCAAGGATAGCTGCAGCCAGGAGGAAGCTCCCCAAAGCAGGACAACAAAGGCGAAGGAGCGAGAGAATAGCGACAACAAGATGATATACTCCACGCAGATAGCCAGGCTGGATGGTAAGTCAGGGAATATAATGTATGGAGGGTAATGACTTGCTGATTGCTTGCAGGCCTCATGCTCTGCGCCGACGAAGGAGTAAGCCAAATCGCCCCTCATCCAAGGATTCTGGCTAACGCAAAGGTTCCAGAATGACCAGTCACTCGACGAAATCAAATCTCAGATCAAGCAAGTCCTGCGAAGACTGAATCGCAATTCCGAATCTCAAGCCACCGTCGAGGCCGGACAATATACTTTCCAGTATGTTTGCGATTTCCTACAACAATAATTAGATCTGGCTTGATGTGGAGCGCATATTCTTTGGGGCAAGAATTTCCGAGGGTCATTTAATTTCTCCTCCAAAGTGTATACCAGGACAACCAAGTGGCTGGAGAGCAGAAGCTGAGGGGCTTACCTGGTCGCAGGCAATAGTCTCTCCAGGGCTTAGCGTATTTGCAAAAGCACAAGTGCTTCTGTTTCCAGCGATCCCGGAGACTTTCATGGCTAGCAGCAAGTGTTGCCAATCGGCCCCCGGGCAACTTTCGGAGAAGTCATCCCATGCAGACCCTCGAGAGAATCTTCCATACTTGAAATAGAGGGAGTACATTCCCTTCAACACTGCCTAGCTAGGTCAGTGAAGACGGTGACTTAGTAGAGGAGGGAATGCCTCACGCTTAGTGTCTGTGTCGTCCTACTTTCAGCAGCCTCAAGTATTACTTCAACAATTCTCATCAGTATTTATTCTATGAAACGCGCGGGGTGAATCCTATGCCCATCTCTCCGTTAGTACTAGTAACTTTCCAAACCAGCCAACTGTATCTGCATCATGATAGATCAGCAAGTGTTGAAAACGGAAAGTGTATAAGAGGGTGTTATTGGGGAGGAGTATAGAGACCCAGACAAACTTTTATACCCTTAGACCCCTCTCAAACACCCAGCTTCTTCCTTCCATCTAACTTATTCCGTACTCTTTCTTTCCTCAAGCGCTGCAACACCTGCTTTTGCAAGTCCGAGCACAACCATAACCACAGCCGAAAGCAAAATAAAACACTAACACTGCACCAGCTACCTCATCCACCAAGAAATCATCTACCTCTGCATAACCGCACACTCCTACCCCCGAAAACTAGCATTCACCTACCTCTCCGACCTCTCCACCGAATTCAGCACCACCTACCCCTCGCACACCCTCCTCTCACCCACACTCCGTCCCTACGCCTTCATGGAATTCGACACCTTCATCAACCGCACCAAAGGCACGTATTCCGACACCCGCGCTACTCAGAACCTCGATAAGCTGAACGACGAGCTCCGAGACGTCACGAAGGTCATGACTAAGAATATCGAGGATTTGCTGTATCGTGGTGATAGTCTGGAGCGGATGGGAGAGGTTAGTTCGAGGCTGAGAGAAGATAGTAAGAAGTATCGGAAGGCGGCGGTTAGGATTAATTGGGAGTTGCTGCTTAAGCAGTATGGACCGATTGGGGGGTTGGGATTGTTTGTTGTGATCTTTATGTGGTGGAGATTCTTCTCATGAGTAGGATAAGAGATGTGCTGTTTTCTTCATCTGACCTCTCAGGGAATCCGGCCTGTGGGGACGAAGAAAAGAACCTTGTTACTCCGGGTTGGGAATGGGGGAACTGTAAAAATATCGAATGCTGTACAGGAAACGAACGGGAAGAACAGTTGACGGAAGCGTGGGTGTATCGCCTGACTTTCAGCTTGTCAGCCATAAGCAGTGTGTTCGGTGCATAGAGTTACTTGCTCTGGTATCAAAGGGATATTTGGGTCGGCAATCAGAGGGAGAGATGATCCAGGTATCTGAACTTGCAAAACACACCCAATCTTCTTCTAGCCCCCTTTCGAGGGTTGTTGTCTTTTCTCGGCACCTGACTCCATGTCTTGATACTTCCATGCTAAGCAGATTGTGTGAGTGCGCTGCGGGTACTTTCCCGCGGATCTTACTTCTTTGTTTTCTCTGCTCTGAAGAGCAGTATCTCAGATTCCTTTCTCAGTTCAAAGTGCTCAGTTCAAGTTGCCTATCATCTCTCATCCATCTCATCTCTCTCAGCTGTCTCTCCAAGGGTTGCCCATCTCGCGGCCATCGTTCGCTCAGTCAATGTTCGCTTGTCAGTACCAGTTGATATATAAACAAGTTCTCTTTTCTTCTTCTGTTTCATATCAAGTTCAAGAGTAGTCCGGCAATCCTTCTTTCAAATCACTCGATCCTGGGCAGGCCAGGACAGAGAGACCAGTCTTCACATACAATCAACCACATTCTGAGTTCAAGTCTGACTAGATCCGGCACTCGATACATCAAGCAACTGCACCATTTTCCTCTAGTTCAATTTAGCTAAGGGAAAAAAGACTCAGTACATCATTTGGAACGTACCATCTCCAACTTGGTACCACAGCACAACTAGCTCTACGAGAGCGAGCTGGATATGGAACTGGAACTGGAAATCAGAACTGACACTGGAACTGGTCGTGGAACCAGAGGAGCACTAGCTCAGGATGATTCAACTGCGGCTTGAGCTTGCATGTCGCAAGTCACTCACGCACTTACCTCGCAGGCCTCACTGCCCGGCTCAAAGCTTACCTGATCAAGAAGCAAAGGAACGGGACTATCTCGCAAGCTTCAACTTGGACACAAAATCTCGTACATACATCACCAAACATACACACCACAAAACAACCTATCAATCGCACCACCATCGACGATAGTCCTGCAGACTCGGAGAGTTGTCTTCCGAGATTTGCCTCCGACACCTTCCTTCCCAAACGACGACTCGTCCATCAATAGTCGCCACGACCATATCCTTCTTAGCGACGTCCTTGTGGTTGAATTGTACGCGACACTCCCCATCACCATCACCACAAGACCATGAATTCTCGTTACATACTCCGAGTCATCAAACTCTGGGGAAGATGGGCGAGTAGATGGGACGACGTGGTTGATACCATTGTTATCGCCAACGCTGCCATCCATTGACAAGCCAAACCGTTCGTTAGTGCAGGGAAAGCATTGGGGAGACCGCCGCTCTGCAACAACGTTGGCAATTCGTGTATGCTTGGACACGACACTGCACATCAGTCAAAAGTCAGAAGCTGCAACACCTGCTCCATCTTTTTGATCACCAGTTTAACCTTGGGAGGCCATCGCGCCGCCAGTGATCTGACAGTTGTAGGTACGGGGAGCAGGAGCAGGTGCTGAAGGTCGGGGTTATCTGTTAAGTTTCCGTCTGGCATCCCACTCAGTGGAATGCCCTCTATACCTGCTGGACCATCCAGCACTCGTACAGCCTGCCATTCCACCGAGTACGATGCCAGACAGAAAGTCAAACAGATACCCCCAACCACCAGCACGTACTTCCCGTACCTCTTCAATCTGTACTTTCCCAATCTTGGGTGTCTTTCAAGATTCCATTCAGTGAAAGACACCTCGACTTTTTCTCGGCGGCTCCTATCCTCACCAGCTCCGCCTTCCTCGCCCTCCTTCACCGCCACCACCGCTTCGATCTTTAAACTCAAATAGCAGTTGTCGTTCTGCCCTTTGGGAGCTCGGGATCATATCAACGCTTCGTGGACCGTCTAATCTTTCTCGTCGTTTTCGTTATCAGTTGTCAGACTCGAGGACATCCGCCATGCTAGTTGTGAGTGTCGTAGGATCGGCTTTCGACATTGGCAGGATTTAAAGGGGGAGAATACCCCGGAACCGTACGAAAGGTATAGAAAGTGCCACGTGACTCGTGGATTGGGCCTTCAATGTCATCAGAACTTTTCAGCGACCTTTGGGCTCGTCCCCCCTTACCGAGGAACAAATGGAATGTTGCTTTGCACATTGCCCGAAAGTTCTGAAGTGGTAATATGGTGGTAGGATCCCAGACAAGGGGGTAAGTTGTCAGTACGACGGTACCAGCTGGGGATTCCGTGATCAAGACGTAGAGCCAACTGTGTTGGATCGAAGTTGCTTTCGATCCTTCTTCTTTCTGTCAAGAATACTCACTAGTCATTATCAATCAAGAATTCGAAACACTTATCTGTTGATCGCTATCGAACTCCCTGTTGAGCAACTACTCGATTCATAACTTTTACTCGTCGTCCATGTTCAAGACTGTTCGTTACTTGCGCAATGCACAAGGGAAAAAATAATCTTGAATATGGACGATAACTAAACCTATTAATCGAGTGATTGCTTAACAGAGTGCTCAGTAACGAACAAGAGATGAGCGTAAATGCCAATGGTAGCCATGAAAACTCTCTCTAGACGGGCGGCAGTGGTACCGACATTGCGTCTCGGGAGATGAGAGTGCATTTCAGTTTTGAAAAGATTGCCGAGACGAATCACCTCCTCAACCTCAGCCACAGATTCAAAGCCAGACCGAGGACCTAGCGAACTGGGTGTCTGCATCATAAAGGACGGCACATTCACAAAACCAGTCCGAGCCGGCGATGGGGAGTATGTCTGAATGTCTGAACCCTTCCTCATCTCATGGCAGGTAGTCCTTGTAGGCGAAGAAGTCACCCAGAGCGGAAAGAGAGCAAGTCGGCTGATCGACTCGTAGACTGCCTTGCAAAAGGATCTACATCAGCACTATTCCATTCAATAGCTGAGCAGATTCACTTACCCTTCTTTGCCTTTGCCGCAGCGAGTTCTCAAATTCTTCCCCGTCTGCAGCATCGAAGATGAGGGCTTCTTGGCCACAGCTCCCATGCGAATGAGATTTTTCTTCATTCCGCTCTACATTATCTTCGTGAACTTGGGCGGAGTCGCTGTTGGTTGCTTCAATCAATTCTGTTGTTTGGAGACTGCCACTTGCAGAAAGTCGTCGGACGAGAAGCATTAGTATGTGCTGGACATCCTCCAAAGAATGGTGGGCTGAGCAGTGGGAACAGTGATTTGCCCCATAGGGTAGATTCTTTCTTCATTCATTCCTACATCTCTTCTCCGAAGACCAAAGAGCAGCTCGGATCAGCTTGATACCAAGGCAAGAAGACGTGATCTCGTGGGGGCAATTGGAGTCCACTACTATATCAGTTCCTGCTGGGGGGTGGGAAGGACCAAGAGTCAACTGTGATGGACTTCGTCACTGGCGGAGCGGACCACACAGCTCATGGGCAGTGTGTAGATACTTCAAGTCCGATTGAATACTCTGGGGAGCTGTGTCTACACTTTGAGTATCCGAATGTCTTGGGAGTTTGTTGTGTTGTCGCTGGCAATGCCCAAGGGTACTTCATGGTCGATGTGACGATGAATAGCTCAGTGATCGTGTCTGAATTCACGCAGCGGATCACAGATTGTGAATGTGTTATCTGGCTCAGAAAAGATAAGCTTGGTGTGCAAGTAGAGAGACGGAGAAGGTATATTACCTTGAGATTAGGATGGAAGGATGGCTGCTGGAGCATCACTGCAGAGATGCGCCAGTGAACTTCGTTATTTGACGGCTTGGCTTGGTAAGGGTCAGTCCCTGCTTGTTAAAGATTAGTTGCCAAGATCAATTCCACCTTGGACCAAGTTACTTACAGCTATAAATCGTCGGTATCAGAGGTTGCTGGAGAACGACAAGTCGGCTGCGAGCTATTACTTATTGAAACAGTATGTCCACTTGTCTTCAACTGCCAGCCTTGACAATTGGCGTTCACAAATAGCAGCATTGGTGAAAAATAAACTCACTATCTAGAGTGAAGTAGCCTTTGGGAGCGTGATTATTGCAGATCGCTCGATCAAGAAGGCTTGGAGCTGTTTCTGCAGCATGTTTCCCAAAGGCGAACCTCGACTTGGAAGGCCAAAACGACGACCTAGACTGCGAAAAGCGGTCAGCAGATCCATCATTGCGCTTTTATGGCACGGATATGATGCAGAAGAGGGGCGATTCACTTACTGAAGTGATTGGCAGGGTGTTGTCCGGTTCGAGGTAGGTTACCAAGGTTGCCGACCGGGGGGCCGTCGTCGATCAGAGCAACGACGAGTCCAAGAACGGATTCAAATTCTGCTAATTGCTTCCATACAATTTTACAGCTATGTATCACCATTAGCAAGCTCTCGAGATAGCTCTCGATGGATTGGACCCAAATGGTTGATGTTTGGGAAGCTTGAAAGCTACCTCGCGATGACCTCTCAACACCCCCGCCAAGTGGCGGAAGCTTTCAGGGTCAGAAAACACGAAGAGAAAGAAGGAGAGACTTAATCTACTCTCTGAATTAGCTTTGTAGCTGTGCAGAGCATTGTGTTGTGATCTAAATGATGTTGGCGATCTGATGATGAGGTGTTGAAGTGGAAAAGTTGGAGGGAAATGCGGATGAGAATTTGTTCTGACTGGGAGGAAAGGCAGAGAAGCCTCAAGTGAGTGGGCTCTAACCGCAAGTGGCTCTATGGAGGAGGCTGTCCTATGTCGGGACTGGTGTGCTCCTACCCCCGAGCGTATGGGGTGGTATCTTGGTCAGTGGCGGGGAGTCTTCGAAGAGAATGGAGATGCTGGAAGTAAAGTTGGTAAGTTCTTGTGCCTTGGAAGACTTAAAAACAGTTCGTTGGTGAAGGTCTATATTAAAGTGTGTTTCAAAGTCGTTGTGATCTTTGTTTACCGATGAAGAGTGACTCTCTTCCTTTGGCAGTATACAGTTCTGCACTTCACCGTGTTCCTCTAGACTTGCTCCAGCTCCCGTCTTCAGGCAATGATATCTGAGACATAAAAGATAGGTCAGGTTGGTCTTGAGCCGTTAAAACCCCCCCTGGCGTGCATCTGATCGACTTCACCACGATGACAGCGTTGTCCTGGAGCATGAGGATTCACTTCGAAGAAGTCCCCACACTAAGCTGCCTTTGTTGTACTTGATATCTCAGTGCATCTATGAAATGTTTCATCGTCGGTTTTTGTTTTCACTTAAATACGTGGAGGGTCATCTCCTGATAGCCCAGATCTTGCTTGTCATTCATATTGTTCAACAGCGAGTCTTAGTCACATAAAGATGGTAGAGCCAGGAGTCCTGAAAACAACAATGTTTGACAGAAGAAGGACTGGTTGGTCTGGCCTTTGGTATAATTTATTCATTCTGGGAGAAAATGATATCAGTGGTATTAAAGATACTCGGCACCCCAAATCCTTTGGCTAACATTCAGATGTAAGACGGAATGTGGGTGAGAACATCATCCATCCCGTCTAGGCAGCGGAAAAAGTGCTTCTCTCTCAAATTCACATTGAAACACCGGCATGCACATTGGCAGATGAGTGCCTGAGTTCACGAACCTTCAATACTACACAAAGCTAGATTGTCTATGGGTGGAAGTCCGACGGACACGTCTGGGCCGCGAAGCAAGCCTCAATGCGATTCCAAGAACAACTATAACCGTGTTTCCAAAGTGATCTTGGTGTGCCTAATAGCACTATGTTCTGTTCGCACAACACTACTTTTTTCTTTTGCAACCAACTTATCTAGAAATCGACTTGAGAATAGATCCGAAGCAAGGAAAACAACCGAAAGGGCGAATTGGAGTCTTCTTGAATCAGCCGAGACCAGCAAAACAAGGCACCAAATCATCCAAAGGCATCAAAATCACCGGCGGCTGAAATTTAAGAATTAAGAGTTGCGGCTACAGTCCAGTACTTGGTTCAGTAATCAAGAGCGAGGACGATTTGGCTGTTCAAAGTATTCTCCGGTGGGTTTGCCGTTGGTTTCCCGCTGGTTTTCCGGGTAGCTTCAAGCCACACAGAGTACCAAACCTCTTAGGCTGTGTCTTGGTTTCCCGCACAGTCTAGTACTTCACATATTCTTGGCTCTCCAGACTGTATACTCCGCATTCTATACTCCACGTTCTCCAGGTTTTCATTTCATTAGACTGATCAGGTCAGGTCTCGCCAACGCCCGCAGAACCTCATGGGATGAACAGAATGTCTCAAAACAGCATATAAGGACTTGCAAATGCCACTTTCCAAAAAGCTCATCACTTCAATATTCGAATTTGATTTCTTCAGTACTCAGGAGCTTCCCTACTCAGACATACAACTCCACCAAGATGTCTTTCAAAGATCCCGAAAATCCACAACATGTAGAGACTCAAATCCACAGCATCATCACAGAGAAAGGCCAACCCGCGGCCAAAGCCAATGCCGCAGCCCGCGAACTCGCCACTGATGAGAAGTCCATGACAACCATGCAAGCTGTTCGCGCAAACCCAGCAGCTATCTGTTGGTCCCTCGTCATCTCCACCTGTGTGATCATGGAGGGCTTCGACACCGCTCTTCTCGGCAACTTCTGGGCCTATCCCTCCTTCCAACGCAAGTTTGGGAACTTCGTTGGAGTCACAGCTACAACGAAAAGTGGATACCAGGTTCCAGCCTCCTGGCAGACTGGTCTCGGTCAGGCATCTGGAGTCGGAGCTTTCTTTGGTGCCATCTTCAACGGCTGGCTTGTCAACAGATTTGGACCTCGAATGGTCTTGATCGGCTCACTCTTCTCCCTATATGCATTCCTATTCATCACTTTCTTTGCACCAGATAGCCCGACTCTCTTGGTTGGACAACTTCTCTGCGGTCTACCTTGGGGCGTCTTTGCAACCACGGCTCCAGCTTATGCTTCTGAGGTCTTGCCACTGCATCTCAGAGTCTATATGACTTCCTACACAAATATGTGCTGGATTATTGGGCAGCTCATTGCTGGAGGCGTCCTTCGTGGGCTTGTATCTCGTGAGGACAGCTGGGGCTACCGCATTCCATTCGCTCTCCAATGGCTCTGGCCCATTTTTCTTATTCCTGCTATTTACATTGCCCCGGAATCACCATGGTTTCTCGTCCGTCAAGATCGCCTTGATGAGGCAGAGAAATCCATTAGACGGCTCCAGAGCTCCTCCTCTCGACAAGATCCCCAAAACACGCTTGCTGCCATTATTTACACCAACAACCTTGAGCAACAGCTTTCAGTCGGTACAACATATTGGGATTGCTTCAAGGGGTTCGAACTTCGAAGAACAGAGATCGCCTGTATGGTGTTTGCTGGACAGCTCGTCTGTGGATCTGTATTTGCATATGCGTCGACGTACTTCTTCGAACAAGTCGGCCTCACTTCGAAGCAGGCGTACTCCCTTGGAGTCAGCGCAAACGGACTTGCACTATTCGCTTGCTTGTGCAACTGGTTCCTCCTCATGCCATACGTTGGCCGCCGAACCATCTACGTTTGGGGGATGGGAGCGATGACTATTGAACTTTTCCCCATTGGCATTCTGAATGTCTGGACGCACAAACCATCGGTCGCTTGGGCTCAAGCAATCTTGACAATGGTGTGGACCGTCACTTTTCAGCTGTCTGCGGGTCAGCTTGGCTGGGCACTTCCTGCAGAGATCGGATCCTCTCGCCTTCGGACAAAGACTATCGTTCTTGGGAGAAACTCTTACTACATCTGCGCTGTTATCGGTGGTACTCTGCAGAACTACATGATGAATCCGACAGCTTGGAACATAAAGGGCTACACGGGATTCTTCTGGGGCAGTTTTGCGTTGATGACATTCATCTGAGCATATTTCAGGCTACCTGAGACCAAGGACCGAACTTTCCACGAGGTAAGTATATGGAATCCGAAATTTTCATTACCGTCAGCATTCTCCGTTCCAGAGCGAAAGCTAACTTGTTCTCCTATTACAGCTTGATCTCCTCTTCGCCAAGAAAGTGCCGGCAAGGCAGTTCGCATCAACCAACCTCGAGACCGTCAGCGACACCGAGGTTGAGGATCTTACTGAGAAATACGCAGATACTGGGAGCCGTCGGGTGTCTGTTTTTGGCTCCAGCCGCCCCTAAGGCTGCCTACAGACTGCAGCATTGATCTTGATTTGTTAGAAGAAGCTTTTCAGGTACTCACGTATGTTCTATCTGCTGGGTTTCTAGGTCTTCCGCTTGTTACGTACAGTTGACCTTGTTTCCTGGCTGTGATGATTGCCTGTTGAAATCACTCGCTTATTTTCAAATTTTCGGCTGGAAAGCAAACAGTGAGCAACGATATTTTGTACTTATCGCTGAGATTCAATGCAAAGATATCATATCAAATTCCAAGCATATTTTGTCGCACAGATGGGAGGGCAGCTTTGTGACAAGTTGTCCCAATGTATATCCAGCATAATAACACGCATCATAAAGGTGAAGAAGTCCAATCCAACGCCCATTTTGAGAAATCTTGAAGATGAATGTCCAAAATTGTAGATGGTATTTGTTGAACTCTGGAAGATCAAAATTCCTTGCTTAGTCGCTGGGAATGTCAACATCTAAAATGTATTTATGGCTACTAGCCGAATCCGACGAAGCACTTAGCTCAAATTTGTGCGGGGAACTTCCTCATCAACTTCAACCTGAACATACCTCTGATCGTTATCTTGCCCAACACCAAATACTACCCACCGACAATATTCATCTCCATATGGACCCAGATGTGGTGTAGGACGTCGCATGATCACAGACTTTCCACAGTCCAATGCGGCCTCGGACAGCGTGCTCAACATGCCGGTAAGCTCCTTTGGACCTCCCGCCACATCGTCAATACTAGAGTTCCGATCATTGATACCTCATAAGACAGCGCCAGCGGCGCTGTGTCGTACCAGGTAATGCTCATAACACAGCCTGCGGATTCTGCACCCGCAATAAACATGAATGTTCTCTGGCAACAAGTGCATCTTCACAGACCTCACCATCTGTCGCGCGCACAAGCGAGCAGCAGCACGAGACCAATACAAGTATCGCATCCTTGCCATCGTCCAGTCAATTATCAAGCCCAGACCACCATCCATCAGTCTCCGCTCAAGAACAGATACTTGCCCTACCCAGATCTTCCGGTTTGAGAATGCCACCAAAAGAAGCGTATCCGGAAATCGCTTCAAATTATTTCACTTACATTCATGATCCCTCGCATAATATCTTTCATCGGCCGAGCTTCATGGCCGATTTATCTGATGAGACTATTCCGCGACCTATCCTTCTTTGCGTTATAGCTTTGGCAGCAAGGTAAACCATCACTTTATATCATATCAGTATGATTCAAAACCAGCACTGAACGTGGAATAGGTTTTCCAACCATTCATTCTTCAGTCACAGCTCTCCACGGTCTCGAGGTAGAGTTTATGCTAGAGAAGCAGAGAGGCAATTAGAGCTGCATAATTTCTCCCTCGTGACGCTCCAGATAACATTACTACTTGGCGCATTTTACGGCACTGAGGGTGATTCCAAGCACGAGAGTCTTTACTACTCTATAGCCTGTCGGATAGGTAGTCTGTTGAATCTACCCAACTCCGCCTTTGACTCTCCACTATCTCGAGAGCTTGGGATTCGCAGTGAGTTAAAAACACCTCTGAGTTCAAAGTATGAAGAGTTGACAATATAACAGTCTGGTGGACCCTTGACATCGTCGATGTCTGGTCATCCAACAGTCTCCAACTGCCTCGCCTTCTCAGCCCCAGAACAGATATTCCCTATCCAACCAGCGAGCGAGCCTTCTTCCAAATGCGTCGCTCCCACACCTACCTCCAATACTCGCATCCCGAGTCGCCAGACGAAAGCTCAACCTCGGTCCTCGTTCAGAAAATCAGACTCAATCCAATCCTCTCTCAAATCGCACAGCTGAACAGACATCTAGCCGAGAACACATTATCCCTCCACGAAACTCACGCTGCTACCGAAGCTCTTGCTTTGAGACTGGAAGAGTGGCGTCAACAACTTCCGGAATCATTGACTAACACGCTGGAGAATCTGTTTGCTCAAAGTGCGTCTGGTTCTGGAGGAGTTTTTGTAGCGCTTCATATAGGCTACTACCACTTCTCACAGCTGTTGTATTTTTACTATCTCCATCAATCTGTGTCCAGCTATCCGGTTACCGAGTCAAATGAATTTGCTGGGCGGTGTCGTGAGAGCTCGACGGCCTTTTGTGAGCTACTTTTTGCGGCTCAAGCCCTTCCAGGTGCGGAAGTATACGTACGTGGGTTGTGTTTCAATCCTTTTCGATCTGCGCCTGGAAAAAATCTTCTCGTCAGTCAGTTTCATCTCTAACAAGTCAATTATACAGTACTCAATGGTCGGTCACGCCCTCGTAATATCCTCCACCGTCCAACTCCACATCCTACTCTTCACCGACGACCCCTCAGAATCCTACTCCGCGCGTCAACGCCTCGAAAAGAACTTCGTCATCCTCAGCAAACTCCAAAGACTCTGGCGCACCATCGATCACTCTTTCGCGCGTCTGCGCGAGTTCCATGACGCATGCATGCGGACTAAAGCCGACTCTGAGGATCCAAGTACCACGTTTCGCATGGATAAGTGGATGATTCAGTTCTTGATGGAGTATTCGAAACCGTTGGAGCAGAGGGCAGACCTGGAGTATCGATCGCCAGATAGTTCGGGGAGTCAGTTTTATGAGTCGGATACGGTGGTGAGGGGGTATGAGTCTGAATTTAGGCAGTGGACGTCGACGGAGCTGGGGATTGATTTTGATGGCGCTTGGGATTAATGTGGTGACTTAGGGGAGGTATTTTACGGTAACGATTGGGTATCAGTCTCTGGTTCTGTGGCAAACCCGCACAAAGAGCTGGATAACTTGAGAAAAGTGTGGAGGAGAATATTCCCCAGGATAGGTTTTAGTCTCGTAGTAATGTACTCGAGCAGAGTCTACAAAGAAAACATAAACAATCAAGGTCCAGATGTAATATTCTCACTATAATTCTGGGCCTGAGCTTTCAATGACAAGCACAATTCCCCACGACAGCCATATTACCAGATACTGCATAATATTACACTGTTGAGTTTCCCTGCCCGCATGCTTTCATTTTCCGCTGCTATCACATAGTCAAATCCAGCCTGACGGAACCCGCACCGCCACCAATGCGGGGTGTGACAGGAGGATATCCGTCAGTGAGAGCACCACTTCAGGTCAACTAATCCACTAACGATGCATTCCCCTCTCAGCCCCAATCCCCTGAGCCTAATTCACAACCGCCAAGTTCCTAAACCGAAGCCACATCCGTTAAAGCGGGGTATTGTAAGTAGAGACACCCGGGAAACTAAAAGCTGTTTTCCTGCCTGTTTTCCGCTTCTAAACGATTAGTGATCAACAGAAGTGTTCTTCCCACCAACGAAATCTTGAGGGGAGGAGTCTAACGATCTCAATGAAGAAAATCTCGCCGTATGAGGTTGAGGTAAGGTTCTTACACCCGCGAAACTAAATAGCCAGTTTCTTCCTTTTCCCGTCTTCTCTACTTCCCTAAGCACTAGCTTCCCCTCTCATATTCGCAGGGCACTTTATCTTCCTTTCATTTCCGTTATTTCATCTACTGCTCCTGTTCTCAAAAATCCTACATTTCTTTCTTACAAGATACTTAGAGTCAACATGTGGAAATTCATTCGAGACTCGTTTCTGCTATTTGCTTTCACAGCTGGCACGTCAAGAGCAGTCAATAATGGACTGGCGAGAACACCACCACTTGGTTGGAATAACTGGAACAGTCTAGGCTGTGATGTTTCTGAGGATCTATTACTCGAAACAGCGTCTCAGCTGGTCAGTCTGGGACTCATGGTAAGTGAAAAGACTTTTCCTATCTCTTCTTCGCTGTACATCTTAAGATATTCTCAAAACGCTTCTCAATTCTCCCAAAACATTCTTACAGGAAGCAACTACTAACTCTCCTATCCCACCCAGGACGTCGGCTACAAATACACCGTCCTCGACGACTGCTGGTCCGACGGGCGCGACTCCAACGGCCGGCTCAAAGTCGACCTCTCCCGCTTCCCCAACGGCATGTCCTCCGTCTCATCAAGAATCCACTCCCACGGCCTCCTCTTCGGTATGTACTCCAGCGCCGGACACATGACCTGCGCGCGAGGCGAAGGCTCCCTTGACCACGAAACCGAAGACGCCCAATCCTTCGCCGACTTTTCAATAGACTACCTGAAAAACGACAACTGCTACTCCCAAGGCCGAGCCGGCTCTGCGCAGGCCTCGTTCACGAGGTACGACGCTATGGCGAAGGCGCTAAATAGGACTGGTAGACCCATTGTGTATAGTCTTTGTAATTGGGGAGAGGATTTCGTTATGAGTTGGGGTGTGTCGATTGCCAACTCGTGGCGGATTAGTGGTGATATTTATGACTCCTTTTCTCGGCCCGACGATCGCTGTTCTTGTACTGAGAACGACCCTTCCAGTCCATGGTGTGTCTCGCCTGGTGCGCACTGCTCCGTCTTAACCATCCTGAAAAAAATTGCACCGTACGCAGACCGTGGTCAGCCTGGAGGCTGGCAGGATTTGGATGCGCTGGAGGTTGGACTGGGAGGTATGACTGATGAGGAGTATAAAGCGCACTTCTCGTTGTGGGCAGCTCTCAAATCGCCATTGCTCATTGGTGCTGATCTACGGATCTTATCTCCTGAAGCGCTGACGATCCTCAATAATCCCGCGATTCTGGCGATCAGTCAGGATCCCCTTGGTGTACCAGCTACTCGAGTTGAGCGCAACGTCAATGTACCGAAAGACCGTTATGGGATCGGAGAGACGCATGTTTGGTCCGGGCCACTGGCGGGTGGTGACCAAGTTCTCATCTTTCTCAATGCAGCGGATGAAGACCTGGAAATGGTCGCTTACCTCGAAGACGTCTTTGTAGGTCAAGGACCTTCATGCTCAGCGCCGCAATGTAACCAGGACTGGGTCGTTCATGACTTGTGGGGGTCGCGGATGGACAATAGTGTGGCGAGTGAGTTGCTGGAGAAATCTAAGTCTGGTGAAGACGCTGCTCGGATTCTTCAGAATGCAGATCACTATAATGCTAGCTCACTGTCATACAAGGAGGGCTTAGAGCAGCAAGATAAACGCTTATTGGGAACCAAAGTCGATGAGATTCCTGCACGGGGTTCTCTGAAGGTCAAGGTAAAGCGGCATTCTGCGAAGGTTTACCGCTTGAGACCAAAATCAGGTATATCTGGGAAGCGATACAGTCACTTTAAGGACGAACTGTAAATAATGAGATCGAGTCTGTACGAACCGGAAAGTGTACAGTCTTTGAGCTTGAAACATAGAGCTGATTATTCGGAAACTTGGGTCAGGATCTCCAGGTCAACATTCATGAGTCGATAGAAATGAAAAACATGTATACGAAGAATTAACTACATGGACCAGAAGCGCAACAGTGAACTAACCGACTTCTTCCTATGTCTTTTTGACCCCGGGAAAAAGTCCAGCTAAGCGAGCTCTCTCATACTTGTAAAACCCCCACAAAACCACCCGTATCATCTTCCCACCCTTCTAGATCAACACAAATCCAGCAAAACCACCAAAACCTTAAGAAAGCTCCACAAACAGGCTTATATCCCCACAAGACATCAGCCGGAGAAAGGAGTCACCTCTCCCAAAGTCCGAGCGTAGAGACATCACGTGCGACAGTAAACAAAGCCCGTCCTTCTCCTCGTCATCCTCAAGCGAAGTCTCGAAGATCAGAAAGAGCACCATTTGCTTTTACCCCTACCATTTCAGACTACACTTACGCTAAGGCAAGGCTCACATGTCAAAAGTTGAAAGTTGAAATGTAAAAGGATGCGCTGAGTTTTATAGATCTCATGTGTGGATTTGGAGTAAGTAATCAGTTTGTTTAGAATAGCCAGATGCCTTTTTAGAGGTCTTGAGGTGATTCTAAGGAGACTTTAACGCGATTGCGGCGAGTATTCAGGTTTATATATGTATAGGAAAAACTCCAGGTTCGTTTCAATTTCCCCTTATATATCATATCCTATCCTATCATACAAATCCCCTATCTCAGCCTCACTTCCCTATTCTTCCCTCACTTCCTCTTACTCGCCTTTCCCCCCTTCGCACTACTCCCCGAAACCTTCGCCGCAACCTCACTAACAGCCTCATCCGCCTTCCTCGCCCCCTCCTTACCAACATCGACACTAGCATCCGCCCCAGCAGGCGCACTCAACGGCTTAGCCGCCATCTTAGCCGCCATCTTAGCCTCCAACTCCTCCTCATCACCACCCTGCCCAAACTCATTGACACGCGTATAATCAACCTTATACTTATAACTCTGATAAAGATAAACAAAGAAAATGACGTCGTCTCTAAGGGTGGCGAGTCGATGCAGGGTTGGCATCTTGATGGTAAATGCGAAAAGATCGTCGATGAATGTGTTGAGGAATTTATACGTCATTGCCTTGGCGGGCATGTGCGCGACGGATTTGAGGCGGTAGTTGATGTACAGGGATGGGACCATCATGAGGAATCCGTAGGCGTAGACGGACCCGACGAGGGTGGTGATGACAAATGAGTACCAGGATTTGTGGCTGTCGTATTTGAGCGAGTAGGCAGCGTAAGCGAGGAGCAAGGGGACGGCGATCATGTAGAGGTATTTGAAGGCAACTGCGTCATATTCTTTAGTTTTCTCTTCGGTCTCGGAGAGCTCGTGTTTATCTTCGAAGGCGATGCGGTAGGGGATGATGGAGTCTGGAGCGGGGCGGACGCGGACATTGACGACGGTGGTGATTTTCCAGAATTCGAGGACGATGCCCATTCCTTGGGAGAAGAGAATCATCCAGCCTAGAGATATTAGTGGAGGTTTTCAAGAAGGGGTAGGAAGAGCTTACTGGTATTGTCGTTGTTGTCTAATAAGTAGAGGAAGATGACGGCTTGCATGAAGACATTTCCGAGAATCGATCGGACAGAAATACCGACATTGTTTTTCTTGTTTCGGTAATGAGAGATATCGGATTTGAAAGCCAACATTTCGAAGATCATGTGGAAGACACTGACAATGACGGTTGTAGCAAGCAGATAGATGTTGGTATCCAGGAGGACTTCTTTGATCATCTCAAACTCACTTCCGTCACCGCCCATGGTTTGGCCTGGTATGGTTAGCGAGAAACATGTCTAAGACTGAATGAACATACCGGCTGCAGCATTTCTAGCAGTCTGCTTGACACCTTCATCAACACCAGCAATAAGACTGAACTTCCAATTGGATTGATGGTTGAGATCTATATGGATTGGAAGTCTCTTGACGGTCGAGTTGACTGGCATCATGTGTGTTCTGAGCTGCCAGAATGTATTGACAAAGAGTACAGGGTAGTACCAGCCATTTTGTCCAGACCCATCTCTAGCCCCGGAAGCTTCAAGTTGAACGTATTGGCGGACAGCTGGGTTCATAGTAGGGTAATGCATGACTCCGGAATCTGGAATGAAGGAGAGTGTGAAGTTGGGGTGGTAATGCGAGTTGATGATTGGACCAGTTGGAAGCTCTTCCTCCTCCTAGTCCTGTCAGCAATCGTCCTCCTAAAGTAACATATGAAACATACCTCTTCTGTCTCCTCAGCAGCCAAAAGATTCTTGACCTTCTTCACCTTCTTCTGTGGAATATACTGGGTCAAAGGTCGAGTGAAATGGTACGCCTTAGTGGGGTCATATCCTTGAACAACAGGGTCCAGATTTGCTCCCTCCAATGCAACATAGAAGTGTGCCCACAGAGTCCCATTATTCTGCACCTCATGCGGTACCGCAAAGCTCGTATCGATAACGCGATTCTCCTCAAAGCTTCCCAGCACAAATCCCTTCTCGTTAACCACGATCCGTTCCAGCGGAGCTTTCGAAATTGGCTCTGCGACAAATGTTGGAGAGATGACAACGGTAATATCGAGAGGGCTGTTGAGAGGCCACATGGGAGCTATACGCTGCGCAATAGGATTGTAGATGGCACCTTCATCGAGAGTATTGGGACGGTCGTTGAAGGGTGGGATTGCAGCCGTGTTGGCTGGAACAGTGATGGTTGCGCCGGAGGCATCGGTTGTTGTTACTGCTGCTGGAGCCTTTGGTCCCATTACTTTGCCCATCACGAATTGCATGCCGAAGAAGATGGCGAGCCCTTGCACGGCGGATTTGACCATGGGCTGGGATTGTCAGCCTTCATTCTTGTATCTGGATATTCTGACTTGGGGATTCGACGGCAAAGGACAACTAGAATTAAAACTTACACCCATTCCACCTTCTTGTGCTTGCGCACGCGCAGCTGGAGGAGCTGCTCCTGACATGGTGAGGTTGTCCGGAAGTATATCCTCGTAAAGTGTTTGTGGAGTAATGGTCGGAAGGCCAGGCTTTAAGTCCCTCCACGAAGTCGCAATATTTCGAGAACGGCGCTAGAATGGCGTGGACTGGACCCTCCATGTCTTGCACCAGCCAATCATTGGACACGTGTCGGCACGGCTGCGCGCGGCTGAGGGAAGCGAGAACTGGAGCAAGTGGAGGGCAAGGCGGATATCCCTTGTCAGCCAACAATACAACGCCTTCATCTTTCACTTACGTCTTATTTGATAGTGAAAATTGGATAGTCGAGAGCCTATCGTACAAGCTATCTTGAAATCCACAATTGAAGCATTTAATACTCATTAATCTTCGAAAGCTTCACTCTCAGCAGTGTCTCACCGAGTTCGGGCACTCAAGTTCGGGTATTGACCCCTCTTGGCTTTCACAACTTCTTGAGTCACACACACAAAAGTCCGTAATTTGAATTGGATCTGTAAGAAATAAATACCTGTTCGTGGCTTGTCTTCTTATCGAAACCTTCTTTTCATTCTTCAAGTTCAATAGAAAGAATAGACTCATTTCTCTTTTAGGAAACTTCAAGTCAATTGTTGGATTGTCACCGCTTTCCGCTTCCGGCATTGAATCCCAACATCTACATCACAACATAAGCTATTTAATACCAAGTCAAACATCAAATCCAACACGCAACCCTTTGAGCCGCAACCAGTCCAAAGTATCAGACTCACCACCATCATGGCTTCAGGCGGCGGCTCTCCCGCCCTCTCAGGCACCGGAACTCCCATACCACCATCAACCTCAGGAACCGACTCACCAAACCCACATAACCTATTCAAGATCAACCCAGCCAACATCCTGTCAACCACAAATAATGAGACTGTAGCTCCAACTTCCGATGGTGTTCCAAAGACGAAGATCTGCGTATTCTGTGGTGCTTCACCGGGAAAGTCGCCGGCGCATATGGTATGTACTTTCTTCAAATATTCCAATTATGTCTATCCCTAAGCTTAAAACCCTCATTTGTATTTTCACATCCCAATGCCGAGAACTGAGAGACCAAAATTTCAAAAAGATACAGCTTCAGCCTTCTCATCATATAACACCACTTCCAAAGCCATCTTACACCCCAACTTACTTTGTGGCAATAAGCTAACCACCCAACCAACAGGAAGCTGCCCGTTCCCTAGCTCGCGTCTTCCATGAGAACAACATCTCTCTAGTCTACGGTGGCGGAACAGTTGGTCTTATGGGCGAAGTAGCACGCACGCTCGTTTCCCTCTCAGGTCCAGCTTCAGTCCACGGTATCATTCCCGCTCCTCTGATTAAGGTATGCCTTCACCCACTTTCCCTATCATCTTTACCTTCTACAAATCGAACCCACATTCCCTTCCTCCTTTTAAATCATGTTCCATTCAAGAGAGCAGATATTCTCTCTGTGCTATAATCAAAAACATACATTGACGCTCCACCCACTCACAGTACGAACGCGGCCCCAACAGCACCCCCCAAGAAACCACCAACGGCAGCATCCCCTCCCCGACCCTCTACGGCCACACCACCGTCGTCAAAGACATGCACACACGCAAACAACTCATGGCCCTGGAAGTTCTCTCCGGCGGGCCCGGCAGCGGCTTCATCGCCCTCTCCGGCGGGTACGGCACCCTCGAGGAGCTCATGGAAGTCGTAACCTGGAACCAGCTCGGGATCCACGACCGGGGCGTTGTAGCGCTCAATATCGAGAAGTATTGGGATGGCTTGCTGGCTTGGGTGAGGAATAGTGTTGAGGCTGGGTTTGTGGGCCAGTCGAATGTGGGGATTATTAGGGAGGCGGGGACGCCGGAGGAGGCGGTTAGGTGTTTGAGGGAGTATAGGAATTCGGAGGGGAGGTTTAGGTTGAGGTGGGGTGAGGAGTAGGGGACTGCGGGGTGGACAGGAAGAGTAGATTGTTCTCATTGTCTAGCTCTGTTCGGTGACTTTGAAATATCGGGTTCAGATATAGAACTACAAACCCCGGAAATGGAATGGAAGACGGGCGGGAGAAATATGGAGTAGACGAAAACCGCGGCGTTGGCAGACGGGGACATAACATTTCCACATTTTGCTGCCTTGATTAGCTTTTTTTTTTTGCACCCTTGCTATATAGCTAGCTATCTATTCGCTTCAGCCGACTTTGTCTTACTTTACATGGACACATAAGATAGACCGCCAGTACACGGACAGCGTTGGACAGAAAATGTACGGACAAACAGGTAGTGGGCATTGCAATTATGACAGACTAAACCAAAAAATATATCACATATTTACTACAGTACTTGTCTTCGCCTGCTTCGTGTCTATGAATGAGATAGGGTGCTGATTCGAGACACATAAAGTCACGAAATGAGCCTGGTCCTTGGTTTTCAAAATAAGATATCAAATGTTGAGATCCGCAAAGTCCCGAAGCGAGCATGGTACTTGTGTTTTCAAAATAATATATCAAATATTAAGATCTACAAAGTCACAAAATATGCCTAGTACTTGAGTTTTTTTAAAAAAAGAAATCGAATATTAAGATCCGCAAAGATAAGCCTCACAACTCAAAGTCACGGAATGATCATAGTACATATTTTTTTCAATGTATTTAATTTCTATTTTTACACAAGGCAGCTAGCTATTTCTCTTCATAATAGCAAGCCCAAACTCCATTCAAAGTCCTCAAAGCAATTTAGACAATCTACGAATCAACCTCCATCCCTTCCTCAGCCTCCGCACCTTCCGCACCATCAGCCACAAGATCGACCCACTGCTTGACCTCCTGCCCATCAAAAAGCTTAAACCCCTCAATGCTCTTCTCGCCCTCCTTCCTAATCCCAACCACACCCACACTCGTATTCTCAACCGTCAGCTCCTTATCCTGCGCCAGACTCTCCTTCAAGGCCCTCAGTCCATGCTTGACCAACTCCTCCCTCCCACAGTCAGCAAAGCTCTCCAAATTTCTCTCCAGATATGTCCTCGCCATCTGGGATCTCGCACCAATCGCACAAGCTACCATCTCCTGCGTCATGCCGCTCGGCTGGAACTCAAAGAGATGCGGGCCCGTCTCGTCGACGCCAGCGATGAGAAGTCCGACGCCGTAGGGCCGCTTGCCGTAGTGTTGGGTGTTTGTTTGGGCGCGCTCGCCGATCGAGGAGACGATGCGTTCGAGGGGGATGGCGCGGCCGTAGGTGAGGCGCGAGGAGAGGGATTGCTGCTTCATGAAGTTGGAGAGGACGCGGGCGTCGGAGGCGAGGCCGGCGAGGGAGACGCCGAGGTGTTCGTCAACGGCGATGATCTTCTTTTGGTAGGAGGAGAGTTCTTCGGCGTTGCGCTGGGGAGGGAGTAGTGTTAGCACCTCATTCCAATCATAGAGCAAGAATCAAGATACGCAGCCCAACCAGGTCTGCTGCTAGATTGAAGCGCAGAGTAGATAATAGCAGATCTGCGAAGGGAAGGGAGTTCAAAAGGGCGAAGACATACCTTCAGAGCCACAAGTACAGCGTGTGTCTTGCTAACGAGACCAACGACCACACTTCCCTGCTTCACAGCCTCTGACGCATATTCGACCTGGAAGATACGACCTTGCGGCGAGCTGTCGCATGTTAATTAGCATACTTCTTCTCTTCTCCAGCTCTGCAGGCAGCGCGTTCGCACGGAGCTCGAATCGGACTTACAAGGTGACTGAATCGTTGTCGTAGTTATTTCTGAACATGGTTGCGTGTGCAGCAGATGCTGTAGCTTCTGTTCAATTTTGATTTGTGTAGATTTAAGTGTAGCTTTAAAGTGAGCAGAACAAAAGACCAGATATGTGGTTGTGGAAGTTGGTGTTGTAGTCGATTAATTGATGAACAGACGCAGACGAGGCAGGCGCGATGATGAAGCTCAGGGCAGATTGCAATAAGGCTGCCGTAAACACGCAGGGGTAGCTGTGCTAAATACCGTAAACTTAGCGTGTGGGCTGGAATTATCGTTAGCGTGGATTTAGGCCCGGGCCCAGAGCCGCATGGGAGGTCGGCGCAACGTCAGCTCTTGATCATACAGGCTAGAACAGCTGCTTAACACAACTCACTCTCGACGACATACTCAACAGCAACAGCTAGTGAACTTCACGGTCTCAACGAAACGGATCGAGTCTGGAATGCAACTATAAGGGAATTTCAGTTTACTTACAGAAAGGGAAGCGGAACGAGCCGGGCGCGAATACTGGATATCTATCGCAAGCAGTACAGCCTCATAAGAAACACCACATAAAAACCAACGCAAACTCCCGGCAAAGTGCCTCTATCAACCGCCAAAATGGCCGCAGGCCTCAAAACCATCATTTCCCTCTCCTTCGTACGTTCCCACCCTCCTCTTTCTCCATCACTCACTTCCAACCCACTTCCAACACTCCCCATTCCCCAATACCCCTCTGTCCGCACACCACTGACACACCACTCCACAACAGGTCCTAGCAATCGGCTTCCTCCTCGTAATCCTCTCCTGCGCCCTCTTCCACCAATACCTACCCCTCCTCGTCGTCGCAACATACGTGCTGGCTCCACTGCCAAACTGGATCTGTGGACGATGTGCCAACCCAGATGATTTCGTGGAGAGCTCGGGTAGTGCGATTGTGGATTTTGGACGGTTCTGTACGGGGTTTCTGGTGCTTATGGGGATTGGTAGGTTTTTCTCTTTTCGTTACTTTGAGGAGTGCTGCATTATTAGATATTGAGGGATGGCAGAGTGGGAACGGTGGAGATTCTTCTTGGGTTGGAAGACAACAATACGTGGAGAGATGGAATGGGGCTACGGCTGCGGAATCTACAAGAATTGATGCTAACACTACCATCTTAAACAGCCCTTCCAGTCCTCCTCGCCCACTCGGGAATCATCCTTTGGTACGCAGCCGTGATGTCTATTATCGGGGGTGTATTGATCTACGGAACCATCATCGCATTCGGGATGTTCTTTGAAGAGGAGCATGAGTTCTAGACTTGTCGTCGATTGGGGATGTAAGAACGCTTTGGGGGCTGGAAGAGGACGGGTACAAGTTTAGTATGTGGACATTGGTAGAATTTGGGTATATCAAGTTGCAATGCGGCAAGTCGATACTGAACGAGATGACAATGGGTGTAGAGGAGACGATTCGACAGGGGAGGAGAACAGGGCATGAGGGAGACCGTGTAAAGTGTAGCATATATTTCCAGCGAGTACATGGATTTACCAGGTTTCTGTTATCTCATTTCCGGTACGCATTTAATTTTGGGGATGGTTCGCGAAAGCATCTCATACACACCTAGCAATTTGTGAACGCTCTCTAGTCCTTATGCGCCAAGTCCTTTGTAGGATATCCAGACGAAGCATTCTATATGAGTGTCTCACCCAGGACCGAGCACATAGAAAGGATATGTAAGACGGTTAAATTTCATAAGAAGATAGAGGCGAAGAATAATAACCATCCAGCGAGAGAATGCAGACCCATATTGGTGGCTGTTGACACACATGGAAGAGAGGCAATGTCCAGCATCGGTTAGGTCACATGATGTCTGCTCACGTCAAGTCACCAGCCAAGATCTTCAACCTCTCGTCATTTACGACTCATAGAATAGCGCCTCATACAGTCGAAATTCTTGGAAATACCTTCACCTTTCTGAACTACTGAATTGAATATTTGCCCTTAAGTAAAACTCAAAAACTCCAACTTCCGTCTTCTTAAAGATTCGTAGCCTTGATTTGGAAGTCCATCGCGACGGGAAACGGAACGCCTCAGAAGGTTCTGAAACGAAACATATCAGACATTACAAGAATAGAGTCGAGTCCGAGCATCATGTCTCAGCAACCTGTCTCGCCACATCCTCTTTCGGCTCCTTCGGGCAACATGTTCACCCTGTTCCCAAATCTCCCGCCGGAGCTTCGGGCTCCTATTTGGAAGCATGCCCTGACAAGGAGAATCGTCAAATGGACACGGAACAACAACCAGAATATCTTCACAGCTCCAATGAAATCCATCACGATCTTTAACGTCTGTAAGGAATCACGTGAGATGGCGATGCTGTATGGAGAATATATCGATATTTCCACCTCAGACGAGCCTGTCTTCTTCAGTCCACTAGAGGACTACCTACTTTTTGAGCCAATATGGGCAGATCTCATTCCCAAGCCAGGTGCCAAGGTCGCCCCAGACCCTCTGGATTTCCTGCCTCCAAGTCTCCTATCTCTACGCTACATCATGGTTCATCCCCATTACACCGACGAACGAAAACGACCCACCGCACTCTTTGAGAAACTCCCCAACCTGGAACAGGTTCTCGTAGCAGCAGACGAGAAATCCATTGGCTTCCAAAGCAAATTCATCCTCGGCTCGGCATACGACCTCAAACTGTACTACGCAGCTGATGTCCGGAAGCGCCTTCCAGATTTCAAGGTTCCGTACATAGCTGTTGGCTGTCTAGGATGGACCGGAACGGAAAGGCGCAAGATGAATCATGGGGCTCAGGATACTAGGGAGCTGGTTAGGGTATGCGAAAACGAAGCGCAAATGAAGGAGCATTTGAGGGACGTTCGAGAGGAGGAGTGGAAGTTTACGCAGGAGATGCAAAAGGGGAGGGCCGGTTTGAAGATGAAGCTGAATTTTAAGGTTAAGGGTGGAGCTGGGATGGATTTTGGAAAGGAACGGGGAGATGGGGAGAAAGGGTCTGGTGGTTCTAAGACGAAAGCTGGTCCACCAGGTTACTCGAGAGGATCGGAAAATGCGCCGGAGAATCCACCACCATATGCGGAGATTTAAGATGGGCGAGACATGCCAGATGATTATTTCTCAATGCGTGGAATAGTCACCACCGTTCTGAACCCTTTGGATGAAGGCCGTGGCCCAGTGGTCTGTGTCGACAAGAGAGACTGCTCTGTGGCATGAATCTAGATCTCTTGAACGCAAATTAATAGCCTTTGCTCCATATAATCTCTCCAACGACGCAGATGCACTACAGCAGAACCTCTAAAGTGAATTCTGATCGTCTCCTGTAAGAGAAAAATTGGCAGCAAAGTGATCATTTATATTCATCCAATCGCCAAAGGCAAGCTCGCTTAATTCACTCAAAGAGAGGCTGCAAGCTTGACACTAGCTTGACATCGACTCGTCAAGAATATTCAATCTCGTCGTCTCAGCCTCTTCACCTTCGCCAACTCTTAACACAATCACTTCGCAGCCAAGGAAATAATTCCTGCAAACCAAAGCACGCCAGCCCAGCGCTACTTACCTTTCATCCAGCTCGCCGTCAGCAAAAAGAACATGAAATCTTGCGATACAGAACCCCCTCTTGGAGTAGATTGCCATTACCCTGCTACCACAGCGTCTGGGTATGTATACTTTTCTTCCACCCACGAAGCAGGACATGGTGGTGTATTTGAAGATGATTACGATGTCTCGGAGCCTCGCAGGAACTTGAAAGAACATACGCTAATACTTGCAAGTAGTTTCTCAGCCAGCGCCATGATTTCCCGCCGTCCTAGTGCTCTCAGCCAAGTAGACAAATCTGAGCCAATGTCTGCCTCCGACATGGTCAATACAGGCAACATCAATTCAACAGCGATGACAATACCTACTGTCTCACCCCATCTCTCTGGCATTGCGACGTCGACCAACGAGTCGTTCAGCTTCACCCTACTCAAAAGTGAACTCCCCGACCCCAAGCTCGAGCTCTACTACCAATGGACTCCTACAACCACTTTCCATCTCTTCAGCAATCTCCCAGCCGAGCTCCGTCTGCATATTTGGAGACTCAGCCAGCGCGGTCGTAAGATCTTTGCTTGGATAGATGATGATCTGATGCTGCAATGCCGTACAGCCGTGCCACCAGTCCTGCAGGTCAATCATGAGGCTCGTACCGAGATGTTGAAACACTACACTGCTCCAGGTCACATTCCCGGCTTTCCATCTCGGCGGCCTGCACTGTCCCGATTTTATTTCGACCCTGCTAATGATACTGTCATCTTCGAGGAACATAGCTCTCCCATGAAATTTCAAGGAGCCACAGAAACCGGAGAAAACGCCTACGTTAGAGAGGTCCTTGACACTATTCAGTCTGTTATCATTGGACCCGCATGGTGGTATACAAGATGGGAAGTTTTCGATCCAGCTGTCGCACATCAAGTGCCGTTCGGTTCAAGAGGAGAGAGAAGACTACAGTATTTCAAGCTGTTCTCTTCTCTACAGCGATTGGTACTTGTTGGTGGTTGCCATGGGCTACAGTACGACCACCAAAGAATCCTCTGTATAAAGAGTCTGAGTGCCATGTTCAAGAGATTCCGGGACGAGGGTGCAGGTCGAGGTGCCGTGGAAATTACAGTTCTGATGAAATGCCATCAGGAGGGTGCGGTGGAATGCGACACATGCTGGATCGGCCTCAATAAGGAAGAAGTTCGGGCTCAAAATGTACTTGCCAAGAGGACAGCTCGGAATTAATCACGTTATGGCGACGGTGGTGAGCCTGGCAGTGTCGGGGGAAGGTGGAGGAGCTGCCCAGGGGACACGTCTCGGGGACATTTCTTTGATGATTCGGCATGCAGAGTACCTGCGATTAGGCTCTCAGTCTCACCTGGAGAAAAAAGTAACTTATTTTGATTTTTCATAGCTTATCTTTACAGCATGACATCAATACCTGCGTTTGGAGAGCAGATTTCAGCCATGTGATGTCTAAACAACCACTCGCTTAAATCACCAAAGCCGATTTTCTCCTGCTCTTGTATTGTAAACGCTGGTAGAGTAATTAATATTTTCACGACTTTTTGATATAACAAGAAGCTTTAAATAACTGTTCTAGTAGAACGAAGTGTACCTCTAGAAGCTTTCTACTGCGAAGCTTTACCGGCCTCATCATGATCTAGGTACACAAGATTGATCATTAGCGCTTGCCGATGCAACTGTGTACGAAGTCGACTAAGCTAGCTGCATGTGGAGCAGATATTCACAGTCACTTGATACACAAAATCGCTGAATATATGAAACTTTGTTTTTAGTGCTGAACATTTAGGGAAAGCTCCTTTGTGACCGCACAAATCCTTTTTCTGGACCGACACATACATCACGCTAACTGCCCACCTAGTGTACGTTAAATCTAGCCCAAAGAATCTTTGATCGCCAATAATAAATTCCATCCATTATTAAAGCATACAACTCTATGTATTTGGTTCGATAGCTGCAAGTTGGAACCTAGGATAACTCATGATATTTTGAAATTTGAAATTCTACCTTAGCCTCTTCACAGAAATACATCATGGAAGTCAGCAAAGACCTTGTCTCCAGATCGAATGCGACCAAATCTTTCCACAAATTCAATCAGCTACCTGTGGAACTCCGAATCCAGGTTTGGAACCACTGCCTGCCTGCAGGGAAGACCATTCCGCTGTTCCTTTGCAAAATCATCTTTCGATCTCATGGATCGGCTCCCATAGGCAGAGTGGCCGATCAGCCAATCAGTCAGCCATCAGCTGAGCAACTTGCTGAGCTGACTAGCTTACGTATAAATCACAGCTTAATAGCTTTAACTGAAGAGCTTAAAAGCTACTTAAAAGCTAATTCTAAAAATAGACGTATACTAAAAATCCCTCTTAAGATCAACTGTATTAAATGCTATTATAAGCTCTACTATCCCCCTTCTTTACTAGTTTTTTAAGCACTCTTAATACTATAGCAATTAACTTAATAACCTCGAACTATATAGTGTAGTTTATATAGAACAAGACGAGAAAACACGCTTATACTTAGAGCTTATAGTAGGTATATATAAAAAATTAAAGGCTATCTTAGTAAGCTATAGCCACTAGACCTGCTTTAAACGCTAATACTCTAAAAGAAGCTGATTTATTAGAGGCTCTTTAAGATATAAGGCTAATTAGTCTTTCCGGCTTAAAGGTCGTGGAGTTCTTACTATAAAGGTTATACTAGTAAGAGGAGGTGCTAGCTTCTCTAATTAACTAGTTTTATATAGCTTTAGAAGCTCTAGCTCTAGAGTTCTTTTCTCTACTTATATAATAGCTTCTCCTTTATATTCTATCTCCTAAAGCTTCTATAAAGACACCTTCCTTTTCCTTATATATTATATATTATCTCTAGTCTATTATTAGTTGAAATACTACTATTTCTAGCGAGAGTGAAGAACTAAAGCTGCTATCTATATAAGAAAGATATTAGTTTTACTATAGAACTCTTTTATCTTATTCTAAGTAAGTATAATTAACTCTTATATACCTCGGTAGCTATTAAATCGACCTGCTTTCGCGCTAGCCTCTAGAACCTTAAAGTGAGAGAGTAGAGCTTTAAAAAGAGGTAATAACTCCTAGAGAGCTTTATAAGATAATAACATAGGGTCGAATTAATCAGGGTTACCTTCGAGGTCTTTAGTAAGACGGAAAAGAGGTTCTAAGTGCTTTACTATTAGCTAAAGAGTCTCTTATTTATTATTATTAAGATAATCTTCTTAAAACACCTCTTAATCAAGAGTATCTTTAGAAACCCTTAATTTAATAGTGTAAGTATTAAGAGCCTCGCGGAGAGCTAGAGCGCGTATAATTATCGAATATAAGGAATTCTAGCGTATACTACTATCTAAAACAACTTTCTATCTCTTTCCAGCGGCCTTACTTTAATTAAACTTATCTTATAAGCTATTAAAGGCTATACTACGCTTTCTAGAGGCTATAATATATGCTACTAAGTTATAAAGCTTTCTAAGCTCTTCGCGAGACCTCTAAAGTTATCTCCTTCCTTTAAGACTAGCCCTCTTAAATTTAGCTTTAAAAGATAATATATCTTAACTAAATAGGTATTATTTAGTAATAAGATTAAGTATATAGCTTATATAATAAAGCTAGCGTTATTTCGGGTTGAAATTAAGTGATTTTAAAAGCTCTAAGAGTGTAGTATCGTTATTTAACTGTTACGGACCCCTTGGCGCTACGGTTCAGTTGGTACCTATATAATAATAAAACTATCAGTAGTACTATAGGGGCATTAGTATTAATAAGGGAGCAGTACTACTAATAAGGTAGTACTAGCTAGGGAATAATAACAGGATAAGCGAGTAGTACTACTATATACTCACGCTTTAGTAGTAATAGTTACCTAGATTATAGTAGATAATAGGTCACGTGATAGATCCCTAGATCCCTAGATCCCTTTATAAGAAAACAGATCTAAGGATCTAAGGATCTAGTATCCTAAGGGATCTAAGGTAAATAAAGGTTCTATATAAAACTAGTATATCTGCTATTAAATAAGAGCTTCGTGCTTAACTTTAAATAGTATTCTAATACTTAGTAACTATCTTCCTATCTACGTGATATACTTACCTCTTAATTATTAGAGATTAACTATAGCCTTCTATATTTATAGCAAGTAAATACCGGACTATTACACTTTAAGCACCTTCTTATTAGAGGTACTAACTTATAAAGATAATATATCCTCTGTTAAAGGATTATTAAATAACTACTTAGCTCTTACTAAGGTCTTCGACCTAAAGAATATACTTAAGATCGCTGCCCCGGATCTTTATAATAGAGACCGATCTAAGCTTAAAGTATATCTTACGTAGGTTAAGCTTTATATAAGCTTTAATAGTTATTAGTTTACTACGGAGACTAATAAAGTCCTTTAAGCTTTATCCTTTCTCTAGGGATCTACTTTTAATTAGATTAAGACCTTTCTCTCGGACTATATTTAGAACTAAACTAAGGATAAGAGAGTCTCTATAGTAATAACTAAGGAATCTTAGAAGATCTTTATAACTTTCGAAGGTTTCGAGTATAGGATTAACTATATCTTCAGTGATATTAATCAGAACTATACTACCGAACGGAATATCTAGAACTTAAAGTAAGTTAAGTTAGCGATTATATATACTACTACCTTCTAGTAATTCGTGAATCAGACTAGCTAGAATAATAATACCCTTCGGGTATAGTACTATAAAGAGTTAAAGGACGGAGTAAAAGATAAGATAATAAGATCGGACGCGCCTACTAACTTATAAGAACTTATTAAAATAGCTATTAAGATTAATAACTAAAACTATAAAAGAGTACTTAAGAAGAAAGGCTAATACTACTCCGGAATATATATATACTAAGGAAAAGGAGGTAATAATAAGAAACTATTCTACTCTTAGGAAATAGAACTTAATATAATATTCCGGAAGCTAAGTTATTAAGGAAAGCTACGTAGTAGCGGGCTATCTAAGAAAGTTATAAGTAAGTAATAAGAGAAGAAGCTATACTTCGAGTATAGCCTCCTTAGTTATATAGCTAGCTCTTATTAATAAAAGAAGTTGTAAATAGATAAGAAATATATTAACGTAATAGGACGTGGCTCTTATAATAAATTAACTTAATAACTCGCTATAATATATTAATATATAACTATAGATAAGCTCGAGGAGAATTATATCTATACTTAGTTAGGCGATTCTAATAATAGTAAGTGAGATTCCGCGAGTGTTATAAATCAGCTTAAGTAAACTATCGTTAGCACGCCTCCTAAAGACTATATATATTAAGATAATAATAGCTCTAGGCTAGATAATAATATAGAGCTAATACTAAGTAATAGCGAGAAGGAGGCCTAGGAACTTAAGTAGACTCCGGAACTAAGGCTACCTTAACCTGAACTCTTAGGACTAAGAGTAGGTGAAACTTAGGAAGTTACCTAAAGAGAAGAGAGCTTATATTAAGTTAGCTATAATACTTACTACTAAACTAATATAGCTACCGGGGTTACTTATTAAGAACTAGGCCTTATTAGCTTAAGGGGTCTACTATAAGGGGCAAGGTACGAAGTAGTCTACTAGGACTATAAGCGTATCGGATAGAGAATAGCCGGTAGCTAAGAAGGACTAACGACTTTTATATAATACTTACTACTTTAGAATACCGCTATCCTTAATATTAGCGCGCTACTAGAGGTAGGCGAGGAATAGGAAATTATAGCTAAGAACTAATATAATAGGATATAGGTCTATATTAATAATAACAGCTAGTACTATTATAAGATATATAACTTAGTAATATACACTGAACTCGGAATAGGGCTTGTATATAAGGTTAACCTAAGCTATAGTAATCGAAGAGTATAGGAAAGTATCCTCGACTATAGTGTATATTAGGAATATTTCTATATATAGTAACTTGCTGCTATTAGAGATAAATATCTTATATTAGAGGTTAATATTAAGGGAGTTAAGCTTTAGGTGATAGTAGACTCTAGAGTATAAGGGAACTTTATATCTCCTACTATTATACTTAAGCACTACTTATTAACTGAAGTAAAGGATAAGAGATACTATCTAGTACTAGTAGATAGTAAGGTCGCCTCTAATAGACTAATCGAGGTCTAGATTACTCTAATTTATATAAGTATCGCCGGATATTTTGAAATAATCTAATTCGATATTATTAGAATTAGAAGGTATAATATTATCCTAGGATTACTATAGATAGAAAAGTATAACCCTGTTATTAATTAGTAGATAAGAAAGCTTAAGTTTAATTGTTACTAAGACTACTATTATTTACTAGGAATAGAAGCAGTAAGTATTCGAGAGGTTAGCGCTACCTCTAAGGAAGAGCTCAGATACCTAGATAAGGGTCTACTAATAAAGAATATACTATTAGTATATAAGAAGTTTATAGTACTATTTAAGGAGGAACAAGGTATCGAGGCCTTACTAAAACACTAGGACTACGATTATTAGATCGAGTTAGAACTAAGTACTAAGCTGATATTCTAACTACTTAGGGAATACTTAGTGATAGACTTAATAATAATTAAGTAATATATTAATAAAAACCTAGCGAAGGGATTTATCTGAGAGTCTAAATCTCTATAAAGGAGTAATATCTTATTCGTAGAAAAGAAAGATAGTAGATAACGAATATATATTAACTACTATTAATTAAATAATACTATAAAGAAGGATTATTATATACTACTATTAGCTAAGGAGCTACGAGATAAACTTATTAGAGCTAAGATTTTCACTTAGCTTAACCTAAGAGGAGTATATAACCTCGTTAAAATAGCTAAGGGTAAAGAAGAGAAAATAGTATTTCACACTCGTTTCAGTTACTACAAGTATACAGTTATACTCTTCGGCTTAACTAACACACTAGCTATATTTCAGCGTCTAATTAATAATATTTTACAGCCTTACTTAGATATAACATATATATATTATTTAGATAATATACTAGTCTACTCTAAATTAGAGGAGTAATATATAAAGGATATTATAGCTATTCTCTAGAGGCTAAAGGACGCCTACTTATTACTTAAACTAGAGAAGTTCAACTTCTACATAGATAAGGTTATCTTTCTAGGCTATATAGTTATTACTACAGGATTAGTTATAGATCCTAAAAAGATTAAAGTAATTATTAAGTAGATAGGGCCTATAAATATTAAGGAAGTATAATTATTCCTTAGGTTTACTAACTTCTATAGGCGATTTATTAAGGACTACTTGAAAATCACTAGGCTACTTACGGAGTTAACTTATAAGGATAAGGAATTCCACTAGTCCGATAGCGTATGAAAAGCGTTTAAGGTACTTAAAGTAGCTTTTATTACGGAACTAGTACTTACTTCCTTTACCCCTAATAAAGAAATATATATAAAGATAGATTCTTCGGACTACGTTATTAGAGCTATACTTAGCTAGCTAGGCGAGGATAGAAGATAGTAACTAGTCGTTTACTATTCACGGAAACTATTACTAGTAGAACTTAACTATAATATATATAATAAAGAGTTACTAGTAATTATAGACATAGTATACGAATAGAAGGTCTACCTTAAGGGCGCTACCTACGAAGTATAGATCCTAACGGACTATAAGAATCTTATTTACTTTATAACTACTAAAGAATTAAACTAACGCTAAGTTTAATAGTATAAAACACTCTCTATTATAAAACTTCGAATTTCTTATATTAAGGGAACAGAAAACACTAGAGCTAACGCCTTAAGTAGGAAACTAGAATATCTTATAAATAAAACTTACGAATCTCATACTATACTATAAAGGGATAGTAATTCACTAATAGTTAATTACTGATAGCTAGCCTTAATAGGCTAGGTCGCTGAGAAAATCTAGAAAGATTATACTAATAACCCGGTTATAGCTAAACAGAAGAAGTAGCTAGGCGAAGGATTCTCCTTTACCTTAGATAGTATACTTCTATACTAGGGATAAATCTATATACCTACTAGGGATAGGATTAAATTCGTTACGCACTAGTATAGGCTACTTACTTATAGATACTAAGGGGTAGCTAAGATATTATCTAAGCTATCTAGGGAATACTACTTCTTAGGAATAAGGAAGGTAATTAAGGATATAGTAGCGTCGTGCGATATATATATCCGGAATAAGGTATTATACTATACTCCGTATAAGCTTATAAAGTTATTAATAATACTACCTCGCCTATAGAAATTAATCGCTTTAGATTTCGTAGTCGAGCTACTACTCTCGAAAGACTTAGTTATAGGAATTATATATGACTTAATCTGTGTAATAACAGATAAGTTTATAAAGTATATATATATAGTACTAGTACTTAGAATATAAGATACGCCTATAATAGCGTAGGTATTCCTTAGAATAATCTTTATAAGCTACAGAATACTAGATAAGATTATCTTAGATAAAGATAAGCTTTTTACCTTAAAGTTCTAGAAAACTCTTATCGCGCTCTTAGGAATAAAGTAGAAAATATTAACTATATTCTATCTTTAGACTAATATATAGATAGAACGAATTAACTAGATAATAGAGACTTATCTTTAGTATTATATGAACTATAAGTAGGACAACTAAGTGTAACTGCTCCTACTTGCCTAGTTTATATATAATAGCGCGGATTAAGAGACTATTAGAGTATCGCTATTCTATACGAATTATAAGTATAATCCTACGGTATATAATCTACTAATAACCGGTTAAGGAACCGCGTAGGAAGCTATACTATAAGTAGATAAGCTTAAATAGCTCTATAAAGAATTATTAGCTGATATTCTTTTTATCGCGTAGAGATCTGCGATTTACTATAATAGAAAGCGTAGTATAGGACTAACGCTTAAGGAGGGAGATAAAGTTTACTTACTTAGAAGGAATATTATAACTAAGCGACTAAGTTATAAATTAGATTATAAGAAGCTAGGACTATTTAGGATTACTAAAGTCAAGGGACTAGTTAATTATTAACTAGCTCTACTAAAGATAATAAATATCCACTTAGTATTCTATATATCTCTCCTTAAACTAGTACTACTAGGAGTACTACCGGCTCTTATTACTGAAATATAACCGATTAATCCGAACGCTAAATATAAGGTAGAGGCTATTCTTAACTATTAGTACTTCTATAGTAAACTAAAATATCTGATTAAATAGAAAGAGTACTTATAATTAGAAAACACTTAGGAACCTAAATCTAACTTTTACTGCCCTAGGCTTCTGCGGGGATTCTATTAAAAAAATCTAAGTTTACTTAGAAGGAAGGGGACCTAAGGTTAGGGGCCGGGCCCTTAAGAAAGGACGCTAGGTAGGCGTTAAGTTCGAAAGTAAGGAACTAAGGAGTAAGATTATCCTCGATAAGCTTAGAGGGAGGCGTTAAAGGGTAAGTAGGGGTCACGGTTTTCCTTATCTTAAACTAATATATAAGTTATTTAGGAGTGAACCTCTTAATATACCCTAAGGTATTATAATCATAACACTTTAAGTAAATATACTTAGAGTATTATTTCGAAATAAATAAATCTAAGAAGTAAATACAGGAAAGGCTATAATAGAAAGAATAAGGCTTTACGAGTTACGTAGCACACTTAATACGAAGCGCGAGCTAAATACTCTGTTTTTTCTTTATCTAGGCGATACTTAATTTCTTTATAATACTAGATATAATAAATAAGGAAGATAGTCATTAGTAACTATTAACGTTTCTTAAAGGTTATACTTAAGCGTGGGGACTACGCTAGACTAAGAGGGGGATAGTGTTATAGACCCCTTAGCGCTATAGTTCAGTTGGCACTTATATAATAATAAAACTATTAGTAGTACTATAGGGGCATTAGTACTAATAAGGGAGCAGTACTACTGATAGGGTAGTACTAGCTAGGGAATAATAATAAGATAAGCGAGTAGTACTACTATACACTTATACTTCAGTAGTAATAGTTACCTAGATCATAGTAGATAATAGGTTATATAATAAATCCCTAGATCCCTAGATCCCCTTATAAGAAAACGGATCTAAGGATCTAAGGATCTAGTATCTTAAGGGATCTAAGGCGAACGAAGGTTCTATATAAGACTAGTATATCTACTATTAGATAAGAGCTTTATACTTAACTTCAAATAGTATTCTAATACTTAGTAACTATTTTCCTATCTATATAATATACCTACCTCTCGATTATTAGAGATTAACTATAGCCTTCTGTATTTACAGCGAGTAAATACCGGACTATTATATTAATATGTTATTAAGGATAAACTAACTAAGGTTATATTCGTTGATTCCGAATTATTAAAGGAGAGAGAGAATAACAGAGGCTTAGTCTATACTTAATTAGTAAAGGGGAGAGGCTAGAAAAGAACTAGCTTACTAACACTAGTTTTTCTATAGCTTGGAAGCTCTAGTAAGCTAGCTAGTACTATAATTGCTTCTCCTTTTTTGTTTATATAATATAGAACAACTGTAACTACACTAATCTTATCCTAGAGTAATCCCTAGCTATTAAAAGATATAGAGACTTTCGATTAAGCTTCTATAATATCTTATATAATCTGCGGCTCGAAGTACTTAAATCTCTAAGTTACCTAGATCTCTAAAGTTAAATAAGAAGTAAGTAACGTGTTAAGAGCTTGAATATTTATAATTTTAATAATTTAATAAAGGTATTTAGAGAAGGCTTTACGGTATTTAATATCATCTATTACTACCTACTTAATAAAGGTGTTCCTGAATTCTAGCTCTCGGAAAGGTATAATATACTTATAACTATCTCCTATAGGACTAGAGGCTTATATAAGTTGAATTACAGTTGAAGGAAGCTTTCCGATATCTCTATCTTAGTCTAATTGATACTCTAGAGCTATATAACATGCTACGTTCTTAAGGGAGTTACTATTAAAGACTATAATCTTATTTTTAGTAAATTAAGAATCGTAGTAACTTAACTCTATTAGTATTTGGGGTACAGATAAAAGAAGTAGCTTATATAGTTTACACGCCTAAAAAGAGTGTTTCTTACTTTTCCTAGGTTATACTAGAGTGTAGTTAACTTTCTAAAGCTACGATCGATTTAAAATACTTATTATAGGTATAAGAATAAAGCCTCGGGGTAAAAGTGACACGTTTACTAGCTTATTATTAAATAACAGTTCTCTAAAGGAATATAAAGAGTAATCTGCTTTCAAATTATCTCTTAATAGCTTAAAAGAGTCGTAGTTATTATTATATACTACCTTAGGTCGTTAGCAGCGGTCTTTAATTACAAATAGAAGCTAAGTTATATTTACTAAAGGTTCTTTACTTACACTTATTATATAAGTAAAAGGATCGATTAGAGCACTTATAGTACTTACAGATAGAGATTTAAAAGCCTCTAAGGCTATATTCTTAATATTAAAAAGCGTAATCGATCGAGACATGTTTACAGCGTTAATTCAGATAGAATTAGAGAGTTACTATATAATATAGATAGCCTTAAGACGAGCTTTAATTATTCTGCCGTGCTAGACCGCCTAATCTAGCTAATCGGAAATAGTTTTCCCGCTCCGAGACTTCTATTTTCAGAAAGTATAGTATTAAATCGCTATACTAAGTGCTTAGAACCTCACTCTAAAATCGTCAAAAATATAAGGACTAGCTTATAAGCTAGCTTATAAGCTAGCTATATTCTAGCTGACTGGCTTATAAATATATTCGAGCTGACTGGCTGACGTTTTTTTCCCAGCTGACTGATTGGCTTAAAAGCCGGCTGACTGATCGGCCACTCTGCCCATAGGACTTCAAATCAACCACGAGAGTCGCACAGAAACGTTACGCCATTATCAATTTTTTCTGGCTCACATTGGAAGTCTAGAATACTGGGACAAGAATGTCGACACCATCCTCCATGTCGGTATGCCGATTTGCATGGCTGCCGATTTCCTTGAGACAATGCTGAACCAAAGTCCCGACCCAGCTTTGACAAAGGCAGAGCTTGCAATGTGTCGATTCATGTCCTTCTTTTACCCGCCGTGTGCCATTGGATTGCAGATGTATGTTGGTGTGATAGAGACCTGGATGACGAAAGAGTTGAGCTCAGAAAGCATTGGAAATGGTGTCAGCTTCCACTCTGACTATCCTAGTCTACAGGTACTGAGACTGGAACCTGCTCATGAAGCTGAGAGTGAAGAAGTCCCGGGAATTCTCGACTTGCTGAGGGCCTACCATCGACAGCCGCCTGGAGGATTGGTGACTAAAAACGATGGGAACTCGCTAGAGATCCAGATGTTATATCCATCCATGGAGGGCACTTGGAATTGGTACGTTCCACACATCAAATAGCATTTCTTGAAGAAAGAAACAGAGGAATCTGTCCAGGTAGCTGAGTTCAGAAGTAAATCATTTGAGAAAAGTTGTAAATAGTGTCAATGTTGTTCTCTTGTTCTCCTGTTTTTTGAACATGAAACAATGACACATTGTCCTCAATTAAGTAAATATTTCAATGCTAATCTTCCAACAGATAGACGAGGAGCGCCTGGGAGAGTTTGTTCTCAGTGTGTTGGATACCACATGCGCAGGCTCTTTGTGAAGAACACAGGATGTATTCGGTATAAATATTTCAAACATCTGAATCAAAACAAAGTTGGAGGGGAAACGTAATGTATTGCAGTCCGTGAACGCTGATTTCGTGGACTGGGGGTTTTGCCAGCCTTTTTTGTACCAGTTGTACGTGTTTGTATGGATATTTCCATGAGATCATCCATCCTGTTATCGATGTAGAAAGTCTAGAAGGCAATGTTTAAAGATTTCTGTAAGATGCCGGAGCTCGGTTGCGCACATCTTACAAACCCTGCGCTCTTTCCTTTCCTGGTACACAAAATTGGCGTCGGAAATGGGTAGTACTCTGAGACGAACAAATGATCGCCTCGTGAGGTATGAAATGTTTGTAGCAATGTTGTATTTCGTGATAAAGGAGTTGAGTTGAATGGTTATCGAAATTCCTAGATGAATATGTAGGCGCCCAGACTGTGCCTGGTCGTGAATGCCATTTTTGTTTGCTTTCGCTAGCGTCATTTTAAGCGAGAGCAGATAACTTCATAGCAGGTGCTCTTCCAACCTCCGCTCTCTGTAATCTTCCAATTAAACCCAATCAACTCTCCCCCATACCACACAAAGCTCCCTACAACACAATTACCAATAATCAATTCAACATGGGTCGCTGGGGTGAACGTTTCTTCGAAGGTGATAACGACCTCGACGAGGCAAGCATGATGTCCGAGGATGCGGGAATCGAGCTCTACTACTACGAGATCGACGAGCGAGAGAGCGAAGATTTCTCCTTCTCTGGCAAGGGTCTCGAAGCTACCAGAGATCACCTCAACAATGGCGTCTTGCGCAGTCTCTTCAACAAGTACTCCGCCAACGAGCCCTTCCTCTCTGGAAGTCTTAGCTCCAAAGAGCTTCGACTGGTTCTGCTTGGTGAGTACACCCTCTCCTGACTACTCCCATATAGAAGTTAACATGACTGGAGCATAGCTGCCTTGGCAATGCGTGTCGGTGCCACCATCGAGCCAGTCCACATGGAACTCCTCCGTGATTCCTACCCCAAGATCCACGTCTCTCCCAAATATTCCTTCCCCCTGGCCGACTCTGGATTCCGGGCACCGATGAAGGAACAGTTCGAGATTGCTCTAGCCAAATACAAAAACGACGGTACTCCCTACAACTTCGACGCAATCCGCTGCGAGCACAAGCCATGCTCCAAGGAGAGCAATGAGTTGGGCGAGGGAATGATATTGAAGAAGTGCGGAAAATGCCAGGTCAGTATATACAGTTCTCCATAGCTACGATGTTTCTCAGAGACTGGCTTAAGGAACAAAGACTGACAACGTTACAGGAGGTACTTTATTGTAGCAAGGAGTGCCAGACCAGCGACTGGACCAAGCATAAGAAGACCTGCACTACTCCCGAGAAGCGTGCCGAGCAGGAGAGTCAGCGCAATGCTGGAAGAGGTTTCATTTCATTGAATGTTTGATAGATAAGCACTTTCTGGGGCATTTGATGCTGGTAACTTCGCGTTGCACTGATTTGAAGTCGATATCGGTGGCTCGGTGTTAATATTGAGATGTTTACAATTTCTATTGCTGGCACAATTTCTATTGCTGGCCTTGCTCAATGCGTTTTGGTCTTTGCATCTCGCTTTGATTTGAAAAATATACAAATATACACTTTCAAGCCCCAGGTGTAATGATCTGCCAGAGATATTGCCCAATATACTTCACCAGTGAAGCAGTCGATCATCAGTATATCATATATCATATGGCCCTAGAAGCTCTCTAAAATCATACACAGGGATGAAAGACTTTCTCGTGTCCGACAGTGACCCTACGATGGAATTGCTAACAAAATATTCTCTTCACAGCCACCCCCAAGATTACATACGTATGAGCATCTTCATATAAATCTCATAGGGGATGGCAAAATATAAAGAGAAAACAACTGTATACTACGTCACTCTACTAAGTGTATCGGTGGTGATTTGTTCATTTTGTGGCTACTGATTGCTCTCGTATCCTCCCACACTACCTATGTAAGAATATACATCTCAGTCCAACGGCATGAGCATGAGTCGGACCCAACTTAATTGTCCCACCAGATATTCCGGCATATGCTTTGATGAGGTAGTAGCTTCAGAGTCTCTGGCACAGAGAACCCTGCACTCTGCATAACTGGCAGCAATTCCTCCGTAAGAGTCTTCCAATTTTCGACCCATACCTCAGAGTGTGGATCACTTGGCTGCAGAATAAGTAATTTCTGCAGTCCTTGAAATTTAGCAACCGCTTCATGATAGCTCAACATACTATCGCGAGTGCCCAACTCCACGACCAAGGTCTTGATTGCTCGAATAGTCACCGGATACCGTTTGATGAACTTCTTGAGCGTCGATCCAAGTGCTGCTTCTCGGAACCAGAAATAATCTCGGCTTGGACTGAAACAAATAGGTCGACGGCGACACCAAAAATGTGTCTCGATGTCGAATGGGAAGTCTTCGAGGCGGAAGATCTGATAGCAGCGCAGTGTCTCACGACGACTCTCTTGGTTGACGTGGAGTGATACTGGGAATGGTGTTCCGCATGCGCCGCGTTTGTGACTTGTGCAGAATAGTTGAGTCATCTCGTTATTGAGGTTGACGAGCCGACCTCTGGGGAGGGAGGCCTTCCATATCATTATCCTCAACTCCAGCGGTAGCTTTGAGAAGAAGCTGAATTTGTTGGAACTCCATTGCTGGACTATAAGCTGTTCGTTGGGATCTGGGAGTTCGAGGGTGAATTTTGCGAGTCGATCGGAGATGTCAGTAATATATTGAAAAGTACCTTTAGATCTTGTCGGGTATCTGGCGTGTTCTGTTAGTTGACGAGCACGGCAATGGTGAGACGCAGGCGTACTTGTGAGTGGCAGTAGATCGTCCACTGCATAACATACCTCCCTTCTTCGTTGGTGCGACGATGGATCGAGTAGAGAGCTTGTTTGATGATTTCATCTTGCCAGTTCGGGGCTCTATGCTGTGGTTTTTGCTGTTGCAAGATGTGAGTGATCTCGAAGTCTGTCCTAGCCAGAAAATTACGAAATCCAACTCGAGACTGACATCGGCGATTGAGGTGTCAGATTTGTTTACCTTAGAAGTACGATACCACTTTCGAGCTACCATTTAGAAAGATGATTACTTCCAAATGTCGATTTACGCGTCTTTTGAGCCTCTCGAATCAGTGTATCATCACAGGATGTTAAGGCTCAGAGTCGAGAACGAAGAAAACTGTCCTGAAGATAGTGAAAAGCAAATTCGATCTGGTTCAAACCAATCGAGATGTTGGAGATGATTAAATGAGTCGACCGAGGCGCGCTTGGAAGAGAGGTTGGTCGCACCTTGATAAAAATCCAGATTGACTTGGCGCCTAGTAACCGAGCTTTATCAAAACACGACTTCCTATTCACATTCACTTCCTTGAAAGCAACAGATGGGCTTTGAAAATCACTGGAGATTCAATTTAAGCGCCGAGCTGTTATAAACGATCGTCGAAGTGCCAGTTGACAATTACTTAATGTCGCCGGAAGCACGTGCATGGAAAAGGCGACAACTTCAAAATCAATACAACCGAGACTAGCTCCCTTCTTACGCGACAGCCCGGAAGGCAAAGTGGCTTCGCGACATCGTCCTTCGATATAGCTCTTCGATCTCGAGATATTGTAATATCAGTAACATCGAGAGCCTTTTACAGCATCACCCAATCTGGGGGTCTTCAACACGACTCACATATCACCACGGTCCCCATCCACCGGAAGAACTAGCCCTTGAGCCTAGATGAGTCTCCCTAGGATTATCGGTATGGCTTCTTTCGGAATCGGAGGAGAGAAACGTGGTGAAGAAGTTGCCAGTGGCGATTTGATTGAGCAGATGTAAGTTTCCTACGCTATTTCTTCCTTCTTGTATGAGACACATTCTAATGTGCCCAGGGATCTCGCCGGTTCAGGAGAATCTATTAAACAGATCAACGAGGCCCTCACACTATTTACCTTCGAGCTCCCTGATGCAAAAGAAGACCTCTCGGTGCAGAGCCGCACTTTGCAAAAGTTTACCTTGTTCCCGTATCTCCCATTTGAGATAAGATTGATGATCTGGCGAGCCATACTTCCACGAGGACAATTATTAAAGCTGATACGCGAATGTTTCTGGTTGACTCAGAAGGTTGATCGAGGTGCACCACAACTCCCAATTTCGCTTCAAATCAATCGAGAAAGCCGGACAGAGACCTTGAAGCACTATAAAGTTATCTGTTTTTCCGAACTACCGACTGATAGCTGCGATGAAGAGGATACCAAGAGAACGCTGTGTTTCAGTCCAGAGAGAGACTTCATTTACCTTGCGCACGCAAGTGAAAATAACGGATATGTGTGGCTGACCGAAGTCTTTCCAGATCTTTTTGATGGAATCTCTGAGCTCACGATTCGGCTTGCTGGCTATAAAATGTTGACCGAGTGCGTGGGCGGTATCAACCTATACAAGAACCTTAAGACTCTAAATCTTATACAAGCCGACGAAATATTTTCTATCGATAATTCTGTCCAAGATACTCTTTGGCATGATGGAAACTGGCCAGAAGATGCAAGCGAAACAAGGACTACGATTTTGGACTCTTTGGAGAAAATTAAGGCAGATGAAGACGGGGGCATGGTGCCAGATATCAGGATCATGTCCAGACAGAAGGTTACCCCCGCAATTTGGAGTCGAAAGTGAAGGCTACAGAGTAGTGCTTCCTGGATAGAGACACAGGAATATAGGCACTCATGTAACGGAACTTGTTGGTGAGATTTGATACTGGGGCGTTGAGTCATATGTTTTGTCCGTTAATATTGAGTGACAGGGTTCATCAAAGTGGAGTCAATGTAAGGGGTCACAAGTCAGTACCCAGCAGATAGCAATGCAAATTTTGCCTCCATTTCTCTTTTCAAATTTGATATTACAGGAATGTGTACAGTAGCAAATAGCTCCACGCCGCGAGAACAATCCTTAGCAACCACGATGAAATTCAATTGCAGCCAGTGTGCCTGACCAGACGACCGTGGGAGCACATTCCCATACCACAACAGCTCTCAAGATACATTTCCTATACCTCCTTCGCCATTTAATGCTTCCAGATCGTAATGATAGGGTCGCAGACATGGGAATTCTCCTTGACTTTCGATGCCCTGAAAGCAGAAAAAGACTGAACAAACTGATCACACCAAACATGCATAGCTAAGCAGTTGGTGTCAGGACTTCGTAAGGTGATTTGTTGGATATTGCTGAAATCTCTGAGAGTATCGGAATCGACCATTTCAGAGACAATGGCATAAGACCTCGGATGTTCAGGCCTCAAGCAAATTAGTTCGATGTTCTTGACTGAATTGGCAAATGCTGTCCATTGAGCTTCGTGCCACGCGAAATGACGGGGTATGAAGTCGTAAATCATTATGTGCACATCGCACTGCAAAATGTCCACCTCAGAACTCCACAGAATGGTCTGTGATGCTGATCTAGAAAGTCCGCGAGCGACTTTCACCGCGTGGTATGCTTTCAAGGTCTCTTCGCGTGCTTCTTTGTTGACTTTGGATGTGACGGGAGGCCGAGGCGCCACATAGATCATCTCTACAGGAGGGTTTTTCTGCAAATAGAAGACGAGTCGACGCGCTTTTGGGAACATACAGCGGTATATCGTCAAGCGGAGTCTGAATGCCAAGGCTGTCAGTACGGAACCAAGCATTGCGGACAGGGCAGATCAAAGACGAGGAAGGAATGGGAGTGCATACATACTCGAGAGGTAGGTCGGAGAATTGAGGGAATGATAGGGAAGCCAGAACATCTTGGATGGAGAGGTCTTGATCAGGATCGGCGAGCTCGAGACGGAAGAGCGCAAGAGCAGCGCTACCGGCCTCGATATTGTCACTCATCTTGCAGGTGAGAGAGAGAACGCAGACTGAGTATCAATTTTAACGTGTTAGCGTACACTGGAGTTGGGAACATGTACGAACCAGAGATATGCAAAGCTTTGGGCTGAGGTCGAGTTGTATGTCTTTTGTGCTGTCGAATGGGATGCAGTTCGAGGATACGGTTCGAGGATTCGAGCCACGTAATATTTTCTTATGTCGAGAATATACTCTGGAGAATCAACCAGAGGTGGTTTTGAAGATGAGTCTGGCTCAGGTTTGTGACTAACAGCCTTGTTATGTCGTGGCGAGAGTCATATTCGTGTTGAAAATTGGTGGGCAGTGAATAGCCGAAGTCACAACATCACAACATGCCAAGATGTTCGTCAAGAGCATTCACCGCATTTGATTGTACAATAATCTCTGTGTGAGTCAACTACAATATCAAATGATTCTATATTTTGCACAGAGCTACGATCCGAAACGATCCATACTGCCAGATCCAACAGTCTGACTATCGCAAATCGATCATCATATCAAGAGTCTCGCAGTCTCGAGAGAATGGACAATGCAGCAACAGCTGTGAATGCGCTTACGCTCAGTGAGCTGCCAGAACGAGGCCAAGACCTCAGTTTCCAACAGCTCCATACATTCCCTCTCTTCCCCCAGCTGCCTCTCGAGATCAGACGTATGATCGTTAGTACTCCTAAGCTTTTCAAGACTCTTTTCTGTACTTACTTCTTATGTTAACTCGTACCATCTAGTGAAGACGAATGCTCCCGAAGGGCAAACGCATTTGGATTTCGGACTAGCTCTACACCAAGGAGTGCCCGCTGGCATCTAGGCCGATTCGTCTATTTATCAACCGCGAAACTCGTCTTGAGACATCCAGACATTACAAGCCCCTCTTGTTCCCACGGAATATCACCGCCACGCCTCTCTATGACATCAAAATCCAGCTGAAGGATTTCCCGGTCTGCCTTTTTAGCTGTCAGGTTGATATACTGGTTTTTTAAGAGTACGATATGCAGTCTGGCTTTCATACTAAAACGCTCATGGACTGCTTCGTTGAACACAACGTCGAGGAATTTTCAACGGTTAAGGCAGTAGAGATACAACCGCGGCGCATTAAAGATAGTGGTATCAGTATTGGTTAAGAGGATGCTGTCCTCGGAATACTACGACTTCTTCCGAAGTTGGAGGTGAATTCATTCATATGCCCTGATGAAGAAGACTTCCCTCTCAAGAGCGCTCCGCTAGATTCCCTCGCATCGAACAAATTCTTCCATTGCACTGCTCTCATAATACGCCTCGGAGAAGCATACACGCGTCACGGCCTAACCGTACCAGATATACTCGTGAAGGATTCATTGGGAAATCAAATGGAGAAGAGCTTGACCATACCCTGAGCTGCGATCGGACATTGTACAGGCAATGATGTCCTTCGATGAATTGACGAACTTGAAGCTTATGCTTAGAAGTTACAAAGCGAGTCATATGGAGGGACATTAGATGACTCTAGCAAGTGCTTGACTGCCAGGCATGCATGAAACATTGAACAAATAGATAGATGCAAGCAATTATGACCGGCTGCCTGATCTTTAAAAGCAAATTTTTCATCATGAGTACCTTTCTCAGCTTCCATTTGGCATCACACTCCAAGTTTTTATTTCCACAATATCTGTGGACTCATTCTCAATATCACTCAAGACCCTCATGGATCTCTGTCCGTCTCCTACCTGATGCATCCACCTACTGTGCCAAAGAAAATCCTTCCTCGTCTCTGCCAGGATTTCAATCTACGACCAGAAAATAACCACCATGAATTGCTGCCCCTTGTGTACCGTCAGTTCTAACTCTGACCAGACATGAAGAAGTTCTTTAGCTCGATCCCAAGTCCTCCTTCAGCCATGATATATTCAGCGAGAATACAAACGCAAGAACTCCTCCTACAAGACACAGAACAAAAGACTCGATCTCGGCTTGAGACCAAGGCATAAGGAGACCACCATGAACAACAAAAGTCAGCGTGGAGGCCGCAAACATAACATCTGTCTCACATTCCTTCAATCAGCAATCGGATATAGTAGTCAGACACTGCAAAATAGTCAAGGTCTTACATAGTCGTGACAGAGCATCAGAAGCAAGACAGATCGAGAGGAGGATTACCGCCGTGAATACGTTGGAGGATAGGGAATAAGTGTAAGGTCACGTGACAATAGTCGGTACACGTTTAGTATGAGTTAGGCGTATTCAGCTTGCGCTGAATATTGTGATCTTTTGGTCCCGATAGTGGAGTTAGTGTGAGCCTAACCTCAGCATCATTACAATAAGTCTAAGACAAGCGTTAGCACGAAGCCAGGAGACTGGTGCTTGTCAAATTCTGGCTTACATCTTCGGATCTCGGACCGCCGACGGACAGTGTGTTTTCTCGGTGAACTAGCAGCGTCTGGAGAATCCTTTGATACAGCCTGAAAGAGGGATCCATGTTGCACTTGTGTTGGTATAACAGGAGTTACTTTGCAACCAAAAGAAGAGGGTACAGTTGTTGATATTAAGTCGAGATGTCTTCTATCTCCATGTGAAGCCCCTGCTATATAACCGCGCCTGAAGTGAGCTAGTCCTGTTTGGGACTGACCGAACACGTAATATGTCAAACGCTCACGTGAGTGGGTGATTGGCAGGTGGATTTATCCCGACAATTGGTCTTGTTGTACTGCTAAGTAAGATAAGTTTGAAAGGTGGTAGAAAGAAAAGACGCGGCCATCCAAAGTCTGACCTCGCCACTTTACAGGAGTGACGCCAAGGTCCGCCACCATTGGCTGTGACGAAGCCACAGCATGTCGTGTCATCCCCATCAAGTCAACACTACTTTTCGCTTCTAGGGGCGTATACAGATGAGACATACTATATTCTTCTAACGGGACTGTAAAATACCTGTTATTACTATTTCCAGGCTAGTTTTTTATTGAACAGACTAATAGTGGAGCCTATCCCAGAACCATGGAAAGGGGACTGACGGGTTTGCGAAAATTTTTGTAGCACATCAATCACTTTGTTTACAGTGTTTTTGTACTAGTTTTCTCGTTTTGACATAGCAGTATCATAAGACTTTTATCTCTAGGAAGCAAAGACGTGATAGAAACAGCGAGATGATCCACTATGGTCTGCGTGTGTATTCTCCCTTCAGATATAGACTAGAAGTAGATCGTCGATGTCTCTTCTCCAGTGGGCTTCTCAAACTTCTTTCTTCTACTCAACGCGGCATTTTAATAGCATTGTCCAAATAAGTATCGTTTCAGACGAAAAGGACACGTATATGCTAAGGCCGTGAGGAAGGCTATTGTGCGACTAGCAATAAAGTGACATTTATCACTGAGGCAGTGTCTGATAAATTCAAGGATGTTGAGGATCCATTTACTGGAAATAAGAAAAGAAGTATGACACAACTGTCTCTAAAGTCTTTAAAGAGATTCGTATCCTTAAAGAGTTTCACGCAAATGCCTCCGATGTGTAATGTTGTTCAAGTGATGTAACCCAGACTGGAATCCAGGTTCAAGGCTGAAGGGGCTCAAAGCGGTTAAGGATAATGTATTAGCTATGGGAACTAAAATACTAAAAACCAATTAGCGAGTACTGACTTAATCGACGCGGCGCAACAGTTAGTCGGTCTAGTGCCTCGAACTTCATCCATGGTTCGATCAATGTCACATGATGTATGCCACCCACAATATTTAAATTTCATAAAAGTACTTTCTCTTGCATAATTCCACTGAGCCAATGGCCAACAAGTATATACAATTACCATGGTAAGGAATACATTACATGACCGCTTTTCTTATATTGACTTCTCTAGGAGCACCACGATACAGATATAGACGAGACAACCACACGGGTGGAGAATCTACGCCTCGGTGTCGCCAGGACGGAGCAGAGCCAGTCTTCTTCAAATGACACAGGAGAATCCAAAACAAAGAAAAACTATAATGAGCTGCCTACAGAGTTGAAAATAATGATCTGGGAGTACTGTTTGCCAGGAAGACGCCTCATCCAATTTTCCGTTCCCCTTCGTCGCTTAAGAATTGGCAATCATGCAGGAGATCCACCGCTGCCAACTGCACTCCACATCTGCAGACTCAGCAGGGAGACGACTTTGAAAGAATATCGGCTTGTCTACGAGCATCATATTCCGTACTATGAGACTTACAGAAGCGTTAACGGAAAGAAATTGCTTTCACTATTTCCCGTCGCACGTCACCGCCCTATCTGCTTCAGTCCTAAGATCGACCAGTTCTGCATCGACGCCAGCGAAATGTATGATTACCAAAATGACACCGAGCTCCAAAAGGTTTTAGAGGAGTTCCCAGGTTGTCTAGATGATATTCAGGTTTTGGAAGTCCGTCATGTAACTTGGGGAGCCAGCCCAGGCGTCCCTGATATGAGGACATACCAGAGTGTTGAATATGGAGTCTTGAACCATTTCCGAAACTTGAAAGAGCTCCATATGATATCAGCTGAGAAACAGCAGCCATGTGGGAGTAGACAAAGCTTAATGGTGACAAGGAGGGCGCATGCAAGTTTCATGAAGTGGTATGAAAAGGCAAGGGATTTGGATCCGGAAGGTTCGAAGCGAAGTGTGCCAAAGGTGTCTTTTCACTGTTATAGGGAGAAACGGGTTATGTCTGACGATGACCGCCGGCACTGGAAGAAGCTCTATATCGCAGATTCGGAAGATCTACGGCTGTCGCATTGATACAAGCCACAATGGAGTGAGAAGGGTTACAAGGCGGGGCTGAGTCAAATAAAGATACTCAATCACTTTCTCAAAGCCCCTGGTCTTCTATATTTTTCAAAGCTAAATCTTTCACCACTCAAAAGCCAAATGCATCATTACGTATCTTCTCTATGCAAGCTGTGTCGGGTGGTGCACAGGAATGATATCGTCTCCTATTCCCCAAAAGCCTGAACACATTTTAAGTCCAACTGGGGCTCTGTGGAGATCTCAAATTTATGTTGGCCCGAACAGTACCTTATTTGTGTTCCGAGAAATTTCTCGTTCAATAGGCTTGGGCTGGTCCATTGGCGTGGGACGATAAAATTCACTATCGATTTCTTGTCAATTGGGCAAGCATGACAGCGAAGGACCCTTTCCTTTGTTCATGCCAGTTGTGATTGTGATTGTTATTGCTTTAAAGTATTCCTTCTCATGTTTGTTTGTTGATCTTTGTTCACAATTTTGACTCATAACGGTTCGAAGACCAATGAGCGGGTTGTGACCAACCTCTTTCAAGTCTAAAAATAACCCATACCAGGCCATTAACGGAGTCCATCCAGGTATAAGAATGCTTCTTGCTAAATGCTCCTATATTTTCTTTCCCTAATTTCCACAAACCATTATTCTCCACACATTCAGACCAAAAACGTGCTTCCAGAAGGTGATCATATCACTGCAGACAAATGGCAGCAGAACAAAACACCAATGAAAGCAGCTCACTCGAGGAGCAAGTCGCCAGCGCAAATCTTCAACTCCTCAAACTTTGGCTGCCTGACTTCGAAGAAGAAGATGATGAGCCAGTGGAAACTTTTACGTGTTTCGGAGAACTCCCACTCGAACTGAGACTTATAATATGGGACTACACGCTCCCCAGGAGACGAGCTGTTGAGTTCCATCGACAACACATTGAAGAATGGAGCAAGTACAGATATCGATTTCCAATTCGACAACAACTAGGCGTTGGCCTTTCCGTGAATCAAGAAAGTCGCACGCACTTCCTGAAACACTATTCTGTTTTCTCTGTAGAGCATTACGCTCCTTTGATCAGGGGGCCCAAATGTTTCTGCTTAGATCCACAAGTAGACTCAGTTCATATAAACTCAGATATGGCGTTCATCACTGGAGTGGATAGAGTCCTTGTACAAAATCCAGATTGTATCGCAAAAGTCTCGAGTATAGAGCTTGAAGATGTCAATTGGGATTGGCTCCTGTGTTATTGTAACCGAGCTATTAAGGGAGAAAATTGTTCTGTCAACATCTTCAAATTCTTTACGGGTTTAAAAACAGTACATCTCACAGATAGCAAATACTATCACATAGAGCCCAGGCCAGTCCAAAACTGCAAAGAAGCGTGCGAAGCTCTGCAAAAGCTGTTTAAGATGGGACAACCTGTCCAGCTGTCAGAGCAACCAGTACCTACTATCGTTATACATACCCAGCGGAAGATTAAGGTTCGATCCGAACATGATTATCTCCATGATAATACCATTCCATACCCATGGAATCAACAATGGCCTGCTATCATCCAAGCCCCTCAAGTCAGCGAGACTCCAGACACTTGAAGGATGTCCACGAATGCATTTCGCGATTCAAAGCTTGTGGGACTGAGAAAGTCTTGCCATCATGAGTCTTGAGCAACTTCACCTCATTAGATTCCCACCATATCGACAGGCGTTCAGAGGAGTTGATCTTCTTTTAGCTGTTTCCACCTGAATTATGAATGAATATCTCTTACAAAACACACTTCTTACTCACCACCTGACTATTCTATCCGTAACACTAGGCTATTGTGATTGATCTCTCATGTGTATTTAATGATCAGGCAAGATTCGTGTGCATAACTTACAAGGATAAGAGCCTTTGCCAGTGCCAGGTAGGACCACCATCTCTGACATATGACGTTGCCACATTGATAGCTTTTAACCAACATTACCCATTCTATGTTCCTTGATTCCACAATTCAAGATGATTTCACCAACTTGCTGATTATCCTAATACTGAAACAAGGCGGCAGATGCTCGTGACAGAAGATAATCCAAGAATTGATTCAGTTCCCAGCACAACCAACACTTTCCTCACCCTGCAATGCAGACAAAGCTGCTGCTTCGGGAAGGTAGTGCGACATTGAAGAGAAGGTAATTATTTTATCGTACTCAGAGAGTGGCACATATCCTGAATTATGGAATTCAGTAACAAGTCAAATACAGAGCGAAGAATGACGAACCTGAACGAGAGTTATTGATGTGGGACCGAGCGAGTAACTTCTCAAAGTGTCCAATGGATAAGAATCCAAGAATACACTGAGGAGGAAGCCATCCCAAGACTAGGATATGATGCTTAGTAGCATATGGTGTCCCAGTCCCCGTTCTTTTGTTGTGGTGTCGGAAGCCAAAATCTTCTGTACTACTGCCAGAGCCGATTCCGAGACGTCTCAACACCCGTAGGTCAATTACAGCGATTTTGCGATTAGATATGTACTGATGTTTAATAAACAGGTTCCACATTCGCCGAGGAGATGTACTGATAGAGATATAATTCGTGGGTATCGAGCCACCAATGAAATGTGATTCAGCTCCCTTCGCTCCTTGGAGTTCACTAACATCAAAGTCGTGCCAATTGCTGCATATGATGTCTTTTCTCCCCGCGAAGAACTTGGCGTGGCTTTTGCCGCTGAATAGTCGAAAAACGATATCGGCGTCTTCTGGATAGCCATGAATGTCTAAAAAGACAGACTGTCAGAGTCGCAATATATGTTGAAAAAGTTGAGAGCATCATTACCTGATATTTTGCTCGGAGTAGGACCTTAGCAGCTCCGGTCGCTCCGACTCCTGGTACAGGAACTCCTGCCCCTCCGACTCCTCCTACTCTTCCTCCTTCTTCTCCCCTTTCCTCCTACTCCTACTCCTACTACTGCTCCTGCTCCTGCTACTTTTCGATCTCAGCCAGAGTAGCGTGTCTGATTGCGTAGATACAGTCGCTTTGCTTTGCTTTGCTCGACGACCGCGGATCACATCTGTTTACCTTGTCAGGCACGTGCGGCAGATACCCACGTGACACCGGGCAGCCACAGCCATGACAGCAGCTGCGCCACAAACCACCAGTATGGCGGCAGCGCCACAGTCAGAGACAACATCAACACCACTCCGGGCCTGTATCAACTGCGTGCGGGCGAAAGCAAGGTGCTCTCGAAGCGTCGATGCTGATGGTAGATGTCAAAGGTATCCTATGCTATGCGCTTCAAAGAAAGCTCAAGTCTTGACTTGAAACCCGACTAGATGCAGCACTAACAGCTTGTTGATAGGTGCCATCGCATGAACAAAGTATGCCAGCCTTCGCCTCCCGTACGGAAACAGAGGCGAGCGAAAGGGAACCACGAGACCTCAAAACTCGAAGCAAAGCTGGATGATCTTGTCACATTGTTGAGATCCAATCAAGCTATGCCGGCAGCTGTCAATCTTAATGTCACGTGGAGTCCGGCACACGCTGACGGGAACGACTATGGAGAATACACGACCAGTGATTCCCCGACAAGCAACGAGGGCGGCTTTTATTCTTCAATGACAACTTCTCCTTCAGACCAAGCATTATCTGGCTGTTCTGGTTATGAATCGTTGTTTCGCCTGTCTCGAGAGCCTCGTGATCAGGACGCAGAGCTGTTTCTGGCTCGTTTCCGGAGTCAGTTTGTGAAATTTCTCCCGTTCGTCATTCTACCACCATCAATTACAGCTCACCGGCTTCGTCAGGAAAGGCCATTTCTCTGGCTCGCCATCATGGTAGTGGCTTCAAATGACCACTCACTGCAGAAGTCCATGTCAGAGGCAGCGAGAAGCATTTTTGCTGGCGAGGCCTTCGGCAAAGGAACGCGAAGTATGGACCTGCTTTTGGCGATACTTGTGTACACATTTGTCAGTAGTTTTCCGCGTCACACCTAATAGCTCAAAAATGACTCAATCGACTGACTCAATCTTATAGTGGTATGAGCTTTTCTCCTTTACAATCGCCCCGGACTCGTTATATTAGGTCTAATAGCGCCTTGGTATAGGAATCGATGCTTTTACGTTGGACAGCCTGTTTTGAACAATCTCATTCAACTTTCTATCGCAATGCTATATAACCTCGGATTGGACAAGCCGCCGCCACCGCCGAAAGACCCGGCTTCAATGCTTGCTCATGACATCAAGAATACTGGAAACGCAGAAAGGCTCTCAAAGACAACGAACGAGGAGCGGAGGGCGCTTCTGGGGTGTTATCTTCTAAGTTCAGTGTATGTATCAATTTTATAACTATGAATCCTGATTGATGCTTTGTAGGTCTTGCTATACATTGGCCAAAGGCAACCCACTGCTCTGGACAGCACACTCGGAGGACTGTCTTCGCACTCTTGAGCACGAAAAGGAATATGATTCTGATGCCCTTCTTGTTCAACTGGTAAAGTTGCGCCTGCTATACACGAGAATAAGTGACGGGTTTGGAACGGATGGCGTTCTCACCGCTCCTGTTGCATTCTATCTCAAGTCGTTCGAGGGACAGCTTCAAAATTTCAAGAATAATATCCCACCAGAATTATCCAATAATGGTGAGTTGGAAGCCCACAGCCAGATTGTTTGATCCTAAATGGCTAATTGTGCCCCAAAGAAACTCTCTTACTCGAGTTGTATGCCACGGAGCGTAGTGTCTACGAAATTGGGATGGCACATGACCACAATATCTTCCAAGGCAAAGAGACTCGACGAGTCGAGTGTCTTTGGGCTTGCGCCAATGCTACGAATTCTTGTAAGGATTCTAATCTGAGGGATTTTTCATCTCATAATGAGACTGCTTTCAGGAAATGAACGCTGACTCCCGTGAAACAGGGATCAACATCTTTCTGTCCATCCCAGCAGCCGACTATCCAGGCTTTTCCGCCTAGACATATTCCAGCATGACCCATTCATTCTTGACCGCATATCGCCTCTCAACATTTGAACATCCAGAATGGGATCGAGTACTTTGCTTAGAGCACCTTGATGTTCCGACCTTTCTGGATCAGACTGGGATCAAATTTGGCCAGGTGAAATCAGCCACGAATTTGATTGTTAATGCCGGAGAATTTGATCCCTTCAGTATTATGTCCAGCAAGATTCAGCTGATCAAAAAGTCGTGGGAGGTCAAACATGGATCCCTGAAAGGCGCAATTCCGCAGTTCTCTCCTGACGAGCTTTTCGATTTTCCAATCGGATTTTCTGATGGGGACTGGTTAGGGAACTTGCTTGAGTCGTGTAACGAGCACTCTCAGTGGATCACGTAGTACGCGTAGCAAATAGATTGATGTCTGCTGTTAACTAGTGGCTCCCTCGTTATTAGAGCAATTTTCGTCGATTTAAATAACTACCTAAGCATTGTGATTGTTCAAGAGCCTCAAACTCCTGTACGGAGTGACTTTGCAACGAGACATTTTTTAGGCATGCGATTAAGCGAACCAACCATTTGGTGCGACATTGCAGAATCAAAACAATTGCGAATTCCGGCGCGACAATGACTGGGAGGAACGTGACATGGAGGCATGGAGAGACCGCTTCCACCGCGCCATGTACCAGCTTCTCCTCGCCGGACCCGTGCTAGCAGGAGCTTACAACGCGCCATTCTGGGCGGCGAAGAGAGCTGGGAACGAGAGGTTTCTCAGCCACTGCGTACGGGGCTCAGCTGAACTGGATCCCATGCTGGTGGATGATGAAGATGGGGATTTTGCAAGGACGTTTCCGGTGTATAATTATGATGTTGAGGATTTTACACCGGTTGGGAGGTGGAGGGAGAGGGCGTATGAGTGCATCTTTGGGCCGTTTGCGAGGTGGTTGGTTGATGAGGGGAATGCTCGCGAGGAGAAATACCCGGAGCATGAACCGAAGCGTACATACCCAGAAGATGATTCTTCCCATCTAGATGAAGTAAAGAGCAATCGCGGCGCGGTTCAAGACCTCATGTGTCTCCTAGTCGGACACGAGCATCTGATCTGCAAATTCACAAACGCGAACAGTGACGATGGGTATGGATTCGCGCGGTGGGCGATCCCAAAAGATAAGCTTGCAAAAGAATGGAAAACGCGAAAAGTCACTGTTGTCTTATTCGGTGTGTTCAGAGTCGAAGAAGTCACTATGCCCAGCAACATTGAAAATACAAAGCACATCTTGCTTCCGACCGCCATCCACCCTTCTCTTAAAGGGACAGACCAGGCGGCATTCGACATGTTGTGCGTCATCCACTTTCTCGATATCCGCTCTCGCGGTCCGGGAGATAGATGTGAACACCCGGACCCACCGGCCATGTTCCAACTTTGGTTATTTGCTTTGAGAAAGTACCTGAAGTTGGGCTTTAGAAGCGGATCGTTCTGGCAGTGGAGGGAGTGTATGTGGTGGGAGGAGGTGGGGAGCGGGGTTGTTTTTCATGAGCCGAGATGGGCGATTGTGCAGCCGTATGTTGAGGGAGAAGTTTCATGGCTTTTTCGTGGTTTTGGCGATGATGAGGGATGAGTAAGAACATGAAGTTCTACAGATTCATATATTGTTGTGTGTTGATCTATATTCCTGAGCGAGCATCCCTATGTCCCTGTGTATTTCAGAGCTCCTGATCGGCATTCATGTACGCCTGTACAATTGTGCTACATGCCCGCAGGTCTGCGCCATGCCAAATTGTGTGATCTGAGTAGTTGAAGTACTCCAGAGAGGAAAGAACTTTGACAAATCCTAACGAGCCGGCAACAAAAGTTTCGGAGAGCCTTAGTAAGCCTGAACTTTCTCTGTTATTGCTCGCAACGACGGAGTAAAGAAACCTAGCCGAGAAAGAAAACGCAGAAAATCTGCACGAAATGAGAATCTACCGTTCACTCAAGAATGAGACAGTACTGAGAAACGGTACATATTTGCACCTGATGGTATTAGAATATTTATTTACAACAAAAACAAAGCAGCAGCCAGTGCTATCAATCCAGCAACATAAGCCCCTCCACCACTCTGCCCGAATCCCGAAGTCCCTGGTGTTGGTGATGGCGTACTTGTGTTCGATCCCGATCCAGTCCCATTCGAACTGGCAGCAGGAACGGTACCAGTAGCAGCCGCACCACCAGGTTGTTGCGCGCTTGGCGTAACTTTTGTGATGTTTGCTGGAACCAAAGTAGCTGAGTTTATGGGAGCCGCGGCCGGGATACTGCCTGACGAGCCACTGCTAGATGTGCCGTTTGTTGTTGTTGAAGTGCCGTTTGAAACATTGAAGGAATTCCCTGCCAATATTGGCACGCCTGCTGCTCTCACCACATTGACGGCATTGAAGTTCAATCTTGTGGCTGCGGCCTGCCTTAATTGAGAGATTACCAGGCTGTTGTTCGATCCTGATGTATCGAGAAGTAGTTGTGTGTATCTGTGCGTATTTGGTACTTTGTTGGGTGGAGAAGGCCCAAAATATGGCGCGAATGCAGTTTCGTTGCTCGCGCTGCTGAGGACGAAAACCATCATTCCACCGATCATCGTAGCTGTCGTCGCTGAGGTGAGACCCTGCTGCATCCAGTGAAGGAGCTCGCCTGTTGGTCCCCCTACTATCTGAGGAGGAATATCTGGATCTACCATCATGACGGCATATGTTCCCATTAACCGTTGTGTCGTTCCAATCGTTGGTACTTGTGCAGTCTCTGTTCCTATATCAGCTTTGATTTTTGAACCAATTCATGTTTTGACTCACCCGCTTTCGTCAACTCCTTTCCATTCAACGCCAAAGTATTCCCAAAAGCAACAATCAATTCTCCATTTGAAGCTGGCTGAAAGCCAGGAGGTGTGACGGCTGTTGCGGCGCCGGCGAACGCAACTGCAAGAAGAGACTTCGACAACATTATGGTAATAAAAACGCTGCACTGTCGCCGAAAATCCAAAATACGTAAAGTCAAAAATGAAGGAAGAGAGAGAGTAAGAGTATGCGGAAATGTTCAAAGGCACTAATATCCTAGACATTCCAAACGCGCCAAGGTAAGTGATGACGACTGTGATACAAGCCGAAGGCTGTCGGTGGCTCAAGTTCGTTTCGAAACATCATGCAGATTGGATTGAGCCGCCACCTCGGGTCGATCCCTTAGCTTGCGGCTTCAGAATCGTTTGAAATGCGCACGTTCTTGAGGGCATTTTCAACAGCGAGACGTTTGAGTGGGTGGAAATCGTGGGATCTCCAGCTTGGCCAGAGCGTACAGAACTTCGGAACATTGACAGCCGCATGGAATTGGCACTTTGATAAGAATAGATCAGAGAATGTATCCGAGGTTTAGAAAGTGGCTTTTGAAGTCTTGTATAGTACAGTACGTGTGGGCCTGTCAAAGTCTTCTGCCACATGAACAGTTTCATATTGCAGATCACGTGCTCCCCGGATTTCATCAGCATCAAGAGAATTCATCAGTTCGCAAGATGGGGATAAAAGTATATTCCAGCATAAGATACCAAGGTATTTGGATTTATACATTAAGTATCCCTGGAGATGCGCGATCTACTCAGCAATTCAGTTCCCTAATCGAAGAATGGTATAGCTAAATGTGCTCAGCTTCGAGCCTGTGTCAACTGTTTTCCCTCTTTACTAAATGCGGCTATTAATATAGCATGGACTAATGGATACCGAGGAGTAGATTTCCCTTTGTTCATACTTTGATGTGCTTGACATTATCCTGTCAGGGGGATCCCTTCTCTCTCCCCGCTCTTTTCCTCATAACAAACCTCTCATCTCTCAAGCCACCAGACCTTAAATACTCTCAATCCTCTTTTCCTACCACATACGACCATAGACTGGTGAGACCTGGGCATCCCGTCCGCTCTGCCATACATAAGCACCAGATCGGCAGATGAGTAGTTGGGTGGGTGACCACCAGCGAATACCTGCTGTTGTATGTTTTTATTTTTTGTATAAAGAAGCACTTTTTAATAAGGAATGGTTGTGAATAGGAAGCCTACTTGGTGCATGTTCATATCTACTTCAGTTAAAGTTTGCTTATGTAAGTTTTATCTATAGTTTCGAGACAGTAGAGAATAAACCGTCGATAGCGGTCTCTTGCCTAGGCGACAATATAGTCAACAATCATGAGTAGTTACAATGCGCCATCTAGTGAAAATACCCTAGCATTATCTGATGTTCTATCACTACTTCGATCTCAGATCTCCAAGTTCTGCCACTATTGCCTGGTACACTACAAGTTTTGCTGTTACGAGCAAGTGAGTATTTGTAGATAGCTGTGTGAGTTCGCAATAATGTTATCAGATCCAGCTAAAGTACTATTAGGTCTTCAAGCCAAACCAAGCATCGACCAACTTCTCAATCTCAAGTCGCCATGTCAATTCGGAAGGCTTCCCTTGTAGCAACTGGCGAGTTATATCCGATAGCTGCTTAGCTCGAAACTTCGTCGCGCGCCTCCAAGTCGATGTGCTTTCAATCGTTGGGTATCTCATGATAATTGTGGAACGTGACTGATCCAAGTGTGATCACATTTACGGAAAGTGTTCTTGAACTCTGATGGCCACTCATCATAGGTAGCTTTCTGGTTCGTGGAAGATGTGCAGTCGTTCAATGGTTAGTCTGCCGAGCATCACGCTCTCTCCTAGATACCACGCACGAAAACAACCACTGGAAACCAAAGGCTATTTGGCAGCTTGAATCCCACAGGGTGTTATTAACCATTACAGAACAGCGTGGTCCGGAGTTTCTCGCCCCCGGCCGTGTCGAGTCCCGTGCAGAGAGGGTGAGGTTTTGTACCGTCTGTTCGGCAATATGGTACACTAGCAACTAGTGAACCATGTTTCTGCTGAGTAGTACTCAAATATAGCTTTACGCCATATTAGGAGCACACATTGATTTTGTAAGTTGCTCTCACTCGATTCCTACCTCCAGATGAAAGTTCAATTACACAGTGAAGTCGCAATTTAGCAAGAGTTGGGGTTTCTCTAAGCTCTCTGTTCGTCTGCTGTCAATCGATCAATTCTTTTCAGCACCCTCTCCACCGATTCCGATATCACTTCGTCTTACCAGATCACTGGCACTATGAAGCTCAAATCTGTCAGCAAGCTCGTGAAGAAGCTTTTGTGCACGAAAAAAGTCACAAATGAAGACTGCAAAAAAAAAGAACATACTCAAAAAGCTACATCCAGAACTCATCATATACTTGGCCGACTTTCTACCATTTTCATCCGCAGCATTACTCGCCTTGAGTTGCCGTACGGCTTACGAGATCCTTGGGACCCGTTTTTGGGCTCGTCTGCGAGCAGATGACGAACAGCTGCAATGCTTCCAGTTCCTGTCTCTATTATCGAGGGACATTTCACGCGACGACTACGTCCCATGCTACCACTGTCATGTTCTTCATGTTTGTGGGATGCTTCCCAGTGTTTTGCAATTGGCCCCTCTGCCTGCTTACCAATACGACATGACACTTTGCAAGGGAGCTGAGGTACTTGGAAAGGTAGCGAAATACATGCATAACCGCTTTCAGTTCCGAACTGTCCAGATGGCTATGAAGATGTATCGACTGCACCTTGACTACCAGCCTTGGTTGGAGGCTTTACGTTATGAGTCGATGGCTTTTATGGTCATGCGGGAATTTCCATCAGAGTTTAAGGCCAGCGTCAGGATCATCAATGGCTTTTTGCTGTTTTGCTCGCAGAGTGTCATTCTGTTACCACCTCGTCTGACAGCGACAGCTTTGAATCGCTGCGGCTTTGAAGTTTGCCCCCATATCAGGCTTACTGCTCACGTTTTAGCGCCTAATCTACCAGAGACAAGTGAGTGTACCATTGACCACGACCATGTTATCGAGCGCTGCATAAGATCCTCGGCTATTACGTCTTGTACCTCTTGCCCAGTAGAATTTCAACTCCGTATGGAAGACTGTGAGGTTTTTGGGAATGCGGTTATTATCACAAAGTGGATGGATCTTGGGAAAGGAGAGACAATCGCAGATCCGAAATGGTGGAGTCATCTTTCGAACAAGTACATGGCTCCTAACAGCGGACCGCTTCATGGGGCCCAAGTCCGATCGGATTTTATCTCCATCAGAGATGCATTCAGACAATTGGACTCCTCGGAATTAGATCCGATACTGCCTCTCAGCGATGTAAAAAGATTGTTTCGCTTCTCGAAGCGCTCTAACCTCCAGCCTTCATTACTCCATTTGAATGGAGCAATTTCGCTCGGCTGACCCCGTCACGTCCCAGATTGAAACCAATATTACTACTACATTCAACTTTAATGTCCTTTACACGTGTGCGGACATTGCTCCTCCCAAGTTATTGAACGGGTAGACAGTCCATGAGGTGGACTATTATCATTTACTAGATCTGGACAGATGTAGTCTTTTCTCAACACCTACGTTATCCACATAGTCTAAAGTGCTATCAATCCCCCATGTCAGGAAACCACTTCGATACCTCAACCCCTTCCTCGCCTGCACTCCCCACACCCCTTCACATCATATCCCACTCATCCCAGAGCAACCACAGCAACAGCCACAGCCGCACCAACAAGAGCAAAAGTTGATTTTGGTCGCATGCTCAGGACTCCTCCACTTGTATCACTCTCACATGAATCCTCCTTCTCCTTCTTAGGCTTCTTCTTCTTCTTCTTTTTCTTCTTCCGCTTCGATAACAGGTTTCCGTAACCAAGTCCACGCGCAGCGACCGAGGCAATTGCAGAGCAACTATTGACAGAGGATGTCGTGCTCGTCGTTGAGGTCGCCGAAGTGGTTGTAGCAAGGGTAGTGGGAGCAGCGACGGATGTTGTTTGCGCGAGAACTGCGGGTGCAGCGACGATGGCTGCGAGGAGGAGGAGGTTTGGCTTCATGGTTAGATGAATGGCACCATGAAGCTGAGAATTTGTGGAGTTTCCCGGGTTAGGAGGAGAATCTTGAGTTATAGATTGGGAGGTGAAAGGGAATGGGTTTTCGGAGGGGTAAATAAAGAAATCTGGACAGCACCAGGTTTTGTCGAGCTGAAAACAGTCACCTTCCTCTTCCGGATCGGACGTCAGGGTTTATCATTCCTGAGTCGCTTTGGGATTGTTTTCCCGCTTTCTTTACGCAAAAAAAGTTTTGTTTCCTTCATTGAATCACGTTCTGAAGTTCCATTCGAGGTCGTGATTGTCCAACTACATATCAAATGATGTATTTCATCTCTGTTTACGTGAAAGCCATCGATTGAGCATGATCGATTGTCCATTATGTTCGCGATGAGCGCTGGGGGTAACGTTGCCAACTGTCAAATTGTTTGGTGATCAGCTATTTGCCAAGATGACTGTGCCTTGCTGTAAGGCTGACTTTACCAAATCTGTGCAAAGCTTGTCTGGCCCATGATTCGCTTTCAGCGATTTGACGGCAGTGTTTAAACAGCATAAAGTTTCGCTAATATTTTAGTGTGACAACAAGCAGCTGAAAATGTGGCAGTGATTGGGTTTCTCCCGGTTCGGCAAAATGCCATTCTTCCAGATCAAGTATGGCTATGCGCTGGCGACGATCACTTTGACAGCTTCGGCAATACACATCACGAGTTGCGTCAAGATTGGGGGGGATGAAACACGCTTGGCCTAGTATGATATCATTGTCACCAAGGCTCTCATCTGTACTAAATCCAAGTCGATGTTGTTCCGTGGCTGGAAGACCCAATTTTACATAAAGGACAAGATGCTCCATCGTATTTTGCGTCAAAGAACGAAATTGCATGAAACGATCATTGGTTTCTATTCCATTTCGCTCGCTGCTGAATGGGTCTGGCTCACAACAGAATCTGAAAGCAGATCCATGGCTCGATTCTAATTTCCGAGTTCTTTTCATCTTGCGCTTTGCTGTCATAGTCCCCAACCAAAGAGCATCCCTGCGACAGCGCCAGCGACGAATAGTCCGATATTTGCAGGAATGCGTACCAATATTCTTTTTTTCTCTTTGTCAAAATATCAGTGCAGCTGAATTCAATATTTGATGACTGAGAGATGGCATATAGGAAGTATTCCCTCTCAAGCCCCTCCGGATCACGCCGATGAGCTACAAAGAGAGGGAGTCTTTATCCGCTTCAGAGCTAAGCTAGACAATCACTTCAAGTCCTGTAGCTGTTACCTTTGTGAGCTTCTGTCTTTCTTTCATCCACCCTATCCCTATTTACGGAAATCACATTCTTGCACTGCAGGTGGTCTTCCCTGTCACCGGAGGTGTTGTAGGGATACTAGGAAGTTCTGGAAAATCAAGAGGACAGTTTTCCTGTGACATCTTTCAATCTGGGTCCTGAAGCCTCTAAGGTCTTATGGCCAATCTTACCTGATGACCATTGCGGGCAGCCCCAGGCATAAGAGACTACTTCGTAGCTCCGTCAAAGGGCGGATGAAATCGTCCGAGCTGCCAGGCCTTTCAAATTTGGATTATTTGGGAGACGCAAGACGAGACTTGAAGTTACTATTATCGCAGCAAGGCAAGTAGAGTGATTGAACGATGACTCTTCCATATTGAGCACAGGGCATTATCCACTTCCCGGGATGTACATGTCGCAATGCGGACATCAGTGACTGAGCTTTGGCTGCTTGATTCCGTTGTCGATGTTCATGCTGAAGAATTGACAAAGTTGGAATAGGGGCTAGTCATTAGGTCGCAAACATGCGTGGAGACATCAATTGTCATCGGACTAGAGGTTTTCCTAGCAGAAGTTAAAGGACGCTCCTGTTTAGTTTATTTTTCTTCGGCTCGGTGCTCAGCTTCTTCTAAATGTCAATATGATTAACCGATGCAATGTCCCTGGCGCATTCAGTACTTTTAAAACGGACTACAGCCCTAGCATATCATCAAGATTTCTTCTATATGGATATCATTCTTTGAATATACTTCATGCATGATCAAGCCGGCTCTGAAAGGATGTCTGGCGATGAAGTTCGAGGTCAAACCAGGACATTTTGATGTTGTCTAAGGTTACAAGCACGTGACGGGCGACGGGGGATGAAGCTCACCAGCCTCTTCTTTTCACGACACCAAATCCCAGCCATCGCCCCTCCAACCCCGCCACCAACAATGAAATCTTGCCTATCGAGCAGGAAATACTTGGATATGAGCAGTCTTCGCACATCCTCCGCGAGCTCTTCCTACGATATAACCTGAATACGACCCCCAATTGCCCGCACCCATATCTTCTAAAGAACGACTCGCGTGTTCACTCTTCAACCAAAACAATCACGCCGAGGTATACTTTGGAGCATTGAGCGTACTTAACAGGCGAAAGCCCGACCTCTTGCCCGAGATGGCATCTCCAGCTGCAAAAGCAGTAGAAGTATCGCCCACACTCTCTGCCACACAACCAACTTCAGAAGAAGCGCCTCCACCCTACGACACCTCGAGTCTCCCTCCCAATCCAGGTTTCTGCGAACTTGCCTTCCGCGAAAGACTAGACAACCGCATACCAGGCGGCGGCATGCCATCAGCGCAATACTTTGCACCCTGCAAAGCATGTTCGTTCGTTTGCGGCGACGAGATACCGCCAGTCTACAAGCAGGGTTGGTTGGATTGGATAGACCCCAGTGTAAATTTCAGATGGGAATCGCATGTTGCTGTGGATAAGGAGAAGGATGGGCCGGTGGAAGGGGAGAGGGAATTATTAGGGTGCTGGATATGTTGGGAGTATGAGCAGAAGTGGATTGAGCCGATGGTCCCGAATGAGTGGTATAAACATATGAGGCGGCATTTCTTTGTGGAGGGGTATAGGATATGTAAGGGGAAGACGGGGGCGATGCAGAGGAGGAGGAACTGTGAGGTTGGACACTGCCCGAAGATCCACTCTTAAGTGGTCATTCCTATTTCTGTTATCGTCGAATACTTTGAGCGACTGGGATATATCACAAGCGCAGGATTGACGAGTTACGACACATGAATTACTTTGTTACTATGCGCCCAGGGTACTGTTCCCCTGTTTCTTCTACTTCTTGCAAAGCACTCCGTCGACCAATTCCCATCCTTCATTACCAACACATGGATGGCACCAAAGAACATCCTGGGGATCTACCTTCTTCTTGATGGCGAGCAAGCGCTCATAGTTCTCTCCCCAGAAAGCATGCTGGAAGTCTGGCTCATCTGGGTATGCCTGAACGATCGTCAATTTCAGTCTAATATATTTCAAAGCGTGGGATGGAAGACTTGCCTCGTTCATATAAGCTCCAGAATCTGGTGCCATTTTCCTCAATCCCTCTACATACACATCTGTGAGCAAAGCTTTCTGCTTGGCCTCCTCCGCTGAATCGAGTGGATTCCAGCTTGCCCCAATCACTGCTAGTAGTTAGCTTTTATTCTCTCCATACCATACCAGTCCACACCTACCAGAATGAATATATGCCTTCCTCCAAGCTGGATTGACACTATTGCCTCCCCCTCTCGGCTTCGCATTTCTTGTCCCTTTTCCACCAACGAGAAACACACTGGTAAGCCCTCCTGGTGGAGTTGCAGCTCTATACCCTTGCTTCAACGCAGTTCGATTACCCGTCAAAGTGGCTCCATCAATAAGCCTTGATCCAAGGACTTCATTGTGTCCCGCATCCAGAGGACCATTATTGTCTTTATACCAAGCCCAGAAATCCGGGAAGGTCTTCACAGTAACAGTAGACATGAATTTTCCCGGATACGCGGCCGTGGCATCTGCGAAGAGAGTTTTCAGCACCGTTTCCAGCGACAGGGAGGTGTTGGATGAATGGAACGCAGGGAGGAAGAAGGCGCCTGCGAAGCCATCGGCGGCACTTGTGATGTTCATCTCCGCGCTCACAACGTTGTGCGCGATGTAAGCGTAGCCTGAAAGACCTTGTTCATCTAGGGCGGGATATTGAGAGAGTATATCTGCCATGACGTCCCAGTATTCTTCTGTTCCAGGACCAGTGCCGAGGAGAAAGCTCGCGACGTGAAGTTCCGTTGATGGATATGCTCGGATGGTGACGGATGTGATAACTCCAAAGGTCGAGCCGCCTCCCTGGTATCGTTAGAGAATGAATATGATTGTAAGTAGGAATACGTACCCCTCTCATCGCCCAAAACAGGTCTCTGTTCTGACATTCGTTTATAGTCAAAATGTCACCCCCAGGTGTCACTATTTCCATCTCCAAGACTTGGTCAGCACCCAAGCCATATGTCGAACTCAACGCACCCTGACCACCTCCAGTGAGATAGCCTCCGACGCCAACGGTGCCAGCTCCACCAGACACGATGGTCAAATTTTTGAGATGCGCCTGTTCGTCAAGCTCAAGCATTTGGGTATCAGCTGCTGCTGTGATGGCTGCTCCATCGATACTCTTTCTGCACCCTTTGGGCTTGAATCCATCATAAAACTCAAGTCCTCTCATATAATGTGTCCATATTGAGAGAGATTTCGGCGCCACGGACCTAACACAATCAGTACTATCCCCACCAAGGGATTTGAAGTTTCAACTTACCTGCCCAAATAATCATGTCCCGTCCCCTTCACTACCAACCTGACATGATTCTCCCTTGCAAAATCTACGCCCTTCTTCACATCCTCCGCACACGTCGCATTGACCACATATACCGGGTATCCCTTCCCACTACACGGCAAAGTCGGAACCGGGAGACAAGTGTCATTATTCCAGTTATTCTCAATAGTGCTGACCGGGTTATCGGTATGCCATTGGGTAGTCAACCACCCAGCTGCAACAGCCACACAAGAGAGAGGGTCGAAAGTTGCTTGTGTAGGATGACAGACTGCTCCTGGTGGAGAAGGCTGGAGGAGACGTCCTGAGAGAGAAGTGTTGAGGTGTGACCATTCAGCTTGGCTGGGCCAGCTGTTTGTTCCGGGGATGGCTTTGCATTTTGGGTGGTGGGTGGTTGCAATGCCGAGGGCTGTAAATCCGAGGAATTGGTAGATGTAAGTGAGCATCGTTGTTCCTTTGAAACAGGTATATTCTGAGATATTCTCAAAGGTCTTTGACGAAGTTGTTGAATGGCTCCATTGTGAGTGCTTGTTGAGGGACTTTTATATATCTCAATTCCTCGCAGTTGATTAGGCTCCAACAATTGTACCACTTTGCTTTGGCAGGCAATTACGATCCTTTGACATGATTATCACGCGTTTTGTTTCCAAAGAGAGCCAAAATGATCGACTTCGCTGTAAATCTGTGATCGGACATATCCCAGTAAGCGGATTGGACGCACCGTCTGACCCGGGAATGATAGCAGTCAATTGAGGCTATGTTCGAGCTACACATGGCGATGATGTATGTTGTCATACGTCGCTGGCTTGATTGATTTTATGGATATACCAGGATTTTCGGTTTTCGTAGTGTTGTTAGATGAGGCTTTTGTCGCTTTGGGTAATGAATCCGGATACGGTGTAAGGCGGGGGAACTCTCATCCCGATTGGAAAGGTGTTTTGCTTCGCCACTTCGCTTGGTCACGTGGGTACATCCGCCGACCTAGAAACGGCTAAAAACGCCCTTTGAGGCGTAACTAAGAAACAATCTTCGTGATCAAAACGCAACAGGTTATATGGAAGTGCCAGTAATTATGGCTTGGTCCTTTCTGGTCGTCAGAGCTGGGACTTTGCTTTGTTTACCAGGCAAGCCAAGCGAGGATGCTCCTACCAACGAATATCGCCCGCCCATACTGACAGCATTCGGCAATGGCAAACAGGTTTTTTGGAAGCGAAAAAAGGGTTTAAAGATGACCAAGAGTTCATCTGCGGTCAGAATATGATCTTTCACGTTCTCATACAATCACCACTTCCGTCGTTTCCCAGCCATCTGCCAATCCATCCTCTTCCGCTATCTCAACAATCCCGATTCTCCGGTAAGCCTGAGCAGTCTCATCGACTGGTTCCAAAACCAGACCATAGATGACAACGCCCCAATCTGTGATCTTTTCTCCTCTGTCGTAAACAATGATGCGGCACTCTGGAGTCTTGAAGCTTGCAATCTGAGCACAAATCGCACCTCGCTGAATCAAGTCAGAGAGGCAAGCATCCACATCATCCGGTCTGATATCTAGAGTACATAGTATTTGACCTGTAGGTGGTGATTCAGAAGCAATTAAATCTTTGGGATGCACGTAACGTGTAGACATCCGCACGAAGTCGTCGCCGTGTCCATTGTAGACGGGCACTTGTGGTTCTCTCCACTCGCTGAACGCTTTCACCGAACATTTAAGTCTGGCAGTTCCCGCGCTAATACGACCCAATTCATTTTCGCCCTCTGACTTAACACTTATGTCCAAGATAGTTGCTCGATGACCCTCAGCATAAGTTTCGAGATCCAGTCGACGATCTCGAGAGCCTAGTTTGACCGAAGCCCAGCTCCACGAAGGGCAAAAATCATCCTTCGATTTCTCTGATGGGTATGAACTTTGCCAAAGTAAGCCTCTATGCAAATCCTCCAACCAAAGCCCCGATTTGTACTCGAAGCCGGTGCGACGCGCAACTTCCTCTGCCACTCCAGCAAGCGCCGGGAAAACATCACAATCCATCGTTATCTCACGATCTCGATAAGAATCATTGAGCATAGTATACCACCAAGATAAGGGATCTTTGGCAGTCGGAAGAAATTTGTAGATATCGGGGCTGTATTCCATTTTCCTCGGTGCTGCTTTGTGCAGCTGTCGTCCACTTCCCGTCAGATAGTTGTGACCGTCGTCAGAGTCAGGGTATCCTTCTGTGCGCAGTACTGTGCGACATTCCCAGTAGAGCTGGGTAGATGCAAAGTCGATACGGCGGGGAGACAATACACTTTCCTGGAGAACCCAAGCACGACGATGTAGGGGTGGTTCTGTGAAGGTCTCAAATGGTCCAGTGCCATCCATTCGAAGTCTAACGCCAAGGACGCCTTCAATACCTTTTGTTTCGCTTCGACAATTTATTTTTGTCAAAGGAGTTGCATAATTCCTTTGTCCACTGCCGCTCTCAAATATTCCTTCTTTGGGACTACGAGCGGCTGTCGCAGATATATTGATGGATGCGTTCCCGTATACTCGGAACATCTGAGAGGATTCTGTTATCCAGTCTTCGTGAATATTATGAATAATGCAGAGTGAGTCAATCCAAATGTACTGGTATCCCAATCGCCGTGTGAGAATAATCGCATCCCGAAACGTCACAGGAAGCGACTTCATAGAGATCGAGGCTTTGTGGTGCTGCAAAGAGTGAGATGTTGTCTGCAAAGGTGCGCTGCCACCCCAACAGTGACTAAGAGTTAGCCATTCGCCTTTTGCTCCATTTGACTCGAACAAAAATGGATCATTATCCTCTGATCCAACATCTATTACTCTGGTCGGAAGAATGTGATCCTTTGACCAGATACATTCAGGATGTTCCGCTTGACATGATTTGATCCATCTATCGAGAAGGCCGAGACAATTCTCTGAATCTGAACTACAATCAATGCTTCTGGCAGTAAAGATGGCACTCAACGGATCGTCTGTTAAGTAAGCCTTCGATCGAGGTAGAAGATGGTCATTCTTTTCACTAACCATGGTCTGGACAAAGCTCAAACCAGATATATATGACCTCTTGATGCGGGTGATGAAATAAAGCGTCTTGTCGTAGATGTAAGGGTGAGTTGATCCCATACGACTCTATCGTCAACTGTGTGTCTGGCCAGCTCATATGCTCGTCGAAGTTCCTCGTCGAGTCAAAAATGCCAGGGGCCCGTCGCATATCTTGAAGTTGCACGAATGCATTGCATAAATGGCATCCATTTTCGGCAGACTGGCAAAGCGCTGTCCAGCTCTTATGATGCATAATAGGTCCTTTATGGTCAGTAAGACGATCAAGATCCTGCATTTGCTTGCAGAGATCACAGAGGCTGGAGGCTTTGGCATCAGCTGTTCTTGGAGTGCTTGTTGTCATTGTCGGAGTTGTGTCTGTCGACTCTAGAGTCTGATACATAAGGATGTACTTCTGTCATGAATTGGAAAAAGAAAGTTATGATGGGGAAGGAGGCAAGGATGATCAAGCTCCAACAATGGTCATCAGCCAGGCTCCACAGGCAGGGGTGTAATGGCGGGGTCATGTTGGGGGCCAATACACGTCAGACCGTTGACACGCGGGTTTTTGATATCTGAAGGACATTAGTATGTTTAAATTGTCAACCAAAGATTGTGTGAAATCTGAGTAACTTGATTCTCATCTTTTACCTGCAGACTACCAGAGTTCCCCGGACACCTAGGAACAACAACACCACGTGACAACTTGTTATCAAGTAAGCGAGCTCTCTCCTGGATCAGTCGAGGGCTTGGATATCTGCTGAACAGCAACAAGTGAGCATACAAGTTCAAAAATCTCCTTTATCAACACCACTCTGATTTGGGCAGGGAGGGAGCTCCATGCTCAGCTCGACCATGACATCTTGAGCTCAAGCTGAAGTACCTTGATATAAGCGAGGTCAACAATTCGGGAACTATCAGATCTAGCCCAAGCCATACTATCAACAACCTCAGCTACCTCTTTCAAATACGAAACCTTAACCACTGCATTAACCCCTTCGACGCCTTTCATCAGCCCAAAAACCACCCTGTCCCAATTCCCGATTGGCTATCGTCACGATCCGCCCGCCCCCAGAAAATCTCACCTCTCACCGCATCCTTGGCACAGCCCCCTTATTCTCGTCACCAACACTTGGCAGCCAACTTACCGACCTGCACGCCACGTCTCGAATAGTTTCTTTCGATATTATATTCCTTTTTTGCTTGTCTCGCCTCACTTTTGCGTTTTGAGAAGGATCTTTGTTGCAGGTCGCAGTTTGGACGCACGTGGGAACACGTGGTGGGGTTCGTTTATTTCTACCTAGTGATGTGAGTGGAAATGTAAACAAGGATACTCTGCCCGGTCTGTAATTTAGATGTGAAATTCTGTGTCTAGTGATGACACCTTTGATATCTGTAATACCTGACATGCGCCTAGATAAATGCAAGCAAATCTTTCTTCTTCCTCTCAACCAGCACCCATTCCTCGCCATCTCCAGATTGCTCGTCTCCCGCACTCTTCTCAAACTCCTTTCTATCCTCTACACCATCCTTCCCCGGCTCAGGGTATTTCCTCAAATGCTCAATAGCCCACCTCACCTCCTCCCCAAGCACAGGCGGAACCCTCCCTTCACCAGTCAACAAACCCAACCCCGAAATCTCATACAGCTCTCCCAGCCAATTCAGCGTCTCTCCAGTCTCCCACTCAATATCATGGAACTTCTTCCCTTCTCTCTTAACCCTCTCCTCTCTATCCCTCTCCCACTCCTCCTGCTCTTCCAAACCAGGCAACTCCCTCGCCTGCCTCCCAGAAAACAACCTCGCCAGCGCAATAGCCTGATACTCGAAACTCCTAAACGTCAAAACACGAGGTACTCCCACAATACCGAGAGTTTTGTACTCGTGGAAGAAAGTGTGGATGTATGATTTGACCAGCTTGTTTTTCTCGTAATCCCAGATTTCACGACCGTTGTTCTTGACGTTCCAGAATGGGAAAGAGGCTTTATATCCGGTACAGTAGATTACTGTGTCGATGTCATCGAGGTATGTGTCGTCTTCGAAAATTATGCGCCCTGATGGGAGGAATTCTTTGATGATGGGCTTCCATGCGATGCCTGGTGGTGGTTCGGAGCCGTCCCAGCGGGATTTGGAGCGTCGGGATTGGTAGACGGGGAGACTTGCTTCTAGGAGGAGATCATTTGTGAGGTCATGGCCGGATGCAGAGTTGCCGATGGTCAAGACTCTTTTGTTTCGGTAGAGTTGGGGTGTTCGGTAGGTTTTTGAGTGGACTACGCGGCCGGGGAAGAGCTCTAGGTACTTGGCAAGGCCTTTGACTTCGGGGATCTATAAATTAAGCATTCAGTGATTATCTAGGATCTCCATGACAAGTAGAGTTCTTACATATGGAACTCCATAATGGCCGTTTGCCAAGACCACTGCATCGAATTCGTCCTGCCACCAAACGTCGACACCACGAACAGAATCGTGCTTTCGGAGAGTTAAGTTCCATCTCTCCCTACCTTTCTCGGATCCTTCAATCACTGATAGATCTTCAACCGTGGTGTTTAAACTGAGTAAAGAGTCTGTTTTGTGGTGAGAGAAGTATGACTCGACATATTGCTTGGGAATGTGGTGAGGGACGAATGGTCCGTAAGCGAATGGCAAGTCCGAGAAGGACATTGCAATCGAGGGAACATTTGTACTGTTTCAGATTAACTTGACGTTTCTTGAATCTCAATGGATATTCTTACGTCAGTGAGGAGTATATTGGCGTCTTATTCCATCGCTCTTGTGTACTAGGAGAAGTAATTCTTGGAAGCGCATCGGGAATGCTCAGTGGGGGATCAACATCCGGTGGCAATCCTCCTGGCCTAAGAGGCAGCGATGATGGAGGAGATGGATCATATATCCTGAGCAATGTCAGTTAATTCTCTTACCATAGCTCCATATCAGACCACACGAACCATGTCCCACCAGCACTTTCTCGTCGCTCAAACACTTGGATCCGGTCAAAGTATTTCTCTGCCACAAGAGCTGCGGCAGTGATAGCGCCTATAATTTGACTTATTAACAATCGAATTTCCAAAAATGGGGGCTCGAGTGATGCTGTTCCCCCGCAACATAAAGAGTGAAACTGTACCTGCTGCTCCGGCACCGATTACTGCCACAGACTTGACCCAATTTTGCTCCGACATTATCATTCAGATAACTTCCCAGAAGACCGGATTTTAAAATGAGTTTTCTAGACAATTTATAATGTATTCGAGACATCTTGTTTCTCCAGTGCTTCTACTGCAGTTGGTGAGATTCGCAATTCTCACGTGTCATGCCGCAATTAGAGAGTCACGTGTGTATGAACTCGATGGATCTGGACCGAAAAAGATATTCGCCAACTCTTTAATATTAAAGTTTAGGACATAATCAACCATAACTGATCTGACTCAGAAAGTCTATCGTTTCTGAAGGTCAGCAATATACGCATCCTCCATGCCTCCATACTCAAGTTCATCATAATCCGTACCCTCCGGTTCCGGCTCCATCTCCATACACCAATCGTCCATTCTCCCCGTCCACGGCCAAGTCACTGATACGCTCCCATCATCACCTCGTGTGATGTTCGCAGCCCTCTCTCCAATCGTAAAGCTAGTTATATTCGGTAAATTCGCCAACACAATTCCCGCCGCTATTTCTGTCGTTTCTGCGCCTTGTCTTAAGACTTGACGACCGTATTCTCTCCCGGACTTACCAAAGTAGGCGTTTCCACACCATGCTCCGCCATCGAATCCGAGAGAGAGGCTCCCTGAGTATGGGAGGTCGATGTGGGTTAGGTTTTTGAGTGCGCTGAGTGTGGCCAGGATGTTCTAATGGGGAGGATTAGAAGTTGTACCCGTTGAGATTTGGGAAAGGGGGAGAGAATGTAGGAGAAGAAGTGGTTACTTTGAGATCGTCGGTCTTGTCCCAAGTCCTTTCAACTTTAATAGACCCACCCAGCCCAAGACTCTCGATGTGAGGCATGAATTTCACGACTTCTACAGTCGGAGGTTAGCAAAGAGTGGCCTGTAGAGAGTCTTATGCTATATCAAGGAACTCACCGGCAGCCATATCAGGTGACCATCCTTCATAATCGCTATCCATCGAAAAATGCTTAAGTTTAGGTGCCATTGCTCCAGATTGAATCACTAACATTCTCCAGTCAGCACCATATGAGTAGTCACACCAGTTATACCTACCACCATTCTCAAGTCTCTCCAGAGTTGGACACATGCCAACCAGATACTGACTAAACGGTCCAGTTCTCAAGCTCTTCACAGATGGTAGCGTCAAGGTCCTGGACTTGAAGGACTCTTCAAAGAAGTGTGCGTATTCGTTGTGTATTCCCCAGTAAAGATGATTCAAGCTAGGCAGTGCTTCCAAGACGTCACCAAATAGTATCGCGACTTCTGGTGGTGGTTGACTTGGTTCGAGAGCTCGCAGCCAGAGATCCGAGTAGGGGCCGGAGTGTACGTAAATATCGATGTATAGGGACTTGGCGGAGGCGAGTGCTCGTGGGCAATTTTTGATCTCGGTCAGTCGCTCAATAGCGTTGGGCCAGCCGGGACGAGAGATTCCATATCGGTTGTTGTCGATTGTGAGATTGTCAAAAAGATCTGGTGGAACTTCCAGTTCTGTTTTTGGTGCGCTGGGCTCGTTTTTGGGGGTTTGGGTCGGGTTTAGGCATAGGAAGTCTTTGGCGTTGGGAAGGCTCTCAAGTTTACGTTGATTGGTGAGGATCCATGGATGGTTTGTGTCGAGAATGAATTGAGGGATTGTTGATTTTCGGCGGGGATTGTCGATTAAGTTGGAGATGGGCTGTTGAAAACTGGCTAGCCAGATTTGCACGGATGAGAGACCTGGAATCGCCACCACGGCGGCGATGAATGTCAGGATAGTGGCGGGCTTCATAATTAATATTACAAGCTTTAAATCATCAAAGAGATTTTTGGGTTACTGGGGATTATATGTAAAAGTGTAGACGCATTGCAGTTATTACATTGCTGGTGCCTGATAATGGATTCGTGAGGACAGATCGGCGCTAAAGCTTAGCGAAGCCCACCCTTTCCTCGGTACGACTACCCTATGCTATGTAAACAAACAGAACCAGCAGCAGAATCTTGAGCCAGACTCCTCAAGCTAGAGCTTAGACTACAGCTGTAACTTAACTGTTTTGGTAGGCAAATTTATGTTACCTAATCAATCTGTGCATAATTTAGATTCTCGAGACCAGATACTGAATGCATTGTTTTTCTCCGCAAATACATCGTCACCGTGATTGATAAAGCTCAATTCAGACTGATCAGAATGAGAAGTAGAAAACATCTGCCATAACTCAAACTCGGAAATCTGAGCAAATGTGTCTCGATATCGATTGATCGCTGGCATGCTCGACTGTTGTCAAAATGGCTTTTGTTGCCATTCATCTCTCTTCGAGACCTTCGATACACGGGATCACCTGCGTTTTAATAAGTGATACAATCACTATTTCTGCAAATTTAGGGAACTTCCAGTGTCTATAAACAAGTTTGGCCAAGAACCCGGAACTTTTGGAACACAGTAAATATATCGTCTGGCTACAGATGTAAGGGTGTTCCATTGGCTTTGCTTCCAGCGATGTTGTTCCACGGCATGATGGATTGAGGGATTATATACCCTAACTTAGTGCAGCTTTGGTCTCTTCGTGCCGTTCAGTGTGAATGGTTGAAGTGAATTGACTGTGAGACTTCTCCTCACCTCGTTTTGCCCCCGGCATCAAAAGAGCCACCATAGACAACGACCAGTTTGATGATTCTGTATACTGGTAATCTCTCACTAGTCGTCTAGGAAGTGTATATAAACATAGAATCTCTTGAACGCTGCATGTAACTAAGTGGACTGATGGATAAGTTCGTTAATGGGTGGAAAGCGGTGAGAAATGACGTGTTGGGAGCTTCAAAGAACACTGATGTAACGATGATCACAACCCTTTCTTTATGTGATGTTAAGCTTCCATAGCCTTTCCATCTCACTTTATAGTTCGTTGCTTGCGTATGCAAATATTCCAAAGAGATGATTATTGTCAACAAATACTTGACTGTCAAAGATATCTAAGTCTCATGTTTGAACGAAATCTTGAATCCATTCATTCACCCAGCACAGCCATGATCATGCCCCTGACGAATACACCCAGCAGACTACCGAATAGATACTTAGTGTAAAGCTCGTTCCCCAACCACGATAACGCTGGCCAAATGATTGCCTTACACTCTATGATTAGCCAAAAGTAGTACCTGGAGATATATATAGGACCTGTCAAACCAAATTAAGATAATCAGCAGAAAAGTAGAAGTGAATCAGAGCCTCCCATTCACCAAACCACTTCTCGAAGCCCTAGGATTCGTTCCCGAAACTCCCTCATAACAAATATCCGAGACAGCACCTAGCTTCCCAAAAATTTAAGTATAAAACCTCTCGTAGTTTATCAGGTCTCATACTGTATGCGCCCGCCAAATAATCCTGGATTTACGATAAGGTGGTGACGGCGTGGAACAGGAGATGACTATTTTTTCTCTTCACCTCATTCGGGATTAGGATTCCAGTGCTACGATAGGAAGAATCATCTATGAAGACTCCATTCTTTATACCCTTGGAAAATCTGTCACTTATTGAGCCGACACAATTGCTAAAGTTGAACTCGCTGTCAATTTGCACGCTGCTGTCAACTACTTGGTTAGTCTCGCCAGCTGATTTCAACCATTGAGTTTTAAGCTCCACAGACTGGCTGGAAAAGAGACCTCGCCATGAAATCGGTTTCCGAATACCAGAAGTTCGAAAAGTTCGGAACTTCAGACACAGCCGTTTTTGTTTTTCGCTGGTTCCGTTGGAAAGTTTAGATATCAGGAGCTGCCGCTTTGAATGGGGACGAGAATATGACACTATGGAATGGAAGGTATTGTTGATCGATGGGTGAGAGGGTAATTTGAGGATGGGAGTCTGGATTGGAGTACTTAGGAAGTACTGGACGGTGTAACCCCTGGTCCTAATGTTATTTAGTGGGAGGCTCTGTCCGTTGATTTGACTTGAGAAAGAAGGATTTAGGGCTGTTTTAAAGAGTTACAAAGGATAACGTGACGCGATTTTGGTATGTTAGCAGAGTAATCTGAAGGGAACTCGCCTTGATATAGGTAGTGTAAAAGCAGCTTGCTCAACCTAGTTGTGAACTGACGCTGATTAGGCTGGGACCGGGGGTACACTGTATGATGTCAAGAACCCCCCATTATTGAGCTGTAAATAATATGGCATGCATCCGGCCATTCCTCTCTATACGATACGTTACATGGCCATATCGTGTTATTGAGCTTCCTATACAGGAGATCTCCCCAGAAAGATATTATCCGCACCAATCGCTCAGGAAAGACTTTACACTAGCGTACATTTAAGTATTAGACCCCTCACGGCTCTCAAATGCGGTACTCGAATAGAGACTACTAAATGCCAAAGTCTCCGTTGACTTCTCACAGAATTACTTCGACTCATGTCCTTCTATGACCTAATTTAACAAAAACATGTTCAATCTATGCCGGTTTCTTCAGGCTTTGGTAGTCGCTGTGCTCGTCGGCAATGGCTCTAGTCATACGACGCCGGTCAACAACCCCATGTTAGCGAAGGTGGGGGCGGATCTAGGTCCGGGAGCAACCGCGCCAGTGCGGCCATTCCGCCTCGACCAAGTGCGGCTCGGCGGAGGATTACTACAAGAGAAACGCGACCGTATCAAGGCGTTTCTCCAGGCGTACGACGAGCGACAATTCCTCGTTCTTTTCAATAACCAGGCTGGGCGACCCAACCCCAGCGATGTTTCACCTCCCGGCGGGTGGGAGGATGGCGGACTGCTCAGCGGACACTGGACAGGCCATTTCATGACGGCCCTTTCCCAAGCGTATGCCGAACAGGGCGAAACGGCTTTCAAAAGAAAACTCGATTGGATGGTGGGTGAACTGGCTGAATGTCAGGAAGTGTATACGGCGCAAAAGAAGCCCACGCATCCAGGATATCTGGGTGCGCTGCCAGAAGACACAGTGCTTCGTCTAGGTCCTCCACGTTTTGCAATCTATGGAACCAATGCCAGCACTAATACGTGGGCGGCATGGTACACGCAGCACAAGATCATACGGGGGCTTCTGGATGCGTATTACAATACCAACAACTCACAGGCCCTGCAAGTGGCAGTCAAAATGGCCGAATGGGCACATCTCGCACTGACCGTGGGTGACAAGAACCAGCACGGCTACCAGGGAAATATAACGCGGGACGACCTGAACTACATGTGGGACACGTACATCGCTGGTGAGTTTGGCGCCGCCAACGAGGTGTACTCGGAGGTCTACGCCTTGACTGGTGATGATCGACACTTGCAAACCGCCATGGCTTTTGATAATCGCGAGTCCCTGTTCGGTGCGGCTGTGGAAGACCGGGACATTCTGGTCGTGACACCGCAGAACAAGCCGGGCCGGCGTCGACGTGAGCGACTCCACGCCAACACGCATGTACCTCAGTTCCTTGGGTACCTGAGGGTGTATGAGCAGAGTGGTACGCAGGAATACTTTACAGCGGCGAAGAACTTCTTCGGCTGGCTCGTGCCGCACCGCGAGTTTGCCAGTGGTGGCATGAGCGGCAACTATCCAGGATCCAACAACAACCCCGAATTATTCCAGAATCGGGACAATATCGCGAATGCCATCGCCCAGAACGGTGCCGAGACGTGCACGACATATAACACGATCAAGCTGGCGCGGAACCTGTTCCTGCATGAGCATAATGCTACGTACATGGATCACTACGAGCGCGGCCTGTTTAATATGATCACGGGGTCGCGCGCCGATACAGACAGTACTGACGACCCACAGCTCACTTACTTCCAGCCGCTGACCCCAGGCTCGAGCCGCGATTATGGTAATACCGGGACCTGCTGCGGTGGCACCGGCATGGAGAGCCACACCAAGTACCAGGAGACTGTGTACCTGCGCTCAGCGGATGGGTCTGCACTGTGGGTTAATTTGTACGTTCCGTCTACACTAACCTGGACCGAGAAATGCTTCTCGATGAAGCAGGAGACGGCCTTCCCACGCGGGGACACAGCCAATTTCACTATCACCGGACAGAGCGGCCCGCTGGATATCAAACTCCGAGTTCCCGGCTGGGTTCGTACCGGTCACGGCTTTCAAGTCACCGTCAACGGGGAGCCTCAATCCACCAAAGACATCCAACCCAGCTCGTATCTTACCCTAAGCCGGTCCTGGACCACAGGCGACGTGATCCAAGTACGCATGCCCTTCAGTATCCGAATCGAGCGCGCTCTAGACCGTCCAGACATCCAGGCAATATTCTGGGGCCCCGTGCTCCTGCAGACACTCGGTACGCCGACCGGTGATAGCGGTAGTTACTGGCAGCTGTCGCTGTATAAGCACCTAAAGCGGGATGGAGACTATGCAAGGGCTGCTATTAAAAAGACAGGCACAACATCAGCTGGCGATCTACTCTTCTCTACTACCTCCTCCTCTATCAACAGCAGCAGCAACAACAACAGCACCAGCAGCAGCAACTCGACTGTTCCTGTTACAGTCACCGTACGGCCCTACTACATCAGCGACACCCAATCCGTATCATCCTACTTCCAACGCTTCGAGCCAGACATAATCTTCGGCTCCATAAACACAGGCATCCCGAACCGGAAGCGCAACGATGGACTTCCCAATTACGACGTACCTGTCTCGGGGATCGCGTCGCCGGGTACTGATGGGCTGACGTTTCTGGATGTGGTGTGGGATCGGGCGCCGTTTGGGACGCATGGGGAGTTTGTGGGGGTGGTGGAGAGGGTTGTGGGGGAGTTTGTGGGGGAGGGGGTTTTTACTACTGAGGAGGGGGGGACGATTGTGGGATGGGCGGGGAGGGCGGAGGGGGAGTTGGATCCGTTGTGATTTGCTGCGCTGATTTGGGAGGGGGTGGGAGAGGGATTAGATACCTATGTTGAAGGGATCAGTGATGTGATCTGTTTTCCATTTTCATTTTTATCACGAGGGGTCCAGTACAGGACAGTACAGTTCGGGATAGATCCGTTAGGAGCCCGTGTATTGATCACTACCTAGCACACTAAACCAACTTCAAAGCACCAAAAAACAATCACTAAAGAATAGCTGCAGGTTCACCAGTGATACTGAGACTGAGATAAAGAGAACCCTAATCTCCAAAGAGAAAAGAGACAAGAACGTGTGCCTCTTTTGGCTGGCTCTTTTGAGCTGCTTATAAGGTTATTCTTTTATACACAAAGCCTGATTACGGCGCTAACCCACGTGTATTGACTTGCAGCAGCCTGTTTGTTTACGGGTGGGCAGCTCGAAACAAGGGACGGTCAAGGGATCATGGCTATCGCTTCAGGTAAAGCTAAAAATTTGGACTTGTTCGAGAGTTAAGAGGGGAAAGTGGAATGGAAATGAAAATGGAAATGAAAATGGAAATGAAATGCTTGAGTGAGTGAGTGAGTGAGTGCCTTACCTTAGTCTAGGTATAGGTAGATAGTCTGGTTAGAGTTTATGTGCGTGAGTAAGGAGGGAGTTGAGTGTGTAGTGAGTTAAGTATGTAGTGAGTTGAGTATGTAGTGAGTTGAGTATGTAGTGCGCGAGTGATACTTATAGGCTACTTATAGGCTGCCTACTTAGGGAGAAACTCCATTTACTCAGGGGTAAACTCCAGTTCAATTAAGTTACTCGCACTGCTCTGCTCAGGCTGCTCTACTTTACTACGGATGCTCTACTCACGCTGCTTTAATCACGCTGCTCTGCTCTGCCCAGGCTACCTACTCCCCTCAACCTACTCACACCCCTCACACCCCTACTCTACTCACCTTACCTTAGCACCTTGGCCCCTGAGTGGTAGATACCAAGAAGCAGTGACTCAGCGAGCTCGCATCTCTTAGTACCCTACCTATCAATAGACCGATCTTTATTTGTGGAGGGGTGGATTGATTAGTTGTTTTAGGTGAAATGAATGTGTTAAGTCAGATAGATATTGTTGGATGGGTATGGTCCTCAGTTGAGAGGTTAGAAACGCATTATTTTACTATTCTTCAAAAGAGGATGTCCGCATGTGTGTATATAAGTTTTCTAGTATATAAAGCTATTAAAACACCATCTGTACTCTAAAGACGAAGAAGACCATCAAATTGACAGCTCAAGAGGCGTGGTGGCTTCGTTGGTGTCCATGGATTTTGATATACAGTTTAAGACCTAAGGAATTTAAAACCTGACTTACCGGCATAGTTTGAGATAATGATAAGACGTTGCAATCCCTCCCAGTGATTTGTTTTGGCTACTAGGAGGATAGAGTGGTGATTGTTGTTGTGGAGAGAGCGCATTGTTGTCAAAATATCATGTGCTGTCATGTGTTCTCATTTATTCTCCTATATCAAAGTCTGTTTTCTAGTTTGTAGTCATAGGAATCTGTCTAAATACTATCGCTCCTTTAAATAGGTCAGAACGAAGTGATGCTGTTTTCTATGATATATTTCTCCGGTTAGCTGTGCACAAACACCTTGCATTTCCCCCAGGACACAGACAACTCCTAGGTGGTAAGCCGACATGTTCTGTTGCGTCTGAGGGAGATAGAACATGCACCAATAGGGGTTATTTATATATCCCTTCTTGTTGCTTGCTCTCCCCCACACGTGGAGTTTTGAGTTAATGTGTTTGCAGGATATTCACTTCCTCATTCCTCTGCTGGGGTTGCAGAACTCAGTATGTTCGTTCTAGGCACGGCATTCTAGCCGTATGTATGAATATGAACTTCAATTTGAATCTGAATTTATTTGAATTAAAATGATTTCCCAACGAATCTTCCTCAAGTTAGATTGCCAGTCTCTTTCCTCCCAGCTCATCCAGATTGGGTAGAGCAAGGAAGGGTATAAAGCCCTCTGGCCCAATAAATCTAAATAAGTACCAAAGACATTGATTTATAGGAAGAATATGAGACATGAACACAGGGACAGTACTGGGGAGAGGTTGATATCCGCCCCGGTCTAAACGTGATTCTCACTTCCCACTAACTTAGTACATGAGAGGATGATGCAGTTCTCCATCTCTTTACTAACACCAGGAATATAATTCATTCCTCAAGGACCTCAAGGAGGAGCAAATCGCGATTTTCGTTTTCATTTTCGCCGTCGTTTTAATTAATTCTCCTCGTTGTTGTTATCACCTCGTAATCCGCTGTCATTTACCTCAAGTCAACTGACTATCTATTCAATATCCCTTTGAAAAATTACCCAATCCTGAGTGAGCGCAGAGTCCCATCCTCTTCCTCTTCCTCTTCCAAACCAAACCACACACTCAACCCAACACAACCCAACTCAACAGGCCAATCTTTGGATCTCGAGTCCCACTTTACCGGTGGATAACAGGCTCATGTGAAAGTTGTTGCTCTATTCTACGTCTATGAGGGTCTACCGAAGCTGGTGAAGGTAACTACCTGCCGACTAACAAAGCCAAGGCCAAAGCTCCAGGCCCATAGTCCGTTACTTACCCTCTATCCATCCACGCACCCTCCTCCTAATCCATCCAAGCCTATACCCCTCCCTCCCTCTCCTGCCTAATCCTTAACATCCATCTCCCCCTCTCCCTCCATCTCCGCAGGAATCAAGAATCGGGACCGCAAAAACAACACAGCAGTCCAGACAGTTTTAAAGTTATCTACACTCGTCAACAAACTTCTGTATCATCTCTAAGCAAAGCCAAGTAAGTGAGTGAGATGGGAAATCTGCAGTATCTATACCAAGTGAGAGTGAGTGAGATGGGTCTTGCTTTTCTGTCAGAGTGCAGGTTAGGGTGCAGGAGAAGAGAAAAGTGGGGTGAGGGGAGGTTTGGGTAGAGAAAGAAAGAGGGAAGGAATAGGGATATGGACATCGATGTGCAGCCATGCATTGACTTGCTTGTTCATGTAGTCAGTCAATAACTCAATCACGTAAATCATCGAATTCAAATATAAACGTAACCTTGTCGATCACTCAGTCCTGCTCTTGTGCATGCTGCTTTCTTGTCGAGCCGCGGGCGGGATATAAGTAATCGCTTCTTTGCTCTTCTTTCTTTTCATACTTCAGGTTGGGAAACACCGAATTTGTAATTTGTAGTGTGCGTAGTGCAGTGTAGTGAGTATTTTGATGTGGAGAGAGAGGGAGATAGATATAATGTAATATGATATGGGTGTATTGATGTGGGTTTGAGAGAGGGGGAGAGGGTTGAAGGGGATGAGGGGTTGGGTTGGTAGTGGAAGTAAAAGTGGAAGTGGAAGTTGAAGGAGGTGGGGTAGTATGAAGGGGAGGGGGAATAGAGAAGGATATAGCTAGATAGAAAAAAGAAGGGGTATTGTATTGCTATCTCTCTATCTCGTCATTGTCTTTCTCGACCTTTCTCTATCTCATCCTCTCTCTCTCTCTCTCTCTCTCTCTCTCTCTCTCTCTCTCTCTCTCTCTCTCTCTCTCTCTCTCTCCTCCATCTCTTCTTCTTCCCCTCTCTCTGTCTCTCCCACCAGACTCTGTCTTTCTCTTCCTCATATGGGTATCCGAATGCCAATTCCTATTCCTAATCCTATCCTGAACCAAGTGCTAAACCCTATGCCTTTGCCTTTGTCATGCTATGCCATGTCCAGAAGTGAACCGAAACGAACTGAATCGAACCTTTGTAACAAACAAACAAACGAAAGAACGGCTGAAGGAAATAAAAAACTCCAATGCTATGCGCTATGCAGCACCACCAAGGTATCAAACTCCAAATCTTCCAAGACAGATCTCTCAAGGAACGGAGGAGAAGACAAGAATGAACTAAATTCCCAATTCCCAAGAAAATAACCAACGCCCTCACAACCCCTTCCTAAACAATCTCTTCGTCCCCCCAACCTTCTCCATCTCCCCAAAACTAGCTCTACTCTCCCTGCCACTCCCCTTCACCCCACCACCCATCCCCATCCCTACACCCGAATCCCTATCTCTCCTCTCCTTCTCCGCACTAGCCAACCTAACCTTCTCCTTCATACTCTCCACCCACTCCTGATCCCTCTCACTAATCATGACATTTTTGGATTTCGGACCAGCGAGGCCGAGAGCAACGGGGGTTTTGACATTTCCGATACCAGAGCAGTTTCCGTCGTCAGAAGTCCACGAGAGGCGAGAGGATGACCGAGCAGTTCTATCTCTCTCCTGTTGCGATTGAGAGGATGGACCGCCTGAAGTGGAAGTGGAAGACGAGGTAGTAGATGGAGGTGTAGCGGTAGAGTTGCGATACAGTGAGGAAGTAGATGGGAGAGGAGTAGATGGTGCGCGGGAGGAGTCGAAGATCTGATTTGAAGCCGAAGAGGATGAGGATGAGGATTCGCCTACTGAGCGGCGGGTTTTGCGGACGAAGAGACTGCTTCCTGGGCGGTCGCGGTCACGTTCGCGTTCCATCACGCTTTGTGGGGGGGGATCGGGAGTTGATCGGCCATTGCCGTTACCGCGCAGAGTGGCAGTGGATGAGGAGGATACGTTTCTGGAAGGCAAGTCTTGGATCTGTACTTTATCGCCTGCGTCGACGGCAGAGCGACGGCCGTGATGACTTGCGTATTCCTTTAGGTACTCGCCTAGATCTGCCCAGCCGCCTCCAACACGAACCATGACTCTTTCGCCGTGTTCACCGACTAGACGGACGAAGAGTTTGATAGGTGCTTCACCTGTGGAGCGGGAGAGGTGGTAGAGCTTGATTTCGGGGTTGCTGCTTTGAGGGCGGGGACGGGAAGATGTCTTGCCGAAGGCAGGGGCGAGAGTGAATGATGGGGTTGGAGCACGGGAAGTGGTGCTGTAGTTGGACATGCTTGAGGAGGAGCGGAAGGACGGGGTGATTGATCGACGAGTTTTCTTGGGTCGGAGGGTTTGGGATGTGAAGGGGGTTTCGTCGGGCTCGGTTGTTAGACGAATGCGTGCGGGTATTGATTCCAGGAGGGAGGAGATTTGTTGCTGCATTTGGTCATCGGTAGATTTCTTGGGACTGGTGATTATAGGTCCTGTTGATACATCGATATTGCCAAAGAGAGGGGCATCCAGGGGAGTCGGAGGCATGCTATCTGGGAGTGGTGTAGTGGGTTCCGTGGAAGGTGATAAGCCCGGAGTTGCTGGGAACAAAGATGGTCGTCTGGCGATTCCAGGAGGAGGTGAATTGGGAGGACTAATATCATATGACTTGACACTTCGATGTCCAATCCGCCCGGCTGATGGAGATTGCTCAAATGAGGACTCCATAGCATCCTCTGATACAGGTGAGGCCACTGATGAAGGAGACTCGCCAACTCGACCATGAATGGTCGATGCATTAGAAGATATGCTTTCTCGACGAGGTATCGAAATCTCTCTGATCGGGCTATCGCGAGAGGTCTTCCGAGCAAGGATTGGAAGGTCAGTGTCTTCGGATATCCTCTCGTTTGCCTCCAAGTCACGAACGGCCACTTCACAGGCATCGCAAGGACCATCTACATCCAATTCAGTCGACCGTGAGAGGTATTCTTCGGCAACAGGTGAGAGGATGGAGTTGGTTGACTCTAGAGAATGTCGTTTCGATGCAACAGGAGGAGACTTTGTTGGAGTTGTTTCCTGGGAGTCTATTTTAACCGAAAGCTTTGGTGTGGCAGGTAATGCCGCGGTAGGAGAGTTAGGATTGACTTGTCCAGCAACAGGTCGAGGGCTTCTCATTGGCGACGTGAAATACTCGGCAGGTTGAGCTTCGAAGATTTCCGGAGTAGGTTCAGATGTAGAATAACCAAAGACAACGGAGGATCTGGAGTTTGAATTTAAACTTTCTGGATCTGAATGTTCTTGGGTATCGTTAGGCAGCTTGGGGTTGCCGCCAGGAGACTCAACCACAATCCAATCTTCGTCGGCTGTCTTCTGGGCTGTTCCAGAGTCATTGTCATCGTTGGCACCATCAAAAGCAAACTCAGCTCTGTTCGGTGTCTGAGGGGTAGACGAAGGAGATTTGGGTGTTTGCATGGCTTGATCCGCTTCGGCTGCTAAAGAGAGCTCTCGTGGAGACGACACTCGTACAATGCTAGCGAGCCCACTTAATGACCAGACTTTTGGGCGAGGAGGGCTTGACTCTTCTGATGTTGGCGATGTGAACACCCTAGCTGCACCGGATACCGTTGATGAGGTCGGAGTCTGAGGAAAGGAATCATCAAAATGAATGGGCGATGCTAGATCCAAGTCGTGAGTAGAGCAATCTTTGACCTCAACCTCAGTCCTTCTAATAGCTGGGTCAGTAGAGTCGGATCCTCCATCAAAAGGAGCATATCTGGTGATTTGGGGGTTGACGGCACGATCGACTTCACTGGTGATGGAGGTATCTCTGAAACTTTGAGTTCCAACCGCACGTGAGCTGGTTCTTGAGCCCGTGCCAGGCCGTGATGGTGAATTAGGTTTGCTCTGTCGAATCTCTTCGCATATATCGCAATCTGTGATTCTTTGATTGTCCGATTCATCTTCTCCAATATGCAATGGGATGAACGTCGACTTTGTATGTTCGGCAATATCGATGTCCTGTTCTGGCTCTGTTACTGCTGGCACGATGGTGTGCGCCGACTGACGACTGGTATCAACGTCGCCTACATCTTGCCTGGGTTGTATTGCAGCTGCTTCAGTATCCAACTGGACCTGTGTCTGCATAGATTCAGAATTTCCAGACTTTTGTACAGCAAGCTCAGCCTGATGTAACTGCCGTTTTGATTCAGTCTTGTCAGCAACCAACTGAGCTGTTCGATCAGTAATTTCCTCGGTAATTTTCGGGTCTTCAATGAAGATAAAAGCAGCAGCCTGTCGCTCCTCTTCCGCAGCCTGTTGTGCAAGCAATCTAGTAGCCTTGAGGCGCTGCTCTTCTTCCAGAGCTTGCTGTTCAACAGTCTCTTGAGCCCCCACCACAGCGTTGAACCTTCCAGATTCGGCTAATTCAGCATCTTTCAATGCTTGCTGTGCTGTATCTCGAGCTTCGGCTCGAGCTTGTTCATCGGCCAATCTCGCAGCTTCGACCTTTGCAGCATCATCAATCGCACCCTGATTCACCATCTCTCGAGCTTGCTCCTCCTCTTGAAGTCTATCTGTATCAGCTTCCTGTTCAGACATCGGTCTTGTATTCTCTGCCTCGTCAGCTTTCTGCAAAGCCTTCTGGCAAGCAAGAACTTGAGCTTTCTCTTCTGCCTGTCGTCTTGCCATCTCAACCTGTTCAGCCAACAATCGAGTAGCTTCAACTTCCTGAGCCTTTCTCAAAACCTCCAATCTTGCAGCTTCTTTCACGTCGTCTTCTGCTTTCCGCCTTGCAACGTCCGCCTCTTCAACTTCCTGAATGTCTCTCAAAGCTTGTAACCTGGCAGCTTCTTGCGCTTCCTGTTCTGCTTTGAACCTAGCAGCTTCCGCTTTTTCGGCATCCAGGTGAGCTTTCAATCTCGATTCCTCCTCCTCTTTCCTTCTAGCAGTCTCAGCTGCCTCTGCCCCTTTCAACTTCCTTGCATCATCCTCCACCTTCCTCGCCTTAGCCATCCTAGCCCATTCCCCTTCCCTGACCTTCCTATCTCCAGAAACAACCCAAGACCCATAATCATTCTCCAGCGTCTCCATGCGATCCAGCCAGGAATCAGGTAGCGTGTCTTCTCGTCCTTCTAATGTGTCGAGCATGTAATCTAGATCTTGGCCCAAGGTTGTGACTTTGTCTTGTAGGACTCCGCGCATGATTTCGAAGGCTTTGCGGGTGAGGTAAAGATCTTCGGGTTGTGGAGAGGTGGCTTGTGAGGTGTCTGGTTTGTTGATTGCTGTCCAGCCACTTTTCAGTGCTACCTCAGCGTCGTCTAGTGCTAGCATTAATGGAGGGACTTTGCGTAGTACGCTCAAGCGTATATTCCAGACGTCCATCAAACGGGTGAGTCTGCTGAGATTTGGTAGAGACTGTAGAACTGTAGCTGTGACTACTGCTGTGAAATCATCCATGCGTGTAAATGAGGCGAAGAGACTGGGCATAGGCGGCGCATTCGACGAAGAGGAAGATGGGCGAGATCTGGGCGAGAAATGCGTATCGAGAACCTGGCGTTTGATCTCCTCGACATTCAAATCCTCCATATCAGCAGTGATATCATCGATGCGAATTTCGTAGCGCTCGACTTCTGTTTCCAGGAGACTGCCGATATATTTTTGTTCTTGGGCATAGCCATTGCTGTTGCGCCTACCGCGATCATCTCCTTGTACAGACAGCTTCCGGCGCTTCGCATATGGGATTTCGAAGCCGAGAGAGCCTCCTCCTGCAGGCCATGGCCATCCTGATAGCTCGTCCACCCATTCCTGTATCTTTTTCGATGCGAGGGTTGCTCGGAGACCGAAAGCTCGTTCGCTGGGTGTGGCGGCTTCGATACTGGCTTTTAACTTTCCTGATGGATTGGTGAATGCTTCGAGGGTTGTGACAGGGGAGAGATCAGAGAGGATATCGTCTGCGAGTCGGGGACGAGTTGGGGATCGAGAGGGTGTGCGGGTGTGTGTTCGGAGAGGCGCAAATCGTGGGATGCTGGGGGAGAGGAGGGGAGGGGGTGATCCGTCCATGTTTGGAGAGTTTGCTGCTGGTTAGTATTGTCGATTTTGCTGGTTTTGGGGAGACGGCGCATTGCTTGCTGGCTCTGCTCAATGTGTCCGGAGAGGTGTTTGGGAGAACGGGGAATACAACATGTTTGTAGGACAATGGTGATTGCTTGTGCGAGGGGTTTGAGATGGTCTCGTATCTCATGTGCGCCGGGACTGCAGGCTGGCTGGATACATTGTGACGAGTCGTATGGAGGAACGGTGAGGTGGTTTGGAGACGGATCGAGAGGTTGCGGTGGAAGTCTGCGAGCAGCAGAACAGAGAAGGAGGAAATTCTAGGTGCGATTGTGAAGCATCGCTGGCTTCATAGGGTCGTAACGAGTGTGGAGTGCTCCGAGAGAGGGGGTGTATGAGAATTGGTAATAGTTGAATTGATATGTACAGGGAGTGCAGAGGTTCAGAGTTGAAAGAGGGTTCGGGAGACGCGCATCGTGCATTGCAGCGCTGGTTGCAGCTGGATGTGGATGTGGATGTCGGTTCGCTTGCTTGGCGATCATTTTATGCAGCAGAATTGTGCAGCGCTGATAGGACCTGCGCCAGGCCTGCATGGAAGGGGAAGTGTGGAGAAACAAGATTGAAAAGAAAGAAAATATTGACTTTCGATAAAGAAAAGATAGGAAAACTTTAAAATGTCCCGAGGTAGATACACAATCCTAGTAATTACATACGTGTAAAACATAGGAAGAATTTAGAGCATGCGCGATCAGATCTTTAAAGGTCTGATCACAGTTCCTGTTCCTGGCGGGAGGGGCACTGGGCCAATGGACGCGCGACGCGAGGCATTTTGGCGCGACAATTACCTACCTGGGTATAAATCGATTCTGAAATTCATTAGACATCATCATGTCACTTCGCTCTGAATTATTTCTTATTTCACTGTCAGAGATCCGGCTGAGCTCAAGAGTTAAGGTGTGCTGAATGATTTGTGCCATGCTCGCTTGTCAGGACCCCTCGGCCTGGAGTATCTCTATGGCCACGGGCAAGTTACTTCACATTTTTACGCCGATTTTGCAGACCAAGTTCCATCACATGCTTCCAAACTGTCCCTCTTGGATCCTACATCATCTTCTTTTGAACTGTTTTGATCAAACGCATCCTGTTTGCTCGGGTTGAATTCTCCCAAGACCAGTTCTTTAAGAAGTATCTGTAGTCCGTGTCAATACCTGCAGCAAGCCGGGCTGTTGGAAGACCGAGAAAATGTCGCTGCAGCCATAGAGCCATATCTCTACAGAGGACAGACGGCTGTGGAACTTATCCATGAGTCAGAAGAACGCTTCTTGGGATGTCGAGTTCAAGCTGTTGTCAACTCGTGTTCCCAGTTCTGATGTCACGAGCGAGACAAGCAGATTACGATCACCACCAAGATACGTTCCACATATTAGAACCTCCAAAGCAAGTGCCCCAGCAAGACATCAGACGTATGGAAATGCTTCTACCTGTTCCGGAATTCGAGCCCATGTACTAATATCTATCTTCTAGCTAGAATGAGTGGACGTACCAACTTCCATCGACTCATGCCTTGATGCGGAAGTGCCTCCCTCGAACGTCGATTGGAGTGCACCAAGAGGCTTCATAATTGGTTCGCACTTTGTTGAATCTTGCATTTCAAGCTGCCTCCATTCAATCGCCGACCAAAAGAAGGACAAGCTCTTCTTCGAGGGCCCAGACCCATCCGCTGATTGCCCCTTCATGTCGTTCAACCTCGCTTCGCCTTCGGGAACGAGTGCTCCGGTAAACATCCTCAACATACTGGGTTGTAAGTACTAGGTAATTCTCACGATGGATCTGGTACCAACTTCCAGTCTCCAGATCTATTTTCCTGTGGGGAGTTAAGACTGCTCAACAGAAATCCCCACTAGATACCTGCTTGTCGTTAGATCACAAAATGGTCGCTTTGGTGTGGTCGTCCCTGCCTGTTTTACTAGAAACAATTCTCTCCTCCCATTCTCACCACTCATGCCGTTCTTTCCTCTTTGATACCTGCCCATGCAGTGCCAATTTAAGACGGTCTCTTCCTTTTCTCTCTTCTCCTCCTCCTTTCTTCTTTACCATCGATCATCCACATTTCCATCATCACAACTTTGCTCCATCTGCTTTTGGAATCACATCAAAACACTTCTTCTCGATATTACAGTATCGTAATCAATCACAATGCATCTCAAGATCCTCGCGCTCATGGCTGCAGCCAGTATCGTTGCTGCCCAAACCCCTTCCTTCTGCGACAAGTACACCGTTGCTCTCTTCACAGACAACACCGCAGCCAACCAATACAAGCTTCTCACTGCCGTGGTCAACACTGCTGTGATTGGTAACTGTATGCAATCCTGTCTGCCAATTATCGACCTCTGCTAACATCTGGTAGACTCAGAGACTGCCAATGGTGCTGTTGTTCCTGGTATTCTTGCTCCAGCCCAAGTCGGCGACGTTGCAGTCGACCTCCTACCATACTTCAACGGTGTCCTTGCATCTACCAACCAAGGTGGATCTTCGGGTGTCGCTGTCAACTTCTTCGACGATGGAGGTGCTTCTGCTCTCAAGGCTGGCAGACCTGCCAACGGCAATACCTCCAGACAATTGTACACAACCTCATTCCATCAGATGACATCTGCTAACATCACAGTCTCCTCTTGACCCATCTCTACCAATACTTCGGCACTGCCCTCGGTTGCTCTATGCAAGGTGGTTCGGACTTCCCAGAGTACTCTGCTCATTCGTCTATGTACAACGTCCACAAGTTCGTTCCCTCCTCCAACAACACTGCACATCCTAACACTGGCAGGTTTATGGTCCTTAGCCCACCTGAGGTAACTTACTTCATCGAACAAGTTGCTGCTTCAGCTTTGTCTTTCGGTGTCACCCCTGAGGACATTGCTCCCGTCGGTCAAGCACTCATGAGTTTCTTCGGTTACAGATGTTCGCCACCAATGACTGTGATTCCATCTCAAGGTGCCCAACTACAGAGTATCTGCTCTGCTTCAGACTGTCCAATTGCCGCCAACTCGTCATGTGTCGGTGTTCAGAACATTACTCATCCTGCTGTAGCCATTCCTGGTGTTGTCCCCACAATACCAAGCAAGAACATGACTTATCCTAACAGCACCTACCCTAACGGGACCTATCCAGGAGGTCCTCGCTACTGCAATCCATATCGCTGCAAGTGTGGTTGCAGAGGAGCTGTCTGCCCATGTGGCTATACCGACTGCACTGGTCCCAAGTGCGATGGTGATTATCCTTCTGGAAACGGTGGTTCTGGCGGTCAAGGCGGAGCCGGAGGAGCTGGTGGAGCGGGTGGAGCGGGTGGTGCTGGAGGCCAGGGTGGCCAAGGTGGTGCTGGTGGTTCTGGCTCTGGAGGATCTGGCGGAAACGGTGGATTCGTACCCACTACTGTCTCAACAGCTGGTGCAGCCGCGCTCGGTATGAGTGTCATTGCCATTATCGGTGGCGCTATTGCCTTCTTCTTGTAAACAGTAAGTCTGTACAATAGGGTGCAGTTGATTATTATTGCGTGTCAGGGTCGGACTGTATCATTAACACTTGTTTCCATCAAGTCGGTCGTCGACTTCAAAAGTAATTAATAATGTTCATTGAATCGATGTCTGAACAGATCAAGTGAAAATTGGCCAAGTCTTCGAGATCAGCAAATGTCATCATGAAGGATCTGTGAACCTTTCTCGTTCTACAAGTAGGATAGAAGACTTAAGCTTCATGTTCCTCCATTTTTGATGAATGCTGTAATTTCAAAGAACGAATTCCGGTCTCTATTATTTCGTTTCTGCAGCTCCCAAGGCCGCCGCCTTTGTTTCTAGGGTCTCATCTACAAGCCACGCCCAAGCATTCCGCTCTTCCTCCTCAGCCTCCCCTTCATCCGCGTACCCTTGATTGACTACCACGTAGGAGACTCAGAATCAGCAACAAATGATTAAAAATAGTATCCACTTCTTTCATTTCATCATGGAAGCAAGTTCTATTCCCCAGAAGACGAAAAAAAAAAAAAAAAAAAAAAGAAGGTTTTCTTTGTTTCTGAGAAAGAGGCAAGAGGGAAGAGGGCCAAGAAGAAAGAAGAAAGACAAAAATTAAACTTAACATACCATAATCGGGATATTTCTCCAAAGCAGCCCAGTTCTCGTCCTGGAGGTGCTTACATGCTGTTCTCATTGTTCCCTTGGGGAGCCAGATTTGTCTTTGAACCCCTGAGGAGCCCGAGCCAGAGCCGGGGGTGTAGGTCATTGAGTTGCATTCTGCTGTGCGGGTTGGTTGGTGTGGTTGGGGTGGGAGTTCGGGGTGGAGTTTGTGGAGTTCGGAGTAGGGGATTGGGGTTGGGATTGGGATTGGGTGTTTGGTGGTGGTGTTGTTGTTGTTGGAGGGGGGAGGGAGGGGAAGTGGTGAGGAGATGGAGGGTGAGGATTGGGGTGCGGGTGTGGGTGCGGGTGTGGGTGCGGGTGGGGGCGACATGATATGACGGATGTGGACGGATAGTTGGGTTGTTTCGTTGACTTGTTTTATGTGGGCAAGTAATAGAGAATGAGAAGTTTATTTGTAGGTAGGTAAGGTAGGTGAGTAAGAATTTGTTAATTATTTTGAGATGTTTGATAGAGATTGGGTGGAAGTAAGGTAGGGTAGGCTGGTAGGCAGCCGCCTGGATTAAGCGAGTGGCGATGGATGTGGGATGCACCGCACTTCTGCCCAGTTGAGATTGATCGCCGTGACCTGGACCTGATGGGAATGGCCATACAGCTTCCAGCTTCGGGGTTCGGGCGAAAGCAAGATACCGTGACACTTTTCTTTTTCTGTTATCTGCAATAGTCTGATATTGTGTCCATTGTTGATGTTGGCTCTCGCTTATTCTATAGAACAGACGCGGGGAGATAGACTGTGCTGCCCATAGCTACAAAGCGACCATCTGATACCGATACAATTGAGCTTGGCAAATGGCTTCCAGAATGAAATCGCAGTGGATTTTGTTTCTCATTCAATTATTTTCGAAACACTTGTACTGGCACCCTTTGTCCTTAAATCCTTTGCCCCGCAATGTTCTTGCTGAGGGATGAGCCATTGTTGCTGGCATTGAAGACAGGAGATGCCAAGGGCTACATGGTTTCATCTCAACACGCAAGAAACAGGGCTCGTGTCGTGCCTTATTTACCCGATTTTGTTGATTGTAGTAGATGCGTATGTGACGAACACTTCTAAACAAGAAGATTGTTGTTAGTGAAGCGGTCTGAAATATTCTCCTGGTAGGAAATTCAATCCCGCTTCTGCTCCTGCTTCTGCGTCATACTGTAAATAATCCCGGGCGAACAATACCCCACACCTCCTAACCCCATCATCAACCTTACATTCCCAACATCACAATCCTCAGATCTTCTCAATCCAACTCAAATAAAAGGTTTCGAAAATGCCCAGCCTCCCAGAAACCCCATTCCAGCTCAAAGGTGGCTGCTTCTGCAGCGCAATCCGCTACACAATCTCTGTCCCCACCCTTCAATCCCGACCCAAAATCCCAAGCGATCCTAAGAGAGAAATCTACCCACCCAATGCAGTGACTGAACGTTTGCCTATGATTACCCTAGATCACTATCCTGCCGTCGCATCGCTGGATCCATCATCGAGTCCTGGTTCATCTGTCCCCAAGCCTGGGTGCAATTTACGCTTCAACCTCGCTCTACCTCCTCGTCATCATCACCTGACACCCGCTTCACCCCAACGATTCTAGAATACCTCATGCCGAGCAAGGAACTTCAAGAGAAGACCTACCTAACGCATTTCCTCAGTTCGGAAGATGTGAATCGGACGTTCTGTGGGAGGTGTGGTACGCATCTGACGTATTATTGTTCGGAGCCTGTCGAAGTGGGATCGGTTCGCGAGGCTTGGGGGCCGATCTTTGATGTGGCGAATGGGACGATTGATAGGGAGGGGTTGGAGATGGAGGGGTTTAGGCCGAGTCGGAGGGGGTGGCTGGATGATGGGATTGAGTGGGTGAAGAAGTTGTTGGGGGAGGGGGAGGGGAGTTTGAAGGATTGAGGGGTTGAGTGGTTTAGTAAGTGATTTGTTTGTTTATTGAGGATTGAGGATTGGGCATTGGCGAGAAGTCCGGGTAGGGGAGGGAGTTTACAACTCACCTGTATGAGAAAATGGATTCCTTTCATGATGTATAAATACACTGGACAATCCACACTGTTCGCTCTCGCCTTTTATTTCCACTTACATACGTAACTGCGACCATCTTCCCCCACCCAGGTCTTGATTTATATTTTCAAGTATAAGTTAACCACAACCCTCAAGGACAGTCCTTCTATGAGTCCAGGACGCTGTCCTAAAAATAAGGCTAAGCAAGCCTTCTTCTTGGAAAATCATATTCGTGAGTTTAACATCCTCTGGTACAGTTCAGATTCAGCTGACACAAATCTTGCTGTCGACTGGACTTTCGTCACGATATCCCAGGCAGTCACGGTTTCCCAGGCACTTCCCTGTGCCAGAGGTACAAATAAATGTCCAGATTCTGGATCTGATCCAGAAATCAGTCAGGACCGTATGGCACGCGGCATGTACCTGCAAGATGGGTAGACTATCCGACCCACATGCAGCAGTCCACTCTGAAGCCAAGGTGTCTGGTGTTTCGGGACTGACCATGGTGGATGCCATATTGCCAGTTCATTTGCATTGCTGCCGCCTGGTCATCCGCAAAGCACTGTGTGCGCTCTACCGAGAAGATCGCGGCTGGTGTTCTTGCATCTTCTTAATTGAAAAGATCGGAACGTCAAAACAGATGCACTGTTTCCAGCTCTCCCTGTTGAAAGAATTCTTCCGTGAATACCTGATCGTTATAAGATTTCGACAAGTAGCAGGTTCCCGTCACTTCAAAGCCATAGCCTTGACTTCGTGCACGTAACAACGTAGGGCGTGTCGTGCCTTTGAGTGCGTACACGAAATCGCCGACCTTTGTAGGTTTGCGAATGCGGACTATAGAATAAGCGTTGGTCCAGTTGCACATGACGCCGTTGTCAAGCAAGACATTCGTGGTGATGAGAAAGTAGGTTCGTAGAGCAGGGACACATGCCAAAGCTTCAGGATGCCATTCCGAGGGGGCTTCTTGGCTGATATATTCTGTCAATGTTAAAATGTCTGATGCATCAGCTCCAAATACGACGCAAACTGTGCTCACTTCGGCCCATTCCTTCAAAATTTCTCCTACATCACAGGATCGGATTTTCGATGCTGGAAGCATTATGGTCCTCGCTAGGTCGAAAAACATGCTCAATATTTCATTTGGATCATCTCCATTCGGCGCAAAACACCTTTCGTGATCGCAATGGATTGCAACTACTTCGCCCAGTTTTACTCCTGGAACAGAAATGCATCGCTCATCTTCCGAGAACACGGGTGTCACAGGTGTCGCTCCACTCTCGCCTTGTAGACTTTCGCTGAAGTCTGATACCCACGTGGGGTAACCTTCGAATCGATTGGTACCCAGAGCGAGGATGTACAAACTACCGCTGGCTTTGATTAAGAATTTGACGTATGCAAAACATACTTCAGCGAAGGGTCTTTTGTAATCTGGCCGAAGATACGTGGGGAGATGTGGGATTTCCACAAGCCCAAGGAGTCCGTATATGCGGTCGTGAGGTGTTGTTGCCCGCCTGTCGGAGAAGAATACTACACAGTCAAGAAGTGCTTCTCCGAAACGAGTGAGGGTTGCAGAAAGCGGGGGAGAGTGTCGTTTTGAGGATGCCATTCTGCTTCTCAGAGCGGATGCCTGGTAAGAAAGTCCTCCGAAAATCTTGGCCCGAGAACTCAGCGCATGATTCTGAGCTGTTATCGGCCTGTCCGAGACTTTTTCAGACAGTAAGTACATATCATACAAAATTCTGTTGATCAATGTTTCCTGGTTACCAGCAATCAAATGCCTTAAGAATATTCCCCGCCGGGAAGCTGCAGCAAAACATTCTTGAAGTTCCATGAGAATCCAGAGCCCAGTAACTTCCTCGCCCATGATCAGGGCGGGGTCTTCTCGAGGCAAGACAGCTTCCTGGAGAGTCCAAACCCTGCTCATCCAATCCCATCCAGAGCGAATAACAAAAGCCAATGTCCTGATAAGTTTTTCAGGAGCGTCAAATGTCTTGGTGAGTATGTCCACTCTCGTGCTCTGGCTTGTATCAGAGAATCGGCAGGCAGACGTTGACCAGGGAGCCGCGTCGTGTAACTTCTCTCCTGCTTGAAAGAGCATGTTGATATCTAGTTCAGACCCCTCAGAGGCTACGTCTCCCCAGCCGTTTCTCCACCAGACAACAACTCTCGTAGCTGTGCTGTATAGACTTTTCATCCTAGGCACCTGTCTCGACCTTTCTTTCGTGCTTGTCTGGTCGATACAAATCGCATCAATCCACCAGCATATCGCAGAATTTTTCCATCCATCACCAGTCTCATCAATCTCTCCTCTCAATATTTCAGGAACATTCTTATCCTGCGGTTTTCGCTCCGCGTCATAACGATTTCTCAAACTCTTGATCGCGTCCCAAAGATTGGTGGTGATTGGAAAGTCTTGGCCATCCAAAGTGATTGTTTTGGTATCGCTTGCATCTCCCCATACATATGACAGAGCAAAGAAATCAGAACCTAAAAGAGGGACGTGGGATATGTATCCCTCGATTCGAGCATTGTCGTTTGAGCCTGGTGGACAAGGCTTGAACCTGACGACACGAATGTCAGAGCCTCGCAACCGTTGGTATCTATGTGACCCTTTGAACGATTCCATGGTTCAAGAGCGGCCTTGCTGTTTTGTTTCTGTGCTCTTTTGATATGTTCGATCGAGTAGTTTTCGGTATTACATGTACGAGGAGTCCTGGCCTGGCTGAGACGAAGTTGATCCTGGGGATCCTTCAGCCGCACCGCAATGCATGCAAGGCGGTTAAAAGGCGATAGTGAGGTGAGGATTACCTAATCAGCATCACTTTGGGGGCCGTTATTTTTCCAGTACCAATCCGTGTGATATACTTGCCGAAATATATGGAACCTGCCAAATCTTTCCTTTGTTTGGTAAGTATGTGAGGCCTTCGTGTGTGGCCAAGTTGGTGCACCGGCTGCTGAAATGTGAAGTCTGATTATACTTTTGGTGGGCTCTATCTGATGTCTCTTTCTGATTGATCTATTCTACAATCCCCAATCTTCGTCTGATCTAATTCTATGGTTCTTATCTAAATGGTATTTGTTTTATCCTCACCCATGATCTGTGACCACAACTCCTGCGGTAATTCCCTTCCCAGAAACTGATTGCAAAAACCAAGTCGCCCTCAAGCCAACGTCTCCTTCTCCTTCCAGAATATCCACGCAACAGCTAACACAGCCTTGATTCCACCTGCAATCCAAAACACCACAGACAAGCCCGCCGTCCGACTGATCCAGCCCCCTGCCAACCCACCAACAAGCAAAAACACCACACTCGCAGCTCTTCGGTCTCGCTTCACATTTGATTTCTTCAGAATATTCGGGTCTGAAAACAGGTCACAGTACACACTCGTCAGAACCGTTGTCGGGATCTCATTCAAGCCAAGCAACCTGGAGGTCACGATTTGGCCCCCACTTTGGAATGCGAGGAAGATCAGCGGGATCAGTTCGAGAAAGTTCACATCAGCGATGTGACCGGCTGAATCCGTATGTGCTGGAGGTACAACATTTGTTTGAACGAGGATTGCAGCAATGAAAATGCATGTTGCTTGAAATGCGAAAGACAGGGAGAGGTGCCCGCGATCCAGGGTTTTGAAGACTGTGGCGAAAAAATTGCAACCTAGATTGAAGGCGACAATTGAGATGAGGGATTTTGCCCAGCCGTAAGGATGGCCGACAGGAAGATTTGCTGCACCGAGAGCTAGGAAGATTGTGTTTCCTATCGCGCATTAGATTCTTGAGGTATTCAATGGCTGCGCGGGGGTATTACCAGTCTGCATGCTGACAAAGCAACTCCATGCATTGTATGAACTACTATCGCAAAGACCGGACACGAGACAGCACAGTATCATGGGAATATCAGAATGGTCTTTTGAGACAAGAGTTGAAAGGTATTCGGCATTTTTTGTGGGTTTTGACTGAGAGGCTGGCAGTGGGAGGGAGCTGAGAGACGCCCTCTTGCTGGTATCCTTGCTGTTCTCTGCTGAGGAGTCCATACTTTCGTTCGCGATCCACGGGTGAATGACTCAAAGCTTGTGAATTGGAATTGTTCTTCAAAAGATGTCGAGGAAATGATGGTGGTTCTGATATAGGTTCGTGGTGGGAACACCACCGTCGAAATGAAAGTGGATATCCCTAGCTAAGGAGTGGGACGGCCCATAAAATTTTGCAGCCCTACCCGTAGGTCTGGACCTCGATTTCAAAAGTTTTGTGTTTGGTTGACTGTTTATTTCGCTCCCAATTTCCTCTGGGTATCAATTTAAAGTGATGTGGTTAATCAATGCTTTCTTGCAGTGAAAGGACCATTTCCATGAAACTTATTCACATTTGGCATCAACATTCTGACGCGGGGAGGGTCAAGCTAGGTTAGATACCAAACATTGACTCGTTTCGTCCAATAAGACATCGAGAAATGGAGATGTTTGACTTCTCGAATGCTTGTGTCCTCGCTCCTATTACCCGACTTCTGGAAAAAAAAATGGGCCCATCGTCAACAAGTTTTTTCATTTGTCAATGTATGTCCGATATTTAGCACGAAATGACTAGCGATTATGATGCGATTCGCCAAGGATGATACAGAGGCTGTTGTGTCTGAAAAGGCAAGTCCAAATATTTGTAGAGCTGACAACAAAATGCAAGAAATAAGAGCGCGTAGGATGAGGTAGATAAAGATAAGCTCAGAGCAAGTACTTAATAAAAGCTGAGCAGACCAGTCCGTCGGTTGGTGGTATATGAGAGTGCGTAATCTATCCGAAATTACTCAGCTTTTAGATGGGCGCAACACGAACAGATTTTCGGCGCTCTTTTTCCCGAAAGGGCAATTAATTGCAGTGACCATTGTCTGAGTATGGCTACCCGTGAGTTCATCCCTTTATTAGCGAACGAAAACACCGCCCCTACGCGAGGGGCAGCAAGTAAACAAATCAATCAAGTCATATATGGCTAAACATTGGCGCAGTAGAAACTACCAGACTACGGTAGGATTTTCTGCTTATATAAAATTGAGGTTGATGCAATCTAGGTAACAACAACTTGTTCAAACAACCACTAGAAAAATCGGTTCCGTGAGATGCCATTAACGGATTAAGACCAAGGCGTTTCCTGTGTCTGCGGAGCGTTTTCAAGGCACATCATCATTCACGTTCTAGTAGAATGAAAAATATTCGAGTAACTTAATTAGAAGTGCTTTCATCAAGACCCCAATGGTTTTAATTTATTATAAAACTGTCCTAAAACGATATGGCAGAGGATATTGGCTCACGAGCCCCATTTGGGGACCTCAAACGGCGAGACATGCGACGCTCGTGGCGGACGCATACTTCAACACCACAGTCTTGGAACCATGAACTTGCTACATTATTCATTTATTACGATGGGGCTCTGAGAATCAGAGCATCTCTAGATAGCACAAGCCAAAACATGTCATGGGCATCGTCAATCGAACTCTCTACCATGATAGCTTCCAAGACGGCAGGAGCGACCATCGTGAGTGCCTTAAAAACCCAATCCTGACTCAGAACAGAATATACCGACTATCTTCAGCATGTTTATTCACCAAGGTCCTGGTTCACATAGACCAACACCAATAGACGGGTCCACTGAGAACCCCAAGTTAGATCCTCGGGCGGAGATTCTCACTGACATTAACAATCCATTTTGTCAGCCACATAAACCAGTACCTGGAAACTCACAGGATTTTGAGATTAGCTTCAGCCAAGACGCTCAAACTGGCCATCCTCCCCCTGGTCTCTATCTAGCCATCCAGGGTTCAGACAGGTAGGGATTCGTTTCAAAGCATGGCTTTGAGAGCGCTTCTAAAGTTCAACTCTAGCATCCCCTACCAGGACACCTTTACTAGCTCAGAAGTCGACTCAATTCACCAGCTGTGTCCGGAAAGCGGTACTGCTGTGGGAGCTTGGTTTCGTTTCCCGCCCCAACCTTCTTCCCCACAACCTGCTCAACCACCATATCAGCCACAACAGCCAGAAGACCCGAATATACAACCTGGTTGGACACATATCACCACACTTCCAGAGACATCCATACGTCCGTCGCTCACGCTACATCTTGCCCCAATTGTAGGAGAGTCTTCACCAGACGAATGGGATGAGAGGACTCTGGGTGAACAGGTTAGACAATCACTTGAGATGTATCTTGCTAGAGCAGCGTATGAGGCACTTCAACACAGTAAGGTCTCACAGATTGCCCAAAATGGCCAATTGACAGAGATTTCGAACCACGCACGAGTCTACCTGGCTGGTCGATTTGGTATCAATGACCAGCCGCCGCGGGTGTCCATATCGGTTGATCGACCAGTAAATACTGCTGGCCCCTCTCACGAAGTAGATGCACGAGGTACGTTGGTTCTCGTCACTTCTATGTATATCATCATTTCTTTCTTCTACTCGTTTTCATTGCACTGACAACTCCCAGTCAATCTGGACGGCAACCCGAACATCAGTGAACTCCATTCTGTCCACCAGGGCGGCACAGACTACACCCTTGAGTTTAACAGGCCCGACACAGGTCGACTCGCCACTCTCATCTGTGGTCGGATTCAGGATCATGCACAACAAAATGGCACTGGAGTGCGAGAGCTGGGAGTATTGGATTCTGGGACATTGACACTGACTCTACAACCGCGTTGGGTACATTCTACAGTGTTTCGTTTCTTTAAAGCAATTTTTTATTGGTAGAACGAGTTGGCTATCCTACAAGGGGGAAATGGGAAGGCATCCCGAGATTGTTGATACCGGAGCGGGAAGCTTCGCTTATTCTCAATTCCACGGCTTGGACTGCCGATCTTGAATTTCATAACGTGGAAGTGTATTTCGTCAACAGGGGACTTGAAAACAAAGAAGAGAAATATTTCTAAAATACTGTCACAACAATTCTTGCAACGGAAATGAATATCCCCGTCCATCAAACGTAGTGTTATTACCGACAATTAGTCGTTCCAATCACGATATATCGGATTATCGCTAGCCATGATCGTCACTACTTAGCCTCCATCTAAAAGACTTGACGAGATCTATCCCCCCCATTTTCCCCTCAGCCCATATCTCACCATGGGAATGATCGATGGGGATTATCCGAAATCGTGAATATGTCATAGTTGTTTTGGAGAGTCCAATGGCGGAGGCGGCGATAAAACCACATATCCCCCATTTCTCAAATAGCATCTTGCATACTATTACCTCTAGTTTCTCAGCATCGAGTGTGTGTTCAGAAATACCCATTCGAAAATGCGGAACTGGTTCGGAAGAGGACGACCCCTACAGATCGCCATCAGTTGTGGTTGTCTGATGGCCTTCACTCTTTTCGGCTATGATCAAGGAGTATTTGGAGGTATTCTACAAAATGAAAATTGGTTGAATCAATTTGGCCACCCTGGAGGTACAAAAGCTGGGATTATTGTAAGCTCGTACAATTTGGGATGTCTTCTGGGATGTTTCAGTATGTATGCTCCTCTACCTTACTCTACCAAGAAAACAATATATTATTGATGAACTGACCTGGGTACTTAGTCAACTTCTGCGTCGGCGATATGCTTGGTCGCCGGAAAGTGATTTGGATAGCTGCAAGTACAATCATTGTCGATGCCATCCTGCAGACGAGCGCGTACGGTGTTGCACATTTAGTCATTGGTCGGATTGTGACGGGTGGTGGGACTGGACTAGAAATGTCGACGGTACCTATGTATCAGTCCGAGTTATGTCAAAGCCATATGCGGGGAAGGCTAGTGCCTTCGGAGGTGTTGTTCGTGGGCGTTGGAATCAGTATCGCATAGTAAGTAAAACAGTTCGTGTTGAAGTACGGTCAGAATGATCTGGCTTGGAACTGTACAGCTGGTTCGACTTTGGAATGTCCTTCACACCAGGCTCCATCGCATGGCGAACTCCTATTGCCTTCCAAATGGTCTTCGCAATCTTCGTGGTGATTCTGGTCTTCGGTCTACCAGAGTCACCACGATGGCTATTCAACCGCGATTGTACCGAGGAAGCCACTGAGGTTCTCTGCAGAGTGTATGATAAACCCAGAGACCATCCGCTCATTGTGCAGGAAGCAGATGGAATTATACAAGTAATCAAGATTGAGCGACAGAATGGAGGGTTCAAATGGCGGAACATACTCACTCCAACGAGATACAGTGCATACTGGAAGGAGGGTTTTACTTGCGTGGGGAGTGCAGTGCATGAATTAGATTGGTTGGATTAATCTGGTTGTCTACTATATCACAAGTAAGTTGAGAATTTGGCCTTGGGGTGCAAATCTTTCTTGAGCAACAACACACTGACATTGTGAATAGACGAGGGCAAGGAGTTCTGTCTTGCTAGTAAAAGTGCAGCCAGGAAGACGTGACCTTGCATGCGCATTTTAGGTATCAAATACCGCAAACAAAAGACACGGTACTGATAACCTTGTGCATAATCCGAGAATCCCTAATGAACTTCCAAGCCTGTAATAGATATCCGAGCAAAGTCGGGCTTCGAGTTCCTCCTTGCTTCCCATGTTGATTTACCCGCATTGGATGGGTCTATCGAACCGAAACTCTATACACCATCCGAACTGCTGGGTTTCAAGCGCAGCCATGTTTTGGATATCTTAGACTGAAAGAAGTCTGCCCAGAATACTCCGATTCGTACAAGATGGTTTCTGACAAAACCTTCGTCACTGTATGTGTTCGTCGTAAGAAGAAGAGCCTAGAGAGGCATTGCTTGGCTCTCACTCGGTTCACGATGCCTGGCTCAATTGAATTCTCGCGACAACGACAGCAAAAGGAAGCAACATTCAACTTTGAACATCCCCGAGATCCATCTCCTACTCAGTTGAATCCGAGTAATCACAAATTCGATCTCATCACGTGTCTCACCTCGATTTTCAAGCTTCCAGAACCCAAACATTCAATCCAATCCCAATCCCTCCATTCGTTTCGCATAAACATCCTCCTCCAAAATTTCCGAAACAATAAACACACGCACCACTCATACATCCCAAACACCCCTCCCATTATTCCATCCTAACCCTCTCCCGTCCCCTTCCATCCACACACCCTAACCTACCTAAATTACACCACACGCACCACCCTAACACCAAGCCCACCCCATCGCATCTCCGCAGACGCTTAGACGGAAACTCAACTCAGAATCGCGCGCTCGTCCCAACCCACGACCAAAACACGAAATACATTCTCGGAGAAATAAATGCGATGTGCAACAAATGGATGGTAGAAGTTGGATTTGTGCTGGGGCAAGTGGGAAAGGTGTAGGGGAGGTTTATGCGTAGGAGAATTTTAATGGTCGGATTGGAAGGGGGGCGAAGCGAGGCAAGGTGAGGCGAGGTGAGATTCATGCGTGTGTGAGACAGAGATGGATAATTCATGGATTTGATTCTTAACTTTTGTGAAATGGCTTGGTGGGAGTTGTGAGGTTTATGAAAATAAATAGTGGTGCTGGACATCTTTTGTGTGCGGATGGAAGTCATTAAATGAATGAATTGGATTGGTACCATGCCCGCTTGTTTCTGTTGACCTTACATGCGGATCATCTACCTACAGTCATCTCAAGGCCCGTACCCAATCCACCCACCATCAACACTTTCCTCCTCGCCACCCTCGTCAATAAACTCCATCCTCTCAAGCTCTCTTACAAAGAAATCATGTTCTTCTTCCAACAACTTTGTATCAGCGCCCATCTGCTCGGGGTACCTCTTGATATTGTGCCAATGCGTCAACGCCCTCAGTGCCTGCTCCAGAGGCAACGCCTCTTCAACCTCCGCATCGACATCACTACCGGCCAGCCAGTCATCCCTCAATTCCGGACGGCAATGTAGATACACAGCCGTAATGACGCGCATATTCCCTTGTCGCCATTTGCGACCACAGTATGAGACTTGGTTCTTGAACAGCTTGAGCGTGTAGAGGCGGAGTTCAGGCTGTGGGATCTTGAGGGATTTCTTGAGGATGTTGGACGATTTGTATTGAACGAGGAGGAGGTTGCGGTGGGCTTTATTCTTGCAGATTTTCTGCATAATGCGTAGGAAGTTAATGGAGGAAAAGAAGTTACGCCACGAGAACTCAGTGATGGGTTCATCTGGGTATGGGGGTTCCGTAGTTGGATAGCCGAGCTCGTCCAGTTCGGGGCGATCGCGTTTGCCCGCGTGCTGGCCTTCCTGGAATGCGAGGGCTGGTAGCTTGTCTTCGGAGCCTGAGACAGGAAGGTCTCGATTGCGTTTTATGGCTGGGGGAGCGACCTCGTCTTCACTCTCTTCGGCTTCAAGCTCTGTCAAGTCTGGGATTGGGACGTTCTTGCTATGCTCGTTGCAGAACGTGAAGAAGCTACATGATATTAGCATAGGCAAAATGAGATGGTAGTGAAGATTACCTCATCTCATCGCGATCTGTTCTGCTTTCTACCACTTTGTCAATTTCTTGGTGGGCGAAAAGCTTGAGAACGAGTGGCAGGTAATTGGAGTCCAGTAGTAATTGTGTGAGGTATTCGAACTTGAGGATATCTGCATAGATTAGTATTGTGCAGTCAAAAGACATGCGAGACATACGGGAAACTTTGAACCACTTCAACAACATGAGAAGGATACCCGACACTGCTTTCGCTGTGATTTCACGTGAACGCATCGCCTCTATCTCTTCGATTGGCAATTCAGATGGATCCACAGTGGTCGGCAATGGGATGTTTGCGGGATCTTGTTGCCTGTTCTGTCCCTGAGGTCCGTTGCCACGCAGATTAACATCCGATCTGAATCCAGAGTTCATGCCCTGTTGCTGTCCCATAGGCTGTGTGATAAGTGCCGTGACATTGGCAAGCACAGCTTTGAGCAAAACAATCACCAGAGATTGTAGGTGTGGTATTGAATTTTTCTACCCTGATGAGTAACCTGTCAGATGTACTGTAGGAGAACTTACATAGAATTGCTCGACAAGATCGAGCTTTTTCTTGACATCGTCGCCAACATCAGCATTTGGTCCATAATCTACATCCGGTTTCATAGGTTTCATGCTCTGACGTGCAGCATTCTTGTCCAGTATCGTGTCCAGATCAAGTTCATCAATATCATCGTCTTCGTCATCACCATCCCATCCCCGTTCATGCTTCAGGAACTTCTCCCGCTCATTCCACAATTGTCGCATCGCTCTTGTCATTCGCATTCGCTTTGCAAACAAAGCTCCGGCTTCGAGAATTGACTTTGGTATATCACTTCCCTCCCATTTCCTACCAACTAGTAATTCCTGTAAACCTGCAGCCCCTTTGCCACCAGCACTGTTACTGGTACTATCTAGTGGTGGGTACATGAAAGGGAAGTTCTGATTGGTTTGGTAATTTTGCTTCTTGCCAGCCTTGCCTCCGACTGGAGGTGATGGAGGTGGGGAGGGTGCAGGAGTCGCAATGTGTACAGGCTGATGCAGAATCGATGCTCCACTGCTGTTAACATTCATAGGTGGAGGTATGATTCCATTCGCGCCATTTGCTCTGCTAGGTCGGTTCGGAAGTGGTGGCAAGATGGAATTGTTGTCAGGTTCGAGGGGTAAGAGGGGCGGTGGCGGGGTATATGCGGGGTATTTTGAAGTGATTTCCTGGCGGAAAATATGATAATCCAAGGGAGACGCTGTGATGAGCTTCCCTCCCTCGCCATTGACATGTCTCAATTCGCTAATAGCACTTTTGGCATCCTCGATCTCGACTGTACCGCCAAATGCAAGCAGAATTGTCTTCCAAAATAGCAGAAATATCTAGTGGAGTTAGATATGGTCGAATGAGGAGTAGAAATTTAACAAACCCTAGTCTGTGGCAATTCGTTCGCCTCATCCCACCGGAGCCTTGCCGTGATCTTGACGAAATAGTCAATTAAATTCAACTCCACTGTTGACATTAGCTTAGGGCGCCTGTGACTCGAAGTAAAACCTACGAAGTTGCTCGCGAGCAGTTGCCAATCCAACGAGATCATTGCGAACTCCTTCGATAAACATGTATATGATAGTGGTCACATTGTCAAGCTCATCTTGGATGAAGGGTATATCCTCATCTAGTAACTTAGTTTCACGAAACTCGTCGTCCCAGAGCATCTTGAATGCATTTTGCAAAACTTGGAAGACAAGCGCGATGCCACCAGCGTTCGTTATCATAATAATTCCGGCCTTCATATTCTCCAGATGCTTAGGTGTAGCCTTCGTCTTTGCTTTTGTAGCTTCCTCTGCCTTGATTCCGGCAGTCTCGTCCCATACTCCTAGAATGATGTGTAGGACCGTCTGCAGACTCTTACAGCGTCTCCGTAGATCTGTAGCATGCAAGCCATTGACTTCTTTCTCCACAAACTTCTGCCGGTCGTCCGATTCGAGCCATGGCTTGTTCGAAAACTTCCTCCATCGCCTTTCGAATGTGTCCCTCGCCCTCTGCAGACGTTTGTACTCCGCATCATTGTATGAGAACCACTCATCAATCTCTTCCTCGAATGTTGCAACATCTGCATACGTAAAAGCGTAGGTTGTAGGGTCGATCTTGGGGAACTCGGTCACAATGCGCCGGAGCTGCATCAACGAGAGGGAGTCGTTCGGGTTCGGAGATGGAGGCGGCGGAGGCTGATGGGGAGGAGGGGGTGCCGGTTGATTTCTCTGGAGCTGAGGGCGTCCTATTGGAACACTGGTAGCTTGAGGAGCTGGGAGGCCGACATCTGCTAGACCCGTGTCTGCTACGTCCGAGACATCTTTGGAGGTGGGCGTGTCGGGAGGAGTCTTCCCTGACCATATGGAGGCCATGTCGAAGGATTGGTGGGGTGTTCGTTCAGTCGTAAGTCATTATCATGGCAGCAGAGGCGAGGTCTGTAACGAGAAGAATCACGGCAGTGATGTTTTGTTCCTAGAGCTCGGGCTGAAGTGGACGTTGAGCCTCGCGGTCGAGGCGGTCGAGGCGATGTGATTGAAGTCTCGCTTATGATAAGAGCTTGGAGAGTTCCGATAAGAAATTGTTGGACCCGGCACGGCAGATACAAAAGGATGAAAAGGATTTGAAAATTGTGCACAGTATGTTTGACAATCAGAATTGCCATTCTGTGACAAATTTCCATGGCTCTATTAAGGGTTTATAGCTTTTTGGGCTTAGGATCGGGATGATTGATTTCATGAAAGACTCCCAGAAGCATGAAGCGTGATCGACGAGTTTACGGCTGGATTCTAGGCACAAAAATTGAACGAGAGAGTAAGACACAAGAGCAGATTGGCTTTTGTCAAACCAATCAGAAACATAAACTACATTGATTGTAAAAGAATGCAATAAAAATATGACAAAAAGAATTCTTCCGGAACGGGGAATTGAACCCCGGTCTCCTGCGAACATTTATTGTGGATTAGACAGATCATGAGAGGCAGAAATGCTAGCCCTGAGAAACTGTTAGTATGTATTGTAGCGAGGTGAAATATCTGATGACTTACACTACACCATTCCGGATATATTGAACCACGCTTTTGTAGTGTGATGTCGCAATCTGCTTATCTGGTTATTAAATGACAATAAAAATGTGTGGCCCAGCAAGCGAAATGCCCGCTGATTTGCCGCTAACTTCAGAATGCAGCAACAGATTGAAGACTACTAACAAAGTGTCCTTCCACTGAACATCGGAATCCTCAGTATCTATAATCATCTCACGGGAGTGAAGCTTTTGATAAATGGCAGAGACAGTCTGTGGAGCTTGTGGGGTTCAAGTCGCCCAAAATCCTGACAATTGATACTTTCACCGTCTAGGTTTCGCTTACAGAACAACATCACAACAACCACAGTCTCGACATGTGGTCAGCCAAAACATAAGTAACTTTCATTCATCATAAGTCATTCGATGTGACTTCATCATAATACGTATACGGGATAATATTCTCGGCGATCGCCCTGTCAGGTCAAGACCTGCGAAAACACCATCGTTCTGGAGCTAGGAGAAGGAAATTCATTACCATGAGCAGGTATACCGAGAACATAAACGCATTCTGAAAATCCCCCGTATACCAAAATAACCATCGAACCGCGAAGATCATCGGCGGAACCTGTGACAGGGCAAAAGCAATAGCGCATTTCCATATTGCCAGCCCGGGAACAGCTTGTACACCCCACCCAACAGCACCAAACTTCCTCTCTAGCAATCCGTTGATCTTCTTGGGAACCATATCCATGACATTCTAGATATTCTTTGCGTTGCACTTGTGTGGATATTGTAGGTGGTACCGCAGTGTTTGTGTAGCGAATTTCTGGAGAAGTTCGGGGGCTCTGAACTCAGGTATTGGTAGTTTGTGTCGGTCTTTGGTGGCATATCTTCTTTCAAGCATACTATCAGGTCTTGTGATCCGTCATTTTGAACCCCTCTCTTGAACTATTTAACATTAGTTACAATTCAAGTAGGAGTGTAAAGTAGTGATGTACCAAAACAAATCTCACACTGTCGATATCTGTCAAAGATATCCACTTGCGAAATCCCTTCACAGCCTTGTATGTGGCTCTCAGCTTCTGGATTATGGTAACATCATCTATCCGCAGTAGCTTCAAGGGGAATAGCAGGGTGTCAGATGCGTTCGAATCGATACACCAATGGAGATAACAGTCTCTTGTAAAAGAAGCATTTCCGGTAGCAATGCCGCGTCTTTCTGAGACTGCGATACCGTGACCATCGACGTTAGCATTGGCTGTAGCTGGTGGATGTGGCGGCATTGCATCTGTTCTAGTCGCCGCAGTCGAGGAAGGCGTATTGCGCATTGCTACAGGGGCAGTCTCGTGAAATGGAAGCACTGGGTTGGCTAATGCCATTGCTCCTGGTAATTCCTGCTTCAGCCTTGCAGCGACCTGAGAGGATACGTCAAAATAGAGCTTCATTCCACAGTTCTAGGTCACGGTCAGATATGAAGAAGTTGTTGTGGAAAACGAGAGCCAGGACTCTTGAGGAAACATAGTACCTACACAGTGCCAGGACAACCTAAAGCTATCTTTTGGGCACTTCCTTCATGGGGGATCAAGCGGCCACCATTGTATCTTATATCGTACATGCCTTTCTATTAGTACATTAATTCTGTCCGAAAAATCCGGCAGAGGAACCATTGTTGAAGGAGTGAGTAGAAAGGAAAAGTGCGAATGCTGAAAAATTGAAGTCTCGGATGGGTCGTTGTCGCTCTCGCTTTTGTTGTTGGTAGCTCTATCTGTAGACACGTGTGTAATGTCAAAACTCTTTTGTGAGCTTTCTGCAGTCATGGAGACATGCTCATCATCTGGAACGTAGGGTACTTCCGTTCCCGTGTTGACTTTGTTTCCCTTAATCCCAATATCCTTGCTATCTGTCTGCGGGACCTTGGACGTTATCAAGTGGACAGTTGACTCAAATTGCTGCCTGAAATTCGCATAGGCTTTACTGGAGATGATGAAGTCCTTTTCCTCCCTGAACACCTGATATTCAAGATCATCCGGATCTTGAATATCGTTGCCTACGTCCTGTCGTTCCTATTGTTGTTGCTCTTGGTTTTCGACCTCCATAACCCAAGTGTTGATTCGATTGTTCGAACCATAATCCTCCGTACCAGTACCCGGAAGTACGTGTGAGAGTGGTTTAATCTGTTTTTGGGCCTCGACATCCTCTCTAACCCCACGTGCGACCTCGTCTGCTTTTCGCTCAATGAACTTTGCAATTTTCTGCTGAATGACGCTTTGCGCCTCCATAAACAGGCTCTTGGAAAGTGATCCAAGAATTTGGAAAAGCATATCCTCGAACTTGTGCAGCTCAACGTCCCGTGCAGAGATGAGGTGCCGATAATGTTGGTCCAAGACAGCATCTTCAAGCAACAGCTTCCCAAATGCATCTGTAGCAGAAAGGTAATGCTCAAACAAAGTTTGGGGTTGTGATGACTGTCCCGAGGCTTCTGAGAAGATAGACATCCCACACCGAGACATCTCCTCGGATGTACTAGTCTCGCAAGTCTCAGATAACAGTGGTAGACTGGTTTCGGCATTACCCTTACCTGACAGGACATTACCCTGCCTTGTTCGCAGATTCTTGCGGTATTTTCGTGATGAAGGTAAGCACCCGTGGCTTCGTAGTGATGCGCTCAGTGAAGTACTCGCTCTGAGTCCCGGAAACTCTCTCGCATTGTAAACCGGAAAAAGGTCAGACCTTATGGTTGCCTTCACAGGCGCCGAGTGGCCAGGCTTCATCTGTGAGAAGTCGAACTCGACTAAGGTGAAGTGCAAGCAATAGATTCCTGTAGTCCTCACACTAAGATCTGGGAAAGCAAAAAATATCCCTGGCACCCCGTGTTCATCTTCACCCACGAAAGGACTCGAAATCAGAGTTCCCAGGAGTCGCCGTTGTTGACGACCCGTCGTGGACGAGTCCGACACAGTCGTAGCATAGACGTCCTTCTCAGGGTCCCATAACGAACAATGAACGACAGGATGAATTCCACTTTCTTGCAAATATTTGCCTTCGGAGCGCAAATCTGGGTTATCTATGTGCAACTGAACAATAGGGGGTGGGTCGACCACCCTCCTGTCCCTCTCTCCAAATCCACAAGCACGTGCGACTTTAGGCTGTTGGCGAACAATTAATGTAATATTTGAAAGCGATAAATCGTCAAAAGGTTGATTCTTATTAGTAGAGTAGTGTCCGAAAGACATTGGTATGGAAATGGATGTTTTCTGAAGGGCTGCTGCTGGCTCTCCCTGTAGCGGTGCAATTGTGTTTTCCATCCTGGCCACTGGTATAGCCTGAGTGTTCTCTTGACAATTTGTGTCGGCTGACATTGCTCTTCGAACTTCCCAAGTTTTGGCACTTATGGCAGAGATATGGTGTTCAGATGGATAAGCTCGTCTTACAGCCTGGAGGGTATGGGTTGAGAAGTGACTTCTTGGCAATGAGCCTGGGACAGAATGCGATAATGATCGTTCGGTGACGTACTTTTGATATAGCGTTACATTTGAAGGGGTGGTTTTAAAACTATGGGAGGAAGATATGTTCTACACCAGAGGATAGAAAATCCTGACTGGCTCGTGTAACCCGCCAAGAGCAGACGAGGCTGTGGAAGTCTGCCTTATGCATGGAGCCGGGAACTGCCACACTTGGCTCTTTAACGGGAACTCTTTGCTAGAATGAATCAATGATCAGATTTTATCAGTTACTTTGCATTGGTAATATGTAGAAGTAGCGATGCAGACGTCGTGCCCCAATACGCACATGGACACAGGAAGGCTCCGTCGAAAACTAGTTTGAAAACATGGATAACTTCTCACTGTTGTCGACAGGCCAGACCTAGAAAAAAACTCAATGCTCCCGTACGGTATTTTAACATCCTTGACGACTCTCTCCACTCCCTGGCCTACCGGGTCTGGAAATTGTTCCACCACTTCGTGCTATCCAACAGCTGACCTCTCTCATCGAACAGCACCCCTTCACTCTTCAGTAATCGCAGTTTCTCAGCCTGATTGATACCAGATGGTGCATCTTGAGGCTCTCCCTTAAAACCTCCAATTGACTAATTTCCGTCAGCTCGTGTTCTCAATGCTTGATGGACCTCACTCACTCCACCAGCACAAATGATGCGATGACAAGGCACTTCCGGCGCAAATGGATTTCTTCTCAAAGCTCCACCAACTGCTCGTGGAGATGACGAAAGAGCTCTTGAAAGCTCAGCATATGATGATACTCTTCCAGATGGAATCTGGCGTAAAAGAGCATAGACGCGCTTGATACTTGTCAATAACGTCTTCGCTTAAGGCCGGGCGAAAAGGGAGCGGGGTAACGACCTCTTGATATTCTGTGACGGCCATGTCAACAAAACTGGCTAGGAGAAGATATGATGTGAAGTTTTTGAATTTGACTATCTTAGGGGAAGCCTACCCAGGTGGTGGTTTATGGTTTATATGCTCTAATGTTTGCTGCTGTCGATATCGGTGAGATGCAACCTGATTGGTCAGTTCCGGAGCAGCTCAGGCTGACTCATGGTTTTGTCGCCCCGCACGTCAACTTCATGTCCTCATTTGCAAATTCTATCACAGTTCACAGTCAAAACGTGATACACTCTTAGGTATATCATGGACTGGTCATAAAGATGGGCTCAACAGAGCTTGATGATACCTCTTCATCCCACAGACCATCCTGACGCTACCAACCGCTCCAAAGAACCATTGATCATGACTCCATTTTCCACCTCAAGCAGCCGTTGGGCAGCTCTACAAAGCCGAAATCCCCTCGCAGGAAATGCCTTCATTTATAGCGTTCTCACGACCAAGATCTACTGTCGGCCATCCTGTTCTTCACGCCTTGCACGTCGAGCGAACGTGATATTCCACGATACCCCCGCGGAAGCTGAAGCAGCTGGATTTCGTCCTTGCAAACGATGTCGTCCAAATTTGAGAGAAAATGAAGCAGATCCACAGATCCTGGCAGTTGAGAAGGCATGCGATCTGATCAAGAAGGAAAGTACGGGGGATGTCAAATGGAGCGTGAAAGGTCTGGCGAAAGAAGTGGGACTGACAGAAAGTCATTTCTGTCGAGTGTTCAAAAAGATCATGGGGGTGACTATTGGAGAATACAGAGCAAATCATAACTCCATTATGAGTGTTAGAGGACTCGGAACCTTGGACTCCATATCTGGGCGCGCCATACCGCAGGGAATTGCCAGTGTGGACACGCCTTATGATCACGCGTCCTGCACCGCATTCGCAGAACTGTCGACCCCGAGTCTTTGCACCTCCGAGATTATGCAAGATTGGCAAATTTTCAGCGGACTACAAACCCCAGAGGACTACATTCCCGACGCGTCTGATGCAGCAGACGCGAATCTGCCCAATTGTCAGCTGCGACTCCCGGAGGTTTGGAGTACGACAGAGGATTGTTTTCAGTTCATCGACTTTGACACTCCATGGATGGTGGAATTCGGTCAAGAAGAGACTGTCTGAAAACTTTGAAGAAATGAGCATGCTGTTGTCAAAGTATTTCAAGAATAGTATGTGGGGACACATTTCCACACCACGCTGCTTCTACTTTACCACATTTGCGGCATTCTCCGTGAACCTATGGCAGTAGTGATATCACAGTGCACTTTCGGAAGGTTTCAACAGCTGAACCTAATCATTTTCTGTGTAGCTACCTAGACGTCACTGTCTTCGTTAATGCATGGTCTAGCCTCTCTAGTGGTAGTGCCTTTCTCGCACACCTACGTACTTCTGTTTTCAACAACCCCACACAAACTTCTCTTAGGTTCCCACTGGACAATTTGAAAATATCTTGGGGCTTGAAACCTGTAGGTGTCACTGAGCACTCAGTCTGAGCCAACTCAAGCTTGACAAGAGACTGCTTCGAGCGCCAGTCCGAGGCCATCAGCCCCCGCCAGTGATTCGAGGCACATCATGGGCGTCAAATTGAAGAAGACGGAGAGTGAACAGAGCCTGCTTGGACTTCGGGACGGTACTTCGGGCGAGGCCTCAGAAGATAATTCTCCCCATGGAAGCAGCCTTGTTCAGAGCTCGCAAATTGACACAACGACCGCACAGGCTGCAAAGTCAAATAGTGAAGAATCCCTCGAAGAATGCTCAAAGCTCGACTCCGACGAGTATTCAGTCTGCGAAGTCAACAAATATTTTGCCAAAGCACTGTCGATGTTCCGTAAGAAGCGCAATACGAACCTCCCCAAGAATTTTTCGGACTTATCAGACGAGCTTAGATTGAAGATTATCCGGTTCGCATTGGACACAAGCTACACAGAAATATATGAGGAGTATGGGCAACGCATACCCACCAAAGCTGCGATCTTGGGAGTTAACTACATGTTCCGACACGAAGCTCTCAAGCAAGCGGACTTCCCACTTCGCTACACGGGATTTCGTCTACGAGGGGTTCCTGGCTATAATGGTGGCAATTTTATTGCCTATCCGAAACCAGAGGACGGAATCCCTGATTCTCGAGTTTTCGATGCCATAATACCTCAATGGATCCTGGAGATTGGTGACTGGGACATATCGGCGATGGTCCCAGCCCAGTCAAATCTCTATATCTTGTACAGATTTCCGACATTCAATGCGAAGGCTATATCTCGAATAGCTCAATTCTGTTTGAGAGATGTCTTGGTTTCCTTGATTGATGCTACGGTCTTATCAGGGGTCGTTAATTCCAAGCCTTGGTATGTTACTTCTGATAGTCGTGGGCCTTTCTTCAATGGGGAGGAGGAGGTTGCCAAGGCCTTGAAGGAAGAGTTAGGAAAGCTTGAAAGCCTGCGTGGATCACCTATGCTGGACAATGTTGAGCCAAGAAGATGTTCAAAGTCTATCGATGCGCTGTGGGGCTTCTATGAAATCTACGAAAGTCGATTGATGCAGGTTCATCGTTACCATCACAATCTCCTCTGGCGGCAAGTCAAAGCATCAAAGAGAACACTGCGGCGATGATGTAGGATTGATGAAATTGGAGGAGCATTATGCATTTGGTGGCTGGAGATCTTTAACAATGTAACGAGTGTCAATTGGATCGTTATGAATTGCTCAAAGTTTGTTTTGTCAGAAATATGCTGTTAACATAAGGGCATGAAAAGTTTTACAGTGAATGAAATGTATCTAATATCTTTATTCGCCGTGTCTGATTTTGACTGTTCATAGCACACAACTCGTTCGCCAGCCACGGACAGATTCCAAGTTTGAAAAACGTGGTTCAGGTGGGAGCTAGCCCAGTAGCGTGTTGAACTACACCAAGTCTTTGTATCCACCAACCTCGCAAGTTTAACGATATAAGCCAAAATATGATGACGTGAACATGTGAAAACGGTGTTCAAATCTCGTTACTGGGATATTTGAAGTCTTTCGTCCCTTCAAAATCCTCCTTGATAGCCCTGACACTTACAAACCGACTCAGCACATTGACCGATCCAACCTTGTCATTTGTCCCACTTCCCCTCATGCCACCAAATGGCTGCTGCCCGATCACAGCCCCTGAGCTCTTCGAGTTAATGTAAAAGTTCCCGGCAGAATGTTTCAGCTCCTTCTCGGCAAAAGCGATCGCCTCAACATCTCGAGCAAATATACTTCCAGTTAACGCGTACCTGGTCGTGGTATCAATGAGTTTCGGGATGTTTGCCCATTCTGAGTCAGGATAGACATAGACAGCGAATAAAGGTCCAAACAGCTCTTTATTCATAATCTCGTGTTGTGGGTCAGATGTTTGATAGATTGTGGGATGAACGAAAAAGCCAACATCCTTGTCTGTCTTGCCACCAGCGAGAAGCGTCAACTTGGGATCATCCTTCGCAGTCTCAATGTACGAAGCTAGCTTATCGAAATCTTGTTCATGTATCACAGGATTGACGAAATTCTGGAACTCCTCAGGAGGCCCAACATTGATGCTCGCAGTCTTCGCGATCAGTTCCTGCTTGAACTCAGGCCAGATAGATTCCGGTACATAGACTCGGGAAGTCGCGGAACATTTCTGTCCCTGGAACTCGAAAGCACCTCGAATAGTGCTATTGATCGCATTTTCAATATCTGCACTATTGTGAATGAGATGGAAATTCTTTCCACCAGTCTCACCGACAATGCGCGGATAGTTCAAAAATATATCCTCGCCTGTCGCGACACCAATTTTGGCGATGAGAGATTGGAACACTTTTGTCGAACCGATGAAGTTCAACGCAGCGAAATCGGAACTTTCTAGTACGGCGGATGTGACTTCTTCGGCGTCCCCTGGAACGAATTGGACAACATCTTTGGGCAGGCCGGCTTCGAGAAGGATTTGGTGGAGCAGCCAAGAGCTGTGGAGAGCTGAGAGGGAAGGCTTCCAGATGACTACGTTTCCCATGAGTAGTGGACCATATGCCAGTGTGGCGGCGAGTGCTGTGAAGTTGAAAGGCGATATCGAATACACGAATCCTTCGAGAGGGCGGTATTCTAGCCGATTCCACTATTTTTCATCAATTAGTACTCGATAGATCTGTTGGTCTTGGGGAGCTTGCCATTCCAGCTGGGTTCACAGCTGGCTGTGTCTTAAATAGCTCCATCGCACATTGAACATTGAACCTGGATAATTGACTCAGCCTTGACCTGAAAGTCGCACTTTTTTCATCGGTCACTCACCTAAGCAAGTCACACGTCTCAGCAGCTACATCAATCTCAGCCTGCCAGATATTCTTCCCCTGGCCCATCATGACTGCAGCCATCAGCTCATATCTGTACTTTTTGCTCACCAGCTCAGCAGCACGAAGAAAAATTGCTGCTCGCTGCTCAAATGGCGTGTTCTCCCATGATGACTTAGCTGCCAACGCAGAAGATATCGCGCTTTTTACATCAGATGCTGCTGCAGGAGTCCACTCTGCAATGACTTCTGCATGGCGAGAGGGGTTGATTTGTGTCAATTGTTGGGATTTGATGATCTGAGAAGGTAATTAGCAAATGTTCTTGGTGGGGGAGCTGGTTCGTACTTCTTTTGAGCCAATCTTCAGCGGAATCCTGACTGGGAGTTTTGATTTAAGGTCTTGGAGAGCTCCTGCGATCTCGGCTCTCTCTTGGGAATTTACTGCATATGTTGGCTTTGGTCATGTCAATCTTTAAAACTCACGCCAATTGCAAGGCCTGGACTTACTGATGGCTCATTTACAAAGTGTGGTTTCGAATACATGGACAGCCATCTTTGAGAACCAAAAGAACTACATCCAATATGGGACCTGGATATCAAGCGGGATTTTATGGGCGCGCAGTATCGACTAGCCATTCTAGTCGACATGATAGATCCGTAAAAAGAAGCAGTAAACGAAGTGGGCTTTTTCAAGTCTGGATTTTAAGGAAAGGAAAATGATATGTTATGAGGAGAACTGCAGGCACGAACAGAGTTGTACAGGTCCCAGGACCGTTGAGCCTGTAAGTCCACGATCCCCTGTCTTCTAATATGCTGTACATCCAGAAGATAATGCGAGTGCGGGATCGAAAGCCGCACCTAACATTCCACCCCACTTTCGCCTTTTGTCCACTCCGATGTCGTCAAATATTTTGATTGACCACGATTCGTGTTTGGGATGATTCATGTTCGCTGCAAGGAGCATGCATGCCTTCTCCCACGACTCCAGAAGTCGATTGTTCATCAAGGCATTCGACGTCACGTGAGACTAGAGAATAGTCAGGCGGTCGACCTTTGCTTTTCATGGAGCATCCGTGCATTGAAAGAGATACTTATATATCTGAAAGGGTTCGTGTAGGGATATCCCACAATATGTAGTAGTTTAGACCATGGCTTGCGAAAGCCCGGTGACTTGTTGTTTACATAGCATTATCTCTTCCTCGCTTATCGTGGAATTGCAACCACCTGCAGCCACGTCTAGTTCAGACTTATCTATTGGTTACTGGAATCCTCCTAGACCAAAAAGTTGCAGTTTCCGGGGGAATGAGATCCTTGTAAGAGTGGCGGTGGAATCAACGGCTTTGGAGTAGTGTGTGCTTCACTGCCCCGGGCTTACTTCCGTTGGAAGTTGGAAGCCCAATCTCGGCTCGGCGAATGACAGTCTGTGAACGAGCAATATTGAAATAGATCCCAAACAAATGTTATCTCTAGCTTGAGTTCTAACAAGAGCCAACAAATTTTTGGGTCGCTACTGGTTAAGCGCGCACGCACTCTCAACCCCTCCGCTCAAGCGACCACGATCTGGCCAATGAGAACACTCGCCTCGTAGACTCTCTGTGCAGTCTGCCCAAACTTTGGCAAAAGACTGTGCCGCATGCAGGTCAATATAACTGCCGAGTATCTGCAGCACTAAAGGTAGCTCGGGTGGCCCTTTATAGGGTCTCGGGACGCTCGATTTTCAACGCCAGTGCTTGCAGTTTACAGCATGTGTGTGTGAGTGATCATGAGCGACTGAGAGGATGAAAATGAAGTTTGCAGAGACAGACTGAGATACACACAATTGATTATTTATCCTGAAGCTAACATGCAATACATGCCCACTAAGAAGTTCTAGGATACTCATTAGACTCCACGATGCTCTTTACAAGCTCATTATCATACGTGCTCAGAAACGCTGTCCGTTTGGAAATGTCGGCGGATGATACTCATGCGGACTAGATAGTTCCACAGGCGTCTGCGCAGACATGAGTTCAGCAGGATCTTGGTTGATACCCAACTCGGACGGAGAAGAGTAACCATGTAGCTCCTCTCCTTTGGGAGGAACAACTGGTTTGACCTCCGTCACTGGAGAATTCCCTGCCTCTGTATCGGTGTAGCTTGAACCTGCCCCGGATTTCGTTATCGTGTCGTCTCCATTGGGTTTGCTGGCTACTTTAGCGCTGCTTCGGCGACTACGACGGAGGACGAAGAATGTTAGGGAGACAATGAGAGCTACTCCTGCCACTGCGCCTAAGCTAGCTCCCACTTTGACCCCAGTTGATGTTCCGCTGGACTTCTCTGTTAATGTTCCGTTTTGGACGACTGCATTCAGCTGGAATTGGCTCTCGGTTTGTTCGTTGGTGGGGTTGAGGGCGAATGTCATTCCCTGACCACATTCGCCTGCTTGTTTGGAGAAGAACCCTAGAGGTGTCATCAGCAGAGCTCAGCTTTACCTTGAACGGTGTCAAATACATTGTGAAGTGTTCTGTCCGACTTTGAAGGAGAAGTCAGATGGATTCATAGAATTGACGATCGGATGATAGCCAGAATCTATCCCATCTTGGAGTTGGACGCAAGGACGTTCGAAAGTCGATTCGGTGACGGTGTGGTTTCCAGCTGTGAATTGGAAGATGACAGTGTCCCCTGCTTTCGCCGTTACGGAATTGGGTGTGAACGCCGAGTTTTTGCCAGCAAGTACCTGTCGATTATTAAACAACGGAATTGATTCTAATCGACCAGATAGACTCACTGTATATGTTGCAGCAGCTGCACTTGTTACCGAACTTCCTGGCGATGCTGTAGGGGTACTGAGTCCCGAAGTAATCTTGCTCTCAATCTCCGCAACTCCGAACGCATATCCATCGATAGGGTAAGCGTAGGCTTGAGCATTTGTGACAGTGGCAGTAAAGTAACTTGTCGCTGTGACACTCGAAGATCCGTAAGCTGTAACGAGAACAGGCGTTGCCATGTCAATGTTGCTATAACATGTTCCACCAAACGCCGGGCGATCCTTGAAAACTGTACTTTCGGGCTGAGCAAGCGAGTATGCGCTGTGATAATTAGATTCCATTGCTTTCAGTCAGTGTTACGTATTGAACACACCTTGGACAGCAGGCGATGTAATTTGAAGTGTATGGTCCGACAGCGGAATAGTGTTGAGGGCAGATTAGTGGAGCGAAGGCAGGTTGAGTGACACTCCCAGCGGATAGAAGAAGACTAGTGATATATTGACTTGGATAGCAATCCGTGAAGGTGGTTCCTGGTACCGGTACTGGTGCATTCATCCATATCTGAAATGCTCGATTTGCCAGCATCGTGAGTCTGTTCTCCGTACACGCCGTGATCTTCGGCATGAAGGTCGTCGTCAAACTTGGAGTTATCAACGCCATGCTGGCCGCCGAAGTTGCTGTTGCTGGAGACATGGTCTGTTTGTTTATTTCTTGACGAACGTCAATGCTCTCAAAACTGCCTGTGTGAAACAAGAAAAGTTCCCACAGAGCTCAAAAGGTCAGGGAAGCAGGTCCCTCTATATTCTTGCAGATCTCGTGTCGTGCCACATTTTGACCTGTGTGATTGATACTCCAGCTGTTCAGATACAACATGGGGGCTGTTCCGAAGGCGTAGCGAATGCCAGGGGTACAAGTACCTCGCATGTCTTGCAGGAGAGGGCTGCGGCGCAGCGATGATACCGCCAGAAGTGGACACTTCAGGCAGATTCTCACAACAATCTGATACGTGGACAAAAGGATGCAGCTGCATGTAAAAGGCGACTTGTGCCATCATGCACGAGAATCTCGCCCAGCCGTATGGGGATATAAGCGTTGTGCGACCCATTCCAGTTGCCGGTATCCACTATGAAGCTGACTGTGATGAAACCCAGTGGGGAAGTATGTGATAAGATGGGTGACGTTTTTGCTCTGAAAGAAGCATTTTCAAGGAGATAATAATCCGCATCAATAGTTCAAAGATTTGAAATTTGAAATTGCTCAGTAACCTGGACAGAATCTGATCTGATTGATACATGAGGTCTCGGATCCTTCAATATGGCCTCGCTAACAGGCTGCTGCTGGCTTGGGCCACGGTGAAGTCCCTGTAGACCCTGTACCATCCATGCCGAAGCGCTGGACCCCATGCACTTTCTCGGCGTGCATACCCTAGGGTCGTCGGGTCGGGGCGCCTGGTGTCCACTATCCTTGCCCAGATATGGAGTCTTCTTTGGCGCTTTCATTCCCTAGCACACCACTCTCGCCATCTTCAGTTCTCTGACTTCAGTCGAAATGTTCACACCACGAACTGCATGCCTCTCAAATTTCAGCTGAGCTGACCTAATCAATACCCTTAACTCGACCCCACTACAGCCTCTTGGAACCCAGTGTTTTGGGAAAGAAACTTGAAAGTGACGTTGAGTGGCATCCACGACGGTTCTTTTGTTTTTCACGGCTTTTCACACGTGGGATGAGAAGCAGGCAGGAAACGGTGCAATATATTTGACTTTTGAAGCACAGTGCATAACTACTCGTCAATGCCTTCTTTGCGTTAGCCCTGGCGGCGATGTTGCTGCACAAGCAGGCCACTGCCTCCCCACAAATAGACGGTTGTGGAGCAGCCACCGAGATACGAGAGTGCACAACGTTTTGAGAGAGAGAAGACATTCATTCTATGTACCAACTGAAGCTGATGAGGATAGAGAAATTTACTGAAGAAGCTGCCGCTCAACAAGTCAAGCTTCACAAGCACACGTCCAAAATTGTTTTGGTTAAATTCTGACAGTCTTTATCCGCGAGTCTTAGATGCTGACGAGAGCCCAACTTTTAGTGTCAGCAAAATACGAGTACCATCGGGACATGCATACCGGCTATGTATCCGGCGGTTATCCACGTATTTTGTTGACCTTATTCCAACATTCTGGGCTCACTCCAGTGTATACATGATCAACTGGTTATGCACTTGAAAAGCAAAGGCTGTCGAAAATAAATTAGCCGTAAAAAGCATTTTTCTGGGATCGATCGAAACAGACAGTTTCTTCCTACGCTCCGTTCCTTAAAAATCAAAGTAATTGAGTTATTTTCTCAGAATTCGCGAGAATCTTGTTCATTCTTGGACAACTCCTTCGAGTCCTTCGGTCAAAAGATCAATTCTCTTTATGGTTCCGGCTGAAATTCTCCCTCAGATGCATGCCGATTAGTTAACCACGCTGCTCGAAAGTGTTGCACCCAGTTCGGTTGGGAGCTGAGGCTGTGTGCATACCGCGGGGTATTTTAGGAGGGAGGTAACGATATCGCCTCGGATTAAACGATTCTTGAAACCTAATAACAACAGAAATCTTCGAATCTGAAAATAGTTCCTATGCTGGATGTATCAGCTCCTGCCTGAACACAATCAAAGTTCCAAGAACGTGATACTGTGCTAGAAGCAAAACCACGTGATGTTGGTCCCAGCAAGCGAAGTAGCCTCATCCCACTCTCCAGCGACTTAGACCGCTCCGTGGGTTTACATGCACAAGAGAGATCACACACGGCATGGATAAAACCAGTCCATCTCCGATCAGGAAGAAGAAGAAGACACTGAACGCGTGAGGAAGATCATCGCCCATCTAGGTTTCCTGACTGATGATCATCGGCACAGCTGCCAGCGATGCAGGAGTCGCAAGATCAAATGCAGCGGCCACCATCCGTGTCAGCACTGCTTATCTCAAAGGAGAGATTGTGTCTTCGACGAGATACAAAAGAAGGTCATTGTGACAGCGCAGTCGGTGGTCCCGGATTACTCATGTTAGGGGTACTGAGACATTGCACAGATATCTCCAGGAACTTCAGAGCCGTGTGTCTGGAGTTACCGATCCAGCTGCACCACAATCCTCACCACGACTGGGGGTGGCAACTCCTGGTAGGTCTCCACCAAACGAAAATGAAGAGCTCAGGCCAAGGTGGTTGAGGACAGAGTCGGGTATTCCGAGTAGACAGACTCGTCATGTTTCACGAAGCGAACCATCAAACCCTGGCACCTTTTCCAGGCGCATCACTCTGGATGACGAAAACAATCATTTGGATGGTTTGACTAGTATCATAGTTCGTATTATCGTGTCCAGTCTGGTGTCTTATGGCTGATCCTTCGTAGGGCGGCCGCTGCGATGTTTTGATCAGTGATCACAACTCCCCAGATGCGATTGGAGACGAATATCGTGGGTGTCCTTCGACCTTGAATGATGATCTTCACAGCCTTACTTACTTACTGTAAAGGGCGACTTGGCCATAGTTCCTCTTGGTCCTTCAGTCGGCGCATCAGAAGCTTCATCAGCGATGCTGTTGCAGGGCCAGGACTTCACGATGCCATTCCAATACCGGACGGTATATACGGAGTTCCATTCAAGCAGCCGGCTCTCAATCTATCTGGTATTGAATTACCAGCTGAAGAATATGCCGAGTACCTGACCAATACTCTCCATTTCACGTTGGGCCCGATGTACTATTTGTTTGACAAGGAGCCTTTTCTTGTTTCCCTCCACCAATTTTACCGAGATCAACATTCGCAATCAACTCTTTGGCAGATCAAGATGCTACTAGTGTTTGCATTTGGGACCTCAATTCTAGCTCGCGAGGCTGGCAAGGCAGGGCCAGCTGGTGCAGCTTATTTTGGTCTCGCAGTTGAGGCTTTGCCAGATCCCCATCGATTGCGCCAAGACCCAATCGAGTCCATCGAAGTACTTTGTATGTTGGCCTTGTTCATGCAGGCGATGGATATGAGACGGGCTGCTTACGATCATGTATGTTCTCAAATGCTGTCTAGTGAATATGATGATCACTGATAGGAAAACGAGGCCGGACAAGCTCTGCGAATCTGTCTGACCCAAGGGCTCAATCGACGGTTCGACGCACAGCGCATCACTAAGCACGAATTCGAGCATCGTACGAAACTCTGGTGGACAGTTTATGTAATAGAAAGGAAACTGTCGAGTCTCGTTGGAGTCCCACCTGCGTTGCATGATGAGGATATTGCGCTTTCCATGCCAAGCATCGACCCTTCTCAGAGACCCGGTCTCACGATGGCCTTTCACATTGAGATATCCTCGCAGTTAGGCCAAATACTAAATGGTTTGTGGAAATTCTGCTTCTCTGCTCATTACATTGGGACTGATTCCTACATAGTGGTTTATGGTCTCGGGCATCAACGTCAACTTGGCGCGAAGTTTATCTCTGCGGTTCAATCTATTTTGAGGCGTCTTGCTGACACTTCGATCATGCTTAATACCGATATGCGAATCGAGCTCCAGCAACCACCGAATACGCTTTCCAGGATGGCAGCAAGTTTGCACCTCCTTCAACATCAGGTTCGAGACCCACGAGTATCCTACCATGAACTTAGCTTACATACTTAGTGTACCATTCTTACCATCCGCCCCGTTCTTTTTTTCCTCTTGGAAACAAAGCTTGCTAGTAGACGTACACCTCTAAAGCTTTCAGATGCCGTCATTGGTCTACTCAGAGTATGCGTTGAATCGGCCTTACAAGTTTTGAAGACGGTGGAGGGGTTGCGAGCCCATAATCTTGTCGGTCAGTTTTCCAAGCTGAGTGAGATCTTGGGGCTGACTGCTTGCAGATTTATTTCTCCCATTCGATCTCGAATCTATGTTTGCCAGCGCGTTTGTACTGATACTCGTCGATATAATAACACCCGCAGCCACCGAACAGTGGGATCTCCGCAAGACATTCAACCTCATGGATGAGATGACTATGCGAGGGATAATCATTGCTGGCCCATACAAGAAAGATCTTCAGGAACTAGATGAACTTCGGCAGAAAGTTAGGTCATATCACGAAGCTGAGGCTGAGACTCTATCAGAGCCAAATCCGGTCAATGGGCAAGCATCAGTGCCAAGCCCTGTTCTGGAGGTTGGAGAGGACATGATCTGGTCTTGGATGAACACGGAAGAAACCCATTTAGGTGTCTTGCATCCAGACACAATACAATCTGCCATCGACGGATTGAATTTTGATTTCTTGGATGACCCATCAGGACTCGATCTCGGAGGGAGTGAGTGGATGTGGAATGGTGGTCTCCCAGCAAACTCGATTACGCCGGACCTCAATTAACAAACTGACTGTTCGTCTGCTATTTGATCAAGACATCCAAGCAGAAGTACGACCACGGAGCCGCCGATTCCCATAGCTACTGCTGAAGCGCTCGAGAATGCACGAGGGTAAATGGGGCTGCTGCCAAGACAGTCAACATTTGTCCAATTGGGCTTGTATCACCACACCTCGCCAAGTCAAAGCCTAAGCCCAGCTGAAATGTCAATCCAATTTATGCAGCCACAATCGCACATGTCTAAAGAGGCTACAGCAATTCGTCAAATTCCTTTCAGCTCCGACATGAAACAGCATTCCCCAGCAGTTCTCAGCCCTACGAATAAGTGAGGGGTAGCTGGCGTGCATATATTGGGCAGTCCCCTTTCTCCACCCAAATCCTCCATCTGGGATTTCGTTAAGATCAACTACATCAATACAACAATCACAAACGATGCATTTCCTAGCGAAAGCTACAGTGGTCCTGTCTCTCACCACTCAGGTCCTGTGCTGGGGAGATGTCGGACATCGAACTGTAGGCTACCTAGCAAAGAAATACTTGACCGACTCCGCAAATCAGCTGTTTGAGAAAATTCTTGAGAATCCCAATGGCTGGGATTTTTCTGATGCAGCAACTTGGGCGGATACCGTGAAGCGTAGCCGTCCATATACGTCATCATGGCATTTCGTTGGTACGCCTCTCCCCTCCTCAAGTCACAAAACGAGACTGATTCACCATCAAATACAGACGCAAGAGACTCCCCTCCCACTCTGTGTGGTCTTCACTACCCAGACGATTGCTCGGCCCAGGGCACAAATGGGTGCATCATCACAGCTATTAACAACCAAACCTCACTGTTCCTATCACCTGATTCATCGAAAATCGTAGTCAAAGAGGCTCTCATGTATCTCATGCATTTCATCGGCGACCTCCACCAACCACTACACGTCGAAGACAAAGCCCGTGGCGGCAACGAGATCAAGCCTGTCCAATTCGGCACGTCACATACGCAGAACCTGCACAGTGTATGGGACACCGCCATCCCACACAAGATGCGCGGTCTGAGCGGGACGTTGAGCGATGTTGAAGAGCGAACTGCTGCAGTTGAATGGGCTGATGAATTGTTTGAGACGAATGCTGCAAGAGGTGTAACTGTGGAGAGTGAATGTAGTGATGTGGCGATTCCTGATAAATGTGCGCTGGAGTGGGCAAATAAGAGTAATGAATGGATCTGTAAGTATGTGTTGAAGAAGTCAGAGGAGTGGTTAGAGAAGAGGGGGAATGATCTTGCGAAGGGGTATTATGAGGGTGCGAAACCGATTGTTGATGAGTTGATTGGGTTGGCCGGTGCAAGGTTGGGGGCTTGGATGAATGCTATGGCTGCTGTGGTGTTGGAGAGAGAAGACGGGGAATGGGAGAAGACGCTATTGGGTGAGGGACGGGTGGACCTGTAGACGGACTTTACGGTATGAAGACTCGATTTGGGTGAGCTGTTCGATATTTTCCACTATCCTAGGCTTATATCTGGGAATCTGATCCGAATGGCGGAAACCCACTCATAATCCGATCATCATACGAGTCTACAATAGTTTTACTCTCTAAAAACAAGCAATGCCTAAGTGTCGTTCTCAGAAAGCTTGGATTGATGAACAGAATATTTTACAGACACGTGATCACAGAACGCAATTAGGTCAGCGGGATCGTGTTCCGCACTCAAGTCGATACATACCTGGACTCCAAAAACAATGCGCTGTTGAAAAATAAGGCGCAAAATCCTCCATATCCCTATCGAGTAGTCAGGTTCGGTCATATTCTCTCTCATTCCCAGGACTGGCGGCGGTGTGACTTGCATGTCGTCTTCAGTGGACTTGACTCGCCGCCAAAGTCACAAGACGACCCTGAAATATATTCAAGCCATGTCAACAAAGGGTCGGTGTAGGTCCAATATGCTGGGTCGGATGAAAAATGTATCCGCGTTACCAAACTATCAAGCAAGAGCTTCAAGTACAGCCACATCCAGCCCTTTCGTGCTCAGGTCAAGACACGCGGACTTCAAAGCAATCGAAGCAAGTCGGCCCACTTTCGACCCCTCGCTTCCAATCAAAACAACACAATCACCATCACCAAACTGGAAATACGGGCAGGCATCACCCCAGAGCCTACCTACCACGTCAATCAATTCGCCAGCAGTCAATTTCCCGTCAAGAACCCCAACACACATCTCCATCGACCCCTCAGCCCAACCCATGATATCCAACTATCAACTCCTCATCTCCGCAATCCCCCGCCCAATAAGCCTCATCAGCACCATCTCCTCAACCGGATCCAGAAATCTCGCTCCATTCTCCTACTTCCAAATCGTCGACCACGACCCTCCAACCTTCATAGTCGGCTTCTCCGCTCGGACGTCTCGTCTCAAGGATACCAGACGGAATTTGCTTGAGACAGGAGAATGCGTGATTAATCTCGTGAGCGAGAATATAATCCATGCTGCAAACGCAACGTCGCTGGATGTGCCGTATGGGGTTTCAGAGTGGGAATTGTCGGGTTTGATACCTGCTAAGGGTGGAACTGTGGAGCCGGAGAGGGCTGAAGAGGCGGCGTTTAGTGTTGAGGGGAAGTTGTTGGAGATGAAGGAGTTGGATTATCATGGGAGGGCTGGGAGAGGGGAAGCGCTGGGTGGGCTGGCGATTATTGAGGGGACGAGGTTTTGGGTTAGGCAGGAGGCGATGGGTCAGGATGGGGAGGTTGAGCTGGAGAGGTTGAGGCCGCTTGTGCAGTTGGGTGGGATAAGTTATGGGAGGATGGCGGAGACGTTTGAACTTCCTAGAGGGAGGCTGGATCAGGAGCTGGAGAAAGAGAATGGGTTGCGAGAAATCCTAGAAAGAAGAATAGAGTAGATCATCATGTGTTACAACTAGACAGCACACACAAGAATGTAATTATAAAGCGAATTCTCTTTCAGAAATAGTTGCACGGCGGGCGAGTTGACAAGAGCTTTCTGGACGTCATGATAGCAGAAAAGAGTTCCCTGCAATAATTTTGTTGTCGAACAGTATTCATCTACTGGTATACCTTAAATTTTTCTGCAATATATGTACAGCCCTAAAACTGATATTATTTCTATTGCTCTGTAAACGAAACGACAGCTTCTCGGCAAGTATGCATATGGGGGCTCTACCTGAGCTACTCAGCGTCATGATGACCCCGCCAGCCACTCTGACAGTGTATTCGATAGTTGAACAGCTGTTGAATAACGTCGCTTTATAAGATCTCAATAACTGACGATTTAATACTTAAAAGCGAACTGCTATTTATTTATTTTATGACACAATGAACAAACTTCACAAGTCTCACCGCCCGCTCGTAACTGGTGGGTCGTCAGATGAAGAGGAACTTTGTGTCGGGGGGAATGTCTAATCAGTATCAGCTTGGTTGTGCTTAAAGGTCAAGAAATCAACTCTTTTTCGTTCATTCCACGTGCTCAAGGAGTCAAATCCTCAAATCATCCTAAAGCTTCCCTTGACTCGCCTCCAAATCTCCTTCCGAAACCTTACAACCCACCCTCCAGTCCTACTAACCGCATCGCCATTCTCCTTAACTCTCCTCAGCAAGAACTGCAAACACTCCTGCGTACTCCCCCAAGCCAAGCACTTAAAAGCCCTCGGTCTCAGCTTCTCATCCATCTCAATTCTCTTCTCACTTCCCCCTTTCTCTCCACCTTGTTGACAAAGCTGCAACAATCCACAGCTAACCTCATCTGCCATACCCTGCAACTGTCCATACTCCAATTTGATCGTGGGCTGGCCTTGCTCGATCAAAGACTTCTGGATCGCGTAGGCGTTCTTGATACTCGTTTCGTTGTGACTCGCGAGCATGAGTGCGACTTCTGGGTATGGCTTCTTCTCATCTAGACCTGGGTACTGTCGCTTCAGGAGATTCTCCACAATGCCATTATACGCATTATGAGTTTGCTCGATAGTATCATGGATCAACTCCCTCTTCTCAGTAGCGATATACGCTCCTCTCACAAGCTTGATTCCCATGGTCCAGCCTTCGTCTTGGGCGAGCTTCAGGTACTTGAGGATGTTGTTTGGCGTGGATTTCAGGTAGGCTTGAAAGGTGTTGTACATGAAAGCTTGGTTGTTGCGGTTGAATTTTCGCATGAGGAGGAGTGTCCAGTCGTCGATTGTGGGCTGGAGGTCTTGTTGTTCGGCGTCGATCCAGACGCGGATGTTTTTGGCTTTGGCGGCGTGGCAGAGTGAGAGCATCTCCGTCCACATTTGGGGTGGGGGTGGTTGTTTGTTGGCGAGAGCTGAGAGGGTGGGTGCTCCTGCGCCTGAGAACCTGATATGCTGTTAGCTTCTATCATTTGCAGTACTCGGCTGGGTATAAATGTTTGTTGGTAAAGGAAGAACTTACTTCACAGCCATGAAGTCCTCCGGCCCTATCATTTCCATTGTCTTCTCATAGCCTTCCTTCCACCTCCTCACATCCGTCTCTTCGTTCCCTACATCTCCCTCATCAGCAGCGAACTCCTTCGCATACCCCAAAATGACACCTTGGAACCCAACCTGCTTCATCTGAGCAACTGTATTCTTGACAGCTGCTTCACAATCTCCTGCGACGAAGTGCTCGTAGATGATCTTCCGGACGAGGAGGCCGATGATGGGGTTCTTGTCGGGGTTGAGGAAGCGGGATGGTGAGTGAGCTATTATGTTGAGGAGGGGCAAAGAGAGTTTGAGGAGGCGAGATGAAGAGAGGATGGAGGTTATGAGGTAAGACCGTAGAAGGAGAGGTGTGGGCATGAGCGAAAGGGGAGGAAGTGTTTTGGCTGTGATAGACTGCCGTGATGTGGTTGGCATCGACAATGTGCTTGCCGTCGTCGTTACAGAGTGCGATTGTGAGTATCTTCGACATCGCGGCAACGCAATCCGAGTTGATATTGAGGATGTGTTCATCAGAGTTCTCATGCTTGATTTCTTCATGTTTGATATCGACAAGAGTAAGTGAGGGCAAAGAAGAACGAAATGTCAAGCTCTTTGTTCAGAGACCTCAAGTTTCTAAAGTAAGTTGTCCAAGTCCAGATACCCCATCATCCATCCCATCGTCAAGATATCCCGTAGCGGATCTCCTGCCCCGCACTAGAGTGCTTGTTGTCACTCAGATAGCAGATGGAGGGTACCTGCTTGTCCTATCAACGCCACATTCGCCTTATCGTGCATATGCACGACACCTAACAGACAGGTCACAATGCTTCAGATCGAGCTTTATGCCGTATATATGCAGGTGGATATTATCCGGTGCGATGGTGGAGGCAAATCGGATTGTGTTGTCGTGGTGCGGGATCAGATCCCGCGTCATGGTGGATGAGATACCTCCGGATTCGGGAGTGTTGATATGGAGCTTGTGACTTCGCTTCAATGTTGAACGAGTTGGATGGGTAACTTAGTAATTCTCGCCCATTTTTGCTATCGTACTCGCACGTACACAAATATTGTCTTGATTCATGTTGTCAGACGTTGTATTCCATTGTTGACAATCGTCAAAAGTGGGGTGGAATGACGTTTGGGCGACGGTCAGCTTCATAACTCAAAAATCATGACCCCCAAATCCCTCCTGACGGAGGTCTCTGCGCAATGAAGCATATACGCAACTCTTTCAGTCTTTGAAAGCTCTTCCCATTCTTTTTGACTCGGTATCTCTACACAGCCATCGCAGTGAGCTGAGGTGAGGTGGCCTTGACACAAGCTTCTTTGTCCTGATGTTCCGTCTGTCAAGCGAGCCAATGAGACTGTTAGAAATATGGGGATTGTAGGCGTAGACTCAGTACTATAGGCCGTACTACTGAGTACGCTACCCCTTTATATAGGAGATTCTCTCTCTCTGTAGTAGCTCCTTATACAACTGTAATTCTGTTATAGTAGCAATTCCAATCGATCGTAAAAGACCTTAAAACTTTATTTTTATTAAGATCTCTACTTTATTAACTCTTAGTATATCTACTACTACACTACGATATTATCCTAATTAAAAGTACTAATTCCCTACGTCGCTAGAGCCTTAAAAGGTAAAACTCTACTAGAGTTCGATAACTTCTTTAAATAAGAGCTTAAGACTAAATAAGAGCTAGCTAAAGCTAGTGTTCTTTATTACGTTCTTACTAAAGTTAGTATACTAAATAGTATTAATTAGTAGAATACTTACGCTAAGAAAAAGAAGGAAGCTTTTAAAATAGTTATTAACTTAATCTCTAAGCTTCTCTTTCCTAAGTATAGAGATATTATTAAACTAAATAACACTAAGCCTCTCTAGGAAGCTATTTACGCTAATAAAGGCAAAGTAGTTCAAGGGAGTCTTACTTTTACTAATATAAGAGATAATTTCTTTAAGATAAAGTTTATCCTAGGGGAGGAAACACTTCAGAACTACGTTATAAAGCTCTTACTCTTTAAAGTAAAGCTTAGTAGTAATAGTAAACCTCTTACTAATAAAGATATACGTCTTAAGCTATTATAATTATTACTAGCGTCCGGAGCTTAGATTACTATAGCGCTTACCTTAGAATCGTAAGACCTAGATCTCAGAGATACTATATAAAAGCTTAATGAATATCAAATTTAATAAAGGGAATAGCTTCGACTTATAGCTACTAGTAACGCTACGAACTACGCGAATAGAGGCTATAATAGAAGGAGAAGTAATAAAGATAGTAGAAACTAAAGGGGTAGAAGCTACTCACGTGAGAGAGGTAATATATATAAGAATAAGAGAGGATAGGAAAGATAGAATAATAATAGCAGAGGTAGTAGCTAATAGAGACGTAGAGAGCGCGTAGAAAAGAGAGGAAATCGCCTTAAATTAAGCTGAAATTAGTATACTTAGTATAAAAGCTATAGCTACTAGTATATAAACTACACGGAAGCTAAGAATACTTACACAAGAGATAGCACTAATAAAGTAAAGGAAATTAAAGATAATAATACTTATCCTATGTTCCCTTTAGAAGAGATTTACTACGCTAAAGACATAGAATATACTTTATTAATAATCTTTATTATAAAATCTATCTAGAAAATCGACTCTAGTGCTACTCGCTACTTTAGTAGAGTTCTAGCTAAGTTTAAGTAACTTAAGCGCTAGCGTAACACTAAATACATTAAAACAGCGACTAATTCGTACTCGATAGCTAAAGGTTATAGAGATATTACTATTAATAGGTTAACCCTTAAAGACGTGTAGTATATACCTAACTTCGGAGCTATAAAGCTAGTATTAATATATTAACTCTTAGATAAAGGAATTAATACAGAACTAACTAAGATATTAGTAAATAGATACCGGAATAGTGAACTAGCTTTTACAGGCATAAGAAATAGAGGTTTATATATTTTAGATATAAATCCTTAATATTAAGTTATATATAATATAATTCTATTAGACTTAAAGCTACTAAAGGAACGAATAGAGAGTTAGCTTAGCACAGAGGAAACAAAGGTAGATCTACTCTATAGGCGTTTAAGCTATATAAATTACGCCTATTTAAAGAAACTAGTTACTTACAGTAGTTATAAAATAAGACCGATTTCTATTCCGGAGCTAAAGGGAGAGAGGTATTATAAGGCTTACTTTATAAGCTATATAAAAAAGCACTTTAATAAGAAGTCAGATAGTAGAACTAATATACCTATTTATTAACTACACGCTAATATCTCTAGTATCTTACTACGCTTAATTCGTAGCTATAAATACTTCCTTTTAGTAGTAGATAATACTACAAGGACGTATTAAGTAGATCTCTTAGTTAATAAGTCTATATTAACTATTCAACTAGTTATTCGGAAATTAAAGCTATAGCTTAAAACTTAAGGGCAAAGCAAATTCTATATAATTATCTACTAGAGGACTAATAATAGTAAGGGAGAGTTCGGTCCTAAGTTTATTAACTAGCTGTAAGAGAGTGGAATCGTTCCTAAACCCTCTCCTCTATATAAACACTCTCTGAATAGAGTTATAAAGCGATAGATATATAAACTAGCTAAGATTATATACTTAATCCTCTATAACGCGAAGATACCTGAGAATATATAATACTACACTATTAAGTAAGTAGTAAAGCTAAAGAACAAACGCCTAACTACTGCTTTACTATATAAAACAGCTACTAGACTCACTTTAATCGAAGCGTATAAAGGATAGCCTATAAACCTCTCTAAAATAAGAGTATTTAGCTCTATAGCGTACCCTTTATATCCACTAGGGCTATATTAAGGTAAAATAAAGTAAAAGATAATTCCGGGGTATTTCGTATTAGTAGGTATAGCTAATACCTTAACCTATAGGCTCCTAAACGTAGAAACCTTTAAGGAACTAGAAACAGCTAACTACAGCTTTAATAAGTATATAATATACTTTATATACACTAGTAATAAGGAAACTATACTAAAAGGCAGTAATAAGGCAGTAGAAAGACCTCTGCTACTAGCTACCGGTCTAGTACTTACTAAGAGGCTAGCTAAAAGTACTAAAAGCTTAGAAAAACCTCTAAGAGAGAGGCTAGCTATAGAAGCTGAAAGACCTCTAGGAGAAAGGCTAGCTATAGAAGCTGAAAATCCTTTAAGGGGAAGGTTAGCTATAGAAAATATAGTAAGAGATACTAAGAGAGTATCTAATTAACGCCTCCCTAAATAGACTTAACTAGTAAATATATCTAATAATACTCTACTATTAAGATATAGTAGGAAATAGCGTAGAAAATAATACTTCAAGTAAGCTACTTAAGTGATAACTACGAAGCTATACTCTTAGTAAATCCTTAATAAGGCACTAACTTATTAAATAGCGCTAATTATATTAGAGGGTGAACCTATACGACCTCTTAAGGTTATAACTATTATAGAGGCTCTAAAGGAGAATCTAGTAGAATAGAAGGCCGCTATTCTTAAGGAATTATAAGCTATATAAAGCGCTGGAACCTATAGAGTATACTTTAGTAAGCCTCCCTCTAGCTCGAAACTAATATCTTTAAGACTAGTTCTACATAATAAAATTAACTCTGATAGCTCTATAGTATAGCGAAAGGCTAAGCTTATAGTAAGAGGCTTTAAGTAAAAACACGGCCTTAATTACTTCGATACCTTCACGAGTGTTATACGCTATTCCACCTTATAAGTACTACTTACTATTATAGCTAAAAGAGACCTAGAGATTAAGTATATTAATATTAATACTACCTTCTTAAACATGTACTTAAAAGAAGATATATATATAACGATTCCGAATAATAAGATACCGGAGATATAGAATAAGCTTTACTTAGAGCTAAATAGAAGGAAAGATATATATCTAAAGCTCTTACGCTCTTTCTATAGCTTAAAATAAGGACCTAGGGAATAGTAGCTCCTTATTAAAGATAAGATAGAAAAGCTAGGTCTAGAAGCGTTAGAGACTAACCCTAATCTCTTTATCTTTAAGAATAGAGCGTACGTATTAGTCTTTATTAATAATATACTAATTATAAGTAACCCTGCTAACTGCGAATATCTTAAGAAATAGCTCTTAAAGACCTGGAAAAGAAAAGACCTTAGAGCTATTAATACGTTTATAAGCCTATAAGTTAAGAAGGATAAGAAGAATAAGCCTCTGCGGATTTATTAAATAGCCTATATATAAAAGCTACTAGAAAGGTTTAGAATAGCTACAGCTAGAGGTAATACCTTACCTATAGCCGCTGGAATAGTACTAAGGAAGTTAGCTAAAGATAAAAGTATTATACTAGCCTCCCCTAAAGAGATCTTACTATTTCAGTAGATTATCAGCTCTCTAATATACCTCTCGAACCTTATATAACCTGATATTACCTATATAATAGGCTAGCTAGCGCGGCATATATTAAATCCCCTTAAATCTCACCTCTAAGACACGAAACCTCTCCTCTAATATCTACGACGTATAAAAAGTAATAGAATAATATTTAGAATCGGAATAAAATACAAGGGAAAGCTAAATAATAATATATTCGATATTTAGACTAATACTACATAAGAGACAGAATACAATAGGAAATCGTTCTAAGGATAGATAGCAAAGTTCTATAGGGATTTAATCTCTTAGGCTACTAATAAGTAAAGGTCTATAGCTCTCTCTAGCTTAGATTCTAAGATAATAGCTACTAGTAATAGCTCCAGAGAAGTAGCCTAGTTACTTAAGCTATAGAAAGACCTCGATATAAAGCTATCCCGAATTCCTATACTATATCTTAATAACACTAGAGCTAAATCTCTCTTAAAAGAACGGAAATTCTATCTAAAAGTAAAGTATATTAATATCCGCTAGTTCTATATTCGAGATAATATAGTTTTATATAATAAGTTAGTAGTAAAACACGTTCTAGGTAATAATAATATAGCAGATACTCTTACGAAAGCTTTACCTTCAGAATCGTTTAAATAATACAAGATATATATAGAGTTACCTAGTAATAACTAATTCTCTGATAACAACTCTAAGATTAACAATAGTTAGCTAATGAATAGTAGACCTATATAAATTAAAGCTATTTCTAGTAGTAAAACCTATAAAAATAGAATATTCTTCACGGAAAATCAGTCCTTTAATAAATATCTTCCTTAATAATAATATATAACTACAAATCAAGTAAAACATGATATATAACCACTATACCTAATAGTTAAAACAAATCTTATTCCGCGGTTAAAAGAAGAAGGAAAAGAAATAGAACTAGAAGAGGATAACCTTTATATACCCTAGAGGCTAGAGAGAAGGCTAGTAAGGAATATCTTAGTAGCTATAAAAGGAAGGTGCGAGGTAGCTATAAAGAAAGATAAATAAGAGTAGTAAGAGTAGGATATTATTAATAAGGGAGCGATTTAAGTGTACTCTTATACTATTTTATATACCTTAATACTATAAAGTTACTAAACTCCTAGGAAAACAGGAGACGTAGGCACTATATATATACTAGTATATTACAGGAGTTAATAAGGCATAATTAAGGCTCCTTATATAATACAAGTTATCAGCGATACTTCGGCGATACTCTAGTATCACTTCAGGAATATTCAGCGCTATGCTACTTTGGAAGGCTCTATTTACTACAGATATAGAGAATAGGGAGGGGCTGTTAGAAATATGGAGATTATAGGCGTAGACTCAGTACTATAGGCCGTACTACTAAGTACGCTACCCCTTTATATAGGAGATTCTCTCTCTCTATAGTAGCTCCTTATGCAACTGCAATTCTGTTAGAGACAGCCAGATTAGAGAAGTCTCATACGACAACATTTGGTCGTAAGCTCCCTCCACGTCTACTTCACCTTGAAAACACCTACCCGTTCTCAAAACGCGGTTTGATTATTTACTCTCGAAGGGTAAGCAAATTACGAATGGCGGCAATACAAAGTTTGAACAAAACGTGATATAAGGTTACCACAAGTACCAATATCGGAAATGCCGAAGTGTAAGAGAGCCTACATTAAGGTACTTCAAACACATGAATCATGCTGAAATCATACTGAGATCCAAAGAATCTTTCAAATCTACATTGCTCCATCAGAACCCAAATATGGCAGCCGCAAAATCCACCATCGTGCTTATCACTGGTGCAAACCAAGGTATTGGCTTCGAGATCGCTAGGAAACTCGGCAAAGAGTACCCTTCCTCTCACGCTTGATGGGAAGCCGAAACTCCCAACGTGGACAAGATGCCGCAGCAAAGCTCCAAGCAGAAAATCTGTCAGTTGAAGCGCTAACCATCGACGTGACAAGTGATGATTCTATCACTGCTGCCTCAGCTATTGTGGCATCCAAGTTCGGACGTCTAGATGTCCTGATCAACAATGCTGGAATCGCCAATGACAAGGAGTTCGAGTCGGGAGAAACTTCCTACAGAGATACGATGCTGAAGGCGTACAACACCAATGTCTTCGGCGCTTTCCAGTGTTTGGAGACATTTAGGCCTCTTCTTGAGAAGAGCGAGAACCCTCGAGTTGTGTTCATGACCAGCTCGCTGGGATCATTTGGGACTGGGTTTGAGCAAGGGAATTACCCGATCTATCGCAGTACGAAGACGGCGATGAATATGCTGGTGTGGAATTATGCGAAAAGGTATGAAGACAAAGGGTTCAAAATCAACCTTTGCTGTCCGGGACTTGTGGCGACGAATTTGACGGCATATGGACCGCTTGATGGACCGGAGATTGGCGCCATCAACGCCGTGAGGTTGGCGACGCTGGAGAAGGATGGTGAGAATGGGACATATTCGTCTAAAGAGGGTCCAGTGCCGTGGTAATCCGCTGTTGTTATGAGGCTTCTCTGAAGTCATGAATATTCCTGGTTTAACTGGAGACACTGAGGAGATCAACGGTCATAACATCGGCAGCACACATCATGTTGACTTGGGAGAAATGACTTTTCGCAGAATTTGAGATGTTTAGTAAGCGCGTAAAATCCTCCTTGAGACTGATAAAGAGTGTTATTTCGAACTGAGAAAGAAATACGAAGAGACAACTCATAAGCTTCCGATCCCCTGATGACTATGAAACTACCACTCCTTTCTCCAGTGTTGACATTGGAACTGCTTCTTCCGCGATTCACCAAACCAAATCTCGCCTCATAACTCTGCTTTCGCCGAATCCCTTCCTTGTTCTGGGCTTGATATCTGAACTTAGACTGGTAGACCATTGAGGTTGAACAGCTCCACCCCATCAGCCTTATCCCCAAACTGGATATTGATGAGTCCTATTGGGGCCCCAAAGGTACTCCGCTTTCCGACTCCAGTTACCTGCTGGATACTGATTTTGTGGTTACGAAGTGCTGAGTAGACCGTATTCGCACCGAAGGCACCCCACTTCAGCTCGTGGTTGGACTGAGCGGCTTGGTGAAAGGCATTCTTACACAGGTCCATCAGGTCATATCGAATCAGTTGTGCTACATCGCTGGTGATGAAGGTAGCGGCGAAATTGAGGAATCGCTTATCATGAACCAAGTACTGTAGAACGAACTTTCGTCCTACTTTAGTTAGTGCCTTAAGGCCTCAAGTTAGACACTACGTTAGCGATATTTGTTATCTATAAGAACCTCTATTTAATACTATAATAAAGATTTAAAGACTTTTTCTCTCTTAATTCTAACTTAAGTATATTCTAATACTTCTTTATTCTACTCTTTTAAGCTTCTTTCTTTTATATAGCTTTTATATTAGTAATTAATATAAAGAGATAAATTATAAAGATTCTATCTTTATATAACTTTATAGTAACTCTTTAACTTATTTATATTATCTTATTATTAAACTAATAAAGTAATTATTACTAGTTTATATTAATACTCTTAGAAATAAATAATACCTCGGATTAGCTTAAAGAAAATAAATGACCTTAGTAAATAAGAGAATCCTTTAGGAAATCTAGTAATAGCTTTATATTTATTTCTAAAGCTAGATTTATTATTCTATTAGACTATTTAGTATCTTTTAATTACTATTAAGCTTAATACTTTATAATAACGGAAATTAAGGCTAGTAGTTAAAAACTTATAGAATTTCTTATTTTAGTAATATCCTCTAGTTAGGAATCTACTTATAAAGAGCTTTAACTTAGAAAACTAAGATATATTATAAAAAGAAGTATTTTAGTAGTTTAATTTATCGATTTTAAGGTTCCTACTAATAATACTACTTATTTTTAGCTTACTTTATAAATAGCTAAAAAGAAATTAGAAGTAGATTATCTTTTATATTAATAGGATTAATAGTAAATACTAAAAGTAACTTATAAGCTAGGATTATAAGTTAGATAGTAGTTAAATATACTAAGAAATTTCGATAATAATATCTAAGAACTAATATATATTTTCTCTATTTAAATAGTTTCTATTTCTTTCTTTTAAAAATTTAGAAATTTAAAAAGAGATAAGATTAGAACTAGTTAAAGCTTACTTTAATCTATATTCTATCTTTTTAGATATACTCTTTACTTTTAATTTATTAATAGAATTTTAGAACACTTAAAAATTTATAATCTTTACTTCTAGTATAATAATAAAGAATATAGCTAATATATCTACTACTTAAGATCTTAACTAATTCTTTAAAGGAAGGATATTACTCTTAAGATTAAGAGAGATATTATTCTTCTATAAAGCTAATATTTTAGACTTCTTTAAAAGATATAAAGAGATTTATAATAATTACTTTATTATAAAACTTAAGTGTATTAATCGCCTTTTTTATTATTATAATAATATCTATTATAATATTATTAGAATAATTCCTAAATAAAAAAACTAAAAATTATAAGCTATCTTAGCTATTATACTAAAAGTCGAGTTTAAGAAGTATAATTATTAGTAGATTTAAAATACTATAAAGTTCTTTCGAGAGTTTATTATAATTAAGCGGAATATATCTAACCTTAAAGAATATTATTACTTTTACTTCTAAGTATTAGAAGCTTTACTTAATAAGTAAGTTCTTAGTAAGATAAATTAAGGATAACTATTTCTCCTTAAGTTACTTAGAGAGCTAAGAGCTAAAGTTATTAAGAACTATAAAGTAGATAATTCTAAGCTCTAGACTTATAAGAATTATAAGACTTTTTAAGATTTTATTCTTAAAGCTACTAAAAGTAAGTAAACTATTAAAGCTTTATAATATAAAAAAGAGCTAACTATTAAATATACTAAAGAGATTTATAAGCTTATTAAAGAACTTGAATATACTTAAGTACTAACTATTATAGAAGCTATAAAGAAGAGACTAATTATTATTCTATTTACTAATTATAGTATTTTAACAATAGAAAAGAAAGATATTAAAGACTTAGTATCTAAGATAATAGAACTTAAAATTAGTACTATAAACTCTAAGTTATAATAAATCTAATAAATACTAAGTAATACCTCTTATATATCTAAGTTTAGATAAGGAAGCTAAGGAACTACATAGAATCGCGATTATTATATAGAATATAGTCCTTAGGATATAAGAAGTAGTAAACTAGTTAACTTTAGAGGAATTATAAGGATTAGAGTAATAGGATATAGTAAGCCCTTAGTTTATAACTTTTGTAATAACTAATTTAAAGTACTTCCTTATAGATACTGAAATAACTATCTAATCTTTAAATATTATATAAATAATAATATTATATATATTAATAAGTATAAATAAATTTATATTAGCTCTTAATAAGAAAGATACTTAACTAGTTATAAAAAAGGTAAGATAATCTTAAGTTATTATTATCTGCTTAAGTACTATTAGAACTAAATATAACTTAGACTTAGAAGCTAGAAAAGCCTATTAAAAGAAGTATAAAGTTATAAATAGACTAGCTAATACTCTAGTAATTACTATACTTTAAAATAAGAAACTTATAATATTTAAAAAAAATAAAGATTAACTTTATTATAGTTTTAAAACTTTTAGAACTATTAATTAAAGAAGTAAGAGTCTTAGTAGAAGCTATTTCAGGAAAAATAAAATAATAAAGCTTTCTAAGAAAGATATAAAAGAATTAAGCTAAGAGAGAAAAGAACTATAGTACTATTCTTAAGAGAGCTAGTTAAGAGTTAAGCTAAGTTAAAGAAGCTAGTAAGAAGATAGTACTAGATAATCTAAGTAATAGTACTTTAATATAAATAATTAAAATTATATAAGAAACTAAGTTATAAGATCTTTTAAAGCTAGTAAAAACTAAAACTCTAGTTATTTTAAAATAGGAAAAGTTAACTAGATACTTATATTTTAATTAACGCCTAATAAGATATAATAGTTAATATTATAAAATAAGAACTTAGAATTAAAATAAGTAATTTATTTAGACTTTAAGCTTAGTAAGATTAGATACTTAATTATAATATACCTTTAGTTCTATATAAAAGAGGATTAGAAGTCTAGGTTATACTTATAAGTAGCGCTAGAACTAGACTTAATATATCTAAAAGCTTAGACTAACTTATTACTAAAGCTATTTATTTTACTAAATTCCTTAGTAAAGAATTAAGAAGACTTAAAATTCTTTCTATAGCTATCTCTTATTATAAGGAAATTATTCGAAACTACTTAGAGCTTATAATATAAATACTTAAAGTTTAAGTTATAGTAGAAGTAAAGCTTAGAACCTAAGTAATAATTAACTATAGAGTAGAAGTAAATATTATAAGTAAATATATAGTAGAAATAACTTAACTATTAATCCTAATATAGAAAGCCCTTAGTTTTATAACTATTACTAGTAATACTTTTAGCTTTCTAAGTTATATTAAGAATATACTAATTAATATTAGTAGTATTAAGAATTATATAGATTTTATAGTAATTAAAGAAGTATCTTATAATATTCTTCTAAGTATGCCTTTTATCTTAAAAAGTAAGCTTATATTTAAATACCTAGGAACTAAAGCTATAATAGTAATATTTATAAATTCTAATTAAGATTCTACTAAATAAATTATTATTATAAGAGATATTATAAAGATTAGGGAAGACTAAGAAAACCTTTAACTAGTATATATAATATTAAAGTAAGTACTAGTATAAAAAAAGGCTTAGAAGAGTTTATTTCTAATTTAGAAACTAATAAGCTAAGATCACTAGTTCTTATTAAGCGCTAAGAGGTTTATAAAGTTTATAAAAAATAAGTAAAAAAGAAAAAGAAGAAGTAAAAGTAAAAGAAAAAAACTTATAATCTAAGATTATAAGAATAAGAGTTAGAGATTTTTATATTTTAAATAGAAAAAGGAAAAAAAGACTTTATATTCTTTTTTAATAAGAAAAGAAAAGAAGATAGATATATAATAAGAGTAATTAGTTAAAATTAATATACTATATAAGAGGAAAGCAAATAAGGTTTAACTTATTAATCTTAAAAACTTAGATAAAGATAAGTTTAAAGAAATAAATAATTAGTTTAAAAGAGATAAGAAAGCTAAATCGCTAGTACTAAGAGGCTTATTTAGAGACTTTATTACTAGATAATTTTCAGATCTACTAAAAGAAAATTAACTTATAAGAGAAAAGTTTAATTTACTAATAATTAAGAAATATTTATAACTATAAGAGAGAAAGTTACTATTCTAGACTCTTCTTAATAAAGAAGTAGCTTTAGCTTTTAACTAAATAAAACTTAGCTATATATAATATAAAGTCTTATTACCTCTAGAAATTAAGATTATGTCTTATAAAGTATAGTAAAAGAAGTTATTTCTAGTTCTAAAAGTATTATAAGAAAAAGTAATTACTATACTAAAGAAGCGCTTTAAATAAGGAATCTTTAAACTTTACTATAGACCTTATTAAAATAAATAGTTCTTAGTAGCTAAGAAAGAGAAAGGATCTTATTAACTAATTTTAACTATAGTAGAAATAAACTAAGTAATAATTTAAGATATAAATATACTATTAAATATTAATTAATTCTCTAATAAGTTTATAAGATTAATAATAGTATCTCTTATCGATTTATTTTCTAAGTATAATTAGTTTAAGCTAGCCCTTAAATCCTGAGATATAATAGCTATTTATATACTTATTAATCTTCTATAAATAACTAGGCTACTATAAGGAGCTATAAACTTAATTACTTAATTTATCTGAGTTATTTATAAAGTCTTATTAAATTATATTCCGGATATTACCTTACTTTATATAGATAATATAAGAGTAAAGAGATTAAGGTTATTTTATAATAATAAGACAGTCCTACTAAGGATTTAATAGTTTATTATAAAATATTTTTAAAATCTAGATAAAGTCCTTATTTAATTTAAGAGAGTAAGAGTAATAGTCGACCTTAAGTCTTAATACTATCTACTTAGACTAAAGATAGTAGGATTTATTATAAATTATAATAAGAAGTATTTAGAAATAGCTAAAGTCCTTAAAATTTATAAATAGAAAAGATATAATAGTACTATAAAAGCTTAAGCGTTTATTAAAGTTATTATCTACTATCGGATTTAGATTCCTAACCTCTCTATAAGCACTATACTAATTTATACTATAATAAAGAAAGGTATTATATTTAGCTAGAAAGATATCTAAAAGCTTATAATAAAATAACTTAAAGATACTTTTCTTAGTACTCTAGTATTAATTAAGATCAACTATAGTATAAAGGTAAAGCTAATAATCCTTACTATAAATATAAGCCTAATTAAATAGGAAGTAGTCCTTTAATAACTTAATAAAGATAGAAAGTATTACTTAGCTAAGTTTAAAAGCAGATTATAGAATATAATGGAAAGTAAATATAATATAATAAAGTAAGAATATTAAGGAGTATTAAAAGCCATAAAAAAGATATATAACGAACTTTATAGAGTTTATTTTATCCTTAAGACTAATACTAAAGTATTAGTTAAATAGCTTAATAGAATAGTAAGTGATTTACTTAGCGCTCTCTTAATAAACTAAATTACTTAGATAAGACTAATAGACTTTAAAATTAGATATATTCTAGGAATAAAGAATATAGTAGCTAATAGCTTATCTTAGTAAGGAAGAGAATACTCCTCGGATATTATAGGGAAAGATAAGCTTAATATTAATAAATAGATTTCTAATAAGCTTAGAGTACTTTCTATTACCTTAGTTAGTAAAGGACTTATAAGCTAGTCTTACTAGTTAAACTACCGGATTCTATAGAATATTTACTCTAATAAGTTAGAAAAGCTAGCTACTTTTCTAATAACTCTTAGAAAGTCTACTACTATTAAACTAATTAATTATAAAAAGTTTAAAATGAATATACTCTTATACTAAGTATAAGATAAGAACCTTTACTACTAAGCAGATAATAGAAATATAATTTAACTAGTCCTAAATAATAAAATAAAGCGATTTAAAGTAATTAAAGAGTATTATATAAAAAGCGGATACTATAGTCTTAAAGGGATTTCCTTCTAACTATCTAAGTAATTCTATTAGAAAGGATTCTATAAGAACTACGAAGTATTCTATAAAAACTATAAAAACTATTAAAAATAAAAAGTAAAGTAAGAAGAAAACTTATTATTCCTTACTTAGCTATCTGGAATATTTAATTATATTAGCTTTAATATTATTAAGGTTCTTACCTTAGATAATAGGAAGAAGTATTTTATATTAGCTAAAGAGAACTTATCTAGATAGCTAGAAAAAAAGGCCTTTACGCGAGCTACTATAGAAGAGATTACTAAGTTTTTATAGGAAAATATAATCTATTATTATAGCTTATTTAGAAGACTTATAGTTAATAGAGGGCTAGAAAATAAGAATATTATAAAAGTATTTATAAGGAAATATAGTATTAAAAGAGTCTAGATTTTAGTATATAACTTTAAAGCGAATAGAATAGTAGAGAGAGTATATTAAAATATTCTTAATAGTCTCTTTAAAGTAATAAAAGAAGGATTTTACTAATAAACTAGGAAATTTCATAAGATCTTATTTATATCTTAAACTTTAATCTACTAACTAATAAGAGTAATACTATTCTTTCTATTATATAAGTAAGATCTAATATTACTACTAGAAAGTAAATTTCTTATTTAAAAGATATTTAATTACTAAAAAGTTTAGAACTAAGAAGATCTTCTTATATTATAAAGCAAGTAGTTTAAGTTATAAAATAAAGATATAGAAAAGATTATTTTATAGAAAAAGAGATTTTAAGAATCTATAATAAAAGTATAAAACTAATTAAGAGTCTTAAAGCTTAGACTAATTAAAACTAATAATCTTATTCTACTGTATAATATATAAGAAGCAATTAATAAGTTAGCTAATATTAAGCTAGACTACTACTAGATAAGCTTATACTAAGTCTCTAAAGAAAATACTAATAAAAGCTACTACTATCTTAAAGAGCTTAATAAAGTCTAACTATATAAGACTTTTACTATAAACTATCTTAAGTATTTCTTCTAATAACACTTAACACTTATACCTCTAGAACTTAATCCTCTTTTATCCTTATCAGAGAGTAATTTAGATAATACTAATAGTAAGTATACTAACTCTAAAGGAGACTTTACTTAACTTTATCTAAGCTTAAATTAAAATTCATACTCTTAAGTTCTAATCTTATAACTTCTAATAGTAAAGAGAGTAAACTATTAAATTATTCTAGATACTTTATAAAATAGAGTTATCTTATAATCTAATTAAGGATAAGATATAAATATATATATATATATATTTTTTTAGTTTATTTACTTTTTTTCTATATTTTTAATAAGAAATCTACTGTTCTTTAAATTCCTTTACTTATAATTCTCTTATTTCTAGATTTACTATCTCTTATTGTTTTACCTTATTTTATAAACACGCCTCTTATTAATATTATTTTATTTATTAAATTACTAGTTTTTTCTCTTCTAGATTATCTTTCTATATTCTTTTATTATCTTACTATTTAAATCACACTCCTTAAGTATAAATCTTATTTCTCTTAAATTACTATTCCTTTATACTTACCTATAAAGCTTATTATTCTTTTCTTATATTTATTTCTATAAGTAATTCTACTTAAAAGCTTATAAGGTGTAAAGGTAGTGGTAACCACTTCTTTACTATACCTGATTAGGAAGAATCTAGAGCTCGGCAAAGCTCGGTAAGACTCGGTAGAGCTCGGTTAATTTTAAAGGGATTTACTGACAGTTACCCACTTAGTTATACGCAAAGGGAAATAGCTCTACGCTACTATAGGAGTTTAAGTCAAGTGTAATTAGGCCTAACTAGGAATAGCCCGGGGAATTTATCTATATAAGCTCAAGCGCCCTCCACGGAATTAAAGGCTCCTTAGCTTGATATTCGCGCTAATAGAGAGGTTATCACCTGATCCGTAGTTATTTCACTCATATACTAGCTAACACTAAACCGTGCTATTATATTATATCAAGCTCAAATCACACTACTAGTAACAGCGTAATAATATCCCGACGACTTATACTCGTCACCCTAAGCGAGCCTTTATTTTTCGACCCTTATTATTACTACCTTACTAGCGCTACGCACTTGGTTATACGATAACAGACAACTTATACGAAGTTACAAGACTACGCTTAGCTTAGCGTTATTTAAAAGCTAGAATCACTTAGCTTTACTATTAGTTAGAATTACGAGGCTAGCCAAAAGCTGATAAGTACTTATTATTACTTAATACTCTTATATTAACTCTAAATATCTAACTAAGTCACGGGACTTAGCTATACAATCCGACTACTAAGCGTCATACTAGTTGTCAAGAACACTCCTAACTCGGACTAGCGTCTTATTCGCTATTAGCTATTATAAGAGCTAATATCTCTCTTAGAAATATTATTACGTTATAACGGCGAATAAGAGCTATTTTAGAGAGCTAAGCGAGCCCACTAGCGTGCTCCTAGTAGCAGTAGAAAAGACCGTTTTTATAGCCTCTATTCTTTAATACGTGTAGCTCCTTGAAAGAACTAATTAAATCCTTAAGTTTAAATATATATTTAACTTATACGTGTAAAACACTAAAGAGAGTTATTTTAGTACTTATTACAATAGTTATTATTCTGTAATAGGATAAGATATACTAGTATATAACGTAAAGGTTACTATTCTATATTATGATAGTAAAAAGAGCTTTTATTAGGCTTATATACTGAAGGGGTTATTTATATAATCGACTTACTCTTTAAAAACCCTATATTATTACTTAATAATATCTCGGTTAAATATTAACTGATTTCCGCGATTTTAGCAGCTAATTAATAGTACGAACTATAAGTTCTTAATACGATACTCGGAGTAGTTATAATAATAGCTCTTTAAGTAGAAATATAACTTCTACGGAAAATTAAGACGAATTAAACTAATTAAGAGTTAATAATAAAGCTGAGTTATTCTCCTTAGTTTAAGGTACCCCTGCTAGAGTATAAATACCTGGCGCTAGTAATATAAACTAATCAGAGCTAGAAGAAGCTTCTATAGCTAGACCTAGGTCTTACTTATAATAGAGAGATTTAGCTAATAAGAGTCTAGTAGACTAAATCGCTGAACTATATAATATAATACAAGAGTAAGATAAAGAGAATCGCTTATTATAACGAGAACTATAAGAGCTAAAAAGCTCTAACTCTAACCCTAATTAAGTAAGAGACGAAAGCCCCTTAAGGTATATTTATAAAAATACACTTAAAACAAATATTATAGAACGTACTAAAGGTAGGTAAAAAGGTAAGGAAAAAACGCTTATAATATGTATTATAACTCTATCGCTTAATCGACTAATCAGAGAAGCAAACGCTATAACTCGCTTTATAATATAAATTTGAAGAGAGCTTCTTAGAGCGTCTCTACCTCTAATTTCCCCTGTAAATTCCTCTTTTATTAGAGATATAATTAGAGCTACTATTAAAAGGGCCTCTAACAGGTTTCCTAGATATAATAACAAGTAGTGTAAAACCGGAAAAATATATAATCCGAAGCCGCTTATAGATAGTGTAAACCTTACGTTTAAGCGATAGGAATTATTAATTATTTCTAAGCTAAAAGTAAATTAGGACTACTTTAATAATAAGTTTACTTATATAACCTATGTATATAATATAATAGAGAGTAAAGCATAAGAAGCCTTATTTATAAGGCACAATACGTATAGCGGAGATCCTTATACGCACTATATAGAGCTAATAGCCGATTTACGTAAGATCTTTATTACAAAGTAAATATTAATATACAAAGCCGAATACAATAGCTTATATATATCATCTACTAATGATTTTAGTAATTTCAAAGCTAAATTCCTACGCCTTACTAATAAGGCTAGAAAGCCTAGGGATTACTTAAAAGATCACTTCTATATAAAGTTATACCCTAATCTTAGAGCTACTATAAAACCTGTAGTAAACTTTATTAACAGATTCAACAAGTTTTATTAAGCTATACTAAAATCACACGAATAAGAAAAGCTAATAGCTAATTAAAGAAGAAAAGAGTCTATTATTATAACTAGCAGCTCTAGAACCTCTAGATCAGCTCGTAGAGAGTAAAGAATATAAAATCATTATAATAATAATTACGTAAAAAAAACCACCGAAAAAACTATAGCTATTACAGCTATAAAGCCTAATCAGGAAGTACACTATTATAGGTATAATAAGGTAAGGCATTTATTACTTCAATACCTTAAGCTTAAATCAGGTGATCTTAAAGAGCTAGATCAAGAGGAAATCGATAAAATCAGCTAATCAGAGAGCGAAGCTAATTTAAAAGAAGAGGCCTAAAACAAAACCCTCTTTTAAGTGAATATAGCGACGTAATAGATCTAACTAACTTAGACCTATTCACGCTAATAAGCGGTCTATACTTTACCTACTCTTATTACCTTAGTAAAAACAGATATTCTATCTAATTACACTTTTTAATTAATATAGGCGCTAATAGCTTTGCCTTCCTAAATAAGCCTTTTACTAAGAAATTATAATATCTCTTTAGCGTTACACCTTAATAGTTATTACAGCCTATTACAATAAAAGGCTACAACAGAATCACTAATAATCAGATTATATCTTATCTCTCTCTCTCTTTTACAATTAATAAGCGTAGAATAATTAATATACCTTTCTTTTTACTAGAATTAGGTAATTATAACCTTATTCTAAGCTATATTTAGTTAGAGTACTTTAAAGTATTATTAGATATAGTAAGAAAAGCCTTAATTTAGCTTAGCGAGCTTCTTAAGAGTATTAGACCTTTTTATAAGGAAATATCAATTGGATAAGAGTAACTTAAAAAGAAGCTAATCGATAAAAATCATTAAGATAATATTAATCGATATCTAGAGGCTTAAGAGGCTAAAGAGCTTAAGCTAGTACTTATCGCTAAGCGAGAAAAGGAAGCGAAAAGCGAATCGCCCTAAATTAGTAGTAAAAAATTCATTTAAAAGCGAGCTACACGAATAGCTTAAAACTATAAAAAGAGAGTTATTAGGATTTTCTAGTTCTAGCTCTTATAAACTAGTTACCCTACGTTATAATCCACCTACCCTACTAAAATTAATAAATTCTACTAGCTCTTCTCTAGATATTTTTACTATTAGCGCTACTACTTTTAGTTGAATAATAAATAGAGATAAAGGGCAGAGAACTAAGCTATTTATAACTAGCTTATATGAAATCAATTAGCTAATAGCCGAGCTTTCCCCTAAGAATTAAAGTGAAATAATAGTGAAAGTACCTAAGTTTTTAAAGGACTTATATAACACTTTTAGTAAATAAGAGTCTAATAAGTTACCTCCTTATAAAGACTATAATTATAAGATAGTTCTTAATAAACCTTATAACTTAAAATATAGTCTTTTATATAATATATCACAGGAGGAGCTAGTCCTAACTAAGGAGTACTTAGAGGATAACTTATATAAAGGCTTTATAAAGCCTTTAAACGCTCCTTTTATTTCACTAGTCTTATTTATTAAAAAACCAGGGGGTGGCCTACGCTTTTATATCGATTTTAGGAAGCTAAACGAGATTATATAAAAAGATCGCTACCTGATTCCTTTAATTAATAAGACGCTAGCTCGTATTAGTAAAGCTAAGATATTTATAAAGCTAGATATTTAATAAGCTTTCTATTGAATTAGAATAGACCCTAATAGCGAGGAGCTAACTATATTTAGAATATATTATAGAGCGTATAAGTATAAAGTGCTACCTTTTAGTTTTATAAATAGACCCGCTACTTTTCAAAGGTATATAAATAATATCTTATTAGATTATTTAGATATTTTTTATACTACCTACCTTAATAATATTCTTATATATTCCGAAGATATCAATAAGCATGAAGATCACGTGCGAAAGGTTATTAAAAGGCTAAAAGATACTAGCTTACAAATTAACGTTAAAAAGAGCGAGTTTTTAGTTATACGAACTAAATACTTAAGCTTTATAATTATAACTAAAAGAATAGAAGTCGATTAAGATAAAATCTCTATAATAAGAAACTAGAAAGACCCTAGCTTAGTACGTGGAATATAAAGCTTTTTAAGCTTCTATAACTTCTATTAACAATTTATAGCGAACTATAGTAAAATCGCTAAGCTGCTTATTAATCTTACGAAAAAGGAAATATAGTTTAAGTTTAATAATAGCTATAAAGATATATTTAAGAAGCTTAAAAAGAGCTTAATTATAGCACCTATACTATATTACTACGATCCGGAATTAGAGACTATAATTGAAACCGACACTAGCGATAGCGTAATAGCAGGGATATTATCTTAAAAACACCTAGATAGCGAATTTTACTCTATAGTGTTCTACTCTAAGACTATAGCCCCTGCTAAGTGTAATTACAAGATATATAATAAAGAGTTATTAGTGATTATAAAATCGCTTAAAAACTAGAGATCCGACCTAGAGCGTACTTACTAGTGTATAAAGATCTATACTAATTATAAAGCGCTAGAGTATTTTATAATAACTAAAACTCTAACCGGTAAATAAGCGCGTTAAGCTGAAGCGCTAGCTGATTATTACTTTATTATTAGCTATTATAGAGGTTCCGAAAACACTAAAGCTGATATTCTTATAAGGGATAAAAATAATACTAAAAATCAAGACGTTATAAAAGCAAAGTATTATCTAAAATCGTTATTACAACCCGATTAAGTTAAAGAGGCTATAAAAGAGGATTTATAGCTAGCTTCTATAAGTACTATTATAGATAACTCCTACTTCGTTAATAGGCTTTTAAGAGCTAATAAATAAGAAAAGTCCTACGAGCCTCTAAGGATAGAAGTAAAAGAAAAGCCTAATAATAACTTCTCACTTAAAAATAAGCTATTATTATATAAAGGAAGACTATTAGTCCCTAACGTTACTAATTTACGATATTAGCTAATTAAAGAGGCTTATTATCAGATCTCTATAGCTTACCCTGATAGAGATAAGACCTATTAGCTTATAAAGGCTCGATATTATTAGTCTAATATACTAGTTAATATCGCTAACTATATTAATAGGTACTACGATTATTAAAGGACTAAAAAATCAACGAATAAAACGCCGAAGTTATTATAACCTTTACTAATTCCTAAGAAGCCTTAGCGCGATATTAGTATGGATTTTACAGAGCTACTAAAGGATTAACACAGCTACGACTATATAATAGTAGTTATAGACCGTTTTATAAAGCAATCGATTTCTATTACTTATAATAGACGAATAAACACTAATTAAATAGCTACGTTATTTATAAAATATATCTATTAATACTATAGCGCCCCTAATATAATTATAAGCGATAGAGGCTCTTAATTCGTTTCTAAATATTAATAAGAACTATATCACTTATTAGGAACTAAATTAAAGCTTTCTATAGCGTATTACTCGTAAACTAATAGTTAAACAGAGAATTATAATCGCTACTTAAAACAGCGACTATAAGCGTTCTTAAATCACTATTAAGATAACTAGTCTAAAATACTACCCTTATTAGACTACGCGTAGTTAATATTACTATACGCTAGCCTAGGGTGGCTAAGTCCTTTTAAAGTACTTAAGAGCTATAAGATTAAGATATCCTTTAATTAGAAGCAATTATCTAGCGAAGCTACTAATAATATCAGAAAAAATAATATAGCTACTATAACTAGATCTAAAACCCTATTAAAGTCCTTAAATCCAAGCGCTAGTAATAACGCTAGCTCGAATAATTATCAAGTATTAAAGTCGACTACTCGATACTTAAACGAGGAACACTAAGGTAAACAAATATCTAGACTAGATTCTACACTAAGTAGGACCAGTTATACGCCGGTACAAGAGCTAAAGGGTAGCTCTACTATAAAAAAGGGTAACTGAAGTATAGAGGAAAATAGCTCTACACTATATAATAAGAGTGATATTAAGTTACCGGATTCTAACCAGCTATTAATTCCATACTAAAACATAGTAATTCCCGCGTTAAATCTAAGATCCGGATCTAATAATAAACCTTGCTTAGCTCTACTACCGTTCAACGCTAATACGCAGCGTACTAAAGATAATAACACAGTTACGCAATATAAAGGTACTTAAAGGAGTGATATAATAAACACCTCACAGCGTATATATAATGTAATAGAGCGTGCGAAAGTATATATAAGCAAAGCGTAGGCCTCTTAAAGAGAGTATACGAATCGTTCGAGATAAGATATCGATTTTACTGTAAAAGATCATATATAGTTATATATAGAAAACCTTAAGTCGATATAGCCCTTAAAGAAGCTAGGCTTCATTAAGCGAGGTCCTTATAAGGTTATATAATAAGTAGGCTACGCCTACGAGTTAGAATTACCTCCTTTGATAAAAATCCACTCTATTATTAACCCCTCTTAATTACAGAAAGCATATAAGCGAACTAACGACGAATTAAATATCACCGACACTATAGATAATATAGAATACAACGAAAACAAATACAAGCTAGTTCGTATACTAGCTTATCGTTATTATAACGATACGATATAATATCAAGTAGAGTAGAGAGACTACTCCCCTGATAATATATAGTATAATATAAACAGCTTCAGTAATTCAGCTAAAGCTATATATAACTATCACAAAATCAATAGCAGAAGACCTCTTAGCTAATCAAAGCTCGCCTTTAACACTCTATTATAAAATAACAATTTTACTTTTATAAGTAATAATTTTATAAGCGAATCAGAGGCTAAGGATTAGCTAGAATAGCTTATTACAGCTATAACCCTAGTCGACGATTCGACTAATATTAATAAACTAGAGCCTAGATTCCCTGCTCTAGAGCTTACGCCGTAATAAGCTTTAGAAGCTAGCGAATTAGCTTCTTTATTACCGGCGTATTTACTTCACCTCGCTAAGCCTATAGCTCGATTCTTCGCTAAGCTAGATAGCGTAATAAACCCCTTTTATCAGGTATTTAATAAAAAGCTCTTAACACTAGACGCTTATAAGTCGAATTACAAGCTACAAGGCTTAAAACCTAATAGAGAGCGTATTACAACCTACGTATAAGCCTAGAACCGAAAACTCGTTAAAATCACCCGTATTATAATACAAATAGAAAAAGCTTAGCGAAAGGCTAATCTTAATAAGGAATAAGCGGTCCAGGAATATCTAGTAAATATATACTATTTACAGTTATAAGACTACTAGCGTTAAAAAGTACTTTGTTTTATTTACTTATTAGTTTAGTTTTATACTTATTTTTACTTACTTTTCATCTCTAATATATAATAATCACTTCTACTTTGTTTTTTTAATCGTTTTATTACACTTTTAAGCTTATAACTCGATTTTTTCAAAAGGGAGGGTAATATAAAGATAGTAGTAACCACTTCTTTACTATACCTGATTAGGAAGAATCTAGAGCTCGGCAAAGCTCGGTAAGACTCAGTAGAGCTCGGTTAACTTTAAAGGGGTTTGCTAACAGTTACCTACTTAGTTATACGCAAAGGGAAATAGCTCTACGCTACTATAGGAGTTTACGTCAAGTGTAATTAGGCCTAATCGGGAATAGCCCGGGGAATTTGTCTATATAGGCTCGAGCGCCCTCCACGGAATCAAGGGCTCCTTAGCTTAATATTCGCGCTAATAGAGAGGTTATCACCTGATCCGTGGTTATTTCGCTCACGTGCTAGCTAACGCTAAACCGTGCTATTACATAAGGCAGGATTATAAGTTAAAAAGTAGTAAATATTATATAACTATAGAAGTAGAAGTAAGCGAGAGTAAGCGCTATATCTAATTCGGAAGTCGACTATGTTTATTATAAGTCGTAATATGGTAGGGTAGTGTGGTTCTGGGTCGGAAGATAGTTAGCTTATTCCGTAAGGTTATATAGATAAGCGTGATAACGCGTAATAAATATATTATCTTCTCTCTCTTATTCTTACTACTTGTTTAGTTAGTAGTCTTCTATATCCCTGCTTACTATATACTTTAATAGTATTACCTTACTCTTTTATATTAGTAATTAATATAAGAAACTAGAAGTAAGGTAAAGGAGTAGTTAGGATATAGCTAAGCTAGTAGTAAAGGTAGGAGTTAGAATTTTATTACTTAGTATCTCTATCACGGAGATAGATAGATATATAGGAAGCAGCTGAAAAAAAAGAGCTCTAGGAACCCCTATTTAGTAAGCAGGATATCAGGAAATAGCGGAATATAAGTGGAGAGAGCTAAGGAAATATAAAAGGGAAAGTTATTATATAGAGCTTAGAAGATAAGGTTACTATAGTAATAGAGAAAGTTTATACGAGGAAAATAAGTAGGGAACAGATAAATATAAAAAGAAAGCAGGTCTAATATAAAAAAGGGGCTTAAAGTAGGGTGAAAAAGGGATATAAGGAAAAAGGGTTAAGGAGGTTAGAGTAGTTAAGGGAGTTAAGTCTAGAGGTTATAAGAAGTATAATCGCTACGCTTCTACTAGTAACTCTAGTACTTTTAACTCTAGTAGTATTAGGTATACTATACCTTATAAGCAGATACTAAAGGTTTAAATTATTTACTAAATTCCTTGATATAATTATATTTCTAGGAGATCCTAAGAATTAAAGAACATTAGATATAGAGGGAAGTAATATAGTAAAATATATTTAAGTCCGGGAGAAGAGCTATTAAGAATCAAGGATTACGAATTCTAAGATAGTAGAAGTTAGGTATATCTTAGTTATACCGGCCCCGGGTATACTAGGCGCGCTATACTTTAAGGGAGCTAATATTACTAAGTTCTTAGAGCAGTATACTAATTAGTGTGATAACGCTTAATTAAAGGATACGGACTGAATTAAAAGGCTCCCCTGATATTATAATCTCACTATTAGTTAGTATATTAAGACGCTACTAGAGTAGATAAGTAAGAATTAGGAAGAATTAGTAATCTCTTTACTAGAGGAGTATAAGGATTAGGATACTTTTTAACAGATAAACTCCTAATTATTCCTTAAGGCTCTGAAGTTAAAACCGCGGACTACGGAAAGTAATATAAAATAGTTTATTTAATAATTTACTATAATCTCGGCTACTTTAGTAAAAAGGGGCTAGTTAGAAAATTATACTTAGGGAGTATAGTTCTTAAATAGGTTACCAGGGGACGTTCACGGGAAGGTTATACGTAAGAATAAGGTTAATATTAATAAGCTAGATATAATTAAGTTTAATAACTTAGTTAAGATAGCTACTAAGATTTATACGTCTAATAAGATAGTCCGAGAGTTTTCTAATAGTCGCGTAAAGTAAGAGGGCCTTAGTAAATTAGTAGATTCGCTTAGCTAAGTACCTATTACTCTTAAAGCAGAGGGTTAGCTAGTTCCTCCTATTATTAGTTTAAAGACTATATCTATAGAAGTAGTAGAGGAGATAACCTAGGTATTTAATATACTAGTACTAGCTATAAGAGTATTATAAGCTCTATAAGTACCCGGGGGAAGATCAGGATTTAGCTCGCCTAGCAGAGGAAATTAGTTAGGAGCTTACTTAGTAGAACCTAGTAGTTAAGTTAATCTATCTAAACTACTATAGGGGGCGTACTTAGGCTAACCTTGGTACCTGAATAACTTACTAATTAGAGTATATACTATAAGGATATTTAAAGATCGCTAGAACTAATATTTCTACTATTTAGAAAATAAGTACTTTCGTAAGGACTGCCCGGACTTCTTAATAGATATAAAGAGAGAGCTCGTGTATAATTATTAAGGCTAGATATATTATAGGCGTACTAGTAGTAGGAGATAGTTAGTCGGGTAGCGCAGGGGGGTCCTAGTAATAAAGGCTATATAAGCTAGTTAGAAAGGAACCTTAATATAGGGAACTAGCGAGGGATAAGTTAGGGGGAGTAATTCGATAATATAGCTAATATAGGTGCTATAGTACCCTATAAATAAGGCTAAATCTGTAAAGGTAATAGCAGCGGGAGTAGTAACTTAAGATAAGTCGGATATTAAGGAAGATAAGGGAGATTAAGAAGTTATAAGAATATTAAGAGCTAGAAGTGAAAAACTAAAGAGCGGAAAAAACAATAAGTAAGTAAACCTAAGGAAGGTATTAAAAGGGTAAGTTAAGAAGGAAAAGGACTTAGTAGCTCTAAAAGTTCTATAACTTAGAAAGTAGAAGTAGAAGGATCTAATTAAAAGGGTATTAAGAGAGGGAGTATAGTAAGGAGAGATTATTAAAGAAATAAAGATAGATAAAGAATAAACTAAGAAGTTAAAGAAAGTTAATTTAAGAGTTACTAAGAAAGTAGAGTAGTACTTAGATATCTTAAAGTAAGGGGCGTAGCTTCTAAAGCTATTAAATAAGGTTCTAGATAATAAACTAAAGGGTATTACTAGTAAAGAAGTACTTATATACTCTAAGCTCTTATAGAAACTACTTTTTAAAAATATAGCTATAGTGAAGTTACCTCGGACTACTAAGGAGAGAGTTAAGGGCGATCGGGCTAACCTAGTATTAATAAAGTCAGCGGAAGTAGAAGAGATATCAGAGGACTCTTAAGTCTTAATAATTAGGAGCTTAAAAGTTAAGGTCTAGTTAGAGTCTCTAACTATAATAGCGCTTATTAATTATAGGTCAGAGGCTAATCTAATAACTTCTACGATTACCTTAAAAGCCGGGCTCCTTATTCGACTTAATTTTAATCTTAGAATAATAAGCTACTTAAGAGAGCGCGAGAAGTTTAAGAGGTTATATAAAGGAGTTACTATAGAGATTAGAAGTATCTTAATAGCGGGGAGTTTTTTTACTTTAGTATAAGTAGAGAATAATATAATCTTAGGATAACTTTTTATTATAGCGAGTCTCTTATTATTTTCTTATAGTAGAGGTTATTAGTTTACTATAATTATAAATAATAACTAAACTAAGTAAGTTATAGTAAAGGTCGTGGATTTAACAGGGTCTTATACTGAATCGGATATTTTCTTAGAAAATACTTAGCTAAGGCTATAGTAGTAGGCGGTTCTAGCGATAGATCTACTAAGGGGAGGGGCGAGTTAACTAGTATATTTAACTTACTTAGCAGGGGAAAAGTAAAGGTATTTTTAGCTATAGTATTTACTAAGCTAGATAAGGAAAGGAATAAGGATACGATTTTATTAAGAAGTACAGATTTAATTACACTTTTATAAGTAAAAAGGGGTTTTCCTACTATTAGAATTTAGGGTACTTATAAGAAGAAGGCTAATAAGGTTGTTCCGATTTAAGAGAGGATTTCAGATAGGTTAAAGCTAGGGGGAAAGCTAGACTAGAAGTAGAGGCGATTAGAATAAGAGAGAGCTAAAGGGCCTATTAAACTACTTTATAAGTTTAATAAGTAAATAACTCTGAAGTTCTTAGAGTTACTATATAAGATAAAGTTAACGCCGGAAAGAATAAAGGAGATAGTAATTAGAGGAGGATTATAGCTATAAGAACATGAGCTTTTAAAGGAGATACTATATAAGCGTAAGGCTATAATAGCGTTTAACTTCTCTGAATATAGAAGGATATATGAAGATATCTGCTTACTATAGGAAATTTATACTATTCTATATAAAGCTTAGTAAGCGCCTGGATTCCTAGTACTAAAATATCTATAGGAACACGTTAAGGATATACTTATAAAGAGGCTTAAGGCTAGTACCTTAGAATATAACTATAGACTATATAGGAATTAGTAGTTTTTAGTTAAGAAAAAGAGTAGGGCGTATTAGATAGTAGATACTATAATAAAGTATAATATAGTAATAATTCAGGATACTAACTTACCGCTTAATATTAAGGAAATATTAGAAGATTTTACAGGGTATATAATTACCTCCTTAATAGACTTCTTTTCTAAGTATAATTAGGTTACTTTATACTTAAATAGCAGAGACTTAACTATATTCTAAATACTACTTAGTCTCCTTTACTATACTACTTTAGTTCAGGGGGTAACTAACTCTATTATATAATTTTATAGGGTTAGAAAAGTAATTCTAAAGGATTATAAGCTTAAGAGAGCTAGGATATTTATTAATAATATTCCTATCCTAGGCCCTTACTGTAATAGTCCGGTATTTACTCGCTATAAATACAGAAGGCTGCAGTTGATCTCTGATAATCGAGAGGTAGGTGTATTATATAGATAGAAGATAGTTACTAAGTATTAGAATACTATTTAAAGTTAAGTATAAAGCTCTTATCTAATAGCAGATATACTAGTCTTATATAGAACCTTCGTTCTCTAAGGATCTCTATAGATCCTACGATCTAAGGCTCTAGGAACCTTAGATCCTTTAGTTCTAAAAGCTCTATACTATTATATAATATATAGTCCCGTGATTCCGTTCCTAGTTCTTAGCTTCTCTGTGTAGTAAGGCTACTAAGCCTTAGGGCTAAGATACATATGATACTCCTTCTGAGTACATTCGTAATACTATCCCCCTTCCTGCTTAGTGTAGTCCCTACGCTTAAGTATACTAAAGGAAATATTAATAACGACTTATAGCTATCTTCTTCTTTTATTATATCCTCTAAAACTACTAAATATAAATAAAGGATAATACTTACTAAAATAATTAACTCCTACGGTTTACTTAGTATACTATATTCTAATTATATCTGCTATTATTGTAATTACGTGGTCCTAAATAAGAAGTCTTAGAGGTATAAAGAGTATATTTATCACAGTATAAAATACAATACTTTTTAGGTTTCTATTAATAACCTCTAAAGTCTTTAGATAGAGGAAGATCGCTTAAAGTTTAAGAGAGATATAGCTTTTAAGGCAGCTATAGCTGGCTTAGCTTATATCCGCGAGCTCGAGTAGTGCTAAGCTAAGCTTTATAAGCGAGAGAGAGAAATACTTTATTATAGTTTAAGAACTTTAGATAAGTTAGACGAGGCTAAAGTAAAAGAAAGAGTAGAAAAAGCGGAGGTATAAGAAGCAGTAGAGAGAGAGAAGTAAGCTTTTACTACTTAGCTACTTATATTACTATCCGCCGGCGATTCCTCTGAGTTCCCTTTAGTTAATAAACTACTATCTAACTTTAGGAACTCCTTTTAAGAAGACTTAGGTTTCATTGATAAAAATTTCATAGTAACTTAGGGTAGTAGAGATTAGACTTAGGTTCCTAGGTGTTTTCTAATTATAAGTACCCCTTCTACTTAATTAAATATTATAGTTTACTATAGTAGTTCTAATAGTCAAGGATAGTCTCTACTTTGTATTTAGTATTCAGATTAATTAGTTATATTTCAGTAACAGAAGTAAGCAGTGCTCCTAGCAGTGCTAGTTCGAGGAGAGATATATAGAATACCGGGTAGATATTTATTATTTTTAGTAAAGCTAGTTAATAATTAACTAGTCCCTTAACTTTAGTAATCTTAAATAGTCCTAGCTTTTTATAATCTAATTTATAACTTAGTCACTTAGTTATAATATTCCTTCTAAGTAAGTAGACTTTATCCCCCTCCTTAAGTGTTAGTCTTATACTACGCTTTCTATTATAGTAGATCGTAGATCTCTACGTGATAAAGAGAATATTAGCTAATAATTCTTTATAGAGCTACTTAAGCCTATCTGCCTATAGTATAGCCTCTTACACGGTTCCCTAACTAGTTATTAGTAGATTATATACTATGAGATTATACCTATAATTCGCGTAGAATAGTGATACTTTAATAGTCTCTTAATCCGCGCTATTATATATAAACTAAGTAAGTAGGAGTAGTTGCACTTAGTTATCTTACTTATAGTTTATATAATACTAAAGATAAGTCTCTATTATTTAGTTAATTCGTTCTATCTATATATTAATCTAAGGATAGAATATAGTTAATATTTTCTGTTTTATTCCTAAGAGCGTAATAAGAGTTTTCTAGAACTTTAAAGTAAAGAGCTTATCTCTATCTAAGATAATCTTATCTAGTATTCCGTAGCTTACGAAGATTATTCTAAGGAATACCTGCGCTATTATAGGCGCGTCCTATATCCTAAGTACTAGTATTATATACGTGTACTTTATAAACCTATCTATTATTACATAGATTAAGTTATATATAATTCCTATAATTAGGTCTTTCGAGAGTAGTAGCTTAACTATGAAATCCAAAGCGATTAATTTCTATAGGCGAGGTAATATTATTAGTGACTTTATGAGTCTATATAGAGTATAGTGTATAGCCTTATTCCGGATATATATGTCGTATAATATTACTATATCTTTAACTACCTTCCTTATACCTAGGAAGTAGTATTCCCTAGATAGCTTAGATAGCATCTTAGCTACCCCCTAGTATCTATAAGCAGGTAGCCTATACTAGTGTATAATAAATTTAATCCTATCCCTAGTAGATATATAAATTTATCCTTAGTATAAGAGCGTGCTACTTATAGTAAAAGAGAATCCTTCGCCTAGCTACTTCTTCTATTCAGCTATAACCGAGTTATTAGTATAGCTCTTCTAGATTTTCTTAGCGACTTAGCCTATTAAGGCTAGTTGTTAGTAATTAACTATTAGCGAATCGCTATCTTTCTATAGTATAGTATAAGATTCGTGAGTTTTATTTGTAAGATATTCCAGTTTCCTACTTAGAGTATTAGCCTTAATGTTTTCTATTCCCTTAATATAAGAAATTCGAAGTTTTATAATAGAGAGTGTTTTATACTAATAAACCTGCCGTTAGTTTAGTTCCTTAGTAATTATAAAGTAAATAAGATTCTTATAATCTATTAAGATCTATACTTTATAAGCGGCGCCTTCGAGGTAAACCTTCTATTTATGTACTACGTTTATAATTACTAGTAACTCCTTATTATATATATCGTAGTTAAGTTCTACTAGTAATAGTTTCCGCGAATAGTAAGCGACTAGTTACTATCTTCTGTTCTTACCTAGCTAGCTAAGCACGGCTCTAATAGCGTAGTCCGAAGAATCTATCTCTATATATATTTCTTTATTAGGGATAAAGGAAGTAAGTACTAGTTCCGCGATAAAAGCCGCTTTAAGTACCTTAAACGCTTTTCATGCGCTATTAGACTAGTAGAATTCCTTATCCTTATAAGTTAACTCTATAAGTAGCCCGGTGATTCTTAAGTAGTCTTTAATAAATCGCCTATAGAAGTTAGTAAATCCGAGGAATAATTATACTTCCTTAATATTTATAGGCTCTATCTACTCGATAATTACTTTAATCTTTTTAGGATCTATAGCTAATCCTGCAGTAGTAACTATATAGCCTAGGAAGATAACCTTATCTATATAGAAGTTACACTTTTCTAGTTTAAGTAACAAGTAGGCGTCTTCTAGCCTCTAGAGGATAGCTATAACGTTCTTCATATATTACTCTTCTGATTTAGAGTAAACTAGTATATTATCTAAATAATATATATATATTATATCTAAGTAAGGCCGTAAAACATTATTAATTAGACGCTGAAATATAGCTAGTACGTTAGTTAAGCTAAAGGGTATAACTATGTACTTATAGTAACTGAAATAAATACGAAATACTATTTTTTCTTCTTTACTCTTAGCTATTCTAATAAGGTTATACGCTTCTCATAAGTTAAGCTAAGTGAAAATCTTAGCTCTAACGAGTCTATCCTGCAGCTCCTTAGCTAATAGTAGTGTATAACAATCCTTTTTTATAGTATCGTTTAATTAATAGTAGTTAATATATATTCATTATCCTCTGTCTTTCTTCTCTATAAATAAGATATTACTCCCCTATAGAGATTTAGATTCTCAGATAAATCCCTTCGCTAGGTTTTTATTAATATATTACTTAATTATTATCAAGTCTATTACTAAATATTCCCTAAGTAGTTAGAATATTAGTTTAGTACTTAGTTCTAACTTAATCCGATAATTATAGTCCTAGTGTTTTAGTAAGGCCTTAATACCTTATTCCTCTTTAAATAGTACTATAAACTTCTTATATACTAATAGTATATCCTTTATTAGTGAACCCTTATCTTAGTGTCTAAGCTCTTCCTTAGAGGTAGCGCTAATCTCTCGAATACTTACTACTTCTATTCCCAGTAGATAATAGTAATCTTAGTAATAACTAAACTTAAGCTTTCCTATCTGCTAATTAATAACAAGATTATACTTTTCTATCTATAGTAATCCTAAGATAATATTATACTTTCTAATCCTAATAATATTAAATTAGATTATTTTAGAGTATCCGGCGATACTTATATAGACTAAAGTAGTCTAGACCTCGATTAGTTTATCAGAAGCGACCTTACTATCTGCTAGTACTAGATAGTATCCCTTATCCTTTACTTTAGTTAACAGGTAGTACTTAAGTATAATAGTAAGAGATATAAAGTTCCCTTATACCCCAGAGTCTACTATCGCTTAAAGCTTAACTCCCTTGATTTTAACCTCTAATATAAGATATTTATCTCTAATAATAGTAAGTTACTGTATATAGAAGTACTCCTAGTATACGCTATAGTTAAGGATACTCTCTTATACTTTTCGATTACTATAGCTTAGGCTAACTTTATATATAAGCCCTATCCCGAGTTCAGTATATATTACTAGGTTATATATCTCGTAATAGTATTAATCGTTATTATTAACATGGACCTATATCCTATTATATCGGTTCTTAGCTATGATTTCCTATTCCTCGCCTACCTTTAGTAGCGCGCTAGTATTAAGAATAATAATATTCTAGAGTAGTAAGTACTATATAAAGGTCGTCGGTCCTTCCTAGCTACCGGCTATTCTTTATCTAATACGCTTATAGTCCCGGTAGATTACTTTATACCTTACCTCCTATAGTGAACCCCCTAAGCTGATAAGGCCCGGTTTTTAATAAGTAACCCTAGTAGCTATATTAGTTTAGTAGCGAGTATTATAACCGACTTAATATAAGCTTTCTTCCCTTTAGGTAACTTCCTAAATTTCACTTACTTTTAATCCCGAGAGTTCAGGTTAAGGTAGCCCTAGTTCCGGAGTCTACTCTAGCTCCTAAGCTTCTTCCTCGCTATTACTTAGTATTAGCTCTGTATTATTATCTAGCCTAGAGCTATTATTATCTTAATATATATAGTCCTTAGGAGGCGTACTAACAACGTCCTCCTCGAGCGGACTTACAATACTCGCGGAATCCTACTTACTATCACTAGAGTCACCTAACTAGGTATAGATATGATTTTCCTTGAGCTTATCTATAGTTATATATTAGCATATCACGGCGAGTTATCAGGTTAGTTTATTATAAGAGCTATATCCTATTATATTAGTATGTTTCTTATCTATTCACGACTTCTTTTATTAATAAGAGCTAGTTATATAACCGGGGAGGCTATACTCGAAGTATAGCTTCTTCTCTTATTACTCGCTTATAACTTTCTTAGATAGCCTGCTGTTACGTGGCTTTCTTAGATAACTTAGCTTCCGGAACATTATATTAAGTTCTATTTCCTAAGGGTAGAATAGTTTCTTATTATTACCCTCTCTTCCTTAGTATATATATATTCCGAAGCGGTATTAGCTTTTTTTCTTAAGTACCCTCTTATAATTTCAGTTATTAATCTTAATAGCTATCTTAATAAGTTCTTATAAGTTAGTAAGCGTATCTGATCTTACTATCTTATCTTTCACTCTATCTTTTAACCCTTTATAATACTATACCCGAAAGGCGTTATTATTCTAGCTAGTCTAATTCGCGAATTATTAGAAAGCAGTAGTATATATAGTCGCTAACTTAACTTACTTTAGGTTCTAGATATTCTGTTTAGTAGTATAGTTCTAATTAATATCGCTAAAGACGCGGTTAATCTTATACTTAAAACCTTCGAAAGTTATAAAGATCTTCTAGGATTCCTTAGTTATTACTATAGAGACTCTCTTATCCTTAGTTCAGTTCTAAATATAGTCTAAGAGGAAGGTCTTAATCTAGTTAAAGGTAGATCCCCGGAGAAAGGATAAAGCCTAAAGGACTTTATTAGTCTCTATAGTGAACTAGTAACTATTAAAGCTTATATAAAGCTTAACTTACATAAGGTATACTCTAAGCTTAGATCAGTCTCTATTATAAAGATCCGGGGCGGCGATCTTAGGTATATTCTTTAAGTTAAAGATCTTAGCAGGAGCTAAGTAGTCGTTTAATAATCCTTTAACAGAGGATATATTATCTTTATAAGTCAGTACCTCTGATAAGAAGGTGCTTAAAGTGTAATAGTCCGGTATTTACTTACTATAAATATAGAAAGCTATAGTTAATCTCTAATAATCGAGAGGTAGGTATATTATATAGATAGAAAATAGTTACTAAGTATTAGAATACTATTTGAAGTTAAGCACGAAGCTCCTATCTAATAGCAGATATACTAGTCTTATATAGAACCTTTATTCTCTAAGGATCCCTATAGATCCTATAATCTAAAGCTCTAGGAACCTTGGATCCTTTAGTTCTAAAAGCTCTATACTATCATATGATATATAGTCCCGTGATTCCGTTTCTAGTTCTTAGCTTCTCTATGTAGTAAGGCTACCGAGCCTTAGGGCTAAGATACACGTGATACTCCTTCTAAGTGTGTTCATAATACTTACTTGAAATATAATAATAAGGAAGTTAAGCTTAGTATTCGAAGATATATCTTAGAATACTTTATTAATTTAGATATAGTCCTAGCTAATATAGAAAGGGCGGGGGCTATAATTAGCTCTAAATCGTAGTTCGGAGTTAATAGCCTGAAGTTAGTAAGCTATATATATACTACAGAAAGCAGGTTACTAGATAGTAAAAAGGTAATAAAAATACTTAACTAGCGGGAATACTAAAATATAACTAAAGTCAGGGTATTTCTTAGAGTCTATAGCTACTACTATATTTAGATTATTAATTACACTAGAAAAGCTGAGCTACTATATCTTTTACTCTGAAAAAGAGCGGAGTAGAAATTTAAGGATATTAAAAAGTTCGTGATAGATATACTAAAGTTAGCTTTAATAATAGCCTTAGCGCTAGTAAGGCTAGATATCTCTGAAAGAAGTAGCGAAGTGATTCTAGTAGTAGATATAAGCTTATAAGGATAAGGGATAGTCTTAATATAGCTAGATTATAATCTTAAGTATTATTCTATTAAGTATAATAGCGGAGTATAAATAGCTACGGAAAGGAACTATAATACTACTAAGAGAGAGTATTATAGGGTTTTAAAGGTATTAAAGAAAGTTCATAGGGTTCTAATTAGCTACTACTTTATCCTAGAAACAGATACTATAGTTCTAGTTATATAGCTTAATTAAGGGGCGTCGGACTTACTTAGGGCTCTAGTTATAAGATAGATTACTTAGATACGCTTTTTTAATTTCAAAGTACGCTATATACTAGGAACTAAGTATACTATAGCGGATAAGCTATCTAGGCAGCTAGCTACTTAGAAGGAGTTAGATACTAAGGCTTTAGAAGAGGATATTAATAACTTCGTAGATACTTAGTTTAGCTAAGTTAAAGTTAGTATCTAGACTAAGAGAGCGACTCCTTACTTATAAGGGATATAAAGTTTAAATTCTAAGCTTATTACGAAGTATCTTCTTACGTTAAAGCGATTAAGTAGAGTTAACCTTAAGGACTTCAGGGGATTTAAGTAGTAAGCCCTGAATTACATAGTTTAGGATAGAGTTCTATATCGCTATACTAATAAGGGTCTTCTAATAAGAAGGGTTATAGATAGTAAAAGGGAGTAGTAAATAATCCTTAAATCCCTTTATAAGGATATAAGTTATAAAAGATAGAAGAGTACTTACTAGAAAGTTATAGAAAAGTATTTCTAGGACTTATTATACTTAGATATAAAGGCTTATATAGCGATATACGAAGCTTATTAACTTCGGGACTCTACTAAGATAAAGGAAGTACTTTATCTTATATAAACTAGTACTTTATAAGTTAAAGTGGGAATAGATATAATATATTTACTACTAAAGTAAGGAAAGCACTACTTAGTTATAATATAGGATAATCTATCCGGGTAAGTTAAAGCTAGAGCCCTAGTAAATACAACTTTAGTAGCTATTATAGATTTCCTTTAAAAAGATATAATATATTACTATAGGATCTTTAGAAAGCTAGTTATAGATAGGAGGCCGGAAAATAAGAAATAGGTAAAAGAGCTTACTCGGAAATATAGGATCCGAAGGGTAATAGTATTAGCTTATTATACCTTAGTGAACAGAATAATAAAGCGGGGTTATAAACCTATTATAGACGCCTTAGTAAAGATAATAGATAAGAGGATAAGTGATTAAGTTAGAAATCTATATATAATACTTTTAGTAGATTACTATATAATAAAAGGAATAATTAAGTATATACTATTTTAGATATAGTTATAACAGTCCGGTATTTACTCGCTATAAATACAGAAGGCTATAGTTAATCTCTAATAATCGAGAGGTAAGTGTATTATATAGATAGGAAGATAGTTATTAAGTATTAGAATACTATTTAAAGTTAAGCACAAAGCTCTTATCTAATAATAGATATACTAGTCTTATATAGAACCTTTATTCTCTAAGGATCCTTATAGATCCTACGATCTAAGGCTCTAGGAGCCTTAGATCCTATAGTTCTAAAAGCTCTATACTATCACGTGATATATAGTCTTGTGATTCTGTTCTTAGTTCTTGGCTTCTCTATGTAATAAGGCTACTAAGCCTTAGGGCTAAGATACACGTGATACTCCTTCTAAGTGCGTTCGTAATACTATCTCCCTTCTTACTTAGCGTAGTTCTTACGCTTAAGTATACTAAAGGAAATATTAATAATAACTTATAGCTATCTTCTTCTTTTATTATATCCTCTAAAACTACTAAATATAAATAAAGGATAGTACTTACTAAAATAATTAACTCCTACAGTTCGCTTAGTATACTATATTCTAATTATATCTACTACTATTATAGTTATATAATCCTAAATAAGAAGTCCTAGAGGTATAGAGAGTATATTTATCATAGTATGAAATATAATACTCTTCAGGTTTCTATTAATAACCTCTAAAGTCTTCAGATAAAGGAAGATCGCTTGAAGTTTAAGAGAGATATAGCCTTTAAGGCAGCTATAGCCGGCTTAGCTCACGTCCGCGAGCTTAAGTAGCACTAAGCTAAGCTTCGTAAGCGAGGAAGGGAAATACTTTATTATAATCTAAGAACTCTAGATAAGTTAGATAAAGCTAAGGTAAAAGAAAGAGTAGAAAAAGCAGAAGCACAGGAAGTAGTAGAGAGAGAGAAGTAAGCTTCTACTACTCGGCTACTTATACTACTATCCGCCAGCGATTCCTCTAAGTTCTCCTTAGTTAATAAACTACTACCTAACTTTAGGAACTCCTTCTAAGAAGACCTGGGTTTCATTAATAGAAACTTCGTAATAACTTAAGGTAGTAGAGGTTAGACTTAGGTTCTTAGGTATTTTCTGACTATAGGTACCTCTTCTACTTAATTAAATATCGTAGTTTACTATAATAGTTCTAATAGTCAAGGATAGCCTCTACTTCGTATTTAGCGTTCAGATTAATTAGTTATATTTCAGTAATAGGAGTAGGCGGTACTCCTAGCGGTACTAGTTCAAGGAGAGATATATAGAATACTAGATAGATATTTATTATTTTTAGTAGAGCTAGTTAATAATTAACTAGTCCCTTAACTTTAGTAATTCTAAATAGTCCTAGCTTTTTATAATCTAATTTATAATTTAGTCGTTTAGTCGCGATATTCTTTTTAAGTAAGTAAACTTTATCCTTCTCCTTAAGTGTTAGTCTTATACTATACTTTTTATTATAATAGATTATAGATCTCTACGTGATAAAAAGAATATCAGCTAATAATTTTTTATAGAGCTATTTAAGCTTATCTGCTTATAGTATAGCTTCTTACACGGTACTCTAACTGGCTATTAGTGGGTTATATACCATGGGATTATACTTATAATTCGCGTAGAATAGTGATACTCTAATAGTCTCTTAATCTGCGCTATTATATATAAACTAGGTAAGTAGGAATAGTTACACTTAGTCGTCCTACTTATAGTTTATATAATATTAAAGATAAGTCTCTATTATCTAGTTGATTTATTCTATTTATATATCAGTTTAAAGATAGAATACAGTTGATATTTTCTACTTTATTCCTAAGAGCGTAATAAGAGTTTTCTAGAACTTTAAGGTAAAGAGCTTATCTTTATCTAAGATAATCTTATCTGGTATTTTATAGCTTATAAAGATTATTCTAAGGAATACCTGCGCTATTATAGGCGCGTCCTATATTCTAAGTACTAGTATTATATATATATACTTTATAAACCTATCTGTTATTATATAGATCGAGTTATATATGATTCTTATAACTAGGTCTTTCAAGGGTAATAGCTCGATTACGAAATCTAAAGCGATTAATTTCTATAGGCGAGGTGGTATTATTAGTGACTTCATGAGCTTATACAGAGTATAATATAATACCTTATTCCGGATACATATGTCGCACGATGTTACTATATCTTTAACTACTTTCCTTATCCCTAAGAAGTAGTATTCCTTAGATAGCTTAGATAGCGTCTTAGCTACTCCCTAGTATCTATAAGTAAGTAGCTTATACTAGTACGTGATAAATTTAATCTTATCCCTAGTAGGTATATAGATTTGTCCTTAGTATAGAAGCGTACTATCTAAGGTGAAGGAGAATCCTTCGCTTAGCTGCTTTTTCTGTTCAGCTATAACCGGGTTATTAGTATAGCTCCTTTAGATTTTCTCGGCGACTTAGCCTATTAAGGCTAGCTATCAGTAATTAACTATTAGCGAATCACTATCTTTCTGTAGTACAATATAGGATTCGTGAGTTTTATTTATAAGATATTCTAGTTTCTTACTTAGAGCGTTAGCTCTAGTGTTTTCTATTCCCTTAATATAAGAAATTCGAAGTTTAATAGTAGAGAGTATTTTATACTATTAAACCTGGTGTTAGTTTAATTCTTTAGTAGTTGTAAAGTAAATAAGATTCTTATAGTCTATTAGGATCTGTACTTCGTGGGCGGCGCCTTTAAGGTAAACCTTCTATTCATATACTATATCTATAATTACTAGTAACTCTTTATTATATATATTATAGTTAAGTTCTACTAGTAATAGTTTCCGTGAATAGTAAGCGACTAGTTACTATCTTCCGTTCTCGCCCGACTAGCTAAGTATAGCTCTAATAGTATAGTCCGAAGAATCTATCTCTATACGTATTTCTTTATTAGGGGTGAAAGAAGTAAGTACTAGTTCCGCGATAAAAGCCGCTTTAAGTACCTTAAATACTTTTCGTGCGCTATTAGACTAGTAGAATTCCTTATCCTTATAAGTTAACTCCGTGAGTAGCCCAGCGATTTTCAAGTAGTCTTTAATAAATCGCCTATAGAAGTTAGTAAACTCAAGGAATAATTATACTTCTTTGATATTCGTGGGCCTTATTTACTTAATAATTACTTTAATCTTTTTAGGATTTATAGCTAATCTTATAATAGTGATTATATAGCCTAGAAAGATAATCTCATTCATATAAAAGTTACACTTCTCTAGTTTAAGTAATAAGCAGGTATCCTCTAGCCTCTAGAGAATAGCTATAATATCTTTTATATATTACTCCTCTAATTTAGAGTAGATTAGTATATCGTCTAAATAGTATATACATATTACGTCTAAGTAAGGCTATAAAATATTATTAATTAGACACTGAAATATAGCTAGTGCGTTAGTTAAGCTAAAGGGCATGACTATATACTTATAATAACTGAAATAAGTGCGAAATACTATCTTTTCTTCTTTACCCTTAGCTATCTTAACAAGGTTATACGCTTCTTATAGGTTAAGCTAAGTGAAAATCTTAGCTCTAACGAGTCTATCCTATAGCTCCTTAGCTAATAGTAGTATATAACAATCCTTCTTTATGGCGTTATTTAATCGACAGTAGCTAATATATATTTATCATCTACTATCTTTCTTTTCTACGAATAAGATATTACTCTCCTACGGAGATTTAAACTCTTAGATAAATCCTTTCGCTAGGTTTTTATCGATATATTACTTAATTATTATTAAGTCTATCGCTAAATATTCCTTAAGTAGTTAGAATATCAGTTTAGTACCTAGTTCTAACTTAATCTAATAATCGTAGTCCTAGTGTTTCAGTAAGGCCTTAATACCTCGTTCCTCTTTAAATAGTACTATAAACTTCTTGTATACTAATAGTATATCCTTTATTAGTGGACCCTTATCTTAGTATCCGAGCTCTTCCTTAGAGGTAGCGCTAACCTCTTAAATACTTACTACTTCTATTCCCGGTAGATAATAGTAGTCTTAGTAATAATTAAACTTAAGTTTTCTTATCTACTAATCGATAATAGGATTATACTTTTCTATCTATAGTAGCCTTAGGATAATATCATACCTTCTAATCCTAATAACGTTAAATTAGATTACTTTAGAGTATCCGGTGATACTTATATAAACTAGAGTAATCTAGACCTTAATTAATCTATCGGAGGCGACCTTACTATCCGCTAGTACTAAGTAGTATCCCTTATCCTTTACTTCAGTTAATAGGTAGTGCTCAAGTATAATAATAAGAGATATAAAGTTCCCTTATACTTTAGAGTCTACTATCACCTGAAGCTTAACTCCTTTGATTTTAACTTCTAACGTGAGATATTTATCTCTAATAGCGGTAAGTTACTATATATAGAAATATTCCTAATATACGCTATAGTTAAGGATACTTTCTTATACCCTTCGATTACTATAGCTTAGGCTGACCTTATATACGAGCTCTATTCCGAGTTCAGTGTATATTACTAGGTTATATATCTCGTAATAGTACCAGCTGTTATTATTAACATGGACTTATATCCTATTATATCGGTTCTTAGCTATAATTTCCTATTCCTCGCTTACCTCTAGTGGCGCGCTAGTATTAAGAATAACAGTATTCTGGAGTAGTAAGTACTATATAAAGGTTATCGGTTTTTCTTAGCTACTAGCTATTCTCTATCTGATACGCTTATAGTCCCGGTAGACTACTTTATACTTTACTCCCTACAGTAGACCCCTTAAGCTAATAAGGCCTAGTTCTTAATAAGTAACCCCGGTGGCTATATTAGTCCAGTAGCAAGTGTTATAGCTAACTTAATATAGGCTCTCTTCTCTTTAAGTAACTTCTTAAGTTTTACCTACTCTTAGTTCTAAGAGTTCAGATTAAGGTAGCCCTAGTTCTAGAGTCTACTCAGGTTCCTAGGCCTCCTCCTCGCTATTACTTAGTATTAGCTCTATGTTATTATCTAGCTTAGAGTTATTATTGTCTTAATATATATAGTCCTTAGGGGGCGTGCTAATAATAGTTTACTTAAGCTGATTTACAACGCTCACGGAATCTTACTTACTATCGTTAGAATTATCTAACTAGGTATAGATATAATTCTTCTCGAGCTTATCTGTAGTTATATGTTAATATATCGCAGCGAGTTATTATATTAGTTTATTATAAGAGCTACGCTCTATTACGTTAGTATGTTTTTTGTTTATCCACGACTTCTTTTATTAATAAGAGCTAGCTATATAACTAGGAAAGCTACACTTAAAGTATAGTTTCTTTTCTTATTACTTACTTATAACTTTCTTAGATAGCCTGTTACTACGTGGCTTTCCTTAATAACTTAGCTTCCGGAACGTCATATCGAGTTCTATTTCCCGAGGGTAGAATAGTTTCTTATTATTACCCTCTCTTCCTTAGTGTATATATATTCCGGAGCGGTATTAGCTTTTCTTCTTAAGTGCTCTCTTATAGTTTCAGTTATTAATCTTAATAGCTATTTTAATAAGTTCTTATAAGTTAGTAAGCACGTCTAATCTTACTATCTTATCTTTCACTCTATCTTTTAACCCTTTATAGTACTATACTCGAAGGGCGTTATTATTCTAGCTAGTCTAATTCGCGAATTACTAGAAGATAGTAGTATATATAGTCGCTAACTTAACTTACTTTAAGTTCTAGATATTCCGTTCAGCGGTACAGTTCTAATTAATATCGCTAAAGATACAGTTAATCCTATGCTTAAAACCCTTAAAAGTTATAAAGATCTTCTAGGATTCCTTAGTTATTACTATAGAGACTCTCCTATCCTTAGTCCGGTTCTAAATATAGTCTAAGAGGAAGGTCTCGACCTAGTTAAAGGTAGATCCCTAGAGGAAGGATAAAGCTTAAAGGACTTTATTAGTCTCTATAGCGAACTAGTGACTATTAAAGCCTATATAGAGCTTAACTTACGTAAGGTATACTCTAAGCTTAGATTAGTCTCTGTAGTAGAGATCCGGGGCGGCGATCTTAGGTATATTCTTTAGATCGAAGACTTTAGCGGGAGCTGAGTAGTTGTTCAATAATCTTTTAATAGAAGATATATTATCTTCATAAGTCAGTACCTCTAACGAGATAGTACTTAAAGTATAACGGTCCGGTATTTACTCGCTATAAATATAGAAGGCTATAATTAATCTCTAATAATCGAGAGGTAAGTATATCACGTAGACAAGAAAATAGTTACTAAGTATTAGAATACTATTTAAAGTTAAGTATAAAGCTCTTATCTAATAGCAGATATACTAGTCTTATATAGAACCTTCGTTCTCTAAGGATCCCTATAGATCCTATGATCTAAGGCTCTAGGAGCCTTAGATCCTATAGTTCTAAAAGCTCTATGCTATCACGTGACACATAGTCCCGTGATCCTGTTCCTAGTTCTTAGCTTCTCTGTGTAGTAAGGCTGCCGAGCCTCAGGGCTAAGATACACGTGATACTCCTTCTGAGTGCGTTCGTAATAATAGTATAAGTTAAAAGTAGTTCTACTAGTTGAAATAAGAGTCCCTACTTAAAGGGTTATAGATTAAGAGAATACTTAGATAAAAGTAGAGACTCTAGCTCTTTATATAAAGTAGATTTAGATTAAGGATAAAGATTTAGAGGAGGTAACTATAAAGTAGTATAAAATACAAGTAATAAGTAAGGATAAGTTTAATACTAGTCAGCGGATTTATTAAGCGGAAATTAAAGTTAGTAATACTATTCTATTATATAATACTAAATAGGAAGTTAATATATCTTCTAAACTAAAGCTTAGCTACTAATAGCTTAGCTTATATAGGATTAACACAGCTATCGTAGAGAAAGGAATATATATACTCTCAGAACTCTATAATACTCGACTTAGTAATATATTTTCAGGGAATTAACTTAAAGTCTTTTATAAAAGGGACTTTATCTAGGAACTAGTTAAAGTTAGTAAAGGATTTAATAATTCTGAACCTGAAGATCTAAGTAAAAGAGAGGGTGTAATAGCTAGTAATACAGAGAGCGACTTAAGAAGTGATATCCTAAGTACTACACTAGTAATAAGAGAGTAAGCTAGAGTAAAGAGAAACCTCTAAGAACTAGAGGAAAGGTAAGTAGTAATTCCGGAAGGTAAGTATATAGCTATTATAATTAAGTAGCTAAGCCGCGGGATAATTTAACTTACTTAGTAGGGGAAATAAGGTAATAAGAGTTCCTAAGGGAGCTAGGAATTTTAAGTAAAGGAGATAGGTTATATTTACTTATTAGGTAAAGAAATAAGTAAAGTTAAATATTATTAAATCCTATCTATTAATTACTTTTAATAATATTAGTATTAAATAAGAAGAAGAGGAAATAAGTAGTATCGCGAGTAATACTCGGAGTAGTTATTATATAAGGAAATTAAAGAAAATAATCGCCTTAAACACTAATTATGTAACCGAATGAATTTATATAGATAATAAATATAATAGTAAGAGGGACCTATTAGACTAAGGGGGTAGTATCCTTAGCTATTTTATTATTATTAATATCTATTTCTTTACTACCCTTACTATCGCTATTATTATTAGTACTATAGCTAGCTAGGAGAGGAAAGTACTTACTTATAGTTACCGGGTAAGCTAAGGAAGAACTACTTAGTGTGCTACGCTTAGTAAGAATAGCTTTAGTAATAATTTAATAAATATATTTTTTAAGGTAAGTTATATAATAATATTTACTATTAATATCTTAAGTAAAGGCGCTACTAATATAACTAATATACTTAAGATTAAAGTATATCTAATAAGTAATAAGGTAGGACTAAGTATTAGCGGAGTTAGAAGTACTCTTATTATAGGGGTATCGCTAAGGGTACTTATTAAGAAGTAACTTAATCTCAGGAGGATAGCTAGCGATAAAGGTAGAGGTAGTTATAGCAGCCTTACAACAGGGGCGAGCTTAACGTAATCTAGTAGTAGTTCCGGAAGTAGTCTTAGGAGCCTGACGCTTAGTGGATCTCTTCTTCTTCTTCTTCTTAGAATAGTTACTATTATTCTCGTCCTTAATATTATTAATATCAGCGCGAACCTTAGTATCCTTATCGCTATTAATAGCCTTCTCTAGAGAGAGAGCAGTCTTAAAGGACTAAGTGACTCGGAATAAGATTTTCTTAGAGGTTATAAGAGTAGAGGTAGTAGTAATAAATACGGGCTTACATTTAATAGTAGAGGTATTACTTTTATCGGAATTATCCTGATCTAGGGCGCTATCTATATACTTATTAGTATCCTTTAACTTCTTCGTAGAAAGGGTCTCCTTCTTAGCAAGCTTCTCCTTCTTAATAGTGCTCTTAACGCGGATAGCACTAGGGGTAGAAGGGTCTTTAGAAGATAAGCTAGGAGTCTTTATAAGTAAGTTAGTCAAGAGCTTAGACTTAATATACTTCCGTAATTCTTTTTTTCTTATAGTTATTAAGAGAGTTACTACTACTAAATAAGTGCTTATTACGCTATTACTTATAACTATTATACTCCTTTATAGAGATAAAGGTTAGGTCTGAAGTATCTGTATTAGATCCTATAGTAATACTACCACAGAGAAGTATATTATTAAACTCTATAATAAGGTTATCTAGACTAAGGAAAGCGTGACTTATAAACTTTCAACTAGAATATATACGAAGATATAAGAGAAAATTAATCCTCTACTTATCGGATACTTCTATCTTAGTAAGGACCTGCTTATTAAAAGTAAGAATCAGGAGACTAACTACGTAGTCCGATAAATATATAGTCCTATTAGCTCAGATAGCTGCTATAATATCTTAGATATAGATTATACCAGGGGTTAGGCTATATAAAGAACACTCCGAGATATACTAAGCAGAGATAATCTTTAGAAGTAATACTATAGTAATAGAAGTAACAGAAGTATAGGTTAAGAGTATAGAAAGCACGAGAAAGGTAATAAAGTATAAGGATAATAATAATAGCGCAGGGAAGGGAGGTAACTATAGAAAAATAGTTATTAAAGGAAAAAGGAAAATTCAAAAAAATAAAAGCACAGGAGGGTTTTTATATTAAGCGAATAGTAGTAGCAAGGCTATAGAAAAGGTGAATTTAATAGAAAGAAGCGTAGGATAGCGAATAAAAAGGTAAATTTTAAGGAGGAAAAGTAAAAAGGGTAGAGAAGTTACTAGTTATTTATTATATATTAGTTACTAGCGGGTAGCGCGATAATACGATTAGAGGAATAATAGGCTATAAGCTGCTAAGTGAGGTATAGGAGCCTTTAAGGGGGGATTTAAGGCGCTAGGGATTTTTTTCTAATTCGAAACTTTCAACTTTCTTCTAAAAAAAAATAATAACTTTCCTACGTTCCGCGCTATAACAACTAAATCATTACGCAGATATGATAGTTCGCTATAGATAACAGGGGAGATATAAGTATAAGCTTAGTTAAAGTACTCGCGGAAGATAGATTACTAGCTTTTACTAATTTTAATAAGGTAGTTATATATCTAGATAAGATCTTATTATAAGACTAGTATAATACTTAGTTAAGGGTCCTAGAGACTATAATAGTATACTATAATAGGGCTAAGGAACTTATTAAGTAAGTATATAAGTATATAAAAAAGTCGGGAGTATTCCGGATCTATATATTAGAAGATAAGTTTCACTAGTCCTAGATAGAAGTTCAAGTTATAATTATTAATAATACAAAGAAAAGAAATAAATAAGATAAAGCTTATAAGAGTATAATAAAGAACTAGATAGACCCGGAAGTACTAGCTTAGCTAGCGACTAAGTCAGGGGAATTCGTAAGTTACTACTAATAAGCCTCTATAAAGATATCTATTAAAGAAGCTAGATTATAAGTTAACTTAGAAGTCTAGAAATAAGTCTTAGAGCTACTCTATCAAGGGATATTTAGGGTAAAGGAAGTTATTATAATAGATATAACTTATATAATAGGCGTGAAGGCGAGAGGAGAGGAGGTAAGGAAGTTATTAAAAGGGGAATAAAGGAGTATTAGAATATAAGTTAGTATAAGAGGCTTTATAGAAGAAGAGGTATTTATAAAGGAATTAGAAGATACGCCTATAGCTATAAGTAAGGAGGAAGGGAGCTTTAGTAATATTAATAATTTAGCTCGCTTAGCAGGGGAAATTATTATAGGCGCTATAGCGGCCTTAGTTCCCTAACTGCATTAGTCCTAGCTCTAAGAGGAAATAAGTAAAGCTATAAAAGAGTTTAGGTTTATATATAGAGAAAGGGCTGAGATTAATAAGGAAGAGGTTAACTTAGTTAAGAAGGAACTAAAGGAATAGGAAAAGCAGGAGGTTAATAAGAAGAGTAAAGATAAGTAGAAGTATAGCTATAGGAAGGATATAATTACTAGCTAGAAAACTATAATAAGAGGAAAGAAAGTTCTACTAATTATAGTAATAATAAAGCTTTTAAGTAAGATACTAGGATTTTAGTGAGTTTACTATAGTTACTTGCGATTAATAGCAGGGCGTATAGGTCTTTATATAAAGCAGCTCTCGGAAAGTTTAGCTATTAAGAGACTATATATTATATATAATAGGAGGTTAGAAATTAGAAAACTAAAGATAGACCTAGAGACTTATATTTAGTTTTATATAGCTAATCGCTCTCCTTACTTATCAGATAAGCTTGAATCTTATAAATTTCATAAGAAGAAGAGGCTTAAATTATTCGATTATAATTAGAAGCTAATTCTAGATAGCTAGGATCTAACGATCTTACTATAATAAGAAGAGAACAGATAAGTTATTTACTCTCTCTTTAAATAGTAGTTTAGTTCCCCTTTTAGAAAGTAAATCTATAACGAATTAGATATATACTAGTACTACTTATAAGAGATTAATAAGCGTAAGAATATTAGATAGCTACAGAATATATTTTTTTTAGTAACTTAGTAGCTTATATACTAAGATACTACTTACTATATATTATATATAGCTCTTTATCTTAATAAGAAGTAGAGACTAGTTAGTTACCTCTACTACGCTAAATATACTATACTAGGAGATAGAACCTTTTTCTATTATATCGATTTAAATATTAATAATATACTTACTACTAATCAAGAAGCTACTATAATTTAAGGTAGTATCTCGCTAGATTAGAAGGATAAGGATAATTATACTTTCTACTATCCAGGGATATAATATAAGCTAGGCGAGTAGTAGGCGTGTATTTATAAGTAAGGATAAGATACTAACTACTATATTTACTAAATTATAGACTAAATATTTACTTAAGAAGATACGGAAGTCCTAGGAGTAGATTAGGTTAGGACTCCTTATAGCTCTAGAGATATATAGATTATACTACTGAAGATCTTATACGAGTTAACTAAGCTTATGATAAAAGTTTATTAGACTATCTTACTATAGTTTATTATAATTTAGGATAATAAGGAAACCTTAGAGGTTATAGAAGGGGGAACTTAGAGAGATCTAGCTAACTCTTATCAAGATTTTATTATACTCTTAGCTACCTTATTAAGCCTTATAAATCAGTATAAAGTAATTCCCTTTCGATTCACTACTATAGTTAAGCTTTCTAGGTTAAGGGCTCTATCTAATACTCTAGTTACTTAACGATAATAGAGTTCTCTAGTAGTAATAGCTTAAAGAAATATTCTATTAAAGGAGGATTAAGTAGTAGCTTATACCTTTATTAATAAGTAGAGAGCTAAGGTATTAGTTATAGCTATAGAGGCTTTTAAGATAGTAAGGAGAGTAAAGAAGGAGGCGTTTAAAGAGAAGTCTTTTTATTACTTAAAGGAGGTATTAGAGGCTATAGGCGTCCTAATAAGAGAGGTAGAGTACGATACTAATTAGCTAAGTAAGGAAGTAATAGAGATCGTATTAAAAGAGGGCTTATTATTTATAAAGGAGGCTAAGGAGTGTTTAGCAGCGGGTGCAGGTGATATAATAGAGGTAGATAGTTAGGAGGAGTATCTATATGTTTCTTTTATTTATATAATATATTAGGGGATATAGTTAGGGGGCGACTACTTAATTAGGAGGGGACGTATATAGTAGGGTAGTGTAGTTCTAGGTCGGAAGATAGTTAGCCTATTCTGTAAGATTATATAAATAGGCGCGATAGCGCGTAATAAATATATTATCTTCTCTCTCTTACTCTTACTACTTATTTAGTTAGTGGTTTTCTATATCCCTGCTTACTATGCACTTTAACGGCACTACCCTACTCCTTTATAGTAAGTAAATAATAAGCTTTCCTAGATAAATAAAGCCTCGCCTAATTATATAAGCTTTATTCTTTACTATTCCTAAACCTAAACTTTATACTAATAATATTATTTTCTTTTAGTAGCTACTAAGTATAAAGTAAGGAAAATTATAGTAATTCTACCTTATAATCTGAGATTATAAGTACTATTTTAGTTAAAGATAGTTTAAAATAAGGAATCTAATAAATTAGCGCTATTAACTTATAAGCTTACTTTATAAGTAAGAAAACTATTATCTAAGCTAATTAAGTAAGATAGAAAATTAAAGTCTAATATAGTTATAATTAATAGTAATAAGTTAGTTATAAACTCTAGATTAGAAAGTGAGCTTATACTTTTAGTTAAATACTAGAAAATAAAGAACCTTCTATCTACTAAGTAAAGTATTTAACTAAAACTAAAAAAGTTATTTATTATACTTATAAGCTTACCTTATAAGTCCGAAATTAAAGTTAAATAGAACAGAACTATATATTATAAACTTAATTAAATCTTAGAAGTCTTAACTAAATCTATATTGGAATAGAAAAAAGTAATTCTTATATTAGTAAATAATAATCTTTAAGAACACCTTAAGCTTATAAGAGAACTAGCCTTTACTTAGTAGGATATTATAGAAATATATACTTAGAAGCTTAATAAGTATAATAAGAATAAGTATTATAATATAAACTTATACTTATACTCTTTTATATAAAACTATAAGTAGTAATAAGATAAAGTTAAAGAAAATAAATCTAAACTTAGAAGACTTCTTATTACTTAGCGAGGATTTAAGTTCTAATAAGAATATATTATAGAATACTATTAAAGCTACTAAAGCTTAGGTAACTTTACTATAATTTTTTAAAAGATAGCTAATATTCTATATATAATTTAAGCTTTAAACTAATAGTTATTTAAAGAGGCCTTAGAATTTAAAAACAGAAGTTATATTAAAAGTATAAGAACTAACTGATTCCTAGATAATAAGTTAATCTACACTTATTTTAGAAAGTATAAGGAGTTAGAAAAAGATTTAGTAGTATTTATTAATTAAGCTAAAGTAATTCTAACTAAGTTAGTATTAAAAAGAGTAGAATTAAAACTATTTAAAGTTAGACTCTTTATTCTAGCTTATTAAAATAATAATAGCGAACCTAATAATTATTCTAATAAAGCTATAATACTAAAATTCTATATTTCTATTAAGAAAGAGAAGGCTATAAAGACTACTATATTAGTCTTAATTAAAGAGATATGAGATAATAGAAGTAGAGCTAGTAAGAAAACTAACTTAGTAGCTAATCTATCTTATAAGCTAAGCTTATAAGTAGAAACCTTATAAAAAAACTCTATTTAGTTCAGCGGAATTAGTAACTTAATAAAACTTAGAAGCTATTACTTAAGATAACTAACTAAGTTTAGAAGATCTTATAGAAATTAGTATATTAAAAGATAGAAGTAATCTAAAATAAAAAAGTAATTCCTTAGAAAAGTTATCTTAGTAAGAAGAATAACTAAAATTAGCTAGTATTAGTTCTTTAGCTAAAATAACTTATAAGCCTAGCTTAGGAGATATACTAGAGAAGAAATTATAAGCTAGTACTACTAGTCTTATCTATAATTACTCTAAACTCCTAAGTTACTACTTCGCTATACTTAAGAAATATAAGCTAAGCTTATATAATACTATAAATCTTTAGAAAGCTAATATCTTTCGGAAATATTATATCTACTTTTAAGCTTTTATTAAGATAGCTTTTAAGGTATATTAGAAACGAATTCGAAATATTAAAAGTATTAATCTAACTAATAATAGTATTATAACTCTCGCTACCTAAGATATAAAGGACTAGTTTATTAATATTATCTAAGTTATTATATAAGACCTTATTAATAGAGATACTATCTTAAGATATATCCTCCTTTATAATAAGACTCCTAAGGATATTAAAAGTAAAAGTAGCTTATTTATAACTTATAAGATAGTCTTATAAGTTAGAAAACCTAGTCCTCTTAAAGTTATATATACTCTTAAGGATCGGAAGCTTAGTATTAACTGCGAGTATATAGTACTTATCTTAATTAAGTATATTATTAAGTATAAGAACTAATTTAAATTAGATCTTACTATTATAAGAACTAATTTAAATTAGATCTTACTATTATAGAAAAAGCACGATTTATTAGTTTTATTAAAAATAATATTAAGAGTAGGAATTATTTCTACTTTTTCTACTTTTATAAGTATACTAAATACTTAAGTATATTTATTAAAGTAAATAATAAGAATATAATAATATATCTCTTTAATACCTTTAATCTTATTAAAGCTAATACTAAAGACTTAGAAACCTTTAAGATTAATTCGAAGTTTATATACTTTTTCTATAAAATTAAAGTAGTATCTAAAGCTAAAGCTATAGTCTACTTTAGCTCTTCTAACTTTAAAGTATTAGAGACGTTTACTAATAAGATTATATAATATAGATAGACTAGTAAGCACTAGAGAAAATACCTTTTATAAGTATATAGCTAAGAACTAAGTATATATAGCTTAATATCGTGTACTGTAGGGAGGAGCTTCATGTAGTGTGAAAGTCTTGATTTATTAAGGTATTCTAGAGCTCTCCTCCAAGGGGAAGCTCCAGGAGTTCTAGTTACATAAGCATCCTCTGGTTAGCTGGAGCGCCTTAGAGAGTGCCTCAATCGTGTACTATAGGGAGGAGCTTTATATAGTATGAAAGTCTTGATTTATTAAGGTATTCTAGAGCTCCCTTATAAGGGGAAGCTCTAGGAGTTCTAGTTATATAAGTATCCTCTAGTTAGCTAAAGCGCCTTAGAGAGTGCCTTAGGTGCGCTAAGTGTATAATATACTCTCTCGCTTAGCTTTATAATAGTAAGTAAAGCGATATAAATAGTGTAAATAATATTACCTGAACTATAATAGGAGTTAATACTAACTAATAGCGTTAGGTCTTAACCGCTTAGTAGCTCTAAGTATATAAAGTAAGTAGGTTCCCCTGAACGCTCTTTCCTTAAATAATAACTTCGATATAATATTAGTAAATATAGCTAAAAGCTCCTGTGCCTTCTGTACTTTACGCGCTTTTAACCTCGCTGCTACTCACGTAGTAAAGAAGAAGACTATAAGTTATTTATTTAAAGATTCCGACGTAATTAGTGTTATAAGGAATCGTTAGAACTACACTAATACCTTGTAAAATAGGCCCGTAGCCGCCGCACCTCCCCCGCCGCCGCCTCCCTACTACTACTATTACCACTACTACTAACTCCCGCCTGCCGCCCTACTATAGCAGGGGCTATCCGTGCCATGCTTTACAGCTACTATATTCGCAGTAGTTTATAAGGTATACCGGGCGACCCCTATCACGACGAAGAGATAGCTTTATACTATTTTTATTATTATAAAAATAATAAATCAGGTTATATCACTACCCCCGCTTACGCTACTAAACTCTTCGCCGGCTACTTAGTAGCCCGGGCCCTTCTAAAGGGCATACGCGTAAGTGTTTCCTTATATTATAGTATTAGAATAACAAAGTATTAAGGTATTAATATTAAAGTACTAAGCGAAGCTAACTCTATAATATATATAAGCTCTTATAGTCTATTAAGCTACTATTTAGAAGGCTTTAGAAGCTAAGGAGAATAAGAATAAGAATAAGGATAAGATCTATACTACTATCTATAAGTTATAATAGTAGTCTTATAGATTTCAGATATTATCTAACTATTAATATCAGCTACTACCCCTACTCTTACCTCTACTCTCCGTAGAGAGACTGCTATTCCCCCCCCCTGCCCTATTTTTAGCGCTATAGAAATAAGCTCTGACTCTATAGGAGCTACTATTATTACCCCTACGGCGTATTTAGTCTTATATGCCTCTACTTTAGTAGAGGTTAACGTTATAGCTAGCGCTACTTAGCGGTTAATTAACTTTTTTCTCCTTCCTTAGTAAGTAGTATAAGCTTTATAACCTTTAAGTAGTAGCTTAGGAATATTACCCCTTTATTATTATAGTTTAAGCTAGCGTATTAGTATAGCTTTATAACCTAGAAGTCGTAGCTTAGGATCAAGTCTCTTACACTTCGCGTTATTTTAGCGCGGCTTTATAACCCTGAAGTAGTAGCTTAAGATCAAGTCTTATAATTCTACCTCTTCTCTCCTCTCTAATAGTATTTAAGAACTATAAATATAAAGTAAAGAAAACATAATAAAAGAAAGTGTTTATATAGATTATATAGCTTAAGCGAGCTTCTTGATATTAGCTTAAGAGTCTTAAAAGTTTAAAAGAGCAATTAACACTTTAAACTTCTACCTTAGTAAGTTTTTAATTAAGCTATTAGCTAGTATATTATTTATTAGGAGATATATTACCTGAAAACTCTCCTTTTTATACTCCTATCGTAGTTATATATTCTATATATTAATATACTAAAGCTTCGTTGAGATTCGCTAGTTCTTTTCAACTATTAGCTGAATTATCTATTTATTATTATAGAATATATTCCACGGAGCTCTTATATCAAGCCTTAGCTCTTTAAAGAACCTTTAAAGCACTATTACCTCCTTAGTAGTCTATTCTATACTAAGAAGCTCTACCTCGGTTATCGAAGTAATAATAGTATCTTATTAGGAGGCTTTCTAAATAATAGCTCCTCTAAATAGTATAATTAGGAATCCTTAGAAGGAATAACGCGATTTAGTATTATCTGTAAAAGACACGTCTAAAGTAATAAGAAGGTATATCTCTCTATCCTTCTAACTATAGATAATAGCTAGGAATCTTAAGCTAAACAGATATTATATAGTCTAATTAACTGCCTTTAAGTATAGCGCGCTTAAGTTAGTAAAGAAGTGTAATAATTAAGAGGCTATAAAGGCGATATCTAGCCGGAGTATAATAGCTATATATAGTACTAACCTAACCTTCTCTTAATATTTCTTAATTTACTTAAAAGTTACTATACTAAGGTTCTTAACTAGCTTATAGTATAAGAGAAGTATACTAGGGCACTTCCTATTTACTATATTAAACTTCTAAGCTATCTTCTTAATATAGATATTATATAAGAGAGATACTATCTTCTTTTCCCTATTTTATACTACTTATACTCCTAAGAACTATTCCACGTCTCCTAGGACTATTAGCTTATATACCTCGTATAATCTATCTATAATTATCTAGCTCTCTTTAGCGTATCTAATATAATATAAGACCTGAATATTATTAACGTAGAACACTATAAAAATAGTCTTATACTAGTTTATAAAGATATATAGCTCCTCCGCGAGTAGAGACAGGTCTAGCTTACTAAGTGTCTTTATAAAGTCGCTATACTAGAGTATAAGTGAGTCTCTTAAGCTATAGAGCGCTTAGTTAATTTCTACTACTATTCCTAGTCTTTTCCAGCTTTCTAGAGGGAAACACAAGATTAAGGCACTTCTCTTATCTCTCTTTATATTAATAAAAGCATTAATTATATTAAACTACTTTACTTCTAAGTTAAATTAAGCTGCTAGTGCTATTATAACTTAGAATAACCTCGCTATAAGTATAGCCGCGTAAGTTAAGAATATTATAGAATTATCTTATATATTACCTTATATTATAATCTGAGACTTATAACACTTAAGCTATCCTATAGAATCTACTTTATAAGTAAATACCTACTTTAAGGGAATTAGTAAAGTAGCTACGTCTTCCCTAGGAATCAGTCTCTAATAATCTTAAGCTTCTAAGTTTAATATCTCCCTTTCCGTATTAGCTTTAAACTACTTGCTATATAAGTAACTCTCTAGCTCCCTCTAGTTCTTAGGTAGCTTTAGGAGCTTCCCTTAATATTAGTTTTATAAGTTAGAAGCTCTTACCTTTACTCGGATATTTAATATAGCGCTTAAAACTACTATATAAAGTATAATAGTGTCGTAGCTATTAGCTCGCGTTAGAGTCTTACTATAGAAGGTTATAATAAACTCTTAGAGGCGTAAGTAGCTATCTTATCTTAGAGCTACTACTATAGAGTAATAGCTATATATAGTAAGCTTTTCATGTTCTCTCTAGGCTTCTTATATTACCTAGATTCGATCACGCTCTATTACTTATTACTATTAGTAGCTATTTCTAGCTACCTATAGAAACTCAGTCCCTATTACTTTAAGAGGAGCTTCTAGAAGCTTAATAACCTATTACTTAAGGTCTTATAGCTATTAACTAAGTAATACAACTTAAGGGTATATTTATTAGCGCGCCTCCTTAATACCTAGACTAGTATTATTACTACTTATAGCGTCCCTCCGGTACTAAGGTAAGAGATAATTAGTCTTTATAGCTTTAGTATCTCTTAGGGCACTTCAACTTAACCTCTTATAAGAAGTCAGATCTCTACTACTATTAGCGATATTATTATTATAAAAGATTATATTATTACTCTTTACCTCTAAGGTCTAACTCTTATAAGAGGGTAATTCAGAAGTTTAAGAGAGCTCTAGCGAGTCGACCTCTATCGGTTCTTATACCTCTAGTACTACCCCCGAGCTTTATAGAAGCTCTACTAAAGTAATATCTATTAGTTCTAGTACCTCCTTAGTAACTAGTATAGTAATCTTAATATTAATATTAGCTTTAACTATAGCTTTATTCAGTTTAGCTATATATTCCGCTATAACTATATTAGTAATATTACTAATACTATACTTTATATCTAGAGTAATAATATTCTCTTCTAGTTTCTTAATAAGCTCCCTTAGAGTAGAGGTAAGTTAACTAGCTTTTCTCTCTTCCTTAGGGAAATAGAATATTATCTTATTAAATCGGATATTACATGTAATCACTATATAACGTAGCTAAGGCACCTAGATCTTATATAAGTTAGAAGTAATATAACTAACTAAGTATCTAATATACACCCTAGAGCTAACTTTAAAGCCTTTATAACTCCTTCTAGCTTCTCTATTAGTTATAACTAGATATATACGCGCTTTATACGCGTACACTCTACTCTAGTTAAGTCTTAAGTTAATTAAGAGCTTCTTTACTATTAGTAGATTATACTACTAAAAATAGTTCCGAAACTATTCCTAAAGTACTTAATTTAAACTCCTTATCTCTTAGCGTGTAAGAGGACTTATATTATAAAGGTAAATTATTATATAATATACCTCTAAGTAAAGCTTCTTTAGTAAGTTCACCTAAATACGTATCTTAATAGATTTAGTAATAATCTCCTATCTTATACGCTTCGCGCTATCTACAGGTTCTTTAGTATATAGCAAGGGATTCTCTACCTCTATCTCTTCTCTTATAGTCTATTCCTTATACTTTAATATGCCTTAAATAGCTATAACTAAGGTATCGTTATTATACTAAATAACATAGACTAATAGTCTATATTAATACTTAGTCTAACGCTCGAAGTTCTCTAAGACTAGTATAATATAGCTAGCTAACTTACTTAGTAATATATAGCTAAAAAGCTTCTTACTATACTTATCCTTAATAATAAGTAGCTAGTAAGTACTATTATAACTTACGTTAAAGTCGAATAAGTCCTAGAGGATTCAGTAGAATAGCCTAGCTACCTTATTCTCTAACTCCTATCTTAATATAATATTTCTAGCGTATATAATAGTATAGTCTTTATACTAGATTCTTAATACTCCGTCGAATTATACGCCTCTCCCTGCTTTAAGTAGCGCCTATAGAGTACTCTCTCCCAAATAGCTAGTATATAAGTGCTATAGTTACTAAGTTATAAAATACTTCTTAAGTAGTTAATATAATAATTAGAAACCTTACCTATTTAAGCTACGACTTAGAGTTAGGTATATTATAATAGGCGTATATATTAAGGTTACTAGGCTATAGAAGCGATAAGAGTATCTAAAAGGCTTATATTCAAAGAAAGTTAAGTTGAACTTTCGAACTAGCTATTTAATAACTATACTTATCTGAACCTCCCTATACTATAAGGTAATATCTTTCCCTAAGTATTATAGCCCGGCGTCTTTTAGTAACGCCTTTAAGATAATATTAATATAGAAATCATAGACTATAGCAATATTATTAAGTAATAAGTCTTAAGTATTCGAACTATTCAGCTTAGCTAGTAAGTTCTTAAACACTCGCTTTCCCCTGCTAATAACTGGAATTTATTATATACTAGCTTCCATATAGTTATTATTAGTAGATCGCTTAAAGGAGCCTGGAACTAGCTTACTCTTATAGTTTACTAAGTACTAAGCGCTGTAGTTATCTACTAAGGTACTCTCTAATAGTATATAAAGGATATCGATAAAGTCCGTAGTATAGATTCCGAGCGTCTCTTTAAAGTCTAAGAGCTTTAAATTAATAGTAGCTATATTAACGTTTCCGGGGTACTTCCTTTTAGTATACTAAGATAATAAGTCTTAGTCTTTACTAGACTTCTTTCTAGTGATTTATATAACCGGGATAGTAGCCTAACTTTCCTTTAAGATCTCTTAGTATAGTTCTATATACTTAGGCGTCTAAGTTACCTCGTGAATCCTCTTAATTTATTCGTTATTTAAACGGAATCTTATACTATTAGCTTAAAAGCTATTATAAGCGAAACAGAGCTTCTAGCACTTAATTAGAGGATACTAGTATCTGATTCTACAGGGGCAATTAGTTTTCCTATCTCCTTAATTTAAATAGAAGCGATTCTAAGAGCTTCCGGAATAATCTTACGAGCCTCCTGAATTAGAATAACTACCTAGTATTAGCGTAGCGTAGAAACTATTAGCTCCCTTACTTCTATTCCAGTAGTGCTTCTCTATATTCGCTATAAACGCTAGACTATACTCCTCTAGCGTTATACTATACTAATATCCTAGAGTATTATCTCTTATAATATCAGCGAGTGCTTAAGTAGCCTAAGTCTCTAACTAAACTAATACTATATTTAGGAAAGCTCATATACTACATACTTCTTATATATTAGGAATATTATATATTCTCGTAAGATAGAAGTTCTTTTACTATAGCTTATACTATATATAAGGTTTAATTCGCGACTTCTTATCTTAACGTATTAGTAAGCTAAGTATATTAGTATAATCCGAAATAATAGAGGTTAGTACTACTGCGTCTAAAGATACTATATCACGCTTAATAGACCTGACTAGCGCTTATAGTCCTATAGCGCCCTTAGTAGTATTATTATTAATTATATTAGTTAGAATAGACTAGCTAATAATACTATTTACCTAGTTAAAGAGGTTCTAAATACAGTTATTAAGCGCTATCTATTTAGCTAGCTTATTCGAGTACTCTCTTATTCGAGCTTCCTAGAGTACTTTAATATCTTTAAACTTAGCTTCTAAGGGCTTACTTATAGACGCCGGCGGTTCTATTATACTCTCTCTTTCCTTAGTAGTAGCGGCGTTCTATTTCACTAGTAAATCTAAGTTAGCTTATATTAATAACGCTATCTACTTACTAAGGCGACTATTTATCTCCTCTTATATAAAATCATCGATACTTAGGAGATTTAGTTATTACTTAACGATATTTCTAATATTATCAGCGTTAAAGTTAATAAATCTCTAGATTCCTTTAAGTTCAGTATAGTACTAGAAGGTTATCTACTACTATAGCTACTACTTTCTCTAATCGAGAGTATCACCCTCGTATTTAATTAACTTGTTTTAAAAGTATATTAATATATCTAAGAGGCTTTCTATAGAACTAATAGCGTTAAGAGTATTTCAGGAAGTTCGGGGAGGTATTTAAAGGAGTTCTTTAAGTAGTAGTATAAGTGTCTCTTAACACTACCTGTAACTTTACCTATACTACGTAGTATACTCGTATAGTAGCTTAAACGAGCGAATATAGCTCTTAACTATCGTGTACTATAGGGAGGAGCTTTATATAATATAAAAGTCTTAATTTATTAAGGTATTTTAGAGCTCCCCTATAAGGGGAAGCTCCAGGAGTTCTAGTTATATAAGCATCCTCTAGTTAGCTAGAGCGCCTTAGAGAGTGCCTCAGGTGCGCCAGGTGCACGACACTTAATAAATACTAATAGAATATTCTTAGTATTATACTTTACTACCTCTACTAATAATAATAAGTTATACCCTCTCTTATAGATCCTAAGTTAAGAACTTACTATATATAGATTCTATTATTACTCGGATCTAAAGAATAGAACTAAAGCTGTATTTCTTTATAATATAATATATAGTATTTTATAATAGTACTTTAGAGCTAATTATAAGCTGTACTTAGCTATAGTTACTTCGCGTAATAATAGTAAAACTTAACTTATAACTTATCCTAAATTTCTAATTATCCTAAGTCTTAATAGTATTTAAACATAGGTTTTCACTAAGGCAGATATATACTATTATAACACCTCTCTAACTAATAAGCCGGGCTTTATAAGTTAATAATCTCTATTAACGTATTTTAGATTTCTACGGAATTTATATTAAGCTACTTACTTCTAGTTACTTAGAAAGGTTACATCAGTAAAAAAATCTAGCTCCAGGCAGCCGCCGGCTAGCTGCTAAAGGCGCTATTTTCGCTATTCTAGCCTAAGTTACATGTCGATTAATTTGACAGCTAGTGACCCCTAAAGCGGTATATACTAATTTAAATTAACGACGTAGGCGCCTAAGGCGACTAAGGCGCTATAGGTGCTTATAAGCCTAATTAGGACTAGCGTATAAAATAAAAGTAAGTCCGATTTTTTATTTATTATATAAGATATTTTAATAAGCTTAGAAAGCTTAATAATACTAATCCTAAGGATATTAAAGGTACTTATAAAGGTATACCTTATAAGGGGGTATTATTAGGCTTATATCGCCCGATTAGGTAAGGCGGCGACTCACCCCTATATAGAATTTACCTAAATCGAATTATAAGCTTATTAGCGATTTTTTAGCGTGGATATTTATAGTGTTAAAGGCTTAGCGAGATTAGTTTTAAGGACGTGCGTAGAAAGTGTAGGTCTTTTTAAATTCTCAGTTAAAATCCACGCTAGTCTAACTGTTTTTAGTTAGTTTAAAATCTAAAAATAAACTTAACTTTTAATTTTTAATTCTAATTAAAAATATTATATCTTTCCTAATTTAGTCTAGCTTATATATAAAAGTGAATCTTATAAAAGGCGCCTAGGGCGTATAAGGCGGCCTTTTATTATTTAAGGCCGATATACAACGGCCTCTTATATTTTAAGGCGCCTTAAGCGTAAATAGCGACTATTCGGCGAAAACAGCGAAAATAGCGAGTCGCACGTGCACCCGGCGCCAGAATTTTTTACTGATATATGAAAGTTATATAATTATTTAGAATTTATCTATTACTCTTGTCGTACAGTAGTGGAGCAGGCTTTTATACAGTGGAGGGCTCACTCGATTAAGTGGAAGTTATAGTATTAAAAGATATATTTAAAAAAGCGTTACTCTCTAGAATTAAGGGCTAAGAGTATACTATATATATATAGTATACTTACTAAGTATATACTAAACCTAGGATAAGCTTATATAGTGCTAGTGTTCGATATACCCCTATAGTATATTTAAATCTATAAGAGCTTACTATTAAATATACTAAATATAAGATTAAGTCTGATATAGCGAGTATTCTATATAGTAGTAACTATTCTATATCTAACCGCTTATATACTTAGTGATAAAAGAAATATATTATAATTATATATAATAGTAAACGCGCTTAGAGGTAAAGTATCACCTGATTAAGTAAGTTTATAAACAAATGAAATCTAAATATTAAGACGCGCTTTAAAGCTATATATAGTCTAATTAAACTAAATAAATATACAGAGATCTAAGTATAGGATTCTTAAAAGAAATTATTCTAGTATCTAAATCTAAGTAGTATACGCGTATTCTATATATAGAGTGTCGTTAAATTTAAAGTAAGGCTCTATAGCTATTATATAGTATTTACTACGCTACGAGTATACTGATTAGCTAGATTAAGTAATTATATATAAGTTTAGAAGATATAATAGTAGGTAATTATTATTACACTTAAAGGAGCCTCTTAATTAGCTAGTTTAAGTGATCTAGTTAGTGATTTACCTATAGGTTAAGTGATTGCGATTATACTATACGCTTATATATATATATATATATATAAATATAGTCTTCCCTTTATAACCTTATAACTTTAAGCTTACTATATATTATATACTCGCGCCTACGTTCTACCTCTGTATTCCTTCTCTTTCCTTTCTTTATTACTTATTTCTAATACCTTTTTAAGTGATTAATCCCTTTACTATATTATTATATCTTATTAGCTTACTCCTAAATCTTCTAAGAAGAAGTCTACACTAAAGAGACCTCTTACTAAGTATTCCCTTGCTATTTCCGCTTTAACTAAGAGAATTAGAGATCGTTTAGCCTCCTAAGTAAGTGATTAATATTTACTTCCTTATATAATTATTACTAGTAGAGATACGCGTTTCTTATATGCGTATAGAGTTTACTTTAGCTAACTTATATATAGAAAGCTAATAAAAAGCGCGAAGATTCTGCCTCTAATAAAGAAGCTATTATATGATCTAATAAAAAGGATAATAATAAGCTCGCTACTTAGTCCCCTCCTACTTCTACTTTACTTTTATATTCTAATTCTCCTTAGGATAAGCTTAGTGAAGCTAATAATAATACTTATAATAATAATAAGGATAATAATAAGTCTCTTTCTCTTTCTAAGGTTATATCTTATACCTAGACCTGTTTATCTGCTCTCTTATTAAGTTATTCGCGCTATCCTCTCTCTATTAATAATCTCTTACTAATTATTATATCTAAGTCTAGTAGAAAGAAGAGAACTACTACTACTCTAGAGTTATCTTATAAGTCTATAATTACTCTTACTCTTATTAATCTTCTAATAGAGTTAGAGTCATATAAGAAGACTAGTCCTATAAAGAGAGTTAAAAGTAAGTGATTATTCTATTTACTTCTTAAGTAATTATTTCTCAGAATCTATATTATTAATATATATTAATAATACTTATAGGAAATAAGTTTACTCGCCTATACTTTAAATATATCCGGTTTACGCTTTCTAGTAAAGGTGATAAAAGTTACTACTATACTAATACTACTTTAGGTAATAATCGCTACTATAATTATATATCCGGTTATATATATACTCCTATATCTAATACGATTACTTCTATTACTATACGTCTAATTACTACTATCGATAAGAATAATAAAGCTATAAGTTAAACCCTTCCTAGTTTTAGGATCTTATAGTTAATATATAGTAAGACTAAGTATAGTACTACTAAGCTCTATAGGTTACCTTTAAGACTAAGTGCCTTAAGGAGGATAAGGAAGATAATAATCTGTTTAGTAGGATCCTAACACGTCCTAAATATCCCTTTTATAAGCGCGAGGAAGATAATAATAATAATAATAATAATAATAATAATAATAATAATAATAATAATAATAATAATAATAATAATAGACTTAGTAGATTTAGTAGGATATTTATATTAGATCAGAAGTATACCGCAGATACCCTTAGTACTCTCGCGTCTTTATTAACTAGTAGATAGCTAAGCTCGTATAAGCTAGAGTGTAGATTTCCTTTAGTTTTTACTAGATCTTTTCTTTACTTTATAGGATTTACAGAATTTATAATAGATCTTTACTCTAGATTAATAGATTTCCGCTAAGCTCTAGGTGGATTTACCTAAGCTTATAGTAGGATCAAGTGGATCTTTTAGTATTCTAGAGGAAGAATACCTATTTTATTTGAAGTATAAATAAAAAGTTTATATAACTCCTTTAAACTACAGCTTGAAATAACTATAATTAGAGCTTCTCTACTATTAATATATAATCCTTAAAGTTAAGAAGAGCTTTAAAGTGCTTAAATTTCTAGTGAGACAGATTCTTTATAAGCTTATTAGTAGGTATATTAGCAGTTAGAATATAAGTTACTTTAAATAATCTATAAGCGTGTTCTTATTTTAACTATATATTTTAAATATCTATATAGTAAAGCTTTATCGCGATCCTTTTATTCTTACTTATAACTAGCTTAATCGTCTATTAATTATTATAAAAGATCTCTTATATCTTACTGATTTTAAGTACTAGATCTCTGAAGAACTACTATAGAGCTATTACTTCTTTACTTATATACTCTAATAAAAGTAATTCAGCTTCTATTATTAAAGTAGTTACTATAGCTTATAGGCCTGCTTTTTAGATTACTAGACTACTGAATATTATAATTATATATCCTTATAACAAGTGTCGCGTTTTTATATTATTAGTAAAGGATATATTAGATATATATATAAGAGAGCTATTATACTTTCTATTATATATAATACCTAGGAAACGCGTTCTAAAGAAGTAATATATAAGCTAATAAATAGTAGTAAAGTACTTAGGTCCCGGGTTTATTATAAACCTTAAGAGTATAGTAGTAGTAAAGGCTACGTCTAGTCTTATAATAATTACTATATTTAGGACTAAGCTTATACGCTCTTAAAACACTTAATCTGCGTCTTAGTAGCTTATCCTATATACTTTTAAAGATTAATAAGTAGAAGTAGTATACTCGGGTACTTTCTATCTACTTATAACGGTCCGGTATTTACTCGCTGTAAATACAGAAAGCTGCAGTTAATCTCTGATAATCGAGAAGTAAGTATATTATATAGATAGGAAGATAGTTACTAAGTATTAGAATACTATTTGAAGTTAAGCACGAAGCTCTTATCTAATAGTAGATATACTAGTCTTATATAGAACCTTTATTCGCCTTAGATCCCTTAGGATACTAGATCCTTAGATCCTTAGATCTATTTTCCTATAAGGGGATCTAGGGATCCAGGGATCTATCACGTGACCTATTATCTACTATAATCTAGGTAACTATTACTACTAAAGCGTGAGTATATAGTAGTACTACTCGCTATCCTATATTATTCCCTAGCTAGTACTACTCTATCGATAGTACTGCTCCCTTATTAGTACTAATGCCCCTATAGTACTACTAATAGTTTTATTATTATATAGGTGCTAACTGAACTGTAGCGCTAAGGGTCTGTAATACTATCCCCCTCTTAGCCTAGTATAGTCCCTACGCTTAAGTATAACCTTAAGAAACATCGATAGTTACTAACGACTATCTTCCTTATCTATTATATCTAGTGTTATAAAGAAATCGAGTATTACTTAGATAAAGAAAAAATAGAGTATCTAGCTCACGCTCTATATTAAGCGTACCACGTAACTCGTAAAGCCTTATTCCTTCTACTGTAGCTTTTCTTGTACCTACTTCTTAGATTTATCTATTTCGAAACAATACTCCGAGTATATTTATTTAAAGCGTTACGATTATAATACCTCGGGGTATATTAAGAGGTTTACTCCTAAATAACTTATATATTAGTTTAAGATAGGAAAAACCGTGACCCCTACTCATTCTCTAACGCCTTTCTCTAAGCCTGTTAAGGATAATCCTACTTCTTAGTTCCTTACTTTCGAACTTAATACTTACTTAGCGTCCTTCTTCAAGGGCTCGGTCCCTAACCTTAGGTCCCCTTCCTTCTAAGTAAACCTGGATTTCTTTAATAGAATTCCCGTAGAAGCCTAGGGTAGTAGAGGTTAGATTTAGGTTCCTAAGTGTTTTCTAATTATAAGTACCCTTTCTATTTAATTAAATATTTTAGTTTACTATAGAAATACTAACAGTTAAGAATAGCCTCTACTTTGTATTCAGCGTTCAGATTAATTAGTCGTATTTTAGTAATAAGAGCGGGCGGTACTCCTAGTAGTACTAGTTCGAGGAGAGATATATAGAATACTAAGTAGATATTTATTATTTTTAGCAGAGCTAGTTAATAATTAACTAATCCCTTGACTTTAGTAATCCTAAATAGTCCTAGCTTTTTATAATCTAATTTATAACTTAGTCGTTTAGTTATAATATTCTTTCTAAGTAAGTAGACTTTATCCTCCTCCTTAAGCATTAGTCTTATACTACGCTTTCTATTATAGTAGATCGCAGATCTCTATATAATAAAGAGAATATCAGCTGATAATTCTTTATAGAGCTATTTAAGCTCACTTGCCTATAGTATAGCTTCTTACGTAGTACCCTGACCGGCTATTAGTAGGTTATATACTATAGGATTATACCTATAATTCGCGTAGAATAGTAATACTCTAATAGTCTCTTAATCCGCGCTATTATATATAAACTGGGTAAGTAGGAGTAGTTACACCTAGTCGTCCTACTTGTAGTTCATATAATACTAAAGATAAGTCTCTATTATCTAGTTAATTTATTCTATCTATATATCAGTCTAAGGATAGAATATAGTTAATATTTTCTGCTTTATTCCTAAGAGCGTAATAAGAGTTTTCTAGAACTTTAAGATAAAGAGCTTATCTCTATCTAAGATAATCTTATCTAGTATTCTGTAACTTACGAAGATTATTCTAAGGAATACCTACGCTATTATAGGCGCGTCCTATGTTCTAAGTACTAGTACTATATACGTGTATTTTATAAACCTATCTGTTATCACATAGATTAAGTCATATACGATTCCTATAACTAAGTCTTTTAAGGGTAGTAGCTTAACTACAAAATCTAAAGCGATTAATTTCTATAGGCGAAGTAGTGTTATTAGTGACTTTATAAGCCTATATAGAGTATAGTATAATACCTTGTTCCGGATATATATATCATATAATACTACTATATCTTTAACTACCTTCCTTATTCCTAGGAAGTAGTATTCCCTAGATAGCTTAGATAGCGTCTTAGCTACCCCCTAGTGTCTATAAGTAGGCAGCCTATACTAGTATATAACGAATTTAATCTTATCCCTAGTAAGTATATAGATTCATCCTTAGTATAAGAGCGTGCTACTTATAGTGAAGGAGAATCCTTCACCTAGCTACTTCTTCTGTTCAGCTATAACTGAGTTATTAGTATAGCTCTTCTAGATTTTCTTAGCGACTTAGCCCGTTAAGGCTAGTTATTAGTAATTAACTATTAGCGAATCGCTATCTTTCCGTAGTATAGTGTAAGATTCGTGAGTTTTATTTGTAAGATATTCCAGTTTCCTACTTAGAGCGTTAGCCTTAGCGTTTTCTGTTCCCTTAATATAAGAAATTCGAAGTTTTATAATAGAGAGTATTTTATACTAACGAACCTACTATTAGTTTAGTTCCTTAGTAATTGTAAAGTAAATAAGATTCTTATAGTCTATTAGGATCTATACTTCGTAGGTAGCGCCCTCGAGGTAGACCTTCTATTCGCGTACTATATTCACAATTACTAGTAACTCTTTATTATATATATTATAGTTAAGTTCTACTAGTAATAGTTTCCGCGAATAGTAAGCGACTAGTTACTATCTTCTATCCTCGCCTAGCTAGCTAAGTATAGCTCTAATAGCGTAGTCCGAAGAATCTATCTCTATACGTATTTCTTTATTAGGGGTAAAGGAAGTGAGCACTAGTTCCGTGATAAAAGCTACTTTAAGTACCTTAAACGCTTTTCGTGCGCTATCGGACTAGTGGAATTCCTTATCCTTATAAGTTAACTCTATAAGTAGCTTAGCGATTTTTAAGTAGTCTTTAATAAATCGCCTATAGAAGTTAGTAAATCCGAGGAATAATTATACTTCCTTAATATTTGTAGGCTCTATCTACTCGATAATTACTTTGATCTTTTTAGGATCTATAGCTAATCCTGCAGTAGTAACTATATAACCTAGGAAAACAACCTCGTCCACGTGGAAGTTACACTTCTCTAGTTTAAGTAATAAGTAGGTATCCTTTAGCCTCTAAAGAATAACTATAATATCCTTCACATGTTACTCCTCTAATTTAGAGTAGACTAGTATATTATCCAAATAGTATATACATATTACATCTAAGTAAAGCCGCAAAACGTTATTAATTAGACGCTGAAATATGGCTAGTGTATTAGTTAAGCTGAAGGGTATAACTATATACTTGTAGTAACTGAAATAAGTATGAAATACTATCTTTTCTTCTTCTCCCTTAGCTATCTTAATAAGGTTATACGCTCCTTGTAAGTTAAGCTAAGTAAAAATCTTAGCTCTAACGAGTCTATCCCGCAGCTCCTTAGCTAATAGTAGTATATAATAATCCTTCTTTATAATATTATTTAATCGATAGTAGTCGATATATATTCGTTATCTACTATCTTTCTTTTCTATAAATAAGACGTTACTCTCCTATAGAGATTTAGACTCTCAGATAAATCCCTTCACTAAGTTTTTATCGATATATTACTTAATCGTTATTAAGTCTATTACTAAATATTCCCTAAGTAGTTAGAATATTAGTTTAGTACTTAGTTCTAACTTAATCCGATAATTATAGTCCTAGTATTTTAGTAAGGCCTCGATACCTCGTTCCTCCTTAAATAATACTATAAACTTCTTATATACTAATAGTATATCCTTTATTAGTAGACCCTTATCTTAGTATCTGAGCTCTTCCTTAGAGGTAGCGCTAACCTCTTAAATACTTACTACTTCTATTCCTAGTAGATAATAGTAGTCTTAGTAATAACTAAACTTAAGTTTTCCTATCTGCTAATTAATAATAGGATTATACTTTTCTATCTATAGTAATCCTAGGATAATATCATACCTTTTAATCCTAACGATATCGAATTAGATTATTTTAGAGTATCCGGTGATACTTATATAAACTAGAGTAGTCTGGACCTTAATTAGTCTATTAGAGGCGACCTTACTATCCGCTAGTACTAAGTAGTATCCTTTATCCTTTACTTCGGTTAATAGGTAGTACTTAAGTATAATAGTAAGAGATATAAAGTTCCCTTATACCTTAGAATCTACTATCGCCTAAAGCTTAACTCTCTTAATTTTAACCTCTAACGTAAGATATTTATCTCTAATAGTAGCAAATTGCTATATATAGAAATATTCCTAATATACACTATAGTCGAAGATACTTTCCTATACCCTTCGATTACTATAGCTTAGGCTAACCTTATATACGAGCCTTATTCCGAGTTCGGTGTATATTACTAGGTTATATATCTTATAATAGTACCGGCTATTATTATTAACGTAGACCTATATCCTATTATATCGGTTCTTAGCTATGATTTCCTATTCCTCGCCTACCTCTAGTAGCGCGCTAGTATTAAGAATAATAGTATTCTAGAGTAGTAAGTGCTATATAAAGGTTATTAGTCTTTCCTAGCTACCGGCTATTCTCTATCTGATACACTTATAGTCCCGGTAGACTACTTTATACTTTACTCCCTATAGTAGACCCTCTAAGCTAATAAGGCCTAGTTCTTAATAAGTAACCCCGGTAGCTATATTAGTCTAGTAGCGAGTATTATAGCTAACTTAATATAAGCTCTCTTCTCTTTAGGTAACTTCTTAAGTTTCACCTACTCTTAGTCCTAAGAGTTCAGGTTAAGGTAGCCTTAGTTCTAGAGTCTACTCGGGTTCCTAGGCCTCCTCCTTACTATTACTTAGTATTAGCTCTGTATTATCATCTAGCCTAGAGCTATTATTATCTTAATATATATAGTCCTCAGGGGGCGTACTAATAATAGTTTACTTAAGCTAATCTATGACGCTCGCGGAATCTCGCTTACTATTATTAGAATCGCCTAACTAGGTGTAGATATAATTCTCCTTAAGCTTATCTATAGTTATATATTAATATATCGCGGCGAGTTATTATATTAGTTTATTATAAGAGCCACGTCCTATTGCGTTAGTATATTTCTTATCTATCTACGACTTCTTTTATTAATAAGAGCTAGCTATATAACTAGGAAAGCTACACTTAAAGTATAGCTTCTTTTCTTATTACTTACTCATAACTTTCTTAGATAGCCCGCCGCTGCATGGCTTTCCTTAATAACTTAGCTTCTAGAATATCATATTAAGTTCTATTTCCCGAGAGTAGAATAGTTTCTTATTATTACCCCCTCTTCCTTAGTATATATACGTTCCGAAGTAGTATTAGCTTTTCTTCTTAAGTGCTCTCTTATAGTTTCAGTTATTAATCTTAATAGCTATTTCGATAAGTTCTTATAAGTTAGTAAGCGCGTTTGATCTTACTATCTTATCTTTTATTCTATCTTTTAATCCTTTGTAGTACTATATCTAAAGAGTATTGTTATTCTAGCTAGTCTGATTCGCGAATTACTAGAAGGTAGTAGTATATATAGTTACTAACCCGACTTACTTTAAGTTCTAGATATTCCGTTTAGTGATATAGTTCTAATCGATATCGCTAAAAACGTAGTTAATCCTATGCTTAAAACCCTCGAAGATTATAAAGATCTTCTAGGATTCCTTAGTTATTACCGTAGAAACTCTCTTATCCTTAGTCTAGTTCTAAATATAGTCTAAGAGGAAGGTCTTAATCTAGTTAAAGGCAGATCCTTAGAGAAAGGATAAAGCCTAAAGGACTTTATTAGTCTCTATAGCGAACTAGTAATTATTAAAGCCTATATAGAGCTTAACTTACATGAGGTATACTCTAAGCTTAGATTAGTCTCTATAGTAGAGATCCGGGGTAGCGATCTTAGGTATATTCTTTAAGTTAAAAACCTTAGTAAGAGCCGAGTAGTTGTTTAATAATCCTTTAACAGAGGATATATTATCTTTATAAGTTGGTACCTCTAATAAGAAGGTGCTTAAAGTATAATAGTCCGGTATTTACTCACTATAAATATAGAAGGCTATAGTTAATCTCTGATAATCAAGAAGTAGGTGTATTATATAGATAAGAAGATAGTTACTAAGTATTAGAATACTATTTAAAGTTAAGTATAAAGCTCTTATTTAATAATAGATATACTAGTCTTATATAGAACCTTCGTTCGCCTTAGATCCCTTAGGATACTAGATCCTTAGATCCTTAGATCTGTTTTCTTATAAGGGGATCTAGGGATCTAGGGATCTATCACGTGACTTATCGTCTACTATAATCTAGGTAACTATTACTACTGAAGTGTGAGTATATAATAGTACTACTTACTATCCTGTATTATTCCCTAGCTAGTACTACCCTATCGATAGTACCGCTCCCTTATTAGTACTAATGCCCCTATAGTACCACTGATGGTTTTATTATCATATAGGTACCAACTGAACCGTAGCGCCAAGGGTCCGTAACACTACTAATTTAAACTTACAAGCGATCTTCTTAATATATTAGTTATAAATAAGGGTAATTATCTTATACTTTCTATCTTATATTACTTTAATTCTAAGGAATTACTAAATATCTCTAAGATTATATATATTATATACTTTCTTTAGCTTACTAATAATCTACTTACTAAGTAAATAATTATTATAGTAGTAGAATACTTAGATATTATCTATATACAATAAGACAAGTACCTTATACTCCTTATCTATAAATATATAAGGTTCCTCTAAGTATAGAAAGAGCCTTAGATCTATTAAGGTACTACTAATATATTTGTACTAAAGGTATAGCAAGTCTCTTATTCTATAAAGAGCTTAATTAACTTATAGTATAAAGCTAGGCTTTTAGAACCTAGAAGGGAACTAATAGTATATAGTTTTATTATTAATATCCCTAAGAGTACTAATAAAAGTATTAATTACGTTAAAGCACTTGATTTCTAAGTTAAATTTCACTATAAGCGCTATAACTATATAGAATAACTTTACTAAGAGCGTGCTTATATACGTTAATACGATCGTATTCTTATTCTAGAGATCTCTATAAATAATAATATAAGATTAATATCTGCTTATATATCTATTATTATCTACTTTATACTTAAATACTTATATTAAGGGAATAAGCGAGCTTATTAGCTCGGAGTTATATATTTTTAGCTTCTAATATTTATATTTATCTATATTCCTTATCTCTAAATACATATCCTAGATAAACTATTCTTTTATTAGATAATTCTTAAGATCTATCTATTACTTTAGCTCTAGTAGTAAGTCTTAAACCTTAACTTTAGGAAGTAAGATCTTCCTATCTAGTACTAGATAGCTTACTTAGATTACTACTATAACTATTAAGTATACTATTTATATTAGATATCTAAGCTCTTCTTACTCTTTAACTATCTTATACTAATTAAGTATAAAAGTAGTAAGAAGCTGATCTAGCTTATATAATAGATCTATATATATACTTTTAAGAGGATTACTTTCGAGGTTTAAGTTACCTCTAATATTTAAGTTACTTTTATATATTTCTTAAAAGATAGTGTTAAGTGTTATAAACACTTCTCTTCTACTTCTTCTTTTATACTCTTATCTTACTTTTATACTACTTCTAGTATTTAGGCTTAGTAGACTATCGTTTAGTAAGCTCTTAGCGCGCCCTTATATATATATATATTAACTCTTAATATTCCTATTATTCTAGCTTATAGTTATCCTCTTAGTGCTTTTACTATAGCTAGTACTAATATAGGTCCTCTTATTATTATTAGAGGTAGTTTAATCGGAATTTATACCTCGATCCTTATTAAATAAGGCGGACTCCTCGCTTAGTCCTATAGTATACTTATTTCTAGATCTATAAGTTACTTATACTTACTCTAGCTTAACTCCTTAAGATTCTGCCTTATACTTAGAGCAGGTCCCGGATTAGATATACTTATTAATAATTACTTATTATTTCTCTAACTACTAGGTATATGTTCTAGTTCAGAGCTATCTTCTAAAGTTAGAAGTCTAATTATAATACTTAGATTTCTAGTATAATCTTTTACTTCTAAGTTCTAACTTTTATTACTAATAATTACAGATAGAGCTTACTCTAAGAGCTTATAGAGACTAAGTAGAATCCCTTTATCTAATATAGTTATATACTTAGTCTATTTATTACTAGGAATACTCTCTATATTACTTAAGATATATTCCGTCTACTTATCTTCTTATAAGAGCTTAATAAGCGATTAAGTGTCTTAAATAAGGATCTTTATTTCTTCTTCCTTAGAGATATAAAAGCTCCTTTTATTAAAGCGAATATTCCGTGTAATAATAATATAATTAAGCTATAGTACTTAGATCTTATAGATATTAGAGGCGTAGAAACTTATAAGGTAGCTTATATACGTGTGTATATTAACTTTAAACGCTCTCTTTTCTTTTCTAAGTACTTATTCTACTATTAGTAAGTATACTTTATATCTATATATATAGATTCTATTCTAGTTAAGTTTAAAATCTATAGTTATATAGGCTATAATCGTAGGATTATACTACTAAAAGTAGTTATAAAACTACTAGTTATTAACCTTAAGTAATAATCTCTAATTTTACGCTTTACTAGAGTACTTATTATAAAGATAAATATCTACTAAAGCGTATTCTAATCTAAGTTCTTTAGAGAGATTTATAAATAGTTATATTTTCACTACTTATATAATTGCCTCTTAGCTAGCTTATTCCGCTATATTATTCGGTTTATATATAGTAGTAAAGGAAAGCTCAAGCTTAATACTAAGCTTATCTACCTATATCTTATACCTTATAAACTTTTAAATTATAATAACTACCTTCTCTTAATCGTACTTGAATTTATAGATTAAGAGCTTAAACTAAGTATATACCTAGCGCTTAAAGCTTTTAATACTTTTAAATATTTTATTATAAGATTTTAATTAGAGTATATAGCTAATAAGTAGTCTACTATACTCGTATTTAAGTACTAAGAGCTAGGAGTAGTTTCTAAGGTATTCTAAGAAGTTAAATAGATCCTAACTAATTCTTTAAAATAGCTTTATTAATCTTCGCTTTAGTAAGTAGTAGGATATAACTTAAGTAGTATACACTAGTATATAGTACTCGTACTTTAAGCGTCCTATAGTATTAGTTATTCTTACTTCTCTTAAGGCTCTTACTAGCTTTTAAAGAGTATTTAGACCTAAGTGTTCTAATCGTAGATATTATACTATTTCCGAATCTAAGTAGGATTTACTGTAATTATAAGATAAGTAAAATACTTGATTCTATAAATAATTTACGCTTATAAATACTATAATACTAGCTTTATTAAATAGGATCTTATAGAGGTTAGAAGAGCAGTTTAAACGCTTATTATATTTAAAGAATATAAGATTAAGTTTATAAATAAGCTATCAGACTACTAGATAATCTCTTATAAGCTAACTATTATCGCGCTATCTAAGCGTATAATCTATCTTATAGTACTATAAGCTTATGTTCTAGAGATAAGCTTCTGAAATAATATTTATATAGAATCCCTTAACTATAGCTATATCTATAAGTATAAAGTTAAAGGTATTTCTATTTATTCTAATAAGTACGTTTCTAAGTATATAAGTGCTATATCTAATAATTAGTAACTAAGAGCTTTTATACTCTATAGTATTATATGAATCCGCTTTTATAAATAAGCCTAGTTCTAATAAGAAGCTATTATTAATAAGATTAGTAACTCTATAGTTATCTAGAAAAGTACTTACTAATAATAGGTAATACTTATAAGCTCTTTAAGTAAAGTAGACTTTAAGCTAGAATACTTTATCTAGGTCTAGGAGTATAATAATATAGTTATTACTAAGCTATCTTTCTCTCTTATCTATTAAGTTTCTAAAGAAGGAGCTCTTTAGCTTATTTAAGGATTTACTTAATCCTTACTTCTATAGAATACTTTTAATTTCTAGTAGAAGTAGTAAATTAGTGCTTTTCCTAAACTTCGCTCTAAGTAGCTTCTAGTATTTACTTATAAAGCACTTATAGATCTTTTCTAATTTCTCCTTACTTAGGTTTAGTTTTTACTTACTAGTATTAGTAAAGAGCTTTCTATATACTACTAGCTAGAGCTTACTATAATCTTTAGGGGCTTACTTATATATTCTATTATAAAAGTATAAGTACTTTTTCCTAAACGCTTAATATACACTTCACTACTAGATTCTAAAGCAGAAGAACCTTATCTTTTACTACTCTTTTCTCTAAGGGTAGTGAAATAACTATATCTCTTACTTTTACTACTTATAAGCTTATAATATTATATATTAACTTCCTTTATATAGAATAGTCGTATAAGCTATAAAAGAGTATATAACTACTCTTTTCTAAGATTATTAGCTTCCTTAAATTAGAGGTAGTACTTATAGGACTATATATAATTAAAGTTACTTATAGCGATCAGAAAGTCTATAATCTTAAGCGTTCTATCTATATCTAGAATATAGTATAAGATACCTTTACGTATAAGCTCTTAGTAAGATATAATCTAAGTCCTAGGGTTAAGCTTAGCTCTTTTTACTAACTTAAGTAATAATCGATATTTACTCTTAATCGAGGTTTAAATAGTACTATTTATCTGATTTAGGATATATTTAAGTAATCGAAAGAGTACTTAAATATTAAAGCTCTTATTAGTAATAATTTCTATACTCGCGATCTTAAAGTATTACTTAGCTATTATTTTCTCGATCTATTTATAGAGCTTTTAGTACTAAGTCGTTCAAGGTTACTAGATCTTAGCGTTTATCTTCTATAGCTCTTACTTAGCTTTTACTACTACTTTATAATCTAAAGCTTTTATTAGTATAACTTATATTAAAGCCTTTAGAATAGCTTAGAGAGATCTAGAGTTCTTACTTAAAGAGCTCTATAGAGTTCTTAAATTTTATACTACTACCTAGCTTATAAGCTCTATCTTATACCTAGTATAGGAGATTTTATATAATTCTATCTTATAAGCTATTATATTAGCTACGATTTACTCTATAATCTAAGGGAGCTTATTAAGGATTTAAGTAAGAGAAAGAGTATCTAAAGCTTCTAGATTAATATAAAGCTAGAGTCCTAGAATATTTATACTTAGTATTAAGTGCTTTATCTAAGTAAGGAAGTCTTCTAGTTTTAAGTATATAGTATTAGTACTAAGTTATTATCTAGATTCTAGATCTATTAGAAAAGTAGATATAATTATAAAAGAGTTATAAAGATTTAGGAATTAAGAAATAATCGAAAGGTTCTAGTTAAAAGCTTAATTAAAGTAATAGAACTATATATATACTAAGTACTTAGGAGATAGATATAGCTCTTAACTATTATATAGTAGTAGAGTAAGCTTTTATATAGTAGAGGGCTTACTTAATTAAGTGGAAGTTATAGTATTAAAAGATATATTTAAAAGAGTATTACTCCTTAGAATCAGGGGCTAAGAGTATACTATATATATATAGCATACTTACTAAGTATACACTAAACCTAAGATAGGCTCACATAGCGCTAGTGTTCGACAACTCTAAAGCTTAAAAGATATATATTCCGATAAGTATTTATAAAAGAGAGCTATATAGTAAATATAATACTAAGAGTAATAAGTTACTTAGCCTCTTTATTATCTTAACTAATAAGAAGAATCCTACTTAATCAGTTTTCACTTAATAAAATACTTAAATTATAATAATAAATCTTAACTAGAAAGCTACGAATATTTATTTCTTTAATAATTATATTACTCTTATAGATAAGAATTAGCTTAAGAATAATATTTTAATTAATAAGTATATAATAGATTATATTTAGTAAAAGATCTTAACTACTCCGCGATTTATAAGATATCTAAGAACTTATACTTCGTTTATTACTATTCTAACTATAACTAGATTTAGAGCTCTTTCGGAAGCTTTACTTAGTTATCTACTATAGAGTAATCTTACTATTATTACTAAAGCTACTACTTTACTAGTAATAGATAATAAGGAAATTATGAAATATCTTAAGTAATACTAAAAATAATAAGTTAAACTTATAAACTACCTTTAGGATAAAACCTTAAATATAAAGGAAATAGCTTATATAAAGAAGTCTTAAGCTTAGAATCAGGAAAATAAAGTTAGTCCTAATAATATTATTAACTAAGATTTCCTTAGAGAATTATTAAGATATAAAGAAGAAGTTATTTAGCTTAAGGACTTAGATAATAAAGTAAATAAGGAGTTAGAGAACTTAGATAAGAGATTATTAATAAGCGATAATAAAGAAACTACTAAAGAACTAAACACGGAGCTTAATTTACTTAGATAATCTTAGCTAGTAATTAATAATAAGAATAAAGCAGATTTATAGTAACTCCTAACTCTTAAGCTCGCCTTAAGAGTAGAAGAGAAGTAAATTAGTAATAATAAAAATAAAGAATCTAAATCTAAGACCTCTAATACTTATAAGCTTAGCTTAAGAGCTTGAAGTAATAACTAGTACGAACTTAAGGATCTTATCTTTAAGGAACTTAATAATAATTCGTAGCTTAAGATAATAAGATCTTTAGAGTAATTATCTAAAAAGTCTTAATTAGCTTTATTAGAACCTAAACCTAAGCTTAAAATTAAGCTTTAAAAGATAAAGCCTAAGGTACTAAAACTAAAACTTACTATATACTTCCGCTTTTAGGTACTATTCGCTAATATAGCTACTAGATTATTAACTCTAGATAAGTCTCTTAAACTTATTAATAAAAATCGGCTTTTTTCTAATACTAGTAGATCTCTATAAAATACTATACTTATAAAATCCTATATAGAAGATAACTTAACTATAATACTAAGTAGAGATAATAGATCTAACTAATCTACTCTATCTAAAGGTAAAAAGTATAAATCGAATAAGAAAAATATAAGACTTATAAAAAAGTTAAGAAAAAGTAAGAGGTAACTTATAATCTTAGATTAAGAGTCTATTATAGGATATATTAAGTTATTAGGTAGAAAAGTTAGTATTATTAATTTAATTTTTAAAGAAAAGTATAATTATATATTTATTCTTTTAATTCTCCTCTTAAAATATATATAATATATATCTGAATTATAGTTAAGGATAACTACTAATCTAATTAAGGATAAATATAAAATAAACTTTTATCCTACTTTAGTTAGTACTTTAAGGCCTTAAGTTAGACCTTATATTAGTGATATTTATTATTTATAAGAACCTCTATTTAATACTATAATAAAGATTTAAAGACTTTTTCCCTCTTAATTCTAACTTAAGTGTATTCTGATACTTCTTTATTCTACTCTCTTAGGCTTCCTTCTTTTGTGTAGCCTTTATAGTACATCCCCTTCTTATGCGTGCCTTGAACGTTGTAATTGAAGTTTCTTGCGTCGCCGTTCGCCTCTGGCTTGAAAGCAGTGAGAATCTTGCAAACTGGTGTGCTCCACTTATCATCAAGGGTCGCCGTCTCTACGAAGTTCGATGGGATCTTGTCCTTGCCTGGCGTATCGTCTGCAAAGTCGCTGAATTGAACTGCAGGAGGATCATTTGACTGACGCCTGGCGATAGGCGTATGGGCCGCCACATCTTTGCCTGGCACAACGAGAGGTGCGACCTGGAGGACGGAATTTCCAATTTCCGCATCAGTAACTCCATCCGTTGCCGGCAGAGCTGAAGCCAGGAGAGGCGTGAGAAGGATGAGGCAGAAGTGACGGGAGAAATGCATTTTGACAGTGGCTGGGAAATGAAGTCAGAAAGGTTTAACATATTGAGGGGATATCATTTTACCTGAGTGATCTTCGAAACTGAAACTGTGTATCGATGACAAATTCTTAGACGAAGTTGCAGGGAGGCGTCAAGTAGAAGGACAGGTATTGATTGAAGTGATGTGATGTTAAGCTCTGGGCTCTGGAAAAGGTGGAACTCTGGCGTGTATATATACACATATCTGTGAAAGAGATACTAGAAATGATGAACGATACACATATAAGCCAGATAACATGCCAGTTCCATATGTTGGCATTGAGGTTTCAATTAGAGCAGTGTCGACTTCTGAGAAGACACGTAGTGTTGACTTGATGCTATTTCAAGTCGCGGCTTGACGGTGGCAGCGCTTCGCAAATAGATCCTAGTCATCCCACCTGCATCTTCGGTGCTGTGTACACCCTTTGAATTGACAGAATTGGCTATTCCATGTCCCTGTGACAGTAGATGTTGCCACGGTTGCTCAACCTAGTTCATCGCGACGAAACTAGGTTTCTGGCGACAACTCAGTGACAGGAGAGGTTATGGGACTTTTGCGGTCCTCATCCTCATCGCCAGGAAGAGAGTACTGTTTCAGATACAATATACGGTTGGATTTCTCTCTATCCTGCGGCCCAATGGGTTGGTGTGGGCCACTTTTGGGGGGCCAGGTGTGCGCTGCATCGCTTGCTATAATGTTGGAGGATGCATGGCCCAGTTTGGCCAACCAACATATGCAGCGCTTCAAAACTAGCCCTGGCACCCACAGATAGCGTGAATTCTCTTCAAACCAGGCTGCACACCATCATAGCACAGCCCCAGCAGGCAGACATATGTTGTTACCCCCGGCCGTCGCGGAGATACTTGGACTCCTCATTCCGTCTTTCTACTTTCTACTACAACGAATGTCATCCTCCATCTAAATCTTTGAAGCCCAAGAGCAAAGAACATGCATCTCAAGAACTACTTTCAACACATTTCTCTCCTGGTGATGTTTATTTCACCCGCCGTCGCCGCGCCGGTGCCTCGACCATCTCTCGATGTAGCAATCTTGCGTGCTTTAGCTACTGGGCTACTTCAAGACAACGTCGATGGGGCCTTAGTCTCAGGTACACCACTCCTGTCTTCTTCTTGACATGTATGCTAAGAAGCAAAAGCTCCGAACCTTCTTGGGCCCGGTCAAAGCCGTGGCCTCATCAACATTCAGATCGGCCGAGGAAGCAGTGGCCACGACGCCTCGCTCTAGAAGAGATCGACGCTCGACAAAAGAGATGCAGGTGGCGAGCATAAAACAGGACGCGATTGTCTTGCAATATTGCCGATGGGAACATTGCAATAGGATCTGAAGGGAGGAACGGAAGCTGAAAAGAGGTTCGGAAGTTGGAGTAACAGGATACCATAATTTACACCACAAAGCCAATCAAGCCCACATTCCTTGTACATGACAGCCCTGAATGATCAATAGTCTAAGTGCATCCAACGGAGTCGTTTGGAATGACTTCGAATCTTCGTACCGCACATGAAAGGCAAAGAGAACATTTCAAAGATGCAGATCGTAACTGAACTATCGTGAATGTAATCTGTATGACACATGGCGATCAACACGAATGGGTCCGAAGTGTTACAGCACAATTTGACATCTGCCGAAGACAACGGGCAGCACGTGTTGGTCGTTGTCTGGGATGCATTTGGACCGAAGCAACAACGAGCAATTGAACCATAACATCTCTATATGTGGAGTAACTTAACATCTCCAATGCGAGGCGACTCCTTAACAAAGACATGCGAGAAAGGAAGCCTAGCCTTGATTGATGCCAAATCCGGAAAAGAATTGTAGCCTTGCTGAGAAATTTTCTCCTTAAGTATGCCTGCGTCGTGTGGCAGGCATGGGGGACGGCAGGTATTCCAGCGCTCCTCGGCGGATCCTGGCCAGTTTGAAATCCCCCAGGTCTTGCGATACTTTAGGCCGGGGCCTGGTGTACCCTGACGAACCATCCTGCACCAGATGCCGCCTCTCCCGGTTCAGAAATCGAAGCCGCTCCTGTGCTTCTTCGCTCTCTTGCTTCACAACAAACATGATTTCCTCTACCTGAGGGAAGTAGAACAAATCAATGTGGAGCGACCAGGGCGTTGTGGCACGGGTCAATGGCTCGAGCTCAATTGCAAGAAAGCGTAAGCGGTCAGGGTCATGCATCTTCCACATCTGCGTCAAGATGCCCTCTGATCCCCAATCTCGAATCCAGTAATATTTATCGTTGCGAACAAATAGAGTGTCAATCTCAGGGTTAAAGTAGATGTCTGATGCGTAGGTATCTTGGGTACCTTGAAAGATCAGATGGCCAGCACGTTGAGCGACATCATGTGCGATGCATCGAGCTTCATGGCAGATGTTGACCATTGTCGGCCGTGGGCTCGGTGAAAACCGAGGACACCAATCGTGTTCTTGACTGTGATGAGAGTGCTCTGCGGTGCTCACTTCAACTACACGCGCGTCCTGCGTAGTATAAACCAACTCCCAGATAGCCTGTCGAAGTTCGAGGCTCAGACTGGTCCATCCTGAGGCGACCACTGCACTAGACTCCATGCTGTGCAGATGGTGAGAGGAGAAGTTGGTTGGAATAATTTGGGGTGAGATGGTGGGGAAGGTGAGGCAAATATCTAGGCTTGCTGATTGCACCACTCACCACGTGCATGGGCGTTTCGCCTAAAACGACTTGTCAAGACGACGTGGCGGCTTCCTTTACCGAGAGGGCCCACTTATGTAAATATAAACACAGCAACATCGCTGGCTTAGTGAAAATCTAGGCTAACATCGCTTCCTAACTATCGCATCGAGGCATGTTCTGTATTTCATCCTAAATATTACCCTTGTGCATCATATGTTGCAGGATCAAAGTGTTGCGAAACTGCTTCCTGATTACAGAAATGGCATCCAGTGTTGGCGAAAATGGATGCTAATAGATTAGCCAACAGCCAGAACAAAGGTAGTGTATACGTGTCAATCTCAGACAGGATCTTTCTGTGTTTCGAACTACAGGATCGAGATCGGGTCTCAATTGCGAGGTGCACTGATCAATACGAGCTGATGAAGAATTGATTGGCAGCTTCGTGTTGGACATGACTCTCAAAATACTTTTTGGCAGCATTCAGGACCCCATACAAAATCTTGATATCACTCACAAGTCCAATTGTGGACGAGAGCATTTAAATATAGTCTTCATGTACCTCCAAGCCGCATATGTTGGGTTTCAGCCCGCCTCATCCCCACAGGTGGACCAGCGTTTGAATACGTGTCTCCCCCTCACTAACATTCTGCGCTGCCGTGCACAACTAGTCGACTGATTATGGTGTATATATGGAGGAACTTCCTCGCACTCATGCTTTTCATTTCCTCTCCACAATCGTTCCAATTGCTCAAAGCCCTTCCAATCACTGCAACACTCGAAGATTCTTACGGCCACAAGCCTCTTTCTGTTCCAAGTCAACCGAGTACCAAAACCACCATGCGTGCTTCTTCTACCTTACTTGCTCTCTTGGCTGCACCTCTTCTCGTATCCGCGTGGAGCGAAAGTCTGAGGGATTCGATGACTTGGGCCGAGTTGCTGGGGACAAACCTTATCTGTACCTACGATTATCCCAATGAGCCAGGAGTGCCTGAATCATTTACTTCGTCAATCAATCTTCATGAGTGTGTTGGTAATTCCAATGGAGCCCTTGTTGTAAGCCATTCATATCTTGCATGAGGAATACAAGCTAACTGGTTCTGGTAGGGACGGTATGTTCTCAACCTTACCTTCGGGGTATAGCGCTGGCTAACTGTATGTCATCCTATAGTAGTTCTGGCTACGATGCGACTTGTAAGGACTGCTCTGTCAGTTCTATCTGCAGGCTAGATTGTACCTGTACAGACGACGATGGAGATGAAGACCTATCTATCTTGGATCTCGGCAAGTTTGCATTCTTTTTGCCACTGACCCTTTCTAACTCTGTCAACAGATACTTTCATCAGGAATGAGGATGGTGTCCTTACATGCTAAAGAAGCCATGGGTCTCATTGATAGTCCTAGTCTTTGACCACACTTCAGTATGCAATATTAGTGAAGGTCATCGAGAAGCAGGAGAGCGTTGATTCATTCTTTTCTATTTCCTTTCTTGCCGATTGAATGCCGAGGGTTTGGGTGATATGATCCGATAGTTTGCCGTGTTCTAAGAGCTGATAAGAAGATCGGGACTCGTTTTTTGCTTGGTTCTATTTACTTTGACTGCTTCGTGTTTGGGAATTCTGCTTCAACTGTACTGTTACTCTATGGGTAAGAGAGGGAGAATACTTGTCAAGCTTTTACCCATATGAGAAAGCAATCAACCTTGTCAACCTCCGTTCGTACCTTCAGTAAGCGCTGCAATGACTGTTTTTTATTTCACAAGTGAATGAGAGATTGAAGTATCGCATATAAAACTACCCAAGTTTCCAGTCTTAGAGAAACAAGTAACAAACAACCTTCCCCTCGAACCGAATCCAGAAGCATGTTCGCGGCAAGGGTCCAATTTCTTTTCTAGTGAAATCTGTTCTGATCAAGTGAAGAAATGAACAGTCGAGGCGGCATGTTATAGATTCTAATCTATCTGTCAAAGACGAATGAGACAACCTTGAGTGTATAAAAGTGTTGGATTTGTTGTCAATTCCAATTTTACTGCCAATCCGCCAAAACTCAATCAATCATATTATCGGGTTTCAAGACCTGGATCGCCCTCAGTAGCGGAGTGTAACCCAGGCTTTTAATAGATCAATCGAAACTATCGTTGACAAAAGCCACTTCTAGTCAAATATTTCATTCTGCCCTGCTCAGATGAGCCATACATGAAAAGTCGTCCGATCAGGGGTCACTGTAGGGTGTGAGGTTCCTGGGGGCAGACGATTTGATTTATATGGCTCAAAGATTTGCGAACAAGAGCTTTATCACTAACTCTACATCAACAGCCAAGCAGTTGCAAGAAGCCAAAGGAAGCGTGGCTGGGTACCTAAAAAGAAGAATCAATGCGTGCTCATTCCAATTCAATCCTGCATGTTCTGAATATTCACATCTGAGATTCTGAATAGGGGTTCTATTGCTACACTTGGATGAATTATGCTATATCTGAAGTTTCAATCATTCCCCTCCGGATTACTCGCAGCCCAAAAAAGAGAACCGCGTCTATATAAACCTGTAACCGCCGCAGGAAATCACTGGCGGTAACTAATACAGATGCTCAGACGTCACTATTATGGAGCATGCAGACGTGCTTCACTGGTGTCATAGAATTATTTCTATAATATTAACGCATATTCGCGAACTGGGAACTTGACCATCATCGAGAAGCTGCTTCATAAACCATAGATTGGAGAAGGCGTTGCAATCTCTGTCGTAATAATCTACCACTGTTACTGCCGTTTCCGTTGCCATCCTCTACTGCTTATCACCATTCTTTCCTTTGAGTGCAATTGAAATTCTTCAGATGTTTCCAGTACGTAGTTTATTTCCTGATCTATCATCGAATCTATCAAAACAGGCCATATTCATAGATTTATACTCAGAAGATAAAGTGGCTACGACACCACACGTCCATTGGAAGGTACTGTTCAGAATTCAGAGTCTTGAAGGTCGGAATTGTTTAGTAGAAAATTAAATTTAATTATCTGTCAGAAAGCAAGCTTCCTATACTAACCTATTCATCTCACTTCAGAACATCGTTGGAACAGCATGAGTGAATTATTCGCTTATTCACGAACGCAAAGAAAACACTCCGAGATCAGCGACTCTAGGTTATATAAAGACGTTTCTCTCCAAAATGCCACAACCACTAACTTACAATATGGACGACATCGTTCCGTCAGGTTTGGGTTTCCATTGCATGCTTTGAAAATATAGCCCGTTTCGAACCTTTCCTTTTTCCTGTGATTTTCTTCATACTCCATAGTAGACATGGATCTGAAACCTTGTGTACTAGGAAGCCCATCATGGTTAGCAACTTGCTATCGTCACTTCTTTCCTGCTGTCATCTCTAACAATTCCATCTATCGCTATCATCATCCCACCTCTTCTCCTTTCAGTTCCAAACATGCCAAAATCCACATTTCCACCAACATCTGCTTCTCATTACACTTTCCAATACTCAGCATTTGTCGCTCATCATGTGAAGGCGTTTAAAGATACATCAAGAATCATTACAGCGGCAGGCTCCTCAAACCCACCCAACTTCGCCCCCCGGTCCTTGCAGATTTTAAATCTGCGTGCCATTCCGGTAGCTGCCTGGAGTGTGATTTATATAACCTTTTACAGCTGTGCTCAGCCTTGAGAAACATGGGACAATGATATTCAGTTTGAGCGAATCGGGGCTTTGATGGAACTATTGAGTACTCACCACAACCATTCAACCTACCATTGATTTCCTCACCAGCCTCCCATCCTCAGCCCGACCATTCACACATCCCCAATGCTTGTCAAAATACGTAGCCTCTCCACTTGGTCCTTGCTCAAAACCACTCAGTGTAGTCGATAGTTGAACGGCCGTTGAACGACGTCGTTTTCAGGTCTCTCAACGAACTGACGTTTTAGTACTATAAAACGAACTGCGGTTCGTTTTATAAGGCTATAAACGAACGGAACGAGGTCGTTGCCAAGAACGAACGAAGAAACTAGCCTTTTATAATCTATTTTTAAAAATATACCTAAATGTAGTATAAGTGTTAAATTATTATTATAATGTTATTCTTATATAAATTACGTACTAAAACATATAGAATAATACGTTCAGCTGCTTTATATACTATAGAGGGTAAGTTGCATTCCACTGACTAACCTACCTTAGGTACCTACTAAGTGATCTTGCTAAGGTTTCAAGCCTGAAAAAGGCTTAGTAGGAACTATACTAAAACGGGGTTAAACGACCCCGTTCCGTTGGAGATCTGACCAACCAACGGCCGTTCTAGATCGCTTAAACGAACGCCAGTCCGTTTAGGGTTAGCATAAAGGAACGGCCGTTCGTTCCCGTTTTGCCAAGAACGAGAAAACTATCGACCACGCTGAAACCACTACTCCAGCTAACCCCCACTCACACACATACATATATACACACGCACCCCGAGTATCGATTTTGGAAATCAGACCAAGCGCAGCAGCTATAATCGACGTCGAGGTTCTGGAAGCATTGTGTGCCATGGGGTCTTGTGGTCTCAACTCGAGCAGAGATAAAGGTAAAATTGTGAGCGTATTTTTCGAGTAATAGGTGGGTTCACAATAGATTAGTGATTAAATTTGGGATTTGAAAGACTTGGAGTGAAAGACGAAAGAGGGTGTCGTTGTCATCTACAGGTGTATCGTCATTGTCACTGCCAAGTACACTTTCATTCCATCTTTATCGTCATCCTCACCATCAACAATCAACTAAAGGAGGGCTTTTCCGTTTTCAAAACTTTTCAAAAATGTGTCCTCCGGTCTGCGAAGGGTAGTGGCCTATGAAAGATCGAACCCACCTTCGAACCCACCTTCGAACATCTCAGCGAGTCATTGATGAATTAAGAGAACAGGACAGGACAAACAGACATAAGGGTTTCCATGCGATTTGTTTCTGATCATGTCTGAGGAGGAGATGGAATAGGAAGAGGAGAGGTTTATTTATACTCTTCCCCCCTGCTTACCTCTTTTCTGAAGATTCAAGTCTAGAGGGAGAAATATAAACCACAGGAGACGTGGCTAGGAGTGAAAAACTAGGAAGTGAAGTAGTATTTCTACTCCTACTCCTGATATGAAGTGCTGTAAACCAGTGAATTTAAAAACAAGTAAAGAGCAATAACGCCTCGCTATGCTGTAACTGAATCCAACTCAACCTGATCCTCTACCTTACCAAACAGGCTCCACCCAACCATATTCTATCCCCCTCGAATCGCTACGGGTAAAATTTATATCCCCTGCACCTTCCGATAACTCGGTGGTTTGATAGCCCTTCTTATCAACTTCCCTGCATACGGCGGGATGAGAGAGATTGCTGAGATGGCTGCAACGCGCCAGATGAATCCACTGTTAGATGTAAATGTCAGTAAGAATTCACAAGTTGGCCGGAGAAGATGAGGTCAAAGAGTGGAAGGGAAAGTAAAAGGGGGAAACATACAGCGTAACAATAAACCCCAGATCAAAATACCCTCCCAAGAACGGTATACTACCCAAATACAACAGCAGCGTGCCCACAAGACTAACAATCATGATGGGATGCCACGTCGTGACCTCAAACGCCACCATAGTCAATTCATTGAGGATGAGTACCGTGAAGGACACGGAGACCATGCGCGGCCCATCGACTTCAGTGAGGATTTGGGAGAGGCCTTGGATCATGCCACCTTGGTAGATGGAAACTGCAACCCAGACGAAGAAGGTGCGGTATGAGAGGGACGAGCCAGTTGTCAACTCCTTGTAGAGTTCAGGGTATAAGTTTGCGAGGTTCTCATCAACGTCCTTGTCTAGCACGAGAGAGAACACTGGCGCCATCGTGTAAACTGTAGCGTATCCTACCAGCAGCCAGTCTTTATACAGGCCTTCGGGCTCGAATTTGATGGCGATGCTGTACATAGTTTGGGCGACGGAGATGATGAGTCCGCGGTGGATGACGAACTGGGCGAGCTTGGCGGAGCGTTTGTATGAGTTGCGACCATGCCAGACGAGGAGTTTGGTGAGGTGGCAGAACTGGGTGATGGAGAAGTCAGCGGCGAGGGAGGCTTGACGGCCTTCTTTGCCGACGATTCCGACGCCTACGTCGGCGGCTTGGATCATGGAGACGTCGTTGCCGCCGTCGCCGATGCAGCAGATGCGTTTCTTGGTGAAGTCGCGGATCAGGTGGGCGATGTCTGCTTTTTGGGTGGGGGAACAGCGGCAGGCGATTACGGCAGGGAGAAGGACGGCGAGGCTGATGAAGTCGTTGCGGAAGTGGGTTAGGAGGAGGGAGAGGGATTCGCCGTCGATGAGAAGGGCGGAGTCTTTCTTGCCGCGGAGGAAATCGAGGTGGTCTTGGGCGTTGTCTTTTCGTTTGAGCTTGGCGATTGTGTGGATATATTGACCTCTGGCGACGAGTTTGGCTGAAACGGCTACACAGCGTGCTGTTTCGACTTTGTCGCCAGTTAACATCCAAATCTTGATGCCAGCATTGCGGAGAAGTTCCAAAGACGGCTTGACATCTTTCTGTAGCTTGTCCTCGACGCCAGTAACTCCGAGAAGTTCGAGATCTCGTTCAAGGTAGTGGGATACTACACGAGCCATGCCTGCATCGCGACCATTAATTGCCACAGAGGCTTCTTTGAAGTTGGCCGCAAATTCCCGGTACTGCTGTACAGACAGACGTTTCCGGCCTACGACGAGGGTTCGAAGACCTTCTCGAGCCATATTACCAGTTTCCTCGTCAAGCCAGTCATTTGCAGCAACGATTGAAGTCATGACGGTATCTGCACCCTTCTGGTAGAACCAGATCTCGCCGGCATCAGGGCTAGTGACTCCCGGTTTCTCAGATCCATCCATAAACTGGACAATGATACCCATTCTCTTTCCGTCAGATGTGAAAGGGAAGACCTCCAGGATGCGGACTCGAACGACAGGTCTACCTGTATCGACCGACTGTAGAAGCATACCTTTTCGATCACGATGGATCAATCTAAGTCCAACCAGTTCCGTCCATTTCACGATGGCGATCTCATCCGGCGAAGACGCTTGGTAAGAGGTAAATGTATGACCATTCTCTTCCTCAACAGTGGGTGTGACATTATGGCAGATTGCCAAAGCTAAGACAACATCACGTACACGAGCTCCGATCTCTCGACGTGTTCGGGTAGCTGTGACTGTAGTAGACGCCATGAAGGTTGATGAAGGAGTAATAAGCATCGGCGGTTGATTGGGATCTGTTGAGGCAGGAACTGAAAAGCCTTGCTTGACATAGGCAGTAACTTCATCCATTGCTTCGTTGGCATATGAGACAGTTCCGACGTGAATCTTCTTCATCTCCATCTCATTCTGGGTCAGAGTTCCAGTCTTGTCACTAAGGAGATATTCGATTCGTCCTAATTCTTCTGGAATGGTGCTCGTTCTCACGACTGCTCCTGCAATTCCAGGATCCTTTTGGATGAACCACGAGTAAACACTCTTTCCCATGTCTAGATTGACCCGCAGACTGATGGGAACGATGGTCGAAAAGAGAACCAAGAATCTCATGATCTTAACATACCACGGGGCACGACCCTCGACATGCTCGAATCCCTCCAAAGCTACCAAGACAACGGATAATGTGAGTGTGAGAGCACAGAGGATCTTGGTCAAGGAGTTGATCTCGTATTCAAGCAAGCCAGTCTTGGAACGTGAAGCAGAGGTCGAAAGTGCGGATCTCGTCTGAGGTCCAGTGTAAACGATTACCGCCAAGGTCGTCGCATTCGAAGCGAGAACAGTGTTACACCAAGCGGTGTTGTCAATAGTCAATGGAGCCGAATTTGAAGTTGGCTCATCCACGGTGACCTCGTCGTTGAGCGGAGATCGCCGCGGAAGATATGGATCATACCCGTTGCGACCTTTGGGCAACAACTCCACTGTCCCAATAAACTCGTTCACTTTCTTGTCAGGTTTTCCCGCGACAACTCTGAGCCGAACGAATTCAGCCGGATCAAGAGCCTGAGTGAGCGGTGAACCCAATCGAAGCTTCCAATCCGTCTCACCATCAAGTTGGTCAGTTCGAATGAACGTCTCTCCCACACCTCCAGCATCAGCAGCAGGAGTGCTCCCCAGTTCCGCTGTTGATTCCCGAGCATCTGCGATGGTGACACTTGTTTCCTCAATTGGGGGATCGGATATAGGCTCAACCAGAAGTGATTCAGGTACTGGGGGCAAGTCGGCCTCCTCTTCTACAGCTACTGTTGATTCGTTTGTGAAGCTCTTTAGAATCACCACATCGGCTGGTACTCGTTGATCCTTGCCCAATTTCAACACATCACCAACTTTCAGATCTCGAGATTTTCGAATCACTTCTCGCACTTCCGAAGATGGCAATTGCCGCCTTCCTCCGCTTTCCGCACTCTCTTCCTCTTCTTGAATATCGGACAATCTGTCCGGCTCGACCAGCGAATTCTTCTTGAACTTGCCCTTTCCCTTCAATTTCTTTTTCGCATGATACCTGTCCTTATTTCCCACTCCCAGCTCATCAAAACACAACACCGTATAGCCCTCCGAATTAGCCTCCGTATCTCTCCTCCTCCGTCCAATATCGTCCCAAGCCTCCTTTCCCAATGTAATCGCTAAAACAAAGACCAACGGCACGATGTAGGTCGAGAGGTATCCAATCCGCAAAGGGGGAATCGCTTGCGAGAGCGCGACGAGCAAAAAGTACATGTTGAAGAAGAAAGAGAATTCGTTATACAAAGTTCGCGGCAAGAAACTGATAGGGGTATATTTCGCATTGGAGACGGCATTTGGAGGGAATCGCGAGGTTTGAGAGGTGCCAATATGGACTGTTCGGGACGAGGCCGGATCATGTTCCTCTTCCTGCTCCTCTTCATTTTCTGGCGCTGATTGAGATCCTGAAGTCGAGAGGAAACTGGGAAGTCGAATATGCGATCCTAGCTTGTTGAATGCCTCGATACTGGGCCGTCTTCGATGGCCGCTCCCTCCTGGTAGTAATGGCGCGTCATCTTCAGCACTGTTGAAGCTGCCCGCAGATAATCGATTTGCCCCATCCAGATCCGGTGTATCGTTCAACAGGCCATGGGCATCCTCATCTCTATCCCGCCCCAGATCTCCATATCCTCTATTGCGTTTGCCAAATCCTCGCAGCCCACTCATACGCAGATTCCGTAATGGTATATGACCTGTCCTCCTCTCTTCCTTTTGTGTGCGATCTCTGCGCGACGACGAGGGCCCCGAGGGACTAGATGTGGTGATAGGGTCAAGCTCCTGGATGTCGAGGTCGAGGTCAGAGTCCGAGTCATCCGCTGGTGATTTGGGGGCATTTGATTGATGGTATGCGCTCGACGACATGCCTCATTGATGCGGTGGACGAGTATGGGGGGTGATGGGTGAGGAGGAAGGAATGTCGCGTTCAAGGAGTCGAGATCAATATGTACAGATTGTCATCTGGTGTCCTTCACTGTAGCCTTGTCTTCCTCAGCCACTGACACGCGGACGTGGCTATTTTGGCTGAGAGATAGATCCTGGTCCGCCGTAGAAATGTTGCTGCCCCTTTTCATAGCCGAGGCGAGATGGCATTACTTATTATAAGTATATAATCACTTTCTATTGCTGAGAAGTTTAATGTAGAGTATTGTGCTCATCCAAGGACATTGCTGCCCTCTAATCATGCACAGCTTTGTAAAGTCCTCAATCTATTCCCTCAGCTTTCGTGTTTGTATTCAACCAGGTCTCCTTGTATCTGTGGTGAATCCTGGCTGCCGTAGCGCCTCATAGCTCGAAAGCTGGCCTCAACCGTCGCCTTGTCGCGAAAGTCCAATGGTCCTTGCATCCCGACCCGAACATCGCACTTACAATACTCTGCCCTGTCAGACACGGCAAGACCATGAAATCTTCTTCACTGTAGCAAATGGCTTCAGTTTCATCTCATATCACTATCTAATCTGATTGTTCTTTAGCGGATATCCTTGTATAAGTATGGCTGGCTCGGCCCCCTTTGTTTTCTGATGACGATGTGGTGGAAGGACAATGGAACGGACTTTGGGACAGCTGCTGACGGTTGGATTCAGTATTCAGTTCTTTTCCCCAAACACGTACCAGCGCCATGATGGCGGAGTCGGCACATGCATCCTGGCATCCAGCCTTTATGCCAAATTCAACACCACAAACAATTGCGACAGCAGCGCCCGAGGTCCCGTCGAGTCTGGTCCCAACATCCGAGCCTCCTTTTGAGTACAAGTCAGAGCCAACGCCCATCGCATCGAATCCAGTGGAGGTCGAAGCTGTAGAAGAGATACCTGCTGCCGAGGGACAAGTACCGCAAGATAACAATGATCATCCGGAGCTTGGGGATCTTCGTAATGCGCTTGCAACGTCTTTGGCAAGCCCGGGTGGAGTTGAGCTGGAAGAGAGCCCATGGCACAATGGCACTGAACAACAAAGTACGGAAGCTATCGACAAGGCCGATTTCCCCTCGGAAGGACCCCACCATGAGAATAAACATCTCAGTACGATGTCTTTTGCTCGGACTGTTTCAGAGGAGGTCAACTGGGGAGAGGACGACGATGTGGATCCGCAATGGAATACTCAACGAACTGATACAGACCCATTCAAGTTCATGGCCAAGTCAGACCGCACAAACTCGTTTCCCCAAGTTCCGCCTGCACATTCGGTGGAATCTGGCCATGATCAGACGCTTCCCCATAGCCAGGCTGAGGATATTCTCCACGAGGTTGAGCAGGAGGTATCAGAAGATCTATTTGGGGACGAAGAAAACGATCCAGAGGCCGGATTCTTCGCTCAAAAGTCGGGCCAGGAAGAGGGTCACCTGGACTTTTCACATGGCATGGATGATGATGAGCTGAGACTACCAGACTATGGACAGACGTATGGAGGAGATGTACGGCCCGAGCAGGACGAAGAGCTAGAAGCCCGATTTGAAGAAGGTCTTCCCTTGGTCCAAACACACGAGGATTCTACATATCAGCCTGAGCAATCAAATTCGAACGATCTATTTGCGGACGAGGCAGGCGAGGAGGACTTTTTTACCCAGGTCACCAAAGGAGGCGAGAGCCAGGAATTGGTACCTGAACCATACTTGGAGAGAAAATCCACCATGCATGTTATAGATTCGCTACATTACCAGCCACATGAGCAAATCCACGACAGTATACAAGAGGAAAATGCCATGGAAAGCTCCCAGAGTTCCCTGGAAAGATCTACTGGTGGGGGAATCGCTGCATCGCCCAGTACAGTTCTGTCGGCTGTCTTCGGCAACCCAGACTCTCCCGTGCATGAGCAAACAGATCTACATGCGAGTGAGGAAGATCTTGCCGCGAAATGGAAAGCAGCTTTGGCTGGTGATGAATTCCTTGCAGACGACGATGATGAACTTCTGCCAGATGATGATGAGCTGCTTCCAGACGATAATGAGCCCACGGAAAGTGCAGGTTTTGACCCCGCTACTGTGTTTGGCAGTGATGATGAAGGTTTTCTTGAGGACAATGACCAAAATGGCGAGAGCCTTTTCGGCCAGCAGACGAGCCCCCCGATACCCACGCCTGTTACAGGACCGAATAGTCATGTCGTGGGATTTGACATCCTTGGAGGCGCCCAAACGAAACGGCCGACCAGCAGTAGTAACAAGTATCTACCGCCCGGTGCGGTTGCAATGCCACCCGTGGCTCCTAAGAACGCATATGCACCTACTGCACCTTTGTTGACTGATCTCTCGAAATCGACATTGACACCCGCTGCAGTTTCCCCCTACATGTCGTCATCAATGGCGAGCTTTCAACCGCAGCCTCCGAGACCAGAGATGCCAAAAGCACAGAGCTTTGCAGACAAAGCTAAAGGTGGCTACGCCTCGCCTTACGACCTCCCAATGGATGTTGTAAAGCCGAGAAAGAGGGTCAGCATGCAGACTATGAATCGAACACACGCTTCAGCGGAAATGGCGCCTCCCAGGAGCAGTAGTATGCAAGCTCCTCCACCTCCCCCTAGGGCCGCTTCAGCAGGAATATCTCCACCTACAAGTAGTTACTCCCAACCCAGTCAAATGCAACCAGGCGCTCAGGCGCAACTGCCCAAGACTGTTCGAAAGACGCAAAGTGGATTTTTCGAGGAGTTGCCAATGTCCAAGCCAAAACTTGCGGTCAGACATTCGAGTGGTCTTCCATCTCCTTTACAAAGCCCTTATGGACAACCTGGTGTTCTACCCCCTCCTACAGGTCCACCTAGAAGTTCTTATGGCCCACCTCCCGTCCAACAGCTAGTCCAGCACCAGCCGGTTCAACCACAGCAGCCAGCCCAAGTGCAAGGCTTGGTTGCGCCTGAACGTGTAAGCCCATATGCGTCACTACCGAGTGGAAACATACCCGTACCAGCAGTGGCATCCAGATACTCTCCAGCGCCTCCACCTCTGCAGCACAGCCAGACTGCTCCTCCTCCAGTCGCTCAATCTCGATACTCGCCTGCACCTTCTATCCAGAAACCGGCTACAGAATCATATACAGCAGCTCCTGTAAATGCACAACCACCACAATCAGCACCGATTCTTCCCCATCAACCTCGAACTTCGAGTCCTCTAGCCCATTTCGAAAGAAGTCACGAACTTCGATCGCATGGCTCGTTCTCCGAATCGGGTAGTTTTGATCGCCGAACAAGTTCTTCTGGCTATGAGTCTGGTTTAAGGAATCAGCATTTGCCGCCAACTAGAGAAGTTGAGGAGGAAGGTCAGATTTCTCCAACCTCAACACGGAATTACGGCGAACTGCAGAGCCAATATAACCCATCGCCACACCTTTCGCTGGCCCACCGGCCATCACAGACACCGCCTCCTCAGAATCTTGCATCTAGACTAGTGAGCTCTCCACCAAAACGATCTACTACGAATTACATGCCTCAGCAATCTTCCCATGGTCAACCTCAGCCGTTTGTGCCACCTCAAAGATCACAAACCCAGTCTCCCGGAACTGCTTTTGCTGGCCCGCGCCTGGAAATGAGCAGCTCGGTCCCATATCAGCGTCCAGCATCTGTAGAATTACCCGCATCACCAAGAGTCAATAACAGCTATCAGTCAGTGCCAGCGTCATCCTCACAAGGACGAACCAGAGGATTCTCACAAGGGCTCAACTACGTCGCACCAACTGACGGCCGAGAGATTGATCCATTGCAGAGATGGAGAGGTGCTCCTGTCTTTGCATGGGGCGTAGGTGGTTCAATAATGACTTCATTTCCACAGGATATACCTCGTTATGGTATGAACTCCCAGGCTATGATTATTCGAAGTCCTGGCACTGTGAAGATTCGGAATATCAAGGACCTCGATCCCCTTCAAGAGCGCCTCGCGAGTTTCCCTGGCCCGTTGAAAGGCAAGTCTAAGAAGAAGGAAGTCTCGACATGGCTTGCATCTGGAATTGAGATATTGGAGCAGAACGCAAGTTATCTTCGAACAGTCTCGAGTTTGTCGCATGAAGACAAACGTGTAGAAGAGCGGATTCTGCTATGGAAAATTCTTCAAGTATTCATTGAAAACGATGGAGTTTTGGAAGGAACATCTGTGGTTGACAAAGCCGTTCGCGCTGTCCTCTCACCCGGTATTGATGATGATGAAAGCTCCTCTGCGCCACTTTATGCGACTGGCGCAGACCTATCCGGAATCTCACACTCGTCCAACTCGACAACGAGAGCCGACCCAGTGGATCCTGCAGCTGTAGATCAATTGCGAAAGCATTTGCTCCGTGGTGAGCGAGAGAAGGCAGTTTGGGATGCAGTTGATAAAAGACTCTGGGCCCACGCCATGCTCATCTCGAATACGGTATCAAAGGAACTGTACAAACAAGTTGCCCAAGAGTTCATCCAGAAAGAAGTCAAGATCATAGGCGACAACGTTGAACCACTTGCAGCTCTTTACGAGATCTTTGCAGGCAACTTTGAAGAGAGCATCGATGAGCTTGTGCCTCCGTCTGCAAGAGCTGGTTTCCAGATGGTCAGCACATCAAATGGTACTGGCCCCTCAAAAGACGCCCTTGATGGTCTGGACAGATGGCGGGAGACACTTGGGCTTGTCCTCAGCAACCGCAGCATCGATGACAGCAAAGCGCTCAATGCTCTGGGTAAGCTACTGTCTGGGTATGGCAGAGCCGAGGCAGCTCATATCTGCTTCTTGTTTGCAAGAAGTTTGTCAATCTTTGGTGGGGTTGATGACCCTCAAGCAAGCATAGTGCTTGTTGGTTCAGACCAGTTGAGACAACCGTATGATTTTGACAGAGAGCTGGAGCCAGTTCTGCTGAGTGAAGTCTTCGAGTATGGAATGTCTCTATCAAGTACCTCGACAATTGCGATTTCCAGCCCACATCTTGCGATCTACAAGCTGCAGCACGCGAAAATTCTGGCAGAATACGGGTTCAGAGATAAAGCTCTGCAGTACTGCGAGGCGATCGCAGCTTCCATCACGTCCCAGACAAGACGGTCACCATATCACCATGGTTTACTAGTGTCTGAGCTTGAGGACCTGAGCAAACGATTGAAACAGTCGCCCAAAGATGAGAACTCGTCATGGATCTCAAAGCCCAGCATTGATAAGGCAAAAGGTTCCGTATGGGCAACCTTCAACAAGTTCGTTGCGGGTGACGAGGCCGACGCAGCTTCTGCCGCTTCAGTTGGAGGTGCAGCTGATATTGGGCCATTCTCAAGAATTGCTGGCGGAACCCCGACGATTAGCCGATCGCCATCCAATGCTGATCTTTACGGTTCATACCCAGGAGGTTCTGGCATTAATGGCAGCGCACCTGTTCCAATTACCAAGGCAAGTTCCAGGTATGCTCCTGGGGCATCGTCGTACGGCAATCAAGATGGCCAGACTGGAACATCGTATGGATCACAGCCAAGACAGTCGCTTGATGAGAGATCCTCCAGCGAGTACAAGCGATATGAGCCGCAGAGACAGATGTCCGATTATCGACCAAATAGTCAGCCCGCACCCGCCAACAGCTACACGCCCCAAACAGGGTCCAGCTTCACTCCTCAATCAGCATATACTCCCTTCGGCAACTCCTCGCCATATGAATCTGCTTCCGGGCATACTCCACAGACACCAGTTACCGAGCAGCCTCCGGCAAACCTGTACGCATCACCGCAGGCTGTCAATTCTTTTGATGGACATCGGCCCTCATACGCACCCTCTGAGCCTTCTTATCAGCAGCCTACGTCAAGTTTTGATTCTCCGCTCTCGAATAGCTACGACCCACCTGCAACATCCGCGTACGAACCTCCTGCTACAAGTAGCTACGATCCTTCAGCTACTTCTGGTTACGAACCTCCTGCTTCAAGTAGCTATCAGGATCCTTCCAACGACGAGCCTCAGTCCAGCGGGTACCAGCCTTATTCTGGTGGTTACGAACCCCCATCCAGCGGATATGTCCCATATGAGCCGAATGATGAGCCAGATTCACCAGTCGAACCTCGTCCCAAGAAGAAGTCCTTCATGGATGACGATGATGATGACATCCCTGGCCTCAAAGCCGCCCCTGCCTCCACACCTCGTGAAAAGACTAAGGCAGAGAAAGACAAAGAAGCTGATGAGGCGTTCCGGAAAGCAGCTGAAGCAGATGGTAAGCCTTCTTATCCTATTCCGCTCCTCTCTCACAGGTATACTAACACCATCCCCGCAGCTCAAAAAGCGAAAGAAGCTGCTCCCGCAAAGAAAGGCTGGGGTCTCGGTGGCTGGTTTGGTGGCGCAAAGAAAGAATCCCAGGACATGGGTGCCAACCCCAACAAGCCCATTCGCGCCAAATTAGGTGAAGCGTCCTCCTTCTACTACGACCCGGAGCTCAAGCGTTGGGTCAACAAGAAGGCCGGCGCAGAAGACACACAAGCTAAGAGTGCTACACCACCTCCTCCAAGAGCTGCTGGTCCACCTCGAACAGCCAGCGCACCTGTCAATATGGGTCCGCCAACAGGTAACGGTGCAGCTGGCGGTCCACCAGCAAGTGTACCCCGCCCAATCCCTACACCTGGCAACATGGGTCCCGGCATGGGGCCACAAATGGTGGCCCAGCGTGCTGTAAGCGATAATACCCATTCACCACACCATCTCGTTTCCTCCTCACCACAGAGTGACGACGGGAGCGTGAATCTCAATGCGCCGCCGCTCATAAACAGGAGTCAGTCGAATGGTAGTCTGAGGAGTAGTGGGCCGCCGAGTCGCCCTGGCACGGGTATGAGTAATGCGAGCAGTATTGATGATTTGCTGGGACCGCCGGTGCCGAGGAGTCGGAAGGATGGAGCCGGTGGTGCGGCGAAGAAGGGTGCGAAGAAGAAGGGGCGCGGGTATGTTGATGTTATGGGGGATAAGGGCGCGTGAGGTGCCTGTGCTGGAGAGTAATGAGGTTTTTGGGTGCTTTGAATGTGGGAGGGTGAGGAGAATGAGTGTAATATAGATTCCCATGTGGTCTGTTTTGGTCTGGCTGTTCGTTATACCACAGGCTGGATTCCATCTAGATGATCGTCGCGTGCATGGACTGCTGGTTGAGCCGGTTCCTTGGTTGGCTGGAGGGTAGTACATCGTTGTAATTTGTGTATCATATGATAATCTTTTCTACCTCTAAGGTACCTTCTACTGTGCCATTACTTCTATGTCTCTTCTTCCTGTATTGTTTATCTGCTGAGTGTAGTATCGGACCACAGTGCTTGAATGGAGCATGATTCAACATATTTCAAAGCTCACTCCTTTCACTCATCTCAAGTCGATGGTTGAACATGCTTGCAACCTGACGCTTGAAATTCTCCTTCTCACTACCAACTACAAAGTTCGATAACCCACTCGCCCATTGACTCCTGCACCATAACCTCCGTAGCCCATGCCCATCCCTCCGCCAAAGCCACCGAGCCCTCCGAGTCCTCCTCCGTACCGGCTGTACCCTCCCATTCCTCCATACCCTCCATACCCTCCAAACTGACTCATCCCACCCATTCCTCCATAACCTCCATAGCCACCCATCCCCATCCCTCCCAGCTGACTCATCCCTCCCATCCCTCCATAGCCTCCATAACCACCCATGCCCCCAAACTGGCTCATTCCTCCCATCCCTCCATAGCCTCCATACCCACCCATCCCCATCCCTCCCATCCCTCCATATCCCCCAAACCCACCCATAGACCTTCTCCCTCCAAATCCCCCCACACTCCCACGCCCCAGATTCGACCCCGGCGCCCCATGCGCAGAAGCGTGGTTCATCCACGCATTAATACTATGTCCTTGCGCAGGGGTATTATGCAGATGTTGGTAGATACCTCCTCCTCCCATGGTGCCCCTCCCACCGCCGAATGCAGGGCGTGGTCGCTGCCCGAATGAGAAGCTGGCGTGGATGCGGCCGTGGAGGGCGGGGTGGCGGTTGAAGTGGGCGCCGAGGCGGAGGCGCATTTGTTTGGTGGGAGGGTTTATCGGGGATTTATGGGGCTTTTGCGTGGTGAGGAAGGGTTTGGATTTGGACTTTGGGACTTAGGTTTTATGGTTGACGGGGGTGTAATATTGTGTATGGACTTGTGTGTAGATGTTGATGTTTGGTGATATTACTTGGGAGGATGGTAGAGACAGCGGTAATGAATGAGAAGGAGCTAGATTTGTAATGGAGATATTTATGTCTGGTTATGGTTCTAAATGTACAGTGGCTAACTTAGGAGGCTACACACACAGTTTACATTGCGATAGAAGGAGAGTGACTGATATGAGAGGGGGGAAGGTGATTAATGATAGCGCGGACGCACAGACATGGGCGGAATTAAGCGAGTAAAGTAAACAAAACCAGTCAGCTTCGAGGGAGAGTGTGGCAGGGACAAAGCTTGGTCATAGTGATCAATACAATCACTACAGTGATTGCTGTTTCAGGTTTGATAGTGATTGATTCGTCTTTTTGGCGTCTCTGAGAGATCCGGTTGAAGTTAGAGAGGAGATATGTGAGGAAAGAATCTGAAGTCAGTTTATAGACAAAGTCATGGGCGATATTGAGTTAATTTAAGAGTCCCTTACTTAACGAAACAGCATAGACTGTATGCCCAATATTGTCGACTATTAGAAGCATAATGAACGGTATTCACGTTTCTGTCTGGTTGACTTAATCTAGCTAATCACAGGGAGGGAGGATCGTCACGTGAGTGGTGGCGCAGCCATCTCCAACATTTCTCCTTCAAGTGCAGAGAAACGCTCCAGCTGCTACTTATATGCTTCGTTATCATCATGACGACAACTCATTAATATTAAGGTTGTCACATAGTTCCTTTGGCCAGATGGTCATCCTCGTACACCGGATTTTATCTTGACTACAGCTTTCGGTGCTCCTGCGAGTGATTGACCAATTGCAGATTGCAGGACATTTCCTCTTTGCTGCCGTGAGCACTCCCAGACTCCGTTGACTTCTCCGAGGCTTTTCCTTCCCCCTCCATCTTTGCCAAGTTATCAGCTTCTGCTTTCTTGATGATATTAGTCCAGCCCATTCCGAAAGCGAATAGCAACCCAAAAGCAGCGGACGCAGCTCCAAGGTACATCTTGCGCTCAATGGCCTTGCTGTAGGCCAAGATAACAGCTTTTTGCGTCGTTTCAGGCTGCACTTGTTTGACGCCCAATGCACCCAGATTGATGATTAATTCGGGTTCGACTTCGGGGGCGAGGACATGAAGGTAGTGTCTCAATGCGCTAGTAAACACATTTTTATCCAGAGACAAGAATAATGCCCCGCCGAGGTATTGTGCAAAAACCACAAGGGCGTTGACAACCGAAATTTCTTCCTTCGAAGCGTGATTCTGGACAGCAATAATCGGGGTCTGGAATCCAAGGCCTCGCCCAGCGCTCATGATGATTTGGAACCCAATCCAAACTCCGATGCTTGTATTAGGATTGAACATTGAACAGAGTCCAGTGCCAATGGCTGCTAGAATCGAACCAGAAATGGCCCAAGGTGTGTAATATCCAAGTTTCTCCGCTGACGAAGCAATTAGCGCCAAATACTTGTTTGAGACAGGAACTGCAACTTACTTAGTCCACCAGCAACAATGCTGAATATTGAAGTGGCAATGATAGAAGGTAGAAGATCTATACCACTCATCGTTGGTGACGCATTGCGTACCGTCTGGAAATACAACGGCAGGTAGAAAATCGCTGTTAGGGCTGAACCAATGAAGAATAGCATGTACAAGCAACTACTCCAAATGACACGCCTGCGTATGATGTGAAGAGGTATCATGGCCTCAGCACCGACGTGATGTTCCCACACGACAAAGACGATGAGTGTAGCACCGAAGCCAACGAAGAGTCCAATGATTGTGGCGCTGCTCCAAGCATACTTTGTTCCACCCCATTCGAGCGCGAAGATGAGCATCATGGTTGCTGGCGCGAAGATAAAGAATCCGACCAAGTCTAGAGTGAGTAGTCGTTGGATGATCGTTTTCTCGTGGCGGCGGTTTTCTTCTCCCCTGGGAAATGGATGATGGTAAGGAGGAAGGCTGTTAGGCCACCGGAAGGGATGTTAATGTAAAAGCCTGGGGGTTTTCATTTAGCGGTTTTCTTTTTTTCGCAACATGCAAAAGGGAGGAGTATCGTCAAGACTCACACCATCTCCAAGAAGCGAACTCAGTCAAAAGGCCCCCCAGGAGAGGGCCCGACAGAATTCCTAAGAGGGAAAGCCCGATGATGATTCCGAGTAGTCCTACAAGACGATCCATTAGCTCGACCCCGAGATATGTGACCAGTGATGACTAACGAGGTTGTTTTTCGATTGGCGCAATCCCATGAATGATACCGTAAGCTCCGTTGAGAAGACCAGAGCCCCCGATGCCGGCTACGGCTCGCCCGATTATCAACATTTCGGCAGATTGGGCGGCGCCAGAAAGAGCGGAACCGAGTTCGAAAATGAAGAAGAACGTCAAGAAACTTTTCTATAATAGCAATCAGTTAGCTCATAGGCCTCGGAAGAGTGATTGTGAGAAATAATCGTACCTTGATATTGAATTCACCGTATATTTTCCCCGATAGCGGTTGAAGTGCACAGTTCGTGAGAAGATAGGATGTTCCGTACCATCCAACATCGTCCAGCTGCCAGAAATGTTAGTAACATTCTAAAATTATGTCTTCATTTCAAACGTCTGATCTGGCAGCCTGCTGAAGACTTTCAAGAAGCAGACATCAAAACATGCGTAGCAGAGTTCCAGCGTGGCTGCCATGCTGCTGAAGTGAAGGCACAGGATTGGCATTTTCATATATCCAGAGAGAAGATGTCAACATCTCCAAGGAGATGCAATTGGAAAAGATGCAGGTAGGTCTTACCGATCCGAAGTCAGTGGTGATTTGGGGTATGGCCTGGATGTATCAGAAGACATTAGTATTTCTCAACTAAAATTGAAAAAGGCAGTTGAGAACAGACTGTAGAAATAATGGACTCATCCAGCATGAGCAGAAAGCCTGCGAACGTCAAGCATGCGACAAGCACCCATAATTTGTAGCCCTCCAAATATCCATCTTCAGGTTTCTTCTCTTCGGTCTCGATGGGCGTCGAGATCCCCCCCTCGTCGACCGTTTCGCGTGCCTTTTCTTCGGAAGAAATCATCTCTGTCGATCGAATTGGTTGATTTACTGATGCAGCGAAGTCTGCGTAGCTGTATTATAAACTTACTTTTGAGTCAACATATTAAAGGCAGGCGGATGACTTTCACTCCGTTCGTGCCACTGACCAACAGGATCGGAGTCGGAGGAGCCGGGGCTTGTTGTCCCAGACCTCCGTACCAGCGCCCGTAAATGCCAAGGTAGCAACAACACGGAATGAGACGATTTCATGCATAAGCTAAGGTCCGTGTGGCATGCATTCCTATCTTGAGACTACCACAACTGCCTAGAGAGGGCACATTCGGGGAAATCTCACCGAGCCAGCCATCCTCCTGCCAAGCTACCCGTTCGCTCCTACCTCAGCCAAAAGTGTTTTTTGAATGCCTAATGCAGTAATTTCATTTCCTTGGTAGGCCATTAATGATTGAGGTTGTTTCAAAAGGCAAGTCCTCACATCTGCGTAGGATTACCAATAATGGGAGCATGCAGCCTCCGAAGAGGGTGTCGTTGTCGATGGATGAGTGGAAGTACATGTGCTCGACGCAGCGAACTAGATGCTGCATGTTCAATACTTCTTTGAATTCATCCACTGTGGGCAATTGAGCTTTTCCGCTGAGTGCGTATATGGATGGGAATTCAGGTGGTGGCAGGTTGGCCTGGCTGGCTTTTAGGACGAGTGCTGTTGCGCGGACCTGGGGTTTGGTTTAGTGCTTTCTACGTCCTGGAATTTGGGGATGACTTACGGCCATCAATGCGATATCAAAGGATCTGATATTGGATGTGATGCCTAACCTCCATACAATTACTGAGGAGTTGGTCTGCCAGACCGAGTGGAGTTTCTTGCATGATGCAGCGAGTGCCAGGACTAATGAAATGTCATCGCATGCTGAAAATATTTGAGTAGTGACCTCAACCGGGAGGTTGATCAATTCTCGCATGGTGGATGGTTAGAGATAGAGAACTTGAAGGGGATTCAGATAAATATTAATAGACGGAGATGTCAGGCTCCAGTCCCCTCTTAGGTAGGGTGGATGCTGGCGCTTCTTTGGGATTTAACCGATGTGCGATTGAGGCGAAGCCGAGGCACTACCTGGACATCTTTCAGGCGACTTCACAGTATTTTAGTAGTTGATTTTTAATAGTTTTATATCGTATTGGGTTGCCTATCATGAGAGTCATTAAATGTAGCTGGATTGGAAGGAAAACGTGACTTGAAGTGAATGGGGGTGGGGGTTGGGGGTAATGGGGGTCTTACATGACGAGAGATTGGCGGGGTGTTTTTGGTGCCGGGAGATCTTCAAATTAGAGAAATGTGGCGTCCAAGACGCCCGGACTTCTCATGGAACAATCGTACCCTCTTCCCCATCTTATCTTCAGGGAAAGCCAGCTGTCAAAAAGACCAATGAACACGATCGCGTGACTGCGCCTCTAGGGTACCTTTATGTGGAGAGAGAAAATGCAGATAGCGGGGTTTGAAAGGAGAATTCCGAGATCATCTTCGGCGGAGGTGATGATAATGGACGGGAAGTCCTATTCGAGCTTGGACGTGAATCCACCTTTTCCCGTAGTAAAGTCACAGGGCAGACATTCTTCTTTTGAATTGACTAACAACACTCCTGTAGACACGGTGAGCCTCAGTCGACTATTCACAACGATACTCATTACTCCTCCTTTGCCTTTGCCCGACCGATACACTTGAAACTTATGACACGCTCCGCGTCACCCACTCTCCACTGCCTAATGATTCTATCCCGATCTTTCTACTTTCATTCAACAAGCGATGCCTCAAGTCTTCTTTGGGATCTGGTCCTTCACGCATCACTATCCCACGATTTTGCCCTCCTCGAAACTGGACAGCCGAAGTTGTTGCTGTCGCAGTATTTATCTTCAACGACTTGTCGGTTCGCCGACCTGGAATTTCAGCATCGCCGGATCCTTCTACCTCTCCTTCTCCTTCCCCCTCTTTTCTTTCTCCATCCGCAAACGCCGCTGACACCAACCCCTCCACCCCCAATCCACTCATCACCGCCGTCACACGCGGCGAGTCCTTGACGACCGCCCAGACAGCCAGCACCGCTCCCAACAACGCAAAAAGCATATTCAGAGCCACGAGTGCGAGCAGAGGGCCCCGAGCGACACGAGTGACGAGCGAACTGACGACGAACCTCTCAGCGATGTTTGGCCTTGCCGAATGCACGGAGGCGAGAATAGAAAGCGCCTCCTGACTGTACGACCGCGACCAAGCTCGTGCGAGTTTGGCTGCGGTAGGCTCAGCAATTGCGATATCGATGCCTTGCGCGACGTGAGACAGTGAGCCCGCGGCGCCCATGACGCTGTTGAAGTACCAGGCTAAGGTGCCGTTGGCGGGGGTGGCGGCGTCGATGGTCACGACGCTGTTGTTGAAGAATGTGTATGCCACGTTGACGGTGAGCACTTCGCAGCCGAGAACGAAGGCCAGGCCGCCGTGTACTGGAAGGGTGATATCCGGGTCGTTCTCTAGAATGTTGACATTGGTGCCGAATGCGGCACGGGCTGCGATGCCCATGTAGAAGGGATTAATGGTGATGGGGCCGGTGGCTGGGTAAGTGTCATCTAAACTGTAATTCGTATAGGGTTGGCTGAAGTTGGCGTCCTGGAATGTGGCGCCAAAGAGGAAGTTTCCAGTTGAGTAGTCGCTCCAGAGTGTTGAGGTTGTGTTTACCTGGGGGATTTGGAGGTCCCCGAAGAAGATGTCGCTACAGTTGAACGGAGTGCTGGCGCCATAGGGGGCCTTGAGGCTGCATTGTTGACTTACGGGCGTACAGCTCGTGGCAACACCGACTGTACTTGCCTGGTAGCTCAAATTGTTCGGAACAGAGGTAAGGGGCGGTCCAAGAAGCAACAGATCGGTCGGCTTGCCCGCCACCTCGTAGATGCTGCTGAAGATCTGGTGAGAGGTGGATATATTGTTGAGAGTTGCCGAAACTTCAGAAGCGTCATAAAAGCCTTCTCCAGTCGCTGCAACATTGTATGTGCACGGCGCACTCGGAACTGCTCGGATTATCGAAGGGTCTCCCGTACAAATTCCAACCAATCCTTGACTGAAGGAGGAGAGGGAGCCCGAGTTTTCAAAAGTCCGAATGTATGGAACACTCTGATTGAAGTTAGCTACGTATAACAATTCCATTGCACCAGCTTCAGGATGTTCCATACCTCCGTCGTGAAGTGAAGAACCGCGTCGATAGCAAAGATCGCGAAGCTGTTGTGCCATGTCGTGAGTTTACATGATTCTAGACGTAGCGAGACTTTTCAAGGCAACTTACGCAATCATCTGTCCGATCAGAAGGATCAGGAACATAGTGCCAACCATCGGCACCGTTTTAGGCGTAGAACGACCGCTGAAAGAATACTTGATGAATTTCCAGCCCTCTGACATACTTGCCCACGACAGACCGATCAGCATAGAAAACTATAGATTCATGAGCAAAAGACCCCGCAGCAGCAAGTCCACGTATCATGTCATATACCTGATATTGAGTTGGCAAGCTCGACTTTTTGTTCTTAAAAGAACGTTCCACCAGCTTTGCTGTCACGGGGAAGAGCCATAGTGCCGTTGCGAGGCTTACTGCCCGCGGTGCGAGACTATTGCTCCACGACGAAATGAAGATCAATTTAGTAGCGGGGAAGTCGACGAGGTAGTATCCTCCTGGGAGGTCTTTCGAGCGCCCGCTAATCAGATTTGGTAGCGAAAAGTCTGATGCCTGATTGTCGACGAGGTTGCGAAATACAAGATACAGCAGGACAACTGAGAAGGCGACGAATGGTACGAAGATAGCGGTACCAAGAATCATAATGCTGCCTGTGCTCCTGGAGCCTTTCGCCTTAGCATTTGTGGACTGATGCCCTGCTAGACCAGTGGTCGAGAGTTTCTCCTCGGAAGGAGGATCGGAAGGCGGTGCAGTCGCTTGATAAGAGGGCGATGTGTGTATAGCCATCCTTTGACTGTTGGTTGTAATTGGATTTGGATGCAAGTGGTAGAGACAAAGAGAGAAATAATGAACAGTGCAATCAATGTCGAGATTTTGTTGACCTCATAGTCTTGAGACCGCACGTCAACTCTCTTTCGGGGTTCGGATGTCATATAGTCTCTTACTGCAGCTGAGGTTTGCCGACCATACCATACTTTGACATGGGAGGTTATCCCGTTCTCTCCAGGCGCTTCAGAAGCTGCATTAATCCCATTCCCCCGCAACCGAGACATTGGCTGCTAAACCCTAAACAAGCATTTGATGCTTGAAAATTGGTGAGAGGATCCGCCACCCTCGTGTCGTGGATCAGGCTTCATTCTGGGCTCTTCAGAATCCAGCCACGTTCGGTCGGTTGCGAAAGCTGAGTGCGGCAAGGGATGTGAGATGGTACCGTGGGTTGGGGTAACCTGAGTTACAGTACAGGAACTTTATGTCAGTCAAGCTTTTCCAAGAAGCGGTTGCTGGTCGCTTACAGCAATATCAGTAACTAGTATCAATTTTTGCGGGGCCAGCCCTCGCGATTTTCTGGCCCTCACCTAACTCTGGAAAACGCCTCGAATTATTACACCTCAACAACACCTCTATATTAGAAGCTATAAACGCGGACTTAGTAATAACCTGTTCAATTTTATTTCTCTTAAAGCATTTTGTATGTAGTATTTTATTTATAAAGTTAGAAGAGGGGGTCGAAAACACAGGATTTGAGGCTCTGCTTACTAAGCCTTCAGCTTCAAACTGCTAAGACTTCTTGAGAAATCTCGATTTTAGTAGATCGATGATTTCTTAATATATAACACGCTGCACCCTATAGAAAATAGATATAATTACAAGATTAATATTAACCTTTATAAATATCTAATTTTCAAGTAATCTTAAGTTGCCTCAGGGAAGTTGGAGGTGGGTCGGAAAGGCAGATTCCACACTTTTTGTGAGGGTCGCTTAGAATCCAGATTAATACTAGTTACTGATATTGCTGTAAGCTGTTGCAGCTGAAAACATTGGCTGCTCTAGACCTGGCTGGTGCCAAGCCACCCACTAAGGCAGTCAGTCGACTGACACACCTCGAAACGAAGGATGAGATGGTGCTTCCCTATGGCCCAGGAGAAAGACGATCCGATGCTGTACCTGGATATTCGTCTTTGACCATTCTCATTCTCATTCACATTCTCGTGGAGCAAATAACGCTTCAGACCTAGTGGCATATATATGCCGAAGGGTGAGTTCACAGAGCGAGCGTGGGTTGGAGCTGCTACTTGTAATATATCGTGCAAGAGACAAGATACACTGGGCGCGGCGCTGTGCATCTGTATTTTCTAACAGCACAATCTGGACCTCCTCACTCTTTGGCTAATATATTCTGATCTAATCCAATCTATCTACAATATAGACACGAATATCAACAATGTTGACAAATATCCCTGGGACATCACGTTCCCCTGATAATAACATGTCTTTCTAATGAAGCCCCATATCCAAATTATCCCACCTCTAATACCACCAACTGTCCCACTAATCTCACGAATCCTGACGTCGCCGCTTGTTTCCAGAAGACTCATCTCTGTTTGCGCGGCGGAGCTCACATTCCTCTCTCATCAACTGGCCAATATCATCCTATACACTTTAAGCACCATTCAGGACGTAGTAGAAGAGCTTTTGAACATACCTCTTCCACTGGACGCTTGCGTCGCTGCGGACCCGGATGGAACGCACTTCGATGCGCATCGTAGTAGTCTGTGATCCTATCTATATGCCGAGCATTTGCACAGTCTCTAGCATATTGTCGCAGACCCCCAAGGGCAGCATCTCTAATGGTGATGATAGCAGAATTGTCGTGGCTATGACTGGAGCTAATATCGACGGTGACGACGACTTCACCTCCAGGTTGGCGACGCTCGTAGTAGAGAAGCAGCCCTGGGAAGTTGTTCCGGAACTGATTAAAGTAACTTCCTTTAGGGCCGCATATTGACGGATAGGCCCCACTCAAGAGCTCAACGCTTTGAGGGGTTGGATCTTGAGAGAGCTGATGGCTAGTAGTATATGGCTGATGTGCTCTGTCTCGAGAGTCGTTACTCGGCTGTAAAGTTGCTGATTGATTTGTTGCTGATAATTGCTGCTTAGACGAACGGGGTCGCCATATAAGTCTATCCGATCCTGAAGATTCCAGTGCAGATTCGACGCGTGAATCGCGTCGTAATGATGCACCAACTGGAAGGGGCCCACTGGCTGATGGAGTACGTGCTGATGATATAGATGCACCACTCGGACGAGGTCGATTTGCTAATGATCTTGCTGAGAACGAACGTGGACCTTTTGGAGGCGGTCGAGGTGCTGATGGAGGAGGGGTATAAGTTTCCCTAGCTGATGTCCCTGATCGAGCCCAGGAGGCTGATGAGTTTCGCGCTGATAGTGAAGAGCGACCAGCTGGAGTATGCCAAGTCGCTGATGGAGTGTGTGCTGATAGGGAAGATGAACCGTTTTCAAGACGTGGTGTTTCTGCTGCTGATGAAGGCCCAGAAGCCTCACGAGGTGATATCTCCGACCGAGGCCGGAAAGCTAAATCGGTCTTTGCTGATGGTGCAGATGGACGAGGAGGAGGTGGTCGATTTACTGCTGATGATAATAATGGTGAAGGCCTAGAAGTCTCTCCTTCCAATTCCGATCGAGCCAGAGTGGCTAATGGAGCTTCGTACCCCGCAAGTCGAAGCAACAGTTCCTCATCATCAGTCCCTAATAACGGTTAGCAAGGTGCTGTCGGCTTCAAAGCCTACCACAGTGAACTTACAGAAGTTCCGGAATGTCCTAATCTCCGCAAGCCACTCCTTCATGCTGGGATCTGCTAATGGGTATTCGTCCTCGATTGTGATGAGGTGCTGCAAATGCGCTGACCGGATGTCGAGCTTGCTGATGGAGGTGGCTACTAGGGATTAGTGATATATTCACGAATGACTAGACAGCTCTAAGATAGACAGTTCTGGTACACTGCAAAATTCGATGATCTCGGAGGAGAGAAGGTGAAGTCAAAAGATAACAAGTGGCAATGTCACAAACCTGCTAATCTTTGTGGATTTGTGGCTGGGATGGTACCAGCCCTGGAGAGAATCCAGCCTAATTGAGACGTGTATGTGAATGGCATGTTGAGATAATGTTCAAAATCTCTTGAGTTTCTTGGTGTATGTTGTAGAAAGGAGGGAAGGGTTCTGTTGTGAAGTTTCTTGTGTCGTGGTTGCGCTAAACTCGCGCTAGTTCAGATTAGGCTCAATATCAATAACCTCAAAAAACACTTCTGAGCTCCAAACAGAAAATATGGACCGATTTCAGGCACCAAACACCGACGAACATGGTTATACATTTTCTTAGTCTTCGGTAGAAGTTTCACAGCTGTCATTGGGGATGACAAGTGAGGGAAAAGCAGTATGGCCGTCATGTACACGAGTCGGTGGTTTCATTCTCAATTCCATGCTGCATGTCTAGAATCTACGAAGAATATCCTCAATCAAGACCACCTGTGTAATTAATCTTCGTCATCTCAATTAACCCAGCAGTAACACCATCAACGCGAACCCAACCTGTGCATGACACAATAACATCGCCAAAGTCCATGCCAAGAATCTCCCCTCACTCAAAAATATTCACACTCTTCCCAACAATCTTACGCTCAAATGTATCAGAAACAACAACCTGCTTATACGTCTCCTTGATGACGGGCGTAGCAGCCATGGTGTTTGTGACTAGACCAAGAGTAGTTGGGGTTACATACGCAGCTGCAGCTTCGCGATCTTCTTCCACAGCTTGAGCAGGGAAGTTGGCCCATGCCTTGAGAGCTGCTGCCTTCTTTGCATCCTGCTCGATATTTGTCATTTTTGTCAAAGTCCATGGGATGTTTGTTGCTGGAGGTGAGGTGTGAAATGGCTCTGGGTCGCGGAACTCGATCCATCCAGTGCCTTGTGGGGGTGGCTGGAGGATTGAAGCGCGTCTGCTGCCTCGTCGACGAGACTGAGCAGTATGGGCCTCTTCAGAAATGGAGGAGGAGAAGACTCTTCCATGGCCAACAACATATTTGCCCTCGTCAATGCCATCTAACTGACCATACGAGGCTTTCGCCACGTCCTGTGATTTTTGCTGGCGTGACTTGCCTGGCAGGTCATCGGTATTAGCAGACTTCTTGATAGTGACGTGGGAATCATAGGCGTTAGATAATTGATATTGACTGGACTTAGAGCTCTTGATGTAGGGGAGCAAACCGGATCTCATGTCGGCATAGCGGACCGAATTGTGTTTCTTGGTCTCTCTACGGCGATTTGCTGGTCCTTCGGGTCTCGCAGCAGTCTTGTGAACAGAGTCCTCTTCATGCAAGAATGTACCGAGGGACATGGGCTTAGACTTGTTGAATGTGACTCTCTTCGTAGCATTGGCGAGTTCACCGTTAATCACTGTTGATATATCCTCGTGATGCCGAGCTTGTCCATTCTTCTTGTCATCGATGATGTCTTCCTTTTTAGACTCTGCGGTGGATGAACTCGATGATTTGATATCCGACTTTGGCGATGTGTCGGAGGTAGATAGTTGGTCAACCATAGGCTGGATGTAGGCAGTCTTGGAAACATCCCATTCGACATCGACATCGCACCTCCTGTATCCGAGTCTGAACTTGAGTCATAATTTTGAAATACCTCAATACCGATCGCACGCGACTGCTTGATCTTTACTTCGTCGTTCGGGTCGACAATATCCGAGGCTGGCGAAATCTTCTCAGTTGTCGCGCTCTGGTTGCTAACATTGTCCAAGCCAGAGCCAATGTCAACAAATGAGAATATAACTCCAGGGAAGGGATCATCCGCTGTCCATCGTCAGTATGTTCTCGCGTAGATAGGCAGAATGCACTTACAGTAAGTATACCACAAGTTGATCTCCTCGTTTTGGAGCCACTTCACGTCGACGGCTTCACCTTTACCCTGGGCGATGGAGACCCGTCGAACAGCTCTATATGCCCCTCCGTGGCGTACTTTGTTGGCAGCAGATTTTGAGAGCCCCTCAGTGATCATTCTGTCGATCTCTGCCAGGCAGGACTGGTAAGGCTCAGGTTCGGTCTTTCCTTGCCACTCAGCAGACTTATCTGCGGAGTGGTCTTCGGCAGATCCTCCGGCTGAGGAGAGATCCCATGACGGGGCGCGCATCATTTTTCCCATGCTTGCTTGAGGCTTCATAGTTGCCGTAGAGAGAGAAATTGTGGAGGTGGAGTTGAAATTGGAGAAGGAGACGAGGGAAGAGGGAGACATCGCTGCCGGTTGCCTGGGTTGGCTCGGCTACCATATTCACTTCTTTTTGACCTTCAACCCTTGTACCGAGAATGATTCATCGTAGGAGCCTGATACCTGGCCAAAAACAATATACGTCAATGTACTAAGCTCTATATCGGTTCCTGTTCATAGCAGCGTGTAGCAATCTGAGTCCCGAATTTCTTAATAGTATTTAACAGCATCTCAATTACATTCGTTGCCTTGCTGCTACTTGGTTTATAGCAACCTCAGGCTGCGTGAAAGTCTCAGTAGCATGGAGATTCGTAATTTTGCATCAAAGATATTCGATGCTCACATGATACGCACGTGAGCTGAAGCTTCTGGTGCAGATTGCTTGGCGAGATAAAGTTGATCCCAACCTCAGCTTCAAAGCATAAGCCACGGCATCATCCATCACAGCAAGACACCCGCTCTCTTGTCTCTTATTCCCACGACCTAGACTCCCCTGTTCTGAGACAAAGAAGACCCCTTTTCCCTTGGTTGCTCCTGGACCTGCCACGGATGAAAGACATCTCTTCTCGGGAACTTCTACCTTCTGGCCGAGGAGGTGAAGGTACTTTACTATGTCGGAAGCACTCTGCCTCTCTTTCCTACATCTCCTCACAATCATGCATCTTTCATTCCATCCGAGGCTTGAAGCCTTCCAAGACTACTGATCGGTCAGGATAATTCTCAAAGCGGGGAAGTACGGTCCTCTCAAGTGTCCAAACACAGGCCTCCACCACAATTCTAACCTCATTCGCAAGATCTCCAAACTGTGGCGTCCACAGCTTTGTATCTTTTGCTAAAGCATTGCCTCCACAACCCCAATCTTCATCATCCTCGGTACACTATCAGGTGGTGATCAGTCTTGGCGAAGAAAAGAAGGCGTCCGTAGCGGCTGATCATGCTGTCTTGGCCGATCATCATCTCCCCCGTCTGGCAGGAGCCAAGATCGTGCGATTCCTCCACAAAGAATCATTTTAACCTTAAAACCCTTTTAGGGGTCTTTGGCACGGCTCGAGGAAGCCAAGCCTGTCACTGGTTGGGGGAAATGGGATCATCGCTCCCCGCTTCGTTAGGTGTTGGCAGTTGCCGCCACGATGCCGGTATCTGAATAGCTTCATTTAGCTCGGCTACTAGTACATGACGGCTGGGAGAGAGGCACCAGGAGGCAATGACATGATCTTTTGACCCGCCTGATCTGCGAATATAAAATGGCGATGATTTCCTTCATGTCTTGTTCGAATATGATTTCCATCTATTACTTCCTATGAACCATCGAAATGCGTCTTAATACCCTTCTCAATTTCTTTGGTGCCGCAGCGCTGGTAGCCAGTGCCCCACTAGCACCAATTGTCCAAGTTCCCAATGTTGCAGATATCATTCCCGACAAATGGATTGTTGTCATGAAAGACATTTCAGACTCTGCTTTCGCGACACATTTAGCAAACCGCGACGCAGCTGTCGTTTCCGGAACAAAGTCAACGTTCAATCTGGGCAGCTTCAAAGGATACAGTGGAATTTTCAGCCAAACTCTAGTCGATCTCCTCACTTCAAGTCTTGATGTAAGTTCTCAATACATTCATTTCTCAACCATAATACTCTCTAACAACCTCACAGATCGCCTGGATCGAACCCGACACCAAAGTCCGCACCCAAGCCCTCACAACCCAAGCCAACGCCCCTTGGGGTCTCGGCCGTATCTCCCACCGCGCAAAAGGCTCAACAAACTACATCTACGACACCTCCGCCGGCGCCGGAACCTACGCCTACGTAATCGACACCGGCATCTACACTGCTCACACCGAGTTCGAAGGCCGCGCCACCTTCGGCGCCAACTTCGCTGGCGATGGCCAAAACGTAGACGGCAACGGCCACGGCACACACGTCGCTGGCACCATCGGTTCGCGCGCTTACGGCGTTGCGAAGAAGACCAATCTCATTGCTGTCAAGGTCCTCGATGCTAGTGGGTCTGGAGCCACTTCCCAGATCATCTCTGGTATCCAGTGGGCTGTCAACGACATGAAGAGCAAGGGACGCGTTGGGAAATCCCTCGCGAACTTGAGTCTCGGCGGTGCTTTCTCTCAAGCCACAAACGCCGCTGTTGCATCTGCCGTTCAGCAAGGTCTCTTCATGGGCGTTGCTGCTGGCAATGATGGACGCTCTGCTGCTTTGACATCGCCAGCTAGTGAGAGGTCTGCATGCACCGTTGGAGCGACAGATAGGAACGATGCGAGAGCTTCGTACTCGAATTATGGCTCTGTTGTCGATATCTTCGCCCCTGGTACGGATATCCTTTCTACGTGGAAGAATGGTCCTACGGATACCAATACCATCTCTGGCACATCGATGGCTACGCCTCATATTGTTGGATTGGGTGCTTACTTGATTGCTCTTGAGGGTAGGAGAGCACCTGGACCATTGTGTGAGAGGATCAGGAGTTTGGCGACGAGGAATGTGTTGACTGGTGTCACTCCTACTGGCCTTGGTGGCATTCTTAACCCTGGTCTCAGTGGAACTCCAAACTTGCTTGCCTATAATGGCAATGGTGCGTAAAGGCTGGGAAGTGATGAATGGGTTGTACCAAGTAAATTAAAGCATATTGTAATATCGGAGATTGTTCATAAACATTCAAACCTCAATTATCATTCACATTCGCGTCATAATTTACCCATTCTCGCTCTCTCGGGCATTGTTCGCGTTATGTATTCTTAACATCAGAACAGTACAAAACGCCTATACTCGCTCAATCCGTATACGGCCAGCATTATTTCTTTCCCGATCGTCGCTTCAAATCCTGGTCATCCCTAGGCTTCCCTAATCCCTGCATTATACGCCCCTGTAATGTATTTCCATGATGGAAAAGTCTCCTATTGGTATAGTAATAATCCTTCACACACGGCAGACCCATCTGGTCCCACTTGTGGTAAGCTTCAAACCCACGACGACAGGCGTCAATCTGCCATCTCACTCCTTCATTGGTAGGATCGGAGCTCGACTTGACTTCCAGCCAGAGTCTCAATGTCGCGGGATTCTTTGGTGCCTTTGGTTTTTCCTCAAGCTGGAATACTACAGCGGGGAAGAATCGACATATCTCTGCAAGTGCTTGTCTGGATTTCCCTAAGAGCTTGTCTTTTGCCCGTGAATCCGTAAACTCCAGTGGTGGGTATGGTTTCTGGGTCCGGAGATCGATATGAGCCTTTGGTACGGCACCGGTATTCAATGCCTTGACACCATCTTGGGTACTGGGACGGATTTCGGTGGCGGGGAAGGTGTATCTGTGGATTGCAGCAGCAGGATGACTTGGGACTGCCTTCTCAGCGAGCGCCTGCCAAGAACCGGGCATCGATTGGGCTGGAGGGGAGGGACGTCGCTTGCGGCGAGGTTCAACCGGAGATGGCGATCGGTATCGCGAATCTCTGCGGGGGTAGGAGTCATGACCACGTTCTAGAGATTCAAGACGATGGTCTATGCGAGATTCCCATCTTGGGGATCGAGAACGAGGCAGACGGTCCCAGTCTCTGGGAGGGTATAGGTCCCCACGTCGTCGAGGAGACCGTGAACGGGATCTTTCTCTGTATGCATTCCCCCTCTCCAGTCCTCGACCACGTTCTTTTGTGACTGTTGGTATGACTGGTTGTCGACGAAGGGCAGGACCATTGATGGTGGGATTGTGGACAGGGCTCACACCAGGAGCAGATGATGACAGGAAGAGCCCTCGAGCCGCGGGAAGTATAGAGGGTGGAGGAGTAGCGGTCGACAACTCGATAGAGGGGACAACTCTGGGACCAGGAAAGAGGTGAAGCTCGTCAGTTCCCCCTACTACCAGTCAGATGATGCGCCAAACTCCTTAGTGACCTAGTCGAAGCAAACTTACAGAAATCAATGAAAGTTCTGCGCTCTGCAAGGTACTGCTGGACATGAACTGGCGCATCGGATCGTTCAACTTTCACAGCCCTCTGATTATCTTCGACCGCTGCCCAGATCTCAAATTCTGTGATGGGCTTGCCAGCTTTTGCTGGAGAAGTGGCGGCTCGCTCGAGGAGCCAGGCCATTGGTGAGGAAGCCATCGAAGCGCCACGAGCACGGCTCAGAGAAAGAGATGAGCTCGCTGGCAGATTTCAAAGCTGTTGCGAGTCGCGTCGGAGTTGTTGATGGTGGGGGAACAGACAAGGTTGAAGGAAGCTGTGTTCGGTGTTGATGTTAAGCTCTATGTAGTTAGCGCGAAATTAGCCGAAAATACTCCTTCCGCAGTTGAATGTCCCAAGAAATATTTAGGACTTGAGAGAGAAACTGATCCCAAAACAGGTACAAATACGTATAATTGAGGTGTTCGTTATTGTTAGGACTACTAAAAACATTCAATGAATTACATGTTTGCCTGGGTTTGCTTGCTTTTCGGGCGACCACTGGCTATCACATTGAGGAACACCAACGCGGTTAATGGCTGCATGGAAAAGTTTCTTGATAGGACTGAAAGATTTTTTTTCGTCTATCATTGTGAGTGCGTACAATTTTGCTTCACGATCATGCATAACAGGGCGAAAGAAGAACCAAGTAATGATGTTCGTTACATAGGGTAGGAGGAGAAAGAGTCGCACAGGTGCTGAGCTTCTCAGCTTTGGACCGTCAATTCCGGACCAAGTTGACTCAAGTTGCTCTGCTCATGACAGATTCAGTTTCCTTCAGATCATGGACCTTTCCCTGGTCTCTTACAGTTTTCTCAAATGTTCCAAGCATTCACCTCAACACATCCACGACAGGCTCAACGAGTTTGAAGAGTTTTGACGTCTTACCTGTATGGATTTGAAAGTACCAAGATGCAGTTATGACATTATATAATACAAACAAATAAGCCCAAGCAGCGAACGGCCAGCGGATCCTCGTCGCAACGGCACGTGCTCTATATCATGTGTCCACAACGGTTCCTGGGGATCTAAAAGAATAAACAATCCGTCCATAGTCTAAATATACTGTTTATGATCATGATTGGCTGTCAGAATGGCATCATAGTCGTGAGAAGCCCATGTTAAAGGTACCCAACAAATGCCAGACGGTCATCACGTGAGGTAGCGCGAGCCTCCATTACTACGGCTAGTAATTTTTCAACCAAGGCACCTGCAGCACTAAAAACCTCAACGAGAATCATCTCAGCGCCCTCTAACTATTTTTTCTATGACTTGCGACATCGCAATGTGCTTAGTGGGTACCCAGAGAGCGACTGTTCGATCCGCCTTATGTTCATGTGATTCGAGTCATCCAGAATCTGCCGCTTTGACGAAGGAGCCTCTCGCTGGCCTCATCAATGGCCATTCTCCCTGGAGTCAGTGCAGTTGATCAACTGGTACAAGTCCAATATCCATCATATTGGGACCACCTTCCATAAGTGATCAGGGTCTTGAGGGTCGATCGATTGCGCGCGGGGCGCTATGTCAAGTGAAGATGAACAGCACGCATGGGACGGGCAGGATTTCCCAGAGTTTGACTCCAACTCTACGCACAGGAAGAAGCTGGTAGTGACTGAACATGGTCATCTTGGACCTCAGACGTCTAGTAGTGAGCCTTAACGGAATTTCGAGTGGTCCTGACCAAGAGCTTGGAGTGTCAGCCTCGTCAATGCCACTCGACAGATCATACAATATCATCAATTTCCAGAGACCTGAGATAAACAAGCTTGTTAGCTTCTGCAGCGACCGTCAGGAAAGAGGCCTCGCGGTACCAACGTGAGCGCTGCCAAACACATCTGATCACTCATTGACTTTACCTTTGACAGATAGTTCGACACAGAGCTGGCAAATATTCTCTATAGGTCTTTCTATGTCAGAAACTTCCATTAGTAGGCGGAAATTTCTTAGCAGTGGCAGTGTACATCATATTGCACACACAACGATGATTCGCAATTCGACAATCCGAGACGGTCATTAAATATTTCAGCAAGATCCAAGCAACAATAAAATCCTCGATTCAGCCGACACTTTCCATGTTGTTGCCGAACTCTTTCCCCCAAAAGCAGACGAAAAGCTAGAGTGTTCATTAGAAGCCAACGCATTCACAGCATTCCAGTCATGAGAGGAGCCTGGAGAAGAGCCTGGACGCAGAAATCGATGCTCAACATGTGTTGAAGCACGCCGTTCGCTTGCCACACCACCAACACCTTACTCAGAAGCCTCTTAATAATTGGATTTGTCCAGTGTCTTGTCAATTACTTAACTCAAAGTTCAGGAGTTGATCGAATAGAATTTTTGACTCTTCACTCCATATCTTTATTCGACACCGTTCGGTTCAAATTACAGATTAAATCATTAATTTCGCGCATTTGCAGATCGGTCATGCCAATCATACGTTAGTTTTAAGTCCTACATTTTGGGTTGTTTCTGCTTTCCAGTTCAAGCAAATGATTTCTCAGTTCCCAAGTAGTGTATTTCTGTTGTCTTACCCCTTTTCTCAAGCGAGACAACACGCAACTAGGCTGAAAGTTCAGGAGGCGCAGATCCACGCCCATGCTTATCATAACCGCACCTGTCACTCAGCCTTACGGAACCAGTATCAAATGAGTAGTTGATGGTGGCGTTCAGCCCTACCTATATCATATCCACTATACCCACGTGATAATTGCTTGTACCTAAGTACCTCTTCTCCTTCCAAGCTGTTATCTCCAATCTAGATGAATTGCTTCCACGCATGCTTCTCATCCAGGGGCTTTCTCAATTCTATTATATCTGCCCAGCGACATGTCAAACCATAAGAATGTCCTCTTTCCCCGTCAGCTTCTCGTTCGGCGGCCCCACTTGCGTAGCTGTCCCCCTTTTCCAGATTCACAAGTCCACAAACACATTGGAAAAGCGGCGCTTCATCCTTCCGCCTATCTAAAAACGTGGCGGATCGATCCCTAAGAGGAAGGCAAGTAGCACAAATCGCAACACGAAGAGGTGTGGCTTCAAGCATTCAGCCCAGCGCATGCAATGCAGGCCACTTAATTAACACCTCCACGTTTTCCATCCCTGGTCGAAGGGTGACTGGCTGCATCCTCTTTCACATATCAATATTATGATTTCTGTTTCGATATCTATCGGTCCTTTTTATCCGCACAACACAATCCCTTTCTCATCTTGCTAGAATCTTGGAAATCCTAATCTTGCTCGCTGTTTTTAAAATTACGGTCGGCAACTGTTTTGCTCGGAAAAGGCGCGCGCATCTAGGCACAGGAAAGGACAGATAGACATGGGTGCAAGCAACGTTACCACTCACTTAGCAGTACCGAAAGACGAACGACCAACGGCGCAACGCTGATTAGACCGTGGATCCCGACAGAAGAAATGAGTTGAGATGAGGTGCAGAATCCCATCTCACTAGAAGAAGCAAAAAACGTGTCCGGGGTAAAAGGGGCGGAGGTCCCGAGGAAAGGATTCAGCAATCAGAACGCACGCCGCCTGTTTAATGCCTGCTTGTTCGGATGAATGCAACTGCAACTGCAAATGCAGGGCGCAGGCAGCAGGGTCAGAGGTTCCAGTTCCAGCGGAACGAACCTGTTTCGAAACCAAAAACATCCCGGTACCAATCGGAGTCTTGTTTCTGCTGTTTTTCTAGAACGCTTTTATTTGGACGTCTCTCGTCGATGTCGTCACAGAGGGGTTCGATGCATGAATGCTGGCCAGTCAATATGCCACCATGGAGGAGAAGTTAAATGGTACATCTTGTAAGGCTGGACAGGGCTGTCGATGTGTCTCCAACACGCTCTAAATCCCGATCTGGGGCTTCTTCCACTTGCAACAAATGTCGTGAGAGGCTGTTTTTAGGGTGGTCGCGACAACTCTGGGGCGGCTCGCGGAGGCATCCGTCGTCGGTTGGGGAGGTTTTGGGCTTGTTTGAAAACGTTTAAGCTCGTGCGAACAGCGCCATCAACGCTGGTTTAGCGAACAGGCCTTCCCTGACTTCGATAAGAACAGACGATTGAATTTGGGGCTAAAGTGCCTATCCGTGTGCCGTTGGCAGCACTACTGGTGCTGGTGATGCTGATGCTGATGGGGTTGGGGTTGGGGATTCGCAGGCCTATCCTGTCCTTCTGATTTCTGACACCTCGATTGAACGACTTTTGTCGCCGTGCACTTTCTTCCAGAAGCTCTGGAGTCGACCGCCAGTAAGCCCCATGATATCTATCGCTTCATCATTTGACATCGCACGAAACCATCAAAGTCAACCCCCACGGCGGAGTCGCTGCCTCCCACGCACAGGCGGCAGCGTCACCATAACTGTATGTTCCTGGCCTGACGGGAGGATCTTGCTGGCTTGAGCAATATCAGATTCCATTAAGGTGGATTCGCTGGCATGGCTTCGAACTCGGGTAGAAGGCAAAGGCACTGGCACTTGCACTGACGCTCGGCGCGGGCCCCATGTCGAGCTAATTTAACCCGCAGGTGCCGGTATGTGAGGCATCAGATGAGGCCCCAACTGTTCGAATGGGTGCTGCGGTCAACAGTTCGTGCCGTTGGGGAATCCCGATTAGTCCAGTCGTTCAAAGAATGGCGTTGGGAGTTTGTCCCTACTGGATGGATGTGCCCCATTGACTGGGGGCCGTACAGGGGCGTTACCACTCTTTGGATGCTGATTAAGTCCTGACAGGCACGAATCTGAATCTGCCATCGGGCAATAGTTTGGCGCTTGCTTGGGGGCCTGGTAAAGAAGAGGGGAACAGCATGGCATAAGAGGCCAGGGCAGGGGACTCTGGAAAGGAACGGATGCATTCGGGAGGGGGGCCATGGCCTCGAGTTGGGAGAGTTAGGGCATGACAGGCATTGTTTACTCCTACTGGCCTGTACCGAACAGGGCACAGCAACTGTGTTTGTGGCAGAGCTGTTGCAGGCTGCCTTCTGCATTACAGGTCTGCAGTAGCCAACCCGTACCGAACAGACCCATTTATTGGCATATGTTGTGTTTCTTCCATTTCTGTCACATCAGGGGGCGGCCGTTGCGAAAAGGCGAAGAAGAGGAAGAAGGCTCGCTCAGGAAGGCTAGAAAGAGCTGCACTACTCCTCATTTGGTATACCTGCGACGCATTCCGACTGCTTATGGCCACTGTCCGGGAGCGGCACATGGTTCTCCCCCATGCTGTCTGTCTCCTTCGAGAAGCCTATCCTGGGCACCTCAACGGCTTTGATATATCCCTATCGATGATCACCTTCAGAAACGAATTTAGGCAACTGGAGCATGGTCCAATGAGCAGCGGCTCTTTCCAGTGCAGGAAGGACTATCACCAATGCAGATCACGCGCCAGCCACGTCTGCTGTTCTAGATGGCCATCGTTTGCTGCCAGTGCCAGCCAATTGAGCCAGCCCAGACCTGGAGAGAAACGATGGGATTACACTGCCGTTACTCTAGTGGTGACGGGGGGATGGCATGGCTTAAGGACGAGGAGAAGACACTAACATGAACAAGCGATCCCATCCCCCTCCAGCCCATCCCATGATAGGTATCCCCATCATTCCTTGCCCACTCTGGCTGGGCTCTAGAGAATGCGGAAGGAAGTTAAAGCCATGAGGCTTTCGGCCCCTCAAAAAAAGTTTGGCCCCTATGAAAAATATGACCCTAGCTCCCCTTGCTCTGAACCACGAATCAATGCTTAGCACCATACCAAGCATAAGCTCATTCTCAGGCCTTCATCTATCTTTTCTCCCCATGCCATGCCTGCTTGCTTGCTTGGTCTGAGTGTAAACATGATCACCATTGTTCTGTGCGCTTGAACTCTGGCTCGTCCATCTTGTTTCGTCTTCTTGTTCGTCGTTACCGTCACTCTTTATTACTCTTTCGGTCTCCTTTCTTCCCTGCTAGAGGGGGAATGTGTCGATGTCCATCACGCAATCAGTAACGATGGCACATATAAAGCCAGAAGATGGTGACAATTCCATCTGGCAAGGCTATAGTCTACATCCTCCCCATCCGACATCATCACAAGGCCCTGCATACGATTCGGCTTATCACTCCCCTGCGATGACAATTCCATACCATGGTCGACCTCAGAAAAGCAACTATCGATCCCTGGATATACCATTCAGCCACGCACGACCAGCTTTACGGAATGGAAACGGGATACTGACAGCTTCACCTCCATCCTTGAATACGCATCATAGCTATCCATCACTCAAGAGAGCCTTCCACGATGATTCGCCATATGGAGACCACATCCAGAGCTATAGGGACGACTTGCAAGATATCCCAAAGCCGAGTATCAACCAAGATCACAGACTCCTCTCTTTTGCCAGACTGCCTGAGAAGAACACCATACTGGATGGCCAGGGAAGAGTACAACGTATTGACCTGGCAGCGCAAATCCATGGCATGTTTTTCTTGTCTGAACTGGCGACGCCAGCAGGAGAGAACATGATGCAACCAGAGTTGACATGTTATCGACGGAATCTTTTCCAAATCTCTGGAAGTGTCACTGCAGCAAGAGGCGCATTATCTGTACTGACAGATCGCGGCGAGAGAATCCCCATCGTTTCTATGGAGGTGGTCATCTCAGCAACAGAGTCGGTCGACGGCCATATCGTCAAGTTGATTGTGATCCCTTGGAAAACTCCACCTCCCAACTCTCCAGAAATCCCAACCGGACAGGAACACGAACCAGCGCCGATACCACTACTGCCATTTGACGAAGGTCCCGATGCGCATAGTGATTTCACAGTGTTTCCGATTGCCTATCGAAGGTTGCAGTTCCGAATCGCTACTGCGAACAACGGACGAAGGAGAGAACTTCAGCAACACTTCACCTTGCATCTGAATGTTGTTGGGACGCTCGCGAATGGGACGAAGATGAATGTGTGCGAGACATCGACGTCGCCGATTGTGGTGAGAGGAAGAAGTCCAAGGAATTTTCAAGCAAGAAAAGAGATTCCTCTTGTTGGGTCATCATCTTCTCGTGGACAACCACCGGAACTCCACGTTACTACGAATGTAATGCCTAGCCTTGCAGTTTTGGAGGGAAAGGCTAAAATGAGCAAGCCGCATGTTGTTGAGCTTCCTAGGTCGCAGTTCACCTTTGATTCGAGCACCATTTCTGGATCCCCTTCAATGGTTCGACAGTCGTAAGTCATTCCCTGCGCAAAGTTCCTCGCACATACAAATAAGCTATTACCTTTGGCCCCCGATACCCTCTCGCAGTGTCAAAGCAGAAGATGAAACAAACGCTGACAAGAAACAGAACTTACCAATCTTGGAACACGGCACATACTCCGGACCATACTACGGCACCAAATACACCCAGCTACCCTGCACCATCTCTAAGTCTTGACTCCTACCTGCAAGTCAACAATACCAGCAACCCAGCATCAGATCTCCACTCTTCCCACCCTCCATCAACAACGATGCCAGCGCCCCAACCCCCAAACCGCCAACACTACACCTACCACCCACCATCTTCAGCACCAACCAGTGAGCCCCTCCGTTTCATAGACAACAATCCACGGCCTGCCAAATCTCCACGGCATGCCGCACCCGCTGAAGTTCCTCTGCCTCCACTGCCTTCAAATGGCAATTATGAGTACGGATCGCGGTATATGCCACCCTACAGCAGCAACAATAACACCAACGAAGCTATGCCATCAAGAGCACCAGATTACTTTCCACCGACTCAACAGCAGATGCAATCTTGGACCAGTGGACCGGATACGAGTGTGGTTTATGGGACTAGTCAAGCGCCTGGTGTGCATCATTATGAGTTTCCCAGTGAGCAGTACAAAGAGGAAAGTGCGCCACAACAGCCGCATTATACTTGGAATTCCGCCTGAAGAAAACAATTGGCAGCTTTTGGACGAATTCAATGCCTTGAGGAGGTCGATGTGGCGTATTTTTACCGAAAGGACAACAGCACAACCTATCATTACAAAAACTACATAACGTTCATCAGTCAGCATTGGGCCCTTTAACAGCACATCTTTTTAATTCAGCATATACGATAACCGGAAGTGGGCATAGAAAGGAGGATTGGAAGGGGGAAAGGAATTATTCCAAAATGCCATGTTGAATGGATAATGATGTGGGATTCAAGAAGGGAGCTTTCGACGGGGAGTATTGGGAAATATGGGTTGGATATACGACGAGCTCATTGGCTAGGGGATTCTTCTGGAGGCGTAACATTGGCATCAAATGGATTGTTGGACTTGGTTGAACTCATTCATGTGGTTAAGGAGATGATGGAAACGGATTGGAAGTCTAGCGGAAAAGCAAGATACCCCGAGTACACTCCATAATTAATTCCCATAACTTTGAAACCTCCAACTTGATCTCATATGGTGATTTAAATATGTTTGAATCCGGATTGAATTTGCTGAGAACTGTAGTCGCTGATGTTGAGGACTCGAAACAAAACAAACCCTCGGAAACGAAACTAAACACCAACAAGAAACGAAACACCCGACCATACATATACCCAGAAGTGTCCTTGCAAGCATCAACAGGCTGAAACACAAACTGACAGCCCCGGACCCAACAGTTCCATTATCAAACACGGCTATGCAACAAGCATCGCCCAGTCAATCAATGCGAACGATGATTGCGGATGCTTAGCTTCCCTAACAGACAATGCCTCCATCCACTCCAAACGATGATTCATTCAATGCTACACCAAACCTACCAACGCATCCATCCATCTCACCACACCATGCATGAATCCTTCCCGTCTGTGACTGCAACCCATAAAATCTAGCATCTCGGTTCATTTCCTGCCACCGCGCGCATTGCCCCAGAACTTGAATTGCTAGAAACAATGGTAACGAAGACGGATGATCAGGACTCAAATCCAAGATTATATGAGACAGAGGTATAACGCATTTCGAATTTTAATCACTAATCATTAATTCTCATTCGCATTGTGCAATCTGCCACCTCTATTCAATAAACCGTCAATACATCCTATCCACAGTAAGGCCCGCATCTGAGGAACTGAAAATCCGGAAATCCTCCCTCCACCAATAGTGGATATGGTCCACTGTCAGTTCGTTGCACAAAAGGGAGTACCGTAGTTCACCGGTCCAAACGTCCCCTCCCCTCTCCTACCCAACCCAGGTAGAATCGCCAAGCGCTTCCAAGTGTGGTACAAGCTTGGACCAGAGTCTAGAAAACTCAATGCGACGCCACCGCCAAATAATGCCATAACATCGCTCTCGTATCAGATCATATCATATGAGCAGCGATCGCAATGACCCGCGCTGCGCACGTAACACATCAGATCAAATCCCATTGTTACGTCTCATTTATTACGGGTATCCTAGAGCCAATGATCACCATACCGCGACATAATAAGTATTGATATCGCCAAATCGCCTCACCGCAGCACCACGACACGGATTAATGCAAAAATAAAACCTTGAAAACACGATTTCTGCTGATAAAAAAGGGGACGGGACGGAACTCAAGTCTGCCTCGCGCCAAATGAAACACGTCCATGCAAAGTAAACTGCATATCTTGTGCCCTCCTCCCCCAAGCAAGCAATCGATCGATCGTCGTCCTCAAGCCTCCAGTAATCTAACGTAATCACATGTCGACCAAAGTTTTCGAAGTCAAAGAACCCATGCCTTACGAGCAAAGCAACCGACCTCAAGATTTTCACATTTCCGGTACTCTTCGGAGATCGGAAAATTACATCACCTGTTCGCCTGCCACCACCGATCTAGCCATTTGCCCCCCGGCTACCCCCGGTTGCTGGTGAGAGAGAAAGAGTCCGTAAGACGGAGCTCATGTCAGTTTTTGGGGGATCGGCTCGAATCGGTATCGGTAGTTGGTTCCTGGGCGGTTGTTCTCGGCCGTTATCCGAGTGTTTTGAACGAAAACAGATGTTTTGAATTTTTTTCTCTCTTCGGCTTTCTTTTCGCACGTGCTGAAAACGGTTTTCCGTTCTCTAGGTTGATCTTTTCCGGATATTCTCTTGACGCTCACTATTGAATGTATGGACGGCCCTTTTTTTGTTGCCTTGAGCCTAACCGTTGGAATGGAATGTCTTGCAAAAAAGGCTATCCACTTCTTCCTATCCACCTTCCATCTACAGCCATACTTTATTCAGTCTTGACTCATGGGGACTGACGATGGGGCTGGCAAACTCCAGGAACAGGACGTTTACTGAGCCGTCAGAAACCTACCCTATCGAGTGGAGAGGATCCATTGTCAAGTAAGTTCTTTGAACGAAAAGGTAATGTATAATGTAGCATCGAATGCCGCAACGGAGAAGTCCCAAATCCAACACCGGAATAAGCCATCCATCAAAACTGTAAAAAACCACATGCTCGGACTTGGTTGTAATAGAAGTCATCATATCGTTTCTCTTCAGGTCATCGCCGTCTAGGTTCATGGCCTCGGTAAGGCGCAAAGACAGGTCGTGCAAGACATTGCAGCGGGTACATGGAACAAGGTTTCAAGCCCTCCTTGCCCCCTGCTACATGTCCCTGTGCCTCTCTCTCTGCCCCCCTTGTCCTCATCCTCCATCCTAGCCCTCGTCTTCGTCACCATCACCCCCCTGGTCAGAAACTACAATCCCAGCTACGTCTGTGCCACAGGATGAACATTCCGAGCCAAGAATAATTCGTTACTTTCCATATCCCTATCCCTATCCCTATCCATATCAATATCAAATTCACAAATAATCCGCTAATTCTCCGGTCCAAAATCCAACCTTTCCTTTGATAACCGATCAAGAAAAGCTGCGCGCTAGCTCGACCTCGCTTCGGCGGGTAAATAGACTTCTGGATGGCACAGCAGGAGCGGAAAGGTTAGCGCAACGGCGGAGTGGAGGTGGGGCCGCCGGTGCAAGCGAGGTGTGGAAGGAATTTAGTTGTTCCGCTCTGACAGAATTGCAGTTGCATAAGGAGCTACTACAGAGAGAGAGAATCTCCTATATAAAGGGGTAGCGTACTCAGTAGTACGGCCTACAGTACTGAGTCTACGCCTATAATCCCTATATTTCTAATAGCCCCCCTATTCTTTATATCTGTAGTAAATAGAGCCTTCTAAAGTAGTATAGCGCTGAATATTCCCGAAGTGACACTAGAGTATCACCGAAGTATTACTAATAACTTATATTATATAAGGAGCCTCGATTATACCTTATTAACTCCTATAATATACTAGTATATATATAGTACTTACGTCTCCTGTTTTCCTAGGAGTTTAGTAACTTTACAGTATTAAGGTATATAAAATAGTATAAGAGTGTACCTAAATCGCTCCCTTATTAATAATCTCCTACTCCTACCGCTCTTATTTACCCTTCTTTATAGCTACCTTATACCTTTCTTTTATAGCTACTAAGATATTCCTTACTAGCCTTCTCTCTAGCCTCTAAGGTATATAAAAGTCGTTCTCTTCTAGTTCTGTTTCCTTTCCTTCTTCCTTTAACCGCGGAATAAGATTTATCTTAACTATTAGGTATAATAGTTATATATTATATTTTACTTAATTCATAGTTATATATTATCATTAAGGAAGATATTTATTAAAGAACTGATTTTCCGTGAAGAATATTCTATTTTTTATAGGTTCTACTACTAGAAATAGCCTTGATTTATATAGGTCTACTATTAATTAGCTAACTATTATTAATCTTAGAGTTATTATTAGAGAATTAGTTATTACTAAGTAACCCTATATACGTCTTATATCATTTAAACGATTCTAAAGGTAAAGCTTTTATAAGGGTGTCTATTATATTATTATTACCTAGAACGTGTTTTACTACTAACTTATTATATAAAACTATATTATCTTAAATATAAAACTAGCGGATATTAATATACTTTACCTTTAGATAGAATTTCTGTTCTTTTAAAAGAGATTCAGCTCTAGTGTTATTAAGATATAATATAGGAATTCGGGATAGCTTTATATTAAGGTCTTTTTATAGCTTAAGTAACTAGGCTACTTCTCTAGAGCTATTACTAGTAGCTATTATCTTAGAATCTAAGCTAGAGAGAGCTATAGACCTTTGCCTATTAGTAGCTCAAGAGATTAGACCCCTATAAAACCTTACTATCTATCCTTAGAACAATTTCCTATTATATTCCGTTCCTTATGTAGTATTAGTCTAAATATCGAATATATTATTATCTAGCTTTCCCTTGTATTTTATTCCGATTCTAAACGTTATTCTGTTACTTTCTATATATTATAGATATTAGAAGAGAGGTTTCGTGTCTTAGAAGTAAGATTTAAGGGGATTTAATATATACTACGCTAGCTAGCCTATTATATAAGTAATATCAGGTCGTGTGAGGTTCGAGAGGTATATTAAAGAGCTAATAATCTACTAAAATAGTAAGATCTCTTCAGGGGAAGCTAGTATAATACCTTTATCTTTAGCTAACTCCCTTAGTACTATTCTAGCAGCTATAAGTAAGGTATTACCTCTAGCTACAGTTATTCTAAACCTTTCTAGTAGCTTTTATATATAAGCTATTTAATAAATCCGCAGAGTCTTATTCTTCTTATCCCTTTTAACTTATAAGCTTATAAACGTATTAATAGCTCCGAGGTTTTTACTTTTCTAGATCTTTAAGAGCTATTTCTTAAGATATTCGCAGTTAGTAAGGTTACTTATAATTAGTATATTATTAATGAAGACTAATATATACGCTCTATTCTTAAAGATAAAGAGATTAGGGTTAGCTTCTAATACTTCTAGACTTAGCTTTTCTATCTTATCTTTAATAAAGAGCTACTATTCCCTAGGTACTTATTTCAAGCTATAAAGAGAGCGTAAGAGCTTTAGATATATATCTTTCCTTTTATTTAGCTCTAAGTAAAGCTTATTCTATATCTCTAGTGTCTTATTATTCAGAATTATTATATATATATCTTCTTTTAAGTACACGTTCAGGAAGGTAGTATTAATATTAATATACTCGATCTCTAGGTCTCTTTTAGCTGTAATAGTAAGTAGTGCTTATAAAGTAGAATAGTATATAACACTCGTGAAGGTATCGAAGTAATTAAGGCCGTGTTTTTACTTAAAGCCTCTTACTATAAGCTTAGCCTTTCGCTATACTATAAAGCTATCAGAGTTAATTTTATTACGTAGAACTAGTCTTAAAGATATCAGTTTTAAGCTAGAGGGAGGCTTACTAAAGTATACTTTATAAGTTCTAGCGCTTTATATAGCTTATAATTCCTTAAGAATAGCGGCCTTCTATTCCACTAGATTCTCCCTTAGAGCCTCTATAATAGTTATAACCTTAAGAGGTCGTATAAGTTCACTCTCTAGTGTAATTAGCGCTATTTAATAGGTTAGTACCTTATTAAGGATTTACTAAGAGTATAGCTTCATAGTTATTACTTAAGCGGCTTACTTAAAGTATTGTTTTCTATACTATTTCCTACTATATCTTAATAATAGAGTATTATTAGATATGTTTACTAGTTAAGTCTATTTAAGGAGGCGTTAATCAGACACTCCCTTAGTATCTCTTACTATATTTTCTATAGCTAACCTTCCCCTTAAAGGATTTTCAGCTTCTATAGCTAACCTCTCTCTTAGAGGTCTTTCAGCTTCTATAGCTAGCTTCTCTCTTAAAGGTCTTTCTAAGCCTTTAGCACCTCTAGCTAGCCTCTTAGTAAGTGCTAAACCGGTAGCTAGTAATAGAGGTCTTTCCACTGCCTTATTACTACCTTTTAGTATAGTTTCCTTACTACTAGTATATATAGAGTATATTATATACTTATTAAAGCTATAGTCAGCTGTTTCTAGTTCCTTAAAAGTTTCTACGTTTAGGAGCTTATAGGTTAAGGTATTAGCTATACCTACTAATACGAAATACCCCGGAATCGTCCTTTACTTTATTTTACCTTGATATAGCCTTAGTAGATACAAAGGGTACGCTATAGAGCTAAATACTCTTATTTTAGAGAAATCTGCAGGCTATCCTCTGTACGCTTCGATTAGAGTAAGTCTAGTAGCTATTTTATATAGTAAAGTAGTAGTTAGGCGTCTATTCTTTAGCTTTACCGCCTACTTAATAGCGTAGCACTATATATTCTCAGGTATCTTCGCGTCGTAAAGGATTAAGCGTATAATCTTAGCTAATTCATATATCTATTGCTCTATAACTCTATTTAGAGAGTATTTATATAAAGGAGAGGGTTTAGGAATAATTCTACTCTCTTATAGCTAGTTAATAAACTCAGGACTGAACTCTCCCTTACTATTATCAGTCCTCTAGTAGATAATTATACAGAATTTACTTTATTCTTAAGTTTCAAGCTATAGCTTTAATTTCCGAATAATTAGTTAAATAGTTAACGTAGACTTATTAACTAAGAGATCTACCTAATACGTCCTCATAGTATTATCTACTACTAAAAAGAAGTATTTATAGCTATGAAACAAGTGTAGTAAGATACTAGAGATATCAGCGTATAGTTAATAAATAAGTACGTTAGTTCTACTATCTGACTTCTTATTAAAGTACTCTTTTATATAGCTTATAAGGTAAGCCTTATAATACCTCTCTCCCTTTAGCTCCGGAATAGAAATCAGTCTTATTCCGTAACTACTATAAGTAACTAGTTTCTTTAAATAGGTGTAATTTATATAGCTTAAACGCTTATAGAGCAGATCTACTTTTATTTCCTCTATACTAAGCTAACTCTCTATTCGTTCCTTTAGTAGCTTTAAGTCTAACGGAATTACATTATACGTAACTTAATATCAAGGATTCGTATCTAGAATATATAAACCTCCGTTTCTTATACCTATAAAAGCTAGTTCACTATTTCAGTATCTATTTACTAATATCTTAGTTAGTTCCGTATTAATTCCTTTATCTAAGAGTTAATATATCAATACTAGCTTTATAGCTCCGAAGTTAGGTACGTATCACACGTCTTTCAGGGTTAACCTATTAATAGTAATATCTCTATAACCTTCAGCTATTAAGTACGAATTAGTCGCTATTTTAATATATTTAGTATTACGCTAGCGCTTAAGTTACTTATCCTTAGCTAGAAGTCTACTAAAGTAGCAAGTAGCGCTAGAATTAATTTTCCAGACAGATTCTGTAATAGAGATTATTAATAAAGTATATTCTATATCTTTAGCGTAGTAAATCTCTTCTGAAAGGAACACGAGATAAGTATTATTATCTTTAATTTCCTCTACTTTATTAGCGCTATCTCTCACGTAAGTATTCTTAGCTTCCGTGTAGTCTATGTACTAGTAGCTATAGCCTTTACACCGGGTATACTAATTTCAGCCTAATTTAGAGCGATTTCCTCTCTTTTCCATACGCCTTTTATATCTCTATTAACTATTACCCCTGCTATTATTATTCTATCTTTCCTATTCTCTCCTATTCTCATATATATTACCTCTCTTATATAAGTAGCCTCTACCCCTCTAGCCTCTACTATCTCTACTACCTCTCCCTCTATTATAGCCTCTATTCGCGTAGTTCGCGGTGTTACTAGTAGCTATAGGTTAAAGCTATTCCCTCTATTGAATTTAATATTTATTAAGCTTTTATATAGTATCTCTAAGATCTAGGTCTTACGATTCTAAGGTAAGTGCTATAGTAATCTAAGCTCCGGATACTAGTAATAATTATAATAGCTTAAGATATATATCTTTATTAGTAAGAGGTTTACTATCACTACTAAGCTTTACTTTAAAGAGTAAGAGCCTTATAATATAGTTCTAAAGTATTTCCTCCCCTGGGATAAACTTTATCTTAAAGAAATCGTCTCTTATATTAGTAAAGGTAAGACTCCCTTAAACTACTTTACCTTTATTAGCGTGAATAGCTTCCTAGAGAAGCTTAGCGTTATTTAGTTTAATAATATCTCTATACTTAGGAAAGAGAAGCTTAAAGATTAAGTTAATAACTATTTTAAAAGCTTTCTTCTTTTCCTTAGCGTGAGTATTCTACTAATTAATACTATTCAGTACGCTAACTTCAGTAAGAACGTAATAAAGAACACTAGCCTTAGCTAGCTCTTATTTAGTCTTAAGCTCCTATTTAAAGAAGTTATCGAACTCTAGTAGAGTTTTGCTTTTTAAAGCTCTAGTGATATAGGGAATTAGTACTTTTAATTAGGATAATATCGTAGCGTAATAGTAGATATACTAAGAGTTAATAAAGTAGAGATCTTAATAAAAATAAAGTTTTAAAGTCTTTTACAATCGATTAGAATTACTACTATAACTATAATAGTCCGGTATTTACTCGCTGTAAATACAGAAGGCTATAGTTAATCTCTAATAATTAAGAGGTAAGTATATCATATAAATAGGAAGATAGTTACTAAGTATCAGAATACTATTTAAAGTTAAGCACGAAGCTCCTATCTAATAGTAGATATACTAGTCTTATATAGAACCTTTATCCTCTAAGGATCCCTATAAATCCTACGATCTAAGGCTCTAGGAACCTTGGATCCTATAATTCTAAAAGCTCTATACTATCACGTGACATATAGTTCCGTGATTCCGTTCCTAGTTCTTAGCTTCTCTATATAGTAAGGCTACCGAGCCTTAGGGCTAAGATATATATAATACTCCTTCTAAGTGCGTTTATAATACTATCCCCCTTCCTGCTTAGCGTAGTCCCTACGCTTAAGTATACTAAAAGAAATATTAATAATAACTTATAGCTATCTTCTTCTTTTATTATATCCTCTAAAACTACTAAATATAAATAAAGGATAGCACTTACTAAAACGATCAACTCCTACGGTTCGCTTAGTATACCGTATTCTAATTATATCTGCTACTATTATAATTACGTAGTCCTAAATAAGAAGTCTTAGAAGTATAAAGAGTATATCTATCGTAGCGTGAAATATAATACTCTTTAGGTTTCTATTAACGACCTCTAAAGTCTTCGGATAAAGGAAGATCGCCTGAAGTTTAAGAGAGATATAGCTTTTAAAGTAACTATAGCCGGCTTAGCTTATATCCGCGAGCTTAAGTAGCGCTAAGCCGAGCTTCGTAAGTAAGGGAGAGAAATACTTTATTATAATCTAAGAACTCTAGATAAGTTAAATAAAGCTAAAGTAAAAGAAAGAGTAAAGAAAGTAGAGGCGCAAGAAGTAGTAAAGAGGGAGAAGTAAGCTTCTACTACTTAGCTACTTATACCGCTGCCTACTAGTAACTTCTTCGAGTTCTACTTAGTTAATAAACCGCTACCTAACTTTAGGAACTCCTTTTAAGAAAACTTAGGTTTTATTAATAGAAACTTCATAATAACCTAGGGTAATAGAGGTTAAACTTAGGTTCCTAGGTATTTTCTAACTATAGGTACCCTTTCTACTTAATTAAATATTATATTTTACTATAGTAGCTCTAATAGTCAAGGATAGCTTCTACTTTATATTTAGTGTTCAGATTAATCAGTTATATTTCAGTGATAGGAGCAGGTAGTGCTCCTAGCGGTGCTAGTTCGAGGAGAGATATATGGAATACCGGGTAGATATTTATTATCTTTAGCAGAGCTAGTTAATAATTAACTAGTCCCTTAACTTTAGTAATCCTAAATAGTCCTAGCTTCTTATAATCTAATTTATAACTTAGTTACTTAGTTATAATATTCTTTCTAAGTAAGTAGACTTTATCCCCCTCTTTAAGCGTTAGTCTTATACTACGCTTTTTATTATAGTAGATCGTAGATCTCTACGTGATAAAAAGAATATTAGCTAATAATTCTTCATAGAGCTATTTAAGCTCATCTGCTTATAGTATAGCTTCTTACGCGGTACCCTGACTAGCTATTAGTAGGTTATATACTATAGGATTATACTTATAATTCGCGTAGAATAGCGATACTCTAATAGTCTCTTGATCCGCGCTATTATATATAAACTGGGCAAGTAGGAGTAGTTACACCTAGTTATCTTACTTGTAGTTTATATAACACTAAAGATAAGTCTCTATTATCTAGTTAATTTATTCTGTCTATATATTAGTCTAGGAATAGAATATAATTGATATTTTCTACTTTATTCCTAAGAGCGTGATAAGAGTTTTCCAGAACTTTAAGGTGAAGAGCTTATCTCTATCTAAGATAATCTTATCTAGTATTCCGTAGCTTACGAAGATTATTCTAAGGAATACCTGCGCTATTATAGGCGCGTCCTATATTCTAAGTACTAGTACTATATACGCGTACCTTATAAACCTATCTATTATTACATAAATCGAGTTATATATAATTCCTATAACTAGGTCTTTTAAAAGTAATAGCTTAACCATGAAATCTAAAGCGATTAATTTCTATAGGTGAGGTAGTATTATTAGTGACTTCATAAGCCTATACGAAGCATAGTGTAATACCTTATTCCGGATATATATATCATATAATACTACTACGTCTTTAACTACCTTCCTTATACCTAGGAAATAGTATTCCCTAGATAGCTTAAATAGCGTCTTAGCTACCCCCTAGTATCTATAAGCAAGTAGCTTATACTAGTGCGTAACGAATTTAATCCTGTCCCTAGTAGGTATATAGATTCGTCCTTAGTATAAAAGTATACTATCCGAGGTAAAGGAGAATCCTTCGCTTAGCTACTTCTTCTATTCAGCTATAACTAGGTCATTAGTATAGCTCCTCTAGATTTTCTCAGCGACCTAGCCTATTAAGGCCAGCTATTAGTGATTAACTATTAGCGAATTACTATCCTTCTATAGTATAGTATAAGATTCATGAGTTTTATTTACGAGATATTCTAGTTTCCTACTTAGAGCGTTAGCTCTAGTATTTTCCGTTCTCTTAATATAAGAAATTCGAAGTTTTATAGTAGAGAGTATTTTATACTATTAAATTTAGCGTTAGTTTAGTTCTTTAGTAATTATAAAGTAAATAAGATTCTTATAGTCTATTAGGATCTATACTTCGTAGGTAGCGCTCTTAAGGTAGACTTTCTATTCGCGTACTACGTCTATAATTACTAGTAACTCTTTATTATATATATTATAGTTAAGTTCTACTAGTAATAGTTTCCGCGAATAGTAAGTAACTAGTTACTATCTTCTGTCCTCGCCTAGCTAGCTAAGTATAGCTCTAATAGCGTAGTCTGAAGAATCTATCTCTATACGTATTTCTTTATTAGGAGTAAAGGAAGTAAGTACTAGTTCCGCGATAAAAGCCGCTTTAAGTGCCTTAAACGCCTTTTATACACTATTAGACCAGTGGAATTCCTTATCCTTATAAGTTAACTCTGTAAGTAACCCGGTGATTATAACGTTTCTAACTCGGTCGGTGTCATGAGTACAGACTTGTCAGTTAGTATTAGCTATAAAGTAAGGTAATAAGACACTTGATTCTTAATAGGAATTGAGACATTACAAGCAGTAGTAAACTAGGTGTAAACTTACTATTTGATTTAAGCACGAAGCTCTACTATCTAGGAAACTACTTACTTATTATATAGAACTTCCGACTTCCTATGTAAGCCGTGTAAGACGTCTTATAAGGCGCGCAAGCCCGTAAGCCCGTCTAGTAAGCTAGCATATCACGTGACCTATATCTACCGTGATTAATATAACTATTATTATAATAATAAGCGTAGAGTATAGTACTACTTGCTAATTCGTACTATTCTCTTGTTAGTACTATTCTCTTAATAGTACTATTAACCCTTTAGTACTAAACACCGACTAGTACTATCCACTTAGTAGTACCATTAGTATTATAGTGCTAACCTGTGACTTATACTAAGACTGAGCCTAGTTCGTGATACTATCCCCCTTCCAGCCTAGCGTGTCCTTACGCTTAAGTATGCCTAAGGAAATATCAACGACTGCCTACGGCTGTTTTCTTCTTTTATTATACTACCCGAACGCTTAACTAAAAGAGTCGATTATATTACGCTTAGGCGACAGATTAAATTAAGTAGAAAAATCATGGCACCCTGTACTAGATATGAAAATGCGAATTACAAAGACTATATATCGCCCCGCGATCCTAAACTAACTCGGTGTAGTTGATATACCCGTCTAAATAAGATATATGATATACGTACTATAAACCGTATACTAATAGCGTTAGATTAGGAGTCCCTTAACTCCTAGATCGAGAAGTTAGATACTAAGGAAGAGGAGGCGATAGCGAAAATCCTTCATTTGAAGAAACAGAAACGTTTCCTCTATAAAAGGCAGCAGAAGATAATTGCTACCAGGCTGAACTTAATAGAAGAGCTCGACGCTCTCGAAGCGTTAGAAAAGGAAGCTAAGGAGAAGCGGAAGGTAGAGGAGGCATAGAAAAGTACTAAGTTAGTAAGCGCGGAACGTCCTAGTTCCGGCGACGTCGATCCTCCCTACGACCTAACAGTTAGCCTTCTCTTCGATCCTAAGGACCTACTCTAGGCAGACCTAGGTTTCGTTAATAGAAACTAGTAAGTAGCTTTAAGCAGTAAAGGTTTAACTTAAGTTCTCAAGTATTCTTAGATTATAAGTAATCCTTCTATTTCACTAGGTATTTAATAATACCGTACTTATACTAATAATCTAGTAGTTCCTCTACTTCGTATTCTTTAAGCGGATTGATAAGTTCTGCGATTATTTTTAGGGCTAGTAGTACGCCCGGTGGTACTTTTTTTAATAAGGATATATAGAATACTAGGAATACCTTCTTTATCGTGTTCAGCAGTTAGAGTTCGTAATTTAAAAGTCCTTTAACTTACTTAATCTTAAACGGTTCTAATTTCTTATGGTCTAATTTATCACTTAGCCGCTATATGTTAATATTTTTCTGTAAAAGATAAACCCTATCCCTCTCTTATAGCGTTAGCTCTTAGCTACACGTTTTATTATAGTAGTATATATTTCTTTCTACTACGAACTAGAGTTCCTAGGATAATTCCTTATATAGGTCCTGAATCTTCTGGACCTAGATACGAGCTATATTATTATCCTCAACTATTAAGTTAGGTTCTCTGTATACGATAGGTTTATAACCGTAGTTAGTGAAGAATAGTGTTATATTAGTTGTTTCTATAGTCGAGCTGTTATAGGTGAACTCTGTAAGTAGCAGTAGTCTTACCTAGTTATCTTATTAGTAGTTAATATAGTATCGCAAGTATACTTCAACGACTTGGTTTATCCGTTTATTTCCTCTATTTATCTAAGGGTGAAATACTATTAAGAGTTTTCGTTTAGTTCCGAGGAAACTTGTTAATACCTTCTAGAATTTAGATATAAATAGCTTATCCTAGTCGGATATTATTTCTTCCGGTACTTCACGCTTAGAGACTACTTCTTTAAGGTATACCTACGCTAGGTCCTCAGCCGTAAGCGTTAATTTAACTAGTACTAGGTTTATATATTTAGTAAGTCTCTCTATAATAACTAGTATTATATTATAGCTAACTCCTATAGCCGGGTCTTTAGATATAGGTAATGGTCTAATAAAATCCTATGATATTGATTTCTAAGGTTATAGTGGTATAGGTACTATGATTATCTGCCTATAAGGTGCGTGCCTAGTTAGCTTATTCCTGATATAAGTATCATAATTTCTAACTACCTCCTTGACTACTGCGCGAAGTCTCTTACTCTAGTAGTATTACGAAATCCTTAGGTACGTTCTTCGTACCCCTTAATATCCGTGTGCAGGTAGTCTATATTATTCCTAAACATATTCCTTAGTTAGGCTAGGCGGGAGCTATAGCTTCTTATTTACTCGCACGTATCCTTTCTTAACCGCGGTATAGTTATTAGTCTTTAGGAGAGACCTTTCGAGCTCCTGAGCTTTCTTCAGTGTTTCTGCCCAGGGTCCTTTAAGTTCTAAGGCCGCTGCTTCTCGGATATAGGGGACTAAGTCCCTATTATCCAATTCCTTAAGTAAGGCGGTTTTATTATAAATCTTATCTCCTTTATACCCTAGCAGCTTACTTAGGGCGTCAGCTCTAGCGTTATCTTTTCCTTGTACGTACTTAATTACAAGATTAAAAGAGGTAAGTTCCTCAGCTTACTTAGCTAACTATCGATTATCTAAGACCTTAGTAATTATAAAGGTTCGAAGATTCATATAGTCAGTGTAGACAATAATTAGATACTTAGCTCCTTACAGATAGATCTTCCAATGTTTACATACTTTAACAATAGCTATAAGCTTCTTCTCGTATATATTATAATTTTATTCAGCTAGGGACATTTTTTCAGAATAGTAGGCGACTAGGTGTAGTCGGCCTTCCTCGTCTCGCTATAAGTGGGCTACACTAGTACAGGTATCCGAAGCGTCAGTTTCGATTATACTTTCCCTTTCCTCGTCAAAACTATAAAAGATTAGTTCCTTAGTGAATTCCTTCTTAATTCATTAGAAGGCTTCCTCGCACTAGCTAGTCCAGGTGAAAGAGACACCCTTCCTAGTCAGGTTAGTAAGCGGTTCGGCGATTTTAAAGTAGTTTCAAATGAACTATCAACAAAAATTAGTAAATCCTAGTTAGGATTACATATCCTTAACGTTCTTAGGTAACTCCCACTCTTTCACCGCTCTAACCTTTTCTAAGTTAATACTTATCCGTCCTAGGTTTATAACATATCCTAGGAAAGTAACCTACTTAACTAAGAATTCACACTTTAATAGTTTCAGTCTAGAATCTACCTTATATAGGGCTTCCATAACTTATAGGACGTATCCTTAGTGTTCCTCAATAGTTCTCGAGTAGACCAGGATATTATCCAGGTAGTATATTACGAATTTTCCAATGAAGTTCTTTAGAATCTCATTATTCTGCCTTTAGCATATAGCCGGTATATTCGTAAGTCCGAATAGCATCACCGTGTGTTCCCATAAGCCTAAGGGTAAGATAAAAGCCGTCTTCTATTCGTACCCTCTTTTAATTCGGATCAAATTAAACGCGTTACATTAGTCTAATTTAGTATATACCGTTACTCTAGCTAGCCTGTCCCGCAGGTACTAAGCATTAGGCAAAAGATACACGTCCCTTATCATCCCGTTGTTAATCATACGATAGTCGCCATAAAGTCTTCCTTTAGGATCCCCTACTTTCTTAGCGACTAATATATTAACTGCGCATAGTAATTTAGACTTCCGAATCCATCTTTTCTTTACTCCTTGTTCCCGCTATTCCTTAAGCGTCCTCGTGGTAGCGTAATTATAGTAGCGAAGCTTCTCTGCAATAGGTATAAACCCTTCTTTAAAGTTAATCTCGTAGTCCCAGGGTTAATATTCAAGTAATACCCTTATATCCTATAGATCCTCGAATATCTTTACGTACTTCCTATAGGGTACGGGCAGCTATTCCCGTATATTATCCTTCTGTCTAGGATAACCTTCAGATTCCTTCTAGCTAGGAATCGGACTCTTCCGTATAGAGTCAATCGGCGTTATCCTTAAGGAGGCAGCGCTAGCCTCCCTTTCGCCGGATAGTTAACTGCAGTAACAGTTGTATCTATCAAAAGTAAGCGTTCTTACTTTCTAGTCGATACTAGGGTTATGGCTATTTATCTATATAGTTCCGAGGACGATATTATATCATCCAACTAGGATAACGTCGAACGATAAGTACTCCGTGTAACTATCAGGTATCTTTATTTCAATACTCGCCGTTTTATCTCGTACCTACCCGTTAACCCCTACGTTTTTCCTATCTAATAAAGTAAGTCTATAAGAGCGTAAGTTACGTATAATAGGTATATTTAGTTGTTCTACTAGTCGTAGGTAAATAAACCTTCCTATAGCTCCTAAGTCGATCAGGGCCTTAGCTATATTCCCATTTAGCTCTACTTAGACCACTAGTTAGTTCATCTCTCCAGTAGCAGCGAGTTCAAGGTAATCGAGGTAATCGAGGTACTCCTGCGGTTTTACAAGTAAATCCCTTTATTCCTTAACGATTTCTCCCGTTATCTCGTCCATCCACTTCCTTAAGCCTTAGTTATAACTGATAAGGGTATACAGGACATCCTTCTTAAAGTTAACCTAGCTCTATATAAGTTCCTCTCTCGTCCTCTAGAATCGGAGGGGTTCCTATACTTACTATCTTCGCTTCTAATACCGTTTTCCGCTAGTCGTTACAGTCACGACCTACGTATCTTTGACTTCTAGATAATCGTCTAGCTAGCTATATTCCCGAGGCTCAGGTTCTTCTATAAGGCTAGCCGTATATCTTTTAGATCATTAGTCTATATACTCAGTATTCTCTTAGAATATAATAATCTCGGCGTCTCAGTAGATAACAACGCAACTAAGGCCTTACTCTAAGGCATCATGAGTCCTTCGCTTTTCCACTAGGTCTAACTTATCTCCCACGTGTATCTAAACTCATTGTTCTCCGTTATAAGAGCAGAGGGCCTAATTTTCGTTAATAATAAGCAGCTAGTCTACCTAGTGATTATTAATCACCTAGCTTTCTTATTAGGTATCCAGGGATTCTATATCACTGATTCGCTAGTTTTCAAGGGATTCAGTTAGGACTTCCTCCTAACTATCGTCCTCGCTAACTCGTTCGAGCACTACCGCTTCACGGCGCTTAGTCTTTCGTTCAGCCAAAGCGAATTATCGTTTATCTTTAAGAGGGGCTTTCCCTCCGTTCTTATTCTAAGAGCAGTCCCTAGCAAGGTAGCCGGCCTTACCACAGGTATAGTATAAGCCCTTCTCTCGTCGTTTCTACTTCTCAGCCTAGCCCTTACCTTCTCTCTCGGCCCTATCTATTTCTATCAGGTCATAATAACTCCGTTTATTATTAAAGTAGGGTTAGAAGTTTCCTCCTCTCTTCCTATATCGTTCCAGGAACTAAGGCTTCCTATATTAAGTAAGGGCAAAATACCCTCTTTTTTCCTTCTATTATTCCTAGATCCGTTCGTCGATAGTTATAGCTATTTTAATCATTTCCTCCAGGCTATCAGGTTTATCAGCCCTAGAGAGTTCATCTTTAATATAGTCCTTTAGGCCCTTGTAGTACTAGGCTTTTAAATCACTATCCGTCCAGTCTAGTCGTATAGAGTAACAGTAGAACTCAGTAGTATATTCGTAAACAGATCCTCATTAGCGGATACTAAGCAGGTGTTTCTCAGACTATTCTTTCTCGTTAGAGTCTCCGAAGACTCCCTTAATAGCCGTAGTAAATCCTACGACAGTACAGAAGATAACGCGACTCTTCTCAGTTATAGTAATAAAGTAAGCTCCGGTTATATGTTAGTTGAGAAAGTAGTCGCTAAAGGCTAGTTCGATCTAGTATACTACAGTATCACGGAGGAACAAGGCGATCCACAAGACCTTAAGGGATTCGGCCTCGAACTTATCTCCGTTAAAAGCTAAGTACATCTAGTACTAGAGTACGAACTATCCTAGCTTAGATTATTAACTATAGAAAGTATCCGGTAAGTTAACTCAAGGTAAAGTAACCTTATCTTCCTTCTTACTAGTCTAGGAGCTTTCTCCTACGACAGATCCTTCCTTAGGGGCTATTATATCTTACTAACAATACTTCAAGTGAGGTACTCAAAGTGTAACGTTTCTAACTCAGTCAGTATCATAAGTACAGACTCGTCAGTTAGTATCAGCTATAAAGTAAGGTAATAAGACGCTTAATTCTCAATAGGAATTAAGACGTTATAAGCAGTAGTAAACTAGGTATAAACTTACTATTTGATTTAAGCACGAAGCTCTACTATCTAGGAAACTACCTACTTGTTATATAGAACTTCCGACTTCCTATACAAGCTGTGTAAGATATCTTACAGAGCGCGCAAGCCCGCAAGCCCGTCTAGTAAGCTAGCATATCACGTGACCTATGTCCACCGTGATCAACATAACTATTATTATGACAATAAGCGTGGAGTATAGTACTACTCACTAATTCGTACCATTCTCTTATTAGTGCTATTCTCTCAATAGTACCATCAACCCTTTAGTACCAAACACCGACTGGTGCCATCCACTTAGTAGTACCATCAGTATTATAGTACCAACCCGTGACTTGTACCAAGACTGAGCCTGGTTCGTGATAGTAATCTTTAAGTAATCTTTAATAAATTACCTATAGAAGTTAGTAAACCTGAGGAATAATTATACTTCTTTAATATTTATGGGCCCTATCTACTTAATAATTACTTTAATCTTTTTAGGATCTATAGCTAATCCTATAGTAGTAACTATATAGCTTAGAAAGATAACCTTATCTATATAAAAGTTACACTTCTCTAGTTTAAGTAATAGGTAAGTATCCTCTAGCCTCTAGAGAATAGTTATAACGTCCTTTATATATTACTCCTCTAATTTAGAGTAGACTAGTATATCGTCCAAATAGTATATATATATTATATCTAAGTAAGGCTATAAAATATTATTAATTAGACACTGAAATATAGCTAGTGCGTTAGTTAAGCCGAAGGGCATAACTGTATACTTGTAGTAACTGAAATAAGTGCGAAATACTATTTTCTCTTCTTTACCCTTAGCTATCCTAACAAGGTTATATACTTCTCTTAGGTTAAGCTAAGTGAAAATCTTAGCTCTAATAAGTCTATCCTACAGCTCCTTAGCTAATAGTAGTATATAATAATCCTTCTTTATAGTATCGTTTAATTAATAGTAGTTAATATATATTTGTTATCTACTATCTTTCTTTTTTATAAATAAGATATTACTCCCCTATAGAGATTTAGACTCTTAGATAAATCCCTTCGCTAGGTTTTTATTAATATATTACTTGATTATTATTAAGTCTATCGCTAAGTATTCCCTAAGTAGTTAGAATATCAGCTTAGTACCTAGTTCTAACTCGATCTAATAATCGTAGTCCTAGTGTTTTAGTAAGGCCTCGATACCTCGTTCCTCCTTAAATAGTACTATAAACTTCTTATATACTATAAAGAAGTAGGGTAATACTATTAAAGTGCACAGTAAGCAGGGACATAGAGGACTACTAACTAAATAGGTAGTAAGAGTAGGAGAGAGAAGATAGTATATTTGTTACACGCTATCGCGCTTATCTATATAACTTTATAGAACAGGCTAACTATCTTCCGACCTAGAACTACACTACTCCACTATATACGTCCCCCCTTAACTAAGCAGTCGCCCCCTGACTATATCCCCTGATATATCATACAAATAAAAGAAATATATAGATACTCCTCTTAATTATCTACTTCTATTATATCACCTATACCTATCGCTAAGTACTTCTCGGCCTCCTTTATAAATAATAAGCCCTCTTTTAACGCGATCTCTATTACTTCCTCACTTAGCTAGTTAGTATTAGTCTCTACCTCTTTTATTAGAACGCTTATAGCCTCTAATACCTCCTTTAGGTAGTAAAAGGACTTCTCTCTAAACGCTTCCTTTTTTACCCTCCTTATTATTTTAAAAGCCTCTATAGCTATAACTAATGCCTTAGCTCTCCACTTATTAATAAAGCTATAAGCTACCGCTTAATCCCCTTTTAATAGAATATTTCTCTAAGCTATTACTACTAGCGAACTCTATTATTATCATATAACTAGAGTATTAGATAAAGTACTTAACCCGGAAAGCTTAACTATAGTAGTAAACTAAAAGGAAATAGCTTTATACTAATTTATAAGGCCTAATAGAGTAGCTAAGAGTATAGTGAAATCTTAATAGGAGTCGGCCAGATCTTTCCAAGTTCCCTTTTTTATAACCTCTAAGGTTTCCTTATTATCCTAAATTATAATAAACTATAGTAAGATAATCTAATAAACTTTTATCATAGGCCTAGTTAACTTATATAGGATCTTTAGTAGCGTAATCCGTATATCTCTAGGGCTATAAGGAGTCCTAACCTAATCTACTCCTAAGACCTTTATATCTTCTTAAGTAAATATTTAGTCTATAATTTAGTGAATATAGTAGTTAGTATCCTATCCTTACTCATAAACACGCGCCTACTACTCGCCTAGCTTATATTATATCCCCGGATAATAGAAAATATAATTATCCTTATCCTCTTAATCTAGTGAGATACTACCTTAAATATAATAGCCCCTTGATTAGTAGTAAGTATATTATTAATATTTAAATTAATATAATAGAAAAAGGTTCTATCTCCTAGTATAGTATATTTAGTATAGTAAGGGTAACTAACTAGTCTCCACTTCTTATCGGGATAAAGAGCTATATATAATATATAATAAGCGGGGTCTTAGTGTATAAACTACTAAGTTACCGAAAAAAACATATTCTATAGCCATCCGATATTCTTACGCCTATTAATCTCTTATAAGTAATACTAGTATATATCTAATTTATTATAGATTTACTTTCCGAGAAAGGAACTAAACTACTATTTAAAAAGGGAGTAAATAACTTATCTGTTCTCTTCCTACTATAGTAAGATTATTAGATCCTAGCTATTTAAAATCAGCTTCTAATTATAATCGAATAATTTAAGCCCCTTCTTCTTATAAAATTTATAAGGTCCGAGCCTATCTAATAAGTAAGGAGAGTAATTAGTTATATAAAACTAAATATAAGTCTCTAAGTCCGTCTTTAGCTTTCTGATTTCTAACTTCCTATTATATATAATATATAGTCTCTTAATAGCTAAACCTTCCGGGAGCTACTTTATATAGAGACTTATACGCCCTACTATTAATCGCAAGTAACTATAGTAAACTCGCTGAAATCCTAGCATCTTACCTAGGAGCTTTATTATTACTATAATTAGTAGAACTTTCTTTCCTCCTATTATAGTTTTCTAGCTAATAGTCACGTCCTTCCTATAGCCGCACTTCTACTTATCTCCGCCCTCTTTATTAACCTCCTACTTTTCCTATTCCTCTAGTTTCTCCTTAACTAGGTTAACCTCTTCCTTATTAATCTCAGCCCTTTTCTTATATATAAACTTAAACTCTTTTATAGCCTCACTTATTTCCTTTTAGCGCTGAGACTAACGTAGTTAAGAAGCTAGGGCTACTATAGCGCCCGTAATAATTTCCCCTGCTAAGCGAGCTAAATTATTAACATTACTAGGGCTCCCTTCCTCCTTACTCGTAGCTATAAGCGTATCTTCTAATTCCTCTATAAATACCCTTTCTTCTATAAAGCCTTTTACACCGACCTATATTCTAATACTCCTCTATTCCCCTCCTAATAACTTTCTCACCTTCTCTTCTCTCGCTTTCGTGCTTATTATATAAGTTATATCTATTATAGTAACTTCCTTTACCTTAGATATCCCTCGATAGAGTAGCCCCGAGACTTATCTTTAAACTTCTAAGTTAACTTATAATCTAGCTTCCTTAATAAATATTTTCGTAGAAGCTTATTAGTAGTGATCTATAAATTCCCTTAACTTAGTTACTAGCTAGGCTAGCACTTCTGGGTCTATCTAGTTCTTTATTACACCCTTATAAGCTTTACTTTATTTATTTCTCTTCTTTATATTATTAATAATTATAACTTAAACTTCTATCTAAGACTAGTGAAACTTGTTCTTTAATATATAGATCCGGAATACTCCTGACTTTTTTATATACTTATATACTTACTTAATAAGTTCCTTAGCCCTATTATAGTACGCTATTATAGTCTCTAGGACCCTTAACTAAGTATTATACTAGTCTTATAGCAGGATCCCGTTTAGGTATATAACTACCTTATTAAAATTAGTAAAAGCTAGTAATCTATCTTCCGTAGGCACTTCGACTAGGCTTATACTTATATCTCCCCTATTATCTATAGCGAACTATTATATCTACGTAGTGATTTAGTTATTATAGCGTAGAATATAAGGAAGTTATTATTTTTTTTTTAAAGAAAATTAAAAGTTTCGAATTAGAAAAAATCCCCGGCGCTTTAAATCCCCCTTTAAAAGCTCCTATACCTCGCTTAGCAGCTTATAGCCTACTATTCCTCTAATCGTATTATCGCGCTACCCGCTAGTAACTAATATATAATAAATAACTAGTAACTTCTCTGCTCTTTTTACTTTTCTCCCTTAAAATTCACCTTTTTATTCACTATCCTACGCTTCTTCCCACTAAATTCACTTTTTCTATAGCCTCGCCGCTACTATTCGCTTAATATAAAAACCCCCTTATATTCCTATTTTTTTAAATTTTCCTTTTTCCTTTAATAACTATTTTTCTATAGTTACCTCCCTTCCCTACGCTATTATTACTATCCTTATACTCTACTACCTTCCTTATACTTTCTATACTCTTAATCTATACCTCTATTACTTCTATTATTATAGCGTTACTTCTAAAGACTATCTCCGCCTAGTATATCTTAGAGTGTTTTCTATATAGCTTAACCCCTAGTATAGTCCATATCTAGGATATTATAATAGCTATCTGAGCTAATAAGACTATACGTTTATTAGATTATATAGTTAGCTTCTTAGTCCTTACTTTTAATAAGCAGGTCCTTACTAAGATAGAAGTATCTGATAAGTAGAAGATCGATTTTCTCTTATATCTTCGTATATATTCTAGTTAGAAGTCTATAAGTCACGCTTTCCTTAGTCCGGATAACCTTATTATAGAGTTTAATGATATACCTTTCTGTAGTAGTATCGCTATAAGATCTAATATAAATACTTCGGACCTAACCTTTATCTCTATAAAAGAGTATAATAGTTACAAGTAGTAACGTAATAAGCACTTATTTAGTAGTAATAACCCTCTTAATAACTACAAGAAGAAAGAATTACGGAAGTATATTAAGTCTAAGCTCTTAACTAATTCACTTATAAAGACTTCTAGCTTATCTTCTAAAGACCTTTTTACCTCTAGTGCTATCCGCGTTAAGAACACTATTAAGAAAGAGAAACCTACTAAGAAAGAGACCTCTTCTATAAAGAAGTCGAAGGATACTAATAAGTATATAGATAACGCCCTAGATTAGGATAATTCTAATAAAGGTAATACCCCTACTATTAAATATAAGCTTATATCTATTACTACTGCCTCTACTCCTATGACCTCTAAGAAAATCTCGTTTTAAGTTACCTAGTCCTTTAAGACCGCTCTCTCTCTAGAGAAAGCTATTAATAGTAATAAGGATACTAAGGTTCGCGCTGATATTAATAATATTAAGAATAAGGATAATAGTAATTATTCTAAGAAGAAGAAGAAAAAGAGATCTACTAAGTGTTAAGCTCCTAAGACTACTTCCGGAACTACTACTAGACTACACTAAGCTTACCCCTGTTATAAGGCTACTATAATTACCTCCACTTTTATCACTAGCTATCCTCCTAAGATTAAGTTACTCCTTAATAAGTACTCCTAGTAATACCCTTATAATAAGAGTACTTCTGACTCTACTAATACTTAGTTCTATCTTATTACTTATTAGATATACTTTAATCTTAAGTATATTAGTTATATTAGTAGCGCCCTTGCTTAGGATATTAATAGTAAATATTATTATATAACCTGCCTCAAAGGATATATTTATTAAATTATTACTAAGGCTATTCTTACTAAGCGTAGTATACTAAGTAGTTCTTCCTTAGCTTACCTAGCTACTACAGGTAAGTACTTTCCTCTCCCAGCTAGCTATAGTACTAATAACAATAGTAATAGTAAGAGTAGTAAAGAAATAGACGCTAATAATAATAAAATAGCTGAGGATACTACCCCCTTAGTTTAATAGGTCCCCCCTACTACTATATTTATTATCCGCATAGATTTATTCAGTTGTATAATTAGTATTTAAGGCGATTATTTTCTTTGATTTCTTCGTATAATAACTACTCTAAGTATTACTTATGATACTACTTATTTCCTCTTCTCCTAGTTCGACTTTAATATTATTATAAGTAGTTAATAGATAGGATTTAATAATATTTAACTTTACCTATTCCTTTGCCTAGTAAGTAAATACAACCTATATCCCCTACCTAAAATTCCTAGCCCCCTTAGGAACTCCTATTACTTTATTTCTCTCGCTAAGCAAGTTAAATTATCCCGTGGCCTAGTAACTTAATTATAATAGCTATATACCTACTTTCCGGAATTACCGCCCGCTTTTCCTTTAGTTCTTAGAAGTCTCTCTCTACTCTAGCTTACTCTCTTATTACTAGCGCAGTACTTAGGATATCATTTCCTAAGTCGCTTTTTATATTACTAGCTACTACGCCTTCCCCCCTGCTTAGATCTTCAAGTTCAGAATTATTAAATCCCTTACTAACTTCAACTAGTTCTTAGATAAAGTCCCTTTTATAAAAGACCTTAAGTTAATTCCCTGAAAATATACTACTAAGTTAAGTACTATAGAGTTCTAAGAGTATATATATTCCTTTCTCCATGATAGCTATATTAATCCTGTATAAGCTAAGCTATTAGTAGCTAAGCTTTAGTTTAGAAGATATATTAACTTCCTATTTAGTATTATATAGCAGAATAATATCGCTAACTTTAATTTCTACCTAATAAATCCGCCGACTAGTATTAAACCTATCCTTACTTATTACTCGTATCTTATACTACTTCGTAGTTACCTCTTCTAAATCTTTATCCCTAATCTAAATCTGCCTCATATAAAGAGCTAGAGTCTTTACCTTTATCTGAGTATTCTTCTAATCTATAACCCTCTAAGTAGGGACTCCTATTTCAACTAGTAGAACTGCCTTTAACCTATATTATATCTAAAATAGTATATACCTAGTTATTCCTTTTACTATATAGCGGTCTACTAAAAGTATTATATACAGATTTCTAACTTAATCGCCTATCCCCTTATCTATTATCTTCGCTAAGGCGTTTATAATAGGTTTATAACTCCGCTTCACTATTCTGTTCGCTAGGGTATAATAAGCTGATACTATTACCCTTCGGATCTTATATTTCTAAGCGAGCTCTTTTACTTACTTCTTATTTTCCGGCCCCTTATTTATAACTAGCTTTCTAAAGATCTTATAGCGATATATTACATTTGCCTAGAGGAAATCTGCGATAGCTGCTGAAGTTGCATTTACTAGGGCTCTAGCTTCAACTTACCTAGATAGATTATCTCACGCTATAACTAAGTAGTACTTTCCTCGCTTTAGTAGTAAATATACCATATCTATTCTCATTTTAGCTTATAAAGCGCTAGTCCATATAAGATAAAGCGCTTCCTTTATTCTAGTAGAGTCCTGAAGTTAATAAGCTTCGTATATCGCTATATAAGCCTTTATATCCGGGTATAGTAAGTCCTAGAAATACTTTTCCGTAACTTTCTAGTAAGTACTTTCCTATCTTTTATAGCCTATATTCTTATAAAGAGATTTAAGGATTATTTACCGCTCTCTTTTATTATCTACGACCCTTCTTATTAGAAGACTCTTATTAGTATAGCGATATAAAACTTCATTTTAAACCGCGTAATTCAGAGCTCGCTACTTAAATCCCCTGAAATCCTCAAGGTTAACCCTACCTAGTCGCCTTAATATGAAAAGATACTTTACGATAAGCTTAGAATCTAAACTCTATACCCCTTATAAGTAAGGAGTCGCCCTCTTAGTTTAGATACTAACTTTAACTTAGCTAAACTAAGTATTTATAAAGTTATTAATATCCTCTTCTAGAGCCTTAGTATCTAACTTCTTCTAAGTAGCTAGCTGCCTAGATAGCTTATCTACTATAGTATACTTAGTTCCCGGTATATAGCGTACTTTAAAATTGAAAAAGTATATCTAAGTAATCTATCTTATAACTAGAGCCCTAGGTAAGTCTAATACCCCTTAATTAAGCTACGTAACTAGAACTATAGTATCTGTTTCTAGGATAAAGTAGCGGCTAATTAGGACCTTATGAATCTTCTTTAATACCTTTAAAACCCTATAATACTCCCTCTTAGTAGTATTATAGTTTCTTTCTGTAGCTATCTATACTCCGCTATTATACTTAATAGAATAACACTTAAAGTTATAATCTAGCTATATTAAGATTATCCCCTATCCCTACAAGCTTATATCTACTACTAGAATTACTTTATTACTTCCTTTAGAGATATCTAGCCTTACTAGCGCTAGGGCTATTATTAGAGCTAACTTTAGTGTATTTATTATAAACCTTTTAATATCCCTAAATTTCTACTCTACTCCTTTTTAGAGTAAAAGGTATAGTAGCTTAGCTTTTCTAGTATAGTTAATAATCTAGATACGGTAATAGCTATAGACTCTAAGAAATACCTTAACTTTAGTTGTATTTTAATATTCTTATTAGTTAAGTATCTTTATTACTTTTTTATTATCTAGTGACTTACTTTCTATAGTATAGATATAACCTACTAACTTTAGGCTATTAACCCCGAACTATAACTTAGAGCTAATTATAGCCCCCGCTCTCTTTATATTAGCTAAGACTATATCTAAATTAATAAAGTACTTTAAGACGTATCTTTAAATACTAAGCTTAACCTCCTTATTATTATATTTCAAGTAAGGGCCTAGGATAGGAATATTATTAATAAATATCCTAGCTCTCTTAAGCTTATAATCCTTTAGAATTACTTTTCTAACCCTATAAAATTATATAATAAAGTTAGTTGCCCTCTGAACTAAGGTAGTATAGTAAAGGAGACTAAGTAGTATTTAGAACGTAGTTAGGTCTCTACTATTTAGGTACAAAGTAACCTAATCGTACCTAGAAAAGAAGTCTATTAAAGAGGTAATTATATACCCTATAAAATCTTCTAATATTTCCTCGATATTAGGTAGTAAGTTAGCGTCCCGAATTATTACCGTATTATACTTTATCATAGTATCCATTATCCGATACGCTCTACTCTTTTTCTTAACTAAAAACTACTAATTCCTATATAGTCTATAGCTATATTCCAAGGTACTAGCCTTAAGCCTCTCCGTAAGTATATCCTTAATATATTCACGTAGATATTTTAGTACCAGGAATCTAGGCGCTTACTAAGCTTTATACGGAATCGTATAAATTTCCTACGGTAAGTAGATATCTTTATATATCCTTCCGTATTTAGAGAAGTTAAATACTATTATAGCCTCGCGCTTATATAGTATTTCCTTTAAAAGCTTATATTCTCATAGCTATAATCCTCTTCTAATTATTATCTTTTTTATTCTTTCTAATATTAACCTCGTCCTATGTAATAACTCTGAGAACTTCAGGGTTATCTACTTATCGAATTCATGAGGTAGTTTAATAAGCCTCTTAACTCTCTCTTATTCTAATCGCCTCTACTTCTAGTCCAGTTTCTCCCTTAGCTTTAACTTATCTGAAATTCCCTCCTAAATCGGAATAACTTTATTAGCTTTCTTCTTATAAGTACCCTAAACTCTAATAGTAGGAAAAACCCTTTTTACTTATAAAAGCGTAACTAAATCTGTACTCCTTAAAAGAATCATATCCTTATCCCTTTCCCTATTAGGCTTAGTAAATACCGTAGCTGAAAATACTTTTACCTTTCTCTCGCTAAGTGAGTTAAATACGCTAGTTAACTCGCTTCTCCCCTTAGTAGATCTATCGCTAGAACTGCCTACTACTATAACCTTAGCTAAGCGTTTTCCGGGAAAATATCCGATTTAGTACGAGACCTTATTAAATCCGCGACCTTTACTATAACCTACTTGGTTCAGTTATTCTTTATAACTATAGTAAACTAATAACCTCCGCTATAAGAAAATAATAAGAGACTTGCTATAATAAAGAGTTATCCTAGGATTATATTATTCTCCGCCTACGCTAAAGTAAAAAAACTCCCTACTATTAAGATACTTCTGATCTTTATAATAACTCCCTCGTACAACCCCTTGAACTTCTCCCGCTCCCCTAAGTAGCCTATTATTCCAAGATTAGGGTTAGGTCGAATAAGGAGCCCGGCCTTTGAGGTAATTATAGAAGTTATCAGATTAGCCTCTAATCCGCAATTAATAAGCGCTATTATAATTAGAGAGCCTAGTCGGACTCTAACCTTCGGGCTCCTAATTACTAAGACTTAGAAGTCCTCCAACGTTTTCTCTACCCCCGCCGACTTTATTAATACTAGGTTAGTCTAATCACCTCTAACTCCCCTCTCAGAGGTCCGAGGTAACTTCACTATAGCTATATTTTTAAAAAGTAGTTTCTATAGGAGCTTAGAGTATATAAGTACTTCCCTACTAGTAATACCCTTTAGTTCGTTATCCAGGACCTTATTTAATAGCTCTAGAGGCTACGCCCCCTGCTTTAGGATATCTAGGTACTACTCTACTTTCCTAGTAACTCTTAAACTAACTTTCTTTAACTTCTTAGTCTACTTCTTATCTATCTCTATTTCTTTAATAATCTCTTCTTATTATACTCCCTCCCTTAATACCCCTTTAATTAGATCCTTTTACTTCTACTTTCTAAGTTATAAAACTTTTAGAGCTACTAAGTCCTTTTCCTTCTTAACTCGCTCTTTTAATACTTTCCTAGGGTTTACTTATTTATTATTCTTTCCGCTCTTCGGTTTTTCACTTCTAGCCTCTAATATTCTTATAGCTTCCTAGTCCCCCTTATCTTCTTTAATATCCGACTTATCCTAAGTTACTACCCCTACTACTATTACTTTCACAGGTTCAGCCTTATTCATAGGGTGCTATAGTACTTATATTAGCTACACTATTAAACTACTCCCCCTAGCTTATCCCTCACCGGTTCCTTATATTAAGGTTCCTCTCTAACTAGCTCATATACCTTTTATTACTAAGACCCCCCTGCGCTACTTAACTAACTGCCCCCTGCTACCCGCGCGTCTGTAATATATCTAGCCCTAATAGTTATATATAAGCCCCCTTTCTATATCTATTAGGAAGTCTAAGTAGTCCCTACGGAAATACCTATTTTCTAAATAGTAGAAATATTAGTTCTAGCGATCCTTATAAGTACCTACTATATATACTCTAATTAGCGAGTTATTCGAACGCCGGGGTTAACCTAAGTAAGCCCCTTATAGTAGTTTAGATAGATTAACTTAACTACTAAGTCTTACTAGATAAGCTCTTAACTAATTTCCCCCGCTAAGCGAGCTAAATCCTAATCTTCCCCTAGGTACTTACAAAGCTTATAACACTCTTATAACTAGCGCTAGCGCGTTAAATACCTAGGTTATCTCTTCTACTACTTCTACAGATATAGTCTTTAGGCTAATAATAAGGGGAACTAGCTAACCCTTTACCTTAAGGGTAATAAGTACTTAGCTAAGCGAATCTACTAATTTACTAAGGCTCTTCTATTTCACGTGACTATCAGAAAACTCCCGGATTATCTTATTAGATATATAAATCTTAGTAGCTATCTTAACTAAGTCGTTAAACTTAATTGTACTTAGCTTATTAATATTAATTTTATTTTTACGTATCACCTTCTTATAAATGTCTCCTAGTAGCCTATTCAAGAACTATACTTCTCAAGTGTAATTTTCTAACTAGCCCCTTTTTACTAAGGTAGCTAATATTATAGTGAATTATCGAATAAACTACTTTATATCATTTTCTATAGTTCGCGGTTTTAACTTTAGAGCCTCGAGGAATAATTAGGAGTTTATCTGTTAAAAAGTATCCTAATCCTTATACTCCTCTAAAAGAGAGACTACTAGCTCTTCCTAATTCTTACTTATCTACTCTAGTAGCGTCTTAATATACTAACTAATAGTAAGATTATAATATTAAGGAAGCTGTTTAATTCGGTTTATATCTTTTAATTAAGTGTTATCACACTAATCAGTATACTATTCCAAGAACTCCGTAATATTAGCTCCCTTAAAGTATAGCGCGCCTAGTATACTCGGGGCTAGTATAACTAAAATATACCTAACTTCCGCTATCCTAGAATTCATAGTCCTCGATTCTTAATAACTTTTCTCCCGGACTTAAATATATTTCACTGTATCGCTTTCCTTTATACTTAGCGTTCTTTAGTTCTTAGGATCTCCTAGAAATATAGTTATATCAGGGAATTTAGTAAACGATTTAAACCTTTAGTACCCGCTTATAAGGTATAGTATACCCGACGTTACTAGAGTTAAAAGTACTAGAGTTATTAGTAAGAGCGTAGTGATTATACTTCTTATAACCTCTAGACTTAGCTCCCTTAACTACTCCGACCTCCCTAACCTCTTTTCCTTATATCTATTTTTCGCCCTACTTCAGGCCCCTTTTTTATATTAGACCTGCTTTCTTTTCGTATTTATTTATTCCTTACTTGTTTTCCTCGTATAAACTTTCTCTATTATTATAGTAACCTTATCTTCTAAGCTTATTGTGATAACTTTCTTTTCTATACCTCCTTAGCTTTCTCCACTTATATTCCGCTGTTTCCTGATATCTTATCTGCTAAATAAGGGCTCCTTAAGCCCTTTTTTTCTAGCTATTTCTTATATATCTATCTGTTACTATAACTAAGTTACTAAGTAATAAAATTCTAACTCCTACTTTTACTACTAGCTTAGCTATATCTTAATTATTCCTCTACTTTACTTCTAGTTCCCTACGTAGGTTACTAATATAAAAAAGTAAGGTAGTACTATCAAAGTATATAGTAAGTAGGGACATAGAGGACTACTAACTAAATAGGTAGTAAGAGTAAAAGAAAGAAGATAGTATATTTATTACACGCTATCGCGCCTATTTATATAACCTTATGAAACAAGCTAACTATCTTCCGACCCAGAACCACACTACCCTACTATAATACTAATAGTATATCCTTTATCAGTAGACTCTTATCTTAGTATCCGAGCTCTTCCTTAGAGGTAGCGCTAACCTCTCGAATACTTACTACTTCTGTTCCTAGTAGATAATAGTAGTCCTAGTAATAACTAAACTTAAGTTTTCTTATCTACTAATTAATAATAGGGTTATATTTTTCTATCTATAGTAATCCTAGGATAATATTATACCTTCTAATCCTAACGATATCGAATTAGATTATTTTAGAGTATCCGGCGATACCTATATAGACTGGAGTAGTCTGGACCTTAATTAGTCTATCAGAGGCGACCTTACTATCCGCTAGTACTAGATAGTATCCCTTATCCTTTACTTTAGTTAATAGGTAGTGCTTAAGTATAATAGTAGGAGATATAAAGTTCCCTTATACCCTAGAGTCTACTATTACCTAAAGCTTAACTCCCTTGATTTTAACTTCTAATATAAGATATTTATCTCTAATAGTAGTAAGTTACTATACATAGAAATATTCCTAATATACACTATAGTTAAGGACACTTTCCTATACTCTTCAGTTACTATAGCTTAAGCTGACCTTATATATAAGCCTTATTCCGAGTTTAGTGTATATTACTAGGTTATATATCTTATAATAGTATCAGCTATTATCCTTAACGTATACCTATATCCTATAGTATTAACTTTCCGCTATAATCTCCTACTCCTCGCCTACCTCTAGTAGCGCGCTAGCGTTAAGAATAGCGGTATTCTGAAGTAGTAAGTACTATATAAAGGTCGTTAGTCCTTCCTAGCTTCCGGCTATCCTCTATCCGATCCGCTTATAGTCCTAGTAGACTACTTCGTACTTTACTCCTTATAGTAAACCCCTTAAGCTGATAAGACCTAGCTCTTGATAAGTAACCCCGGTAGCTATATTAGTCTAGTAGTAAGTATTATAGCTGACTTAATATAAGCTTTCTTCCCTTTAGGTAACTTCCTAAGTTTCACTTACTCTTAGTCCTAAGAGTTTAAGTTAAGGTAGCCCTAGTTCCGGAGTCTACTCTAGCTCCTAGGCTTCTTCCTCGCTATTACTCGGTATTAGCTCTATATCGTTATCTAGTCCAGAGCTATCGTTATCTTAATATATATAGTCCTCAGGGGGCGTGCTAACGATAGTCTACTTGAGCTAATCTATAACACTTATAGAATCTCGCTTACTATTATTAGAATCGCCTAACTAAGTATAGATATAATTCTCCTCGAGCTCGTTTATAGTTATATATTAATATATCGCAGCAAGTTATTATATTAGTTTATTATAAGAACTATATCCTATTATATTAGTATATTTCTTATCTATCCACGACTTCTTTTATTGATAAGAGCTAGCTATATAACTAGGGAAGCTATACTCGAAGTATAACTTCTTCTCTTATCACTTACTTATAATTTTCTTAGATAGCCTACTGCTATATAGCTTTCCTTAATAACTTAGCTTCCGGAACGTTATATTAAGTTCTATTTCCCGAGGGTAGAATAGTTTCTTATTATTACCTCCTCTTCCTTAGTATATATATATTCCGGAGCGGTATTAGCCTTTCTTCTCAAGTACTCTCTTGTAGTTTCAGTTATTAATCTTAATAGCTATTTCGATAAGTTCTTATAAGTTAGTAAGCGCGTCTAATCTTACTATCTTATCTTTTACTCCGTCTTTTAACCCTTTATAGTACTATACCCGAAGGGCGTTATTATTCCAGCTAGTCTAATTCGCGAATTACTAGAAAGCGGCAGTATATATAGTCACTAACCCGACCTGCTTTAGGTTCTGGATATTCCGTTCAGCGGTACAGTTCTAATTAATATCGCTAAAGACATAGTTAATCCTATACTTAAAACCTTCGAAGGTTATAAAGATCTTTTAGGATTCCTTAGTTATTACTATAAAGACTCTCTTATCCTTAGTTTAGTTCTAAATATAGTCCGAGAGGAAAGTCTTAATTTAGTTAAAAGCAGATCCCCGGAGAAAAAATAAAGCTTAAAGGACTTTATTAGTCTTTATAGTGAACTAGTAACTATTAAAGCTTATATAGAGCTTAACCTACATGAGGTATACTCTAAGCTTAGATCAGTCTCTATTATAGAGATCCGGGGCGGCGATCTTAGGTATATTCTTTAAGTCGAAGACCTTAGTAGGAGTCGAGTAGTTGTTCGACGATCCTTTAATAGAGGATATATTATCTTCATGAGTCAGTACCTCTAATAAGAAGGTACTTAAAGTATAATAGTCTAGTATTTACTCGCTATAAATATAGAAAGCTATAGTTAATCTCTAATAATTAAGAAGTAGGTATATTATATAAATAGGAAGATAGTTACTAAGTATTAGAATACTATTTAAAGTTAAGCACGAAGCTCCTATCTAATAGCAGATATACTAGTCTTATATAGAACCTTCGTTCTTCGAGGATCCCTATAGATCTTACGATCTAAGGCTCTAGGAACCTTAGATCCTATAGTTCTAAAAGCTCTATACTATCACGTGACATATAGTTCCGTGATTCCGTTCCTAGTTCTTAGCTTCTCTGTGTAGTAAGGCTGCTGAGCCTCAGGGCTAAGACACACGTGATACTCCTTCTGAGTGCGTTCGTAATAATAACAGAATTACAGTTGCATAAGGAGCTACTACAGAGAGAGAGAATCTCCTATATAAAGGGGTAGCGTACTCAGTAGTACGGCCTATAGTACTGAGTCTACGCCTACAATCCCTATATTTCTAACACGCTCCGATGGAATTTGAGCTGGAGCTTGAGCTTGACTGCCGAGATTTTGTTGTGAACCACAGCCTTGTTCAGCCTCGAGTACTCACACCCCACCAGCACTGAGATACCAGAGATTTGATTGGGGCCAGTTTGATAAGCTATGCCAGTTCTATCAAACGGAATTGAGGCCATACACGAGGCGAAGTGAAGGAAGAGAGGACAAGATGTTCGACCTCCCAGATGCAAAACGGTATATCTTCCTCCCCTTCAGCATTCACCTTCCGACCTGCCATTATTCCGCTCTTCCTGTCTTTTTAAAACCCTTCCTCTCCTCAATGAACTAACCTCTTTGTCGCAGAGTACGCCGGGTAGACCTCAATCGTTCACGCTCAACCTCCCCCTCCATCTCTTCAGAAACCGACCCAACACAAAGGAATGCAGATATAGATGCAGAAGATGCACGAACGGCTCTCTTGCAAGCCAAACTCGCTGCTTTGCTTGGCCCAGTGGAGTTTGATACTCCTGTAAGGAGCGGACTGGGTAGTGGTGCTGGGAAGGATGGGAATGGCGGGGTTGATGCTGGGACAAGCGGAGATACAGAAAGAGCAGATAACAGGCAGAGAAAAGAACATGCTGATAAAGGAAACAAGAGGAGGAAAACTGCAGAGGAAGAAAAGGGAGGAGACAGCAATGGAGATATAGCAATGGATTCAGACTCAGGATCAGACACATCCAGCAACGACAACAATCCACAACCCCTCCCCTCAACGCCACCCCAAGACCAAGATCAAGAATACGACTTCATCCTCTTCCAACCCCCTTCCAATCAATCTCAGTCCTCCCATTCCCACAAAATAATCCTCAGCACCTCCGACGAACCCACCGGTACAGGCCGCATCCTCCGTCCCCGCCCCCGAGAATTCTACATCGTCCCCAAAGCCACAGGCGAGAAAAAGACACAATTTAACTCTGCTGCTGTAACCGGACTGGATATCCTCGCTGATAAAGGGAAGAGACACTGGGGATTGGAAGTTGGGTGGAGAGTTAGAGTTTTGAGAAGAGATGGGGTGCTTTTACCTCCTTCCAGTCTCAGCCTCAACAAACCCCATACAACACTCAAGTCCACTATTTCCAAACCCTTCAACCTCCCTGACCCAACCATACCAGAAAATCCACACACCAAACGCACCAAACCCAATAAAAAACGCCGAATTATCCTGAGAGAGAAGAAAAGGAAGAGGGAACTTGCAGAGGAGGCGAGGAGGAAAGAGAGGGAAGGGAAGGAGGAGGCGGAGAGGGAGAAGAGGACGAGGAGGAATAGGGAGAAGAAGGTTAAGAAGAGGTTGAAGGAGAAGGCTAGGAAGGCTGGTGGGGGTGGGGGAGATGGAGGAGAGCTTGGGGAGGCGGATTTGGATGTGGAAGTTTGAGGTGGGGTCGATGTCGAAGGAGGAGATGAGGGACTGAATCAATTATTGTTGTATAAATGAAGGCCTTTCATCCATATCGAGAAAGATACCTTACTATTTGGTGACCACTCACTGACTTACTCACCCTCAAAGTCCAACAAAATCATTAAATGTCCAAATAATAACGCTAATCCTTCCCTCTCTTTCGCTCGCTCATTTGCTTGTTCACTTTGCCCACCCAATCATCACAATCAATCGTTTTATATAAACATACCAAAGCCGTATCCTAATCTTATGCTCTCCCATCTCACCTTGTCTCATCCTATCCGATCCTATCCCATCTCAATTCATCCTTATCCCGCTAAAGTAACCGCAGACTTGAACTTTTAATAAATCTAATACCGCGGATCAGCTAGGTGAAAGAGAGCATTTATATAAAAACGAGTAAGGAGACAGATAATACAAGGAGAGGGATAGAGCAAAGGGTAAAGAAGGCTAAAATAAAAGTCAGAGGAGAAAGCTAACAAACTTGGGCTTAGCGAGGAAGCTACCTTAGAGACAAAGGAAGGTGCAAATAGATTGCCCCCTAACGGTTTCGGGATGTACACGAACAGTCTTTGAATAGAAACGTTCCTCGGACTATCTTAGAACAGTTCTTTTCTTAGGGACAGTTCTTATCTCTACCCTCAAGGTAAGAGCCCTTTTAACCCTTTTTAAAGAGGGAATAGAACTCAAATCCTCTTCACTTTACCTAAACACTTAGTACTTCTCGCATAACATAAACTCCTACCTTCAGCTCTTACTAGTATCTAAACTGATCGCTTTAGGAAAAGCTTACTTTATAAGGTTAATATATAAACTAGACTCGAAAGTAATTAAAGAATAACAATCAATTTCAAGGATTTCAGCGAAAAAAAAAAAGGGTATCTAGGCAGCTATATATGTATTATCTAGTACTGCCCTTGAGTAAAGAAACTGTCCTAAAGTGATCTCAGGACTAGTTTCTTAAGTAAGAACTATTCTCATAAGGAATCGTGCTAGAATTTTCTAGGGACGGTTTACTTACCCCTGCATTTTCCTCCAAGGTAATAATTCTTGGACTAGCGAGGAGATTAGAAGAGCGAGCAGAAGTCGACGAAGAGGGAGAAGAAGATAAAAAACCACTAGGGGAATGGTAAATCAAATTGATTCAATCCAAACCACACACACACGCACGCATCCCATTCACTAGATGCGTAAGCAGGCTGGCTATAGATAGGTCTTACGTGAGGTGTTGATCCCAAGGAAGAAAGAATGAGTGGATAGAATAGAATAGAATAGAGGTCTCTAGGTATAGGTACAAGTATAGATGTAGCTAAACCTAGGTAAGTAAAGTTACAAAGAGTGAATAAGTACCTAAATAAGAAAGTAGGAAGGGAGGGAGGGAGTACGGTAGAGGCTAGGTTTCTGCCTTTCTGGCTTACTGGCTGACGTATTGGGTTGTGGAGGAAGTAAGAACCTCAAGTAAGTACACCCAGGCAGGCAGGAAGGAACTGCTAACTGAACTGAAATGCTGGCTAGCTGGCTACCTGGCCCGCTTACTACTACTACTAGTTTGCTGGCTGCTGGCAGGGGAGGAGGAGGTATTGAGGAAGTGAGGAATTGAGGAATTGAGGAATCGAGGAAGGAAGGAAGGAAGTGAACGGAAGGACGGTACGGTACGGTGCGGGTTCAGAGTCTCAGAGTATCAGAGAGTCTATCCCTAGGTAGGGAAGTGAGTGGGTGAGAAGAGGAGGGAAGAGAAGAGATGGGAAGAGATGAGAAGAAAAGAGGAGAGATAGCATGGAAACGGAAGTAAGGAAAATAAGCAAGCAAGACCTCAAACGCCTACTCACTCACATCACATCACATCACATCCACTCACCCACATCTACTTCTCCACTTCTGTCTGTTTGTACTTACCTACCTACCTATCTCACAACTCCTACTACTACCACTACTACTACTACCACTACCTCCAAAAATCACCAAATCAATATACATACTTACATACATGCCGAGAACTCCTCAGCTCAGCTCAACAAACCAAGTGAACAAACAAGCCAGGCTCTAGTATTGCATGTAATCTCTATGTAGTTTCCATGGAAATGTACTGTACCATGACGTGTCTGACGGCTGTAAGTACGTGCCTATGTACCTAATGCAAATGTATCATGACGTGACTGACAATAATATGTACCTATGCAATGCTCTGTACCATGATGTACCTATGTGCATTGTATGTGCTTTACTCCGCTTTGCTATACTGCACCATGCTATGCTGTACCACGGTGTACTGAAGTACCTATGTAACTTTCTGTGCTCTGCTTTACTATGACGTGCCTGACAATAGTATGTACTATGATATACCTAATGTTCTGTGCTCTGCTGTGCTGGACCTAAAGTTCTGTACCATGATGTAGCTAGCTATATACGTGATGTGCTGTGCTTGGCTCAGACGAATGTACGCATGCAGATGCAGATGCAGATGCGAAGGACCAAGAAAGAAAAGAAAGAAAAAACGCCTACAAACTCCCTCCATCCTTGAACGTGACGATGAAAAGCAAGAATGAAGTCCAAATCAAAATCAAAGTCAAAATCAGCATCTCCTGCTCCCCAACGAAATCATCGTCGCTCATTCATCCCACCCATCCAACCAAACCCTCTCCCTTCATAGTGGTCTCTCAACCCACTCCTCCCAACAACACGCCACTCCCCCTCCCACCCATCATCCTCTCATCCATCCATAATTTCATTTCTCATTTCTTATCCCCAACCTCACATCCCATCCAGAAATATGCGACTGACTAAGCGAGTCTATCTGAGCCCCGACCCCAGCTCAGATATCATACATCTTCCCCCTCGCCTCCAACGCACTCTTGATAGCTGTAAACACACAAAAGAGTCAGCAACAATTCCATCAAAACACTTTTTTCTCATGTTGCAGTCAAAAGAACATCAGCTCAAGCCCAGCCTCCCCACCCATAAATCTCAATCCACTGTTCCCCTCCCGCATCCCCATCCACTCAAAATATTCCCCCCGCCCTTCCAAAGCAAATACCCAAACGCCAACCACAACCCATCTCAAAGTCCCAAATCAATCAAAACACAAAAACAAAACGCAAAAAGAAAAACGCAGCCCAAAACTCACCATCACAGCTATCCTTCGCATCACCAAACAGCATCTTGGTGCCGGGCATATAAAACATCGGATTCGGGACATCCGCATACCCACTCGCCATCCCCCTCTTCATAACAATGACCTGCTTACTCTTCCACGCGTGCAGGACGGGCATCCCGGCAATGCTGGACCCGGGCTCCAGCGCGATCGGGTTGACCGTGTCGTTGGCGCCGATGACGACCGTGAGGTCCGTGTCGTTGAAGTCGTCGTTGATTTCGTCCATTTCGAGGACGACTGTAGGGGGAGGTTAGTTGGGGTGTTTGGGATGGGGGGTTGGGAAAGGGGAAGGGGGAAAGGGATGGCAAGGAAAGAGGACGTACTGTCATATGGAACACTAGCTTCTGCGAGCAAGACATTACATTGACCCGGCATACGACCCGCAACAGGATGGATAGCAAACCTAACATTAACACCCTTATGCTTCAACATCCTCGTAATATCCGATATAGCATACTGAGCCTTCGCAACAGCCATGCCGTACCCGACAACGATAATCACACTTTCTGCTGTGGCTAGAGCATCAGCGACTTCATCTACACTGGTCTTGGTTATTGACCCTTCGATCTTGTACTCGCTGTTATCGGTTGGTGCTATACCGCCGAAGAGGACGTTGCTTAGACCGCGATTCATGGCTACACACATGATGTATGAGAGGATGGATCCGGATACTCCTATTAGTGCGCCGATGGTAGTGAGTAGTGGATTATCCAGCATGAATCCTTCGGCTACGAGAGCGAATCCGGAATATGCGTTCAAGACGGTAATGACGACGGCTGCTAGAGTTAGCAGATACACACCCAGAATTCAGGTCCACCTACGCATATCAGCTCCTCCAATAGCAGCAGTCGTAGTATATCCCTTCAAGAAACTAAGAACTGCATTTCCAGCCAAACAGCAAGCAGCAATGATGGGTGAGCCTGGTGCCATGACGAGGAATGTACCCATGGTAGCAACATTGAGACCTAGGAGTGAAGAGTTGATTGCGTGACGAGGACCTGGAAGTTTGATCGGTTTGGAAGACATTCGTCCAGCGAGTTTAAGGAAAGCGACGACTGATCCAGTGAAGGTTACACCACCGATGAGAACACCAAGGTACCCAGCGACGAGATGTAATGTTGAGATGTCTCCGATATGAGCCATGACACTTCCATAACTTGTCAACACTGCTGCTAAACCGACAACAGAATGAAGAGCAGCGACTGTCTGAGGTAGATCTGTAGCGGTTGTTCGACGACCAATCATGAGACCTGATCATTAGCTTAGTTCTTCTAGACGGAATAATCGCTCGCTCACCTAGAATACCACCAACAGAAGCAACCATTCCAAATTGCATCAATACCTCGACTGGGAAACCAACAGCAGCAAGTGATGCAAGAATGCCGCTCCCAACGCCGAGAATGCCTAAAATATTACCCTGTCGAGCAGTAGCTTGAGATGCAAGACCGGACAGTGAACCAATACAAAGCAGAGAACTTGCAAGGTATCCAGCTTGAACAAGTCCAGCCATACCAGTGCTAGCAGCAGCGAGATAGCCACCACCGAAAAGGACACCAGGAATTGCGTATAGCCAAGGATATTCGGGAGGATCAGTTGGACCTGTATCTGTCAGCAATGACCCTTCACGAGATACATGACATACGCTTGAACATATCCAGCATGCGTTTGGTAATCACAAATCCACCTGAAACATTTACGAATGCTAGAAGGACGGACAAAGCGCCTAGAGCTTGTGGGATGGTATGAGGGACGAGACCACCTCCCATGATGAAGAATCCACCAACACCGACCATGCCTGTGTTTCGTTAGCCAAGGAATTGTACAGAGCTGACGAACCCACCAGAAATAGCATTTGTAACGCTCATCAAAGGCGAATGCAGAGCAGGAGTAACACCCCAAACAGTCCGATAACCAATAAGTCCAGCAAGAGCAAATGTAAACACATTGCCCATGAAAATGGGACCAGTAGCTTTTCCCAAAGCAAGTGCCATTCCCATACCACCTGTCACAGTAGCCACTTCTCGCGAAGTCTTCTGCCATGGTGTGATGGCTACTTCTTCGACTTGTTTGGTATCGGCAGCTGGATTGACTGGTTTCGCTGGGGGTGGTGATGGTCGAGGTGCAGTCGGTACGACGTCGCCTTTGTATGTCACGATAGATCCACGGACAACTTCATCCTTGAGATCAACACCAAATTTGCCATCTTCGGGGTTCATAGAGAGGAGGAATTTGGTGATGTTGTTCGAATAGAGAGTCGAGGACTGGGTTGGTAAACGGGAGGGCAGATCGGTGTATCCTGCAGTACGTCAGAAATCTGCATGACTTCATTCACACCACACGTACCAATGACTGTTACACCATGATGATGAACCAGCTTCCCCGGAACCGTAGCAACACAGTTCCCACCATTCTCGGCGGCTAAATCAACAACCACACTTCCGGGTTTCATGGCCAAGAGCATCTAGATATCTACAATCAGACGAGTACCATCAAATGATGTACAGCAGCTTACCTCTTCCGTAATGAGTTTCGGTGCAGGTCTTCCAGGGATCAATGCAGTAGTGATCACAATATCTACTTCGCGGCATTGCTCAAGGAAGAGCTTCATTTCGGCCTCAATGAATTCTTTTGACATCTCCTTTGCATATCCACCTGCTCCCGAGCCATCTTCTTCGATTTCTACTTCGATGAATTCCGCTCCGAGGGACTGGACCTGTTCACGGGCTGCTGGGCGAGTATCGAAACCGCGAGTGATTGCACCGAGTCGACGGGCCTAGAAATGTTTACACAGTGTCACAGGACAGAGTGAGGAGACTTACTGTAGCGATGGCACTCAGACCTGCAACTCCAGCTCCAATGACCAGGACTTTGCAAGGAGGGATCTGATTGGACCTGTGAGTAAGTGAAAATGAGGGGTACCGACTTGCTTACTTTTCTACACATCGTTAGCAGCCGTTTCCCACGCAGATAGAGCTACTTACCCTGCAGCTGTAACTTGACCCGTCATAAACCTGCCAAAATGATTGGACGCCTCCAGAACAGCTCGATACCCCGCGATATTTGCCATCGAGCTTCACGTGATCAGCAAATACCCCTCAATCCGCCTGCATCTCGAGCTCCCCGGATCCAACCTACCTCAACGCATCAAAAACCTGAGCCCTCGAAATCCTAGGAATCATATCCATAGCAAAGCTTGTCGTCCCCCTATTCGCCAACTTCTCCACCACCTTCTTATTCTGCGCCGGATACAAGAACGAGATGATCGTGCCCCCATCCTTCAACTGATCCACCTCGCTCATCGCCCCATCAAAACTCGGCGCCCGCACTTTCAACAGGATATCGCTCTCCGACCACACCGTCCTGCTCTCGCCCAATGTCACGCCCGCTTTCTCGTATGCCTGGTCGGTGAATTGAGCTTCTGTTCCGGCTCCTCGCTCGACCAGCACGCGCTTGAAGCCTTTCTTGAGAAGCAGCGCTGCGTTCTGCGGTGTGATTGCCACGCGCCGCTCGTTGGGGTATGTCTCGCGCACGACGCCGATAGTAAGTTCGGAGTATGGGGTCGAGGTGACGGGGGGAATGGGCTCGGCGTTGGTGGATAGGACGGTGCCGTGTCGGGCGGGGATAATTGCTGAGACTCGAGGGCGCAATTGCTTCCTGTCGTTCCATTTCTGAGCTGGACGGTAGAGGGGACGGACATGGCGAGCTGGTGATTGTTAGATTGTGTAGAGAAATTGAGAAGTGAGGGGTATAATGTACCTAGAAGTCCTAGACTTGCGCGAGTAGTATTCGTAGATCGCATGCCAGCGCGACAAGGCATGATTGCCGGCCGCATAGTCGACGAGTTTATCATGGTCGAAAGGCGCGTCGTTGCCACGACGAGGGGTCGAGAGCTGGTAGATTTGGCATTTGCCAGTCAGTCAGTTAGGCAGAGAGCAGCCAAGTCGAGTTTGACCGAGTCTGTCCTCGTGCCTGCGCGTGGACTCGAGTCGATTGTCGTCTCTTTGTTACTCAAGACGAGAATGAGGACGAGGAGTGGAGAGTGGGATGGGATGGGATGTCGTGTAGTGCAGTGTTGGTGTTGTCGCACGGAAGAATGAAGGTGTCCAAGTCCGAGGGAGGTGGAATAGGAAGGCAGTTAGAGCAAGGCAGCGGGCAGCGGTAGCTAGTCCAGGAGTAGAGCAAAGCAAAGCAAAGCAAAGCAAAGCACATCCACACCCTGCCCTAGCTTGCTACACGCAATGCAATGAATTGACCCGGAGGCGGCTACTTTACTTGCCTGTGCTATGATCCGCTGCAGAAGCTGCACTTCGTTTGTTTTGTGCCCTTTTGCCAACCCGCGCTTTACCTGGACTGGTGCGTTTCCGTCCCTATCCTATCCTATCCTATCCTACCCTATCCTATCCTATCCTATCCTCACCTATCCCATCCCTCCATTCCCCTTTTCTCGTTCGTCCTCGTGCCGAATCCACGGTTGGTTCATGTGCGTGCCCTGGAGCCTGGCTGACTTTGGCGTTGGTTGGCGCTGGCGCGGGGGTTTGGCCGAGTGCGATGCGATGCGATGCGATTTGTATCAGGTCAGGGTCAACGTCCACTTAGCCATAGAATAGGACCGGTGCAGTCAAAGTTGTGGGGTACGACGGCGCGTGGAAGCGGAAGCGGAAGCGGAAGCGGGCATGGAACGGCGGGTCCACGGGTCGAATGGATGGATCGGTGGAGTTCAGTGGAGCTCAGTGTGGGGGTTCGAGAGTCTGGGGGAAAATGGAGTGCGGGGAAATAGGGGCCGAGCATTCCGTGAAATGAGCATCACATCACATCACATCGTATCACATCGTTTCTCATGCACCAAATCTCTGTATAACTATTCGTACGGCGGGATGGAGATATGGAATTATGTCTTGGAGCTTCTTATATGGGAATTCCGGCCGCCTTGGATTTCGACGTCGATATCTGCAGGTGACGGTGCATCTAACCCGGTCCTGAACATCGAACATCGGGTATGATGCAGGCAGCTGCATAGCCAGCGCCATTATTGACGGAATTTCCGAGCTCGGTTATGACACGGTCTAGGTATGTTTCAGACGATTCTCACAGTTTTGTAACATTGTAGCCGTTTTAAACCGAGTTCTTGGGACCGGCAAGAGCTGTCCTGGAATGCAAGGTCACGTTTGGAAATCCACGTGATCGCTTGCTCTTGGAGAAAAGTCACTCGCAGTTATATCATCTCAGAAGTCGAGAGTAGAAATCGAATCCCAGGGATCGACCGTTTACTTACAAGCAATATTTTGACATCGAGAATACTCCCACCATTAATCTCTCTTTGTTCTTAAGGAGCTTGCTTCATTGCCGCTCCCAAATCCATGATCCTTAAAACATGGAAGCTGTACTCATCAAGCGGCAACTACAGAGACACATCAAGCCTCGGAAACTCCATATCAAGTGAATCTTTTTACAAGAGGTACCCATTGGCTAGATTCCTCTGACTTGTATTCACTGGCTTAGAAAGAAATCAGTGCAAGCAACTACAATTTCACATCACTGAGGACATATAAATATCCTCCAATTTTCGCATCACAAGCTTCTCAGCAGAAAATACAGGGGAAAGACTCTAACTTTTGGATGAGGAGAGATGATCTAACGAAATATCCAGTATAGACATGGAGAAACATATTCTTGGTATCAATTGGATTTCTCTCATCACCCCAACCGTAATTCACCACACTTCATCCCCTGCGTACTCGATGAGATTGTTCAATTCTCATATCCCAGCTGAGCTGTTGTCAGCGGCAGCATTGTTGTCATTCTAATATGCCACTTTGATCTGATTAGAACTAGATGAATTGCTTTTGCCAAAAAAAAGGATCTTCTCGAATTCCCAGCCCCTCCTCACTCTCCCACCAATCAAAAATGATCGTTCCTCTCCCTATCCAGTAAACACAGACACAGCATCTCCACACCTCTGACACCCACCCCCAGCCTCACTTGATTCAACCATATCATCGTCTCTCCACTGGTTGTCCAAAACCCCACAATCCTATCTCTTATAAGTAATAAACCCCCCCCCAAGACTCTACAACACCCTCATCATAAATTCACCTTCAATCCACAACACTTCACTATCCTTATCTGGATATCCACCTCCCACCTGCTCCACTCCCTTGTCCCACCCAATCTATCTGAATCTGCAATATTCATTCAACTCATCATCCAATTCCATTGTGGTTTTGATCCCGTGCATCTCTCTCTCGCACCGATCAATCCAAGGGGTATAAAGAGAACCAGGTTTTCGCCTTGGTAGCTACTTTCTACCAAGAATGGCTCAGAGGACAAAGCTACGTTCTAGGCAGGGAATGGGGGTGCAAGTTCTTCCAGCGGAGAAGGAGACTTTTTTTGTTTCTCGGATCTCCCTCTTTGGGGAGATGGTTCTGGCTTTCCCGCCATTGGAGATCGTCTCATTTTCTTGTGGGGTGGGCCAAGTGGCCAAAGGAAAAGGAGAAAGGGAGTTGTTGTCAATGATACAGACTATTGTCAACTTCTACTCTTTTTTGCCATCCATTCTCTAAACTCCAGATGGGGGTTGAAACATGCCAGTCTAAAGCTCTAAAGCTGAGAGCAGGGTACTCAAAAATTGTGAAATGCTTTTGTAAGTTCTTCAAGTGTCTATAACTTTTTCAAATTAAAACAAGTTACAGGGAGGTGAAGGTGTCTTTGGTCTATTGTGCAGTCGATACCAGGACCTAGTGATGGGAACTGTTGAGCTTTCTTATACCTCCTCCACTATCCCACGTGGTGAATGAAAATCAAGTGATATTCACTGCACCCCCCAAACTCCCTATTCCCGTATTCACGTATTTCCAGAAAACCACAGTAGAGTTAATATAATCAGTACAGCATTGCGTCTTGACCAGGCGCAACGTTTCAATGTGTGGAAACTGTGCAGAACCAGATGTCATCCACCTTATCTTGTGGTCAGCAGCCCTTCCCAAAAAAAGAAAAGCTGAATTCTTGTCCAGATATCCCCGCATCAAACACTCAACATATAAACTCATCAAAGCCACCCAACTCTACACTTCGACACTCTCCACCTAAAACCCAGCAGCATGACCAGAACTATCTGCCTCCCTTCATCTTATCGTCTGACAATCGAAACCAGATCTACCTTATTACCTCCAGCCAATGCTTCACCCCAATGTTTTATTTCTTCATCTTCCGTCAAACTAGAGACCACAGTTGTAAAAATTCATTACGTGACCAAGTTTTTATATGAACAGCTTCCCTTTTGTCAAAATCGAATTTTATCTCGTTTGTTTACTTACCTGAATCGCTAAGCGAGGTAACACTCGTGCGGCACAGCTCTTATAGTAAAGAACAGTTTTCAGAGGAATACAAAAATGAAAGAACCGTCAAATAGGCAAAAGAAAAATGGAGCTCTGAAGGTCTATTCCGATGGGAAAGACCAAGATCTGGAACATGTACTGTGCTCACCGCCACCCAGCCCTTAGTAATGTAGCAGAGGGATATCTTCTAAAGACACTTTTAAGTTTGATCTCAGCTATTCTATTTCAGTTCACAGCCTCTTTGAACGCAAAATCTCATAGCCTGATCAGAGATGTGGATGTGTGCTACCGGACAGCGAATAGTGGCAAGTGGCAAACGCTGTGGCGATCTTGTCATTCTCTTTCTTTCATCTTCCTAAGAGGTCACAAGACATAGCATCAGAGCCGGGAAATTACTTTATCTTCAGATTGCCTCGTTATTTTTGAGGAGTCATCTGACTATTACCATTCTTTGTTTGAAATCTAGATCACCCACACTACATCACTTGACATGGGAAGCTAGATTTTCTTGGGTGGAGGCCAGATCCAGCCTCACCCAACTCCTACAGAGCGTTCAGCGAGTTTTCCAAATCCAAGGTCTTTGTTGACGCGCGGTAAATGGTAGCATATGACTCTACGAGTATATATTAATCTCGCCACCATTCACTTGCTGATTTCGAAGCTTGTTATGCTGTCAGATTGGCAACGGTCTTTCCAAATTTACCCACCCGTGGCTATGCTTGGATTCATTCTTTGACTCTCCTGAACACATTGCAGCCGTAAATAGTAGCAGCTGTTCTTTAGTACATGTTTTGCTTGTTTATGTATGTTTAGAAGCCACTCGTCATGCGAACTATCCGTCATGAGACTCAATAATTGACTAATAGCTGCTGTTCATCTTTCTATTTCTGGCAGAGGACACAGTCGACTTCTTTCTAGTTGTTTTTGATTCCTTTGGCAAGCAGTCAAAAATAGGGCATCTGATAAATTTGGAGTTTCGTAATAGGAAATATCAAGCAGATCACATCATAAAGGATCAAACCAGCTTTGATGAAGACATCCGTACTTATCCTTTTTATAGAATTGATATACATCATTCCTATTTGCCCAGCTCAAGGCCTCTCAATTCTAAGAACACTACCCTAAACTACATAAACCACCATCGCTGCTCTCTCAATCTATTCTTTTCTCACTCTCCAGTAAAGAACCAAGCCCCAACACATCAAAACCACTACATTTAAAAAAAAATCAACAAAACCAAGTCCCAACACATACCACAATATGTGTCAACACCAGTACGTCAACTGGAGATGCGGCTGCATCAAAGATGAAACCGACACCTGGGCTCAGCCAGTCGAAGGTGGTGAATGCTCGATTGGCAAACTTGGACCTTGCAGCGCAAGAGAGTTCGTCGCGGAAGAAATTTATGATCAATCTCGAGATTGTGACGCCTGTATAGAGAAAGCAAGACTTGAAGCGGAAGCTCAGCAGATCCAGGACGAGAAGACTGCACGGTGGAGGGACGACGTGGCATCGCATGGGGGTAGACATTAGACGACTGCCAACGAGTTCTTGTGAAAGGCGGTAGAAGGGTGATGGGATGAAGAACTAGCTATTAGGAGAGTCGCCGGACCAGAATATGGTGGCAGGAAGTAATTATCACATGGCCAGTGGCTGCGAATTGGTTTCTTAGGGTAGGGAAGGCGTTGATTCCGAGGCGGAATAGGTTGGCATCGGCGTTGGCTTTGGATTATCTTGGGGGTTTCATTCTTATATACCAGCTGGTGTGGGTTTCGTTTGCCGATATTTCCAACTAAAAAATTAATCACGTTGATGATTTACACTTTCGTCTTTGTAAGAGCAATTCACACAGCAATGATTGGTTGTACCGCCATGAGTTACTTGTCGCTCCTGGTCATGTATTCTCACTCAGTTTTCAAAAAGCAAGATACGTGGGCCTAGATCCACACACCTGTCATGAATGAGAAAGAAGCGAAGTCCTTGACATTGATGCTAAAACTCCTTCTGGGCTTCTCACGATGATATGGTGGCAAGTTCGATCGCAGTGTTTCATTCTAGTACTCTGTACCTAAAGAGTGAAGCAACTTCCTCTTTATTTCATAAAATATTGGTTTGAAAGTCTATACGTGTGATTAAACCGAAGACACCCGTCTTGGGCACAGATGTTGTCAATTTTGAGTGGTGCGTTTAAGCGAGACGGAAAGTCAACACTGCCAACGCTTTACCACTCGTCAACAAATGTGTTCCAAACATACCGTCGCAGACCCGACGAAACCATTTTTCAAACACGAGATTTAAATTCTCTTATATTGCTCTAATAATCATGTACGGATGAATGAAGAATATACTCTAGTAATAGTGCAAAGATCTACCCCCTTGACAAATGGAATAACAACCCTAATATTCTCTTGTCTAATCAAGAAAACAAAGACGTGAAAAAAGGCCCAACGGGACGAGAAATCCTCATCACCGAACGTCGTAAGTTCGTCGCTCAAAACTCATATATGAGGTAATTATTCTGACTGTCCCCTACAGCATCGTACTCGCGCAAGCCCGCTGGTTGCGCCGCTCCGCTCACAGTCGGCGGAATCACCACCCCATAAAACCACTCCCAGTACGCCGCCATGACAAAAACAGCGTACGTATCCGCGTTTTTGTAGTTGTACTGGAAGCCATCGCGGTTGGCGATGCGCGCGGCTTTGGCGACGTCTTTGGGCCCGTAGATGCGTCTTCCGCTGTCGAAAACCTCGTCGATGATGTGCTCCCGCTTCTCCGTAATGGCGTTTATGTGCATGACCTCGTGCAGGAACTTGGAGGCGCTGGTTTCCATGTAGATGAGTTGGAAGGTGGAGGTGTCTTTCTCGCCGTTCTCATGTGAAACTTGATTCAGGGAGTTGAGGGTGAAGAACGGTGGACACAAGGTGATAGTGTAGTAATTGGTGCCAAATACTCCTTTCGTGTTGTTGGCGTATGCCCCGACGCTTCTTGGATCCTTTCCGATCTTGCCTCCGCAAGCATTGTATGTGTCGTAACAGTTGACGCGGATGTATTGCTGGAACGGCCAGAACTGGGGGTTCTGGAATTTACTAGCGGCGTGCACGTTGGCTTTGAAATCATTCATGTATTGCGACATGTGGAAGTTCTTTCCGATGTAGAGATCCGATGACCCTGTCAAACGACTTGGCCATGAAGCGTCGACGGTCATGGCAATGGTTTGAGCGTCAAATATAGCCCACTCGACGAAATGCTTGTAGGTCTCGCCTTCGGGTGACTTATTGATGGTATTGCAACTGCCTGTGTCCAGGTAGAAGTATGAGTTGGCTTCAACAGGCTGTGCGTTTTCGGTGACTTCTGGTGGGGCATTTGTATTTGTCGGTGTAGGAATTGTGACTGTTACTGGTGTAGGAACGATGATTTGGTCGTTATCCTCTGATGAGTAGTCAGGCAGACCGGGAGACACTGAAGATGTGTATTAGCACCAGTGTAGTAAGACCATCTTTACGATTCCACTTACCAATGTCACCATCGTCCCCGCCAGATCCAGCACCACCACATTCATTGAAAAATGTGTAGGCCTGGGAGAAATTAGTACAGGCCAGAGCGCGATGACCCAACCGTTCTGGGGTCTTACCTCGTTGGTGCCGGGGTATACTTGTATCAAGTCTGCTCGACCTAGACCTCCTATGTTCGCAAAGTTCTGCAAAGGACAAGTAAATATTTCGCTCTCACTTTGCAGCTAAAATTCCAAGCTTACCATGCACTCGCCTCGGTCGATCGGTGAATATAGCACACCACGACTGGTCCAGGAAAAGGAGCTCCCTCCTCCTCCACCATTCGGCCCAGCATAACCGTTGTTTTTCCACACTCTTCCGGCCCCTGTATACTTATCAAGCCAGATGATATCGGCTCTCCCAGAGTTCTCAACATCAGCCAAGCGAAGGTTGGCACGATCCCTGGCACGATCTTTGGTCAGCAGGGTCATTGTTGGTGATATGTGAAGTAACGACGGATGACATATTGAATGGTGGACAATTAGACTATCTATCAGAGAATGGAGAAAACAATCGTGGGGTAGACTCACCAGCCTTCTGTTAGCTTGATTTGGCCAGCATTGAACATGCCGGATGCCCGATTGAGCCAAGCAGTAAGACGTCCACCTTTCTCAAAGCATACTATATCTGCTCTTCCATCGCCACTAGCAGACACCCGACTCGTTAACTCTGTCCTTATCATTATTTCGATGGGATAAAGACGAAAGACTTACTCCATGTCAGCTATACGCATGCCGCGGTCAAATATACCAACCCCCCAGCCCTCTGTACAGCCTGGTGAAGCGACAACACCTCGATTAGCGAAAGTCAGAGTATTTGCACCTGAATCCCACTGATTTTCCCAAAGGGTTACAGCTCCTGTCGCCTTATTCTGGACTAGAACATCACACCGTCCATTTCCGGTCCAATCTGCCAGCTAGAGCGGTGAACCGGGAGTTAGTTACCGTATCATGGCTTCTCGGGGAATTGCATATCTGAGAAACATAATAGAATCGCAATTTTTTAGAGGTTGCTCTTTGTACCTGGTGAACCGGAGAATTAATAGCGGAAAGCTGGACTTACGTGAATACCAATCCGCGGCCCGGGCACCGAGATAGTGATTTTGATGTTGGGATCCCAATACGGAGGGTTGTGGGTGTTCCCGTAGATTTCGTTCGAATGGCCGTCCATGTAGATCCACACGTAGTCATCAGAGCCAAGACCACGCATATCACAGTAGAAAACGCCATCTCCCTTGCGCTTTGTGCCACCGCCACCAGTATTTTCCCACACCCGCACACTGTACAACAAATTAGTATGAGTATACAGATTGATTCATCAGGCGAGCAGCTCGGAAGCAGCTTGTCTGGCATATCTTTGACAAAGGAAGCTAAACTGGACATACTCGAACCAGTCATCTTCTTCCTTGATGTATATATAGTCGAGCCGGTTAGAGCCGTAAATCTTTCCGAACTTGATGTTACTTCGGATACCGGTTGCCGGTTGTCCTTGGTGCGTGATTCCAGAGGACGACCATTCGGGTACCTGGAGCACATGGGGATTAGAAGGACGAAACCTTGAAAAGAGACAATACTTATGAAGTGGAGGCGCATACAATACCACTCCCTCGACCTCTCCAATTCGTCCAAGTTTCGACATTACCATTATCGCCGACAAGTAGAATGTCAGAGCGAAAGCTACCGGGAAGTGTCAGTTGTCATGCTAAACGGTAACCTGGTGGAAAGAAGATGCTTATACTCACTCGCCATTAATGTCGCCTGCATACCGCACAGTAATATATCAGCATAAATTATCCATAAAACCAATATTGTTTTCCAATCAACGTTCGCCAGGATTGAAAGAGACTCGATATATCAAAAATCGTTCATTGCTGGCACCTAAATATGAAGAAGAGGTTTGCTTACCAAACGTAAATGCGCTGACAGGTGCCTGTTGCTGGTTGAAGACTATACCTCGGATGCCATCCAGGGTGCTGAAACCCTGCCAGGAGTGCGTGTCTCCTTGACCGGCGTTTCGGGAACATCTATTTCACCTTTGTGAGAAAATACGCGCAACGCATGTGTGTCGCACCGGGGGAATCGAACTCACTTGACGTCAACACCATTCACGAGACAAAAGTCGGCCCTTCCGTCACCATCAATATCTGTGACAGTCAGTAAATCGCTCCCTTGGAGATATCGGGATTAGGCCAGGCCTGGATTTCACTGACCTGCAATGCGGACATTTAGAATTTCCCAGCCAGAGGTTGCTGGCACTACCTGCGTCAATCATATCGGTTAGCTATGTCGGAACACAGCTCGCCAATTAACAAAAGGTAGCGAGCGCTTACCTGCCCAATGGACTCAAATGTGGGCGGGTTGCCTCCCCTGTTCAACGAGACCGACACGGAGGCACCTGCTTTTATACAAAAGAAATCGTCTGTATACGCGTGAGTCTTTGCCCATACATGTAATCAACAACAAGAAGAATGGGGCTCACCGAGACCATCCCCGTTCTGTCACAAGGAACGTTCTAAATTAGCATAACGTACGAAGGTGAAATAGACGGTCATGATATCGCTCCCGCACCGCTGTGAGAGTTTCGACGTTGCTGTAGAGTGGGTAAACATACAAAATCGCCAAATGCATAGCCTGTTGCCCCGGGAGAATTAGTGAATACTCGTTGCACAGCAATGGATATTGAAAGCACCGTATGTCTACTTACCCGAACCTGGAGGACAATCCGTCTTGAAATCTATCACTTTGCTAGCACCAAACGTACCGCCCCCAAGATTCTGACGCATATAGTAAGTGGTCACGCCTTCCAAGCTCACAAATACTCGAATCCAATCATCCAGGGCTGCTGTTCGATCGGCGTTAGGATCGCCCTTGACAAGATTGGCAAAGAATATGTTGAAAGGAATCTGCTCAGTAATAGTTCGCGGATCGTTCAGCTTCTGGATACGTGCTGATTCGATGACACCTCTTTCGACACGATTATGCACATACGTGCCGTCGTCGTGACCGCTTCCTTGCTGGGTCCGAACTGGTCCTCGAGCATTCCCGGCAACCTTTGGACAAGTGGTCACACCGCTCAACGCATCATTGACAGTGCCGTCGCTTGCAGGTGGTTGAATGACGTCCTCGAGCTTGCTAATCGCATCCCACCATACTGCTGCGAACAGTTTGTAGCCATCATCTGTGGGATGAATGCCATCACCAGAGAGCTGGGACATGGACATAGCCGAATAAATATCGGCGAGGCCGATTCTTTGCCCGCTGTATGTGTTGGAAACTAGGTCTCTATACTGTCGACTCAACGACGCAGCGCACGCGTCATTGTCTCGGCTTTTCACCAAGGTTGAGAGTATCACAGTCACGCCTGGTATTTTGGAGTAGATGTCATCGATCATAGCCTTCATACGGACACCGGCGTTACCGGTGTCGACGTTTTGGCCGCAGTCATTTCTAATAGATGTTAGCCTCTAAAGGATTGGAGTGAACCAAGAGAGCTGTCTCTAGTCGTCGAGTTCGGGCTGAAAAGAGCTGAGAGAGTAACTTACGTTCCGACATTGATAAGTACCAGATTCGGCTTCATGTTAGCAACAAGCAAGAAAGCATCGTGCACCTGTTTGATGACCCAACCAGGATGTCCTTCATTGTCCTGCAGGTAATGACGTTCGTTAGTCACAATTCGACCTTTGAAAACTTGGCCTAGACCCAGAGTCGGGAATAGTGGAGTACATACTCTATCGGCCATGTTTCCGTTTGGTTTCGATCCAACCATATTCACCTTCCACCCCTTCCAGCGAAGTTGTTGACGCAGCCACTTGCGGTAGCCATTGCCATCCGTCGACGCAACACCTTCCGTAATTGACGCACCCAGCGGCATGATTCTGAGGTAGAAATCCTTTGCTGCCCTGGACTTCAACGTCTCAGTGCCCTTATCATCACTGCCGCCTATGATCGGTTGCGGGTAGCTGTTATTGCCCTCGAAACTTGGGTAGGAAGCGTCCCATCCTGTGACAATAGACTTAACATCTGGGGCAAAGTTCTGACCATATGGTGATGGGCCATCCCAGTGCTGCGCGACAATGAGTTGCAGGAAAAATGAGAGAATGAAGGAAAGGCCATAGAAAGTGTAAAGTCTACGAGGATTCAACGAATGAGCCATGGTCAATAAGACGTCTGTGACTCAAATTGGTCCCAAAACTCGATCCTGATCAGATGCGGAAAAATCAAAGAAGGAAGTCTGAGAGGCATATTTATATGTGTATACAGGCAAGTCCCTACAGGTACTTTAGTCAACCAAAAAGGCTTTGAACGAGGCGACAGCCCTTCAGGGGATGTACGTGATTTCGATAGTTCTTTCATCTTTGACCTTGGAATTATATATCATAAGTCAGCGTTGAAGAAATTGCCTCTCCTTTCAGCGAACCAGAGACTTCAGATCGTCATGGCGACGGCACAGCATCTTCATGCCTTTTACCCAAAATGATGCTATTTCTGTCGACCACTCAGCATCGCGAAAAATGACAGGTACCAGCCGCATGCCAAGACGCCCAACTACATTGATCAGGCGAAACTTTCTTTGCAAGCGGCGCAGGCAATCCCTCAACTTCGCTTACGAGGCCGCCAATCAGCGTAGTTCCTCAGTCGGTGGAAGGAAGAGGCCGAGTAAACAAAAGGCCGACGCGACCAAAAGTCTAACTTAACTCCGTTTTGTCTCTTTACGGAGGTACACGATGTGTCTCGGCACGCAGGGACAGACGTAAAGCATTCTTGTAAAGCTGGCAGAAAACCAAAGTTACGACCGAATAAATACCAAAGATCATCACTTTATTTGTTCAAGAGGAACGGAATAGAATGTCTATGCCGGGTGCTATAGAACGAGTGCTACTCGTAGTGCAAGACCTCAGGTTGTGACAACAAGTCGGAATGCTTCAGAGGTTTATTACTACGTCTTTTAAGTTGTAGCGGCGCTAACCATTTGTGGACCTAGAACTATGTCCCGCGAAGAAGAGACGAAGAAAGACATAATTGTATAAACCATCGACTATCCTATCTGTTCTAGCCTCACGACTGCCGTTTGCCTACTTTTCTGCGAGCCTTACCAGGTTTGTAGATATATAACCCCTCTTCGTGAGCCTCGCCAAATGGATCTGCACAGATTTGCTGTCCCATAATGCCAAGAAAACATCGGGTCAAAGTTTTTCCATCCAATCGTCTTTACCGTGTACACCAAATTCATTCCGAGTTACAATTACAATACCCATTCTGTACACGCGCTTCAATTGATTTGTTACTCCAGTTTCTGTCGATATTCTAACCTTGTAATCTACCATGTTACGATGACAGACGCACTGCACCGCAACATACTGTGCTAGCCTCTCCCAAATTCTCCCTATCCGGTGATCGCTCATCCCTCAGATGCCTCGAATTCCACCAGCTACCCTCATACAAGCCTACAATACATCGCCACTCCTCCCAATCGTCCTCCGTGGCGCTCGAACCATCGAGTCGGCTACGAATGAGCTCCGTTGGCTGAGAGAGCACGTGAAATCACTTCGACAAACTTGCTCACATGTGGCAAGCCGCAAGCTTCTAAGGCTCTGCGAGAGACGATCGAGGGGCGAACCTTTGCAATACATCCTTGGTTCTCAGCCATTTGGAGAACTGGATATCAAATGCCGTCCAGGGGTGTTGATTCCAAGGTGAGGATTCTCGTTCAATGTCACGTGGCTTACTGACCAAATAAAGGCCAGAGACTGAGTCGTACACAACCTACCTTGCCAAGTTGGCAAATGATAACAAGCTCGGAATTAATTTTTCAGAGAAACGAGCTATTCGAACCCTCCGGATCCTAGACGTCTGCTCAGGAAGCGGCTGCATCTCACTTCTCCTCCACTCGCTCCTCTCAACCAACTTCAAACTCAAAATTTTCGGCCTCGACATCTCCCAACAAGCCATCGCCCTCTCAAAACAAAACCTAGCACATAACGTCAACTCCGGGAATGTCAATGCCTCAGCTCTGATTGACACCCCCTACCACCCCCCAGAAGTCCAATTCGGCTTTGCAGACATCATCCACCACCCGCCCAGAAACCTAGGGCAATTCGACATCATAATCTCCAATCCACCATACATATCCCGCTCCGCATTCAACACGCAAACAACCCGCTCAGTGCGCAACTACGAGCCTAAACAAGCCCTCGTGCCACTCGGTCAGAATCCTGATGTGTTTTATAAACGCCTCATCCGCATGCATCAAGTCCACCTCTCTCGTGTCCTTGTCATGGAAGTTGGAGACGCTGCGCAAGCTATTCGTGTCGCTGCACTAGCGTTTGAGATGAACAATACAGGCTTTAAACATGCACCGAGGGTCATGAACCGTGTGGAGATCTGGAGGGACAATCCTGATATCGAGGCGGGCGACGGTGCGAATGAAGTTGTGAAGGAGTTGGCGGGGGAGAAGATACGAATTATAGGACAAGGGAAGATTAGAGCTGTGGTATTGTTTAGGGAGCGGACGGATAGGCATGCGATTTACAAGGAACGACTGAATTCGCGGGTGGTGAACCGGTTGGATGAGTTGGGTTTGGCGAGGGCTTCGGAGAAGGAGGATAGGAGCGGAGGAGGATGGAGGAGATCGTTAGGCGGAAGGAGGCGGGGAAGAGGAGGATGCGGACGGAGAAGATTTTTGGGGGGGTCTTTGGTAAGGAAGCGGGACTTACAGATGGAGGGGAAGAGGAGGAAGAGGGAGGAGAGGAGGCAGAGAAATGAATTGGGAGAGTGGAGGAGGAGGGAGTTGAGGGAGTGGAGAGCGAGGAGGAGTAACAGGGACCGGAGACGGATACCGAGGAGTTTTTGATCGTACTGATGGACACTCGCGGCTTGGAAGGGAGTGTAAGATTGCAGAGGGCTGTTGATTCTCCATTGTCCAACCTGCTGCATGATCGCCGATCTCAACGGTCTACTTTGACAGAAAGTTGACACGTGGACCAAGACACGTATTGGCCTCCGTACCGGCTTCTGAGATGGAAGTTGCAGCGACACCTACTCAGAGGTCGAGACTTCTCAGGTCATCTTGTAATAAAATGTATCAACACATCGCTACTCAATATCAGAACCCTATTGGAAGACACCATCGATTTTTCCAACACAGCCTTCTCACATCCTCCTCTCGGTGATACTGGAGTCTTCAACACATTCCAAATACCCAGGTACTTTTGAAAAGGTCTCGGGCTCATCCATCAAACCAACTTCTTCATGCACGTAACCGGTCTCTAAGCGCTTTGCCCTTGCGTGTTTCTCGCTTACACCACATTTCAAGTCAACACCTGACATGTCTAGTTCATGTTCCACAGCCTCACTCACTCACCCCTTGCATCAGCATCAACAACCGAGACCCCCTCTCACCGCACCATCCGCATCTGCACCAACCCCCATCACCAATAGCATTCTCTTGGCCCCTTCTATGCATATGCAAGTATGCATTCTTCTCTTTCCATGCATACAAATCATCATTCTAGAGTGTCTCTCGAACAGCCGTATGGACGGAAGTCTTCCCGACGTTACACAAACCAGCCCCCTCTTCCCTGCAAGAACGTTGGTATTCTTCCCACGCTTGATATTGTCTTCCACAGAGCCAACCGAGCCAAGCTTCCAACAAGCATCCTATCACTATTCCCGTTCCAAGACAGAAGACAGCCCAACCCGGCTGTTGGAGTTGGTGTTGGTGTTAGCCCACTCGGGGAGGTTGAAAGACCTTCTAGAAGGCCTTCTGGGAGATGCAAAGAAGAATAAGTAGGTGAGGTGTCAGCCTCAAGGAAAGACAAGATTTTATTCAAGCTTTTCGAAGCTTTTTCGAATCCTCATTGCTACCACGGCATTTCGGGCAGCTGACAAACGCCAAGACATTTCTCTGTCCGGGTCTCCCACAGGCAAGGCAGTCAACATGCATTTCCCTCTCACGCCCCTACCTCCTATCATCCTCACCCTCTTCACCCTCTATTTCTCGACTCTCATCACCGCCTTACCATCTGCAGTTGACCAAGAAAATGGAATACTCACAGCACCATTTGACTTCAACATAAATCTCAAACCACGAGCTTTCCTCCCACCAAGCCCAGACGTAAATGTCTCGACTTGGGTTACTCTCTCACGAGGAGATGTGAATATGGATGATCAGATGAAGAAGGGAAAGAGGGGTTATGAGAGTGTGGCGGGGAGGGCGATGATGAGAAGGCATTTCGGGTTGGGGAAGTTGACGAGTGTACAGCTTGTGAGTGACTGTTCCCATCTAGGATATTTTGAGAGAGTGGCTGAGGAGAGAAAGAGACAAGAGAGAAATGGGAAGAGACGATTGACTAATGATTGATGAGTAGGGCCAACTCTGGTACACACCCCTCCAGGTTGGCGGCAAAACCTACAAACTCATGGTCGACTCTGGCTCTTCCGATACCTGGATCGTTACCAAAGACTTCGTCTGCATCGGCGAAGATGGCGCCTCTGCTCCGCAAGCGGACTGTGATTTTGGTCCAAAATATAGTCCTGGAAAAGAGCTCGAGCCGGTGAATGATGTAAATTTCAATATTGAGTATGGGGATGCGTCTTATCTTAGGGGGAGTTATGGGATGACGAAGGTGACTTTGGCGGGTATAACGTGAGTTTGATTCCCTGAGAATGGATGGAGGTATATGTGTGGTATCGTTTTGCTGATTGAGTTTGGGGTTGTAGGGTTAAGACGCAGATTGCGCTGGCGAAGGACGTTGGGTGGGTTGCAGATGGGATCACGAGTGGATTACTTGGTCTTTCATACCCTTCAATGTAAGCCTCTCACCAATTCTTCAATGTTCAACTCGCTTATACTTGGGGATAGCACAATGGCATACTCAGGGACAGATTACTCAGCTGACACACCTGAGAAGCAAGGTATTGTTACACTTCCTCTACTCGGGTTATCCCCTCCCCAGACTGACTTTTCTAGTACCCTACGACCCAATCTTCACCTCCATGTGGAAACAGCACAAAATCCCACCCGTGTTCAGTCTAGCCATCGGAAGACCATCAGTTCCTCCACACAGTGCATCGGAAGGCTACCTTGCACTTGGTGGTCTTCCACCCGTTTCCACGACCGGCCCTTGGGCAAGAGCTGATATTGAGATCTCGCCGCTTGGACCAGGGTATATTAATGGGAGTTTACCGTATCCTCAGATCCGTACGTACTCTCTCCTCATTTCAAACAAGCAGAAAGCGACTTCCAAGTATCAAAGCCTGATTGACTTACCACATCGCGATAGAATGGTACACCATAACCCCCGACGCATTCCTCTACACCACCACCCCAGCCGGCCAACCTCCAGTCTGGAAACCACTCAACACCGGCCCACCAGGCACGCCGAAATTTCAAACAATCATCGATTCGGGCGTCACGCATACATGGCTTCCAACCCCGATCGCTGACCATGTCGCGAGTCTGTTCAATCCGCCCGCCATTTGTACGTTCCCCCCATATTGCATTCCCCATTCCAAATATGGAGTCACTCTCAGCCTCGAGCTCACTCGCTAACACGCCTCCCCAGGGAACCAAACAATCTACGGCTACGCCGTCCCCTGCACCGCCGCAGTCCCCCAGCTCGCCGTCCAAATCAACGGCGTCATCCTCCCCTGGCACAAGAAGGATATCATTATGGATGACTTCACCGGCGAGGGCGGCTGCGTCAGCGGTGTTAATAATGGGAGGGAGTACTCGCCGTATACGTTGGGCGATACCTGGATGAGGAGTAATCTGGTGGTGCATGATGTCGGCGCGAATGAAGTTAGGGTTAGGAGTAGGGGGGAGTATTGAGTGGGGGGGAGGGGGGAGGGGGCAGAGGAAGAGGAAGAGGTTAATTGATTGTTAAATTTGAAGGGTTGAGGTTTGGGATGATTTGTGTTTTTATGGTGGAAAGACGTACCGTGATAGATAGATACCTTCGAAAAGAGTTTTAAGAAAAGTGGTGATAAAATCCTCATTTCGGAGGCAATTCATGCGCTGCAACATTTTCAAAGGTGCAGGTTACATTCAAGTCAACTCAAGCTTCAATTACCATCCATGTTTTGATCTCTTCCAGACCAAGTAACGCTATACTTCCATCCCATGGTATGGTATTCCGCCCCTTTAGAGACAAATGTAACCTCTGGAGAATACTTAGCTAGAACATCAAATCCCACTCTAGTCTCCAGGTATGTAGGTTATAGCCCCATACAAGTGCTCGCTCCCCGTTTACTTACTTACACACACACAACCTCTAAGTTAACTTACACATCCCGGTATTGAATCAAAAAAGGAGGTTCTGAATGAAAGAGATAGGTCTGACTTAGATATATTACTCGGTAAATAATTGATTGATCTTTGAATGTGGCGAATATTACCGAAGCCTCTTCGACTTTGGTGCCGCTCAGAACACGCTTTTTCCAGGGAGTGCAGTGCATGGCTTGTAGCGACACCCTGTAATTAAGCGAAGAACGCTGAAACCTGTCTCGCCTGTCTGCTGTATTGTCATCTGGGCAGCCCTAGCGCCTCGCTTCAGCGCTGTTCCCTGGAAAAGTGTGCTTTCGGCAGCTGAGGGGATAGCGGGTGCTGGCTTGGGTGAGCGGGCGGCTGATGGCGCGGACAATTCTCAGCTCTTGCCTGGCAAGTCTTTATATTCTGACTGGCCAATACAACTTCACACCTCCTTCACATGCGCAAAAGAGGTACAGGATTCTTATTTACAATTCAATTCTGTAGGCACTCAAAACACATTCCGTTCTCCATCCTTCGAAATTAAAGGGCTGCGAGGTAGGTCCAGGCGGAACCTCGTCCAGGCTTCCTGGGTCGCCCAAAACAACACCAACATCGTAATTTTTGCGCTGAAAAATGGACATTGTTCCTCCATCCCACCCAGTTATCCCTACAAAGGTACATTTGTGGTCGCACCAGCTTCGCATCTTCTCAAGATTTCGAAGTCTTTGATATCCCCCATACAGACTAAGAAGAAACTTACTTACTGCCTTTCTTCCTAGACCAGCAACCCCCAGGCACAGGCTGATGAATCCAGCTGGAGCCCTTGGCTGCAAGCATCCTCACCCTATTCCATGCCAGTAGAACATCTCACCTTTCCATAGCCTGAATATTGAATTACTTGCCATTTTGATTCTCCGAATCAAACTCTAGAAACGAGCAACCCGGACAAACAGCAACCTGGGCTCATTGGCTCGGCATTCTTCGCGTAGACCAGTCTTGATGATTCAGAGGGTGGAGGGACATCTGCAACAAGGGTGGGTATGGTTCGTCTTTGGTGTTGGAAAGATGAGAGACTTCTCCAGCGCATGTGCGACTTCTGTAGACTGCAGATGATAATCGCTCTCTCTGATCAACGCCTTGGTCGCAGATAGCGGGGTATTTCGGAAATTCCTTTTGTTTGTTCAATCTCCTTGTTGAGATCCACTGGATCACCATGGAGCTGGAGCTTTCGAAATGAAGTTTTCCCGCGAGAAATGGTAACAGATTTTTTGAGAAACCAATCACTCCGTGAACGTGGAGGATCCAAGCCAGATTCAAGGTCCAGGGTATCCGTTTAATGTAGGACACGCCGGGGCAAGATGGGGCGTCTCGCAAAAATAAACGAGGATATTGGTGCTGAGCTCTCGTTCGAAATTGTCTCGATAGACTACAGAGACAAGATTTCTAGACAGCATGTCGTGGAGGGGTCCGGCCTGTTCGCATCTCACCTAGCTGTATTGCAGGTTGCCGCAATGCGATGGAATGAGAACCCTCCGCATGGACCTGAGGAGTCCCAGGCATCGTGATCAGGAAATTCGAATGAAGCCCCAACGTGTGGGCAATATCTGAGAGATTTTGAGATATGGTTTGATTTTTGGAAGTCTCGTTTTGATGTGCCCATACGCATGTCCCGGCACCGAGCAGGTTCTAGGTACAGTCAACTTGGGCCCTTCATAATACTTCACCTCCAAACAACACTCAATAGCAGCAAATGGATTTGCCTGAACATCGATAAATGACTGATCATAGAAAAGGCCGCATATCCTGCCCTCACATGTATGAACATCTCACATCAATCCTCAACTCTCAAAATGTTGTGGATGTTGATGAAAGATACCCCTCATCCTCTCCAATATCAACCCCTCAAAATAGCTCCTCCCTCGGCACAAACCCAGATACGTAATGGTAGCACCCTCCAGCCACTCAGGGGACTACGGCGTACCTCGGAAACTAGGTAGTTACCACAGCTAGGGTTGCTGCATGATCTCCCAAAAACATCCAGGGCAGCGAGGGCAGCTGACTTATCGGGGACCAAAAAAAACTTGGAAGGGGCAGGCTCGAGCCAAAAAAAAAAAAAAAAAGGCTTGTGATAGTGCAAGGGCGACGGACGCCTTCGATACGGGGACAACAAAGAGCCAAAATGATGTAACGTGGGGATCGGGAATTGGGGAGGACTCAGATAACTAGCGAGAATCCGATTCTCTACCTGGCCACATGTACTGTACAGGAATGGGGAAGATGCATTGATTGCATTGCGCCATTTTGATGGACATCTCATCACATGCGTATCAGGAACTGCAGGTTGGCATTTCACCTACCCCGGAGCATTTGTCCCTGAAGACACGTCTACTGCAACTGATACATGCTATTCGTTGATACTGATACTAATTATCCCCCATCGCGGGAAGCAACGGGATTAGATTTGAACCTTGCACAGATCATTCTGCATTCATCTTGCATATTACAGTAGTTTCATATTACAGTAGTTTGTTATGCTTGCGTGGGTAGAGTATGTAAGGCCAGCCAGTCGATGTCAACAGCACTTCCTTCCCACCGGGAAAAAGCCCGTCGCCGACCGAGGGGGGAAAAGTTGGCAAAGTGCACAGCCACAATTGGGTTGACCATGGAGGTACTCCAATGCCATGGACCAATCGGCTGGTGAAAGATGTCTCATGCTTATTCCTCATACGTGTTTAGGCTGCATCTGAGGGTGCAGCTGAGGATGAGGCTGGATCGCAACAATACAGTATCTATGACGTCGCCTGTTTTGGAGGGGTAAACACTTTTAGCGAGCCAATAGTCATCCCCGCCAGTGACCCCGCTGACGTCGTAGCACCAGTCAACACTCAAGGTGTGGCGCGTCCGAGGTCGTCCTTCCTCAAACAACCAAACCCCCTCAATGAATCTAGAAGCTGCTGGTGCTTGACCTGTCGATGGGGCGACGCCGTGAAATTTGAGACATGCTGTACAGTAGCAGGAAAGAGCTACTGCCGCGTGAGGAAGCTTCACCTTCATTTCATTAACGAGGCAACTGCGAAGTAGCTTGTCCATTCACGGACGTGACACTACGTCATAGTGTGGCTAGGTTGACGAGGCTAGAGCTTCAGGAGCTCTCCTCCCCTCCTACATAAAGACCCCTCTTCTTCCACCAAAGCATTTCTTTCTTTCATCATCAAACACCAACAAACTACCTCACACACAACCAACACAAACCAACACAAACCAACACAAACCAACACAAACCAACACAAACCAAACAAACCAAACAATCAAAATGGAGACCATCAAGGTAAGCAAGCATCTTCTTCTCCTTCTTCCCACTCAGAGCTTGAGCTCTAGCTCTAGCTCTACCTCGGCATCAACACCATGCTCGACCCTCACCTCACCTCCCCTCCCCTCCCTTTCACCTCCTCCAACAACAAACTAACATCTCTTCCCCCCCTTCACAGAACGCCGCCAACTACGTCGCCGAGTCCGTCCAGGGCGGAGGTGCCGCCGCTTCCAAGGAAGCCAACAAGCAAGTCGCCAAGGACAGCGACGCCAGCCTCGGAACCCGTGCCACTGCCGCCAAGGATGCCATCGGAGACAAGATTGACCAGACCTCCCACGAGGGTAAGGCTGATCTCCACAAGGGTATGTTCTCTTCTTTGCATTCTCCCGCGATTCACCCCTCCTCCTCTTCCAAACTTAAACCTCATCTTGAGAATCTATGCTAATACATAGGAAACAGAGGCTGCCAAGCACTAAACTGCTCACCCTCCACGAAAAACACCAATCAAAGCAAAGCATACCTCATGACTGTACGATGATGGCATGATTTTCTTTTTTTTTTCTTCGGCGGATGGAATGGAATGAATGGGCGTTGGGATGGGATGGAATGGAATGGAATGGAAGCATCGATTGCATGGAATTCATACCCCCCGGATAGCATAGTCTTTGTCAATGAAGGACTTTGCCACCACTACGTTTCTTCATCTTTCAATAGCTGATGATTGTGACTTGTGATTTTTATTGTGATTGTACCCCTTGACACGTTCGACCGTTCAGCAATATATTTCAACGTCCTGGACTTCCGGGGCTGGTAATCACCCGCCTCAAATCAACATAAACATCTACCGGTGAGACTGTTTCAAACAGCTTCACCACAGACTCGAATCTGCTTAACCTCACCTTTTTACAAAATCCCTGCCCTCGACTACACAATATATCAACACGTTTATCAACCTTCCCAGCTCCACCAATTCCCTCAACCCCCCTTCCCCTTCATCCCACATCCTAGTCCACGTCCGCAACCCCGCTATTCTCAACTCTACTACCCCGCCATCACAACACATCACAACACAACCTCCCATACCACCTCCACGCCACCCCATTACATTGCATTACACCTCCCCTGATATATCACCACACCGCACGCACGTACGCCCACCCAGCTATATGATTCAAATCCCAACCCAACCCAACCCAACCCAACTCAACTTCTTTCGCCCTCGCCCTTGTCTTCAACTAATAATAACGAACAGGCTAGATCCAGGTAAGGAAGGGTGTTTCCACCACAACACAACACAACATAACACAGGACAAGACAAGACAGCGAGGCGGTGGTGGTGGTGGTGGAAGACACGATATTATGTTGTTGTACATACAGTACGGGGGCGTACTTTCATCTCTCTCTCTCTCTCTCTCTCTCTCTTTTTTTATTGTGGTAAAGCAATGTAATGTAGTGCAATGACTGAGGCCCGTGGAAGATCCTATATTTCTTTCTACCCTGCAAGTTATTTTGTTATTTTAACTTATTCCTCTGGAATTTTACACTTTCATTTAGTTTCTTTTTTTTGCCCCTCAAGCCTTGCTGGGCGCGAATATCATATCATTTACTGTTCACCATTCATTATTCACTAACCTGCCATCTAGAGTCCTGAGTCAAAGGATGCAAGCTGTGGGGAGGAAGATGAGTTTTTTGTAGAATGTTAGAGTGGTATATAATCTACGTTTCCAGCACCGTTTTTCTAAACTCCAAAGGTGGCAAAAGATGTTCCTGAACTCATTGAAGACCCTGTTGGTTCTGCTGTTGTGTGGTACTGTCAGCTTGGAAGATAGAGATGGTAAATGGAAATGGAGTGTGAGGAGTGAATGCTGTGTATATTTGTGAGATTGAGGGAAGATAGATTATAATTGTGATTGTATGGGTTGGAAAAGAGAGATAATGGGAGACAGGGTTGGGTGGAACTTGGGACGGGTAGGTAGATGAGAGAGTGTTGTCATTTCTGCTGCTGTTGTCGTGCAAGGGATTTGTGTTTTGTTGCCATTTCTCTGTAGCCTCAACACCACCTCTTCAGCTCAACTCCTCTTCCACTGCAAGTAGTTTAGCATTGCCTACACCTAAACCCAAATCCTCTCTATCCCTACCCCTCCCTCCCAGAAACATAATCCAAAGCAAGTAGAGACGCCTAACCCGCTTCTTCCAGACCAATGAAATGGTGATTGATCGGCCGAGTAACGTTGGAGATAGCAAGAAGAAACACCCTCTGCACTTGGAGGGAATATTTATACCTAAATAACCCTGTGAGATCGTCCTCAAAAGTCTAGCACGTGGGGTCTGGCGTGGAGTCATACGCTAGTTTGGCATTTCGGTATTCATTCACTGGACGCTATCACTTCGTTTCGTCTCTCTTTTCTTGCTGATGTGCTAGGGGGTTTAAGTATATATACCCCTTCCTCTCTCGTCCCAGAACCCAAAACGAGATGTCCGAGAAAACTCCTTTGTTCTCAGAGCCACCGCTGCTGGGAAGGTCGTTTGGAAGTGTAGAGAGACTTGGACGTCGGGTGGTCAAACTGGATGGATATTCGCTTCCGATGTTAGACTCGAGTCACAAATACGTCCACTTTTTCAAGAAATTGCTCCTCTCATGTTCAAAGCGTATGAGGCTGGCTTTAAGCGGGTGAAAGAATGGATGATTGCCATTTGGCATTTTGCTGTTAAGGTCATCGCTGCTGTCGTACTATCTCCTGTGGACCGGGTTAGGTTGCAGTAAGAAGGGATGATGAGTGAGATTTCATTTTCGTCTTTTATGTACTTTCAGTAAATAGTATCATTAACTCTACAATCTGAAAAGATGCCTCTCCTGTAGGTAGTTGGTTTTCTCGCTCTGGTGCCATGCTCGTGAGAATCGTATCGCTCATACATTCTTCCAAGAGATGGGGAGGTATGGACGTAGGCAACCGATGGGTGATTTATACTTGTTGGTCGCACACCTCGCTTCGTGAATGAGCACTCTTAGGTATCCCTCTCACGTTTATGGGAACGAACTTGCTCTAAGTTGTTGCTGGTCGCAGGATACGTGTCATTGTTTGAAGCTGCGGCAGAATTAAACAGTTTAAGTGTGGCGGATACTGCAACAGTTAGCCATTTTAAGTACTCACAAAGCTGTTTCTAATTACTGGAAACCTCTTATCTTATAACACTTGTCGACTCTCTTATGTCGCACATAATCCCAAGTCCATATCCACAGGCTTTTCATTCTGTCAGATTTTGTTACGGCATTCGATATACTGGGTCGAAGAAACATGCCCGAGTAATTGCTATGTCAACAGCTTCCTGCACAGAACAGTATCATTTTGTACCCTGCTAAGAGTATTGATTGAGCAACCTAAAGAGAGATAAGGTGCCATTTTCTTTTAAGATATCACAAGCTGTTGTTGTCCCTACTCTAAACTGCTGTCGACTCTCTTGTCGTTATCATCTACACTAGATTCGCTGTATCAACTCTCCTAGATTTCTCAGTGAGCAACTCGATCATCAGACACAGATCACGCGTATCTAGGCTTATAGCCAATCTAGCTGTTCTCATCGACCACAATAGATGAGCTGCGTCCCACTGCCACTATCTGTAAGCGAAGTCCGCCAAATAGAACGACCTCTCTATCGTCTCGTTGTCTTTCGTTTGAAGGCTGGAAGAACTCTCTCATGCGAAGTGTATTTATACTGCTGAAATAGATGGAGTTAACCGACTAGATGTACATGAGGAGTGAATCGATGGCGGTGCATGAAATGTGTGGGTGAGTGAGTGACCTGGGGATGCATCCTCAATTTCCTGATCTTCTCTTTTATTTTGCCTTCTAGAGTATAAAAAGGTCTCTAGCCTGGGGTAGAGTTCTCTCAATTATCCAAACCCCGAGATGGTATATACAGGTGGAGAGTGGAAAGACTGGCCTTGCACCGGACTCTGTTTGGTCCTTGCTTTACCTAAGTGTTTTGAAGCTTCAAAACATTTGTACTCAGCATGGATTCCAGCATATGTTGAATGTCAATGGAGGGCCCCGCTACGCATTAGAGCAGATATGACAAAGTGGAGAAGCCAACCAAGTTGTCATTTTCAGAAGTGTTGTCAAGAAACGGCATACATACTCTTTTGCTGAGCCTCCACCTTTCGGCTGGTTTCGGATCGTAAATCCCTTTCATTTGAACTTCTTGTGAGACAGTTGTACCATGATAACTCATTTCCGAGAGAGCATCACAGATCACGAGTGACATCCTAGATAATTGTCTTCCCTCCTCTGTGGATTCGGCAAGTTTCGTAAGGATTTTGTTTGATTAATCTGAGACTGCTTCCAGAGTTCGCGACAACTATGAGGCTGCAAGAGAAATGAAGCATCTAAGCCACCTCCAATACTACCTTGAGTTATACGACCGAGTGTGATTGATCCACTGGGAAATTCCAGCTTCGTTTTGACTTTCTGTTTCATACAAAAGGAATACGAACTCTCGGCTGGTGCGATGTTTTGAAGCCAGTGGAGATCTCAGGGGTAAGGTAGGTAAGTTCAGGGGTTTACCGAGCCGACCGACAAAATTGCTTGGCATGAAACGCCACTCCCGTTTCGTCTCCACACAAGCTCGAAGCTCAACTCCACCACGAGTCCCTCCCGTCAACATCCTCACCTCCACGCTTCACCACCCCCGCCTCAAAGTCAACACCCCGACGCGTCTCTACGCGAAACACCACCATGGCCTCCTCCTCCTCAACCTCAACGGGCTCCATAATGGACCACATTGACACCACAACCATCATCTCCCTCCTCGCCGTAGTCGCCATCCTCGCAACATCCTACCTCCTCTCCCTCTCCCTCCTCCACCGCAGCACGCCCTCCCGCCTCCGCATCCTCTTCATCTGGCACTTCTTTGATTTCCTCATCCACTCCATCTTCGAAGGCTCCTTCCTCTACAACTGCTTCTTCACATCCGCGCCATTCGACCCCGCTATCCACCATCCTGCGCTGATCACAAACTTCTTGTCTCAGCCTGATAGGCTGTTTGGCGCGAAGTATGGAGACAATTGGGCGACGAAGCTGTGGATGGTGTATGCGCAGGCGGATAGCAGGTGGGGAGGCGCGGATCTGACGGTTATTAGTTTGGAGCTCTTGACTGTTTTAGGAGCGGGCCCGCTGGCGTTGTATATTTGTTGGGGGATTGTGAGGAGGGATGTTATGACCGGGTTTTGGATGGTTGTTTTGGCTACAGGGGAGCTGTATGGAGGTATGATACAGATTGAGTTTACCGGGGCACATGCTAATGAGTACAGGCTTCATGACATTCTGCCCCGAGTGGTTGACTGGAAACCAGAACCTCGATGCAAGCAACTTTATGTTCAAGTGGGTATACCTGGTGTTCTTCAATATGTTGTGGGTATTCTTGCCATTATATGCTATGTATCATACATATGTGGATATGAATAATGCATTTTTGGTGCGGAATGGGGTTGTGTTGAAGAGTTTGGAGGCGAAGCAAAAGAAGACAAAGTAGGGCGATTCAGCAGGAGACAAATAGATAAATGCATTTACTGGGATGCGAAAGGTCGAATTTACAGAGACACTTGTACGAGATGAGATATACCCTGCGCTTACGGTGAAGCTCCCTTGGATGGCAGCACAGGACTTCAGGTTAGAAAAAGTTTGATTGGTGTTCAGATTTCAAATTCGGAACTTAGAACTTGTTTTAGCATCGAACTCTCGCAGAGAACTTCTATTATGATTAGACTTCTCCGTGCCACCGCTGTTCTATTCCATTTCTGTTATAGCCGTTCTCCGATCCCTCTCCGAACAGTGCTGCAGAGTCTCTTGCCATGTCCTCGGGCAAGTGCGGAACTGCGTCTTTCATGAGTGATGAGGACAACTTACGATGTCTTGACACCTGAAACTTACTCGAAGAAGAAAACAGCTAGGATTGGCACTTCTTTGGAGGCATAGATTAGCAGCTGTCAATTTGTAACGTGCTGTCAATATCCTTCAGTCAAGTCCTACCAAGCGTCATGTGTGCTAAGAATGGACCTCGGTACTATTGAAGACATGGACTGACGTTGCCTTGAAACATTTCGAGATTTCCTCAAGTTTGAGCTATCCAGCCACGAGTGTGCTGTGTGCCTCTCATGGTCTGGCACGCCATCACCCTTGTACTGCCACCCTCTGCTGTTGTTTACAGTAGCGACTGCTTGAAGCATGCCGAAAATATATAGGAACCCCCAACGTTACCCTGGAGAAGGTAACGTCGTACATGGACAAAACCATATTGACTTCTCCCCTACCATGGAGTCCAGGTTGAGTGAATAATCTAGAGCCATGGTTTAAGACATCACTATGTGCTGTGAACAGTTGTATTGTAAACAGGACAGATTAGTTTTCCGTAGGAAACCAAATGCTCTACACTATTGCATTTCAACTTATCTATAAATAGCTAGTATGAATTATTTGATTTGGTCATCTAGAACACAAAAGCTAATATGGATTTACGTTTTGGAGAACGCCTGACATGACCACGTTCGGAAGTTCCGAAGAATAAATATCAAATTCTTTCTATTGTTTCTCCTGAATCACTTTGATATGCACATATTATTTTTCGCCACAATGCACCCAAGAGTAAGACTAAAGACTTGAAGTTAGGACCTGCTGTCATACTCATTCTTGCCGTCAACGAGAGGTGTCTTAAGCTCCGCTCATCAAGCTCGAGAGGGTTCGAACCCGAAGAATGGACCCAGGTTAGCATGAAAAAAATACTCCAGCATTTTCATGTCAAAAGCTATGCATAATTTCTACCAGGCTGTGATCTCAGCCTTGGTACTACCACCAACATATTCTTGTCTCCTTCAGTATGTCTGAACCATAGCGACTGATAGAGAAATCATATCAGACTTTATATCTGAAAGTTCTAGCTTTCGTAGTAAAAAAAAAAGTAACTTGTCATTGCATTCATTGTCAGAGAGCAAGATAGCTGTCTAGAGAAGGCGCTCTTTGGAAGTGAATCATGATTTGTCCTTTCCTGTCTGGACATTCAATTTCTACTTAACATTTGAGGAGACACAGTGTTGTGTTCTAAGAGCACCCACTCGAGACTGAACTGGATAACTATTCCCAAGCTTGCAATATACGAAGACCAGTATGGAAGAGAGGCTCTGCAGATATGTTTTCTGTGTTCAATGCTCAGTGTCCACGAAGAGTGACAGCTTGGATATTGAAACCTCGCTTGGATGTTTACCTTCAGCCAGACAGAAATTCATCGTGTCAAATGTAATTGCTCTGTTGTCAAAGTGCAAGCAACTGTCAGTCGGTAGCATGTCAACTTTGTTTGGCTCTGAAGACTCAAGCTCTATGCACGCTGAAGCTGCTCACTTTTCTCCATCATCCATGTCTTTGAAAATTTTCATTCATGGTCAACATCACGATGGTGAGGAAAAGACTGCAAGTGATTTAAACAGGGAAGATCATGTCAGTGTTCCGCTTTCTCCAGGCTTGATTGTAAGTGAATTGCACTCGGGCCTCAGGATTTCAGAGCAGGAAATCGATGGATGATGCTGAGATACTTTGGGCGAGTGGAACGGACCTTGGCTATGTTCATTAGGCGCCAAATGTTGAACATGTGTAATACAAGACGATGGTCAAAATGCAAAATCTTGCAATGTTCACTTCAAGGGAATTCTTCGTTAGTGCCGTGCGAGATGACAACACAGATCTACAATGACGAATTCAGATGCGACGGTGTCTCATGCTTTCTTGGACGCGAAGAGTGATTACTGATGAGCGAGAAACGAGTTGTGATATTATCTTGGTAACAGGGACGTTTGAATCTGGTATGGCTTCCAGAAGGTAAAGCATAGACACGAAATCGAAGCAGGTTTCTTCATTTCCCCGAAGCAGAACCCCTCACAGAATCGAATGACGCGTCTTCTGAAAATTGACTGCTTCCAAAGCACTTATTCATACGCCAATCCAACATGATCCAATTCACACCTATATCATGCTGTCCCAAGACGCAGCTGTGACATACTGCTGCTCTTGAAGTAGATGACAAGGGTTAAACTTTGGAAAGCATGAAGTAGTGACATCCCTCCCTGGCAGCACAGAAGAAGCTGAGAAATCAAAACATGGAAGAGACATATTTACAAGGAGTTATGTCCATTGTCCCACAAATTTCCCATGAGATCCCACATATCCTGTCGAGGTTCGTCACGTTGTGGCCACAGCCAGTGTCTTGATCAGATGAACTTCCGCGAGCAATTTTAATCAACCTCCTACAAAATTCCCCGCAATCCTTCTCGAAGCCCCAAAGAACGGTACGATTTCAGCTGCATCCTAAGCCAAGGCGACGGTCCAGGGAGCCGTCATGCATGCACTTCTGCCGTGCATCCGGAACAAGCCCCTCCCGAACCCCTCTTTCGGTCACCCAAGTAGATGAGTGATGGCACCCAAGCCTTTGGAATGGATTGTAAATCATCGTCACGTCTCAGAAAATCACTTCATGGCCTCCAAACAGATATCGAGATGAGAGGGGAAGTTCCTGCTTCTTGAGATCCGCCCATGAAGAACATAACCCCCACTCTCTCTCCGCATTTCGACTGCAATCTCTGTATCTAGCCTATCCTTTCGATATCACGACAAAGAAGCTACGGATGTAGACTTAGACTTTAGGATTTGTGTCAAGCTCACTAGAGGCAGATCGGATGGAAATCAAATAGATTAACCGACCCCACCAGCCGCATCAAGCCGACCGGTTGCCAGAAGTTGAGAACGGGAACTTTTGTCAACGGGAAGGCTAAAAGACGAGAACGAGGGAGCGATAAGAGAAGTTATATTGCAGGACTGGTAAGAGGGGTCAAGAAGCGAGGATGCCCCCACACCTTGTCGATACACGATGCTTGATCGGGGCTGACTATCCACAAGGAAAGGTGGGGGAGAAGCAATAGTTCGGATGAGTCCGTGGGTTACTGTTGCATCCAACTCCTCTCAACCGGTTTAATACGAGTATCCATTCATGCACGAAACAAGTCGAAATGAGAATAGAACGGAGAAAGGAGAACAGCGAATGAAAAGCGTACAAAATTTTCTTGCGAGCCGAGAACAGTATTGTGGTGAGGGTAGGCGCAGTAGTTATCTGAGCGTTGACGTGCATATAGAGTGGAGCTTGATGTCAAGAGTAATATACTTGAGGTCGGCTAAGAACCACCTAGCCTTGTGCATATGAAATCGGGGGAAAAACAAGCTTGATTGATGAGGAAGATCCGATAGATTGCTGATGATGATGGCATCGGATACCATGAGCCGAACGGCTTGAATTCCTTTCTTAACATGATGGCGCAGCTGGATACTAGACTTTTGGGTTGTTTCCAAACGGATCCTATATCTTGGAAGTGATGATAATAGCAAAATTGTGTAAATGGCTTCATTGGCTCGGCAGATTTTACTGGGACATATATCACGTGATTTGGATATTCTGTCCTCTTGAGGTCAGCTCTGTTGCGACATTGAACCTCGAATGCGCGCAACCTTGACATCCACAGCTCGCAAGTATCTGTTCGACATTTTGAAGGTAGAACTAATCGCATCTCATTGTATGCTTCTTTTCGTCCATACTAAACGGACATAGTTCCGCTCGCAAACTTCAGGACAGGACGGGACGTTTATCAAAGAAGTTTCATCCCATATCTTGCGACTCTTGGAGCTTCATCCAACGCCACCAGTGCCGACGGTCTCGCTCCATCGCCCTGGCGAAGCCACCCAGAGTCTGGAAGTTTGTCACTCTGGACGAACCTCTCCGGCGAATACTCCGTTTCTCCATCTGTTCGTTTGACCAGTCGGGGTTGCCGGCTGTGCATGTTTTGATATATCTCCGCAAAAGCCCACAACAGAGCTGAGTACCAAAAGACTCAAAATCACTAGCTCTGATACACATCTTTGTGAACGACTCTCGAGGCGAGTAAATCAATTGATGGGACGCCTTTTGGCTGATGAAAATCAGATCACCTTCAAGCCCGTGCGATGCAGTCCAATGTCTACCGACGAACTTCATCCATGGCTTTATCCAGTGAGAGGACTGGAAATCTTGAATATTTACCCACAATTGCTCACAGCACTGGGATCTGGAAGTATCTTCTTCGTGTCGCACTCTCTGACTCGCTGGACCACTTTGCATGAACTCCTTGCTCCACTGCCCCTGTCCCGTGGTTTCAGGGGGTTAAGCGAGAGCCTGCGACGACACCGAAACTCCAAGTGTGCCTCATCGCAACCTTCTGACTCGCCTTGCCTCAAGTTTTGAAAGTCCCAAGCACAGCTACGAGCTGGCTTCACGCCACGCCTACGGACGAAGACCTTAGTTGGGTTCACTATTGTCCAGATGCCAGGCCAGAAGCCATGCCTCCCGCTGCCTCTGCCAGCTACCGATGCACATGGGGTGGACCATAGATCCAGTTAGATTGGGCGCTCCTGCAACGAGCCTCTCGTTCGACGGCGATCCTGGCTGGCAAGTAGAAACGTATAGCCAGTCAGGTTATCGTCTCTCGATCCACTGACGGCATTTCCCCAAGCAAGACAAGCTGCGGAGCCACTCCCCCACCATAAGGTCGGTCCTAGCAACCCGGCCTGGCCTTCTCCCGCGCCTGGACCACTAGACGTGCGTCTACCCTTTCTGCTTGGGCACTTCTTTTATACTTCATGCAATCCTGGAGCAGGCAAACCTCTGTCTCAACGTTCTCTTTCTGAGTGTGTTGCTGTCAGTTTTTCCTGTCGTCTTTCCATTCGTTGGTGCTTCTGGTCATCACACTGCTGGCTCGGAAACCCGTTTCATCTTACTTTTTCCACCGTTCTGGCCTATCGGTGTGCTCCAGTCTTTACCTTCTTCCATAATCTATTCTTTCTCTTCTCTAACATCTCCATACTCCACTCTCTCACCACCACCCACACGACGCAGGCGATCTTCATGACTTAAACAACATTTTCGAACGGCAACGCTCCGGCTCGCTGCCAACGATAATAACGATTATTGATGGAATTTGGGGAGCAAGAAGGAATAATGGCTGCTTCGGCGAAGTTGATTGCGGATAGGATGGTACATGGGATGGTGAGGGCCGCGGTGAACCACACGTCGACGAGAGGGAATCGGACGGGCAACCCATTCTACCAATCGGCGACCAACAGGACGGGATCAGGAGGGAACTCTACTTTCAACTTGATATCGAATCTGGTATTTGCTGAGAGCAAGTCGGTCAGGACGTCGACGATTATTCTGGCCACTTTCAATGTATTGGCTGCGTTTGCGACCGCCTGCAGTATCCTGTACGACTGTTACTGGGCATCGAAGAGATGTAACCCAAAGTTCAAGGCATCGTGAGTATATGAGAGTACTGGGGTAGATGAGTGCTGACTGTGAGAAGGAAATTTTGTGTGTCGTCGATACATCCTGCCGAAACCTTCCCTCTAGTGTTGGCGATAGGAATTGTTATTCAAGGTCTTGTCTTTGCAGGTGTACAAGGACAAGGTCTCACATCACTGTTTGCAACAGGATGTGGGTTAATAGCACAGTTCATGTGGCCAGGTACGTGGTGGATTGTCACTAATCTGAACTAAGCTAACGAGCTTTAGCACTGTTCATCGTGCCATACATTCAATTAGTATTCGGTACCGAATGCGCCATCCGATCTTTTCGAAGTACACCATTTCAAGCGAGGGGGAAATGGGATGTAATTATTTGCTGTTCAGTGGTGGTGGTTATGTTGATTCTCACTTGGATACCGTCATTCATTCGACCCGAGCCCAACGCCTGCTTCGCTTCATTGATATGGTTCATCCAGAAGTTTGGAAAGATAGGATTTGTGATGTTGACTACAGTGGGAGCATTGATGATTGCAGCTGCTCTGACAATCTTCATCCGACTGTCAACAGTGAACTTGATTGATCAGCACCAGCGAATTGCTGCTTCGCGGATGGTATACTACCTAGTCCTCGGTATACTATCTCTGGTATGTACAGCTATCTGACTATGAGAGTACCTTGACTGATCATAATAGGCATTCGTTATTCCTTTCTTTTTCTCTTTGATCGATAAGGAGGGTGATATCAAGCTTGCCATGATGGCAACTGTAGTTTTGAACTTATCAGGACTGATGAGCGGTTTACTGCAACTGTTCTTAAGATGCAATACCGCAACAACTTCATTCGCCCCAAAGACGGCTGGAAAGAAGTGGGCGCAGCCGCGACATGAGATCAGAATGTTTGGGCCAAATGAGCTGGCAATGTACGCACATATGACCAACCCAGTAACTGGGCCACGGACGACCAACGACAATCAGTTGTGCCGTTCTGATAGTCAAGCAAGTCTCATAGGACTTGAAAAGGGACGAGGGATCTCAATGGAATCTCTGAGAAGCCCACCATATGGCTCGGCGAAAAGACAGGAAGCAGAGATGAGCAGCACCTTGCCGAATTTGCCAGAGGTTGCGACAGTCTGCCCAGCTGTTCAAGCAAGAACGCACGCACGAAAACCCTCATACTCGCTTTTCCCGACCGAGGGTGGCAGTCCAACCAAAGCGGGACAACAGAAAGACTCAGTATACGACATTAGTGAACTAACGCCGCCACCAGCAATACGATTTCCAGGTGGATCAAGGCATCGCAGAGACTCCTCCATCGCTTCGTCAGCGACAGTACAAATTGGGCTGCGCATATCGCATGCACCAACACCTTCTCAAGAAGATCTTGACTCCCTCCCATTACCTTCTACGACATACAAGGCAATGTCGCTCAAACCACCAGCGCCGAAATCTCCAACTGCCACCTATAGCACCCTACCGCTACCATCCACTACATACTCCGCCTCCAACTCAAGTCTTCCAACCTCGCCATCGGCATCGAAGCGTACATACCCAACCGTACCTCTCCAAGTACAAACCTCATTCCAAACATCCGCGGGCAAGAAGCCAATGCCCTCACCACTCAATACTCAAATCACCAGCTCGCCACAACAAAGCCCCGCTTCAATCAACAAGACGCTACCCCCAACACCCAAGGCCTTCCTCCCGCAAATAGAAAAGGTCCGCGAGTCACAAGTTCAACTCAGCCCCACTGTTTATTCGTTAAGCCCGACAGTCTACTCGCCCGAGAGTAAGACCACGCCAGCTGTCGCAAAGCCAAACAACAACCCACTTCGGGCAAACCCACCTGGGTCTCCCATGGCGGGTCCAGTAAGACAGGCTTCGAATACACAGAAGCGCACGAAGGCCGACTGGATATGAATGTCCCTTGATTCAAACTTTACTTCCGCGGGATACGATTATAGAGGGCATAGAAAAGAACAGGACCAAAAGTTCTTCGGGGCAATTTACTTGTACAGTGGCCATCACTGGCTTGGATTGTGAAGTCGCTTTGGCTGACATATTGAGACTTGGCGAGGAGCTCGGTGTTTTGTCTTGTCCTTTGGGACTGATTGGGGGTTTCTTTTTTTTTGATCTGATCTGATCTGGTGTGGAGGTTGGAAGAGTTCGGTCCCATTTTTGGATCGGGCGTGAGATGAGATGTGTATGGATGTTGTCTTTCGATTCTAATGATACCTTTTTCCTCTTTGTCAAACTTGCTGGTCATCACTTGCCTTTTCTTTGGTGTATTATGTGTGGTGTGGTACGATATGAGTGTGTCTCTTGATGAGTGGATCATATGCATGGCGTTGGTGGTGATCTGGAACTTGATTGTGGTGCTGGCTGTGGACTCAGATGTGTACATCATGGTGGGAGAGTGGGGACGGAGACATGGACTGTTCGTATATACCAGAAGATATTTGATCGTGGCCATCAGTAAGATACCTCATCACAAATACTCTCTCGATGTCCTTTCTCTGTAACAGTGTTCAAACTCCATGGCTCTTATCGCCGAATACAGATTAAGTTCGTCGACCGACATTTCGTTGGCTTTACCACGGGCTTGGTTCTGTGAACTTTCTGCTCCATATCGCCTTCCACTACAGAAACACGTGTCGAAGCTAAATTTCCAATGAGCTTCGTCCATAGTCCATTCCTTAAAGTGGCCCGCAAGGACTTCGCTAATTCCTTACTCGCGCGGAATCTGATCGCCGAATTCAACAACATCCATGCCCGAAGAAAGTGTTCGACCTCGGTCCTTAAATGTATTGATAGGATTTTCAAGCCAAGATCAGTTACAATTCCCACAATTACTTTGGAGATCCAAATTTGACCATTTCCAACTACCTGAACCACCCGCACCAACGGCGGACCCCGCGTCCACCTTCCCAGAATTTGAAGATGGGCTGCAAATATATACATACGCACAGGCCGGCAGAGTCAAAGATATCGCTTGATGCGCATACCAGGCCACTGGTACGATGGGCCCCACCTGAGTTCTCCTCAACGTTCAGAAGTCTAGAACGTCCACTCTGCATGCTCTCCACTTTGGCAAGCTGCTGACTTGACGATGAAGCTTTCGGAACCCATTTCTAGACACCGACATTGTTCTCCGCCCTGATTACCACCTACTTCCAAGCGTCACAGCTCTTAAGTCAAGTGCACGTACGTACGACTACTGACTCGATATACTACTATCTTAAAGGCGAAAGCAGATTCCGCCCTATTGTGGCAGCGGCACTTTCGTAGAATAACAATCATGTAACTGTCGAACACTTTTTGTGGCTGTTAATAGACAGTCAATTCATAGTGATAAAAATCCCTTGACAGCTGTGAGGTCGTTATTTTAGGAAAGTGCCCCTTCTACTGCCCCTTCTGCGGTGGGGCGGAACCTGCTTTCTCCCGCCTTCAAGGTATCCTCATGACAGCTCTCGGTATCAAATCCCACATGCCAAGCGACCCGGAGTGAGAAACAAAGGAAAATTCATCAAGCAACGTTCGGCATTCTCTTCTTCGCCAATTTCCGAACATCCTTCACCTCGCAAAATCCCATCCTTGGTCTCCAGGAAACACTTGATCTCGAAGCGACAAGCTCAACTCTGTTTCGAGCCTCTTGTTACTAAACCGAACGACTCGTAAGTATAAAGGCCCTTCGTTCGCAAAATATCGGCCTTCGACCTCAAATGCCGTAACCCGAACCCTATTTCTACTTCTATTTCTATTTCCATCTCCCTCTTCCCGCTTCTCGCGCTGCAACGAAACTTCTTGGAAGGTAGACGACGCCCTGGAGTTTGATCGTTGCCTGCGTCTGAAGATGCGTGTGTGTGCTCCTTCGTCGCAGCTGGAGTTTCAGAAGCGCATCCATGAGGGGTCTGAGCTGATCGCGGGGGCGGAGTTGTCACCTAAATAGACTTTAAGCGAGGGACCCTTATCACGTGTAGGATCTGAAAGATGTGGTGTTATACCGAGGGATGTATCGGGGATTTGTTAGACGTAAATTCTGTCTTGTAGAATTGTGGATGTCGAGAAAAGCTTGATCTGTTTGGACTGTGGATTGCGTGAGAAGGGGCCGGTTTTGGATATATTGAGCTGCGCTGCCACGTGATTTGGGAGTAGACATTCATGTTTCATGGAGCGGCTCGTTTCATGGGGTTAGCTCGGAGGCCGATGATTAACCTTGTGGTCTTGAAGCGGAGTGTTTTTATGTGCAGCGAGATATCTATTTGCCTATAAATTTAGTCCACGGTCCTTGTAGGTGCTTTCGTGCCAGCAAGACCGACCATTGGCAAGAATACTTGACAGCTGCGTCCTTGCAGCTTTCACTATGGGCTAAGGCAGCAGGATAAAGAGATGGTAGGAGTCGGAATTTTGTAGGGATCTCAGATCCTGGAATTGCATGGTGCCGTCTGTTGAACTCTGACTGGGCAGAACAGAAGGACATATGAGAACCTTGGCCCTTCCAGCTCATTATGGGCATCTTACATCTTCAGTTCGGTATGGATTGAACCACTCCTTGACTTCGGACTTCTCTTGTTGTTTATTTACTACTCATTGTCTCTGATATCACAGCCCAGTCTCTAATGATGGATTGTGTACATACGTAAGTCCGATTCCGGTTCTTATCAAGTCCGGATCTTTCGTATCTCCGTGTCCAGCAACATTGTATTGTTTTGATCGAGCGCTTTTCTCTGAGTGGCTTCCTTGATTTTCTTTAGTCTTTTAAGAATGCTCTGCTATATTTTCCGGCATTTACTCCATTTTCATAGCAAAGGTCAAGCTGATGTGAAGGCTGCACTTTGGCTTTCGCCCCCAAAAGATGTTCGATCTGCCCTCAAATTTGCGATCATCCTCTTCTTTACCTCGCATTGTTCTACGAAGCCGACATTTAGTCTTCCAGTAGTAATGAGTATTGCGCTGTATGTCTCAGCTCAGGTAAGTCGTTTGCATTTTCGCTCCGTCGTGGCTGGAAGTATACACCAAATTGAACTAGTCTGAGGAGCCGTTTTCACCCCACGCTCTTTTGACAGCGGAAGTACCCTTGGATACATATTCGTGCTCCGTTTTATCCGGAGACGATGTTCTGATTGGTCTGTACTGCAGCAAAGCTGTCAATTGACGGGGATTTATCTGCGGAGTTCAGCTGTTCCAACGCCGCAGCCCCTGGTTGGACGCCTTCCGCTTCCCAAACGGCAGGAAAATCATTGTGCAATCACCGCCCACTAACAATGCTTATACTGGCATTACGGTTGCACAACGCAAAGCCAATATTGCGAGTGCTATACCCTCCTGTAGATGAATTGATGAGGTTACGGCCGGAGGTTATGGGTTTCCGAGCTGGCTGTAGACCCAGTGATGTCGAGATGGGAAGGAAACTCAGCTGTAAAATTGCTTAGCAATGCTCTCTTCTGTCAATTTGTTTTCGTTATCTGTACCAAGAGTCATCAAAGAATCAGCTCAGATCGTCTCCAACCTTTTGGATTGAAATGAAGATTACGACAAGTTTTCCAATGAAGGCCCGAAGAGGAGCCAGCGAGGCTGGATGCTCCAATGGGATGGAAAATTCGTTTAACTGGCTCAGCCGTGAGGCACGAGGTGAGTCGGAGTGTTCACATCATATCTATTTTGACAAGAACTGATCTGAAAGGATTCTAGGCTCTGCATATATCAGCTACACTGAGCAGTCTCACAAAGCAGCATGCTCCTTCGACTTTGGCGAGGAGGGATATGCTGCATCCTGCAATGATGGTGGCAAGCTTCTTCATATGAGTGCCAAGTCCAAGCAGAGAGGCATCATCTTCGCACAAGGAAACTTTGAATCAACTTTGTACTCCTCTCTTGCTCGAGCTCAGCGAAGCTATGTAGGACTTTCAACGTTTGGACTCGAGATTCCAGTATCGCCGCAGCAATACGATCCGGTAAAAAGGACTGGCTCAGCAATCCGTCTTGGAGAAATGATCGAACGTGGCTCGTTCAATCACCGGTGGCCATTCAACGAATATGCTCTCATTAGCAACTTCGATGCAGTTGAAGACGACGAGAGCGAATGCGATATGGACAGTGGTAGTGTGCGCGAAGGCGAGAGCATCGAAAGCGTGCCTACCAGGACTTATGTCACGGAACAAGAAGTGGGCACCTGCGCAATGCTTTCCTTTGTCAAGGACGGCGTACTCTATCAGATATTACGACTCGAGGCCAGTACGAGATGGGAAGCAGACGAGTTTCCAGTGTTCCCTTACTTTGGGAATGTCGTTCTTGAGGTAGGAGGTCCGATGAGATTTCGGAATTTCGACCAGTCATCCATAGTGAGCAAGAAGAAAAGCACATCACCCTGTCCCCATCAAGAGCATCATGGCCCAGAAGAGCTTCCTTATCGAGAGATCGTCATCAATGAGAGCGGTCAAGGAATATCGCTGAGCGATTGTTGGACCGATCCAGCATTCGAATTGGATATCCGCGTTACTCGACTTGGACCTTACGACAGTCAATTTTCGGATCTTACATTGCGTCCGACTTCAGACAACGGCATCGGATATTTCCAAGCGGAAGCAGAGCTTAGTTACGATAAGGGTGTGAACAGAGATACCTGCACAGGACGCACTGTTACATTCATGGCATCGTTCAGACTGCGAGAAAAGTCCGAATTACCGGCCTGGCCTGACATTCCAACGTCGGATGAGATATACAAACACATAGGCATCAGCTCATCGGAGCCTACTGCAGTCGGAGCCATGTGGGAAACTATATTCGCACAGCGAGAATCATTGACAGGGAGAATATCCGAACTCTCCGAAGATCGCCTTGTAGCACGGTGTCTCGAGAAGATAATACATGTGGACCTTGTGCCAACTGCCTTTAGGAAGGGCAAGCAGCGAGAGTACCCAGCAGTCTCTATTGAAAAGAACCTCTTACCGATTTCATACAAGGATCGCCTCGAAGAACAGCTCATCAATGGCGTAAATGAAAGCCTTCAGCGAAGGCTGAGTGTCGTTCCCTTGGCGCTTGTCAGCAACCTTTTTCTTCAGCCTAACGTGGATCTAAAAGCAATGTTGTAAGTCCATTTATCATAGATGATTTCGAGACAAGTTCTAATCATCGTCCATGTTTAGCTGGAAAGTTCGTTTCCTTGTAAAAGCCTACGAGTTTCTTCAGGACTTTGCGGTCTCACAGTCAAGTGTGCAGTCTCGCACACTTCAGACCCCAATTGAAGCAACTGTTAGTCGAGTAACTACCCAAGACTTTGGTAGGGACGAAGACCATGACTTCGAATTCGTCGAAAAATATCTTGCTTATATGAAATATGCTGCCTACTACCAATTGCAAATTATCCGGAATCGCATCGAGCTGGTGGTCGAGTACTTGTTTCAAGCACTCCTCCAACCCAACTCCGATACTCCTTTGCTACCAGACAACATGTTAGCTTTTGAGCCGAACTACTATTATGCGATGATGACATTATGTTACGTCTTCAAGAAAACTGAGCGCTTCAAATTTTCTTGGCCTTCACCAAAGGATATAAAAGGCTGGGACAAGATCAACAGTATCTTGTACAAGTGTGTACCTGACGACAACGCTAACTTCAATCCAGCTTTCAAAGACAAGGTAATGCTACTCAAATGGTACCACTACGGCTCCATCAGAGAGCTCTGCAAAGCCGGCCTCATTCCTATGTCGTGGATGGATGGTGTTGCAAGCAATACCGTCTACCGCCTCAAAAGAGATGCTGTTCGAGCTGCCAAAGCAAAACTCTCATCTCACACACCTTATGTTGCCGAAGATGAAATTCTAGATAGATTGGGCTTCCTAGCCTGGCCTCTTGATCTAGAAGACCGTGTTGAGTCAGATTACTGTCCAGCAACACTTGCCTCACTCACGGCCAAGCGCATACGAGAACGTGACTTCACGCGACAAATCAACCCAGGAACTTCCGCTTCCAACAGCTCAGGTCTGACGTGTGGACCGTGGGAGATCCATGCTTTGTGCCACCACAGTCGACTGATGGTAGCTAATTATCTGTACAAGAGGAATGATGGGAGATCGAGTGACGAGAAGATGCAAGAGGTGGAAAGTTACCGAGAGAGACTTTGCGACTTCATCACGGCTGAATCCTCAGTTGTTCCCTGTTGGGAAAGAACTGATCTGGCTACTCGTCGTGGTTGGCTTCGTTCAGAGGCCACAAGTGTTCTTGGGGCTACTCTCTTGGAAATATGTCAGAAGGACTTTGCGTTGTTGCAGGAAGAGAGAAGATTGCGGGAGGCAAAAGCGGGAATCAACCCTGTTGACAAAGACGACGAGGATACAACAGAAAGTTCTAAACAGAAGACATTTGCACAGTCTTGCGAAGAAGAGAGACTGCCAGGCCTTGATTGGAAGCAATACCGCCCTCCAAGTCGGTATCATCCAGAAGACTTCTTCAATTCTCTCGAGGATACACCAGAGCTCTACCGCTACGCTCGGCTCCACAAAAGGGAGATTCCTGCTAGTCTTCGAGCGCATCTGTCTGGTGCAGGATTACGAGAGAATGTGAGTATTGCGGAGGCCTTAAAGCTCTTGATTGGCCAAAACTTCTCCAAAGAGACTGTCCTGGATACAATCTCTCCAATCGCGATCTCAATGATCGACTTGACTGCTCAAAAGTCAGAACAATTCGAGTTTGTGAACAGGAAAGCGGCACATCAATATCGGGTTCGTACGGCTGGGATGGTTCGCCTACATCTTGGAGAAGTCCGCGAAGAGGGAATCCGACAAAGCGCGATCGGTCGCATGATATCAAGAGAAGCAATTAGAAAGCGGGAGTACGAAAGAGTGACGAGAAGGCTCTCTGACAGCGTGAGACCTGATCATCCCAGAAGCATATCACCACACTAACATCCAATATTAGCTCGTTGACAAGGGTGTGCAGCATCGCCTTTTGTGAGTCTAGTACCGCTTACTTGTTTGACGACACTATTGCTGACTGAGGAGAGCAGGAGTATAGACTCAAGCCACAACAAGGATCTAGTGGCACACTTCATATACGTCTTCCATCCCGAGTCGGCAGATGCATTCACTCATAACATCTTCAAAACATCTCGCTTTTCATGCAAGAATCGCGGTGTTTGGGCTACTAATGTCACATTAAGAAGCTGGTCGTTTGCCCGCACTGACTGGTCGTTTCCAAAACGGCCTTGCGAATATGAACGACCAGTTTTCGGCCCTACCAAGGAGAAGACAGAACATTGTCCAGAAGATGAGCCTATCCATCTACCAACCCATCTTCACGAAGCGTTACATCAGATCGACTCTGGAATTCATAACGCGGAAGATGGGTCGCCAGGACACATTCTATTGAATGCATCTTCAATCGTTCTTTCTACGAATGAATTTGGTGACTTCAGCAAATGCTCCATCATATCCGAATTGATCACAGAGGCAACATTGTTGCAGCTGGAAAAAGATGTACCCAAGCTCTGGCAGCGATTTATCCATCAACCACAGACTGGCCGCTGTCTGGTATTTCTTTTACTCTTGGGAAGATTGTGCCAAGCGATTGCGGATGAACACCAAGAAGCCATCGATTACCTTACATCTATCATGAACATTGAAGTGAGTTCCATAGACAGAACACATCTTAAGCTGTTGAGCAATTAGACTGACAATACCAGAACTATTTCCTTAGAGGAGAAAAAGATTGGCTCAAAGATGACGATGCAATTGGGAATTTGCAGCTCGCGCTTTGGATCCTAGAGTCATTGTACAAGCTTCGCAACACCTTGGAAGGATCTCTGGTCACGATCAATGAGGCAAGAGTCGCTCTTGTTGCTCAAATACTAGAGGCAAGTCTAAACACTAAGCTGTACAATTGTTTTCTGACTACTCTAGGGCCCTGGGAAGCGCAGCCCTGAGCTTGAGAGCTTCTGTCAATCCTCTATCGAGTCATTTGAGCGGAACGTGTGCTTATTGAGTGCCCTGCACATCAAAATCAAGAGAAAGACGGAACTTGGTGGTCGATATCGAGACTCGGTGAGCATGGGTAGTCAAATTATGCCAATTATCTAACTTGTTCTAGCTATCTATAGTTCTCTCCTTGAACGACAGTCGAAACTCTCTCAAACAGAGTATGACCTCTCTTAAACAGAGTACCACTATTCAAAAGTTGACCTACTTGACCATTGCCTACCTTCCAGTGGGATTGACCGCAGTAAGTATAAGTGAAAATTCTGCAAGGCATGGCTGACTGAGAGATAGGCCATATTTGCTATTCCAGACGAGCAAAAGGTTGTGGTGCCCGCGATGGGAAGGGATTGGTTCGTGGGTATCATTTTGATTCTATTCGTCCTCACTTTCACAACAGCAGTTCTTATGGGTAAGGTGCTGGAACTATTGGACTGGATCAGAAATTCACTCTGGATGGCTTGGCATTTTGTATCCAAACGCCCACCACCGGCTGCTAATATCCCGAGGTGAGTAGAAGTGCACGGCTTGGCATAACTCAAATGCTAACACGGCCATCCAATAGATGGAATTACGCTCAAAGTCTCAGACCGCCTTGGAAATCTAAAAATGAAGATGAGAAGACAGGCAAGAACAGGCCAGGCTCCAAGAATGACAGTCTGGAAGGACTCAACCCGATCGAAAGTTCCACCAAGTCATCCCTTGCAAGAACCCTGACTCATTCACTGACCCGTCGGGTATCCCATCTGGACGATGTAGAAGCTGGAAAGGTGCCGCCGAAGAAGCCATGATCTTCTCTAGAGTAATTACTCCGACACTATGGGTCTTGAATCAGGACTCCATGTAACTTTAGAACTGGATGCGCAATTGTTGGAATACAATGTTAGGATCTCATCTTACTTCGCCTCTTGAATACTTCCAGTATGCATCTCAGATGAAGAAAAGATTGTTGAAATCTTCAATCAAGTTTGATATTATGGATCTGACCCTCCGCACCTTCGTCTAGAAAGCAACGCTGTGTGCGTTAGATCGACGATTGCACGTGACTTTCAAGCGAGCGTTTGTTGACTTCATTTTCTGTGGCCACATCTAGATCAGCACAGCATACAATCAAGTTTTGTTCCCCTTTCAGTTCTTTGATCAGAGTTCACCTTAGCATGTGTGGTATTGTCGAAACGATGAATTCACCAGGACCAGGGATGAACAAATCATCAGTTCCGACGACAGCAACGTGGTAGATGGTTAGAGTGAGGGATGTGTAGTCTCCACTATCTTTTTAATATCCTATCTAGCTATCAAACGTGATTGGGGGTAGGAATTGGGCTGTTTCAACATCAATGATTGAGGATATGCAGGCAGCCGTTTCCACTAGCGATTTTCCACACCAAACGCTGTTTCCCACAACATGAAAAGGTCTCATCTTCAACACTAAAGCTACTTTCGTCTCGATATCCATCTTTCTTTCACTTCGATTATTTTCAGACGCGAAAACAAGAGCCATAAGTCACACATTGTATTCAAAATGAGCTCTGCTGAGACAGAAGGATTTCTTAAACACTTGGCAGCCACTGTCCCCCCGCTTGAAGAACCTGAAGGAGGAAACCTCATTAGCTACCAACAGCTATGCGAGTCTGTGAGTTCATACCTTATAAGTCTTCGAGCTGAAAGCTTTGAACTACCGGTGGCATTGAGACGGTCAGAGGAGATGCTGCTGTACCAAGCGAGGCAGATCACTGTTCTTGAGTTCTGTAGGTTTTGATGGCATAGCAACACAATATCTTGTGCAGTGTGCTGATATTAACTTAGGGGGACTCTCTGCTCATGCCGCTTTTCCTCCACCCCCAGAATCCTCAGCAGCAAAATATCGAGCAACAGCACTGTATCGCATTAAGCTTCTGACAGGAAGGGAAGATAAGGAGCCAGAGAGCATTTCACCATTGAAGCAAATCGAACAAGCACCAAGCCCACAGAAAATTCGCGAACCAACCACACCAGACGTTTCCGTTTCACCTTTTCGCATATCCTTCCGGAAGCCTCAAGCCTCGATCAAATCAAGATCCTATCGGAAACAAAAGCTCAGCCATGAGGATTCCGAAATAGAGCAGCAGACAACTTCTCCCCAACTTCAAGATTTGCAAAAGTCTCCTGCACTTCCGGCCGTAGCTCGGCAATCAAGTACAACACCACATCCGAGCTTTGCCAGCTGCATAAGAAAAGAAGATGACCAATCCGCACGAGTGAAGACAAGCAGTGATCCACAGAAAATGGCAGTCAATACATCGCAACCCATACCTCATGTGCTGGATGGTAACACTTACCCAGCTAACCCTTTGTCTATTGTCACGGGAGCAGTTGAGAATCAACATACAGTGCCTCCAATCTGGCCAAGTATCAAGCTCCAAGACAGCTGGGATCCCCTGACAGGATTTCCATCAGGTTCATTCGTATTCTCCACCAACAAAGCCTTCGCTCGAATCATTGGGCCTATCACTCCGAGCGTGAAGGGTGAAATAATTGCAAAGGTCAACGACTTGTTTCCTCTTCTTCGTCTGAGATGGGAACGAACCCCAATGAAAGCCGATGGAAGAAAAGACCTGGCTGTTTGGGTTGAGTTTGGGATTGGAGTCTCGCGGACGGACCGCAAAGCTGTCGAACAGAGGGATATGATGATCGCAGGGCTACTTGAGTTCTATCAAAGGGATGTCTTAGGTGCGGAAGACTATCTTCACACGTTTTTTAAACGGAATATAGAGCGGCTTCAAGCTTAATCCTTGGGGTAGACTGATGTTGCCAAAGAATTGAACGATCAAACATGAACATAGGGAGCGTCAGTTAGAGGATGAGAACACCTGTCCCTGGGCATGGGGGATCCGACCAGTTAACTTTATACGACAACAAGATGTCTGAAAGGTCTAACATATCTCTGTTGAAGGATGACGGGACGAGAAAAAGAATATTAGACACAGCGATGGTATTGATACTCTCTCAAATCGGCTTAGTTTCGTTGCAAGAACACTTTGAAGCATCGGAGTTAAAATGCAGTTGTAACGGAACATATGAACTGTGCTCTGGTGACCATTGTGCTACTTCTGTTTCCAATGACTCATCCCTTGCTTCAAACTCAGTCATAGCCTGCTTGTTTAAGATGGTTCCAAGTGTTCTCCTCAACCATCGTCAAGCGCCTCAAATTCTCGGTCCCACATGGCAGTCGCCATATATTTTCGAGTACGAGTCAGGATGTGGCAGACAACACTGAGGCTGCCCATCAAGATCAAATACCGGTACAGGTCGAGAGCCATCACTGAACCAAGAAGCACACTGGTTCGCTGCTGCATGAGCAAGTTCGGTCGGAGCGACTTGATAGCTGGGGAAGTGATTGTCAGCATTAAATGTCTTCCTTACGAAGCACAAGGAACATACACAGTCTTAGCTGGCAAAGTTTCTGTCTCTGTGAGTGTTTTGGCTGGCAATGTCTCTGTTTCAGTCTCTGTGAAAGTCTTCGTCTTTGCTGGGAGCTGCTCCGTTTCCGTAACAGTCTTGGTCTTTGCTGGTAAAGTTTCGGTTTCGATGACGGTTTTGGTCTGGGCTGGAAGTGTTTCCGTCTCAATGATGGTGCGTGTCTTGGGAGGAAGTTCTTCAAATTCAGTTAAAGTCTTGGTCTTTGGAGGAGCTTCTGTAGTCTCCGTGACAGTCTTTGGTGCAAGTTGTACTGTGGTTGTGGATGTCACAGTGACTGTGACGGAGATCGGCGCTGAAGAAATTTCCTATTAGCCAAACTGCTCACCAAATGGAAGGGCTTTGAGAATGTAAATGGAATTTCCTCACCTGGCTGCTCCGGAGGCCATGCTGGACCACCCCCACACCGATATGGTGGTCTCTTTACGCCATTCACTACCTCAGGAACACCTGCTGGCCATGGACCACATCCTGGTGGGTAGTAAGCAGCATCCACCAACAGAACTTGGGTGATGCCAGTCAGAATGAGAAACTTAGAGAACATGTTTTAAGAGTGAAGTAAACTGATGGTGGATAAAAAGGGCCCAAATGTTGAACTTGCTCGTTTGTGGCGGGTAGTGATATTTCTCGGTACGATGTTCTCCAACCTCGTCGGAATGTGAGTTTCAGACTCTTCAAGGACATCCTGAACGATACTCAATCTTGACGATCTGATGACTCCGAGATAATCTTATATGCTGTGTTCAGATGTAAAATCTCACAATTGTCTCTCGTCAAGTTTCCACTATTAATTATCCATGAAAAGCAGATCTAAAGATTATTTCTTGAGAAAAGGAAGCTGCTTTTGCCATATTGAGAGACTATCACGACGCAGCTCATGGTTTTAATTTGTCTATTATTAATGTTCATTCTTCATTCAATGTTGCTCAGGTGTATTGTTTCAAGACAAAGAAATGGAGATGTTGAGTGGCGTCGGGATCGTAGTTGCTCTGGGAAACGAGATGAGTGAGGTTGTTGAACAGCCTGCTGTGTGACTGTCCCTCAACAGACGAGTGGGGAACCAATTAAATTTAATCATTTCGAGTCATCTATCAAGAACACAAACAATTCGGAATGCCCGAAAAGTTGAGGATCGGTAGCAGGTGAATGAAATGGTTCGTACTACAGCTCTGCTATTCGTGATCTGCAATCTCCAGTTGACCACAGCATGTCGGTGTCCATGAGAATCTTGGCTTCCATGTCTTCTTTAGTACTTGTAAATCAGGAAAAACTTTACTCAGTGATTGAATCGAGTACTGAGTGTAATGACTGCCAGATTCACAGTAGCTTTTTTAAGCCCATCTTCCATCATGCAAAGCAGTCCAGAAATCGGCAACCTCTGGCAGGAAATTATGCAGCGATCAAGACAACTTCTGGCCAAAGGACAGAGATTTACTATCACATAATCAACGTTCAATTCGATTCATGTTGTGCAACCACAAGTACAAGACCAGACTGAAAGGCCTTGGGAAGGTGCTCCAATAGTGCAAGTCGTGATTTTCACGAAAGTCACGACATCTGGATGCGCTGATCCCCGGTCTCGTCCTTCTAATTTCTTGGTTCATCTTTCCAATGTATCCAGAACTCTGAGACACACGTTCGACAACATGTTAGGGATCTTTGCGGCGTCAGATATTGGACAAGACAATCTCCGCAGATGCGGGGGTTGTGTTACCAGCGGACCGTGAGAGAAATTGCGTAGAGTGTTGTCGAGGGTTTCGAAGTGCATCTACTAAGATAATATCGACAGTCCACATCTCGATTAATACCTACATCCGCAGACATTGGCTAGCGCTCCATGATGTTTGTTTTGATTCCCTCTATTAGCGAACCAATCGCGTCATGGCATTGCAAAATGGGAGAGTTGATAAATCCCGTATTGTGGTGGGGAGATTGGCTTTTCAGCTGTTACACAAGTGTCGCTCAATCCCTCTCCTGCGTTCATTTGTCACATCATGAACCCCTGAGAAGTTTCTGAATTCCTGTTCGGGAAGCACTGAGGCTGTGCGACGAAAATGAAGCTCCTAGTGCCTGAGAAACACAAGAGATCGTCGGGGTAAGACGCCACAATACCGAGGCATCTCGGACACAGAGGTCTTTGAATTCATTATTAGACCCTATATAGGTCTTTCAGGGCCAATGGAATGTTCTCTTCAATTATTTTTTATTTTAATTCTTTCTGATTGAGTTTGCACTTCCAAAATGAGAACCGCCCAGCTTGGCGTTGTTGCCAGCTTGGGATTCGGGGTCTTCGCCCAAGGAGGCGGCTGGGACATCAAACCTCAGCCTTGGATCACTTCTCAAAGTAATGGTTGGGATATAAAGCGTCAACCGTGGTCTTCATCAACGCAACAATGGGTGAGAAGGGATTTCAAATGTGTAAGGTCATCAACAGAGACTAACTCATGACAGAGTGAGTCAGGCCAATGGAGCGAGCAGTGGAAGTGGACAGCAAATCAACAACTTCCTGCTGCCCCTGGTTCTGCTTGGCAATTCTCTCAATCGAATACTGTTGCTCCTCCTCTGCCTGCTGGCGCATCGTCGTCAGGGAAATGGACATGGATCCCCGCTCCCACATCTGTAAGGCTCTCTTTCCCAACAAGTTCCACCTTTCCTAACTTGTTCTACAACAGGGTGGCTTCTATTGGAGTTATTCATCTTCATCTTCGTCATCTCCGTCTTCTTCATCTCAAGGACTTGGTCCAGCGCCTGGTACACCTTGGCAATTCTCGCAATCCAACACCGCACCACCTCCATTGCCTGCTGGTCAGTCTAATGGAAGCTGGAAATGGATTTCTGGTCCGTCTGTAAGTATTATGCTTAAGATTCTGATGAATCCTGTTATCATACATTGAATCCATGAACGAGGGCCGGTCTGATGCGATTCAGGGCGGTTACTATTGGAGCTTTATTCCTGGTCCAAAGCAGGATCTTCCACCGCCTCCTGGCACGGCTTGGCAATTCTCTCAGTCGAACAGTGTCGCACCTCCTTTGCCCGCAGGATCAACTTCTGGTACTTGGAAGTGGATATCTGCGCCTTCAGTAAGTTCTTGGATCAAAAGCCGAGAGCGACACTGACGTGTTCCCAGGGTGGAGGATATTACTGGAGCTTCATTGCCGGACCTAAGCAAAATTTGCCGGCAGCACCAGGTTTGTTTTACATTTCAGAGATACCTCCCACTGCTTACCAAATTCTGTGTTCAGGCACTCCCTGGATATTTTCCACATCATCAACAACCGCACCTCCACTGCCTGCAGGGGTTTCAGGCTCCGGTACTTGGAAATGGGTGAGCAGTCCTGATGAAAATGGTTACTTCTGGTCTTTTATTCCTTCTGGAAAACAGCCAGCAACTCAGCAGAAGCTCCCCGATCCACCAACAGGAGGATCTGGATGGATCTTCTCATCTTCGTCGACTACACCACCTCCATTGCCTGCTGGTGCGTCTACATCAGGAACTTGGAAATGGGTTTCTGCTCCAAACGGAAACGGATACTACTGGTCGTACATTTCCTCGCCTCAATCTCCGCAGCAGCAACTGCCGCCGCCCCAGTCAGGATCGACAGAATGGATCTTCTCCCCATCAAAGACCACACCTCCGGCACTGCCAGCAGGAATTTCAGGTACAGCAGGCACATGGAAATGGGTATCTGCACCAACTGGAAATGGCTATTACTGGTCTTTCACACCTTCTTCTCAGCAGCTTCCTGCTACAAAGCCAGGCTCAACTGGATGGGTGTTTTCTCCTTCGAACAAGGAACCTCCCACTATATCTGGAATTTCAGGCTCAGGATCATGGACGTGGGTATACAGCCAGTCCGGGAATGGTTATTACTGGAGCTGGACACCTGGTGCACCGCAGAGCATTCCTGCAGGCTTCCAAGGAGGTTTCGTAACGCCGGATTCCGGTACAACAGGACAACAAGGTCAAGGCACCAAACCTAGCACTGGAAGTGGAGGCTCGTTTGATACAAAGCCTAGTACGGGTACAGGGTTCGGAGGATCCTTCGACAGAAAACCCGATACTCAGGGTGGAAATATCCCAGGCCAACCAGATCAAACTTCTGGAGGCGTCTCGTTCCAACCAGGTCATCAGGGTGGATCGTTCCAGCAAGGCGGTGGTCAGCCATCAACTGGCGGATTTGATCAAACAAAACCTGAGACCGGTGGCTCCGGAAATGTCCCAACTCAAGGCGGAAACATCCCACATGGTGGGGGTCAACCGCAAACAGGGGATCAGCCTATCAAAGGTCCATTTGGAGGCAGCTTCGACCAAACTGGTCGACCAGTCACTGGAGGAGACATACCTACACAAGGAGGCACAGGTAACGTCCCCAGTCAAGGTGGGAATGTTCCGCAGGGTGGAAGTCAAGGACAAGCTCCCGTCAAAGGTCCTTTTGGAGGCAGTTTCGACCAAAGTGGAAGACCTGTCACTGGAGGAGATTTACCCGCACAGCAAGGAACTCAAGGAGGCACAGGTAACATTCCGACCCAGGGTGGTGATATCCCACAAGGGGGAACGCAGCCGCAGACTGGTGATCAAGGACAAGTACCCATCAAGGGTCCGTTTGGAGGTAGCTTCGATCAAAGTGGCAAGCCGATCACTGGAGGTGTGCCATCCGGGGGTACACAAGGCTCTGGAAATGTCCCCATTCAAGGCGGAACACAACCTGGGGATCAGGGGCAAGCTCCTATCAAAGGCCCATTCGGAGGTAGCTTTGATCAGACTGGTAAGCCAATCACCGGGGATGTACCATCTGGGGGAACACACGGCACTGGTAATATTCCTATCCAAGGTGGTGATGTCCCACAAGGAGGTACGCAAGGAACTGGAACTGGATCTCAACCTCAGACAGGGGATTCAGGACAAATTCCAATCAAGGGGCCTTTTGGTGGAAGTTTCGACCATACTGGGAAACCAATTGATACCTCCGGTCAGCAGGGCACCGGAGGGTCATCGACAGGTGATCAGTCAAGTCAACAGCCAAGCGAGCAAGGCCAACAACCCATTAAGGGTCCATTTGGAGGCAGCTTTGATCACACTGGCAAGCCAGTTGATACCACCACAGGGCAACAAAGTACTGGTGGCGTTCCAGTGAGCCCCTCCACCGGAGATCAACAAACCCAACAGCCAAGTGAGCAAGGCCAGCAACCCATCAAGGGCCCATTCGGCGGTAGTTTCGACCAAAGCAGCCGTCCCATCGAAGCAGGAGGCTCAACATCCGGCTCCCACAGTAGCGGAAACATCCCCATCCAGCAACCAGGCCAAACAGGCGACCAAACATCGCAGAATCCGCAAACCGGCGGCACAGGATCTATTCCCAGCTCATCCGGAGACACCGGCGTCATCAAAGGTTCATTCGGAGGCTCGTTCGACCAAAGTGGTAGGCCTGTTGACACTACAAAGCCTGTTGAAGGCGGAGGCTCGACGTCTGGTTCGCATGAGAGTGGTGGAGTTCCTGTACAGCAGCCAGGCGAGACGGGTCAGACGCCGCTTAATCCGGACGGATCGCATCCTAGTGCTGGAGGAGAAGATGTGGTTAAGGGTCCATTCGGGGGATCTTTTGACTCAACTGGTAAACCGGTTGATGTTTCGAAGGGGTCGCAAGGGACGTACAAGTGCCCGCCGAGGAGCCGTATTGAGCTTCTAGATGCTCCGACTGTGCCTGAAGCTGTTTGTCCAACTTGTAAGCTAATGGATCCCTCTCTTTTGCCTTTGAAGTAATTTTCAAGTAAAAGTACTGACTCAACCTCCACACTCCAGCCCAGGATAGAAGATATGCCGTCGGTCCAGACAAATCCTTCTACATCCTCTGCTGTCGCCATGTTGACGGCGGCAAGAAAGAGATCACTGTCATTCCAGACGTCCCATCTCTGCAATACTGCATCCACATCTGCGCCGGCACCCCGAACTGCAAGTCGTGAGTCTCCCCACTCTCCTTCCAGCTCCTTATTTCTTGATCCTACACCGTGCTAACATGAACACCACAGCGTCCTCTACACAGCCCGCCAAGGTTCCAACAGCAAATACCCAATCAAAACCTGCCAACTCTTCGAGCACGGAAACTACGACGTCCAAACCCCCTGCAACAACGACGCCCACGACTCCGCATACCTGATCGAACCTCCAACATCCACTACCGGCGAGATCCCCCCACAGCCACCAGTTCAGGTCGATCCTCCGATCTCTCCTCCCCCGATCTCAACACCGGACGTCGTGCCTCCTCAACGTCCCATCGCGGTCGACGTCCCGCCCTCGTTCATCATGCTTCCGCCGGGTATTTCGGAGCAGTGTGTGCAGAATGTGTTTGCGGCGATTAGGTGTGGGACTTGTGCGGGGTGCTAAGTGGGTTGAAGAGTGGGTTTCTTTCGTTTTGGGGATGGGTGTGTAGTGTTGAGGTGAGGTGACTTGAGGCGATACCGTGTTTTCCAGATCTTGTGGCCTACTGTCTCTCAACTTCTTCAGAAAGGAAGAGAAGAGAGCAACGGGGAAAGCAGATCTGCATTTTTGGGTAAAGCTGATAGTCGAAGAATGACATCCTTGTGGTGCTGAATCGTTCGTGACTTCCGTGGGATGTGTGATGTGATTCGAGTTTTGTGTTCGTTTCGTACTTTGGATTTGACCTGATATCTTTGGTGATATATTTGTAAACGTCCGTCACACCCATCACTCCAGCATCTCGTCGAGTAATTAACCGCAACAGCTGAGGGCGGATGATGGGGAGAAATCCGGTCGATGTGTACGGTGATTTCCCAAGGATAAGAACTCCATGGTTGCCTCTCTTCGGAACTTCAAGGTGAGAATAACGGCCGTGATACTCTGCTCTTGTCTCAAACGTGCAAGAAAACGACGACTAATCTTCGACGTGTATCCCCAACAGTGCACAACACGATGCACTACATGATAACACCCAAACTAGAACAAGCCCAGCTCAGGAGACGAACAAACACCCGTGTACCTCTCTCAGTGAGCAAGTGGGTCGACCCTCCTCTCCAAAACAGTGGATCCATTCCATTACTCAACTCACCCTTTCCCCAAAGCCGCTTCCCGCATCCTCCTCGGCACACAAATATCCCTCCTCCCTCATCTACCCAAATAACAAAATTCCCGACATCACGACACCTGATAAGGATCGCGTAAGTACTTACTCACTCATCATCTGACGATGATTTATGAATCAGAACAAAATACTAATATATGATAACAGTTAGCTCAGTTGGTTAGAGCGTGGTGCTAATAACGCCAAGGTCGCGAGTTCGACCCTCGTAGTGATCAGAAAGTTCTTTTTTTTTGGCATTTTTTGGGCCATTTTTGTAATTGAAAGAGAAAACAACTGAGGTGGAGGTAGCCATGTGTGTGATGTGGACGAATGATGAGCCACTTGGCGGGTCTTTTGTATGGATCCTTTTTGGGGGGGGGGGGGGGGGGGGGCCAGGAAGTATCAAGTCTCGAGGGAACAAGCGGAGCAGAAATCAACAGTGTACACTCAACACTTAATATTCAATTCAAACACCTCCTCACTACCTCTGCCACCTCTTCCAAAACTTCCACCCAATCTCCTCCTCCCCCCTCTCCCTCTTACTCCCCTGATCCCTCCCTCGTATCCTCCAATAATAAATCGGCACCCCAGCACCAATAAACAACACCACAATCACCGTCTGCAATGGCTCTGCGAACACAGCCCGACTCAACAGGAACAGACTCACACAGCAGAAGATAATTGGCGTCGTGATCCACGTCCTGTACGGTCTCTCTAGATTGGGTTCTCGAACTCGAAGGATGATGAGCCCGAGGACAGTAAAGAAATAGAATGTGTAGCCTGCCACGCCGTAGAATGTGACCAAAGTTCCAAACTCGCCCACGAGGATGTATCCTGCTGTCAAAGCGGCGTTGAGAATCATGGCGTTGATTGGCGTAAAGAATAGTCCTGTTTCCTCATCACCAAACATACGGGCTAGAGTCTTCGATGCCCAATTTCGTGTTCGGAGGGTGTTGATATTAGGTTCCGCACTACTTCCAAGACCGATCTTTCCAAACACTGCTGGAAGCAGTCCTTCTTTTCCAGCCACATATACCAATCGTCCAGATGTGAAGGTTGTGGCGTTCAGAGCCCCAAAGCAAGATGCTGAGACGATCAAGGCCAAGATGAGAGATCCAATTGGTCCAAACACTTTATTGCCAAACATTACAGCGACTGTGTTCGAGTGGTTGATGGTCTTCAGAGGCAGGACGAAGAAGTATGCGACGTTTGCCAGGAGGTATGAGAGAATGACCAGAGGCATTGCGGTATGAATAACGCGGGGTAGATCTCTGCTTGGGTTTCGAAATTCTCCTACAACATAGTTGGTCTGAAAATTAGCAATATTCTTCTCCTGCAGTATATTTACTCACATTATCCCATCCATCAAAAGCCCAGAGTCCAGCATAAAGAGCAACAGCCCAAGAACTAGCACTCGTACTCGTCCCATCAAACCATCCCTTATCCTTCCAATCCTGATTCGCACTTCCAGAATTCGAGAATCCAGTAAGTGCAACCACTATGCCGACAACCGTAACACCAAGCAATGCAACAAACTTGAAGAACATAAACATGTCTCCCATCTTCGTCCCGAGTTTCGTCGATATGCAATTCAGTAATGTGACCGCGAATAATCCAACCAACGCCACGCTTTTGTTGATCCAAGAATTAACATTCTCTGCCTCTGCTCCAATGGCTGCTCGAACAAGATATTCTCCCATGATTATAGATATGATGGCGCTCGAACCGGGCTTCAATACCATTACTGCAGACCACGTAAACAGGAAGCCGGACAGCTCTCCGTAGATCTTGGAAAGATACACCTGCGCTCCTCCATTTAGCGGTATGGCTCCTCCTAACTCTGCATAACTAGACGCCCCCGTCCATGCCAATATGCCCGCAATTGTCCATACTATCAACGACGCTCCCGGTGATCCAGCATTGGCGTTGACCTGGCTGGGGGACGAGAAGATTCCAGACCCAATTATCAATCCCACTATCAGCGACAGTCCATTCAGATATGTCAACGTCTTGTGCTTCTCCAGCGACCCTCCCCCTAATGTCGTCTGCCCATTCGAAGAAGATATAGGGGCTCCAATCGGCGCATAGCCATTCTCAGATGTGGAGGAGAGAGGATAGAGGTTCGATGTGAAGTCGAAGACTGAGGAATTGGAGTAGGACCGATTCTCTCTAGTATTCGCAGCTGGATTCCGTGCATCAAGAGGGTCGTCTGCCTCTAGGGAAAGCTTCCTCGAGGATGATATTCCGGATCGTGATGAGGACGAGGATGTTCGTGCACCGGGGGAACTCGAGGCCAGACTGGCCAGTTCTAAGGAGTCGCGCGCATGAGGTTGGAGGTTGGAAAAGGGTCGTGACATGATCTTCGTGCTTTATATCCTCATGCTCTGGCAGAGAGATTTGGGGAAATGCGGTTTGGAGGGCTGTATTATTGTGTGTTATGGATCATGTCGTCGTGAAGTCGTAAGGTTGAAATAGCAGATGTAGGGAATTGGGTGTGTCGCAAAATATATACTCGAAGAGCAACCATTAGAAGTAAAGAAGCGACGTGGAGATGTGAGAGATGGGACGGTCGCTGATGCTTGCAGAGTTTCGATGTTCCGTTCTCCTCCTGCTTTGTCGTTCTCGGACGTCTGCTGGGCAGGCTGGCTTGGCGGAGCTTGTCTCACCTGCAATGCACGGACCAATGCATTTTGTTTGAGCTCCAAGCTCTCTAACCGTTGACCATAAAATGAAGCTATTCCCAACCACGCAATGATGCGATTGCTATAGTGCACAATGCCCGGCAGACGAGATGTTTACGGCAATTGGCAGAAACGGGCACCGGGGGCTCCGTCCTGCCTACGGGAGAATCCTTGGAGGTAGATGTTCCCCGATCGTCAGCCGAGGAATTAGATCAGCTGCCTACAATGGCCTTGATCTCCCTGCACTGGACCAGAAATGGAGGGCGAAATGGCAGAGCAAGAAGGAGGAGAAACAGAAACACGGAGTAACGAAAGATGCCATTCCAGAGGTACACAAGGCAATCCTACGGACTTGGGCGAAGATGGAAGAAACCTCGAAGACGGGACAAGGAAAGCAGAAACAGCTTGCAGACGAATTTCTGGCCAAAAACAAGGTCATCAAGGAGAAATACCCGGACGACATTGAAGTAGAAAGTAAAGGACGGAAATACGTCCTTCCAATGTTTCCATATCCATCTGGAAACTTGCATCTTGGTCACCTCAGAGTCTACACCATTTCTGATGTGCTGGCAAGATTCCACCGCATGCAAGGCTTTGAGGTGACACACCCAATTGGATGGGATGCTTTCGGCCTACCAGCAGAGAATGCAGCAATTGAAAGAGGAATTGAACCTGCAACATGGACGAAACAGAATATCCAGAAAATGAAATCGCAGCTGGAAGCCATGAATGGGGAATGGGATTGGGAGAGGGTATGTGGACTTGTGTTCTAAGCAGTACAACGCTGATTTCTTAGGAATTTGCCACATGCGATCCTACATTCTACAAGCATACTCAGCAACTATTCCTCCTACTGCACAAAGCTGGGCTCGCGTACCAAGCAGAGTCATTAGTAAACTATGATCCCGTGGACAAGACAGTTTTGGCAAACGAACAAGTAGACTCAAATGGATGTTCCTGGAGGTCTGGAGCAAAGGTTGAGAAGAAGATGTTGAAGCAATGGTTCTTCAAGATATCGGAATACAGACAAGAATTGCTGGATGGCTTGAAGGAGCTTGAGAAGAATGGCGCATGGCCAGAACGTGTCTTGTCAATGCAGAAGAATTGGCTTGGGAAATCAACAGGGGCTCGAATCAAGTTCCCCGTTGTGGCCTACGATCAACAAACACATTCCGACATCGAAGTATTTACTACCAGACCGGATACCTTGTATGGTGTGCAGTATGTTGCTCTGGCTGCGACGCACCCTATTGTTCAATCTTTGGCAAAAGCCGATGTGGAGCTCCAAGCTTTCCTCGATACCATTCCAGCTCTTCCACTCGACTCGAAAGTGGGATACCTCCTCCCGAACGTCCGGGCTTTGAATCCTCTCGCCTATGAAGAATCCACACCAGATGCCACCAAGGCTTCATTGCCAATTTACGTCGCGCCGTATGTTCTTGGAGATTATGGAGATGGGGCTGTGATGGGTGTTCCAGGTCACGACACTCGTGACCATGCTTTCTGGAAACATAATCGCTACGACGACCCAGTTCGCTTTGTCGTTTCTCAATCTCCAGATGAAGCAACAAGTGTTCTTCAGACGAGCCCATTTATTCATCATGGGCATCTCACAAAGCAAAGCGGGTCACACGCTGGTTTGAAGACTGCAGATGCTACCAATAGTATTGTCAATCTTCTGAAATCGAAAAACCTCGGATCAGAAGCAGAAACTTGGCGTTTGCGAGACTGGCTAGTCAGTCGACAGCGATATTGGGGAACACCAATTCCAATCATTCACTGCGGCAGCTGTGGTCCTGTTCCTGTGCCAGATGATCAGCTTCCTGTGAAACTCCCAGTTGTTGATAGCCATTGGGCGAATGGAAAGACGGGCAATCCGCTCGAGCATGCCCACGAATGGGTCAATACTCCTTGCCCACAATGTGGGGAAGCTGCCAAGAGAGATACAGATACTATGGACACATTCGTTGATTCCAGTTGGTATTTCATGCGATTTCCAGACCCCAAGAATTCTAATTCGCCTTTCTCGGCTGAAGCAGCAAATGCAAATCTGCCAGTAGACTTGTATATCGGAGGCGTAGAACATGCAATCTTGCATCTCTTATACTCGAGATTTATTTCCAAATTCATGGCCACCACACCATTCTGGCCTAATGGGGCAAAGTCTCTCGGGGAGCCTTTCAAAAAGCTCCTGGCTCAAGGCATGGTACATGGGAAAACTTACTCGGATCCATCGACTGGACGATTTCTCAAACCAGACGAAGTAGATCTCACAGACCCATCCAAGCCTCTCATCACTGCTACAAACGAAACACCAAACGTCAGCTTTGAGAAGATGTCAAAATCGAAGTATAACGGGGTTGATCCCGGAACTTGCATGGCTAAATATGGAGCAGATGCCACCAGAGCACACATCTTGTTCCAAGCTCCAGTCAGTGAGGTGCTCGAATGGGACGAAGAGAAGATTGCAGGGGTAACTCGATGGCTTCGGAGACTTCACGAGATGATCTTTACCAACCGGAGTGTCTGGGTCGACTCGAACAGTCTGGATGAATTCAATCCGAAGCTCTACTTTCTTGCAACTGAGACGCCCACGAACCAAGGCAGGGTGGACGCGTCAGAAGGAGAGGATTCAGAGCAGTCTCTGCGAGCTAAGTCGCAGCTGTCAACGGAGAGAGTACAGATAATCAATAGCATCGTTCTCGAATCACAACAGCCGCAAGAGAACTCAAATGAAAAACTGGAACAGAATCAAGTGAAGCTCTGGTCAGGATTCGTGGCACGAGATCGCGACCTGTGGCGATCGGTGCAAGCCACCATATCGAATGTGACGCAGTCATATGAGAAGACTCACTCACTCAACACCGTCGTCTCGGACTTGATGACTCTCACAAATACCATAGCAGAGTACAACGACCGCAAAATTGACTCCAAGGACCCAAAATCAACAACTTACATACCCGACTACCGTCTCTCGGTACACGCCACAAGAGCATTGATCCAAATGATGGCTCCCATAACACCAGCCTTCTCAGAAGAGTGCTGGAGGCTCCTCCACCCTGCACTAACCCCAACTCCCGTCTGCTCCGTTTTCGCATCACCATTCCCCACCGTTGATGGAACTCTCAGCATGCTAGCTCCCACGACACGAACCTGCGTGGTACAAGTCAACGGGAAAATGAAATGCGCCGTCAAGATCCCAATCTCGGACGAAGGACTTTCGGGACTGAATTTGGAAGATTGGTTGAGAAGCCAGATTCTGGATACGGAGGAGGGGAGGGAGAAGTTAATGGGAAAGGGTGGGAAGGGTGTTGATGTGAGGAGGGCGAAGAAGATGATTGTTATTAGAGATGGGAAGGCGGTTAATTTCATCATGTAGATTTTACCCTGGCAGAGGATTCAAGATGAGATGTAAGATATTACACCCTGTATAGATTATGTTGAAATAGATCAGAGCTGCTGCTACTCTCTACTACCTCTAGCATGCTTTCCTTGCTCCCCTCGAGAACCCACAGTGGATTTTCTGGTCATCCTTCCGAAGATAGATCATACCCATCCAAAAGCCCAAAGCAGGCTGGGCTCTTCACCTTCAAATGATCACACCACAAAAGAAACATGCTATCTCCTTCTATCTCCAAATATCTGACCCTCCATCATACTTATCAACCACCACAAAAAATTATCGTTATCGCATCAAGATCAAGAAGCGCAGACATCCAACTTGACACCACCACCACATCTGGCCCCCTCGGCTAAAATCAAAATCAAATCAACAAAGACTATACAACACCCACAGCTCGGCTTCTCGAACCTCATCGCATGCATGCCTCATCCGAAAATGGTTACCGAGCCGTTTCTCTCAGCAGAATCTTGGCCCTGTACCTTTATCGGTCGAGCTGAAAAATGGCAGCTATGCCTTTCATTTAGTATTTTTCAGGCTTATCTTGGCAAATCCTTCAGCTGAAGCTGGAGCCGGTAAGCATCAGTGATTGGCACTGGTGTGATCGGATAAAGAGTCTGCTCAAAGCTACTTACACGGAAAGTTAAAGCTTCTTCCATGGCTTTCAAGAAATGAATGGGTTGATGGTAAGATTTAGGTATGTTAGGTGGCTGGCTATATAGATGAGTCGGGCGGGCAACTTTTATGTAAGCTTTGTAAGCAACGAGCTGGAGTTGTGACCTTCATGTTCTTGACTTTAATTCGATGGGGTGAACATCCTCGAGGAGATGGATACTGGATTGGGAAGGACGATAGAGATGAAAAGGTCGGGGGAGGGAGGACCATATTCCTTTCTTGGGGTTGAGCCGTTAGGGAGAGAGTTTTCGTTGGTTACCATATTTTTCACTCAAAACTCTCTTGTTGAATCTAGGACAAGGTTGAGATAGATTATGAAGATATAATGTTCAGCCACGTCGGCCGACGTTGATGATTAGGAGAACGGAGTGTGTATTAATACAGCACTATAGAAACTTCTCTTACCTACTCATTGACTTCAAGAATCAACTCGACAGTGGAATTCAATTTCTGAAAAAAAATACCTCATCCTCATCCTCAGCAACCCACACACAGATACACCTGCAATGCATCTCTTCCCTCTCACAATCACCCTCCTCCTCTCCTCTCTCACTCTCACATCCGCCCTTCCCACCACCACCACATCCAAAATCCACAAAATAGATACCCACTACAACTCCACACGCGCCATTTTCCCTCTACCTCGCTATGACACAAAGACAGGGAAGATAGAGAGTCGCAACCCGTTTAACCCAAAGTCGAATGCTTGCCGAATTTCGATGTATAGGGATTTGTATAATCAGTATCATTGTGATACTGGTAAGTAGAAGATTTGTTTGTTTCAAATTTAGGGACTTTTTGAGGGTTTGAAAACACTATTATAGGAGATGTTTTCCTGCCTATCAAACTTGCCAATTTAACTCATCTATCCTCTCCTCCCCTCCACGAATCCTTCCAAAGACTTATTTGCAACTTCTTCTCACCTCCCACCACCACCCGTGCCTCCCCTCCCCTCCCCTCCCCTCCCCTCCCCTCCTCTTCACCTCACTAACCTCCTCCCACTCACTAACCACCTCCACAGAATGCCACAACGACTACTTCCTCGTCGAAGAAGTCGTCGTCGCGGACAACAACTCCAACGAGCGCTACGCCACCTTTCCCGGCCTCCCCGCCAACGGCCAATGGCGCTTCCAATCCCTCGATGGTCATCGCGGCTTTCAAGTCTTCCTGAAGTATCAGAGTTCGCAGGATTGGTATGGGTTTAGGGAGGCGTATTTACATCTTGAGGGGCATAAGAGTGGGGATGATAGAGGTTAGTTAGTTAGTTCTTTCTGTTTTTGACCCCCTTTTTTCTTCTTTTTCTCTTTTTTGGTAATGTAGAGAGTTGAGTTTTGGGATTGGTTGATTGGGTTTGTGTCTGAAGTCACGAGCTTGTTTACATCTATTTCCTCTTGTAATTTTGGGTTACGCTCTTCTACTTCAGGTCCTGCTTTCATTTTTTACCCTGCTAACTCAACCACACCTCCACAGACATGATACACGGCGGCGACTGCTACTACGACGGCGGCTCTGAACTCTGGGGCCAGAAAGGCAGGGCACATTGTTTCCTGTGGTGCGATCAGTTGAATTGGTAATATACCTTAACGTTTGTCCACAGCGAAGTAGTCAGTCCCTGCTCGTCTGTATGATACAGATAGAGGAACAGTCCTGAAAGGAAAGGAGAGGAAGGAGAAGAAATCAAACAAGGGCAGGGGGGAGGGGAGAAAGATGTGTGATGCTGATCTTATAAATGTCGAATGTCGAATTTTAAGTGATGGAGGTAGATAAGGTCGTACGGAGTTGAGGTCACGACTTAACAAAGCTGCAAGGAGTCAATATTTTCCTCCTTGTCTCTTCTTTCTCAATATACCCGGTGAAAGCTTGACCTTGTTTTCTATTTATATACAAGTATCATACAACTTGTCAAATCGGTACATTTCACATTTGGTACGTAGCCTAAAAGTGAAAATTCTCCAGTCAGTCACTTAACTACGTATCTCACTCTCCCTCCCTACAATATCAAACATACTTCGCCTATCATTTTTCTTTCTTAATATTACACAAATCTTTGTCAACTTATTTTCTAAATACTTGGCTAATAAACGGTACACAAAACCGTATTCGCAACTCGACTAAATAATCTACTCTCAAGTCTACTCTCAAGTCTCAAGCTTACAATATTCCTATAAGCTAGCTCTTTATATACACTTACTAAATATCATTCAACATAGATCTCTTAAGAAAGGGGAACGTTGCTTAGCTCATTCACAACTTGCTCTTCCACGCTACTCTCACACTCTACATTCTTCCCAGAAGATAGCTCTTATATATATACACAAACATACATACTACTCCCTATGTAATATAGATCTCTTGACTAATAGCGTCCAACATTACTTACCTAGGCTCCCTTTCCAAACAAACTTTCATGTTCTACTAAACTACCTAGTACCTTGAAAGATAAGCTCTAGCCCTATTATTTCTATTCTGGTTTTGTTATAATATGATGTGGTATGATGTGATATGATATAATATGATATGATATGATATGATGTGATGTAATGTGATGTGATGTGATATAATAGAGGCAAAATACAACGGTCGGTATCAAAGTGAGGCTATCATAGACTTAAAATAGAGGGAAGGAAGTCTGAGGGTTATAGTACGAAATTTTCAAAGAGTAAGACTGACTAACAGAGATCACTATGCCAAGTACGTAGGTAACTGCTGTAGGCGGTTGAGTTTTCTTAGCAGTCAAGAATTCAATCAGTCTAGTACGGCTGTGGCTGGAAAGAGCAAAGGGCTAGTTGCGAGTTAATTGTTGGGATAGGAAGTGGTATTGAATATTACACTGGAGGGAAATGGTAATTTTGATGTACAGTTGTATTAATTATTAGTTGTAGTAGTAGTACAGTATAGGAAATCATGGTATCATCTCTCATATATACACCTTTCCCTTCCCACCTTATCCCACTGATTCCTCATCCCACCTAGAAAAGAAATCTTTCATTCTCATACCCGTCACTCCTTCTTCACTTAAAACGTCCCCTGATTATGACTCGTCCTTACATATCCATCATGGCTAACACCATTACCCACCGCCGCCGGGCCATGAGCCGCATGCGTCGTAGTCTGAGTCTGATACCCATTGCTCACAGGCGCATTTCCATACGCAGCGGTATTACCATACTTGTTAATCGGGGGCTCTCCTCCACCCACAGCCGTAGTATCCGTGGCATAGCTAGTGCGCATATCGGCAGGTGTAGCGTGCGTGGGCAGGACATCAGCGTTCTTGTCGGCGTAGGTGGTTCTCTTGCTCTTGCGTTGCCAGAACTTGCGCTTGGGGGAGCCGGCGGTGTAGCCGTTGTTGGGGGAGGGGCCGAAGGCGCGCTCCTTGCGGCGGTGCTTGATGAGGAGGAACTCGAGAAAGATGGAGATGAAGAAGAAGACGCTGGGAGGGGATATTAGTATTGACCTTTCAAGATTATGTAGTAAAGAGAGGGGAGAAGATGGAGAACTTACCATCCAATAACAGCAACGGCAAAAGCAGCCTTCTGCAATCTACAGGCAGTGCTCAACTTGGGCAAGATCGTAACCCCACCATCACCGCCTACAACCTCATTGCCCAGGTTCGTATACCCATTTCCATAGGCGGTCCTGACGAAACCAGAGCAAGACCCATCAGTAGCATGACGATTCACCCACGCGATATACGCAAATGCTCCACAGAATGCAAAGTCCAGGAGCATGCCCAGAGCGGAGAAGAAAGCGATGCCGCCGAGACAGCAGACGAGAACGAGAGCTGCGATCGTGTAGATGACTGCTACGCCCGAGATGCCTTCTACGGCTTTGATGTGTACGCTGATGGGGAGGCTGTGGTCTGTGAGAGAGGCGAGGTAGTAGGAGAAGATGCCGAGGATGACTGCTGCGCAGCCGAATTCGATGGCGCGGAAGAAGAGGGAGACGCTCTTGAGAGCGACGCCGCCGAAACCCATTGTGATGGTGTATGAGTGGTTGTTGTTGTTGTTGTTGATGGTGGGAGTTGTAATGTTTCGTCCTCTTAGACTGTTTGTGGTATTGTCGATGGAGGGGGAAGGAAAACAAAAGCCGGGGAAGGAGGGAAAGCGGACCTCAATATATTCCTTTCGGGTTGTGCCAAGCTACATCACTCAGCTAGTAGCAGGAGCTGGAGCAGGAGCAGGTTATCAACACACCACCACTTTCCACACTACCAAACCACTACAAACATCCCTAGCTCCCATCAATAGATTGGCATTATATCATACCCCCAACCCTAGCACACTTCCTCCTTCCTCCTTCCTCCCAGCGTCCTCCCAGCAAGGCAGTTAGCTCCGCTCCCTCCCAACAACACGACCTCATTCGACCGTCTCCCCTCTCCCTCCTCATCTCCCCCCTGTCACTCTCCCATCGTCATGCCGCGCAGCTAGAGTTTAAAAGGTGGGTGCTCCCTCACGATCAACGAATCATGTCACGGCAAAGCCACACATATGATGTCGATGCACCGCTGCGACGTCATCCTTGCCCATGATGCCAAGGAAACTCGAGCGTGAGATTGAAGATCGACACTTGTGGCTTGCGTGTGGATGTGGCTGTTGTTGTGGCTGTGATGGTCATCGCTGACCTTCCATTTGGTGCGGATAAAAGAGAGGAAAAGAGGGGAGAGTCTGGATGCAAGAAAGGGCAAGCCACTGACACGTGAAAAGCAGAGACTTACACTTGAAGCGGGATGTACAGCACTGTGCGTTCACGGCAGTTGAGGGGATTTTTCTCCTGGTTTTGCATAGTGCGACGGTAAAGAAGCAGCTAATGCTCGACTACAGATGCCTCATCCGTCATGATGCTTTGGTTGGGAATAGCTTCATTTCGAACCTTGGTTTGGCAGGATCTAGTTGTTTTGCCCTGTCTGTCTGGCTCTAAACCGCTCAGTCGCACTGCCAAAGACAACAGAAGTTGGAAGCGAACACTCCGAGGCTTGGGGAAGGGTCTAGATTTTTGGCGATAGTTTCATATATCTCTCCAGCCTTGCTTTGCTTTGGGACCTGTTGTGTAGGCGCGCTTATTCAGGTTTTTGAAGAGTAACTTTTCCTGACCGCTTGATGGATGTTTGTTTGGTAGCCAACAGGTACCTGTTTCAATTCTCACCACCCCGCAGTTTTGACAGCATCGCTTCCTGTTAGCTATGTCCTTGAGTAAGTTTACCACGGCATTTCAATCTTTGGAACTCTAATACAGCGCATCAAGACGATCATTCCGGGGCCTCCACTCAGCGTCCTGTACCGTGCTCCATAATCTTGGCTACGAGAGACAAGGGCTGTGAACACACTCCTAGCCTTTTCTACTACGGTTCACGACTTTCAATTTCGAGACTCAGCTTTAGCTTGTACAGTAATGAAATCATTTCATGTCACAGTTTACACCACACTACTTCAACCAACGTTCTCCCTCCATTCTCTCCTCTCCTCTTCCATTCCGTTTTACATAATGAATGGACCGTTGAACTCTAATCCACCTCTTCGAGCTCGCGACTCGCAACAAGCATGTTGTCACATCGAGTTAGTTATGGATATCCCTCCTTCCCGTTTGTGGCTGTACCGCACGTCAACTGCACATCATTCATTGCATATCACTAAAGTCAAAGTCAGAGCTGGAATTCAAAGCATATTCGGATTGGGGTATCCATGTCCTTTCAAGTCTAGTCTAGTCAACGACACTGATTTACCCTTTTTGTTGTTTGGTTCTTGCTGCCTTGCTTGGAACTTTACTTTTGATTTTCGTATCTGTCGTTTGTTGTGGCAGTGTACTTGATCCAGTCTTACATCTTTTTTCCTTTCCTTTCCCTTCCCTCCCTTTCTCTTCCCATCCCCTTCCCTCTTCATTTTTCTTCCCAGACTCCAGATTCACACGGAATTTCAGTCCAATTCGACTTATGAAGATAGCGGTGTACTTGTCCTATCCTTTCTGATACTTAAACACAACACGACTCACCACTCACCACTCACCACTCACCACTCTCTACTCTCCACTCAATTTCACCTGAGCAAGTAAGCTCAAAAAATACAGTGTGTAAGTGTGCAAGTGTGTGTGTAAGTGTGTAAGTGAGTGATTGGAAGCCGCTCAGCCTGACCCACATCAACATCCACATAGCTTGCGCTGTGGCTGTAAACTGGTTCGTTGGGGGGAAAAGAAAAGATCGAGTTGGGTGATTGACATGGAGCCCAAGCTGAAGTTTGCTGGACTGAAATGAATATACTGCCTACTCAGTGGTTGACTTCAAAGATTGCTGATTACTTGTATTTGTCTGGGATAATGGAAAGGTCTAGAGCAAGGTAGGACCGAGCAAGCATGACAGAGAAGGTGAGAAAGAGGGGGAAAATAGAACAGTATCAGGCGGTGCATGGTAGGTTGTTGGATCTAGAGTACTGTGGGATGAAATCAAGTCATGGGGTCTACCGATAAACAATTTGGTCACAGAGGTACACGTTGTTGAAATCGACGCGGAGATTTGAAGGTTTGTTCTTTCTTTTCTTTTCCTTCGTCTTCCTCTGTCTACCTTGTGCATCAACAAGAACCAATGCTGCTACCTGAGCCATACCACACATCGTCATACTGATACACGTACATTCAGACACTCAGCCGACTCTCTACCGTAAAGATCTCCATCTCACAACTTCCTCCCCACCCACCATCTACTTCTTCCCCGTCCCAAAAACCTCATGAAACCCCGTCAACGTAACCCTATACCTAACCTCATTCCCCTTAACCTTCTCCACCGCCCTCCTACACCCCTCCTCAGAAATATCAATCGTCTCAATCATCGGATGCAGCTCCCTCTCACTCGCCAACCTCAGCATCTCCACCGCCTCCTGCTTACTCCCAATATGGCTGCCCGCAATCTTACACCCGTTACCCGCGAAGTCCTGCGCCATCATCTGCGGGAGCGGCTTATCGGGCAGCCCGACGTTGTGGAACTCGCCGTTGATCGCGAGCGTGGACATGTAGTCTTGCAGGTTGAACTCGTGCGTCATGTCTGCGGCGTTGAGGATGAAGTCGAATGTGTAGGCGAGGGGCTTGAACCAGTCTTGGGACTGGGTGGAGACGAAGTGGTGGGCGCCGAGCTTGGTTGCTTCGGCTTCTTTGGAGGGGGTGTGGGAGAGGGCCCAGACTTCTGCGCCCATTGCGCGGGCCCTGTGAAATCATTATTAGATATGTTGAAAACCGGAGAGTGAGGGCGAGGGATGACTTACCATATGATAGCAAAATGGCCTAGTCCGCCGATACCCAGAATAGCGACTTTCTTTCCGGGACCGGTGTTGGCGCGCTTGAGGGGGGAGTAGACTGTGAGACCAGCGCACATCATAGGACCAGCCTCGTGGGAAGGGATGTTATCCGGGATCTTGAAAACGAATTGTTCGTGAACTCGGCTGTGGGATGAATATCCTCCCTGTGCGAATATTTGCTTCCCGTCCTTATCCTTCATTGGTCCACCAGCATCTTTATTTGGATTTCCTCCTCCGATATTGTATGGAGCGCCATAAGTATCTCTTCTGTCAGCTCAAACCTCTTTGCAAAAGAAGGGACTACTCACCAACCATATTCGGGCAGTAATTCTCGTTGTTGGATTTGCATTGCGGGCACTTCATGCACGATTGAACCTGTGCACCAACCCCAACTCGATCTCCAGCTTTGAACTCCTTTACTTGTGATCCAACTCTCAGAACCTTTCCGATGATTTCGTGGCCGACGCAAATAGGTGCTGTGGCAAGCTCGCCCCATCCTCCAGTGATGGTGTGGACGTCTGAGCCGCATACACCACAACATTCGTTCTCGATATCGACATCGTATTCCTCGAAGACCTTGGGTGTGAACTGTCTGGGTCAGTATATGTTTTACGGAAAAAAGGTAGGGACATACCTTCTCCTTGGTGAACTTGTTCCAGTTCTTGGTATCATGGATCATGAAACCCTCGAATTGCTCTGGAACTGCCATTTCTGCTATGATTTTGCGTTTCTTCGTTGGTGATTCCAATTGAGATTGATTGTTATTTGCTGTAGATTTATTGATATCCTCTCGAAATTCAGTTGCTCCAAAATCCTTGGTTTCTGTTCCTTCCATTATTGCGACGGTGGCTTTGTATCTATGGTCGGATAGATTACCCGCTTGCAAATGCAATGGTAGCGTTGAAGTGGATTTTTGGTGATGCAACAACAGCTCCACTGCTCATCATCGATCAAAAATAAATTGTGCTGTGACCTCACCACTTGTTCAGTCCACCACTCATTCTTCATTTGTCACAAGGAGCGATACAGTAGTCGCGACTGGAGAAATATCGGCTATTGTATTGTGTTCCATTGTTTATCGCCGATGCTGTAGACACTGAGAGCGCACCTGCATGACATCAGGATGTTTTGATGGACCCGTGGGGAATGTGTGACGTCGAGGTCTGGAAGCGACAAGCGATCAGGCTTGGCATTGGAATTTGGTGAGCGCTCGACTTTGTGAAGCGATTAGGAAGCGCTTGATATTTGAAGGCGCTCGAATTCTAAACGTTTCCAAGTTTGAATGCGCTCGACTTTGAAAAGTGTCGAGAAATTGAAAAGCGCGCAGACTGGCGCTCGATCTTGGGATACGTCGAGAGAAACCAGTTTACGACGCAAATAGGCTGTGAAATCAGAGAAACAATAACTCGTAGATACGATTTACAGATAAAATAACGTACGAGAATATTCGCATGATACAGAGATACCTCCAGTATACCCGTCAAGTGGAACGAAGGGAGCACTTGCAACTCAGATTTTCGTCCCTGATTTGTATCATGTGTTGGTAGGTGTGTGAGGATATGTCCACCGTGAAAACAAACTTGAGAGAATATATCAATTTAATATAAGTATAAAGAAACAGCAATTCCCAAAGTAAAGGTTTCACATTTCTCTCCTGGGGCTATGAAGGTATAAGAGTACCACTTGGCCTGTATCGTAACCTGAAAGAAAATAAAATGAGACCGAGATCAAGCCATACCTGCCTACCCATCCATCTACCTGTGTGTAAATGAAGACAGCGCTTGCTGCCACATTCATACCACACGATATTCAACATCCACAGAAAATGCGAAGTACATACCACAAGTGTCATGGTGAGCTATATTCCTCCCAGGATCCCGGGACTCTTCGTCCGCAACGCAAGCGGAAAGACAAATTGCTGGATAGATGGGTCGAGGATGAGACCTTTAATTCATCCACCCCACGAAGCAAGGGAGGGAGTCTTCAAGTCCCAGCCTCCAGGTTTGTATATATCCTGAGACTCAGACAGCATCCGCAACCGTTAGGTACCTGGATGGTCGGTCTCATACATACTTTGCAATCGAGGACCTGGATGGGAATTTTCGACAAACCCCATATTCGCATCGGTGTCCTTCCTCAACTTCACCGATCCGTGTTCTTCGTACTCGTGAATCTCGATGGAAGGAAGAATAATCTATCCGACTCCTTCCAAAGAAACGGAATATCGCAACTTACCTTCACCGACAGACAGACAAACACCTCACCTCGGTATTCCAGAATTTTGCAATCCCCCTCACTTACTCACTCACCGTCTCGTCCCCTCGTGAAAATATTTATAACGGCCGAAAGCACATGTAAACACTCACACTCCTCCCAATCGTGTCCACACCCACACCCACACGTGAACCTCATCTCATCCATCCCAGCCCAGCCCAGCCGTCGCCAAGCCCATCACAAGACGCACGGCCTTCCTCCTCGGCAAAGTTCGGGTATTGCATCACTCTTGGAGCCCTTGGGCTCTTGGGAGATTTAAAATCACTACCCCTGTCTGGAAGGATGTCTCGGCGCCTAGATAATCCTCATCCTCTCTCTCTCTCTTTCTCAGCGCATGCCGCTGTGGATGCCGCGTCTCGCTGGTGGGAGGTGGGAGGGAGATGACCCCACCTCCACTACTACCCCGGTTTTGTGGAGGGGAGGGGCTTGTTGCTCGGGACACGCGAGATGGGATTATTATTGAAAGGCGAAGGTTTTATGCCATTATTATTCGGCGGTGGGAATAATCATGGTGTGTAATTTTTGTGGGATTGAGCCGTGGATTGGATATTTGTGGTGAAGTGGGGATTGTTTGTTTGTTTGTCTGAGAAGAAGAGAAGAAGAGGAGAGGAAAGGAGAAAGTACGGAATGGAATGTATGGAGGTGCCTCTCTCAATGATAATTTTTCGTTGCGTATATGCGTGCGTGCGCCTTTACGCCTTTTGCCTACTCATCATGTGGAGAACGAAAGAAAGAAGGGGCTGATATTATTGAAGGATCGTTTTCTGGACATGGACGACTGGACAGCTGAAGATCCATGCAATCCCCTGGAGATGCGGGCAGTGTGGGACGCTTTGTTCGCTTCATAATAAAGTAATGCGGGCAGTGCAGTAAAATGTGCATCTATTGTATCGGCGATAAAGAAATCAGCGGTCAGTGAGTCGTGAGTGATCAGATCACAGATCCCATACCTACCAAGCATGACGACGCCGCCGCCGTTTCTGTACCACGCTACCGTTCCTGTAACCAATCTGGCGGGGTAGGTAATTTATGTACGATATATCTCGCATACACACCGCACAATAGTGCAGTAGTACTGTAAGATTGAAAGATTACATGATATAATCGGATGGGAACGGATCCATCCACGGGAATAATATCACCCTGACCGCACTTTCAATTCGTCGAGTCGTAAACGAGTCTACCCGAGTAGTGACAAGGACGGGACTCATACACGGGATTGAGGACGGAAGACGGAAAGTTTATTGATGTTTGTGTGCAAAAGCCTGGACCTGGATCGTGATCTACCAGCAGTTTCGATTCCCCACTAAAACATGAGTAGTGGGGAGGAAGTTCGCATCTTTTTTGATTCTGGAGAAAGTGGGATCTCCCCGTTTCGCAGGAAACTACTCATGGGTATGACGACTGGCTCTCCCAAAAGTCAAACCACATTGCAAGCATATTTCGAGGGTCAAGAAAAATTCAAATCTGGATTACTCTACTGAGCTGGGCACCACACACGCCAACCCAAGCCCATCTCTCCTCAATCCAGCAACTGGTGGCATGGCGTTCTGGCGGTTCATGAGGTCAACTGTCAGAATCCGGCCCTCGCTATTGGCTTCCCCAAATACTAGCCCTGCATACTGACCTGTTCTAGCTCAACGCCTCTGCGGAGAAGTACGGCTGGGCTTGCTTGGATTTTTCTGTATTTCAGTTCTTTGACGGTTTAGATCTCTCTAGAAGCGTTACAACGGCTGGTTCTTGAGAAGTCAGTCCTCTTTGCTTGCAGGTTGTTGGTTGATACTGGTTCCGGCACCGGACCGTGTGTGAGGATGGGACGGGATGAGGTTGTTCAGTGGATGGATGGATGGATGGATGGATGGATGGATGCAAAAGCACAGTATTTAAATGCCGCTCTTGCCGTGCTGTTGATCCTTCTTGTACATGCTATCGTGATTACTATATATATATATATATATTTTTTCGATCTGTGAGATAAAGTCTGAAGAAGGATTCTCTCGCTTGGGATGAACGGTCATTGTTTTGTACAACCATAATATGTCTCGTCTCGGCTCGGCTTAAAGGGTATCTGATCTCACATCATTCACATGCTTTGCAGTGGCGGGATTTCCCTGTCTCATATGAAAACAACCACATGTCTTCTGAGCACAGGAATGCGATCACACAACAGCTGTCAATAATAGAGAAAATAATTAAATGAAACACGAATCACAAGCCAGACAAAATGAATTTCAAGTCTTCGGTCTTGTCCCTTTTAGTCGCTAACTCCATCTTTCACCTCCACACAACGGATCTTATTTGCCCATTCGAGCCTCAAGCTCCCCCAGCCCCATCGTCTAGACCAGGTTTAAACTTGGTCTCCCCCCATCCTAGATCCCTGTGCATGTATGTGCCTTTGATGTGATGCTCCAGCTTTTTCATATGGGACCTCAAACTAGCATGGCTTCGGACTAAGGTATCGCATCCACTTCTCCTCCACAAACAGAGTCGCGCGGCGGACTTTTCCATGTCTTGGCCGTCTTGACGTCTACATATACATACTGGAGCATGCCCCCTCCGATTTGAAACCCGATCCCGTCCGCCATTGAAGTACCTGGACCTTTTGTTTTGATTTTCTGTCCTGTTTTCATGACCATATACCCATTGCAATATCAATCCAATCCACGAAACTTCAATCCCGGTTCCGTCTGTCAGGGTCCCTTCATTGGCGCACACTGACTGACCAGAAAAACGAGTCGACCAGACCAGACCCACGAAATATTACATCACATGCCTGCCTCAATTTCCCCCACAGAGACTATGAAGCTCATGCCAACGGTCGAGAGTGATTCTCCAGAGACCAAAATCGCTGTTGCACCACAATCTCCCACGTCCCCGGAGTCAAATCCAAAAAAGCGCGGTGCATCTTCCGCAGGAGGCAATGGAAATCCCAAGCCCGTCAAGAGGAGGGCGGCGAAGGCATGCGCCGCGTGTAGAGCAAGAAAAGTGCGCTGTGATGTCATGCAACGGTATCATGTCAATTCAGAGGGAGACGTCACATGTTCGAATTGTACGATGGATGGAATTAAATGTGTGATAGAAGAGAGTAAACGGCGGAAGTGAGTTTCTTGGTGTTTAGGAATTCAGTAATCCAAAAATTGACCGTCAAACCCCAGAAAACATCTGAATGGCACTCAGATATCACAACAATCAGAACCAAAACAACCACAACAATGGCCGAACGGCATCGTGAATCCCTCGGATATCTCGAATCCAGAAAACAGGAGATGGAGCAGCTCTTCGTCCAACGACTTGCCTGAAGACTACGCAGCTGCGGGAGGAGCTCACGTCCCCCATCCAATCTGTAAGCAGCCTGGGATACTCTCCCACCATTCCCATTTAACAACAGCCGCAGACCAGAATGTGTCCAAAAAGATCGAGAACCACACTATGTTTCGCAGGCAGGGTTTCATTGCCACGCAGTACGATCCAGATCCGACCTATACCCTCCTGACATCTGCATCCCTCAGCGGTGACCTGACGAAGACGAGACTGGCAACTCCGCCGATTCTGCTCAAGCATCAATTACCAGCCTACTTGAAACCGCTGCCTCAACGGATGACCTCTGTGGATATCGATTACCTGTTTGCGAAAGGCGCATTGTCCCTGCCCGATACGCCGGTGCGAGATGCCCTGCTACGAGCATACTGCGAATTCGTACACCCGTATATGCCTTTGTTGGAGCTACACAATGTTCTGGAGATAATGAATGATTCGACTGGAGAATCTGGCAAGATCAGTTTGTTGCTCTTCCAGGCTATCATGTTTGCAGGTACTGCATTCGTGGATATGAGCCAATTGGTCGCGGCGGGGTACACGAATCGAAAGGCTGCTAGAAAAGCATTCTTCCAAAAAGCCAGAGTAAGTATTTTTGCGTTTAGGAAGAGAATTGCAAAGCTAACTCTGCAGGTTCTCTACGACTTCGACTACGAAATTGACCGCGTTTCCCTTGTTCAATCCCTCCTGCTCATGACATATTGGTACGAAACTCCCGACGATCAAAAAGATACATGGCATTGGATGGGAGTGGCAATTTCCCTAGCACATACAATTGGTCTACACCGAAATCCAGAGAACTCCAATATGGAGCCCGCGAAAAAGAAGCTATGGAAACGCATCTGGTGGTCCTGCTTCATGCGGGATCGTCTCATTGCTCTGGGAATGCGAAGGCCAACACGCGTGAAGGACGAGGATTACGACGTCCCAATGCTGGTAGAAGAGGATTTTGAGATTGGAGTACTATCAGAAAACATCACCATCATTCCTCAAGACTGCACGCTCATGCGAACGCCCTCCATCCAGCTCGAACTCGCCCAAATGTGCATAGCGAAAGCCAAACTCTGCCTCTGCATCTCCCACGTTCTCTCAGCACAATACTCCGTCCTAGTCCGCCACCAAGGCATGCAAGGCCAAGAAGGCAGCACGCGCTCCTCCGTCATGCTCTTCCCCAAGAAACTCGACCAAACGGACGAAGTCACCCGCTGCGACGAGGAGCTGCAAGAATGGGTTCGGGATCTGCCTCCAGCGTGCCACTATACCGAATTCATCGGCCCCGGCCAAGCAGGCGAAACAGTCTTTGTCCAGCGTTCTCTGCTCCATATGGTCTACTACACCACTCTCTCTGCTCTGCACCGGCCTCAGGTCCTCCCCTGCGCAGGAACAAGTGGCGCCCAACCCGATTCCAGCAGAGAACTCCAAGATCTCTCGAGGAAGCAAGTGCGAGAAGCGTCTCGCGAAATTACTAAGATCTCCCAAAACATCCACGAGCACAACCTAGAAAAGTACCTCCCCACCACAGGCGTGACCGTGCTCCTGCCAGCCATCATAATCCACCTCCTAGACATCAAATCCTGCAACGACGAGGCCCGTCGCGCAGCCATGAACGGGTTCTGCCAATGTATGCTAGTCCTCGAGAAATTACGCGACAACTACGCCAGCGCCGACTTCGCGACCCAATTCCTTGAAGCCGCCATCCGAAAAGCAGATATCGACATGGTGATACCGAGCTCCATGGCAAGAAGCCACATGCGCCACGAGGATATCCAGAATACCCTCGCCAGCCAGAAAGTCCGCGAGGTGCGCGAGAAAGTCAAGATGATGTACTCCGCAAGAAGGATGTCGCCGCCTGGAGAAGCAGACGACGCCGTGCAGCATCTACCTATGGATTCTGGATACAGCGGGATGGAGAACGGCCAGATCGTAAATGGAGGTGGGCTCGAGCATAACCTTGCTGCGTCGTCTCTCCTCGCACATACACCACCCGATTCAGACTCCCACACCGCATCTGCCTTCTCGCCTCCTCCTGCAAATGGTGCTCAATCTCAATCGCAGGACCCTCTCTCCTCCCACACCAACAACACCAATAATAACCCCTACTCCTCCTCCAACACCAACACCAACATCACCCCCCTCTTCCCCGGCTCTCTCAGCCTCACCGGCAACGAATTCGACGCCAACGTCGACCTGAGCGATTTCCTCAATTTCGACGGCGCAGGCGGCGCGAACGATCTCTGGAGCTTGCCGCTCGATGAGGGCGCGCATGGAGAGAGTGGTGGATTCATGGGCGATATGAGTTGGGTTGATCAGGGGCCTGGGTGGAGCAGGATGCATAGTCCTGTGCCTGGGGAGGACTTTTTCTCGTCTGCTGCGGTGGGTGTGGGTGTGGGAGCGGGGACGAAGGGTGGGGAGGTTGATGTTGCGGCGTGAAAGATGCGAGATATTTTGGAAGAGATGGACAGATGGACTCTACTAGGTGGTATTAGACTGCTTCCCTTCTTCGGATCAGGATGATGAGATGGAAACTGGAGAGATGAGATGGGATGAGACCGAAAACCGAGAGCCGACAAAGAAGTCCAGAGGATAGAATGGGAAGCGGAAAGAATCGCGGTGGATCCCAGAGACAATCGTCCATCCAGAGAAATACCAGCGACCAGATCCATCATGGAGCAGAGGCGCGAGGTCGAAAACGAAGCGAAGAGGAAATCAAACAAACACCGCGGGGTGTGAAAGAAAGAAGTGATAATTTGGCTTCTACCCATGTCTTGGAAGAAATTTGGATAGATTGATGGCTGGGCGCCTGTTTTTGTATTTCAGCAATAGATCGACTGGTTTGGGCTGGGTTTGGCTGGCTGGCTGGCGTTAGGTTTTCTTGTTTTTGGATGAGTTTAAATGGCCGGCTGCTGAAGATCTGGACTTTTGACCTGTTATTTGGTTTTGGTTTTTGTTTTTTTTTGGGTTGTTGTGTTCCTTTGATGGCTTTGGCTACCTTGTTTCTTCTTGTATCGACAATCAGAGAGTGTATTGGCTCTCCTTGGATTGGATTCATTGGATCTGAGTCGATTCGATTTTCGTGAGCAATAAGAGATATTCGCGAGCTTTTCGATTTTTTTGCTTGCTTTGCTTTCTGGCTGGGTTGGCAGGTAGCCAGGCAGACAAACAGATAGTATACAGTACCCTGGGCGGCGGGGCCTGTTGGAAATCAAAAAGTTTTTCTTTCCCCTTGAATTGTAAAAATTCATATATGTATGCGGTCTTTCGAAGGAGAATTAGCTGGCGTGACAGCTTTCTTAAATCTTGAAATTGTGTTTTGATTGTGATCGACATCCGCCCATAAAAGCTAGGTGTGGTGCCGTAGTCGTATGCTTGTCAAATAAAAAGCTCAGCCTAAACGCCATCCTTTCGTTGTGCCAGCTATTCCCTCCATCCATTTCCTGGGTATATATCTTCCCCCACTTCCCTCCTTATTCTTCACCAAAATCCTTCCTCTCTTCCTTGCTGTCTCCACCCCCCCCCCCCCCCCCCCCCCCCCCCCTCCCGTCAATCATTCCCTATCATTGCCTCCCCCAAACCATTTACTTCCCCCTCGCTTTCCCCTTCCCCTTCCCCCTCTCGCCCACAGCTTTACCCTTCTCTTTCTCACTCTCCACAAAATCCCGTAATATCCCCTGTAAAGCCTCGTTCTTTCGTGTCATGAGTAAAACGTCTTCGGTTGTGATTGTTGTGCGGCCTGCGTGTCGGGAGAAGGACTCGAGGTCTATGGCTGTGTTTTCTAAGGGGAGAATTAGAGGGTGTAGTGTTGTGCGGGGTGTGTGTTTGTGGAGGCGTGAGGGAGGGAGGGGGGGGAGGGGAATGTAATGGATGTGATCATAGAGGAAGATCGGTTCTGTGCGTTGAAATTCCTGGTGGCACGATTGGAATTGAAAGGATCGGTGCCATACCAAGTTGTGCCCATACCATCTCCGTCATGGCACCGATGAATTGTGGTGTAGCCGTTGTATTCAGTAAAGCAGCTTCTTCATCTACCATTTTGCCGATGCTGAACCAGAGGGAAGCTTTTAGTTTCTATTTCATAACGTTCAAGTCAGCTATGTGCTTCAATCCCAGTCCTGGGGCTCGGATTGCGATTGTGATTGGAATTCGAAATGAACTCCGAGGAGAGAGAACGCTAGGGGTAATACCTCGCGCATAGGATCTTCATCTTCTTGTTGAGACATCGCGACCTCGAATAATTCACAATCAACCGTTGCGAAGCCGTTTGGGCAGACAGTGAGGGGTATTTGAAGTCTGATACAACTTGGAGGGGGACGCGTCTGGACTCCAGAAGACGCGATCCTGGGCCGACTTTTCTCCGTTCCCGACCGGTTCATTGCCGGCGCGGGAATTTATTTGCTGGCACACTTGCGGGCACCAGTGTCCATAGATTGCACAGTCATTAAAAAGTAATCGCCCAGCACATCCGACCTTTCCTTCTTTTTGGCCAGAGGGGTTATTTGAGTATATTCTTCGCGCATATTGCCACTCGATTTGGCATATAATTTTCTGCAATTGAGAGATTCTGTTCTGAAAAGAGAGAGAGAGAGCATAGAGACTTGGAATTGAAGATATTCTTCATTTGCGACTGCGTATCTGCGACGACTACGAACAACGACGGCTTGCGACAACAATAGCCTCACTGTCTATAATCCTATACGATCATACTCTGCGGATCGATCGATAGACAAACGAACGGCACCAGGCTCAATTCTCCCAGCCTCACCTGTCTTAGCAAACCCCTCACTCAAACCCCCTACGAACCACACACAACCTCCACACCCACATCCTCACAATGGACGCCCTCCTAGCCAACACCCTCGACTTCCTCCAATGGCTCATCTCCCTCCCCCGCCAGGGCTACACCAACCTAACCCGCAACGCCGTACACATGTGGGACGACATGACCACCCTCAACTACATCCGCATGATTGCCATCGTCGGCGGCTACCTCTTCCTGCGTCCCTACATCCAAAAATGGGGCGAAAGGCAGCAGGCGAAACAGCATGAGAAGATGTTGAGTCAGAAAGCAGCAGATAAGAAGGGGAAGAAGGCGAAGATTAGTCCGAATGCGTTAAGGGGTGGGAAGAGTGTTAGTTTTGCGGATGAGGGGAGTGATGCGGAGAGTGGAAGTGAGGGAGAGGGTGCGAAAGAGGAGTGGGGGAGGAAGGAGAAGAAGAGGCAGAAGAAGTTGGAGGAGAAGAAGATGGCTGCTGCAGCGGAGGGGGATGACAGTGATGGGATTGACATTATGGAGCACCTTGTCGATTACGAGGAGGGTAAGGATGGCTGGTAGATGCGCTTCGGAGAGAGGTTAGTAGGAATGGGTGTATAATACAATGGTAATGGTAGACGGACGGCTGGGTTGCATCTGGACGGCGGTTGCATTGCTGGCGTTAGGCTGTGGTAATATGGGATGTCAGGTTCATCAGCGGTACGATGTTAGCCTGGCATGACTTGTATCCTAGCTGGGAATAAAGAACGACTAATAATACTTCCTTCTCAGTTTAGATGGTTTCTGACAAAGGGGCTACAAAGGGACTCGACAGACATCATGGCTCCGGCTCAATATCTCCGCTAAATATAGCCAAGTGACTCTATGGAACGTCTGGAAAGGAATGATAGCTGAAGAATGTCTAACGCATAAGGTTCGGATTAAAGTATCCACGGGCCCTGGCTGAAATAGCCCTCTCTTTTATCTTTGGGAGTTCTTTATCTCTGTAAATAACCCACCGCAACAGTGGAGAAGTTCTTGGAAATGCTCAACCCCGGAACTCGGATGCAAATGCTCCCCTCACAACTCTTGGACCATACTCGGCATGTCCGAAGTTCTACTGCCATCCAGATGATACTATTTCTATAACACTCCATACATCATGGACCCGAAGCAAACTGTTCTCGAAGAGTGGATCGAGAAGGCATAACTCGAAGAGTGGATCGAGAAGGCATAACTCGAAGAGTGGATTGAGAAGGCATAACTATGACTTCAATCCAACGGGAACGGAACGGGCCACGGCAAGGTCACCTTTTGACATGTGGACGAGACTAATGTATAGCGCTGAATCGTGTATGTTCTTCCTCCTTGGTAGGTAATCTAGTAAAGTCTACTTTTGAGGCATAAAGGACGTCAGCATACCAAGTCTTTGTTATTGGGCTCAAAGGCATATATTCATAGCGCTGGATACTTGCCAGCCGGAGTTCTGTCTGTACGGCATCGAAAGATCCTTGGATACTTGGGATAACACATGACAAGAATGGAGAATTCGAAACGACAAAGTTGCCTAGAACTGGATGCTTGTCACAACGATCCTTTGTGTCCAGATTGAGTGTCTCTTTCCCTTGTCTCCTTTTGCTGTACAACCTCAACTTGGACATTGGTCTCGTGTTCAGGTATAATTGGGCTTCACTTCTCCACTAATACTTAGACAACAAAGTGAAAATTCAGAGTATCACTACATCTGTCTCTACCTGATTGATCCATAATAATAGACTCATCAAATCATATCATCACGTCGAAAGAGCACAACAGAGTCAAAAACCTTCTCCTCTCAGCCAACCCCTCCAACCAAATGCAGACATTACTGTAGATCATCAGAATTTTCAGGCACAAGTCTCTACCAATTCGCTGAAATCCGGGGGCAAATCACCCCTCTACCCGTCAAATGAACAAATGATATTCCTCCACCATATGCATGTACACACCCCTAAGAGCCTAGTCCCTGGAGAAAACACCACACACTTCACTTGAAGATATCTCCACCGCTCTTTTGTGGATCTTTTTACGCGGTATCCTGACACTTTGTGCGCTCTTCCCGTGAATACTCCGTAGTGTGGTAACTTCCGTAATGCAGAGGAGAGTAAAGGACAGTTGAAGAGGGGTTGTCTTTGTCCTGTCTTGTCTTTGACGTTTTGGCCACTGCACTTGCTGACGCCGCCGCATCTTTCGTACATCCAGCCAGCCCACCTCCTTGTAACCGCCAACTTACCCATACCAGTGATACTACGACAACATTCTTACGGCCAGTGTATTATTTACGAACTGAAGTCATTCCCACCTCAATACATCTCTTATTAACATCTAATACACCTTCGTCCTATGGCCACAACCTCCGAGAGGTTCTGCTAGGTTCGGGCTAAGCCAAGGATTGACCATGGAGGGGCTGCGAATTAATGAGCTGCTGGTAAATGGCTACTTCAAGACCAAGACAGCGAGAGACAAGAGTCCATCTGGGTACGACAGGTATAACATATTCCTTATTCCTCAAATAAGCTTCATCTAATCCCCCATCTCACAGAAATCCTCAGCCTCCAAGCTCCAACGTCCCGTCCTTCCTCCACACCCCCACCCATCACATCCCACGAGAACGAGAACGCAGCAGAAGTCGAGGACCTCGAATTCCACCTCCCCCTCGCCCTATCGTAGAAGACGAAGCTATCTCCCTAGCTAGAGAATCATCCCCTTCTATCCCGTCCTACGACCCCCCACTGCGGGGTAAAATCAACCAGAATCCTATCATACTCGAAGCAGAGGTCACAGCAGCCGAAAGAGCGTTCCTACAAGATGTCGATTGCCCAAAAGATGCAAATGGTAATCCAGAGAGGAGGTTTGTCTTCGTCCCAAAGGCGGAGAGCACTTCTGGTTCGGACGATGAGGTGAAGCAGCGGAGGAGGGAGCTAAGAAACAAAGCAAAGGATACAAAGAGAGAAGAGCCGATAAAGAATGGATCAAGGTATGAACAGGGGAAATATGATCCGAGAAGAGAAGAGAAAAAGCAGAGACAAGAATTACCACGACAGGATTCTAGGCGGGAAGAGAGAAGGGACACAAGGAGGGAGGAGAGGCCCGAGAAACCTCTACGGCAGGAATCCAGGAAGGAAGATCGACCAGAGAGGCCACCGCGACAGGATTCTAGAAGAGAGGTCAAGATCGAGCAACCACACCCACCGCTTGAGCGCAGGAGGAGTAGACAGGACCTCCCAACGCTCGAAACCAAAGTCCCGCGAGAGATCCCACCCAAATTCAGAAGAAGTGCCTCTGCGTTTGCAGCAAGTCCAAGAGAAGAGGAGTTTCCCAAACCACCAGCTCCACGAACACCAGCTGCAGAATACTTTCTCTCGCCAGAAGCTATCAGGCCTAAGGAATACTTCACCCAATCCGTCCCTCGACAACAAGCTCATGACGCGCTATGGGGAAAGAGTGGAACTCCGACGGACAAAAGAAATAGCGGCAGCTTTTCTGGATCGCGTCCTGGAACGCCATCTTCAGATAAACGGAACAGTGGGAATTTCGAAAAGCTGACTAGACCGCAGCAGCTGATGGAAGAAGTTGGTGGTCGACCAGGCGAGAAATCTGCCCGATCCTCGAGATCGTCAACACAGAGGAAATCATATTACAGCAGCAGTGATGATGAGATTGCGGACAGTGACTCCGATAAGAACAGACGCCATCTTGGCCCTCGAGGAAAAGAAGATTATCATCACAGATCTCCGTCTAAATCTAACAGGTCCTCCATGGATCTCAAGGGATCAAGACGTGCGAGTCCACTACCTTCTCCCAAGGTCTCTCCAAGTCAGATTCCTAGAGGAGATTACGTTGAACGTGCAGAAACGTTCCCACAGTCCGGAAGAAGAAATACGTCGCGCCCTGTATCGCCAAATTCCGAAATACCAAGAGCAGATAGATTGAATCCTGTGGATGTCCCACGACCCAAATCAAGAGCAGGCGAGCCTCGCCCATCTAACTCATCTTATACATCTCTTCCAATTCATATCCCGTCAAGGATTGATCTACACTCGCCAGGAGAAACAAGAACTTCGCCAGCTATTCCACAATTTGGAGTCGCCAACTCATGGCAGCCTCCATCTCAAAATCTCGAGAAGCCAGTTGGATCATATCGAAGATATTCTCAGGATATTGAACGTGGAAGTGTGGCGCCGCTCCCAACATGTCCGCGAACGCATTTCACTCGTGGACGAAACGATTGGTTGACTCTACCTCAATGCCCATCTTTCGATATCTGTCCGTCTTGCTTCAACTCCATCATCGCTCCAACCGACTTCCGTAACTTGTTTATACCTGCCGCTCGTCGACCGCCAGATGTCGAGGTTCTCTGTGACTTCGGTAGCTCTCCATGGTACAGGATCGCCTGGCTATTGACGAGAAAAGAAAGAAGACGAGATCTAAACCTCTTCTACGGCCTAGCCAACATCGCTGCCAGCTACCCACCTTGTCTCGGTAAACACGAAGCGATCAGACAATGGCATTCCGTCATCGACCACAAAACCGGCGCCCCAGTCCGCGGCTTCGATGTCTGCTTCAGCTGCGTCAAAAGCGTCGAGGTCCTCCTCCCGACCATCCGCGGCGTCTTCGTCCGCACAGAGACCACCCCCAGCCCCCGAATTTGCGACCTTAGATTCGACAGCAAGCGCTTCGTCCAGTACTTTGACGCCCTCGAAACCACCGCCGACCTCGCCTCCTACCACGACGACGCGCCCGATACCCGTGACCTTGCCAGCCTCGCCCGCCGCCTTGCCCTCTTCGAGGAGTGCCAGCAGGATAAAGACCTTCTTGACCGCCGCTGGCACATGATCACGCAACTCCCCGAGTTCACCGTCTGCGAAGAATGCTTTGACGAGGTCGTCTGGCCGGAATTAGAGGAGAATAAGGCTATTCCGCTGATGTTTAATAAGAATCTTCAGAGGTTGCCCAAGGCGAGCTGTCAACTTTACAGTGCGAAGATGAGGGGTATTTTTAGACTGGCTGTCGATAGCGGGGATTACAAGATGCTGGCTAGTAAGGCGAGGGAGAGGAAGAAGATTGAGAGTGCGTATAAGGCGAATTTGGGCGAGTTGAGACGCCAGAAGGGCTTCGGGAGTTCGGGTGGGAATGCGAGTGTGACTGGGGTTGTGGAGAGGGAGGTGGGAAGGTTGGAGGAGGAGTGGAGGAAGTGGGAATGATTGAGCTATGGATGATGGATGAATACATGATTCGATGTATGAATTACGAGAATGAAATGATGACATGACGGTTTATAGTTGAGGCCTTTTCCATGTGTTTGCGATGATAATATGGTAGGTCGATTTTGATGTTAGTAGAGATGGCGTCTGCTTTATTTTGTCGTTCTTTTCTCTAAGAGACATTAGCATGTAGCGACAGAGAAGGAGCGGGATGATGACTCCGTGAAGTTGAAGTGAACGTGAGATGATAATTATGTGAAGATTAAGGTCAACAGAGGTTCGGCTAAACGATAGGAACACGATGAGGTGCGGCATGAATTGGTACTCAGCACAGTGGACAGGGTGTGTATCAACACTACTTCCGGTAATAAAGACAAAGAAGGCTAACGATGTCACCAACATTCTTTCATTTGATATCTAAGAAAGGCTCATCGTTGGAAGGTCCGCTTTCTGTTCTGTAAAGCACTCTCCAAATCCTCAGAATCAACCAGAATTTTTTCTTCGTGGATGATTGAGAATAACAACCGGAAATGCTCTCTGCCCCAACCGCTGCCTCAATAAAATACAACCAGTCTGGCACCCCTAGCTGTCTCAACTCAACAGGGCATGACCTCAAAATACTTCAAGACCGCTCGGTATCATGCATGCCAGCTCATATCTCTGTCTGTCATCGCCTATTCCGTTCGATATCTCTTCCTTTCCTATTTAATCCAAGTCAGCATTTCCGTTCCCACTTCTATTTCGTACTTCATCTCCCTCCTAGTCCAGACAAATATACTCAACTCACCTGTCTATAACAATCCTTCTCATCCCTCAAGATCCCAAATCCCCGATCACAACGACTTTGCGAATCATTCTCTCTACCCTTTTGCTTTGAGACCCCTTGGTAAGATGAGTATTCCTCGGCCTGACTGCCATGAATCCACTGGGATGACCGATACTTGTCGTGGGGTTCGAGGTTCCGGATGGCATCTTCGCGGTGGAGAGAGAGTGGGTATCGAGCATGGTGGTTGTCAATACTATGAGTTCTTCGGGTCTTGCCTGGGTAGTTTTGCTTGCTTGTCTGAACTTGAGGTGAGAAGTCGGAGCGTCGCTCGGCGTGATATTGATCCTTTTCTCCCCAGACGGCATGTCGCTCGCCACGCCGACTTTCACGGTCAATATATCCAGATCTTACAGGCTTAGGACTAGATTGCTCGCCATAATGAGACCATCCACGGTCCGGTTCCTGGTGTCTTCCGTGTCCGGTATCGTATCCCCAACCTCGTTCAACCTCTCCATATCGTGTGTCATACGCACTACCTCTCGTCTCCCTACCCTCCACATCCAGGTGCCCATCCCTGTCCCTAGAATCGACGCTCAAAAGCTCTCTCCGCTTGCGCTCCTTCCTCTCCTTTTCCTTGCGTCGCCGATACTCCATGAACTTCTTCGCCTCCTCTGCTCGCTTCTCGATCGCTCGGAGTGCCCTGTCCTTTTGATCATCTGCTCGTTCTTTCTCGCTGGCGTGGCGACCTCGAAGTTCAGCACCGATGTCTTTCTTCTCCCTGGTCGTATCCTCAATGGAGTATGAAGGGAAATAGGTGTCTCGTTGTCTGCTAGGGGACGTGTTGGAGTTGAGGTTGTGAGTATGGTATGTGCGGAGGGCTGGATCAATGCCTGGGAAGGGGTCTTGCTCGCCATCTGAAGAATGTAATCAGCAGACGTATCCAGAGAGGTTGGAAATGTCAATATCTTGAGAGGCATGAGATATAACTCTTTTCCCTTTCCTTTTATTCATCTGGGGAGACAAGGAATCGACTCACAGTAATAAGCCCAAACATTCCACTCTGCACGGTACGTCTTAATATCGTCGATTTTCTGTTCTGTATCTCCACCCCACGGTCCGGAACTAGCATGATTGTCTCCCTCTGGTCCTAGTTCAGCTTGCAAGAACGCCGCGCAGACATCGTCGAAAACTTCACGTGTGCTGACTATATGGCGGGACCGAGGAGCGTTGGGATCTTGAAGTCGGAGCCAGATCTTGTCCTATGGAGTAGAGATTGTAAGTTCTAGTATGCATGCTGGCGTCATGAGATAGAGATACTCCAAACGAAGGAAAGAGAAGAGGGTGAGCCTTACCAGTTGGCGTTCGTACTGCATTATTGCGCTTTGGGTGAGTCGTATTTGTATCTAGACCTCAATGTCTGTTGAAGTATGTACCCTGATGTGTGCAGACGGAGGCTGCTAGATCGATCGTGAAATCTTTATCGAAGGTGAGTTTTAAATGACGTTGACGCGGTGAAGGAGACGGAAAGTAAACAACTCGCTTGTCTTAGTCTTCGCCGCTAATAGTACTGCACGCGAACCCCAACGTAAGGCAGAACAGAGATGACAAGCCCGTGCTACTACAAAATGTTTCGTTTCATTTTCTTCCAAATCAATATTTCCCATTCCAGTCAGCTTTCATTAACCATCATCACTGAGAACAGGCCCTCCACACCAGCGAGATATCCCACAGCCCAGAATCATACAGTGTCCCTGATCCAGTTGTGTTCTTCGGCCTCGTAATCCTCACCTGATTATTGATATTCAATACTGCAGTCGAGCCACACGGCGACCAAATCTTCTCATCTACAGCATAGTCTTGAACCGAGTACGGCGCGTTATACGGTCCCGTAAAGGTCTTTTGTGTGGAGCTTTGCTGTGCGTCTGTTCGATTTCTAATTAATATTGCCTGACAGAAAAGTTGGATGGCAAACTTACATCCAGAAAAGTAATATGTACTTTGATGGACAGCAGTAACTCCAGAATCCAGTGTTGCGTATCCGGAGTATGTATTTCCGGCTACAGCATACTGGTAGCCGACAGGATAATTGAGATTGAGGTTGATCTGGCAGTTCTTCCGAGCTTCTGTTACTGGAGCACCGTCTCCGATTGAAGCTGCATGACCTTTGAATGCAAGAGCATATCTTTTATAGACATTTCGTCAGTCTGAACATTCTTCTATGCAATAAATCGTTGGTTGGCTTACCTAGTGGAATTGATCGGTACAGAAAACCTGATCGAGCCTTGAGGACAGCCAGTTCCTCCATATGAAACGCCCTGCAGGGTTGGTGAAGTGAAGTTACTCTTTTGAGCTAACGTAGAGCCAAGAATAGCCATGGAAGCTAGTATGATGGAAGTGAGGGAGAACATTGATATGACTTGTAAGTTTGCGTGTGAGTAATATTCGTCAAAAGCACAATGGGAGCCGTGCCACTTATACAATTCATATACATCCACAATCCAATGGGCACAGAATGCATTAGTTATGTCAGTCCATGTTGTTTAATTAACGTTGATCAACCTCCGGACCCAAAAAGGATGCGATACCGATCTTTACCCCGGCAGTGTGTCGCGTTGATTATTAGCCTAAGTCCTACCTTGTTTATACAAATTAACTCAACGCAGGGTCCAAGATATTTTTGGAAGTGGCTAGCTCTGAACGTTCTGCTCTTGTACCGTTTCTTAGGCTCGGAAGCTGGTTTGCGAGAGGGGCAGGCCGATAGTCAGGGTGAAGCCGCCTGGTCATGTGATATCAACCAGCCAGATTGTCCTTGGTCAAACTTCATTGTGTGTCCCTACATTTCGCTCTTCAGCTTGCTATACAGATCATTGGTATCGTTAATCAATCATCATCATCTTCAAGTAACACAAATTGCACCTCTTCTCCATCTTCATCGACAGCCGATGTTGTGTCAGCAGCCCATCCGTCTCCATCGACATCGCCATTTCCTAGACCAATCAATTCAGCTTCTTCCTCTTGATCCACCTTCATATCTTCCAAGCCCACTTCAGCACCTACACCAGCCGTCGATTCATCGCCGTCTGTCCCGTTCTTGTTCCTCTGACCAGCTCCCATCAAGTCTCCCTTTCGATACTCCCTCTGATCCTCAACAGTCTTTCTTCGGTACCTAATCTCCCTCAACCGGTATGCAAACACGAAATCGTTTGTATGCTTCTCTTCAACCGAGTGTCCTACCTCCCTCGAAAGTTCAAACTCTGGCCCAACTTTAATTGGAACACCAAACGGTGTCATGTCAATCCCAAAATTCAAATTCCCGCCTCTGGCGCGAATTCTGGAGATCGCAACGTCGGCTCCTCTTGCTATCTTGATGCCGATAATCATATACAGGTTATTCCGGAAGCGACTGTCTTTCAAGCATTGCTGGACTTCTGGTTCCTTGAAGATAGCTTGGATCTCGGAGAGTGATGGGGAAATGGTTTTGGTAATTAGCTCGGAGAACTTATATGTTGACTCCTCTGTGTTGTCCCATGTCCCACTGATATCTGCACCAATCCCCATGCCACCCAGAAACTCTGCCCAGACTCCTGTCTTCCCTTTGCCGCTTTTAGATAGCTGTTGAGATGTATCAACCAGACGAGTTTCAATGACTTCGAGGGCTGAAAGAAGATGTGAATTCTTTCCATTAATCGAAAGTTCTGGGGAGTAAGGGGATTTGATGATGCTCCCAAGGAAGATTGAACCACTGGGAACTGTGTCCCGAGTTGGGACGAGGAAGTACGTCTTGGACATTTGAACAAGACTTGTATTAACAAGAAAGGTGGTTACTGCCAATTCAGTTGGCCGGTCGTTCACGAGTGATCTGAGCTTTTCGAGCTCTCCGAAGATTCCGAATACACGACAGGCAGGCGCTCCCTCTTTCTCGATGGCCTAGACAACATAAACCTATCGGATCTTTCCGTCCTTTCGATCACAACCTTTGTAGCAGTATATTCAGTCCTCTCAGTCACGGTAACCAAACGTACTGGCGCAACGTTCGGATTTGCAACATACACCTCATCAATCGACCCTCTGTCATGCGGGACCCAGTTAGATCGACTTGTTCGAACGAAAGCCCAGATCAAGAATAAGAGAAGCAAGAACCCAAATATCGAGCCAACGATTGCGCCGATGACTGTCCCTCTACTCGGTGAGGAGCTCGCAGCGGGTGGTGGAGTGGGGGTGGGACTTGGTCCGAGCAGGATCGTGGAAGTAAATGCGGCGCCTGTTATAGTGACCCAGAGACTTGTTGGCGTGGTTTCTGCGCGAGCAGGAATGGAGAACTCAGGCATTCCTTCTGTTGGGTATTCATGTACTGCTCTTCCAATGATGGGTCAGGATGGCGGTGTAGCCACTATTTGTACGCTCGTGCGGGGGTCCTCTGGATCCTCAAGGTTGGCACAGGTACCGGCGCTTAGAAGTTGTACAGAGATGTATGAGAGATCAGCCCCCTGGCCCATATTGTAGGAAATAATTGTTGAAAATAGCATTCAATGAGATGTCTAAGTCTGCTACTCCTCATACAGATATAGCGGATTGTAAGGTAGCATAAAATGGATAAATTTATTCGAATTTGTAACTCCCCCCCGCTCACTATCCAGACGGCCAAGATCGACAGGTCTATGCGGCACGGCCAGCCCCGCTAGGGCCAAAATCTCACCACCAGTAATCAGTCAAACCCGAGATTGGGGCTGAATAATGTCAAGTCTTCATCCATGTGATGGGTGCTCTCGACAAGTACGTGGATGGCTCCAAGCGAGAAGAAGCCTTGAAGTGGAAAGAGAGATGCAGGAAAGCTATTAGACTATCCGAGGACGGTAAATTCGAAGAAGCATTGGTTCTGTGTCAACTAAATCTCGACTGGAGCCTGGAGGTTCTGGGTCCCGATCACAACTGTACCGTGTCCGACCAAGAAGCCCTTGCACAGGCGTTATACTCCCTCAAACGCTTCAAAGAAGCCAGGAGATTAGACCAAGCTGCTCTGGACACCCGGATCCGAGTCGAGGGAGGTGATCCACCCTCGAAGGAGCTTCTGGAGGTGAAATTGAACCTAGCGCAAGATCACGTCGCACTCAAGAACTTCAAATCGGCTGCCAAACTGTATGAAGAAGTGTACAAGAGCTACGAAGACGTCGATATTCAAGTGCTCAAAATCGCTTACGACTTGGCGGCCTGTTGGCATCATTCTCGACTGTACAGGAAATCCAAAGAGTTGAATGAGTGGGTGCTGGAGAGGAGACTTGAACTACATGCTTCGGATGAGCAAATTTCGATGAGTAGAGAAGCCATCAAGCAGAATTTAAAGAGGATTGAAAGTGGTAAGAAAGAGAAGGCGGCGGAGAAACAGAAAGCTGCGGAGGAGGCAGAAAGGATAAGGAAGGAAGCGGAGAAGGGAGAGGCACGAAAGATGGAACAGAAGAGAAAAGCCGTCGAGAAGGCCGAAGTTGACGCCAAGAAATCAGCAGGCACGAGCCCGATCAAGGAGAAGGTGGCCATGGAGAAGGTATCGGACCAGAATAAATCTAAAGAGGATGCAGAGAAGAAGAGGCTAGAGGAAGTTGAAGCTCGTGCACTTGAACGCGAACGGCTGGCTAAGGAGTTGAGAATCAAAGAACGTGCTGAAAGAGCAGCAGCAGAGGAGAAAGCAAGGATTGAAAAGACCCAGGCCAGAAGGGAGCAGGCTCGGGAAGATGTCATGATACAGCTAGGCCACTCGCCGTCTCAACAAGGAGGTCCTACATCCAAGAATGAGGAGCCATCATCGCCAATTCCAATTCCATCTATCAACGTTCAGAAACCCGAACAACGACCATCTTCTGCACCCAAGCATAGTTCTGGACTTGAGAAGTGGAAAGATGGTCTAGAAGCCAACACAGGGAAGTTGAAGTCAAATGGCAATGTGACGCCTCGGCCAAGATCCAACTCACAGGAGACAAGAGACCCGACAGATAGGATCCCATTTCGTCACATCTCAAGGAATGATCTCCTCTCACAATTCGGATCGGCTCAAGCTGGCTCGACGAGTGGAAGTGAGGTCGGGGAATCTGAAAAGCCTCTCCGAAAACCTTCGCGCCAGCCTTTACCACCGCCTCAGAAACCATGGTTTGCAAAGCTAGATTCCAATACTGCAAAGCAAGAGACACCCGAGCAAAAGCCTCTTTCCCCATCGTTGAAGCCTGATCCAGCAGCCAAATCATCCCCTGATCTTTCTCGATCGCGGTCACTTAACAGCAGGAAAGACAAAGGGCCTGGAACAGGTGAGGTGAGATCTGCTTCTGCGAATCCTGGCAAGAAACGTGGGTCTTCCCCAGACGGCGGAAAGAAAGTGCAACAATATTATAGCCAGCTTTTTGATGCCAAAGGAGGAAAAGAAGACGATGATAGGTGAGTTAGTGGATGGAGTTGTGAATTTACCTGACTTTCCATAGCACATTCGCAGTAAATGGCTGGTTCGATAGCCTTGAGTCCGAGACCCAAAATCTCTTAATACACCTCCGAAGATCACAAGGAAAGAGAGTCAAGATTGCTATCCTTGACACAGGAATCGATCTCTCTCATCCTGATTTCAAAGAAGATCAATCAGCATCCCGCATGAACAGGCCAATCAAAACCCCGGAAGACTTTCTGGATCCTGAAGGCAAAGCGTTCGATACGTGCGGCCATGGAACATACTGTGTCGGAATTCTGCGGAGAGTTGCTCCGGAAGCAGATATTTATGTCGCAAGGGTAGCAAAGGATTTCGACAGTAATCTCGATCCAGAAGTCGTTGCTAAGGTATGACTGTCGTCTCCTTTCTGACAACTACTGACTGCCAAGGCAATCACTCGTGCGTGTAACTCCGACAGAGACAGTGATGGGAAACGGAACTGGAATGTCGATATCATCACCATGTCGTTTGGATTCTATGGTATCTTTCCACTCGTCCGCACAGCTATTCGACAAGCTCTCGCAAAACCAGTCCTCGTCTTCGCCGCCGCCTCGAACAATGGTACGCGTCGAGCCATCGCATTCCCCGCCAGTATGACAGGCGTATTCTGTATCAATTCTGCAACTGGCGATGGAGGCCGATCGAGCTTCAACCCCGAACCAAAAGCAGACAAAAACTTCAGCATCATCGGCGAGAACATCGTATCATCCTGGACGACGCACGGAAACGCCAATGCCAGACGATCAATGTCCGGCACGTCGGTGGCAACGCCAATGGCTGCTGCAGTAGCTGCTCTGGTTCTTGAATATGTTCTCCAGAACGATCCTGAGTCGAGCTTATTGAAGCAGCTGGACGAGTTCAAGGAGTATGATGGCATGTCGAAAATCTTCTCGCTTATGTCGAAGCATAAAGATGGGTATAAGAATATTATCCCTTGGGAGGTACTGTCGGCGGTGGGAGGTGCGAAAAGATCAACTATTACTGGACTTATTGAGTGGGCGATGAGGAATCCTGCGGGACAGTGAGCGGTCGTCATAGTGGTTTCTTCCACGTGATGGGCAGTCCAAGCTGGTTTTGGAAAGGTATCCAGCTCTACCCAATCAGTAAAGACATGATTTCAGTGAAGCTCTCCATTAGCGTGAACCAACCCCGGTGGAGACAAGAGCGGAGTTGAGGAGGATGTTCAGGACTCGCAAGGCGTCGGTGGTAGAGGAATGGGAGCCTTGCATGCACCATCTGTGATTTGTGGTTTTAATTATGGATGCCAACCATGATGGTGACTTGAAAGGATTGGTAGAGAGGTGCTGTGGCTATAATGAACTCAGTTGTGGTCTCTTGACGATATGGTGTCGCTATTACTGTACTGATGCCTGCGATGAAAGTGCTTGTGGGCAGAGACGTTGTGCGCTGAGTAATGATGCTAACTAGCGACGACACACCTAGGTAATGGAAGGCGCCCTCGGCGGATGATTGTATCAGCACAGTAGCAAAGATTGTATAAATCGTCGTGACTAGATCCATAGAGCTTTCTAACACATACTGATGAGTGAAGAACCTCCTCCTCGATTTGCCGTCTTTGGATCACGAATGGAAGGTTCAGAACTGTTGCAGTTCTTTATTTCAACTGAACGCCCTTTTAGTCCTTTGAAACGATTACTAGCACACCGAGGTGACTTTAAGGCACAAATGGATCATTAAAGGATAGCTGAAAGATCGCTACTTAATATTACTTACCTAGAAGCTAATTGCGAAGGAGAGAAGAACTTATAGCTCTTAGCTTAGTTTCTAATACAGCCTGAGTTACGTACGCTACCCTAACCCACGTGTATTATATCCTTAGAGCATGAGGACTATATGCTCTGGAAGGTCAATCCTTACCTGTCTCAACAGCATTCGGTAGGAGAAGAAAGGTGTTCAAGCAGCGGGAATTAATGGATTGCATTCTACATCAAATGGTTCACGATTGGTGGTTCTGGACAGCTTTGACAATAGGTTTAGAACGAGCAACGATCTCAGCTCAGGATCATTCAACATCTTGATCTGGCATCTGGTTTAGAAGAGTATTGCAAAACCTAGTTTTGTTACCGGATGCATTGTGTTTTCGGGAAAAAGCCAAGCGAGGGAAAACAAGAGGGAGTTGCTGTTGTCATGGATTTCAATGGCATATCCTCTTCATTTGAAGCTCTCATTAGTTTTTGGGACATAGCAGTGCTACAACCTAGATCAAAAGTTAGGTTTGACAATGCATTGATCTGTGGATTCTTGCTCGCGAAGACCCGACTTTTTTGAGTGAACAACGTTAGAATGCCCGGGATATTACCCGGAATGCTTGACCTAGCAGTAAAGTGCCTAAACTTCTCATAAAGTAGTGAGAAGCCGGCTGGCTGCAGTGCCTAGAGTTTGTGGGGCATCGCCGCCGTGAAATGGAAGGATTTATGCAGCTTACTCCAATGACTTCATTAGTTGGCACAGGAAGCCTGGCCAAGATCTGCTATAAAGCACACCTATCCTGGCTGCTGTCAACAAAGAGATGTCTGCATCTGAAGTTTCAAGATCTCGAATACGATTATGGCTCCATCCCTGGAAGCATTGTCCGAGGAACTCCTCGTCCGCATCATCTCTCTCACACCCCGACATGCTCTGCACGCTGTTGCTCTCACGTCCCGAACACTTAACCGCCTCGCAACTCCCGCCTTGTACTCCAACATCGATCTCGAAGGCTCCAACGGTGCATCTGGAACCAAGTTTCTCATCCCTTTAACTTACCATCTTCTCAAAAATACCAGTCTGGCGGCCATGGTCCAGACCTTCGCCATGCGCGATATGTTCAGTTCCGAGGATGAAGGCGACCTCGTGCCCCTCTGTGAAGGGCGAGATTCCAATTCCAGAAAGGGGGGGCCAGACGACCAAATGGATGTAGACTCTCTGCTTATGAAGGCCGTTGCTGATGTAGAGGATGCAAAAGAGGAGGAAAAATTATTCAAGATTGTCTTAGAGGGAAGTGATGAAGGTTTGATCATCGCACTTCTAATTTCAAAACTGCCAAACTTGAGGAGATTGCAAATTGTTGGAGACATGATGGATGCCCAGGAAAGGATTCTACATTTCATACAGAGGATATCAAGACGAGATACGCCGTTCGATAAGAAGCCAGTGTTGACGAAGTTGACAGACGTTCTGATAAGTGTATGTCCAGACCCCGCTCCCTGCCTGTGACTGTCTCTAATCTCCTGCAGGGCTGGGATGAGAAATACCCCAACCCACCCGACATGATTGGCGCTTATATGGAACTACCATCGATTCGCCGTGTCCATTGTTATCAACTCGGAAATAACGAGCAGGATGCAGTGACGGAAAGCCTTGGTACGCTTGGAATAGCTACGTCGCCGGTCGAGGAGCTTGAACTGCGGGGATCCCAACTCTATGCTGCAGACCTTGACAAAATCTTGAAGTCGTGTCGCAATCTCAAGACGTTCATCTATGAGGTCGGTCATGCATGGGCTTGGTATACCGTGCGAACATCTGATATTATGGATTCGATGAAGGCCGTTGAAAAAACGCTCGAGAATCTGGTGCTCGATCACTCTGAGTACATTGGTGACGCTGCTGAAGACATCGACCATTTGAGTGCTCTATCGCTGGCTGCGTTCGATAAACTGAGATATTTGAAGATCTCGGCGATGTTTTTGGGAGGTTTCAAAAAGGAAGTAAAATATGATTTGGGGCGAACCTTCCCAGCTTCGTTGGAGGAGTTGCATGTTACATATGTGGGAGATCAAACTTACTGCCCGTCATGGATCCCAGCTGCGCTACAGGATGTCATTGAAAGAAAAGAGACTGTGTTCCCAGCGATGATGAAGTTGACTTTACAAGGAGCGTTCTTGACAAATGCAGATCGCTTGGATGCAATTAAGGCGCTTGTTCAAACGGCGAGAAAGAAGGGCGTGGAAATTGTGATCCTGGCTGAAGATGGGGATACGACTGATGCATGGGATAGGGTACACGAGCGGGGCTACGGACTCCATGGTGAGATAGAGTGGAGTGGTTATCGATCAGATATGATACCCGATTTGGTTGTCGTGGATGTTGAGGGTCGTGGGTGGTGAAGTGACCTTGGATTGAGGGGAGGACCTGGCTGCGGGGCGTTTTGTTGTTGGGCAAGCCTCTGGATTGGAGATAGCGGATTTCAAAAAATTAGATATAGTGACTAGATCTTCAAAGTCTGATTTGCCATCACTCGGACATGTCTCGCTTGAGGTCTTTTATACAGACTTCGGCAAGGGGAATTTGTTGATATCGCTTAGCGAAGCGAGTATGGACTGTTGCCGTGAACATGCGGCAATCTTTGAGTATTTGAAATACTTAGACGGTCAACGGCTTGCCTCGCTGGTAATTTTTGGATCAAGTAAATCAAGCAGTGTGATGAGAAGTGCTGCTGCCGCGACGGTTGCGGTTACTCGTTGGCGGATGAGTGCTCAGATGCGGATAATGTTCGTGACTCTGTTGTTGTTGAGAATCTGTGAAATGCTAGAATAGTTACTACGAACGAGAAGTTTACTGCGGCGCTCTTTGCAGCGAGGAAGTGAGTGGAGATTGATGTTTGCGACAAGAAATCAAAGAGAAAAGTCCGCCAAACCACTTTTCATTCTCCAACCACCCCTCATCTCCAGCGTACCCTTTGCGTCCACCTCCCTCCCACTCCGACAGCCGAGAAATCTCTCTCTTTTCCAATCCTCAACTCCCTTTTCCCCAAAATTTCTCATCCATCTCCCCCGTCTCCACATCACCCCACACAAAAACCTCAAATCCCTCTTTCAAGAATGACCCCGCGCATGCTGATCATATAATCACATACACAGCTGCCTCTTGAGCATTTGCAATCTCATCGATGCGTGCTTCTCCTTGGTGTATTAGGCCTTGACACTGGTATTCTGAGAAGACAATGCTGCCTTGGTGATCTGTTCTCCCAAATAGGGATGAATGCGGTATGATGGGAAAGGGTATGTACGCGAATGTCTGGTTGGGTCCACTCCGTTTTTCTTTGATAGAGGTACTATTTGTTGGAGCATGAAGTTTCTTGCTTGGGCGTAGTTGCCTGCTAGTAGTGGTGCTCGAGATGGCGGGCCTAAGTATCGTCTCTTCCCCGGTGAGGGCTTCAAGGGGAAGAGATACTGGCTATCCTGTGATTTTACTGGATGGAACGTCAAAAACTCAAAGACATGGAGACAGAGGTAGCAATGGATGGGTGTAGTGGCGGGCGTGGGGTGGAAGCTTGAACCCATTCTCCTCATCAGCTGCTCGGATCTCGACCAGTGTCCACTCCTGCCCGAATTGTATCTTTCACAAATGCATATTCTTGCTGCTCGGTCATCTATCCCAACATTGATCACTAGTCAGTACCTTCTTTGTATGCTTGCACTCAGATGTCGACTTCTTGTAGAGGTCAGAGGGCATCGCTCGGTAGGTTGTAAATGGAGACATGGCTTCAGAGGGGTGAGTGGAGTGACGGGAAATTGAAAATGGAGGATAGATCATGAAGCGCTATGGGATATTCTTTAGGTGAGCTTATGTGAAAGTGGTAGTGGATACTCTACCATTGGAATGGTAGCGCCGACAGTATGAGCCTGTTGAAGTGAGCGGAAACTTGATTGAAGAAGCTGAAGACAAATCATGACTCGCTGGAACAACTCCGGAACTTGTGGGAGATCGATCCTGCACTCGTCGAGACCTTGTTACAACCGTGAGAAACAATTTTTGGAGATATGCTCAAAATGCGGAGGACGTTTCGGCGAGTATATAACCCTTTGCCCAGCACATCGGCCTGCAAGGTTCAGCAGATCTAGCCATTTTCTGGAACATCTCTCCAGTCTCCAGCTTCAGAGCAATCCGGTCCTCGGGCAAACTCAATTGCACACTCGGCCATCCCGTCAAAATGGTACGAGGAGATTAAGCTTACGAGGATACCCACATATGAGAAAGTCAAATTATTTCGGGATGATCCAGATCTTCCTTGCGTGGTTCATGCTGTCTTGACACAATCTGAAACCCACAACAGAGGAGTCGTAACTTCAGCCATGAATGTCAGAGGAAATTGTTGGAATAAAGAAAGCCATGGAACACCAACAGAGCCAGGGGAAAAATTTATTCTTTTCGACTTTCCGTTGATTGCAGATGCAAGTGTCGGTCGTGTAACCCGGACAGTGGAAGAAGTTCGGATGCCAAGCAACATTAGAGAGAGACAAGGCTCGTGTTCAACGCTTCACGAGATCTTTTCTGGAGTCCGTTCCTCGTAGACTGGGGTAGTCCCTTGGCAAGGCACTTTACCTGCAACCTGTGGTGGCTATTGAAATTGAAATGAGATGAAGTGATGTATTGATAGGAAACGAGGCAATGTGGTTCGGAGGTGGACTTATTTACAGAACATGAACTTCGCTTTCGGGTTTTGAAGGCTGGACATCAGGAATGAGGAGACGCTCGCTTCCATTATTAGTGCTGAGTATGATCAATACCGATCAATCACTGGTGCCGTCACTCTCACAGGGCTTCTCTCCACAGGACTTTGTGGCGAAGCTCAGCCTCCCTGCCGCAGCAGAACCTTACTCTCACTTCCAACACTTCTTACTGGCTTCTAGACGCGATCAACAGTGCTAAACCAATGCGCTACCAGCCCTAACGCCACCAACCAATAAACTCCTGCGGGTGTCTGCAGTAGCAGAGCAGCCTCCCGCTCCAGGCCTCAATCACAGTCAGGATGTCGATATCCGCAGGACTTCTTCTCTGCATGAGGAATGCACTTCAGTTGATATGCACTCACTTATGCAAGCACTTATTGATTCCAACGCACCAAGCCTGCAGTGTCACTTCGTCATCCCACACTTGCTTGATGCCACGTCGGTTTCCCCTCAATGTTCCCCGATTCCCCCTCACCAATTCCCCTCCAACATCCCATCTTCCACCAGTTTACGATCCCGAAGACCCCGAAACTAAGGGGCAAGCGGGATGAAATGTGTCAAGCCTTTTCAGAAGTTCAAAACAGAAGCCTCTCCGGTTTCATGCCCGTGCCCGCTTTGAGCTGGTCCTGGTGCTGGATTGCTGCGAGAGCCTTGCGCACAAGGTGTGTGAGGCAAGGTATGCGGCGGATGCTTGGTAGTGCTCCACCACCCCCCGTAATATCACACCAACAGTTAGTTCTGATGATAATGCACTCCACTCGTACAGTGTTATATCGAAGGATGCTCCCGTCAGCCTTTCCTACGCCTGTGGCTTTCCCACTTGTCGCTCTCTCTCCATCCTACAGCCTCATCTTAGAATAGATCCCCTCCGGATCTATCTTATCTCATCGTTCCTCTTCGTTCCACTTCGCGTCATTCCTGGACAGAACGTTCTCATGCTGTACTGATCAATGTTTGCAAAGGCACAGCAAGTACACCGATGCTGAAGACCTCCTTTATCTACCTTCCCCAGCTCAATTGAGTCTTTACGATGTCGAAAGAACCAACAGACCGTCGAAGTCTCCTGAAGCCGCAGATCAGCGACCTCTCCGATTCCCCCTCGATGAGCTCGACTACTCCTTCTCCAGACCTTCGAGGTACATTCCACAGAGCGGACACAATGTCTGGTGACTTTACAGATCCTTCTCCACGATATACATCGCCAATTCCTACAATTCAGGCTTTCCAACCAATGGATTCACAAGTTCAGGGACTGGGAATATCGGACAGGAGGCATTCGATACAACGAGTACCTGTTGGAAGTCGAAACTCGGATACAATCTCTCCTCTCGATCCTCCAACACCCTTTACACCATCGATGAATGCGAAAGGCTCTCCGAATATCGGCCAATTTATCAATTCGCCTGGAACGAGCGTGCCTGGATCTGCGAATCCTCTACTTTCTCCTGCGTGGCCGGCTCGAGATGGATACAGTACCGGGGGCTCGAGGGACCCTTCGTTGGACGAACAAGATATCACGAAGGGGAGGAGTGTAATGGTGGATAATATCGATTTGGGATATCAGAGTACGAGGGACCAGCAATCTGGACCGCCCTCAATGAATAATGATAATAATGACATGACGAGTAGGTGCGCTCAAGAGTGGTAGTGAACTATGCTGACTTCTGCAGGACTCTTTGCGCCTACACCAGGGTGTGCTGCGAAAAACAACATACATTCCAAGAGGAGGAGTTGGCTTTCGATTTCTATTCTTTTCCTCTCGGTTTACTCGACGCTTTTTTCGGGGATATATTTGGTTCTTGCGATCGTACAGCCTCGATATGGGAGAGCGATACACTCAGGAGGAAAGTTGACACCGGAGACGGCATCGATCCTGTTCGCACTGTTCGCAAAAACTATCGAACTGTCCTTCGTTACGGTCTTTGTGACCTTTCTGGGACAGGTGCTGAGTCGGAGATCTCTGGTGAAAAATTCACGAGGGGTGACGATCGCGGAGATGACGATGAGGACTTGGGTTGTTCAGCCGGGATTCATGATCACGCATTGGCAAGCTTTGCAACATGTTGGATTTACGGTTCTAGGATGCATTACATTGACAGCTGCTTTCATGGCTATGTTCTACACTACTGCTTCCGATGCTCTGGTTGCGCCGCATTTGAAGTTTGGAAAGTGGGAGGATAAGGAGATGGTGGGATTAGTGAAAGCCAGTTATGCGAATCCGCCGTATATTGAACAGAGTTGCAAGACGCCGGTTTCTACCAAGGTTGATCCTCTGTACGCGGGGTTGACTTGTTTGTCTGTGGAATATGCAGGACAAGGTATGTCTCTATCTCCTGCTGTATCGCCATCCTAACCAAGTACAGCATATCACAACTCCATCACGTTCCTCGACACCTGGGCTTCTATCAATGCTGGAGGAACAGGTGTATCAACTGACTTGTCCGGCCGACCTCCAGCCCCTGCAATGCTCCACGATAATACTACTGTGATTGGCACTTGGGTCGATACAAATACAAGCGACATGACAGCGTCCTATGCAAAGTACAAGCGGATCGTCAACAATGTCACATTATCGATGCCACACGCCGGGATATTCGCTGCTGCAAGAACGCCTCAGAATGGAGTCCTGCAGCCGGAAGAACTGGCAGGTGTCGGGGAGTACTCTATCGAGGCAGCAGTTGTCAGCCCTAGCTTGAATGTCTTGTGTGTCAATCTCAACAAGACGGAGTTGGCGCCTCTGATTTATACTGAGTTTCCGAATGCCATCACTACGAACAAGAGTGGCATTCCGGGACAACTTCAAGCTTATGATGGTTTTGCAGCCGATGTTCAGGTTATACCCGGAAAGGATTACCTCAACAGGACCGCGGTGGACGATATCTTTGAATGGGGCCCTACCCATGGTCGACAGCCGCCTGTTTTCCCAATGGTATGTTACCACCCCTCATATGATGATAAATCTAATTCGCAATAGTACCCCATGGAATACAACTCTTTGACCAACATCACCGTGGTAAACTCGGATTCCGTTTACATGCTGATCAAAGCTGCGGAAGCCTCAACACCAGATTACACCATCTGCCAGCTGCGATCGTACCTGTCGCCCAATTGTAGTACACTATACAACGTATCCGGAATGAGTGGAGGACGTTTGGAATCACACTGTTACGAAGACAACCGGATGGCATACAACAGATCTGTCGATAACGCTCCATTAGGTGCTCGAAATCTGGATTGGAGAAATGTCGGATCACAATGGATGTTGTCCCTGTCGCTAAACACTGGTATCTCGAATGCCAATTCCTCTACTTCTCGATTACTCGCACAACTCATCCCAACTGTTCCCGGCTGGGGCGATGTGAAGCTCAGCACCCTTACACCCAGTATCTCCGAGACTCTGGCTGTCATGGCTGGCAGTACTTTGCTTCTGAGCTCAACTGACGCGACGTTCCTGCATTACTGGAATTCCACTGCCACGATCCTGGATCCTGGAGTCTACGAGAAGTTCAACGCCACTATTACTTCGCAGCAGTATACTTCCGGCGTGACGCAGAGGTGGCAGGGCATGTTCTACATCGTCCTCGCTCTCGTTTTCGCAACCAACGTCTTCTGCCTGGGATACTTATTCATGCGAAGCGGTCTCGTAACCGACTTCACGGAACTGCAGAACCTTTTCTCGCTCGCAGTCAACAGTCCGCCATCTGCACGACTCCACGGAAGCTGTGGAGGTGGTCCGCAAGGAGATCAGCTGAATGTGGATTTCCATACGGTGCTGGATGATCATTCGGGTCATTTCTATATGAAAGAGGGGGTTGATGTGAGAGGTGGGAGGGCGTATGATATGCGGAGGAGGAATAGTCCAGTGAATTTGAGGCATTTGAAAAGTATGACGAGTTATAGTAAGCTGAGTACCCCTAGAGGTAGTTGGTTATAGATAATGTATATTTAGGGCGGGTGGCTCGTGTTGCCGTACACACTCTCTCATTGGCTGCCTCCGCTTGTGATGTAATTCTTCATTCCGTACTTACCTTATGGTACCTAATGACAGCTTTACGCGCACAAAGTGTTCCGTTTTGCTAATATCCAACCCCGTCTCGAGGTCGGCTTCAACCCGGTCCGGAACGGGTATCTAGCTCGTGGGAGCCGGGCCGACCCCACTTCTACCACAGCATGCAGGCTTGACGCGGGATTGGGTAAGCTTAAGCTAGGTAAGTACGGATACGGAATAAACCCACACCGTTTTTCCTCTAGGCTGCGTAGATATATCTTTTGATATCTTCACTTCCTCACAACGGCACAACACTAAGCCATGGACAAGAATGGAGAAGGGGGAGAACAAGGAATCATGGCAGCCAATATTGAACCACCAGATATCAAGTCTTCAATCGAGCCACCTCAGGCCTCCCAACCTTCGAATTTAGGCGATCGCCCAGCATGCTTCAAGTCTACTATCCAGGAATGCCTCTTCGTTTTAACAGCAACGATGTCTATTGGCATGTCGTCCTTTCTCTATGGGATCTGTACAGTGATTACTGCTCCCATTGGACGAGATCTCAATATGAGTAGTGCGCAAATCACGTGGATCACTGCCTCTTCCTCGTAAGTTCTTCCATCCTCCTCCTCCTTCTACTCACTATGATTCAAAAGAATATACTTACAACTTCCCAACCATCCAGCCTCAGCTCTGGAGCCTTCCTCCTCTTCTTCGCAAAAGTAGCAGACACCTTCGGCCGCCGCTCCCTCCTCCTCACCTCCATGGGCGCCTTCTCCCTCGCCAGCCTCACCACCGGCTTCGCCACAAACGCAATGTACATGGACGTCCTCTGCGGGCTCCTCGGCCTCTTCAGCGCTGCCGCCGTTCCCCCCGCAGTCGGGATTCTCGGTGCGGCTTACGAAGTGCCCTGTAAGAGGAAGAACTACGCTTTTGCGTGTTTTAGTGCGGGGAATCCCGTGGGTTTTGTCATGGGCAGTGTGCTCTCTGGGGTGGTTGCGAGTGTGTTTAATTGGAGGGCGAGCTTTTATCTTCTGGCGATTGTGTATGCGGGGTTCTTTGTGGCGGCTATTTGGACGGTGCCGAGGACGCAGGAGGGGATGACGGAGAAGGTGGAGTGGAGTGTGTTGAAGAAGTTTGATTTGTTGGGGGTGGGGTTGAGCATTACTGGGATTGCATTGTTTTGTTCGAGTTTGACGTGAGATCATCTTCTCTCCGGAGAGAGTATGAAGGAAGCTGACAAGTGTTAGGATTGCTGGTGATGCTCCGAAGGGATGGAGCACCGGATATGTCATTGCACTGCTGGTGCTTGGTGTTGTTCTCATGGTGGGGTTTGTTGGCTGGGAGGCTTTCTACAAGTATCCGCTCATGCCTCTTCACGTTTGGAGGGACAAGAACTTCTCTCTTGTAAGTCACCAGATCCAACTGGGTAATCCAGCTGACCATCAGATAAACGTCGTCGTCCTTCTCGGATTCCTGTCTTTCAACATGAGTGCATTTTGGCTCTCACTGTTCCTGCAGAACGTTCTCGGCTTTTCGTCCTTGAAAGTTGCAATCCATCTTCTTCCCATGGCAATCGGCGGAATTGCCGTCAACATCATTGCGGGTCTGGTACTTCATAAAATCAACAACAAAATTTTGACTGGCATCGGTGCTCTCGCATACCTTGGGTCATCACTTCTCTTGGCGACCATGGAAGTGGATAGCTCCTACTGGGCTTTCATATTTCCTTCATTGCTTCTATCTGTTATTGGAGCTGATTTGGAGTTCAATGTCGCTAATGTGAGTCTTCCTGTTCCTATACGAGAGTCTTAGCTGATTGTTTACAGATGTACGTAATGTCCTCGCTTCCGCCAGCTCAGCAATCTGTTGCGGGTGGGATTTTCAACACAGTGATGAAAATATGCTCTGCAGTTGGACTTGGTATTTCCTCGAGTATCTACAGTGCCCAGAGTGATGGCCATGCTGCTTTGCAGACTGCCTTCCGACCGTACAAGATGGTCTTCTGGTTTGGTGTTGGTGTTTCGGCAGCGGCATTACTCTTTGTTCCATGGTTTAGTATTGGTACGCAGGGGCACATGGAGGAGAGTGCCGAAGTGGTGGCAGTGGTTGGTGGTGGGATGGAAAAGGAGCAGGATCCAGAGACCGTTCAAGAGAAGAAGATATGAGCTTCGATAGCGGGATTCGAGTGCGTTGTAATTTGAGGAGACACATACTCCAGAAGTGGAATTACCGGTAAACGAGCACATCGAGCATAGCCAGCAGAATATGGGAGAGAAAACGCATCAATATTGTTGACGAAGCTGGGATATAAATCAGGGCATTCAAATGACCAGGAATATGATTAAGAACCAAAAATCTATGTAAGTATCTCTAGAAAAACTCTTTCATCTCCGGGCTAATACCCATCAGCGCCAACAAATGAAATAATGTCTCATCTAAGTTCGGTGACTGGAGACTCTATGACCGATGGTCCAGTTTTCTCTCCGGTCTCTGTTGGGCCATCTTCCTCGACAGTCTTCTCTTTCCTGAACTTGAATTTTCCAACTGCCCACTTGTTTCCAAATGCAAACCCAGGATGCATCACAGTTAAAGCTGTACTGGCGAGAATGACCATCACTCCATCCAAGACCATGAATTGTACTTCGCTGTTGGCTAGGCGACCGGAGAAGCCTTCACTCAATTCGACTGATCGGAAGACGGTTCGGACAAAGAGGCAGAGGGTTGCGAACGCGAGAGCTGTCCATTTCAGCGACCATGTAGAAAATTTGGGCATGATGACTTACAGACCAAGAACAACTTGAACTTTCTGTCGTTGTACAAGTCTGCATTCTCAACCTTCCGTTCATCCTTGCGCTTCCTTACGCGAAGAAGAAAGTCGGCACTGCAGACCAGGAAAGCAAACAAGCTCGCAACCTGGAATGATAAACCTGCAACAAGAATGTTGGTACCGATATCAATCTTCCCAGTCAGTCAAATTCAACAAAGGTGTAAAAGGAAGTACCAGATTCTGATTCCACAACGGCACCGAAGCAGCAAGTCCACCTCCACCAGCCTGCACTACCAAACTTATCAAGTCACAAGCCATAAATATCACCGTATACGACCTGGCCCGAATCCTACTCATTCCCTCCCCATACACCATCACAATGCGACCAAGACACAAATAAATTGCCGCAGCAATAAACACCGGCCCAAGTGTCAGAGTGATCAAGTACCACAGGAAATACGCCCGATTAAACGGATCGTAATGCAGCAGGATCCGCGCGACGTAACCCAGAGATTCACACGCTAGACCAAGAAGCATCGAGACGCATACTAGACCAGTCTTGTATTTGATTCCGAGGACGAGTTGTGCGAGCGCGAGCAGGTCGAGCAACACGAGGAAGAGGATGTTGCCGACGAGGGAGGGCTGGTAGTGGATGAAGCCCCAGAGTTTCACGTCACATGTTGCGAGCGTGCAGACGAAGCCGGCGACGTATCCTTCGGGGAGGATCATCTTAAAGGTGTTGTTGGCAATGGTTAGAAAGATGCAGCGATGGGAATTGCTTCACTTTTATCTTCTCCAGATCTTCTGAAGATCAAGATCAAGATCAACATCGAGGTCATCTACCAGCTCGCTTCGCATGTACAGATAGAGTGTACACGATCAATATGCATAACCGAGGCGAGGGGACTTCCCAGCTTTGTCATTGGCGAGCAGGGCGAACAGGGGTGTCTCGGTTACCGGAATTGGTGTGACGACCTGGAAAGCTTAGACCGGGTAAATACACAGGTACTTTCTGTGGCTTGATGAGTGCCAGCCACTATCGGATCTGGGAGAGACGTGATCTGTTTGCTGTATTGACGATAGACGAGATGCTTGATCGTTTATCTTCTTTTAGATTGTGGAGGCGAGTTGTGGGGTGCGGTCGCGTGTACCGTGAGAGCCGCCGATAGTCTGGGGGGATTAGGACGTCACCTGGTACTAGTCCATGGGCTTTCGGAACGGAAACTAGGATTTGATGGTCCTTTGGGCTTGGCTGGGGTAAATAAAAAGGCCGATGAATTTGGACTGCCTGATTCTACCGGTTGCTGATCCATTCCACGTGCACAAGATTTCGTGATCTTCATTCCAGCCTCAAGGCCTGTACAGATAGTCTCGTGGCCATCGCTGACTTTGGATATTGCAAGAACTTTTTCCCCCTAGGTGGAGGATTTCTGGCTGTTTATTCAGTCTCTGGATCTGTACGTGATGTTCAACGTTTGCGCGACCGGTTACTCATTGCTTCGTATTTATTGTCAGCCCTAAGCGAAAAATAAGCACTACCACATGGGAAGATCGCCGTCTCTTGCCTCTTTAGAGATTCCCAATTCGTACTAATGTGGAGTGTAGATCACCAAGAGTTACTAGATATGGTTACTTTCTGCAATCCAGTGTAAGATTGTACGAACAGGCTATTGACGTGTGATGCAATTGAAGTCGGATGAGCAGATAAATACTACTTCTGCCCTAACCTCAAGCCGAGTAGAAGCAGCAACGATCTTTATCACACAACAATGAAGTTCCCAACCTCGATTCTCTCTCTTGTCGGTATTCTGGCCTCGCGTGCTGAAACCGAAACAATCTGCAAGCCATCCCCAAAAGTCACCCCGAAGCCACAATATGAATTCACTATCAACCTCACCCTAGGAGCCGGCACCAACGTCGGTATTGACATCTGGAGCGCCCACCGGACCTATCTCCCGGTCATTGGAGGGACTTTCTGTGCCAAGTGGAACGAAGGAGTTGCCGGTAAAGTTGTGGTCAGTGATTCCGTATCCCTAGCTCGTGATGAAAAGTAACATTTGGAAAGTCCGGCGTTGCCAATTACTACCAAACTGCCAATGGAACTGGCCCGTATAAGCTCGAGCTTGAGTACTTGATTCAGACCTCGGAGATTCCCCCTGCTTCGATTGTGGTCAAGCAGACGGGGTGGGAAGTGAATTTTGTGGGGAGGACGACTTACGTCTTTGAGACGGGAGATTCTAAGTATAGTTTCATTAATAGTGGGGTGTACATTGGCGTGGAGACTGCATATGTGGTGAATGGAACGTCGACTTACTGTGAGTACATTTTGGTGGTCTTGGATTTGTGCTGATTGCTTGAATAGCTTCTGTTGATGGGTATAGTCTCGTTTGAGGACATGTCTCCGACTGCTGATGTGCTGCAGTATTGGAGGGTGGTAGGGTTCGTAGTTGCTATTCAAATCCAAGGTTCTTTGCGAGTAGTAAATACTCCCGGATCATGACTAAATTGTGTAATTCAAAAATCATTAGGCATGAACTAGTTTTACTGCTGACTACAGAGAACGATCATGAAACTTCTTGGCAGAAACATGCATCCATTAATCAAACTACGTTTATAAGTTTGAAATCAGACTGCTCAAAGATTGACTTTGCCATATATATAATTTCCGTCACGACATGTTGATCCCTGTGCTGATGGTCACCATGGTCATCAGCAGTCTCAACACTATCATCAATATCAACAACAACACCCATGCCCATGTTGAAGCGAAATAACATTCAGTGGAGCGAATTCCAACGACAAGGCGTTCATGACTTCCACTGTCCTCATTGAATCCAAATACTTACTCCGTACTGACGATGAATTAGCGCTAAACAGCGACATCAAGGGGTGGACAATCTACCTCAGAGTACGATTGAGCTCAGCCTCTTTGCATGCAGGGCTCGGACAGTCGAAAACCTGCCTCCAACCCCAGTTTGTGAATGCCGGATAATCAGCATAGCTGAAGCATTCTCCTGACTGCCCAGGCTCTTGATCCCTGGTACACAGCGTGTGAATTCCCCAGAGCGCGTTCTGCCCATAGCAAGTATTCTTGCCGTCTCCACCATACGCTATCCAAGTAAAGCAGCCAGGCGCTGACTTTGATACCTTCACGGATCCGACAAAGTTGTGCGGATAGCAGTTATTAGAAGCTACGTTGCCAAGATTATACTCTATGTTCGGCGTCCCAGAGCAGTCATAGTTGGGCCAGAAGGAGACCGTTGCTGCATGAAGAGGGGACAGGAGGATAGATGTGGCAATGACTTTAGTGAATGAGAACTGCATTTTGAGTTTGGTGTATGTTTATGTGGTAGAAGATGAGTTGAGATCGAGAATTGATAACCCATTGACGTCTTCTCTGTCCTTTATATTCCTCTCTGGCTTTCTGTCTGTTCAGTAATACCCATAAATTGAGTAATCATTTCAGACGTAGACAAGCAGAAGTCTCCCGCCGACATGTTGACTGTGCTTGCACTGAACCAATTTTTGAGAAAGAACGAATGTAACGGACTGCAATATAGAAGTTCTGATTACTCGAGACTTGATAGGAAGGCTGTGCTTACATAGCCGTGTTATAGAAACCGTGCTACAGATGCATAATCTCACTGCTGTAAATCCGATCTCCACCTAGCATTCTCGTAAATCTAACTGCCCGACTACTAGCCTGAGTGAGGAGATAGCGCAAACATTGCTGCATACGCTGTTGTTTACAACTTCTTGTTTGTAATTAATCCAGAAGTGTCGTCCACTCATAAAGGCTGATTCTCACCAGCGACCACAGCCGGATTCCCCACCTACCCAGAGAATGTCATCCCAACGCTCAGATTCATACACCAGCCGCAATGGCATGAACAAGGACAGTGATGCGTAAGAGAGGAGCAATCTTCGCGGCACCTGCATTATTACCGCTGCTAGTGATGTCGTGTCCGATTACTCATCCGCCAGCATAAACAAATGGAAGCGAGCTCTTAGCTTGAGACAAGATCAAAGTCTCCTGGACATGCAGCATGCCAACTCTCTTCGAATAACACCAAACACTAATATCTCGCAATATTCCCAGTTGTCATGTACCCATGTCCCCATGAATCCACCATCTACATGGTTTACAATTACCACCTCAGAGAAGCTTAAGGAAAGGGTCAACGTTGCGGCTTCTAGATCCCCATTACCAAAACACCAGACACGTCCTTGCGTTAACAATATGCTGTCCCTACACTCTATTTTGGGACAATATCCCACAGAGATTTCGCCATCGCCTGTACTAACACAAACTATAAGCCCTCTGTTCATGCGGCTTTGCTCACTATCGCCTAGTTTTCTATCTGTCCCCGGCGCGTGCAGATACCCTGTGCAGTTCACCTGATCCAGAAGCGGGAAGTCTCATTTATTAATGCTACCTTAAGCCGAGGTTAGTTCTACTTGCCTCCTCGTTCACTCTCTGTCTCTTCAGGCATAACAAACCGTTCAAAGTTAAATATTGGTTCAAGTGTGATAATATGCCAGCTTAATGCCAAAGGTCAGTTCGAGCGTCAAAGTAGGTCCAGAAGTGTTGATGCCATAGAGGAGTGGTTTATGCAAGTGTAAATAGAGAGTCTTGGGGATTTGTACTCGGCTGTATATAGATCCGAATGAAGAAGAGAGAGCGAGCTTATATGCATGCCGTGAATACCACGGATACGAGCACATTGCTTAATTTTCTATTTTTCATGGAAGATATCTATTCTAAACCAGAAGTGTGTTTCAGAGGCAAAGGTCAAAGCAAATCTATGTAAAGTCAATCAGATTCGTAAAGGTCCTCGTTGAGTTCAGGTAGAGGAAACATGACAGGAGAATCGAGTAAGCCTGTACATCTCGCATTGGCACAAGCCGGAGACAATTGATAATAGGCGCTAGCTTTAAGAGGAGCATATACGACAGCAGAGAAGTTGGTGACGACAATCAAAACCAGACATAGCTCCAGTACCAGCGGTTCCCTGAAACGAATTACACTGGGATTGTCAGCACAAAACTTTGTTATGATGATCACTAGCACGCCGAAGTAGCCTCAAGATAATTAGCCTCAGAAAAGCCAAGTCGAATATTAGTAAAGGTTGGAGGCAAAAGATGTACTGTGACCAGTTTATGCCCTCGAGAAGGATGAGGCCAGAAATGTTTAGTTAATATTGCTCAGAGACTTTTGTCTCTTCGCTGTTGGGTAGCAATGGCACCGGATGCCCCCTGTACACGTGAAGATTCATGCTGAACCGGATCTGCAAACATCAACATAGACTCTGGTAAATAATGGATCAGCAATCGAACTATAATGAGGATAGGCGTATGATGGGGTACTTACTTTTCATCATATGACTGCAAACTAGGCAATGCGGCAATACCACTGATCAGCTCTTGGATTGATGAGTGCACCGCAGAGTCTTCCTCGCCAATAGTAATAGTGATTACAATCGGATTATTTGAATAATTCCGAGCAAAGCCAAGGCGAAACACTGCTAGGGTCCACCGCTCGGTATCAGGGAGAGCAGCTAAGATGAGATTGGTGACATCATTGCCTAAGTCTTGTTCCCACAACTTCGTGAATACCGGGTCGGCGTGAGCTGAGATGTACTTTGCAGCAGCAAAAGTCGAAGCATCCTCGTGTGATGAAAGTCCTTCACCACTAAGACATGTTGGGTTGTTTGTTGCAATGATTTCCTTGTTGCGAATGCCGTAAAGGGGCTTGTCCGCATCATTAATAAAACGAATCGAAGTGCCAGCAGCCTGAGACGAGTGCGGGTACGACTGAACCATCTTGACTTGGCTTTTGACTTTGGTATCGTAGATAGGAGTTTCGCAAGCTTTTATAACTAGAATCTCCTTAGTATCCATCTATTTTGATACGTAGATCCCTGTCATACTCAGCTCCAAGTCGAAATCAAACTTGAATGAACAAAGAAGTCAGACTTCAATGAACAATCGATTCCCGAGTCACCACGAGAAAGAACCTCCTCTTTGTCTCCAACCTTCTCTATTCTGTCTGTTCTTTGGTTTCTTTGAGGTAGACGGCGACGATTTGATCGCAAAATTCATAGCAAGTGGAGGTGGAGGTTCTTGAGTTTAGATCGAAACTCGTCTTTAAAGGTTTGGTGGGCCGAGGGTGGCTCGAGTGTAAAGGGGTACAAGTCTGTGTAGTGTCAAAGGCTCGCATTCGTATCTACTATGACGGCCTCGCCTTAAAGGCGGGCGGCGTCTGACTAAGCGGCGTCGGCCTCATCGTTCCTGCTAACATCGAGCGACCTCCAAGGTTAACCGGAAGAAGCATCGCACTGTTGCTTGGACAAAGAGCTCTTGCAGCTTGTTGGCTCAAGCTGCGTCCCCTGCAGGAGATGTGCATGTGGCCGTCCAGGTAATGCAATTGCTGGCCCCATAGCTGTGAACGCCATAGCATAATGGGCTGCAAAGTTTTGCATTGTTCACAAAAACCACAGTGCCTTGAAAGGATTCACCGGGCGATCGAGATTTCAAAAGTACCCAAGAAAGTGAAGGAAGACTGTGCAGTCGTTCTGTAGGCGCTAGGACTTCGGGCACTTGTCTTTTGTTTTTCCTTCCTTACTACACAGAACATCAGAAGTCTGTTTTCCTCCCGTTGAGTTTCGCTGATAACTTTGCACCCTGTCTTTGTTCTGCGCCTCATTAAACAGCAAATAGCATGATTGTCGACAAAGACATGGAGACCACAACTCTTGTTCTTAGTGATGTCTAAGTACAATTTCATAGTCAGTACTTTCAACAACGGACGCGGCACCCTATGGTATCATTCTTCCAAGGCACTCTGCGCACCCAGCGATGGAGTTGTCGCTCAGGAGAATACAAAAGATGGTTCCTCTGGATGCTGGGCCTGGCAATAATATTCATAGCGGAGTAGACGCGATATCTGAACAGAAACAATATCTCGTCTACGTTAATGTCATCATTCACCATGAAGATATTGGCGGGGGCAATGTGAGTTCTGACTTTCCTTTTGGAGATCATACCTGGCAGATTTCTTGACTTATTATAGAGAGCTCAAGTTGGAAGACGGGAGATACTGGTATAGGAGGCAGGCGGGCACTATTTAAGAGATCTGCGAGCGATCGTTAATCAGGAGCCTTATGCTTAACTTGACCCAACGGCTCTCTCAACTGTAAAACTATTAGTATTGCGTAATGTGAACAAAGGATTCCTGCTTACTGTTGCTCCTTTACTCGCGCTCTTTGCAATACATGCCGTCTCCTCCGCTAACTCTAGAGCAGCCTTTGCAGCCTCGGCCTCAGCGGCAGCCATGGCCTCAGCGGCGGCCTTGGCCTTAGCCAGGTCCTCAGCTTTCTTGGTCTTAGTAGTAGCAGCCTTAGCTCGCTCAAGGGCAATGTACTGGTCGGCGGCGCCGGAGAAGTCGCGTACTGGTCGTGCTGGCTTTCCCATGGTGGATAAGCTCTATGTGATGGAAAGTAATTGTGGTTAGGTGCAAGTTTGGGATTTGCAAAATGCTTGGAAGCTTGCTGTTCTCAAGGTGGAGGACGGACGCGTGTGTTTGTGTTTTGTTTATACTTGGGTGATAATTATTTGAATCACTATGTCGTGGACTAGTGAATTGGTTATACTATCGTAGAAATAAATCCGGGGATATATCGTTAAGTTTAATAGTTTAGGGCCACTAGTTCGTAAAAGGCTGTAGTACTATAGAGATAACTCTAAGATGCTATAGGGAACGCGAATAAGAGGGAGACCCGGATTTGGTCTAACATGTTATAACATCTTTTACAGGTATTCCTTGAAGGCTAAGGGATATTAGATTGGCTTGACTAGGTTCCGCCCCACTGTCGGAGCTGCAACGCACTTTCCTGAAAAAATGACCTCTCATCTGACAAGAACTTTCTTTCACTATCAATTGTCTGCTAGTTGACAGTCACCAAGATCTTGTAAGTTATAACAGTGATATGATTATTATACTAGGAAAGTGCACCTCCCACGGTGGGGCGGAACCTGCTTTTCCCTTTAAAATATGGGATTAGGGTGGCTCACGCGACAAACACATCAGCATGCAGCGATGATGCCGGAGAGTCCATGTTCACTCGAGGTAGCGGCTCTGGAAAGACTGGGTAAGGAGAATGCGGGTGGGTTTTATGTTGGCAGACTCCACGAACGGTGGCGAAGAGTGATCGGGCTTTGGCTGATTGTCCGATGCGAAATCGATGAGGTGAAGTGCTAACAGAAGCATGAATACCCTCATTCCATCCCGCTACTCAATGCTTACCTAATCACGTGGTCATACCTCAGGCAATTGGGTAGCAATCCAAAGGGGGTCTAGTGTGTGTTTATAATAAGGGCACTTCCGTTACTTGTCTCTGCACCAAGAACCACATACATCCATAGACTGCTGTGTCCTACGCACGAAAGGACAGGACTACAGAAAACCCTGCGTCACTCACCTTTCATTCTACTACCCATATCCTTCAGCATCAATCGTCATCCTCATGGACTTTGACGAGATCACAGAAGCCTCTCACGAGGCGTCTTGCGATGCATGGTTCGATCTCTACAACTCCTTACAAGACGCCCCTCTCTCTAAGTTCGTCTCCAAGTTCCGAGATGATCAACCATGTTGGCAGCAGAGCATAGATTGCGGATCTTTCAACTTCTGTTGCCGATTCGCCTTTGCAGATGGGGTACAATGGATGTTACGCTTTCCAATGCCTGGAAAAGTTATGTACCTCAAGGAACAAGTCAGACGTGAGCTCGGTCCGAAAAAGTACATTCTTAGAGAGACAAAAATCCGCACCCCGAAATTGATTGCGTATGGTATGGAGGACGATTTAGGATTAGGCCCATTTGTGATCACAGAATTTATCAAAGGAAAAACTCTGGATAAGCTGTGGAAAGAAAACCCAAATGAGCCGAGAAGTGGATTGCGATCAGATATCGACGAGAAGGTCCAGGAAATCGTGTATCGACAAGTCGCCTATATCCTGCTTGAGCTTGCTGAGCATAAGTTTGATCGGATTGGGTCACTTTCGTCTGATAATGAAGGCTCCTATCCCGTGACGGCTAGACCATTAACTCTCAAGATGAACGAGGTAGCACGAGTAGGGGGTGTGATTAATGGTGGTAAGCCTATCCAAGTTCTTACTACCAATTGCGAAGCGTTTCTTACACCACTGAGACCATTTAAAGGCACCCTTTGAAAGCACGAGCGATTTTTTCAGTCACGTCGGCCAGCAGAATCTTGAGCATCTATTGAAGCAACGCAACAGTGTTGACGACGCTGATGATGCACGCCGCAAGTATACCAACCGCCGTCTTTTCCAGACCATAACCCCTAGCTACATCTCCAAAGATCATAATGATGTTTTCACGTTATTCTGCGACGACTTCCGACCCTCTAATTTCATACTGGACGACGACCTCAAATTGTGGTGGATTGACCTAGAGTGGACGTATGCTGCTCCGTACCAAATGTTGTACTCGCCCCCGCGCTGGCTCTTACTTCGGAATCCTTGTCGGTGGTCTGAAATACCAGGTTTCATGGACTTATTTAAGTCCAAGTTTGAGACATTCCATGGGATTTTGGTAGAGGAAGAATCCAAAAGATTTTTGTCTGCGAAAAGTGATGCAAAGCTCTGTGTAGGAGGAGCTTCAGAGTTGGAAATCCAGCATCTATCCCTGGAGGAGAGTTTCTCAAGTCTCATGAGGAAATCTATGGAGGACGGGAAGTTCTGGTATCATGAGCTTATACGGGAGAGCTTCGACTTTGACGATGAATTTCTTTGGACTCAAGTCGCAGAGACTTCGAAATTGAGCAGCGGTGACGTGGAAATTCCTCATGAAGAAGTGGACTCATTCGTGGCATTAAAGATGGCTGAATTGCATGGATACGAGGAAGCATATGAGGCAATGAAGTCTGAGGAAGAGGAGGTGAAAGCAGAGAAGGTCAAGACAGAGAAGGCAGAAGAGGTATAAGAAGAGCAAACAATAGAGTTAGATTCACATTCAAGTGTCGTGCAGGAGTTGATAGGATTCGATTGGTGCCTAAAGTCAGGCTTTTGAAATAAGCAGATTTCCTTTTGCCTAAGGCGGTATTATCAAATAGCCTTCCCTGAAATGTTTCAATCGCCTTCATTTATCTGTGTCGCTCTCAACTCCAGAAGTAGATAAGAATCCTGCTTTCCGCGAGTGGTTGCTGAGCTTCACCCTCACTTGAGTCCACACCTCACTTGTTATGGTCTCTATGAGCCCATCCTGCCAACTATTTATTTCTGTCTCCATTTCGTGCGCATTCAATAGTGCCTGCAGGAAAATGCATTTTCTCGACGATCTCGAGCAGCATGTAAAGTGCTTTGCTCTCCGCCAGGGTTCCTTGTCTTTCGGACTCGTTCCTTTATCTGTTCTGTAGGGTTCATACGCCTGTCTTCGTATCTTCACATACGCACCCATTACAGTACAGTAGTAAATGAAATGCTCTATTGTCACTCTCTTGAAAACGTCCGCAACAGCTATCCTTTGCTCCCCGCTATGGTGTGAAGTGGGCTGATGAGCTCTAGGGTGACATTGGGGGCCATATTGCGTCGGAAAACCAAGCGAAGCGGGTATCCTGCATTGATTCTCCATTTAATAGGCTGCACTCCTCCAACGCAGAGTTTTAGAGGCTGGCTCAGCATGCAAGCAGGTCCTGGTCAAGACACGTCAAGAGTGCAAATATTTGTGTGTCCAAACGCTGCTAATTTGTTTTCCACCACCCAAAGACACTTCCTTTCTTGTCAAGGTATACTGCTGCCTAGACATTATTTGTCACCAACAATGCATGGATCGGATTCGCATGGTTTCTAAAAGGCCTGTTCTGTACAGGGCAAGAATCGCAGCCTAACTGACTCTGATGCCACGCGCATCTCCGCCACTCAGCCGAATAGGGAGCCGAGTAGGGCATTTCTGACCGACCCCGCCAGAAAGCGTGTCACAGAACATCAGTGTGGAGAATAAGACGGTTTACATACGAAGTAAAACCCCCTGCATCCATTCTTAAATGCATCTGGATACAGCATACGCCGCATGCTACGTATTTGTTAGTAACAGCCCAACGGGCCTCCATTGAAAGTAGGAATGCGTAGTTACACGGACATGATTGGCAGCTGTTAATTCTTCTGTTGAAACTAATTTTTGTTAGAACTAACTAGTGGTCAACATCACCATCGAGTCATTTCATAATCGCCGTTCCAGCCACCAGCCTCGCCTGCTACCTACATGCACTCTGACGGCGTAACTCGAAGTCCGTATTACTTCGTACAGCTCTACTGAATGTTGCAATAGTGCTCTTTCTTGCTGATCCTGATTTTGGTAAGTTACCCAACTGAATTTCTTACCTAGGTAGCTATCATTGCATATTTGTTGCCTATCGCAGAAAGCGGGGTTTCAGACCTGGTCCCCCTGCTTTCCTCGCCTCGCCTCGGGCCGATCGCATTGTGGTCCGATTGGCTTTGTAGCGACTTTACGTACTTCCGTACCTAGCAAATCGTGACGGGATTCGACCCGCTGAAGCTAACTAGGGCGCTTAACAACGACGTCTCGCGCCAAGACCAGCACAACAAATACTTCCATGTTTGTCGCGACTGACCAACTTCTCAATCAATTGATTGGGTTTGAGTGAACAGAACTTTATCCAGAATCATCCGATGCAATTCGATTACACGCGAGCAAATCAAATTTGCAGGCTAATTACCACACCTTAATGCGGCACACCTTGTCTCGGACATTGGGCCATCGGCCTGCCGACCTCCTACCATAACATCAACCACCAACATCGCGCTCTACTTACAGTTGCCATGTCCCCCATGAACCCACCATCTACACGGATTCGTAAACGGCCGGCTCCTCAGCGACCGCTGCCAGATCCACAACAAACCCCTTCCGGTAGGCATGATTCTTCTCTGTGCGATACTCAGACATGTTAATGATGAATAGTGTTACAGAGACGGAGCACCAGGATACAGTCAAGGACGCGCCATGTCTCAGTAACTTATATTCCAGGATCTTACCACGCATCTCAAAGCCCCCGCGAGCAACGACCAACAGCGGCTCAGACTTCACAGCCTCTTGGAGAGACCTCATATACAGCTGTCGAAGCATCGGCGCGGGCACCTTCAAGCGCACATGCTCAAGGTTCGTTGTGCGTACTGTTTTCGGCGAATAGTGCTGATCTATATCATACATCAGAACATCTTTCTTCACCAGAGAAACAGATTTACCAAACTCGGAAGCGAGGACTTGACACATCCTTCGAGACCAGTGGCGAAAGACCCCTCAAATGCGCTCGTTTGACCCGGAGGAACTTGAAAGAATTGGAAAATATGGGAGGACAGCGAAGGCAGTCCGCTGGGAAAGGGTCTACTGGACGCTCATCTTCCACAACCACTACTACTAACAAGGATCTGGGTCTACACCGCCATCAACCAAAATCAAAGTCCTCATACTCCGGGACAAAGTCAACCCAGTCAAAACAAAGCACTTCCACGACGGACTCGGGTTTTCCGGATATCGCTTTTCAAAATGGGATTTTGAATCCAAACTGCTCCAAGCCTCCTGCAAATCTCGAATCACGTCAAGACCGAATCGACAGAAGCCGAGAGACAGCCTCACCAAGCGAGTCAGATTATCAGTACTTTGCCTCCGCTATCCGAAGAGCACCAAATGAAGCGTCGGTACTGTATGAAACATCCATGCTGCTGCAGCGTTATAACGAGTCCGGATATCACAAGTCGTACAACCAAGCCTTCAACAACTTCCCAAAGAATATCGGATTTAATGACGACCTTTCAGCTGCACAGCCAGATATGGTCGAGGGTCTTGATCTAACACAGTTTGACCCGTTCCCCGCCCGCGAGCAGCTTGGTGGAGCGGCTACAGTGTATTCCGGCCCGGAAGCTACTACTTTGCCACATCTAGCTGGAGAGTGGAAAGGTCCAGGAAAAGACATGATACTCGCACAGACTCAAGCAGCATACGACGGTGCTTGTATGGTTTACGGCAGAAATGAAGCACGTTCATACCTCGAGAGCCCTGATCCTCCAGGTTATGCCTTTGTTTCGACTTTCACTACCGACGGCACTACCGTTAACACCTTTGCGCACTATTCATCTGAGACCCAAGGCCAAGTCAAATATCACCAATATCCTGAATCAAGCTCTTTGCTCATATCAAGCTATCAAGATTTTAAGAAAAGCAGACGAAGACTGAGGAATCTACAGGACGATGCCAAAGAAACCTCGGAGAAGTTAAGGGACGAGTTGAACGAGAAGTGGTTAGCAAATCATCGATCCTCTGTCGGTCTAAGTATACCAGCCGAAACTGCGAACGCTACAGATTGTGATAGCCACGACTATGACGACGATGAGGATCCCAACAATCAATTACTAGCAGAATACTGGACGAGTTTCCCGACAAACAATGAGCCTGACTCCTCTGCGCAAGTTCCTGCTGTAGACAGTGTCTACGCTCCACCGTATGCAAATCTCCCGGCGAACGATGAGGATGATCACTTCATACAGAGTTCCCATACGAACAACAGATACATTTCGCCCGATGGCCCAACATTCCCTCCAATCACTCCGCCACAATCGACAAAAGACGCATCGCTTCCACTTGAGCCGAGTGGAGATGTCGAACAGGCTAAAGGACGTGGTAATAAGAGGACTCGCCGGACCCGGAGGCAAGCTATTATTGTCGACTCGCGAAAGCCTCGCAGAAAACATGAGGGTTAAACATTCTGATCTCCGTTCACGACGGGAAGAATTTGCCTGGTACCAGCTTCCATCACCTGTCCCTGCATTGCAACTCTTCATACTCATCTCTTCTTCTGCATCTTTCGGCCACTTCTCGACACCGTCGCCATCCACCAGTACTAGTGCTTGTCTATTTGTCCTCTCAGCGCCTGCAACTCCCCTTTTTCCTGTCGATCTTATTATGATACCCCACTTTTATCCTCTGCGTCAAATATCCGCCTCCCGTGGGCACGGTTGTCGCCTTGTGCGCTCTGGGAAGTCGCCCAGGGAGGTCGAGCATCTAGAAGCTGCGTTAAGCTTTAATCCAAGATACCAGAATATCCAGAATCATTGCTGCATCCTCACTTCGTTTCATGCTCAATCAATGCAGACTGTGAGAATCATGACATAGTCACTTAGCAGCTCCTTCTTCCCTTCCACTTCCCCCTCTCTTACATATCCATCCGCTTCTTCCTCCTAGAAACGGCATTTGATCGACCTCAGAATTGATTTGCAGTAATGCACGTATCATCTATGCATTCACGTGTACGAATGGCCCGCGCCAAGTAGGACGAGAATGCATAACTCGTCCAATCAATCCATTTGATGCGGCGGAGATCGTCACGACTCATATGTTCCGTGATTATTTGTTCTAGGCTAGTTAAATCCAAAGGAATATCCGCTGTGGAAATTCCTTTGTCACGCTCCTTGCATGCGGCCCCTACACTAGTAAGGAAAGATGCAGTCTCGAGGCTGGGATTAGCTATCAACATGCCTCTCGGTCGACTATAAGAGAAGGAGCAGCCTCGTAAGATCGGCACAAACAACATTCAACATCTGAACCCGCAGGCGAACGTAGAAGTGATAAACGAGATAGGGCGTGATGTCATAGAGAAAACGGCGGAACGACCAAAGGATTAGCACGAGAGCTAATCTATTTGGAAGACTCGCAGGTTTCGCTGATTGATTGTCAGCTGCTGCGTGATACAAGGGACATGATTTTGATTCGTGATAGAAGCGGGAAAACATGATAATGAAGAAACAGATTGGAGACCTTGAAGAACTAGATAGGTGACATGAGTAGTGAATCTCTAGAGAGAGTATGTAGGGCACGCATGAATGGTATGAGGTAGGGTAGTTGAGGATAAAGAGGAGGTTATGCTGTCAGAGGCTCAGGACTGAGGTTTTGCTCTCGAGCACGACAGACGGTGAGTTAGCTGTGCCTGGACTCATCTTTGACGGGGCCTGCGTTTTCGCGCGAATTGACAATTTGAACGATCTTGTGCCTCTCTTGCTGGAAGCAAAGTGCCGGACGATATCCACTTTAAAGGGATCGGAAATTCGGGTAGGATCATCTCGCGACAGGTTGTCCATCTCTTTTCGGAGCCTATTTTTGATTGCGTGAGGATAGTCGGGGTGAGTGGTGGAGACTTGGGTATTAACGGCTTCCAGGATCAAATCATCAACTGCTTTGCCCAGTGGGATTTTTCAAGTTCAATCGAATTCGCAAAAGCCGAGCCGAGAACACAATTGATGTAACTCTGTTTAATCTGATTGGCAATATTGGCGGAGAAGTTGATTAGGGGAATGATTTGTTTGATTGTTTTGTTGATTCGATCTCGAATCCCGCTGGTTTGGGTATGGAATAAAGTGTTGGCCTCCTCAAGCGTGCCGTAGTCTTGGACGAGCTCTGGGTAGTTCGACACCACCCACCCAAAAGAACATCGCAAATCGCAAAAGTAGCAGGTCCGGATGATTGCAGTCAGTAAGTGCATGGCTTTCTTCGGTCCATCGTGCTTCTGAAATTGTCTTCTTGTCTCGCGAGGCTTTTGCCTATGGGCCTTTTCGCTTGCCAGCAAATATGCTGACATATCACCCACCCAATATCTTCGCCCAAGGCTGGTGTTTTTGAATAAGGCTATCTTGGATAATGTCCATTGACCAATGTTCGATGAATCCTTCGTAGAGGAGTGGGACAAGAAATCGGTGAGGAGCTCCCCACTGCTTGAAGTAGTATTGTTGTCTCACGATGGCTGGATGGATCTAAGAATCGGTATCTTGGCTTCTAGCTCGTCGAAAGTTCCCTTGATGTCCGCACTTCCGGTATCCGAATCATGGATATAGTCCATTTTCGAGAAATTCCAGGCTTTGAGCTATGATAATGCTTTGAGTTAGAGATTTAGACAATTTCAAGTGCTTACATAGTGAGATGATCAAACACTTACTATTAAGCTAGAGAAGGACACGAATTGGTTTATGGGATATAGAAAAGTCTGGGCAGGAAGCACGGATATCAGTCAATGGCGAGAATTGAAGTCTAAGGAATAGACTGTGCGAGCCAGAGTTGAACCTGGCCGTCGACTAATGCTCGTGAGATGGGGAATAGTGATACTTGGGAAAGCGGAGCGTGAGGAAAGACGAACTTGCGTTGTTTTGAGAAGGAAGAGGAGAGCTCTGTTTTGTCGTTCTCGAGGGGCGAAGAACGAGGAGAGAAGAAGCCAGGTGGTGAATTGATTTCATGAAGTGAGTGGATAGCAAGATTGTATCTAGTTGTGAATGGCCTCAAAGTTGGATGGTAGGCAAGCAATTAAGACTAGCTTGAAGAGCTTGCTCACCAACCTTGGAGATACGATCGTTGATAGGAATAAGAGCGTTTCAAAGAAGTGAAATGGAGATGAAAAACATCTCGAGCACGTGTACATAAGTCGGCGGTGTCAAGTGGAGGGCCTACCACAAAATCAAATTCACCACAAGATACAGAAATGGAAGGAACGAATCTGAAGAATGGAAGGTGGGAGCATTTCTAACTTTCTGTCTCTTTTCTCTCTGCACATTGGCCCCCATTCTCCCATCCCAAGTGTGACAACCTGATTATCTTCTGCGGATCCCCAGCGCTGTTGTGTTTCATCAATCTCGAGTGGCGTATGCAGACGAAGCCGCAGGCATTTTCTCAGCCTCCACTGATCCGTCTGTCCACTTGATTCAAGCACAAGGCGACGTAGTCTCCATCCACTGAATTTAGTTGATCAAGAGTACAAGAGGACAGAGCTACAATGGCCACTGGATGGTTGAGTAAGTTAGAAGCTTGGGCAGAGGGAGTCAACATGTTCTAACTTGGGCTACAGACAACCCTGCCAATCGCGCCTATTTTCTAGGAACTGTTGTCCCAACCAGGAAGCAGTCTGCGCCGGAGAAGTGGGATGCCTGCGGAGAAGAGCTGGACTTGCGTGCGGGAAGACTGCGGGCTTATCGCCTGGCACAAGAAGCCGCGGAAGACCAGATATTGACAACTGTAGCAAGATGGAAGAGGGTACTGCCTGCAATCGGAAGTGCCAGCACGATGCTGGCGCACGATGGCTCTCCTACGTTAAACATTGGGAATGTAAAAGTGGATGTGGGAATGAAGAGAGGGCTGTGCACGGTCGCTGTGTACTTGGATGGAAGCATCACAGCATACAGGATTGCAAGGCTTGTCTCTCCTGCAGCCCCACCAGAAGACCAGTTCACAAAGCAGTGGACGGATTACTTAAAGGCGAATAATCCAGGAGGTGCGTTACAGGGAGACTTCTTTGCCAGATGTTTTGCTGCTGTTATGTAAGTGCCGCCTGGTCGAGTGGGAGGGATCTGACTAACACATACCAGCTTCTGCATGGAATCAAGAGAATGGAGCGATGGTGTGGTAGATGTAACGACCCGTGGGGGACGTGACCAAATTTTTCGGCGATTTGCTAGCGACAAATGGGTGCAAGGTTGGCTGAGAGCAAGAGTGGCTCACATAGTACACAATGCAATGGTTTACGGCCCAATTCTGCCAGACCAGGCCCGGCTGCTGTTCAGTTGAACATGAGAAATTTCAATCGGGAGGTCTCTGTCGCGGTGATGAGGATCTGGTATGACCAGCTAGATGTCCGACCACCAGCAGATTTGAGCCAGGGGTATAGGTTGGACCAGGGCCAAGTGTCGGCTTTGCTGAGGGATGAACTGGGTGATGGTATTCTAGGTACTATTAGAGACAGACTACGGTTCGACGATATTCTGGTGGAGCGAGACCCTGGACGGAAGCCCAAGCAGCTTATTGTGAACATAAACAGGGTTCGGACGGGCGCTTCGGTACATGATCTCCCAGGACGGGCAAGAGATCGGTTTTGAAAGAGGATGGGCTTAAGACAGCTGAATAACTGTTGCTGTGCTTTCGTTACTGAACTAACACCAATTATTACTAAACTAAGGGAAGCAGGAGGTAGTTTCATGATCATAAAAAGAATGCTTATTCACGAACTTATACCTTATTAATCATAAAAAAAATGACCTGAGATGTGACGCATGTTTTGCCACTCATAGGTTTGCGCCGGAGTGGGCTTGTAATTGTGTAACTCATCCAAGTCTCTCTGATCCAAGTTCTTGAAATACAGGCGGAAATCTCGGCGAGTTGGGGTAACGCGGATTGAAACTTGTGATTTTTTGGAAACATGAACTTCTTGAACTAGTTATTATCTTGGTTCAGGTAGGTGGAAGTTGGATTTCTGTCGTTAGAGTTTAACGTTCATATGCTTCATGTTGATGCGTGTCTTGAGATTATCACTATATCACTCAAGGGGGAGCATTTTGAGGGATTGCACTGACTTCCATTCCCTTTTTGGCCTTCAAGGCCACGCATAATTCTCTGGGGTATGTACAATAGATATGATGATGTTGAGGAAAGGTTATGTGAGGTGCTAATAAGCAGGGGGACCCATCCTCCGGTGTGCTTGTACTTTGGCCTTTTCATTCGGCGGGTTGGAAAATGTGCTCTGATGGAAGAATGTGAAAAAACGATGACATAGATATAGATGGTAGGTACAAACGATAACATGGTAATGAATAGATTGTATGTGAGATTTGATGTGAGATGAAGGTTGTGAGGTTAGGATGGAGGGGAGGTTAAAGGAGGAGGAGTCTGTTGGATTAGTAGGTCTCTTTCGCGTAGTTGCTGCGTCCGGACCTTGCTTCGCCTTGCGGCTCTGACAAACGTGGTTGGGCGGGAATTCCCAGCAAATAAATGGTCCAGCTCTACCGTCATTCGGTCTGGAATGGCATGATTGCCTCTTTTAATTGCACTGGTTTGCCGTTTCAGCTCGGTAGTCGATCCACTGGCGTCGCAAATGCTCGGATGATTGCTCAGTACATGTCCTGTATGCTTCAACATTTATGGCCACGTAGGCCTTTGTCCGAGGAGAAGAAAGGTCCACCGAATTGCTGCATGCCGACCCCAAGACATGCGTGATTTGGGATGAGGTAATCTGGCTGATCACTCTCGCCCCAGAATCGAGTTCCTTTATGATGTCTGCTATTGGAATTTTTGCGGATGCATGCAATGTTGACTTTATCTCGGTAATAAACCCCGCAACTTCATTTCTCGCGACAGCGAGCCCACCAAGATCTTCTGGTATTTGTGGCCAGTGGGTGGCGACCCACGAGGCAATGTCCTCCAACTAGAAGCAGAAATGGGCTGTTCTTGTGAGGGCGCGGAGCAGCTGCATTGACTTCTGTCTTCCCCCTTTGTTCTTGAAGACCCGCGGGTTGTGGTGAGTCTTTCGAACTCGCTTAGAGGGCTCTTGGTCTGCCAGTAAATATGATTGACTGTTGCCGTTCCAGTACTGGATGCCCTCTGGTACGTAACGGATGAGCGGCATGTTGGTCAAATTCCAGTGGGACCATGATGGTGCTGGGAGGAGTTGCCGGCTGGTCTTATCAGCGGGTAGTTGCGGATTGTGGAGGTGATCACTGAGTATGTCAAGGAGATTTGGCTTGAGTATTACTAAACTCGAGTTGGACAAAAGAATATTATCTATAGGCTTGATAGCAGCTTTATAGTCTGTATCTGTCAGAATTGCAGTTATATAAGGAGCTACTATAGAGAGAGAGAATCTCCTATCTAAAGGGGTAGCGTACTTAGTAGTACGGCCTATAGTACTAAGTCTACGCTTATAGTCCTTATATTTAAAATAGCTGTGACGCCGCGTAGTATATAGAGTATAGAGACTACTCTTTTACTTCTAGCTAGCTCGGCTATAGCTATAGCTATCCCCTTTAGGAAGTGCTTTAGCTAGCCTCTTTTCTAGAGTATTATGGTGGGGTAGTGTAGTTCTGGGTCGGAAGATAGTTGGCCTGTTCTGTAAGGTTATATAGATAGGCGCGATAGCGCGTAACGAATATATTATCTTCTCTCTCCTACTCTTACTACCTGTTTAGTTAGTAGTCCTCTACGTCCCTGCTTACTATGCACTTTAATAGTACTACCCTACTTTTTTATATTAGTGACCTACGTAGGGAACTAGAAGTAAAGTAGAGGAATAGTTAGGATATAGCTAAGCTAGTAGTAAAGGTAGGAGTTAGAATTTCACTACTTAGTAACTTAGTTATAGTAATAGATAGATATATAGGAAATAACTAGAAAAAAGGGGCTTAGAGAGCCCTTATTTAGCGGATAGGATATCGGGAAACAGTGGAATATAAGTAGAGAGGGCTAAGGAGGCACGGAAGGGAAAGTTATTATAATAAGCTTAGAAGACGAGGTTACTATAGTAATAGAGAAAGTTTATACGAGGAAAATAAGTAGGGAATAGATAAATATAAAAAGAAAGCGGGTCTAATATAAAAAAGGGGCCTGAAGTAGGGCGAAAAAGGGATATAAGGAAAAAGGATTAGGGAAGTTAGAGTAGTTAGGAGAGCTAAGTCTAGAAGTTATAAGAAGTATAATCGCTACGCTTTTACTAGTAACTCTAGCACTTTCAACTCTAGTAACATTAGGTATACTATACTTTATAAGCAGGCACTAAAGGTTTAAATTATTTACTGAATTCCCTGATATAACTATATTTCTAGGAGATCCTAAGAACTAAAGAGCACTAGGCACAGAGGAAAGTAATATAATAGAATATATTTAAGTCCGGGAGGAAAGTTATTAAGAATCGAGGACTATGAATTCTAGGATAGTAGAAGTTAAGTATATTTTAGTTATACTAGCCCCGGGTATACTAGGCGCGCTATACTTTAAGGGAGCTAATATTATAGAGTTCTTGGAATAGTATACTAATTAGTGTGATAACGCCTAATTAAAGGATACAGACTAAATCAAATAGCTTCCCTGATATTATAATCTTACTATTAGTTAGTATATTAAGATACTACTAGAGTAGACGAGTAAGAATTAGGAAGAGCTAGTAGTCTCTCTTTTAGAGGAGTATAAGGATCAGGATACTTTTTAACAGATGAACTCCTAATTATTCCTTAAGGCTCTAAAGTTAAAATCACGAACTATAGAAAGCGATATAAAGTAGTTTATTCGATAATTTACTATAATATTAGCTATCCTAGTAAAAAGGGGCTAGTTAAAAAATTACACTCGGGGAGTATAGTTCTTAAATAAGCTGCTAGGAGACGTTTATAGGAAGGTAATACATAAGAATAAGATTAATATTAATAAGCCGGGTATAATTAAGTTTAATAACTTAGTTAAGATAGCTACTGAGATTTATATGTTTAATAAGATAGTCCAGGAGTTTTCCGATAGTCGCGTGAAATAGGAGGGCCTTAGTGAATTAGTAGATTCGCTTAGCTAAGTACTTATCGCTCTTAAGGCAGAAGGTTAGCTAGTTCCTCTTATTATTAACTTAAAGACTATATCTATAGAAGTAGTAAAGGAGATAACCTAGGTATTTAACGCGCTAGCGCTAGCTATAAGAGTGTCGCAGGCTTTATAAGTACCTAGGGGAAGATCAGGATTTAGCCTGCTTAGCGGGGGAAATTAGTTAGGAGCTTACTTAGTAGGACTTAGTGATTAAGTTAATTTATCTAGACTGCTATAAGGGGCTTACTCGAGCTAACCCCGGCGTCTGAATAACTCGCTAATTAGAGTATATGCGGTAGGTACTTATAAGGATCGCTAGAACTAATATTTCTACTATTTAGAAAATAGGTATTTCCGTAGGGACTACTTAGATTTCCTAATAGATATAGAAAGGGGGCTCGTGTATAACTATTAGGGCTAGATATATTATAAACGCGCGAGTAGCAGGGAGCAGTTAGTCAGGTAGCGCAGGAGAGTCCTAGTAATAGAGGGTATACGAGCTAGTTAGAGGGGAACCTTAATACAAGGAACTAGTAAGGGATAAGCTAAGGGGAGTAGTTCGATAGTATAGCTAATATAAGTACTATAGTACCCTATAAATAAGGCTGAACCTATAAAGGTAATAGTAGTAAGGGTAATAACTTGGGATAAATCAGATATTAAAGAAGATAAGGGGGACTAGGGTTAGGGTTTGAGGTTTGGGTTATATTTGTTTCTAACTACGCTAGCTTGCGACGAGTGTTTTTATCTCTCTCTAATAGTCTTGAAATACAGAAGGACTATACTAATAATACAGAGGGTAAGAGCCTGAAGGTGTCAGGGGTACAGAAGGTAGAGTACTAAGATAGAAGGAGATAATACAGGGTAAGTGGAGTATGTACCAAAGGGTAAGTAAAGTGTGTATCAGAGGGTAGGCGTAGTGTGTACCAAAGGGTAGGTAGAGTGTGTGCCAAAGGGTAGGTAAAGTGTGTACCAAAGGGTAGGTGTAGTGTGAGTCGCAGGGTAGGTAGAGTGTGTACCATAGGGTAGGTAGAGTGTGTACCACAGGGTAGGTGTAGTGTGAGTCGTAGGGTAGGTAGAGTGCGTACCATAGGGTAGGTAGAGTGTGTACCCCAGGGTAGGTGAAGTGTGAGTTACTTAGGGTAAGTGGTGTGTGAGTCGCAGGGTAGGTTAAGTGTGTATTACAAGGTAGGTGTAGTGTGTACCATAGGGTAGGTAAAGTGTGTACCAAAGGGTAGGTAAAGTGTAAGTCGCAGGGTAGGTGAAGTGTGTATTACAAGGTAGGTAAGGTGTGTACCATAGGGTAGGTAGAGTGTGTACCACAGGGTAGGTGTAGTGTGAGTCGTAGGGTAGGTAGAGTGCGTACCATAGGGTAGGTAGAGTGTGTACCCCAGGGTAGGTGAAGTGTGAGTTACTTAGGGTAAGTGGTGTGTGAGTCGCAGGGTAGGTTAAGTGTGTATTACAAGGTAGGTGTAGTGTGTACCATAGGGTAGGTAAAGTGTGTACCAAAGGGTAGGTAAAGTGTAAGTCGCAGGGTAGGTGAAGTGTGTATTACAAGGTAGGTAAGGTGTGTACCATAGGGTAGGTATTGTGTGTACCAAAGGGTAGGTAGAGTGTGAGTCGCAGGGTCGGTAGAGTGTGTACTATAGGGTAGATAGAGTGTGTATCACAGGGTAGGTGAAGTGTGAGTTACTTAGGGTAAGTGGTGTGTGAGTCGCAGGGTAGGTTAAGTGTGTATTACAAGGTAGGTGTAGTGTGTACCATAGGGTAGGTAAAGTGTGTACCAAAGGGTAGGTAAAGTGTAAGTCGCAGGGTAGGTGAAGTGTGTATTACAAGGTAGGTAAGGTGTGTACCATAGGGTAGGTATTGTGTGTACCAAAGGGTAGGTAGAGTGTGAGTCGCAGGGTCGGTAGAGTGTGTACTATAGGGTAGATAGAGTGTGTATCACAGGGTAGGTGAAGTGTGAGTTACTTAGGGTAGGTGAAGTGTGTGCCGTAGGGTAGGTGTCGTGTGTGCCGTAGGGTAGGTGTAGTGTGTGTTATAGGGTAGGTGTAGTGTGTGCTGTAGGGTAGGTATAGCGTGTGCTATGAGCTACCTACGTGCTAGGATCGAGGTTGCAGCGATTCCTCGAGCCTGAGTTAGGGTGCTAGCGATATACCCGTCTAACCACTTAGCCCTAGAGTGCCCTAATAGGCCCTGTAGGGCCTTATAGGTCTTCGCTCTTTCGGCTTCCATTAGGCCTCCTGCCGAGAAGATCAGGGGGTGAAATACAGGGCCTAAGTCGCTGTATTTAAGCTGTTTAGCGTTTGCTGCCTCTGATAGCGTAGCATAGGCTTCTTCGCGTGCTGAATCCTTGTTGATTGCTACTATTTGAACGTCGTAATAGTGCCTAGAAGTACCTATAAGCACTGAAAAATCCGGTCGTTGGCTGTTTTCTAGGGCTATAGGCGTTCTAGCTGGCGTAGGCTCCGATTCCACTTTAAGGTCTTCCCGGCTAGAAAGGGTAGTAATAAATGCACGGGTAACCTGGTTATGGCGTATAATCCAGCGTCGTTCAGCACCTCTACAGGTGTCTTCGTGGCCTATTTGAGGGTAGGCTCCACAGGCGGTACAGGGCGAAATAGGGGGCTTTACAGGGAGTAAGAGCCTAGTCCGTAGTGCTTCGGTAACTGTAGAATCCGCTAAAAGGTGGTGTTTTTGCGTGGGCAGGGTTCTAAGCCAGTATCGTCCGAGGTAGCTAGCGTTCTCAAGCTTCGATTTTAGCGCTTGTTTTGATAGGGTAGGTAGAATCTTCTCTTAGGGGTCTTGGTTAACGCTAGAGAAGACCTCTTAAGCTGTCGGTACAGGGCGTCTAGGGGGTTCCGGGTAGAGATTAGAGCATATAGCCACTAGAATCGATCGAGAGGCTTCCTTAGCTGCCCTATAGAGCCCTGGGGCTAATAAGGCGTGTATAGGGAGCCCTAGGCCTCCCTCTCTCACTGGAAGAGAGAGTAAAGCCTGGCGAATTAGGGTAGTCTTCTCCCCTGGCTCCCTAGCGATTAGGGCTTGTACAGCGTACTTGATTCGTAGGTCCGCTAACCTCCAGAGGTCTAGTAGGTCTTCCGAGTACAATTGGCGCTGTAAGTGTCGTAGGAGTAGGTGTATACTACCCCGTAGGAGTAGGGTAGCGTGTTGTTTAGGGAGGTCTCGTAGGGTATATAGCGCTGTAGCGAGAGTGTCGATTTTCCCCTGGAGGAACGTTCGGCGGTGTGCTACAGGGCCTATAAAGGTCCCTAAGGCCTTAAGTCCAGTGGTTTATAACTGGGAGATAGGGCTTTCGGTGCTCTTTTGGCGGTTAAGAGCTACTGGAGAGTCCCTGAAGGCTTCTATAACTACAGGGAGTAGTGCTGTAGTTTCAGGGCTAAGGATATAGATATCGTCCAAATAAGCTATAATTGTAGCCTTCGGTAGGGTCTTTTGGAGGTGCTCTAGCAGGGGGCGGATCGCTAGAGAGAATAAGAGGGGGGCAATAGGGTCTCCTTGGCGTACTCCTTCAGCGCTTGCTAGCGTGTGGCCTTCGTTTATTACTAGCACTGAAGGCTGGTTATAGGCCCATTTAGCGGTCCGATAGAGGGTAGGGGCGTATTTAGCGACTGCGGCCGCTATTGAGGTTCGTCCGATTCAGTTATAAGCGTTGATAAGGTCTAAGGAGGCGATTTGCTGAGTTTTTAGGGTATTTGGGCCGGTAATAGCGTCGTCAAGGAGGAAGATTATAGGCTCTACACCCCCTGGGGTGCTAACGCCTAATTGGCAGGGTAGAAGCATAGACGGCTTGAAGGAGCTGATAAGGATCGCTTTTAGGGCTACCTTATAAATAAGGTCCCCTATAGCGATCGGTCGAACACCTCCGTTAGGCTTCTGAAGGCCTATAAGTCGGGAAGCACATAGGAGGTCGACCCCTGGAGCTGTACCCTGTCGAATCATATTCGCTAGGTGTGTAAGCGCTATAGTTACAGGGGAGTTTTCCGAATTTAGCGCTATATTAAGTAGCGGGCGGGTCCAGCCGCTGAGGCCAGGGGCTTTCTCTCTATTAATCGATCGAATAGCCTGTCGTATCGTTTCAGGGGTGATATTTTGCCCCGGGGAGGGGTTAGCGTTACTGAAGGGGTTATTATGCCCTATAGGGTGCTTCGAGTATAGCGTATTTAGCGTCTCTGGAGTGCTAGGAGCTAGAGGCGTAGGGTCGATTAGGGCTCTAGAGGCACGCCCTATATAGCCTTTTTCCAGAAGCTTAGTCGCTCTTTTGGCAGGGGAGTCGTTTGAGGGGGTAGGGAGTTCAGGGGGAGGTCCCTGAGTTTCAGGGATATCCGGTATAGTCGTAGGGTAGGCTTTCAGCGTTTTAGCGAGCTCTTCCTTCTGTAATCCTAGGCCGAGAACCCTGGGAAGCAGTAAAAAGTCCAGTAATTGCTTCTCTCTAGGCTGCCGTAAGAACGCTAAAGCCGCTCGATTAGCAGCCTCTGTAAATAGCGCTGCTTGCCTGGCGTGGAGACGTGTTTCAGGGACCTTAATAGTGCTATATCTCATAAGGGATTGCATATAGGGGTTTCTTAGCGCTGAGCTTATAGCGTTCAAGTGGTCTTTAGCGCTCTCGTCTAGGGGTGTAGGCGCTGAGGAAGCCTGTGGGTGTAGGGGTGTAGGTGCTGAGGTAGCCTGAGGCTGGGGGCAGTGGATCGATTGTTGTAATCCAAAGGGTAGCTCAGATGTGAGGGGGTCGGTAGGGCGTTTTAGTGTTGACGTTCTAGGGCGTTTAGGGTTTGAGGTTTGGGTTATATTTGTTTCTAACTACGCTAGCTTGCGACGAGTGTTTTTATCTCTCTCTAATAGTCTTGAAATACAGAAGGACTATACTAATAATACAGAGGGTAAGAGCCTGAAGGTGTCAGGGGTACAGAAGGTAGAGTACTAAGACAGAAGGAGATAATACAGGGTAAGTGGAGTGTGTACCAAAGGGTAAGTAAAGTGTGTATCAGAGGGTAGGCGTAGTGTGTACCAAAGGGTAGGTAGAGTGTGTACCAAAGGGTAGGTGTAGTGTGAGTCGCAGGGTAGGTAGAGTCTGTACCATAGGGTAGGCAGAGTATGTACCACAGGGTAGGTAGAGTGTGTACCAAAGGGTAGGTGTAGTGTGAGTCGCAGGGTAGGTAGAGTGTGTACCATAGGGTAGGCAGAGTATGTACCACAGGGTAGGTAGAGTGTGTACCACAGGGTAGGTGTAGTGTGAGTCGCAGGGTAGGTAGAGTGCGTACCATAGGGTAGGTAGAGTGTGTACCAAAGGGTAGGTAGAGTGTGAGTCGCAGGGTCGGTAGAGTGTGTACTATAGGGTAGATAGAGTGTGTATCACAGGGTAGGTGAAGTGTGAGTTACTTAGGGTAGGTGAAGTGTGTGCCGTAGGGTAGGTGTCGTGTGTGCCGTAGGGTAGGTGTAGTGTGTGTTATAGGGTAGGTGTAGTGTGTGCTGTAGGGTAGGTATAGCGTGTGTTATAAGCTACCTACGTGCTAGGATCGAGGTTGCAGCGATTCCTCGAGCCTGAGTTAGGGTGCTAGCGATATACCCGTCTAACCACTTAGCCCTAGAGTGCCCTAATAGGCCCTGTAGGGCCTTATAGGTCTTCGCTGTTTCGGCTTCCATTAGGCCTCCTGCCGAGAAGATCAGGGGGTGAAATACAGGGCCTAAGTCGCTGTATTTAAGCCGTTTAGCGTTTGCTGCCTCTGATAGCGTAGCATAGGCTTCTTCGCGTGCTGAATCCTTGTTGATTGCTACTATTTGAACGTCGTAATAGTGCCTAGAAGTACCTATAAGCACTGAAAAATCCGGTCGTTGGCTGTTTTCTAGGGCTATAGGCGTTCTAGCTGGCGTAGGCTCCGATTCCACTTTAAGGTCTTCCCGGCTAGAAAGGGTAGTAATAAATGCACGGGTAACCTGGTTATGGCGTATAATCCAGGGTTAGGGTTTGAGGTTTGGGTTATATTTGTTTCTAACTACGCTAGCTTGCGACGAGTGTTTTTATCTCTCTCTAATAGTCTTGAAATACAGAAGGACTATACTAATAATACAGAGGGTAAGAGCCTGAAGGTGTCAGGGGTACAGAAGGTAGAGTACTAAGACAGAAGGAGATAATACAGGGTAAGTGGAGTGTGTACCAAAGGGTAAGTAAAGTGTGTATCAGAGGGTAGGCGTAGTGTGTACCAAAGGGTAGGTAGAGTGTGTACCAAAGGGTAGGTGTAGTGTGAGTCGCAGGGTAGGTAGAGTCTGTACCATAGGGTAGGCAGAGTATGTACCACAGGGTAGGTAGAGTGTGTACCAAAGGGTAGGTGTAGTGTGAGTCGCAGGGTAGGTAGAGTGTGTACCATAGGGTAGGCAGAGTATGTACCACAGGGTAGGTAGAGTGTGTACCACAGGGTAGGTGTAGTGTGAGTCGCAGGGTAGGTAGAGTGCGTACCATAGGGTAGGTAGAGTGTGTACCAAAGGGTAGGTAGAGTGTGAGTCGCAGGGTCGGTAGAGTGTGTACTATAGGGTAGATAGAGTGTGTATCACAGGGTAGGTGAAGTGTGAGTTACTTAGGGTAGGTGAAGTGTGTGCCGTAGGGTAGGTGTCGTGTGTGCCGTAGGGTAGGTGTAGTGTGTGTTATAGGGTAGGTGTAGTGTGTGCTGTAGGGTAGGTATAGCGTGTGTTATAAGCTACCTACGTGCTAGGATCGAGGTTGCAGCGATTCCTCGAGCCTGAGTTAGGGTGCTAGCGATATACCCGTCTAACCACTTAGCCCTAGAGTGCCCTAATAGGCCCTGTAGGGCCTTATAGGTCTTCGCTGTTTCGGCTTCCATTAGGCCTCCTGCCGAGAAGATCAGGGGGTGAAATACAGGGCCTAAGTCGCTGTATTTAAGCCGTTTAGCGTTTGCTGCCTCTGATAGCGTAGCATAGGCTTCTTCGCGTGCTGAATCCTTGTTGATTGCTACTATTTGAACGTCGTAATAGTGCCTAGAAGTACCTATAAGCACTGAAAAATCCGGTCGTTGGCTGTTTTCTAGGGCTATAGGCGTTCTAGCTGGCGTAGGCTCCGATTCCACTTTAAGGTCTTCCCGGCTAGAAAGGGTAGTAATAAATGCACGGGTAACCTGGTTATGGCGTATAATCCAGCGTCGTTCAGCACCTCTACAGGTGTCTTCGTGGCCTATTTGAGGGTAGGCTCCACAGGCGGTACAGGGCGAAATAGGGGGCTTTACAGGGAGTAAGAGCCTAGTCCGTAGTGCTTCGGTAACTGTAGAATCCGCTAAAAGGTGGTGTTTTTGCGTGGGCAGGGTTCTAAGCCAGTATCGTCCGAGGTAGCTAGCGTTCTCAAGCTTCGATTTTAGCGCTTGTTTTGATAGGGTAGGTAGAATCTTCTCTTCTAGGTCTTGGTTAACACTAGAGAAGACCTCTTGGGCTGTCGGTACAGGGCGTCCAGGGGGTTCCGGGTAGAGATTAGGGCATATAGCCACTAGAATCGATCGAGAGGCTTCCTTAGCTGCCCTATAGAGCCCTGGGGCTAATAAGGCGTGTATAGGGAGCCCTAGGCCTCCCTCTCTCACTGGAAGAGAGAGTAAAGCCTGGCGAATTAGGGTAGTCTTCTCCCCTGGCTCCCTAGCGATTAGGGCTTGTACAGCGTACTTGATTCGTAGGTCTGCTAACCTCCAGAGGTCTAGTAGGTCTTCCGAGTACAATTGGCGCTGTAAGTGTCGTAGGAGTAGGTGTATACTACCCCGTAGGAGTAGGGTAGCGTGTTGTTTAGGGAGGTCTCGTAGGGTATATAGCGCTGTAGCGAGAGTGTCGATTTTCCCCTGGAGGAACGTTCGGCGGTGTGCTACAGGGCCTATAAAGGTCCCTAAGGCCTTAAGTCCAGTGGTTTGTAACTGGGAAATAGGGCTTTCGGTGCTCTTTTGGCGGTTAAGAGCTACTGGAGAGTCCCTGAAGGCTTCTATAACTACAGGGAGTAGTGCTGTAGTTTCAGGGCTAAGGATATAGATATCGTCCAAATAAGCTATAATTGTAGCCTTCGGTAGGGTCTTTTGGAGGTGCTCTAGCAGGGGGCGGATCGCTAGAGAGAATAAGAGGGGGGCAATAGGGTCTCCTTGGCGTACTCCTTCAGCGCTTGCTAGCGTGTGGCCTTCGTTTGTTACTAGCACTGAAGGCTGGTTATAGGCCCATTTAGCGGTCCGATAGAGGGTAGGGGCGTATTTAGCGACTGCGGCCGCTATTGAGGTTCGTCCGATTCGGTTATAAGCGTTGATAAGGTCTAAGGAGGCGATTTGCTGAGTTTTTAGGGTATTTAGGCCGGTAATAGCGTCGTCAAGGAGGAAGATTATAGGCTCTACACCCCCTGGGGTGCTAACGCCTAATTGGCAGGGTAGAAGCATAGACGGCTTGAAGGAGCTGATAAGGATCGCTTCTAGGGCTACCTTATAAATAAGGTCCCCTATAGCGATCGGTCGAACACCTCCGTCAGGCTTCTGAAGGCCTATAAGTCGGGAAGCACATAGGAGGTCGACCCCTGGAGCTATACCCTGTCGAATCATATTCGCTAGGTATGTAAGCGCTATAGTTACAGGGGAGTTTTCCGAATTTAGCGCTATATCAAGTAGCGGGCGGGTCCAGCCGCTGAGGCCAGGGGCTTTCTCTCTATTAATCGATCGAATAGCCTGTCGTATCGTTTCAGGGGTGATATTTTGCCCCGGGGAGGGGTTAGCGTTACTGAAGGGGTTATTATGCCCTATAGGGTGCTTCGAGTATAGCGTATTTAGCGTCTCTGGAGTGCTAGGAGCTAGAGGCGTAGGGTCGATTAGGGCTCTAGAGGCACGCCCTATATAGCCTTTTTCCAGAAGCTTAGTCGCTCTTTTGGCGGGGGAGTCGTTTGAGGGGGTAGGGAGTTCAGGGGGAGGTCCCTGAGTTTCAGGGATATCCGGTATAGTCGTAGGGTAGGCTTTCAGCGTTTTAGCGAGCTCTTCCTTCTGTAATCCTAGGCCGAGAACCCTGGGAAGCAGTAAAAAGTCCAGTAATTGCTTCTCTCTTGGCTGCCGTAAGAACGCTAAAGCCGCTCGATTAGCAGCCTCTGTAAATAGCGCTGCTTGCCTGGCGTGGAGACGTGTTTCAGGGACCTTAATAGTGCTATATCTCATAAGGGATTGCATATAGGGGTTTCTTAGCGCTGAGCTTATAGCGTTCAAGTGGTCTTTAGCGCTCTCGTCTAGGGGTGTAGGCGCTGAGGAAGCCTGTGGGTGTAGGGGTGTAGGTGCTGAGGTAGCCTGAGGCTGGGGGCAGTGGATCGATTGTTGTAATCCAAAGGGTAGCTCAGATGTGAGGGGGTCGGTAGGGCGTTTTAGTGTTGACGTTCTAGGGCGTTTAGGCGCTGAAGATGCTGTGCCTTGTGTTGATATAGGGCGTTTAGACGCTGTAGGCCCTATAGTACGGCCCTGGAGTGTTGGGTTACAGGGTAGGCTAGGTGTGGAGGTTTCGCAGGGTAGGTGAGTTGTGGTGTTTTTAGAGGGTAGGTGAGTTGTGGTAGTTTTGGAGGGTAGGTGTGTTGTAGGGGTTGTTGGGGGAGAAGAGCTTATTATTATAGGCTCTTTAGCGTGAGAGGGTGCTGAAGCTTGGGGAGCTTTAGGGGGTGATTCTAGGGGTGAGTAGCTTCGGTTGCTTATAGGGGAGCCTACTCGTGATAGTCGAGGGAAGTAGGGGCTATCAGAGGGTAGGCTAGGTGTGGTAGGCGTCTTATCGGTAGGTGTAGTTGGTATAGGCGTTGAGATAGCGTCTTCAAAGCTAGGGGTAGGGGACGATGGCGCTGTAGAGGCACTATAAAGATCTTCGTCGGACGAGCTGTCTTTGATTATAGGCTCTATAGGCTGCGTAGGGCCTATCTTTTGGCGTGTCGTAGGGCGTTGAGCCCCTGGGGAGGGTGTTCTTGCAGGGCGTTTAGTGGACGGCTTCGGGGGTATATAGCCTGTAGCGACGATTTGGGCGTATGTAGGTGACGTAGAGCCTGTAGGCGTGGGGGGTCGAGAGCCTGGGAGGGAGTCTGGTTCAGGGCCTGTAGGGCCGTCGTACGCTGGGAGTATAGCGTCTACTTCCCCTGGAATCGAGTACCAAATACCCCGTGGGGTCTGAATCCTTCGGGTGCCTGTAGGGAGGTCGGGGCCTAGAGCCGTAGGGTACTTGGAGCCTGTAGGTACTGACGGTACAGGGGTCTTAGAGCCTGTAGGTGCTGAAGGTGCGGGGTACTTGGAGCCTGAAGGCGTAGGGTGCTTAGAGCCTGTAGGTACTGAAGGTACAGGGGTCTTGGAGCCTGAAGCCGTAGGGTGCTTGGAGCCTGTAGGTGCTGAAGGTGCAGGGGTCTTGGAGCCTGTTAGTGCTGAAGGTGCGGGGTACTTGGAGCCTGGAGCCGTAGGGTGCTTAGAGCCTAGAGGGGTGGCGGTAACTTGGGCGTAGGTAGGCGATTTAGGGCTATTTGGTGCTGAAGTTACAGGGGACGGAGAGCCTGTAAAGCCTGGGTAGATATCGAATGGGGGGCTTGGTAGGGGTGGAGGGGTACTGAGATTTCGGCTTGTAGGTGCTGGAGGCGACTTATACAGGCCTGTAGCCCCTGGAGCTGTAGGGTATTCAGAGCCTGAAAGGCCTAGAGAGGCTCTGGCCTTAGGGGTAGCGGCTCGAAAGGGTGCTAGTAGCTGAGGGAAATCGATTACAGGGTAGGGGGTGCCTATAGAATCGTCGATTTCAGCGTCTAAGGGTGCTGAGGCAGAGGGGGTAGTATGGATTCGGTGCTGCGTTGATACCCTAGAGCTACCGGTGATTCCGTGGATTTTAGCGCTATGAGTCTTAATCCCGTGGGCTCCTTTACACGCTGTAGCACAGGTAGGGCAGGGAACAAGGCCTATAGGCTGTAATTGAAGCTCTGTAAAGGAATCAGTAGGGTGTTTTTTACGAATATGATCGAGAATATCGATATATTCATTTTTACACGCGGGGCATTCGAACAGCATAGTAAAAGAGGGGTAGAGGGGTAATTGCGGGGTAAAGTGCGGGGTAAAAATCAGGGGAAATATGAAAACTTAGTGATTTATCAGTAGAATTGCGAGATAACTTATAAAAGTGATGATATCTCGAAAACTAGCCGGTAGAATCGATTTTTAGACGGTGGAAATTAATCCTTAGGTGCTGAAATAGGGGGGTAAGTGAAGAATAAACGGTAAAAAATCGGAGAGGGCGACGGTGAGGTAGGCGCTAGTAAGGTAGGCGCTGGTAAGGTAGATAGGAGAGGCCTAGGGTAAGGCTTAGGGCAGGGATAAGGTAAGTATAGGGTCGATAATAGTAAAGTAGTTGAGAGAGTGATAATTCAGAAGGATAAGGTGAGAAAGTAATAAGGTAAGAGAGTAATAGTTTAGAAAGATAAGGTAAGAGAGTAATAATAGTCGAGAGAGTGATAATCGTCGAGAGAGTGATGATAGTTAAGAGAGTGATGATAGTTAAGAGAGTGATGAAGAGTGAATAATCGAAAGGGAATAGCCTTCTATATAACCCTAAGTCTGACCCTAAGCTCGACCCTAAGCTCGGCCCTAAGCTCGACCCGAAGTCCGACCCTAACCCTTAAAATATTAATTTCAAAGTATCAGTTATAAGGTTTAATCTATTGATTTCAAAGTATTAGTTATAAGGTTTAATCTATTGATTTTAAAGCATCGGTTATAAGGTTTAATCTATTGATTTCAAAGTATTAGTTATAAGGTTTAATCTATTGATTTCAAAGTATTAGTTATAAGGTTTAATCTATTGATTTCAAAGCATCGGTTATAAGGTTCAAGTTTTGATTTCAAAGCTTCGGCTCTAATAAATTTTATTCACCTTAAGTATAGCCCTATCCTCTACCCTATCCTTCACCTTATCTCTTACCTTTACCTTTATCTTTATTCTTTTACCTTTGATTCTTCGATTATCCTTTGATTTTCAGCCTTATATCTAGCCCTATCCTCTACCCTATCCTTCACCCTATCCTTCACCCTATCCTTCACCCTATCCTTCACCCTATCCTTCACCTTATCCTTCACCCTAAGTAAGGTTAATATTACTACTGTAATATCCGCTGCGCTAGTAAATTACATAGTATCTATTAGATACTATGTATCTAATTAACCTTATCCTTAACCCTAAGTCTGACCCTAAGTGTGACCCTAAGTGTGACCCTAAGTGTGACCCTAAGTCTGACCCTAAGTCTGACCCTAAGTCTGAATATTATATTATATATAATACAAAGGGCTACGCCCTGCACGGCTTCGCCGTAAATTTGACGGTATAATAGGTATAATCGACCCTAAGTATGACCCTAAGTCTGACCCTAAGTATGACCCTAAGTATGACCCTAAGTGTAACCCTAAGTGTGACCCTAAGTCTGAATATTATATTATATATAATACAAAGGGCTACGCCCTGCACGGCTTCGCCGTAAATTTGACGGTATCTTATATATATAACGGCTTCGCCGTAAATTTGACGGTATAATAGGTAAAATCGACCCTAAGTATGACCCTAAGTATGACCCTAAGCCTGACCCTAAGCATTATATATAATATATAATATATAATAAACAAGGCTACGCCTTGCACGGCTTCGCCGTAAATTTGACGGTATAATAAGTGAAATTAACCCTAAGTATGACCCTAAGTGTGACCCTAAGTGTGACCCTAAGTCTGACCCTAAGTGTGACCCTAAGTCTGACCCTAAGTCTGAATATTATATTATATATAATACAAAGGGCTACGCCCTGCACGGCTTCGCCGTAAATTTAACGGTATCTTATATATATAACGGCTTCGCCGTAAATTTGACGGTATAATAAGTGAAATTAACCCTAAGTATTACCCTAAGTATGACCCTAAGTGTGACCCTAAGTGTGACCCTAAGTCTGACCCTAAGTATGACCCTAAGTGTAACCCTAAGTGTGACCCTAAGTCTGAATATTATATTATATATAATACAAAGGGCTACGCCCTGCACGGCTTCGCCGTAAATTTGACGGTATAATAGGTATAATCGACCCTAAGTATGACCCTAAGTATAACCCTAAGTATAACCCTAAGTATGACCCTAAGTATAACCCTAAGTGTGACCCTAAGTCTGACCCTAAGTCTGAATATTATATTATATATAATATAAAGGGCTACGCCCTGCACGGCTTCGCCGTAAATTTGACGGTATCTTATATATATAACGGCTTCGCCGTAAATTTGACGGTATAATAGGTAAAATCGACCCTAAGTATGACCCTAAGTATGACCCTAAGCCTGACCCTAAGTATTATATATAATATATAATATATAATAAACAAGGCTACGCCTTGCACGGCTTCGCCGTAAATTTGACGGTATAATAAGTGAAATTAACCCTAAGTATGACCCTAAGTGTGACCCTAAGTGTGACCCTAAGTCTGACCCTAAGTGTGACCCTAAGTCTGACCCTAAGTCTGAATATTATATTATATATAATACAAAGGGCTACGCCCTGCACGGCTTCGCCGTAAATTTAACGGTATCTTATATATATAACGGCTTCGCCGTAAATTTGACGGTATAATAAGTGAAATTAACCCTAAGTATTACCCTAAGTATGACCCTAAGTGTGACCCTAAGTGTGACCCTAAGTCTGACCCTAAGTATGACCCTAAGTGTAACCCTAAGTGTGACCCTAAGTCTGAATATTATATTATATATAATACAAAGGGCTACGCCCTGCACGGCTTCGCCGTAAATTTGACGGTATAATAGGTATAATCGACCCTAAGTATGACCCTAAGTATAACCCTAAGTATAACCCTAAGTATGACCCTAAGTATAACCCTAAGTGTGACCCTAAGTCTGACCCTAAGTCTGAATATTATATTATATATAATATAAAGGGCTACGCCCTGCACGGCTTCGCCGTAAATTTGACGGTATCTTATATATATAACGGCTTCGCCGTAAATTTGACGGTATAATAGGTAAAATCGACCCTAAGTATGACCCTAAGTATGACCCTAAGCCTGACCCTAAGTATTATATATAATATATAATATATAATAAACAAGGCTACGCCTTGCACGGCTTCGCCGTAAATTTGACGGTATCTTATATATATAACGGCTTCGCGGTAAGTTTGTAACGATAGTTAGGGTGATAGTTAGGGTGATAGTTAGGGTGATAGTTAGGGTGATAGTTAGGGTGATAGTTAGGGTGATAGTTAGGGTGATAGTTAGGGTGATAGTTAGGGTGATAGTTAGGGTGATTAGTTAGGGTTAGGGTTAGGGTTAGGGTTAGGGTTAGGGTTAGGGTTAGGGTTAGGGTTAGGGTTAGGGTTAGGGTTAGGGTTAGGGTTAGGGTTAGGGTTAGGGTTAGGGTTAGGGTTAGGGTTAGGGTTAGGGTTAGGGTTAGGGAGGGTGTCTGGTCGTCAGCGACAAGATGGACAAGACCGTCGTCGTCGCTGTCGAGGACCGTGTGAAGCACGCGCTGTACGGCAAGGTCATCCGCCGTACGAACAAGCTCAAGGCCCACGACGAGCAGAACTCCGCCGGCGTCGGCGACCGCGTCCTCATCATGGAGACGCGTCCGCTGTCCGCCTCGAAGCGCTGGCA